>NC_084793.1:289225937-291797187 GCF_963169125.1 Humulus lupulus | reverse complement strand
CGCACCTTACGGGAAGCAGTGGAAAGGCGAGGGAACGATATGCTCGAACCCTACATCACGACCAGGACATCGAGATGATGATTGTGGAGGATAGGGCATCAAAGAAGGCTTGATTATAGGATGGTGAAATAACCTTCTCTGATAGTGACACCCAGCATGTCCGGTTCCCACATTCCAATCCGATGGTCATGGACGTTCAAATTGCCAACATGATGGTGAAGAGAGTACTAGTTGATACAGGAAGTTCAGTAAACATCCTGTACAAATCTTCGCTGGAACGGATGAAGTTGTCCGTTAAGGACATGGAGCCCTGTAACCAAATGATTTACGCCTTCTCCGGTGAGGGAGTTGCCCCGGTAGGAAAAATCAGACTTCCAATGACAGCAGGTACAGCACCTGCTACCATGACATTACTCGCTACTTTTATAGTAGTCGATTGTCCTTCGGCGTACAATGCTGTCATTGGAAGGCCCATACTGGTTGATCTTTGGGCCGTCACCTAAGTATGGCACTTGGCCATGAAATTCCCGACAGACGCATGGGTAGGATGCGTGTTGGGTAATTAGAGGGAAGCAAGGGAGTGCTACAACGCCTCAGTCACAAAGGCGAAGAAGGGAACGTCGAAGAGCACTCCCTTAGATAGGTTGCAGATGGCTATTGATACACGAGCCCAATCCAGTGATGGAGTCACCAAATAGGGTATTGTCCAAGGTGAGGATAGGGATTTAGATCCTCGCTTTGGGGATTTTGAGGAAGATGTTGGACCCGTCGAGGACCTGGAAGAGGTCCAACTTGACGAAAAAGACCCGACCAGAGATGTAAAGGTTGGGAAGAATTTAGAAGCAACAACGAAGCAAGCACTGGTGGAATTCTTGCAAAAAAACCAGGAAGTTTTTGCCTGGTCACACAAAGACATGGCTAGGATAGATTCTGCAGTTATCAGCCATGTCCTGAATGTTGACAAGAGTTTTCCACCCGTGCAATAGAAAAGAAGGCTGCTCGATAAGGATAGATTGAAAGCCTTAAAGGAGGAAGTCGAAAGACTGAAGGAGAATGGGTTCATCAGGGTGGCATCTTATCCATCGTGGGTCTCTAATCCAGTACTGGTTCCCAAGCCTAACGGCAAATGGTGAACCTGTGTGGATTTCATAGACCTTAATAAAGCCTGCCCAAAAGATTGCTTCCCACTCCCAAGGATCGACCAGCTAGTCGATGCAACTGCAGGACATGAGATCCTCTCCTTCATGGATGCATACTCAGGATACAAACAGATCAGTATGCATCGCCCTGACGAGGATCACACTAGCTTTCGGACCGATACAGGGTTGTACCGTTATAAAGTAATGCCCTTCAGACTGAAAAATGTTGGTGCGACTTACCAGAGATTGGTTAACCACATGTTTAAGGAGTTAATCGGAGTAAACATGGAGGTGTACGTGGACGACATGCTGGTAAAGTCAAAAAAGGCAGAAGGACATGTAAAGGATTTACAAGAGTGTTTCAACGTTCTGAACAAATATTAGATGAAGTTAAATCCTCTCAAATGTTCCATCGGAGTAGGATCAGGGAAATTTTTGGGGTTCATTGTTAATTCAAGAGGAATCGAGGCCAACTCCGACAAGATCAAAGCCCTGCTCGACATGAAATCGCCGATTAAAATCAAGGATGTACAAAGTTTAACTGGAAGAATTGCCGCACTAAGTAGATTCATTTCCAAGTCGACAGATAAATGCGTCGCTTTCTTTAATCTACTTAGAGGCAACAAGAAGTTCGAATGGACTGGAGACTGCGAACAGGCTTTCCAAGCCTTAAAGGCCCACATGGAACATCCTCCTGTGTTATTAAAACCCATAGACGGAGAAAGTTTGTTCATTTACCTGGCGATCACCAAATTTGTTGCTAGTGCGGTACTGGTATGAGAAGAAGAGGGCATACAAAAGGCGGTTTACTATGTAAGAAAGAGGTTAATCGGGGCCAAATTGAGGTATCCTCCCATCGAAAGATTAGCCTATTGCTTAATCTTGGCCTCAAGGAAGTTACGTCCTTAGTTCCAAGCCCATCCCATCACAGTCTTAACTGACCAGCCCCTTCGGCAAGTTCTGCAAAAGCCAGAGGCAGCTGGGCGCTTATTAAAATGGGCAGTCGAACTCGGGCAGTTCGATATCACATATTCCCCGTGAGCAGCAGTAAAAGGACAAGTCTTGGCTGACCTTATCGCTGAATTCACTGAGCTCCCAGAAGACGAGCAACGCGAAGAACCTAGTGCGCCTGAGCCCCAAGTTGAAGTTCCTTCGTGAAAGTTATTCACGGACGGATCGTCCAACGAATCTCACGTAGGATCAGGAGTGATATTGATAATGCCAGAAGGGCATCGATTTCACTGCACTATTAGGTTTGACTTCACTGCATCAAACAATGAGGCCGAGTATGAAGCACTCCTCGCAGGACTAAGGTTAGCCAAAGACATGAGTATAAAAGTTCTTGATATCTACAGTGATTCACAGCTGGTGGTGAATCAGGTCTTAGGGGAGTATCAAGCATGGGGCCTTAAAATGGTGGCCTACTTAAACAAAACTAGAGATTTGTTGGCACAATTCGAGAAGTATACCCTCCAACAAATTCCCCGAGATCAGAATGCAAATGCAGACGCTTTAGCCAAACTCGCGAGTGCAAAAGACGCTGAAACTTTAAATATAGTGCAGGTAGAGAGATTATGTGAGCCGAGCATACGAGCAGACAAAACCAATATGGAAATCTGGATGGAGGATACATGGATGGCACCGTACTTGGAGTATCTCACGAATGGTGTACTACCAGCAGATAGAAACAAAGCCAGAACTCTTCAAAGACAGGCTGCTAGGTATATACTGGTCGATGGTGTTCTTTACCGAAGAGGATACTCCATGCCACTGCTCAGATGCATTACACCAGAAAAGGCTAAAGAACTAATGAGGGAAGAACATGAAGGTTTCTGTGGGGACCACGTTGGGGGGCAGAGCTTATCAAAAAAGATTCTGAGGCAGGGTTATTTTTCGCCGACTATGAACGAAGACTCAATGGAGTTTGTTCAAAAATGCGATAAATGTCAAAGATTTTCCAATATCCCATGCGCAGCTCCCAACGAGTTAAAGCAGATGCAGAGCCCTTGGCCTTTCGCAGTATGGGGGATAAACTTGATTGGACCTTTGCCAACGGGAAAGGGTGGAGTAAAATACGTAGTCGTAGCAGTCGACTACTTCACCAAGTGGGCCGAAGCTGAGCCACTCGCTACCATAACGACCAAGAAAGTTCTTGACTTTGTCATCAAGAACATTGTTTTCCGGTATGGTTTGCCTCGAAAAATTGTCTCGGACAACGACACCCAATTTGACAGCGACTTATTCACAGACTTCTGCGAAAGGCATGGAATCGTCAAAAGCTTTTCTTCAGTCGCACATTCACAAGAAAATGGGCAAAATGAAGCAGTGAATAAAACACTTAAAGATACCCTGAAGAAAAGACTCGAAGACACTAAAGGAGCATGGCTAGAGTAGCTGCCTGAAGTACTGTGGTCGTATAGAACTTCTCATCAAACAGCGACAGGTCATACTCCGTTTTCCTTAGCATATGGGTATGAATCTATGTTGCCCATCGAGTTAGATCCGCCCTCACATCGACGAATTACATACGACCAAGACCAGAATAGCCAATTGATGATGGAGTCCCTAGACTCGCTTGAAGAGAAACGGGAAAAAGCCTAACTCTGAGTAGCTGCGTACCAGCAAAAAGTCGCCCGGTATTTTAACTCAAAAGTGAAAGAAAGAAAGTTCAACGTCGGAGATATAGTACTTCGATGAGTTTTCTTAAACACCCGCGACCCAACTGCTGGAGTACTCGAACCAAACTGGGAAGGACCTTACCAGATTGAAGAAGTCCTTCATCTAGGCACCTACAAGCTTTCATGCTTAAATGGAGATCTCGTTCCACGCTACTGGAACGGAGAACACCTGCACAAGTATTATCAATAAACAATCCTTTTTAAAGGACTGGCTTGTATTAATTTTTACTTTTACAAGTTTTGAAAAAGGGTTAGCCATGTTATATGGCTAATCGCTTATAAGTGTAAGATCTTTTTAAGATCACTCGTAAAGACATGTTTAGTCCATTTTTAATACGAGAATTATAAGGGAGTGTGCGCAGCCAGTCATTCTTGCCAACCTTTGTAGATTTTTTTTTACAAGTATTTGTTCATTACGTGTGTTGTTTTGCTGTATTATAAGTGTTGCATTTCCTACCGAACAGTAATGTTCGTACAGGTCATGGTCAAGGCAAGTGACCAAGGACCTAAAGCTCCTCAATCACTTGGGGGGCATATAAGGTACATTGATAGCAAAGCATACCAAGAGGTATGTAAACACATGAACAAAATGAGTGAAAGCATGCTACGGTACTTAGAGTATTTTTCAAAATTAATAATTTTGTTAAATCAAGCCAAAGTACTATGCTAAGTTTGGTCATGCGAACATATGTTATAATAAGAAAAAATATTATAATCTCAAAAAGAATTCTCTTACACCACAAGTAGTACTGCTTGGATGTAATTGTTTTAAGTAAAAGGTAAGTATGCTGCCCATGCAGCAAAATTAAAAATAAAATATAGTCTTTACATCATGACCCATGGGTCATATAATCAAAGAAAAGAAAAAGAATAAAAACTTCAAGGAGCATTAAGAGCAGGAGGATCTTGGTTAGCATTCTGGTTGACTACGTCCTCGGTGGCTTCTCCTCCCTCCGCTCCGGCAACTGGCTGAATGCTTGGGGAAGCAGGAACTCTAGCCCTTTCTTCTTCGGCAGCCAACCGAGCAGCATAGCGAGCTAACTCGGCATTCCTGGCATCTTCTGGGATGTAGCTGAAGTCGGCACCTTGGTTGTGTTTCCAAAAATCATAAAAACACCGAAGTGTCGCGTTCTTGTACCTCTCCAGGTCCTTGGCATTAGTGAGCTTGAGGTGATCCCCCTGGCTTTTGAGAACAGCAATGGTTGCGTCCTTAGCGAGAAGCTCCTCCCTAAGTTTCTTAACTTCACGCCGTTGGATTCGGCTGGACTCCAGGTAGTCATCCCTTTGCTTCCTCAAAGTTTCCTGAGAAGCTTGCTTCTCAGCCAGTTCTGCTACCGCTGCATATCTCTGCTGGGTGACCACCTCCAACTCCCCGGCATGCCTAGCCTCCGCGGCCTTAAGCTCCTCAGCAACCTTCGCCTAGGACTGCTCGATGCTAATGGTGGTGCGGGTGCGAGCAGCGGTCATTTTCAACATGGCCTGCAGTCAAAGAATAAAAGTTAGGCTATATTACAAGGAGGAAAGATAAAGGCCAAGAGAAAGAATGCTTACACTGGCCACTTCGTTAAGAGCCCTGTTAAGGATCTAATCGACCCCCATGCTCTCAACTTCAGCCATTGCCTCCCTGCAACGGTCATGCTTCAGAATATGAGCAAGGCGATCTTTAGCTGATCGCAGGGAACGGCTCGAGAGTTTAGCCCCGCGAAGTTCTGCCTGCGGGACCTGTTCTTTTTGGGCCGTGGGCGAAGGGTTGGCAGCAGGGGTAGTCTCCTTTTCAGCAGAAGCAGGAGGTTTGGCAGAAGGTTGGCCAGTAGGCCCGTCCTTGGAAGGATCAGCTGTTAGACCCTTCTTGGCCGAGGGTGCTTGGCTTGATTCACCATGGTGCCTCCTAGTTGATTTCCTCCGTCGGACCAGGGGGGCCTCCTCTTCCTCCTGGGTCTGGTATAGATCAAAAACATTGGGGGAGGCCATCTCTACAAATAAAGAAAAATATGCAGACAGTAAGACAAAGGTAGATAAAAAATCATGGCAAATCAGAAAAGAGGTCACAAAGTTTGATACCCGAGCTACAACTACTTGTCGCTACACTACTGACTCTATTAGTCATACACTTACTATCTGGCACGAAGAAGTCTGGCCCTAGATTTGGAGTATATGTAAAATTTCCGTCCTCGTCAAATAAGTGATAGGGAATTGGCAGTCTATTTAAAAGCAGAATAACAATACCATTTTCGTCTGAAGACTCATCCAAGTCTATGATAGGCTCTTTTGCCTTTTGTTTCCCCTTCCCTTGGGGCGCAGAAGGCCTCTCTGCTGAAGGGTCGCCAGTGGGTTCCCTGATCGTAAGCCCTGTTGGCCTCCTTCGGGGAGGAGACGCTGGGGGTTGCTGCTCAGGATCCCCCTCGGCAGTGGCATCTGCCACCACGGGTCCTCTCATTTCATGGCGAGAATCCAGGAGGCCAGATAGCCTCAAGTTTTCATCAGTGACCAGGGACTTAACGCTTTTTTTAGCATCTGCCATCCTGGTCAGTGCGTTGGACCTCAACACCATGTCTGGTGTTGGGTTCGGGCGTAACCATGGTCCTGAAAGGCACAATATACTTTAGAGAAGTGTAGAAGAACTTGCAAAGGAAAAGTAGCGACCAGTGGAAAGTGACATTTACCTCCTCGAGCAAAGGCCATGTTGTTCGTAGTCATGTCTGGCGTGAGGAAATGCTCTTGATTGTACTTCCCCACGTTGGAGATATGAGTATTGTCACTCAGGAATGTTCGGTTTGATTCCTGGTGACAAAGATGAAAAAAGCCTGTCCCGTATTGTTGAGGGTTGGACTTAAGGTCAAAAAGGAAGTTGACCTCGTGAGAGGTGGGTTCTGGCCATTTTTTGAGTTTATAAAGGATATAGAGTGCGGCCAGCATTCTATATCCGTTTGGGGTAATTTGAAAGGGGGCAACACCGAAGTAGTTGGCCACCCCCTGGTAGAATGGATGTAGAGGGAGGATAGCCACCGCCTCTATGTGATACCTTGACCAAACGCTGTAGACGCCCCCAGGCAGGTTAGCTCTTTGGTTAGCAGCCGGGATTTTGAGATTAACTCTGGTAAGGGGATACCTCCTAAGGTAATTGGCAAGCATCCGGGGAGTCACCTGGCTGGTAGAAGAAAGATACCACTCGACATCAGGAAGGTTTTGATGCCGAGGGCGAGCCCTGACTTGAATACGAGGGTCTGGGGCAGCATTTTCCCGACCACTGGTCGAGGGAACCCTAGTCTGCGAATCAGGCTGGGCAGGTGAATTTGGGTTGTTTTCGGGGTTTGGTTTTTTCTTGCCTGGAGATTTAGAACGGGCCATTTGAGGTGGTGATGGTTGAGGTCTAGAAGAAGTTCTTGAAAACGGAATATCGCTAACATGCTGGTCCGGCTGTTCTTCGCCTTCGAGTAGTTGTGCAAGAAGATCGTCGTCGATTGGCCGCTCACCTCCCCACAAATATGGCATTAAAATCTGCGAACAGAAGAATGGGGAGGTGAGGATGAAGAATCTAGAAAGTTTTTTAGAATAACGCTGGTCGAGTATAAAAGTTAAGCTTTTATACAACAGTATTCTACCAAAAAACTAATTTTTTCACACGAACAGTTTGAAAAACAGATCAAAAAGTGAAAGCAAAAAGTTTTTTGAAAAAACCTTTTCAACTCCTTTTAGGGCGGGAAAAACTTGGTTTTTCAACTGGCATAAAAATCAAAATTTTAATTCGATTTTACGTCCTAAAGTCGTGATCTCAACTATCAAACTAACTCATAACCCTTTAATGGCGAAGAAATATCATCCTATACAACATCACCCATTAAACCCCCTACTGTCATGCACTCAACCCAGAAATGTAAAAACTTAAAAGTCAATCCACAGAGACATGCATGGAAAAAATAAAGAGCATAGAGGTTTTGAGACTTACCAGAGAAACGATCGTGGAGGTTTGAAAGAGTTTCGAGCGTCGACGAACTGACGGGCTGAATCTTGAAACGCTGGAAGACGATCTCCAGAAGAGAATGGAAATTCTGATTTTACGGTTTCTTGAAGGAGGAATGGCTTGCGTAAAAAGGAAAAGAAGACTCTGGGAAGCCTATATATATTTTGTCTGTGGCATGAAAGAGGAAGTAATCATCAGTTCCACTTTTTCGAAGCATGGGGAAGGATGATAGCCGTCGAAAGGTTACTTGGGAACCGAAAAGTCGTGATTAGACAAGGGTAGGTTACTTTTCCCAAGGTAGCACGAACTACTCTGACAGGTCTGGTGGGGTAATCGAAGGGTCATTTCCTTAAAGTTTATTTATTGTTGGTCGTAATAAATAAACTTGGGGGGCAAATGTTATCCAAAAAAAAAGACACGGATGACGTGGCAAGAGATTTCTGAACACGTGGCTGACACCTGGCAGAGTTCTGTTAGAGTATCGACCAATAAGATATTGCAAGCATAAAAATTGATTTTTTCTTACGACCAGACTGGTCGTACACTCCGCATATTTCAAGATAATTTTGTAAAGATCATAGTCAATCCCGAGATTGTCTCTAATAATTCCTGATGATCTGATTAATTAGGGGAGAATATCTGTAACAAATTACTGTAATCCTCCTTGAGCCTATAAATAGAGAAAGATAGTTCAAGGAGGGGACTTTTTGGGCTTTTTGATTACGAGAGAGTATAGATTTACGAGAGAAATAGAGCTAGTAGATTACGATATATTGTTTATTCTTCAGAGGTAGGTGAAACTCATAGAACCCTAGTTCTTTGATCACTCCTTTGAATCAATAATAGCTCAAGTGGACGTAGGTTATTACCAGTTTCTGGGGCCGAACCACTATAAATTCTTGTGTGCTTTATTGTTTTTGTCATTATATTCATTCTAACATATTTGTCCACATCAAGCATTTTGACTCCATGTCAGTTGACCAAAATTATGGTCAACAATTATTATAATAATATTTAATATAAGACTACATATTTAATAATTATATTAATATAAATTCAAATTTAAATGTCATAAAATATTATTATTATAATAATATATAATACAAGACTAAATATTTAATAATTATATTAATATTAATTCAAATGTTATAAAATTTTATTGTTATAATAATATATAATCCTAATTTTTTACAAATTATATTAATATGAATTTAAACATTATAAAATACTATTATTATTATTATTATTATTATTATCTATAAAATGAATAAAAAATTAGATTAAAGGAGAAAATGGATAGAGTGTTTTAGAACAATTTTAAAGTGTCACATCATCTCATTGAAGCTCTCTTTTATATAATATATAGATATAGATATAGATTATTATTTAAAATATCTTTTTTTTAAAAATATAAAATAAAGTGTGGTCAATTAAGAATGTATATATCTTTATCTCTTAATATAAAAAATGCGTAGATAACAATTTTTTTGTTAACTTTAACGAAATATTCTAAATGTTTAACAAAATATCTTTAAAACTAATTAAAAATAAATATTTGCTAATTATATTAATATAAATTTAAATATTATAAAATATCATTATTATAATAATATTTAATATAAGACTACGTATTTAATAATTATATTAATATAAATTCAAATGTTATAAAATATTATTATGATAATAATATATAATTCTAATTTTTTTACTAATTATATTTGTTGACGCGGTTCTTTGCCAACAGGTAATTAAGAAAATAAGAAGAAGGGATTAGTGCTTTGTAATGAACCGAAATAGATGGATGATCTTTTTATGGACTGGTGACACGAAATACATTTTTTTAGGTGGTTCAAAGGTTAAAATCCTTCTACTCCACCAGTCAATATTATTAATATATGCCTGGTATTCCTTTACAGGGTATTTCCTTATACAATAGAATCCAACCCCTTGCAACTCCCAGGGTCTCCATATTTATAGGAGAGGGCACTTGGGGTTTGGTAAGGGGGGTCATCTTGTGACCTTCTTATCTCTCATATCACTGCTGTGACATTCATGATTAATTCCTGAAACCTGACACATGAAGTGTGGTCTAATCAATAGGTAAGGGGGATAATGGGCCGCACGGCCCAACCCAGTCGTGGGTGCCTGAATACGCACGTTCATGCTGCGTGTCCGAGAAGTCAGGGATATATCAAACACGTGATGTCTGATATATGCACGTTTACCTTGCGTGGTTGACTTTACAAAGATCATAGCTTCCAACTCTAGCTCGTGGCACGAGCTGGATGCCTCCTCGACCTGCGGCCTTCACAGACCTGACTTGGTCCTTGAGTAGTCTTGGTGAACCTTTTGGATACCCGAGCTAACGAGGTAGGACCTGACGACAGTAGCTCCAGTCATGGGGGATCCACGTGGCTGATATGATTTAGGCCGTATCTCAGCTCGCTAATATCCCGTTGGAACATTAGGGCGTACATTTGCCCCCCAAGCCCCTGCTTATGGTACACGACGTCGTGTAGGGCCACAGTAGGGGCTTTTAGGCTTCCCCATGAACTCTTCATATTCCACATTTTATGCAGGCGCCGAATACGTGGAACATCGTGGTTGGTGACGGTACGTCTTCCGAGAACCGCATTAAATGGTCTAGCCTATACTCAGCCGTCGTTTCGCCTTTCGAGTGGAGAGCCTTGGATCCCACATTAGGGCAATCCAACGGCCCTCCTCACGTGGCCTTTCACGTATATAAAAAGGGGTGGCCACCTTACGCATGGGCCACCCGGTCATTCAAAAATTTTCTAAGCCTTCCACTTTCTTCTCTCTTCTTCATTTTCAAAAGAAAAACCCTCTTCTTTCCGACCGCCATTCCCAGCACTCAAGAAGTTAAGGTGTAAGGGCTCCCTTGAAGCTTTGGAATCAACTACTCTGACGAAGCCCCAACCCAGACGATCCCTTCATCCTCTTCTCAACCAGAATACTCCGTAAGTACCCTGATTGTGCATGTTTTGAAATTATTTTTCACTATAGCCTAGGTAAATATTTACTGTAGCTGCATGCAAGGTTTTGTTTGTTTTTTTTTTTGGGCATGAAGGGTGAAAGCCTTTTAGGTTAGGGTATCGCTTATAGTAGAAAACCATTTAGGAACACAGTTTACAGGGTGCATTTTTTGGGTAAACTTTCTCGGCAGGATTTTTGGTATGGTTGTTTAAAATATCCAGTATTTTTGGGTGCAAAACCGGGTAGCTTAGGGGATACGCCTCACATACAGTTTTGCATCTCTTGCCTACTGAAACTTTCCTTCCAAGGCAAAATTTCACCCTGACCCTCATGACACACGAATCCCGAGCAATCGGGGATTTGTTGGGAGCATAGGCGCGTGTTCATAGAACCGCGTGGTCTCACTCTCCACGAGCTGAGATTACCCCAGCTCGTGCAAAGGAAACTCCTTTTTTTTATTCTCCCTTATTCCTAGGCCGCCTTTTCTAAAAATTTCTTCTTTTGTTCGCTAGGCGACCAGATGGGACCCAAGAAGAGCGCTTCTAAGAGGATCGCAAGCAGCTCGTCTTCCCAACAATCCAAGGGAAAAGAGGTGATGACGGACTCCCCAATTCTTGTCTTTGGGCCGGCCGTGGAGCGGGAGCCCGAGGTGGCACCCGACGCTTTCTTCGAGGCCGAGAGGATCGTCTCGAAGATCACCGACCAGGGGAAAGTGAATAAGATATTCCTTTCCCACAACATCGAACTGGGGAGGGGAGCCCTGATCACCCGACCTCCCCTAGAAGGTGAGTGGAGCTGCGCACCGCTTGACGAGGAGTTCGCGGCCTGGAGTGACGAACACTTCAAAGCCGGGGCTTTCCTTCTGCTGGACCAATACTTCCCCGACTTCCTCAACTATGTGAGGTTGGACCCTTTCCAGCTCCCCCCCCCCCCCCCCCCCAACTCCTATCGTTTGTTGGCGGGGCTGAGATATCTTTTCTTGAAGCAGGAGTGGGAGGTCCCCACTCCGGCAGATATCCTATACTTTTTCTACCTCAAGGCCAGCCCGGAGCAGCGGGGGTGAGGCGACGGGTTCTACTACTTGACCCGGTTTCCAAATACGGCTGCGGTCATCGAGCTGCCCAGCCACCCCAACGACTTCAAAGACCAGTTCTTTATGTCCAAGGGGTTTCGCAACTGCGATCTGCACTACTTCAACCGTCCCCATAAGTTCCTTTCATCTTTAGCTCGTAAGTTAAATATCGGTTGGCTCTCCCCCTTATCCGTTTCTGACTTAGATTAATTCTGCAGCCATTTTCGCGAGGACAGGCAAATCCGTGATCCTCGGGAGCCAGTACGAGACACTGGCGGGCTTGCCCCCCAGTGAAAAGGACTATCGCCAGCTCGTGACAGACGATACGATGCTGGCATGAAAGCTGATCTCTCCAGGCCAGACTCTGAACCTGAGGAGACCCCAGGTGCCTCCCCCAGCTCGCGAGATGAGGCCTATCCCCGAGAAAGAGGCCGTGGGGGATGAGGATGAGGAGAACGAGGAGGACGAGGTGCCCCTCGTGAGGAGGAAGCGGGCGCTAGGGGAAGCCCAAAGAACGGACGAGGAGAGGATCCGGTCCGGAGCAGCTGCAGGTCCCTCCGGCCAAGGTAACCCATATATGTTTAGGAACTTAGATAGGGCCACTGCAGACCCCCGGCTAGCTAGGTTCAATCCCAAACAGCTCGTCCAACGCCATCAAAGTGATCCATACTTTGATGTAACCCTGCTCCATTGTGTCGACCGGCTCGTGCTGGATTACCAAAGTAGCCGGCCTAGGGGTACCATAGTCATAGACAATACCCTAGCCTTTAGGTCGGCCTTATTTGAGGAGTATGGGACCAACCTTAGGTCATGGCCATCACTCTGGGAGGGTACCATAGCTCCGGGTCTTAGGCAATATGTAGAAGAGTCTAGTCCTGAGCCAACCTCGGACCCAGAACCCGTGCAAGCTCGAGAAGTAATTATCTTAGAATCCCCCGCAGAAGCTCCGGGACCGATGGTCGTGACCATAAATTCCTCTTCTAGCTCGAAGGGTAGGATTCCTTTTAGTATATATACATACTTGAGTTTCGGTTTTTTTCCCTTGTTTTTGTTTTTGCATGACTTCTTACTGATATATTGATGCTGTCTTTGTTTTGCCAGAGGAGATGTCTCAGCCCGGGGGAAAAAATCTGCAAGCTATGTTCACCGGAGGGAACTCCTCAGCTGGGGCCTCTGGGCCCAAAATGAAGAAGCTCCGGGTGGCGAAGAAAACCGCTAGGACCCCAACCAAGTCCCCTGCAAAGGGGAAAGAGCAGACCCTATCTGCCCCGGCCAAGGAAACTGCACCTCTTACTGTAGTGGGGAACATGCCCCCACCCCCTCCGCGAGCCCCGGCCTTTGTCCGGGACACAGGGGCGGAGCTCGAGGCCACGCCAACCGCGGCCCCCGAGGTGCGTATCCCGGTGGACCCCTAATCTCTGGAGAAGATTCCAGATGTCTTTTCGGGGGACGGTGTATGAGACGGGGAGCTACACCGTCAACCACTTCTACCGCTTCACTGAGAGAGAGCTGCGGGCCATCGAAACAAGGAGCCCGGTGGGCGTGATGGAATCTTCATTGGGCATGGCCCTAACGGTAAGCTGACTTTACCCTTTTATGATTTTTGATTATCATGCCTTGCCTTGTTTTTCCTCTTTTTTTTTTATAAGGAAGTTGCCTCTCTGTTTTTGCAGAGCGTCTTGGCCCTTCACCGGAGCATAGCCAGGTCCAAAGCCCTGCTCGAGGATATAAAGGGCGAGCATCAGGCAGTTTTGGCCGCCCATCAAACTTCCTTGCAGACGGCCCAACAGAAGGAAAAGGAAGCCAAGGATGCTCTGGCGGCCGTACAGGCCGAGCTGGAAGAAGCCCGTCCCAAGCTTCAAGAGGTCGAGGCTACCAAAGCCGCCCTTGCTACCGCGGTGGTCGAGCTATACTTTGCGAAGGCTGGGGCCGAGGAGGCTAAGGCCGCCTTGGAAACGGAGAAGGCAGCTTCCAGCACCGCCATGGAGGATATGCTCTACCACTGCTGGGCCCATAACCCGGACGGCGACTTCTCCTTCTTAGGAGCGGACGGGGAGGTTTTCCTGGAGGGGTTCAAAGCTTTCCTCCAGCAGGAGGCACCTTCTGAGACCGGGGAGGCATTCGCCGTTGCCGAGTAGGAGGGCGAGACAGCGACCTACTCGGAGCAGCCTGGTGGAGCTTAGGGCCTCTCTTTTTCGCACCCATTCCTTTAATATTCTCATTTTTTTCAATTTTTTTTTTTTGTGTAACTTTGCACGAGGTTTTTCTACCTCGAGACAATTGGTTTTATCAATTTTTACTTTTGATTGGTTTACTTCCTTTTGCTTCTACGTATTTATGTTACTGCTTTGAAAAACTTAGTTCGCGTTAATTTTTATCAATATCTCGTGCTCTTTAAGAAAAACAACGATCAATCGATTTAAATTAACTTCTAAGTTTTATGACCTGGTTATGTCGAGGAACTTAGTTTGGAAACTTAGTTCGCGTTAATTTTTATCAATATCTCGTGCTCTTTAAGAAAAACAACGATCAATCAACTTAAATTAACTTCTAAGTTTTATGACCTGGTTATGTCCAGGAACTTAGTTTGAAAACTTAGTTCGCGTTAATTTTTATCAATATCTCGTGCTCTTTAAAAAAAACAACGATCAATCAATTTAAATTAACTTCTAAGTTTTAAGACCTGGTTATGTCCAGGAACTTATTTTGAAAACTTAGTACGCGTTAATTTTTATCAATATCTCGTGCTCTTTAAAAAAAACAACGATCAATCAATTTAAATTAACTTCTAAGTTTTATGACTTGGTTATGTCCAGGAGCTTAGTTTGAAAACTTAGTTCGCGTTAATCTTTATCAATATCTCGTGCTCTTTGAAAAAAACAACGATCAATCAATTTAAATTAACTTTTAAGTTTTATGACCTGGTTATGCAGGAACTTAGTTCGTGTTTATTTTTATCAATATCTCGTGCTATTTTAAAAAAAACAACGATCAATCAATTTAAATTAACTTCTAAGTTTTAAGGCGACCTAGTTATATCCAGGGTACGGCTTAGTTCGCGTTAATTTTTATCAATATCTCGTGATTTTTGAGAAAAACAACGATCAATCGATTTGAATTAACTTCTAAGCCTTTTAAGGCGACCTGGATGTATCCAGGCACCATATGCCCCCCAAGTAACTGGGAAAGGGTCTTTCGTGGTTACTTTAGATTACACTTGTAAATATGTACAATCATGAATGAAAAGTTAATTCTCATTGCTTAATACATAAAAGATGGCCTTTAAGCCTTACAAGGGTGTCATTGATAATATCTCTTCAAATGGATGGCGTTCCAAGCTCGTGGGACTGCCCCTCCATTAAGCCGAGCTAATTTGTAAGTTCCTTCTTTAATGACCTCGATGATTTGATATGGCCCTTCCCAGTTCGGTCCCAATACTCCATCTTTGGGGTCCTTACTGGCCAAGAAGACTATCCTGAGGACCAGGTCGCCAACGCCAAAGGTGCATTTTTTGACTTTTGAGTTGAAATAACGAGTGATTTTTTGTTGGTAATGCGCGAGCTGGTGTTGCAAATCTTCTCGTCTTTCATCAACCAAGTCAAGGGAAGCGCAAAGTAGCTCGTGGTTGCGGTCATGGTCATATGCCTGGACTCTATGCGAAGGTACCTTAATCTCCACAGGGAGGACTACCTCACTCCCAAAAGCCAGGGAGAAAGGAGTATGACCCGTAGGAGTCCGATGCGAGGTCCGGTATGCCCATAGAACCTGGGGGAGCTGTTCTGGCCAGACCCCCTTGGCTTCGTCTAGTCTCTTCTTGAGGCTCGCCTTTAGGGTCTTATTGACGGCCTCGACCTGGCCATTTGCCTGAGGATAGACCACGGACGAGAAGCTTTTCACAATCCCGTACCTTTCGCAAAATTCGGTGAATAGGTCGCTGTCGAACTGCGTCCCATTGTCGGATACGATTTTCTTGGGCAGCCCGAATCGGCAGATAATGCTCTTAACAACGAAGTCGAGGACTTTTTTGGAAGTTATCGTTGCCAAAGGTTCTGCCTCAGCCCACTTCGTGAAGTAGTCGATGGCCACCACAGCGTACCGGACCCTGCCCTTTCCAGTAGGGAGGGCGCCAACCAAGTCGATTCCCCATACCACAAATGGCCACGGGGAAGAGATCATCTTTAGCTCGACTGGGGGAGCTCGGGCAACTGTGGCGAACTGCTGACACTTGTCACATTTCTTGACATACGAGATCGAGTCCTTGGATAGAGTGGGCCAGTAATACCCTTGCCTTAAGACCTTTAGGGCCAAGCTTTTCCCCCCCAGTGTGATCCCCGCAAAATCCCTCATGCACTTCCTGCAGGATGGCCTTTGCTTCGCCTGGAAGAACACATCGTAGGAGAGGTAGAGAGTGCCCACGCTGGTATAGCACCCCGTCTACCACCGTATACCTTGAGGCCTGGTACAGTACCCGCCGCGCATCATTACGTCCCTCTGGTAGCTTCCCTTCGGTGAGATACTCAAGGATGGGGGTCATCCAGGTCAGCCTAGCGTCGATCATCTCGACCTCCGCCCTGACTTCTTCTATACTAGGTTTCTTCAAGAACTCTACCGGCACTAACCCCAAAGCCTCCGTCTCCCCGGAGGTGGCGAGCTTGGAAAGAGCGTCTGCATTAGCCTTCTGCTCCCGAGGTATCTGCTCGATTGAGCCTCGCCCAAACGCGGATAGCTCGAGTTTTACCTTTGCCAGGTAGGCAGCCATCTTCAGGTCGAGGAAAGCACTTTCGCATTCTTCTGTCCATCCGAACTTCTTATTTCCTCGGAGCAGGTTGTAGAATGGCAGGCACTTATCGGTGGATTTTGAAATAAACCGATTGAGGGTTGCCACCCTTCCTGTCAGGCCTTGGACGTCTTTGCGCGACCTGGGTGAGGGAAGCTCGAGTAATGACCTGATCTTGTCGGGGTTTGCCTCAATTCCTCAGGTATTGATGATAAAACCCAGGAATTTTCCAGATGCGACCCCAAAAGTGCACTTTTATGGATTAAGCCTCATGTCGTACTCCCGTAGTATCTTGAAGCATTCTTCCAGGTCGGAAACATGGTTATCGGCAGTCTTTGACTTGACCAGCATGTCGTCAACGTACACTTCCATGTTCTTCCCGATCTGGTCGGCGAACATTCTATTTACTAACCTCTGGTATGTAGCACCAGCGTTCTTCAACCCGAAAGGCATGACCTTGTAACAATAGACATTAGTCGGGGTCATGAAGCTGGTGTGCTCCTGGTCAGCCAGATTCATGGCAATTTGGTTGTAGCCTGAGTACGTGTCCATAAAGGACATGAGCTCGTGCCCAGCCATGGCATCCACCAATTGGTCAATCCTCGGCAAGGGAAAATAATCTTTGGGGCAGGCTTTATTCAGGTCGGAGAAATCGATGCAGGTCCTCCATTTCCCATTGGGCTTTGGGACCAGCACGAGGTTGGCGACCCAAATTGGAAACTTGGCTTCACGGATAAAGTCGCATTTCTTGAGCCGGGCTACTTCTTCCTCTAAGGCCTCAGCCCGGGTTGTTCCCAGGTGCCTCTGCTTCTGGGACTTTGCAGGAACGCTCTTGTCCAGATGAAGGGTGTGCATGATGACATTTGGACTGATTCCCACCATGTCCTCATGTGATCACGCAAACACATCCAGGTTATCCTGTAGAAACTTAATCAGCTCCGCTTTCCTCTTGCTACAGAGGCTTTTCTTGAGCTTGACCATCCGTGAAAGGTTTTGTGGATCGATGTTTACTTCCTCGAGCTCTTCAATATCCTAGAGCTCGGACTTATCCTCGCCTATTCGGGGGTCAGTATCCTCACTTAAGATGATATTTTCCCCTTCGGCGCTATGAGGTTTTTCAATCTTAGGATCAGTTAAAGGTTCTTGAGATTCCTCTCCTCCACCTTGGATGGCCATTGCTAGCTGCCCGGGTTTCGATTTTCCCTTCATGGAAATGCTGTAGCATTCCCTGGCTGCAAGCTGGTCTCCACGGACCGTGCATATTCCCGTGGAAGAAGGGAATTTCAGCGCGAGGTGGTGAACGGATGTGATGGCCTCAAAACCTATGAGTGTGGGTCGGCCCAAAATAGCATTGTACGCAGCGGGGCAGTCGATGACCACAAACTCGAGGAGTTTGGAGACTGTCCGAGGTCCTTCTCCTAGGGTGATCACCAGCTCGATCGTCCCTATGGTTGCTGATCCTTCTCCCGAAAAACCATACAACATTATGGAGGTTGCTTTCAGCTCGGCGACAGTTAAACCCATCTTCTCCAGCGTGGACCGGAATAGAAGGTTTACCGAGCTCCCATTATCGATCAGCACCCTCCTAACCCTTCGATTGGCGAGCTGTACTGCTACGACCAGGGGGTCGTTATGAGGGAACTGAACGTGGTTGGCATCCTCTTCGGTAAAAATTATTGGCTGTCTCTCCAATCGCTGCTGCTTTGGCAGACGCTGCTCCGGGATGAACTCTACTCCGTTATGCGCCTTTAGTTCGTTCACGTACCTCTTTTGGGCACCCCGGATCGTGCCAGCCAAATGTGGACCTCCCGAGATTGTGGATATCTCTCCTCCTATCACTGGAGGGGGGACATCTTGATCCACCCGAGACCCGGGCTGACTGGTCGGGACCTCCAGAGCAGGTCGGCCTGTCGAAGCCCTGTTCCGCACATACTGAGCTAACGGGCCGACTCTGATGAGAGTTTCAATCTCATCTTTCAAATGCCTACAATCATCGGTATTGTGGCGAACGTCGTTGTGGAAACGGAAAAACTTGGAGGAGTTTCTCTTCCCCTTCTGGTGCTTTAACGGCTCCGGCTTCTTCCAGGGGAGGCGAGCAGAGTTTGCTAGGAAGATGTTCTCCCTAGAGTGGGTGAGCTCTGTATAAGTCGCGTAGACCGGCTTGAATTTTTATATGGACTTATTCTTCTTTGGGCTGTTTTGTTTGCCATCGCCATTCCCCCTTCTCTTGCCTCCACCGAACTGGTTATTCTGTGTAACATTCTGGGTCACTGTCGCGACCTTCGTTCCCACTCCAGCGGGCTACTCAGGGACCTGGCTGGTTCCTGCGGCTGAGGCTTGGGCCTCCTCCAAGTTAATCCATTCCTGGGCCCTATTTAGGAACTCATTCACTGAGCTAACTCCCTTCCTTTGTATTTCGTTCCAGAGTCCCCCTCCGACGAGGATTCCAGTTCTCAAAGCCATGAGCTTGGAGCTGTCATCTGCGTCTCTGGCCTGAGCAGCGACGTTTGCGAACCTGCTCAAGTAAGCCTTCAGAGGCTTGTCGGGTTGTTGCCTCATGTTAGCCAGAGAGTCGGCCTTGACGCAGGAGGCATGGGAGGCTCGGAATGCCCTTTTGAAGTCAGCAGAGAAAGTCTTCCAGGAGCTGATTGATTGTTTTTTGCTTTGTTTGAACCACTGCCTGGCTGGTCCAGTCAGTGTGGAGGGAAATATCAGGCACCTCTGCTCAGGGCCAATGTTGTGGGCCATCATCAGGGTGTTGAACATCCCCAGATGATTCGACGGGTCTCCATCTCTGTTGAATTTAGACAGGTGCGACATACGAAAACCGGGTGGGTATGCCGGTTCTGCTATGCTGGGGGCGAAGAGTTCAAGCTCGTCCCCTGAATCATACTCATCTTTCTCTTTCTCCGACAAGAGCTTCCTCATTAGCTCCTCCATCTGATCCAGGCGCTCAAGGGTTTTGTCCTAATTTCCTTGGTTATTCCGGGGTTGCTCGACAGCTCCGGATCCATTGTATACGTTTGGTGGGTTATTGCCCCTCCTATCTTGAGATAGGTTATTTGGGGCGTTCCCACCGTTATGCACCTTGGACAGGTCTCCCCCTGAGCGAGCATGGCTGCCACCTCCTACTGGTTCCCCCCTATGAGAGTTAAGGCGATTTCACAGGTCGCCCCCCTGGGTGGTTTGAGGACTTTGTGCCGAGCTTAAACGTTGACGCAGGTCTTCGCCAGAAAGGTCACTCCGGCAACTTCCGGTCCAGTAGCTCCCGTTAGAGAAGCTCGGAGTCCGCCTCTGGGGGTGAGGATCCGGGCTCCCTCTGGGCGCCCTGCTACGTCGGGAAGGTCCTGAGGATGGCAGGTTTCTCTTGCTGCTTCCATAAGCTGAAATATCTCGGATGGGCCGAGGAGGAGACGGATATCTTATGGGCGACGGAGGATGCCTGATCGGAGATGCAATCCTGGTTCCGTCAGGGTGGATCAAGTTAGGTGGGGGCCTTTCAGCCCTGCCAACCTACGGGTCCCGCGCCTGGCGATCTGGACGAGGCGCAGGACGGCTGGTGGGGACGGGCTGGTGCTGTGAGCCCTCCCCGGATCTCCTTATGGAATTCCCTCGAGCCCTCCTGGGCGCGCTCGAGGCTGGCTATGAACTGGGAGTTGAAGTTCGGACTGAGCGGCTATACTGTCGTTTGGCTCTAGGCATTTCTTCGAAGTTTGTCTCTCGACGGTGCGATGAGGGAACAGAGTTGGATCCTGGTGGTCTGTCCGAGCGGCTAAGCCTGGACTAATTACCCCGACGAGACTTATGAGTCTTGCCTTGCCTCTTTCCGACGTTATCGTCGGTTGTAAGAGGGGGTAGTCGGGCCAACACCTCCTCAATCTGCTGACTAGCTTTCGCTAGTTGGCTCCTCAGCTGAGCGTTTTCCATTTCTACCGCAGTGTAAAAATCTGGGTTTGGATTAGGTGGCCGGGGCACCGAACTTCTAGTGTCATCTTGGCCCACCGGCTGTTTTCCCGGCCGCTGCTGGACCTCAGGAATTTGTTCACCGGAGATGGCGGCATGATGATCCTCCTGCCCATCATGTTGTTCCACCTCGTTATCGTGTCTTGATCGAGTGGTCACCATAGTTGGATGTTTGCGATAGAACCAATCTAACTAGCTCTCAATGAAATCACCAAACTATTGACGCAGTTCTTCGCCAACAGGTAATTAAGAAAATAAGAGGAAGGGATTAGTGCTTTTTAATGAACCGAAATAGATGGATGATCTTTTTATGGACCGGTGATAGGAAATACATTTTTTTAGGTGGTTCAAAGGTTAAAATAAGGCCGACCTAAAGGCTAGGGTATTTTCTACGACTATGGTACCCCTAGGCCGGCTACTTTCGTAATCCAGCACGAGCCGGTCGACACAATGGAGCAGGGTTACATCAAAGTCTGGATCACTTCGATGGCATTGGACGAGCTGTTTGGGATTGAACTTAGCTAGCCGGGGGTCTGCAGTGGCCCTATCTAAGTTCCTAAACATATATGGGTTACCTTGGCCGGAGGGACATGCAGCTGCTCCGGATCGGATCCTCTCCTCGTCCGTTCTTTGGGCTTCCTCCAGCGCCCGCTTCCTCCTCACGAGGGGCACCTCGTCCTCCTCGTCCTCCTCATCCTCATCCCCCACGGCCTCCTCCTCGGGGATAGGCCTCATCTCGCGAGCTAGGGGAGGCACCAGGGGTCTCCTCAGGTTCAGAGTCTAGCCTGGAGAGATCAACTTGCATGCCAGCATTGTCTCATCTATCACGAGCTGGCGATAGTCCATTTCACTGGGGGGCAAGCCCGCCAGTGTCTCGTACTGGCTCCCGAGGATCACGGATTTGTCTTTCCTCACGAAAATGGCTGCAGAATTAATCTAAGTCAGAAACAGATAAGGGGGATAGCCAATCGATATTTAACTTATGAGCTAAAGATGAAAGGTACTTACGGGGAAGGATGAAGTAGTGCAGGTCGCAGTTGCGAAATCCCTTGGACATAAAGAACTGGTCTTTGAAGTCGTTGGGGTGGCTGGGCAGCTCAATGGCCGCAGCCGTATTTGGAAACCCGGTCAAGTAGTAGAACCCGTCGCCTCGCCCCCGCTGCTCTGAGCTGGCCTTGAGGCAGAAAAAGTATAGGATATCTGCCGGAGTGGGGACCTCCCACTCCTGCTTCAAGAACAGATATCTCAGCCCCGCTAACAAACGATAGGAGTTGGGGGGGAGCTGGAAAGGGGCCAACCTCACATAGTTGAGGAAGTCGGGGAAGTATTGGTCCAGCGGGAGGAAAGCCCTGGCTTTGAAGTGTTCGTCAAGCGGTGCGCAGCTCCGTTCACCTTCAAGGGAGGTCGGGCGATCAGGGTGCCCCTCCCTAGTTCGATGTTGTGGGAAAGGAATATCTTATTCACTTTCCCCTGATCGGTGATCTTCGAGACGATCCTCTCGGCCTCGAAGAAAGCGTCGGGTGCCACCTCGGGCTCTCGCTCCACGGCCGGCCCAAAGACAAGAATTGGGGAGTCCGTCATCACCTCTTTTCCCTTGGATTGTTGGGAAGACGAGCTGCCTGCGATCCTCTTAGAAGCACTCTTCTTGGGTCCCATCTGGTCGCCTAGCGAACAAAAGAAGAAATTTTCAGAAAAGGCGGCCTAGGAATAAGGGAGAATAAAAAAAAAGGAGTTTCCTTTGCACGAGCTGGGGTAATCTCAGCTCGTGGAGAATGAGACCACGCAGTTCTATGAACACACGCCTAATCTCCCAACAGATCCCCGATTGCTCGGGATTCGTGTGTCAGGAGGGTCAGGGTGAAATTTTTCCTTGGAAGGAAAGTTTCAGTAGGCAAGAGATAACCAAATGCGCGAGCCCAGATAGTTTGGATATAACCAAACTATCAAAAACATACAAGTGTTTGGACGTAACCAAATGCGCGAGTTAAGAAAGTTTGGACATAACCAAATTATCAAAAGATAAAAACGTCTGGGTGTAACCAAATATGCGAACTAGATTAAAAATATAAGTGTATGGATTACAAACCAAACACGACCTTAATAGGTTTGGAGCAAACCAGCTAAAACTAATCGACAGTAAGTTGGAACATAAACCCACTTCGAGTTAAGTCGAGATCGAGGCTGGAGTATCTTACAAAACAATAGTTTCGACCTCATAACCTCGGAGAACTAACCGAGGACTAGAAAAAGTAACTAAAAAGTAAGATATAACTAAACCGTTTACATTACACACCATATAAGTACTTTCGGGTGCATGGTTAAAGTAATATCCGACCTTGACAAATAACGAGGTCGGAAGCGGATAATTCGAGCAAACTGTGCATGAATGCATTGAACCTCGAGCTTAAATCTAAACTATGTTTGTGTGATTAAACAAGCATATACGACTCTCTAATATAAAATGTGCAAAATATTTCAAACCAAGAAATGTAAAGCATGTATATTAAAAGAAAGAGAAATTGTATCAGCCCTATGGGCATAAATTAAAACAATTACAAAAATAAAGGGACGCAGCCCCAAGGTGAGATGTATGAAGGGGCATTCTCATTGGCCTTCTCAGCACCAGTAGCACTAGACTCTCCAGGATGAATAGCATGACTATCCTTTTGAGCCTTCCGAGCAGCCTCCTCCGCGTCAAGCCGAGCTTGCCATTTGGCCACAAATCCTTCCTCGAAAGAGCCCAGGAAGCTGGTATCAAGGTCGGCGTTGCTAGCCCAGATCCTGTACATGGCTTGATCAACCGCCTTGTCCTTCTTCTCTTTGTACTCAGCAAGGAGGCGAGATTTTTCACTCTCGATTATCTTGAAAGTGGTGGCCTTCTCCTCCTCAAGCTTGGCATTAGCCTTCTCCAGCTCCGTAAGCCAAGCGTTCACCTTTTCAAGCTCTGCCTTCGAATCCTTGAGCTCGTCAGCCATCTTAAGCTGAAGATTCCTCAACTCTTAGGCCAAAGACATGCTTGAGTGCACCTCATTGGTCAGCTTGTAATTAAGCTGAGCTGAGACAACAAGAGCCTGAAATACAAAGAGATTGAATTAGAACATAAGCCAAGGCACATAAGCAATTAAAAGTAAGTTGCAAAAATTACCGCAGCAGGAAGTTCAATACTCTTATCATAAAGAGTATTGCAGTCTCGAGCTTTATTCACAAACTCCCAGTGCTCAGTGTCAAATCCCGTAAGGCTCTGACCCACCCGAGAGAGGATATCCGATCCAATTACAGCTCCGTGGGCCCCAGCGGCATTATCAAGCACGAACTCATCAACATGAGGTCGGGCCGACGACAGGTGTGACTTGGAGATTGAGGGTTTTTTTGGGGGTGGGCCGAGTGCTGGATGAGTTGTAGCTGAAGGAAGCGCGACAGATGTGGCCGAGATGGATGCATCGACCTGGGCAGTCGGGTCCTCGGCTGTGCTCGCAGTAGTTGGAGTTGGTGGAGTCTTCTCAGTGCGCTTGAGGATCTTGGAGGGTCGGTCCGTCCTCTGCGAGCCTCTTGGGCGCTTACTCTTTTGAGCCCCCTCGCCACTGGTGAGCACGGTATCAAGGTCAGAATCCATGGCACCTGCACAATTGCAATCAAGATTTAGCATAGTGCTAACAAACATAGAAGGTATAAAAAAAACAAGTGGAGAAAAACCTAACTGGAACTCTCCTCCGAGCTTGAGCTAAGAGACCATGAAATTCCCCCATCTTCAGAAGAGGCGGGGGGAGTACCTTCCCTATAGGTGGACGTCAACCTCGAAAGGTCCCTATAGTTGTTGGTCCCATATTGGACGGCTATTCCATTCCATACCTCGTTCAGGCTATACATGGTGTCGTATTTCCCAAGCTAGCTATTGAACCTATGAACCCGTTCATCTACCCAAGTCCATACATAAAAATGGTCTCTATCGTCCTCACACAATACTAACCTATCGGGTTTGTGCTTTAATAGGGAGGGGGACCACATTTTCGAGCTTACGATGACTGTACCTTGATCATCTGAGCCCAAGCTCGAGGCTTCATCGTTGGCCTTGTTCCCTGATTGCGGGCTCCTTCGACGAACTGGAGGCGGGGGCCTCACCTCTCTCCTTGGGGGGAGGATTCCTGTTGGCAGAGGCACAAGCTCCCAGCGGTCATATTTTTTATTGGACCAATCTGAGGTGGACTGATCCTTTACCAAGAACCCGCAAGCTCGGAGCTTGTCTTCGTGCAAAAGATACGAGAGGGATCTCCTGCCGTAAGGGAGTTAGAGCAGAGTCTCTCTATGCTCCCTCATCTCATCGGTGGGAGCAGGGCGATGATAGTTGGCTGGAAAATAAAATACATTTCAACTAAGTACGGGCCTATAAACAAAAGTCCGAGCACAGAAAAGAAGGAGGTTGGGATACTTACGAATCCGTTTGAAGGAGTAGTATCGAGACGGAGCTAGGCCATCTGTCCAAAAGAAGGCCTTCTTGAAATCAGGAGGATGGTTGGGAAGATCCTTAAACATCTTTTTCTCCTTGAGGTAGCTCGAGAGATAGTAGAAGCCATCTCCTCCCTAAGCTCGGGAGGGATTGCTTTTCAAACAGAAAAGATACAGGATCTCCTCTGGCGACGGTCCTTCCCACTTCAGCTCATGTTATAGCGACCTCAGGGCAGATAGAACCCTGTAAGAATTAGTGTTGAGCTGGAATGGAGCCAACCCAATGAAGTCTGTGAAGTCCTTGAAGAAAGACTTCAAAGGCAGTATCGCTCCTGCCTTCATGTGCTCCTGGCTCCAAGCCGCGTATCTCAGCTTGTTGTCAGGATTTCCATCTCCTGGAGCGTGGCAGCTTCGCTCGTAGGAGGTAGGGGCTCAACACCTTAGCGAGCCTGATAATCCTATACCATGAAAGGCCAGGATATCGGTTATCTGGCCTAGCGATGTAACCGAGCTCCAATAGTGCTCGGCCTCGAAAAATTTCCTCCTCGGCTATGAGGTAGAGGGCTCCCCCATCAGTGAAAATTGTAGGTCACCTGGTTTGAAGGCAACTGTCACTCTAAGTTTAGGGTCGAGGGGAATCGGTCTAGGCTCGGTGTCAGGGTCCGGGTGAAGGGCGACCCTTAGTCTCTTCCTTTTTCCTTCCTCAACCTCGTTTATCTGACGTCGGAAATGATCTCGAGTGTCCTCTTGCTCACACCTCAGCTCATTTTCGCGAATCAGACGATGGTTCCGGGCAAACAACGACTCCGGGCTCGGAGTTTTTGGCGAATACGGGATGGCAAGCAACGACCCCCGCCGTCTTCCCAGATTCTGTGACATCTAGCAAGAAATAAAAAATGGTGAGGGCCATGCATGCAAGGAATCACGAATAACGATCTTGGTGGGTCAAGCTCGAAAATGCTGGGATACGAGATGAGTTCGATCCTGGGGAACCGATTAGTGTCACGACGTGTGTTTCACGAAAAAGGGAGGGATGTGGATATAATTTTTAAAAAATCCTGAAATATCAGGGAAAAAAGGTGGCGGTTATTCAAAAATTGTATTTTTGAGTATCGTGCATTCTTTAAAATCAAGATTTTGTACCCGATATCTTGGTGTGCAAGATATGTCTTTTGAAATTTGAAAACCCGGAAAAAATACCATACTTGGGTCTTCCTACATTTGAACTGGATTTAGAACCAGTAATGGGGAAACCTAAACTAATATCTATCGATCAAAGTACCCTAGTACATCAAACTAAAGACTGAACCAGCACGGTTCCAGTGACTATAAAACAACAGAGGCAGAAACTGACATTAAGAAAAAAGATAATATATATAAAATCAAAGATCAGATACTTACACACTGAAGATGGTGGTTGCAGAGAAATAGATGATTGAAGAAGAGGCTGCAAGTATAGTCTCAAGGTCTCGAACAAGCTGATGGTCTTCTGTTTCTTTGGTTGAGAGAACATGTAACAACAAACGCTTTCTGGGCTTGCCTCTAGGTTTCTTTTCTCTCCTGGTTTACTTTGATAAACGTGAAAATGAAAGGAAGAGGACGACATAAGTCTTATATATAGGCTATCTGAAATCGTAATAGAAGGAGTAATCTGGGCCATTGGCCATATTCCGTATCAAATCCGACGGTCAGGGATAGGAGACAAGATGGTGCCGTAAAGGTGGCAGGCGAACGATCGTGGGCAAATTTCCAAGGCACTCGAGTACTTTGAATAAGAAATACTCAGCTGACGCGTGTCCATACTCGAGTATGTGTGACGATGCGGTTCCCAAAGAAAGTAGTTCAAAAGTTTCCTTCTCATAGGATTCGAACAAAAACTTTTGATGGGGCAAAATGTTACACCCAGATTTCGAGACTTGAGGTTGTAACCTCGAAATCTGGATCCGTCAGGGGTGAGTTTGCGATAGTTAAAATACATGCTCGTAATCTAGACACTGAACCTTCAAAGCAGGTGGCAACCTCGAGGATGGGCAGCCTCGACGTCCTTACAAGCTCGAAAGATAGAACATCGAAGTACGTCCATTGTCAGGTGGCCTCGGATCAAGTGGCCCGAGCTTGGCATGAGTGTGAGCTCGGGGTAAGGCGGCCTCGGTGGTATTTACCCTTTCCGAACTGATTTCGGAAAAATAAGGCCACTTATACTTCTCAGAGACTTATAGGCATGATACTAATCGCTGGTCTCGAACAGCTTAATAGGTCACTTGAAGAGACGCAGTCCATGCATTCAAGAGATATTATTGTTGTAACTTCCCTACAATAAAATGATATTAAATAGTCAGTTATACGCTCCCTGGTCTTCAGGGGACGTCTCCTTGTATATAGGAGTTACAGGCTTTAAAACTATTAAATTTATTAATATACATAATAACTTCCCTGAACGTGTGGGATAGTATTCTGAAATCTCCTCTATAATTAGAGGATTCATGTATCATTGTGAAGGACCGAACTTTTGTGATCCTGGGAGAAACTCTGGAGAATTCATCTTTGAAGGATTTCCAGAAAATTTCCTAAGTCTTAATAAAAAGGACTCATGGACTAGGCAGAGTTAACTGTTGAACCATGTAAAAAATTCTCATTGTTTTATTGTGTTATTCTTGCCATAATTTTCATTGTTTACGTGCTCTACATTTTAAGTTGACGAAAAACGGCGTCAACAAATACATAATCTTAATTTTTATTAAAAATTTATCATTTATATTTAAAAAAAATGTTATTTTTTTAGTTGATCTAACTTATATATATTCATAATGAATACCAAAAAATATTATAAATATATTATATATATATATGTGTTATGTGTATATACATAGTATTACTGTGTAACTATATAAAAAATTAGAATAACATTTATCTATCAAGAATAAACAAGCTTATTCTCCAATCATTAAGGTGTAATTTGAATAATATCATGAATTTGTACTTTAAATATAGTAGTTTGTGATCTAAAAAGTTATCATATATATATATATATTAAAAAACTATAAACAACATTTTGGTTTAATTTTTCTTTGAGTAAATGGCACTTGGGGACCCTAAACTTTATTATCAGTATCACTTAAGTCCCCAATATTTTTTTGTAGCAATTAGAAGTCAACATTTACTTTTTGGCCCACATAATGTTATATTTTATTAAATAAATCCTAATTTATAAGGGTAAAATGAGATTTTAACAAACAAAAAAAGCATTGCTCCCATTTTCTCTTGTTAAGCTCCTTTTAATTAATTAATTATTACCACATATATTATTTTGGTAAATTGACCTAAATATTTTCTTCAAATATTAAGAAATAAAAAAAAAAATCTATTATACCTCTAAAATATTTAATATATCACTTATATATTAATTAGTTTATTATTTTTAATAAAAAAATATTTTTATACTTTAATAAAATCATATTTTACAATTATAAATTAGAGTTTATTTAATAAAATATAACATAAATGACCTATGTGAGCCAAAAAGTAAATGTTGAATATCTAATTATTACAAAAAAATAAATAAAAAAAATTGGAGACTTTTAAGTGATAAAACTAATAAAGGATGAGGACTCCAAATGTTATTTACTAATTTTCTTTTACTATGATATATCATTATTTTATATATAATATTATTTATTTATTTAAAATTTATATGATAATTATACAAATTTAATAAAAATAATTAATAAATTTTATAAATAAAACTAACTAAATATTAATACAAATTGATGACAACTCATGATACGGCAAAGGCCCTATCATTTTTTTACCGAACTATTTTGTACGATAGTAATGACTCGCAAATAAAAATTGTTTTTCCTATCAAAATATTAATGACTAAATAGTTTAACATGTCCAAAAAAAATATGAATATCTTTGTTGTTCAAATAAAGAAATGTTATAATATTAGCTAAAAGGGATAAAAGTAGACTGTAGACATATGTTCTTCCTAAATTTTTTAGGACTCCAGAATTTGAAGAAAAGAAAAACTTTTAAAAATTCAATATATCAGTTGAAGTGATGATAATCCATCAAATCTATTCATAATAGCTGAAAACTTTAGTCATGATATCAGAACACCATCTATAAATGAGTGAGAAATATACACTAATATCATTAAGAGTATGAATCTACACAGTTATACTTTTTTTTCTTCCCCTTTACTGTGATTTTTATCCTATTGGATTTTTCCTAATAATTTTTTAAACGAGACAGTATAAATATTTACAATATAATTATATAATGAGTATACTAAGTGAGATTATAATTATGATTGCATGTTTTCAATAATTTATAAGTAAGTTCTCCACGACGATGAAGGAGAAACCTGCATATTATTTGAACAGACTCTTGAAAGTTAAAAAATTATTATTTTCCGGATTAAAAAAATACATAAAAAGAAAAAAAAACTAAGCAAACATACGGAAAATAGAATAGAACAAATATATTTGTAATAATAATACAGAATGTGAAGTGAACCTACTTTTTTCTAGTGGAGCTTTAAGTCTTTGTCATAAGAATAAAGAAGTTCCAATGTGAGCCATATAAATTCAATATTGTTAAAAATCCAATAGAATATTGTGCACGTGATTGTCCTTTTTTTTATTTAAATGGATGATTGCTCATTCGATAAATGGATATGAATAGTTCGTATCGTACATAAATGGTATTGTTGGGAATTCTCATTATTTTCAAGAAAATAAACATATAACCGTGCTGGTGATTAACATCACAAACTGCTCAACACTTCAAAAGAAAAAAATTCATATGATTTTAATTATTTGAAATATTATAAAATTTATTCAAAAATCATTTACAAATAAATAAAAATGATTTAAAATTAAAAAATCCAAAAATATTTTAAAATAATTAAAATGAAAATTTTAATTAATAAACCTAAATTAACTAAATCAATTTAAACTAATTTTATAACTTGTTCTTCGACCCTTGAAACCTAAATTCAAAACCCAAAATAAAAGAAAATCTTGTTCTTCCTCAAAACAAATTATAATCGTTGTTCAAATTAATTAATTAAAAACAATTCTTAAAATTATAAATTAATATTCAAAACTAAAATCATAAACAACAACCCAATAACACTCATCTTAGAAGCAACCAACATCTCAGCAACTTTTCATTTCTTCATCCAAAAACCAAAATCTAAATCATATTAGAAAAGAAAAAAAAATGCAACAACCCAGCAACTCATCTCAAAAACAAATATAGAGGTAACTCTATACTATAGAATCGATGAGAGATGCGAACAAGAAAAAAAATCTGTTGTCCCAATTTCCTATCTCCTCCATGTCCCACCAATTAGTTTAGGACATCTTATTTATTTATTTAATATATATTTAAATTATTTACAACTTTATCTTTTTTTTCAATTATATTAATATTATAAATAGATGATGTGTCTTACAATAATTGGTGAGACATGGAGGGAATAGTAAATTGGGACAGCAGATTTTTTTTCTGCCAACAAAAGCTGTATAGGCACGAGTATCAAGGCTCCAACAAAAAAGTTGAAGGCCAATCACTCACCGAAGCCCACTTGCACGAGTTTCGCGACATGTTCAAGGCACAAGAGAAGTTCATAGAGCGGATCCGCCATCTTCATAGAATGCGTATCCCGACCGAAAAGTGCATGGAGCGCTTGGAGTGGCGGCAAAGCTCTTGATTGATCAACGGTCAATAAATCTTTCGACAATATTAAACTAGTCAAGAACAAACTCAGATCTAGTTTTAGATTCACAAACCCAGAAACTCTTTAATAAAAAAGATACTCAAATTTTGTCATCGATCTCTTCTTCCCTAACCTGTCCCCCGTCCTTGTCCACCCCATGATTTGGGTGTGGAAACACTGATCCCGTCACCAAGTCGACGACACAGATCTATACCTATGCGCACCTCCCCAACACAGCTCTCGTCGATGATATCCCAACCCAAATTCGACCCTCTTTGATTGCTCCCCATCTTCGCACCTCCAAACTTCGATGACTCTCATGCAGTACAAAGAAAGAAGAAGAAGAAGAACTTGACATTTTTATTTTTATTTTGTTTATATTATTATGTTTTTAATTTTTAATCATTACTAACTGTTTCTTCTAAAAAAAATCATTAGTAATTGTTTGTTGTTATGATTTGATTTTTTAATTATTTTTTAACTTCAAATCTTTTTTTTTTATTTTAAAGTAATTTTTATAATATTTAAATAATTAAAATGATATGAACTAATAAAATTGTGACGTTAAGTGTACACAGTTTGCTAACATCGTTTCACTAATTCATTATTTATTCTTTTTTTTAATAAATAGTAGTAGACTCTTTCCATTTTTGTCTTTCTAATTTTTTTTTACTGTCAAGTCCATATCTCTAATTTCTATCCTAGAATGTTATTAACCATTCTTAGAAAAACTTAATTACATATTTATCTTTATACAAAGTGATTAAAATATATAATTTCAAATATTGATTCCATTTATAAAATTTAACTTTTAATATGTTCACTCCACTTACCCTAAATTAAACATTTTAAAACCCGGTAAAATTTTCATCAATGAAAAAACACAATATAAAAAGTTATCAATAAATCAATACAAATGTAAAGTTTACAATATATTTTATAATTGTTTTATTATTATTTTGATGTTTTGCCTTCTCATTATGTTAATCTCTATTTATGCATGTGTATATATGTGTATCTTTTCATTGATATCACACACACATATATATATATATTATAACGTAAGTATATATACATATTAATATTGTAGTAATAGTGTTTGGGTCAAAATCTTTCCTCTAAATCTTTTTTCTATTTTGTTTAATTATAAAGTCAATATATTTTACTTCGTTGATGGAGATCACCTTAATCATACACATTCTGTTGGCATGGTCAATGGTATGAATGTGTTCTTCGTTTGAATGAGTGGAGAGAACAAAAATAGTGTACATGCAAAAGACAATCCAATGCTTAAGTCAACACTTTGCTCTCTTACTCAATCCTCAGTCTATTCAAACTTTAATTGAACTAAAGTCCAAGTTCCCAAAATTTGGTCCCCCTTCTACTATTAGAAATGACTAAAAATAAGGTTAGAGAAACTTATCGTGATTGGTCCACGTGTCTGACTTTACTAACTTTCTTCCTGCCATTTTCTCTTCTTTACATTATGAGATCAGATGCTCATCAATCCTTTCGCCCAACTTCATACTTAAACTCTTCGCGCGGTCCATCTACTTTGAGCTCAGGGCTCATCAATCCGTACAATCACATTGAGCTCAGAGCTCATTAATCTGTGCGATCACATTGAGCTCAAAGCTCATCAATCTATGCAATCACATTGACCTTAGAGCTCATAAATCTATGCAATCACATTGAGCTTAAAGCTCATCAATCTATGCAATCACATTGAGCTCGGAGCTCATACTCAATCTATTCAATCTCTTTGAGCTTAGAGCTCATTAATATGTTCAATCTCTTTGAGCTCAGAACTCATCAATCTGTTCAATCTCTTTGAGCTCAAAGCTCATCAATCTTAACAAGCTCTGTCAAACTATGCTCTACAAATAATCTCCTACTAGCTCTTCTTTTTGATGAGTTTATTTTAGGCTCTACTCTTCTATGAGCTCATTCTGAATTCTGCTTTTTTATGCGCTCAATTGGAGCTTTGCTCTACGATGAGCTCACTCAGAGCTCTTTTTTGTTTCAATCCTGTTTTTCTGAAGCTATTAAATAAAATGATGCGTTTTACTTAATTTATATCTCCTACTTTATTGGGAAAATTCATTCCCCTTCAATTGCCCCTTACCTTTTTCCATTTACATAATTCAATAATGGATAAAGGCGACTTTCATTCTGCTTGACTTGTTCTGCTCAATAATTTGCCCCAAGTGATGCACATGCTTAGATTTCTGCCAAGCATTTATTACTAGTATCATCTTTCAAATTTCGAGTCAATCACGTGGGAAATTTTTTCTCTCTCTTATAATCGCCTTGTCTCTTAACCTTCCATTCTACTTCCAAAACCTCTACAATTTTTTTCCAAATTTCAGCTTTCTTTTCGTCATCGACTTGCTCTTCTCCGCCCGATCCAAATTAGAGTAGATATTTTATGCTTCCGTCCTTTTTTTTCTTCTAAATCCTCTTGTCCTCTCAGTATTCGTTTGATCACGGCTTCTGTTCAATCAAAGGTTCATCTAAAGTTTCTTCATCATCCTCTGCCATCAATTCTGCGATGAGTTCGAAAACCCTTAAAGAAAAGTATGACGAGGTGTTTGCTGAATTGAAACACAATTGCACTCTCCCTCTGAACATAACGATTCAGCGATTGAGCGAGGAAGAACTCAAAAAATGGCATTTTGAAGACATTTGTGCCCCTGGAGAAATTGTTATCGGGCCTAAGTATTTTGAGTTGCTCCAGTTCCCGATTCTCCCTTTCTAGTGCATGTACTTGCGATCACCCAAATTCACTTAATGCAACTCGTTCTGAATGCTATTTGATCAATCAGTGGAGCTTCTATGATTGAGCCTCTTTATAAGATGGCAAGCACTGTCCAAGAGATCTTCTGCTGCTTCTCATGTACTCAGCACAATTGTATTCAGGTTGAGATTCCATTCAACACCTACTATCTCTCCCCCAGAAAGAAGCGTTTTATGTTTAAAGAATGACTAACAAGCAATGCGTTGATCTTCCTTTTGTAATCGGAGGCGATCAATACCCATCTTTTGTGCCCAAAGACATTTTCGACTTACCCTGAGTATTTCAAAAAGGTTAATTACTTCTCTTCTTCTAACTCGTCATTTTTCATTCATTTTTTTCTGTTTCATTCATATTTTTTTTTCTCTTTCTTTCAGAAATCCAATGGCCTATGAATGTTAAGTGGTCTCAACACTGCAAAACCCAACTTTGGTCCTTTAAGATTATTCACGATCATAAGGATGATCCAACCCCTATTGGAGTTCTTTTCAATGATCCGCTAAAGAGTTATATGACCAGGCTCAGCTTCCCCAATTCCACCGACCGCCATGTCACATTCCTTCTTGCTGGTCGTGAATGACTATTGTAGAGTGATGACCAGCTCGGGTATGGGTACCAAATACTGCTCGGATGACTCACATAAAGGGGTGATCAGCTCGAATGACTCATGTGGGTCAGCTCGAAGATGAATTTTGATGGCTTGAATGTCTCCAACCTCGTAATTGCCACTAATGATTTCGAGTTGTTAGATCCATAAGATCCATTTGTTTTTGAAGTTCCATTCAACTCTTCTAGTTTTTAAGACCCATAAACGAACATAATATTTTTGCCATGAGAGTTCGAATTTGAACTTATGTGCCATGAAGCTTGCGAGTTGATGTCCTTGATAGCTCATATACATCATCTCGGAAGTGCATGTAATGAGGGACGAACAAGATTTTTGTACATGGGCCTGCGAACAGGCTCTCTTGGGAATGAGAACAGGCTCGAATGAGTTCGAATCTTGTTAATATTCTTCGTTTGAATCCTGGTCACTCCTTGTAGGAAACTTTAGTGAGTAGGTTACCCGTTCTTTATTTTGACTCTATTAGCCCCTAGTGTGCACACATGGGAAAACAAGAATAGTTCCTGTTTGTGTCATGTGCTAGTGAACGAGCAGGAAATTTTTCGAGGTTTACAAGCTTCATTTTGATATCTATCAATTTCATAAATGCATACACGCAAGTAGGGTTCCAAGTAATCGATTTATCACTGTTTATAGGTTGAACAAGACGCCTCCATAGGTGCATCTTTTCTTGAACTGTCGTGATCTCTCCACCTTTCTAGTCGGACTTGCCGGATTTCTAATGTATCACCCCGCGTCACTATAGCTGCTTCCTGGAATAACGACTGGCCCTACAAACCAACACGAGTCTTTCCAGCGTGCTTTGTCCTCACTCGCACACTTCCTGGGAAAACTTCCCAGGAGGTCACCCATCTTGAGATTATTCCAGATCAAGCACGCTTAACTTTGGAGTTCTCAAGTGATGGGCTACCGAAAAGAAGATGCATCTTGTTGATATAGGTAGTACCCATCAATCCATTTAAGCCCTCTTCAACTGTGTAGTCCCATACCTACACAGTCTTAGAATCATCACACTTGACCTTCCCCAGGCGGTGTGAGATTGCACAACTTTACCTGGTCTTTCCCCTTATGGATCACGGGATTCTGACTGTCACAATCACCCCGATGTGCTAGTGAACGAGCAGGAAATTTTTTGAGGTTTACAAGCTTCATTTTGATATCTATCAATTTCATAAATGCATACATGCAAGTAGGGTTCCAAGTAATCGATCTATCACTGTTTACAGGTTGAACAAGATGCCTCCATAGGTGCATCTTTTCTTGAACTTTCGTGATCTCTCTACCTTTCTAGTCGGACTTGCCGGATTTCTAATGTAACGCCCCACGTCACTATGGCTGCTTCTTGGAATGACGACTAGCCCTACAAACCAACACGAGTCTTTCCAGTATGCTTTGTCCTCACTCACACGCTTCCTGGGAAAACTTCCTAGGAGGCCACCCATCTTGAGATTACTCCAGGTCAAGCACGCTTAACTTTGGAGTTCTCAAGTGATGGGCTACCGAAAAGAAGATGCATCTTGTTGATATAGGTAGTACCTATCAATCCATTTAAGCCATCTTCAACTGTGTAGTCCCATACTTACACAGTCTTAGAATCATCACACTTGACCTTCCCCAGGCGGTGTGGGATTGCACAGCTTTACCCGGTCTTTCCCCTTACGGATCACGGGATTCTGATTGTCACATCTAATTTCAACATTGTGCCCCAATTTGAATGCAATTAAGTGAAATTATTTTCCATATGGATCTATGGATCCGTGCTTTGCCTTGGAAGAATTTGGTGCTTGCTTATGATTAACAATTGAACTGCAGATGGCCTACGTAAAATCGAACAAATGAATTGATTTAGTCATTGGCGAATTTGGGGGCTTGATGCAAATGGTTTCATTAAAGTCTTCATTTGTAGACTTTGTGAGATTGAGTCTTTTTTTCTTAAATCTGCTCTCCTAATGAAAGCACTAAAATGTTGACACCATTTTTTCGTCAACTTGAGAACATAGGAGCATGGATTCAAGAATAGAGATATTATAAAATAAATAACACCATATTTTGTAGTGGTCCGACCCCAAAAAGATGACCTACATCCACTCTGTCACTTTTATTGATATTTAAGCTTGAAGAACCATAGTTTTCGGCGAACTTATGTTGTTGATTGTTCTATAATCCTCATTCGCTTTTACCTTACATAAGGCCAGTCTCCTCGTATTTATAGTACGAAGTTTAGGGTTAGATTTAGATTTAGATCATGTGCCAAAGCTATTGGGCTTGGCCCGTAAATAATTCATTACAACATTATAATAACGTAAATATAGTTGTATTTTGATAAATGACGACTTTATCACCCGTTGCTTATTCTGTTAGCGCAAATAGTGTTTGTTGAATGAATAGGCATGAACGAACATGCATAAACTAATAATGATGCACGACCAAGTGTCTCTGTTAGTGAAATCACATAAAACCTCAACATGCTTCTACAACATGCAACCATCCAATTTTCTAAACATGTCATAATTCACATATAATCAAGCATTCAAAAAACATCTAGATCTAGGCAACCTAGGCTCTGAGGCCAATTGTAGAATCTTGGAATTTAAATCTAGATTCATGTTCCTTATTATTTTTCCAAAACCATAATAGAAACATAGAATCGCATGACATACATTTAAACATCGGATTCATAAATTAAAACAAACACAAAGATGTAGAACTTACAAATACGTAGGAGACCAATGTCTCATTCCTATAGATTCTCCATCCTTTTGTCCTTCCTGAATGCTAGGAATTGTTAAGAATCTAAACCGCCTAAACTGTGTCAAAGTCATTCAAGCCTATCTCTAAATCAAGTCTAACAAAGAGTGGACAAGTTCTCAACACATGAAATAGAATTTGAGAGGGAAAAAAAAGAAAATGAGGGCCATGAAGGGATTAGACTGTCTAGGTTTTCACTTACCCAATTGAGTCAATTGAGATTATCTTATGAAAACCCTAAACATCACATTATTTATATATGCAACTCAATGGACTTTATTTTAATTAAATTAATTAAAATAATAAAAAAAAATCCAAAGTCTTGGGTTCCCGCACATGGGCTTGGGCCCAACCTCGTTGTCTTGAATCTAAATATCAATTGGGCATAAATTCAAAACATCTTTATTTATTTAACTTTTAATTAAATAATTAAATCCTTATTCAAATTAACTAATTATAATTTGAAACTTGATTTAATATTATTTATTTATATTGACACCAATTTATCAATATTAATAAATTTGCCCAAAGATTATCTTTTATTCCCAAATTCTTATTACATGTAAATATCACTAAATTGACATAGTCAATTTGATATTTCTAATTGATAATTAAATCAATTGTTTGAGACTATTAAACTTGATTTGATAAGAGACGACATGGAAACCATGGATCCATGAATACAAGCTTCAATAAATTCTCATGAGTTTATTTATTAAATAAATTATTTCACGATTTATTAATTCCCCATGACCTACTATAGATTTAGAATAGAACTCATGAATTCATAGAACGTATTTTCCAAACCTCAAATACGTTATTCATTGTTATAACCATTGCAGTCACTCAATCATCTATCGATGACTTACTAACGAGCTGGGTACAAATTACCATTTTACCCCTCATAACTCCTACTAAGTTCCTTATAAATGATATTTTCGTGAACTTAATCATAGAAATGAGATCTCAATCATTTAGCCTTTTGAACAAAGTAATAAAGGAAATCATATTTTCACTTCTCATACAGAAGTTATAGATTCCATATCTATGAATAATACTCCCATTCAATTACACTACTAAATCTCCAAGATGTAAGTATAGGCTAGACTGTAGGGTAAGCTGGTAACGAACAAACCCAAAGATTTAAATAATATAATTAGTAGAATATTATTTCTCAGAATTAAGACCAACTTGACCTATGGTCAACATTGTGACATTTATTAGATTCGATACCAACGATACTTATTTATCTATCAATAATCAATATTGGTCCTAGCCCGATGTAACCAAATACATCTGATCTTATTTGCTTGGTCAATGCCTTGGACAACACATCACACCCCGAATATGTAAATAAATCATATCGTAGATTACCTAATCAATGAAAATTTAATGCATTGATTTAATCTTAGAAGTCATTCTTTTGCACATATAATTACAACTATAATTCACTGTGACATAGTCACTGTAATTGTAACTATCCATAAGTTTGGGATTTCATGAATATTTGTATTAATTTAATAAACATGTAATAAAACCGATGAACAATGCGATTGAATAAAAAAAGGATTTCTACTTTTTTTATTGATAATAAAATTGTGTCACATGAGAAATATGGTTTTATTAAAGGAATAAAACCCAACAAATATTTCATATTAATTTTCTATAATTAATATTTAATCAAAACAATAAAAAATAAATTCAAACACCCTAAATCACTCTTTTCTTGATAAAAATAAAATGGCATTAAAATAATTATAATTCCTAGAGTTGTCACATATCCACGAATGATCCATGAACCCAACTTTGTTAAGAAAATAGTGTCCCTCCTAGTTGTACATGAAAGACTAAATAGTCTTTATCCTTTAACCATATATGTAACGACCCAAATTTACTAATAAGGCTTAATGACCTTGATTAGGGTGCCGGGAGGGCATAATTGGATTATATGTGATTTAAATGATTAAATGCATGATTATGTGATAAGCATGCTTATATGATTATTTGGATATATGAGATGCATGACTATGAGTATTAGTATGCATGTAGACCCTGTTTAGGCTATGAGGGTATATTTGTAATTTTGGCCCGTCGAGGGCGTAAATGTAAATATTTGTGATAAAGTGTTGAGACCACATTATTATGTGGATATATTTGCATCTTGTGACTCGAAGCGATCCTAGTGAGCAGTTTAGCAGAAAAGTCACGGCGGGGATTTTTACCCGGCTCGGGGTGAGTCTGGGAGTATTTATGGGAATTTAGGAAATATATTGGAGACTAATTGATATTGAGGAAAATAATTGGTGATTAGGTAGGTTTCAAGATGTAAGCAGTAACTATTAGAGACATTGGAGGAATTAGCGGGAATTGGGAGTAATGACCAAAATGCCCTTAGAATGATTTAAAGGCTTAGGATTTATGGGAGGGAAAATTGGTCATTTGGTTTAAAATCAGGGATAATTATTACTTTGCCTTTATACACTTAGTGGAATGTTTAGAAACTAAAGGAAGCTGAAAAAGAAAAGAAAAGAAGAAGGAAGGAAGGAAGGAAAAACAAAACTCTTAGGCTAACCCTTTTCTCTCACTCGGTTGGCCATTCTTCTTCATTTCTTGAGGATTTTCTGGAGCTGTAACTCAAGGAGAGCTTGGGCTAGAGCTTAGAGTTATGGTCCTTGATTAAGCTTGAGGATTAGCAGAGGTTACTCACCCAATTAAGGTAAGTTTTCATGGTTTTCTTCAGTTTATGGTTTTGATGTTGAAATGGTTTTCTAAGCTGAGTTTTGATGGGAATTCTAGGGAGTTAAGCCTGAGGATTTGTGGAGTTGAAATCTAAGGAGGTGTGGAAGATAACCTAGGTCGAAATTCTCAATTGAAGGTATGAAATTCTGGCTTTAAAGTTCTGAAGTTTCTGATGTTCTGTTGAGTTTGAGCTTCAAGCTCAATCGTGGCATTTTCTTCATTTTGGGGGTGCATGTGCTTAAGTTTTGTATGGTTGGGTCATATGGGGTGAGTTATAGATGATGGTAGGCTTGTTTTGGTGTTTGGTTGAAGTTTGGAAGGATTTTGTAGAGGTTTGGCTCGGGGAAAATCGAAGGAAGAAAAACAGGGTTTGGCTGTGTTGTAAATAGCGTTGTAGCGCTAGTCTTTGGGCGCTATAGCGCTAAGCCTTGTGGTCTGGGCGCCTGTTGGCTTTGCTTGTAGCGCTATAGCGCCCTCTTTGTAGCGCTACCCTGTTTTCAGAAGGGATTTTTTAGGTTATTTCTTAGGGTTTTTGCGTGGGGGCTCGGGGTTTGATTCCACCACCCCGTTTGGTGGAATTAGGGCTTCCCGAGGGCTCGGTATTGGTCACGAGGGTAGGTTTTGGAATTGAAGTTTTGTATGGTTCTAATTTGTGGCTCTGACTAGGTATACGCTAGGGCTCGGAAGGGATCGTGCTTGAGGGTCAGTTTCATTGATCAAAGCTAATAAAATCGAAGGTAAGAAAATTGCACCTGGTTATGTGATTATGTTAGGACTAAGAGCTCCCTATATCTGTATGATGTCATAGATGGTATTATGCCATGGGACATGTGATAAATGACCTAAGAGTGCCGAAATCAATATTTGCGCACATGGCGCGGCTCGGCCATTGGAAGCTAAGGACAACTTGATATTCACTGAGCTCGGTTTAAGTGGGCCGAAGTCAGTGGGATAAATAGGGGGTGCGACCTAAGGGCGTCGACCCTGGTTATTATATGTGAATTGGTTATTAATGTTAATTGATAAGCTTGGTATGCTGAATGCCTGATTATATGGATATTTTGGATTGTTGAGTATAAGATTATACTGTATGAATTATCTGACTGTTTGATTGATAATTATGCTCTGTTATTGTGTTTTCTTCTTGGGCCTTGGCTCACGAGTGCTACATTGTGCAGGTAAAGGCAAGGGCAAAGTGGACCAGTCCTGAGTTGGAGAGCTTTGGGGCTGAATGTACATAGTCAGCTAATCGGTCGCCACGGCCGAGGAGTGGTACGGGACGAGAATAACCTAATTGTCTGTTTTGCCATTAGAATGGCTAGTAGCTGTACTTTTATCTTGAAATTTTGTAAACTGTCTTTTAACGTTATTACTTTTGGGATCCCATGTAAAAATATTTGATTATAAGAAATGAAACTTTTGTGACCGAAATCTTTTAACCCTAGTTCAACTATAGTTTCAGTAACACGTTTCTAACTAAATGACTTGATTAGCAAGTCTTTCACCTTTATAAACACACAGTGTAACGGTCTTGGCTATCCAGGGCGTTACAATATATATATATATATTCATCACTAAGTGAATTTTATGAAACATATATTTATTTTATGGTTAAAATTTTATAGGTTATGGTTAAGTTCAAGATTTTGGGTCTTAGGGTTGGGTATGGGGAGTAGGATTTAGGTTTAGGAGGGTTTTAATTTACAGTTCGAGGGTATAGGGATTAGGGTTGGTTAGGATTAGGGTTTAGAGTAAGTTAGGTTAGGGTTAGGGTTAGGGTTAGGGTTAGGGTTAGGATTTAGGGTTTAGGGTTTAGGCTTAGGATTATGGTTTAGGGATTAGAGTAAATTAGGTTAGGGTATAGGGTTTAGGGTAGGTTAGGGTTGGCCTTTGAAAGGTTTGGCTTTGAATATCGTAAGGCTTTGGATTTTGGGTTTGCAAAGAAGCATTGACTTTGAGGTTTGTCTTATGTCAGAGACACTTGAGTCCTTACATATATGATGATGACTTTAATACTATGATGAGAGTTTTATTTTTTGGAAAGACAAATGTCATTTTTCATACGAGGAAATAAAAAAAATGAAAAGATAGTGTGAGGTATGCAAGATTTGTTTATTATTATTTTATTACAATTATTGTCTTTTGGAAGTTTTGATCAATTTTTTGCGATGGTTTTACGTTTGTTTTCATCAAAATGATGAGAAGTCCAAAGTAAAAAGTAATTTTATTTTTTATTTTATTAGGGATAAGAGTACTATTTGTTTTTTTTAAGTAAGATGCAGATTTCATTCAATCAAGAACAAGGACCAATTCTTATGTACAACTCTTCGATAAGACAAAATGACAAATCACTACCTCAATGGAAGAGCAAGTGGCAACAAAGGCCAAAAACTGGCATACAACGACAAATACACTAAACCATGGTCATCAACATAAGCCAAACTATTTGAGATAGTATGTAAGAAATTAAATTTAGGATACTTACTACCAATCCTAAGCAAGGGAACAATCCAAAAGAAAATAGTAACAAACCAAACACACTAGTAACATAATCAAAATAGTACAACTAGTAGCAAAGCTAAAACAAAGATAAATCGAAAATGATGTAGGGAACTCAATAGCAGCAATGGGACCAAAAATCACTCAATCGACTAGAGAGATGAAAACCTCTCTATCATACTCGACCCTTAAAATCCCAACAAATCTCTTTCATGAAGCTGGAACTTGAGGCCACTAAAAAAGTTGTGGAAACTGGAAGCCAAGTCAAGGAACGATACCCCACCCCCATAATTGAGAAGAGAAAAATCCCACCATGCCAAGAAGTCAAACAACCACTGCATACTGAAACCTACCACTCCACATAGACCGATCACAACTCTGAATGACACCGGAGAGAAAGGACTTAAATCACCAAAGCTGAGAATCATATCAAGAAGGAGGACTTAAACGTCTGAGGCAACCTCACCGAACACAAAACTTGCACAAAACACACCCTATAAGGTTTCAAAGGAAGAGCAAGGTCAGAGAGAAGAGAAATAGGTTGTGGTCTAATACGATGTAATTATTTAATCATTTGTTGAGATTCGATTCTTGATAAGAGTACTATTCACATTTTATAATTAAAACTAAAAGTGAATTTGGTTATCAATCAAAATTTTACTTTCCTGAAAGCTGATTAATTAAAGCCAAGTGTATGTTCATATAACATATTTATATATTAAACGTGAATAAAATGTTGGAGAGGGATTGGTGGAGAGAAGGGTGGATGAAGAAAGGTGGAGATAAAGAGATGATAAGAGAGATAAAATTCGTTGTTTGACAAGAGAAAGAGAGGGGAAGGAAGTAGAGAGATGGAGGGAGAAGGTCTGCAATCCTTTAAAATTCATTCGTTCCATTTTCGAAAGGATTAAAAAAAGACAAAATAAAATATGTTAAATATCGTAATTATCATTTTTTAAAAATAACAAATATTTATATTAAAAAGGATGATATGGCAATTTAAATAATTAATATTTTCATCATCTATCATAATCTCTATCCTTCTTAAATTCTCCATATCCGTCCTATTTTCCCTCCATCCTACTAAACATAAAGTTAGTACTATCATACATTAAATGGTGATGCCTCTAACTGCAAAGAGGCTCTGGTGGCAAGAGAGCTAGTGTCCTTCAACTTGCGTCCAATACCTCGGTTGTGGCCACGACATTGACCAAGTACCTTCGAGACGACTTGTGTCTCATCGATAGAGACACTTCATGCTGAAGATTCAGATTGGGATTGGGATTGCGTTTGTGTCTGGACTTCTTGCTGCAAGGCATCTTGTAGTTTAGAAACAAGAAAATTAATACATAATATAATTAAATAATTCATATATCTGAAAACTTAGAAAGTTACTTACATATGCATCCTTAGCATCCGTGTTCATCCATCCACGTGTCAGGTGATTGTGTATGTCATGGAACATATCAATAATTATGGGCAGTTCCTTAGCTTGATGATTCATCTTTTAGAAAACAAAATGTCACAAAATATCGGTTAAATAATGAAATTATTATTAAGATAACTAAAAATACTTCAAAATATCTACAAATTTTGATTTACCATTTTAAATCGAGCAGAAGCATAAGAGGTCGATCCATGGAGACTCTGTTGGCAACATTTTCCTTTGAGTGTGCCATGAACCATGGAGAGGTGAAGAGGTCAACACACTTCTGCCAACTGTCGTTGTAAATGTCCTTGGGTGGATTTTTTCTAGTTGTCTCGATATCATCATACCCTCCATGTTCATCGAAATATTTTTTCTTTCGACCTTTTCTATCCTTGTAGCAATCTTGAAACTCTCGCTCAATGCCAGCCTTTATCAGTTGCCACTCGGGGAGAGCTGTGGGAAGAATGAAAAATTCCTTAAAAAAATACTTGTTAGAAATTTGAAATTATAAAAGACATTACATGTGAATAATTTGATAAATTTACCTCAATCTTTCCCATTAATCCTATCTTGTAATCCTCCAGAACACCTTGCCACGAGTCATAATATAATGACACATGGTGACCAACAAGGTTACCATAAGCCTCGTGAACAATATCCCATGATCACCAATTGCTTTGTAGGTTCCCTCCTTCAGATCATATTGTAGAGTCAACGTGCCTATATTTTTTTCAACGAGCTGTTGCAAATTTTTGGATCGAGACAGACCTCTTCTTTTCGCGGCAACCACTGCATATTTTATTTAAACAATAAAATTAAATTGAATAAAATAATTTTAATTTGTCATTTATTGATAAAACATAGACTAATTATATTATATTACCTGTCTCACAGGAAGTATGTACTTGCAAAGGATTTGGAGGAGGATCACCTGCTCCATCACCGCCATGAGAACGAGCAAAACCAAACAGTCATATCTTTATAGTTTATAAAATAATAGTAATAAAATGTAGGACATCCACATTAAAGTAAAATTATGTTTGGAAACTATTGAAATGAAAAGATCCACATTAAACTGTCTATAATGCATTGGAAACTATTGAAAAACAAACATGCACTAATTAAAGTCAAATATTGATTGGAAAGTCTTGAAATGAAAAATCTACATATTGATACAATAAGAATATTCACAAGTAAATATTATTCCTTGCCAATGTCGATTCCCACATCATTATCATCTGTACTTTCTACATCATCTTCACTAGTTTTGTCATCTTCATCGTCATTGATGAAATCATCATCCACATCTGGAACAGATCGAGACATTTCCCCAATTATGCTGGTGTGACCAGGTCGATCGAAAATAATAACCTCAAACTCTCATAATTCCACTGCTCGTTCTTGTACCATTCAAAATTAATCATGATACTAGCTATGTTATTCTTAGTCACATTTTGACCCTTTCTTACATCGATTTTGAACCATTTGCATCGAAACAATACTACCGAGTAGCCATGGGAATATCATAACTCTACAATCTCCTCAATTTGGCCATAGAATGTGAAACCATTGGTTGCTGGCACTGAAACTTCGCTATTTTGAGTGGTACGTCTTTTGTTACGACTATGTACCAAAAGCTTTACATTGTTAACAATGCAAGCAGTGTAAGAGTATGCACTCTGATTGGACCCATTTTCTAAAGCAAATAATTCATCGGTACACTCAGTTGACTCTACTTATCGCAGACGACACATCTATAGATTGGGAAACAAAAAAAAGAAAACACAATGAGATGAGTATTAATTGATTGAAATTTCATAAGAAGTCTACATTTCAATAATTTACTTTCAATTTAAACCAGCTAGGGAAATCTTTTTGAAGATTTATGTTTGTATTTTCTCGAAGGCATTCACTGTAGAGCACAAGGATTAAGGTAAGATAACATTTGGATATAAATTTATTTTAATGAATTCATATGTGTGTTGAGCTACTTACTCCATATATGGTTTGATTTCAGGGCAATTGTTGAGTACAAACAACTCAATTTCTTTTTGACGAAGAAAGTCAAGGGATATGATTTTCTTTTTGCTACTTGGACGACATTGTGTTTCAAAAACAAACAATTGTGTCTTAGGAATAATAATATCCTAATTTCATTATGGACGCTTAAATTTAGTTTGTAAGCCCTGAAGATATTGCGAACAAAAAGTCAAAACTTCATCAGCAACATAACCCTCCGCTATAGAACCTTCAGGCCATGCCTTATTGCTGACATAATTTTTCAACTTCTCCGTATATCTTTCAAACGGATACATCCAACTCATGTAAACTGGTCCTCCGAGGATAGCTTCTTGCGGTTAATGAAGAATTAAATGAATCATTATGTCAAAAAATGCTGGAGGATAAATTAACTCCAAGTTGTGCAAAATTTGTATCACTTGATCTTTTGTGTTCTTTATGTCCTTAACAACCAATGTAGAAGCACAAACTTGCTTAAAGAAATTGCAAAGCTCGATGATTGTCTTCGAAATAGACTCATCCAAGTAGCTTGAACTCCTACTTGCAACAAATGTTGCATAAGAATGTGACAATAATGGGATTTCAACCCAACAATGTTGCCATCATTGTAAGTTACTTTCTTAGAGAAATTTGAACCGAAGCCATCAGGAAGTCTAACTCCTTTTATGAACTGAAAAAAAAAATCATCTATCATCCGGTGTGAAAGAGTACATAGGATGTGGTTTAATCAACTTGGTACCGTCTTCCTTGAGGTGCAACTCTTCTCGGATACCCCAATTCTTCAATTCTACTCGTGTGATGGTGGTGTCTTTTGATTTCTCATTCATAAGAAAAGTACTGAGTAAAGTGTCGCAAATATTTTTCTACACATGCATAACATCTACATTATGCTTCGGTTAAAGTTCAGACCAGTAATCATGTTCAAAGAAAATACTCTTTTTACTCCAATTATGCTATTTTGGATCTCGCTTTTTTTTCAAACCTCTGAAACTGACATGTTTATCCGAAATGATTTGGAACATGCGCTAATTGTTGGAGTATATCTTGACTACTGAATTTTCTTGGAAGATGTCCTTTTTCATATTTCTCATCAAACAGGCGACGCTTCCTCCACTTATGCGTAGAAGGTAAAAATATTTTATTACCAACATAAGTTGTCTTCCCAATTACACGAGTTGAAGGAGTGTCTTCATTGCATGAAGGACATGCCATATATCCTTGCCCACTCCAACCAGACAAACTACTACGTGCCGGAAAATCATTGATAGTCCATAATAGTGCTGCACAAATTCTGAATACACTGTTCATTGTGGCATCTCTGGTTTGAACTCCTTCATCCCACAACATTTTCAATTCATCTGACACAAGCCTCAAAAAGACATCCATGCCATTCCCAGGTGATTTCGGACCAGGAATCAATAAGTTCAACATGAATGATGACTCTTTCATGCACAACCAAGGAGGCATATTGTATGTGCAGAATATTACTAGCCACATGCTGTAAAATAGAATCATGTTACCAAATGGATTAAAACCATCACCAGCCAAACCCAATTGAACGTTTCTAGGTTCTTTTGAAAAATTTGGATATCTGGAATCAAATTGTTTCCAAGCACCCCCATCAACAGGATGATGCATCACACCATCTTCTTTCGATCGTCCTGTACTATGCCAGGTCATATCCTTTGTTGTATGCTTGAACCATAAATATGCTTTAGCATAGGAGTCAAAGGGAAGTACTGCAACACTTTCTAGGCGACTTTTTTCTCCTTTGTGTCTTTGTCAACCCATCTGCTCTCACCACATATAGGAAAACTCTAATTTTGGGAATTATTCTTCCAGAACAAACAACAGTCATACTTGCAAGCATGAATTGATTGATAACCTAACCCTAACTTCCTTATTTTTTTCTTCTTAAACTCATAGTATGAATTTAGAATCTTATTCTCTTTCGGGAATGCAAATTTCATAAACTTTAAAAGTTCATCAAATGAACTATTTGTCCATTTATTCATAACCTTCATGTGCAACATCTTTGCCAAGAAGTTGAAGGAAGACAACCAAGTACAACTAGGGTATAACTCAACTTCGACCTCTTGAAACAGGTTATCAAATTGATTATCCCCACTATTGCCACCACCATATGAAATTCCTTCATTTATGCCATCTTCGTTAGTGTCTTGTTCACCAATTATATCATATATGATGTCAATCATCTCATCTGTCACTGGAGTCCCGTCATCCACCACTGGAGGAATATCAACTTCATTGTGGTAATTCCACTTTACATATCGCTGCAGAAACTCATATCTGTGTATGTGAGCCTCCACCACATCATGTTTCTGGCTCAGAATATTCACACACAGATTGCACGCGCACCACACTTCTCCCGAAGCATTCACATGATTCTTGGCCATTTGTATAAATACTTGAAGACCATTCCAAAACTCATCAGAGTTACGTCGTCTATTGGTTATCCAACTCTTGTCAATCTTCATAACTAGTTCAAGTGGAAAACAAATTACCATAATGTGATAATTATAAAATACTACATTTGTTTTGTAATAATTTTTTTATCACCAAAGCACTAATTTTTTTTAGTAAATTATGATATATTGTTGAATCTTATGAATAAATTATTAAATTTTATGAATATATATTATCAAATTTTATGAGTATACTATAAAATTCATTATATAAACAAATATTTAATTATAAATTTATTAATTTACCAATAATGATTATTATTAATTTATTTAATAATTATCAAATTATTATTTTAATTTCCACTTTTTATTTTTTTAAAATAACAATAAAATTGTATACTCATAAAATTATTATTTTAATTTGCAATTTATAATTTTTAATATTAATTTTTATTAATTGCTTTAAAATTTATTAACAAATTTAATCACACTAATTTTAAAATTATTTTGTAATGTTTAGTTTTTGTAAATCTACTAAAATTTCGGCAGCATAACGTCTGTAATCTAATCTATCCCAAAATTTAAAATATGCATAAAATCTAAAAAAAATAGTCCCAGAACATATATATATATATATATTATAAACATCTAATTATATTAATCTAACCTACCGCACAATTTAAAAATATAATTCACATTTATGTACATATAAACATATTCACATATATTCATATTTATATACATATATTCATATTTATATACATATATCTAACCTATCATACATTTTTTATAACATAAAATTTGATAAAATTAAATTGACATAAAACAAAATTAACAAAATTAAAAATCATAAATACAATTAAATTAACAATACAAATCTAAAATGAAAAATAAAATTCAACACAATCTAAAATAACCAATTACACAATTAAAAACATAATTTAACCATTAATCAATCACAAAATATTTTAAAAAAAATTACCCATGGCTCGGGCTGGGGGATTATCAAAAGGTAAAGGCTCCGGATGGGAGATTATCCAAAAGTAAAGGCTCGGGATGACAATGATCCACTGCAATTTGCAGAAAAAAAAAATTCAAAAAGTCATTTATACCAAATACAAAATACACACATATATTAAGAAAAAAATACATATTAAATGGTATAATAGTGAAGAAAAGAGTATAGATTACCAAACCTTGGAGAATAGGGACAAAATCGGGCTGGGACACCCTTCGAGCGGCGATGTGCGACGGAGGTAGGTGGAACCGTCTCTGGTTTTCACCCAAAAAAATTCTAGAAAAATGAAGAAGAATTCTCGGGTTGGGGGATATATCACTTGGCTCTATAGTGACGACATGTCATTTCTATAGAGTAGAAGTGAGTCGTCGACGTACAATACACACACCATTTCAGTTACCATACATGGACCCTATTGCGACGGTATGTCGTCACTATAGATTAGGAAATAGTACACGCACTGTTTCAGTTATCAAGCACGGAACCTATAGTGACGACAAGTTGTCGCTATAGAGAACAAAATTTGACAGTTGATTGTTGGCGGTCAACTTTCCCTCCTTTTTTTCGAGGGGTCTATAGTGACGACTTGTCGTCGCTATAAATTGTAACTCTAACGTTTTCACCAAGTTTTTGGGACCCTAGTCGTCGCTATAGATGACGAAAACTAACAGACAACCTTTGACGGTCAACTTTCCCTCCGTTTTTTCGAAGGGTCTATAGCGACAACAAGTCATTGTTATAGACAAGACATTTTGGAGGGCTAGTCCCGTTTTTCCTCATTTTTTCCCTGACGCCCACTGTAGGGCGTCAGGAAATTGAAGAGACTGGACATTTCTTCGTTGATCACTACAACGACGACATGTCATCATTGTAACTCAATATTTTCAACAAATTAAAAAAAATGATTATTTGGTGGAATTTGCCTACTTTCAGCGAAAACTTCTGTGTCATCGCTGTAGGGTGTTTTTCTTGTAGTGAGAATATATCGAGTGCTTTGAAGAAATGGTTTTCAAGCGTTGGATCCATTAAGAGAAGGGTTGAGATTGATCTTGAGGTTTTGGGAAGAGAAGACCCTTTTGGATGTAATGATATGGAATGAGTGTAAGATCTGACTGAGTCAACTCAATTCTTCGAGTTTTCATGTCTTGATATCAATAGTATATTTTTCTTGTAAGACTTCGTAATTGATTTTGAGAGTGTAGTGAGAAAATGAGTACTAATATTATTACGAGTATCTCTTTATATAAAAATTGTGTAGACAACATATATTTTTAGTTTTAACGATTTTTTTTGTTAATTTTTACGGAATATTCTAAATATTTAATGGAATATATATTTAAAATAGATATTTATTAATTATATTATTATAAGTTTAAATATTATAAAATATCATTATTATAATAATATTTAATATAAAACTAAATATTTAATAATTATATTAATATAAATCAAAATTTAAATTCAAATCTTATAAAATATCATTATTAAAATAATATATAATACAAGACTAAATATTTAATAATTATATTAATATAAATTTAAATTTTATAAAATATTATTGTGATAATAATATATAATCCTAATTTTTTACTAATTATATTAATATGAATTCAAATATTATAAAATATTATTTAATACAAAATTAGACATTTAATACTTATATTAATATAAATATTATAAAATATTAATATAATAATATATATAATACATAATCTTAATTTTATTAAAAAAATATCATGTACATTTAAAAAATTGTCATATATATATATATTTGAAAATCATGATTAATGTTTTGATTTAATTTTTTAATATATTTATGTTATTTTTTTATATATAATATTATTTATTTATTAAAAATTTATATAACAATAATATAAATTTAATAAAAATAATTAATAAATTATATAAATAAAATTAAATAGTCACGTTGATTGTATTAGTATTAGGATGTAAAAAAAAATTATTTCAGTCATAAAAATTTACTAAGTTTTGGTGCAATTATTATTACTCTATATTATTACCTAGTCAAATGGACTAGGGTCATAATTATGATGAAGATAGAGAAAGATATCAGTACTTACGTTATCTCCACAACTTGATAGAAGAAGACAATAGCGCCACATCTATCGTTGACTTTTGTAGATAAAGTGTTTAGTTTATGTAAATTGAGACCACTCAAACACATTACATGAAGTTTACCAAAATTTTAAAAGGCTTGTACGATGGTATGTACTAAAATTCAGAATTCAAGTGGTTTTCATGATAGGGCAAGGTCCTATATTTTTTGCGTAATTATTTTGTACGATATAGTTCTCTGTCTGACAAATATAAATGATTTTCGATCATATCAAAATATTAATGCATGACAGAGGTACGAGATAATGCTGTGTACGAGATAATAAGTACAACATGCCCGCACATATATATTCTTTCTATTTTTGCAGGACTTAAAACCATCGCATGTAAATTTTATACTAAATTTAAATTAATTAAAAATAGTGGACAAATTATTTAATATTTATTGATAATATACAAAAAGTAATTATTAATAAATTAGTGACAATATGGTAAATAAAAAAATAATATTAATTGTTGTGTCAAATTTGATTCATGTTATATTTTGTACAAAATTTAGCACAACATTTAGCATGTGCCAAATTTGACACACCTTTAAAAATATCATTGGAGTGATAATTTTGTTAAAATGTACTAAATATAACAATACATCATATTTTTGGTACTCCATTAGAAATGCGCTAAGTATTTGAAAAAAAAAACTTATAAAATCTATTCATAAAAGCTTCTTACATGCAATAATGTTTCAAAAACTTTAGTCAGGATATCAGAACTAATGCAACATCTATAAATAATTTGTGAAAAATATACACTAATATCATTAAGAGAGAGAATTTACCCAATTATACTTTTTTTCCCTTTATTATGATTTTTTTTTTCATTGAACTTTTCCTAATAATTTTTTCAAATATACAATATAATTGTATAAAGTGTATATATACTAATGCGTGTTTAAATTATTTATAAGTTCTCCATGAGGATGAAGGATAGACCTACATATGGAAATTTGCAGCGAAAATCAGTAAGTAGTGTAAAACGTTACACTTAAATCACTAAGTAGTGTTTTTAACAGCAAAAATCAGTATGTATTTTGAAAGGTTAAACTTACAGAGTATGTAGTCTTTTACAGAGTAGCTCCAAATAGGGAGTTGCCCAAAGCGAAGGAGAAAATATTGATCCTCGCTTTGGGGACTTTGATACTGGAGTGGGACCAATTGAAGACTTGGAGGAAGTTTCATCCGACCAGAACGAACTAACCAGAACAGTAAAAATTGGAAAAAACTTAGCTAGAGAAGTCAAGTCTGAACTTATAATTTTTTAAAAAAAATAACCAAGACATATTCGCCTTGTCGCACAAGGAAATGGTGGACATTTACCCCACTATTACCAGCCTTGCCTTGAACATAGAAAAAGACAACTTCAAACTGGTGCAACAGAAAAGAAGACTACTCGATAAAGAAAAATCTAAGGCCTTAAAAGAAGAGGTTGAAAGACTAGAAGAGAATTGATTCATAAGAGAAGCTTTCTACCCAAAATGGGTGTCTAATCCGTTCCTAGTACAGAAGCCCAATGGAAAGTGGAGGACTTGTGTGGACTTCACCAATTTAAACAAGGCATGTCCCAAATATTGTTTTCCTCTACCAAGAATTAACCAACTGGTCAATGCTACCGCAGGACATGAAATCCTTACATTTATGGATGCCTACTCGAGGTACAATCAAATCAGCATGCACCCTTCTGTCGAGGAACATACTAGCTTCAGATCTGACAAAGGCTTATACTGTTACAAAGTAATTCCTTTTGGACTCAAAAATGTTGGCACAACATAGCAGCAACTGGTAAATATGATGTTCAAGAATCAGATAGGCAACAACATGGAAGTCTACGTCGATGACATGCTGGTAAAGTCAAAAAAGGCTGGGGGCACGTATCGGATCTAGTAGAATGCTTCACCATTCTCAAGCACTATGATATTTGGGTTAACCTTTAAAGTGTTTCTTCTAGGTAAGCTCAGGAAAATTCCTTGGCTTTATGTCAATGCAAGAAGCATAGAAGCTAATCCAGAGAAAATCAAGGCTTTAAATGACATGAAATCCCCGACCAAGATAAAATAAGTACAAGGCTTAACGGGAAGAATTGCAGCTTTTAGTAGGTTCGTCTCAAAATAAACTGACAAGTGTCTGCCCTTTTTCAACTTGCTAAAGGGAAATAGGAAGTTCTAGTGGGCAGAAGAATGTGAAAAAGGCTTTCCAAGCACTCAAAGATCATCTGGCACAACTACTAGTCTTGTCAAAATCAATTGATGGGGAAACACTTTACCTATATCTGCCAGTTATGGAACATGTTGTTAGTGCAACCCTTATTTGAGAAGCAGACAGAGTCTAGCATTCAATGTATTATATAAGCAAAATGCTGATTGGAGCAGAAACGCGATACCCCGTGATCGAAAAATTAGCTTAATGCTTGCTACTAGCAGCAAGAAAGTTAAGGACGTAAATCAAGTATACAATGATTCACAATTGGTCGTAAATTAAGTATTGGGCGAATACCAGGCTCGAGGCATAAAAATGTCCTCCTACCTCAGTAAAGCTAAAGAACTTTTTGCATTGTTTAAAAGTTTAACCATATAGCAGGTGCCTCGTTACCAAAATTCTAATGCTGATGCCTTAGAAAATTGGCAAGTGCCAAGGATGCCGATATTCTAAACATAATACATGTTGAGCACCTTGTCCAACCAATTATAATGAATCAGAAAAAACGCTATTGCTCGACAACACCCCTTCATGGATGACTCCTATCGCAACATACTTAAAGCAAGGAATTTAACCTCAAGCAAGGAATCAAGGTACTTCTAGACAGGTACGTACAGGCCTGTAAGGATCAAGGCTCAGACCTAACATCTGTACCTCACATGTAGTGGAGGTAAGGGATAGTACGAGGAGTGGTAACACCACCTCCATGCCTCTGACATGCACCAAAGCCGACCACCACTCTCCTAACACCATTATCGTCTGTACCACAATCACCTGTAACACGTACTGTTGTGTCCCCCTGAAACCACTTTGTACTAAGAGTCATTAGATCTCACCTATAAATAGGACATCACTTCATCATTGAAGGGGTTGGAAAATCTCCTTATAGACAGAAATAATTGAGCAATACACAAACTCTTTTCTCCCTTGTTTTTTTGCAAGCATTTTAAAGGTTCTATATACTTAGTTTTCATAATAAACTTTGATTTTTTTGACCTTATATCGTTGACTTGTTCTTACCGTCAACAGTTTGGCGCTGTCTGTGGGAAAAACGACTAAGAAAAAGTTGTTCTTCTATTGATTTCAGTAAGGAAACATGCCAAAGGCATTCAAAACACCTACAAGACTACCAAGAAGTGAAGGTTCACCTGGACGGGACCCAGCTAAGGGCGTCCATAAGGGAACCTCCCCCGCAGAAGAATTGAGGTGCACTAGGGCTGCCAAGAGACAACGGCGAAGAGGAAGTAGTATCATCCCCTACCATTCATCCTACACCGAACCCTGCAGCACATGCCATCGCTCCAACGAAGGGTCGTGGAACTCACCCTCCGCCACGCTCGCTGGTGGCCCCAAGTCCACGAGTACACTAAATGAGTTTATGTTCCCAAACTCATCGCTACAAATATGAAATACATGACTTGCACATGAAAAACCAAAGGTTGCAGACCACCATGGAGAACATGCAAGGGGTACTCAACGACCTATTACACGGAAAGTCTAATGCTCCCATCTTTAAGCATAAAGAGAGGGAACCTATACGATGGTGAACCACCATACCCGTGGATGGTGGTAAAACACAACTCTCCACTAGTAATACCCCTCTCCCACGATGCAAGGAAGATTATGCCAATGTTGCAACCTGGCGTGAATCCCACCTATGGGAGGTGCGAACCCAAGACCGCCTCCAAAAGAGCTCCACCTGACTTAAGAGAAATGCTTAACCAGAGAGGTTTCGAGATGAGAACGGGACCCCCTGCAGCTCCTTTGGAGGATACAACCAAAGCAAGGGTTCGCCCTGAGAACCTAGGGGACTCCTTAAAAAAAGAGAGAAGAGAACTAGACACCGAAATGCTAAGCCTTTGAAGCAAGATAGTCACTGCATCTAGGGGGCATAAAGGTGATGATGAGTTTGATTATGAGTTGCCCTTCACATGGGAGATCCAGGTTGAGAAACTCCCTGCCATGTTCAAAGAGCCTTGCATGACTCCGTACAAGGGCACTATGAGCCCTAAGCATCACTTAGATGCCTTCAACGACTTGATGAAGTTAAAGGGGGTCAACAACAGAGCAAGGTGCCATTGTTTCCTTGTTACACTCAAATGAGACGTGTACAAGTGGTTCAAGAGTTTAAGGCCACAAACAATCAGGTCATGGCAGCAATTCTCTGGCGAATTTCTTCAGTAGCACCACGCGGTCTGTGGTTATGTTATGCTTAGCACCAGCCTGACTAACATAAAACAAGGCGAAAGTGAAAGCATGAAGAGCTATATCCATAGATTCAATATGGAAGTAGCTAAGGTGAGAAGTTAAACTAAAGCGGAGCTCAAGATGGCTATCACATTCGGAGTTCGTCTAGGAAGCAAGTTATGGGACAACATGCTCAAGAGAGAGGTTACAAACTTGGATGATATTTTGAAAGAGCACAGAAGTATATATGCGTGGAAGAGGGCCATGAGAACATGCATGTTGGGGTAAGAAAACCTTCCTCCAATCCCCCTTCTACCAATACATTTGGAGACTTCGCGTAGAAGAGATCATTATGATAGAGAAGTCGTTGATCAAGTTGATGATTGGAAAATGTACGTCCTGATATTCAACCCGGGTCTTTTAGGCAGCTCGAGTACAATTGGCTAACTAAGAACAGTACTAAAGGATCTACAAGTTCATATTTCCTCTGCGAAGGCAGTACGACTCCCCAGGTAATAACAAGAGTTGAGGAATACAAAGCAATAAGGCCCGAGCTGGAGACGCATATGAAGCACATGATCCTTGACACAAGCTGGAGTTATGCTCAGGTCGAGATACACTACATATCTGCCATTTCCAGGAACATTTATAAACCTGGAAACGTTATATATAAAAATGTGCGTGATCAGACATCACATGTCCATTTATCCCTGAATTCTCGGACACGTAATATAAACATGCATGATCAGACATCACATGTCTGATTATGCCAGACGACCCATAATCATTTTTACCTAATGATTAGACCATACCTTAATGTAAATTGTAATATTCATCATTTGTGTAAGATAAGTCACAGGAATGATTTGTATTCACGTGATGACCCCGACCCCTATCTTGGGATGGTTCTTCTATAAATACCAGGACCTTGGATAGGGAAGGGGTTGGGTTCTTTCTCTGTAATGCAATACTCTGCAAAAATATAAAGAGATATATAGTAATAATATCGACTCGTGGACTAGGGGGTTTTAGCCTCCGAACCACGTAAAAAAGGAACGAGTGTTCTTGATATTTCATTTCTAGCATCCCTAAGTGTTATTTTACTTATTACGGTTTATCCTTAAGCACTAATTTATTCCAGCTAATTACGTTATTCACTGTTGGCGAAAAACCGCGTCAACAGTTTGGTGCTTTCATTGAGAGGTGAAAATTAGTGCTATTAAAAATGATTCAGAAAAAAGTTCATCATGGTGGTCACTCGTTCAAGGCACGATAACGAAACGGATCAGAATGGTGGGCAGGAGGCTTACCATATCGCTGTTTCCGACAAACAAAACCCTGAGATTCAGCAGTAGTTTGGAAAGCAACTGATGGGCCACGACGACATTGGAAGTTCAGCGCCTCTACCTCCGAATCCGAACCTGGATTACTTGACTGTGATGGAGTTGGAGAACATGCAGTTGAGGAGCCATCTAGCCAAAGCAAACAAGCAAATCGAGGAGGTCTTGGCTCGGCTACCCCCTCTTGGAACCGACGTTAACGTCGGAAAGAGGCAAGGCGGGACTTGTAAGTCTCGTTGGCATAGTCGACCCAGGCCAAGTCGATCGGTTAGAACCTCAACTCCAAGTTCTACGCTCGTGTCTCATAATCACCAAGAAACCTCGCTTGGTGGCTTTCCCAGGGATCATCAACGAGTCATCCGGTCGGTCAGAACCTCGACTTCGAGTTCAGCGCCATCGTCAAATGCACCCAAGAGCACCCATGGTGACCCACGTAGGGGGTCAAGAGAAAATTCGCAAAGACGGCATGTCCCGACCGACCTCCTTGTACCGCGATCAGATCGCCAGACACAGGGAATCAGAAATGGTGGAGCAGAGCGACCGCGTGCTAGTTTGGTCCGACCTGATGGGACGAGAATCGACTCACCTATTAGACATCCTTCGTCACCGATAAGGCATCCATATCCACCTCGTTCAGCTCAAAACGTTCCTACCTACGGAAACAGCAGGACGAATACTCCTCCCGCTACCCCTACTAATTCCCCATGAGCACGCGGAAACGTCACAGATCCTTATCCTCGACCGCAAGCTCCGAGTTTCTCTAGTGGAAGATATTTGACGGAGGATCGTCGAAGTGATAGGACCGGCGCAAATTTGAGAAATCAGCTGAGTTTAGCTTAGAACCCTCACATTGATCCGCAGACCGATCTGAGAGATCGCCTAAATTCACAAAGGAGAAATCCAGCTCGCAGTGGATTCAGTGGCACTGACCATGAGGAAAGTCCTTCCGAAGTACGTGATAACGAGAATGTCCCACCAAACCAGGCTCGAGCTTGGAGGGACAATAACCCGCCAAACGTGTACGATCGAATGGGAAGGAAAAAACTCCTATCAGAGAAGGAAAAAGACGAATATGACTCGGGGGACGAGCTCGAGCTATTCTCCCCCAACATCGCAGTAACAACGTACTCGCCGGGTTTCAGGATGCCCCATTTATCAAAATTCGATGGAGATGGGGATCCATCCGACCACTTGGGAATGCTCAATACCTTGATGATGGCCTATAATATCAGACCTGAGTTGAGGTGCTTGGTATTCCCTTCGACTCTAGTCGGATTGACTAGGCAATGGTTCAAACAATACAAAAAGCATTCTATCAGCCTGTGGAAGAGCTTCTCCGCCGACTTCAAGAGGGCGTTTCGAGCTTCTCAAGCTGCTCGTATCAAAGCAGACTCCTTTGTAAATGTAAAGCAGCAGCTCGGAGAGCCTCTAAAAGCTTATTTGAGTTGGTTTGCCAATGTTTCTGCGCAAGCTAGAGATGCGGATGAAAGTTCTAGGCTTATGGCGATGAGAACCGGAATCCTTGTTAGGGGCGACCTATGGAAAGAAATCTAGAGAAAGGGTGTCAACACCATGGATGAGTTCCTGAATAGGGCTCAACGGTGGATCAACTTGGAAGAGGCGCGAGCTTCGGTCGCAGGAACCAGCCAAGTCCCTGCCTAGCCCGTTGGAGTGATAACAGACGTGGCAACTATGGCTCAAACCGTTACCCAGGATAACCAAATGGGAGGTAGCAAGAGGAAGGGAAGTGGTGAGGATGGCCAGAATGGTTCAAAGAAAAACAAGTCTGTGGAGAAGTTCAAACTGATCTATGCAACTTATGCCGACCTCACGGATACTAGGGAGCGCATTTTCTTGGCAAATTCTGCCCGCCTTCCGTGGAAGAAGCCGGAGGCTCTAAAAAATCAAAGGGCGAAGAGAGACCCTTCAAAATTTTGTTGATTCCATAATGACATGAGTCACAACACCGATGATTGCAGACACTTGAAGGATGAGATATAGACACTCATCAGGGCCAGACTTTTGGCTTAGTATGCCCGGAATCAAGTCAATCCTAATCAGCTCGTTGGGCAAAGCATTCAATCAGCTCCAGAAGTTCTCACAAATCAGATCGGAGCTCAGTTGAATCAAGATACCCCTCCTCAAATAACAGGGGGAGAGATAACTACCATCTCCAGAGGCCCCCATCTGGCAGGCAGGAGCAAAGGTGCCCAAAAGAGGTATATTAATGAGCTAAAGTCTCATAATGGAGTTGAGTTTTTCCCGGAGCAGCGTTTATCTAAAAAACAACGATTGGAGAAACAACCAATCAATTTTACTGAAGAAGATGCTAGTCATGTCCAATTCCCGCATAACGATCCTCTTGTCATAACCGTCCAGCTCGCCAATCGGGGAGTTAGGAGGACACTAGTGGATAACGGGAGTTCTGTGAACCTGCTATTCAGATCCACACTAGAGAAAATGGGATTATCTGTGACCGAGCTGAAGGCAACCTCCATGACGCTGTATGGTTTTCCGGCGAGGGATCGGTAGCTATCGGAATGATCGAGTTAGTGATAACCTTGGGTGAGGGACCACGAACTATTTCCAAGCTGCTCGAGTTTGTGGTCGTCGATTGTCCAACCGCGTACAATGTAATCTTGGGTGGACCCACGCTGATGGCTTTCGAAGCCATAACATCTGTCTGCCACCTCATGGTCAAATTCTCCTCATCTACGGGAATATGTACTGTCCGAGGCGATCAACTTGCTGCTAGGGAATGCTATAGCATTTCCATGAAGGGAAAATCACAAACCAGGCAGCAAACGATGACCGTACATGATGGGGGCAAGGAATCCCAGGAAGTGAGAACTAATCCTGGGATGGAAGAACCTCAGCAAGTCAGTGGCAGGGGTACCACCCCGAGCGATGATAATTATCCACGAATAGGCGAATATAGATCTGAGCTCCAGGCTATTGAAGAACTCGAAGAAGTAAACATCGACCCCAAAGATGCTTCGCAGGTGGTTAAGCTTGGGAAAAATCTTGACGTTGAGAGAAAGGCGGAGCTGGTAAAATTTTTACAAGAAAATCTAGATGTTTTTGCTTGGTCCCATGAAGACATGGTAGGGATCAGCTCGAGTGTCATCATGCATACCCTTAACTTGGACAAAAGCATGTCTGCGAAATCCCAGAAACAGAGGTGTCTGGGTACAACCCGAGCTGAGGCCCTGGAAGAAGAAGTAGCTCGGCTATTAAAATACGGTTTTATCCGCGAGGCTAAATACCCGATCTGGGTCACCAATCTTGTCATGGTCCCAAAGCCAAATGGAAAATGGCGGACCTGCATCGATTTCTCTGATTTGAACAAAGCCTGTCCCAAGGATTGTTTCCCCTTGCCAAGGATTGACCAATTGGTGGATGCCACCGCGGGGCACGAGCTCATGTCCTTCATGGATGCATACTTTGGATATAACCAGATCACTATGAACCCCGCAGACTAGGAGCATACTAGCTTTATGACTCCAACCAACGTTTATTGTTATGAAGTCATGCCCTTCGGGCTGAAGAACGCTAGGGCTACCTACCAGAGATTGGTCAACAGAATGTTCGCTGATCAGATCGGGAAAAACATGGAAGTGTATGTTGATGATATGTTGGTCAAGTCAAAAACTGATGATAACCATGTTTATGATCTGAAGGAATGTTTTGGGATCCAAAGGATGTATAGTATAAGGTTAAACCCCCAAAAGTGTACTTTCGGAGTGGCGTCGGGAAAATTTCTGGGGTTCATAGTCAACACTAGAGGGATAGAGGCGAACCCCGAAAAAATCAGATCGCTGCTAGAAATGCCTTCGCCCAGGTCACTTAAAGATGTCCAGAGTCTGACAGGAAGAGTGGCAACCCTTAATCGATTTATTTCTAAGTCCACTGACAAGTGTTTTCCATTCTATAACTTTCTTTGGGGAAACAAAAAGTTTGAATGGACTGAGGAGTGCGAGCAGGCTTTCCTCTATCTAAAGACACATTTGGCCAAGCCACCAGTATTGTCTAAACCAACGACAGGAGAGCCCCTTTTTCTTTATTTAGCTGTGACGGAAAATGCAGCCAGCGCCGTGCTGGTACGGGAAGAAGACCGAGTTCAAAAGCCAGTGTATTATATAAGCAAAAGACTTCTCGGAGCTGAATCTTGGTATCCCCTAATGGAAAAGATGGCGTTCTGCCTTATTACGACCTCCAGGAAGCTTAGGCCATGTTTCCAATCCCATTCAATCCACGTCATGACCGATCAGCCTTTAAGGCAGGTACTGCAGAAACCTGAGGCATCAGGACGTCTTTTGAAATGGGCGGTCGAGCTCAGCTAGTTTGAAATACTATACATACCCCGAACTACGATCAAAACCCAAGCCCTGGCTGATTTCATGGCTGAATGCACTGGATTCCAGGAGGAGCCCTTGAGAGAACCAGTGCAGGAATTATGGAGAATCTTCGTGGATGGGTCATCTAACGAGAACGGGTCCAGAGCTGGGATCATCTTAATATCTCTAGAAGGGCATCGTTTCCACTCCGCATTGTGGTTCGGGTTCGAGGCATCCAATAACAAAGCCAAGTACGAAGCCTTATTGTCCGGGCTTAGAGTGGCGAAGGAGTTGAAGGCTAGGCTCGTCCAATGCTACAACGATTCCTAGCTCGTGGTAAACCAAGTGTCTGGAGAATATCAAGCACGGGGGACCAAGATGGCGACTTACCTAGCCAAAGTGAAGAAGGAGCTGTCCTAGTTTGAATATGGCCTAGTCGAGTAGATCGTTCGTGAGTAGAACGCCAATGCCGACGCTTTGGCTAGACTCGCTACCTCCAGCAAAGCCGAGACTTTGAGCATAGTACCAGTGGAATTCTTGGAAAAACCAAGCGTGGGAGAAAGTACGATGGAGGTCGAGATGATCGATACCAGGTCGACCTGGATGACTCCCATAATAGAGTATCTTACGACAGAGAAGTTTCCTAATGAGCGAAAAAACGCGAGGAGAATACTCTATCAAGCTCCAAGGTATACAATCATAGATGAGACGCTATATTGACGTGGCCATTCCTTGCCTCTTCTGCGGTGTGTTCTGCCAGAGGAAGCCAAAACTATTTTGCAGGAGGTGCATGAAGGCTTCTGTGGGGATCACGCTGGGGGGCAGCCTTAAAAATATTAAGGCAGGGATAATTTTGGCCCACTTTATCAAAGGATTCCATCTCCCATGTCCCAAAATGTGACAAGTGTCAGCGTTTTGCCACAGTCGCCCGAGCTCCACCAGTCGAGCTGAAAATGATCTCATCCCCGTGGCCATTCGTGGTATGGGGAATCGACTTAATTGGAGCCCTGCCCACGGGAAAAGGAGAAGTTCGCTATGCGGTGGTGGCCATTGATTATTTCACGAAGTGGGCAGAAGCGGAGCCCCTGGCAACAATCACCTCAAAAAGAGTCCTCGACTTTGTAGTCAAGAATATTGTTTGCCGATTCGGACTACCGAGAAAGATCGTATCAGACAATGGAACCCAGTTCGATAGCAATCTCTCACCAAATGTTGTGAGAGGCATGACATAATTAAGAGTTTCTCTTTGGTGACCTACCCACAGGCCAACGGGCAGGTCGAGGCCGTGAATAAGGCACTCAAAGCAAGCCTTAAGGAAAGGTTGGACGAGGCCAAGGGAGTCTGGACTGAGCAGCTACCATAGGTGTTGTGGGCGTACCAGAACTCCCATCGAACTTCTACGGGGCACACCCCTTTCTCCTTGACTTTCGGAAGTGAGGCCGTCCTTCCCATCGAAACAAAGATAGCCACACACAGACTACAAACCTTCAGCTCGGAGTGAAATAATGAGTTGCTCAGCGCGTCCCTCGACCTAATTGATGAAAAACGAGAGGATTCGCAGCTACAGCTTGCGCATTACCAACAAAAAATCACTCGTTATTTTAATTCAAAGGTCAGGAGGCTTGTCTTTGGTTTAGGCGACCTGGTACTCCCAAGGGTATTTTGGCAGGCAAGGACCCCAAAGATGGTGCTTTGCGTCCGACCTGGGAAGGGCCATATCAAATAGTGGAAGTCATACAAGAGGGAACCTTCAAATTGGCTCGACTTAATGGAGAAACAGTTCCACGAACCTAGAATGCTATGCACCTAAAGAAGTATTACCAATGATCGTACCACCTGTCTATGTAAGGCTTAGTTATAAAAGTCATTTAATTTAAGAAATAAAACAATCATTGTGTATTTCTTGTGTCTTTATATGGTTTCATCTACGTGTTAGTTCAGATGATAGCGATGGTCCAAAGAAATCAAGAAAGTTCACTTTCTGATTGCTTGGGCGGCATATAACCCGAGAAGGGGATTAAAACTTGAGAGTTGGTGAAATTGATTAACCAAGTGTTTTTTTTCTAAAAAACACGAGGTGTTAAAAAACTAACACGAATTAAGTTTTAATTAAAAATCCTGGATACAACCTGGTCCAAAACTTGGAAGTTAGTAATATTGATTAACCAAGTGTTTTTTCTAAAAAACACGAGGTGTCAAAAAACTAACACGAACTAAGTTTTAATTAAAAATCCTGGATACAACCAGGTCCAAAACTTGGGAGTTGGTAAAATTGATTAACCAAGTGTTTTTTCTAAAAAAATACGAGGTGTCAAAAAAATAACATGAACTAAGTTTTAGTTAAAAATCCTGGATACAACCAGGTCCAAAACTTGGGAGTTGGTAAAATTGATTAATCAAGTGTTTTTTCTAAAAAAACATAAGGTGTCAAAAAACTAACACGAACTAAGTTTTATTAAAAATCCTAGATACAACCAGGTCCAAAACTTGGGAGTTGGTAAAATTGATTAACCAAGTGTTTTTTCTAAAAAACACGAGGTGTCAAAAAACTAACACGAACTAAGTTTTAATTAAAAATCTTAGATACAACTAGGTCCAAAACTTAGAAGTTGGTAAAATTGATTAACCAAGTGTTTTTTCTAAAAAACACGAGGTGTCAAAAAACTAACACGAACTAAGTTTTAATTAAAAATCCTGGATACAACCAGGTCCAAAACTTGGAAGTTAGTAAAATTGATTAACCAGTTTTTTCTAAAAAACGTGAGGTGTCAATAAAACTAACACGAACTAAGTTTTCATTAAACATCCTGGATACAACCAGGTTCAAGGCCTGATACTTAACATGTAGGATATAAATCAACATCAATTTTGGTTACAACCAAAATTAACGTATCTATCTCGACCTAAGAGTCATTTCCTAAAAGATTTTGAATGCACAAGTCATGAGCATAAGAAAAAATCAAGGAATAGATAAAAAGTAGATTCTGGAATTATAAATAAATTGTCTCATGGAGAATAACCTCGTACCAAGCCAAAAATGGCAAATGTTTACAAAAACAAAAAACATGTAAGATAAGTGAAGACAAATAAATACTAAGACCCCTCAGGCCGCTCTGAGGACGTCACCTCCTTGGTCTCCTGATCACCAGCGGTAGAGGCCTCCCCGGTCTCGGACAGCAGCTCTTGTTGAAGCTGAGCCTTGAACTTCTCGAGGTAGTGCCCCCACACTTCAGAGGCCAGGAAGGAGAAGTTGCCATCTTGATTGAAGGCCCAGCAGTGATACAACATGCTCTCCATGGAAGATATCGAGGCTGTCTTTTCCTCCTTAGTAGCAGCCTCGGCCTCCAGCTGTTTGGCTTTGGCCTCCGCGAGCTCGGCTTAAAGAACAGCCGAGGAAGCCTTTGTAGCCTGCTCTCCCTCTTGAGCCGCTATTAAGGCAGCCTTTGCAGGCTGCTCGCTTTCTTGGGCCGCCGTCAGGGTAGATTTGGCACTTAGTTCGCTCTGTTGAGCAGCGGCAAGGGCAGCTTAGGTCGCAGTTAGGGTGGCCTAAGCAGTTCAGAGCTTGGCCTTAAGCTCTTCATTCCTGGCCCTGGCTTGAGCTATGCTCCGATGTTGAGCCAAGACCGCCTACAAAAAGCAAGAAAGTAGTTAGGCACATACCAGGATAAAATCAAAAGAATATGTTAGGTCAAGGAAAGTCGGCTTACTATGAGGTTCATCCCCAGCGCGGATTCCATGACATTCTCTGGGTTCCTCTCCTCGATCGCCCTCAAGTCCGTCGGTTTGGCCTTATAAAAGTGCTCCATTGTGTGGTTCGCCGTCTCGTAGATAGTCCCCCGAAAAGTATCTGGAATTTGCTCCAGGTCCTGGGCGTTGACTGGGATGTGCGCGGTGGTGGCGGGGACTATCGGGGCTGGGGGACTAGCTGGTGCTACCTGGTCCCGAGCAGGGGCTAAGGGAAATCGGGAAGGAGGTGCAGTCGGACCTTCTTCTCCTGAGCTACGGCAGCCGGAGCTGCCGAGCTCTAGCCTTTCCCCTTAGCTGGGGATTTGGAGACAGTCGCAGCAGAGGAAGGCGTTTTCTTTGGTGTAGGCTGGGGTTTCTTCATAAGTGGCCCCGAGCTGGATTTCCCTTCCTGAAAGAGTGCGCGGATGTCAGGGACCCCGGATTGTGCCATCTCCTCGTCTGAAAAAGAATGGAAGGGACGTTAGTATGCTTACAAAATCATCACTCTACATAAAGTATGTATGCATGTGTAGGATATTACAAAAAGTTCTACCCTCCGAGCTAGGGGAGAAGTCTATTGCCACGACCTCCGGCATCAGAACCGTTACAGGAGAGGGAGAGCCTAAATCTATAATTTTTTTGGATCAGGGAAGTTTCAGGCTCAGGTTCTATCTCAGGGCTGGACTCCTCTATGTATTGCCTAAGTCCAGGGGTGAGGATACCCTGGCACAGGGAGGCCCACGACCTAAGGTTGGTCCCGTACTCTTCAAAAAGGGCTGACCTAAAGGATAGATTGTTATCTACGACCACAGTTCTTCTAGGACGGCCCATGTCATGTTGTACCACTAATTGATCCACACACTGAAGCACGGTTGTGTTATGGGCAGGGCCATTAGGGTGGCGATGTACGAGCTGGTTTGAGTTAAACCTAACTAGCCTAAGGTTGGCAGCAATACTATCTAGATCCCTAAAAGGGTATGGGTTACCTTGGCCGGAGGGACCGGGTGCTTCCCTCGATAGAGCTCGTTCCACGTGAGGGTCCCGAGCAGCCTCAAGAGCTTGCCTCTTTCGCACGAGCGGCACCTCGGCCTCTTCTTGCTCTTCACCGTCATCAACAACAACGCCTCCCTCAGGGATATGCGTTGGCTCGCGGGCTATCGGGAAATTACCCTGTGTCCTCCTCTAAGCCAGAGTCTGGCCTTCAGCAATTAACTTACACGCCAACATCGTGTCATTAGACACGAGCTGGCGGTAGTCCTTCTCACTGGGCGGAAGCCCCACCAAGGTATCATATTGACCCCCAAGGGTCACTGATTTGGCTGTCCTCGCAAAAATGGTTGCACGAAGATACTCCAGTCAGTATACACCCGAGAAGACTAAGTATGAAAAGAATAATTCCATGAGTTAAGAAAGGAAAGAAGACTTACGAGGATGATTGAAGTATCAGTGCTTGTAGTTGTGAAACCCATCTGACATAAAGAACTGTTCTTTATAGTCATTGGGATGACTGGGCAGCTCGATGACTGCGGGTGAGTTCGGGAAGTAGGTCAGGAAATAGAATTCGTCGCCTCGTCCCCATTGATCCGGGCTAGCCTTGAGGCAGAAGAAGTACATGATATCTGCAGGGGTGGGGACCTCCCTTATCTGCTTTAGGAAGAGGTACTTCAGCCCCGCCAGCACTCGATATGAGTTCGGGGGGAGTTGAAATGGGGCCAACTTCACATAGTTGAGGAAGTCGGCGAAGTATTGGTCGAGGGGGAGGAAGGCCTCGACCTTTAAGTGCTCATCACTGCAGGCCGCAAAATCATCATGGAGTGGTGCGCAGCTCCTTTCCCCTTTGAAGGGAGGTCGGGTGATGAGAACGCCAGTCCTGACCTCAATGTTGTGGGACAGAATGATCTTGTTGACCCTTCCTTGGGTCGTGATCTTGGAGACTATCCTCTCCGCCTCGAAGTAGGCGTCAGGTCCCACCACGACCTCCTTCTCCACTGTAGGGCCGAACTGAGGGATAGAGGATTCCAGCACAACCTCTTTTCCCTTGCTAGTTTGCTGGGACGATGAGCCAGTTGCGCTTTTTGGGCGCCATCTGATCGCCTAGTGAACAAGAACGGTGAATCACTTAGTAGGCGACCTAAAGTTTATATAAAGGAATGAAAATAGGAAGGCTAAGGTTTTTAGTCCGTGAGCTGAGGTAATCTCAGCTCGCGGTGTGAATGCCACGCGCTGCCTATGCTACGCGCCTAGGTTTCCCAACAAGCCCCTGATATTTGGGGGTCCGTGTGTCAGACAATCAGACCACTACTTTCCTTGGGGGCGGTTTGGGCCAATACCACCCTAGAAGCGTAGCCCCTAAGCAAACTAATGTCGAGCCCTAAAAACCTTTCATCTTCTACAAGTCGAATGGGTATTTCCTAAAATTACCTAGGAATTACCTAGTTTATGAACATCACAATCCCAGATATATTTTAGGACCTACTCAATCAACCTAAATCAAAACCTATGTACCAAAAACGTTTAGGAACAACCTAATGTTAATGATGGTGAAGTGCAGATTAGCATGATAAAAAAAAGAAGAAGAAGAGAAATGCACGAAAACCAGTAAAAGAAAAGTTTCGGCAAACCAGAAAACTTACAGTGTACTCTTCGACAAAAGAAGTAAGCAGAGTAGAAGAAGAATTCTTGGAAAAATCCTTGGTGATTGGATTTCCGAGGGTTTTGCAAACCAGAAACAGAAGAAGGGTTTTGAAGTGCAAAAGAGAGAAAATGAGGAAAAGTTTCGAATGAAAGGTGATGAGCATTGAAAATTGCCAGCCCTATTTATACGTAATAGGCATAAAGAAACATGGACCGTCCGATCAAGCTAATGCGAGATATGAGGATCACGTTTTGAAAGATTAAACGGCGTCAAAAAGGTGTCCATGCCATTTAATGCAATCCTCGAAACCCGAACAGACGCCAATCACGACATTCCACGTGCCCATACTCAAGTAGTGCTGAACTTGGGTAATCGCGACAGAAGTTTAAAAGTCCCCACCGTGTCAGTCAGAGTGATGTCATAAAACACGGGTAGGGACTTGGGGGGCAAATGTACGTCTTGATATTCAGCCCGGGTCTTTTAGGCAGCTCGAGTACAGCTAGCTAACTAAGAACGGTACTAAAGGATCAACAAGTTTATATTTCCTCTGCGAAGGCAGTATGACTCCCCAGGTAATAACACAAGTTGAGGAATACGAAGCAATAAGGCCTGAGATGGAGACACATATGAAGCACATCATCCTTGACACGAGCTGGAGTTATGCTCAGGGTGGGATGCGCTACATATCTGCCATTTCCAGGAACCTTTATAAACCTGGATACGTTATACATAAAAACGTGCGTGATCAGACATCACATGTCCGTTTATCCTTGAATTTTTGGACACGTAATATAAACGTGCATGATCAGACATCACATGTCCCATTATGCCAGATGACCCATGATCATTTTTACCTAATGATTAGACCATACCTTAATGTAAATTGTAATATTCATCATTTATGTAAGACAAGTCACATGAAGGATTTGTATTCACGTGATGACCCGACCCCTATCCTGGGATGGTTCTTCTATAAATACCAAGACCTTGGATAGGGAAGGGGTTGGGTTCTTTCTCTGTAATGCAATACTCTGCAAAAAATATAGAGAGATATATAGTAATAATATCGACTTGTGGACTAGGGGGATTTTTGCCTCCGAGCCATGTAAAAAAGGAATGAGTGTTCTTGATATTTCATTTCTAGCATCCCAAAGTGTTATTTTACTTATTATAGTTTATCCTTAAGCACTAATTTATTCTAGCTAATTACGTTATTCACTGTTGGCGAAAAATCGCGTCAACAGATAAGGTCTACAAGAAGACTTCAAGAAGAAGCTAGTGGAATTCATCAAGGATAACCCCTTATAGGACTCCTTTTACTTGCGTCACTTAGGAACCAAAGAAGTCACCTTAATTGGCCTCCCCAAAGTAGTAGTAGTAGTTTTTCTTTTATTTGAGTTATGCCTTGTAAGGAATCAAAAGTTTCACCATAGTTGGCCTCTCGTAGATGTAATTTATCTTGGTAGGCTCCAAAGAGGTCACCTAGCTGACTCCAGGATGTAACATGACAATGACATTGTGCTTACCCTTACACATTTCCCACCATTACTAATGTCAATCACCTATCTTATATATATTATATCTCTCATCTCCAAGGACACTTATATGATGCACATACTACCATTGTCAATTGAAATTGTCAAAGTGTATCAGAAAGAACGAAAAACAAAGTGCTTGGCAAGATAGATACCATCAATCACTAGGGAGGTATTATACCCAACCTCACTATGCGCCTGGCCATGTGAAAAATAGAGGCCTAGCCTCGTGTGCCTCAACAAGCACCTAGCCATGTGAAAAATAGGTGCCTTTCCTCGTGAGCCTCAACATGCACCTAGCTTTGCGAGCCTCAACATGCATGTAGCCATGTGCAAAATAGGTGCCTAGCCTCGCGAGCCTCAACAGGTGCCTGGCCATGTGCAAAACAGGTGCCTGGTCTCGTGAGATATGTATAAAAATACTTATAACATATATGTATATATATATGTAGGGGCGGTGAACCTTATAAGACAACATTTGAATCTTTAAGGACTAGCTACAGCCCTTATAGAGTCTAAGATAGTCAAAAGGTCCCTCAAAATTGACTTCCTCACAAACACACCCACCCTACAAAGAGACTGCGTCGTAGAAGACAAAAGGGGAGCTCAAAGAGATCCCTAAGTCTAGATCGACCAAGTCACCTAACCCAGGGAAAAAGGGACCTAACAGAGGTCTCTACAAAATACTCCCTCCCAATCAATAAAAGGGCCTTGAAAATAGGCACTTGCGAGACTTCACAAGTACCATCAATAAAAGGGCCCTCATAATAATCCTAGGCTGACTAAAGTCACATAGCCCAAAAAAGGGTCTCAAAGAAGACTCTTGCAAAAAGAGTCTTGAAGAAGACGCTTGCAAAAATAGTACTATGCATAATAATGAGAAGGACGATTCTCTATCAAAAGTCAAAAGTCAAAAGCACGCACATGACGAATATAAAAATAAAAAGAGTATGGTAGATACCCAAAGGGTCAACATATCCTTAAAATAAACCAACGTGCATACATAAGAGGAGCTTAAAAGCTCCTCCAATGAGCATGAAACACAAACAAGACACCAAGTGTGTTTCTTCAATGAGAAAGTACTGGTAGACTTCGCGGTTAGTCGACCAGCTGCTCTGATAGTGAAGAAGAGGACAGCAAGAGAAAGAACCACAAAAAAGAATGGTTAAAGCACTCTTCACTCTGAAATTAGACAAGCGCTGGATACGTGCAAACCACCCAGGGCAACATCTTTGGAGCACCACACGAGAGCTAACCTTGTATAGACGATACTTCTTGGGCTCCTTCAAGTAGTGTGCTTTAAGCTCCTTCCTACGGCCCGATGTTCTGTACACCAATGACATCCGTGAGATCTATACAAAGGAATGATTGACATTCAAATGAGTCCTAAGGATTGCCATTCATGAAGTATGCTTTTCCATATCTCATAAACAAAGAAACACACTTGTAACTTGCATGCCATAAAGATGGCACAAAAAAAAAAGAGTCTACAAGAACGCCTAAAGGTCTCTTTGTGGACTGAGGGGCAAGTGTGGATGGTGAAAATTCTGCACTCCTTAAAGATTCTATTTCCTCATAAGGGGACACCCCAACTTACATTCAAGGCTTATGGGATCACTCAAAAGGCCATGTGAGACCTCCGTCTCGTACATAGGGGTTCACATTGCTAGAGTTCATGCAAGGCCCTCAATCTTAGGCACAGGGCATCTGGCGTATTATGCGACCCTGACACTTCATGCGAACCTGTTGCCTTGCATGCCACTGGTGCCTGATGCACGCCTGGCACCTTGCGCGCCCCTAGTGCCTGGCGCGCACTTGGAATCTTGCGCGCACCAGGAAACTTGCACACCCATGGAGCCTCGCGCGTACCCTGGCATCTCGCCTCACTTCGTAATACTAGACGCCATGATCTCCCTAGTCCACATAAGGTGCTATGCTTTTCCTCCTAGCTTTCATGTATGTGGTCACGATCTCCCTTCCCCGCGCCCACGCGGGATCTAGCTAGCCTCATGGCATGGACCACCCACATCATTGATGAGGCCCTATATCACTTTCTGAGATAGGTGCCACCAGCTAGGCATACCCTTTCGAATTAGCCAGTCATGACCTTTTACAAGATACAAAGTCCAGAACTCAATGAATATATGTAAGGGGAGGACTAACTCACAAATAAGAGGAAATACCCTGCGACGATTTGGTATCAAATTAGAATTAAAAAGGCCAACCAAGTATGTGATTCAAGATAGCCCACAAGAGACAAGAAGTACAATCAAGTTACTTCTAGGTAGGTATGTACAGGTCTGTAAGGATCAAGGCTCAGACCTGACACCTGTATCTGACAAGTAGTGGAGGTAAGGGATAGTACAAGGAGTGCTAACACCACCTCCACACCACTGACATGTACCAGAGCCGATCCTCACTCTCCTAACACCACTACCATCTGCATCACAACCACCTGCAACACGTCAATGTACTGTTGTGTCCCCCTGGGACCACTTTATACTAAGAGCCATTAGAGCTCACCAATAAATAGGACCTCATTTTCATCATTTAATGAAGATACTATGGAGTATGTACGAAAATACGACAAGTGCCAAAGATTCTACAAAATATCTCCAGCTCCCAATGAACTTAAACAATTGCAAAGTTTGTGGCCCTTTGTTGTGTGGGTATTGATTTAATCAGGAAACTACCAACATGAAAAGGTGGAGTCTAATTTGCAGTGGTCTCAATAGATTATTTTACTAAGTGGACTGAAGCAGAACCACTGGAAATCATCACATCAAAGAAGGTGCTTGATTTTGTAGTAAAAAATATCATCTGCAGGTATGGGCTACCAAAGAAAATAGTTTCAGATAATGGCACCCAGCTTGACAATGATATGTTCACTGACTTTTGTGTTCGACATGGTATCACTAAAATCTTTTCAGCAGTGGCACATCCTCAAGCAAATGGACAAGTAGAAGTTGTTAACAAAACTTTAAAGGATACAATGAAAAAGCAACTCAAACAAGCTAAAGGTAATTTGTAACGACCCATATTTCCTAATAAGGCTTAGGGCCTTGATTAGGGGGCCAAGGTGGCGAATTTTGGAATTATATGATTATAAGATATTTATGTGTATCATTATGTGAATATGTGAATAACATCATAATATGACTAGATATGCATGTTTAGGTGTATTAAATATGCATGTGGGCCCATTTATGTTTAATTGGGCAATTTTCATATTTTTGCCATTTTGGGTATATTTGGCATATATGTGGTATATGTGTGGTGCATCATTATTATTTGGTTATGCATAGGTTACTCAGCATGAGGCAAGCTAGTGGAAAAGACACAACATGATTCATTCTTGCTCGGAGTGAGTCAAGGGGTATTTTGGGTATTCAGCACATTACCTGGATATTGGGTAATGGGAATAAATTTTTGATGATAAATTGGGAGTTAGTGAAATTAGGGGGAAATTATGGGAATTTTGACTATTTTACCCATCGGGGCGTTTTCGGGACTCCGAGCATTAGGATTTGCTTGAGGTTACTTAAGCTTAAAGTAACCTGTTAGAATTATAAAAAGAACGTTCAAAATGTTCTCTCTTCCTCTCGTTCCATTTTCGACACCCAATCACATTTTCGAAGGAAACTTGAGTTTTAGGACTCAGATTCATGCAAGGATCGAGGCATAGCGATTCTAGGGAAGATTAAAAGCTTATTAGTCGAATGATTTAGTTGGGAAACCACTCAATTGGAGGTAATCTAAGTTTTTAAAGTTCTTAGGCTTTGTTTGGATTTTGTGTTTTGATGAATTTTTGATTTGATTGAGACTTGGGTTTTGATGATTTTGGATCATGGGGATGTTTGGGAATTTGTTTTTGAGATTTGGAGATGTTTATGGAAGGATTTAAAATGATAAAATGGAGGTTTTCTAGCTGGGTTCGAGGTTGAGCCGCGACTCTATTCTTGGGCGCCGTGACTTAAGCTTGAAGAAGCAGGTGAATGGGGTTGCAGGCCTATTTGAGCTGCAGCTCCACTAGGGAGAGCTGCGACTCTAATGCAATTAGAGAAGGATTTTTGGGCCTGACTTGAGTGGAGCTGTGACTCTAATGTTTGGGGTTGCGACTCAAAAGGGGAAAAGTGTCCAAAGTGGGTGTTTAGTCATGGGAACTTAAACCTAAAGGCTCGGGATCAATCTTACTACCCAATTTGGTAGGGTTCGACGTCCCGGAGGCTAGGACTTGGTCCGTGTTGACGGCAGAAACTTGTCAACGAAGTATGGATGGAAAAATCAAAGACTTAATCAGTACCTAATGAACGCAAAAGAACTTGTAGAAATTTGAAGGAAAATTGCAAGTGAACAATAGAAGAAAAACTCATATATTGCTCTTAGAATAATCTGATATTACAAGAATTTTCCAACCCCTTTGTTGGAGAGGTGAAGATCTATTTATTGTGGGGCACTAATGGCTCCTGACACATTGTGGTCCCAGGGGACAAGATGGTACATAGGTACATTGTCAGGCATAGGTCATAGTGGAGCAGAAGCTTGTGGTGTCGGCCCCAGTACATGGTCAGAGGTATACAGGTAATGCCTCCAATCTTTGTACAAATCCATACCATCACTACTTGTCTGATACAGATGTCACGGTCACGCCTCTGTCCTCCTCATGGTCGTACATTCTGCCCCGTACACGTACAGGTACCTTGTACCTGATAGTTATTCTCACATCTCCAAGACATGTATTTGCTCCAAGCTATTCCATATTATACTAAGTGTAGGAAAGCTTGTGGGTTATCATGAATGACATACTCAGTTATCTACATCACTATTGGCTTGACACCAAATAGTTTTTGGGTCTCTCTTATTGTTCCTCGTACGCCCATTCAGGAGGTCTTAGAGTCCATACGTTGAGAGAAGTCGAGGTGCGGGAGTACTTAGGTGTGCGCAGGAAGCCAAGCAAGGCCCTCACATAGCAAGGGCGATATCTAGGGGCACCCTTATTCGGGTTCTTAGGTGTGCATAAGAGGCCTGTCAAGGACCTCGCATAGAAAGGGTGGCCTATCGGGATACCCTTACTTGGGTTCTTAGGTGCGCGTGGGAGGCCTGTCCAGGGCCTTGCGTAGCAAGGGTGGCACCCCACGACATGGATGCTCCTGGGTAAGGCGAGGTGTGCCTCACTGTGCGAGGCCTCAAAGTCTCGCGAGATGCTGGGCGGCCAAGGTACGAGTACGCGAGGCGCTGGCATCACGACATGGAGGCTACTTGGCGAGGCGAGGAGCTGGCGCGCGACACGTGAACGCGACATCACGACATGACGTCTCCTGGGCAAGGCAAGGTGTGCTGCGCTATACGAGGCCTCAACGTCTCGCGAGGTGCTGCCGTGCAAGATCGTGGTGCGAGGCCTTCGGCGTGAGGCCCTTGATGAGACCCTCGGAGCAAGGCGAGGCTCCACGCGCAAGGCCATGGTGCGAGGCCCTTGGCGCGAGACCATGGTGCAAGGCCTTTGGCACGAGGCCCTTGATGAGACGCTCTGGTGTTCAGCGAGGCAGAGGTCTCATGAGTCGCATGGGAGCAAGAATCCTAAGAGCTTGGCACTTGGTTCTTCAACCAAGCAAGGGTTTCGGGAGGCACATGGACGCCCGACACATGGGCGCGAGACACACAAGGGTTTTGTGAGCCTTCGAATCTTCAGTGACCTGCAGGGCACTTGGGAGTGTTGGCTAGAACGTGGTCTCGTGAGACCTTTAGGCCTGAGCCCGATAACAGGGCTAAGTGACCCTTAGCCATGTATTTCAACCAGGGATCAGAGATTTTTTCCTTGGTGGATCTTTGGCGTCTACACTTGCCCCCAAGTCTATAAGGAGGTCCTTAGGCATCCTTTTAGACTTGTTATAATGATACACTCACTATGCTTTGGTGGTACTGCTGTGTTATTTCTTGTAAACCAAGTTGTTGATGATGAGAATTCATCAACACAGTTTGTGATACTTGTGACAATGGTGGCACACTCTAGGCTGTCATGGTCATGTGAGTGGAAAGACAGCTAATCGATATCCAGGCATGCATTACCTCCACAGGGGAGTTGTCGAGCATCATGGCACATTGTTATTATTTCGTGAGATCTCTCGGGATGACTAAGTATAGATGAAATCGTATGGAACTCGAGAACAAGCCTTGGAGGGCATGATCAAGTGCTGGATTAAAAGGACTACGCATTGACATGCGAGGCCACAAACTGAGTTATTTGGGGGCATCGGGCCATGGGTGACCTTCCTTCTTGCCTCCGAGTCTTCAACCTTCATCTGTCAACACATGAAGGCCTTTGTTTGTCATATTTTTCATGACTTCAATACTTGCATTATACTTGGAGGCATATAAGGCATCAGAAGATGTCATTCAACACTATTGATTGATGAAGACCTCGCTATGCTAGATGGTCTAGCACAGCAAGACCCTCTCACATGGTGACGCTTGCCTCCTTATCTCATTGGTGTGAGACTTTGAGAAGCCCACTCTTTTCTTTAGTACGGGACCTTGAGAAGCCTTGTTTTTATTAGTCTGGGACTTTGAGAAGCCATTATTTTTTTTTCTTCTTTTTTTTTTGTATGAGGAACTTTCGCAAGTCCTCATGGTCAATAGCTTTATGCTGAAAGGGTTCCCTTTGGGACCCCTCTACTGCGTGTGATTCGTGTCGGTTGGTGCACCTTGATTACTTGTAAGGATATGTTTACCCTTTCGGTTCTCACTATCCTTTTATATATTTTTGTTTGCGCATTTTATTTTGTATGAGAAGCATCCTTCTCGTCATTATGCATAGTACTATTTTTGCAAGCGTCTTCTTCGAGGCTCTTTTTGCAAGCGTCTTCTTTGAGACCCTTTTCACAAGCGTCTTTTTTGAGACCCTTTTCACAAGCGTCTTCTTTGAGACCCTTTTCACAAGTGTCTTCTTTGAGACCCTTTTCACAAGCGCCTTCTTTGAGGCCCTTTTCACAAGCGTCTTCTTTGAGACCATTTTCACAAGTGCCTTCTTTGAGGCCCTTTTTAGGCTAGGCGACCTTGGCTGACCTAGGATTGTTATGAGGACCTTTTTTGGTCTTTGTCGTGATCTACTCTTGGGTTGGGACCCTTTATAGGGAGATGGTATTTGTGAAACCTCACAAGCGCCTATTTTCAAAGCTCTTTTTCCCTCGGAAAGGCAACTCAGTCGATCTAGACTTAGGGATCTCTTTGGGCTCCCCTTTGGTCTTCTGTGATGTGATCCTTTTATAGGGTGCGTGTGTTCGTGGAGAGCTAACTTTTGAGGGAACTTTAACTTTCTTCGATTCTATAAGGGTAGCTAGTCCTTATAGATTCAAATGTTGTCTTATAAGGTTCACCACTCATACATACATGTATTAAGTACTTACATATATATATATTTTACGAGGCTAGACACCCGTTTCAAACTTTGGGAGGATCTTATTGAGGCTTGAGAGGCTAGGCACCTATTTTGCACAAGGCTAGGTGCCTGTTGACGCTCACGAGGTTGCACACCTCCCAAGTGATTGATGGGGTCTATCTTGCCAAGCACTTTGTCTTGTTTTTTTTATGCTCTGACAATTTCAGATCTCTGGAATCAGCTTGGTGACCTCTTTGGATCTTTATGGAGGCCAATTGTGACGACTTTTTCGGTTCCTAAGCGACTCATATAAAGGGAATCTTATCAGAGGTTATCCTTGCTGAATCCCGCTTGCCTTTTCCTTTAAGCCTTCTTGTAAACCTCTTCCAATCTTCAACTTGATTAGTGACTTCTCTATCACAACGATCTATTCTATGCGAGATCTTCAAACATATTGGTAGAAGGATCATCGGAGGAAGGCTTGCTTTCCTCAACATGCAAGTTCATATGGCCCTCTTCCACATGTATATACTTTTGGGCTCTTTCGAAGAACTCCTTTTAGTTTGTAATCTCCCTCTTGAGCATGTTATCCCATAACTTGCTTCTAGAACGAACCCTAGCTGTGATTGCCATCTTGAGCTCTGCTCTAGCTGCACTCCCCATCTTATTTTCTTCCATAATGAATTTGTGGATATAGCTCTTCAGGCTTTCACCTTTTCCCTGTTTTATGTTAGCAAGGTAGGTACTCGGTATAACATAGTCACACACCGCGTGGTGCTACTGAAGAAATTCATCAGAGAACTGCTGCCATGACCTAATTGTTCCTGGCCTTAACCTCTTGAACCACTTATACGCCACTCCTTTGAGTGTAATGACGAAGTAATGACACTTTGCTCTACTGTTGATCCCCTTTAACTTCATCAGGTTATTGAAAGTGTCTAAGTGATATTTTGGGTCCGTAGTGCCCTCGTACGGAGTCATGCGAGGCTCTTTGAGGCTGGTGGGGAGTTGCTCAACCTGGATCTCCCTTGTGAAAGGCGACTCACAGTCAAATTCATCATCATCTCTATGCCCCCAGGTGCAGCAATAATCTTGCTTCGAGGGCTTTGAATTTTAGTGCTTAATTCCTTCATCTTTCTGTTTAAGAAGTCTCGTGGATTCTTAGGATGAACCCTCGCTTTGGTTGTGTCCATCAAGGGAGCTGTAGGGGGTGTTGTTTTTGCCTCAGACCCTCTCTAGTTATGTTTACCCCTCAAGTCGGGTGAAGCTCTTTTGGAGGCTGCCTTGAGTTCACACTTCCCGTAGGTGGGGTTCACGCCAGGTTGTTCCATTTGTGTAGAATCTTCCCCGCGTCTTGGGCGGGGGGTACGACTAGTGGAGATTTGCATTTTTCCCTCGTCCATGGGCATGGTGGCTTCTCTTCGTATATGTTCCCTCTCTTTGGGCCTAGAGAGGGGAGCCTCAGACTTTTTGTGTAACAGGTCGTTGAGTACCTCTTGCATGTTCTCCACGGTGGCCTGCAAGCTTTGGTTTTTCAAGTGTAGATCATGTATTTTCTCTTCATAGCGATGATATCAGGGACTTGAACTCAATGAGTGTACTCGTGGGCATTTACCATGCCTTTGTTTGGAAGGACTCGGGTCCTGATGGTTCGGACTTGGGGCCATTGATGGCCGTGGCGGAGGGTGAATTGTACGACCTTTCATTGGACGGCGGCATGTATAACAGAGTCTGATGTAGGATGAATGGCAAGGGAAGATACTTCTTCCTCTTCGCCCTTGTCTCCAAGTAGATTTGTTGCACCTCCATTCATTGGCGGGGGCGGATCCCTCATGGAAGCCCTTATGTGGGTTTCGTCTACGTGAACCTTCACTTCTTGGTGGTCTTGTAGGTGTTTTGAATGCCTTTGCATGTTTTCTTACTGGAATCAATGGAGGAACTTCTGTTTTTCAGTTGTTCTTCCCACAGATGGCGCCAAACTATTGACGACAAAAACTCGTCAACGAAGTATGGATGGAAAACTCAAAGACTTCATCAGTACCTAATGAACGCAAAAGAACTTGTAGAAATTTGGAGGAAAATTGCAAGTGAAAAATAGCAGAAAAACTCGTATATTGCTCTTAGAATTGTCTGATATTACAAGAATTTTCAAACCCCTTTGTTGGAGAGGTGAAGATCTATTTATTGTGGAGCACTAATGGCTCTTGACACATTGTGGTCCCAGGGGACAAGATGGTACATAGGTACATTGTCAGGCATAGGTCATAGTGGAGTAGAAGCTTGTGGTGTCGGCCCCAGTACATGGTCAGAGGTATACAGGTAATGCCCCAAATATTTGTACAAATCCATACCATCACTACTTGTCTGATACAGATGTCAGGGTCACGCCTCTGTCCTCCTCATGGTCATACATCATGCCCCGTACACGTACAGGTACCTTGTACCTGATAGTTATTCTCACATCTCCAAGACATGTATTTGCTCCAAGCTATTCCATATTCTACTAAGTGTAGGAAAGCTTGTGAGTTATCACAACTGATATACTCAGTTGTCTACATCACTATTGGCTAGACACCAAATAGTTTTTGGGTCTCTCTTATTGTACTCGTACGACCATTCAAAAGGTTTTAGACTCCATACGTTGAGAGAAGCCGATGTACGAGGGTACTTAGGCTAGTGCAGGAAGCCAAGCAAGGCCCTCGCATAGCAAGAGCGATATTTAGGGGCACCCTTATTCGGGTTCTTGGGTGCACGCAGGAGGCCTGTCAAGGGCTTCACATAGCGAGGGTGCCCTACCGAGATACCCTTACTTGGGTTCTTAGGTGCGCGTGCAAGGCCTGTCAAGGGCCTTGCATAGCGAGGGTGGCCTCTTGTACAGATGGCGTGAGAGATCCTAGGCGAGGAGAGGGTGGCATTCGGCGACATGGATTCTCCTGGGCAAGGCAAGGTGCGCCTCGTTGTGCGAGGCCTTAATGTCTCGCGGGGAGCTGAGCGGCCACAGTACGCGTACGCAACGCGCTGGCATGGGCGCACGAGGCATTGGAATTACGGCATGGAGGCTACTTGGTGAGGCGAGGTGCTGGCGCGCGACATGTGTACGAAACACCACGACACGACGTCTCCTGGGCGAGGCAAGGCCACAACGTCTCGCAAGGTGCTGGGCAGCGAGGTGCTGGCACGTGGGACCGTGGTGTAAGGCCTTTGGCGTGAGGCCCTTGATGAGACACTCGAAGCAAGGCGGGCTCTGCGCGTAAGTCTATGGTGTGATGCCCTTGGCGCGAGACCATGGTGCGAGGCCATTGGCGTGAGACCCTTGATAAGATGCCCTAGTGTTCAGCGAGGTGGATATCTTGTGAGTCGCATGGGAGCAAGACTCCTAAGAGCTCGGCACTCGGGTCTTCAACTAGGCAAGGGTTTCGCGAGGCACATGGACGCCCGACACATGGGCACGAGGCGGGGGCCTTGCAAAACCCAGGGGTGCGAGACACACAAGGGTGTTGTGAGCCTTTGAATCTTCAGTGACCTACGGGTCACTTAGGAGTGTTGGCTAGAACGTGGTCTCGTGAGACCTTTAAGCCTGAGCCCGATTGCAGAACTAAGTGACCCTTAGCCATGTATTTCAACCAAGGATTAGAAATTTTTTCCTTGGTGGATTTTTGGCATCCACAGTCCGGAAGTAGTTATTTACTCATTTTTTATGAGGTTTTATATTATGGTTGTGACTAGGTTATCACTAGGGGCTTGGAAACAAGATCATGCTTATGGCTAATTTATTGGTAACCTGTGCTTGGACCAAAGGTAAGAAAACTGCACCAAGTATGTGATGCATGTGATGCATAAGATACATGTGATTAGGGCATAGCATGAATGTTCAATATGAGATTGATCAGAGCTTGAGTCTGTAAATGTGCATGATCATAATTATCCTAGTGAATGTTGAGTAAGCATGTTGAATGCCCTATATTTGGATATTTGACATATGAAATATGCCTGGTTACATTGCTTACTTGTGAGTGGAACTAACTCCATATTCAGAATCAGCAATGGTGTTAGTATTGACTGTGAAGCTGTGACTCCTTAGTCAAGTTTGGCAGTAGTACTGAGCACTGATCGTATGGAATTGACCTATGTGTCAAGAGCGGCATAAGCATAATGAATGTAAATTTGAAAAGATTAGATCTAATAAAAATAAGCATTGACTGAATCATCATGAGCATTAATGCTTGACCGACCTCAAGTTCGATGAAAACTAAAAGCGCTTGTCTAGTCTAAAGGCTAGTAACTTAGAGCCAGGGCCAAAAGGCTCAGGTGACTGCAACGTCACATGGCTATGGGTGTTGAGCCCAAGTTTGTGACTCACTCATTAGTCACTTATCTGATTAGGGTGCGGAGCCCAAAGTGTGACTCACTCATCTGATTAGGGCCACAAGCCCCAACATGATTACCAGAATCTTAAAGTATTAATCACTCATCTGATTAGGGCTACAAGCCCCAACATGATTATAAGAATCATAAAGTGTTATTCACTTATTTAATTAGGGTGAAGAGCCCAAGTGCTTGACTTAATTGTCACTTATTTTAGATGGACACATTAGCCATCTATTCTCATTATGACTTAAAAGTCATCTATATAAAGGGCATGGCCCATAAGTCATCTATAGAAAGGGCAGGGCCCATAAGTCAGCTATACAAAGGGCAGGGCCCACAATCATTATTTAGACTTATTTGCATGCATGAATATGGCTATTATAGCTAGGCATGCTTATTATGATTTAGTAACACGTTATTACCTGTTTATGAGAATATTGAGTGTTCTTGCTGAGCTTCGGCTCACGGGTGCTATGTGGTGCAGGTAAAGGCAAAAGAAAGCTGGACCATCCTTGAGTTGGAGAGCTTAGGTGACGATGTGTACATATGTGGCTGCTCGACCGCCACGACCGAGGGTTTTAGGAGGAACTAGGGATAAACCCTAGTTTACAGCTTAGGTCAGCTGGTTGTAAATATTTTATTGTAATTAACCTTTAAATTATATTATTGGGATCCTAATGTATATAGTAAACTTTTTAATGGCTCGGTTAGCGAGTTTAGCATTGTTTAAACTACACAACGTAGCGGTCCCTGGTCGTTGGGCGTTACAACTTGGTATCAGAGCGAGCCAAGGTTAAGGGTTCCTGTAGACAAGCTGGGCATGTACACTCGTCACTAAAGACAAGGTTCACTCAGGGTATGGTAACTATTTATGTGGTTATGTACTTAACTGCTTAAATAGAATGTAAATGATTTACTTGCATTTTGTATTAGGGAGAATGAGATTGTGATAAAGCCAGTCTCTTGACTATTGATATGATTATATGATTACCTGCTCCATGAATATATGAATGTGATATTTGCATGCTGGAGTTGGTGGCATGGTATGTATGTTGGAAGAGCAGGGGTTATGAATTAATGAATAAATTCTATGGGCATGTTTTATAGCACTGCAATGGTTTGTGAATGTAGTGTGGTATGATTGTTCTCGTGGGGAAGGATTTTTCATATGCTCATCATGTTTAAAGGGTCAAGTTATTGACTGCAAATTCAATCAGCAGGTATGTATCCAAGGCAGATAATGAGACCTTGTGGTGGTTATACTTAGCTTGGGAATTTTAGCCATGGTTTGAGTTCTTCACCTGCCCCTAAGAATTTCCAGCTGGTGTTTACAGATGTGCAATTAAGATTGTAGAGGCAAGAGGAAGAGATTAGGTGTTTGAAACAACAACAGAATCTGTCAGGGAACACCTCTTCCTTTGTTATGCCAGGAGTGGCACTAGTATTGGCTCAGCCTAGGGTTTAGAACATGTGGGAATTTCTTTGTGGAAGATTCCAAGAATATTACCCTCTAGTCTTTGAGGGAGGCCTAGATCCATTCAGAGCTGAGCAATGGATGGGCATGATCAGTTCCATTCTCGACATTATGGGGGTGGTAGATCACGATAGGGTGATCTGTGCTACATATGTATTGCGGGATGAAGCCCAGATGTGGTGAGAAGTAGTATCCCAGACATGAGATATAGCTGTGATGGACTGGAAAGAATTTAGGTGGCTGTTTAATGAAAGATATTACTATGATGCAGTCAAGACTGCTAAGATGAATGAGTTTCTGTGCCTCATTTAGGGGAATGCAACAGTAACAGAGTATGTTAACAGATTCAATGGGTTGGCCAAGTTTGCTTTTGATATGGTACCCATGGATGTAGCTCAGAAGGAGCGATTTATCTAGGGATTGAATCCCGGAGTAGCTCAGGGCGTTAGAGTCGCCTTAGTGCATGAAATCTCTACCTACGCTTAGGTGGTAGGGAAGGCTCTTGCTGTTGAGAGCACAGGAAATGAGATTATGAAAGAGAGCGCCAAAGAGCACAGAGCTCAAACAATGACATCTCTGTTTATTGGATCAAGCAAGGACAAGGATTGGAAAGTCTACCTAAAATGCACTCGGTGTAAGAGGCATCATCTGGGAGAATGCCGAGCAAAAGCATGTTTCTTTTGTGGGATAGTTGGGCCGTAAGATGAATTGCCCAAGGTGAAGGAAGAATGACCAAAAGGGGATTGACAGCTTGACTACAGCTTGAGTGTTCGCTCCGATGCAGTCAGAGTCAGAGATTGTGACTGAGGTTGGTTCCTTAGTGTTGGCAGAGAATCATTGAATTGTTACGCAGATTACATGGTTATGTTGAGATGAGTTAGATTATGGTGAGAAGGGACTCATCAGTTTTTTTGATAGGGTTGGTTATGACTGACTTCAGTATGAACCTGGATATGGATTGGTTAACCAAGTCTGGGGCAATGTTAGATTGCAAGGAAAGAATAGTGACTCTTGGGCTTGAGAGTGAGAAACTTTTGTAATAGTTGGCACTGTGCATATGACATATGTATTTAGAGCTAAAGAACTATTGTAGGAGGATGCATAGAACTCCTAGCTAGTGTGGTGGACACCACTTAGGTTGTGCCAATGGGATCAGGACAGACTGGATTAGTTTGTGAGTTTCTGGATCTATCTCCAAGGGATTTGTCAGATTTCTTTTACATAAAGAGATAGAATGGTGATTAGGTTGGTGCCAGAATCAGAACCAGGTCTAGGGTATTGTATTGTACAGTTTCAGCAGAGTTGTAAGAACTAAAGGATTAGTTATTGAGTAAGATGGTATTCTCCAAGGTGGATCTTTGATCTGGTTAGTACCAGCTGAAGATCATGGAGAAAGATATGCAAAAGGATTACTTTTTATATCAGATGAGGGCACTTGGAGTGCTGAGTTATGTTTTGAGGATTTGATTAATGTTGAGTTATGTTTTGATGAATTAGATGGACAGAGTATTCAAAGATATCTGAATTGGATTTATGATCGTCTTGATCGACGGTGTTGTGGTATGCTCTCAGTTGGACATTTGACAAGGTCAAGGAACACCTCAAAGGGGCTGGAGTTTCCTTGGATGGGCAGAATATTACATGTGCTTTGGGAAAATTTATGAGTCTTCTTACAGATCATAACCAGTTAGTGGGTTGTTATTACACCTCAGTGACATGGAAAATTGATTGCCCAAACAACATGTTAGTTGAAGGATATGACCAGGACTATAATAGAGTTACTTGTGGGCCAGGTGGCCAACATTATGTTCGAGTTACTCTTGTAGAGAGGATCAAAAGGAAAAACAGTTAAGTGAACCACAGATGGCAAAAAATTGAGGGGAATGTCTTAGCTGGATTAGATAAGTATTATATAGTATCAGGTATGAATTTATTGAGGTATAGAGATCGGATTTGGAATTTGATGGACACTGGGATTAATTGGGAGATTCAGGATGAATCTTATATTACTCCTCTTATTCTCTTCATCCAGGCATCATGGAAGATGTAAAAGAGTCTAAAAGCTTTATATTGGTGGCCTAGGATGGAGAGGGACGTAACAGAATACATGACAAAGTTCTTAACACGTTAGCAGGTCAAGACAGAGTATCAAAAATCAGTAATGCCATTGCAGCCTTTGTGTATTCCATAGTAGAAGTAAAGAAAACATCGCAATGGGTTTCGTGGTGGGGTTGCCCAAGATAGTGGGCCGACGTGATTTGGATTGGGTCATTATGGACCAGTATTTAAGTCAGCTCACTTGTATCAGAAAGGACGAGTAATATAGTTGATCAGTATATAGACCCCTATGTGAGAGAGGTAGTGCACCTTCATGGAATTGGAGGTCTATCTTATTAGATGAGAACTCTTCATTTATTTCCAAGTCTTTGGAAAGGTTACAGAAGGCGATGAGTATACAGTTGGAATTTAGTACAGTTGATTATCCTCAGACTGATGGTAAATCAGGGAGAGAGTTATCCAGTTATTGGAAGGGCGCTTTATGAGATGTTGTATGATAAAGAATGTATAATACCCATTCATTGGGATGAGATGGGTGAGATGTTATATTTGGATCCTGAGGTAGTTCAGAGGACCATTGAGAGCTTCGATGCTTGCTTCTCAGAGTAAATGGAAAAGTTATGATAATCTGAAATGCAGGAACACGGAGTTCCAAGTGGAAGACTGTATCTTCCTTAGAGTATCACCATGGAAAAGGGTGAGGAAATAAGGGCAAGTTGAGCTCTAGATTAGTAAGGAGTGTTTGAATCCTAGACAGGACCAGTCAGGTTGCCTTTGGGTTGACCTTAGCTTTGGCACTATCGGCTATATACAGTGTATTTTATATTTCCATGTTGAGGACATGGGTTAGAAGAGACTCACGTGTTGAGTTATGAGAATCTGGAGATTGAGGCTAAGTATCCTGTGAGGAATAGCCAGTCCAAATATGAGACAGAAAGAACAGGGTTCAAAGGAACAAAGCTATACCTTGGGTTAAGGTATGATACAGAAACAGTGAGGTCGAGGGAGTGACCTGGAAACTGGAATCAGTTTTGCGAAATTCATATTTCGGACTGTTTAGATAAATTTTGAGGATGAAATTTCTGTAAGGAGGGGATAGTTGTAACGACCCAAATTGATTATGGGGCTAGGGTGGCGAATTTTAGAATTATATGATTATGTGATATTTATGTGTATCATTATGTGAATATGTGAATAACATCATAATATGACTAGATATGCATGTTTAGGTGTATTAAATATGCATGTGGGCCCATTTCTGTTTAATTGGGCAATTTTCATATTGTGGCCATTTTGGCTATATTTGGCATATATGTGGTATATGTGTGGTGCTTCATTATTATTTTGTTATGCATGGGTTACTCAGCACGAGGCGATTGTAGGAGGCAAGCTAGTGGGAAAGTCACAACGGGATTCATTCTTGAGTCGGAGTGAGTCAAGGGGTATTTAGCACATTACCAGGATATTGGGTAATGGGAATAAATATTTGATGATAAATTGGGAGTTAGTGAGATCAAGGGGGAAATTCTGGGAATTTTGACTATTTTACCCCAGGGGGTGTTTTCAGGACCCCGAGCATTAGGATTTGCTTGAGGTTACTTAAGCTTGAAGTAACCTGTTAGAATTATAAAAAGAACGTTTAGAACGTTCTCTCTTCCTCTCGTTGCATTTTCGACACCCGATCATATTTTCGAAGAGAACTTGAGTTTTAGGACTCGGATCCATGCAAGGATCAAGGCATAACAATTCTAGGGAAGATTAGAAGCTTATTAGTTGAAGGATTTAGTTGGGAAACGACTCAATTGGAGGTAATCTAAGTTTTAAGTTCTACGTTTTTAAAGTTTTTAAGCTTTGATTGGATTTTGTGTTTTTATGAGTTTTTGATTTGATTGAGACTTGGGTTTTGATGATTTTGGATCATGGGGATGTTTGGAAACTTTATTTTTGGGATTTGGATATGTTTGGATAGGTTTATGGAAGGTTTTAAAATGATAAAATGGAGATTTTCTGACTGGGATCGAGGTCGAGCCACGATTCTGTTCTTGGGCACTGCAGCTCAAGCTTGAAGAAGCAAGTGAATGGGGTTGGTGGTATATTTGAGTTGCAGCTCCATTGGGGAGAGCTGCGGCTCTAATGCAGTATGAGAAGGATTTTTGGGCCTGACTTGAGTGGAGCTTCGACTCTAATGTTTGGGGCCGTGACTCCAAAGGGGAAAAGTGGCCAAAGTGGGTTTTTAGTCATGGGAACATAAACCTAAGGGATCGAGATCGATCTTACTACCCGGAGGCTTGGACTTGATCCGGAAGTAGTTATTTACTCAGTTTTGATGAGGTTTTATATTATGGTTATGACTAGGTTATCACTAGGGGCTTGGAACCTATGCTTGGACCAAAGGTAAGAAAACTGCACCCAGTATGTGATCATAAAATACATGTGATTAGGGCATAGCATGACTGTTGAATATGAGATTGATCAGAGCTTGAGTTTCTGTAAATGTTCATTATGATAATTATGCCAGTGAATGTTAAGTAAGCATGTTGAATGCCATGTATTTGGATATTTGACATATGATATATGCCTGGTTGCATTGCTTACTTGTGAGTGGAACTGACTCCATAGTTAGAATCGAAAATGGTGTTAGTATTGACTGTGAAGCTGTGACTCATTAGTCAAGTTCGGCAGTAGTATTGAGCATTGGTCGTATGGAATTGACCTATGAGTCAAAAGCGGCATAAGCGTAATGAACACAGAGCTGAAAAGATTAGATCTAACTAACATAAGCATTGAATGAATCATCATGAGCATTAATGCTTGAACGACCTCAAGTTCTATGAAAACTAAAAGCGCTTGTCTAGTCTAAAGGCTAGTTACTTAGAGCCAGGGCCAAAAGGCTCAGGTGACTGCAACGTCACATGGCTATGGGTGCTGAGCCTAAGTTCTTGACTCACTCATTAGTCACTTATCTAATTAGGGTGCATAGCCCAAAGTTTGACTCACTCATCTGATTAGGGCCACAAGCCCCAGGATGGTTACCAGAATCTAAAATTGTTAATCATTCATCTAATTAGGGCTACAAGACGCAGCATGATTATCATAAGCATAAAGTATTATTCACTTATTTAATTAGGGTGCAGAGCCCAAGTGCGTGACTTAATTGTCACTTATTTGAGTCATTTTTTTTAGAAGGACACATTAGCCATCTATTCTCATTATGACTTAATAGTCATCTATATAAAGGGCAGGGCCCATAAGTCATCTATACAAAGGGTAGGGCCCATAAGTCAGCTATACAAAGGGCAGGGCCCACAATCATTATTCGGACTTATTTGCTTGCATGAATAAGGCTATTATCGCTAGGCATGCCTGTTATGATTTAGTAACATGTTATTACTTGTTCATGAGCATATTGAGTTTTCTTGTTGAGCTTCGGCTCATGGGTGCTATGTGGTGCAGGTAAAGGCAAAAGAATGCTGGACCATCCTTGAGTTGGAGAACTTAGGTGGCGATGTGTACATATGCGGCTGCTCGACCGCCACAACCGAGGGTTTTAAGAGGAACTAAGGATAAACCCTACTTAGCCGCTTAGGTTGGCTGGTTGTAAATATTTTATTGTAATTAACCTTTAAATTATATTTTGGGACCCTAATGTATATAGTAAACATTTTAGTGATACGTTGTATCTTAAACAAAAATTTTAACGCTAAACCATAATCGCACTTAGTTACACGATTATGGCCAAATGGCTCGGTTAGCGAGTATAGCACTGTTTAAAATGCTCATCGTAACAGTCCTTGGGTAGTAGGGCATTACACAATTGGTCAGACATTTATTCAGAAGTGTTGTGGTCATATCGTACTACTTCCCGTACCTCAACTAGCCATACTCCATTATTCTTAGCTTATTATATGAAGCTATGAATCTGTTGAGTTAACCCCCCCCCCCCCCCCCCCCCCCCCCCCCCCAATCGCAACGAAGGAGTACGTACGACGAAGAACAAAACCACCAATTATTAGCTGAAACCTTGACCTGAATTACGTAGAAAGGGAGAAATCATAATTACAAGTGGATGCTTACCAGCAGAAAGTAGCCTGGTACTTTAACTCTCATGTCAGAGATTGAAAATTTACCCCAGGAGATCTAGTATTACGACAAGTGTTCCAAAACACTAAAGACCCTGCAATAGGAGTTTTGGGGCTCAATTGGGAAGGATCATTCCAAATCATAGACGTTTTACAGTCGGGAACGTATAAGCTTGCTCGATTAAATGGTGAAATAGTCACAAAATACTAGAATGGTGAACTCTTACGAAAATATTATCAATAAACACTAGTCGAAAGGCACGCTTTGCTCATTTACTCTAACTAGCATAGTTCTAGATTTATTTTACTTCTAAGGCACGATTTTTGCCCACTTTTATTCTATTTTTATTTTTGGTTGTAAGGCACGTATTGCCCATGTTTTAAACACCAAATATTACTTAGACAATATTTTTGTCATTTTGTTATCAAACATGTTTTTCTCTTAAATACGACTAGTAACCTCTAATTAGTTCAATTCTTAATATTTTTTATGCGAATCATTCATCGCACATAGAATTTTTTAATTCAATAGAAATGCTTTGTCCATGCCATTACGAGATATTTACAAGGGAGTGTGCTAGACACACTCAATATTTCCAAATTTTGTTATTATAACAAGTATTGCCTAACATGTGAGATTCTTTAACAACATACAGGTATACTACTTTATGAAATAAATTTGAGCAGCTGTGTTAGCTCGACTAGGACTGGTTAATTGGCAAGTGACCAAGGACTTACCTCCTCATTCACTTGGGGGCATATAGAGTACACAGAACTGCACGTAAAAATGAGGAAAAAAGCACAATTGAGTTACTTAGAAAAATTTTCAAAATTTATAAACTGTTGTGTTTTGTTCATAACATATAACATTTAAATTTTTATGTCGAGTAAAAATTAACGAGCAATATATTGTATGTAATGTAAGAAAATTATTACAAAAATGTCTGAGATTTAAAGCTGCTCAGACAGCACCAATGTTTTTTCACCACGAACCTGATGGTTTGGGTGACCAACAAATATATATTATTGCCAAGGAAATTCACCCTCAAGGCTTTACCACTTTAGTACATAAGCCTAAGCCGATATATCGCAGCTATAAGGGGCGATCTATCACTTATGCTATTACGAAAAAACATGTCGACTTTGCATGAACGAAACCACAGACCCTCGAGAAAATAGGGCAGGCGATATATCGGCTCCGTGAGCCACTTTTGAAAATCAGTGGAATCTGAAGCTAGAAATAATCCTTAACAGCTGGGACTTGTTCTTGAACTATTTTGACTGAGCTATGGGCATTCTTCTTATTCTCTTCTTTATTTCAAATCCTAACTCGTTATAATGGCTTTTTGTTAGGAACTCGATTTCTTGAAACTTAAGGTTTTCGGTAAGTCCTTATTTTGATGGTTGTAGATCTTTTCTTCATCTTCTTTTCTCTAGGAAGCTTATGGTTTTTGGAGTTTCCAATCCCGCACTTGTCTCCAACATCTCGAATTTGGTAAGGAAAATTAGGTAGTTTAATTTATGACCTAGTTTTGCGATGTGTATGACCCTAACATTTTAAGTACATTAAGAAGATAAGGGTGGCTGGACCTAAGGTGTTCATAAATGTATGACGGAACTAAGTGATGTCTGGTAGGCACGGTTGCCAAATTTGTATGATGGACCTAAGTGATGTTCGGTAGGCTCGAATGCCAAAATTGTATGACAGACTTATGTCCGGGGCTTAATTTCCACCCCTGTATAAGCACTTATCTTTTTCTTATACATGTCTTGTTATTATGACCCATTATGACCTATGATTATGACTCATTATGACCTATGATTATGATCTATGTTATGACCTAGAATATATTATGATCTTGTATGATTAGTAAATTAGCATTATTATGAACATTTGTATGAACTTATGGTATGTTTGTTATAACTATATGATTATATGTTTGCTTGTTTGTACTTTCCTTACTGGGATTATAAGCTCACTCCTTATGATGTTGTTATGTAGACAATTGAGGATAGAATGGCCAGTGGCGAGTGGGACCTAAGAGCTTAGATATGTATTCGTGGGGACCATATAACCGAGGAATGATCAACTATCCTATGATTTTATTTTCCAAAGAATTTTCTTTAAAGTGTTTGATAAATCTACAAAATAGAGTTATTTTACCATATTTTATAGGCTAATTGTGGCTTAGTTCTTGAGTTTTTAATTGATTTATTAAGTAATTTTAAATTTATTGGGTTTATTTTGATTTTATAGATTTTGTGTGTTTTTATAGATATTTGATTATAATTTAATGTTTACTTATTTTGTAGGATGTACTTTGCATTTTTGTTATGATTGAAAATAAAAAAGAGCAAAGAAGAGAAAGGTGTAATTTTGAAAGAAAATAGCAAGAAATTGGCATTTTCCAGCCCAAATCTACCCAGGCCCACCAGCCAGTTGCAACTCCACCTGGGCCGGCCTCTCCATTTCGGCCCAGTCCACCAGGCACGCCCAACTACCTCAACAACCACCCAACGTCGAAACCCAGCCCAAGCCCCATTCGGCCCACTCGGCTCAGCAGCCAGCTGCACCAGCCCACAGCCTATGCCTTCAGGCCCAGCCGAAGCTGCCTCCTGCCCAGCCACCTGCTGCCACGCCTAGGCCCGCCTACAAGCCCAACTCTCCCCTGCCTCCAGCCCATGCCATCAGCAGCCTTTCTCCCTACCACCTTCGGCCTAGGACCAACCAAGCCCACACGCCCAGCTACCAACCTCCAGCCCATCGAAGCCCTCCAGCACCAGCCGCCTGAACCACCTGGCCCAGCCACCCAACCAGCCACCTTCCCCTTCCCCTTGAGCCCAATTTATCCTCTTGTCCCTTTGTCCAAAAATACCACATTTTTACCCAACTTTTCTACACATTTTCACCACAAAATCATCATTACACCCTATAATTTACCTCTACATGTCATACCTACTTTGTTTAATTAATTTAAGTTGATTATTTTTAATGCTCTCATTTTGGCTATAAATATAGAATTTCAAGACCATTTTAGTGTGCTTAATTTTTGGGTAACTATCATCTTTCCTACCATTGTCTCTCTACCATTCTCTCTTCCATTTTAGTGTTTTTCAAGAGCATTTTCAAGTATGTATTTTATTTATTTTGTAATTTCTATTCTATTTATGTGCTTCTAATCTTTTTCATAAGATTATTAAGATCATGATGAAGCAACTTTTAACTAGGTAATATTTATGTTGTATGTTGATTTCCCTTGTAATGCAACAAAGTGTATGGATTTTTCTTCTTCATGTATGTCTTTCATCTTTAATATCATATATTTTGGATTGTTAGATAATATTGCACTTTGTTCTTCATTTTGCAAAACATAATATTCTTTGTGTAAGATGTGTCATTAAATTGTACACATCCAATGCTTAGAACAAAAATATTATGTTTTGCCTTATAAATAATGTTATTTTATTTTTTGTTGTTTCATTAGGTTGATACACATTAAATACTTTGAAATTATACTTTTTTGAAAAGTGAAGAAAAATCCTATCTTTCTAGAAATAATTTGTTCTTAAAAGTATAGATCTATTTGGAAAATGATAATTTGACTTATTTTAACTATCACTAAAACTTGGGAATCAATATACTAATAAGTATTATTAAACTTACATTTTGTGGATTCTAGTATCTTAATAATCTTTCCTTTTAACACTTATTTTCAAATCATTATTGGTTTATTTTTATTCTCTTAAATAGCTTTATTTTAAATCTTTTATTTTTTATTCATGACATTAAATCTCATTAATCTTTGGAGCTAGGTTAGAATTTATTAATTTTGGTTTAAAATAGTTTTCTTTTTTATTTTAGACAACTCCTTTGGGTTCGTGCGTTTGCGAGTTATAAATATTTAAAACATACCCATTTTGGGTCCATCAGTGTTCTTTTATTTATAGTGTTGCTAACTTTATTTTGTTAAAGACTACTATTTTATTTTTGTAAAGACATGGGATCCCTTTGCTTAATTTGGTTTTCTTAAATAAAAGAGAAATATTTTATGTTTATGATCCAACATTGTGTTCTCAATAATTTTATGAGAAATTAGGGCATTGCAAAACTTAACAAAAAATTTAATCATTCAAATGGATACTTACCAAAAGGAGCTCAAACATGGCGCGACCTAGTCCTGAGTCCACGGATGAATGCTCGTGGTTTATAAAGGATTCAATACTCAGGTGGTGTTGGGGAAGCGCTTGGGCCCAGGAGGAGATGGTCTCCACGACTACCTTCAATTTCCTTTTTTCCCACTCGGTCTGAGTAGCAGTTGGGTCTATGGCTAGTTGGCCAGTAGGAGAAGGAGCAGGTTGGCTAGCAAGAGACTCCCGGCCAGTAGAGAGAGTCTGAACATGAGAGATTGATGGAGAAGGTGCCACTGGAGAGGCAGGAACAAGTAGATCACTCCTTGGTTGCTGAGTGGGTGGCTTTTTGTTCGAGGATGGAGGAGAGGCGTAGAGATTAAAAATGTCTGACTCAGACATTGCTGCAGAAAAAAGATGAACATTAAAGAAAAAATCGAAGATACACAACGAGCAACAACAAAGATCCTAAGTTAACATTCAACAACATTAAATAGTTCTCCAATAGACTATATTACATAGGGATTCCTTGTCGAAATTGGAAGAGGAAGACATATCCAGAGGATCGTCCTCCTCCTCCAGCACCTGTTTGCCCTTCCCTTTGTATGTGGAAGGTGTTGGAGCCCTTAAGCGAGGAGCATCCTCTTGCTCCATAATGCTAATTCATGTTGTCCTCCTCCTTTGAGGGATAGGGGTTACTTGGGGCTATTTGGATCGCCCCACCTCCTCACCAACTACCGAATCGGTAATTTTTCCACCAGCCGCACTCTCAGTAGTGCCTCCCTCATGGTTTTGGTGGACGTCAAGCCGACTGACCCTCCTTAAATTAGCCTTCGTCACAAGCACACTGCAGTTCTTCTGATCGAAGGAAATTTTGTTCAAGGTTGCTGCTCATTTCACCATATTAGACGTAGTAAGAGGTCTTTCCCTCAAGCCTTGAGTATAGTAAAAGATATAATGGAAGAATGTAAAGGAAGAATGATTGTGTCACGACCCAAAATCACTAATATGGCTTAAGGGCCTTGATTAGTGTGCCAGGAGGGAATAATTGGCTTATGTGTGAATTTATTGATTTAATGCATGATTACATGATAAGCATGCTTGCATGATTATATGAATATAAATGTGATTAAATGTTATACTTGTGAGAACCACATTATTATGTGAGTAAATCTGCAACAGGCGACTTGAGGCGATCCTAGGGAGCTAGATAGCGGGAAAGTCACAATGGGGCTTAATGCTTGACTTTGGACAAGTCAAGGGGTATTTCAGGTTCCGGGTGGTTATTTAGGTTACCGGGTTATGAAAATAAATATATGGAGATATATTTGAGGTTGGGAAGTCTAGGCGGGAATATTGGGGAATTTTACCGCTTTGCCCTCGGGGACGTTTCCGGCACCCCGAGCCTCGGGATTGATTTAACGGGATAAGGTTAGGCTAAAGGAATAGAAAATAGTAGAACAGAAAATTAGACTGACTATTTTCTCAGCCCTTTTCTCTCTTTCTCTCTCAAGGAAAAACATTGAGTGTTTTGGAGAAAATTGCTGGAATTTGTGCTGGGATTTCAGAGAAATTCAGAGGGGAAATTAGAGGCTAGCCCAAGGATTATCCAGGGAACATTTAACCAAGGCTAAGGTAAGAATTAAACTGTCCTTTGAAGTTAGAAACTTTGAACTTTTGGCTGAGTAATGAGGTGATTGTGATTTTGATGTTAAGGGCATAATTAAGGTGGAAAAGCTTGGGAATTGACTTGGATCCTCCTTAGAGAAGTGGTTCTGCAGCTGAGGTAAGCTCTAATCTAAGGTTTAATGGTTGAGTTATAGTGTTTTCATGGCTGGGTTTTGTGTTTTTAAGTTAGAAAGTTTCACTAATTGAAATGGGTTTTTGATGGGTTTCTAGCCTAGGTTTCAGCTGGGTTGTGTTGTTAGAATCTTGTGGGAAGTTTTTGGATAATTGAGTTGTGGATTTGGGGTGGTTTTGAGTGAGTTTTCATGAGGTTTGAGAGTTAAAAATGGAGGTTTTTCTGGGTTCGAAGGGGTCGGGACGCAGCATAGTTCTTGGTGAGCCGCGACCCTTCGAAGCAGATGGGTGCTGAGGAAGGAGGGCGAGCCGTGGCATGGTCTAAGTAGGGTCGCGACCCTTACCTATTTTTGTGCTTTGGGAGGCCTTTGGTTGGGGCCATGCCTTGGCATGGATGGCTAATGCCGCGACCCTTAAGGGATTTTGGGATTTTGAGATTCTAGGCTTGGGAATTTAACCTAAGGTGCTCGGGATTGAATCTTTTACCATGTTTGGTGAAGTTCAATGTTCTGGAGATTAGAACTTTGTCTAGAAGCTCATTTAAGTTTGTTGATGGTATCCTTCACTTTGGTTGTGACTAGGTGTTAAAAGCTAAGGCTCGAGAACGAATCGTGCTTGAGGAGCGTTGCTCATAATTAGTAACCACAAAGATTAAAGGTAAGAAAACTGCACCTGGTTGAATATCTGTAATGGAACTAAGGGTTCCCTATTATGTATGCTTGAAAGGATGGTATTATTCCATGAAAGCTAATTAGTGAACCAACGACCTAAGGGTGCCAAGGGTTACACTAGCGCACAGGGCGCGGCTTGGCCACTAGTAGCCGAGGACAGCTTAATATGCACTGAGCTTGGTTTAAGCGGGCCGGAGTCAGTGGGGTAAACAGAGGGTGCGGCCTAAATTGTCATCCCTGATTATTATGTGATATGAATGTTATAAGTGATTGATTGCATCCATGATTTTGAATATATGCTGAATGATTAATGTGGAATATTTGGTGAAAGTTCATGCTTAGTGAATTTACTATCTGTTATTATTGTTTGTGTTGCATATCATGTTTTCTTGTTGGGCCTTGGCTCATGGGTGCTACGTGGTGCAGGTAAAGGCAAGGACAAGCTTGATCAGCCTTGATTTGGAGAACTCTGCGAGCGGAATGTACATGGCCAGCTGCTCAGCCGCCACGGTTGAGGTTTAGGCAGGGACGCGAGACCCAGAAATTGTCCATTTTGCCTTAGTATGGTTGACAGTTGTTTGTATTATTTTGGGAGACTGTAATCCAACTTTAAACTCTGTTTCCTTTGGGATCCCATGTATATAACTGCTTAATTATATAAAATGAAAATTTTGAGACCAAAACCTTTTTAACCATATCTCGTACATGTTGAGTGACACGTTTTTAAATTAATGACTTGATTAGCAAGTCTTGCACCTTTATAAGTACGTAGTGTAGCGGTCTTGGCTATCCAGGGTGTTACAGATTGACACCATGAGTGAGTAGTAATATATCTGTGATGCACGATCCGAGACAGTCCTAGGGAGCAGTTTAGCTAGAAAGTCACAATGGGGTCAAATACCCTGTTCGGTAGGAGCTTAGGGGTATTTTGGGTATATAATATGAGTTTGGGATTTATGGAGTAACAGGTAGTAATTTAGTAATGATTTGAGTATGATGGGATTAATGGAGATTTGTAGGTGTACTCGCGAGATGTATCAAATGACTAAATTACCCTTGGTGGTATTTGAGGACATAGACTAACTTCAGGGGGGCAATTCAATCATTTTGGCAAAAGGATATATACCATTTGGAAGCTGGGGGCTCTAGAACACTTAGAAAAAATAGGGGAAAGGAAGGAAAAGAACCAATTTCTCTTAGCTCACTCTCCCATTCGGTTCTCTCTCTCTCCATGGTTGTTGATTTTTGAAGGATCTTAAGCCAGAAATTCTTGACTTAGTTAGGATCAAGGGTAAGTTTTTAATTCAAATCTTTGTTGAATTCTATTGGGAAGTGTTGTGATTGAGAGTTGATTTGTGTTTTTCTTTGTGGGTTGTTGGGATGAAGTTTTGGCAAGGTTAAGCTTAGGAGTCTGGTAATTTAAGCTTGGAACTGGATTTGAAAGCAGGTCAGGGTCGAATTCCTACTTAAGGTAAGAATTTCATTGATTTCTGAAGTGAATTCTCTGTTGTGGTTTAAGTTTTGTGGAGTTTTAAACCACTAGGTGATTTTTAGCTTGGATGAGTGTTTGAGTTAGTTTTGTGGGTTCGCGTATGAGCACCGCGACCCTGTTCTTCTGTGCCTCGGCGCTGGGACAAGTCAGGATAAGGAGCCCCTGCTGGGCGTCGCGGCCCTTGTAGGGTTGTGCTGTAGTGCTAGGCCATTTTCAGGATGTTGGATTTTGTGTTTTTAGGGCCTTGGCCCAGGGGGCTTGGGGGACGCTTTTGCCACCTTGTGTGGGGAAACAGGAGGTCCCGAGAGCACGGGATTGGTTTCGGGGTACAATTATGAATCGGTTAGTAATGAGAGCGTTACTTGTGTGTTGTAACTAGGAATTTAGCAAGGCTCGGGTTAGAGGACTGTGCTCGGGATTTCGGTGCTCAAGAAGCTCAGGGCACAGGTAAGAAAACTGTTGTACCCGTAGAGCAGGGCATGGCCCTATAGTTTGTATTTCAGGGCATGGCCCTATAGTTTGTATTGCAGGGCATGACCCTATGTGATTGAATTGTAGGGTGTAAACCTATTATTTATGTTCTGTATTTGTTTAAGTATGTATTGTTTATATGATATGTGTTGCATACTTGTGAATGAACAACGAAGGCCGGGAACGACGAAGACCGAGAACGGTAGGAAGCCGGGTACGGAAAGGGGCCGAGAACGGCATTAAGCACGTAGAGTGCAAGGCTGAGTACGGCAAGGGCCGAGAGCGGCGTTGAGCATGCAGAGTGCAAATCGCTAGGGTGAGACCCTCCACGAATGCATGAGTCATCCTTACAGTGTAGATCGCGAACCCAGGGCCTGGTAAAGCGTCTAGGACGACATGGCCGTTATATGTTTAGCCTATTGGCGGCTTTTTTATATGTTGAATGATAGATATGCATATGTTGATTATTTGTGGTCGAGTTTCTTCCTGGGCTTCGGCTCACGGGTGCTCTATGGTGCAGGTAAGGGCAAGGGAAATGTCGACCAACTATGAGTACGGAGAGCGTGAAGCGACGTGTACATATTCGGCCTATCTGGCTGCCACAGCCAGGGTTATTTTGGGAAAATGCAATGTATAGACCTGAATTTGTCACCTAGTCAACCTTAAATGTATTTTGAGATGTAAAGTATTTTATAAACATTATTTTCTTTTGGGATCCCAAATGTATAACGCTTTATAATTTCATTGAATGACTACATTTTCAAATTAAATGACTTTTATTATAGTTTAGCCACACTTTTAACCTAAAACCTCGATTAGCGAGTTAATTGCATATTTTAAACTCACTTAGTAACGACTCTAAAGAAGTTGGGCGTTACAATGTGCCTATGGAATAAATAGAAGAATCACGTGCCCTGCTGGCCTGGGTTTGACTTCAAGTCAAAGAGGCAATGAACTTCGGGAGGAGTAGGAGCATCCTACCCTTGGATGAGATAAAGGATATATAATACTGAAAGCATTAGATATGCATTTGGTGTTATTTGGAATAGAGCAATGGCGAAGTATCTGTTTTACGAGCTGGGTTAAAGGGTATATGAAGTGGAAGATGAGCGCTATCGATACCCTCGAAGAACTGGTCAAGATCGAAAATGAGATGAGGAGGGTCTAAATGACGTTGTCGTCGCGAGAGATTCGAGACCAAGTATTGAAGAAAATCCAGAAAGCAATGTCATCAGCAACGCAGTGGTTCATCGAGAGAGCGGCGAAAACGCCGTCATTTAACTCCGTTACATGGGCTGCCAGCAACAGCTTTGAAACTCCTTCATAGTTGGAAACGTAATTCATGGGGAAAAAAAGGAGTAAATGAGGTCATCTGGGATGTAGACTGAGTCGAGAATATCAGCCACAATGATGACGTCAAAGGTGACGTGGTCGAACAAGGCACCGCCACTATAGTTGTCTACCAAAAAAAGATGCGGTAAGCTACACTTTGTCGTTTTGGATCATAACAAGGCGACTTGGTAAGGAAAAGAAGATTTCGAGTTCTTTGTAGAAGGTGGTTCTCAAGTGTTGGACCCATTCAGGGCATGGTTAAGCTTGAGCTTGAGCTTGAGCTTGAGCTTGATGATGATGATGAAGACCTAGTTTTGGGAGGAGAAGACCCTTTGGATGTAATGATGTTAAATGAGTAATAGTTTAGACTGAGTTAACTCAATTCGTGAGGACCTTGGAACCATTTTCATCTCTGAATGTAATGAGCCATGAATAGAGTCGTCTTAAGACATTGGGCCTTACTATAGAATTAATTATTTAATGATAAGGATTCTTTTAATCACTTTAATAAATATTTATGGTAATAATTTATTTATGTAAAAAATATATATTAATATTTTGAAATACTCTTATTGTATGTAAAAGGTTTTTATACCTTTTAACAAATTATTGTAGGTTAACACACAACTATAGATAATGAGAAAAACTTAAATAAAATATAACTTTTAAACAGAATAAATAATTAGTTTTTGTCATTAATTTCATCATTGGATACATGACAGTCATTAGAGAAGTGATTAAGTTCTTCGGGAGATAGTAAAGATTTGTAAAGCTCGCCCAAAGCTCCTCGGAGTGTGTTCTCCCCCCAGTATGTCGTGATCCTGTTTTAGGCGTAGGTGTCTCCAATTGAGGCCACATCCCAAGGACCACCTTAGCGGTTCTCCCACCTTCTTGACCCGATAGTCCTCCAGGTCTTGGAATTTTGTCCTCGAGGCCTTGGGAGAGCGCCAGGTGTCAATCACTGTAGCCTTGGGCCACTACAAGATCGTTTGACCGATTATTGGGTGTCTCGAGTAGTGGTGTCGAGTTCGTACACTCAACAATCGGCATTTCCCACAACGCCGCCTAACACAAGAAAACGTGCAGTCGTATTCTGACATGTTCAGAGATTCCCTTGAAAGAGTGGGTTGCAACCTACAAATTGGGCCCCATGCGATCTGCATGGGCCCACTGCCACCTTTTTCATAGAAAGGTGTTTTAATTATGCATTTAATCCCACTTATGTGGGAATATTCTTGGCACTTAATCTTCCATATTTTCTTTAAGTTCTATTATTAAGTTGATAGCAAAAAAGGCAGTCAACATTTTTGTGTTTTCATTGAGAGCTTGAAGAAACAGTCATGGTGACCACGCGTAGAAACACCACAGACGACGTTGCTCCTCTCGCCAGCGCTAAGGGGGATAACCAGTCGACCACCTCCACACGACCTCCCAGAGATGGCCCAAGAGGATTACGATGAGAATGTTGACTACGACGGCAAAGATGGTGAGTTCTACAAGGAGGACTATCCTTAGCCTATGAACACAAAAGACTCCAGAAGTGGTGGCGCACCGCGGCCTGGTGGCCTCCCTGTAGCAAAAAATTGATGCATAAGAAAGGAATATTGCCGCCTTAGAGGAGATGTTTAATGCCATGAGGGATACTCTGGCGGCCTAAGGGCAGCGAGTGGACCACCATGGCAAAGTACCACCTAGGCAACCAACTCGTATGCCACTTGCGCACGCAGCCGGAGTGCCACCTGCCAGTGCAGCGGGTGTGCCTTTCGAGAACCCAGTAGGCATGGCACAAAATTTTCTAGCTGACATGCCACCTATGCACTCAGCTAGAGCTGTAGCCCCACCTGCGCCACAAGACCGTGGCAAACGCAAAGTAGACAAATACCTTGCTCAGTGACAAAAGAGAACTTGTCGGGCTTCTGAGCCCATTCAGACCTCAAGACGGGCCAATGATGGCCAAAGGCATGGAGCCCAAGGACACCGCCATATCTCTAGCATACACAGAGCCCAGGGCGCTTCACCCTGGCACTCTGATAGATATCGTTAGGCCTGGAGGTGGTGTCCCACAGACACCTCGCCAGCCTCATAGAAACCCTAGCTTGGACTAGCATGAGAAATGTCTCTACCAACCAAGGGCAAAGAATCAATCTATTGGTCAATAACGAATACGATGATTCTTAGGGGGAAACAGGATTAGGATACCCTAATAACGGTGGTTGCCACCAAGTACAACCTAACCTGCGAGATTACTTAAACACCTGCAGGGGTAGGGCAGTGTTAGGAAAATATGTATTGCCTCAATGGAAATGGTAAGAAAATATTACAACTCTATGCAAAATATTACAATAGACAAGGATTGATTAAATAAAGTGTTACAACTCTATAACTGAAAAATACAAATAAAAGGAGAAGGAGATGTAAGATGATAGAAATAGAAAGTACAACTCTATTACAAAAAGATACAAGTAAACTAAAAGTGTTTGAACAAAGGAAATAAAAGTATTACAACTTTTAAACAAAAGAACAAGTAAATAGAATAAGAAGAAAAGAAGAAAGAGCAATAGAAGAAAATAAGAACAAGAACCAAAACAATAAACTCTCACTCACACAACCAAAGTGAAGAGTGTTGGGGATCACCAACTTGAACAAGGTTTGAAACCTTTGTCCAAAAGCTTATTTCCCCCTAACTCAAGCACTAAGGGATCTCTCACAGATTATAGGAAATGCTTTCTGGAATAATCAAGCCTCAAGGTGTTTCTAGCCAAGTGCTCTAGTGGATAGAACAGTTGTGTCTTACAAGTGAGCATTAGGCTCCTATTTATAGAGTTTAGAGACATCCTTTGAATTTCAAATTCCACCAACCCCCATGGCTGTTACCAATGATTAATTGGGTGTTTTATGGAATTAAAATAGAGATTTGGGAGTTACTTGGCTGTTGGAATCGTTCAAAATTGGATAAAAATCGAAATTGTATGAAGCTATCAGCCACTAGGGCCGCGGCGCTTGTTCCTAGCGCCACGGCCCTCAGTCAAGTTCAACAACAAATTTTTCACTTTTTTCCAAAACGTTCCAATTTATTCCCACTTGATTTTGTAACTTCCATACATAATATGGGAGTTAAAATCACATCTCTATCAGCCATTTCTCATATGGCTTTAAGAAATTCATCTCAATATTGTGTAACAACAAATCTACACAATAATGGGTGATATTTAGGAGTTACAAATTTGTGATGAATTTGTAACACCAAATATGTTACATGTTTGGATATTTCACATATATCCAAATAATGTAACTCTCTGTTATATGTTACAATATGTGACACTCTATGTCACATTTATTTAATATAAAACATTATATTATAAAATAATATAATATTACATTATATTATAAAATAATATAACAGGCAGTTCCCAAGAATAATCATGGGAGATAACAACAACCAGAACTCCAAGAGGACCTTAATGCTCGGAGGAGAAAACACCCAACATAGGGTGCCATTCAAAATCGCGACTCTCATCGCACAGAATTGGAGAGTTTGAAAAGGCTAATGCTGAAGATGGCCCTGAGACAAGGTCATGACTCAGACTCGAAGGATGAGAATGGGGAGCATTATGCTCCCCACATTATGGAAGCCACTCTACCTCGACGCTTCAAAATTCCAAACATCGATTCGTATAGTGGAGGCACGGATCCCACCAACCATCTCTCAAAGTTTAATAGATTGATGTCGGTCCACTGCATCTCCGAGGACACCAAGTGCCACATCTTCCCATTGACATTGATGGGATCAATAGATAAATGGTTCAAGAAGCACAAGCCAGGATCCATTCACTCCTGGCACCAACTCTCCTCCTCTTTCCGAAGACAATTCATTGCTGAATAGAAGGTGAATTTTGAGGTCAATGCTTTGGCCAACATAAAGCATGGACCACTTGAGACCCTTAAAGCTTACATCAAACGCTTTAAGGAAGAGGCAACCAGGAATAAGAGGGTAGATGATGGCCAATAACTAATGGCTCTACAAGCTGGTATCCGAGCAAGTTCCCCACTATGAGATGACCTCCAACAAAAAGGATGCCATAGGCTCAACAACTTCATACGTTGAGTCCAAGTGTACATCAACTAGGAGGCGACCATACTGGAGCATTTGGAGGACCAGTCCCTTTCCCTGTTCTGTTGTTCCCAAACATTATGGCTCCGGGAACCCAGTACTCGCTATACACTCCATCCCAAATGAGTGTTATGAGTGCTCCAAAATTCAGCCATGTTGTTCAACCAGCTAGTTTCAGAACCATACCAAATGTTGGTTTTAGTGTCGCCTCGACAAGCTATGGAACATATCCCACTGGATACAATGATTTTTTGCCTGCATGCAGTGCTAGAACTGGGGCTCCCACCTAGTCCATAGTGGGGGAAAAGGTAAGGGCAAGAAGCCCAAGAGAAATGGAGCAGCTCCTGACGAGAAGTACGCTCTGCAATACTCCGAGTAAACGGGTCTGGTGGATACTTGGGAGAATATTTTCATTGCCACCGAACAGCAGGTCCACTAATGGAAACCGTAACCTATTCGGAGGGACCGGGAGAAAAGAAATTCCACTACATTTTGTCAGTTTCACAATGATGTTGGGCCACCAGACCAACGAGTGCAGGAAACTTAAGGATGAGATTGAAAGTCTCATCAAACTGGGGCAACACTACCAATATGCTAGGGTCAGTGTGTGCCCAACCCAGGCTCCGCCCACAGGATTGCCTCAGCAGGTGGTTCCTCAGCCCTTGGTCCAAGTGCTTGAGACCCCACAGCAGCAGATAGCCCATGGACCTCCCCCGGGGAACGGGAGAGTAAAGACTATCTCCAGAGGACCCCACCTGGGGGTACAACGATGGGCTCGCAGAATCAATATGTACAGGCCCTAAACCATGACGATGAAGTGCTGGTGTTAACCCAGCTACCAACATAGATGCCTCGAATGAATGACCAAGTCATCATTTTCTTCGAGGATGATGCTCGGAGGGTGCATTTTCCCCACCACGATCATTTTGTGGTCGTGAACTAGATTTCCAACATGATGGTGGCTCGGATCCTGGTGGACTACGGGAGTTCAGTAAACATCCTGTTGAAACCAGCCTACAAGAAGATTAGGCTGACCACTGATGACCTGTCCCCGTGCACCTCCACTCTTTATAGGTTCTCGGGAAAAGGTCTCATTCCGATGGGTAAATCAAACTACTAGTGACACTTGGAGAAGTGCCTCACCAGGCCTTCAAGTACTGCACTTTTGTGGTCGTGGACTGTTCGTCCGTATATAACTCCATCCTGGTAGTCCGACCTTAGAATAATTCAAAGATGTCACATCCATACGCCATCTGTACATGAAGAGCCTTGTTGAGGTGGGAATAGGCATAGTCTGTGGGGACTAAAAGAAGGCCAGCCAATGCTACAATGTGTCCCTCAAGCTTCCAATAATTGTAATTAAGGTAGCAGCCCTCGAACAACCTCCTCCCGAGGAGATGGAGGTCCAAGCTATTCAAGAGGAAAGAAAATCCAATGAGTTGGACCCCAGAGTTCAGGAAGAGAGGGATATCGAGCCCATGGTAGAGAAAAAGGAGGTGAACCTTGACGCCTTCGTCCTAGATAGAAAAATGAAAGTTGAGAAAGATCTCAAGGCGGATGTCCGAGAAGCCTTTGTGAATTTTCTCAAACACAGTCAAGATGTCTCTACCTGGTCTCACTTCAACATGATAGGCATTGATCCGAACATCATATGCTACACCTTGAACATTTATCCTAGCGTTGTTCCAATACAGCAAAAACAAAGGACGATTGACACGACCCGAGCACTGGATTCAAAGATAGAAGTGGATAATCCCCTCGCAAATTGGTTCATCTGAGAAGCTCAATACCCAAAGTGGTTGTCTAACCCGGTCTTGGTGCTCAAGCCAAACGACACTTGGATGACTTGTATAGATTTCTCTGAGCTCAACAAAGCCTGCCTAAAGGACTGTTTTCCTCTACCCAAGATCGATTAGATGGTCGACGCTACCTCTAGGTACTAGCTCTTGTCCTTTATGGATGTGTACTCGAGATATAACCAGATCTCCATGAATGTTGTAGATCAAGAGCACACCAGCTTCCGAACCGACAAAGGGTTTTATTGTTACAAAGTGATGCCCTTCGGGCTCAAGAATATTGGTTCCACCTATCAGAGATTAGTAAACAGGATGTTCAAGAGCCAGTTGGATTGAAACATGGAGGTTTACGTAGACAACATGTTGGTAAAATCTAGAACAGCCATCAACCAGGTGAAAGATTCGAGATGAAGTTGAATCCCCAAAAGTGCACTTTTGGAGTTGCCTCCGGAATGTTCCTGGGCTGCATAGTTAGCACCTGTGGAATAAAGGAAAATCCCGAGAAGATCAGAGCTTTGATCGAAATTCCATCCCCCTGAAAGCTTAAATACGTACAAAGCCTCACCGGGAGGATATCAGCGCTAAGTTGCTTTGTCTCCAAGGAAATTGATAAGTGCATCCCGCTTTTCATCATCCTCTGAGGAGGTCAAAGATTCGAGTGGACGGAGGAATGCAAGCAAGAATTCCAGCAATTGAAGGCACATAAGGCTAATCCTCTAATCCTGTCAAAACCCGTGGACGGAGAACCCCTCCTCCTCTTCATGGTTGTCACGGAGCATGCCATCAGTGTCGTCTTAGTTCACGAGGAAGGTCGCGTTCAGCACCTAGTCTACTACGTAAGTAAAATACTCCTCGGGGCATAATCCAGATATCCACTTATTGAGAAGCTAAATTTTTATTTAATGGTTTCTTCTTTAAAGCTAAGGCATTACTTCCAAGAGCATCTCATCAAGGTCCTCTCTAACCAGCCCTTGTGGCAGGTCCTCCAGAAGCCGGAGTCCTTAAGGAGACTCCTCAAGTGGGTCATCGAACTAAGGTAGTTTAATGTCACTTATCACCTGAGGATTGCCATCAAGGGACAAGCACTAGCAGATTTCATTGCTGAGAGCATAGGAGTGCATGAGCGCCTCGGGAATGCCTCAGTGGTCGAGCCCACGTGGAAGTTGTATGTGGATGGGTCCTCCAATGAGAATGGAGAAGAAGCTGACCTAATACTGGTATCCCTTGAAGGGCACATGGTTCACAGTGCCCTAAGGTTTGTGTAACACCTTACTAATCTAGGACTGTTACAGTGTGTGTTTAAAATAGTGCTCAACTCGCTAAATGAGTAATTTGGATTTAAACGTGTAAATAAACTAAATAAAGGTTAGGTATTAATAATTTTATCCAAATGAGTAATACTTTTCATTAAATAAGTTTAATGTATACATGGGATCCTAGAAAAAGAGTTTATAAAATGATACAAGACAAACAATATACAAAATAGTCGTCCTAAGCGGCAAAATGATCAGTAGTTTCAGATCCACAAAAGAAATCTCGATAGTGGTGATCGAGCATGCCGCATATGTACACAACGCCCCTGAAACTCTCAAAATCGTGGTTGGTCTGGTATCTCTTTGCCCTTACCTGCACCATAGAGCACCCGTGAGCCGAGGCCCAGCAAAAAAACCCACAAAGTATAATGACAATCCAAATATTCAAAAGCAACAAACACATGTTTCATAAATATGAAATACATTCATTCCAATCATATAAATTGTAAACATGTTCCACAGTTTAAAAAATATTCATTTTAATCATATAATAAATTACACAGCCCAAGAAAACAGCCTTGCTGAATGACCCAACCAAGTGAGATGCGTACACAGGCATTCTGCTCATTATTCATGCCAGGCAAGTGGGGTCTGCACCCTTAAACTAAACTTGCCTTTATGACCTGTGTTCCATAGGCTTGCCGTCCAGCCCCACACTCAATGTGATGGTCGTCCGATACCACGTTCAACATGCTGGTTGACTGACCCCATGCTCGACACGATGGCCAAATATAGATTATACCACATATTCACAGATAATTCAATTCTAATGAGCATACAAACCGATTAGATCTATGTGCATATACAAGTTTTCTTACCTCAAGTCTCGTGTGAAAAATGGTACAACCCCGAGCGCGATCCCTCCCCCACCTCCGAGCCTTGCGGTAAACCAAGTCACAACCATAAATGGTACTTCTGTTAAGAACTAAATAAAAATACTGAGTCTGTGACCAATCCCATGCTCTTGGGACTCCCAATTCCATCAAACGGGGTGGTGGAATCGTCTCCTAAGCCCCAAAGCTCTTCCCAAGCCCTGAAAACAAACTATGTTGAAATGGGCATAGGGCAGGGCACCACCCACCCTAGGGCAGAGGCGCCCAAAATGGTAGAGACACCCCAACTCTCCATTGCATAGCACAGGGGTGCCCAAATAGGCAGAGACTCACCAAAACCTTCCCCGCATAGCGCAGGGGCGCTACGACATGAACCCAGAATTCTGGGTTTCGTTTTCTACAATTTTTCTGACCCTATACGCCAAAAATCAACCCAAGACTTCACAATATATCCAAAACTCATTTCAAGCCTAGATCAACTTCTAAAATCACCACAACACTTCCTAAACAACAACAAATCATTTAGAATACCCTAGAATTTTTGTTAATATCCCAAAAAGAGTCTTAGGTCTCAAAACCCATTTCTCTAAAAAAAAAATTCCCACAACCATTTCATGATCTCCAGCTGCAAACAGACCTTCCAAGTAGTTTAGAAATTAATCTTCAAAGCCTCAAATCACTTAATCAAACCAATTAATACCCAAAGATTTCGAAATTCAAGCTAGCTCCAAAATCCTTCAAGAACATGAAGAACACAAGAAAGTAAACTTAAAGGATTCATACCTCAGTGATGAGTTCAAAATCTTAGGCTAGAGATGGAGTATTCAACTACAAACCTTCACCTCTTCAGCCTTCAATCCACCTCCAAAGTCCTCAAACACAACAACAAATTCTAGCTTAGTTTTCCCTTGCTTCAAAACCCCACCAAGAAGAAAACATACGAAAGAGAGAGAGAGAGAGAGAGAGAGAGTAGGTGTGTGTACGTGAATCCCCTAGAACCCTCAGCACTTTGGTCAAATTACTTTGTCTAATTGGTCAAAACACCATTTTTCCCCTAGCATAACTTTACCTCAAAACTAAATGTAAGGGTAATTTGGTCAATTTGCACAAGTTCCCGCTAAACCTCAAATTTCACCACGAATTCCCAATTAAATCCACCAAACCCAAATACTCACCAATTTAATTCCCATTTACCAATAAACTCCAGTAACTTTCACAATTACCTAAATACCCCTTAGCTCATCCCAAGCCGAGTATTTATCCCAATTGTGACTTTTCTGCCAAATTGCTCAAAAGGATCATCTCGTGCCGACTATCACAAAAATACCCACATAAAAATGTGGGCTCAAGCATATAGTACATATAATTACATATATACCCTCAGCGGGTTAAAATTACAAAAATGCCCTATTAACAAAAACGGGCTTATAAGCACATTTAATTCACTTAAACATGCATAATCAGTCATATTATAATATAACTCTTATAATGCACATAATCTGATAAATATTCAACAAAATTGCATATAATTCTAGTTATGCCCTCCCGACACCCTAATCAAGGCACTATGCCGTATTATGAATTTTGGGAAGTTACAATTTGGGTCTGACGTCTTAAACAACGAGCCTAAATACGACACTCTCATTGCTGGACTCCGAGTAGCCCTAGAGCTCAAGGCCAAGGGCCTTGAGATCTTCAATGATTCTCAGCTCGTAGTAAATCAGGTCCTTGGAGAGTACCAAGCCCGGGGAACAAAGATGGTCGCTTACTTAGCCAAGGGCCAAGAAATGCTACACAGCTTCAAATATTTTTCCATCCGACAAGTGCCAAGGGAACAAAATTCTAACGCTGATGTCCTGGCTAAGCTTGCTACCACTAAGGGCACTAAGTTGATCAACGTTGTCCCAATTAACTAATTGGTTTCTCCAAGCATCTCAGCTCCCAAGGTGGTAGAAGCAGTCCAACCTCAGGACGGTTGGATGGAGCCTATTGTGAAGTACCTAGTCTCCATAGAGTTACTGCAGGACAAGAAAGCAGCTTTGAAGCTGCTTACCAAGTCCCCTGGTATGTTATAATGGACATCAAGTTGTATACGCGAGGATATTCGTTGCCCTTTCTCCGTTGTGTGTCTAAGCAAGAAGCCAACCTTATACTCCGAGAAGTACATAAGGGCTTTTGCGGGGACCACGCTGGGGGGCAGAGCCTCGCCAAAAAGTTCTTAAGACAAGGGCACTTCTTTCCCACTATGAATAGTGATGTGATGGACTACGTCAAGAAGGCGACTAGTGCCAACGCTACGCTAACATACCCTGAGCTCCTCCAAATTAGCTTACTTAGATGACAAGTTGTTGGCCCTTCACAGTCTGGGGGTTGACCTTATCGAGTCCTTGCTCACTAGGAAGGAGGAGTGAAGTACGCTATTGTGGCGGTCGACAACTTCACGAAGTGAGTCAAGGCCAAACCTCTCACTACGATCACTTCCAAGAAGGCACTAGACCTTATCATTAAGAATATCGTTTGCCGTTACGAGCTCCTGAGAAAGATAGTCTTCGACAACGGTCTGCAATTTGACAGTGTGCTGTTCACAGATTTTTGTCAAAGGCATGGGGTTATGAAGAAAGTTTCCTCCATAACCCACCCACAAGCAAACAGATAGGTGGAGGCTATCAACAAGACGCTTAAGGCCACCCAAAGTAAGAGGCTAGAACAGGCAAAAGACATTTGGTCAGAAGAACTGCCTAAGGCATTGCGGAGTTATTGCACCACTGCTAGGACCTCTACTGGCCACTCTCCATTCTCCATGGCCTACGGATATGAAGTCATGCTCCTAGTTAAGGCGCCAATCTCCACACACCGACGAGAAATGTACGATTCGACCATAAACCACACTTTACTCTGAGAGTCTGTGGACCTTGTAGAGGAGCTTGGTGAAGCTTCACGGTTTCAGGTAGTGTCCTACCAGAAAAAGGTGGCTAGATATTTCAACTCTAAAGTGAAGGATAGGAAGTTTGGGTTGGAGATTTTGTGTTGCGAAGAGTCTTATTAGCCACCCGAGATCCTGGTGTTGGAGTATTGGGCTCTAACTGAGAAGGCCCGTATCAAGTCGAGAGCATCGTGTGCCCGACTAGGTTGGGAGTTAGTGCCCCCAAACACCTTCGCCAGTATTACCAGTAATATAAGCAATGTATTTTCTAAGTTTTGTAGTCATTTTGTAGCCCCTAGGCACAATTAATGGAGATAGTGTGTGCAAAACACGATAGATGAATAGAAACTGCTTGTATTTTAAATTTTAATTTCATTTCCCAAGATGTACCCGCTTGCTGGCCTGGACAAGTGAATGCATCCTAGTCTCCAATCACTTTGGGGGCATAGCTGGGTCTCCTTGAAGGATAGTTGCTAATGGATCATGATCTAGGAAACTAAACTTATCATGAGTGGAGCAAGCCTAGTGTCAACGCTGGCATAAGAATGCTAAAATCCAAGTAATATATGGGCAGAGAACTTGAGTTGTGTACCGAGGACCAAGTACAGGTTCTCGACTTCTAGTAGGCGAACGGAACCCCGAGTCATCCGTACTCAGGGGGAAACCTTGTTCAATGTAACATCTTGAGGATCTCATGCCCCAAGAGTAGCATTGAAAGTAACCTAGGAAGCTAAGTTTATCATGAGTGGAGTAGGCCTAGCATCACGACCTAGGGAACAAACCCCAGCGTTGAAAAAATCTAAGTAACATGAGATTAGATTGAAGGTTATCTCCTCAGTACCATGTGCCTGAGGAATACTAACAAGTTCCTATATATCGAAAAAGTGAATGAAAGCCCGAGTTAGCAGTACTCGGGCACAAGCCTCAAGTTACCAAAAACTTGACCACCCATACTCGCGGAGCAAGACCTTGGAAACTAAGCTTATCGTGAATGGAGTAGGCCTAGTGTCAAGACGCTAGAACGGAATGACATAGGAGAACTTGTAAAACCTAGTGTTGGTAAAACCTAAAAAATCCATTTAACCATCTAATGGATGAACTTGAGTTATCTCCCGAGGAATGCGCACCCGAGGAGCAGTAACCAGTTCTAATGAACTGAGTCTCTCGTACTCAGACAGAAGGCCTGGTCTAAAAGGGCGGAGAACTCAACCAACATCCTAGGGAATATGAGCCCGAGGACTAGCTACAGGCTTCTGATGTCCAAAAATTAAGTAATCTCTACTCGAGGGCGAAGCCATAAAAATGACCTAGTGTGACCTCCCAAAGACTATGCACCTAAGGAGTAACACTACATCTTTGAACCCTAAGTAAAATTGACCTCCTAAGACTCGTGTTGTTGGAACTCGTGGGTTTAAGAACATGTCGAGTGCTCCCATTTGACAACACACTAAAGTTACTTTTGAGGACCATGAGCTTGGGAAGCAACACTAAGTCCATAAAAAACGTCATAGTACTAGGTGAGTCGATGAGACTCGAGTCACCAGAACTCGAGCATAAGTCCCTAGTTGAGCGGATTAGGGAAATTAAGAACTTAAGTCTCAAAGACTAAGGCCCATGTGTAGTGGATGGATTAAGGTTTAAAGTTCTCATGGTGTTAAGCTACGTTGAATTAGATGTTAAAACCTTGCCAAATTTGTAAGACCAAATTGTATAATTAATGAATATTAAATATGTTAGTAATAAAGCAATAAAGGCAAAGAAATAGTGCAAGAAAAAGCCATTCACAAAGAGCAAAGTATTTACAATTGCACTCGGGGCTCAAGAGATAAACATGTTTGTACCCCAAAAGTGAAAATGGCACGCATGCCTATCGAAAGTAAAAATAAAAATTTACAAGGGCCTAATCGCTCAGAGGGACCTCTGTCACGAGCTCGATCACAGGATCGACCTCAGTAGTCCGACCTGCTGCTACGACCTCTCGAGCCTTGGCTTCCTTAGCTTTGTCTGCGTGAAGATGCTCTTGGAGCAGCATCCTCATGTTGGGCTCCCCCGTGAAGGCCAGATCCATCTCCCTATTGCCTTGCAACGCAACATAGACGGTGTCCTTGGCCATCACATTGAGTTCCTTCTTTAGCTCTTCATTTTGAAGCTTCAGTTCCTCATTTTGAAGCTTTAGGTCCTCGTTCTCCTTGGCAGTTGGCTCAGCACACGAAGCTGCATGTGCAGCCTCCTCTCGGGCCTAGGTGGCCTCTGCAAAATTCTTGGAGGACTCATTGCGGGCGATGCGAGGATCCTCTTGAGCAGCCGCGAGATTTTCTGATACCTTGCATGTGACGTCCTGCATGGCTTGGGTGCGGCCTGCCGCATCCTCCAGGAAATTTGAGGAAATGTCCTTGTGAGTTTCTAACTTGGACTGTTCCATTGCCAGTTGAGTCTCCAGTTCAGAGGCACAATTCTTCTCGTCCTCCATGGCCTTCTAGAGCTGCGAGTGCTCCTCCAGGGGAACGTATGTCTCCCTGAACTCCTTGAGCTTAAAGGACCTTGTCGTGACAACGTCTCTGAGCCTTTGACAAAACTTCGCGGCCTGTACAACAATAAAATTTAGCTCCAAGAAAGGAATTGAGTAAAATAAAAGGAAACTTTGTGAAATTTAAGTGGTATTTACCCCCCGAGTGGCGTAGTGGCAGACGACGAGGAGTGATATCTCGTTATCACTACCGCAGCGGGCGTAGCTATGAGATGGCATGTTGCAAAGGGACCCTGCTAGTCCCTAGAGAATCTTTGCCACTAGCAGAGCTATTCGGTCACCCAACTCTCCCTGCAAGGAGAGGCTCTAGCTATTCCCGGCTAGGAGGCGACATCAAGATTGTGGTCTATCTTCCCGTGGAATCTCTCCAGGAGTTTGAACTCCTCATTCCCTTGGTCAATGTTAGTGTTGAAGTACTTAACTACTCGCTTGTGCCTCTCAAGCTCTTCCCTTTCATAGTGTTCAGGGAAGATGACGAGGCGAGGCGTCCTAGCTGGAGGACTACTAGGTGCCTCGGAGGAAGGGATCTCCTTTCCCTTTCGAGAAGGCCCCACATCAAGTGAAGGGGACCCCTCTAGGTCAATGACCTCTCCGGACACCACTAGCCCCAAGGGAAGGACTAGTGGAGCAATCGTAGAGGCTGTAGGGGCATCCAGGCTGGGGGAACAACCGCTGAGGGTTGAGGTACCAATCCTAATGTTGCTGGGACTTTAATTCGAGAAGGCTCTGATACCCTTTGACGATTTGCCCAAATGAAGTCGGACAAGCCCATGTGGTCTGCAAAAGAAAAGGACATCCCGAGATATCCCCGCACTCGAGTGGTGGACGAAGACATCAATCAAGTCTTGGTAATCTTGGAACTCCTCCCTCGTCCAATTATATCCTGAGATATCCTCGCACTCGAGGAGTGATGGTGAAACCCATATATGGTTGGGACAAACTCCCTCATCGACATTCTTAGCATGGTAAAGGGTTATGAATCTTTGGGAGAGTATGAAGGCTCTGGTGTTTTCAAATTCCAAATGGCCAAAGTGAATATGTGAGAGGCAGATCTCAAGTTTTATACTCGTAGGACTTAGGTTAGAAGCAACTCAACCCCGACCGTTGATCATCTACGAGGTAGGCACTCGAGCGTGATCCAATGGTCACAATTATCAAGGCTCCAATCGCAAGCATTAGCATGGGAAAAGGAAGCCTCGGTTAAAGGGCGAAAGGACACTTTGGGCACAGATTGGACGTCTTGGGCATGGAACAGGGTAACGTCCTCCTAATTCATGACTGTTACACTATGTAATTAAAATAGTGCTTAAGTCGCTAAACGAGTCATTTGGACATAAACGTGTAATTAAAACTAACACCAGGTATAGGTACTAAAAACTTCGGTCAAAATTCAACCATTCCATTCAAAGAGTTTGAGTTCAATACATAGGATCCCAATAGAGTTTAAAACTGTTACAGACTCAAAATGAATAAAAAATTTGACCAAAGCAGCAAAATCAGGGTCCAACCCTACTTCCAACGGATACCCTCAGCCGTGGTGGTCGAGCAGGCTGCATATGTACACCTAGCCCCTGAAGCTCTCCAACTCATGGCTGGTCCAACTTTTCTTTTCCTATACTTGCACCATTTAGCATCAGTAAGCTTAGGCTTAGAAAAAAAACATAATCGTGCTCATATCCAGTAAATCATCAGATCACAGAATCATAATTAGCATGCCTAGCAGTAATAACCCTACTAGTGCATGCATTCAATCCATATAAGTGACTATTGAGCCACATCAGGGCCCATTGCCCTATTCTCCAGATAAGTGACTATAGAGCCACACCGAGCCCATTGCCTTTTTCCCTATATAACCAGCCTTAGGGCATGCCAAGCGTACCTAGTGCTTTATATTTTGAGTGGCCATAGGGCCATTCAAGCATATATCACGCTTCTGGGCTAGCTTAACCACATCGACCTGTGTTCAACATGCTATTGTCACCCTCGACTCATAAACCAAGCCTTTAAGCCCTCGACTTATATGATGAGTCTTTTAATCAAATACAATAGATAAATCCTTGACTTATAAGCTGAGCTTTTCAGTCAAATATAATCGATAAACCCTCAACTTATAAGCTGAGCCTTTCAATCGGATATACCAGATAATCCTTGACTCATAAGTCGAGCTTTTCAATCAGACATAACAAATAACTAGTCATTACTTAATACAGGTATGCATAGTTATACTTAATAAAACATACTAAGCATGGTTATAACCATGTTCAATAACTAGGGTTCGAGCCCTAATAAACAACTTAGGTGCAGTTTTCTTACCTCAGGTCTTGAGTGAATAGCGTATGACAACTACGAGTACGATCCTTTCCTCATGAGCATAACGATTCACCCTAATCACAAGCATAAGAAGGAATAACTATCAGGAATGAACTAATATAGGCTTTCGGACCGAGTCCTAGCCTCCGGAACCTTGAATTCTACTAACTAGGGTAGAAGAACCATTCTCGAGCCCTTAAGTTTGGGTTCCGATAACCCAAAACCTAATTTCTAATTTTCCTCAGTTAGAGCCACGCCGCCCCCCACTAAGGGCTGCGATTCTCAACAAGTCAAAGAGCCTCGAGCCCAAAACCACAGAGCACGTGTTGTGGCACAACCCACCTAGCGTCGTGGCACTAAGGCAGTTTGAGGCATCTACCTATCTCACAAGGTTCATGAGGTTCACGGCACCCAAGAACAACGTCCTTGCTCGACCTCGCGAACTCAGAAAACCAGTGATTTTAAGAATCGCCAATCCAAAATCGTCCCAAAACACGATTTTAACCAGCTTCGACAACATAAATGGTCTTAGAAATACAGAAATACCATAATCAACTTCAAAAACTTTCAAAGACTCAATTAAAACTCAAAATCAAACTTAGAAATACCAACTCAAATTTTTTAAAGAAAACAAATTGAATACCTTGGAGAATCAAGCTTTCCCCACTGGATTCCAAGCTCTGGAAAATCACCAATTCCCAACTTAAACAACCATTTAAGCTTAGAATTCAAAGATTTTTCGTCAAAGTTCAAAGAGCACTCTCACACTGGAGAGAAAAAGATAAACGAGAAAGGAGAGAGAGAGAGTGTGTATGGTTCTGAGTTGATAAAATCAGCAGGGTTTACTTAAGTTAATGGTCGAAATGATCAAAATGCCTGCAAGGCAACTATTTCCTCTCAACGCCCTTCAAGGGCGAAAACGTCATTTACACTTCCGTCTCACATTATACTTATACTCCCAATTAATTTCGCCAAACCTGGAATATCACAAATTTTCCCTAAATACGACTCATACTCCAATGAGTCCCGGTAACTCACCGAATTACCGAAATTCCCCTTGGCTCACCCCGAGCCGGGTATAAATTCCCCGTTGTGACTAAATCTCTATCTTGCTCAAAAGGACCAACTCCTGCCGAATATTTTAAATATATTTACATAATAATGTGGTCGCAATCATATAATACCATATAATCACAATTATACCCTTAGGGGGTAAAAATTATAAATATGATCCTTTAAATAAAAGCAGGTCTGATTCGCAAATTTCATACACTTAAACATTCATAATCAGTCATATAATAATATAACCCATATAATTCACATAATCATATAAATATTCGATTAATTGACATATTAACGTATAATACTCAAATAATGCTCTCATGTCCCCCTAATCAAGGCACTAAGCCTTATTAGGAATTTTGGGACGTTACAAGCAGACTCCTCATTAATTCCATCAATTGATGGGCCCAATAATGGGGAGTCGACATGTGGAGATACCTTTTTGGAAATGCGACATCATGGAGCCAAAACGTCACCTCCCAAATACCTTTGAGATTACTCCTCAATCTTAAGTCTGAGGACAAGTGAAGACTTGGGGGGGGGGGGGGGGGGGCAAATTTATCTGCAATTTCATCATTGGACACGTGGAAATCATTAGAGAAATAATTAAACTCCTCGGGAGATAGTAAAGATTTGTAAAGCTCGCCAGAGCTCCTCGGAGTTTAGTCTCCTCCAGTAAGTCGTGATCTCGTTTTAGGTGTGGGTGTCTCCTAGTGAGGCCACGTCCCGAGGACCACCCTAGCGGTCCTCTCGCCTTCTTGACCCGATAGTCCTCCAGGTCTAGGAATTTTGTCTTCGGGGCCTGAGGAGAGTGCCAGTTGTCAGTCACTGTAGCATTGGGCTACCACAAGATCGTCCGACAGATTTTTGGGTGTCTCGAGTAGTGGTGGCGAGTTCTCACACTCGAGAATCGACATTTCCCACAACGCTGCCTGACAAAGGAAAGTCATATTCTGACATGGTCAGAGAAGTGCTTCCTCTGAAAGAGTGGGGTGCAACCTGCGAATTGGGCCCGGTGTGATCTGCATGGGCCAACCACCACATTTGTCATAGAAAGGTGTTTTAATTAGGCATTTAATCCCACTTATGTGGAATATTCTTGTAATAACTCTCATTAATAGGTTAATGGCCCTTAGTCTCTATAAATAGGGCTAGGGCACCATTGTAAAAGGGTTCACAACTTCTTATACTCAAAGCACTTTATACGCTGCCTGGAAAAACCTTCATTGAAGCTTGTCATCTCAAGCTTCAAGAACACTAATACAAAATACTCGTGGACTAGGGTTGTTTTATAACCTGAACCCCACGTAAAAGCTCAGTTTTATTCTTTCATATTTTCTTTTAAGTTCTGTTATTAAGTTGATAGCGAAAAAAGCAGTCAACATTACTATACTTTATTTATATTATAAAAAATGGGAATATGAGAATGAAGATTCGTTTTTAGCTTCATTAAAAATATAAATATTCATGATAATGTATATAGTCTATAATAAGAGGTGCACACTAATTTGTATATATTTATATGCTACAAAAAAAATGTCATGATTAATATGAATAAATGAGCATTTCTAATATTAGTCTTTACATCAAAAAAATATATTTATGTATAAAAAACTTATTAAAATTACATATAAATGTGATATTAATTAATTATTATTTATGGCATTTTTTTTTTCAAATAAGTAAACAACATAAGCCTTTGGATTAAAGTAAGATGCAATGGTTTTACAAAAATCATCACAATTAATGGTTTATTTTAACTATAGAAGGATCCAAATATAAATATATATATATATATACTAGATATAAGCAACATGCAATATGCACGTTTACTTAGTTTTATTAATTATTTTTATTAAATTTATATTAATGTCATATAAATTTTGAAATAAAAATCCTATTTTAATTAAATAATTTATTTATTTTTGTTTAAGTTTATGTTTGTTCTAGTTTATGAATTTGAGAGTGACAACAAGAAATTATATATTATATGTTTAATGTAATATTAAATATTATACGTGAATTTTAAATTTAAGTTTCTTGCTAGTTTTTTTTAAAAAAATAATTTGTTGCTAATTCACAATAGATTATATTATATGTTTAATATGATATTAATCTAATACGTGGGTTTAAGTTTAATTAAATATTTATTTAAGTTATAAAACATATGATTTTATTATTTTTAAATAATTATTATTGTAAAACATCTCAAAAATATCATATTTTAATTTGTTTAATTATTTATTATTTTTAAATAATTATCATTGTAAAATATCTGAAAAATATCTTATTTTTAATTTTTTTTAATTATTAATTATTTTTAAATAATTATCATTGTAAAATATCTAAAAAATATCATTTACTATCGTTAACTATAAGAATATTCTGTAAAATATAAAAATATTCCGTTAAAACTAAGAATTTCTGTTATCTACACACTTATTATATAAAAGAGATATATGAGAGTTAAGGTTATAAATATATAAATGGAATTTTGTTTAGGAGGAACATGAGTAAAATAGAGAAATGTTATTATTGAAAATTATTAAGGAAAAGCTTGTATAGTCGTGTCGGTAAAGTTTTTCCAATTTTATCATATGAATGATAAACTGTGTGAAAAAAATATGTGTTTCACTTTCACATTCAAATGTGGAAAAAAAAAATTACTCACTTTAAAATTGAATAAAAATAAAAATTTTATTTTCTAACCAAAGAACACTTAAAATCAAAATAAAAACAACGGATATGAGACAAAGTTACCATTGAAAATTTAGACAATAAAGTTTATAAGAAAAATACACCCAAAGAAACAGTCTGAACAACTTGAGCCCAATGAAAAGTCTTTCGAGAAAAAGACGAAAGTGGCTTATAAACTACCGGAAACTCTTCTAATTAACGGAAGGAAATTACCGAATGGACGCCCCTTTGATTATTATCTTAAATTAAAATATAGCAAAACACGAAAGCCATAAACAAACATTAGACTTATAACATATAATAACAAAACTAAATCAAAGTTTGACGCTTTACAACGTCAAAAACAAAAAGTTGGCGGATGATTAACAAAGATAGAGCTAGCACCTAACTATTGAAAAATAAATATAAATGAATTGATAGTTACTTTTTTTAACAAAAAAAATTAGGTATAGCCAGTAATAATAGAAAACATTAAGTTACACTAACACACTTAAACCTATAAATCGACATCAATTCAAACTCAATAAATTTAAACTATACTAAAATGATACAATATAACTTTTTTATTAACTTAAGACTAATAGGTGAAAATCACCTATTTTTTTGAATTATTTTGTACTTTGATCTAGTTATAATAATTTTTTTGTAAAATGTTATCTGTCTAAAATTTTGATTAGTTGTCTAAAAATTTTGATTAATTGTCTGAATTTTTCGAACATCTATCTGAACAAATTCGATCACCTGTCGGATATAATTTTGCAAAAAATTATTAAAATTAGATTAAAATACAAAATTATTTAAAAAAAAATAAGTCATTTTGCAAAAAAAATTCTTCACTTAATAATCTAACACTTATAAATTGGTTTTAAAATTTTCTATGGCTGTAATTTTTTATCTTAATATATAAGAAGAAGCGCAAGATTCAACAAATACAAGATCGATCCAATTTGAAAAACAAAAAGCTCGGTAAAAAAAACAATTATTAATTATTACAATAAACTAGATAGAGATATATGCATCGTAAGTAGTTTTCGAAAATCAATAAACTATTAACTATATAGTGAGATATATATCAAATAAATTTAATGTAGGTTAATATCGTTCCCTGCCCTAGTACGTACAACAAATTAAATACGGTAATATAATTACGTGTGTATAGGCAATATATATAGATATCAATACCCTAGCTATGATATACAAACTCTTCATCCAATTCCATAGCCTGAAGTGTCTCAGACCGAAGACAAATCTCAAAGTCAATACTTCCTCTTCAGCACCAGGAAATACCGTGACCTTGCCATCAAACTTGTCCCCGGGGCCACTTCTCACTGCCAGTGGCCGTCCATAGCCGAAATCATTACCATAAACATCGAACCGAGGCGAGCTTCCGGTGAGCAACGAATGTGGCGGCAGTTTTCCCATATCCAAAAGCTTATAAGTACTCTTCTCCCAACTCTCCAAGAACTTCCCCACTGCGCTTGCCGTCTGTGAAGCGATCACTCGATTGATCTTCCATGCAGCGCAGCCTAGTCCGCCCTCAGGCTCAACCAGTTCGGCCACCGTAGACCTTACCAGCACTGTTCGGACTGCATTTCCTAAGTACTTTTCCGGCAATGGAGGCTGCATTCTCTGCCTCAAACCAACTAGAATGCCGTAAAAGACTTCGTCTTCTGTGTTGAGACGACGGTTCCGGGATATGGAAATCCAAAGATAAGCCATGAGGGCTTGAAGGGACGAGATTTTCATTGTGGTCATCTCGGCGTTTGCCTTCGATTTGAGTTATGCGATTTTTTCTTTGGAGAAATTAAGCATTTTTTGCTGTAATAGTGGGAGAAAAGGGGTTTGTTGTTGATCATGGTGGAACACTGGAACGTGAATGGGAAGATTGATATTGATGTTTTGAATCAACTGATCACGACCAGAAACAAAATGGGATGATGGTGAGAGTGAGACGACGTCGTTGCGGCGAGAGATTTCGGACCATGTATTGAAGAACTGCCAGAACGATGTGCCGTCACAGACGCAATGGTTCATACTACAAGCGACGAAGATTCCATCTTCAAGCTCAGTTATTTGTACCGATACCAATGGTGATCGAGAAATTGCACCTTCGAAGTTCGAAACCCTATTCATGGAAAAGAAAGAGTAAACGACGTCGTCCGGGACAGTAAGCGGATTTAGAATATCGGCAACCGTAACGCCGTCAAAGGCGGCATGGACGGTAAGGGCACCGGCGCCGTTACAGTCAATGGAAAAGGAAGTGGTGTTATCGTCGTTTTCGATTGCGGCAAGGCGACCAGCCAATGGGTAGAATATGTCCAACGTTTGGGAGAGTGTGGCTTTTAGGTGTCGTATGAGGTTGTTATTGTCGTTGTCGTTTGTGGGTTTGTGGAAAAGAAGACCCTTTTGTATGTGATGAACTAAGAGGAGTTGAAGATCGCGTGGACTTAGGTCGATTCTTCGGCCAAAATCACTGTGATCATTACCGGTCGTTGGTGTAACAGTGGTTGTTGTGATGATTCTGAACTTGTTAGCCATGTGAACCAAATTCTAAGCTTCTTATTAAGAAAGTATATATATGTGTACGTAAAAAACTATAAGAAAGAATATATATGAATTATGGGTGTGTTTATGGAGGTTTAGCTCATACATTATATGTAGTTAGATTTAGAACCTGATGAATAATTGAGGAAGCGTGTTGTATAGTGCATATATATATATATATATATAAAGTCATGATTATTTTTTATATTGACTTTAAGTGGCATAGTCGCCACATTATATATAGTGCATATATATATATATATATAAAATCTGGCGGATCCTTTCACTAAGCCACTAACGAGGGATTTAGTGGCTGCATCATCTCGAGGGATGAGACTTAAACTCCCTAAAGAGATTCACGATTGATGGTAACCTATCTTACCATTAGTTATTCAACTAGTGTTAGGTTCAATAGGTAACAACAAGTCAATCAAGTGAATATTAGTTGTACTCAAAACAAGTCTCATCTGAGATATTGAGTACTTGTGTGTTACCAAGTGGAGGGTTAAAACCAAAAGGTTTTTTAATAGAATTCAATCTTGTAAAGACAAGTATTTTTGGTAACAAAATACTGCAAGAATTCTACTTATATAGACCTAGGGGTGGTGCCGCCTCTCATGAGAATTGAGATTATTCTCAAGAACGTCCATGAATGGAAAGTGCACATGGCCATTAACGGTGCAAAGCGAGACATAGAGGCCTCAAGTGAACATCGCAAAGGTGTGTGTGTTATCACCGATTTGTTATCATGAAAAGATGGTTCAATGCCTAGTGCAACCAAATTTTCGACAAATTTTGTGATAATCACACTATAGTAAAGTTCAAGTTGAAAAACACTTTGCTTTATGCACTAATGCAGTGACGCCTATAAGAGAGAGTTCTTATTTAATCAAGTGGGAGATATGTTATATTTCAAAATATAATGATTGATTAAATAAGTGTTACAATAGATAACTATTTAATCTAGTGGGGGAATATTATATTATTTTATAATATAATGTAATATTATATTATATTATAATATAATGTTTTAAATAAAATAAATGTGACAAAGAGTGTCACATATTGTAACATATAATAGAGAGTTACAATATTTAGATATATGAGATATATCCAAATAATGTAACATATTTGGTGTTACAAATTTGTAACTTCCAAATATTACCCTTTATTGTGTAAATTTGTTGTTACACAATATTGAGATGAATTTCATAAAGCCATATGTGAAATGGATGTTAGAGATATGATTTTAACCCCAATAATGTGTTTTGGGAGTTACAAAATCATTTGGGAGGGTTTGTAACCGTTTGGAAAAACAACACATTTTTAAGTGCTGAAATTGGTCGGTGGCCGCAGCCACTGAATGTTGGTGGCCACGACCTGTGGGACAGAGACTAGTGGCCGCGGCCACAGGCCAAAAACTGACCAATTTTTCAGTTTTTTCAATCTTTGTTGAACGGCTCAAAAAAACCCAAATAACTCCCAAATCTCATTTTTAATTCCATATTAATCCAATTAAACATTGGTAACAGCCATGGGGGTTGGTGGAATTTGAAATTCAAAGGGTGTCTCTAAACTCTATAAATAAGAGCCTATAGCTCACTTGTAAGACACACTATTTCTATCTATTAGAGCACTTGGCTAGAAACACCTTGAGGCTTGATAATTCCAGAAAGCTTTTCCAATATCTGAGAGAGATCCCTTAGTGCTTGAGTTAGGGGGAAATAAGCTTTTGGACAAATGTTTTAAACCTTGTTCAAGTTGGTGATCCCCAACCCTCTTCACTTAGGTTGTGTAAGTGAGAGTTTTCTTGTATTTCTGTTCTCCATTTTATTGTATTGTTTTCTTCTTATTCTCTTGTTCTTTTTACTTGTATATTTTGTTTAAGAGTTGTAATCCTTTATTTTGTTTCAACCACCTTTATTTTACTTGTAATCTTTTGCTTAGAGTTGTATTCTCACCATTCTCTTCTTCTTCATCATCTTCTTCTTTTTCTTTGTTTATTTGTAATTTTCAGTTATAGAGTTGTAACTCCTTTTTTAATCAATTATTATTTATTTGTAATATATTGCATAGAGATGTAATTTCTTACCATTTCCATTGAGGCAAATACATTTTTTCCTAATAGTTGAACCATCATCTGAGCCCCCAAAGTCCTCCCAAGCCCTAAAATTGGGTCTTGCTGAAAGTGACATAGCGCTGGAGTGCTCTTGGGTAGCGTTGGGACCCTTGCTCTCCTTTGCCTAGCGCTGGGGCGCCATAAGTGGCACTGGGGCGTCAACTGACGGACTAGAAAAAATTTTTGGTTTTCTACCCTGCGTTTTCCTCTGAATACCAAGCTTCAAAACCAACTTAAACACCAACCAAACTTCTAATTTAACCCCAAAACTTCATCTATACCTCAACCTCATCAAAAACCAAGCTTTGAACCATTTAAAACCACCTCAAAAACCTAGTTCTACAATCAAGAATCCAAAGCTTTAAACTATCCTTAAAAACAGAGCAAACCAGAAAAACAAACTGAAATCCTTACCTTAAACACATAATTAAATCCCTTTCAGCTACTAATCACAACCCCAAACCCTCAAGCTTTGTTCCCCAAGCTTCAATCTCCACTTAGCCTTAACACCAATCCAAGAGGAAGAGAGAGAGAGAGAGTGGTAATCGTGAGAGAGAAGGAAATAAGTCTCTGTTTTTGGCTGCCTAAAGCTTCCTTCTACAGCTTTCTAACTCAAATATAACCCATGGTCAAAAGACCAAAATGCCCCTAGGTCAATTTAATCACTTTTAAGCCACCCAAGGGCAAAACACTCATTTCTCGCAAATCTCGTTAATTATAATTAACGTCCTCCAATTCCCGTTATTCCCAATATTCTCAAATAATAAATAAATCATATCCCATTACCCATTAATTCATGGTAATGTACGAATCATTAAATTTCCCCCGGACTCACCCCAAGCCCGGTAAATAACCCCATTATGACCAAACCGCTAATTTGCATTCTAAGATCGTCTCATGCCGAATGACTCGAACATATCCACATAATAATGTGATCTCATCCATGGATCACGAACATGCATGAAAATATACAAATATGCTTTCAACAGGCCAAATTACCGAAATACCCTTACAAAGAAAAGTAGACCCACATGCATGCATTTATCATCATATAATAATATAATTCACATAAACATGCATATAATCACAAAATTTTATAATAAATCAATTATTGTCCTCCTGGCCCCTTAATCCAAGCATGAACCACATTAGGGAATTTGGGACGTTACACTTATGTTGTTTGCCATGTACCGAGTACCATCAGTAGAAAATTTCCTCTTGATTAGGTGGCCAAAAACCCATGGTGATGCTTGACGGTGGTCCTTATCTCGAATTTATTGTGAGCAAGTGTGTACTTCGTTGTATACAGTAATCTCGAACATTTCAGATCACATTTTTTTCTTTCCCCTCAATCTCCAACCACAATTAGGATCCTTGCAGGTAATGTACCACATATCAGTCCCAGATTTCTTCACCATAAACTCAAAATTATTGTTCTTCACAAATATGGATGCTTTGGTTTTCAATTCAAGCTTGTTCTCAAAGAGCTTGCCAAGGTGCAATTCTCCTGAAGCTTTGCTGGTTGAGGACTAATGTTGATGTGAGTCCTCTATATCCTCTTTGGTGAACATGGGAGCACTCCATGTTCTGCAATATTCACCTAATTCCAATGGAGAACTCCATCTAAATCTATCATCGGTTCTACTTGGACCTGGACAACTACTGCTGGTCCTTGGTGTTTGTCGATCTTCTATTCTACGCTCCTCAACTACCATAACACATGAACTCTGTGTTGGCAAATATGCCCTAATATCTGGCCCACCAAGATCTTTTGCATCAGCAATAGGATCACCATTGACATAAGGATCGTAGCCATAGGGATTGCACTCCACTATGCCATGCAAATATGACAGATCTCTAACAGAGATATCATCATGGACTATAAAGTCTGGATTTGTCTCGGAAACAAATATCCCAACCCCACTTTGAGTTCCTTTGAAACCATGACATGGGGGAGAAATGTTCTCTTCAAATCGAACTTCTTTATTAACACTGGGAGAGGCCAATGCATTTCTCATACCTCCCTTCTTAACCAATGTCACACATAGAGGAATCAACTTCTCTACAGATTTCGATGCTAACTCAATAAATGCATGCACATGCCTATCATTTTTTATAATGGTAGGTTTGACAGATTGTGATAGGCATGTGTAAGGGACCTGAATTTTCAAGTCATGCACACATTTATCCACTTCAAGCTCATCGTATAGAATGTCAAACAGTTGTTCATACGTCACACCCTTCTCCAAAGGCAGAACATGATTTTCAGCATCCTTGAAAATCCAATCCCTATTTTCAGTTCCCAAACACCATTGAATGCAACAAATATGGAAACAGTCGAATCTAGATAAAAATAAACAAAACAAAAAAGGTCAAAAATTAAAACTACAACATAAAACAGAAAAAAATTGATTTATATCGAGGTCAACATATCGAGGTCTATCAAGTACAATCGAGGTACATCGAGTCCCATCGAGGCATATACTGCATACATTAAGTTATATGCCTCTATCGAGGTCCATCAAGGACCATCGAGTCTCATCGAGGTACCCATTTTCCCTAAAAGTATGAGGGTTTTATCAAGGTCCATCGAGGACCATCGAGTCTCATCAAGGTAGTCATTTTTCCTAAATGTGTGAGGGTTTTATCGAGGTCCATCGAGGACTATCGAGTCTCATCGAGACATATCGAGGTAGACAAATAATATAAACTTATGAGGGTTTCATCGAGGTCCATCGAGGACCTTCGAGTCTCATCGAGGCAGACAAAAAAACCCAGAAAAAAACTAAGGAAGGAAAATCCATTCCGACAGTGAAAAATTACAATAAAACATGAAGGCAAACACATATCTGTTCAAAATAGCAAAAGCAATGTTGATAAACAAGTTTCCTCACTACTTATAACAAATATATACTTACCCATACGATTTTTATCCGAAATCCAGAATGAAGTTCTTGCCTTGAAATGATTCACAACTTTCCCTTGAAATCCGAGCTCAAATTTTTTTATAGATTAAGCTGCCTTGTTTTTTTTTTTTTTTGTATGAGAAGTTGAGAGATAGAGAGGAAAAATATGAGAGATAGAGAAGGGGAAGACAATTGGAGAAAAAGAGAGAAATTTATGATGGAGCATTTTGAGAATCCTGTGAATACTAGAATAAAAATATAATGTTTTTTTAGCTTGGTATCATCTTGTTTTACGGTACCATTTAATGCATTAAAAGTCAGGACTAATAGAATTGTGGGTAGCCTATATTTCTACAAAGTTAACAATAGATATTTATTCCACTATACTCGTTTGTAAATCGCATCAAGATGGGCGAGAATTTAGAAAGAGCTTTAATATAATATAGTTTTTTAAATTTATTACATCAATTACTATTGCTTTTCAAAGATCGAATCAAGATCTTATAGTCCAAAGTCTCGTCTTATACAGATGATAATCGATTGTCAGAGTAAAAAGGTCATGAAATATGATCACAATCAAAAACCAAATTCTTCTTGATCTTGTTGTAATTTTTGTTTTTGTTTTTGGAAAATGGTCAAATATGGTTGTCCTTGTGTATTGCCGTAAAAAGTTTGGGTTTGCAAGTTGAAAACTTGCGAAGATTTGGTTTTATCAACGGCCGAAAATAAAGAATTAATTAACCGGTGTCTCTTGGTACGAATGAGCATATATATATAATATATAATAAAATAGATTATAGTTGTATACTATATATAAATATTTATATCAATAATCTCTACATAGATATCTAAATACAATGTTGACATATATATATTTATATTACTACATAACATAATAGAAATAAAATAAAAATAGAAAAAGTCATACTGTAGACAGTATTATATATGCATCAATTATTTTTAGTTTATAATGTATCTCACAATGTTCTTTGGTGAATTCGATGAAGAAAAATATCTTCAATCATTTGATAAAAAACAAACTATCACACAAATTTATAAGATAAAAAATTGATATGTATGTCTATATTACTTTTACATAAATATGATTTAATTATTTAAATAATCATAAAATATCTTTAAAATATCATATTTTAATTTTTTTTTTGTTTAAGTTTATGTTTGTTCTAGCTTTTGAATTTGGCAGTTACAACAAAATATTATATATTATATGTTTAATATAATATTAAGTTTAAGTTTAATTAAATTTTATTTAAGTTATAAAATATATGGTTTTATTATTTTGAAATAATCATTATTGTAAAATATCTCAAAAATATCCAATTTTAATATGTTCAATTATTTATTTATTTAAGTTTAAGTCATGTTTACAATCTATTGTTAAATATAAGAATATTCCATTAAAGTTAACGAAAAAAAATAAAAAACTGTTAAAACCAAGAATTTCCGTTATCTACACACTTATATATTATTCCATTAGACGACTAGTCGCTTATAAGTGTAAGATCAATTTTCGATCACTCGTACACACACTAATTTTGTCCCTTTTTTTTACGAGAAATAAAAGAAACTGTGCGTAGCCAGTTATTTTTTCTAATTATTGTATTTATTACAAGTATTTTTTCATTACTTGTGTTGTTTTGCTATATTATCATTGATTGTTTATGAGTACGCGAGCTGTAATGTTCGAACAAGTATAGGTCAATTGCAAGTGACCGAGCACCTTAGACTCCTCGATCACTTAGGGGGCATATGATACTAAGCGAGCAAAATAAGGGAAAGCATACTACGACACTCAGAGTATTTTTCAGAATTTTTAGTTAATTTTGTGAAATAGTAGTAAAGTGATATGCTAGGTTCGGTCATACAAGCAGATGTTATAATAGCAATTGTAATGTGCAACTGTTATAATATCTAAGCTAAAAATCTTTGCACCGCGAGAAATTGCTGCTTAGATGTAATTAAAAATATTAAAATTAAATAGAATTGCCTTAGGCAGCAAACTGTCTTAACACCGTGAACAATTTGTTCGAGTGTCTAGCTACATAAAAAAATTATAATTATTGTGTGGTTGCAGGGAGGTCCTGTGGAGATTGCTGATCGATGGAAGGTCCGACTTCCTCCTCAGCACCATTGAAGCCCATCGCCAAGGAAATTTCAGGAGATTCTGGGACATCATTTTCCTCCTCCAGGCGAGCAGCGCACTTGGCGAGCTCAGCTTGTTTTACCTGCTCAGGAAGATAGTCGAAGTTTGCATCTGGGTTGTTCTTCTAGAACATGTAAATGCAACTAAATGCGACTCCTCGGAACTTCTCCAAGTTCTGGGCATTTTTCTCTTTGAGCAGCTTTACTCAATCCTCCAGGATGTTCGCCTCCTTCATGCTAACCTCCAGATCTTGTTGCAGCTTGGCTACCTCCTTATATATGGTCTCAGAGGCCTCCTTGAGTTTGTCTTTAGCCGCAATATCCTTGGCTAGGTCTTCTTGGCTCTTCTTCAGCTCCTTGGTTAAAACAACAGCTTTGTCTTTAGGTGCCTTAACCTTGGCCTTCCAAGCCTTGATCTCCTCGGCATGCTTTGAGTCAACCTCCTCGGCACGCCGCCAACCGTTGTTCATGGTCAGAATACCCTGGAAACAATGGAAAGATGAAGCTATTAGAGCTAATCAAAAGAAAGGACCTGGCTGGGTTTCAGCGAGGGGAGATAGGCAAAACCCTCTTGGCTGCGACGATGCTTGACTAGCTTATGACGTTTATCATTTGTTGAGCAATAGGCATTGCTCAACAACTCTCCTGCCAAAGCCATCTGGTCGGTGGAGGGCTCAGTGATTGGAGGAGGTGTCGTTGTTCTAGAAGGAGTAGGTGCCGGAGGGTCGACTAGTTGAGTCTTTTTCCTTGAAGAATCCCCACTAGCATCTCTAGAATTTCTTCTGCTCGATTTCTTCGAGCTAGTCAGTTTGCTTCCAGAGGTATAGATGTCAAACACATCATCGGTCTGCATAACTACAAGAAAAACAAACGAGCATATATGTCAAGAAATAGTTTTGCATGATAAGGAAACAAACTAAAAGAAATTTTGAGTAGTATAATCGAATTACAATTACTGGTTGCTACATTATCTAAGGAACTACTCCTACACTCATTATCTATTCTGAAGAAGTCCAAGCTAAAACTACTAGTCGTAAAATTAAAGTTGTCGTCTCTATCGAATAAATGATAAGGGAGGGGCAGTTTATCTAAGAGTGAAAAATCTATACTGTTCTCTTCGGAGGATTCGAGTATAAGACCAACATATTCAAGTAATTTTTGTTTTCCTCTCCCATGTGGGGGAGGAATATTAGCTGGTCGAGTGTTGGGGTTGGGATCTCGAATGGTCACTCCCGTTGGTCAACGCCTTTGGGGTTGTGACACATCCTTTTGCAGCTCAGGGTTTTCTTGTTCTTCAGTGTCCTCTTTCCAGTGGCACTCCCCGCAGTGGATTCCCTCATTTCTTGGTGAGGTTCTAAAAGGACAACCAACCTCAAATTGCTCTTCATGACCAGCTCCTTGACACTTTTTTCTATATTCGTTATGCTAGCTAGGGCTATAGCTCTTATCTCTATTTCTGGAGTAGGGTCTGGTCGGTACAATGGACCTAAGAATAATGCAAATCGACTAAGAACAAGGAAAAAAATACAGAGATTAGAAGAATGAACCGCTAAGGGACTTAAGGATCGATCGTTCTCAAGGGTCATTCTTTTATTATCTCTTGCTCGAACTAGTGGTAAGAAAACTGCACCCAGTATGTGACATGCATGGTTATTGATGAAGCATGTTGAGTGCTATATATATTGACATCGATTGCATAGTAAATGCATAGCAGCTTTGCTTATCTATGTATGGCACTGACCTATGAGTCAGGAAACGACACGAGCTGTATGGTATTGGCTTATGAGTCCAGAGCGGTATTAGCGTGTTTAACACAAGCCGAAAAGATTAGATCTAATCGACATAAGCATTATCAACATAAGCAAGAAATGCTTGACCGGCCATAAATTCGATGAAAAAAAAAAGCGCTTGTCTAGTCTAAAGGCTAGTTACTTAGAGCCAGAGCCAAAAGGCTCAGGTGACCGTAATGTCGAATGGCTTAGGGTGCGGAGCCCAAGTTCGTGACTTATTTGTCACTTTTTTGTTTCAAGTTCATGACTCCATAGTCACTTATCTGGTTAGGGTGTGGAACCCAAGTTCGTGACTCAATAGTCACTTATCTGATTATGGTACAAAGCTCTAGAGATAGACTTATTAGTCATCTATTCAGAGTATGACTTAATAGTCACTTATCTGATTGGGCTCCAAGCCCCAGAATGATTACCAGAATCATTTATTGATATTTACTTACAGAATGATTACCATAATCATTTATTGATATTACATACATGTTGTAATAATTTTTCTTGTTGAGCCTTGGCTCACGAGTGCTATATGGTGCAGGTAAAGGGAAAGAAAAGCTCAGTCAACCTTCAGTGGAGAGCTTAGGTGGCAATGTGTACATATGCGGCCGCTTGACCATCACAGCCAAGGTGTTCCCAGGGGAACTAGGGGTTAACCCTATATTTTGCCGCTTAGGTCGGCGGTTTGTAATTTTTACACTGTAATGACCATTTTGGATAGTAATAACTTTGTAAATACTTTTGTGGGCCCATGTATAGTTTAATGTTTCAAAATAAAATATATCCATTCATTTAATAGAAATTTTCACCCTGGCCTATTAATATCACCTAGATGCATGTTATAACCTAATGACTCGTTTAGCGAGTTAAGCACATTTTAAAGTTCACAGTAATGGTCTTGGAGTAACCATGGCGTTACAATAAGGGAGGACATGAAGCACCATTTTGGGGTCGAAATGAGCTATGAAAAGGCGTGGAGATACAGAGAAAAGGCTCTTATGTATGTCAGAGGAACACCTGAGGAATCATACTCCAAGTTACCTGGATATCTGTGTTAGTTGGAGCATAAGAACCCAGGTAAAATTATTGATTTTGTAGTAAAAGATAGTCATTTCTTGTATTGCTTTTTTTCCCTCAGTGTTTCTAGGCGTGGATTCCAGTACTGTTGTCCTGTCATTTATGTGGATGACACATCTTAAAGAATAAGTATGATGGCCACATGCTCTGTGTTGTTGCGTTGGATGCAAACAACAAGTTGTTTCCAATTGCGTTTGCATTGGTGGACAGTGAGAACCATAACTCTTGGACTTATTTCATGGGAAAATTGAAGGAAGCCATAGGGGATGTTGAGAACCTAGCTTTTGTATCAAACAGGCATAAAAGCATACATCATGTTTTAGAGCTTATGTTCCCAGATGCCTATCACAGTGCATGTTACCACCACATCTGTATGAATGTGGTGGCAAAATTCAAAACTGACCACTGTCAAGACATCATGGGGTGTGTAGCATACGCGTTTCGAAGAACAAAATTTCACAAGTTCTTTGACAAGATTAAGGTAATTGATCCGCCCATTGCTCAATATCTTTAGGGAATTGGTTTTGAAAGGTGGAGTAGAGCTTATTTTCCTAGTAACCAATACAATATCATGACGAGTAACTACGCAGAAAGCTTTAATAATAAAACCAAGGAGGCAAGGAGCTTTCCAGTTGCCAGATTTCTTGAATTCAAAAGATTCACTTATCAAGGGAATTTACTCATTTGGTACCCTATGTTTTTGTAAACTATCATTTTGGTACCCTCTTTTGTCATTAATGCTCATATGGTACCATGTATTTTAAAATCATACATATTTCGTACCCTAGACTTAGATTTAATAAGTAAAATTTTATCAATATAAGCAAACTGCCATCGGTTATATATAATTACGGAATTAAATTTGAATTTGGAACTCATATAATTGAGAGCAGTTTGATTAAATTGACAAAATTTTATTAATTAAATTTAAATTTAGGGTACCAAACATGTACGTTTTCAAAATATAAGGTACCAAATATGTATGATTTTAAAATACATGGTACTAAATTAACATTATTGTGAACACAAGGTACCAAACTGATATTTTATAAAAACACAGGGTACCAAATGGTTACCTACCCATTTATCAATATTGGTTTGTCGATAGACGTGAAAGAGCTGCAAAAACAACAACTGTGTTATCACCTGAGATGGAAGAGGATGTGAAGCAAATAGGTGAGAAAGCAATTTTCCTGGATGTCCAAGTCCTTGGTCATCATGAATTTCTTGTGGTCGATGGTAATAGTGATGGTGAGGTGAACTTGGCCACAAAATCATGCTATTGTTGCATGTTCCAAACCATTGGGATACCCTGTGTACATGCTTTTGCTACAGCCAGAAAAAGAAGCATAAGCATTTACTCATTGTGTTCCCCTTACTATAGAATCGAGGCATTGAGGGACACTTATAAGGAAACTATTTACCCTGTTGGGAACGAGGATGAATGGGTAATCCCTTATCACGTCATTGATATGGTTGTCGACGTCCCTTTTAAGAAAACCCATGTAGGAAGGCCCAGGAAGCAGAAAGTGGGTAGGCGAAAGACAAACCGCTATGCTTCACGCGGGGAAAAGATCGTCAAGCCACGTAAGTATAGTAGATGTGGTGGTAGTGGGCACAATAGGAAGTCATGTAAGGCTAGGCTTTAAAAATTTGTGTTCTGTAAATTATTCAATTGATTTTGCTACATTTATTATATCCAGGCTCCTCTCCTAATACTTTGTTGGTTTTGATCTAAATAAACAGCTCTTCATAAAAAAATTCATGTCTGCCTCGATAGGATTCGATAAGCCTTGATTTGCCTCGACACAGTAGTGAGTCTGCCTCGATAGGCCTTCATCTGGACCCATCGAGGCAAATCAAGTCCTATCGAGGTAGATATTGTTATGTATTATTATGACCATATCGAGTCCTGTCGAGGCCTATCGTGGCAGATATCGTTATGTATTATTATGACCCTATCGAGTCCTATCGAGGTATATCGAGGCCTATCGATGCAGAAATCATTATGTATTATTGTGACCCTATCGAGGCTTATCGAGTCATATCGAGGCCTATCAAGGCAGATATCTTATGTATTATTATGACCCTATCGAGGCAGATTTGTTTAAGTAGTATTTTACCTATCGAGGCATATTTGGTTAGTATTATTTTCTACCTATCGAGGCTTATAGAGGCAATTCGTTTGACCCATTGAGTTTTGTCGAGGCAGACACATTATGTGAATTTAGTAGTTTTTTATTTAGTATTTTTTCTCAAAAAATAATGTTTGATAAAAAAAAAACAATATACAAAACTAACTATATACTATACTATACAAGAGGTGTATCAAGAAAATGTAAAGAGCATCACGGTGACAAATTCTGATAGAATAGGTCCACACACAACTTGGTCCTGAAGTGCTAGAAGTTATCATCGATAATGGTATCGAGTGGTAGCCTGGAAACCAAATGCTCGATATGTTTTATGGCAAACAGACCACAATCCCCACTGCATATAATCAATTTCGTGTCAATAGAAGATAAAAATAACTTTAATATTCAAATTTCAAAAACCACTAATTAAATAGGGGAATACTTTGTCTTAGTATGAGGAAACTCCTCAGGAGAAATATGATAATATGAAAAAGGCTTTGCTATCTGTTCAGGATATATTTGGAGGTCTTCATGGTCGTCAAACATGCCAGAACACCACAACAACGAAGGCAACAATAAGCACCAAGGCTTAATTACTTCCTCCAACAGAGTCGAACTAAGCATGCTATGGTAGAAATCATAAATGTTGCTGCACCACGTTGGAATGGAGATTTCAATGGCGATCCAATGTGCGGCTTTCTCGACGTTCAAGGAAAAATATACTTCATTCACATTTTTCCAAGATATGAGGAATTGATTATCATCACCCTTCAGCATTTTCAGCACATCGTCGTCCAATGTATACTTAGTACCGGTCTCTCTGTAATGATTCCAACGACCTAGGCACACTTGGGGGAAGGTGGTGTTCATGATCGCAGCATCCTGCCAAAATGCGACATGATAAAAGTGGTGTTGGCGGTGTAGCATGTGCAAAGCGACATCAATATGCTGAAAAAACATTAAATTTCATTAGTACCATCAATATATTTTAAGATTCAATTGAAAACATAAATGTAATTTACATACCGAATCCCAAAGCCAAGTCTGGATTGTGTGCAACTGGAAGAACTATGCCACATCATGTGTCCCAGTATGGACGTTCCGATCTCTCTTGTTGTCGATCTTCTCGATGATCCACTTATGGAAGCTCTTCTCCTGTTGCGAGTCACACTTCCTCAAAGGTCCAGTAGCTAGCCCCTATTTATCTACTCTCATGCTCTTCGTTGGGTCAGTGAAGTCATCAAAAGGCTTGGGACTGCATTTCCTCCCGACAACTTCAAGGCCAGTTGCCTCCTCAGGTTGTAGGACTCGTACACTAGGACTGTCGGCGTCACTGGCAACTAGAGATGTCTAGGCTTGTGGAATGGAGGGTGGATCACCACGCTCATAGTCCTTAAGCAAGATATCAGACTCTGTATCAGATTTTAAGTAGGTGGATCGACCTGAGACCACTGAAATCAGCTGCGCCAACTAAGCCATGATCGTAGTTTGATTATGAAGTAAGGTTGCCTGGCCCTCCTCATCCTTCTTGAGTCTCTATATCAATTGCTCATAATCAGGTTGGGCAACCTGACTAGAGGAAGGTGCACAGGCTTGTGCAGTGCCCTCCTTAACCCCCGGGACATCTTCGTAAAAAAATGGAAGCTTCCTTTGCAACCTCTGCCAGCTTCTCTGCATCCTTCTCAGGTACTACTTCCTTCGCTGCAGTCCCAGCCTCCACTACAGTTGATTCCAACTCAGAGAATAACTTGGAATCAACATCTAGGAGGCTATTGTAGTAGCCTACCTCATCAGGACGTGGCTTCAGCATGGAAAATACCACTAACTGCATGGTCGAATAGCATGTGTCAAAAAAACTTTAATAAAATAAACTGTTAATCAATTAATTTGTGACATTTAACAAGATAAAGTGGAACTTACTCGACGCTTGGCAAATATAGGAACCAACTCAATTGTCAAAAGAGTGATATCGGTCTTCGTAGCCCAACTAAGCATCTTGGGAATCTGGTTCCCACTATTCTCACCAAAATTACTCCTGGTAGCTAGCATGGCCTCAAAAGCCCAGCACAGAAGTGTGGGGCTTAGCCATAGAAACTATACTTCGACTCCTTCTGTTTCTTGCTTGAACCCTCTTTCTTCTTTTGCTCATAATGCTTTAATTACTTCTGCATGTCCTTGTGAACTCCTCTAATAACCTTCTTGAAGGGTACCTTCCCCCACGGATACTGGAAAAAGTAGTCAAGATCCTCAACCATCTTCAGGGAATCACCTCATATCATTGTTGTCTTCTCTAGGGCATTCAGTACCCCCTCTAGCAAATAGCACAAACCCAGCTTAAATGCATCTTCTTGGTTTGTCGAGGCCTTCAAAGCATCTTTCAACTGACCAAAACTAACCTTTGAATCACCATTAAATTATTCCTGGATGATTCGATTACTTGAAAGATGCTCTCTCAGCTTGTCTGGGGACGAGGTATTCCCAAAATTCAGCCTGGTGACTAGGGCAAACTTTGCAATCCCAAATCTGCAAAGAATGTTGACCAAGTAGAACTAGCCCTCTTCAGCCTTCTTGCTTTCCACCTTCCACAACATGAGCTAATGTAGTAGAACCCCAGAAAAACTAAAGGGCTTAGCCTTGAAGAATTGTCCCAACGGGCATGCCTCTGCCTGTTCAATTAGCCCGTGCCTCTTAAACTACTCTATAAGGGTTTCTAAGTAAGCACTACCTCTATAGGTGATACGACCAGGAAAGTGCTTCTCTAATGGCACAATCAAATCAGGCATCCGGAAAAAAAAAAACAAAAAAAAAATGTTAAAAAATACAATTTTAAACAATCTGGTAGCTATCAAGGACCATTGAGGCATGTCGAGGCCCATCGAGGTTTAAAAAAATCAAACAACATACACACTATCGAGGTCTGTCAAGGCATGTCTAGGTAGCATACAATATTGATGTTGACCATTACTATCGAGGCCTATCAAGGCATAGGCAAAATCTGAAATTACCCAATTCTATCGAGGACTATCGAGGCCTATCGAGGCCCATGTAAAATCAGAAAATTCATAGTTCTATCAAGGGCTATCGAGGCATATTGAGGCAATGCAAAATCATAATATATCTACCTCTATCGAGGCCCATGTAAAATCACAAAATGCATAGTTTTATCGAGGCATATCGAGGAAATGCAAAATCATAATATATCTACCTCTATCGAGGCTTATCGAGGTATGTGCTAAATCAACAATATGTCTTATTCTATCGAGGCCTATCGATGCCTATCGAGGTCATAATCTAACAGTTATTATCGAGGCCTATCGATTTTGTCGAGGTGAATAAAAATCTCGAAAATAAACCCAGATTTCTTCATACCCCATCCTCGATCTATCCTATGAACAAAAAAAAAAAAAAAAACCAGACACATACACATATTTCAAATTAAAAAGGAAATCCCTCACCTTCGCTTTCTTTGGGGTTGTTTCCTCAAAGCTTGGTCTGTTTGCTCAATGTTCTTCTCCTTTGCCTTCTCCTATTGTCAACTCCGACAATATCCGAGCCACAGATGCTTGGTCGTGAACGTGGAAGACAGTGCTTCTCCAATTTCTTTAGGTTTTGACGGATTAAATTGGTTTTGAGGGTTGTTTTCCTTCGTGACTGAGAAAGTGAGAGAGAGACCGAGAGAATACAGAGAGACTGTGGGAAACAAATGCCAGGGGTATTTTGGGAACTAAGAGAAACAATATGACCAATATGACATGTATAGAGTGGCTAGAATAATTTTGTTATAGGACCCCATTTAATGCATCATTTCTCAAATTTCCCTTAGCTGTTCCCGTGTTGTTTTTTATATTAAAATTTAATTATTGCTATGAAAAAGTAAATTGCCTCAATGAAAATGGTAAAAATTTCTTACAACTCTAAGCAAAATATACAAATAAACAAAAATTGATTAAATAATGTTACAACTTTATAACAAAAGATACATGTAAATATAGAAAAATGTAGAAGAAGATAGTAATAGAAAATACAATTCTATGATAAAATGATACAAATAAACTAGAAGTAGTAGTGAAAAAGATGCAGAGAATATTACAACTCTAAAACAAAAGATACAAGTAAAAGAGTAAATAGAGAATAATAGAAGAAGATGAAATGCAATGGAATAAAAGAAAAAGAACAAGAACAATGAAAGAACACTCTCCACTCACACCACCAAAGTGAAGAGTATTGAGGATCACCAACTTGAACAAGATTTAAAACATTTGTCCAAAATCGTATTTCCCCCTAACTCAAGCACTAAGGGAACTCTAACAATTTGGAAATAGCTATGTGGAATTATCAAGCCTCTAGATGTTTTCTAGCTAAGTGCTCTAGTGGATAGAAAAATTGTATCTTACAAGTGAGCAATAGGCTTCTATTTATAGAGTTGTGAGACACCCTTTGAATTTCAAATTCTACCAACCCCGGTGGCTATTACCAATGATTAATTAAATATTTATGGAATTAAAAAAGAGATTTGGGACTTATTTGAGTTCTTAGAGCCGTTTAAGAAAATTGGAAAAAATTAAAAATTGACAACCATCCCTTCTGGGTGCGACCAACAATGCCCCTAGCCGCAGCCACTGGCCTTTTCCAGCACACAACTTTGTGCTATTTTTTCCAAACAGTTTCAAATCACTCACAATTGATTTTGTAACCCCCAAACACATTATTGGAGTTAAAATTAAGTCTCCAACTGCCATTTCACTTATGACATTGAGAAATTCAAATCAAAATTGTGTAACAACAAATCTACGCAATAATGACAATATTTGGGAGTTACAAATTTGTTACTAAAATTGTAACTCTCAAATATGTTACACATTTGCACTATCCAAATGTTGTAACTCTCATTTGTATGTTACAACATGTGACACTCTTTGTCACATTTATTTAATCTAAAACATATTATATTATAAAATAATATAACAATTATTTCGTAATTTCTTATTACCGTTGCTATATACGAACCTCTATTAATTAATAGATTATTTATATGTCAGTTATATATATAGTTTGGTTCCTCCCTTTCTTGTCGAAATTTCTCTACCACTTTGCATATACTTTTTGAGCGTTGCCGAACAACCTTATGTTTTTGTTTTCATTTTTTTTTATATATTAAAAGGGAAGAAATTAATAGATCGACGGAAGGCTTTTTTTAAAAAAATCTCTCCTTTGATCTATAAAAGTACCTCACAATTATACTAAGTATACTAAAATTAAAGATTTTATTGTCTTTTTCACTAATGGAATTGAAGTCTTGCATGGTGAGAGTAAGAAAGAATATGTTAGAATATTTATTTATATGGTATATAAAATTAATTATGTTACAAATAATTAATTTAAATTCATTTAATATATCAAAGTCAATATTTTATTTATTGACAAATATTCTAATTAATTGTCAACATTATTTATTACCCAATTTTGCATATCCCAACTGATTGAAAGAATATCTCCATCTGTGGTAGAGATTCTGATAGAATGTCTTAGCCTATAAATATAGGGTAGCGGTCCCTAAACTCACTGCTTATTTTTCTGTCTTTCAGTAACTCCATTTAAAAGAGTTAGTGAGAACTTGGAAGCTCGTGTACTCATTCTAATTAGTTTATGTTCCTTTTATTTTGTAGATCTAAAGCTTATTATAAATAGCAATTGTTGATGCGGTTTTTCAACAACAGTGTATTAAGAAATAATAAGGCAGATTAATGCCTAATGGTAAACCATAATGGAAAATAATCAAAATTCACTCAAGAACACATAACGTTTACGTGGTTCAGTGGTTAAAATCCACCTAGTCCACGAGTCAATATTATTGTTGTTTATCTCTCTATTTTGGCAGAGTTTCGGTATTACAGAATCCTCCCTCTTTCCTGTCCGATATTCCCAATATTTATAAGGGAATTCCATGCATAGGTTTGGGTAACCACGTGAGTCAATCACACATTTACATAATGTCTACATTCCATACAAATAATTCACATTTATATTGGGATATGATTTGATAAAAAAGTAAATATGTCATGTTATCTTGGATAATAAATATGACAGCCTGGTCATGAATAAGCGTATAAGAAAATCCCAAATCTCTGGGGATCCTTTAGTATGCAGAATGCATTATATATGAATCACCTGAACTGCATATCTACCATGGGCTTGCATTCTGATAGCTATCCGACTCCGAGCTAGTGCTTTGATGACTTATCTTATTCGTAGTTCGTGGTAAAGTCAGAACGCCTAACACCAGGTCTGACCATTACGAACCTCGAGCTGTCCGTATAGATAATAATCAGATATTCTACTTGACTACTTTTCCAAGTAATTATCTACCAACTGTACCCGAGCTGAGTGAATGAACTCGTGCTAAGATTAGGGTACAACATTTGCCCCCAAGCTCCTGCTCGTGTATGACGTCATTATTTTATGACCTACACAGTAGGGGCTTTTAAACTTCCGCTACATAAAACCATGTCTGCCTATAACTCGAGTACTAGACACGTGGTCTTCTACAATTGGCGTTTGTTCGAGTTTCGAGGACTGCAATAATTGTCTTGACAACTTTTTGCCGCCATTTGGTCTATTTAATCTTGGCCCTTGGATCTTGAGCTAACCCAATTGGATGGCCCAGATTAATTTTCGTAATTTACGTATAAATAGGATGACCAAATTTCAAACCTCACCACCTTTGCATTTAAAAATTTCCCTTTTCTGAACTTCCAAGCATCCTTTCTTCCCAAGAATCCCAAAATTGTTCATCGTGCCCAGACATTCAGAAACTTTCTAGGAGCTTCCTGTTGACCATTTATTTAGCCAACGATATGGAGTCAAAATAACGACAAAGAACATAAAGGAAATCAAGAAGAGAATCAAACGGGAAGAAAGTGACACAAGTGATTTATAGTGGTTCGGCCCCAGCTGTGTGGTAATAACCTACGTCCACGTAGTGTTCTTATTGACATTGAATCCCAATATCGTGATCAAAGAACTAGGGTTCTTGAGTTTCACAAGCCTTAGGAGAATTAAAACTTTCGGTGGATAATCACACTATGCTTTTCTCTCAAAATACAAAGATTAAAACTCTCAGAGTTCAAAAGTCCCTTCCTTGAGCCTGTTCATTCTTATTTACAGGCTCAAGGAGGTTATATGAGCCGATGGGCCTTAATTATCCTTAATATCAGCGTATTAAGGTAATAAAAAGAAAATATAATAAATGTAGTTATTACAAGATTGCGTATGTTAAATGAAGTAGATAGAACCATACGACCAAGATGGTCCCATCTAAACGCAAGATTTGATGAAGCATAATCATCTGGTCGATAGGCAAACAACATCCCTTCACTTCAGAACTGCCACGTGCCAACCACGTGTAAGAAATTCTTGCCACGTCATCAGGAGCCATTTTTTGGTAAACATTTTCTCCCCAAGTTTATTTTACTGCGACCAGCATAAAGTAAACTTAGGAGACTGACCCTTCGCATACCCCACCAAATCTGTCAGAGCCGTCCATGCCTTCTCAAAAAAGGCAACTAATCATGTCTTTTAAGTTTCCCAAAAGTAGTCTGACGGCTACCGTGCTTCCCCGTGTGTTAAAAATTTAATCCTATCATTACCTCTTTTACAGCGCCACAATCAATATAAATAACCCATTCTTTTCACTTTTTACTTTTACCAATCTTCTTTTCCTCAAGAACTCTAAAGAACAAAGCAAAACAGATTCAGAAAAATTAGCTGATTTAAGGTGTGCTTGTCCAATCGTTTGAAACAATACTCGAATCTTCACTCCAATCTTTCATCCAAGTAAGTTTTCTGATCGATTCCTTTCTGTTATGATGTGATGTGCAATGCCTGTTTTCCCTTTATTTTAGGTTCTGAGTTCTTGAACATTTCTATCTGTTCTTGCAAAATTGTTTCGGAGTAAATGGGTATGTTGATCTGCGCTAAATATGGTAGAAAAATAACACCTTGCTGGGGTTAGGAATTAGTTTGGTAGTCAGGATAATCAATTTAGGGCGTAAAATCGAAGTAAAAATTCGATTTTTAAGCCTGTAGAAAAATTGGGTTTTCTCGCCCCTTCAGAGTCGAAAAAGTATCTCCTGAAAAAAAATTTTGCTTTTGCTTTTTGATCCTTTTTTCAAACTGTTCACTTAAGATTTAGTGATTTTGTCAGAATGTTGCTGATCGTATAAAAGCTTAACTTTTATATATGAGCAACGTTATTCCAACTCTTAACACCTCTTGGTCTTTTGGGTCGTAGATTCTCATCTCCCCTTTTCTGTTTGCAGATTTTCATGCAAGATGACCTGCTCGCTCAGCTGCTCGTGGACAAAGAATAACCGTCGCTACTCATCCTGGAGATTCAGCAGCAGCAACAGCAGCAGTAGTAGTAGTAGTTTGTAGTATGTTAGATTCCGTGGATTTTGGTTCAAGTTAGGACTTAGTTGGAAACTCACAGCAGCAGCAGCAGTCATAGTAGTAGTCGTAGTAGTAGTAGTCGTCGTCGTAGTAGTAGTAGTAGTAGTAGTAGTCATTTAGATAACAAATAACTTGTTTAGATAACAAGTCCCAATAGTATATTCTTTGGGCATATGATTTTTTTAGATAACAAGCCCCATAAATTTATATGACTTGTTTAGATAACTAGCCCTGTAGAATTATGGGCATATGATTGCCTAGCTAGCAAGCCCCAAGATGTATGATGGCCATTGTAATAGATGTTTTTCTAGACATATGTTTTATAGTGTATGCTTATGATATATGATATATGTTTTAGATAGTCTTATGTTCTTTTATAGTATTTGATGTAGTCTTATACTTATGTTTATGATGTATGTTTTGTTTTTAGTAGATTTTCCTTACTAGGCATTAGGCTCATTCCTTTATTTTAGTGTGATGCAGGAAAATGATTATGGAGGCGGAAGGATTCTTGGTAGCATGTCATGTGTGTTGAGGATGAATGGAATGGATGGGTTGTGTGTCGATCGAGGATGACGTTTATTTTAGTCTTTTGAAATATGTCTCTTTTGTAATTCCGCATTCAACTTTTTTTGAACTTGTTTTTAAAGCTATGTTTTATGTTTTGTAAACAATGGGATCTCATACCATATCACATTTTATTTTAGATTTTTAATAAATACATGCTATTTCTTATATTTTGGGTTTTCAATAAAGGCATGTTATTTCTTATGTTTGTATCGAAATAGTAGCTATGTCTAGTAGTTTTAATGGTCCAAGATCTTAGAAATAGTTGGGTCACTACAGTTGGTATCAGAGCCAGGTTTCGATCCTGGGACCTGTGGATTATGGGAAAACAGACCCCTTTGAGGCAGAAGAATAGCTCATAAATGTAGAGCCGATCCTAGCGCATATGAATCTCGGCAACGTGGACCGCATATCCTGCGTTTCGTCTCTACTTAAGAAGGATGCTTGAATATGGTGGGACTTAGTTCAGCAGACTAACGATGTCACCACCATGACATGGACAAGATTTGTGGAGCTGTTCCGCAAGAAGTATTACAACTCGGCAGTCATCGCTACAAGGGTCGAGGAGTTCGCTAGTTTGAAGCAAGGCAACTTGACGGTAGTAGAATATGCTCGGCAGTTCGACAGATTAGCCAAGTTTGCACCAGAGATGGTTCCAACTGACTTTCTGAGGGTGACCAAGTTTGTTAGAAGACTTAGACCAAAGATTGAGCTAGGAGTTAAGCTAGCAAACCCAGGAAATACTACATATGTCGATGTTCTAGAAACGGCAATAGAAGTAGAAAGGCTTCAGGCGAATGTTAGAAAGGATAAGGCTAGTAAGCCTGAGCCTAAACAGCAGGGTCAACCTCAGAATGGTTGGAACAACCACAACAACAGTTGTCAGCATAGCAATAGTAATAGTAATGGTCAAAAGAGAAGGCATCCAGATGATAAGCAGGCCAATGGTGATAAAAGAGCACGGACAAACAATGGAGGCAATAAGTCGGGTTATGTAGAATACCTGTAATGCTCTAAGTGCCAAAAGAAACATCTTGGGGAATGTCATGCAAACATCAAGGGATGCTTCAACTATGGTCAGGAAGGTCACCGAAGGAGGCAGTGTCCCCAGCTCAAGCAAGAGGAGAAAATGGACAATACAATGGTTCCTGCCAGGGTATTTACTTTAACCCAAGGAGAAGCTGATGCTAGCAATAAATTGGTTACAAGTTAGATTTCTATCCTCAATAATGTATGTTCTATATTATTTGATTCGGGAGCAATATACTCGTATATCTTGTTAGAAATAATAGAGAAATTAGACAAACCTTGTAGAACTAGGTTTGTGACATAGTTGCCTTCGGGTAAAATAGTCCTATCATTACGGATAGTACGATGTGTACCAATCAAAATCGAGGACGTAGAACTAGAAGAAGACCTGATAGAGCTGGAAATCAAAGACTTCGACATGATATTAGGCATGGACGGACTAGCAAGGCATGGCGCAACCATCGATAGCAGACGTAAGCAAGTGATGTTCGAGACTCCTGACGGTCAGAAACGATGCTATATGGGAAAAATTTTAGGACTACATATGCCACTTATTTCATCTCTCAAAGCTCAGAGGATGATAGAAAAAGGATGTCACGCATTCTTAGCCAACGTTACGGATGTGGTAAAGGAAACACCACTAAAAGTTGGAGAATTCCACAATGTAAAGGAATTTCCAGAGGTATTTCCTGGAAACTAGTAGGATTGCCGCTGACACGGGAGATAGACTTCACAATTGAACTAGTACCGGGCATTGAGCCATCTACTATGGGGAGCACCGGTTCTATTTGTGAAGAAGAAGGACGGAAGTATGCATATGTGTATAGATTATCGCGAGCTGAATAAGGTGACAATTAACAATAAATACCCGCTACCTCGACTTGACGGCTTGTTTGATCAACTCTGAGGGGCAACCGTGTTTTCAAAGATTGATCTATGGACTGGGTATCACAGTGTGACAGTCATAATCCCGTGATCCGTAAGGGGAAAGACCAGGTAAGCTGTGCAATCCCACTCCGCCTGGGGAAGGTCAGGTGTGATGATTCTAAGACTGTGTAGGTATGGGACTACACAGTTGAAGAGAGCTTAAATGGATTGATGGGTACTACTTATATCAACAAGATGCATCTTCTTTTCGGTAGCCCATCACTTGAGAACTCCAAAGTTAAGCGTGCTTGACCTGGGGTAATCTAGGGATGGGTGACCTCGTGGGAAGTTTTCCTAGGAAGCATGTGAGTGAGGATAAAGCACGCTGAAAAGACTCGTGTTGGTTTGTAGGGCCAGTCGTCATTCCAGAAAGCAGCCATCGTGACGTGGGGCATCACACACAGCTCAACGTACAGGAAGAGGATAATCCCATGACGGCTTTTAGAACTCGTTATGGAAATTACGAGTTTCTAGTTATGTCTTTTGGTCTTACCAACGCTCCAGCCGCATTTATGGATTTAATGAATAGGGTCTTTATGGATTATTTGGACGAATTCATCGTAGTTTTCATCGACGATATCTTGGTGTACTCAAAGGACGAAGTCGAACATGAGGAACATTTAAGGTTGATCTTGTTACGACTAAAGGAGCATCAACTTTACGCCAAGTTCGAAAAGTGCGAAATTTGGCTTTCGCAAGTAACATTCCTCGGGCACATAGTATCCAAGGAAGGATTTTCAGTAGAGCCATCTAAGGTAGAGGCTGTAAAGATTGGCCAAGACAGTGAGTGAGTGTAGCAGTAGTTTAGTAAGTAATGTAGCGACCAATAGTTATAGCATGGGTACTTTACTTATAATTTCTCTGTTATCATTTTTAGCTCTATCTATACATATTGTCTAACTGCTCGCAATGTTTCCTCGCTTGCAGATATGTCATCTAGAGATATTTTTGATCGCTACACCGCACGTGCTGCTCCTTCGAGCAGGAAGAAAGAGAGCAAGCGGCACCGCGGAGAAAGCAGCAAGGCCCCTTCAACCAAGAAGGCCCGGACTCAGGACCCTCCAGCAACCACTCCTTCAAAAGACACAATGCCACCTCCTTCAAAAGAAACAATGCTACCTCCTTCTCCACTCAACCAGCCGTCTCCACCTGCACCAGCCGACCAGAACTCTAACCCTCCAGTGCCTGCCGACCAGACACCTCACGATCAATCTGGAGATCCCCTAACCAGTACCGTGGTCGGCTCGGCCAGAGAGAGAATATACAAACTCTCAAAGCACAAATGCAGCCGAGAGGCCATCGTCAGCACAAACTCCATGGAGGCCGATCAGATAATAAACCGAGGGCTGAATGAGATAGCCAGTGTAAGCTGCTTTCTATTGCTAAGTTATTTTACTTTGTCATTTTCTGCCTTCATTTTATCTCTTTACCTGATCGCAGGGATTGCTGACTATAACTGCTGGCTGGCACCGCACAGGGGATTTGGTCACCCAAAGAAAAGACTCCGACACCAAGCACACGAAGGAGACGAAGGTGCTAAAGGGGAAAAACGCTGAACTGCTCGAGAAAAACACAGAACTGCTCGAGCAAAACTCCAAGCTGGCTGAAGATCTTTAGCAGTTTAGACTGCCCTGGCCAAAGCCAATGAAGACAAAGAGAAGTTTAGGGAGTGTGCTAAACTTAACTACCAAGAGGCCAAACAGCTTGAGGCTGAGCTGATCGCGAGCAGAAAGGAGACTGAGGAGCTGGAGGGGCGCGTCAAGGAGCTCGAGGAGACTAATGCCAGCAACTTGGAGAAGTACAGGGGAGCCACACACCATTGCTTTTATGAGTTCTGGAAGCATAACCGCAGGGCCAACTTCAATTATCTTTTTGAGCGCCTAAGGCGAACTGAAATAGTCGGTGCACTGCTCGCTTGGAGGAAGAAGAAAGAGCCAGCATTCCTGCCTCCCCAGAAATCTCCTTAGCAATGGGGATTGATGGTGCGGAAAATGAAGCTGGAACCACTGTCAACCAGGACACTCCTCAAGACTCATCTGCCTCGTAGTATTTTTATTTTTCTTTAACTCTATCTTTTAGATATAAGACCTACAGGTCGTGATGTAAATACAATTTCTATCTTTATTGCTGCATGGGTAGCCTTTTTTCCTTTTAACAAACAATTACATCCGAGCAGTAACTGCTCGCGGTGTAAAGGGATTTCTTGTTTGATACTATAATACTTGCATTTTATTATAACACCTATTCGCATGACCGAACTTAGCATAGTACTTTGGTTTGATTTAACAAAATAACAAAATTTTGAAAAATACTCTAAGTACCCTGTACCCTAGCATGCTTTCACTTATTTTTCTCGTGTGTTTACATACCTTTTGATATGCTTTGCTTACTAGATACCTTATATGCCCCCCAAGTGATTGAGGAGCTTTAGGTTCTCGGTCACTTGCCTTGCCTAGGACCTGTTCGAACATTTCTGTTCGGAGAAAACATTTTTAAAACGATAATAGAGAAAAAGAACACACGTAATGAGCAAATACATGTAATAAATACAATAGTTGGCAAGATTGACTGGCTGCACACAGTCCCTTTTATTTCTCGTAATAGATGGACAATCATGTCTGTATGAGTGATCAATAAAATGATCTTACACATATAAGCGATCAGTCACATAAAATGATCAACCCTCTTTCATAAACTTGTAAAAAGTAGAATTAATACAAGCCAATTCTTTAAGAAGATTTGTTTATTGATAGTACTTGCGCAGGTGTTCTCCATTCCAATAACGAGGAATGAGATCTCCGTTTAAGTGAGCAAGTTTGTAAGTGCCTGGATGGAGGGCTTCTTCGATTTGGTATGGCCCTTCCCAATTAGGTCTGAGGACTCCAGCGGCTAGATCGCGGGTGCTACGGAAAACTCTTCTAAGCACTAGATCTCCCACATTGAATTTCCTTTCACGTACTTTAGAATTAAAATACCAGGCAACCTTTTGCTGGTAAGCTGCTACTCAGATTTGGGCTTGCTCGCATTTTTTTCCGACCAAATCTAACGATTCCATCAACAACAAGCTATTAGAGCCTTGATTGTATGTCATTCTCCGATGCGATGGCGGATCTAACTCAACAGGAAACATAGCCTCATATCCATAAGCCAAGGAAAATGGAGTATGGCTTGTTGCTGTTCGATGGGATGTTCTGTACGACCAGAGGACTTCAGGCAATTGCTCTGGGCATGCCCATTTTTCTTCCTCAAGCATTTTCTTCAGATTATCCTTTAGCATTTTATTGACTGCCTCGACTTGTCCGTTTGCCTGGGGGTGAGAAGCTAAAGAAAAGCTCTTGATAATTCCATGTCGTTCATAAAAACCCGTGAACAGATCACTATCAAACTGTGTGTCGTTGTTTGAGAGCATTATTCTTGGCAATCTATAGCGACACACGATGTTCTTGACCATGAAATCCAGCACTTTCTTGGTCGTTATGGTTGCAAGTGGCTCAGTTTCGACCCACTTTGTGAAGTAATCAATGGCCACTACGGCATACTTAACGCCACCCTTCCCTATGGGCAAAGATCCGATTAGGTCTATACCCCAGACTGCGAATGGGCATGGACTTTGCATCTGTTTTAGTTCATTAGGGGCTGCTCACAGAATTTTGGAGAATCTCTGGCACTTGTCGCATCTTCGCACAAATTCCATCGAGTCTTCATTCATTGTTGGCCAGAAGTATCCTTGGCTTAGGATCTTTTTTGATAAACTCTGCCCCCCAGCATGGTCCCCACAAAAGCCTTCGTGGACCTCTTTCATCAATTCTTTGGCCTTCTATTTTGAAATACACCTGAGGAGTGGCATTGAGTAGCCCCTTTGGTACAGGATTCCATCGACCAGGATATACCTAGCAGCCTGCCGCTGAAGGGTCCTGGCTTTGTTTCTGTCCGTTGGAAACACACCCTACGTCAAGTACTCTATGTAAGATGCCATCCATGTATCCGCCGCCTGAATCACCAAAGAGGTTTCTTCTGCTTGGATGCTTGGTGCAGACAGCCGTTCAACTGGTACTATATTCAGGGTGTCAGCATCCTTGGCAGTTGCTAATTTGGCCAAAGCATCAGCGTTTGAATTTTGGTTGTAAGGTACTTGCTGGAGGGTATATTTCTCAAACTGGGCCAACAAATCTCTTGCTTTATTTAGGTAGGCAACCATCTTTAGACCTCAGGCCTGGTATTCTCCAATGATCTGATTGACCACTAACTGAGAGTCACTGTAGATTTCAAGTGACTTTATGTTCATGTCTCTGGCTAATCATAACCCTACGAGCAATTCCTCGTACTCTGCTTTGTTGTTGGATGCCATGAAGTCGAATCTAATTGCGCAGTGAAATTGATGCCCTTTAGGCGTTATCAAAATCGCTTCGGCTCCAACGTGATGCTTATTAGAAGAGCTGTCTGTGAACAACTTCCATGAGGGAGTTTGGCTTTGAGGTTCAAGCTCTTCTGCCCCTTCTGGCTGCTCGCTGTCTGGGAGCCTAGTGAGTTCTGCGATGAAGTCGGCCAGAGCTTATCCTTTTATCGCTGCTCGTGGTAAGTAAGAGATATCAAACTGCCCAAGTTCAACCGCCCATTTCAATAATCAGCCTGCGGTTTCTGGCTTCTGCAGAATTTGCCGTAGAGGTTGGTTGGGCAAATTATGATTGGGTTAGCTTGGAAGTATGGCCGGAGATTTCTGGAGGCTAAGATCAGGCAGTAGGTTAATTTTTCAATAGGAGGATACCTCAGTTCTGCTCCTATTAGCCCTTTGCTTACATAATAAATGACCTTTTGCACGCCTTCCTCCTCTCTTACTAGAACAACAATAGCAGCGTATTTTGTGATTGCCAAGTAGATGAACAGAGTTTCTTTATCAATCGGCTTTGATAGAATCAATGGCTGCGACATGTGCGTCTTTAAAGCTTGAAAAGCCTACTCACACTCCTCCGTCCATTCGAACTTCTTTTTGCCTCTAAGTAGATTAAAAAATGGGACTCATTTGTCCATAGATTTAGAGATAAATCTACTTAGAGCAGCAATCCTTCCGGTTAAACTTTGAACATCCTTGATCTTCATTGGCGATTTCATATCGACCAGGGCTTTGATCTTCTCGGGATTGGCCTCAATTTCTCAAGAGTTTACTATATATCCAAGGAATTTCCCTGATCCTACTCTGAAGGAACACTTGAAGGGATTCAGCTTCATTTGATATTTGTTCAAGACGTTGAAGCACTCTTGTAAGTCCCCTATATGTCCTTCTGCCCTTTTTGACTTAACCAGCATGTAATCGACATATACTTCCATGTTTGTACCGATCAACTCCTTGAACATGTGATTGACCAGTCGCTGGTAAGTCGCACAAGCGTTTTTCAAACCGAAGGGCATTACTTTGTAACAGTAAAGCCCTGTATCGGTCCGAAAGCTAGTGTGATCCTCATCAAGGGGATGCATACTGATCTAATTGTACCCGGAGTATGCATTCATGAATGAGAGGATCTCGTGCCCTGTAGTGGCATCGACCAGCTGGTCGATTCTAGGGAGTGGGAAACAATCTTTAGGGCAGGCTTTATTAAGGTCTGTGAAATCCATGCATGTTCTCCACTTGCCATTCGGCTTGGGAACCAGTACGGGATTAGAGACCCAAGATGGATAAAACGCTACCCTGATGAATCCATTCTCCTTTAGCTTCTCGACTTCTTCCTTAAAAGGTTTTGATCTGTCTTTGTCGAGCAACCTCCTTTTATGTTGTACTGGTGGAAAACTCTTGTCTACGTTCAGGACTTGGATAATGACCAACGAGTCTATTCTAACCATGTCTTTATGCGACTAGGCAAAGACTTCTTGGTTTTTCGTTAAAAATTCCACTAGTTCTTATTTCGTTGTTGTCTCTAAGTTTTTGCCGACTTTCACAACCCTGGTCGGATCTGCTTCATCGAGTTGGACCTCTTCAAGGTCCTCGATGGGTCCTATCTCTTCATCAAAATCCCCAAAGCGAGGATCCAAATCTCTGTCCTCACTTTGGGCAACACTCTATTTGGTGACACAATCACCTGATTGGACTTGTACGTCACTGGCCGTATGCAACTCCTTCCCGACAGCTTCCCTCGATCCACCTTTCTTCGCCTTAGATATCGAGGCGTTGTAGCACTCCCTCGCTTCTCGTTGGTTTCCCAACACGCATCCTACCCCTGCGTCAGTTGGGAATTTCATGGCAAGGTGCCGAACCGAGGTAACGGCTTGCAGGTCGACCAAAATTGGCCTCCTAATTACAGCATTGTACGCCAAAGGACAATCAACTACTTTGAAAGTAATGAGCAATGTCATGTTCGTAGGCGCAGTTCCTGCTGTAACTTGGAGCCTAATCGACCCTGTTGGCGCGAGCCCTTCACTAGAAAAACATATATGGTTTGGTTGCACGGCTCCAGGTCCTTAACAGAAAACTTCATCCTTCCCAGTGAAGACTTATACAAGATGTTGATTGAGCTTCCTATGTCAACCAACACCCTCTTCACCATCATGTTGGCGATTTGGACGTCAACGACCAGTGGATCAAAGTGTGGGAATCAGACGTGCTGAGCATCGTCCTTAGAGAAGGTTATCAACTCCTCCTCTATTCGAGCTTTCTTTGGTGCTCAATCCTCCACACTCATCATCTCGATGTCCTAGTCGTGGCGTAAGGTCCGAGCGTATCACTCCCTTGCTTTCCCACTATCCCCTGCAAGGTGTGGGCCGCCACAGATGGTGAGTAACGTACCTGCCACAGGAGCTAGCTGTAAAGGTGGCTAGCATTGGTGTGCAGGCGTCGGCTCGTTGCCACCTTGAGCCTCTTGCTGAGACCCTTCTGCAACTCGTATGTATCTCCTTAGGTGTCCCTGTCTGATTAGGAACTCAATCTCGTCCTTCAACTGGTTACACTCATTGGTGTCATGTCGGTAGTCGTTGTGAAAATGAATTTTTTTTTTGTATCTCTCTTGGAGATATCCTTCGTTATAGGTGCGAGTCGTTTATAAGGGACATTAGAGCTGGTCGCCTGGTAAACCTCTGCTCTACTTTCGATAAGGGCCGTATAGTTGGTGAATCTCGGCTCATATCTATTGCCTTTGGGGCGTTTATTTTCAGATGTTGACGGCTCATTGCCCGCCCTTTTTCCACCATTTCTGCCATTTCCGTTCTCGTTGCCGTTGCCATTGGTTTTATCCAACCCGTTGGAGGCTTTGGCGGGATCTTCCTTTGGTCCCTTGTCTTTCGTAGGCGACTTCCCCTTGTTGGCGATCGCATCCTCGAGCTTGAAGTATCAATCAGTTCGGTCTAGAAACTCCTGGGTACTCTTTACCCCATTCTTTCTTAGGCTGTTCCAAAGGGGAGAATGGCGTCTAACCCCAGTAGTTAGGGCCATCATCTTTCCCTCGTCGCCCACTGTTTTGGCTCCAGTCACTGCTCGCATAAAGCACTGGACGTACTCCTTTAAGGGCTCTCCCTCTTTTTGGCGTATCTCCACCAGCTGGTTGGCCTCAGTGGGGTGTACGTGACCCGCATAGAATTGTCCATAAAATTCCTTTATGAACATTTCCCACGATACTATACTAGCAGGAGGGAACTTAAAGAACCACTCCTGGGAAGTGTTGGATAGGGTGGCGGGGAAGATCCTGCAGCGGGCATTGTCTGACACCTTCCCGAATATCCATTTGTATCTCAAACTTGTTTACATGAGATACTGGGTCCTCGTAACCATCAAAGTTCGGCAATACTGGCATTTTGAACTTGCTGGAGGTTTCTGCCACAACAATCCTCTGCAAAAACGGAGTGCCTTTACGTTGGTTGTACTCTATGTGGGATGTTCGGCTCCCGACCAGCTGTTGTACCACCTGGTTCAAAGCATCAATTTGAGCCTGAACCGCGTCTGGGATCGCTGGGGCGACTGGTGCTGGAGGAGCGTACTCATCGTGCCTCTCACGTCTGTCGTTGAGTATGTCCCTCAAGTCATCATCCCTGCACCTTTGTTCGCTAGTGCCCAGCCAATCAAAGACGTTATGTTGTCGGGGTTTTCCCCCAGCGTTATGGCTCGCAGGCTTATTTTCTCTTGGTGGGGGGCTTTTGTCTCCACTTCTTTCCTCATGTCCCCGACTTGCATTCCTCCTACCAGAATCAAGCTCATTATAGTCATGGTCGTCTCTAAACTGCAGCCGAATATGTCGCGACCGGCTAGTCACGTTGTTTCCTCCTCTGGCTGGCATCTCCCGAGCGTTAGGGGGAGGCCTGCGCTGGTCGGTGGGTCCCCGTGCATTATTATCCCATGGGGGGCCCTGACCACAGAGTCTGACTTGTTGTGCCTTCTGTTGGCAGAAGGACGCTGCCCCCTACTTGGTGGATTTGGCTCATCGTCCCCTGGGCGTCTAGGGTTGTGGGGAGGCTGCTCGACCCTATTCTGCCTCTGGCGCTGAGGATTGCCGTGACCAGCTTGAGAGGGTGGTTGTTGCTCAGGATCCCGAATTGGGACATGATTCTGAGCAACAAGCGGCTGCTCCGGCCTTTGAGGGCTTGCTGGCTGGAGTGGAGGACTCAGATTGGGGGCCCGTTGCAGTGGTGCATTTGGTGGCTGAACCGTTTGAGAGGCCGGCACAGCCTGTCCTCGAGCCAACTGAATGGCTGCTTCAAGAGCGGCTGTGGCATCTCTCTGCCGACGATCCATGTCCACTTGCTGTTCATTCAGCTCCTAACGTTAACGCTCAATCTCCCTCTGCTACAGTGCCAAGGTCTCTGATGCATTCTCCTGATTGGCCCTCAGATTGGCCAACTCATCCTGCAACACCCCCAGTGTTGCCCTTAGCATCTCAGAATCCATTTCCTCCTCTTCAAAATCCAAGTGTTGTTCATTTTCAGCCATATTTGAAGGAGGAGGTTGAGATGATGCAGCGCCAGCAACCTGTCCAGCTCTCTTGGATGTCTTTGCCATTTGATCTTCTTAAAGCTTTTTGATTAATCTCTCAATGAAAGCACCAAAATGTTGACCCCTTATTTAGCCAACGACACGGAGTCAAAATAATGACAAAGAACAAAAAGGAAATCAAGAAGAGAATCAAACGGGTAGAAAGTGACACAAGTGATTTATAATGGTTTGGCCCCAACTGTGTGGTAATAACCTACGTCCACTTAGTGTTCTTATTGATATTGAATCCCAATGTCGTGATCAAAGAACTAGGGTTCTTGAGTTTCACAAGCCTTAGGAGAATTACAATTTTCGATGAATAATCACACTATGATTTTCTCTTAAAATGCAAAGATTAAAAGTCTCAGAGTTCAAAAGTCCCTTCCTTGAGCCTTCTCATTCTTATTTATAGGATCAAGGAGGTTACATGAGCCGATGGGCCTTAATTATCCTTAATATCAGCATATAAAGGTAATAAAAAGAAAATATAATAAATTTAGTTATTACAAGATTGTGTATCTTAAAGGAATTAAATAGAAGCATGCGACCAGGCTGGTCGCATCTAAACGTAAGATCTGATGAAGCAATAATCATCTGGTCGATAGGCGAACAACATCCCTTCACTTCAAAACTACCACGTGCCAACCACGTGTAAGAAATTATTGCCACATCATCAGGAGCTGTTTTTTGGTAAACACTTCCCATTGCCGAGTCTACTCCCTCTAACCAGTGAACGTATTTTCCTATAAGTATATCATCCCTTGGTTTGAAAAGTTTTTCCTTTTCTTTTATCTGATAAAATTTTTATTCTTAACCATGTTCGTCCACAACACTCTTTTTGTTACCATTAGGATATTTCTAAGTGTTCATAGGGAATAGGTTTCGATTTAGGTTCAACGGGTGAGTCCAAACATGTTTTATAAATAAGGCATTCATAAAACTAGGGAAATTTATGAGTAAATCTGGGTAACCCTAATGGTAAATTGGTTTAAAGAATACCCATTCGGGGTAAAGAAACTGAAGGGTCTTTAGGTTTAAAACCAAATAGCTTAGGGCTTACGTTTTCTTGGGTGGTTTTACGCTAAATCCCTTCCCAAGGAAAGTAGTGGTCTGAAATTTTTGACACACAGATCCCTAAATATTAGGGGACTGTTAAGAACTTGAGGCGCGTAGCTTTGGATATCGCGTGGCACCACGCGATGTGTTTCGGATAACTTTAGCTCGTGTAACAAAAATAACCCATTTTGCCTGTATCCTTGCGACATAGTTATAGTTCATCTTAGGTCGCCTACTAACTAGGCCGCTTTGTCGTCAGACGATCTGATGGCCCCCCCAAAGAAGAAATCTGGAAGCTCATTTACCCAACGCAAAGACAAAGGGAAGTAGGTCGCCCCTAACTCTCCCATTTTGCACTTCGGTCCAGTAGTGTAGAAGGAAGTTCCCGTCGACCCCAACGCATTCTTCGAGGCTGAGCACATCTTCTCAAAGATCACAACTTAGGGGAAAGTGAATAATATTATGTTGAGCCACAACATAGAGATCGGAGCTGGGACTCTCCTCGCCCAACTTGTGTTTGAAGGGGAACGGAGCTGTGCCCCTTTCCAAGACGACTATGCGGCTTGGAGTGATGAGCACTTGAAGGCTAGGGCCTTCCTTCCCCTAGGCCAATATTTCGTAGATTTCTTAAACTATGTAAAACTGGCTCCTTTTTAGCTCCCCCAAATTCATATACACTTTTGGCAGGGCTTAAATATCTGTTCTTGAGACATGAGTGGGAGGTCCCCACCCCAGCAGACATATTATACTTCTTCTACCTCAAGGCAAACCCTGACCAGAGGGGACGCGGTGATGGGTTCTACTACCTTATGTAGTTTCCAAAATCTGTCTCCGTCATTGAGCTCCTAGCCATCCAAACGACTATAAAGATTTAATCTTTATGTCGAATGGCTTCAAGAATTGCGAACACCGTTACTTCAACCATCCTTGCAAGTCTTCCATCTTTGTAAATCTAGCTCGGGAACTTTTATTTCTTTTACTTAAAATATTTTTCTTGTACCCGTCATGATTGAATTTGCTTTTCATGTAGCCATATTAGCTAGGACGGGAAAATCTGTGACCCTCGGGGGTAAGTATGAGAAGTTGTCCAGACTTCCCCCCAGTGAAAAGGACTATCGCCAGGTTGTGAATGATGTCACGATGCTAGCCTGTAAGTTGATCGGCGAGGGTCAAACACTGGCCCTAAGAACCCAGGCTCATCTTTCGGTGATCCCCAAGCTTCCTTCCTCTCAAGAGGCCTTGCCAGCCACCGAGGACACTGAGGAGGAAGAGGACAAGGTACCTCTCGTGCAAAAAAGGTGGGCCCCCGAAGCAGACTAGAGACCTGATCTTGACTGAGCTGCTTCTGGGGCAACAGTCGACCCCTCCATCCAAGGTAACCCATACCTTTTTAGGGAATTAGATCGGGCTGCTGCTAGCTTTAGGTTAATTTGTTTTAACCCTAACCAATTAGTTAGTCGCCACCCCACTGATTCGAACCTAAACATAACTCTCCTCCAATGCGTGGACTGTTTGGTGGTGCACTACGACCATAGCTACCCCAAAGGCACCATTATTGTTGACAATACACTACACTTTAGGTCGTCTATTTTTGAAGAATATGGAACTAACCTTAGGACTTGGCCCTCTCTGCTCAAAGGGGCATTTGCTCTTGGATTTAGGCAGTATGTACATGAATCTAGCCCTGAGGATGGACTTGAACCCCCTAAGATTTTAGAGATTGTACCCCTAGATTCACCTCCTCTCCATTTCTCGCAGAGCCGGTGGTCAGAATGCTTAGCCCGGTTCATACACCCGAGCTGGTGATTATAGATTCCTCCCCCAGCCCGGAGGGTAGGATCTTTATCTCTTCTTTCTTTATATATATGTGTTTGACAATTTTTGTGAACTAACCCCCTTTGTTCTTTATAGGTGAAAGAAATGGAACAAGCATGAGCTCCCGACCTAAGGACTGCTTTTCAGGCTAAAAAGCCTGGAGCGGGCCTCGTTGTGAAGAGACCCAGAGTGGCGAAGAAGACCACCCCTGCAGCAGGAAATACTTCAAAATCCCCTACTAAGGGTAAGGACACGAACTCAGCTCGGGAGCCAGCTCTGATGACCTTTGTCACCGTTGGGCAGGTTCCCCCTCCTCCACCTCAAATTATGCCTCCTCTTTAAGTGATACAGGCTGATGCCCCCACCGTCCGAATATGGGTTGATCCTCAAGACCTGGAGAGGATCCTGGAAGCCTTTCGGGGTATTATTTATGAGACAGCGTCTCATATGGTGGGCCACGCCTATAAAGCCAATATGAGGGACCTGAGAACCATAGAGGAGCACAGCCCAGAGAATGTCTTCGAGTCCACCATGGGGATGAACCTCACCGTGAGTTCTTATCCCACATCTGGTGATGAAATTTTTTTTACTGTGTTCTTCATCTTATATTTTTGACTTGTTTTGTTATTTTGTAGTCCGTCCTAGACCAATACCGCAACATAACTTGTGCTAGGGCCAGAAATGAAGAGCTCCAAGCCAAGCTGGCCACTGCCAAGGAATGTGAGCAGGCTGCCAAAGATGTATTGACAACTGCTTAGAAGAATGAGCAGGCTGCCAAGGCTGCTCTCACCTCTTCCCTAGAAAAAGTGCAGGCCACAAAGACCGCACTATCCGCCTCCCAACCTCAAACTGCAGAAGCGAACCATCGTATTGAACAGCTTCAGGTCGAGATTGGTGAGCTCAAAGGAAAACTACTTGAGGCTGAAATTAAAGCCAAGAAAGAGAAGGCAGCGTCATCATCAACCATGGAGAAGATGCTATACAACTGCCGGGCTTTCAACTAGGACGAGAACTTCTCTTTTATGGAGCCCAGGTTGTGGGATCCGTACCTTGCTAAATTAAAGGCTAGATTCTTGCAAGAACCCTCAAAAACTGGTGAGGCTTCTGGAGCAGAGGAGGGAGATGGCGAGGAGGTCACCTCAGCGGGGCGAGCTGACGGGGCCCAATAATTTTATTTATGATTTTCTTTGTAATTGTCAACAGTCTTTAAAAAATTGCCTTCGGGCTCAATTCAAGGTTATTTCTCCTCGATGTGACTATATATTTGTTTGTCTTATTTTTAATATATATCTAATTTTTGATCCATTTTTCCTTCCTTTATTATATTCTCATGCTTACGAATCTTTACTCTTGTACATTCAAGACTTTAGGAATCGACTTTTAGATCGAGATAGATCATATCAAACTTGGTTATATCCATGTTTTTGTTTGCTTATTTGTATCATACCTGTTAAGAATCAGGCCTTGAACATGGTTATATCCAGGGTTTTTAATGATTTAAACTTAGTTCGCAATAGGTTTTATGAAAACCGAGCTTTAAAAAGTTGTTGAATAATCAATTTTTCCAAACTTCTAAGTTTCAGACTTGGTTACGTCCATGGATTCAAATGATTTAAACTTAGTTCGCGCTAAGTTTATTGAAAACTCGAGCTTTAAAAAGCCGTTGAATAATCAATTTTTCTAAACTTCTAAGTTTCAGACCTGGTTACGTCTAAGGTTTCAAATTAGTTCGCGCTAGGATTATTGAAAACTTGATCTTTAAAAACTAGTTGAATAATCAATATTTCCAAGCTTCTAAGCTTTCTAATCTTTATCCGAGCAGGCTTAATTTTGCCAACCTCGGTTATGTGCCCCCCAAGTAACCAGAATGCGTAAACTTTCCTGGCTACTTTTACAAATACAAGAACACGAGCTTGCAATAACAACACTAAGAAATAGTTATTTAACAATCCTTCTATTATTTAATAAACATGGCTTTTATAAATAAGCCTTACATTGATGGTGGTACTATTAATAATACTTATTCAAATGCAGAGCATTCCAGGTCCGTGGGACTACTTCTCCATTTAGTCGAGCTATCTTAAAAGTTCCATCTAGTAAGAGATCTACAATCTGGTATGGTCCTTCCTAGTTCGGGCCTAACACACCATCCTTAGGGTCTTTATTCACCAAAAAGTCCCTTTGAAGAACCAGGTCTCCTAATCCAAGTCTGCGCCCCTTAACTTTAGAATTAAAATAGCGTGATTTTTGTTGATAATAGGCGAGCTGTAATTGTGACTCCTCTCATTTTTCTTCAATCAAATCGAGAGATGCGTTAAGTAATCCATCATTTTGTTCTTGATTAAATGTCCTTTACCTGTGAGTATCTACCATGGCTTCGATTGGAAGTACGACCTCGCTTCCAAAATTTAGGGAAAAAGGAGTATGCCCCGTAGAGGTCCTGTGAGAAGTTGGGTAGGCCCAAAGTACTTGCGGGAGCTGTTCGGGCCATAATCTTTTGGCTTCATCTAACATCTTCTTCAGGCTGGCCTTAAGTGTTTTGTTTACAGCCTCGACATGCCCGTTGGCTTGCGGATCTGCTACTGACGAGAAACTCTTTGTGATGCCATATTTTTCATAGAAGTCAGTGAAGAGATCGCTATTGAATTGTGTCCCATTGTCTAACATAATCTTTCTAGGAATCTCAAACCGACATAATATTATTTACCACGACGTCCAGGAATCTTTTTGAAGTGATGGTTGCAAGAGGTTCGGCTTCTACCCACTTTGTGAAGTAGTCGATCGCCACCACCACGTAACGAACTCCCCCCTTTCCCATAGGTAGGGAGCCTATTAGTTCGATTCCCCATACCACAAATGGCCATGGGGATGAAATCATCGTTAGCTCGACCGGAGCAACTCGGGAAACCATGGCAAAATGTTGGCATTTGTCGCACTTCTGAACATGTGAGATCGAGTCTTTCGTTAAAGTGGGCCAGAAATAGCCCTGCCTCAGTATCATCATTGCCAGGTTTTCCCCTCAGCATGATCTCCACAAAAGCCTTCACGTATTTCTTGTAAAATGGTTTTGGCTTCCTTGGGTAGAGTGCATCGTAGGAGGGGCAACAAATGACCACACCAATATAAGGTTCCATCTATTATTACGTACCATGGAGCTTGATAAAGTATTTTTCTTGCGTCTTTTCTGTTGTCAGGTAACTTTCTAGATGCAAGGTATTCCATTATGGGAGTCATCCAAGTCGGCCTTATGTTGATCATTCCGACCTCTGTCACTTCTCCTGTCACGCTCGGGCTCTCCAAGAACTCCACTGGCACCACATTCAATGTCTCAACCCCTTTTGTGGTAGCAAGTCGTGCCAAAGCATCAACGTTAGAATTCTGCTCTCAGGGAATTTGTTCAACAGAGCTGTACTTAAATTCTTACAGTTCTCCCTTTACCTTAGCTACGTAGACCGCCATCTTGGTACCTCAGGCTTGATACTCTCCCAATACTTGATTGACCATGAGTTGGGAATCGCTATAGCATTGGATGGATTTCACTTTGAGTTCTCTTGCTACTCTCAGTCCTGCTAGTAAGGCCTCATATTCGGCTTCTTTGTTGGATGCTTCAATTTCGAACCTCAGAGATGTGTGAAATTGATGCCATTCTGGTGAGATTAAGATGATCCCAGATCCTGATCCATTCTCGTTTGACGATCCATCAACGAAAATTTTCCATAATTCCTGCAGCGACTCCCTCAAGAGCTCCTCTTGAAAACTGGTGCATTCAGCCATAAAATCAGCAAGGGACTGACTTTTAACTGAGGTCCGTAGCATGTACAATATCTCAAACTGGTTAAGTTTGATGGCCCATTTTAGAAGATGTCCCGACGTCTCAGGTTTTTGCAGAACCTGCCTTATGGGTTAGTCGGTTAAGACGTTGATTGAATGGGACTGGAAATATGGCCAGAGCTTTCTGGAAGCCAATATCAGACAGAATGCCAACTTCCCTATCAATGGATTTTGTGACTCGGCTCCAAGAAGTCTCTTGCTTACATAATAAGCTGGTTTTTTAGCACGGTCTTCTTCTCAAACTAATACGGCGCTGACTGCATTCTCTGTCACGACTAAATACAAGAACAAAGATTCTCCAGACATAGGTTTAGATTATACGGGGGGCTCGGCCAAATGGGTTTTTAGGTCGTGGAATGCATGTTTGCACTCCTCGGTCCACTCAAATTTTTTGTTTCCTCTGAGCAAGTTGTAGAATGGTAGACACTTGTCAGTGGATTTTATAATGAAACGATTAAAAGCCGCCACCCTTCCAGTTAGACTTTGAACTTCTTTACGCGGCCTGGGTGAGGGCATTTCCAACAACGATATGATTTTCTCAAGATTCGCCTCGATCCCCCTTGTGTTGAGTATGAACCCTAGGAATTTTCCATATGCCACTCTGAAAGTGCATTTATGGGCATTCAGCTTCATGGCATACCTCCTTAATATTCCAAAACACTCTTCTAGATAAGACACATGGTTGTTGGCAGTTTTTGATTTGAAAAGCATGTTATCGACATATACTTCCATATTTCTCTCGATTTGACTAGCGAACATCTTGTTGACCAAGCGTTAATATGTAGCCCCGAAACTCTTCAGACCGAAGGGCATAACTTTATAACATTATACGTTATGTTGGGTCATGAAGCTAGTATGCTTCTGTTTAGCAAGATTCATTGCAATCTAGTTATATCCAGAATATGCGTCCAAGAAGGACATGAGCTCGTGACCTGCCGTGGCATCTACCAACTGATCAATCCTTGGCAGTGGGAAACAATCCTTGGGACAAGATTTATTTAGAACAGAGAAGTCGGTACATGCCATCCACTTCCCTTTTGTCTTTGGGACCAGCACGGGATTGCGACCCAGATCAGGTATTTTTCCTACCGGATAAACCCGCATTTTAATAATCGAGCTACTTCTTCCTCAAGGGTTTCAGCTTGGATCGTTCCCAAACATCTCCATTTTTGAGATTTTGCAGGCACATTCTTGTCCAAATTTAAGGTGCGCATGATTACATTTGGACTTATTCCCACCATATCTTCATGTGACCAAGCGAAAACGTACAGGTTTTCTTGTGAGAAATCTACGAGCTCTTTTCTTTTGTCGACAAGATTCTTCCTAATCTTTACGACTTTTAAAGAATCTTTGGGGTCGATGTTTACTTCCTCGAGCTCTTCTATGGCTTAGAGTTCTAATTTGTCTTCGCCTATCTGTGGGTCAATGCCATCGCGTTGGGAGATGTCACCATCCTCTTTTTGCTGAGGTTCTTCCGTCCCGCGAGTAACTTCTACTTCCTGGGACTTTTCACCTCCGTCATTTATGACCATCGCTTGTTGCCCAGGTTGTGATTTTCCCTTCATAAAAATGCTATAGCATTCCCTAGCAGCGAGCTGATCACCTCTGATGGTGCATATTCCCATGGCTGAGGGGAATTTCATTGCTAGGTGGCAGATAGAGGTTATGGCTTCAAATGCCATCAGCATAGGTCGGCCTAAAATAGTATTGTATACAGCCAGACAATCGATTACCATGAACTTAAGTAACTTGGAAACAGTTCGCGAGTCTTCTCCCAATGTCACCACCAATCCGATCATCCCGATGGCTACCAACCTTTCACTAGAAAACTCGTACAGAGTCATTGAGGTCGCCTTCAAATCAGTTACAGATAACCCCATTTTTTTTCAGGGTGGACCTGAAAAGTAGATTCACAGAACTTCCGTTATCCACTAGTGTTCTTCGGACCCTCCAGTTGGCGAGCTGAACGGTTACGACCAACAGATCGTTATGTGGGGATTGGACGTGGCTGCATCCGATTCTATGAAAATGATTGGTTTCTTTTCCAATCGCTACTGTTTCGATAACCGTTGTTCCGGGATGAACTCCACCCCATTATGGGACTTCAGTTCGTTAATGTACCTCTTTTGGGCCTCGCTGCTCGTGCCTGCCTGATAAGGTCCTCCCGAAATGGTGGTTATATCTCCCCTACTATCGGAGGAAGGTTGACCTGATTTTCTTGAGCTCCAGTTTGACCTACTAGAGCTTCGGGGACTGATTGAGGATTTGGTCCAACAGGCTGATTAGGGACCACCCGATTTCGGGCGTACTGGGCCAACGGTCCAACTATGATGAGAGTTTCGATCTCATCCTTTAGCTATCAACAGTCATCAGTGTTATGACCGATGTCATTATGGAATCGACATAACTTTGAAGAATCTCTCTTTGCCCTCTGGTTCTTCAACAGTTCTGGCTTCTTCCATGGAAGGCGAGTAGAATTTTCCAAGAAAATGTGCTCCCTAGTGTCCGTTTGGCCAGTATAAGTAGCATAAATAAGTTTGAACTTCTCCACAGACTTATTTTTCTTCGTCCCGCTCTGGTCGCCCTCGCCATTTCCCTTCCTTTTGTTATTCCCCATTTGTTTATTCTGGGTAATGGTTTGAGCCGTAGCTGGAACGTTTATTACTGCTCCAACGGGCTGAACAGGGGTCTGGCTAGTTGCTGCAATAGAAGCTCACACCTCCTCTACGTTAATCCATTCTTGAGCTCATGCTAAGAATTCGTCCACACTCTTAACACCTTTTCTTTGGAGTTCCTACCACAGGTCACCCCTGACGAGGATTCCTATCCTCATTTCCATTAGCTTAGAGCTGTCATCAACATCCCTATCTCATGTCGCGACATTGGAAAATCTACTTAGATATGCTTTCAACGTCTCGCCAGGTTGTTGCTTTACGTTGGCCAATGAATCAGTATCAACCCGAGCTGCCTGTTAAGTTCAAAATGCTTTTTTGAAATCAGAAGAAAACTTATTCCATAAGCTTATGGAATACCTCTTGTATTGCTTAAACCATTGCCTAGTTGGCCCGACTAGAGTTGCAGGAAATAAAATATACCTTAGATCGAGCCCGACATTGTGAGCTATCATGCTGGTGTTAAACATTCAGAGGTGATCTGACAGATCTCCATCTCCATCAAACTTTGACAGGTGTGGCATTCTAAAGCCTACTGGATAGGTGGTCACAACAATATTTGTAGCGAAAGGCTCGAGCTCCTCATTTGAGCGCAATCGTCGTTTTCTTTTCCCGATAAAAGCCTCTTCATTTGCTCTTCCATTAAGGCTAGTCTTTCAAGGGTTTGGTCTCTAGTCCCTAGGTTACCTGGGGGCTGTTCAACAGCTCCCATCCTATCATATGTGTTTGATGGGTTATTGTCCCTCCAAGCTTGAGCTTGGTTTTATGGACGAATCTCATTTTTTTTTAGTATAGATAATATCTTCATTCCGAGCTGGATTCCTTCTCTGTGAATTCAGACGATCGTGCAAATCAGGTTGCAGATCATACCGAGGGCTCTATGCTAAACTCAAATGATTTCTTAGGTCGCCCTCGAACCTACTGCTACGACGACTATTGGTCTAGTAACTCCTATTTGCGAAGCTTACAGCTCGCGGTTGGGGCCGAGGATCTGGACTTTCGACACGTGTTTGTGGGACGTAAGTATTGGCAGATGGGGGAGGATTTCTCCTACTGTATCCATAAGCCGGAATGTCCCATTGAGGACGAGGTGGTGTCGGATGTCTTATAGGTGACGGGGGATGCCTTATTGGTGAGGCTATCCTCGTTCCATTAGGGCAGACTAAATTAGCCCGCCTATGTTCTACTCCAATGTCTTTAGTTCTCTGTGCCTGGTGATCCGATCGCAGTGTAGGAGGGTTTGTTGGAGCATTTCGCCTTCGTGAGCCTATTCTAGCCCCTCCTTGTGGATTGTCATGGGCAATCCTGGGGACCTGTGAAGAAGGCACAAAACTTGGGGTTGTAGTCCTAACCGACCGACTGACTTGTTGACGACCCCTATGATGATCACTGGGTCAAGCATTCTGGCGATCTTGCCCCGTAGGTATAGAACTTGGAGTTGCAATTCTGACTAACCGACTCAGTTTGGATCGGTTATTCCTGTGGGACTTATGAGACCCACCCTGCCTCTTTTTGACATAAGCGTCAGTTGCTAGAGGGGATAACCGAGCAAAAACCTCCTCAACCTGCTTGTTTGCCTTAGCGAGATGGCTCCTAAACTGTATGTTTTCCTACTCGACGGAAGTTAGGTAGTCTAGATTTGGGTTTAGTGGCAATGGCGCCAAACTCCCAGTGTCGCCTTGTCCCACCAGTTGTTTTCTCGGACGTTGCTGAATCTCAGGGCCACGTTCGTCCAGAATAGCGGTATGATGGGCCTCCTACCCACCAGGCTGTTCCATCTCATTATCAAGCATTGAACGAGTGAGCACCATGATGAGAATCGACTGGGATTTTGATGAAGCACTAATTTGCTCTCAATGAAAGCACCAAACCGTTGACGCAGTTTTTTGCCAACAGTGTATTAAGAAATAATAAGGCGGATTAGTGCTTAATGGTAAACTGTAATGGAAAATAATCAAAATTCACTATAGAACACGGAACTTTTACTTGGTTCAATGGTTAAAATCTACCTAGTCCACGAGTCAATATTATTGTTGTTATTCTCTCTATTTTGGCAGAGTTTCAGTATTACAGAATCATCCCTCTTTCCTATCCAATATTCCCAATATTTATAGGGGAATTCCATGGACAGGTTTGGGTAACCGCGTGAGTCAATCACGCATTTACATAATGTCTACATTCCATACAAATAATTCCCATTTATATTGGGATATGATTTGATCAAAAAGTAAATATTTCATGTTATCTTGGATAATAAATATGACAGCCTGGTCATGAATAAGCGTATAAGCAAATCCCGAATCTCTGGGGATCCTTTAGTATGCAGTATGCGTTATATCTGAATCACCCGAACTGCGTATCTTCAACGGGCTTGCATTCTGACAGCTATCCGACCCTGAGCTAGTGCTTTGAAGACTTATCTTATTCGTAGTTCGTGGTAAAGTCAGAACGCCTAACACCAGATCTGACCATTATGAACCTCAAGCTGTCTGTATAGATAATAATCATATATTCTACTTAACTACTTTTCCACGTAATTATCTACCAGCTGTACCCGAGCTGAGTGAATGAACTCGTGCTAAGATTAGGGTACAACAGCAATGGCTGGAGGTACATTTTTTTATCATCTCTTCGTATATGTTCAATCTATATATTAATTTTGCCTACATGTATAGTATTGTTCATCTGCCTATATTTCATTCAATCTAACAGTTGGTATCAGACACTTTTTCTATGCCTCTGCCTTGTTAATACACATATACTGTGCGTGTGTATATATATATCTATGTATATATAATTTTCAGTTTTGTATTGGCAGTATATCTCAAACCTTTCTTTGTAATCTGATTGTGTTTGTATTGCTTTTGTGTTTAAGTATATGTTATTTTGTTCATATCTAACATTTTTTTTTGGCGAATGTGCAAATATTTGATTTTGGTGTATTTATTGTATGATATATTTGCTATTATTCACGCAATATTAAATAATTGTGCTATTTTAAGAATGTAATTATATTTTGTTTTACAATTAAGTTCGTGTAGTTATTTTATTAATTCACCAAATCAATAAATGATTTTATTGTCTTATTTAGGATGTATTTTTCTACCATTAAGTGTATATATAGAATTATCGTATTTATTTTCCTACACGTAAATAATTATGCTAATTTGTATGAATATTTTGTTATTATTCATGCAAAATTTATTCTTAGTATAATTATATTTAAGTTTATATACATGGCTTTATAAGATGTTTTATACTCCATAATTGTGCTAGATATATTTAGATTATATTCAAACAATAAGATAGGTTGAATAATATTTAGCACATTTATATTCATAAAATATTTAGGGTGAATAAAATTATGAATAATACATAAAAAATTTTGTGGCTGACATAAGAACGCATAAAACTGAGACAAATACTCAATCTAGAACGGTTTTTAATGATCTTCAGATGACCACACTAGGAGCACTACTCTCTGTGATTGTCTATTATCACTACTACAAAAAAAAAAGCTTTTTAGGACTCGCGCTCCGTGAGTCCACTATATGAGAGCCTTAAAAATTGAGGTTTTTTAGGACTCGCATTACGAGTTCTAAAAGAATGTTTTTAGGGCTCGCATTACGAGTCCTAAATAGTTTTAGTTTTAATTTTTAAAAATTTAAATAGTAGCCAAAGCTCCTGCCGGAGCTCCGACGATGACAGCGGCGCCACCACCCCACGGTGGTGGTTTGGTCCGATCTTTTAGTGGGTTTTCAAGCCCAAAGCATAAAGAATGTAGTGGTTGTGGTCATTTGGCTTGGGGTGGCTCGAGGTGGTCGGAAAATGCCCAAAATGTTTCGAAAACCCACATATTCGCCGAACTTTGGAGGCTCTGTCGACTAGGCTAGGGGGCACGTGAGGCTAGGGAATCGTGGGGAAGGGGGTTGGGGAACACCGTGGGCCAACCCGTGTAGGCGGTGGGCGGCCGAAGAGCCATCATACGTGGCTGGGCAGTGGGGTTTCGTGAGAGAAACCCACATAAGTTTCCAAACTTTGGAGGCTCCGTCGACTAGGCTAGGGGGTGCGTGAGGCTATGGGCTCGCGGGGCTGGGGGTTCCAGGGGTCGGGGAATGCCGTGGGTCAGCATGTGTAGGCGGGGGGTGGCCAGAGCACCGCCGTTTGTGGCTGGGCAGTGGGGTTTCGTGAGAGAGAGAGAGAGACAGAGAGAGAGAAATGGGGGAAGCGAGCAAGGAGAGAAAGAGAGAGACAGAGACAAAGAATGGGCTGTTGTTGTTTTTTCTTTGTGATTTAATATATAATAAAACTTTAGTTAAAAAAAATTATTCAAACTTTTAGGACACACATAAGTTTTTAGGGCTCGCTTTGCATGCCCTAAAAGAAATTTTTAAGGACTCTCAATGAGTGTCCTAAAAAGTCTAGGAACTTTTGTTAAAAAAAATCAATTTTTTAGGACACACATAAGTTTTTAGGGCTTGCTTTGCGTGTCCTAAAAGAAATTCTTTAAGGACTCTCAATGAGTGTCCTAAAAAGTCCATGAACTTTAGTTAAAAAAAAATCCAACTTTTAGGACACGCATCAGTTTTTAGGGCTCGTGTTGCGAGTCCTAAAAGAAATTCTTTAAGGACGCTCAATGAGTGTCCTAAAAAGTCCATGAGATGTTTTTAGGGCTTGCATCTAGGTGAGTGCCCTAAAAAAGTGTCCTAAAAACATGTTTTTGTAGTAGTGTATGTTATAACGAAATTGTTCTTAAGTCTTCATAGAGCCTAAAACATAATGTCTAGTGAACCATATAATTTTAAATAATTAGGGAATAGCCATAATATCTTTAGTTATATAAAATTATATATTAATATGAAAGGATCACATAATGGACATAAATTGTGATTGAATATATAAATATAATAATTTTACCCCACATGAGTTTTATTATATTTATATAATTGATTAGGAAAATATATTAAACTAATTTTCTTAATTTTCCCACAGGAGTTATGATAATTAATTTAATAGTTTTATCATAAAGTTTAATTTAGATAGAAAGATCAAACCTTAATTTATCCTAAATAATTTGTTTGAATAATCTAGCATAATGTACATCCAATTTTATTACATTAAAAATTTAGCCCATAGGAAATTTTTGTTTACTAGAATTTAATCTTATACATTGGTATAACATGACTTCATTAAACCTCAATCTTTAAAAATCTAAATTTGTAATCCTATTCATGTAACTTCTTCATCCTCCTCTAGTTTTGCTTAAATCCTTACCAAAATTCTTGAGCTTAGGGGTGATAATTTCAAAATCTGGAAGAAACAAGTTCTTCTTCATATAGGCTGCGCCGACATGGACTACGCAATAAGGAAGGATGGACCTGCTGCAATCACTATGACTAGCACTGCTGCTGAGATTGTATTATATGAAAAATGGGAGCGATCCAATCACCTCAGCATCATGTTCATTATGTCCAAGATCCTTATAGGAATGCGTGGATCGATGGAGCAACCTGAGAATGTCAAAGACTTGATCAAAATGATTGATGAGCAGTTCGACACTTCGAACAAACCATTTTATGACAACCTCATCAACTAGTTCTCATCAACAAAGCTCACTGGTGTCAACGAGTTAGAGAACATATCTCATAGATGAGGGACATTTCTACTCCACTGAAAAAGCTCGATGTAGTCATTCCTGAAACTTTTCCGATTCACTATATCCTTAACAATCTTCCACATCAATACGAGCCTTTCTAAATTTCCTACAATGCACAAAAGGACAAATGGAGTATCAATGAACTAATAATCATGTGTGCTCAAGAAGAAGAAAGGCTCCTACAGGAACAAGGTTAAAGTGCTCACATGGCCACCCAAGGAAAGAAGCACAAACTATCTAAGAAGGACAAGGGGAAAAATAAAGTGCCTCCCAAGGCGAAATAAAGAAGGATTCCATCAAGTGTTTTTCTGCAAAAAGATGGGACATGCGAAAAAAGGAATGCGCCAAGTTCAAGAAATGGATGGATGACAAAGGTAATGCAATTTACTTTGTATGTTATGAATCTAATATGACTAATGTTAATATTAACACATGGTTGATTGATTCTGGATCAACAATTCACATTTCAAATTCCTGGCAGGGTTTACAAAACCTAAGGAAGCCAGTGGGAAGTGAGCAAAGCATCTTATCTAGAAACAAGATGGGCTCACATGTGGAGGCTATTAAACCAACCCTAATCTTCATAATTCCTTGTGGATTGAAGCTCTACAGACATCAGTGTATATATTAAACCAAGTTCCAACCAAGGCAATCTCAAAAAATCCTTTTGAATTATGGAAAGGTTGGAAACTGAGTTTGCAACATGTACGCATTTGGGGATGCCCATCTGAAGTTAAGGTATATAATCCACAAGAGAAGAAACTGGAATAAAGGACCATAAGTGGATACTTTATTTGATACGTTGAAAGGTCTAGAGGTTACAAGTTTTATTGTCCATCTAATAGCACTAGGATTGTGGAATCAAGGAATGCAAAATTCTTGAAAATGCCTTGATTCGTGGGATTGATCAATCAAAGGATTTAGGTTCTGAGAAATATCTTTCAGAACCCTCCACCTCAAGAGAAAAATTTATTGTGGTTCATAACACCCCTGAAGTCCAAATGGATGTTGAACCACCACAACCAATTGTTGAAGATCCATAAGTCAATAATGAAGTTCAAATGGATCAAGTTGTTCAGGAGTTGCCTATAATTGTTGAACAACAAGCTGAACCACCTGTTCCCCAAGATCCTGCGGGTGTAGCCTTAAGAAGATCCATTAGGACAACAAAATCGGCCATACCTAGTGTCTACATTGTGTATTTGCAAGAATCTGACTACAATATTGGAGTTGAAAATGATCCAGAAACATTTTCACAAGCTATGAATAGCAAAGAATCGAAACTATGGTTCATTGCCATGAATGAAGAAATGAATTCTATGAAGAGCAATGAAGTCTGGGATCTTGTTGAGTTTCCTAATGGAGTGAGGTCTATTGGGTGTAAATAGGTCTTCAAAACAAAGAGAGACACAAATCTAGACTCGTTGCAAAGGGATTCACTCAAAAATAAGGAATTGACTACACGGAGACCTTTTCTCCAATATCTAAGAAAGGTTCCCTCTGAGTTATCCTAGAATTAGTTGCTCATTTCGATTTAGAGCTATAGTCGATGGATGTGAAAACTGCCTTCCTAAATGGTGACCTAGAGGATGAGGTATACATGAAACAACCAAAAGGTTCTCTTCTAGTGATGGTGAGCATTTGGTGTGCTAGCTTAAGAAGTCCATTTATGGTATAAAACAAGCGTCCCGCCAATGGTATTTAAAATTCCATGATTTCAAATCCTCTTTTGGATTTGAAGAGAATGTCATGGATCAATGTATATACCAGAAAGCTAGTGGGAGTAAGATTTGTTTTCCTATTTTATATGTGGACGATATTCTTCTTGCAACCAATGATAAAGGCATGCTATATGAGGTGAAGAAATTTCTCTCAAATAATTTTGAGATGAAGGATATGGGTAATGTGTCGTATGTCATTGGCATTAAGATCCATCGAGATAGATTCAAAGGTATCTTAGGTCTATCTCAAGTAGCCTACATTAACAAAGTTTTGGAGAGATTTCGAATGAAAGATTGTTCACCAAGTGCTGCTCCAATTATTAAGGATGATAAATTAAATCTGACCCAGTGTCCAAAGAATGATTTTGAAAAGGAAGAAATGAAGAACATCCCGTATGCTTGTGCTATTGGAAGCTTAATGTATGGCACAAGATCCGACATCTCCTTTTCTATCAGAATAATAGGAAGATTTAAGAGTAACCTGGGGTTAGACCACTGGAAAGTTGCAATGAAATTTAAGAGGTACCTTCAGAGTACTAAGGATTACAAACTCATGTTCAGACAAACCGACAACCTGGAAGCAGTTGGCTACTCAGATTCAGACTTTGCTGGTTGTACTGATTCATGTAAATCAACCTCTGGTTACGTGTTTATATTTATCGGTCCAGCTATATCATGGAGGAGTAACAAACATACCTTGACTGCTACTTCTACTATGAAAGTCGAGTTCGTTTCATGTTTTGAGGCTACATCGCATGGTGTATGGCTAAAGAGTTTCATTTCAGGCCTTAGAGTTGTAGATTCCATATCAAGGCCATTGAGAATATTCTGTGACAATTCAGCTATTGTATTCATGGCTAAGAACAACAAAAGTGGAGTCGAAACACGCACATCGACATAAAGTACTTACCCATGAGAGAACGTGTTAAATAAAATTAAGTGGTCATTCAACACATTAGCACTGAATTGATGATTGCTGATCCTTTGACAAAAGACTTGCCACCTCATAAATTTAAGGATCATGTAGTGAACATGGGACTTGGTTCCCTTGTGTAAATTTATTTTACAAACTGAAGTTATTATCAATGAAACTCTTATTTTGATGTTTTCTCATATTTATGCGCATCTTAATTTTATTTGAGAAAAATTTATCTTCGTAGGACCAGAATAAATATAGGGTTTTAATCATTTAAGTACATAGCCACGTAAAGTACATTGTTATGTAATAAATAAATTGTAATACATGGAAGATAATACTCACCATAAAAGAGGACCTATCGCCATGGTTCATGTGCTTATTATGTAACAAGGATAATCGTTGGGCTTAAGTTATACTTTAATTTAAATGTTGACCAAGTAGGAGAATGTTAGAATATTTATTTATATGGTATATAAAATCAATTATGTTACAACTAATTGATTTAAATTCATTTAATATATCAAAGTCAATATTTTATTTATTGGCAAATATTCTAATTAATGGTCAACATTATTTGTTACCCGATTTTTCATATTCCAACTGATTGAGAGAATATCTCAATCTATGGCAGAGATTCTAATGGAATGTTTCACCCTATAAATATAGGGTATCGGTCCCCAAGCTTACTGCTTATTTTTCTGTCTTTCAGTAACTCCATCTAAAAGAGTTAGTGAAAGCTTGGAAGCTCGTGTACTCGTTCTAATTTATGTTATTTTTCTTTTGTAGAACTAAAGCTTATAGATCGAGATTATCAATAGCAATGGATGGAGGTACTGATTATCAAAAGCTTATTTTTCGATTCTCTCTTCGTATATGTTCAATCTATATATTAATTTCACCTACATGTATAGAATTGTTCATATGCCTATATTCATTCAATCTAACAGAATATTCTTGAGAGATCTTTATAAATGGTAGTACGTGTGAGAAAAAGTGAGTAAAAATAAATGTGAGATTCTATATGTTTCTCACCCTATCAAAGTGGAAGTGTTTATAATGAAGGCTTATTTATATTATTGATAATCATTCAGATGATTATACATAAGCAGATCGAGAAGTGTTGTTATGTGCTTCAACAACATCCATACTAACAATTTATGGTCCTTGAAATTAATTCATTTTAAAAAAATAATTTAATTTTAACAATTAGAAAGCACTAAAGTAAGTTTTGGGTTCTAGGCACACATGCCTAGTGTAATGCCCTGAATTTCTTAATAAGGGCTAGGACCTTGATTAGGAGGTCGAGAGGGCCATAATTGAGTTATGATGCTATTTAATGATCATATGCATGTTTATGTGAATTATATTATTATATAATGATAAATGCATGCATATGGGAGTATTTATAATTATGAGGGCATTTTAGTAATTTGGCCGTTGTGGGCATAAATGGGTATTTTGGTGCATGGTTGTGATTAATTAATATAGCCACATTATAAGGTGGATTGGTTCGAGCTATTCGGCATGAGACAATCATGGAATGTAAGTGTTCGGTCTAGTCATAACGAGTTTAAGTTCGGGGCTCGGGGTGAGTCTCGGGGTCATTTCGATGATTAGAACATTACCGGGAATTAAAGGGTAATGGGATATGATTTATTGGCATTTGAGAATATTGAGAATAGCGGGAATTTGAGGGTGTTAATTATAATTAACGAGATAGGCGGGAAAGGATGATTTTACCCTTAGGAGTCTTTAGAAACCTTTATTAGACCTAGGGGCAAAATAGTCTTTTCACCCCTAAGATTTATATAAACTCAAGGCTGTAGAAAAACAGAACAAAAACAGAGCCTCATCATCCTTATCTTTCTCCCTCACCCGTGCACCATTTTCCCTCTTTAACTCTTTGGAATTTTGAAGCCAAATTGAAGGGGCAAGCTAGGAGATCAAAGGTGGGAGCTTAGAAACTTAGTTCAACCATTGAAGAGGGTTTAATCTCGAGTTTAAGGTAAGTTTCAGCCATGAAATCTCTGGTTTTACTCTGTTTTTGGTTTAAGTTTTCAGTTTGTGATTTCTTGATGGATAGTTGGAATTAATGGAAGCTAGGTTGGTGTTTAGCTTGGGTTTTGATGAGGGTGAGTTGTAGATGAAGTTTAGTGGTTAAATTGGGTGTTAGGTTGATGTTTGGGACTGGTTTGAAGGGTTGGTTTCAAGGAAAAACGCAGGGGAAGAAAATTGGTTCTTGCTGTTTTGTGTAAAGGGTCGCGGCACGGCCATGGTGAGTCGCGGCCTGCGTTGCTTTCTGGGGGAGATAAGCCTCTGTCAGAGGTGTGAGCCACGGCGCGGCTAGGGAGGACCCCGGCCCATAAAGGCATTTTTGGCCAGAAATGGGTTTTTGACTTGGGAATGCTAGCCTTAGGCCTCGGGGTCGATCCTACTACTCGATTTAGTTTGGATTGATGTCCCGGAGGCTAGATATTGGTTTGGGAACTTATGTTAATCATTCTTATTAATGGTGTCTCGTATTTGGTTATGACTAGGTGACCGCTAAAGGACTAAAAGTTTATCGTTCTCAAGGGTCGTTCTTTTAATCATTCTAGCTCGAATCTGAGGTAAGAAAACTGCACCCTGTGTATATGTGACATGAATGGCTAATCTTGATGCATGTTGGTTGATTATTAAACGTGACATGAAATGCTATTATTGGTGCATGTTGGATTGTTAAATATAATGCATATGATGCAGGAGAAACATGTGATTAGGACATGCTTTATATACTGAGTATGATATCGTTCAGAGCTTGAGCCTCTGTGTTCGTGCATGGTCCTAATTGTACTTGTACTAGTTAAGTAAGCATGTTGAATACCTTGTATATGAATATTGGACATGTGATATATGTTTGGTGGCATGGCTTACTTGTGTATGGCACTGGCTTATTAGTCAGAATCGGCAATGGTGTTAGATCCATTGTGAAGCTGTGATTTATTAGTCAAGTTCACAATGAGTTGAACACTGGTCGTGTTTTACTGACCTAAGAGTCAGAAATGGCATAGCGTTATGAATGCCAAGCCAAATGAAGATTAGATCTAATTGATATCAGCATTGAATGACTCATATGGGGTATTAATGCTGGACCGACCAGAAGGTCGATTAAAATTATAAGCGCTTGGCTAGTCTGAGACTAGTTATTCAGAGCCAGGGCATATGGCCCCGGTGACTGTTTGTCACATGGCTAGGGAACGATGTTCCACAGTTATGACTCTAGAGTCAGGAGGAAGGTTATGTTGGTGACTAATCACCATGCACCCATCCTGTTAAAGCTAGTGAGATGCTCACTTATTTGTTAAGCCCTGGTGATCCTATCGTCACATGGCTAAAGGGTGTTGTTCCCATATTAGTGACTTTTGATATTTGTTAAGCCCTGGTGATCTTATCATCACATGGCTAAAGGGTGTTGTCCCCATATTTGTGACTTTTTGTGATAGTCCCCTATTTGTTTGGACTGTTGGTCCTGAATAATTAATACAATCACTATTGATATTATATCATGTTATGTTGTGTTTTCTTGCTGGGCTTCGGCTCATGGGTGCTATGTGGTACAGGTAAAGGCAAAAGAAAATTGGACCATCCTTGAGTTGGAAAGCTTAGGTGATGACGTGTACATATGCAGCTGCTCGTCCGCCACGGCCGAGGTTTAAAGGGGAACTAGGGTTACCCCCTGTTTTTCCGCATAGAACGGCCTATTGTAAATATTTTCTTGTAGTAGACTTTGAAATTATAATTTTGGGATCCCAGCATATATATTAGACGTTCTAATGAAACGTTATATCTTAACCAAAATTTTTAATCCCTAAACCGCTAATCATACTTAGTTACACGATTTTGGCCAAATGACTCGATTAGCGAGTTTAGCACTGTTTACAAGGCACACCGTAACAATCCCTGGAGTTTAGGGCATTACACCTAGTTTGCTAAGATGAATAGGATATAGGTTGCAGGTTAATGTGGCTTGTGTTAGCATTTCAAAAAGGGTTATCAATTCTTCTGGATAACACCATTTTCGTGTTATGAAAGCTATTTTTTTTTTTATTTGGTTGTTTAGAAGACTAGATATTGTTTATGTTATCCAAAATTTCAAATTGATGATATGGCGGAATATCCAAATACATGTGTTAAATGAAAACATGATGACAAAGCAACAACTAGCTCGATGTTTCGATATCAAGCATAAATGGAAGAAGTATCTTATGAGTATGTGGTTGAGGTATGATATAAATCAATCAAGATACATACAAGATCGTTGTTCTTGTTCGGTAAATTGATCTAGTCCTTCTTAAACCTAATTTACACAGTTCAACCACCTTGTTATACAAATATAATGAATTTATATGTATTTTATTGCTCAATAATTGTAGTTTTACAAAGGTCCTATATGTATTTGTACGGAGTTAATTAGTTACATGGTTAATATTTACATGTAGCATAAATGAGCCTATTAATAGAGGGCTTCATTGTACATTTAGACTTAAGCCTCCAAATCATACTGAAATTTTAATTTTGTCAAATTGTAAAGAGAATTATGACTTAAGAAACTTAGTTGATTTGTTATTCATCTAATCTTGACATTTGAGCTTGAATAAGGGTGACTCATGGAAGTAGGTTATTACTATATTTTGAGGTTGAACCGCTTAAAAGATTTTTGTGTTTATTTATTTTTCAACTTTAGCTAGATTCGTTGTTCATAACATAATGTTGTTCATTAGTAAAATTGTCGTTATCCATTTCAGTAGTCTAACCGTTTATAGTAAAGACCCAAATATGTGCAATTGCAGGCTATTGATACAAGTTATCCTATAGTTAAGAGATGTGAATTAATTTGTGCTACTCTTGGTTTGTTTACTTGTGATCAGTATGCTAAATATTTGTTGGTAAATATTTTGGCACATGATATACGTGATGATAATATTTTTAGAAAGGATATTTGTGGTGATAATAACTAAGTCTTTTAAATATGTTGCACTTTAATACATAAATATTTTTTTTACAACTATAAATCTACTATCACCATTTTGGTGAGACCATTAGTGTAACATTCTAAATTTTCTAATTACGCTTAGTATCTTGATTAGTGTGTCGAGAGGGTACAAATGGATATTATGTACATTTTATGATTATATGCTTGAATATGTAAATTATGTGAGTTATATTATGATATGACTACTGTAGCATGTTTAGGCGTATTAAGTATGAATGTTGGGCCATTTCTTATGAGAAGTGTATTTTCGTAATTTTGACCAGTTAAGGGTGTATTTGTAAATATATGTGTTTTGTGATTTAGACCACATTATTATGTGAATATATTTGAGTTATGCGGCACGAGTCAACCCTAGTGAGAAAATTAGCGGTTTAGTCACAACTGGGAGTAATACCAAGCTCGGGGTAAGCCTAGGGGTATTTTGATGATTTAGTGCATAACCGGGATTTGTTAGGTAATGGAAAGTTATCTGGTGATCATTTGGGAAAATAGTGATATTTTGGGTTTAGCAGATTTATCTGAGAATTTTGAGTATAGAGCAGGATTAGAGAATCAAAATATGACATTTTTTCCCTTGAGGGGTTTGAGAGGAAAGTGGTGGAGTAGGGGAATTTTGGTCTTTTGGACCATATGGTTGGATAAGCCCAAGCTGAGTTGATTAACTTGGAAAACATTTCATTCTCTCTCTCTTTTCTCTTGTTACTCTCTCTCCCTCTCACTAGTGCTTTGGTTTCAAGAAAAACTTAGGAATTTTCTTGATCACTTTGAGTTTTGAGGTAAGCTTTGGTGGGAATTGGAGCTATAGTTGATATTGGAAGCTTGTAAGCTTAGGAACCAGCTGGGAAAATCGTGTAACAAAGGTAAAATTTAAGTTTTTGTTAAGTTTACTTTTGGTTTTTAAAGTTTTATTGAATTATGAGTTTAATGGAGTTTTGATTGAGTTTTAGGGTTAGTTTTAATCTTTCTGAGCTACTGAGGCCATTTTCATGGTCAATTGCGAGTAAAATCAGGTGTTAAAATGATTTTGGGATGTTGGGCGATTCTTAAAATCACTAGAATTCTAGGTTCGTGGGGTTGAGCCGCGGCACTGTTCTTGGAGCACCCCGGCCTGTATGAACTCAGAGGTGCTGGGATTCTTCTAAACCGCCTTGGCGTCGCGGCACCTGGTAGGTTGCGCCGCAGCACGTGCCTTGTGCCTTTGTGGTTTGGGGCTCTCTGTCTAGAGGCGCGTCGCAGCTCATTAGGAGCGGGCCGCGACTATAATTAAGGAAAATGGCCAAATGAGGTTTTGAGTTGCGGGGACTCAAACCTAAGGGCTCGGGAAGGATTCCACTACCTGATTTAGTAAAATTCGAGGTCTTGGAGGCTAAGACTCTTTCCAAAAGCCATTATTCGCTCATTAATGATGGTTATCCGTTATTATGGTTGTGACTAGGGTTCACCAATTGGCTCAGGAGGAAAAGGGTCGTGATATGTTTCTCGTTAAGGACCTAATGTAAGAAAACTGCACCTAGTATGTGGTGAGGGCTTGAGCCCAGTTATTGAATATGGTTATGTTGACGTGGTTTTTCACCAACAGTGAATAACGTAATTAGTTGGAATAAATTAATGCTTAATGATAAACCGTAATAAGTAAAATAGCACTTAGGGATGCTAGAAATAAAATATCAAGAACACTCGTTCCTTTTTTACGTGGTTCGGAGACTAAAATCCCCATAGTCCACGAGTCGATATTATTATTGTATATCTCTCTATAGTTTTTTTAGAGTATTGCATTACAGAGAAAGAACCTAACCCTTTCCTTATCCAAGGTCTTGGTATTTATAGAATAACCATCCCAGGATAGGGGTCGGGGTCATCACGTGAATACAAATCCTTCCTGTGACTTGTCTTACACAAATGATGAATATTACAATTTACATTAAGGTATGGTCTAGTCATTAGGTAAAAATGATCATGGGTCGTCTGGCATAATCGGACATGTGATGTATGATCATGCACGTTAATATTACATGTCCGAGAATTCAGGGATGAACGGACATGTGATGTCTGATCACGCACGTTTTTATATATAACGTATCCATGTTTATAAAGGTTCCTGGAAATGGCAGATATGTAGCATATCCCCGACCTGAGAATAACTCCAGCTCGTGTCAAGGATGTTGTGCTTCATATGCGTCTCCATCTCGGGCCTTATTGCTTTGTATTCCTTAACTCGTATTATTACCTGGGGAGTCGTACTGCCTTCGCAGAGGAAATATGAACTCGTGGATCCTTTAGTACTGTTCTTAGTTAGCTAGCTGTACTCAAGCTGCCTAAAAGACCCGGGCTGAATATCAGGACGTACATTTGCCCCCTAAGTCCCTGCCCGTGTTTTATGACGTCACTCTGACTGACACGGTGGGGACTTTTAAACTTCTGATGCGATTACCTAGGTTCGGCACTACTAGAGTATGGGAAACGTGGAACGCCGTGATTGGCATCTGTTCGGGTTTCGAGGATTGCATTAAATGGCCTGGCCACCTTTTTGCCGCCGTTTAATCTTTTAAAACGTGATCCTCGTATCTCGCATTAGCTTGATTGGACGGTCCATGTTTCTTTATGCCTATTACATATAAATAGGGCTGGAAATTTTCAATGCTCATCATCTTTCATTCGAAACTTTTCCTCATTTTCTCTCTTCTGCACTTCAAAACCCTTCTTCCTTTTCTGATAAAATCCCAAAAACTGTCACCAAAACCCTCGGAAATCCAGTCACCAAGGATTTTTCCAAGAATTCTTCTTCTACGCTGCTTACTTCTTTTGTCGAAGAGTACACTGTAAGTTTTCTGTTTTGCCGAAACTTTTCTTTTACTGGTTTTCGCATGTTTCTCTTCTTCTTCTTTTTTATTATCATGATAATATGCACTTCACCGTCATTAACATTAGGTTGTTCCTAAATGCTTTTTGTACATAAGTTTCGATTTAGGTTTATTGAGTAGGTCCTAAAATATATCTGGGATTGTGATGTTCCACAAACTAGGTAATTTATGGGTGATCCCAGAGTAATTTTAGGAAACACCCATTCGGCTTGTAGAAGATGAAAGGTTAATAGGGCTCGACATTAGTTTGCTTAGGGGCTACGCTTCTAGGGTGGTATTGGCCTAAACCGTCCCCCAAGGAAAGTAGCGGTCTGATTTTCTGACATACGGATCCCTAAATATTAGGGGTTTGTTTGGAAACATAGGCACGTAGCATAGGCAGCGCGTGGCAATCACGCCGCAAGCTGAGATTACCTCAGCTCCCGGACTAAAAACTGTAGCCTTCCTGTTTTCATTCCTTTATATAAATTTTAGGTCGCCTACTAAGTGATTCACCGTTCTTGTTTGCTAGGCGATCAGATGGCGCCCAAGAAGAATGTATCCAAGAAAAGCGCAACTGGCTCATAGTCCCAGCAAACTAGCAAGGGAAATGAGGTTGTGTCAGAATCCCCTATCTCTCAGGTTGGCCCTACGGTGGAGAAGGAGGTCGTGGTGGGACCTGACACCTAATTCGAGGCAGAGAGGATAGTCTCCAAGATCACGACCTAAGGAAGGGTCAACAAGATCATGTTTTCCCACAACATTGAGGTCGGGACTGGCGTTCTCATCGCCCGACCTTCAAAGGGGAGAGGAGCTGCGCACCACTCCAGGATGATTTCGTAGCCTGGAGTGATGAGCACTTAAAGGACAAGGCCTTCCTCCCCCTCTACCAATACTTCGCCGACTTCCTCAACTACGAGAAGTTGGCGCCCCTGAACTCATATCGACTGCTGGCGAGGCTGAAGTACCTCTTCCTAAAGCAGATGTGGGAGGTCCCCACCCCTGCGGATATCCTGTACTTCTTCTGCCTCAAGGCTAGCCCGGATCAATGGGGACGAGGCGACGGGTTCTACCATCTGACCCGCTTCCCGAACTCACCTGCAGTCATCGAGCTGCCCAGTCATCCCAACGACTTTAAAGATCAGTTCTTTATGTCAGATGGGTTTCGCAACTGCGAGCACCGATACTTCCATCGTCCTCGTAAGTCTTCTTTCCTTTCTTAAATCGTGGAATTATTATTTTCATACTTAGTCTTCTCGCGTGTATACTGACTGGAGTATCTTTGTGCAACCATTTTTGCGAGGACGGCAAAATCAGTGACCCTTGGGGATCAATACGATACCTTGGTGGGGCTTCCACCCAGTGAGAAGGACTACCGCCAGCTCGTGTCTGATGACACGATGTTGGCGTGTAAGTTAACTACCGAAGGCCAGACTCTGACCTTGAGGAGGACGCGGGCTAATTTCCCGATAGCCCACGAGCTAGCGCCTATCCCTGAGGGAGGCGTTGCTGCTGATGACGGTGGAGAGCAAGAAGAGGCCAAGGTGCCGCTCGGGACCCTGATGTGGAACGAGCTCTATCGGGGCAAGTAGCCGGTCCCTCTGGCCAAGGTAACCCATACCCTTTTAGGGATCTAGATAAGGCTGCCGCCGACCTTTGGCTAGTTAGGTTTAACCCAAACCAGCTCTTACATCACCACCCTAATGACCTTGCCCATAACGCAACCTTGCTTCAGTGTGTGGATCAATTAGTGGTACGGCACGACATGGGCCGTCCTAGAGGAACTATAGTCGTAGACAACACTCTATCCTTTAGGTCAGCCCTTTTTGAAGAGTACGGGACCAACCTTAGGTCGTGGGCCTCCCTGCACCAGGGTATCCTTGCCCCTGGACTTAGGCAATATATAGAGGAGTCCAGCCCTGAGATAGAACCTGAGCCTGAACCTCCCCTAATCCAAGAAATTGTAGATTTAGGCTCTCCCTCTCCCGTAACGGTTCTGAGGCCGGAGGTCGTGGCAATAGACTCCTCCCCTAGCTCGAAGGGTAGGACTTTTTGTTATATCCTACACATGCATTGTAACGACCCAAATTTGCTAATAAGGCTCAGGGGCCTTGATTAGCATGCCTGGAGGGCAATGGGTGAATTATGGTTATCATATGTGAATTTATGTGAATATGCGATAGAGATGCATGTTTAGTTTAATTAAATATGCATGTGGGCCCCGTTTGGATATTAGGGGTATGTTTGTAATTTTAGCCCGTTGAGGGCATAAACTTGAAAAATGTGATATGTTTGTGATATATCTGTGTAGCACGATCCGAGACAGTCCTAGGGAGCCGTTAGTCAGAAAGTCACAATGGGGTTGAATATCTAACTCAGGGCAAGTCGAGGGGTATCTCGGGTATTAGATGTTTTATGGGGTTATCTGTTTATGGAAAAATTATTTGGAGATATATTTGAGGTTAGAATGTTTAGAAGGGAATATGGGGGAAATTTACCATTTTGCCCTCGGGGACGTTATTGGTACCCCGAGCCTTGAGGTAACCTTAAAGCTTAAGTTAAATAAAACAAAAGAAAGGGAAACACTCAGAAACTTGTGGAAACCGACCCAAGCACTTCCTCTTCTCTCCCTTTATTTTCTCTCCGAGGTCGACAAGGCCGGGAACGGCAAGGGGCCGAGAACGACGTTAAGCACGTGGAGTGCAAGGCCGAGTGCAGCAAGGGGTCGGGAGCCGCGTTTAGCACGCAGAGTGCGAGTTGCCAGGGCGAGACCCTAAAGGATACCTGGGATATCCTTACGGTGCAGACCGCAAACCCAGGGCCTGGTAAAGCGCCTGGGACGGCGTGGCCGTATTTGTATAGCCTATTGATGTCCTGTTTATATGCAAAGTGTTTGATATGCATATGTTATATGCTTGTGAGGGTTTTCTTGCTGGGCTTCGGCTCACGGGTGCTCTGTGGTGCAGGTAAGGGCAAGAGGAAAGCCCCAGACTCCTTTATTCCGCCCAGTTTGGATAGAAGGCACGGGGTGCTTTTAACGGCCGTCAGGGCAGAGGGGACAACTGGAGGAGCTTTCCAGTGTGTCCTCGGTGCAGACAACGACACCAGGGTGAGTGCAGGATCAGGTCCTGCTTTGTCTGTGGGAGTGCCAATCACTTAAAGAAGGACTGCCCACAAGTCAAGAAGGAGCAGTCGAAGCAGGGTGACAGTCTCGCTCCTGCCAGAGTGTTCACTTTGACTCAGACTGAGGCGAAGGCTAGCCCCTCAGTCATGATAGGTCAAATTTCTAGTGCTGGTTCTTTGTATATTGCATTGATTGATTCGGGAGCTACCCATTCACTTGTGTCTGCTAGGGTGATAGATCAGCTGTGTACACCTAGTGCTTTGTATGCTAGGGGTTTCCAGACTTTATTGCCAACTGGGGAGCTGGTAGTCTCTAGGAGATGGATTAGAGCTTTACCAGTTGAGGTAGATGGTAGGGAATTGTCTGTTGATCTAATTGAGCTTGCTATGGATGACTTTGATATGATTTTAGGGATGGATTGGTTATCGAAGTATGGGGCAACGATTGACTGCAAGCATAGAATGGTGACTTTTGAACCCGAAGGGGAGGTACCCTTTGTATTTGTGGGGACGGTTAGTGGACCGCGGGTGCCTATTATTTTGGCACTGAAGGTTAGAGACCTGATGCAGGAAGGTTGCATAGGATTCCTAACGAATGTTGTGGATACCTCCAAGGTTGTATCGGTGGGACCGGGAGAGACCAGACTGGTGTGTGAGTTTCCAGATTTATTTCTAGCAGATCTGCTCGGTTTGCCACCACAGCGGGAGATTGAGTTCGTTATAGAGTTGGCACCAGGGGCAGAGCCAGTATCCAGGACACCTTATAGAATGTCTCCGGCAGAGTTGACAGAGTTGAAGATTCAGTTACAGGAGTTACTGGATTTGTGGTTCATTAGACCAAGATTTTCGCCATGGGGTGCTCCAGTGTTGTTCGTCAAGAATAAGGATGGATGTCTTAGGATGTGTATTGATTACAGGGAGTTGAACAAGTTGACCATTAAGAATAAGTATCTACTACCTAGGATTGATGATTTGTTTGACCAGCAACAGGGAAGTACGGTGTGTTTCCAAGATTGATCTCCGGTCGGGTTACCATCAGTTAAGGATCAAAGAGGAGGACATACCAAAGACCGCTTTCCGTACAAGGTATGGACACTATGAATTCCAAGTTATGTCCTTTGGATTAACCAATGCCCCAGCAGCTTTTATGGATACGATGAGCAGGGTTTTCAAGGACTATCTAGATAAGTTTGTGATTGTGTTCATCGACGACATTTTGGTGTATTCTCAGTCAGAGTCAGAGCATGAGCAACATCTGCGTCTCGTATTGCAGTGGTTAAGAGAGCATAGATTATATGCTAAGTTCAGTAAGTGCGAGTTTTGGCTACCGCAAGTTTCATTTCTGGGTCATATTGTTAGTAAAGAGGGGATTCTGGTTGACCCAGGTAAGATTGAGGCAGTGAGAGATTGGCCTAGACCGAGTAATGTTCCTAAAGTGAGGAGTTTTCTGGGATTGGCAGGATATTATCGGCGGTTTGTTGAAGGATTTCCAGGATAGCTACGTCGTTGACAGAATTGACAAAGAAGAAGACAAAGTATGTTTGGACAGACAGATGTGAGAATAGTTTCAAAGAGTTGAAGCAACGACTGATCACAGTGCCAGTGTTGAGTCTGCCAACAGATAATGAGAAGTTCGCGGTTTATTGTGATGCTTCCAGACAGGGTTTGGGGTGTGTGCAGATGCAAGCTGGTAAGGTGATAGCCTATGCATCGAGACAATTAAAAGAATATGAGCAGAGATATCCCACACATGATCTGGAGTTGGCAGCGGTGGTATTCGCACTTAAGATTTGGAGACATTATCTATATGGTGAGAAGTGTGAGATATACACCGACCATAAAAGTCTAAAGTACTTCTTTACTCAGAAGGATCTGAATATGCGCTAGAGACGGTGGCTGGAGTTGGTTAAGGATTATGACTGTGATATCCTATACCATCATGGGAAGGCTAACTTAGTGGCTGATGCATTGAGTCGGAAAGGCCTAGGACAGTAGTTCAGTTCGAGACAGATATCTGATAAGCTAGCTGAGGAGATGACTAGAGCGGGTATAGAGTTAGTGGTTGGCTGGTTAGCCAACATCACTCTTCAGTCTACACTTCTTGAGAGGATCAAGGAGGCGCAGGGGAAAGATTCCCAGTTGAGAGGTCACAGAGAAAACGTCTTAGTCAAGCGGCTAAGGACTTTTCCATTTCAGAGATGGGGTTGCTGAAGTACAAGGGTCGGATTTGTGTTCTGATGGATTCTGATATCCGACGGGAGATTTTAAATGAGTCACATACCACTCCCTATTCCTTGCATCCTAGTACGACGAAGATGTATCAAGATCTGAGAGCTTTGTATTGGTGGTCGGGCATGAAAAGGGATGTGGTGAATTATGTGGCCAAGTGCTTAACTTGTCAGCAGGTCAAGGCTGAACATTAGAGGCCAGCAGGAATTTTGCAACCTCTGGGGATTCCAGAATGGAAGTGGGAAGATATCACCATGGACTTCGTGGTTGCTTCGCCGAAGACCGTGGGTCAGCATGACTCGGTCTGGGTTATTGTGGATAGGTATACCAAGTCTGCCCACTTTTTACCTGTCAGGATGACTTATACCGTGGAGCAGTATGTCGAGTTATATGTGAAGGAAGTTGTTCGACTTCATGGGGCTCTGAGGTTGATAGTATCCAACAGGGACCCCACCTACACCTCCAAGTTTTGGGAGAGTCTGCAAAGGGCCATGGGCACGCAATTACGGTTTAGTACCGCTTATCATCCTCAGACAGATGGACAGTCTAAGAGGACGATTCAGATATTGGATGACATGCTACGAGCCTGTGTGTTGGATTTTGGGGGATCTTGGAGTAAGTATCTTCCTTTGATTGAAGTCTCATTCAACAACAATTATCAAGTGACTATCGGAGTGGCTCCATATGAGATGCTTTATGGAAGGAAGTGTAGATCACCTATCCATTGGGACGAGACGGGTGAGAGAAGTTATTTGGGTCCTGAGATGGTTCAGAGGACCAATGAGGCGATTGAGAAGATTAGAGTGCAAATGCTCGCCTCCCAGAGTCGCCACAAGAGTTACTCAGACCTGAAATGCAGGAGCGTTGAATTTCAGGTTGGTGACCATGTGTTTCTTAGGGTTTCACCTTTGAGGGGTGCGAAACAGTTTGGTGTTCAGGGCAAGCTGAGCCCTAGATTTGTGGGCCCCTTTGAGATTCTGGAGCGGGTTGGAGTGGTAGTTTACAGATTGGCGATGCCTCCAGCCTTATCAGGGGTTCATGACGTGTTTCACGGGTCCATGCTCCGGAAGTATGTGTCTGATTCGACACATGTTTTGAGTTATGAGAATTTGGAGCTGGATTAGGATTTGTCTTATGAGGAGAATCTATCTCAGATTCTCGATCGGAAGGATAAAGTCTTGCGGAGCAAGACCATCGCCTTGGTGAAAGTGTTGTGGAGGCACAGCAAGGTTGAGGAGGAGGCATGGGAACTCGAATCAGAGATGAGGGAGCGGTATCCCGAGTTGTTCAGGTAATTTCAAGGACGGAATTTCTGTAAGGAGGGGATAGTTGTAACGACCCAAATTTGCTAATAAGGCTTAAGGGCCTTGATTAGCATGCCTGGAGGGCAATGGGTGAATTATGGTTATAATATGTGAATTTATGTGAATATGTGATAGAGATGCATGTTTAGTTTAATTAAATATGGATGTGGGCCCCGTTTGGATATTAGGGGTATGTTTGTAATTTTAGCCCGTTGAGGGCATAAACCTGAAAAATGTGATATGTTTGTGATATATCTGTGTAGCATGATCCGAGACAATCCTAGGGAGCCGTTAGTCAGAAAGTCACAACAGGGTTGAATATTTGACTCGGGGCGAGTCGAGGGGTATCTCGGGTATTAGATGTTTTATGGGGTTATCGGGTCATGGAAATAAATATTTTGAGATATATTTGAGGTTAGAATGTTTAGAGGGGAATATGGGGGAAATTTACCATTTTTCCCTCGGGGACGTTTTTGGTACCCCGAGGCTTGAGGTAACCTTAAAGCTTAAGTTAAATAAATCAAAAGAAAGGGAAACACTCAGAAACTTGTGGAAACCGACCCAAGCACTTCCTCTTCTCTCCCTTTATTTTCTCTAAGGCATATCAAAGGAAAATTGTGGTGGAAGCTAATCAAAATAAGGAACTGGGCTAGGAAATCTTGGGAGCTAGAAGCTTGAGGCTTAAGGACCAAATTTAGAGACTTAACTCAGCTCAAGGTAAGCTTTGATCTTGGTTTATCACACTGGTTTTAAGCAGAATATTAGAGTGTTGCATGTGTTTTGAGTAATGGATCATTCTTTAGTTATAGTAGGATTTTGGTTGGTTTTTCTGGGCTTATGTGCTGCTTAAAGTGTATTGGGGTGATTATGGGATTCAATTCTGTTGTTGGGGTGTGATTGGAATGATTTTTAGGGGAGTTAGCTTGAAAAGTTTGCATGGGAATTCTGGGTTTCGGGCTCGCGCCGCGGCCCTGTTCTTCAGCGCCGCGACCTACTTGCGTTTTTAGGCTAGTGGCTTTCAAGGGAATTTCCCAGGCACCGCGGCGCAAGGTTTGGGTGTCGCGGCCCTAGGATAGCAGATGTGAGGCAATTTTTTCTCTATCTAGGGGCGCGCCGCGGCGCTTAAGGGAGGCTGAGCCGCGGCCCAAATGTGGATTTTTGGCAAAATGAGGGTTTTTAGCTCGGGAACTTGAACGTTAAGGCCCGGGAAGGTTCCTACTACCCAGTTTGGTTGAAACCAAGGCCCCGAAGGTTTGAATTATGACTCGAAACTATTTAATGGATTAGAACGTGATGGTTGATTATGGTTCATGTGTTGTGACTAGGATTTCTTCAAGGCTCAGGTTAAAGGACTGTGCTCGTGATCGCGGTGCTTGGGAAACTCTGGACACACGTAAGAAAATTGATGTTCCCATAGAGCTTGTATGCAGGGCAGGGCCCTATATGATTGTGTTGCAGGGTGTAGCCTTTGATTGATTTTATTCATGTTCGATATTTTCTTTATTATGCTATGTATGCATTTGTGTGAATGTTCGGCAAGGGGCCGAGAACGGCGTTAAGCATGTGGAGTGCAAGGCTGAGTGCAGCAAGGGGCCGGGAGCAGTGTTTAGCACGCGAAGTGCAAGTTGCCAGGGCGAGACCCTAAAGGATACCTGGGATATCCTTACGGTGCAGACCTCGAACCCAGGGCCTGGTAAAGCGCCTGGGATGGCATAGCCGTATTTGTATAGCCTATTGATGGCCTGTTTATATGCTAAGTGTTTGATATGCATATGTTATCTGCTTGTGAGGGTTTTCTTGCTGGGCTTCGGCTCACGGGTCTCTGTGGTGCAGGTAAGGGCAAGGGGAAAGTCGACCAACCATGAGTACGGAGAGCGTGAAGAGATGCGTACATGTTTTGCCTACCTGGCTAGCACAGCCAGAGGTATTTTGGGAGATGATTGTACTGAACCTAGATTTTTTCGTTTAGCCAACTTTGTTTATATTTTTCAGTTGTAAATATTTCTAAACAGTATTTTGGGATCCCAAATGTTAAACGTTTTATGATTTTCAGTAAACAGAATTATTTTCAAAGTTTTTGACTCTGATTATGGTTTATTAACACTTTTACCTTAAAACCTCGATTAGTGAGTTAAATGCACGTTTTAAACTCACTTAGTAACGGCTCTAAGGAAGTAGGATGTTACATGCATGCATACTTTATGTAGACTGATGATTTTACTAGCATACTAACGTCCCTTCCATTCTTTTTTAGATGAGGAGATGGCACAATCCGGGGTCCCTGACATTCGCGCGCTCTTTCAGGAAGGGAAATCCACTTTAGGGCGTTGTAGCGCTACCTTGTTTCCAGAAGGGGATTTTTGGATTATTTCTTAGGGTTTTTTCCCGGGGCTCGGGGTTTGATTCCACCATCCCGTTTGGTGGAATTAGGGCTTCACAAGGGCTCGAGATTGGTCCTGAGGTTAGGTTTTGGATTTTAAGTTTGGTGATGATTTTGATCTATGGCTGTGACTAGGTGTACGCTAGGGCTCGGAAGGGATCTTACTTGATGGTCGGTTTCATTGATAAAAGCTAACGGAATTGAAGGTAAGAAAACTGCCCCCGATTATGTGATTATGTTGGGACTAAGAGCTCCCCATAACTGTATGAAGTCATAGATGGTATTATGCCATGGGACATGTGATAAACGACCTAAGAATGCCGGAATCAATATTTGCGTACAGGGCGTGGCTCGGCCACTGGTAGCTGAGGACAGCTTAATATTCACTGAGCTCGGTTTAAGCGAATCAGAGTCAGTGGGATAAATAGGGGTGCGACCTAAAGGCGTCGACCCTGGTTATTATATGTGAATTGGTTATTAATGTGAATTGACGAACTTGGTATGATGAATACCTGATTATGTGAATGTTTTTGGTTGTTGAGTATATGATTATACTTTATGAGTTATCTGATTGCTTGATTGATGAATATGCTCTGTTATTGTGTTTTCTTGCTGGGCCTTGGCTCACGGGTGCTACGTGGTGCAGGTAAAGGCAAGGGCAAAGTGGACCAGTCCGGAGTTGGAGAGCTTTGGGGCTGAATGTACATAGTCAGCTGATCGACCGCCACGGCCGAGGAGTGGTACAGGACGAGAAGAGCCTTATTGTCTGATTTTCCCTTAGAGTGACTGGTAGTTGTACTTTTATCCTGAAATTTTGTAAACTGTCTTTTAACGTTATTACTTTTGGGATCCCATGTAAAAATATTTGGTTATAAGAAATGAAACTTTTGTGATTGAAATCTTTTAACCCTAGTTCAACTATAGTTTCAGTAACACGTTTCTTATTAAATGACTTTGTTATCCCCAAAATTTGAAAATGATGACTTGGCAATAAAAGCGACAAATGGCAAGGAATGGTTGGGTAATCTGGCATAGGAGTGACCCGGTAGACCAGTGAAGATTTTTTACTGGCCAGTCAAGTGTCATGACCGACCAGTCATGACCTTGGTCGACCAGTCACATGCTTGTCTGCCCAGGCATGACCTTGGCCGACCAGTCATGACCTTGGTCTACCAGTCACATGCTTGTCCGCCCAGGCATGACCTTGGCTGACCAGTAATGACCTTGGCCGACCAGCCACATGCTTGTCCGCCCAGGCATGACCTTGGTCGACCAGTCAGGTGCGTGTCTGCCCAGTCAGGTGCGTGTCCGCCCAGTAAGGTGTTTGTCCAACCAGTGAAGGTTTGGCCGACCAGCCTGAATATGATATGGATCGACTAGACAGAGCAGGGCTACGTAAAAAATCCCAGAAACGGCTTCAACAAGAATCGGTCTTACCTGCGGAGGAATCTCTCAGATTATCCCATAAATATAGTGTATCATGTATTTTGAATATTATTATTAATTAAATATAGTGAGAATAACAAAATATCCCGATTATGGGGGACATCATATGTACGATCCTGAGCCTATAAATACAAGGCTCATGGCATCATAAAGGGATCCGAATTCTAATTTTCTAGAGAGAGAGTGATTGTATCTTGAGAGAACTCTTGTATTCTTGTAATCTGCACTGAAGAAACTCAGTTGACTCAGGTTCATCTGATCTTGAGTGTAGATCTATAATCATAACTCTAAGTGGATTAGGCTATTACCAACACATTGGGGCTGAACCACTATAAAAATTGTCTGTGTCGTATATTTCTCTTAAAGGTTTTTGTCGTTTTGACGTCTACACGTCGTTGGCCAAAAATGTAGTCAACATTTTGGTGCTTTCATTGAGAGCCTGAAGAGAAAGACAGACAATCACTGTAGCATTATGGCGCCTAAGAACACCAATGCGGCCTCCAAGAAGCCAGGTTCCTCTAAAGAGCCTGCTAGATTAGAAGGTCCTGGCCCTCAAGACCACGAGATTGAACCTAGAGTCCTGCTCGAGGATGTGACTCCAGAGGTTGAACAACTCCAGGAAGCCATGGGGGCTTTCCAGGAGGAAATGGCATAATTCAATGCCAAACAGGAGGCGTTCGCTGAAGAAATGGCTAGGCAGAAGGCTGCGTTTGAGCAGCAAAGGCAGAAGATGGAGGCTAGGAGTGAGGAGATCCGGCGACAGTAGGAGGAGGCCGATAGGCGACATCGCGAGGCTGCACTTGCTCTGGAGGCAGCTACGCAGTTGGCCCAGGCTAATGCCCAAGCTGCAGCACGAGGACCAGCCACCCCAGGAGCAAGGACCATAGAAGATGGTCGCAAAAACACTGATAGACCCAATTCTCGAGGGCCAAACAGGAGTGGTAGTAACCCACCTGGTCGAGAAGAAGATGGGGTCTGATCGAGCACTGCCTCAACCCAAAGGGGGAACTCCAGAACCCCCTCAAGGAGCCACCGATCAGAGACTTCCAGATCCGGAAGTCACAAGTCAGGCAGTACGAAAACTCCACCTAAGCAGGAGCAAAATAGAGCTCCTCGAGGTAAAGAAGCTTCACACTTCAAAGATAGACATGGTCGTGATGAAGCTGATAGTCATCACACTGACCAGTCGAAGGAGAAGAATGATAACAACCATCGAGGGGGAAAAGACCACCCAGCACTGACAAGAAGGCCACCACTGCATCCCAACCAGCAGCGCAGTGGCAAGGAGCATGTCACGCATGGCAAGCCTTCCGAAAAAACTCGGAGTACGATGTTCGATCGGTTAGGGATGCATACCTCTCAGAAGGATCTAAGAGACGTCATTGTTGACAGGAGAAGGGTCGTCCCGGTCGAAGGGCGAGATCCGAACCGGATAGGAGCACCCGACCAGGCAGTCCCGAGAATGAGTCCCAAGCAGTGGCCCCAGGCATCCAAGCCCAGCTTGATGCTCTGACAGCAGCAGTTCAGGGTCTGTCGAAACGACCTTCTTCAATCGATCCAGTAGACCACAGGAGTGGCAGCCCATTCTGTACTCGAATTAGAGCAGCCCAGCCACCAGCGAAGTACAAAGGACCAGTACTGCCAGTTTATACAAAAAAGGAAGATCCGATAAGGCATGTGGGGAAATTCGAAGACCAGATGGAGCTACTCGGAGTTAGTGATGACTACCGGTGCAGAGTCTTCCCCACTACATTGTCCGACACTGCCCAAGAGTGGTATTGGAAGTTTAAGCCAAACTCCATCACTTCTTGGGAAAGTTTTAGGAAGGAGTTTTGCAGGCAGTTTAGTGTTGCTCGGACCCCTCTAGTTTATGCCAATCACTTGGCAGTTATTAAACAAAGGAAGGACAAATCTCTCAAGAACTACATACAAAGGTTCATGAGAGAAGCTAACCGAGCTACTGCGGTTTGAGATGAGGGGAAGATGGTGGCAATTTCTTCTGGCATAATCTATCTGATTCCTTTGTGGGACAGTATTCATTGCAACCCAATTTCAACGTTACAATAATTTCTTGACTGGGCGGACAAGTATATGAAATTGGATGATGCGATTGAGAAGGGAGAGAAGGGCTTGAACAATCCGAGCGGATTTACTGATCCTCCCAATAATGGAGGAAATGATCAAAGTGGTGGTAAGAAACATGGGAATAACGGGTTTGACCGCCACAATGAGAAGAAGGCTAAGTCGGGATCAAACGACAAGCCAACTAAGTATGAACCTCGGTTCACCAATTACACCACTCTTCGGGCGACCCAAGCGGAGATATATCTCGCAAGTCATCAGGAGGTCCCCTACCGGAAACCCCCACCCATCATCAAGGAGATAAGTAAGAGAGATTTGAACAAGTTCTGTTATTTCCATGGAGACTATGGTCACGACACGAATGAATTCAATCATCTCAAGGATGAGATAGAGTTTCTCCTCCGGTCGGGGAAATTGAAAAAGTATCGAGCAGAAAAGACCCAAGGAGAGGGAAGTAACAACAATCCTGGGTTCAAGCGGCAACGATCCCCACCTTTGCAACCCGAGCCTGTGGACTTCACTCTAGACACCATATGTGGAGGTCCACATCTGGCTGGGGATAGCAACAAGGCAAAGGAGAGGTATGCTCGAACCCTTCAGCATGAATTGGATGCAGCATCAACCTCTGAAGTCATGGCTGTAGAGGAGCGGCCTCCAAAGAACCCATGATACGAAAGTGAGTCCCTCACTTTCACTGAAGATGATGCTCGACACGTGAGATATCCTCATAATGACCCTCTCGTCGTGACAGTCCAAATAGCGAATATGAAGGTGAAGAGATGCTTGGTCGACACAGGGAGTTCTGTGAACATTATCTACAAATCATCCTTTGAAAGGATGAAGCTATCTATTAATGACTTGAAGCCATGCTCTCAAGTCATTTATGGATTTACTGGAGAAGGGTTGTCACCAGCTGGAACGATCAAGTTACCAGTCACAACGGGGGATGCTCCCAAGCATGAGACAGTGATGACAGAGTTTTTGATAGTCGACTGCCCGTCCGCTTATAATGTAGTTATTGGTCGACCACTACTCACAACCTTGCATGCGGCAGTCTCTATATGGCACCTTTCTATGAAGTTCCCGACTAGTGTCGGCATAGGCTGCGTCCGAGGAGACCAAAGAGAGGCTAGGGAATGTTATAATGCCTCAGTAGCTAAAGCAAGAAAGGGGGCCAAAGAAAACAACATGATTGTATGTGCCGAGAGAGAGGAGGTAGACGAGATGGATGTCGACCAAAGTTTCACAGTCGTAGCCGATCAGGAAGAAATGTTAGAAGAGTTTGGCCAAGAAATCACTCTTGGTTTAAGTGAACAACAAGCCCCATCCGGTGATGAAGTCACCAAATAGGGCGTTGCACAAAGCAAGGGAAGGGACTTTGATCCTCGCTTTGGGGATTATGAAAGTGAGGTGGGACCGTCCGAGGAGTTAGAGGAGGTTCTAATAGATGAGAATGATCCGACCAGAGGGGTCAAGGTTGGAAAAAAGTTGAAGTCAGAAGTAAGAGCACAGCTGATAGAATTTTTGCGAAGGAATCAAGATGTCTTCGCCTGGTCTCACAAGGATATGGTGGGTATCTCACCAACAGAAATCAGCCACGTGCTCAATGTGGATGAAAGCTATCCAGCAGTGCAGCAGAAGAGAAGATTGCTTGACAAAGATCGAGCAAAGGCTCTCAAGGAGGAGGTGGAACGGCTAAAGGAAAACGGGTTTATAAGGGAAGCATATTACCCTGCCTGGGTTTCAAACCCAGTGTTAGTACCCAAGTCCAATGGAAAGTGGAGGACTTGTGTGGATTTTACCGACCTGAACAAAGCATGTCCAAAGGACTGTTTTCCTTTGCCAAGAATAGACCAGTTGGTGGATGCAACCTCTGGTCATGAAACATTGTCCTTCATGGATGCTTATTCGGGGTATAACCAGATTAGTATGCATCCTCCCGATGAAGAGCATACCAGTTTCCGAACAGACATAGGGTTGTACTGTTATAAGGTCATGCCATTCGGCTTGAAGAACGAGGGAGCCACCTACCAACGTTTGGTGAATGGTATGTTCCGTGACTTAATCGGCAAGAATATGGAGGTGTACGTAGATGATATGCTGGTAAAGTCAAAGGAAGCTGAAGGACATGCACGAGATTTGGAGGAATGCTTTGCAGTACAGCATGAAGTTAAACCCCCTCAAATGCTCGTTTGGAGTAAGTTCTGGAAAATTTCTTGGGTTTATTGTGAACTCCCGAGGAATAGAGGCAAATCCAGAAAAGATAAGGGCGCTCGCAGAAATGAAGTCTTCAGCCAGAATTAAGGATGTGCAAAGCTTGACTGGGCGGATTGCTGCTCTAAGCAGGTTCATCTCTAAATCGACGGACAAGTGTGTCCCGTTTTTTAATCTGCTTAAAGGAAGCAAAAAGTTTGAATGGACGGTAGAATGCGAGCAGGCTTTCTAAGCCATAAAGGAACACTTGGCTCAACCTCCTATTCTTTCGAAGCCAGTTGATGGAGAAAACCTCCTTATTTACCTAGCAGTCACAGAGCACGTTGTTAGTGCTGCTCTAGTGCAAGAAGAAGATAAAGTGCAACATCTGGTGTACTACATTAGCAAGAAATTGATAGGAACAGAATCCCGATATCCCATGATCGAGAGGTTGGCCTATTGCTTGGTACTTGCATCCCGCAAGTTGCGACCGTACTTCCAGGCACACCCCATTAAAGTCCTTACCGATCAATCCCTACGTCAAGTTTTGCAAAAGCCAGAGTCATCTGGTCGGATACTTAAATGGGCGGTTGAATTAGGCCAATTTGAAATCAGGTATCAACCTAGATCTTCTATCAAGGGTCAGGCTTTGGTGGATTTCATTGCTAAATGTACTGGGATCGCTGATATTCCCGACCAGCAAGAGTGTGTAACTGAGCAGAGAAAGGATTTACCTGCTTGGCAACTTTTTGTTGATGGGTCATCAAACGAACATCATTCAGGAGCAGGAATTATATTGGTCACGCCGGAGAAGCACCGAATTCATTGTGCATTAAGATTCGGATTCAATGCTTCTAATAATGAGGCGGAGTATGAAGCCCTCCTAGCAGGCTTGCGCTTGGCTAGAGATGTTCGAGCCCGGTCGATTGAAGTGAACAGTGATTCCCAATTGGTGGTCTACCAAGTCTTAGGGGAATATCAAGCAAGGGGCCTATGCATGATGGCATACTTAAATAAGACCAAGGATCTGCTAGCACAATTCGAGGAGTATACTATTAAGCTGGTACCATGGGAGCAGAACTCTAACGCAGATGCTCTAGCAAAACTAGCTAGCGCAAAAGATGCTGAAACTCTGAATATAGTACCGGTGGAATACTTGGCAGAGCCGAGCATTAATGAACAAGAAGCCATGCCCATCACAATAGTTGACACTTGGATGACACCCATCATTGCTTACCTTGAGCAAGGAATCCTCCCAGATGATCGTAATGAAGCAAGGAAGATTATGAGGCAAGCTGCTAAGTACATTATGATGGATGGAGTGATGTATATAAGAGGGTACTCTTTGCCTCTACTCAGGTGCATAGCACCCGACCAGTCAAAAAACTTATTAGCTGAAGTGCATGAGGGGTTCTGTGGAGATCATGTTGGGGGGCAGAGTCTATCTAAAAAGATTTTGCGGCAAGGATTTTTCTGGCCTACAATGAATGAAGATTTCATGGAATACGTAAGGAAGTGTGATAAATGCCAGAGATTTTCTAAAGTACCTAGGGCACCTCCGAATGTCTTGAAGCAAATGCAGAGCCCATGGCCTTTTGCGATATGGGGCATTTATCTTATCGGGAAACTTCCCAAAGGGAAAGGAGGAGTACAGTCTGCAGTGGTAGCTGTGGATTATTTCACCAAGTGGACCGAAGCCGAACCACTAGCCACGATCACCTCGAAGAAAGTGTTAGACTTTGTGGTTAAGAATATAATATGTCGCTATGGTCTGCCCAAGAAGGTAGTATCTGACAACGGCACTTAGTTCGGCAATGACATATTTACCAATTTCTGCACTCGGCATGGCATCACAAAAAGTTTCTCCTCGGTAACCCATCCACAAGCCAATGGGTAAGTTGAAGCCATAAACAAAACTTTGAAGGATACTCTAAAAAAGCGTCTAGAGCGAGCTAAGGGTGCTTGGGCGGAAGAATTACCAGAAGTCCTTTGGTCATACAGGACTACTGCCCGGATAGCAACTGGTCATACCCCCTTTTCCTTGGCATATGGGTATGAGGCCATGTTACCTGTGGAAGTAGACCCACCATCTCATCGAAGGACCATGTACGACTAGGAGGAGAATCACCAGTTGCTAGCTGAATCTTTAGATTTCCTTGAGGAGAGATGAGAAAAAGCAAGCTTGAGAGTTGCTGCTCATCAGCAAAAGGTGGCCCGCTATTTTAATTCCAAAGTCAGAGATCCAAAGTTCTAGGTCGGAGATTTGGTCCTCAGGAAGGTGTTCATCAGAGACCCGGTGGCTGGAGTACTAGGACCAAACTGGGAGGGACCGTATCAAATTGAGCAAGTCTTGCCACCCGGCACTTACAAACTTGCTCGATTAAATGGAGAGCTGATCAGGAACTATTGGAATGGCGAGCACTTGAGGAAATATTATCAATAAATATTGCTTACAGAGTAGTAGCTTTGTATCAAGTGTTTAACTTGTTATTTAAGTGTCTTTGTGAACTGGCTATTTGCTAACCAGTCATGTTATTTTGAATAATGTTATTTTTTTTGAACTCATAATTAGACACGTTTTGTCCTTTTTTTTACGAGTAATAAAAGAGATCACGCGCAGCGCGGTCGAATCTTGCTACAAATTTTGCAGTTGTGTTGATTATTCTTGCTTTGGCAGTGTTCAACTGTCATTACAACTTAAAACAAAAAAAAAGGTTTTCTAAAAGAAATACCGGGCAGTGTTCAACTGGTCGGTATCCATCAGATGAATGACCAACGTTTAAATAGTTGCATGTTTTTGCAGTGTTTAACTGCTGAAATATCTTTTGTATATTCAATGTGTTTCACGAGTACTAACTGCTCGGACAAATTCGGTCAAGTAGCAAGTCATCAAGGATTTTCCAACCCTCAATCACTTGGGGGCACATAAGGTATACTGGTGTACACTTCAACACAAGCAATAAGAACACGAGCAAATATATTTGTTTTCAGGCTGACTTGTAAGTCTTTGAAGTCGAAAGGGCCGTTAAGCTAACTTGTTTTACAAATCTTAATTAACTTGGAATTTTTTCAAAATTTTAAGTTAGAAGCAGATATTCGTGTGAAAATAAACATTATGCTCATAAAATGTTAGAGCAATAAGAGTGTGAGAAAGTATACTTAGTATGGACTTATGAAATGTCTAGAATTTATAGTTAGAAAACTAAGTAATCACATGAAAATATAAGGCATCTATATAATAAAACTTTTAAATGATTAAGTCTATGAAAGTAAAGTGTTCATAGCTCAGCCATACGAGCAAAAGTGCAGTAGCAAAATACAAAATAAAGGTCTACTAGTCAGCTGGTCGGATGACAGCCTCTCTGGTCGGATGGAGGCCTCTCTGGGCGGATGGGAGCTCACTGGTTGGCTATGGCAGGTTGATCAACGCCTTCCTCAGCATCAGCTGCTTCTTCCGGTCGGAATGACAGCGTGGGGGGAAAAAGTGTGGTGCCAGCAGGATTAGCTGCTTCCTCAGCAGCCTTTGCCTCACATTTCGCAAGCTCCTCTGCCTTGGCCTCCTCTGTGAGAAAGTCGAGGTTGAGAGGCTTGTTCAGCTTCCACACCTGGTAAAAGCAGTTGAAGCAGATTTCCTCGTAGCGAGCAAGATCGGCTTCTTTCTCTCGCCTTAGCTCCTCACTCTCACGAGTTAATTCCTCGTTCTCACGAGTCAGTTTCTCCAGCTGATCAGTCAATGACTTGTTGGTTTGGGTTTGTTTTTGGTTCTCGTCAGCCAGCCCCCTAAGAGACTCATCCCGCTCAGCCACGGTCTTCTCTGCCTGCTCCACCTTGGATTTGAGATCCTTTTCTGAAGCAGTTAAAGTCTCCACTCTAGCTTGAGCATCCACTAGTTGATCATTTAGGACCTTGATCAACTCCTTATAGTCTACTGCCCGATGCTGAGTGTGACTAATGGTGATGAGCGAGTGCATGGAAAACAGGAGGTTATTAAAAGTAAAAATATTAATAACAAACTGTCTTGTCATAGAATACTTACATTCATCAACTAAACGAGCCCTCTTTGTAAGACGACTTCAACGCTAAGCCGAGGTAAGGATTCAAAGCTTTGAATCATTGAAGCATCATGGAGAGTCTGGTCAAGCAGTTCCTTCCCGATATCACCAGTAGTGCGAAGGGCCTCACTCAAGCCAGTCAGGCGAGTAGGGGTTAGGCTCGCAGAGGGAGGAAGCGAGGAAGGAGTCAGCTGTGGGATTGCGATCGACTCCTTGGGTTGTCTCCCTTGGCTGGGCGGAGTGGTCCTTGGGACTTTGCTTGGAGGGGTGGAGCCACTTCCTTCCCCAGATTTCCTCTTTGGGGCAAGAGAGGTGTTGAATGGCCTAAACATCTCTGAATCTGCAAAAGAGAAAGCACAAGGTTTGTTAGTAAAAAATAAAGCAATATGTGGATAAATACTTTACAACTACCAAACAGCTCTATAAATCCCATATAACCAAGTTATTTAAAACCAAACATCTCACTATAACTACTAGACCTGAGTTTAGGATTTGGTCAAGGATGTCATCCTCTTCATCAGATGATGAGCTTGAGTCTTCATGAAGCTGGATGGTCTTTCCTTTCCCAGGCTGCGTGGGAATAACACGTCTGCGTTGGTCCTCTGGCTGGGGTTCCCTAATGATGAGGTCACCTGGTCTGCGAGAGTGGGGAGATGGTGCAGGAGAGAACTGATCGGTCACTACCTCAATATCAGCGTTGGATTGGTCGGTTGCGTTCGCCTCCTCAGTAGTACTCTCTACCATGATGTTCTGGTTACTTGGTAACAGTCCCACCATCTGAAGATTATCCACAGTAACCAACTCTTTCACATCCTTCTCCTCGATGCACATATTAGCCAACTCCTCTACTCGGGCACACATTTCTTTGGTAAGCAAGGGCTGGTGAAATGGACTCGCGTGTGTAAAGGCCAAGTTGTTGGCCTTGATGTCCGAAGTGAGAAAATACTCTGTATAGTATTTTCCAGGGTTCGACTTATGAGCAATACCGTGGAGGTATTTAATCCCTTTATGCCTATGGAAAAGGTGGAAAAAACCTATGTTCTTGTGGCTCAAGTTGGTTCTGAAGTCGAATAGGTAGTGTATTTCGTGAGGAGTAGGTGGATCCCAGCCTTTCAGGAAGTAAAGGATGTATAGAGCGGACAACGCTTGAATCCCATTAGGAGTGATCTAGAAGGGAGAGACGTTTAAATAATCCACTACTGACTGGAAGAAGGAGTGTAGCGAGATGGTAGCTCCTGCGTATACATGGTGCCTAGACCAGGCACAGTAAGGTCCACCAGGCCTGTTAGCTCTCTGATGAGGGCGCGGACATATCACATTAACCCCTCTCAGGCCCAAGGTTTGGATGTGTTTGTCAAACATCCCGGGGTTAAGTTTCGAAGGTTTGGCAGTAAACCAAGAAGGTGTTTCTTCTCCTTCCTTTCTTAGTTTTTGGACAGCCAAGCGCTGGATCTCGGTAGTGAATTTCTGAGTAATTTTTCTCTGAGGCTTATTGGGTTTTTGCGTCTGGCTGGGTGCTCTCGAAGAAGCCACAGTTCGGAACTCATTGCGTTCCACCACTTTTTGTACCGCTCTGCGAGCTACCTGAGGATCATGGTCCTGTGGGAGTCTGTTAGATTTCTTTACCCTCATTTCTGACTGTTCAGCCTGTTGATGGAGGAACTGCTCTTCATGAAGGAAATATAAGGCTGATCGGAGGAGGATCTTTTTAAAACGGCGAAGGTGATCCTCAGGAGTGTGACTGCTAGGAGACTTCGACGAAGAATCGCTGCTTTGAGGAGTATCGCTCGGGATGGAAGTGTCAGAGTTTGTATGGTTGTCACCTCAAAAATGGGGAGGTGAGTAACCATACATATATAAATCAATCAGTACAACAGGAAAATGTTTATTTTTCTACTCAGAAATTTTTTATCTTAGTAAAAATATAGCATGCATGAGGAAAAAAAGAATTTTTGTGCCTAAAAGTGCCTAAGGTCCCTAGAACGAGCGTGGTGTCCGAGCGTGCCGTGTGTGCGTGTGTCTGAGGGGCCAGTGTGGTGTCCGAGCAGCGTGTCGTGTGTGCATGTTTGGGCAGCTGTCCGAGGAGCTGAGCGTGGGGTCCGAGGGGCCAGCGATGCATCCGAGCAGCCGTGCCTGTCCGAGGAGCTGATGCGCGCCATGTCCAAGCGAATGGCATGGGGTCCGATCGGAGTGATGCATCCGAGCCGCCAAGGCATGGCCGAGTAATGGTGCCCTTACATCCGAGCGGTTAGGGCGTGACAAAGTGCCCAAGTGTTCAAACAACAAGAAAAATCAAACTATGGCCGATCAGACATGACCATGCACAACCCTAAACCTATTCTGAAAAACAAAAGCCCTAAATTCCATGAACACAAACACAATTCCTCATCCAAAATACACAACAACAAGATCAAAAGGGGTGATTTGAAAGGTTTCAAATGTTCTTGAGATCCTATATACCATCCATTGCCCATAAACCCATATTTATGGTTTAGGTTGAATAATTCATTTTTCTTTAAATTTCTATGAAATTGAAGATAAAATTGAGTTACCCATAACCTAAACAACATCGAAACAGCCACAAAACACATTGTATTTCAAAGATTTATACACAAACTCAAGGGGAAAGTGTCCTATGGGGGTTCGACCTACTCATTTTTTTCTAAAAGCTTTGAAAAGAAAAAAACACATAGGAAAAGATGAATAAGAAGGACTTACCCAATCTTGAAGAACCCTTGGATTTGCTTGAAGAAATGAGAGTTTTTTCTTGAAGATCCTTGAACTTTTCGGCCAAGAAGGAAGCTTATGGGTATTCGACCAAAGAGGGAAAAAGGTGAAGGAAGAGAGAAATTTTTGCTCTTTTTTGCTTATGAGAATATGGGCACACATGGGTCTATTTAAAGAAAAAAAAAGTGGAAATTGCCACTTATTTTTAGACCCTTGGAATTCCTTGAGTATTTTTTCTCCCCACGATTGTGAGCAGTTAATTCCAGTGATCGTGGTCTGCTATGGAGTCGTGGTCTGTTGCATGGGCGGGAAAATGAATAGTTGGATTTTTTTTTATTATGCCGTCAGCAGTGGAGAAAAAAGTTTATTATGTGAGAACATCATATAATAAACTTGGGGGGCAAATGTTATCCCCAAAATTTGAAAATGATGACGTGGCAATAAAAATGACAAATGGCAAGGAATGGTTGGATAATCTGGCTTAGGAGTGACCCGGTAGACTAGTGAAGATTTTTGACTGGCCAGTCAAGTGTCATGACAACCCAGTCATGACCTTGACCGACCAGTCACATGCTTGTCCGCCCAGGCATGACCTTGGCCGACCAATCATGACCTTGGCCGACCAGTCACATGCTTGTTTGCCCAAGCATGACCTTGGCCGACCAGTCACATGCTTGTCCGCCCAAGCATGACCTTGGCCGACCAGTCAAGTGCGTGTCTGCCCAGTCAGGTGCGTGTCTGCCTAGTAAGGTGTTTGTCCGACCAGTGAAGGTTTGGTCGACCAGCCTGAATGTGATATGGATCGATTAGACAGAGCAGGGCTACGCAAAAAATCCCAGAAATGGCTTCAACAAGAATCGGTCTTACCTGCGCGGGAATCTCTCAGATTATCCCATAAATATAGTGTATCATGTATTTTTAATATTATTAATAATTAAATATAGTGAGAATAACAAAATATCCCGATTATGGGGGACATCATCTGTACGATCCTGAGCCTATAAATATAAGGCTCATGGCATCATAAAGGGATCTGAATTCTAATTTTCTAGAGAGAGAGTGATTGTATCTTGAGAGAACTCTTGTATTCTTGTAATCTGCACTGTAGAAACTCAGTTGACTCAGGTTCATCTGATCTTGAGTATAGATCTATAATCATAACTCTAAGTGGATTAGGCTATTACCAACACATTGGGGCTGAACCACTATAAAAATTGACTGTGTCGTATATTTCTCTTGAAGGTTTTTGTCGTTTTGACGTCTACACGTCGTTGACCAAAAACGCGGTCAACAGACTTGATTAGCAAGTCTTGCACCTTTATAAACACACAGTGTAACGGTCTTGGCTATCCAGGGCGTTACAGAGAAGTAATTCCTACCTGTAGGGAGACCAGTGATTCAAAAGTTCAGCTCATTGAAGGATACATGCTTAAGCTCAAGTTCAAGCTACGAACGAAAACCTCCAAAGACATGTTCAAGTGTAAAGAAGATGATAACCTATTGCATAAAATCTAGCAAGAATATAACGATTGGTTTCTAATAAACTGCACGAGCAACCAAGGCGCGAGTTCAAAATGGCATATATGTAAAATGGAGAATAAAAACAAAGGAAATTTGTGGCAATAATACATATGTAGTTAATTTTGTTGCACTTAAATGCTTATGCAAAAAGTTTGGGAGAAATAATGCCTACCGTTACGAATTTGGTGCAAGCATTGGTCCCTGACCGTCAACTCTGATTAAGGACCAACGTGGCAGCCATGTGGCGGCACCTGATTGGCCCATTTTTTTTTAATTTATTAAATATATTAAAATTTTATTTTTAAAAATCTAATTATTTACAATAATAAAAAATTAGTAAATTAAAATAAATCAAGTAGAAAAGTAAAAACATAATTTTAACTAATAAAAAATTTCAAGTTTCAAAATATAACTAAAAAGTTCTTAAGATCTATATCTGGAAAAAAAAAAAAGGATTCATCTTCTTCTTTCCCAACCATGTCCCCAAACCCAGAACCCTAACCCATCCTCCTCCTCCTCCTCCTCCTTCTTCTTCTTCTTCTTCTTCTTCTTCTTCTTCTTCTTCTAAGGCCAGCGATTTCTAGGCGAAGCTTTGAAGGATGGCGAAGTCAACAAGGTCAGGGAAGATGAAGGACTCTCGGTTTCAACCTAGATCTAAGCAATAACAAGTTTTTTTCTTGTGATTTCCTTGTTCGCCAATGGATCTGAGTAGAAACTCTGTCGAGGGTGTCGAGACTCCATCCATGGCGTCGACCGGAGCTTGTCGCAAGGCAGGGGTCGGGGGGAGATGAGGTTGAAGAAGACCTTTTTTTAATAATCAGTTTAATTTTTTAATATATTTTTAAATTAAAATTGGAATTAACTAAATTTTAAAAAATATTTTTATAATATCTTATTAAAATAAAAATGATTGAGCCAATCAAGTGCCTCCACATGGCTACCACGTTGGTCCTTAATTAGAGTTGACGATCAGAGACCAACGTCTGTACCAAATTCGTAACGATAGGCATTATTGTTGGTAAAATTTTTACATAAGCATTTAAGTGCAACAAAGTTAACTACATTGGTATTATTGCCGCAAATGTCCCTAAAAACAATAACTAGGTTCAAATGGGATTCGAATGAAAACATAAGTTTTTGTGAAATTATGTAAACTTATTATAAAATTATTTTTCTCATCTTTTTTTCCAACATATAATAATTCAAAAAAAAAAGATTATAAAAATTATTTAATTTACAACACACTCATAAATTTAAAATACTATATTTACTTAATCATTATCAAATTCTTGATGAACTCTTTTAACTTTGTAAGGAATTGCTAAATATGATGTCAAAAGTTGAAATGTGAGTTTAATTGAGCTTCAAAACAGATATATATTTATATATATAGAAGACTTCTTAATGGTTACTACCCATAAATGGGTAATAACAATTATGATAATGTGTCAACATAGTGACTTGGTATAGCAAGTCACCAACAGGTAAATCTTTTTTTTTGTATTTAGTTTACTTTTTTGCCATAATTAATGTTGTTTCTAACTAATGAAAGACACTAGCTATATTTAGAAATTAAGATGCATTTGAAAAATAAAAAGTTTACAATATTATATTTTCATAATAAATACATGTTTTTCATCACATAACCCTTCCAAAAATTTGAAAAAATCAAAATTTATTTTTAGAAATATTAATTAATAACTATAAATATGGACCATTGATCTTAATCCAATAATTAATATTAAAGTAAGCATCCATGAGTAGTAACCATTAAGAGTGCACCCATCATTGATCTTAATTCAATAGTTAATATTAAAGTAACTATTTATGGATAGTGCACCTATATATATATATATATATTAATATATAACTTTTTAGGTGAGTGTGATGATTTTTTAAGATGAGAGAATGTGAGGATTTAAGAATTTCGAATACGAGATTATTTTTCCTTGTGTTTTTGTATTATATGTTACGTTTCGGGGGTAATCAAATTATTTTCACTTGCTAGAGTGATAGATTTGTGATGAACACTAAAATGAATATAAAACTAGTAAGAAACGAAAAAAAACAAGAAGGACAATAATATATATGGGGAACAAAGATAAGAACAATAAACACACCAACATAAATAAAAAACACAAAACAAACTTAAATATATAAACTTATTTCATAGACAGGTAGGCTCTCAAAGAACTCAAACCAAAATCATGGCTCCTTCAGACCCTGCAAACACAGTCAACTTCACATCATTCTTGCTCGCTAGTGGCTAGTATTTGGCTGGTCGTGCGGCCTTGGTCGAGATAGAAGGAATTTGCTCAATTATTTCGTCCTCTTGTGCTTTGTTTTCTCCCTCTTGTGCTATGTTGTTTTGGCTAACATCTAGGGAGTATTTGGCTGGTTGCTCTAGTTGTTCTCCTTGAATTTGTTCTATTTTTTCCTCTTGTACTGTGTTTTGGCTAACATCTACAGTGTATTTGGCTGGTCGTGCAGCCTTGGTCGATATAGAAGGAATTTGCTCCATTTTTCCCTCTATTTCTGTTAATAAAGATATAGTCTAAAGGCCTTTTGAGCTTGACATTAGTTATATATATAGTCAAATAGGCACTATACTAGCTTGTCATTATACTTCCTCTTTTTTTTTTCCTCTTCTCCTAATGAAATATGTAATCATGATGAACATGCTTCATAAATACTATATCTTATTTATTTATTTTGAAAAAGGAAATTTTACACTATATATATCATAATATAGTTAAATTTTGTAACGTACCATCATAAAAATTATCTCACTAATGTACCACTTTCCTTATTTTGGACAAAAATATCCTCATTAGTTAAAAATATGGGAAATTTAACACTTCATACATTTAGGGATGTAAATGGGGCGGGTCGGTCCCGCCCCACTAAAGATCCGCCCCGACCCGCTAAGATTATGGGCTGACACGCCCCACCCCGTTAAGGCATTTAATGCGAGTCGGGTCAGACCCGACTCGGTAAGTTTTTTTTTTCTTTTTCTTTAATAAAAGAAAGACTAATTTTTTAAAATATGTTACAATATAAAAATAAATGGCAAAAAAATCTCTCATACTACACATAAATGAGCTGCCTAAATTTTTTTATAAACGGTCTTGCATACTAAAATAAAATAAAATTTAATATACTTCAAAGAAAAATATCAATTTTCTCATCTATCTCTCTTAAATATACTTTATCTTATTTATATATATGTATTTGGATCGTGTATCACCCTAAATAGTGGTAGTAATTAGTTTCTTAAAAAAAATTATTTATTAAAAAAAAAAATCGGGTCAGGTCGGATCTCGACCCGCCCCATATATTCGGATCAGGGGCGCCCCGTCGGGTCGGGGCTCCGACCCGCCCCGATCCGCCGGGGTTTTTTGTCATCCCTACACACATTTATCTCTTTCTTTCTGTAACGCTCTGGATAGTCAAGACCGCTACAATGTGTACTTATAAAGGTGCAAGACTTCCTAATCAAGTTATTAATTTAAAATTGTGTCACTAAACATGTATGAGCTAGGGTTAAAAGGTTTTGGTCTCAAAAGTTTCATTTTATACGACTAAGTAGTTATATACACGGGATCCCAAAGAAATTGAGTTTAAAAGTAGGATTACAGACTCCCAAAATAATACAAACAACTGTCAGCCATAGTAAGGCAAAACGGACAATTTCTGCGTCATGCGTCCTTGCCTAAACCTCAATCGTGGCGGCTGAGCAACTGACCATGTACATTCCGCTCGCAGAGCTCTCCAATCAAGGATGATCAAGCTTGCTCTTGCCTTTACCTGAACCACGTAGCACCCGTGAGCCAAGGCCCAGCAAAAGAACATGTGCAACACAAACAATAATAACAGATAGCAAAACTCACTAAGCATGAACTCTCATCAAGAAATCCACATTAGTCAATCAACATATATTCAGAACCATGGATGCAATCAAACACTTGTAACATTCATATCACGTAATAGTCAGGGCCGACAACTTAGGCCACACCCTTTGTTTACCCCACTGACTCTGGCCCGCTTAAACCGAGCTCAGTGCATATTAATCTATCCTTGGCTACCAGTGGCCAAGCCGCGCCCTGTGCGCTAGTGTAACCCTTGGCACCCTTAGGCCGTTGGTTCACTACTTAGCTTGCATGGCATAATACCATATATTCAAGCATACACGATAGGGAACCCTTAGTCCCATCACATATATTCAACCATGTGCAGTTTTCTTACCTTTAATCTTTACGGTTTCGGATTACGAGCGACGCTCCCCAAGCACGATCCGTTCCCGAGCCTAAGCCTTTATCACCTAGTCACAACCAAGGTAAAGGATACCATCAACAAACTTAAATGAGCTTCTAGACAAAGTTTTAATCTCCGGAACATTGAATTTCACCAAACATGGTAAAAGATTCAATCCCGAGCACCCTAGGTTAGATTCCCAAGCCTAGAATCTCAAAATCCCAAAATCCCTTAAGCGCCGCGGCATTAGCCATCCATGCCACGGCATGGCCCCAAACAGAACCCTCCAAAGACACAAAAACAGGTAAGGGCTGCGGCCCTACATGGACCATGCCACGGCCCGCCCTCCTTCCTCAGTATAACTCAGCTTCCAAGGGCCGCGACTCACCAAGAGCTATGCCGCGGCCCGACCCTTCGAACCCAGAAAAACCCACCATTTCCAACATCTAAACCTCACCTTAAGCCATCCCAAAGCTCCCCAACTCAAAACCAATTAATCCCCACACCATTAGAATGATTTAAACAACATAATTCAACTAAAAATCCAACCTAGCACTTACCAAAATCCCTTTTCAATTTCTGAAACTTCTAACCTAAGAACACAAAACCAGCCATGGAGATACTAGAATTCAACCATTAGACCTTGGATTAAAGCTTACCTCAGCTGCAGAATCACTTCTCCAAGAGTTCCCTGACCTAACTTCAAAAATTCCAGCCTCAAATTCAACCTTAAATGCCAAAACCATAAATATTTAAAACTCAGCCATTGCTCAAAATTTCTAACCACATAAACAAAAATTCATTGCTTACCTTAGCTCTGTTTTAGTTCTTGATTGGTTCTTGAGCTAAACCTCTAATTCATCCCTTCAATTTCCCCAAGCTTCAGGTGATTTCCCTTGAGATTTAAGTGCTTTTCTTCCTTAAGAGAGAGAAGGCTGAGAAAGAGTCGGTTTAATTTCTGTCTAGTGTTTTCTAAAGTCTTCCCAAGTCTATCCTTAGGCTATTAAGCTAACCCCAAAGCTCGGGGTACCGGAAACGTCCCCGAGGGCAAAATAGTAAATTTCCCCAGTATTCCCGCCTGGACATCCTAACCTCAAATATATCTCCATTTATTTATTTTCATAACTCGATAGTCTAAAATACCCTTGACTTGACCAAAGTCAATTATAATGCCCCGTTGTGACTTTTCCCGCTATCTAGCCCTAGGATCGCCCCAAGTCGCTGGCTGTAGAGTCATCCAACTAATATTGTGGTTCTTACATATATCACATTTAATCACAATTCCAACATTCATATAATCATACAAGCTTTCTTAACATATAATCATGTATTAAATCAATAAATTCACACATAAGCCAAATATGCCCTCCCGGCACACTAATCAAGGCCCTTGAGCCATATTAGTGATTTTGGGTCGTTACACTATCTCTCTCTTCTCCATCATTCATAGCAACCTAAATAACATTGTTGAATATACTGAAATTGGTGAAGAAATGGGACTGCTCGGATCTGGAAGTTTCATTTCAAGTGAAGAAATTGTCATTCTTGGCATTTTTGAAGAGAAAAAATGATGGGTAAGTATCATTTCATTCTATCTACTTATGAATATGAAATTTCATGGTTAGATATTAGAATCGAATTGTTCTGGTGTTGAGTGTGGTATTTTTTTCTGCATTTTTTGATCTGTTCTTCAGATTTGGAAATATGTGGATGCCATTCGAAATCGATGGTAAATTGATGCTAATCAATAGAATTTCGATGGTACATCGATGGCATTTCGATGATGGGGCAAACATATAATTTAGATGTTATTCTTTATATAATATCAACGGTATATCGATGCTGAATCAATGCCATATATGTTGATGTGGTTCAGCATCGATATGACATCGATATACCATCAAAATGGAATCGCGTACAGATGGCGACCATTAGCATCGATTATGCATCGAAATGTCATCGATGTGGCATCGATGTTGAACTGCAATACAGATAGCATTACATAGGCATCGATTCATCATCAATTATACTTTATTTTTATAATTTTCTTATGCTTTTTTTTTTGTAAATTTGCAGGTTCCAGAGTTAATATAATTGTTTCTTACAACAGTGTTTGGGAACGGAAATGAGAGAAATGGAATTTCAAAGCTGGTTTGAAATCACGGATGATGAAGGAGTTAGTGCTCTTATTCTTGACAATTCGAAGTCCTTAAGACATTGGGTGCCTTTATGCGTTACTTCGATTGCAAAGAACATTGCTCTTCTTGATCCACCTCCTAGAGCGAGTGTTAATATGGAAAATCATAATCAATCATGCACAACTGTTCCACAACACAGCTCCTGGGCCAAGTGTATACATGGGAGGTCCTAGCCAAAATGAAACTTTTTTTCCCCAACAAATCTGCCGCATGATGATGGGTATAAGTATGAGCCTTATGTCAATGACAATCCAGTTGCCCATTTTGGTGATGATAATGAAAGAGTTGAGGGGTGTAGTAGTTCTAAAGATAACTCTGAGGATCGGTTGTCGATGCTACCTATGGAGCAAGTAGATGATTTAAATGTACAACCCTTGCCAAGACGTCAAGAAAGCCAAGGACGCATGACTCCTGGTTCAGAGAGCAGTCGTCCAACTACACAAAAAATACTCAGTCTATTGTTGTCATCGAAATGCCATCGAATTACCATCGATTTTGCATCGAAGCAAAAAGCAAAAATCAACATATACAAGTATGCATCGAAACAACATCAAAATACTATCGGTATACCATCGAAATTGATTTTACAAATATACAAACAAACTATCGATATGCCATCGAAATGGCATCGAAATACATTTACCAAATAACAACTGACTAAGTGTAACGTCCTCCTAATCCAGGACTGTTACACTATGTACTTTAAATTGTGTCAGACTAGCTGATCAAGTCATTTGACTTAAAACATGTAACTATGGTTAATGTCAAGGGTTGGGGTTAAAAAATTTGGTCAAATGAACCGTTGAATTTTATTTAAAAAGTTTCATACATTCATGGGATTCCAACAATATTACAACTAAACTTTTAAAAAGGTGTACCTACATCAAAAGTTACATTTAGCCGACCTAAGCGGCAAAAATAGGACTACAACCCTAGTTCCTTTGAGATAACCTCGGTCGTGGTGGTCGAGCAGTACATATGTACAGGCCGCCACTGAAGCTCTCCAACTCATTGCTGGTCAAGCTTTCTCTTCCCCTTACCTGCACCACAAAGCACATGTGAGCCAAGGTTCATCTAGAAAACTCTACATGTGCATAAATAGAAAATACAGATTTCCAGATACTTATCTAGCATATCCAGCAATAATAACCTACAAATATAATCATTAAGTTATAAACAAGTGGTCATTGGACCAACTTGGGCCACAACCCTAAACAGTTGGCCTTAGAGCCAACCCTGGGGCCTACGCCCTAGCTATGTGACCATAGAGTCACGTGAGGCCCTCGCCCTTAGCTTTGAATAACTAGCCATAGAGCTAACCCAACACCTCTGGTTTTCCATCGACCATAGAGTCAACCAACATAATAGTACATTGCTGGTTTAGGCCTAAGCCTTTCAACCAACGCACAACGCGCTTTTGCCGTCCTTAACTAATAAGTCAAGCCCTGATCCAAGTTTTTAAGCTTTCATACAGATGCATATATAAATAGGCATATCCCAACAAAACGAGCACGCAGGTATATTAATCACATAATACTATTGAATAACCGTACTCACAATACTAATCATATTTATTTAACAGGGCCTCATGCCCTAACCACATAATTCATATAACAAGCACAAAACACTTAAGCAGGTATAGAACATTCAAGTAGGATTAATCAGCATGTGAAACAATAGCTTAAACATAAACATTCTCAGGGGCTCAAGCCCTAATCATAATTATTGGTAACAGTCGAGCAAAGCCCTGATCACATGTAATACGTATTGGGTGTAGTTTTCTTAGCTCAAGTCCAAGTGTAGCGTAAAATACGGACAACCCTTGAGCACGATCCCGGTTCCGAGCCCCTTGCGATAACCTAGTCATAACCATAATATAGGATTCCATCAATAGAGAGAAAATAAAGGCTTTTGGACTGAGTCCTAGCCTCCAGGGCCTCGAGTTCCACTAAACCAGGTAGTGGAATCGATCCCGAGCCCTAAGGAAAATGTTCCTATTATTAAAACTCCCCAAGGCCAAAAATGCCCAAGCGAGTCGCGACCTGACCCTGAGGGACGCGACGCACCCCTCTGATCGGAGAGACTCCCCCTCTACCAAAGGTGACGCGGGCCGCGACTTGCCCTTGAGGGTCGCGGCCCGCCTCCTAGACAGAGACCTCCCAGGGCCCTGGGTTTAAGCTGAGTCGTAGCCCCTCAAGAACAAAGCCGCGACTTGGCCTTGCGAACCCAGATTTTTCTCACTTTCCAACAACCAAATTCAATCCAAACTAACCCAATTTCATCCCAAAACCATAATTCAATCTCCACAACAGTTCTAACATCTTCCCAGTAGCAAAAACCAACAAAAATCCAGTTATAAAATTCCTCAAAACATCAAGTTAAATTCTTGAGCTATAAGGTTCAAAACACTTCAAAAAACCATGGATTCTACAGCAATTCAACTATAACAGAGTGTTTGAATGGTTACCTTAGTTGTGAATGAAGATCCTCTAGCCACAAGCTATCAAAATCCCAATTCCAAGCCTTCAATTCTTTAGTTTCTAGGAAAAAATCCCCTTAGTTCTTCAAAGGTTAGCTTAATGAAGCTTAGAGAAGATGAGGGGAAGAGAGAGAAAGGGTCGGTTCAATGTTTAAGTGTTTTTGTTATTATGTTTGTTTCCTAAGGCTTAAGTGACTTAAGCTAATTCCGATGCTCGGGGTAGCAAAAACGTCCCTGAGGGCAAAATGGTCAAATTCCCCAGTATTTCCTCCTAAACTCCCTAACTCCAAATATATCTCTAATTATTCATTTCCATTATCCGAAAAACCAATTAAATGTCAAAATACCCAAAATACCCCTTGACTCACCTCGAGTCAAGTATTGGGTCTCGTTGTGACTTTCCCGCTAACTTGCTCCCTAGGATCGTCTCGTGTCGAGTAACTAAAATAAATTCACATAATAATGTAGTCTCTCACATATATGCACATATATACAATTATGCCTACAACGGGCCAAATTATCATAATTTCCCTTCTAATAAGAAACGGGCCCACATGCATATTTAATACCACTAAACATGCACAACTAGTTATATTATCACATAATCCACATAATTACAGTAAAATATAACAAATAAGCATATAACTCCATATATTGCCATCCTGGCCCCCTAATCAAGACTTTGAGCCTTATTAGGTAATTTTTGGACATTACACTAAGCCACCCTCGAATCAGCATGGAAATAACATCGAAATTATATCGATTATATACAAAATAAAATCAACAAACAATGTATCGATATGCCATCGAAATAGCATCGATTATGCATCAAATATCTTTCAAGTAGATAACATATAAAAGTCATCTACATCGCATCGACATAGCATCAATTTAACAGTGAGGCATCACCATTAAATTAATGTGCTAGAACAACCATCGACATGGCATTAAAATAGCATTGACAAAGCATCAAAATTAATAGATTTATCAAAATATAACTAAAACCAAGAAAGCATCGAAATACCATTGAACTAGAATCAAAATTGCATCGAAATCATCATTGATATACCATTGAAATTTCATTGATTTTATACAAAAAGAAAACTGAAAACTATGCAAGCATCAAAATGGTATCGATATACCATCGATTGCGCATTGATTGACTATTGTCTTAATTTAATGGTTCATTGAAATACCATCGATGACACAACATTTCAATTATTTAAAAATAAACACATGCACTGAATGTCATTAGATTACTATCGATTAAGCATCGAAATGACATCAATGTGGGATCGAATGAACATCGACCCACAAAATTTTTGTAGAACTTAAACCCAATCTTCCAAAATGATTCACATAGAATCAAACCCATTTAAAGTTACATTTTTGCAAAATACAGATTAAAATTCTATATTACGATTAAAATCAAATTCATTTCATCGATTTTATACATTACGATTTAAATTAAAAAAAAACATAAAAACTGACCTTACCATTTCCAGCGATGGAGAAGATGGCGGCAATGGCGGCGATGTAGTAGATGGTGGCCTAAGAGAGTTTCGCGTGAGAGAAAGTGAGAATGTGAGATCTGAGAGAAAATTCCACTAAGAGAAAAATAAGAAAATACGGCTGGGATAGGAGTGTTTAATATTAGTAGTATTTTTGTCCAAAAAATTAAAAATAACATATATTTGAGAAAATAAGTTATGTTAGTATTTAAAAATAAAAATAGCCATGTTACAAGGCATATACTATAAAATTTCCCTTTGAAAACGTATGGGTGAAATATTGAATTTTGTCCAATACTATCTCACGATGAGTCATACATGACCTACGCAATGATGTGATATGTCTCTACCAGCCCCATACAGATGATTTATCACCACACCTATTATCATAATTCACTTTATTATATTACAATTTAATATAATAAATAATAATGATTATTAGATATGACAAAAACTAAATCTTAGGCCTTACGATACTATAAACAAATTTTGTTTTTATTCATGAATTATTACGATACTAGTGCGCGCATAAAATATAATGTATTTATCTAACACGTTAGCTGTCTACAACCACGTGAAATGCGAAAGATTCCAAAATATCTAATCTTATATTTTACTAAATTATATGTTCATAAATCGATAATTTAGTGTGATATATACCATAAACAAATTAATTGATTTTTTTTTTATACAATTCAAAAACAGATTATACATGTTTGACAGGTTAAGAAATATTTTTATAATGAAATAATTATTCTTGTACATGAGTCATTCCAGCGTTTGGTTAGCTCATTGAATTTATATAATAATTAATGCAATATATTCTCGGGGAATTCTTACGTGCACCCCTAACAAAAGACATATAAGTGCACCTTTCGGTGATTTTGGCTCATGAAATATTTTTTGCGATTTTTTATTATGATTGTGTATATTGTAGTTATTTAGAGCATCCTGCAAATTTTCAGAAAATTCTGAATAATTTATGGTGCCAAAAATTAGGTTCAAAACAGTTTGTTGTACTCGTGACTAATTTTTTTATGCGCGTGGAGAGTAACATATTTGAATATTATTTTCGATACTGTAAATTATTCAGATTTTTTTTAAAATTTGCAAAATAACTACAATAGATACGGTCATAAAAAAAATTCACTGAAAATACTTCCCGAACCAAAAACATTAGGGGATACACTGGTGTGCCCCTATTGAAGGGGGTGTACCTGAGAATTTGCCTACATTCTATTATTTGGAAACAAATTACCATTTCTCTTCTAAAAATAAAATTATAATAAAAAAATATTATATAAGTGTGAATTATACATCTCTCCTATGTGTACGTCTGAAACTCAATTTTTCAGCTAAATTCACTACATTACCGGTCGTTGGTGTAACGGTGCTCGTTGTGATGATTCCTCTGAACATGTTGACCTGTTAGCCAAATCTCTCAGCTTCTTGTACATTTAGAAAGAATGTATTATTTCTGCGTAAGAAACTAATTAAGTATTATTTCTTTTTTTTTTTTAGCTATTAATTAAATAATATATATATTTATATATAACTTTTTGTTGGTGTAATTTTTTTTAAAATTTAATCAAATAGACTTTTTAAATTCATAGTTTTAATTTTGATTTTTTTAATATTTTTTTTGTAGCATCCTGAAACTTCTAATGAGGTTTATTAGTATTTTGATTAGCGTGTTGGGAGGGCACATGGTGTAATTAGGTGAATTATATTATTACATGATTAAGTATGCATGATTATGTGTATTAAATGTGTTTAAAGATCTGTTTTTGTCAAAAATTGGTATTCACCACAAGAAAAAACTTCTACAGTGAGGCGTCATTGTAGGTCCATATGTGTAGCGACCTACAGTGACGACAAAACACAGTTGTCGCAGTAGTATTTTACTACAGCGACGACATGTCGGTCGCAGTTGGAAATTACTTTTTTCAGTTGGACTGGGATATTGTGACGACATGTCGTCACTGTATGTGGTTACAAAATTTGAATATTTGAATTTCAAAAACTCCTACAGCGACCACATGTCGTTGCTATAGGTCCATCGACTGCCCACTTCTACAGCGACGAAATATCGTTGCTGGAGAGTGTGTGGGTTTATATGCCTTCAACGACGACCGTAGGGTCACGAAATCTCATTATTCGTGTTCATGGAGCACTATAGTTGTAGGTATTCCATTTTTTTATAAAAAAAATTAATTAATTATATTTATTAAAAATTATTTAATAATATATTAAATATAAAATAAATAAATAAAACTGAATTATTTAATTAAATAATAAAAGGAATTTATTAGTTAAATAATAAAACCAATTTAACAATATCCATAGTCTCCAAAATGTAAAAATCAAAACATAAGTAGTATAGTCTCCAAAATTATAAAAAAAAAAAGCAACACAAAATATTAATAAGTTCAAAATAATAATATAATCAAACTAAATGTCATCTAAATCAATTCCAAAGTAGTCATAATCGTAGGACTGTTGTGGTGGCTATGGTGGTTGCTGTTGTGGTGGTTGTTGTGGTTGAAAGTTCGCCATCATGGATTGCATCATATTCATATCCAAGTTGACAGATTGAAATTGTGGAGCTTGGATGTTCAGATTTTTTGCTTGCAAAAGTTTTCCTAAAGTTTGAACCATGGACTGGAAAGCCTCAGGTAGTACCATTGGAGGGCCGACTGTGGTGGACGGAAATGGTGATGCCTCTGATTGTGAAGAGGATCTGGTGGCGCCTAAGGCAAATGTACTAGTGTCCTTCAACTTGCATCTAATACCTCGGTTGTGGCCACAACGTTTGTTGAAATGAAAGGCATTTGCTCATCAGAAATTGAGGAGGACTACAATATTGACAGCTAGTATATCATTGGCATCAGTATAAACTGTTGCTATTTTTCCTGATATTCAGGGATTATTGTACAATAGATTATTCCCCCCGATTCTATTCTCTCTTGTACTATTGTCCTTTGTACATTTCCTTTTTTGTATAAATATTTGTATTGAATTCATTCATTTGTAACTCTTGAGCAATTAATACAAATTTTTCCTAAAGTTTGTCTAGTCTATATTTCTTAACTTGGTATCAGCATCCATGACCACCCCTGGCGATTCCTCTTCCACCGTCTCTATCCCACCATCACCACCCTCTACCACCGCCACTGGTACCCCTATAGTCTCAGCTCCTGTTCAATCTTCCTCAGTCCCTACTTCAATCCCCAGTCCTCTCGTCTGTACTCAACCCCTACTCTCGGCCCCAGTCTCAATATTTCAAAGTTTGGCCCCTATTACCCTCAAGTTAGACCGAGGGAACTACTCTTTCTTGAAATCGCAGGTTCTTCCTGCTTTCCGTGTGCACGACCCATAAGAGTATGTTCTTGGCACTAAATTGTATCCTCCCCAATTTGTTGATCACACCATTGGCGGCCCTGTTCAAGGTGAACCACGCCACCTCAATGTTGGCTATGCTTTATGGCGGCACACTGACCAGGCCATTTTGAGTTGGTTGATGAACTCCATCTCTGAGACCATGTTTGGTCACATAGTTCGGTGTACCACCTCTCATGAAGTTTGGCATACTCTTGGACTTCTCTTCACCACTCAGTCGATGGCCCAAATCCTTCAGCTCCGATTTCAACTTCAATCCCTTAAAAAGGGTAATCTCTCTATTCATGATTACATATTAAAAATGACTAGTTTGGTTGAAAATCTGTAAGGCCCTCATAATCCAAGACCGTTACACTGTGTATTTAAAATTGTGTCAGGCCTGCTAATCAGGTCATTTGGCTTAAAACGTGTAACTAAGGTTAGTGACAAGGGTTAGGGTAAACATTTTTGGTCAAAGAACCATTGGCTTTCATTCCAAAAGTTTTATATAACATGGGATCCCAAAATATTACAACTCAACGGTTAAAAAGGCTAAATACATAACAAAAGTTACATCAGCGGGCCTAAGCGGCAAAACAGGGCTGTAACCCTAGCTCCTCTGAGATAACCCCGGTCGTGATGGTCGAGCAGCCGCATATGTACACGTCGCCATCGAAGCTCTCCAACTCATGGCTGGTCAAGCTTTCCCTTTCCCTTACCTGTACTACAAATCACTCGTGAGCCGAGGCTCAGCAAGAAAACAAAACACAGCAACCGAGAATAACTTTAAAATAACCATTCAACTATAATCAACAACATTAATTCATAGCCAATATCATTTAGTTCAATCACACGATCATTGGATCAACCTGGGGCTGCTGCCCTATTCAGTTGGCTTTTAAGCCACTTCCCAGACCTATGCCCTAGCTATGTGACCATAGAGTCACCTGGGGCCTCGCCCTTAGCTCTATCTCACTAGCCATAAGCTATCCTAACCCTGTGGTTCACCATTGACCTTAGAGTCGATCAACGTAATAGTACGTTGCTGGTTTAGGCCAATGCCTCTCGACCAACGCACAACGCGCTATTGTCGTCCTTGACTCATAAGTCAAGCCCTGATCCAGGATTACATACCTTACTTATAAGGAATAGATGTAGATAGGCACATCCCGAAAAATTAAGCACATATTCATGGTAGTCATATAATCCCATTGGATAACTATTTTCATAATACTAAGCATATTCATATAACGGGGTCACATGCCCTAACCATAGAATTCACGTAACGAATATAAGCACTTAGGCATCTTAAAACAAGCATTTAAAATAATAACCTAACATAACCAATCCTGGGGCCCAAGCCCTAATCATATTAATATACAACAGACGGGGCAAGCCCTAATCACATACAACACGTTCTGGGTGCAGTTTTCTTACCTTAGGTCCAAGCAAGCGTCAATAAGAATGACCCTCGAGCACGATCCCGGTTCTGAGCCCTTAGCGATACTCTTAGTGTAATGCCCTGGTTACTCCAAGACCGTTACTCTAAGACCGTTATAAGCGTGCATGTAGGTGTTATTAACAGGCTCAGGTAAAAACCAATCAAAAGGAAAGGAAATATTTTATTTAAAACATAAAACTGTACATGGGCCCATAAAAATGTTTACAAGTTATTTACAATCCAAAATGGTCATTACAGTGTAAAATTACAACCCGTCGACCTAAGCGGCAAAAATAGGGTTAACCCCCTCGTTCCTCCGAGAACTCATGGGCTGTAATGCCCCAAAATCCCTAATGAGGTTTAATGGCTGGATTAGTAGGCCGGGAGGGCCATAATTTTTTTATTATGCCATTAAATGATTATATGCATGTGTTATGTGAATTATATTATAATATGAAGTTAAATGCATGCATGTGGGTCCACATTTGATTATAAGGGTATATTGGTAATTTGGCCCGTTGAGGGCATATTTGTATATTTTGGTGCATGTTTGTGATTAATTTTTGAGGCCACATTATAATGTGGATTTGTTTGAGCTATTCGGCATGAGACGATCTTTGAATATAAACTATTGGTTTGGTCATAACAGGTTTAAGCTCGGGACTCGGGGTGAGTCTCGGGGTGTTTTGGTGAATAGAGCGTTGCCGGGAATTAAAGTGTAACGAGATATGAATTATTGGTATTTGAGGATATTGAGAATAACAGCAATTGGAGAACGTTAATTATGATTAGCGAGTTTAGAGGATAAATGTCATTTTTGCCCTTTTAGCCTTTAGATGGTTTTATTTAACCTAGGGGTAATATGGTCATTTGGCAAGGGTATATGGGATTCTAGTAGTAGGCTGTAGAAAGAACTGAAGCAAAAATAGAGCAAGCTCCTTTCCTTACATTCATCATCTTCCTCTTGTTCCTTTGGGGTTTTTTTTTATCTCAATTTGAAGAACTAAGCTAAGGAATCAAATATTGGAGCTTAGGACTTTAGTTCAATCATTGAAGAGGACTTAAATCCAGCTTGAGGTAAGAATTTATCCATGAAACCTTAGTTATACTCTGTTTTCTATTGGTTTTTAGTTGAGAAATTTAAGGTGTTAAGTTGAGAATAAATGGAAGTTTTTGGAGGAAAGTCACTTGGGTTTTGATGCTTGTATGGTGGGTAAGTTGTGGTAGCAATAGAGGGCTTTGTTTGGTGATGTTGGGGGAGTTTTAATGAGGTTTTAGATTGAGTTCAAAGGGAGGAAAACATGGTTTTTGGCTGAGTTCCAGGTGGGGTCGCGACTCTGTTCTAGAGCATCGCGACCCAAGCTTAAGGAAGAGGGAGGAGGAAGCTTCAGGGCCGAAGGGCCGCGGCATGGCCAGGAAGGGTCGCGGCCCATGCTGGCGAGCTGAAGTAAGGCCGTCTCTGGTTGAGGGGCGGGCCACGGCATGGCCAGGGAGGGTTGCGGCCCTTAGTGGCATTTTGGCCAGAAATAGGTTTTTGGCTTCGGGATTCAAGTCTTAAGCCTCGGGATCGATCCTACTACCCGGTTTAGTAGGATTCGATGTCTCGGAAGCTAGGTTTTGGTTTGGGAACCTTTGTTATTTATTTTATTGATGGAATCCCATAATTGGTTATGACTAGGTGACCGTCAAGGAACTAAAAGTTTGATCATTCTCAAGGGTCGTTCTTTTATTCATTCTCTCTCGAACCAGAGGTAAGAAAACTACACCCTATATGTGACATGCTTGGTTATTATAGAGGCATGTTGGTTGTTAAATGTGGACGTTGATCGCATATTAAATTCTTAACAAATCTTGCTTACTTGTGTATGGTACTGACTATTCAAAATCGGCACTGGTCGTGTACTACTGACCTGGGAGTCAAGAACGGCATAAGCGTCATGAACGCAGAGCCAATAAAAGATTAGATCTAATCGATATCAGTGTTGAATGACTCTTGGAGCATTAATGATGGACTGACCCTAAGGTCGATGAAAATTATAAGTGCTTGACTAGTTTAAGACTAGTTACTGAGAGTTAGGGGCAAAGGCCTAGGTGACTGTTTGTCACATGGCTAGGGAGCGGAATCCCATGGTTGTGACTCTATGGTCACTTGGTAGGTTATGATGGTGGTTGAGTCATCAAATACCTATCCTGATAAGCTAGTGAAAGGATCACTTATTTGTAAAGCCTAGGTGACCCTATCGTCACATGGCTAATGGAAACGGAACCCACCTTAGTGATTTTTACAACTGTCACTCCTCTATGTTGGACTAAAAGTCCTAAATGATTATTGTGATCATTGTTTATATTATATTCATGCAGATTTGTGTTTTCTTGCTGGGCTTTGGCTCATGGGTGCTATGTGGTGCAGGTAAAGGGAAAGAAAAGCTCACCCAGCCTTGAGTGGAGAGCTTAGGTGGTGATGTGTACATATGCGGCCGCTTGACCACCACGACCAAGGAGTTCTCAGGGGAACTAGGGGGTTTACCCTATTTTTACCGCTTAGCTCGGCGGGTTGTAAATTTAAACTGTAATGACCATTTTGAGTTTTAAATAACTTGTAAATGTTTTTATGGGCCCATGAACAGTTTTATGTTTTAAATAAAATATATCCTTTTGTTTTGATTGGTTTTCCATCTTAACCTATTAATAACACCTAGAAGCACGTTTTTAACCAAAGAACTCGGGTAGCGAGTTAAATTCACGGTACAACGTTCACCGTAATGGTCTTGGGGTAACCAGGGTGTTACATTGGCCGTGGTGGTCAAACGGCCGCTTATGTACACATCACCACCTAAGTTCTCCACTCAAGGCTGGGTGAGCTTTTCTTTCCCTTTACCTGCACCACATAGCACCCATGAGCCAAAGCCCAGCAAGAAAACTCATTACTGCATGTATATAATATCAAATGATGATCATGATAATCCTACAGATCTTGTAGCCCTGAACAGAAGAGTGAATAACAATTTGAGGTTCTGTTAACCATGATGGGGCTTATAGCCCTAATCAGATGAGTGATTTAACACTTAAGGTTCTGTTAACAATGATGGGGCTTATATCCCTAATCATATGAGTGATTGAACACTTAAGGTTCTGTTAACCATGATGGGGCTTATAGCCCTAATTAGATGAGTGACTGATGAGCAAGTCACTAATGTGGGCTCAGTACCCATAGCCACATGACAATGCAGTCACCTGGACCTTTTAGCCCTGGCTCTAAGTGACTTGCCATAGGCTAGACAAGTGCTTTTAGTTTTCATCGAACTTGAGGTCAGTCCAGAAATATTGCTCATGATGAGTCATTCAATGCTGATGTTTATTAGATCTAATCTTTTCAGGTTGCGTTAAACACGCTAAGACCGTTCTTGCCTTATGAGTCAATACCATATGACTAGTGCTCTGTACTACTATTGAACTTAACTAATGAGTCACAGCTTCACAGTTAATACCGACACCATTGCCAATTCTAACTAATGAGTCAGTGCCATTCACAAGTAAGCAAGATTCGCTAAGCATTTGATATGCAATCGATGTCCACATTTAAACACTCAACATGCCTCATGAATAACCATGCATGTCACATATGGGGTGTAGTTTTCTTACCTCTGGTTTGAGCAAGAAATAGTAAAAGAACAACCCTTGAGAATGATCAACCTTTTGATTCCTTAGCGGTTACCTAGTCATAACCAATTATAACTTCCATCAATGAAAATCAACAATAAAAGGGTCTTGACCTAAACCTCACTCCCGGGACCCTGAATATTACCCAAACGGTGAGTATATTCGATCCCGAGCCTTAGGAATTGAAACCCCGAGCCAAAAATCCTCAAAAATGCCCAAAACAGGAATCTGGAAAAGCAGGGTAGCGCTACCCCCCTAGCGCCCCAGCGCTATAGGCAGAATGGAAAGCCCTTGGCTAGCACTGTAGCGCCCAGTGGTGGTCACTGTAGTGCTACAACTAGGGTTTCCAACCCTGGTTTTTCCCTCCTTTGACACCACCATTTCCAACCTGAAAAACCAGCTTCCAAACCTCATTTAAAGTCCCAAATGAACCCAAAAACCATCTACACATGTCCTAGGCATCATAACCCAAGTAACCCTAGCCAAAAACTCCCATCAATTCCCATTATCAACTTTAGAAATCCAAGCTGAAATCCAAAAAGAAAACAAAGCAAACGAGAGTTTTAAATGGCTAGAACCTTACATAGAACCTTCTTCAATGGTGGATCACAATCCTAAGCCCTCAAGGTCCACTTCCTTAGCTTGGTTCCTCAAGTTAAGCTCAAAAATCCAAGAAGAAAAGAGAAGGAAATGATGTACGAGAGAGAACAAGAGTACTCTGTTTTTGACAAGGTTCTACATCCTTCAATGGCTAATATATATCTTATGGGTGAAAATACCTTATTGCCCCTAGGTCAATTAAAGTCTTTTAAAGGCTCCCAAGGGTAAAATCGTCATTTCCCGCCTATTTCGTTAATCATAATTAACACACTATAATTCCCATTATTCTCAATATTCTAAAATACCAATAAATCATATCCTATTACCCTTTTATTCCCGGTAATGTTCTAATCACCAAATTATCCCAAGACTCACTCCGAGCCCCGAACTTAATCCTATTATGACCAAACCGCTAACTTACACTCAAAGATTGTCTCATGCCGAATGGCTTGAACAAATCCACATTATAATGTGGCCTCATCAATGATTCACCAACATGCATGAAAATACACAATTACTCCCTCAACGGGCCAAATTACCAAAATACCCCTATGATGAAATGTGGACCCACATGCATGCATTTAACAACATATTATAATATAATTCACATAAACATGCATATAATCAATTAATGGCATAATAAATCAATTATGGCCCTCCCGACCTACTAATCCGACCATTAATCTGCATTAGGGATTTTGGGGCATTAGAACTATCCCCTCCTTATAGAAATTTCGTCCTCGAAATTTCCCTGAACAACTCGGGATACTGATTCTGCATATCTGACTCTAGCTCCAGGTTGCTTCCTCGACCTTGTTGTTCCTCCACAATACCTTAACCAAAGGTATCATCTTATTCCTGAGGACCTTATCCTTTCTGTCAAGTATCTGGACTGATTGTTCCTGATAGGAAAGATCTGCCTCAAGCTCCAGATCTTCATAGCTCAAAACATGGGTCACATCAGATACATACCTCCGAAGAGTTGAAACATGAAACACGTTATGCACGGGTGAAAATGCCAGTGGTAAGGCCAACCTGTAAGACACCTGACCAATCCTCTCCAGGATCTCAAATTGACCTTCAAATCTAGGGCTCAGCTTGCCCTTCTTCCCAAATCTTCTCACCTCTTTCCATGGCGAGACTCTAAAGAAAACATAGTCTCCCACTTGGAACTCCATGTTCCTACGCTTGAGATCTGCATAAATTTTCTGTCTTCTTTGAGAAGCAAGCATCCGAGCTCTAATCTTCTCAATGGCCTCACTGGTCCTCTGAATTGCCTCAGGACCCAAGTATCTCCTTTCTCCTGTTTCATCCCAATGAATGGGAGATCTGCACTTCCTACCATAGAGCATCTCATAAGGAGCAACCCCAATGGTAGACTGATAACTATTATTGTAGGAAAACTCTATCAAAGGTAGATACTTACTCCAGGATCCACTAAAGTCCAGTACACATGCTCGCAGCATGTCTTCTAATATCTGTATCGTCCTCTCAGATTGCCCATCTGTTTGAGGCTGATAAGCAGTATTGAACTTTAACTATGTTCCCATGGCCTTCTGTACACTCCCCCAAAACTTAGAAGTAAAAGTGAGGTCCCGATCTGACACGATCGACCTCGGTGCTCCATGGAGGCGCACGATCTCTCTCACATAGAGATATGCATACTGGTCAACTGTATAGCGATCCACAATAACCCAGATAGGATCATGTTGACCAATAGTCTTGGGTAACCCCACCACGAAATCCATCGTGATGTCCTCCCATTCCCACTGTGGGATATCCAGAGGCTGCAATAACCATGCTGGCCTCTGATGCTTAGCCTTGACCTGTTGACATGTCAAGCACTTAGCCACATATTCTACTACATCCCTCTTCATCCCAGGCCACCAATACAACGATTTCACATTCTAGTACATCTTTGTGGTGCCTAAATGCAAAGAATAAGGTGTAGTATTAGATTCATCCAGAATCTCTCGTCTCATAGTTGTGTTCTTGTATCTCAAAAAGTCCAAATCAGACACTGTATAATCTCTGGATGCTCCAGCCAAAACATCCTCTCTAATCTTGATCAGTTGTGGATCACCCAACTGACCCTCCTTGGTTCTCTCCAACAGTGTAGACTGTAGCGTAATATTGGCGAACTGGCCCACCAGCAACTCTATACCAGCTCTGGTCATATCATCTGCTAATTCTCTAGCTATTAGCCTCGCACTATAAATCTACCCCGGACCCTTCCCGCTTAAAGCATCAGCTACCATGTTGGCTTTTCCTGGATGGTACAAAATTTCACAATCATAATCTTTTACTAATTCCAGCCAATGCCTTTGTCTCATATTCAAGTCTTTCTGTGTGAAGAAGTATTTTAGGCTCTTGTGGTCAGTGTAAAGCTAACACTTCTCCCCATAAAGGTAATGCCTCCATACCATTAAAGCGAAGACCACAGCCGCCAACTCTAAATCATGAGTAGGATATCTCTGTTCATACTCCTTCAGTTGACGTGAAGCATAAGCGATCACCTTCCCTGATTACATTAGAACACAACCCAAATCCTAATGTGAAGCATCACAGTAAATCACAAACTTCTCATGATCTGTTGGGAGACACAGAACCAGAGCTGTAATCAATCTCTGCTTCAGTTCCTGGAAGCTCTTCTCACACTTGTCTGACCACACAAACTTCTGATTCTTGCGTGTCAGCTCAGTCAATGAAGTAGCAATCATAGAGAACCCTTTCACGAAACGCCTGTAATAACCTGCCAATCCAAGGAAACTTCTCACCTTAGAAACATTCTTTGGCCTTGGCCAATCCCTGACTGTCTAAATCTTTGTTGGATCTACTTTAATCCCCTCCTTACTGATAATGTGCCCAAGAAAAGATACCTGAGATAACCAGAACTTTGCAAACTACCTGTGTTCCCTCAGTCTCTGTAGAACCAATCTCAAATGTTGTTCATGCTCTGACTCTAACTGAGAATAAACCAGGATATCATCGATGAAGACGATCACAAACTGGTCCAGATAATCCTTGAACACTCTATTCATCAAATCCATGAAAGCAACTGGGGCATTAGTCAATCCAAAAGACATGACTAAGAATTCATAATTCCCATATCTAGTGCAAAAAGCATTCTTTGGTATGTCTCCCTCCTTGACCCTCAACTGATGATAACCAGAACAGAGGTCTATCTTTGAGAATACTCTTTTTCCTTGCAACGGATCAAACAGATTGTCTATCCTTGGCAGAGGATACTAGTTCTTAATTGTTAACTTATTCAGTTCTCTGTAATCAATGTACATCCTCAGAGAAACATCCTTCTTCTTTACAAACAAAACTGGCGCACCCCAAGGTGAGAAACTAGGTCTGATAAAACCCAAATCCAACAGCTCTTGCAACTGTACTTTCAATTCTTTTAACTTAGCTGGGGCAATTCTATAAGGTTCTCTAGACACTGTCTCTGTCCCTGGTGCCAGTTCTATCACGAACTCAATCTCTCTGTGTGGTGGCAACCCTGGGAAATCTTCTGGAAACACATTCAAGAATTCACAAACTAGTCTAGTCTCACTGGCACGATCTGATTTGTATCCACCACACTGGCTAAGAATCCTATGCAACCTCATTTCAATAGATCTCTAGCCTTCAAAACATAAATCATAGGTATACGGGGTCCATGCACAGCGCCAAAAAACACAAAAGGATCCTTAACTTCATGCTCAAAGGTGACCATCTTCCTTCTGCAATCAATGGTTGCCCCATACTTCACTAACCAATCCAGACCCAGAATCATGTCAAAGTCAGTCATAACGAACTCTATCAAATCCACTGACAACTCTATGCCTTCCACTGTCACTGGCAAAGATCTGACCCATCTCCTGGATACTACTAACTCCCCAGTGGGTAACAAAGTTCCAAACCCCACAGCATAATAATCACAGGGTCTACACAGTCTATCAATAATTCTACTAGCAACAAAAGAATGTGTAGCACCAGAATCAATCAAAACATTATAAGGGGTTCCAGCACTAAGAAGCGGACCTGTAACTACTGAGGGAGAAGCCTCAGCTTCTGCTTGTGTTAATGCGAACACTCAAGTTGCGGTCGAGCTATCTGCTTTTCTGGGTTCTTCCTTCCTTGCTTTAGGGCAATATTTCTTGAAATGACCCACTGCCCCACATAAGAAGCAAGCCTTTGCCCTACACTCTCCTAAATGATGCCTCTTGCACCTAGGGCATTCGGGACGAGTCTTCCAGGCCTCACTGCCACTCTAACGACCCATTGCCACATCACGGGGTCGCCTATCAGGACCTGGAGCTAGGAAGGTATCAGGAACCTTCCTCTTCTGATGACTGGGGCCTCCACCCCTACCAGAACCCACAAATGGAGAACATGTCCTTCTAAACTATTTTCTGGATGCATTGTCTCGCCAGATCTTGTTTTTTGCACTCTCAGCTATGAGCGCCTTCTCAACCACCTGTGCATAGGTAGTAACCCCAGCCACAGTGGTGATACAAACATCCCGGGCTAATCTCGGTTGTAGCCCCTGGAGAAACCTCTCCCTTCTAGTCCCATATGTGGGTGCCATCTCCATAGCAAACTTTGCCAACCAATCAAAATTTAGGGCATACTCAGTCACTGATAAACTCCCCTGATGTAACCTGATAAACTCCTCAGCTTTTGCCGCCCTAATGGCATCGTTGTAGAATTTCTCGTTGAACAGAATCTGAAACTCTTCCTAACTCAGGGCATTGATGTTTCTGGTCTGGGATATAACATCCCACCAAATTCGGGCATTCTCCCGAAACATATATGTGGCACAGGCCACCCTCTCAATACCAGTCACCCTCATAAAGTCAAGGATGGTAGTAATCATGCTCATCCACTACTCAGCTCTCACAGGATCTGCACTGTCCTCAAATACTTGAGGTTGCTTTTTCCTGAACCATTCATAAAGAGGCTCCCATTTGTTTCTAATCTCTGGCAGCTGCTCAACTGCTAACACCAATACAGGTGGTGCCTCAGGTACACTGGTCGTTGCAAGAACCTATTGTTGCCTCAGGAGGCGGAGTTCTTCTTCCTGCCTCAATATTGTGGCCTACAGGTCATTAAACAATTGTTGCCAGTTCTCAGGAGCTGGCTGTGGAATCTGATTCTGGTCATTCTTTTGACCCTGCCAATTATTCTGCCCTTGATCATCCTGTCCAGCTGATGAATCTGTGTGTCTTGGAATAATTCTACCACTTATATTGTGCTTAAACAATCAATGCAGCCAGTTAAGCAGTAATAACTAATCCTCTTGCCGCCTCGCGGTCCAAGATCAACATATAATCACCTATATTCCACAATTATACAAATATACAGATGGATACATGATTATAGAATTTAGCATTTAACATGTATCAATTGAGAATTCATAATGAACAATACTAATGAGTATGTTATAGCAATATCAGTACTAATAAGCATGTTCTTGGTAATGATGCAGTAGTCAAGGCACAACCTTATCAAGGTATCTCATGTAGACAGTTAAAGCATTTATACTATATTTAAGCAGTTAAATATATAACCACATAAATAGTTACCAAATCATGAGTCAGGCTTGTCTTCAGTGGTGAGTGTACATGCCCAGCCAGTCTACAGGAACCCTAAGCCTTGGCACGCTCTAATACCAAGTTGTAACGCTCGGGTTACTCCAAGACCGTTACTGTGAGCTTTGAAACATGCTTAACTCTCTAATCAAGTTCATTGGTTATAAACATGCATCTAGGTGTTATTAATAGGCTCAGGTAAAAACCAATCAAAAGGAAAGGGTATATTTTATATAAAACATAAAATTGTACATGGGCCCATAAAAACGTTTACAAGTTATTTACAATAAAAAATGGTCATTACAGTGTAAAATTACAACCCGCCGACCTAAGCGGCAAAAATAGGATTAACCTCCTAGTTCCTTCGAGAACTCAGTGGCTGTGGTGGTCAAGCGACCGCATATGTACACATCACCACCTAAGATATCCACTCAAGGCTGGGTGAGCTTTTCTTTCCCTTTACCTGCACCACATAGCACCCATGAGCCAAAGCCCAGCAAGAAAACTCATTGCTGCATGTATATAATATCAAATGATGATCATGATAATCATACAGAGCTTATAGCCCTGAACAGATGAGTGAATAACACTTTGAGGTTCTATTAACCATGATGGGGCTTATAGCCCTAATCAGATGAGTGATTTAACACTTAAGGTTGTGTTAACCATGATGACGCTTATAGCCCTAATCAGAAGAGTGAAGTCACTAATGTGGGCTCAGCACCCATAGCCATGTCACAATGCAGTCACCTAGACCTTCTGGCCTTGGCTCTAAGTGACTTACCATAGGCTAGACAAGCGCTTTTAGTTTTCATCGAACTTGAGGTCGGTCCAACATTATTGCTCTTGTAGAGTCATTCAATGCTGATGTCGATTAGATTTAATCTTTTCGGCTTGCGTTAAACACATTAAGACTGTTCTTGACTTATGAGTCAATACCATATGACCAGTGCTTAGTACTACTGCCGAACTTAACTAATGAATCACAACTTCACAGTTAATACCGACACCATTGCCAATTCTAACTAATGAGCCAGTGCCATTCACAAGTAAGCAAGATTTGCTAAGCATTTGATATGCAATCAATGTCCACATTTAAACACTCAACATGCCTCATGAATAACCATGCATGTCACATAGGGGGTGCAGTTTTCTTACCTCTGGTTCGAGCAAGAAATAGTAAAAGAATAACCCTTAAGAACGATCGACCTTTTGATTCCTTAGCAGTTACCTAGTCATAACCAATTATAACTTCCATCAATGAAAATCAACAATAAATGGGTCTTGACCTAAGCCTCACTCCCGGGACCCCGAATTGTACCCAAACGGTGAGTAGATTCGATCCCGAGCCTTAGGAATTGAAACCCCGAGCAAACTCCACTCAAAAATGCCCAAAATAGGAATTTGGAAAAGCAGGGTAGCGCTGTAGCGCCCAGTGATGGGCGTTGTAGCGCTATAACCAGGGTTTTCAACCTTGGTTTTTCCCTCCTTCGACACCACCATTTCCAACCTGAAAAACCAGCTTCCAAACCACATTTAAAGTCCCAAATGAACCCAAAAACCATCCCTGCCCCGCTAAAGATCCGCCCCGACCCGCTAAGCTTATGGCCCGACCCGCCCCACCCCGTTAAGGCATTTAATGCGGGTTGGGTCAGACCCGACTCGGTAAGTTTTTTTTTTCTTTTTCTTTAATAAAAGAAAGACTAATTTTTTAAAATATGTTACAATATAAAAATAAATTGTAATGCCCCAAAATCCCTAATGCGGTTTAATGGCTGGATTAGTAGGACGAGAGGCCCATAACTGTTTAATTATGCCATTAAATGATTATATGCATGTTTATGTGAATTATATTATAATATGATGTTAAATGCATGCATGTGGGTCCACATTTAATTACAGGGGTGTTTTGGTAATTTGGCCCGTTGAGGGCATAATTGTATATTTGTATGCATGTCGGTGACATATTGTTGAGACTACATTATAATGTGGGTTTTTTTGAGCTATTCGGCATGAGACGATCTTGGAATATTAATTAGCGGTCTAGTCATAACAGGTTTAAGTTCGGGACTCGGGGTGAGTCTCGGGGTGATTTTAATGATTAGAGCGTTATCGGGAGTTAAAGGGTAACGGGATGTGAATTATTGGTGTTTGAGAATATCGAGAATAGCGGGAATTGGAGAGCGTTAATTATGATTAACGAGATAGGTGGGAAATACCAATTTTTCCCTTGGGAGCCTTTAGAAACCCTTAATTGACCTAGGGGTATTTTGGTCTTTTAACCCCTAGGACAGATATAAGCCATTAAGGCTGTAGAAAGAAGAGGAAAACATAGTATAGTTCAAGAGCTTTCCCGTACCTTTTCTCCATCAGTTTTCTTTGTGATTTTTGAGCCATTCTTGAGGATTCAAGCTTGGGAATTAAGTCTTGGGAGCTTAGGAGTGTGTTACACCATTGAAGAGCATCATAATCTGAGCTTGAGGTAAGTTTCTAGCCATTAAATTCCCTGGTTTGCTCTGTTTTAGTTTTGGTTTTCAGTTGGGATTTCTAGGTTGAATGATTGGTTTTGTTTGGAGTTTTGGCTAGGGTTCTTGTGGTTGTGATGCTTGGGGTATGTGAGGATGGCTTTCGGGTTCATTTGGCATCAAAAATGAGGTTTGGAAGCATTGGAATCAGGTTAGAACTGAAGGAATCGAAGAAGGAGGTTTCAGGGGAGGATCAGTCTAGGGGTAGCGCTACAGCTCCCATCAGAAGGCGTTATAGCGCTACACAGGATTTTTGTGGGCGGTTTGGGGGTTTTGAGTATAGCGTTGGGGCGCTAGGGAGCATCACTGTAGCGCTACTCTGTTCCTCCAAAATCCCATTTTGAGTGTTTTTAGGGGTTTTTGGCTCGGGGTTTCAATCCTTAAGGCCCGGGATCGAATCTACTCACCTTGTGGGCATGTTTCTAGGTCCCGAGAGTGGGGTTTAGGTTTAGATCCTTTCATTGTTGATTTTCCTAATGGAGGTTATAATTGGTTGTGATTAGGTAACCGCTAAGGAATCAAAAGGTCGATTGTTCTCAGGAGTCGTTCATATTATATTTCTCGCTCAAACTGGAGGAAAGAAAACTGCACACTGTGTATATGACATGCATGATTGTTGTTGAGGCATGTTGGTTGATAAATGTGGACATTGATTGCATATTAAATGCTAGTGGATATTGTTTGCTTGTGTATGGCACTGATTAGTCAGGGACGACACTGGTTGCGTATCACTGACCCAAGAGTCAGAAACGGTATAAGCGTCCTGAACGCACGGCCGAATGAAGATTAGATCTAATTGATATCAGCATTGAATGACTATAAGGAATTAATGCTGGATTGACCCTAAGGTCGATGAAACTTATAAGCACTTGGCTAGTCTAGGACTAGTTACTCAAAGCCAGGGCCAAAGGCCTAGGTGACTGCTTGTCACATGGCTAGGGAACGGTGTTCCATGGTTATGACTCTATGGTCATAAGGTAGGTTATGTTGATGACTAGTCATCATGCACCTAACATGTTTAAACTAGTGAAAGGATCACTTATCTTTAAAGCCCTGGTGACCCTATCGTCACATGGCTATTGGGAACTAAACCCACCTTAGCGACTTTCCCAATTGTCACTTCTCTATTTTGGACTGAAAGTCCTGAATGATTATTATGATCATTGTTGATATTATATCATGCTATATTGTGTTTTCTTGCTGGGCCTTGGCTCATTGGTGCTATGCGGTGCAGGTAAAGGGAAAGAAAAGCTCACCCAGGCTTGAGTGGAGAGCTTAGGTGGTGATGTGTACATATGCAGCCCCTTGACCACCACAGCCAAGAAGTTCTCAGAGGAACTAGGGGGTTTTACCCTATTTTTGCCGCTTAGGTCGACAGGTTTGTATATTTGAAACAGTAATGACCATTTTGAGTTGTAAATAACTTATAAATGTTTTTATGGGCCCATGAACCATTTTATGCATTTAATAAAATATATCATTTCCTTTTGATTGGTTTTCCACCTTAGTCTGTTAATAACACTTAGAAGCACATTTTTAACCAAAGGACTCGGGCAGCGAGTCAAATTTCCGGTTCACCATAACTGTTCTGGGGTAACCAGTGTGTTACATAAATGGCAAAAAAATCTCTCATATTAGACATAAATGAGCTGCCTAATTTTTTTTATAAATGGTCTTGCATACTAAAATAAAATAAAATTTAATATACTTCAAAGAAAAATATCAATTTTCTCATCTATCTCTCTTAAATATACTTTGTCTTATTTATATATATGTATTTAGATAGTGTATCACCCTAAATAGTGGTAGTAATTAGTTTTTTTAAAAAATTCTTTATTACAAAAAAAAAAAAAACAACAACCGGGTCGGGTCGGGTCGGATCTCGACCCGCCCCGTTTTTGCCATGCTTATATTCGGATCAAAGGCTCCCTGTCAGTGTGGAGCTCCGACCCGCCCCAATCCGTCGGGCTTTTCTGCCATCCCTACACACATTTATCTATTTCTATCAATCTCTTCTCCATCATTCATAGCAACCTAAATAGCATTGTTGAATATACTGAAATTGGTGAAGAAATTGGACTGCTCGGATCTGGAAGTTTCATTTCAAGTGAATAAATTGTCATTCTTAGCATTTTTTAAGAGAAAAAATGATGGGTAAGTATCATTTCATTCTATCTACTTATGAATATGAAATGTCATGGTTAGTTATTAGAATCAAACTGTTCTGGTGTCGAGTGTGGTATTTTTTCTGTATCTTTTGATCTGTTATTCGGATTTGGAAATATGTGGGTGCCATTCAAAATCGATGGTAAATTGATGCTAATCAATGGAATTTTGATGGTGCATCGATGGCATTTCGATGATGGGGCAAACATATAATTTAGATGTTATTTTTTATATAATATCAACGGTATATCGATGCTGAATCAATGCCATATATGTTGATGTGGTTCAGCATCGATATGACATCAATACACCATGAAAATGGAATTGCGTATAGATGGCGACCATCAGCATCGATTATGCATCGAAATGTCATCGATATTGAACTGCAATACAGATAGCATTACATAGGCATTGATTCATCATCAATTATACTTTATTTTTATAATTTTCTTATGCTTTTTTTTTATAAATTTGCAGGTTCCAGAGTTAATGTAATTGTTTCTTACAACAGTGTTTGGGAACGGAAAGGAGAGAAATGAAATTTCAAAGCTGGTTTGAAATCACAGATGATGAAGGAGTTAGTGCTCTTATTCTTGACAATTCAAAGTCCTTAAGACATTGGGTTCCTTTATGCGTTACTTCGATTGCAAAGAACATTGCTCTTCTTGATCCATCTCCTAGAGAGAGTGTTAATATGGAAAATCATAATCAATCCTGCATAACTGTTCCACAACACAACTCCTGGGCCAAGTGTATACATGGGAGGTCCTAGCCAAAATGAAACTTTTTTTCCCCAAAAAATCTGCCGCATGATGATGGGTATAAGTATGAGCCTTATGTCAATGACGATCCAGTTGCCCATTTTGGTGATGATAATGAAAGAGTTGAGGGGTGTAGTAGTTTTGAAGATAACTCTGAGGATCGGTTGTCGATGCTACCTATGGAGCAAGTAGATGATTTAAATGTACGACCCTTGCCAAGACGTCAAGAAAGCCAAGGACACAGGACTCCTGGATCAGAGAGCAGTCGTCCAACTACACAAAAAATACTCAGTCTATTGTTTTCATCGAAATTCCATCGAATTACCATCGATTTTGCATCGAAGCAAAAAGCAAAAAGCAAAAATCAACATATACAAGTATGCATCGAAACAACATCGAAATACTATCGGTATACCATCGAAATTGATTTTACAAATATACAAACAAACTATCGATATGCCATCGAAATGGCATCGAAATACATTTACCAAATAACAACTGACTAAGTGTAACGTCCTCCTAATCCAGGATCGTTACACTATGTACTTTAAATTGTGTCAGACTAGCTGATCAAGTCATTTGACTTAAAACATGTAACTATGGTTAATGTCAAGGGTAGGGTTAAAAAAATTGGTCAAATGAACCGTTAACTTTTATTTAAAAGGTTTCGTACATTCATGGGATCCCAAAAATATTACAACTAAACTTTTAAAAAGGTGTACATACATCAAAAGTTACATTCAGCCGACCTAAGCGACAAAAATAGGACTACAACCCTAGTTCCTTTGAGATAACCTCGGCCGTGGTGGTCGAGCAGCTGCATATTTACAGGCTGCCACTGAAGCTCTCCAACTCATGGCTGGTCAAGCTTTCTCTTCCCCTTACCTGCACCACAAAGCACATGTGAGCCAAGGCTCAGCTAGAAAACTCTACATGTGCATAAATAGAAAATACAGATTTCCAGATACTTATCTAGCATGTCCAGCAATAATAACCTACAAATATAATCATTCAGTTATAAACAAGTGGTCATTGGACCAACTTGGGGCCAGGACCCTAAACAGTTGGCCTTATAGCCAACCCTGAGGCCTACGCCTTTGCTATGTGACCATAGAGTCACCTGGGGTCCTCGCCCTTAGCTCTGAATAACTAGCCATAGAGCTAACCCATCACCTCTGGTTTTCCATCGACCATGGAGTCAACCAACGTAATAGTACATTGCTGGTTTAGGCCTAAGCCTTTCAACCAACGCACAACGCGCTTTTGCCGTACTTAACAAATAAGTCAAGCCCTGATCCAGGTTTTTAAGCTTTCATGTAGATGCATATATAAATAGGCATATCCCAACAAAACGAGCACGCATGTATATTAATCACATAATACTATCGAATAACCGTACTTACAATACTAATCATATTTATTTAACGAGGCCCAATGCCCTAACCTCATAATTCATATAACAAGCACAAAACACTTAAGCAGGTATAGAATATTCAAGTAGGATTAATCAGCATGTGAAACAATAGATTAAACATAAACATTCTCAGGGGCTCAAGCCTTAATCATAATTATTGGTAACAATCGAGCCAAGCCCTGATCAGATGTAATACGTATTGGGTGCAGTTTTCTTACCTAGGTCCGACTGTAGTGTAAAATAAGGACGACCCTCGAGCACGATCCTGGTTCCGAGCCCCTAGCGATATCCTAGTCACAACAATAATATAGGATTCCATCAATAGGGAGCAAATAAAGGCTTTTGGACTGAGTCCTAGCATCCAGGGCCTCGAGTTCCACTAAACCAGGTAGTGGAATCGATCCCAAGCCCTAAGGAAAATGATCTTATTATTAAAACTCCCCAAGGCCAAAAATGCCCAAACGAGCCGCGACCTGGTAATGCATTAATCACCAAATTACCCCGAGACTCACCCGAGCCCCGAAATCAATCCCATTATGACCAAACCGCTAATTTGCATTAAAAGATAGTCTCATGCTGAATGGCTCGAACAAATCCACATTATAATGGGGCTTTATCAATAATTCACCAACATGCATGAAATACACAATTATGCCCTCAACGAGCCAAATTACCGAAATGCCCCTATAATGAAATGTGGACCCACTTGCATGCATTTATCATCATATAATAATATAATTCACATAAACATGCATATAATCATTTAATGGCATAATAAATCAATTATGGCCCTCCCGCCCTACTAATCCAACCATTAAACCTCATTAGGAATTTTGGGGGCATTAAATGCTCCATAGGATCGCTTCGTGCCGAATAGTTGAAATAAACCCACATAATAATGTGGTCTCTCACATATATGCACATAAATACACATTTATGCCCGCAACGGGCCAAATTACCAAATCTCCCTTCTAATAAGAAGCGGACCACATGCATATTTAATATCCCTAAATATGCTCATTTAATCATATTATCACATAATTCACATATTTACAACTAATATAGCAATTAAACACATATTTCCACATATTGCCATCCCGGCCCCCTAATCAAGGCCCTAAGCCTTATTAGGTAATTTTGGGACATTACAACTATCCCCTCCTTACAAAAATTTCGTCCTTGAAATTTTACCTGAACAGCTCGGGAAATTGAGCTCGGAGGTCGCTTCCTCGACCCTACTGTTCTTTCATAATACCTTAACCAAAGGTATAGGCTTGTTCCTCAGGACCTTGTCCTTCCGGTCAAGAATCTAAACTGGTTGTTCTTCATAAGACAAGTCTACCTCCAATTCCAGATCCTCATAACTCAGTACATGAGTTCCATCTGACACATACTTCCTCAACATTGAAATATGGAATACATTATGCACGCTAGACAGTGCAGGGGGTAAGGCCAACCTCAAGGCCACCTGCCCGAACCTCTCAAGGATCTCAAACAGTCCCACAAACCTAGGGCTCATCTTTCCCTTCTTCCCGAACCTCTTTACCCCTCTCAGAGGTAAAACCCTAAGGAAGACATAGTCTCCCACCTGGAACTCTACGTTCCTTCGCCTCAGGTCAGAATAGCTCTTCTGCCTACTCCGAGAAATGAGCATCCGAGCTCTAATCTTCTCGATAGCCTCAGTGGTCCTCTGGACTGCATCCAGACCTAAATATTTCCTCTCACCCATCTCATCCCAATGAATGGGCGATCTGCACTTCCTACCATATAACATCTCATAAGGTGCCACTCCAATGGTAGACTGATAACTGTTGTTATAAGAAAACTCTATCAAAGAAAAATATTTACTCCAGGACCCTTCAAATTCTAACACACGCTCTCAGCATGTCCTCCAATATTTGGATAGTCCTCTTAGACTGACCATCGGTCTGAGGATGATAAGTTGTGCAGAACTTCAGCTGTGTACCCATCGCCCTCTGCAAACTCCGCCAAAACTTGGAAGTAAAGATAGGGTCCCTATCAGACACGATAGACCTCGGCGTCCCATGAAGGCGAACTATCTCTCTCACATAGAGATCTGCATACTGTTCAACTGTGTAATTCGTCCTCACTGGTAGAAAATAAGGTGACTTCATGTATCGATCCACAATGACCCAAATAGAATCGTGTTGGCCCATTGTCCTGGGCAAGCCTACCATGAAATCCATCGTGATATCCTCCCACTTCCACTCTGGGATATCCAAAGGCTGTAACAGTCCTGCCAGCCTCTGATGCTCAGCCTTGAGCTGCTGACAGGTCAGGCATCTCACTACATACTCTGTCACATCCCTCTTCATCCCAGGCCACCAATATAATACTCTCAGGTCCTAGTACATCTTCGTGGTGCCTGGATGAAAAGAATACAGAGTGGTGTGAGATTCATCTAGAATCTCTCGTCTAATCTCGGTGTCCATCGAAACACAAATCTGACTCGTATACCTCAATAAACCCATACTCGACACCGAATAGTCCTTAGCTACTGCAGCTAGGACATCTTCTCTAACCTGCCCTAATTGTGGATCATCTAACTGTCTCTGCTTGATTCTCTCCAAGAGAGTAGACTGTAAAGTGATATTGGCCAACCAGCCCACCATTAACTCTATCCTCGCTCGAGTCATCTCATCAACCAACTTCCTCGATATCTGCCTGGCACTAAATAACTGTCGCAGCCCCTTCCGGCTCAAGGCATCTGCTACCACATTGGCCTTCCCAGGGTGATAGAGGATCTCACAATCATAATCCTTTACCAGCTCCAACCAATGTCTCTGCCTCATGTTCAAATCCTTCTGAGTGAAAAAGTACTTCAGGCTCTTGTGATCAGTGTATATCTCACACTTCTCACCATACAGGTAGTGCCGCCACACCTTCAGTACAAAAACAACTACTGTCAGCTCTAAATCATGTGTGGGGTATCTCTGCTCATAATCCTTCAACTGGCGTGATGCATAGGCAATCACCTTCCCACTCTGCATAAGTACACAACCCAGACCCTACCTCAAAGCGTCACAGTAAACAACAAACTTATCTTGATTTGTAGGAAGGCTCAAAACTTGTGCGGTAATCAAACTCTCCTTGAGCTTCTGAAAACTGTCTTCACACATAACTGACCAAAGAAATTTCTGATTCTTGCATGTCAACTCTGTCAATGATGATGCAACCTTGGAGAACCCTTCCACAAAGCGCCTGTAATAACCCGCCAAACCCAAGAAACTTCTGATCTTTGAAGCGTTCTTCGGTCTTGGCCAATTTCTGATTGCTTCAACCTTTGCTAGATCTACCTTAATATTATCTTTACTGACTATGTGACCCAAGAAAGTCACCTGTGGAAACCAAAACTCACACTTCTTAAACTTTGCATACAGCTTGTGCTCTCTCAACCTCTTTAATACCAATCTGAGGTGATGCTTGTGCTCTTTCTCCGTTTGAGTGTATATCAATATATCGTCAATGAAGAAGATCACAAACTGATCTAGGTAGTCCTTGAACCCTCTCTTCATCAGATCCATAAATGTTGTCAGTCCATTAGTCAATCCAAATGACATCACCAAAAACTCATAATGCCCGTACTTGGTGCGAAAAGTTGTCTTTGGTATTCTTTCTCCTTGATCCTCATATGGTGATAACCAGATCGAAGATCTATCTTAGAGAATATCGTCCTACCCTGTAACTGGTCAAACAGATCATCAATCATTGGCAGAGGATATTTGTCCTTGATAGTAAACTTATTCAGTTCCCTTTAATCGATGCACATCCCTAGAGAACCGTCCTTCTTCTTCACAAAGAGAATCGGTGCGCCCTATGGTGAGTAACTGGGCCTAATAAAACCCAAGTCTAGTAACTCCTGTAGTTGAACCTTCAGTTCCTTCAGCTCCGTTGAAGCCATCCTGTAAGGTGCCCTAGACACTAACTCTGTTCCTGGCGCCAACTCAATCACAAACTCAATCTCTCTATGTGAAGGTAACCCCGGAAAGTCCTCTGGAAACACATCTAGAAACTCACAGACCAAACGAGTCTATTCTGGTCCCACTGGCACGACCTGAGTGGTATCCACCACACTAGCTAAGAACCTTATGCATCCCCCCTATAGTAGGTCTCTAGCTTTTTGTACTAATATCATAGGTATACGGGGTCCATGCTCAGTGCCAACAAAAACAAAGGGGTCCTCACCCTCTGGCTCAAAAGTTACCATCTTTGTCTTACAGTCTATCGATGCCCCATACTTCTCTAGCCAATCCATACCAAGAATTATGTCAAAATCAGTCATCTCCAACTCCACCAAGTCAACTGACAACTCCTTGCCATCCACTGTAACTAGTTTTGACCTAATCCATCTCCTAGATACCACTATCTCTCCAGTAGGCAATACCATATCAAACCCCACAGAAAAGAAATCACATGGTTTACACAACCCATCTATAATCCTACTAGCAACAAAGGAGTGCCTAGCACTCGAATCAATAAGAACAGTGTAAAAGGTTCCAACACTAGAGAGCTGACCTGTAACTACTAAGGGACTAGCCTCAACTTCTGTTTGGGTCAAGGTGAACACTCGAGCTGGCGTCAGGTTGTCCACTTTCTTTGGCTCCTCATTTCTGGCTCTCGACAATCCTTTTTCAGGTGGCCCGTGCTACCAAAAACAAAACAGGCCTTCGCCCGAAATTCCCCAACATGGAACCTCCTGCACCTAGGACACTCTGCAAATGCCCTCCATGTCTCATCGCCACTCTGGCAGCCCATCTATATACCCCATGGCCTCCTATCTGGCCCTGAAGCTGAAACTGTGTCTGGGGTCTTCCTTTTCTGATCACTGGGGCCTCCGCCCCTACCAAAACCTGGAAATGGAGGTCCCGACCTCCTAGAATCCCTTTTGGCTGCATTATCACGCTAGATCTTGTTCTCATCACTCTCAGCTATAAGCACCTTCTCCACAGCCTGTGCATAAGTAGTCACTCATGGCACAGTAGTAATGCGAACATCCTGGGCTATCATAGGCTGTAGTCCCTGCAAAAATCTCTTTCTTCTGGTCCCATCAGTGGGCACCAGATCCCCGAAAAACTTTTCCAATCTATCAAATTTCAGGGCATAATCGGTCATTGACATGTTACCCTGAAGTAACCTGCTGAACTCCTCAGCCTTCGTAGCCTTAACTGTGTCATTGTAGTATTTCTCGTTGAACAAGGTTCCGAATTCTTCCCACTCCATAGTGGTAACTACCCTGGTCTGGGATACTACCTCCCACCATATTCGGGCATCCTCCCGAAACATATAAGTGGCGCAGACCAATCTCTCATTACCACCTACCCTCATAAAGTCCAGGATAGTGGTTATCATGGTCATCCACTACTCAGCCTTTAGTGGATTAGAACCGCCCAAAAATACTGGAGGGTGTTGCTTCCTGAATCTCTTATATAGGGGTTCCCACCTATCTCCTCCTGTTTGGGGCTGTACAACTGTCGATACCTCAGGTTGTACCACTGCTGGTACCACGGCCTGTAGGTTCCCTGCTGGAACCTGTTGCTGTCTCAAGAGGCATAACTCTTCTTCTTGCCTCTCTAACCTGGCTTGCATGTCAGTAAACACTTGTTGCCAGTTCTCTGGAGCTAGCGGTGGGGCCTGGCCCTGAACATTCCCTTCATTGGCCTGTAACTCTTGGCCAGCCAGTCTCTGACCATTGAGGGTTCATTTTGACACTCTATCCACCCTACAGAGATCAAATCGGCCATTAGGTAAGTAATAGCTATACCACTTGTCGCTTGACAGTCCAAGATCATCAGATAACATACATATGCAATGCTAATAAGCATGCCATCACACAATAAATATACTCATTCATAGTGCTTATAAGCACCTCCTGATATCCATCAGCAAATAACAATACACATAGGAATATCCAGGTATTTTTCACAAATCCAACATAGCTAATAATCATGTTCTTTAATTCTTGCTAGTAATAACAGTGCTAATAAACATTTTCCCCTAGCCCATATACAAATAATATCGCTATTAATCGGTTCCCTTGTATCCACAAGTAGTAACGAAGTTAATAAGCACGTTCTTAATATTCATGCAACAATCAAGGGCCAGGCCCTATCAGATAATCTCATGCTTCCTAAACATGCATGCAGATAAGGAATTCATATCATGTTTAAACATTTAAAAAAACATTTAAACACATAAACACAAACAGTTATCGAACCCTGAGTTGAGCTTGTCTTTAGTGGCGAGTGTACATGCACGACCAGTCTTTAAGAACCTTTAAACCTTGATAGCTCTGATACCAAGTTGTAACGCCCTCCTAATCCAGGACCATTACACTGTGTATTTAAAATTGTGTCAGACCTGCTAATCAGGTCATTTGGCTTAAAATGTGTAACAAAGGTTAGTGACACGCCTCCACCAAAGCTCTGAGATAACCCCGGCCGTGATGGTTAAGCAGCCGCATATGTACACGCCGCCACCGATGCTCTCCAACTCATGGTTGGTCAAGCTTTCCCTTTCCCTTACTTGCACCACAAAGCACCCGTGAGCCGAGGCTCAGCAAGAAAACAGAACGTACAACAATATAGAATAACTTTAAAATAACCATTCAACAATAATCAACAACATTAATTCATATCCAATATCATTTAGTTCAATCACACGATCATTGGATCAACCTGGGGTCGCTGCCCTATTCAGTTGGCTTTTAAGCCACTTCCCGGGCATATGCCCTAGCTACGTGAGCATAAAGTCACATGGGGCCTCGCCCTTAGCTCTGTCTCACTAACCATAGAGATAGCCCAACCCCTGTGGTTCACCATCGACCTTAAAGTCGATCAACGTAAAAGTACGTTGCTGGTTTAGGCCAATGCCTCTCGACCAGCGCACAACGCGCTATTACCGTCCTTGACTCATAAGTCAAGCCCTGATCCAGGATTACATACCTTACTTATAAGGAACAGATGTGGATAGGCACATCCCGACACATTAAGCACATATTCATGCTAGTCATATAATCCCATTGGATGACTATTTTCATAATACTAAGCATATTCATATAACGGGGCCAAATGCCCTAACCATAGAATTCACGTAACGAATATAAGCACTTAGGCATCTAACAACAGGCATTTAAAACAATAACCTAACATAATCATATAAATATGCAATAGATAGGCCAAGCCCTAATCACATACAACACGTTCTGGGTGTAGTTTTCTTACCTTAGGTCCAAGCAAGCGTAAACAAGAACGACCCTCGAGCACATACCCAGTTCCGAGCCCTTAGCGATACCCTAAGTCACAACCAAAAAAATAGGATTCTATTAATATCGAGTGATCAAAGGCTTCCAGACTAAGTCCTAGCCTCCTGGACCTTGGGTTCCATCAAACCGGGTAGTGGAAACAATCCTGAGCCCCTAAGGTTGAGTTTCTGCTCTCAAAACCTTCTAGGGGTCCAAAAACCCCTTAAGAGTCGGGGCCTACCTCCAACCAGAGGCCCAACCTCTCCAACCAGCAGACACGCGCCGCGGCCCGCCCTCATCCCTGGCTCCCATCTGTTCTAGAGGGCCGCGACATAACAAGAACAGAGCCGCGACTCGACCCCTTCAAACCCAGAAAAACCTCCATTTCAGCAACCAAATTCAATCCTAACCGAAGCAATTTCCACCCCAAAACATAATTCAACCAACACAACAACTCTACTAAAATCCCAACAACAAAACCCAACAGAAAACTATTCCCAAAACTCATTAAATCCTCACTTCAATCTTGAACTTCAAAGGCTCAAAACACATAAAAGCCAGCCATGAAAACTCATAAGTTAAATGCTAGAATTCAAATTCAAGGCTTACCTCTAATGAAGATTGAATCCCTCAAGACTTAAGCTTCAACTCATGTGATCCTAGCCCAAATTCTCCTTGGTTTCTAGCCCAATTCCTCCTTTGCTTCAATGGTTAACTTGGAAAGTGTTTAGAGAGAACAAGAGTGAGAGAGAGAGAGAGAGAAAGGTCGGTTTAGGCAGAGTTCTAAGTGTTTCTAACTTTTGTCTTTTGTCCCTTAAGTGACTAAGTTAATCCCAAGGCTCGGGGTAGCAAAACATTCCCGAGGGCAAAATGGTAAATTTCCCCAATATTCCCTCCTAAACTCTCTAACTTCAAATATATCTCCAATTATTTATTTTCATAACCCGATTTAATTATCCAATACCCAAAATACCCCTTGACTCACCCCGAGTCGGGTATTGGGTCCCATTGTGACTTTCCGGCTAACTTGCTCCCTAGGATCGCCTCGTGCCAAATAGTTCAAATAAACCCAAATAATAATGTGGTCTCTCACATATATCACATATATGCACATGAATACACATTTATGCCTGCAATGGGCCAAATTATCAAATCGCCCTTCTAATCAGAAGTGGCCCACATGCATATTTAATATCCCTAAATAGGCGCATTTAATCATATTATCACATAATTCACATATTTACAACTAATATAGAAATTAAACACATATTTCCACATATTGCCATCCCGACCCCCTAATCAAGGACCTAAGCGTTATTAGGTAATTTTGGAATGTTACAAATTCTCTCTGCTGCAGGTCAGTTAATCTCTAATGAGGAGCTTATTCTCTACATCTTAGGTGGCTTGGGACATGATTATGACTCTGTGGTCATCAATCTCACCTTTCAGCATGATCTCGTTACTCTTCAGGAAGTCTAGTTCCTTCTCCAAAGTCAGGAGATGCGTCTTGAGCATCTCAATACCTCTTCTCCTAGTGATATGTCCTCTCCTAGTGCTCACATTGCCACTCACTTCCGTCGCTCTCTCAATATTAATGGCACTTCTGGATCAAATGGAAACTCTGGTCGTGGTTTTCCTTCTCGTAGTCGTGCCCTAGGGCGAGGGGGCAGAGGCAATTGTCCCGTGTGTCAGCTCTACAACCGAGTAGGCCATATGGTCTCCAAGTGTTATCACTGATTTGAAATCAATTTCCAAGCTGCCACTCCTGGTCAAAATCAGTTCAACTACAATACTCCCTCAGGCCATCAACTATCTAGACAAGGTCAGCAAGCCTTCTACTCATCTTCCAATGATGCTAACCAAGATAATTCGTGGTACATAGACAGTGGAGCCACCAATCACATTACCTCGAATGCCAACAATCTGCAACACAAAATTGAACACAAAGGTACCCCTCATATGCTCATTGGTAATGGGCAACCCCTTTTAATCACTGAAGTTGGAAATAATACATTGAGTTTGCATAATAACTCCTTTCTTTCATTGAAAAATATTTTCTGTGTTCCCTAAATAACCAAGAATCTTTTATCCATTTCTTAACTAACCAAAGACAATGCTGTTTCTGTTGAGTTTTATTTTGATTATTGTGTTATAAAGGATCTGGCTATGAGGAGGTAGCTACTTCGGGGATATCTTAACAATGGTCTTTATCAACTCCAACTTCCACAATCATGTTTCAAGTCTATCTCTTCCAACAGTCAAAGTCCTTGTTTTTCTACTTCTTTTTAAATTCCAAGAAAACTCTTGTCTTAGAGTCTCATTGTAAGAGTCCACAAAAATCAAATGAAAAAGTTTGTTATGTTCACTCTTTTTTTGTTCAATCCACTAACACCGATGATCTAAATGTTTGGCACATGAGGCTTGGTCATCCAAATCTGAATGTAATGAAACAAATGTTGATTAATGAAAAAGTCTCTTTCAAAATTCCTCCAAGTTTCTGTGATGCTTGTCATATTGGAAAATCCAAACACAAACACTATCATTCATCACCCAAAATAGCTAGTAGACCTCTAGAAATTATTCATTCTGATGTTGGGGTCCCTCACCAATCTTATCAAAAGATGGATATCGATACTATGTTCATTTTGTGGATGAATTTAGTAACTTTACTTGGATATATCCACTCAAACTTAAATCTGATGTGAAAGAGATATTTATAAATTTCCAAAAATTCGTTGAAAGAAAATTTGACAGCAAAATAAAAATAGTCCATTCTGATTTGGGGGGGGGGAGGGGGGGCGAATACAGAAGCTTAGTTCCCTTTCTAGCATCCTTAGGCATCCATTTTAAGCATCCATGCCCTCATACTCATCCTCAAAATGGAAAATTTGAAAGAAAACATAGGCATATAGTGGAAATGGGTCTTACTCCTCTAACACAAGCATCCATTCCCCTTCATTATTGGTGAGAGGCTTTTAGCACAACAATGTTTCTTATTAATCATCTTTCAACACCAACTCTTAAAAATAAATCACCAATTGAAGTGTTGTTCAAAGTTCAACCAAATTTGAAATTTCTAAATGTCTTCGGCTGTGCCTCATTTCCTCATCTCGGAGACTATAATCAACATAAATTAGATTTTAGATCAATCAAGTGTGTCTTCATCGATTATAGTCCAAATCATAAAGGCTATAAGTGTCTTCATCCATCTGAAAGAATTTACTTAGTACAAGTGTCACTTTTAATGAAAGAGAATTTCCTTTTGCATCAGGTTTTAGTGTCTTACATTTCAAAAATTCATAAATAAATGCATGCCCTAGTCAGTTCCAATATAGTCAATGGTTGCCTTTCACTTCTCACATCTTGTAGGAACATGATGATCATTGTTCCAATCCCTGAAGTATCTTCTCCAACATCATCCTCAAGTTCAAGATCCTCACATAATCATGGTAAAACTCCAAACTCAGCAACCTCTTTTTCTACCTTGCCTCTTGAGAATGTACTACCTATACCAGCATCACCAACACCTAAAAACACCTCTCCAACACCAGAAAATCAATCAGCACAACCCACTCATCCAATGATTACTCGATGCAAAGCTGGCATTTTCAAACCCAAAACATTTCTAACTTCCATTCTCAAAGCACCTACATCCTCTGTCCTCAATGAAATCCTACCCGAGACTACCAACCAAGCCCTTACCTCACCTTAATGGACTTTATCAATGAAAGAGGAGTACAATGCTCTCATGAAAAATCATACTTGGGATCTTGTGCCGAGGACACCATATATGCACATTGTTGATAACAAATGGGTTTTTCGAGTTAAATATAACTCTGATGGTACTGTCAATCGTCATAAGGCTTGCCTCATTGCAAAAGGCTTTCAACAAAAGCCCGGTATTGACTTCTTTGAGATGTTCAGCCTGGTGGTTAAACCATCTACAATTTGAGTGATACTTTCCATGGCCGTCACACATAACTGGGATATCCAACAAATAGATATCAACAATGCTTTCTTGAATGGTACACTCCAAGACGAAGTGTTCATGGAGCAACCAGCTGGTTTTGTTAATCCGAAATATCCAAATGTCATCTGTAAAATCAACAAAGTTCTCTATGGCTTGAAACAAGCACCCCGAGCATGGTTTTACAAACTTAAAACCTCACTTTTATCTCTTGGATTTAAAAATTAAGTGGCTAATACTTCTCTCTTTTTCTATCAACATGGTGATGCTCTCATTTTTGTTTTAGTTTATGTCGATGACATCCTCCTTACAGGAAGTAATGCCACTCAAGTCAGTCATATTATTTATCAGCTTCGAAAGATGTTTTCTCTCAAAATTTTTGGTTCAGTCACTTACTTCCTTGGTTTTGAGATAACTAGGGGCAAGATGGTATACACTTATCTCAAACCAAGTATACCTTGGATCTTCTCAAGAAAACCAATATGATCACTGCCAAGCCATGTCCCCCGCCCATGATTCAATGCAACAAACTCAGTTTGGAAGATAGTACAGCGTTTGAACATCAAACATTATATCGCAGTGTCATCGGAGCCTTGCAATATCTCACACTAAACAGACTCGATATTTCCTTCTCGGTCAACAAACTAAGCCAATTCCTTCAAACTCCCACTCAAAAACATTGGTGTGCTTGTAAGATAATCTTGAGATATCTTGCTGGCTCTATTGGAGAAGGGATTCTATTTACACCAACTACTAATCTGACTATTGAAGGCTTCTGTGATTCACACTGGGCAAGTTCTTTGGATGATAGAAAATCCACTTCGGGATATTGCATTTATTTTGGCAACAATTTGGTGAGTTGGAGCTCTAGAAAGCAAAAATCAGTAGCTCGCTCTAGCACTGAAGCAGAGTATAGATCGTTGGCTCAAGCTTGTACTGAAGTGGTGTGGTTACAATCTTTATTCTCTAAAATCGGAATTAAATGCAGAACACCAGTAGTACTCTGGTGTGATAACTCAGGTGCTAGGCAATTGTCTTCTAATCCCATTTTTCACTCAAGGACAAAGCATATTGAAATAGATGTTCACTTCATTAGAGAAAAAATTTTAAATCGAGAAATAGAAGTCAGGTACATACCGACAGGAGAACAAATTGTAGACATATTGACCAGGCCCCTGAATATCAGTCAATACCATTACCTCAAAAGCAAGCTTGTTGTTCTCCTTTCGCCACAACACAGCTTGAGGGGACATGTTGAAATGAAAGGCATTTTCTCATCAAAAATTGAGGAGGACCACAATATTGACAGCTAGCATATCATTGGCATCAGTACAAACCGTTGATATTTTTCCTGATATTCAGGGATTGTTGTACAATTGACTATTCCCCATGATTCTAGTTTCTCTTGTACTATTGTCCTTTGTGCATTTCCTTTTCTGTATAAATATTTGTATTGAATTCATTCATTTGTAACTGTTGAGAAATTAATACAAATTTTCCTAAAGTTTGCTGGAAGTTGTTGTTCTAGGTCATAATGGCTTGACTAAAGTGTTGAACCATGGATTGGAAAGCCTCAGGTGGTACCATTGGAGGGTCAACTGTGGTGGACGGGAATGGTGATGCCTCTGATTGTGAAGAGGATCTGGTGGCAGCTGAGGCAAAGGTACTAGTTCCCTTCAACTTGCATTAAATACCTCGGTTGTGGCCACAACGTTGACCAAGTACCTTTCAGATGACTTGTGCCTCATTGAAAGTGGCACTTCCTGCTGAAGATTCAGATTGAGATTGGGATTGGGATTGAGATTGTGTCTGGACTTCTTGCTGCAAGGCATCCTACAGTTTATAAACAAGACAATTAATACATAATATAATTGAATGATATACATATATACAAAACTTATAAAGTTACTTACATATGCATCCTTAGCATTCGTGTTCACCCATCCACATGTCGGATGATTGTGCATGTCATGGAACGTATCGATAATGCTGGGGAGTTCCTTAGTCTGAAGATTCATCTTTAGAAAACAAAATATCAATTAAATATTGAAATTATTATTAAAATAACTTAAAATATTTCAAATTATCTATATATTTTTATTTATCTTCTTAAATCGAGCAGAAGCATAAGAGGTCGATCCATGGAGACTTCGATACTTCTGTTTTGCTCTGTTGGTAGCATTTGCCTTTGAGCGTGCCATGAACTGTGGAGTGGTGAAAAGGTCAACCAACTTTTGCCAACTCTCGTTGTCCATGTCCTCCAGTGGATTCTTTTTGGCTGTCTCGATATCATCATACCCTCCATGTTCATCGAAGTGTTTTTTCTTGCGACCTTTTCTATCCTTCTAGCCATTCTGAAACTCTCGCTCAATCTCAGTCTCTATCAGTCGCCACTCAGTGAGAGCTCAGGGAAGAATGAAAAATTCCTTAAAAAATGGTTATAATTTTGAAATTATAAAAAAACATTACATGTGAATAAATTGACAAATTTACCTTAATCTTTTGCATCAATCCTATCTTGTGCTCATCCGGAACACTCTGCCATGAGTCATAATATAACGGGACATGGTAACCAATAAGGTTACCAATAAGTCTCGTGAAAAATGTCTCAAAATCACCAATTGCTTTGAAGGTTCCCTCCTTCAGATTAAATTGTAGAGCCAACAGACCTTTATTGTCGTAGACGAGCTGCTGCAAATTTTTGGATCGAGACCGACCTCATCTTTTTGCGGCAGTCATTGCATATGTTAATTAAACAATAAAATAAAATTGAATAAAATAATAACAATTTGTCATTTATTGATAAAACATAGAATAGTTATAGTATATTACCTATCTCATAGGAAGTAAGAACTCACGTAGGATCTGGAGGAGGATCACCCGCTCCATCACCGCCATGAAAACGAACAACAACAGCAAACATATCAATGTAGTTTAAATAATTATTAACTTAACAGTTGGTGGTTAACTAAATAACTTAAATAATTTTGGTAATGCATTTGAAACTATTGAAAAATGAACATTGTTGGGAAAAGTCATAAATTAATTGAAAAGTCTTGAAATTAAAACATACACATCAAACATACAATAAGAATACACATAAGAAAATATTATTCCTCATCAATGTTGATTCCTACATCATCATCTGTACCTTCTAAATCATCTTCACTAATTTTGGCATCATCATCATCATTGATGAAATCATCATCCACATCTGGAACAGATTGAGACGTTTCCCCAATTATGCTGGTGTGACCAGGTCGATCCAAATGCATAATCTCCAACTCTCCTAATTCCACAGTGAGTACAAAGTTTGATGAACTACTATCATGCACAACATCAACCTCATTATGATCATCGATACTTGGATGACCCTAGATCTTTCGATGATTGACTTCTTCTATTACCTTCTAATTTTATTTTCTTGAAGGATCTTCCAAGTAGAAAACTTGTTTTGCTTAAGTGGCGAGAATAAAGTGCTTGTTCTTGTACCATTTAGAATTAATCATCATACTAGTTATGTTATTCTCAGTCACATTTCAACTCTTGCTTGCATCGGTGTTGAACCATTTGCATCGAAACAATACTACAGAGTAACCATGGGAATGGCATAATTCTACAATCTCCTCAAGTTGGCCATAGAAAGTGAAACCATCAGTTACTGGCACCGAAACTCCACTATTTTGAGTGGTACATCTTTCGTTACGACTATGTACCAAAAAATTTACACTATTTTGAGTGGTACGTCTTTCGTCGCTATAGGTAATAAACAGTCGTCGCTGATATCAAACGTACCGTTTCACTCAAACAGTAAGACCCTACAACGACGACATGTCATCGCTGTAGATAAGTGAATGGTACATGAATCCTTTCATGTGCTACGCATCCAATCTATAGCGATGACAAGTTGTCGCTATATGCAGTGATAATTTGACTGAAATTTGTGGCGGTCCACTTTCCCACCGTTTTTTAACCCTATTGCGACGATATGTCGTCGCTATAGACTAAAAAAGTAACCGACCAGTGGATTAAATTAGACTCTATTGCGATGACATGTAGTCTCTATAGGGAGTGAAAATAGGCAACCAACTTTTGGCGGTTAAATTCCCTCCCTATCCTATAGCGACGACATGTCATCGCTTTAGAAAAACATATTTCCCTCTTTTTTTTTATGATGACTCTACGGCGACGACATGTCGTCACCATAAGGAGTGAAAATAGGCAAGTAATTTATGGTGGTTAAGTTCCCTCCCTATTCTACAGTGACGATAGGTCATCGCTATAGACAAAGATATTTCCTTCTTCTTTTTTGACGATGACTCTACAGTGACGACATTTCATCGTCGTAGAGTCAGTTCCCGTCTCTAGTTCCCTTCGAATACCTGGTACCCTACAGCGACGACAAGAATTCAGAGGGTCTGGTCGTGTGTTGTCGTCCCTATAGCTTATTTATTTTAATAAATTAAAAAAAGAAACTTTTCGTTGATTTCGACTACATACAGTGACGACTTTGGAGTCGTCGCAATAGATGTCGTCATTGTAGAGTCTTTTTCTTGTAGTGATTTTCATATTTATGACCCGTTAATGGTATATTTATAATTATTGTGTGTTTTATGCTTGAGACCAATTTATTATGTGGATATGTGTGATTTTTGGCATGAGTGGATCCTTTTGAACGGTTTTAGCGAAAAAGTCACAATGGGGATAAATGGGTATTTTGGGAATTTCTATTTGGGATAATTGGTAAAGTGGAATTAGTTGGTGGAATAATCACGTTTAATGGATTAAATTGTTAATTTGGAGATTAGTGGTGTAATTCTGTTTTAGGCAAAAGACCAAAATGCCCTTGAGGTTGGCTTTCAGGTTAAGTAAAGGCAATGGGGAAATGGTCATTTGACCAATTATTAGAAAATTTTGGTTAAGTGTTGATGGCAGCCTCTATCCACGTTTAGACTCTCTCTTCTACACCTCTTCTTCTAGCTTTTGGTTATTGAAGCTCATCCAACACCAAGTTCTTGATTTTTGGAGGAATCTACGAAGGAATTAAGCTTAAGGAGAGGAGTTACCAACAAGTAAGGGTCACCTTCAACCTAGGGAAATTCGAATTTCCATCTCAGAGGTAAGCATTATTTGGTGTTTTTCATGTGTTCTTGAATTAGTTGTTGTTGAAGCCATTTTTCATCAACTTAATTATGAAGAGCACTAAACAAGAATGTAGAAAAAATAGAAGAATTCAGAGGTATTTTACGTGGTTCAGTAGTTAAAATCTGCCTAGTCCACGAGTCACTGTTATTCTCAATACTCTCTCAAAGCTTTGAATGATAGCAATTTTGTAGAGTTTCTCTGGTACAATTTATGCGTGAATACAAATGAATTACTCTAGGCTATTTATAAACCTGGTTGTGGGAATATCTTCCCCAAATTCAAGGAAGTTACAATAAAGCATTCAAATTTGAAATAAATACATTAAATGTGGTAATTACATAATATCCCATGATAAAATGGATTTAATACACGGTAATAATGAATCCCTCTAAAATAGGGATTTCCTAACAACCTTTCTATGTGACAAACACATCATTGAGCTTGATCGTTATGTTGACACGCTTTCGAGACTAGCCAAGCTTCGAGCTCATCGTTCCTATTGTAGCCTCCTCTTCATTCACTAATTCGATCGAACTCTTTCCTCACAGAGGGTTGATGTCTTCGAGCCTGTAGCTCAGGCTCGAACGATGCAACTGATGCTCGAGTTCTAATAACAGATCTAGATACATTTGACAATTCGTATAAGTGTACTGTTAACACTTGTAGATCTCGAGCTTACCCTTCTAGAGCCTACATTTCGAGGTTGTCTTAGTTAATCTCAAAATTTGGGTGTAACAATTGTGTTGGTAACTGGTTTACCATGTGCGCAGTGGAAAGCACGAGGTGTTGTGCCTAGAGATTTCAAGAAAAAAACATATTTAAACAAACTTTAAATAATTGGATCTATTAACACGTAAAACATTAATCATAGAGAAATAAAAGATGAGGATTTACTAGTTGAAGAACTATCAAGAATCATTGCTATCTTTTTGTATCTCCAGCGAACATCCAATCCAAAGTAGTCTTTGCAATACTCAGACCAAGATCTTCCAAGATGTATCTCTACACCTCAAGACGTGTGTGGGCACGTAGAGTAATGGTAGGAAACTTTATGATTCACAAGATATTCTCAACACATGAGATCTTGAAATATTAAGTCTGAGACAGTTTTCAGGGATAGAGAAAAATAATATGATATATTTTTTCTCTCTGTTAAAAGTTTTTGTGAAACTATTTTCATCTCATAGATTTATAAAAAAATTAATTAAATTTTAAAGTTCAAAAATTCAAAATTAAAATTATAAATCAATTATTAAATAATTAATTAAATAAAAGAAATATCCAAGACCCATTCTTGGACCTTGTTACACGCCAACTACAGTGTATGCACTATAGTTGGCGTGTAATACATTCCTGATTTCAAGGATGTGTTCCAACCATTTTCTTTTAATTATTATTTAATAATTATTTATTCAAAAATATCTAAACCTTATAACTTATCTTATCATATTAGTTAAAGAATAAATATCATTTCAAATTCAAATCCAATATGAATTAGCATAAATATCTTTTCACTTTATTTAAATAAATAAAACTAATTAATTCAAAATTAATTATCTTAATTATTTAAATGTTATTTTCAAAAATACCATTTTATTTAAAAATAATTTTTTTTAAAAATATAATTAATTAATTTATTAATTTCTAAAATTAATTTGTCTCAATTACATATTTCACCTTGAAGAACAAATTCTTCCAAATATGTCATTTTCATATTTCTTCCCAATTTCAACTCTTATCTTGAATAGTGTTGATAGAGCCATCTCAGTGACCTATGGTCCTATAATTTCAAGCTCCAATAAATTTAGATTAGTAATTAAAACTCTTTAATATAATAACCTTAATTTATTAATCTCAATATTATTCCACTAAAGATATAAGACTGCACTCTTGTGATTATAGACATTTATTTATTGAGTACTTTTAAATATATAAAAAAAAGTGTTCATCAATTTAATTACTACACACAATTCAATACTCTATTAATGGTTCATAATTAAAGTAGGAATTAATCACCGTTTAACCTCTTTAATTATATCTTGTTTCCTTAAGTACCATTAACTTTACTAGTGAAGGTTAATTCATAAATTGGTTTATGAATATGAGCTTAGTAACCTTTAAGTTCCAAAGGTCAACCCTTAAGAGAACCATTATTCAATTCCTCTCAGAAAGGTATAAATTCCATATTTGTATATTATGTCCCCAGCCATTTACATCAATGAGTTCCCAAAACAAAGTTATTGGTGTGATCATTCTGACAAACCATAATGAGTGAATCAAAGAACTCATATGACATAAACCAGAGTTCACAATAACTTCAGGATTAAGATCAATTTGTATATGATCATCTTATTGATATGTTTAATTAATACTTATAAAGTAAATTGTATTATTATGTATTAATAACATATCGGGTCTCGTTCATAAATAACCACTTTATACAAAGTACCTCTACTAAGATGTCCTACTACATCAGTAATCTAAATCTAGATAACATGTATTCATAATACTAGTGAACCGTACTTATTGTATTTAATCCAAAGATTTCATATAACTTTGTTTTACTGCGAACTATTTAAATTCGTTCCCTACAATTTTAATGCTCTTGTACCAATACAAGATTGTAGTCACAATAACGAATTTGAGAATTTTCTGATATTCATATAATATTATTCTAATAATAATAATAATAATAAACAAACAATATATGCAAAAATTTATTTCATAAAACATTTTTCAAAACATATACTTTAAAGGGCACTAATCCCAATAAAGGAAAATGGAAAACTTTATTTTCCCACTATTAAGGGTTTCAGTCATGAGGCCTATAACAGGAAGAGAAGGGAGTTCCTTTTTAAAAAAAAGAAAAGAAAAGACGAGAAAACAGAGAAGGGAGGCCGAACAAGGAAGAAGAAGAGAAAGAGAAGAAGAAAAGCTAGGTTTTTCAGGTAAGTATTTGTATGGCCCGGTTTTCCCACGGGCTGATTAGCAGGTCGAGCCTCGGACTAATCATGGTTAGTCCGTAAATTTCCCCAAGCCGAGGCTCCTGTTTTCGAGGTCGTACTCTATTAGGTCGAGGTATCCTCAAGGACTCGCCAAGGTTGCCCAAGACTGGGGGAAGGAGTCTGAAGGCCGAAGGTCGGGTCAAGGGAGAAGCTCGTGGTACGAGCTGCTCTTGGATCTCTGACCCTTTGTAAAGTAAACACACGCAAGATAAACGTGCCTATATCTGACATCACGTGTCCGATATCTCCCTGACTTCTCGGAAACGCAGCAGGAACGTGCGTATTCAGACACCCACGGCTGGGTTGGGCCGTGCGGCCCATTATCTCCTTACCTATCGATTTGACCATACTTATGTGTCAGGTTTAGGAATTAATCATGAATGTCACAGATTTGATATGACAAATAAGAAGGTCACGGGATGACCTCCTTACCAACTTCCAGGTGCCTTCTCCTATAAATATGGAGACCCTGGGAGTTGATAAGGGTTGGAACAAATACTCTCTGGAGAGATATACTTTGTAACCAAATACTCAGAATATATCAATAATATTGACTAGTGGAGTAGAAGGATTTTAACCTTTGAACCACTTAAAAACGTGTCTTGAGTCACCAAGTTCATCCCCTAAGATTTCATATCTGTGACGGTTCTACTTTCAGCACTAATCCATTTCTCTTATTCTCTTAATTACCTGTTGGCGAAGAACCGCGTCAATAGTTTGGTGCTTTCATTGAGAGCAAGTTCAATTAGTGCTGCCACAAACATCCAACTATGGTGACCACTCGATCCAGGCATGGCAACAAAACAGAGCAGCAGGAGGGGCAGGAGGCCCACCATATTGCCATCCCTGATGAACAAATTCCTGAAGTCCAACAGAGGCCAGGAAAGCAGCCGGCGGGCCAAGACGACACTGGTAGCTCAGCGCCCCGGCCACCTAATCTGAACCCGTGTTATTATACTGTGGTGGAGATGGAGAATGCTAAACTGAGGAGCCAGTTAGCAGCAGCCGGTCGGCAAATCCAGGATATTCTGGCCCGACTACCCCCTCTCACAACCAACGTTAAGGTTGGAGAGAGGCAAGGTGAGGCTCCTAAGTCTCACCGGGGTAATCGGCCCAGGCATAGCCGGTCGGATAGGCCTCATGCAGCCAACTCCACCCCTTCATCGCACCATCAAGAGGCAAACTTCAGGGAAATACCTGGGGTCGGACAACAGCAATACAACCGTTCGGTCAGGACGTCAACTCCTAGTTCTCAACCTTCCTCGAGAATGCCCAGGAGAGCTCGAGGAAACTCCCGAAGGAGATCCGGGGAGGCCCAGCAGCGTCGGCCCGTCCCAGAAGACCGTCCTGCACCTCGTCCAGCTCGCCCAGGGCGGGACCAGCAAGCTGGCAGGGCCGAAAGGCCCCCACCAAATTTGATCCGTCCAGACGGAACTAGGATCGCCTCCCCAGTCAGGCATCCTCCTTCTCCAATCAGATATCCGTCTCCTCGGCCCTTCCGAGACATCCCGGCTTACGGGAGTAGTAGGAGAGACCCACCATCAGCGGGACCTTCCCGGCGTAGCAGGGCGCCTGAAGAAAGCTCAGGTCCTCACCACCAAAGGCGGACTCCAAGCCTGTCCGGCAGGAGTCATTGGACCGGCAGCCGCCGGAGTGATCTCTCCGGAGAAGACCTGCGTCAGCGACTGAGTTCGGCACAGAGCCACCAGACCACCCAGGGAGGCGACCTTCGAGATCGCCTCAACTCTCACAGAGAGGATCGAGCTAGAGATGGTAGCCCGGCCCGCTCGGCGGGAGTCCGATCTGAAGTACGTAACAAAGGGAATGTCCCAAATAACCTTTCTCAAGATAGGAGGGGCAACAACCCACCTAATATGTACAATGGGTCCGGAGCTTTGGAACAGCCCCGGAATAACCCAGGATCTCAGGACCAAACCCTCGAGCGCCTAACTCAGATGGAGGAACTGATGAGAAAGCTCCTATCAGAAAAAGAAAAAGACGAATATGATTTGGGTGACGAAATGGAACTCTTCGCCCCCAATATAGCAGTGACGGCATACCCATCTAGTTTCCGTATGCCCCACTTGTCAACGTTCAACGGGGACGGGGACCCGTCGGACCATTTAGGGATGTTCAACACCCTAATGATGGCCCATAACATTGGCCCGGAGCTGCGTTGCTTGATCTTCCCTTCAACACTGATCGGACCTGCCAGGCAGTGGTTCAAGCAGAGTAAAAGGCAGTCAATCAGCTCCTGGAAGACTTTCTCAGCTGACTTCAAAAGGGCGTTTCGCGCCTCCCAGGTCGCCCGAGTCCAAGCCGATTCCCTAGCTAACATGAGACAGCAGCCCGGTGAGACGCTGAAAGCCTACTTGAGCAGATTCGCGAATGTCGCTGCTCGGGCCAGAGACGCAGATGATAGCTTCAAGCTCATGGCCCTGAGAACCGGAATCCTGGTCGGGGGAGACCTGTGGAAAGACATCCAAAGGAAAGGAGTTAGCTTGGTTAACGAATTCCTTAACAGAGCCCAAGAGTGGATAAACTTAGAAGAAGCTGAAGCTTCAGCCGCGGGGACCAGCCAGGTTCCCGAGAAGACCGCTGGAACGGGGACAGAGATCGTGGTGGTGATCCCCGAGATCGCGCAGAACAACCAGCCCGGTGGTGGCAAAAGGAAGGGAAATGGTGAAAACAGCCAGCACGGTCAAAATAAGAATAAGTCTGTGGATAAATTCAAGCCCGTGTTCACAACATATACCGAGCTCACCCAGTCCAGGGAAAGTATCTTCCTGGCCAACGCTGCTCGGGTCCCCTGGAAGAGGCCGGAGCCATTGAAACACCACAAAGGAAAGAGAGACACTTCAAAATTCTGTCGTTTTCATAACGACATCAGCCACAATACCGACGATTGCAAGCATCTAAAAGATGAGATAGAGACTCTCATCCGAGCAGGCCCCTTGGTGCAATATTCATGAAACAGGGTCCCAGCGGGTCGACCCGCTCCAGAAGTCCCAGCCAGTCAGCCTGGGCCTCGGGTAGATCAGGACGTCCCTCCTCCTATGATCGAGGGAGAGATATCCACCATCTCTGGAGGACCGCACATGGCTGGCACGAGCAGAGGCACCCAGAAGAGGTATGTGAACGAATTAAAGGCCCACAACGGAGCAGAGTTTGTCCCGGAGCAGCGGCAGTCAAAACAGCAGCGGTTAGAGAAGCAACCGATTACTTTTACGGAGGAAGACGCATGCCACGTCCAATTCCCCCATAATGATCCCTTGGTCATAGCAGTCCAGCTCGCCAACCGGAAAGTGAGGAGAGTGTTGGTGGACAACGGAAGCTCGGTGAACCTCCTATTCCGATCCACCTTAGAAAAGATGGGTCTAACCATCGCCGAGCTAAAGGCGACCTCCATGATGCTATATGGTTTTTCGGGAGAAGGATCAGCAGCGATAGGGACGATCGAGCTGGTGATCACCCTAGGAGAAGAGTCTCGGACAGTCTCCAAGCTACTTGAGTTCGTGGTCATTGACTGCTCCGCTGCCTACAACGCCATTTTGGGCCGACCTACGCTCATAGCTTTCGAGGCCATCACTTCCATTCGACACCTCACCGTGAAGTTCCCTACTTCAACAGGAATCTGTACCATCTAGGGCGATCAGCTCGCTGCCAGGGAATGCTATAGCATTTCCATGAAGGGAAAGTCTAAACCCGGGCAGCTGGCAATGGCCATTCAGGGCGAGGAGGAATCTCAGGGACCCTTGGCGGCTCCTGAGATTGAAAAACCTCAGAATCCCGAAGAGGAAAAGATCGCCTTGAGTGAGGACATTGACCCCCGAGTTGGCGAAGACAGATCCGAGCTCCAGGCTATTGAGGAGCTCGAGGAGGTGAACGTTGATAAACAAAATCCATCACGGACGGTTAAGATTGGGAAGAACCTCTGCGACAAGAGAAAGGCGGAGCTGATTACGTTCCTGAAGAATAACTTGGACGTATTCGCATGGTCCCACGAGGACATGGTGGGGATCAGTCCGAGTGTCATCATGCACATACTCCATCTGGATAAAAGCGTTCCTGCCAAGTCTCAAAAGCAAAGGCGTTTAGGAACAACCCGAGCTGAGGCCCTAGAAGAAGAAGTGGCCCGGCTCAAAAAGTGTGGCTTTATCCGCGAAGCCAAATTTCCAATTTGGGTCGCCAACCCCGTGCTAGTTCCAAAGCCCAACGGGAAATGGCGGACCTGCATCGACTTCTCCGACCTGAATAAAGCTTGCCCCAAGGATTGTTTTCCATTGCCAAGGATCGATCAGCTGATGGATGCTACGGCGGGGCACGAGCTCATGTCCTTCATGGACGCGTACTCAGGCTACAATCAGATCGCGATGAATTCGGCAGACCAGGAACATACCAGCTTCATGACCCCAACGAATGTCTATTGTTATAAGGTCATGCCATTTGGCCTGAAGAATGCCGGAGCTACCTACCAGAGGCTAGTAAATAGAATGTTCACGGACTAGATCGGAAAGAACATGGAAGTGTATGTTGATGACATGCTCATCAAGTCAAAGATTGCCGACAACCATGTTTCCGACCTGGAAGAATGTTTTAAAATACTACGGGAATACGGCATGAGGCTTAATCCTCAGAAATGCACGTTCGGTGTCGAATCGGGGAAATTCCTGGGGTTCATAGTCAATACCCGAGGAATCGAGGCAAACCCCGACAAAATCAGGTCACTGCTCGAGCTTCCTTCCCCCAGGTCGCGAAAAGATTTCCAAGGCCTCACAGGAAGAGTGGCAGCACTCAACCGGTTCATTTCCAAGTCAACCGACAAGTGTTTGCCCTTCTACAACCTGCTCCGGAAAAACAAGAAGTTTGAGTGGACAGTAGAGTGCGAAAGCGCATTCCTCGATCTGAAGACGCATCTGGCTGAACCGCCCGTGTTGTCCAAGCCCAGGGCAGGAGAGCCTCTTTTCCTCTACATGGCAGTCACTGAGGACGCAACTAGCGCCGTGCTGGTACGAGAAGAGGACCAAGTTCAAAAGCCATGCTACTACATCAGCAAGAGACTCCTCGGAGCAGAATCACGGTACCCACTGATGGAAAAATTGGAATTTTGCCTAATCACAGCCTCGCGAAAGCTCAGACCGTATTTCCAGTCCCACTCGGTACACGTCATGACCGATCAGCCTCTAAGGCAGGTTTTGCAAAAGCCTGAAGCATCGGGACGTTTGTTAAAGTGGGCGGTCGAACTCAGTCAGTTTGAGATTTTCTATACTCCACGAACTGCCATAAAAAGTCAGGCATTGGCTGACTTCGTGGCGGAGTGCACGGGATTCCAGGAGGATCCATCAGAAGGCCTACTTCAAGTCGCCTCGCCGCATTCGTCGTGGAAGATCTTCGTTGATGGTTTATCTAACGAGAACGGCTCCGGGGCCGGAATCATTCTAATATCCCCCGAGGGACATAGATTCCACTCGGCGCTAAGGTTCGGGTTCAAGGCGTCTAACAACGAGGCAGAGTACGAAGCTTTGTTAGCTGGGCTGAGGGTAGCTAAGGAGTTAAAGGCGAGCTCCGTCCAGTGCTTTAGTGACTCCCAGCTCGTGGTAAACCAGGTTCTGGGCGAATATCAGGTGAGGGGACCCAAGATGGCCGCCTATTTGGCAAAGGTAAAATTCGAGCTGTCTGCATTCGAGCGAGGATCGATCGAGCAGATACCTCGAGAACAGAACGCCAACGCAGATGCTCTCGCCAAACTCGTCACCTCGGGAGAGACAGAAACCCTGAGGTTGGTGCCAATAGAATTCTTGAAAGAACCAAGTATAGAAGGAGATCGGGCAGAGGTCGAGATGATTGATGCTAGGCCGACCTGGATGACTCCCGTCATTGAGTATCTCACTGAGGGCAAGTTGCCCGAGGGACGTAACGATGCGCGATGAATCTTGCATCAAGCTCCGAGGTATACGCTGGTCGATGGTGTGTTGTACCGATGTGGACATTCCCTGCCTCTCCTCCGGTGCATTCATCCAGGTGAGGCACAGGCCATCCTGCAGGAAATTCACGAAGGATTCTGCGGAGACCATGCTGGGGGGCAAAGCCTGACCTTAAAGGTTCTCAGGCAAGGTTATTACTGGCCAACTCTATCCAAAGACTCGATTTCATATGTGAAAAAATGCGACAAGTGCCAGCGATTCGCTGTGGTTGCCCGAGCTCCTCCAGTCGAACTGAAAATGATCTCGGCCCCTTGGCCATTCGCCGTTTGGGGGATAGATTTAGTAGGCGCCCTGCCTACTGGAAAGGGCGGGGTCCGCTACGCCGTGGTGGCCATCGACTACTTTACTAAGTGGGCCGAGGCAGAGCCGTTGGCAACAATAACATCGAAGAAGGTACTCGACTTTGTGGTTAAAAGCATCATCTGTCGATTCGGCCTGTCGAAGAAAATTGTCTCCGACAACGGCACTCAGTTCGACAGCGACCTGTTCACCGAATTTTGTGAAAGACACGGAATTGTGAAAAGTTATCCTCTGTGGCCTATCCTCAGGCAAACGGCCAGGTCGAGGCAGTCAACAAGACTCTAAAGGCGAGCCTCAAGAAAAGATTAGATGAGGCAAAGGGGGTCTGGCCAGAGCAGCTCCCCCAGGTCCTTTGGGCATACCGGACCTCGCATCGGACTCCTACCGGTCACACTCCTTTCTCCCTAACCTTTGGGAGTGAAGCAGTCCTCCCCGTGGAAGTTAAAGTTCTGTCGCATAGAGTTCAGTCCTACGACCAAGATCGGAACCACGAGCTCCTATGCCATTCCCTAGACCTCGTTGATGAAAGGCGAGAGGATTCGCAACTCCAGCTCGCCCATTATCAGCAAAAGATCACTCGCTATTTCAACTCTAAAGTCAGAAAACGTACCTTTAGCGTTGGCGATTTGGTCTTAAGGAGAGTTTTCCTGGCCGGGAAAGATCCCAAAGATGGAGTCTTGGGACCGAACTGGGAAGGACCATACCAGGTCATTGAGGTCATCAAGGAAGGAACTTATAAGTTAACTCGACTTGATGGAGGGGCAGTCCCGCGGACATGGAACACCATCCACTTAAAGAAATATTATCAATGATCCACTTGTAAGGCCTGGAAGGCCACTTTTTATGTATTAATAAAAAATCAAGTTTTTCTTTTTATTTGCAAGTGTAATCTTAAAGTAACCACGAAAGACCCTTTCCCAGTTACTGGGGGGGCATATGGTACCTGGATATAACTAGGTCTCCTTAACGACTTAGATGTTGATTTTTATCTATGGATCGTTGCTCTTCCTAAAGAGCTCGAGACACGGACAAGGGTTAATGCCAACTAAGTCCTATCCTGGTTTTAACCGGGTCATAAAACTTAGAAGTTAACTTAAATTTATTGATCGTGGTTCTTCTTAAAGAAGCTCGAGATATGGATAAAAGTTGACACGAACTAAGTTTTCAAAATAAGCTCCTGGTTTTAACTGGGTCATAAAACTTAGAAGTTTACTTAAATTTATTGATCGTGGTTCTTCTTAAAGAAGCTCGAGATATGGATAAAAGTTGACACGAACTAAGTATTCAAAATAAGCTCCTGGTTTTAACCGGGTCATAAAACTTAGAAGTTAACTTAAATTTATTGATCGTGGTTCTTCTTAAAGAAGCTCGAGATATGGATAAAAGTTGACACGAACTACGTTTTCAAAATAAGCTCCTGGTTTTAACCGGGTCATAAAACTTAGAAGTTAACTTAAATTTATGGATCGTGGTTCTTCTTAGAAGGGCTCGGGATATAAATAACGGTTAACACAAACTAAGTTTATCAAAAAAATAATAATAATAATAATATGTGTATTGTAGCTAAAAGCAGGAAGAAATACATAAGTTAAAATTGCAAGGCAAATTGTCTCGAGGTAAAAACACCTCGTGCTAAGGATTACACAATAACTTCAAAATAAAAAAGAGAAGAAAAGGCGCCGTAAGCCCCGTCATTCGGCCCCTTGGAGGTCGCAGTCTCACCCTGGTCCGCCGCGCCAGAGGCTTCCCCAGTCTCCGAGGGTGGCGCCTCTTTGTCAAGGCGGGCTTGGAACTTCACCAACAAGCGCGCCCAGAGAGTCGGCGGCATGAAAGAGAAGTCAGCCTCCGGGTTGTGGGCTCAGCAACGATAGAACAGTTCCTGCATGGACTGTTCCGAGGTGGTCCGCTCGGCTTCAAGAGCGGCATGGGCCTCGGTCTTCGCTGCCTCGAGGTCTGTTCGCGAGGTGGCAAGGGATGCCTCAAGCTCTTGGACCTTCGAGCGGGTCCTCTCTAACTCGGCCTTCGAGGTCGCCAGCGCATCTTTCACCGCCTGAGCCTCCTGAAGGGCGGCCTGGTGCTCAGCCCTCATCTCCTCGAGCTGAGCCCTAGTCCTGGTGATGCCTCGATGTACGGAAGCGATGCCCTGTGAGAAATGAAAGATAAATTGGCTAAGTAGAAAAATAAGGCGGTGTGTGAGGGGTAAAGCCTTAAAAGAATGGGGCGGCTTACCGTTAGGGTCATGTCCATCGAAGACTCTATTACGTGGACCGGGCTCATTGTCTCAATGGCCCGGAGCTCCTTCTCTTTGAACTTGTAGAAGTGGTTGACGGCGTAGCTCGCCGACTCGTACACCGTCCCCCGGAAGGCTTCTGGGATCTTCTCCAGATCCTGTGGATCAACCGGGATGCGTACGCCGGGGGCCACTACGGCCGGAGTCCCAACCTCCATTCCCACGTCCTGGATGGCTGATGGAGATCGCCGGGGCGGCGGGGGCATGTGTCCTGCTCGAGCAGCAGGAAGAATTGCCCCCTCGACCTGGGATGATGGGGTTTTTTCCTTCTCCTTCGCTGGAGATTTAGTGGAGCCCCCAGCCGTGCTCTTGGACCCTCGGAGCCTTTTCAATCTTGGCCCTACTGGGGGATTCCCCCCGAAGTCTATGCCCCGCAGGCTGTCCTCAGGCTGAGACATCTCTTCTGCCAAAAACAAAAAACATGGTTATTACAAGTTAGCAATCAGGCAGAAATAAAAGCAAGAGGTTAAAGGCAAAAAGTATGCGAATACTAAGGGAGCCCTACCCCCCAAGCTGGAAGAACCTAAGACGATTATTTCCTGAACAGGCGCAAGTTTTGGGTTCGGTTCTGACTCGGGGCTAGACTCTTCTACATACTGCCTAAGCCCCGGAGCATAGATACCTCTCTGGAGTGATGACCATGTGCGTAAGTTAGTCCCATACTCCTAAAAAATGATCGACCTAAAAGTTAGGGTGTTATCTACTACTACGGTACCCCTAGGCCGACTATATTGGTGATCCAGCACAAGCCGGTCAACACAATGGAGCAGGAGTGTGTTCAGGTCCGGGTTCCTTCGGTGATGATGGACAATCTGCCTAGGATTGAACCTAACGAGCTGGGGGTCCACAGTGGCCTTATCTACATTCTTAAGCAAATGAGGGTTACCTTGACCGGAAGGACCTGCGGCTGCTCCGGATTGGATCCTCTCCTCGTCCATCCTCTGGGCGACCTCCAAGGCCCTCTTCCAATTCCTCACGAGCGAAACTTCAGCCGCCTCGTCCTCCTCATCCTCCTCTTCCGCGACCTCCTCCACGGTGATAGGTCTGTTGGCGCGGGCTGGGGGCGGCCCCCGGGGCCTCTTCAGGTTCAGAGTCTGATTTGGGAAAATCAGTTTGCAGAACACCATCGTCTCTTCCGTCACGAGCATGCGATAGTCCTTTTCACTGGGGGGCAAGCCAGCCAGTGTTTCATATTGACCCCCGAGGGTCACAGACTTTTCGGTCCTCGCGTAGATGGCTGCAAGATTGGCTGGAATCAGAATGGAATACAGGAGGAGCTAAAATAAAATAACACTTAAAAGGCGAGCTAAGGTCAGGGTTCACTTACGAGGACAGTTGAAGTAGTGGTGCTCGCAGTTCCGGAACCCAGTTGACATGAAGAACTGGTCCTTGAAGTCATTTGGATGGCTTGGCAGCTCGATGACCGCCGCCGTATTAGGAAAACGGGTTAAATAGTAGAACCCATCGCCACGTCCCCGCTGGTCCGGGCTGGCTTTTAAGCAAAAGAAGTATAAAATATCCGCAGGAGTGGGGACCTCCCACTCCTGCTTCTTGAATAAGTACCTCAACCCTGCCAACACACGGTAGGAGTTGGGGGGGGAGCTGAAATGGGGCCAACCCCACATAGTTCAGAAAATCAGCGAAATACTGATCCAGGGGAAGGAAGGCCCCTACCTTGAAGTGTTCACCGCTCCAGGCCGCGAACAATTCGTCGAGCGGCGTGCAGCTCCGTTCGCCCTCCGCAGCAGGTCGGGCAATTACGGAGGCTTTCCCCAGTGGAATGCTGTGGGTGAGGAAGAGTTTGTTGATCTTCGCCTGATCAGTTATCTTTGAGACGATTCTCTCTGCCTCAAAAAATGCGTCAGGGGCCACCTCGACCTCCTTCTCCATGGCCGGCCCGAAGTGGGGGATCGGCGAGCTGGGCATCACCGCCTTTCCTTTCTTCTGCCGGGAGGCCGAGCTTCCAACGTTCTTCTGAGGGAGGTTCTTTTTTGGAGCCATCTGGTCGCCTAGTGAACACAAGAAAACATTTTAGAAAAGGTGACCCAAGCAGGAGGAAGAATAATTATTATTTGCATGAGCTGAGGTAAGCCCAGCTCGTGGAAGATGGAACCACGCGGCTCAGTGAACACGCGCGTATACTCCCAACAGATCCCAGATTACTCGGAATTCGCGTGTCAGGGGGTTCAGAGTAAAATTTGCCTTGGGAGGAAAGTTTCAGTAGGCAGGAATTGTAAAACCGCCCATGAGGCGTGTTCCCTAAGCTACCCGGTTTTGCACTCAAAATTCCCAAAACTCCTACCCAGAAATTGTTCCAGAAAAAGCATCCTGAAACCCATGCTCTAAGGCGATTTCCTACAACAAGTATGTCCTAACCTAAAAAGGGCTGTCACCCTCCATATCCGTGCAACCCAGAAAACCCTTGCATGCGGCTACAGTAAATTTTTTTACCTAAGCTACAGTAGCATGTTTTCAAAGTAAACAGGGTCAAGGAACTTACAGTGTATGGCTGGAAGGTAGACGAGAGTGTTACGCTGGTAGGAGCTTCGTCGGTGTAGTAGCTTCCAAAGCTTCGGAGAAACTCGTGCGTCTAAGCTTCTTGAACGATGAAAATGGCAGCAACAGAGTCGAGGGTGACGTTCTTCTGAAAGTTAGAGAGGGAAGAAGAAAAGAGATTTGGGAAATTTTGAATGAAGGGGTGACCCGTGCGTAGGGTGGCCACCCCCTTTTTATATACGTGAAGAATCACGTGTAGAAGGCTCTTGGATGACCCTAGTGAGGGATCTGAGGCCTTCCACTCGAAATACGGAACGACGGTTGGGCATAGACTAGGCCATTAAATGCGGTTCTCGTAAAACGTACCGTCACCACCCACGACGTTCCACGTATCAGACGCCTGCACAAAAAGTGGAATGTGAAGGGTTGTGGGGAAGTCTAAAAGCCCCTACTGTGGTCTTCTATATATGACATCATACACCACGAGCAGGAGCTTGGGGGGCAGATGTACGCCCCAGTTTTCCCACGGGCTGATTAGCAGGTCGAGCCTCGGACTAATCATGGTTAGTCCGTAAATTTCCCCAGGCCGGGGCTCCTGTTTTCGAGGTCGTACTCTATTAGGTCGAGGTATCCTCAAGGACTCGCCAAGGTTGCCCAAGATTGGGGGAAGGAGTCTGAAGGCTGAAGGTCGGGTCAGGGGAGAAGCTCGTGGTACGAGCTGCTCCTGGATCTCTGACCCTTTGTAAAGTCAACACACGCAAGATAAACATGCCTATATCTGACATCACGTGTCCGATATCTCCCTGACTTCTCGGACACGCAGTAGGAACGTGCGTATTCAGACACCCACGGCTGGGTTGGGCCGTGCGGCCCATTATCTCCTTACCTATCGATTTGACCATACTTATGTGTCAGGTTTAGGAATTAATCATGAATGTCACAGAGTTGATATGACAAATAAGAAGGTCACGGGATGACCTCCTTACCAACTTCCAGGCGCCTTCTCCTATAAATATGGAGACCCTGGGAGTTGATAAGGGTTGGAACAAATAGTCTCTGGAGAGATATACTTTGTAACCAAATACTAAGAATATATCAATAATATTGACTAGTGGAGTAGAAGGATTTTAACCTTTGAACCACTTAAAAACGTGTCTTGAGTCCCCAAGTTCATCCCCTAAGATTTCATATTTGTGACGGTTCTACTTTCAGCACTAATCCATTTCTCTTCTTCTCTTAATTACCTGTTGGCGAAGAACCGCGTCAACAGTATTATTATGTTATGGTTTGTTTATTCTCATCTAAGTGTGTAACTAAAAGAAAATATGGTGGTTTTGTTGGAAGGGCATTGAAGCACACACAAAGGGAGAAGAGCTTAGGGTTCGACCACCACAAAATAAAACAAGGTAAGTGGTGTTTTCTTTTCTAGTGCTAATTCCCAAAGATATTAGGGTTGATGTAGAAGTCGTGATTTTGTGATTTAATTTAGGATATACCCAAGAAAGAGAGAAGGCATTAGTGTTTCGGCCACCCCAAATAAACTAGGATTTTGGGTTATTCCATAAGATCTAGTAATTTATGCATGCAAAGAAATTCATATTGGGTGTAGAATATTATAACAACCCAAAATGCTAATAGGGTTTAGTGCCTTGATTAGCGTGCCGGGAGGGCATAATTAGATATGTGTGATTTGTTAATTAAATGCGTGACTATGTGGCATGCGTGATATATATGATGATATGAATATATTTTATGCACGTTTATGAGTATTAAATATGCATGTGGGCCCGTTCTCGTTTATAGGGGCATTTTTGTAATTTTGGCCCGTTAAGGGCATAAATGTGATTATATGTGTTAAATGCTCGAGACACATTATTACGTGGATATATTTGGAGTAGACGGTTTGAGGCAATCCTAGTGAGCGGATTAGTGAAATTAGTCACAACAGGGTTTAATACCCAGCTCGGGCTGAGCATAGGGGTATTTTGGGAACTTGGAGAATTTTTAGGGGTTTATTAAGTAACATGTAATTAGTTGGGCATGACGAGATTAATTGAAAATTGGTAGGATGACTCATGGGATTAGCGGGAATTGGGATTAATGACCATTTTACCCTTCTGGGCAATGAGAGGGCTAAATTAGTTTTAGGGGGCATTTTGGTCTTTTCTTAGCTATGGGAACACTCTCAGTTGATTCTAGGAATGGAAAGAACTCACTAGATTTCTCTCAACTCACAAAACACTCTCTCTCCCTATCACTCACGTTCTCTCTCTCCCTCTTTAGAAGGGAAACTTTGAAGCTTGAAGGAGAAAACGCCAGGGAATTAACCTGGGTTTGAGCTGGGAGAAACTAGGGGATTAAAGCTAGGACTAACCAAAGAAAACTTTGATGATCAAGCTACAAATTGAGGTAAGAATCTTGTTCTGTTCTGCTGGGAATTTAGATTGTTAGGTTGAGTTTGTCTAGGTTTTTGAGTGAAGAATTATTGCTGACTAGGATGGTAGTTTCAGTAGAATTTTTGGTGTTTTATGCTTAAACTATGTAATTAAGAGTCCTAGACTCGTTTCTGGACTTGGTTTGGGTTTGGGAGTATAATTGAGGTTGAATTTTGAGGATATAGTTAGGGAAAAATGCTGGAAACCAAAGGAATTCTGGGTTCGCGGGGGCGCGCCGCGACCCGCATGCCCAGAATGCCCTAGGAGGGCTTTCAGACTTAAGGGCACGCCGCAACCCTAAGGGGCAAGTTGCGACCCGCCTCCCTGCAGATGCAAGAGATTGTGCCTCTGACTTGAGGCACTCCGCGACTCTCAGGGCTAGGTCGCGACCCGCCTAGACAGGTTTGGCCTAGTGTTGGCTCGGGAAGGCTCAAGGAATTAAACCTAAGCACACAAGGCAAATTCTACTACCCGATTTAGTAGAATTTGAGGTCCCGGAAGCTAGTATTTGTTTCCAAAACACTTAATTGGATTATAATTTGATATTTATCGACTACTACTTGTGACTAAGATTACCGTTAAGGTTCAGGTTTGAGGATAGTGCTCAGGACCGTTCTTTATCCATCGCCTGGGACTCGAGGTAAGAAAACTGCACCCATGTTGTTATGATCGGGACTGAGTGTAACGCCCTGGTTACCCTAAGACCGTTACGGTGAACGTTGAACCGCAAATTTAACTCGCTAATCGAGTTCTTTGGTTAAAAACGTACTTCTAGGTGTTTTTAATGGGTTAAGGTGGAAAAACAATCAAAAGGAAATGATATGTTTTATTTAAAACATAAAACTATTCATGGGCCCATAAAAACGTTTACAAGTTAATTACAATGCAAAATGGTCATTATAGTTTAAAATTTACAACCCGCTGATCTAAGCGGCAAAAATAGGGTAAACCCCCTAGTTCCCCTGAGAACTCCTTGGCCGTGGTGGTCAAGCGGCCACATATGTACACATTACCACCTAAGCTCTCCACTCAAGGCTAGGTGAGCTTTTCTTTCCGTTTACCTGCACCACATAGCACCCATGAGCCAAAGCCCAGCAAGAAAACACATTAATGCAAGTATATAATATCAAATGATGATCATGAACAGATGAGTGAATGTCACTTTGTGGTTACATTAACCATGAAGGAGCTTATAGCTCTAATCAGGTGAGTGATTTAACACTTGAGGTTCTGGTAAACCATAACGAGTGACTGATGAGCAAGTCACTAGCTTAAACAGATGAGTGACTGATGGGTAAGTCACTAACTTAAACAGATGAGTGACTGATAGGTAAGTCACTACGGGGCTCGACACCCATAGTCATGTGACTAAATTGTCACCGGGGCTCGCTGGCCGTGGCTCTAAATGACTAGCCTTTGGTTAGACAAGCGCTTATAGTATTCATCGAACTTGAGGTCGGTCCGGGAATAATGATCATTCGAGTCATTCAATGCAGATGTCGATTAGATCTAATCTTTATTGGCTTGCGTTAACACGTTAAAGCAGTTCTTGACTTATGAGTGAATCCCATGTGACTAGTGCTCAGTACCACCGCCGAACTTGACTAATGAGTCACAGCTTCACAGTTGATACTGACACCATTGCAAATTTTGACTATTCAGTCAGTGCCATACACAAGTGAGCAAGATTTGCTAAGCATTCAATATTCAACCCATGTCCACATTTGAACATTCAACATGCCTCATGAATAACCATGCATGTCACATATGGGATGCAACTTTCTTACCTCTGGTTCGAGCGAGAATTAATATAAGAACGACCCTTAAGAACTATCTGCCTTTTAGTTCCTTAGTGCTTACTTGTTCATAACCAATTATGGGATTCCATCAATAAAATGTTCTCGGACCAAGACCTAGCCTCCGGGATATCGAATCCCACTAAACCAGGTAGTAGGATCGATCCCGAGGCCTAAGGTTTGAGTCCCTAAGTCAAAAACTCACTTTTGGCCAAAATGGCCCTCAAGCGCTGCGGCCCTTCCCCATGCGCCGTGACCCTTCGCTAAAAATAGAGGCAACCCACCTCCAGTACTTGCCTCAAGCACCGCGGCCCTTCCCCAAGCGCCGCGGCCCTTAGGCCCCTTCAGCACCACCTTCTTCTTTAACAAGCTTAGGCCGCGGCGCTCTAGAACAGAGTCGCGGCCCCACCCAAAACTCAGCCAAAAACCTTTGTTTTCCCCCCATCGAACATATTTCAAAACCTTATAAAAACTCTCCCAATATAACCAAGCAAAGCCATCAATTGTTACTACAACTTACCCACCATAAAACCATCAAAACCCAAGCAATCATACTCAAAAACTTCCATTAATTCCCAACTAACCACATCCAAAATCTCTTAACTAAAAACCATAAGAAAAACAGAGTATAGCTTAAATTCATGGATGAATTCTTACCTCAAGCTGAGTTTGTGTCCTCTTCAATGGATGAACTAAGTTTATAAACTCCAATCCTTGATTTCCTAGCTTGTTTCTTCAAATTGAGGTCAAGAATTCCAAAGGAAAATGAAGGAGCAAGGATGTACGGGAGAAAGGGAGAACTTGCTCTATTTTGGTAAGCTTCTACAGTCTACAAAGCTGATATATATCTTAGGGTGAAATGACTATGTTGCCCCTAGGTCATTTAAAGGTTTCTAAAGACTCCCAAGGGTAAAACTGTCCTTTCCCACCTAATCATACTTAACGTTCTCCAATTCCCAATATCCTCAAATACCAATAATTCACAACCCGTTGCCCTTTAATTCCCGGTAACGCTCTAATCACCAAAACACCCCGAGACTCACCCCGAGCCCCGAGCTTAAGCCTGTTATGACCAAACCGATAGTTTATATTCAAAGATCGTCTCATGTTGAATAGCTTGAACAAATCCACATTATAATGTGGTCTCAACAATTAATCATAAGCATGCACCAAAATATACAAATATGCCCTCAACGGGCCAAATTACCAAAATGCCCTTACAATCAAATGTGAACCCACATGCATGTATTTAACATCATATTATGATATAATTCACATAGACATGCATATATCATTTAATGGCACAATAAAACAATTATGGCCCTCCCAGCCTACTAATCCAGTCATTAAACCACATTAGGGATTTTGGTGCGTTACACTGAGATTCCTTGTAATTGAACATATTTGTTTTGTGAATTATATATTTGTTATGTGTGATGTGAAAGTACGACCTAAGGGGGCCGGGGCTGATGATAAGTGTATTGAACAAAACTCATCCTAAGTGAGCCGGGATCAGCTAAATAACCAGAGAGCTCGGCCTAAGGGCGCCAACACCTAAATATTTGTATTATAGATTGGGTTATATGCTTGAAAGTATATGTTTATCGCTGTCTAGTTTAATACTTGTAATCTATTGTTATTGAATTGATTGATATGAGGTTTGCTATGTATGCTCTATTATTACCTATGTTTTGTTGAATTTGGTTTTCTTGTTGAGTCTTGGCCACGAGTGCTACGTGGTGCATGTAAGGGAAATGGGAAACTTGACCGACCATGAGTTGGAGAATTCTGGGGGTGGAGTGTACATGGATAGCTGCTCGACCGCCACGGCCGAGAGAATTACATGAACTAGAGCTTTAAACAGTATTTTGCGATTTAGACTGGCTATTATTGTATTAACTTTTGAGAGTCATTTTTGCCTTGTAAATCCTATTTTTGGGATCCCATGTATCAAACTCCTATTTTAATGAAAAACAATCATTTTATAATCAAAATCTTTTAACCCTAACCTGTCAGATGACTTTAGAAACACATTTTAGTTCAAACGACATGATTAGCAGGTCTTGCACTATTTTAAACACATGTTGTAATGGTCTTGGTCACCTAGGGCGTTATAACTTGGTATCATAGCAGTCTAGGTTTAAGGGTTCTTGAAGACTGGCTGGGTATGCACACTCGCCGCTAAAGACAAGTTTTACTCAGGGTTCGGTAACCATATATGTTATTACATGTTTGAATGTTTAAATGGAATATAAATGCTTTATTTGTATGATTTATAGGGAGCATGTGATATACTGATAGGGTCTGGCCCTTGACTGCTATGTGAATATGTTAAGGCATGCTTATTAGCATTGCTACAATATGTGAATAATTGTTTAAATGTCTGTTTGCATTATGACTGTGCTTTGTGGCTTGGATATTGGAGTTGGACCATGGAATGAGTATGAACCTGTTATCATTGCCTGACCAGCCGAGTCATTGATTGCAGATAAACTTGGATAGTTATACGTCCAAGCCGATCAATATCACTAGTCGGCACAGGGGTCGAGGCTAGAGATGATGAGCAAGGCCAAAACCCCCCGCCTGTCCCTGAGAACTGGTAGCAGTTACCTGCTGATATGCAAGCCAGACTTTAGAGTCAGGAAGAGCATATTCACTTTCTGAGGCAACAAGCTTCGTCAAGGAGTGTCGCACCTAATTTTCCACCTGTTGTGGCACTAGCTGTACAGCCACCTGAGATTGGAAACAGTCAGAAGCAACTTTATGAAAGATTCAGGAGACAACATCCTCCAATCTTTGAGGGAGGACCAGATCCACTAAAAGCTAAACAATGGATAAGTATGATCACCTCTATCATGGACTTTATGAGAGTGGAAGGTAATGACAGGGTGGCTTGTGCCACCTATATGCTTAGAGATGATGCTCGTATTTGGTGGGAGGTGGCATCCCAAACTTGAGACGTTTCTACTTTGAGTTAGGATGGGAGATCTGTTCAACGAGAAATATTATAATGTTGTCATCAGGACGGTGAAGGTAAATGAGTTCATTGGGTTGGTGCAGGGCAACATGACAGTTACTGAGTATGCCCTGAAGTTTGACATGCTAGAGAAGTTTGCACCAGATTTAGTGCCTACAGATGTAACTAGGTAGTGCAGATTTGTTCGAGGGATAAATGCTATGATAGCTCGAGATGTGAGAATCACATCAGTACCTGGGGAAACAACTTATGCCCAGGTGGTTGAGAAGGCCCTCACTATTGAGGAGGCGGAGAACAAGATTTGGAGGGAGAATGATGTGAGACAGGATGTTCGCAGGGCAGTGCCTCCATATACAGGGTCTGGTAAGGGCGGAGGCCCCAATGATCAAAAGAGGAAGACCCCTGACACCTCGACCATTGTTGGTCCTAATAGGAGGGGTCGGGGTGTCCAGGGTGGCTGCCAGGGAGGCGATGAGACATGGAGGAGTTATCTAGAGTGCACTAGATGCAGGAAGCACCATCTGGGTGAATGGCAGGGAAAGGCCTATTACTTGTGCGGGGTGGTTGGACACCTCAAGAAAGATTGCCCGACACTGAAAAAGGAGGAACCAGTGAAGATGGACAACTTGATTCCAGCTCGAGTGTTCACCTTGACACAGGCAGAGGCTGAGGCTAGTCTAGTGACAAGTCAGCTTTCTAGTGCTGGCTCTTCATATACAGTATTGATTGCCTCTGGTGCTACACATTCATTTGTTTCTAGTAAAGTGATTGATAGATTGTGTAGGCCTAGTGAGTACTATACTACGAGGTTTGAGACAATACTGTCTACAGGGGAGCTGGTAGTTTCTAGGAGATAAATTAGAGCACTGCCAGTGATAGTGGATAGTAGGGAACTATCAGTAGATTTGATTGAGTTGGGTATGGATGATTTTGGGGATGGATTGGCTAGTCAGATACGGGGCACTATAGATTGCAGGAAGAAGATGATGACTTTTGAGCCTGAGGGTGAGGACCCCTTTGTCTTTGTGGGTGTTGTGCATGGACCTCGCGTTCCTATGATATCAACGTTGAGGGCTAGGGACCTACTACAGGAGGTTGTGTAGGTTTTCTAGCTAGTGTGATGGATACCACTAGATTTATGCCAGTGGGGCCAGGAGAGACTAGATTGGTATGCGAGTTTTTAGACGTGTTTCCTGAGGATTTACAGGGACTACCACCACACAGGGAGATTCAGTTTGTCATTGAGTTAGCGCTAGGTACAGAGCCAGTATCGAGGGCACCATATAGGATGGCTCTGGTAGAGTTAAAGTAGTTGTAGGAGCTTGTAGACTTGGGGTTTATCAGACCTAGCTTCTAACCATGGGGTGCTCCAGTTTTATTTGTGAACAAGAAGGATAGGAATTTGAGAATGTGTATAAAGCATATGGAATTGAACAAGTTGACCATCAAGAACAAGTACCCCTTACCGAGGATAGATGACTTATTCAACCAGTTGTAGGGTAAGACGGTATTCTCAAAGATTGATCTTCGATCTGGTTATCACCAGCTGAGGATCAAGGATGAGGATATTCTGAAGACGGTCTTTCGTACGAGATATGGGCATTATGAGTTCTTGGTCATGTCGTTTGGTTTGACCAATGCCCCAACATCGTTTATGGATTTGATGAATAAGGTGTTCAAGGACTTCTTAGACCAGTTTGTGATTGTCTTCATCGATGACTTTCTAGTTTACTCCAGTTCAGAGGTAGAGCATGAGCAGCATCTCCGACGGGTATTACAGAGATTAAGAGAGCAACGATTGTATGCAAAGTTTAAGAAGTCTGAGTTCTAGCTACCGGAAGTGACATTCCTAGACACATTGTTAGTGGATATGGGTTTAAGGTAGATCTGACCAAGGTTGAGGCATTTAGGGATTGGCCGAGGCCAAGGAACACCTCGGAGGTTAGGTGCTTCCTTGGACTAGCAGGATATTATATACGGTTTGAAAAAGGGTTTTCAAAGATTGCCACACCATTGAATGTGTTGACACGAAAGAATCTGAAGTTCGTTTGGTCAGACAAGTGTGAGGGTGGCTTTTAGGAGTTGAAGCGACGATTGATTACTGCTCCGGTGTTGAGCCTCCCTTCGGAGGTAGTGTATTGTGATGCATCAAGACTGGGATTGGGTTGCATGATGATGCAAAATGAGAAGGTTATTGCCAATGCATCGCGGCAATTGAAGGAGTATGAGCAGCGATACCCTACCCATGATGTGGAACTGGCAGCAATGGTATTCGCACTAAAAGTTTGGTGACATTATCTGTATGGGAAGAAGTGTGAGATATACACTAATCATAAGAGTTTGAAGTATTTCTTCACCCAGAAGGACTTAAACAAGAAACATAAAAGTTGGCCGGAATTCGTGAAGGACTATGACTGTGACATCCTTTACCACCCAGGAAATGTCAATGTAGTGATAGATGCGTTGAGTCGGAGGGGTCCATGATAGTTTTATAGTTCAAAGCAGATATCAAGGGAATTTGCAGAAGAGATGGCTAGAGAAAGGATATAGCTGGTTGTGGGCCGGTTGGCCAATATCACTTTACAATCTACCCTTCTAAAGAGGATAAGAGAGGGCCAGTTGGATGATGCACTGTTGCAGGAGGTTAGAGGGACTTCCCTAGCTGGAGTGGCTAAGGATTATTCCATTTAAGAGACATGTTTACTACGGTATAAGGATCAGATCTGTGTTCCAATGGATATGAGGATTAGACGAGAGACACTTGATGAATCCCATACTACACCATACTCGCTTTATCTAGGCACCACGAAGACATACCAGGATATACAGACTTTATATTGGTGGCATGGGATTAAGAATGAAGTGGTTGAATACGTGGCCCAGTATTTGACCTGCCAGCAAGTAAAGGCTGAATATCAACGACCAGCAGGATTGTTACAGCCTTTGGGTATTCCCGAGTGGAATTAGGAAGATATTACTTGGATTTCGAGGGAGTTTTATCCAGGATGATCGGCCAACATGACTCGGTGTGGGTGATAGTAGACAGATACACCAAGTTAGCCCACTTTCTGCCAATGAGGATGACCTATACTGTAAACCAGTACGCAGAGTTGTATGTGATGGAGATTGTACATCTCCATGGGGTTCCTAAATCTATAGTATCGGACCGAGATCCCATATTTACCTCCAAGTTCTGGGGTGGGTTGCAGAAGGCTATGGGAACTCAGCTGAAGTTCAATGCAACCTTTCATCCTCAGACACACAGACAGTCTGAGAGGACAATTCAGATATTGGAGGACACGCTCAGAGCTTGTGTGCTAGACTTCGAGGGGGCTTGGAGTAAGTATCTCCTGTTGATTGAGTTTTCATACAACAACAGTTATCAATCAACGATTGGAGTAGCTCCATACGAGATGTTGTATGGAAGGAGATGTAGATAGCCCATTCATTGGGATAAGATGGGGGAGAGGAAGTATTTGGGACCGGAAATGGTTCAAAAAACTAATAAAGTTATTGAGAATATCCGAGCTCAAATGCTCGCTTCATAGAGTAGACAAAAAAGTTATACTAATCCTAAGCATAAGAACGTGGAGTTCTAGGCAGGGGACCACGTGTTTCTGCGAGTTTCACCATTACGAGGGGTGAGGAGGTTTGGGAAAAAGGGCAAGTTGATCCCTAGATTCATAGGACCTTTTAAGATCCTGGAGAGGATCGGGCAGGTAGCCTGTAGATTGGCTCTGCCACCATCATTATCAGGAGTTCATGATGTATTCCACATCTCTATGCTTCGGAAGTACGTCTCAAATACGACCCATGTATTGGGATATGAGGATTTAGAGTTACAGACTGATTTATCGTTTAAGGAGCGACCTGTTCAAATCCTAGATAGGAAGGATAAGGTTTTGAGGAACAAGACGATTCATTTAGTCAAAGTCTTATGGAGGAATAGCGAGGTTGAGGAAGGTCTGGGAGCTTGAGTCAACTACGCAGGATCAGTACCTCGAGTTATTCAGGTAAATTTCGAGGACAAAATTCTCAGTAGGAGGGGATAGTTGTAACGACCCAAAACTGCTAATAGGGTTTAGTGCCTTGATTAGTGTGGCAGGAGGGCATAATTGGATATATGTGTGTGTGTGTGTGTGTGTGTGTGTGTGATTTATTGATTAAATGTGTGACTATGTGGCACGCATGATATATAAGATGATATGAATATATTTAGATGCAAGTTTATGAGTATTAAATATGCATGTGGGTCCATTCTTGTTTGTAGGGGCATATCTGTAATTTTGGCCCATTAAGGGCATAAATGTGATTGTATGTGTTAAATGACTGAGACCACATTATTATGTGGATATATTTGCAGTATATGGTTCGAGGCGATCCTAGTGAGCGGATTAGAGAAATTAGTCTCAGCAGGGTTTAATACCAATCTCGGGCTAAGCCTAGGGGTATTTTGGGAACTTGGAGAATTTTTTGGGGTTTATTAAGTAACGAGTAAGTATTCGGAAATTAGTTGGGCATGACGAGATTAACTAGCAATTGGTATGATGACTCGAGGAATTAGCATGGATCAGGATTAATGGATGTTTTACCCTTATGGTCAATGAGAGGGCTAAATTGGTTTTTGGGGGCATTTTGGTATTTTCTTAGCTAAGGGAACACTCTCAGTTGATTCTAGGAATGGGCATGACTCACTAGATTTCTCTCATCTCACAAAACACTCTCTCTCCCTATCACTCACATTCACTCTCTCCCTCTCTAGAACTAAGGGAAACTTTGAAGCTTGAAGGAGAAAAAGCCAGGGAATTAAGCTAGGTTTGAGCTGGGAGAAACAGGGGGATTAAAGCTAGGACTAGCCAAAGAAAACTCTGATGATCAAGCTACAAATTGAGGTAAGAATCTTTTTCTGTTCTACTGGGAATTTAGATTGTTAGGTTGCGTTTGTCTAGGTTTTGAGTGAAGAATTATTGTTTATTAGAATGGTAGTTTCAGTAGAATTTTTGGTGTTTTATGCTTAAACTATGTAATTAAGAGTCCTAGACTCGTTTCTGGACTTGGTTTGGGTTTGGGAGTATAATTGACGTTGAATTTTGAGGATATAGTTGGGGGGAAATGCTGGAAACCCAAGGAATTCTGGGTTTGCGGGAGCGCGCCGTGACCCAATTCATGGGCGTGGCGGCCCGCGTGCCCAAAATGCCCTGGGAGGGCTTGCTGACTTGAGGGCGTGCCGCAGCCCTAGGGGCAAGTTGCAGCTTGCCTCCCTCCAGATGCAAGAGGTTGTGCCTCTAACTTGAGGCGCGCTGCGAACCTTAGGGCCAGGTAGCAGCCCGCCTAGAAAATTTTGGCCTATGGTTGTTTTTAGGCTCGTGGAATTTAATCTAAGCGCACGGGATGAATTCTACTACCCGGTTTAGTAGAATTCGAGGACTCAGAGGCTAGTATTTGTTTCCAAAACACTTAATTGGATTAGAATTTGACAGTTATCCACTATTGCTTGTGACTAGGATTACAGTTAAGGCTAAGGACTAAGGATCGTGCTCGGGACCGCTCTTTATCCATCGCTAGGGACTCTAGGGAAGAAAACTGCACCCATGTGGTTGTCATCGGGACTGAAATTCCCTGTAATTGAACATATGTGTTTTGTGAATTATATATCTCTTATGTGTGATGTGAAAGTACGGCCTAAGGGAGTTGGGGCTGATGATAAGCGTATTGAACGCAGCTCGGCCTAAGCGATCTAGGATCATCTAAATAACTAGAGGGCTCGGCCTAAGGGTGCCGACACCTAAATATTTGTATTACAGATTGGATTATATGCTTGAAAGTATATGTTCATCGTTGTCTAGTTTAATACTTGTATTCTATTTCTATTGAGTGATTGATATGAGGTTTGCTATGTATGCTCTGTTATTACCTATGTTTTGTTCAATTTGGTTTTCTTGTTGGGCCTTGGGTCACAGGTGTTACGTGGTGCAGGTAAAGGCAAAGGGAAACTAGACCAAGCATGAGGTGGAGAGCTCTGGGGGCAGAGTATACATCGACAGCTGCTCTACCGCCACGGCCGAGGGAATTACAAGAACTAGAGCTCTAAACTGTATTTTGCCATTTAGACTAGCTATTGTTGTATTAACTTTTAAGAGTCGTTTCTGCCTTTAAATCCTATTTTTGGGATCCCATGTATCAAACTCCTATTTTAATGAAAATCAATCATTTTATAATAAAAAACTTCTAACTTTAACATGTATGATTTATAGGGAGCATGAGATATATTGATAGGGCCTAGCCCTTGACTGCTATGTGAATATGTTAAGGCGTACCTATTTGCATTGGTACCGTATGTGAATAATTGTTTAAATGCCTGTTTGCATTATGATTGTGCTTTGTGGTCTGGATATTGGCGTTGGACCATGGAATGAGTATGAACTTGTTATCATTGCCTGACCAGCCGAGTCATTGATTGCAGATAAACTTGGGTAGTTATTTTTCCAAGCTGATCAATATGGCTAGTACAACCTTTCATCCACAGACAGATGGACAGACTGAGAGGAAAATTTAGATACTGGAAGACATGCTTAGAGCGTGTGTGCCAGACTTCATGGGATCTTAGAGTAAGTATCTCTTGTTGATTCAGTTTTTATACAACAACAGTTATCAATCAACGATTGGAGTAGCTCCATACGAGATGTTATCTGGAAGGAATTGTAGGTCGCCCATTCATTGGGATGGGATGGGATGGGGGAGAGGAGGTATTTGGGATAGGAGATGGTTCAGAAGACTAATGAAGCTATTGAGAAGATCCGAGCTCGAATGCTCGCTTCGTAGAGCAGACAGAAAAGCTACGCTAATCTTAAGCGTAGGGACGTGGAGTTCCAGGTAGGGGACCACGTGTTTCTGCGAGTTTCACCATTACGAGGAGTGAGGTGGTTTGGGAAAAAGGGCAAGTAGATCTCTAGATTCATAAGACCATTTGAGATCTTGGAGAGGATCAGGCAGGTAGCCTATAGATTGGCTCTGCCACCATCACTATCACGAGTTCACGACGTATTCCACATCTCTATGCTTCAGAAGTACGTCTTAGATATGACCCATGTATTGGGATATGAGGATTTAGAGTTACAGGTTGATTTATCATTTGAGGAGCAACCTGTTCAAATCCTTGATAGGAAGGATAAGGTTTTGAGGAACAAGACAATTCCTTTAGTCAAAGTCTTATGGAGGAATAACAAGGTTGAGGAAGGGACTTGGGAGCTTAAGTCAGCTATGTGGGATTAGTATCCCGAGTTATTTAGGTAAATTTCGAGGAAAAAATTCTAAGTAGGAGGGGATAGTTGTAACGACCCAAAAATGCTATTAGGGTTTAGTGCCTTGATTAGCGTGCCGGGAGGGCATAATTGGATATTTGTGTGATTTATTGATTAAATGCGTGACTATGTGGCATGCATGATATATATGATGATATGAATATATTTAGATGCATGTTTATGAGTATTAAATATGCATGTGGGTCCATTCTTGTTTATAGAGGCATATTTGTAATTTTGGCCCGTTAAGGGCATAAATGTGATTGTATGTGTTAAATGATTGAGACCACATTATTATGTGGATATATTTGTAGTATATGGCTCGAGGCGATCATAGTGAGCGGATTAGCGGAATAGTCACAGCGGGGTTTAATACACGGCTCAGGGTGAGCTTTGGGTTTTTTGGAAAGTTTAATGTATATTTGGGATTTATCGAGTAACGGGTAAGTATTTGGTAGTTAGTTGGACAAGACAGGATTAATTGGGAATTGGTTGGATGACTCAATGAATTAGCGGGAATCGGGATTAATGACCATTTTACCCTTAAGGGCAAGTAGGAGGCTGAGTTTATTTCAGGGGCATTTTGGTCCATTTAGTTAGGGGATCAAGTGAACTGACCTTCAGAAATTAATTGGAAGGTGTTAGAAGTCCCAGCTCTCTCTCTCTCTTCCATTCTCACGTTCCCACTCTCTCTCTCTAAGGCATTGAAGTTTGAAGGAAAGATTTAGAATTGGGGCTGGAAGTGGTGGAATCAGTTGAGAATTAAGCTAGGAGTGTTGAAGTGCAGCTTAGGGTCATCATCACCATCATCAAGGTAAGATTGTAAGCTCTATTATGTTGAATTCTGGTTGAGTTTCGATAGGTTTAGAAATGTTGGTTTAGCTTCTAAATTTGGGGTTTAGGGGAAATTGAATTAATATTCTAGGCTTTAGATGTTGTTTCTGAGGTGATGTTTGGAAATTTAAACCTAGTTTTGACTGGCATGTATATTAAGGTTTGATTTTGGGGCTGAGAGTTGGGGAAAAACACTGGAAACCTAGGGTCTGGGTTCACGGTTGAGTGCCGCGGCCCAGTTCATGGGCGTTGCGGCCCGCGTGCCCCAGAAGGCCCTGGGAGGGCTGCTGACTTATAGGCATGCTGCGACCCTTAGGGGCAAGTCATGGCCCGCCTCCCTCTAGAAGCAAGAGGCTGCGCCTATGACTTAAGGTAAGAAAACTGCACCCATGTGGTTGTGATCGGGACTGAGATTCCCTGTAATTGAACATATGTGTTCTGTGAATTATATATATGTTATGTGTGATATGAAAGTACGGCCTAAGGGTGCTAGAGCTGATGATAAGCGTACTGAACGCAGCTCGGCCAAAGCGAGTCGAGGTCAGCTAAATAACCAGAGGGCTCGACCTAAGGGCACCGACACCTAAATATCTGAGTTACATTTGAAAGTATATGTTTAACATTTCCTAGCTTAATACTTGTATTCTGCTGATTAATTGAACTGATTGGATTGAAGTTTGTTATATGCTCTTATTGCTGTCTATGATTGTTGATTATAGTTTTCTTGTTGAGCCTTGGCTCACGGGTGCTAGGTGGTGCAAGTAAAGGCAATGGGAAGCTAGACAAACCATGAGTTGGAGAGCTTTGGGGGCAGAGTGTACATCAACTGCTGCTCGACCACCACGGCCGAGGGAATTACAGGAACTAGAGCTCAAACATGTATTTTTCCATTTAGACTAACTACAGCTGTATTAACTTTTGAGAGTTGTTTCCGCCATGTAAACCTTATTTTTGGGATCCCATGTATCAAACTTTTATTTTAATGAAAATCAATCATTTTATGATCAAAATCATTTAACCTAACCTGTCAAATGACTTTAGAAACACAATTATGTTCAAACAACCTGATTAGCAGGTCTTGAACTATTTTAAAAACACATTGTAACGATCTTGGTTACCTAGGGCATTGTAAAAACATGGGAATTTTCCCACCAATTTTTCCCCCGAGAATATTAGCGGCGACACCTGGACTATCAGCGGCGACACATGTCACCGCTATTAGTCGCCATGTAATAAAAAAAATTATATGTGACAACACATGTTACCGCTAATAGTCCAATATATACCCCAGGCCCCGATCATCTTCTTCATTTGGGGAAGTCGAGTAAAATCCCTAGAACCACCGCCTCCCAACCTTTTTCTCTCAGAAAACCCCATCTCCACCCGGCCCCCCAAAAAAAAGTCAATTTTGATGCCAAAAATGTGTTCTCCAACCCTCAAAAGCATAAACCCGAACCTCTAAATTATTTTTACCCCCCATTTCCCCTTTCTCTCTTTTATTCTCTCCCACCGCCGTGAGGTATTTTCGCCGCTGTGAGTTCGCCAGTGTCGCCGCTGCGAGTTCGCCGGTGTCGCCGCGAGGATACTGCCACCGCGCCCCTCCACACCCACACCGTCTCGAGTTTATATATATATTTAGTTTATATTTTTTATTTTTTCAGTTTTGTATATATATTTGTGTATGTCTATGTATATTAATATATATTTGTATGTGTTTGTGTATATGTATAGATATTGCATATATATTTGATTTTTAAATTTTTTCAGTTTCATTTGTTTTTAATTTAAGTATACATATATATATGTGCCTTGTATATATATATATATATATGCACATGTGTGTATATATAAGTATATAAATGTATATGTGTGTGTGGTGTATATGTATGTGTTTTTTATGTGTTGTATAAATATATATATATATATATATTAATAACTTTGTTTTCTTTTTTGGAGAAAATAAATTGGAGTAATTTTTGGAGCGTTTTCATTTGGAGCATTTTCTTATAGATCATTTTATTAATTGGTACGTGTCTCTTATTTCTTATTTTATTATTATTATTATTATTTACTATTGTTAAAGGAGTTTGAATATCCTAAATATTCATCCAAAATGAAGTAGGTTCTGAGATACATAATGTGTGTTGCGGTGATAACGGAAGAAACTTATTGTGTGTTGTTTGAATAGTTATTTTTAACTGTTTATAGATGGAAATGTCCTTAGTATAGGGGAGATGTTGCCCAATTTTTTGTAGATTTATAGGGTCAGGATAGGTTCGGGGGTCGGGATAGGGTCTTCATAGGTGTGGGGTCGAAATAGGGTCTTTATTGGGTCGAGATAGGGTCGGGGTGGGGATAGGATCTTTATAGAGTCGGGGGTTCGGATAAGGTCTTTATAGGGTCAGGGGTCGAGATAGGGTCAGGGATTGAGATAGGGTCTTTATAGGGTCCGGGCTCAGGTTAGGGTCTTTATAGGGTAGGGCGAGATAGGGTCATTATAGGGTTTTTATATGGTCGGGGGTCAGGATAATGTCTTTATAGGGTCAAGATACGGTCTTTATAGGGTCAGGGGTCAGGGGTCAGGATAGGGTCGGGGGTCGGGATAGGGTCTTTATAGGGTTGGGATAAGGTCTTTATATGGTTGGGATAGGGTATTTATAGGGTCAAGATAGAGTCAGGGGTCGCGATAGGATCGGGATAAGGTCTTTATATGGTCGAGATAGGGTCGGGGTCGGGATAGGGTCGAGATAGGGTTGTGATAGGGTCTTTATAGTGTCAGGGGTCGAGATAAGGTCTTTATAGGATCGGAGGTCGGGATATGGTCTTTACAGGATATGATGGTTATTATCACAAAGTGATAATTGCTATTATTTGTAATAACAGAAAGTCATAGACATACATCTAGCGGATGCCTTGGGGATAGTAATCTGAGTCAATGCATTCATCTAGTATTCCTCATTTTTTCAAGATATTTCTTCAAATATCTTGAAAAAGTGGGGAGTACAAGATGTCTGCTCACTTTCTCCACGAGATCTACTAGGTCGGGATAGGAGTATTAGATGTAATTTTTGTTGATTATTTTATTTTATTTCATTTTAACTTTTTTTATAAAACAAAATAAAATTGGTAAACATTCTCACTGACCAAGTGAACCATTTTACATAATTAATATTTTGAAATTGTATGTTCTTATATTTACCGTAGATGGCAATTGATAAGAGTTGGATGAAATTGAGAAATCGTGCCACTGATGCTTATTGGAATGGTCTCTGAAATTTCATGAATATGACGTCACAACACAAAGATTGTGATGGGAGAATAAGATGTCCATGCATCAGATGCATGAATCTTAGATTGCAAACTTTGGATGTCGTTCAGGCACATATATTCGATTGGGGTTTCCAACTGAGTTATGAACAGTGGATTTACCATGGGGAAGTTGAGGAAGATGTTGTTGATGATGAGGTGGATGAGAATGAGCTCGTAGATGAGATGCGTGACGTCGTTGACGATTTCCTTTTACCGACGAGATTGAAGCTGAGTTGTATCCGAGTTGTGATTGGATATCATCGCTTAACTTTTTAGCTAAGTTGATGCACTTGAAAGTGGTGGGGGAGATACCGAACAACACATTTGACCAATTGTTGAAGTTATTAAAGTTTGCATTTCCGAAGGAGTAACAAAATACTATAGCCACTGTTGGCACCAGAAGAAGGGGACAAAATACTACAGCCACTGTTGGCAATGAAGGGATGAGATATTTTATATAATATTATATTAAAAATTAACTTTTAATTAATATATTTTTTTATGCATATTTAATTTGGATAATATTATATTAGTTATGTAATTTGAACAAATTATTATTTTTATGCATATTTAATTTTGATATTATGAATTAAAAAATTATTTAAATATTTTATTTTACTTAATATTTTTTATTTTTTTAATTATATAACACTATTAGGGGCGACTTCTGTCGCCGCTAATAATATAAAAATTGCCGCTAATATTTTATTTTATTAAATATTTTTTATTTTTTTTAATTATATAAAATTATTATGGGCGACTTTTGTCGCCGCTAATAATAGTATTGCCGCCGCTAATATTATATCATTAGGGGTGACTTGTTACTGTTAGGGACAAAATTTTATCCAAGAGACACGATATTTAGGGGTGATTTTCAATTTTTTAGAGGCGAAACTGTTGCCTCTAATATTAATTATTAGGGATGACTTTTTTGTCGCCGCTAATAATCAACATTAGTGTCGAATTATTAGCGGCGACGTCTTAAGGGCGACATATAGGCCCTAAGCCCCTATTTATTTTAGTGAGTCACCTTAGACTTGATAATTGAAGGCACATAAGTCAGCGACTAAAACATAGAGGGAAGGAGTATGTCATGGGATACAATGAATGTCCTTGATGTAGGTCATCTAGGAAAATGCACTGCACACAATCCTAGTTTTCATCAAATCACAATAGGGTAGTGACTCTATTACCTCGATAAGGTGTGGTAGCTCCTTTTTGTTCTCCTTGCAAACTTATGGATGACCTCCCACCTACGACTAGATCCACAGTTGAGACTTTTCATTAGAAAACGACTAGACTCTCCTTTTGAAGTCTCACACAATCCAACCTTGTTTTCTTTTTAAAGAAAGCCTATCCTTCACATTCAATTCTAAACTAATCATTGAGAATTATTTGTTTCTTTCCCTATAATTCTATCATTCAATATCATCTCAACAATCTTGAATACATACTTTATTGAATGTTATTCTATCCATCTTGTCCAAAGATAACTATCAAAGTACCAGTGTACTCCCACTACATTCATTTTGACAAGTACCTTATATTGAGAAGCCACTGCTAGTCTTTAGGCTCGTACCTCACCCAAAGGCTGAGTCAAAGTTCAAGTTCAATAACAACTTGTGTTCTCTTGATTTCACCTCATTTGACAAATTTGGATTTTTAGTCGATGGATATATATTTCATCATTTAATTAATATATATATATATATTAAAAAAGGTTTATACATTTTTGGATCCTATGTTTTTTCCCATTACTTGTTTGGACCCTGTGTTTTGACAAATTACTTTTTGGACCCTATGTTTTGTAAAATTGTTAAAATACAACCCTAAACTCAATTTTGATGAAAAAAAAATTGAATTTAACAATACAGTTTAAGTAGAATGATTTTATTTTTATTCTGAATTGTTAGTTTGGTAAATTATTTGTGATTTTAGTTGAGAAAACATTGACCAAAATCGAATTTAGGGTTCTATTTTAACCATTTACAAAACATAAGATCCAAAAAGTAATTTGTCAAAACACAGGGTCCAAACAAATAATAGGAAAAAACACAGGATTCAAAAAAATATAAACCCATTAAAAATCTACATAACGTTACTAGACATAGTTGTGAGTGCACAAAAGAAAGTTCAGGAAAATTATTAATGCAAGAAAGACAATACGAAATTAAGTAAAATGATAGCTACTTATATAATATATAACAACTAAGGTATGTTATTGTAAGTAAGTTGTACGATCAATAATTATGTAAGTTATTTATTAATTTTTTTTCACCAAATTAAATTTTAATTTTAAAAACAATAACATGTTAATAATATTAATCATTCAAAATAATACAATACAGTTTGAGGATTTTTAGCGCTGCCTATATAGTAAAACTTCCGTGAAGTGTTGCTCAAAAGCTCTCGTATAGTTATAAAAAGTTTTAGCCCAAACTTGGAACCAATTATAAAACAGGATAAACTTCACAATGTAATAAATTATAATATTTCGTGATTGCGCCTTTAAAAAATATGCTTCCACATAGTAATAATTGTCTTGATATTAAATATATTTTTATATATGTTATCTTATACATACTAAAAATTCATGATAAAATTAATTATAAATTTAGACTTTTAAAATAATTTTGCATATTTCCAATATTATATAAATATGTACATTGTAGCTATATATTTATGTCATTTTCATTTATCAATGTTTATAAATTGAATTTTACATGTTTTATCAATTACTATTTAATTTAGATTTAAATGTGATATTTTTAACATTTTATAGATATAATTTTGTTAAGTTATATCCTTCTCATAGTAATAAAATTATGTTGATCCCATTATTATTACTATAGAAAGATTTTAATGTAGTAATAAAATGTTAAATATCATTAATAATCTCTCCACTTTTGCTCACTTTTAATGTAAGAAATTCTAAAAGCATATGAACAATTCTATACGTATGCAGAAATAAAATCAATAGGATTGTCACAGAATAAAATATTAAGAAGGGTTGATACAGTATATTTCCAACCATTGATTTTGATAACATCGATCTACGAACTTTAGATCTGCAAAAATAAAAGAAAGAGAGTTAGTGAGGGTAAAAGACTTCCAAACTCTCACTAATTCTTTAGATAGAGTATGAGAATGAGCAGTGAGTTTGGGGACCAGAACCCTATATTTATATAGGTGAGACCTTCCATCAAGGTCTGAATTAATGCTGACCATATTGAGAATATTGATATCTGAACATTTGACAATCAATAAGATATGCAATATTGGGTAACTCAATATATAAAATTGATTAATTGAATTAATGTTGACCATATCGAGAATATTATTCAATTAATCTCAATATTGACTTTAATCAGGATCAATTAGAATTATGATTTTTGGTAATTCTAGTTAATTAATAATATTCTAACATTCTCCCAATTGGTTAGCATTTAAACTAAAGTACCACTTAAACCCAATGATTATCCTTGTTAGGTGACAAACACATGAATCATAGAAATATGTCCTCTTTTATGACGAGTATTATCTTCCATGTATTACAATGTATTTATTACTTAACAATATACTTTATGTGGCAATGCAACTTATTGAATAAACCTTATGTTTATTAAGGTCCTATGAAGATAAAAATTTCTCAAATAAAAATAAGATGCGCATAAATATGAGAAAACATCAAAATAAGAGTTTCATTGATAATAACTTCAACTGTACAATAAAAAACTACATAAGGGAACCAAGTCTCATATTCACTACATGATCCTTGAATTTATGAGGTGGCAAGCTCTTCTTCAAAGGATCAGTTATTATCAATTCAGTGCTTATATGCTTAATGACCACTTTATTTTCTTTAACACATTCTCTAACAACTAAGTACTTAATGTCGATATGATTGCTTCGACTACCACTTTTGTTATTCTAAGCCATGAAAACATCAGCTGAATTGTCACGAAACATTCTCAATGGCCTATAGATAAAATCTACAACTCTAAGGCCTAAAATAAAAAAAATTAGTCATACACCATGTGATGTAGCCTTAAAAACAAAAAATGAATCTAACTTTTATAGTGGAAGTAACAATCAAGGTTCTCCATGACACGGCTCTACTGGTAAATATAAAAAACGTAATTAAATGTTGATTTACGTGAATCAATATAACCAGAGAAGTCTGAGTCTAAGTAATCAACTATTTCCAGATTGTCCATTCATCTCAATATATGCATATAATCCTTGGTATCTGTAACACCCTAACTTTCCATAACTTGAATAAATCAAATACAAAACATAGCTAAAAATAGATTGCTGCTTTATTGACTCAAATAAAAAAAAAAGTGTTTACAGTACTTGGAATTCCAATTTGAAAACTAAAACATAATTATATTTGAAAGAATGATAAAATAAATGCAACAACCATTATTTAGAAAAGAGATAAAAATCATTGGCGTGTCCAAGACCTCTAGCAGCTATATGTCCCTCACATGATACACACACTTGCTGGCTTAGGTCAAACTCAAACATTTACTTGTGTTTTATTTGCATACAATCATATAATAAAGGAATGAGCTTCTAAGCCCAACAAGGAAATGCTAACAGACATCAAAAAACATAATGTGTAGTTATCACATAAAACAAACATAATTGAAAAACCAACAATATATAGCTTATAAAATTTCATAACTAATCTATTAACATAAATTCATAAAAACTATAAAAGATTCGAAAATGTCATAAGTTGTTAACATAAATTCGTAAAACTAGAAAATATCCATATCTAACATAATCTATCAACATACAGCTCTATTATATTCTAGCAACCTATCAAGATAAGTCTTATATATATTCACCACTTATCAAGATAAGTTCAATCCATAACAATGTCACATAAATAACGTAAGGATCAAGACTTGGGGTAGAGATAACTACATAAATGACAACCCAAGCCAATCATACCTCACATAGTGTCCCCTTCTCCTACCTGAAATGTTAGAAAAACACATTAACAGAGCTTAACTACTTAATTTCCTTACTGTTGACCGCGTTTTTGGCCAACGATGTGAGAACGTCAAAAACGATAAACCTTCAAGAGAATTTAAACGACACGGACGGTTTAATAAAGAAAATAAAGAACACACAAGATTTTTATAGTGGTTCAGCCCCAATATGTTGGTAATAGCCTAATCCACTTAGAGTTGTGATTATAGATCTGTACTCAAGATCAGATGGACTGAGCCAACTGAGTTTCTTCAGTACAGATTGCAAAAATACAAGAATTCTTTATGATACCAGTACTTTCTCTCTCTAGAAAACTCAGACCCAAAATTTCCCAAAAGTCTCAAAAGAAGCAGCAGAAACCCCTTTCTGATCCCATAAGCCATATATTTATAGGCTTAGGATCATACATCTGATATCCCCTAGAATCGGGATATTTCATTATATTTATTGTATTTAAATTACAAAAAACATTCAAAATGTAACAAAACCCCCAATTTGTGGGAAGAATGAGAGATTCTCGCGTGTGCCAAGACCAGTTCTTGTTGAAGCAGTTTCTGGGAATCTTGACTTAGTCCTCCTCTATCTGGTCGACCTATATCTCCTACTGACCATTCATGCAAGTGCTGGTCGGACACATGCATGCTGGACATATGCAAGTGCTGGTAGGACATACACTTGCTGGTAGGACATGCACTTGCTGGTAGGACATGCATTTGTTGGTAGGACATGCACTTGCTGGTAGGACATGCATTTGCTGGTCGGATATGTGCATGGTGGTAGGACATGCACTCCTCTCGTCTAACATGGCACTCTCCTCTAGCATGCCATGTCTCTCCTCTAACATGGCACTCTCCTCTAGCATGCCATTTCTCTCTTTGGACAACCATGCACTTGCTGGACATATGCATAAGGACCAGACCTTTTGGACTCTCCTCGGACCAAATTCTTGGGCTCTCCTCGGACCACACCCTTGGGGACTCCTTGGACCACACCCTTGGGGTCTCCTCGGACCACACCCTTGGGGTCTCCTCAGACCAAATTCTTGGGGTCTCCTCGAACCAAGGTCCGACCACACCTCTTGGCTCTCCTCGGACCAAGGTCCGATCACACCTTGGACTTTCTTCGGACCAAAATCCGACCGGGCACACCCTAGCCCAAGTACTCTCCTCGGGTGCACTTGTGCACTTGCTTGGACATGACACCTCTCAAGCATTCAAAACTCTTCATCAGTCTACCGGGTAACTTTATCACAACTCTGAGGAGTCAATGTATTTATTGACTATTAATGTGTCTTTTACTGCCACTTGTCACCTCTATTGTCACGTCATCGATCTCCAATTTTTGGGGATAACACTTACCTTAGAAAATAACCAGGGAATGTGAGTGTTATCCAATAAATTAGCATTTTTGACGTGGCGAATAATCTCTTGACACGTGCCTGACACCTGGAGCGTCTGTTAGAGTATCGACCAAAAGACACACCAGAAGCAGGACAGGCCTGTTTTTACCACGACCAGACTGGTCGGTGGTTCCGCTGGCAAAGCAACATTTATGGAAAGATCTTATGTATCCCGAATTTATTTCATGCAATCTTCTGAATATCCCATGATTCAGGGGATAATATCTGTAAAAATATTGGGCAACCCTCCGTGAGCCTATAAAAAGCAGGAGATGGCTCATGGGAAGGGACCTTTGGCAGCCCGAAAACCATAGAAATATAGAAATTATCTGTGAAAACTAGTATTGTTGATGAGGAGTGTTGAAACTCATTGAGCCCAAGCTCTCTGATCACACTTTTGTTCCCATATCAATATCATTCTAAGTGGACGTAGGTCATTACCAGATTCTGGGACCGAACCACTATAAATTACTGTGTTTTCTTTACTTTTGTCATTACGTTATTATCTATACATATTCGTCTATATCATTCATATTTTGACTCCGTGTCAGTTGGCTAAATCGAGGGTCAACATTCTGGTGCTTTCATTGAGAGGGCGACTCATCATTGTTGATAAAACTAATGGCGAAAGCAGGGAAGAAAGCTGCTCAGACCGCCGCCGCTGCACCGTCGAATCCGCCACCTCCTCCTCCCCCTGCAAGCATGGCGGAAGATGAACCGCAACTAGATTTTGAAGAGGAGGAAATGGACGATGCGACTTTGAGGAGCACCTTGGGCACGTTGCAGGAAGAGCTGGCTAGTCTGAGAGCCAATCAAGAGACTGCCGCAGAAGCTATGGCAAGGCAGCAGCAGGAACTTGATCGTCAGAGGGCGGAGTTGAGCGAGAGACAAGCGGAGGTGGATCGCCGCCAGACTGAGGCCATGGCAGCCCTTGAAGCGGCCTTGCTGTTGGCCAGAAATCAGGCCGCGCCTGCCTCGCAGCCTAATCAACCTGAAACTGGGCCACCCCAGGGAGGTCCCAATCCTAGCCCACCGGTCCATCCTTCAAGTCCGCAAAGGCCTGAACAACCCCAGATGCCCCATGACGACGTCCCACTGGACCCCGAGGCAGATCCACCATCCCACGCTGCTCGAGGTAATCCCCCGCAGCAAAGGCAGAATAGGGCTGAGCGACAGCCTCGTAGTCCTAGACGCCGCGAGAATGATGGGCCACACCAAGCGAACAGGGGTCACTACCCTCCTGGTAACAGGAGAGACTCGGAGTTAGGCTCTGCGGTCCGTGGATCCCAACAGCATGATAATGCACGGGGACATCGCGACCAGCGCAGGCCACCCCCTAACGCTCGGGGTGTTTCTGCCAGAGACGGGAATAGAGGGAACAACCAGTCTTACCATAGCCAGTCAAAGTTCAAAGATGGCCACGGCTACAACGAGGCTGACTCAGGCAAGAACAATGCTGATGGGAGGAACGGAAATAAAGGTAAGAGCAGGAGCCAAATACCTCAAGATGATCAGCCAAATAGACAAGATGCTGGGGGGCAACCCCGGCAAAATAATGTCTTCAACCGGCTCGGAGGTAGCGAGCAACGGAGGAGAGAGGAAGATCTAAGAGACATACTCAATGATCGTCGAGAGAAGCATGGTGAGAACATCCCCCCAGCAGCAGAGACCGTAGCTATTCCTACTGCCTTGCAAGCCCAGATAGACGCACTAAATCAGGCTCTGCAACAATTGGTCGGAGGAAGAACCTCTTATATTGACCACGATAGAAGAAAAGGCACTCCATTTATCCAAAGAATAGCCAACGCAGAGACTCCCAGCAAGTTCAAGATGCCCACGCTCCCGAACTTTGATGGATACGGAGATCCCGTCTCGCATGTGAATAAGTTTGAAATCCAGATGGACATTCAGAAGGTGTCCGAAGACGCTCGGTGCAGGATCTTTCCTGCAACACTTTCTGAAGCCGCGCAGGAATGGTTCTTTAAGTTCCCACCTGCAAGCATAGTTTCCTGGGAAATGTTCGTGAGGGAGTTCTACGGACAGTTCTACGCAGGTCGTATCCACCCGACCGAAGCAAACCAACTGGTTGAGATCCGCCAGCAAGATGGAGAATCACTAAAAGATTACATCCAGCGCTTTATGCGAGCGGCAGCCGGAGCAAAGACAGTCGGGGACGAAGGAAAAATGATGGCTATAACCGCGGGAGTGAGACGCCGTTCGCCCCTATGGAAAAGTCGTCGTAAGGATGGGGTCAGAACCACCCAGGAATTCTTAGACCGAGCTGATCGGTATATCAAACTCGAAGAAGCCATTGCCGATGATGGAAAATCCTCGAACAAGGGCAAAAAGGCTGCCGAACCCGCCAAAGCCGCCAATGGCACCAAACCAAATGGCAACGGCAAGGGCAACGGAAACGGCAACGGTAATGGCAAGAATGGTGGGAAACGGCAACACAATGAGCCTTCCACCTCCGACAATAAACGAGCCAAGGGTAATCGTTATGAACCTAGGTTCACTAACTACACTGCCCTCGTTGAGTCTCGAGGAGAGGTATACCAGGCCACAAGCTCTAGTGTGCCCTACAAGAAGCCTGGGCCCATTCGAAAAGACATTTCGAAAAGAGACACTACCAAATTCTGTCGTTATCATAATGACTATGGACATGACACTAATGAATGCAACCAGCTAAACGATGAAATCGAGTTCCTCATTAGACAAGGACACTTGAGAAGGTACGTACGGGCCTCGGGAACTTCCCAACGAGAAGCTCCAGGAGGCAACGAGCAGACGTCCACACGCCAACGCTCGCCACCATTACAGCCTGCCCCCGTAGCCGGAACACTTTTAACCATCTGTGGAGGCCCACACCTCGCTGGAAATAGCGGAAAGGCTAGAGAACGATATGCGCGAACTCTGCGCCACGACCAGGACATCGAGATGATGACTGTGGAGGACCGAGCGCCGAAAAAGGCCCGCTCAGAGGAGTGCGGGATAACCTTCTCTGAGGACGATGTCCAACACGTCCGGTTCCCACATTCCGATCCGCTGGTCGTGGATATCCAAATGGCCAATATGATGGTAAAAAGAGTACTGGTCGATACAGGGAGTTCGGTGAACATCCTGTATAAATCAACGCTGGAGCGCATGAAGTTGTCCGTGAAGGACTTGGAGCCCTGCAATCAAACCATATACGGCTTCTCTGGAGAAGGACTCGCACCAGCCGGAATGATCAAACTCCCAGTAACAACGGGTACAGCGCCTGCCTCAAGGACATTACTCGCCACTTTTGTAGTGGTCGATTGTCCTTCAGCGTATAACGCCGTTATTGGAAGACCCATACTGGTTGAATTAAGGGCAATCATCTCCATGTGGCATCTAGCCATGAAATTCCCAACGGACGCAGGAGTAGGATGCGTTTTGGGAAACCAAAGGGAGGCCAGGGAATGCTATAACGCCTCGATCACAGGCAAAAAGTGGAGCATCGAGGAGCGCTACCCCAGAACGATTGCAGATGACGGAAGATAGACAAGCCCAATCAGGTGGAAAAGTCACCAAATAGGGTGTTGCCCAAAGTGAGGATATAGATTTGGATCCTCGCTTTGGGGATTTTGAAGAAAATGTTGGACCCGTCGAGGACCTGGAGGAGGTCCATCTCGATGAAAAAGACCCGACTCGAATCGTAAGGATTGGGAAGAATTTAGAACCTACCGCGAAACAGGCGCTGGTGGAATTCTTGCAAGAGAACCAGGGAGTTTTCGCCTGGTCACATAAAGACATGGTCGGAATAGATCCTGCGGTGATCAGCCATGTCCTGAACATAAACAAAGTCTTTCCACCGGTGCAACAAAAAAGAAGGCTGCTCGATAAAGACAGATCAAGAGCCTTGAAAGAAGAAGTCGAAAGACTTAAAGAAAATGGGTTCATCAGGGTGGCGTTTTATCCATCATGGGTCTCCAATCCGGTGTTGGTCCCCAAGCCTAACGGCAAATGGCGGACCTGTGTGGATTTTACAGACCTTAATAAGGCCTGCCCAAAAGACTGCTTCCCACTCCCAAGGATCGACCAGCTAGTCGATGCAACCGCTGGGCATGAGACCCTTTCGTTCATGGATGCATATTCAGGCTACAATCAGATCAGCATGCATCCCCCTGATGAGGATCATACCAGCTTTCGGACCGATACGGGCTTATATTGTTACAAAGTAATGCCCTTTGGACTGAAGAACGCAGGTGCAACTTACCAACGATTGGTCAACCACATGTTCAAGGAGCTGATCGGAGTAAGCATGGAAGTATATGTGGATGACATGCTGGTAAAGTCCAAGAAGGCTGAAGGACATGTGAAGGATTTGCAAAGGTGCTTTGATGTGTTAAACAAGTACCATATGAAGTTGAATCCCCTCAAATGTTCCTTCGGAGTCGGGTCAGGAAAGTTTTTGTCATTTATAGTGAATTCAAGGGGAATCGAGGCCAACCCCGACAAGATAAAAGCCCTGATCGATATGAAGTCACCAGAAAAGATCAAGGATGTCCAAAGCCTGACCGGAAGGATAGCTGCCCTTAGTAGATTCATCTCAAAATCAACTGACAAGTGCGTTCCATTCTTCAATCTACTTAGGGGAAATAAAAAGTTTGAATGGACGGAAGACTGCGAGCAAGCATTCCAGACAATAAAGGCTCATATGTCGCAACCTCCTGTCCTATCAAAACCAATGGAAGGAGAGACTTTGTATATTTATCTGGCGATTACCGAAGTTGCTGCTAGTGCGGTACTGATACGGGAAGAAGAAGGCGTGCAGAAAGCTGTTTACTACGTCAGCAAAAGGCTGATCGGTGCAGAATTAAAATACCCACCGATCGAAAGATTAGCGTATTGCCTAATTCTAGCTTCCCGAAAGTTGCGACCGTACTTCCAAGCCCATCCTATCATGGTTTTGACCGACCATCCCCTTCGGCAGGTCCTCCAAAAACCTGAGGCGGCTGGACGACTGTTAAAATGGGCGGTCGAATTGGGACAGTTCGACGTGACTTATTCACCGCGAGCAGCAATAAAAGGGCAAGCCTTAGCCGATTTTATTGCGGATTTCACCGAACTCCCCAGCAACGAGTTGTGCGAGAAACCTGAGGCGCCCATGCCTCAAGACAAGACTCCTTCGTGGAAACTATTCACAGATGGATCATCTAATGAATCTCACGCTGGAGCGGGAGTGATATTGATAACGCCCGAAAGGCATCGATTTCACTGCGCAATCAGGTTTGATTTCGCAGCATCAAACAATGAAGCGGAATACGAAGCACTCCTCGCTGGATTGAAAATGGCCAGGGAGATGAACATAAAAGCGCTCGATATTTTCAGCGACTCTCAGCTAGTCGTGAATCAAGTCCTGGGAGAATATCAAGCGCGAGGGTTAAAAATGATGGCCTACCTTAATAAAACGAAAGATTTGCTAGCACAGTTTACAAAATACACCCTCCAGCAAATTCCGCGAGACCAAAATTCGAATGCAGACGCCTTGGCCAAACTTGCAAGTGCCAAAGATGCTGACACCTTGAACATAGTCCCAGTAGAGAGATTAAGTGAACCAAGTATTGATGCAGCCGAAGCCAGCATGGAAATTCGAGTAGAAGACACATGGATGGCCCCTTACCTGGAGTATCTGACAAATGGGACATTGCCAATAGATAGAAACAAAGCCAGAACTCTGCAAAGACAAGCTGCTAGGTACATACTGCTCGACGGTGTTATGTACCGAAGAGGATATTCAATGCCACTGCTCAGGTGCATTACATCAGAAAAAGCTAAGGAACTCATGAAAGAGGTGCATGAAGGCTTCTGCGGAGATCACGCTGGGGGGCAGAGTTTGGCGAAAAAAATTCTTCGACAGGGCTATTTTTGGCCAACGATGAACGAGGATTCAATGGAGTACGTACGAAGGTGTGACAAATGTCAGAGGTTTTCCAAAATCCCACGAGCAGCTCCAAACGAGCTAAAGCAGATGCAAAGCCCGTGGCCTTTCGCAATATGGGGAATAGATTTAATAGGATCACTACCGACAGGAAAAGGAGGAGTAAAGTACGCAGTTGTGGCAGTCGATTACTTTACAAAATGGGTCGAAGCTGAACCACTCGCAACCATAACGACCAAGAAAGTTCTCGACTTTGTCATCAAGAACATTGTGTGCCGGTATGGTTTGCCCAGAAAGATAGTTTCAGACAACGGAACCCAATTTGACAGCGACCTGTTCATCGATTTCTGCGAAAGGCATGGGGTAATCAAGAGCTTTTCTTCAGTCGCACACCCCCAAGTGAATGGGCAAGTCGAAGCTGTAAACAAAACCCTCAAAGACACCCTGAAGAAAAGACTTGAAGAAGCGAAAGGAGCATGGCCAGAACAACTACCGGAAGTCCTCTGGTCATATAGAACGTCTCATCGAACAGCCACAGGGCGTACCCCATTTTCCTTAGCCTATGGGTATGAGGCCATGATACCCGTCGAGATAGATCCCCCCTCACATCGGCGTTTAACGTATGATCGAGAGAAAAATAGCCAGCTAATACTGGAGTCCTTAGACTCAATTGATGAGATACGAGAAAAGTCTCAACTCCGAGTTGCTGCTTATCAACAAAAAGTCGCCCGGTACTTTAACTCCAAAGTTAAAGAAAGAAGATTCAACGTCGGAGACTTGGTGTTACGACGAGTCTTCTTGAATACCCGCGACCCCACTGCCGGCGTGCTCGGACCTAACTGGGAAGGACCTTACCAGATTGAAGAAGTCCTTCACCCAGGCACCTACAAACTTGCACGCTTAAACGGAGATCTCGTTCCACGTTACTGGAATGGAGAACACCTGCGCAAGTATTATCAATAAACAGCCCTTCTTAAAGGACTGGCTTGTTCAAATTTTCCCATTAATTTTTACAAGTTTTGCAAAGAGGGTTAGCCACGGTGTATGGCTAACTGCTCGTATATGTAAGATTCTGTTTCAGAATCATTCGTAAAGACATGATTAGTCCATTTTTAATACGAAATTATAAGGGACTGTGCTCAGCCAGTCGTTCTTGCCAAACTTTGTGAATTTACATTTACAAGTATTTGTTCATTACGTGTGTTGTTTTGCTGTATTACAAGTATCATTTTTCCGCTCGAACAGTAATGTTCGAACAGGCCATGGTCAAGGCAAGTGACCAAGGACCTAAGAGCTCCTCGATCACTTGGGGGGCATATAAGGCACATCGATAGCAAAGCATACTCTCAAGGTATGTAAACACATGAACAAAATGAGTGAAAGCATGCTTCAAGTACTTAGAGTATTTTTTCAAAATATATGATGCCAAAGTACTATGCTAAGTTCGGTCATACGGACAAACGTTATAATAAGTAAAAATATTATAACACCAAGAGTTAAGCTTTTACACCGCAAGCATTGCTGCTTGGATGTAATTGTTCAAACAAAAAGATTTACTGCCCGTGCAGCAAAGTTTAAAAAGAAATTATTGTCTTTACATTGCGACCCGTGGGTCGCGTGTTTAAAAAGAAAGAAGAACAGCTAAATAAATTAAGAGGCATGGGGGGCAGGAGGATCCTGGGCAACAACCTGGTCAGTCTCTTCCTCGATGGTTTCTTCGTCCAAACCAACGATGCTTGGGGTTGCAGGAGTCGCAGCTCTCGCCTCCTCTTCAGCCAGTTGAGCAGCGCACCGAGCCAACTCCGCAACTCTGACCTCCTCTGAAAGGTAGCTAAAGTCAGCACCCTGATTATGTTTCCAAAAGTTATAGAAACATCGGAGTGTCGCCCTCTTATACTTTTCCAGATTCTTGGAGTTGTCAAGCTCCGACTGCTGCACCTTGCCCTCGAGAGTGGCAATAGTCTCGTCCTTAGACTTGACTACCCCCTCCAGATGCTTGATCTCGCGGAGATGAGTTTTATTGTACGACCGGTACTCTTCCCTCAGCTTAACCGCTGCATCTTTAGCAGCTTCAGCCGCAGACAGTTTGGTCACCGCTGCATCCCGCTCTTGGACCACCGTCCCCAACTCCTTAGCATGTTTGGCTTCAGCAGCCGAAAGCTCCTCAGCCGCCTTCACCTGATGTTTCTCGAGAACTTTAGCCTCAATCTGCTCAAAGTAGGCCTGGGCTCGGGTACGAGCAGTAATGGCAGAAAGTAAGGCCTGTAAACGAAAGAAAAAGAAGTCAAGACTCATCGCGAGAACTGAAAAAACAAAGACTCGAGAAACAAAGAAATACTTACGCTGGAGATCTCGTTCAGAGTCCTGTTCAGGATCTGATCGACTGGTAGCTCTACAGCTTGGATCATGGCAGCCCCAACACGCTCACCTCTGCCAATCCGTTCAATTCGATCCTTAGCGGATCGAATGGTATGGCTCACGAGCCTGGCCTCATGAGCCTCTTCGCGAGAAAGATGCTCCCTAGCAGGCGCAGGTGGAGGATTGGACCGAGCAGGGGTGTTTTGCTGTTCAGAAGGAGCTGGAGGAGGGGTAGGAGTTCGCCCAGTTGGCGCAGGACTTTGCCCGGTTGGAGTACCCTGAGGAGGGTCTTCTGGTCGACTCTTCTTGGCTGAAGGACCTCGACTGGTTTCACCAGTTCGTTTCTTTGACCTCCGTTGAAGTTGAGGGACTTCCTCTTCCTCTTCGGCCTGGTACATGTCAAAGATATTGGGAGTCGATATATCTGCATGAAAATAAACACAAGAGGTTAATAAGGGAAGAAAAAGGTGGAAAAAAGTAATACAACAGAAAGAAGATAATAAAGTGAATACCCGAGCTACAACTACTGGTCGCTATACTATTGACTCTATTAATCATATACTCATTTTCTGGCATGAAGAAGTTTGGCCCTAGATTTGGAGCATATGTAAAGTTGCCATCCCCGTCAAACATGTGACAGGGGATTGGCAGACCATTTAAAAGCGAAATAACGTTACCATTGTCATCAGAAGACTCTTCCAAGTCAACAACTGGTTCTTTGGCCTTTTCTTTCCCCTTGCCTTGGGGAGCAGAAGGCCTTTCTGCAGAAGGGCTGCCCGTGGGTTCCCTGATCGTAACTCCTGTTGGCCTCCTCCTTGGAGAGGGCACAGGAAATTGCTGCACGGGAACCCCCCCAGCAGTGGGTTCGTCCGTTTCGGACCCTCTATTGTCATGGCGAGGAGCCAGAAGGCCAGACGACCTCAAATTCTTTTCTTGTGTCAAGGTCTTGACACATTTGGTAGCGGCAGACATCTTGGCCAGAGTGTCAGACCTCGACACCATATCTGGTGTTGGGGTCGGGCACAACCAGGGGCCTGAAAAGCAAGTCGAGTTTGAGAAATGACGAAAGGAAATGCTCTACGATAAAGTATCGACCAAGGCAAAGACAAAATTATACCTCCTCTCGCGAAAGCCAAGTTGTTGCTGGATATATCTGGAGTAAAGAAGTACTCCTTGTTGTAATGTCCCACGTTTGATATGTGGGTGGTGCCACTCAAAAACGTCCGGCCAGTTTCCTGATGGCAGAAGTGAAAAAAGCCCGTCCCGTTGTGTTGAGGATTGGACTTAAGGTCAAAGAGGTAATTAACCTCATGAGGTGAAGGTTCTGGCCACTTGTTAAGTTTGTACAGGACATAGAGTGCAGCCAACATCCTATATCCGTTAGGGGTTATTTGAAAGGGAGCGACGCCGAAATAATTGGCCACCCCCACAAAGAAAGGATGAAGAGGGAGATAAGCCCCCGCTTCAATGTGATACTGGGACCAGGCACTGTTTGCCCCTCCTGGACGGTTAGCCCTCTATTCCGCAGTAGGACGTGTAATGGTTACCCCCGTTAGGGGGTATTTTCTGAAGCAGTTCGCGACCATCCGAGGGGTCATCGAACTGGCTGGAGGGGTGTACCACTCGACATCAGGTGGATTGCGATGACGAGGACGAGCCCTAGTTTGGATATTGGGGTCAGGAGTAAGATTCTCTCGACCACTGGTCAAGGGAGCCCCCGCCTGCGAATCAGGCTGGGCAGAAGGAGAAGGGTTACTTTCAGATTCAGGCCTTTTCTTGCTAGAAGATTTTGAACGGACCATTGAAGGAGAAAGGTGCGGTCTGGAAGAGGCTCGTGAGAAGGGTATCTGGTGGATGCGATCGGCTAGTTGTTCTTCTCCCTCGAGCAGTTGGGCAAGGAGGTCGTCGTCGATGGGTCTCTCACCTCCCCACAAATCTGGCATTAAAATCTGCAAACAGAAGAATGGGGAGGCGAGGTCAGAGGGATCTAGGAGATTCTTAAAGTAATGCTGGTCGAAGTATAAAAGTTAAGCCTTTATATAACAGTATTCTAAATAAGTCTCCCTGCGCAAACAGTTTAAAAAACGGACCAAAAGGGTGAAAGTAAAAAGTTTTCCTGAAAAGCTTTTTCGACTCCCCCCACAATGGGAAGAAATTATTTCCAACTGGATTAAAAAATCGAAATGCTACTTCGATCCTACGTCCTAAAAAGTGCTAATCCTGGGTTTTAAACCTACTCAAAAGCATGCTTTGACTACAAAAAACATCTTATCTACAGGCATTCAAAAAACCAGAAACCAAGAGATTCAAACAGTACACCATTTAAAAGCATGCACCACGAAAGGTTAGAAGCATGGAGTTTCAGAGTAACTTACCAAGGAAAGTGGTCGTGAAGATGGAAATGAGAGTTTCGGGAGTCAATGGGCCCACCGTTTGATCCTACAGCACGAAGGAAGGTTCGCCGGAGAGAGTAAAGCTCTGGTTTTTAGGGTTTTTCGACAAAGAGATGACGTGCGTAAAAAGTAAGGAAATGGCTCAAGTAACCTTATATAAGTTTGTCTTTGGTATTCAAAAGGCGTGATCATTAGTTTTCCATTTTCGAAGTATGGGGAAGCGTAATGGCCGTCAAAATTGTTTCTGGGAAACTGAAAAGCCTTGATTAGACAGGAGTGGTTTGCTTTTTTCAAGAACGCACGAAGGGCTCTGACACGTCAGGAGGGGTTACCGAAGGGTCGTTCGCTCAAAGTTTATTTACTGTTCGTAGTAAATAAACTTTGGGGGGCAAATGTTATCCAATAAATTAGCATTTGTGACGTGGCGAATAATCTCTTGACACGTGCCTGACACCTGGAGCGTCTGTTAGAGTATCGACCAAAAGACACACCAGAAGCAGGACAGGCCTGTTTTTACCACGACCAGACTGGTCGGTGGTTCCGCTGGCAAAGCAACATTTATGGAAAGATCTTATGTATCCCGAATTTATTTCATGCAATCTTCTGAATATCCCATGATTCAGGGGATAATATCTGTAACAATATTGGGCAACCCTCCGTGAGCCTATAAAAAGCAGGAGATGGCTCATGGGAAGGGACCTTTGGCAGCCCGAAAACCATAGAAATATAGAAATTATCTGTGAAAACTAGTATTGTTGATGAGGAGTGTTGAAACTCATTGAGCCCAAGCTCTCTGATCACACTTTTGTTCCCATATCAATATCATTCTAAGTGGACGTAGGTCATTACCAGATTCTGGGGCTGAACCACTATAAATTACTGTGTTTTCTTTACTTTTGTCATTACGTTATTATCTATACATATTCGTCTATATCATTCATATTTTGACTCCGTGTCAGTTGGCTAAATCGAGGGTCACAGTGAGTGATTGCAAGAATTTCCCTAAAGTGAACACAACATAAAATTAGTTTCTATCACCCATGAAAATCTATCATTCAAAACCAAGATAGTGACTTACCTCGAAACAGCCTAAAGTATAATAGATTTGCTTTTCAAACTTCTAGCTTGTCTTAAACCCTAACATAATATAATCTCATTAGAATACTACCATTGTAATATTCTAAACCACAAGTCATTAATAAGCTTACCTCAAGTACCACTAATTTGTTGCCTATACTGAAATCTTTTCCAACCAAAAGCAAATAGTCTCCTGAGCTTCCTTGCCTTCTAATTAATCAACCTCACTCTCCTTTCTTCAATATAAAATTTCAAAAATAAGAAGAGCACTTGAAACTAGTTTCATCCAAACCTTCTCTCTCTCTCTCTCTCTCTAGAATTTTCAAAATTCATTTGTAACTAGACTACGTGTTTCGGCCATTCCTATTTATAGGCATAAGATATGGTTTCAAATTTAAATTATAACTACATCCTTGTTTTTCTCCTATATTATCATCTTATTTGAATTCAAATTCAAATTCCTAAAAAATATCTTAACCACCTTATCTTGTAACTTACTCTCCAAGACATCTTCAAATTTCAACTTCTAATCCTAATCCTTTGATTTAGTCAACCACCAAAATAAATAAATAAATAATATTTTATTTTAAACCCTCCTTAATTCTCTCACTTAGACGTTTTTCTTCAAATAAATTTATAAACCTGGTTTTATTGCCTATCATTCCAAACCCGTAATTTAAGACTCGATTTTGACCCAAAAATAATGCGAATATGAAAAACTTTAATTTTGTATCAAAGAGCTTTACAGCGGTATCTTACCCATCCAAATCGGACATCAAAAACAAAAGTTATGACCAAAATACAGTAGCTGGGGCTTAAGTTACGAAAATTTAGATTTCTAAGGAATTGTCTCCATCTATAGTTTATCCCTTATTTTTTCGAAATTCACTTAAATAAATTTCCAAAATGACACAAACCTAAAAACTTACAAATCGCTATAACATTAATCATACTTAGAAAAATAACAAAATTTCATACTTATGCAATCAACTCACTTCTTAGCTTAATAAAATTCTACAAAAATAAAATAAATACTAACACATAGTTCAAACAAAAACTAGCACAGTGTTCAAATAATACTCGGGTTTTACAGTATCTTAAAGACACCTCATCACTTTCTATGCATCTCTTAAGTGGTCTAAACTTAAGTTATTCTGATATCATCCCAACCTCCAACAGTAATGCAATGTCAGGTCTAAGCATACATCAAACTTCCGACAACAGAAGCATAAGGAATGTTCTTCATTTCTTCCCTTTCCAGATCATTCTTCAAATACTAGCTCAAATTTATTTTATCACCCTTAACTACAAGAGTAACACTTGGTGAACAATCTTTCATCTGTAATCTCTCTAAAACTTTGTTGCTGTAAGGTTATTGAGACGGACCTAAGACACCTTATCTATCTCGATAGATCTTAATGTTGGGCATAGTGCCCTTAAAGCAATGAAAGTATTTCATTATTTATGAAATTTATAAAATAAATATTTTTATATATAATTAATGTTTATTATTATTGAATGATATTTACATAAATATATCAAAATTCCTAATTCATTAATGTAGCTATAATCTTGTATTAGTACGAGAGGATTAAGATTATAGATAATGAATTAAATAGTCCGTAATTTATATTAAAGTTATGGAATCTTTAATTAAACATTGCTAGTACGGTCCACTAGTATTATGAATACATGTGATCTAGATCCGGGTCACTAATGTAGATGGACATCTTAGTGGAGGTGCTTTATATAATAAGATTGTATAGGACTAGACCAGATATGTATTTAACTCTTTATTAAAATACTGTTTACCATAAAGAGTTATAATCATATTGCTCGATGATGATATGTAAATCGATCTAAATCCTGAAGTTATCATTAACTCTTGTTTATGTATTTTGGGTCCTTTAATTCACTCGTTTGGGTCTGTCAGAATGATCAGGCTAAAAACTTTTGTTTTGGGGGCTCATCAATGTAGATTGCTGGGGACTTGATTTAAAGATAAGGAATCCAAGCCTTCTTCATAAGAAGATTGAATAATGGTTTCCTTAAGTATTAATTCTGGAACTGAACAGTTTGAGGCCTCTAATTTATAAAAGATTTATAAATTAACTGTTCGCTAGTGAATTAATGATGCTTAAGGATAAAAAGGTAATTAGAGGGGTAAAACGGTAATTTCACCTAGCTCTAATTATGAACCAATTATTGGAGGATTGAATTGCATAAAGTGATTTAATCAATGTACACTTAATAAAGTACTCAGTAAATATAAGTCTATAATTACAAGAGTATGAAATCTCATATTTTTAGTAGAATAATATTGGGATTAATAAATAAGATTATTACATTAAAAAGCTTTAATTAATAATCTAAATTTATTGGAGCTTGGAATTATAGGTTCATACGTCCTCGGATCGGCTCTATAAACACTATACAGGGTAAGAGCATTAATAGAACAAGTATGAGTATATTTTTCAACAAAATTAGTTTCTGGGAAAATACGTAATTATGAGATAATTATGGAAAATATATTTATTATTTAATTAATTGTAATTTTCGTAATTATTAATTAATTAAATAAAATAATTAGTTTTGAATTAATTATGTCATCTTATTTTGAATTTGAGAAACTAATTTAATATTGAAATTTTGGAAATTTAATTTTGGATAACTGATTTGAAATAAATTAGATATCTTATCTAGGTTGTTAGATTGGTTTTGAATCAATTTAAATTCAATTGAATATATTTTGAATATATGAATAGATAATACATATTTTAATTGAATTAATTGAAATTGTTTAATAAAATCATAGATGACTAATATAAATATATATTAATATATTTCTCTCAACAAGATTCAGATCGTAAACAAATCCAGTCTGACTAAAAGAGAGAGTTTTCTCAGGGAGAAAAACAAGAGTGAAAATAAATTGTTTCAACCTTTCTCTTTACCCAAAATTCATTGATCTCATGTGTTGAGAATATCAATGGATTCTTAAATTGTCCTATTAAATTTCTATGTGCCCACACACGTCTTGTTGTGCTAGGATTACGGTGTGGAAGACTTTGGTGTGAGTCTTGCGTGCTTGGAAATGATGATCGTTTATTATACAAGAAGATAACAATGACACTTGATAGGCTTCAAGAGGTAAATCTTATTCTATTAGATTAATATACATAAATCATTGGATTGTATATATAAAATGGTTTTATATATATAATTTTTGTAATCTATTGGGGCCATAAATCGCATTCCGCTGCGCACTCAGAAAATCTGTTTCCAACACTTAATGCCAATGACATAAGATTCATCACCCATATCCTTCATCTCAAAATTCTTTGAGAGGAATTGTATCACCTCATGGAGAAAACCTCTATCATTGGTTGCAAGAAGAAAAATAGTGTCCACATATAAAACAAGAAAACAAATCTCACTCCCACTGACCTTCTGGTATATACATTGATTCATGACATTCTCTTCAAATCCAAAGGAAGATATAACATCATGGAATTTTAAATACCATTGGCAAGACGCTTGTTTTAATCCATAGACTGGCTTATTAAGATTGCATACCAAATGCTTACTATCACTAGAAGAGAATCATTTTGGTTGTTTCATGTATACCTCCTCCTTTAGGTTACCATTCAGGAAAGCAGTTTTCACATCCATTTGTTGTAGCTCTAAATCAAAATGAGCAACTAATACCAAGATTACTTTAAGGGAATCTTTCTTGGATAAAAGAGAAAATGTCTCTGTGTAATCAATTCCTTCTTTAACAACGAATCTTGCTTTATGTCTCTTAATGTTGAAAGTTGCCTAATGAGTCTTTCTTTGTTTTGAAGACCCATTTATACCCAATGGTCCTCGCCCCATTAGGCAACTCAACAAGATCCCAGACTTCGTTGCTCTTCATAGAATTCATTTTTTCGTTCATGGAATTGTACCATAGTTTTGATTCTTGGCTATCCATGGCTTGTGAAAATGTTTTTGTATCATTTTCGGCTCTAAAATTGTAGTTATATTCTTGCTACATAATGTAGTCACTATGAATTTTTGATTTTGTCGTTCTAGTGGATCTTCTTAATGCTACACCAACACGATCTTGGGGAGCACGTGGTTCAACAGGTTGCTCATCAACTGTACCTAATTCCTAAACAACTTGATCCATTGAAACATCATCATTGACTTGTGGATTTTCAATGATTGGTTGTGATAGTTCAACATCCATTTGAACTTGAGGGATGTTCTTAACCACTATCAATCATGGTCTTGAGGTGGAAGGTTTTGAATGATCTTTCTCAGAATCTAAGATCTTTGATTGATCACTCCCACTAATCAAGTCATTTTCAAGAAATGTTGCATTCATTGATTCCACAATTCTAGTGCTATGAGATGGGTGGTCAAATCTGTAACCTTTAGACCTTTCAACATATCCAATGAAATAATCATTTATGGGCCTAGGGTCCAGTTTCTTTTCTTGTGAAATGTATACTCTAACTTCAGACATAAATCCCCAAATACATACAATGTGACAAACTCGATTTCGAACACTTCCATAATTCAAAAGGTATTTTTAAGACTGCCTTGGGGTGAACATGATTTAATATGTACACAATCGTTTTTAAAACTCCAATCCATAAGGATTTATGAAGTTTGGAGTTGCTACTAAGCATACTTTGTACCATGTCCAATAGTGTTTGGTTTTTTCTTTATGCAATACCATTTTGCTCGGGTGTACCGAGCATGGTGTATTGGGCAAAAATTGGTATTTTTGTAATTTTGTAACATGTAGGGGCATTTTCATAATTTTATGTGATTACATGTTTACATGTCTATTTAACTATATTTATGATTAATAAATGTCTATATGAGCGTTTGTATAATTTGAGTATGTATATGTGCTATGATTAATGCCCTAAAAGCATGTTAAGACATTTTATTGAATTAAATAAAAAGTACAATTTTATTATATATTTGAATATTATAATTATTGTTTGAATTAATTATATGATAATATCAAGAAAATTCATTATTCATTCATGAGAATATGATCTTAGATTAGTACGATCAAATTAAGATTATTTTCAAGATTATTTGTTTAATACAAACTTCTATTAAATCACGAGCATATAGCTAATCGTATTTATAGTGACGTAATCACAGTGGAATATAAATATGATTATATGTTCAAAAAAAAGTTAGTCCTAAGATTAGTCAGTGCGTAGGATTTACACTGACTTGCTAATCTACTAACACATCACAGTGTTATGATCTTTCCAGAACATTAGCAAAGTAGATAAGATCGGATGTATTTGTTAAAACGGACAGGACCGATATTGACTGATAAGATAAGTAAACATACCGTTATTATCTATTCTAGTCATATCATATAGTTGACCATAGGTCAATTCAATCTCAATTCTGAGTGGTTAGTATTCTAACTGATTGTATTATTTGAGTTCTTTGACTTGTTCGTTACCAGCTTACCCTATGGACTAGCCCATACTTACATCTTGGGAACTCGATAGTATAATTGAGTGGGAGTGTTAATCATAGATATGAACATCTATAGCTTCTGATGAAGAAGTGAAAAGATAGTTTCCTTTTAGTTTGGTTCAAGGTGCTAAATGATAGAGATCTCATTTCAGTAATTAAATTAGTTTACTGAAATATCATTTACAAGGAACTAAGTGTTTTAAGGATAAAATACAATGAGGGGTAAAACGATATTTTAGTCATATCTCATTGTAGACCATCTATAGAGGATTGAGTGACAATTGTGGTTTTAACAATGGATAATTAATAGTGTATCTATATTTGTTATAGAGCGTTCTATGAATTCAAGAGTGCAATTCCGAGTCTATAGTGGAGTCACGGAAAATTAATAAGTTAGTAAATTTATTTATTAGATTTATGATAAAATTATGGAAATTTATTATTTATAATCAAAGCCAAAAATATTAGATTTGTTTTTGTATTTAAATTTGTTTTTTAAAATAAGATATTTTTGTTAGTTGAGATTTAAATAATTAGATATTTTTTATAAAGATTCAAATTCAAATTTAAAAATAGACTAACAACTTAATTTTAAATCTTTTAATATATTAAAATATTAGAATTAAGATATTAGATATTAGATGTTATACCCAAAAATTGGAGATCAATGGCATGACAATAAAGATGACAAAATGCATCCTAGGAGGCTAAAGAGAGTGATCCTAGGAGAACCCAAGGATGAGGTTCGAGGAGAACTCAAGAAAGTGGTCCTAGGAGAACCCAAGGAGTATGTGGTCCTAGGAGACCCCAAGGAGGATGTGGTCCTAGGAGACCCCAAGGGTGTGTCCGAGGTAAGCCTCCCAAGGTTTCCTAAGTGTTGGCTCGAAAGTGTCCAAGGTAAGCAGTTAAGGAGGAGGAGTCCCATGCAAGTCAAGAATGGAGACTTAGATTTTGACGAGGAGAGCCTACACAATGTCCGATCGGACATAGTTGGGAGATGCTAAAGGAGAGTGCCTCAGACTTGTCCAAGGTGAGATGCCAAGGAGGATGCCTCGGACCACCTTGGTCCAAGGAGAAGGCCACAAGGTCCGAAGGGACCTTGAATGGAGGAGGTATGCTTGGACTTGTCCGAGGAGAGAAACAAGAGAGAAGGATGCCTCGGACCACCTTGGTCCGAGGAGAAGGCATGAGAAGGATGCCTCGGACCACCTTGGTCCGAGGAGAGCCAAGCTTGTATCACCTTGGTCCAAGGAAAGCTTGAAGGAGTAATCAACATGCATGTGAGACTACGTCAAAATCCCCGGAACGACTTCAGCAAGAGTTGGTCTAAGCATCCGGGAATCTCTCATTCCTCACTCAAATTGAGGAATTAGTTGTATTTTAAATATTTCTTGTAATATAAATATAAGATGAATAATAAAATATCCCTATCTAAAGGGGATATCAGTTGAGTATCACAGGCCTATAAATAGAGGGCTTATGGATGAGAGAGGGGCTTCTTCTGCTTCTTCTTTCTAGAGAGAGAAAATTGGGTCTGAGTATTCTAGAGAGAGAAAGTGCTGAAATTTGAGAGGACTCTTGTATTTTTGCAATCTGTACTGAAGAAACTCAGTTGGCTCAATCCATCTGATCTTGAGTACAAATCTATAAATCACAACTCTAAGTGGATTAGGCTATTACCGACAATCGAGGCTGAACCACTATAAAAATCTTTTTTTTTTCTTTTTTTTCTTTATTATACCGTCTGTGTCGTATAAAATCTCTTGAAGGCTTGTCGTATTTGACGTTCTCACGTCGTTGGCTAAAAATGCAGTCAACATTTTGGTGCTTTCATTGAGAGCCTGAAGAGAAGAACAGATGGTCCCTGAAGTGTAATGGCACCTAAGAGCACCACTGCTGCTTCCAAGAGGACAAGCTCCTCTAAAGAGCCTGCTAGATCTGAAGGTCCAAGCCCACAATATCATGAGAATGAGCCTAGAGTCATGCTCGAGGACGTGACCCCACGAGTTGAAGAGCTCCAAGAAGCCATGGGGGCCTTCCAGGAGGAGATGGCACAATTCCACGCTAGGCAAGTGGCGTTTGCTGAAGAGATGGCCAGGCAGAGAGCTGCATTAGAGCAGCAAAAACGCGATATGGAGGCTAGAAGCGAGGAGCTCAGACAACAACAAGAGGAGGTCGACCGAAGACATCGTGAAGCAGCACTTGCTTTAGAGGCAGCTACCCAGTTGGCCCAAGCCAATGCCCAAGCTGCAGCACGAGGAGGACCCCCTCCAGGAGCAAGGACCACAGAAGCTGGTGGTAAGAACAATGATAGACCAAGGAGGGGGTGGTAACAACCCACCTGGTCGTGAGGAAGATGGAGTCCGATCGCACACTACCTCAACCCAAGGGGAGCACTCTAGAACCCCCTCCAAAAGTCACCGATCGGGTAGTAAGAAGACTCCACCTGGGCAGGAGCAAAATAAAGCTCCTAGAGAGAAGAGGACCTCACAGTTCAAAGATGGGCATGGTAGGGATGAGGCTGATAGTCATCCCACCAACCAATCCAAGGAAAACGAGGGGCACAACCCACAAGGAGGAGAAAAATGCCCAGAGCGCGCTAAAAAGCCTCCACTGCACCCGGACCAGCAGCGTAGCAGGAGAGAGGGAGTCCCGCGTAGTAAGCCCTCTGGAAAATCGAAGGATCTAAGGGACATTATCACCAACAAGAGGAGGACTGTCCCGGTCGAAGGGCAAAATCTGGACCGTCCTGCCAGTCAAGTAGAAATACTTGACGGTGGCGCTCCAGATGGTAATGCCCGACCAGGCGGTCAAGACCTTGGAACCTCATCAGTTGCACCAGCCATCCAAGCCCAGCTTGACATGATAGCAGCTGCAGTGCGAGGTTTGTCGAAACGACCTTCCGAGATAGATGCGATCGATTACCGGAGTGGCAGCCCATTTTGTGCTCGAATTAGAGCAGCCCAACCACCAGCAAAGTACAAAGCACCGGTACTGCCAATTTATACAGAAAAGGCAGACCCAATAAGACATGTTGGGAAGTTTGAGGACCAGATGGAACTGCACGGAGTGAGTGATGACTATTGGTGTAGAGTCTTCCCCACCACCTTGACGGACACTGCCCAGGAGTGGTATTGGAAGTTTAAGCCAAACTCCATTACCTCTTGGGAGGCATTCATGAAGGAGTTTTGCAGACAATTCAGCACTGCCCGGACTCCACCAGTTTACGCCAATGACTTGGCAGATATCAAACAAGGAAAAGATGAGTCTCTAAAGAGCTATATACAGAGATTCATGAGAGAAGCCAATAGAGCAACCGCTGTAGGAGACGAGGGGAAGATGGTTGCCATATCTGCTGGGATAATTTATTGGAGTCCTCTATGGGACAGCATCCATCGCCATCCAATTTCAACACTTCAACAATTTCTTGACCGGGCAGAAAAATATATGAATTTGGATGATGCAATAGAGAAAGGGGAGAATGGCATAAACAACCCAGGCAGACCAACTGACTCTCCTAGTGATGGTGGAAAGAAGCGTGGAAATAATGGGTCTGACCACCATGAGGAAAATAAAGCAAAGTTGGGCTCAAGTGAAAAGCCAACCAAGTATGAGCCTCAATTCACTAACTACACTACTCTCTCAACCAGCCGAGCAGAGATATATCTTGCTAGTCAAGAAGAGGTTCCTTACAAGAAGCCTCCACCCATCAGGAGAGAGATGAGGAAGAGAGACATGAACAAGTATTGTCGCTTCCATGAAGATTATGGTCACGACACGAATGAATGCAACCACCTCAAGGATGAGATAGAATTTCTTCTCCGGTCGGGCAAGTTGAAGAAGTATCGAGCAGAGACACCCCAAGGAGAAGGAGGTAGCAGCAACTCTGGACTCAAGCGACAAAGATCTCCACCCTTGCATCCTGGACCTGTGGACTTCACCTTAGACACTATATGTGGAGGTCCACACTTGGCTGAGGAGAGAAACTAAGCAAAGGAGAAGTATGCTGAGGAGGAGTGCTAGGAGCAGGAATCACTGGAGTGGCGTGCACATAGAGCATCGAAGGAGATATTATTTTTAAATACCGCTTTCAGAGTGGTAGCTTGATTTCGAGTTTTTAGACTTGTTATTTAAGTTTGGTGTATGAAATGGTTATTTGCTAACCAGTCATTTTATTTTTGAACAATTTTGGTTGTTTAAGACTCGTTGTTAGACATGTTTTGTCCTTTTTAATTTACGAGTAATAAAAGAGACTGCGCGCAGCGTGATCGATTCTTGCTACAAATATGCATGTGTGTTAGTTATCCGAGCAGTGTTCAACTGGTCGATATGTTCAAGCAGTGTTCAACTGCTTGAGTATTTTCCATATATTCTATGTGTTTCACGAGTAATTAACTGCTCGAACAGATTCGGTCAAGAAGCAAGTGACTAAGATCTTTCAACCCTCAACCACCTGGGGGGCACATGGGGTATACTGGTATATAACTTAACACAGGCAATAAGAGCACGAGTTAATATATCTGTTTTTAGGCTGACTTGTAAATTTTCGATGTCCAAAAAGGCCATTGAGCTAACTTGTTTGACAAAGCTTAAGTAACTTGGAATTTTTAAAATTTCAAGTTAGGAGCAGATATTCGTGTGACCATAAACATCATGCTCATAAAATGTTAGAGCAATGAGAGTGTGAGAAAGTATACTTAGCATGGACTTATGAAATATCTAGAATTTCTAAGTTAGAAAACTAAGTACTCATGCGAAAATATGAGGCACACACCAGAGTGACTTTACTCTTCACAAAAAATTTATAACTTTTTAAGTCTAGATGAGACTTAGAATGTTTTAAGTTAGCAAGGAGAAGTAAAGTATAAATGCCAACAGGTACAAGTTTAGCTGATCAGGTGCAAAGTTTTCTTGCTCAGGAGAGCAGATACAACTTCCCTGGTCGGTTAAGCATGTATCACCAATCAACTTCCCTGGAGTGAATCAAACAAATGCAAGCAAAATAAATGCTACATGGTGAAAATTTGTCTTTGGGAGGAGAAGTCAAGTTTTCACTAAGATTGATTGAGAGAAATCAATCTCTCAAAATAATTATGGGAGGTTCGAACAAGGTGCTTTGATGGTTTTTCCTAAAAGTACCTAAGAGTGCCCAAGCAAATGCATAAAAAATGTGGTGTCGAGTATACACCTTGAGATGGCTGATCGGATGCATGTTGATCCAAGGAGCATCTCGCCTACGTCCAAGGATCTAGGCCCAGAAATATTGGTGCCTAAGGTGCTACATCCGAGGAGGAGATACACGTCTAAGTGGTTTAAGTGAGCATCTGAGGCTACATTCGAGCAGTTAGAAGCTGCATTGTGTCCGATCGGATAGGACATGGCTGAGCAGATGCCATGAGTGTTCAGGTAGGCCCGCGTGCGTCTAAGTGTTCGAACAGCTAGGCTGCATCCGCGCGGAGTGGGGGGCATTCGTCCGAGCAGCTGTGTCAATCCGAGGAGATGCGTCTAGTCTGAGGAACCCATGTGCGTCCGAGCCAAGAAGAAGCAGCTGCGTCCGAGTAGATAGACCTTGGCCAAGGAGAGGCCACAAAGGGTCCGATTGGACCTTAGTTGGAGGAGCCAAATGCTTGGCTCGGGCCATGTCCGAGGAGAAGCCAAGTCATTGGCTTGGACCTTGGTTCAAGGAAAGGTCATGAAAGCTCTGATCGGACAAGTTCGAGGAGAAGACCATGCATGTGTGCCAAGGGATTGGCTCGAACCTTAGCTTGAGGAGTCCCTAGATGGTTGGCTCGGACAAGTTCAAGAAGAAGACCATGCATGTGAGCCAAATGCTTGGCTCGGGCCATGTCCGAGGAGAAGCCAAGTCATTGGCTTGGACCTTGGTTCAAGGAAAAGTCATGAAAGCTCCGATCGGACATGTCCGAGGAGAGCCATGCATGTGTGCCAAGGGTCCAATCGGACCTTATCTTGAGGAGCCCCCAGATGGTTGGCTCGGACAAGTCCGAGGAGAGGTCCCATGCATGCCCAAAAGATGGACTTAGATTTTGGCCGAGGTCACACAAGGACCGATCGGACATAGTTGGAGGAGCCTAGTGCTTGGCTCGGACCTATCCGAGGTGAGCTTCAAGGAAATTGGCTCGGACCACCTTGGTCCGAGGAGAAGCCAAGGAGATTGGCTCGGACCACCTTGGTCCAAGGAGAAGCCACAAAGAGTCCGATCGGACCTTAGTTTGAGCTTCCAAGATGTGTGGCTCGGACATGACCGAGGTGAGCTTCCAAAAATATGTGGCTCGGACATGTCCGAGGAGAGCCAAAGTGATTGCCTCGGACCAATGTCTGAGGAGAGACAACCAAATTGAGGATATTCAACAACCTGTCTCTGTACCATGATGATTTTGCAACACATACAAAGGGAGCTTATGTTTTCATTGTATCAAGAAAATAGAGTTTGAAGAAATCACAAGACAAGTTCAAGACAAGTTCTGTCATGGGAGTTTACGTGAAAGTTATCAACCAGATAGGAGCTTTTGAATGATCTCAAGAATATTTAGCTAGAAGAAAAGTTTATCATACGAGGGAAATCATATAATAAACTTGGGGGGCAAATGTTATACCCAAAAATTGGAGATCAATGGCATGGCAATAAAGATGACAAAAGGCACCCTAGGAGGCTAAAGAGAGTGATCCTAGGAGAACCCAAGGATGAGGTCCGAGGAGAACTCAAGAAAGTGGTCCTAGGAGACCCCAAGGAGTATGTGGTCCTAGGAGACCCCAAGGAGGATGTGGTCCTAGGAGACCCCAAGGGTGTGTCCGAGGTAAGCCTCCCAAGGTTTCCTAAGTGTTGGCTCGAAAGTGTCCAAGGTAAGCAGCTAAGGAGGAGGAGTCCCATGCAAGTCAAGAATGGAGACTTAGATTTTGACGAGGAGAGCCTACACAATGTCCGATCGGACATAGTTGGGAGATGCTAAAGGAGAGTGCCTCAGACTTGTCCAAGGTGAGATGCCAAGGAGGATGCCTCGGACCACCTTGGTCCGAGGAGAAGGCCACAAGGTCCGAAGGGACCTTGAATGGAGGAGGTATGCTTGGACTTGTCCAAGGAGAGAAACAAGAGAGAAGGATGCCTCGGACCACCTTGGTCCGAGGAGAAGGCATGAGAAGGATGCCTCGGACCACCTTGGTCCGAGGAGAAGGCCAACATGTCCGATCGGACATGTCATGGAGGAGGTTGCCTCAAAGTTGCCCGAGGTGAGGTGCCAAGGGAGTTGGCTCGGACCACCTTGGTCCGAGGAGAGCCAAGCTTGTATCACCTTGGTCCAAGGAAAGCTTGAAGGAGTAATCAACATGCATGTGAGACTACGTCAAAATCCCCGGAACGACTTCAGCAAGAGTTGGTCTAAGCATCCGGGAATCTCTCATTCCTCACTCAAATTGAGGAATTAGTTGTATTTTAAATATTTCTTGTAATATAAATATAAGATGAATAATAAAATATCCCTATCTAAAGGGGATATCAGTTGAGTATCCCAGGCCTATAAATAGAGGGCTTATGGATGAGAGAGGGGCTTCTTCTGCTTCTTCTTTCTAGAGAGAGAAAATTGGGTCTGAGTATTCTAGAGAGAGAAAGTGCTGAAATTTGAGAGGACTCTTGTATTTTTGCAATCTGTACTGAAGAAACTCAGTTGGCTCAGTCCATCTGATCTTGAGTACAGATCTATAAATCACAACTCTAAGTGGATTAGGCTATTACCGACAATCGAGGCTGAACCACTATAAAAATCTTTTTTTTTTCTTTTTTTTCTTTATTATACCGTCTGTGTCGTATAAAATCTCTTGAAGGCTTGTCGTATTTGACGTTCTCACGTCGTTGGCTAAAAACGCAGTCAACATTAGATATCTAAGATATTTTCATTTAAATTCTTGATTTTTTTATTGAATCTTTATTTGAAAATATAATTACATTTTTATTCTATAGTTTTTAATATTTACATTATTTGAAATTTGAATATTGTTAGTTAAATTTTTTTATGGATATCTGAATTTGATTAACTGTTTTGAGATATTTTAGGATTGTTATAACTATTAATATTTTATTTTTTTAATGGTTAAAGTATTAGCTATAGTTGTAATAACACAAGATATTTTTGAAAAACAGTTAAGATATTGATTTTAAAATTTAAAATTGGTTAAATTTTGAAAAATATCATTTTTTTCAGCCAATTAATAAAATATTTTTTAATAAATGGGATTTAAATTAACTTTGGTTAATTGTTGATAAATCATATTTAAATTAAATTAATATTTTTTTTTTCAAATTAACCTAAACAAAATTGATTGTTGATAAATGAAATTTAAATTAACTATTGTTAATTGTTGATAAATTTCATTTAAATTGACTTAATTTTGTAAAAATTTAAATTAATTAGAATTTTTTATAAATTCTAGATAATTAATTGTGGTATTTTTGCAAATGAAATAAATTGTGGTATTTTTGCATAAATTCATAGAATTACTCATATAATAACATGATTAGGCCCATCCAATTATAACATGTCTGTTTGCACTATATGTGGTATTTTTGCAATTGGGCTTAGATGCATATAGTTGCCCATATGTTTGTTAGATATATAGATTTTGCCAAATAAAATATTCATAAAATGATAGGTTTTATTTGGGCCCATTAGAAAACGTAAAGTTTAAATTCCTTTCTTGTGGGTGATTCCACTTGTGAAGGCTCATTTTCTTTGCATGACTATAGTGAGTCTAATCAATTAATAAAACGAATGTTTAAATGCATGTCTTTTGGACCTTGTATGGAAGATAGGGGGCCTTTGTAGTGGGAACGACATACTGGACCCAGCCTTCCTCCATACAAGCCCAATTGTTAAGGCTCATTTACCTGAGTTTGACTTAATTGTATAGGTTCATTATATTAGCTAAACCTAAATATTGATTAGCAACAAATTAATTCTAAACTAATTGAATTTGGTTCAATGTGACACTTCAGAATTAATAGGAAATTATAGGACTTTGGTTTTAAAAATTTAATTTGTTTAATTTTTTTTGGAAAACCATAGTCATTTATTTTCTAAAAATAAATAATAAAAATATTTTTTTTAATTTAATAATGAGCTTATTTTAAGAATTATATTCGATCTCCACAGTTGGTTTAACATAGTCAATAACTTAATGGGGCCTCGAGGCGCTTTGATTCGTCCCCCTACGGAAGGTTTCATTAGTTATTTTGACATGGTTAGATTTCGAAAGATAGATAATTATAGGTCAAATTCTACTAGACTCACCCCTACAGTGACTAGTAGGACTAAATTTATGATTATCGAAACCATGGGTCTAGCTCATAAAATAAGAGATTTTGTTTTCTTATTTTGATCGAATAGTAGGTTGTTAATAGTGGTGTCCATTATTAAATGATTTTACAACTCTATTTAACTAGTGATATTTTTTACTCTCGCCAACCGGGACAATGATATCATAGATTAGTTAAAAAAACCTAAAGAAATAGAGATATGATTGTTTTTGGTATTTTTTTCTCATATCTTACATATTTTGGTATATGTTGTGTTATTTCTTGAAATATGTGTGAATAGAAGTTTTATTGATAATTTGTAGTTTTAAGTTAAGTAGTGTCTGTGTCTACTCCTATCCTTTCTCAACTTTCGATGGAGAAATTCACTGGAGAAAACTTCCTTAATTGGAAGAAGAATATCAACATAGAGTTGATTGGTGACAACTCCGAGTTCGTCATGATTGAGGAATCCCCAGAACGAGCATCGTGTCCACACGTTCGTGATGGCACCGTCAATGCTCGTGATGGCACCATAAATGCTTGGATAGCACCGTCTCCGCACATATGTGATGACACCGTGAATTCTCGGATGGCACCGTGTCTACACATTCGTGATCAACTCAACTATGGTCTGACGCAGCTCATGAACGAGCCTCAGACTTTTGAGCCTATCATGGGTGGACCTAGTAAAGGAGGTGAAAATAAGACTAGTGATGTCGCTGTTGATCTAGCTAAGGCTGAAGCTAACCAAGCTTCGTCTTCGAAAGCAGGATACAAGAGGAAAATGGACAAGTAAACAACCCCAAGCCTGCAAAGGCCGCAAAGATGAGTGCACAATCAAGTGCACAGACGCCTAAGGGGATAAACAAGAAAAACAAGAAAGTTAAAGATAAGTATTTTCACTGCAAAGAGAAGGGGCATTGAAAATGAGATTGCCCCAAGTATCTAGCAGCTAAAAACAAAGCTTCTTGAATCATGGGAGGATGTGGACGAAGGCGGCTTAAAGCTTAGAGTTGGGAACGAAGCGTTCGTTGCAGTCCAAGCTAGAAGAAGAGCTCGTCTGAAGTTCGAAAATAAATACTTAATTTTAAAAGATGTATTTTTATTCCGGATTTTAGTAGAAATTTAATTTCAGTTTCCATATTGCAATTAGAATGATTTTTTATGAATTTCACAAGTTTTAATATATCTATTTCCTTCAATGGATCACAATTGTGTATTGCATGTTTGGAAAATGGGCTTTATATTCTGCGACCTAACGAACCCCTCGCTCTTAACAATGATTTATTTAAAGTAGCTAAACCTAGGACCAATAAATGTCAAAAGACCAATAATGATAATATGGCGTATTTATGGCACTTGAGACTAGGTCACATTAGCTATGATAGGATTCAAAGACTTACAAAGGACGGACCTTTGAGGGAAGTCACCTTAGGTGAATTACCTGTCTGTGAATTATGTCTAGAAGGCAAACTGACCAAGCGTCCATTCTCTGCAAAGGGTGATAGGGCCAAAGAACCACTTGGACTTGTTCATTCAGATGTTTGTGGATCTTTGAATGTACAAGCCAAGGGTGGTTTTGCGTATTTCATCATTTTCATTGACGATTACTCTAGATACTCATGTCTTTACCTAATGCAATGGAAATCAGAAACATTTTCAAAGTTTCAGGAAATTCTAGCAATGGCTCAGAATCAATTAGGTAGAACGTTAAACATCTTGCGATCTGATAAGGGTGGAGAATATTTGGATATGCAGTTCCAAGATTATTTAACTAAACTTGGGATTTTATCACAACTTACTACACCAGGTACTCCGCAACAAAATGGTGTAGCGAAACGCCGAAACAGAACTTTATTGGAAATGGTTAGATGCATGCTTAGTTACTCAACTCTACCAACTTTGTTCTGGGGACATACAATTGAAACCGCGAACAACATTCTCAATGTCGTGCCATCTAAATCAATCCCCAAAACACCTTTAGAACGCTGGAATGGTCATGAACCTAGTTTACGCCATTATAGAATCTGGGGGTGTCCTGCTCACGTCCTAAGGAAAAAGGAGGGAATGCTAGAACCACAAACTAAAGTTTGCATGTTTTTTGGCTATCCTAAAGGTACTCGGGGTGGACTTTTCTAGAATCATTCAAAAAAAGAAAGTGTTTACTTCTACAAATGCTACTTTTCTAGAAAATGACTATGTCCAGAACTTTAAACCTCGCAGCAAAGTAGTTTTAGAGGAGATGGTTAAAGAATTAACTCCAACCAATGTTCCATCATCATCAATGTGAGTTGATGATGAAATTCCCACTCTTCGTGTCCAACCGACGCAAGTCGATTTAAATGAAGAAAGTACCACTATTCCTGAGCAAACAGTTACGGACCCTCGTCGGAGTGGGATTAGATGCATGCTTAGTTACTCAACTCTACCAACTTTGTTCTGGGGACATACAATTGAAACCGCGAACAACATTCTCAATGTCGTGCCATCTAAATCAATCCCCAAAACACCTTTAGAACGCTGGAATGGTCGTGAACCTAGTTTACGCCATTATAGAATCTGGGGGTGTCCTGCTCACGTCCTAAGGAAAAAGGAGGGAAAGCTAGAACCACAAACTAAAGTTTGCATGTTTTTTGGCTATCCTAAAGGTACTCGGGGTGGACTTTTCTAGAATCATTCAAAAAAAGAAAGTGTTTACTTCTACAAATGCTACTTTTCTAGAAAATGACTATGTCCAGAACTTTAAACCTCGCAGCAAAGTAGTTTTAGAGGAGATGGTTAAAGAATTAACTCCAACCAATGTTCCATCATCATCAATGTGAGTTGATGATGAAATTCCCACTCTTCATGTCCAACCGACGCAAGTCGATTTAAATGAAGAAAGTACCACTATTCCTGAGCAAACAGTTACGGACCCTCGTCGGAGTGGGAGGGTTTCTAGGAACCCAGTTCGCTATGGTTTAGATGATGAAATCAATATGGTTGTTGGTGACACTAGGGATGATGATCCGTTGTCTTTCAAACAGGCAATAGTTAGCCCTGAAAATGAACTATGGCTCGAAGCCATGAAACAGGAAATGGAGTCCATGTACTCAAATTTCGTCTGGGATCTTGTGGAAGCACCTAGTGACTTTAGGGCCATTGGGTGCAAGTGGATATACAAGAAGAAAAGACGTGTATATTTAAATATCGAGACTTATAAAGCTCGATTAGTGGCAAAGGGTTACACCTAAAGAGAAGGCGTGGACTATGAGGAAACTTTTAGTCCGATAGCCATGCTCAAGTCCATTCGCATCCTCCTATCCATAGCAGCTGCTCTCGACTATGAGATCTAGAAAATGGACGTCAAGACAGCTTTTCTTAATGGAAAGCTTGACAAAGTCATTTATATGGATCAGCCAGAAGGATTTAAAGTGTATGGACAAGAAGGAAAAGTTTGCAAGTTGAATAGGTCCATCTATGGACTTAAGCAAGCTTCTCGTTCCTGGAATCTTAGGTTTGATGAATAATCAAAACCTATGGCTTTGAACAAAATATTGATGATTCCTGTGTTTACCAACTGAAGGCAAATCAAATAGTGGTATTCCTGGTTCTTTATGTAGACGATATCTTACTCATTGGAAACAATGTTAAGAAATTATCAGATGTGAAGAATTGGCTGAGCACTTAATTCTAGATGAAGGATTTGGGTGAAGCAGGTTATGTTCTAGGTATCCAGATCATCAGGGATAGAAAGAACAGACTCTTAGCTCTATCTCAAGCAGCTTACATAGATAAAGTGCTTGAACGTTTCTCAATGACAAATTCCAAGAAAGGGTGTCTTTCATCCCGCCATGGAATTCATCTTTCAAAGAAGCAGTCTCCCCAGACTCCTGAAGAGGAAGATGGAATGAGAAAAGTTCCTTACGCATCTGCAGTTGGAAGTCTGATGTATGCCATGTTGTGTACTAGACCAGATATCTGCTGTGCAATGGGAGTAGTGAGCAGATATCAGTAAAACTCAGGACCGGAACATTGGATAGTAGTTAAGCATATCCTGAAGTATTCGAGACAGACTGGGATTATATGTTAATTTAAAAGGGTGGTGTTCTGAACCCTGTAGGCAACACCGATTCAGATTTTCAGACTGATGTCAATGAAAAGAAGTCTACTTCTGGAATGGTGTTTATTCTTGGGGGTGGAGCTGTGATTTGGAGAAGCGTAAAGCAGTCTGCAATCTCAGATTCCACCATGGAGGCTGAGTACATAGTCGCCTAAGAAGCAGCTAAGGAAATAGTCTGGCTAAAGAAGTTTTATTCGGATCTTGGTGTTATTCCAGAAATGGATAAACCACTTGTGTTGTTTTGTGACAATACAGGAGCGATAGCCAACCTGAAAGAACCTCGAAGTCACAAGAGGAGTAAGCATATAGAAAGGAAGTATCACATTATTCGATAATATGTGGCCAGGATGTGAAGGTTATGAAGATTGCAACTGAAGACAATCTTGCGGATCCGTTTACAAAGACACTACCAGAAGCTACATTTGATAAGCATATCAAGGAAATGGGATTAGTAGAATTAAGGCATTAGTTTCAATTAGTGCAAGTGGGAGTTTGCTGGCGTTTTATGCCCTAATTAAAACTCAAATTCTTTGTAATCTCATTTTATTATCAATAAAATAATATAAATCATTTTTTGACTTGGTCAATCACTTTGTTCACATGTTTTATTTTCATGATTATTTTTTTAATATAAACTTCTATTAAATCCCGAGCATATAGCTAATCGTATTTCTAGTGACGTAATCACAGTGGAATATAAATATGATTAAATGTTCAAAATAAGTTAGTCCTAAGATTAGTAAGTACACAGGATTTACACTGACTTGCTAATCTATGATATGATCTACTTACACATCACAGTGTTATGTTATTTCCAGAACATTAGCAAAGTAGATAAGATCAGATGTATTTGTTACATCGGACGAGACCGATATTGACAGTTGATAAGATAAGTAAACATACAATTATTATCTATTCTAGTCATATAATATAATTGACCATAGGTCAATTCAATCTCAATTCTGAGTGGTTAGTATTCTAACTGGTTGTATTATTTGAGTTATTTGACTTGTTCATTACCAGCTTACCCTACGGACTAGCCCATACTTACATCTTGGGAACTCGATAGTATAATTGAGTTGGAGTGTTAATCATAGATATAAACATCTATAGCTTCTGATGAAGAAGTGAAACGATGGATTCCTTTTAGTTTGGTTCAAGGTGCTAAATGATAGAGATCTCATTTCAGTAATTAAATTAGTTTACTGAAATATCATTTACAAGGAACTAAGTGTTTTAAGGATAAAATACAATGAGGGGTAAAACGGTATTTTAGTCCTATCTCATTGTAGACCATCTATAGAGGATTGAGTGACAATTGTGGCTGTAATAATGGATAATTAATAGCGTATCTATATTTGTTATAAAGCGTTCTATGAATTCAAGAGTGCAATTTCGAGTCTATAGTGGAGTCACGAGGTTTTAATAAGTTAGTAAATTTATTTGTTAGATTTATGATAACTTATTGGAGCTTGATTTCATAGGCCCATGGTCCCCATTGTACCTTGGATAAAATCATCTAGATAGTCTCAATTAATTGATTTAATTATCAATTAGAATTATCAAAGTTGACTAGGTCAATTTTTGATAGTTTCACAGAGTTATGTAATTTAGAGAAGAAAAGAGAAATTAGGGCATATTTATTAATTAAGATAAATTAGTATCTAAATTAATAAATAAGTTTAAATAAAAGTTAAAATTATAAATAATTAATTTGATAAAGGATTTAAATGATTATTTAATTAATTAAATTAATAGAAAATAATACAGGCATTGATTTTAAGTCCAATGGGCTTATAATCAAATGAGAAATTTCACGGGCCTAAAGCCTATGATAATTTCAACCTAGGGCTTCAAATTGGTATTATTTTATTGATTTTTTAATTAAATTAAATGGCCTAATTGAGTCTATAAAATGAGTGCTTAGAGAGAAGTCATCAGTTAAGATTTCTGAGACGACAGAGAAATTTAATCATTGGTTTTCTGATAGTTTTAGATTCTCTCTAAACACAAGTCATTTTCTAAGCCTCTTCTTAGTAATTTTCTCTTCTTCTCTTTGTATCTATCTCATGTGTTGAGAATTTCCCACTCTAGTCTAGGTGATTCTAAGGATACTTTGGAAGACTGTGAAGATTATAGAAGAACGATTCAGTTTCTTGATAATACTCTGCAACAGAAAGGATACAAGAGTTAGAGAAACTGAAGGAATGACTCTTTCATTCCGCTGCGTATACTGTAATTATTCTTATCATTTTTTCTCTTTGAATTCAATTTTAGAAACATGTTCTAGGTTATCTCATATTAATTTGTTTAATATTAGATTTACATGAAAATAAATAAAGATCCTGTATAAGTTTCCTAACAATTTCTACTACCTGGTTTAGTAGAAATTGAGGTCCCGGAGGCTAGTTTTGTTCCCTAATTATTTTGTTTCTCATTTGGAAGTTGATAGTTATCGATAATTCTTGTGACTAGGTTTGTCGCCAAGGCTCGAGGCTAGGGATCGTGCTTGGAATCAGTTCACCTTCTCCATTCGAAATCAAACGTAAGAAAACTGCAGCATTTTATGTGGATAAGTTGGGACTAAGAGTTCCCTATACTTGTATGCAATGTTGTATGATGGTATTGTAATGCCCCGAATTCTTCGATGTGGTTTAATGGCAGGATTAGTAGGCTGGTAATTTGGCCTGTTGAGGGTATAATTGAATATTTGTATGCATGTCGGTGATATACTGTTGAGACCACATTATAATGTGGGTTTGTTCGAGCTTTTCGGCATGAGACGATCTTGGATTATTGATTAGCGGTCTAGTCATAACAGGTTTATGTTCGGGGCTCGGGATGAGTCTCGGGGTGATTTTAATGATTAGAGCGTTGCCGGGAATTAAAGGGTAACGGGATGTGAATTATTGGTGTTTGAGATTATCGAGAATAGAGGGAATTGGAGAGCGTTATTTATGTTAACGAGATAGGTGGAAAATACCAATTTTGCCCTTAGGAGCCTTTAGAAAACCTTATTTGACCTAGGGGTATATTGGTCTTTTCACCCCTATGATAGATATAAGCCATTTTAGGCTGGGAAAAAGAGGAAAAACAGAGTAAGTTCTTGAAGCTTTCCCCTACCTTCATTTCTTCAATTTCCTTTGAGATTTTTGAGATATTCTTGAGGATTCAAGCTTGGGAAGTAAGCCTTGGGAATTTGGGAGAGTGTTCCTCCATTGAAGAGCATCATAAGCTGAGCTTTGGGTAAGTTTCTAGCCATTGAATTCTCTGGTTTGCCCTGTTTTGGTTATGTTTTTCTTTAATGATTTCTAGGTTGAATACTTGGTCTTGTTGGGAGTTTTGGATAGGGTTCTTATGGTTGTGATGTTTGGGGTATGTTAGGATGGTTTTTGGATTCATTTGGCACCAAAAATGGATTTGGAAGCATTGGAATCAAGTTAGAATCGAAGGAGTCGAAGAAGGAGGGTTCAGGGGGGTACCAGGTCTGGAGGTAGCGCTATAGCGCCCACCCTAGGGTGCTACAGCGCTACACAGGAAGCTTTTGGGCGTTTTGGGGGTTCTGAGAATAGCGCTGGGGCGCTAGGGAGCAGCGCCGTAGCGCTACTCTACTCCTTCAAATTCCCGTTTTGAGTGTTTTTAAGGGTTTTTGGCTTGGGGTTTCAATCCTTAAGGCCCGGGATCGAATCTACTCACCGTGTGGGCATGTTTCGAGGTCTCGAGAGTGGTGCTTAGGTTAAGACCCTTTCATTGTTGATTCTCATTAATGGAGGTTATAATTGGTTGTGATTAGGTAACCGCTAAGGAACCAAAAGGTTAATCGTTCTCAGGAGTCGTTCTTATTATATTTCTCGTTCGAACCTGAGGTAAGAAAACTGCACCCTGTGTATGTGACATGCATGAGTGTTGCTGAGGCATGTTGGTTGATAATTGTGGACATTTATTGCATATTAAATGCTAGCAAATATTGTTTACTTGTTTATGGCACTGACTAGTCAGGGACACTGACCTAAGAGTCAGAAACGGCATAAGCGTCCTAAACGCAGGGCCGAATGAAGATTAGATCTAATCGATATCAGCGTTGAATGACTCTATGGCATTAACGCTGGACCAACCCTAAGGTCGATGAAACTTATAAGCGCTTGGCTAGTCTAGGACTAGTTACTCAGAGCCAGGGCCTAAGGCCCAGGTGACCGTTTGTCACATGGCTAGGGAACGATGTTCTAGGGTTATGACTCTATGGTCATGACGAAGGTTATGTTGGTGACTAGTCACCATGCACCTATCCTGTTTAAGCTAGTAAAAGGTTCACTTATCTGTTAAGCCCCGGTGACCCTATCGTCACATGGCTAAAGGGAGTTGTCCCCATCCGGGTGACTTTTGCGACTGTCACTTAACTGTTTGGACTGATAGTCCTGAATGATTATTATGATCATTGTTGATATTATGTCATGCTATATTGTGTTTTCTTGCTGGGCCTTGGCTCATGGGTGCTATGTGGTGCAGGTAAAGGGAAAGAAAAGCTCACCCAGCCTTGAGTGGAGAGCTTAGGTGGTGATGTGTACATATGTGGCCGCTTGACCACCACGGCCAAGGAGTTCTCAGAGGAACTAGGGGGTTTACCTTATTTTTTCCGCTTAGGTCGGCGTGTTTGTAATTTTGAAACAATAATGACATTTTTTAGTTGTAAATAACTTGTAAAAGATTTTATGGGCCCATGAATAGTTTTATGTATTTAATAAAATATATCCTTTCCTTTTTATTGGTTTTCCACCTTAGCCTGTTAATAACACTTAGAGCACGTTTTTAACCAAAGGACTCAGGTAGCTGGTCAAATTTCTGGTTCACCGATCACCGTAATTGTTCTGGGGTAACCAGGGCGTTACAGGTATTATGCCATGTGAGTATGAAATAAACAGCCTAAAAGTGCCGGAATTAATATTGGCGCACAAGGACGTTGCTCGACCACTAGTAGCTGAGGTTAATTATATAATCACTAAACTCGGCCTAAGCGAGCCGAAGTCATTGGGATAAACAGAGGGTGCGGCCTAAGGGCGTCGTCCCTAGATATTGTATGATATGTTTATTGTCATTAATCTGATTATTATAGCATGTTTATTACCTGGATGATTGATTATTGGTTTGCAGATTGATATCACTGATTATGTGAACAATGCGGCTTGTTGAGTGTCTGATTGATGATTTGTGAATTATTTGACTATTGATTATTGATTATGCTCTATTATATGGTTTTCTTGCTGAGCCTTGGCTCACGGGTGCAACATGGTGCAGGTAAAGGTAAGGATGAGCTGGACCAACCCTGAATTGGAGAGCTCTGGGGGCAGAATGTACATAATCGGCTGCTCGACCGCCACGGCCGAGGGATGATACAGGGACAGAAGACCTTAGAATGCATATTTTGCCATTAGAGTGGCTTGTGGATGTTTATAACCTCTGAAATTTTTTGTAAACTATTATTTAACCCTGTTTTTGGGATCTTGTGTAACAAACGCTTATTTAAATGAATTTTTTTTTTATGACCGAAATCTTTTAACCCTAGTTCAATAATGGTTTAGCAACACATTTTCAACTAAATGATCTGATTAGCAAGTCTTGCACCTTTATAAACACACAGTGTAACGATCTTGGTTATCCAGGGCATTACAGCTACACATTCTTTTTTTGCTAGTAGAATTATTAATAGATTGTGTAGACCATATGATTATTATGTTGTGGGGTTCGAGACTTTATTACCCACTGAGGAGTTAGTAGTATCCAGAATATGGGTCAGATTCTTACCAGTGACAGTGGAGGGCAGAGAATTGTCAATTGATTTGATAGAGTTAGTTATGACCAACTTCGATATGATTTTGGGTATGGATTGGTTATTGAAGTATGGGGCAACCATAGATTGCATAAGGAAAATGGTAACCTTTGAGCCTAAAGGTGAGGATCCTTTTGTATTTTTTGGCACTATACATGGACCCCGTGTACCTATGATATTTGTATTGAGGACTAGAGATCTATTTCAAGGTGGTTGCATAGGATTCTTAGCCAGTGTGGTAGATACCACTCAGGTCATGCCAGCGGGACCAAAGGAGACTATATTAGTTTGTGAGTTTCTGGGTGTGTTTCCAAAGGATCTACCAGGGTTGCCGCCACACAGAGAGATATAATATGTTATTGAACTGGCACCAGGGATGGAGCCAGTGTCAAGGGTGCCATACAGAATGGCCCCAACAGAGTTAAAAAAAAACTAAAGGTACAGTTGCAAGAGCTATTAGACTTGGGTTTTATTAGACCCAGTTTCTCACCATGGGGTGCACTAGTCTTGTTTGTAAAGAAGAAGGATGGTTCTCTGAGGATGTGCATTGACTATAGGGAACTAAACAAGTTAACAATTAAGAATAAGTATCCTCTACCAAGGATACATGATTTGTTTGATCAGTTGCATGTAAGATAGTATTCTCAAAGATAGATATTCGGTCTGGTTATCACCAGCTGATGATCAAGGAGGGAGATATACCAAAGACTACCTTTCATACCAGATATGGACATTATGAGTTTTTAGTCATGTCCTTTGGGTTAACTAATGCCCCATCTACTATGGATCTAATGAACCGGGTGTTCAAAGATTACTTGGATCGGTTTGTGATCGTCTTCATTGACGATATTCTGGTTTATTCTCAGCATCTCAGGTTGGTTCTATAGAGGCTAAGTGAACATAGACTGTTTGCAAACTCCAAGAAATGTGAGTTCTGATTACCTCAGGTAACTTTCCTTGGTCCTATTGTAAGTAGGGATGGGATCAAGATGGATCCAGCTAAGATTGAGGCAGTCAGAGATGTACCAAGGCCAAGGAACGCCTCAGAGATTGGAATCTTCCTTGGATTGGCAGGGTATTACAGGCGTTTTGTGGAAGGGTTCTCAAGGATTGTTAATTCATTGACTGAACTAACACACAGTAATAAGAAGTTTACGTGGTCAGATAAGTGTGAGAACAACTTCTAGGAACTAAAGCAGCTATTGATTACAGCTCCAGTTCTGAGTCTTCTGACAGATCCGGAGAAGTTCATGATATATTGTGATGCCTCACATTAGGGTTTGGGTTGTGTTCTTATGCAGTCAAGTAATGTGATTGCCTATGCATCACGTCAGTTGAAAGAGTATGAATAGAGATACCCCACTCATGACCTAGAGTTGGAAACTGTGGTATTTGCATTAAAGGTATGGAGGCATTACCATTATGGGGAGAAGAGTGAGATATACACTGACCACAAGAGCCTGAAGTATTTCTTTACTCAGAAAGACTTGAACATAAGACAGAGGTGTTGGCTGGAGTTGGTGAAGGATTATGATAGTGAATTCTTATATCATCTAGGGAAGGCCAACATTGTGACAGATGCATTAAGCCGGAAGGGTCTGAGACAGATATATAGCACGAGACAGATATCCATGTTGGGAATAGTGCCCTTAATGCAATTGTAGTTGACAAATATTATGTTGATAATATTAAGTAAATATGAGAAAATTCTAAAGTTTATCTATGTGGTCTTAATCTCGTATTAGTATGGGAGGATCGAGATTAAGAAAATAAACTTAAAATAGTTTGCAATAAAATAAAGTTATGGAATCTTTCGATTAATTACTGTTAGTGCGGTTTGCTACTATTATGAATACAAGTGACCTAGATCCGGGTCACTAGTGTAGTAGGAAATTTTAGTGAAGGTACTTTATATATAGTTATATATAGAACTGGACCAAATGTGATTTTTTAATACTTGTTTAAACACCATTTCATAGTATTAATCAAATACATCAAACGATGATCATATACACAATGATCTTAATCCTGAGGTTACTATTAACTCCTATATATGTCATCTGATCATTTGATTCATGCGTTAATGTTTGTTAGAATGATCAGACTAAGAACAATTGTGTTTGGGGACTCAATGATATATATGGCTGGGTACATAGTTTAATAGATATGGAACTTATACCTTCTTATAGATTGAATAATGGTTCCCTATTGGGTTGACTTTTGGAACTGAAAAGGTTATGAGCGCTCACGTCGCAAACTTGTTGTGACACAACCTTCACTAGTAAAGTCAATGGTACTCTAAGAACAAGATAAAGTTGAAAGGTTAAAACGGTAATTTCATTCTCTTTTAATTATGAACCATTAATAGAGGATTAATGATTATATCAATGGACACTTTATTCTTTAATAAAGTATTATGTAAATATGCCTATAATTATCAAGAGTTCAATCTCATATTTATAGTGGAGTAATCATGAGATTAATAAATATGATTATTTAATCAAAAAGTTTTGATTAATAATCTAATATTTATTGGAGCTTGATATTATAGGTCCATAGGTCCTCAAGGCTCTATCAACATCATATCAAGGTAAGAGTTGATACAAATGTAAAATTGTAATTTGGAAATTTAAGAAGAATTTTATTCTTCAGGTCAAGTATACAATTAAATGATAATTGAGATTGAATAATTAATTTGGAATTAATTATTAAATTCTTGAAAATATGTTTATTAATTTAAATATATAATTTTGATATATATATAAATTAATTAATTATTTTATTTGAGTGGAAGAAAATAAAATTGGTAGGTCAAAAATAGTTTTTGATTTATTGAATTTTAAAAGATGATGATTATGATGATCATCATCTTTTTTAATTTTTAATTAAAATTTAAATTTTGAAACATGGTTGTGATCTTTTTCCTTAAAAAAATAATACCATATTTTGTGGAATGATTGAATTTAGTTAAATAAATAAATAAAAGAAAAGTGCAATATCCCTGAAAATGAATATTGTTATTCACGCATGACATAGTCGAAGGACTATGCCATGCGAGTAGCAGTACACAAATAATGTATCTTCTTTGTTTTTATTTGTTTATTTATTTAATTAATAATTTAAAAATAGATATTTTCAAATTTGGTAAGTTATGTATTTACCTAAATCAAATTCATATCATCATTATGATATTATTATTATATTACTATTATTATTAGGAATAATAAGGTAATACATAATCTCTATATATATGTTATAGAATAACAATAAGAAAATGAAAAAATACAAGTCAGTGAGATTTCATAAAAGTTTCAGAATATGTCAGACAAAGATTATCTTTTTCTTCTTCTTCTTTTATTCTAACATTTCTCAAGTCATAATCCAAGTTCTCATGTGTTGAGATATACTTGTGATTCATAAATTACAAACCATGTTCTCTATGCGCCCACACACATCTTGATGTGTAGAGAACACTCCGGAAGATGGTGGTTTGAGTACTCAAAGCGTTGGATAGGAGGATCAATATATATACAAAAAGACTCAAGGACACTTGATAGGCTTCAAGACGTAAATACTTTTGCTCTTGAATATTTGTGTATATTGGTATATTTATATTTATATATATGTTGTATGATTAATAATATTGTATATCAATGTTTCTGTCTGGATGTTTTCTTGAACATATAAACTGTATATATGAGAGACAGAAAAAATTTTGTTTTATGAACATTGGGCCCACCACGCCCATTTTGCTGCTGACTCTGATTATTTTTCCAATAATCGGTACCAGAGCAGGTCATTAATCTCTACATATTATTAATTGATGTGTGGGACTATGTGCATTTTTTTATAATATATGTGATATATGTTTTTTTTTGTGTGAATATATGTGATATATGTTTGAATGGATGGATGTTTGTATTCATGATGATAGATTCTTAATGGTTGTTTATAATGGTACTTTTGGGTTTAGGAATTGTTCTTAAAATTTCTAGATGAAATATGTAAGCCAATTTTGGGGCATAGAAATTTGTAATTTTTTCTTTTAAAATTCTGAATGAAATTCCAAGAAATGGCCCGAGCCCCTAGCCGTGCCCCTGCACCTACACACTCCCCTGCCACGCCCAGCTCTACACAAGCCTGTGCCCCTGCATGCCTACCTGTGCCCAGCCGCACCCCGTGCGCACCTGCACCCAACCGCACCCTTGCCGCCGCACCACATTGGTACACACCTAGGATTTGTATCTTACAAACCCTAATATGTTGTTACCATAATTGTTTTAATTATTCATTTAATTAAAAATCTGAAATTGAATTAAAATGGTTTTAATTTCGAAATTTCTTTCATTGAAAGAATATTGATTATTTTCCTAATTAAAAATATTTTAATTGTTCTCTTCCATAATTAAAATTATTTATTTAAAATATCCAAAATTAAAATTATTTTGAATTTTAATTTATTAAAATGAAATTGTTTAATTTTATTTTTTAATTAAATTACCCAAATTCAAATTGGGCCTTAGAAACTATTTGGGTGTTAAAACCCAAAGTTTAATTATTTTAAAAGTTTGTTTAAAATGATTAAAATTTTGTATAATGCAAAATAGATATGGAAAAAGGGTGGCACTGGCTCAACAAGACTACATCTCAAGATCGAGATCAATGTGCTCTTCATCAGGCCTTAAATAGTTTTGGTTACATTTTCATGTATTTTTTTGCAAGTGTTGTAATTTTTCTAGATATACTCAAAAGTTACCAACTCGCTTTTATTTATGTTTGAATGTGATTAAAGTGTTTAATATTTTGTCATGCATTATAACATGTCATTCATATACCCACACAGTATGCAATTAGCATGCATTACATTCGTGTAGAAACATGATATTAGGAACGTCCTATAATTTATTATATGTTTATATATGATAATTCATATAATAATAAATTTAGTCTTAATTAGTTAAGATGGTAAATCAAAATTAAAGTTGTTTAATTAATTATTTTAATGAAAAATATTTTATTAAAATAAAAAATTATATTCTTTTAATTAAATCAAAATTATAATTATAATTAAGGGCACAATTTTTTATGTTTTGCTTAATTGGATTAGTAATTATTAGAATATCATTTGGTAAAAATAATTAAATTTATTTGTACAACTAAATTAAAAAATATTGATTTTGTGAAAAAATACATTTTTTTAAATAGTGAGTGGGAGAGGGAGTTATGACAATAAGTCTCATGTTCTCCATTATTGGTTGAACACCGAGAGGCATAGGAAGGCGTGTCGCCTCCGTTTGCGGTCTCCCTAAGGAAAGGCTTCCGAATATGTTTAATTTATCTCAAGGTTGACTTCTCTTATGAGAATATAATTAGTGATGTATTTCAAGTTTGACTGACACTAAGGCACACTCTTGAGTTAAGTCATTGATTGTAAATAATGGGTTCACTCCGAAGGTGTATCTAGGCTTTGGAGCACGACTAGTGCATCTTGACCAAACTAGCGGTAGTTCATAAGTCAAAAGAGAAAAATGCATTTTTTAAGTTTTCACTTATGAAATTGAGATTTGTCTAAAAATTAATTTGGAGTTAGTCTGACCTGCCCCAAGGTTGGTCCATTAATTTTCAAATTAATTTATTGTGGATTAGTATATAATTTTTTATGTGTTTTTATATGTTGCATTCATGCATCATGTTTACTTTTCCAAATAAAATATGATATTTATTATATGTTTTAATTCATTATATTTTATTTATTTATTTATTTCCAGCAACAATGGTTAATACTCTTAATCATAATCAAGGACCTCAAAATGTGAAAGAACCAGTGAATTCTTATGACGGCTACCTAAGTACTTTTCATTTAGTAAACTAAAAATGTATGATGCAATCATTGATGTGCCTCCAGATGAGCCATCAACTTTATCTGATTATGATAGTCATAAAAAATATGTGGATTGGATGAGATCTGATTATTTGGCTCGTCATTGCAAACTAAAGACTATGTCTGACGATATTAAATCGAGATATGTGAACCTTAGATCTACATACGAGATATGGGAAATGATCAAAAGAGATTCTTTTGATCACTTGAGAAGTTTTCAAGAAGAAAGGGTAAATATGATTTTCTCATCTCCTTTTCATTTATTGGAATAGTTTATTCAAATTTTTATGCCGCAAACCATATTTTTGTCTTGTTTTCAGGAACGCATTATTCAAGAAAAGAAAGATGTTGATGCCGTTTTTCGTCAACAGTGAAAGAAGAGCACGAAAACAATAATCAGTAATGGCCAATAAAAATACGATAATACAAACGAGATTTTTACGTGGTTCAGCAGTTAAATCTGCCTAGTCCACGAGTCTTTGTTATTAAACTTAAGATGACCTCTAAAAATTCTTCAAGGATGAATTCTCCAGAGTTTTCTCTCAAGATCCCCAAAAATTGGTCCCTTACAATGGTGCATGACCTCTCTATTTATAAAGAAGATTTCATAATACTATCCCACATATTTCGGGAAGTTATTCCGTATATGCAAATAAATTAAATGGCGTTAAATGCCTGCAATCCGATATACAGGGAAACGTCCCCTAAAGATCAGGGGGCGTATAACTGAACAAATAATATCCCTTGATTGTAGGGGATTTACAGTAATAAATGCTGACCGCGTCTCTTATTGATGACTCATTAGGATATTCAAGCTATTATCCTATATCACCAAGGCCCCATTCACCCAGGTTTCCCATTGAGTTTCGAGCTATAGAATCTTCCCGAGGCTATATGACTTCGAGCTCATACGTGCGTCAGGCTCGGTGTCCTGATCCAAGGCCATCCCGAGAACAGATGTACCTCGGGGTCTATCTTTCGAGCTTGTGAGGATTTTGAGGCTATCATCTTTGAAGTCATCTCTGCTTCGCAGGCTCGATGCTTAGATCTCGGACATATTCTAGACTTTACGAATTCATTCCTTATGAATCCAGCTTTCGAGGTCACAATTTTCATGGCTCAAAATCCGGGTGTAACAAAAGAAATGCGAAAGAGAAACAAGAAAATGATTGCAGATTGGTAGACCAAGAAATAACTAGCATGGAATTTAGTTTTTTATTTTCAAATTTTTATTAAGTCTCTTTCTTTAAATTAGTTCTAGAATTCTTTCTAGCAACTATATTTTTAGATTCATTTATTTGATGAGTGAACAAGTTTAAATATTTCTTTTGAATAATAAATCCACTTGTTATTTTTTAAATATATTTATTCCACCTATTTCATCAATAAGTATAAATGATAATTATGAATTATTCATTATTGTGAAAATCATAGATTTAAGACATATTATTCCAACCAAAATTATGTGAAACATATAAGTGAATTATTTTTTAGATTGGCTTGTGATTAATTAGACACATAAAACAATTTAATTACTGAAATGAGATCTCTATAATTTAACACCTTGAACCAAACTAAAAGGAAACCATCGTTTCACTTCTTCATCAGAAGCTATAGATGTTCGTATCTATGATTAACACTCCCACTCAATTATACTACCGAGTTCCCAAGATGTAAGTATGGGCTAGTCCGTAGGGTAAGCTGGTAACGAACAAGTCAAAGAACTCAAATAATACAATCAATTAGAATACTAACCACTCAGAATTGAGATTGAATTGCCCTATGGTCAACTATATGATATGACTAGAATAGATAATAACAATATGTTTACTTATCTTATCAACTGTCAATATCGATCCTGTCCGATGTAACAAATACATCCGATCTTATCTACTTTGCTAATGTTCTGGAAAGAACATAACACTGTAATGTGTAAGTAGATCATATCGTAGATTGGCAAGTCAGCATAAATCTGGTGCACTGACTAATCATAGGACTAACTTATTTTGAACATATAATCATATTTATATTCCAATGTGATTACATCACTATAAATAAGATTAGCTATATGCTCGAGATTTAATAGAAGTTTATATTAAACAAATAATCATGAAAATAAAACATGTGAGCAAAGTGATTAACCAAGTCAAAAAATGATTTCTATTCTTTTATTGATAATAAAATGAGATTACAAAGAATTTGGGTTTTAATTAGGGCATAAAACCCCAACAGATTTGTGGGACCATTTGATCATGGAGAGGATTGGTCAAGTGGCCTATAGATTTGCCTTACCTCCGGCACTATCAGCCGTACATAATGTGTTTCATATTTCGGCCCTTCGAAAATATGTATCAGACGTGACTCATGTATTAAGTTACGAGGATCTGGAGCTTGGGGCAGATCTCTCCTACGAAGAATAACCAGTCCAGATACTAGACAGGAAGGACAATGTCTTGAGGAAAAAAACTATACCTTTGGTTAGGGTATTATGGAGGAACAGCAAGGTCGAGGAAGAAACTTGGGAGCTGGAGTCAGATATGTAGAATCAGTACCCCGAGCTCTTCAGGTAAAATTTTGAGGACGAAATTTTTGTAAGGAGGGGATAGTTGTAACGTCCCAAATTACCTAATAAGGCTTAGGACCTTGATTAGGGGATCAGGATGACAAACTATGGAAATTATGTGTTTATGTGATATTTATGAGTATCATTGTAACGCCCTGGGTAGCCAAAACTGTTACACTGTGTATTTATAAAGGTGCAAGACTTGCTAATCAAGTCATTTAGTTGAAAACGTGTCATTAAAACCATTAATGAGCTAAGGTTAAAAGGTTTTGGTCATAAAAGATACATTTCATATAAATTAATATTTTGTACATGGGATCCCAAAAGAAATAACGTTTGAAGGACAATTTACAAAATTGCTAGCTATAAACAACCGCTAGCCACCCTAAGGGAAAAATAGACATTTATGGTCCTCCTGTTCCTGTTCCTCCCTCAACCGTGACGGCCGAGTAGCTAATCATGTACATTCCGCCCCTAGAGCTCTCCAACCAGGGCTGAACAAGCTTACCCTTGCCTTTACCTGCACCACGTAGCACCCGTGAGCCAAGGCCCAACAAGAAAACATAATATCACAACACAAACAATGACAACAATCAAATAATTCCTTAAGCATGTTCATACATTTAGCAAACCACATTAATCACATAGTCCATAGACATAACCAAAAAATCCACAAACTAATAACCAACTATTCGGCATGTCATGTTCAACAATTAACAACCATAACCAAATCACATGATAATCAGGGTCGACTCTTAGGTCGCACCCTCTGTTTATCCCACTGACTCTGGCCTGCTTAAACCATGCTCAGTGAATATTAAGTTGTCCTCAGCTACCAGTGGCTGAGCCGCGCCCTGTGCGCCAATGTAAACCCCAGCACCCTTAGGTTGTTGGTTTACTATTCTCATGGCATAATACCAACTTTCATAATGCATACAAGAGTAGGGAACCCTTAGTCCCGTTATTAACTCACAACCAAGTGCAGTTTTCTTACCTTTCATTCCAAATGCTTTGATTAGGAAAAACGACCCCCGAGCACGATCCTGCCCCAGGCCCAAGCGTACACCTAGTCACAACCATGATAAAGGATTCCATCAATAATTTTGTAAAGGTTTTCAGATAGAATTCTAACCTCCGGAACATCGAATTCCACCAAACACGGTAGTGGGATCGATCTCGAGCACCCTAGGTTAGGTTCCCGCACTTAAAAACTCCAAAAGGCCAAAAATGTCCTTAAGGGTCGCGGCCTAAGCTGCCTATGCCGCAGCATGCCCCCAACCAGAGGCTCAGCCTCGCCCAAAAAATAGACACGGGCTGTGACCCTACACACCCCATGCTGCGGCCCGCCCTCCTTCCTCAACACCATCCGTTCTAGAGGGTCGCGGCTCACCAAGAACTATGTCACGACCCGACCCTTTCGAACCCAGAAAAACACCACTTTCATCCACCCAATCTCAACCAAACTAACCCAAAATCATCCCAATAACATACTCTAGTTATCACAGCAGTTCAAGTATACTTCCAGTAGCAAAACCCACAGAAAAACTAGCGTAAGGACTCATCAAAATCACACCTCAATCCTTGAATCCCCAAAACTCAAAACCTCTTAGAACAACCAGAAATCTCAGAATTCAGATGCTAAACTATTATAAAAAATAAAAAATAAAACCTTACCTTTGCTGAAGAGCAAGTCCACCTAGAAGTTGTAGAGTTAATCCTCAAGTTCCCAGCAATAAAACCTAGCAAGAATTCAACTCAAATCCTCACCCAAAGCTTCAATTCAACTCTCAACATTAAAGCCCAAAACAAACACTTAGAACTCAGAACTTAAACATGAAAACCTTAATCCAAGTCTTACCTCAAACTCTGCTTGAATCCACCATAAATTTCTGAGCTAATCTCCAATTCTAGAGCTCCACTTCTTATGAACCCAGCCCAAAAATCCCTTGGTTCCATGGTAAGCTTGAGGAAACTCCTTGAGAGAAGGGAAGAGAAAGAGGGAGTCGGTTCTAGCATTATTCCACACATTTCTTTTTCCTTTGTCTTATCTAACTTAAGCCTCTTAAGTTAATCCCGAGGCTCGAGGTACTGAAAACGTCCCCGATGACAAAATGGTAAAATTCCCCAGTATTCCCACCTAGGCTTCCTAACCTCAAATATATCTCCAATTATTTATTTCCATAACCCAATAACCCAAATAACCACCTAATACCCCAGATACCCCTTGACTTGCCCCAAGTCAAGTATCAGGTCCCGTTGTGACTTTCCCGCTACTTGCTCCCTAGGATCGCCTCGTGCCGAAAGCTGCAAACACATATATCCACATAATAATGTGGTCTCAATAGTTTATCACAAATAATTACGTTTATGCCCTAACGGGCCAAAATTACAATTATGCCCTTACCAACCAAACAGGGCCCACATGCTTATCCAATGCCCATAAACATGCTTTCTTACCATTAATTCTCATAACCTCCAATTATGCCCTCCCGGCGCACTAATCAAGGCCCTTAAGCCTTATTAGTAATTTTGGGTCGTTACAATCATTATATGATTATATGAGTTATATTATAATATGACTTAATATGCATGTTTAGGTGTATTAAATATGTATGTGGGTCTGTTTCTTATTAGAAGGCCAATTTTCATAATTTGGCCCGTTATGGGTATATTTGGCATATATGTGATATATGTGTGAGACCACATTATTATATGGATATATTTGGGTTACTCGGCACGAGGCGATCATATGGAGCAAGTTAGCGAGAAAGTCACAACGGGACCAATACTTGACTCGGGGTGAGTCAATGGGCATTTTTGGTATTTAGTACATTGCCGGGATATTGGGTAGCAGGAATGACTATTTGAGTTAGTGAGACTAGGAGGGAATTTAGGGGATTTTGACAATTTTACCCCTGGGGGGCTTTTTGGTACCTGAGCCTTGGGATTTGCTTAAGGTTAGTTGAACCCTAAGTAGCCTGTCATAAACAGAAGTACGTTCAGCATTCTCGTTCTCTCACTCTCGTTTTCTCATTTGACGCTATTATCATTTTCGAAGGAAACTTGAGTTGTAGGGCTCGGATTCAAGAAAGGAAAGAATAGAAGATTGATAGCCTGAGGATTTTTCAGGAAAATGACATAATCAGTGGTACTTTAAGCTTTGAATTTATGAGTTTCTGTTTCCTTAAGTTTCTTGGGTTTTTTATTGGATTTTATGATTTGGATGAGTTTTGATTCGAACGAACATCAGGTTTAGTTACCTAGGAAGTACCATTGATTTTTTGGGATTGAATTGTGGCCTTGGGATGAGTTTTGGAGGATTTGAATTAGAGAAAAGTTGGGTTCGCGGGGTCACACCGCGACCCTGTTCTTGGGCGCCACGACCCTCATGAAGCGAGAGGCCTGGACAGTTTCCTGAATCACTATCGCATTGCGGTGCCTGTGGGCTGCGTCGCGACCCGTGTCTAGTGTATTTTGGGGCTGTGCTCTCTGGTTGTGAGAGTCGCGACTCTAAATGGTGGGACGTCGCGGCCCTAATTGGGTCCGCTGCGACGCAAATGGGAGTTTTTGGTCAATGAAGGTTTTGAGTGCGGGAACTCAAACCTTAGGGCTCGAGATCAATCCTACGACCCGGTTTAGTAGGATTCCATGTCTCAGAGGCTAGGACTTGGTCCGAGATCCTGTGCTTACTCGTTATTGATGGGATTCTATACTTGATTGTGACTAGGTTATCGCTAGGGGCTTGGGATCAGGATCGTGCTCGAGGGTCGTTCTTATTTTACATTACACTCGGACCTGAGGTAAGAAAATTGCACCCATTACGTGATATACATGATCAGGGCTTGGCTCAAACGTTGAATATAGTCTTGATTGGGCATGGGTCCCTATAAATGTGCACGATTATGATTATGCCTATGAATGATTGATTAAGCATGTTGAATGCTCTGTTTATGGATATTTGTTATATGATGAATGCATGTTTGCATTATATAATTGGAAAAAGCATTGACTTATCAGTCAAGGACGGCAATAGCGCTAAGCGCTGGTCGAAAAGCATTGACTTATGAGTCAAGGGTAGCAATAGCGCGCTGAGCGCTGGTCGATATGATTAGATCTAATCAGGAGTGCATCATACGATTATCCAACCCAATGGTCGTGGAAAACTAAAGCGCCAGGTACGTTGGGCTAGCTCCAAGGCTGGTTATTTAGAGGACGGGGTAATGGGCCCCGGGGTGACTTATTAGTCCCAGATCCTAGGGCGCTGAGCCCAATGTGATTTATTAATCATGTAAATTGGGAAATGGGCCTCAATATGATTCAGTTAATAATTTAATTAGGGCATCTGGTCCCATATGACATTGTAGTCATTTATATGAAATGTGTGCATGCATGAGTAGGGTTATTACTGTTGGACATATTTATTATGATTTGGTAACATGTTATTCACTGCTTATGAGCATGTTTAAGTTTTCTTGTTGGGTCTTGGCTCACGGGTGCTATGTGGTGCAGGTAAGGGGAAAGGAAAGTTGGACTAGCCATGAGTTGGAGAGCTTAGGTGGAAATGTGTACATATGCGGCCGCTTGACCACCACGGCCAAGGTTTATTAGAGGAACTGGGGTTAAATATTATTTTTGCCGCTTAGGTCGGCGGGTTGTAACTTTTGAGTTGTAATTACCCTTTTGGAACAGTAAATAACTTTGTAAATGTTTATTATGGGATCTCATGTAAAACTTAACGTTTTAATGAAATATCCATTCCTTTTGACCGAAAATTTTAACCTGCACCGTTAATCACATTTAGATGCACGTTTATGGCCAAATGACTCGTTTTGTGAGCTTAATAGTATTTAAAATGTCCTAAAATCATGTTAAGACATTTTATTGAATTAAAGAAAAAGAACAATTTTATTATATATTTGAATATTATAATTATTGTTTGAATTAATGATATGATAGTATCAATAAAATTCCTTATTCATTCATGAAAATATGATCTTGTAGTAGTATGAGAGAATTAAGATCATACATAATGAATATAATAGTCTATGACATATTAAAATAATGAATTTTTAATGAATGATTACTGGTGCAGTTAACTAAGGATACAAGATGCAAGTGATCTAGATTCAGATTACTGATGTGGATAGACATCTTAGTAAATGTGTTGTATATAATAAAGATTATATATGACAAAACCAATAAGAATTAATTATCTTTATAAACTTGTCATTTGACATAAAGATTTGATTCTTATCATAATAGAAGATTATTTGTAGATTAGTCGAATTCCTGAGTATTCATGAACTCCTGTTTGTGTTTATTGGATCTTTTGATTCACTCGTTAAGTTTTAGTCAAAACTCCAATAAAATAAAGTCTTTTCTAGAAGGATTATTTCCTCCAAATCATTTGTGTACAAGAATACTCTTCAATATTCTCCTCTGTTATTTTCGGCCCAACAACCAAAATAAAATAATAAAACCAAACTATAGGGGAAAATAACTCGAGCATCTCTATAATTAAAAAAGGGATATTGATGACGATAATAGCCAATTTTTTTCAAAAGCACTTTAACACCCAAATATTTTTTTTGGCGATAGTAATACCTAAATTTACAATTTTAGTGCAACCGTTAGTAGGGCTGAGCATAAAATCCGAAAAACCGAAAAAACCGTGTACACCGACCTACCGAACACCGAAAAAACCAAAACCGTTTAAACCGAAAACCGAAAAAACCGCCGACGGTGCAAACCGCCACTGTTCGGTCGGTTTGGAAATTTTGGGTGAACCGACCAAAAAAACCGAAACCGACCGAACACAATAAAATAATAATATAATATTATATAATTATTTATTATTAAAATTTTTAATAAAAAAAAAAAAAAAAACTTAAAGCACTTATAAATGTAATTATGTTCTATATATTTATGTTTTAAAAACATACAAAAATGGATTCTAACAATCCAAAATTTTTAATTTTTTAACTAAAACTTTCAAAAATAAATAATAAATAATCAATTCGGTTTGGTCGGTTTAACCGACCAAACCGCGGTCCAAAACGGTCGGTTTTTTTTTAAACTGGTTTGGTTCGGTCAGTTTTCAGATTGCACCAATCCGAACCGAAAATCGAATTCTGGATTTTTTTTTTGTGAAAAAACCGCCAAACCGACCGATGCTCACCCCTAACCGTTAGTACTCACTGTTAAATGCATGTTAAGTATCCACGTGGCACATTTTTATTAGTCTAATTGGCAGCGATAATACCCAAATCTTTTCAAAAGTTACACTTTAATACCCTTTTTTTTTTGCGATAATACTTAAACCTACAATTTTGGTGCAACCGTTAGTACTCACTGCTATTTAAATTATTTAAATATTATAAAAATTATTTTAAATTTTACAAAATTTAAAAGATTATTAAAAACTAATTAATAATATGAATTTTGGGATGATTTTGAGTTTCAATTTTAATTTGGGTTGTTTCAAATTTGCAAATTTTAGTTTTATTAATTAATTTTTAATAATCTTTAAGATTTTTTAGAATTTAAAATTATTTTAAAATTATTTTTATAGTATTTAAAGAATTTAGGGATATTGGCAGCGATAATACCCAAATTGTTTCAAAAGTTATACTTTAATACCTAAATTTACGAGTATAAAAATGTGTCATGAAGATACTTAATGGGCATTTAACGGTGAGTACTAACTGTTGCACTAAAATTGTAAATTTAGATACTATTACCGACAAAAAAATTGAGTATTAAAGTGTAACTTTTGAGAAAAAATCGGATATTATTACTGCAAATATCCCTTAAAAAAATACAATCCAACAAGTATTGTTCCAATTATACCATCACCAAAAAATAAATTAGAACGTATATAATATCTATTGGATATTACAACTCCTAATGTTTAAAGTAATATGGAAGAATAGAATGGGGTGAAATTGTAATTATCTAGAATTCTAATATATTATTATTTGTATTAGGAATGTAGTGGTTTGTATTTGTATGTAAGTGACTTGTATAAGCACAAATATTATTATATCAAGCAAAATTTGACAATAAAAGAGAATTTTCTATTTAAAAAATAATACAAAAATTACAATTAATTTATAAATATTTTTTAGTGAAAAAAGAACAATAGAGTAACTTTTTTTTTATTTGATTAAATTATTTATTAGTCTTACTAATGGAGCATTTTGATTTTTGTTAACTATATTACAAAGTATATTAAACTGTTTAGTTAGTTAAACTAGCTACTTGATCAACACGATTATAAAGTACAATAAAATTAGTTTTTTGTTTTTTACAAAATTAATAAATTATTTATAAAAGTGAAAAAAATAATAAGATTAAATTGCTTAGCTAGTTAGACTCATTACTAATATTTCGTTTATATCCTTATTGATTCCAGTATTTATTTATTTTCCTTTGCATTAACAAAATTAATATTTTGTTTGCAAGAGAGTAAAAAAAAAAGCTGTATTAATTAGTGTAAATTACAATAATTTAATATCATTAAAAAAATATTACTTATTAAGGATGGTTTATCTGCACTTTTTTTACCCCTCATTTTCTCTCAATAAATAATTATTAACAAATATATTTATTTTGTTTTAATTTGGCATAAATCTCTTTTATATAAAAAGTGTGTAGATAATAATTTTTTTTGTTTTAACGATTTGTTTTGTTTGTTAATTTTAAAGGAATATTCTAAATATTTAACGAAATATACCTTGAAAACTAACTTAAAAATAGATATTTATCAATTATATTAATATTAATTCAAATATTGTAAAATATCATAATTATAATAATATTTAATATATGATTACATATTGTTACACCCAGATTACGGGTGTCATATAATCCTTCAGTCGGACCATTTTGCTGTAAATGACGACCTCGAAAGCTCGAGGAATGTGTAGCCTCGAATATGCTCTGAGCTCGCAATAGCCATGGTTCAACACTTGTATATATTTCCTGATGCTTCTTTTGCCTTCAGACAAGATGGTTCAAGCTCGAGAAGTGTAAGCTCGAATGCGATGACTTCGTCAATGGTTACTTGTTATAAGCTCAGGCGAAGTAAAATGATGAGCTCGTGATAAGCGAATAGTCTCGGAGATGTAATGGATTCTGTATCTGAGCTAATCAGATACATATGAATGTATTTATTGTCGTAAAATCCCTATGTTTAAGGGATATTATATAATTTTTTAACCAATCCCACTTTTTATGAGATGTTTCCGTGTACGTAGCAAATAATGCATTAGATGACATTATATTAATTGATTTACAGAATATCTTCCCGAAATAAGTGGGAACGAATTCTGAAACCTTCTCTATAAATAGAGAAGGAAACTCCATTTTTAAGGGACCGAAATCTTGAGATCTTGAGGGAAAACTCTAGGAAACTATTCTCTGAAAAGTTTCCAGAAGACTCTTAAACACTAATAACACAGACTCGTGACTAGGCAGATTTAACTGCTGAACCACGTAAAAAAGATCATGTTTTCATCTTCTTTCATTTCCTCTGATATATTCTTGTTTAATTGCTCTTATTTTTAAGTTGACGAAAAATGACGTCAACAATTTGGTGCTCTTGTTGAGAGCCATTAAATATTGCGTGAATCTTTTTAGTCAGAGAGCCTCTCGAATTAGCAATGGCTGCAAATGATCCCAATATACCCGAGGAGGAAATTCTAGATGAAGATGAGTACCCCCAGCGCCCTGGAAAGAAGCCTATGGTGAATTCTGATCCCGATGAGAGGAGTGACTCGTCTAACTCTCAGGGACCACCTGCTCCCAGGGCGACGAGGACATGTACTACAATCCCGAGAGATATGTTCCAATCGTGGAACTCGAGAATCGCCAACTACGTAAATAGTTGGCAGAAGCTAAAAAACGCAATGAAGAGCTAGCCAGACTAGCTGCTGAAGCACAGGTGGCTCAGGCCCCGCCTCCGCAAGATACCCAGCCTCTGCCTCCGCGGGACACTCAGGCCCCACCTCGTAGGCCTAGGGGGCGTCCTCGAAAGAATGCAGCCACCCGGAGAGGAGGACAAGCACTGCCACGAACATCCCCTCTTGTTCAGCCAAGACCCCAGAGGGGAAATCAGGTCGAGGCCACTGCCAACCCGACTGCAGCAGCACACACAGGAATGGGGAATAACCGAGCCCCCTCGGTGGCTCGGACCCCAAATCTTGGTGCAGCACAGAATGTCCCGGAACCTAATCAGGAGAATTCGGGACCTTCCAGGCCCAACAATGGGAGACAGCCACAATCTCCCATAAGACACCCATCATCACCAATAAGGCATCCCTCACCAATTCAAGATGATCTGAGACATGCCCCTCAAAATAGGGATCGACAGGCTAGACGGGGACATGGAAATGGAGAGGATGCCCGAGATCGCAGGGCTCCTCAGCCTACTAGAAGCCAAATGTCGCGGTCATGAGCTGCTGGGACAAGAAGACCAGCAGGGGATCCACCTCGTAATCACCGAACGACGAGCTGCGTAAGTGAAAGCTCAGATTACACTAGATTTGTGAGCATTTATGACACAGAGCCAAGGAATGTCGGGAATTGAGGAGATCACCTTGACCTCCAGGAACACTTTAACCATAATCAAGGGCATGATAATCCCCCGAATCCAGATATGCGAGATCAACTGAACGGTCGCAAGCAGCCAATGTACAATCCTGCACTGAGACAGGGAACTGGAGTTGTAATCAACGATAACCAGCTCCCTCCAGTTCATGCCAGACCTCCTGTAGATCTAGTCCAAGAGAGGATTGAGCAGTTGGAGAGACCATTTAGGCTCTTACAGAACAAATGTAGCCAGGAACGGGACGAAGAGTTTGATGAGGAACTCGAGCCCTTTGCCCCACATATCTCTAACACCCCGTTTCCTAAAGGATTTAGAATTCCACCATTCGATGGAAATTCGGATCCATACCGCCACTTGAGCACATTCAACGCAATTATGCGAGCCAACAATGTGGGCTACGAGCTCAGGTGTATGCTGTTCCCAGCCTCTCTCACGGGATCAGCAAAAAACTGGTTTGAAAAATACAAGAGACATTCCATTGCCTCCTGGGATCAATTGTCGAGAGATTTTAAGAAATAATTCAAAGCCATGGCCGACATTAGACCCAAGGCTTCAGCCTTGCCTAATGTTCGGTAACAGCCAAATGAGTCACTAAAAGGATACCTCACAAGGTTTAACTTAGAAGTCAGTCGAGCTCGAATGACCCCCTGGTCATCACCCTTCAGCTTGCGAATAAGAGGGTACACCGAGTCCTGATTGATAACGGGAGCTCGGTAAATATCCTCTACAAAGCCACTTTAGAAAAGATGGGACTCGCCCTTCGTGACCTAAAAGTCGGTGCAACTACGTTGTACGGCTTTTCAGAAGAAGGGATTGCCTGTATGGGATCCATCAAACTCCTTGTGACCTTGGGAGACTACCCAGTCTCTGTAACCAAGATGATGGAGTTCGTCGTAGTGGATCTTCCATCGGCCTATAACGTATTGCTTGGGAGACCCGCCCTAGTAGGGTTAGGGGCAGTTTCATCTGTTAGGCATTTGGCCATCAAGTTCCCGACTTCTAGGTGGATCGGAACCTTGAAAGGGGACCAGCTGGCGGGAAGGGAATGCTACAGCATTTCTGTTAGGGGGAAGAAACAGGCAAGTGCACAAGCACTTGTCACAATTCGGAATAAGGACGACACGATCTTGGAAATTGACGTAGAAATCGACCCTAGAGTAGAAGAAAGAGCTAACCTCGAACCATTGAAGGAGCTCAAAAATGTTAAGCTCGAAGAAGTCGACACCCCCAAAAATTGTGAAGGTGAGAAAAAACCTTTCAGAAAAAACAAAGTAGCAATTAATGTGCTTCTTAAGGAAGAACCAGGATGTTTTCGCATGGTCCCATTCGGACATGGTAGGGATAAGTCCGAATGTGATAAGTCATGCACTTAACATTGACAAGAGCTTCCCCCCGAAGCAACAAAAACGAAGACTCCTGGACGATGATAGGAAGAAAGTCCTAAAGGAAGAAGTCGACAGGTTAAAGGCGAACCGATTTATATGAGATGCCTTTTATCCTGATTAGGTCGCTGACCCTGTATTGGTTCCGAAACCCAATGGAACATGGTGAACTTGCATCGACTACTCCAACCTCAACAAGGCATGCCCTAAGGATTGCTTTCCCCTACCTCAGATCTATCAGCTCGTAGATGCCACAATTGGGCACGATCTTATGTCATTCATGGATGCTTATTCTGGATATAACCAGATCGTCATGCATGCATCAGACCAAGAACATACGAGCTTTGTAACAGATAAAGGGTTGTACTGTTACAATGTCATGCCTTTCGGGCTTAAAAATGCTGGAGCAACGTACCAAAGACTCATGAACAGAATGTTCTCCGAGCAGATAGGTAATAACATGGAAGTTTATGTCGATGATATGTTAGTCAAATCTAAACATAACGATAACCATGTAGATGACCTCAAAGAATGCTTTGCCGAATTACGAAAGTACAACATGAAACTCAACCCCTAAAAATGCTCTTTCGGAGTATCTTCGGGGAAGTTTCTAGGCTTTATAGTAAATGCGGGAGGAATAGAGGTTAATCCAGACAAGATCCAGGCGTTAATTGACATGCTCTCACCTCAAAAGCATAAAGATATCCAAAGTTTAACTGGACGGATGGCGGCATTAAGTAGGTTTGTATCTAAATCTACAGACCGATGTCTTCCATTTTTCAACCTTTGAAGAGGAGGCAAAAAATTCGAATGGACAGAGGAATGCGAGCTCGCATTCTAGGACCTGAAGAAACACCTTGCGGAACCTCTGATCTTGTCAAAACCTATCACAAGAGAAGTCTTGGACTTATATCTCGCTACAACCGAACACGCCATCAGTGATGTGCTCGTTCGAGAAGACAAGAAGGTACAAAAAACAGTATACTATGTTAGTAAAGGGTTATTGGGGGCAGAATCGAGATACCCTTTAATGGAAAAACTAGCCCTCAGTCTGATCCATTCGTCTTGAAAACTCCGACCTTACTTCCAAGTACACCCCATCCATGTACTGACTAACCAACCACTGCAACAAGTCTTGTCCAAGCCAAAGGCCTCGGGAAGATTGTTAAAATGGGTTGTTGAACTCGGACAATTCGAGATCACTTATCATCCGAGAATGGCCATAAAAGGGCAGGCCTTGGCAGACTTTATTGTGGAATGTACAGGAGTGTAATGCCCCAAATTTCCTAATAAGGTTTAGGACCTTGATTAAGAGGTCGGGATGGCCATAATTGATTTATTATGTTATTTAATGATAATATGCACGTTTAGGTGTATTAAGTATGCATGTGAACCCATTTATGATTAATTGGGTGATTTTCATATTTTGGTCATTTCGGGCATATTTGGCATATATGTGATATGTGTGGTGCTTTATTATTATTTGGTTATGCTAGGGTTACTCAGCATGAGATGATCCTAGGAGGTAAGCTAGTGGGAAAGTCACAACAGGATTTATTCTTGACTCGAAGTAAGTCAAGGGGTATTTAGCATTACCGGGTTATTGGGTAATGGGAATAAGTATTTGATGATAATTTGGGAGTTAGTAAGATCAGAGGGAAATTCTGGAGGTTTTGACTATTTTACCCCCAGGGAAATTTTCGGGACCCTGAGCGTTAGGATTTGTTTGAGACTACTTAAGCTTGAAGTAACCTTTTAAGAATATACAGAACGTTCAGTAAGTTCTCTCTCCCTCTAAGTTCCATTTTCATCTCCCGATCGCATTTTTTAAGGAAACTTGAGTTCTAGGACTCGGATTCAAGCGAGGATCGAGGCATAGCGATCCTAGGGAAGATTAGAAGCTTATTAGCCGGAGGATTTAGTTGGGAAACAACTCAATCGGAGGTAATTCAAGTTTTAAGTTCTAAGTTTTTAAGCTTGAATTGGATTTTGTGTTTTGATGAGTTTTTGAATGATTTGAAGCTTCGGTTTTGTTGGTTTTGGATCATGGGGATGTTGGGGAACTTTTATTTTTGAGTTTGAAGATGTTTGGATAGGTTTTTGGAAGGTTTTAAAAGTGGAAAATTGGGGAAAAATGGCTGGTTCGAGGTTGGGCCGCGACCCTGTTCTTGGACGCCGCGGCCCAGGCTCGAAGAAGTAGGTGGAGAGTTTTCAAAGGGCTGGGGGTCGCGGTGCTTAAAAGGGGGGTCGCAACGCTTGGTTCCATTTATGGCCAAATTGATGTTTGTTCAGGGGAACTCAAACCATAGGCCTCGGGGTCGTTCCTACTACCTGGTTTAGTGGGAATCGATGTCCCAGAGGCTAGATCTTGGTTTCGGGATTGGTTTTAGAACTTGAACTCATTGGATCACCATTTGTGGTTGTGACTAGGTTATCACTAGAGGCTTAGAATCGGGATCATGCTTGTGGCTCGTTTATTGGTAACCTATGCTTAGACCAGAGGTAAGAAAACTGCACCTTATGTGTGACATGCATGGTTATTCTTGATGCATGTTGGATGTTTAAATGTGAAGCATGTGATGCACGAGAAACATGTGATTAAGACTAATCAGAGCTTGAGTCTCTGTGTTTGTGCATGATCATAATTACGCTAGCAACTGTTAAGTAAGCATGTTGAATGCCCTACTTTTGGATATTTGACATATGATATATGCCTGGTAGCATTGCTTACTTGTGCGTGGCTCTGACTAACTAGTCAGAATTGGCAATGGTGTTAGTATTAGCTGTGAAGATGTGACCTACTTGTCAAGTTCGCAGTAGTACTGAGCACTAGTCACCTGGAATTGACTAAAAAGTCAAGGACGGACTTAGCGTGTTTAACGCAAGCCGATAAAAGATTAGATCTAATCGACATCTGCATTGAATGACTCAAATGAGCATTAATGTCGAACCAACCTCAAGTTTGATGAAAACTAAAAGCGCTTGTCTAGCGAAAGGCAAGTCATTTAGAGCCAGGGCTAGCGAGCCTAGTGATTGTTTAGTCACATGGCTATGGGTGCCGAGCCCTGTGTGACTTACCCATCAGTCATTCATCTGTTTAAGCTAGTGACTTACCCATCAGTCACTCGATATGGTTTACCAGAACCTCAAGTGTTAAATCACTCATCTGATTAGAGCCATTGCCAGAAAGCCTAGGTGATGGTTTCGTCATACGGATGTGGGTGCTGAGCCCCATAGTGACTTGCTCATCAGTTACTCATTATGGTTTAACAGAACCTCAAAGTGATATTCACTCATCTTCTCAGGGCTATAAGCTCTGTATGATCAGGATGATCACCATTGGCATGGCTGTGGGTGTTGAGCCCCGTGGTGACTTGCTTGTTAGTCACTCAGTATGGTTTACTAGAACCTCCAGTGTTAAATCACTCATCTGATTGGGATTGACTTGATAGTCAACCAATCAGGAGGGCAGGATTTCTTATCCTCGATTCCCCAGCATTATCTGAATTCGTTTGCATGCTTGAATAGAGCTATATTTGCTAGGCATGCCAGATATGATTTGATGTCATGATATGACTGTTCATGAGCATATTGAGTTTTCTTGTTGGGCTTCGGCTCACGGGTGCTATGTGGTGCAAGTAAGCTGGATCATCCTTGAGTTAGAGAGCTTAGGTGACGATGTGTACATACGCAGCTGCTCGACCACCACAGTCGAGGTTTGAAAGAGGAACTAGGGTTAAACCCTGTTTTGCCGGTTAGATCGGCTGGTTGTAATTATTTTATTGTAATAAACCTTTAAATTATATTTTTGGGATCCCAATGTATACAGTAAACGTTCTAATGAAACGTTATATCTTAACCAAAAAATTTAATCCCTAAACCGCTAATCATACTTAGTTACATGTTTATGGCTAAATGACTCGATTAGCAAGTTTAGCACTGTTTAAAATGCGCACCGTAATGGTCCTTGGAGTTTAGGGCGTTACAAGGAGTATCCGACGACGAGGTTATAACCCCAGCTCGCGAGCTGTGGAAAATTTACGTCGATGGATCTTCCAATGAAAATGGATCAGGGGCAGGAATCATATTAATCACTCCAACAGGGAAGCGATTTCACTCCGCCTTAAGGTTTGGCTTTGAAGCGTCTAATAACGAAGCTGAGTACGAAGCTTTATTGGCAGGACTCCGGATAGCAAATGAACTCAAGGCCAAAGCAATACACGGCTACAGTAACTCGCAGTTAGTGGTCAACCAAATCCTAGGAGAATATCAAGCCCGTGGCATAAGGATGGCTGCATATTTAGAAAAAGCTAAAGCGGCGCTCGAACATTTCGAGTTCTATGCCATAGAGCAGGTTCCCCGAGAACATAATTCAAATGCAGACGCTCTAGCCAAGCTCGTCACGTAAAATGAAGTCGAAAAGCTAAACATAGTACCAATAGAGCACCTGTCGACTCCCAGTATCAGCGAGCCTAAAGAGGATGATGTATTTATGATTGACTCCAAACCAACCTGGATGACCCCAATAGTTGATTACCTCGAAACCGGCATTCTCCTAGCAGAACGGAACAAGGATCGAAAGTTGATGTATCAGATTCTGAGATACACTATTATGGAAGGAAGGTTATATCGAAGAGGTTATTCTATGTCATTACTCCGATGTGTGACTCCACCCGAGGCAAAGAAAATCCTAGAAGAGATTCATGAAGGATTTTGTGGAGAGCACACTGAGGGGCATAGCCTATCAAAGAAAATTATAAGACCAGGATACTTCTGGCCCACTATCAATGTAGATGCATTCGAGTATGTGAAGAAATGTGATAAATGCCAGCGATTCGCTACAATTCCACGAGCTCCTTCATCTGAGCTAACGATGATGACCTCCCCATGGCCATTTGCGATGTAGGGAATCGATCTCATAGGTTCATTGCCAACCAGCAAAGATGGAGTAAAGTATGATGTGGTCGCGGTCGATTATTTTACAAAATGGACCGAGGCCGAACCTCTGGCAACGATTACCTCAAAAAAAGTCCTGGACTTTGTGGTAAAAAACATCATCTGCCGATATGGAATTCCAAGGAAAATAGTATCAGATAACGATACTTAATTCGATAGTGAATTATTCACCCATTTTTTTGAAAAAAATGGAATAATAATTTTTTTTTTCCTCCGTTGCCCATCCCAAAGCAAACGGCCAAGTCGAAACAGTGAATAAGACTCTCAAGAGTTCTATAAAGAAGAAGTTAAAAGAAGCCAAGGGAAAATGGCCCAAGGAGTTACCCCAAGTTTTGTGGGCATATCGGACTACAGCTCGCACTTCAATAGGGCATACCCCTTTTTCCCTGGCATATGAGTGCGAGACCATGTTACCAATCGAGGTCGAAATACCCACTATTCGTAGCCATGCTTATGATCAAGCCTCAAACCAATCTCAGCTCGAAGTAAGTCTAGACCTTATTGAAGAAAGGCGAGATGAAGCTCAACTGAGAAATGCAGCATATCAGCAGTGAGCTACTCGATATTTCAATAAAAAGGTTCCAGACAGGAAGTTTGGATTGGGAGACTGTGTTAAGGCGTGTGTTCCTAGCTACAAAGGACCCGGCTGCTAGCATACTTGGGGCTAATTGGGAAGGACCTTACCAAGTCGAGTCAATTATCCGACCTGGCGTCTATAAATTGGCGAGATTAAACGGAGAATTGGTACCACGGGCTTGGAATGGCAAACATCTATGACCTTACTATCAATAGTGTAGGAATGATGTCTCATGTAACCAAGCGTGTTTGATTTTACAAATTTTTTTTTTTAATAAAGTGTTCGATTTTGATCAAATCATTCTTATTTCCATATGTTGTATTTTTTGCAAACTCTCTTAATTTAATAACCTATGACCACACTCATAGGATATTAAAGGGGCATCAGTGGTATAAATACCATAAGTTTGAAAAAATAAATAACATAAAAGAAAAATGTCTGAATGACTAACCCAACATGCAAATATAGCATACACAAAAACTAACAAATGTCTGGACCATTAACCCGACATAGAAGTTAAAAGTGTAAGCTCGAAATAAGTGTCTGGATATAACCAGATGCGCGAACTAAGATAATTTGGACGTAACCAGATTATTAAAAATATAGTGTCTGGATATAACCAGATGCATGAACTAGTGTGATCTGGATATATCTAGATTGAAACTATATAAGTGTATGGATTACGAACCAAACACGACCTAAATGGGTTTGGAACAAACCAGCTAAAACTGATCGACACAAGTGGGAAAAAGATAAACCTACTTCGAACTAAGTCGATACTGAGGCTGGAGTATTTTGCAACAAAAGTTTCGACCTCATAACCTCAAGGAACTATCTGAGGAAGAAGAAAAGTGACTATAAAAAGCAAGATACAACTAAACTACTTAGATTACATATCACTTAAGTACTTTCGAGTGTGTGGTAAAACTAAGATCCGACCTTGACACAAAACGAGATCGGATGTGGATACATCAAGCAAACTATGCATGAATGCATCGAAACTCGAGCTGAAATCCAGCAGATGTTTGTATGAATAAACAAACACAAAAGCCAAAATTTTAATAAAAATTGCTTAAAATATTTCGATTTGAGAAATGTAAGGAAAAAATATTAAAATAAATACCAAGTGTAAGCTTGAATAAACAAAAATAGCTCTTTTACAAGCTGTAAATTGTTTTCGCCCCAAGGGCATAAAAAAGAAAGGCCCTAAACTATTACAAATTTCTTTTTAAATGGGACGCAGCCCATGATCAAGCTCTAGGAAGCAGGAGCACCCCCCTTGCACGCACTTGACCCCTCCTTAGCCTTCTCAGCTTCCTCCTTAGCTTCCTCCGCCTCCAGCCGAGCTTGCCACTTAGCAAGAAGCTCGTCCTCAAGGGAGCCCAAGAAGCCCATGTCGAGATCTGCATTGTTGGCCCAAATCCTGTACATGGTCATGTCCACTGCTTGATCCTTCTTCTGCTTGAACTCTTCGAGGAGGCGAGCCTTTTCACCCTCCATTACCTCGAAGGTGGCCTTTTTCTCCTCCTCGAGCTTGGCGTTCAACTTCTTAAGCTCCTCAGCCTTGGAGCTCTTCTCTTTGAGCTCGGTATTCAGCTTCTTAGGCTCCTCAACCCTGAAGCTTTTCTCTTTGAGCTCAGCCTCCAGCTTTGACTTTGCAGCTTTGAACTTGTCAGAGAGCTTAAGCTAGAGATCCTTCGACTCCTGAGCATAGGACATGCTCGCATGAACCTCGTTGTTTAGCTTGTAATTTAGCTAAGCAATTGCAGCCAGAGCCTCACACACAAACAAATCAAGTCAGAATATGTTTCGAGTAAAACTCCAATAAATAACGAAGTAAGAAAAGTTACCGAGGAGATGAGCTCGGTACTCTTGTCATAAAGGACATTGGAGTCCCGAGCGTTGACCAGGAATTGCCATTGAGGAGCCCCAAGATTGCTGAAGCTTTGGCCCACTCAAGATAGGACATTCGAGCCTAGAGTGGCTCCATGAGTCCCTGCAGCGTTGTCGATGACATACTCATCGGAATAAGTCGAAATTGACAGCAGGCGCTCTCGAGTGGGAACCAGCTTCTTCAGAGCTAGGACGATTGTTTGAATGGTCTGGAAAGCTGGAGGCAGGGAGGGATCAGCTTCCGTAGGAACCTCAACCTGGGGGTTGGAGGTCGCAACTGGGCTCAGAACTGGAGGGGCCGGAGGAGGAGGAGTCACCTCGGTCTTTTTAGGAACTTTGGCAGGTCGACCAGTTTTTTGTGACGCTCTCAAGCGCTTGCTTTGCTTGGCCCCCGAGCGGTTGTTGAGCATGGTCTCAAGGTCGGAGTCCATAGTGCATGCATAATCAAATCACATTAGAAAACAAGCTTAAAATGCTAAAGTAAGCATGAAGCAGACAATTAAAGGAAATAAAGACAAGTGACAAGAAAACTAACTGGAACTCTCCCCTGAGCTCGTGCTCGGCGACCAGGTAATACCCTATCTTCAAAGGAGGCTGGGGGAGTCCTTTCCCTATATGAGGAAGTTAACCCTGAAAGGTCCCTATAGTTGTTTGTTCTGTATTGGACGGCTATCCCATCCCAAACTTCAGTTAGACTATACATTTTTTGATATTTCCCCAGTCAGCTATCGAACCTATGGACCCTATCATCTACCCAAGACCATACATGGAAATTATCCCTAGAATCCGGGAATAGGATCAGGGTGTCGGGTCTATGTTTAAGAAGGGATGGATACCACAAGGCCGAGTTGAGAATGACCTTACCTCTGTCACTCGAGCTCGAGGCCTCGTTGTTGGCATCATTCCCCGACCACGGACTCCTGTGACGGCGAGTTGGGGATCGTGCTTTCGAGCTTCACTTTGGAGGAAGCTTGTCAGTGGGGAGTGGCACATGCTCCCACATGGTGTACTTCCAGTAGGCGGTGTCGTCCGTTGACTGGTCCTGCTCTAGAAGACCGCAGGCTCGAAGCTTATCTTCACGAAGAAGATAAGACAGGGAGTGCCTACCGTATGGTAGCTGGAGCAGAGCTTCCTTGTGCTCCTTCATTGCGTCTGTGGGGGTAGGACGGTGATAATTGGATGAAGAGTCGAATACATTATAATTAGTTCAAGCCAAAGCAAAAGTCGAGCATGAAAGGAAATGGGGTCATATACTTATGAATTCGTCTGAATAAATAAAACTTTGAGGGAGCTAGGCAGTCTGTCCAAAAGAATGCCAGCTTGAAGTTGGGAGGATGGTTGGGCATGTCCTCGAAGATCTTCTTCTCCTTGGGATAGCTCGACAGGTAATAGAATCCATCCCCTCCCCGAGCTCGGGAGGGGTTACTTTTCAAGCAAAAGAGATACAGGATCTCCTTTGGCGAAGGTCCTTCCCACTTTAGTTCGTGGTATAGCGACCTTAGGGCTGACAAGACCCTGTATGAATTGGTCTAGAGTTGGAAGGGTACGAGCCCAACGAAATCCAGAAATTCCTTAAAAATGACTTCAAGGGCAGTAAATCCCCTGCCTTCATCTGCTCGCGACTCTAGGCCGCGAGCTTCAGTTTATTGTCAGGACGGCCATCTCCCGGGGCGTAGCAGCTTCGTTCATTGGAGGTAGGAGCCCGACACCTCAGCGAGCCTGAAAATCCTAGGCTGTGACGAGCCAGGATGTTGGTGATTTGTCCTAATGAAGAAACCAAGCTCCAATAATGCTCGGCCTCGAAAAATTCCTCCCTCGAGGTAGGAATGGTAGCTGGTTGCGAGGTGGACGGGCGATTTGATGTCTCCATCAATGAGAATATGATATCACCTGGCTTGAAGGCAACCGTTACTTTGAGCTTGGGGTCGAGAGGGACCGGTCTAAGTTCGGGGTCTGGGTCTGGATAGATTGTGACCCAAATTTTTTTCCTTTTCCTCTCCTCAACCTCGTCGATTTGACGCCAGAAGTGAGCTCGAATATCTTCTTGCTCACACCTCACTTTGTGCTCGCGAATCAGCTGCTGATTTCGAGTGAAGGGCGATTCAGGGCTTGGAGTTGTCGAAGAATAGGGAACTGCGAGCACTGACCCGCACCGTTTTTCAAAATTCTATGACATCTAGCAAGAAAGAAAAGGGTGAGGGCTAGGCTTACAAGAAATAAAGGATAAAATTCAAGATAGTACAAGCTCGAATGTTTGAAACCACAGAATAAGCTCGATTGAAATCTCGAAAGAACGGGGTCGAATTCGGGAAGAAACTCAAGCTATTGAAGAGGTTGGACTTCGAGCGTGTATTTGACGCGAAGGGGGGAAATTGAATTTATTTTAAAGAATCCCGGATTTTCAGGGAAAAAGTTGACGGTTACTCAAAAAGGTGATAATTTTGGGGAATGTGCAATTTAAAACCTTGATTCAGTACCCCATTTCTTGGTCTACACGATACGTTACTCGTAGCCTAAAAAATAACAACAAAATAAAAGGCCATATTTGCATCCTCTACACAAAATCTGGGTTTGAAACCCATGATATTAGAAGAACCCAAAATCTACGCAGTATCGGCTAAAAACATTCTAGTGCAAAACTGGTAAATGTGCCTACGGTGCAACAGAAACACAAAAATACATGAAGGAAAAATGCGTATAACCATATGGGATCAAGAACAAAAAATTACACACGGTGGCCGGCGGATACAGAGAAATTGACGATCGTAGGAGTGGTTGCAGGAAAGCTTTCACAGAGTCGTAAACGCCAAAGGGTTTTTGTTTTCTCGGTTTGGAAAACATGCAAGGACAAGACAATGTTTGGGTTCTGGTTTTTCTTTTTTCTCTCTGAAAGATTGAAAATGAAAGTGAAGAAGGAGAGGAGATGAAAGGCTATATATATGTAAATCCCAAAAGGAGGCCAAAGGTCGGGCTAATTTGAGCCATTGGCCAGATTTCGTATCTGAACTGACGGTCGGGTACAAATGTGGTGATGGTGGCATAAAGTTGGCAGGCGAATAGCGTGGGCATAGTACAAAAGCACTCAAGTACTTTGGTTGAGCAACCCCTGGCTGACGCGTGTCCACTCTTGAGTACATTTAATGGTACAGTTTCCAAGGAAGGCAGTTCAAAAGTTTCCTTCTCATAGGATTCGAACTGATACTTTGAGGGGGCAAAATGTTACACCCAGATTTCGGGTTTGAAGAATTACGATCCCAAAATCTAGGCTCGTTAGGTGTAAGCTCGAAATAAGTACGGGTGTCATATGATCCTTCAGTCGGACCATTTTGCTGTAAATGACGACCTCGAAAGCTCGAGGAGTGTGTAGCCTCGAATATGCTCTGAGCTCGCAATAGCCATGGTTCAACACTTGTATATATTTCCTGATGCTTCTTTTGCCTTCAGACAAGATGGTTCGAGCTCGAGACGTGTAAGCTCGAATGCGATGACTTCGTCAATGGTTACTTGTTATAAGCTCAGGAGAAGTAAAATGACGAGCTCGTGATAAACGAATAGTCTCGGAGATGTAATGGATTCCGTATCTGAGCTATCAGATACATATGAATGTATTTATTGTCGTAAAATCCCTATGTTTAAGGGATATTATATAATTTGTTAACCAATCCCACTTCTTAAGGGATGTTTCCGTGTACGTAGCAAATAATGCATTAGATGACATTATATTATTTGATATACAAAATATCTTCCCGAAATATGTGGGAACGAATTCTGAAATCTTCTCTATAAATAGAGAAGGAAACTCCATTTGTAAGGGACCGAAATCTTGAGATCTTGAGGGAAAACTCTGGGCAACTATTCTCTGAAAAGTTTCCAGAAGACTCTCAAACGCTAATAACACAGACTCGTGGACTAGGCAGATTTAACTGCTGAACCACGTAAAAAAGATCTTGTTTTCATCTTCTTTCATGTCCTTTGATATATTCTTGTTTAATTGCTCTCCTTTTTAAGTTGACGAAAAACGGCGTCAACACATATATAATAATTATATTAATTTAAATTCAAATGTTATAAAATATCATTATTATAATAATATATAATACAAGACTAGATATTTAATAAATATATTAATATAAATTTAAATGATATAAATATTATTATGATAATAATATTGTAGTGGAAAAAATCTGTCTACATGATAAAAAAAGTACAACAAGCTAGTCAGACTAACCTGCCAGGCCCAATAAGCCAGCCAGACTAGCTAATACGGCCCAACCCAACGTAAAAAAACTCACATATACTAAATAAACCAATTGGATAGCCAATCCATACCCAGACCCGAATCCGAATATGCTCAGTCTGCCAGGGACCTTGCAATGGTCAAGGCACACACAACCCTTCCCGAGTATTTCAGAAGGTAACCATTCAGAGTGAGTCAAACGGATCAAGAAGGCGGAGGAACAACGGTAGGGAAAACGACTATAAGGAAGACTCTAAAGGGATAGGAGCGATCCATCTGATAACTATTACTCTAATTATTCTCTTTGACTAGCAATATTCTCTCGAGTTGATCATGTCAAGCAAGTTGAACTAGTCAGACCGACTTGACTAGACTATCGATCTCCACCGTCACCCGATCATCATTCTACACACTTATTAAATATTACTTGCGTTATTATTTTACTTTTTCGGTTATCTTTCATGACAATCTGGCTAACTTGAGCATCGAAGTCTCTTTGGCTAACACCCCACCACTGCTCCCAATTGAACTACCGCCTCCTTCTTTTTTCTTAACAGGTTATTGGTGCCCGTCTAATCAATTGTAGGAATCAGCCTCTACAAAATATATAATCCAACTTTTTTTACTAATCATATTAATATGAATTCAAATATTATAATAATATTTAATACAAGACTAGATATTTAATACTTATATCAATATAAATTTAAATACTATAAAATATCATTATAATAATAATATTAATTTTTATAAAAAAAATTATCATTTATGTTTAAAAACGTTATTATATTATATATACATTTAAAAAAACCATAAAAAATATTTTGGTTTAATTTTTAATTTAATATGTGTATGATATTCTTTTATATATAACATTGTTTATTTATTTGAAATTTATATGATAATGATACAAATTTAATAAATATAATTAATAAATTCTACACATAAAACTAAGCAAACGTGCATTGTACGTTGCTTGTATCTAGTACTCTTATCAAATATAAAGTATATTTTTCAACACATCCCTCTCAACACATTTAGTTTTATTATTATTTTTTAATTTTAAATAATTTTCGTTAGTTGTTTATATATTTTGAGTTAAAAAATAAAACAAATTTTACCATTAGGTTTTTTATTTCTAAAAAATATTATTTATTGATGACGGGAGTATCAAAGATATATTAATTATTTTAATTAAATAAATTATAGGGCTGGAATAAATATATTTGTAAAAATTAGGAATTATATGGAAATAAACTTTAAAAATTTATAATAAGTTTATTAGAAATGGGAGAAAAAAGAGGTTGTATATAAAAGCACCTAATCTATTAAAGCACTTTGTTGTCTTCCCCATCTTGCTACTAATGACCAAAAAATTAAGAGTTGTAGAGGAAAAAAAAAAGTAAACCTAGAAAAGAAAAGTAAAACTAAAAAAAAAAGAAAAAGAAGAAGAAGATGATGATGGAGGTGAAAGTTTGAAGCAAACTTGTTATCCATATTTTCCACCTATGACATGTGGCAAGGCCGAACGGGTCCATGAGCCTTCAGAAGAGGTCCGGGCCCAACCTAGGTCTAGTGAACAATGAATAAGGAAACCCTGATGGCCCAGACCATACTAAGCCTGATGACGGACAAGTAGCGCAAGCATAGTAAGGGAGCCAAAATTAAGGTGTAGGCCCGCATCATCTCCCTGTCCATTCTCAATCTACATCCTCTGGGATGTAAATTATGATGGCGGACAATTCACTCCAGGAGACGGATCCCATCAAGTGGAATCCAGGAGAAGTCGCCACCATCGAGATATCTACCCTGGTAAATGAACCAAGACTTAGGTAAACGATCCCAGATATCGGTAAATGAATCCAGACCACATTTCCAAATAGTACAAGTCTAGTCTTCTCTGATGTTGACATGTCCCCGAGAAATTTGGCAGTTGGTCTCCCCAACTAACCTACAGAAGGGGGTACGCACGGAACATACACTGTTCCTAGGAAAGGTACTGCCACTACTTTGACAAATCTTGTCCCCAGGATCCCCTTAATAGCTCACGCGGATCAGTCCGTGCCAACATACAAAGAACAGTTGTAAGGCTTCAACACGCCTAAGCCGGCCCAGTGGGCCTAGATTAACAACCCGTAATTATGTCACCTTTCTTGTATTATGACTCCATTACCGAGAAATCGTGATTATATCCTTATTGGGCTCGAATTAGTCTGGCCCAGGTGACATGAGTGCCTATAAATAAGGTCAGTTGTGCACTGTAACGAGGATCCGAGAATTTCTCTTGTAAGCAAAACGTTGCTAAACTTGCAGAAAACCTCCATTGTCAAAACTCTCTAAAGTCTAATACTAGTGACTCGTGGAGTAAGGCTCATTAACGCCCCAACCACGTAAAAATTGTGATTGTTCATCTCTTATCATTTCTTTCCAGCTCTTATTTTATAATATATTTATAGTTTCTGAAAAGCTCGGTAAACATTTTGGTGCTTTCGTTGAGAGCTGAGGAAAGCTTGAATCAATCTCTGTCATCTGCGAAAGTGGTGAACACTAGACATACCGTGTTTGTTCTCGCTCATCAGTACCATCAAGACAATGGAGAACATTTGTAAAACCAACCACTTCTGCAAGACCAACTAGAGGAATTGTCGTACCATGGGCCTCTGTCCGATGACTCCCAGAACTTTGGGGAAGGGGGTGAGTACGAGGAAGGCTATCTTGACTAGTCTTGGTCCACATTGCAGTTAGTTTTCCGTAAACAATTCATGGCCGCCAGAAAGTTGGACATGGAAGTAAGTGTGATGGCCAACATCAAACAACATCCCACAGAGACGCTTAGGGCTTACATCTAATGCTTCACGAAAGAAGCCTCCAAGACTAAGGTGGATGATGGACAGTGCCTAGTAGCTCTCCAGTCCAGAATCAAAGTTGGATCCCTTTTCTAGGACAACATGCAACACAACAAGGTGGCCACTCTTGAAGAGTTTATAAGGAGGGCACAAGGTTCATCAACTGGGAGGAGGCTCGAATCAAAGCCTTTGGGTGGCAGCCAGCACCCCAATCGATAGCACAAACCTTTCCCGGATACGGAGCACATTATCCGATAAATATCTATCCGACACTTCCAGCGGCGTCCGGATCTGTTGGAACCCTTAGGATTCCATTCATGACCCCAACTGTCTATGGGCCCACTTCATCGTTATGCTCAAGCTCCATCCACCCATTTCTATGGGTATGGAGTGGCACCAACCGGGTATAGTGTCGCTCCTGGCGGTGCCCAACCGCCCCAGGCCGAAGCAGTTGGGGCGAGCATAAACCTCTCCTGGGAATGAGATCGAGCAAAATTCAGAACCAATCGGAGCCCACGAAGAAGGGAAAGAGGGGGTACGAGCCCCAATACACAGATTATACAAACATGGTGGACACCCGGGAAAACATCTACCTTGCAACAGGCAATGTAGTCCATTACCGGAAACCAAGCCCTATGTTTAAAGGGGGAAATAATTTGAGGGACACCAACAAATGGTATGCCTACCACAAGGACGTGGGCCACATAACCAAAGAATGTCATTAACTGAAGGATGAGATCGAGAATTTGATCAAACCGGGATATCTTGACCAATGGGTTAGGATGCCAATGGGATTTCCAGGACTGCTCGAAGCTCCCGGACAACCTTTGGCCCCAGGTGCACAGGTATCGTACTGAACTCCTCAAGGAGAGTACACTCCTGGATCGGGAGCACAGGCCCCTCAGGGGGGCCCACTATTAGGGCCCTATGGCTCCTGGGCCCGGAATGCAGTATCCTCCCAAAACCACGCCTCCTTAAGTAGATGGTCACGTGGCCACCATATCAGGAGGCCCGCACCTAGGAGGACTCTCCTAGAACGATCAAAAGAGATACCTCAGCGAGCTCGATCACAGCCATGAGGTGTGCGCATTGGTCTAGACTCCGGCCCAGCACCCAAAGTTGATGAACCTGCCCATAACATTCATGGAGGAAGATGCCCACAACGTTCACTTCCCGCATCACGAACCCTTGGTCATTAACGCTCAAATCGCCAACAAACAAGTATCACGAGTGTTGGTGGATGACGGGAGCTCTGTCAATGTCCTAATGAAGTCAGCCTTCACGGTGATCGGGCTAACAGAGGTAGACTTAGCCTCCTACCCTACATCGATCTACTGCTTCAATAGGGATTCTTTGCTCCCGATGGGCAAGATTCAACTCCTTGTGGCGTTGGGGAACAAGGTTCAGGGCTCGTTCAAGTACTGCACCTTTGTGGTGGTGGATTGCCCCACTTCGTACAACATGACCTTTGGGCGCCCCACTCTAGTTGACTTCGACGCCATAACCTCCATCTGCCATCTATGCATGAAGTTCCCGTGTGATAACGATGGAGTAGGAACTATACGAGGAGATCAGAAGAGCACCCAGAAATGTTATCACGTCTCTGCCCGACCAATCTTCTTGGTCTGCGACGAGCCTCTCTAAAGGGGAAATGCTAATCCAATCCCACCACTTTTGCCAGTACGGAGGGTGGTTCGGGATGACAATGAATTGCATCCACAAATAGAGGTGGATGGGGCGTTAGAGCCCATGGAAGAGGTTGAGGAGGTCTGCATCAGTGACACCAACCTGATCAGAGTGATCTAGTTAGGGAGAAACTTGAAATCGGAGGTCAGTGCTGCCATAATTGCCCGAGTGGAAGAGAACCAAGATGTCATGGCTTGGTCTCACTCAGATATGACCGGGATCGACCGCAATGTCATATGCCATGCCCTGAACCTCGACAAAAATGCAACTCCCATCTGACAGAAGCGAAGGCCCTTGAGCACGGAAAGGGCGGAGGCCCTCGAGCTAGAAATTGAGAAGTTGTCCTCGATCAACTTCATCCAGGAGGCCTTATATCTCGTTTGGATGGCCAATAAAGTGTTGGTGCCAAAGCCAAATGGAATGTGGAGGACTTGCATCGACTTCACAGACCTTACAAGGCATGCCCTAAAGATTGCTTCCCTCTGCCTCAAATTGAACAGATGGTGGATGCCAAATCTGGGTATGAATTGCTCAGTTTCATGGATGCTTACTTGTAGCGACCCAACTATTCTAGACCTTGGACCATTAATAACTACTATACTAATCTTAAGAAAACATACATATGAAAACACCATAACTTTATTTAAAACTGTAAAGTAAAGGTTTAAATACATAAATATTTCACTTAGGATATGGGATCCCATTGTTTTGAAAATAAGACAAAACATAACTTAACTAAATTGGTTACAACATTAAGTGCGGAAAAATTATACATAGAAATCATAACTAAAAGACTTAAAAACTCCATCCTCAAATCGTACACGCAATCCACCAATTACATCCTGGCTCAATACGCATCCCCAAGCTGCCAAGAACCTTCCCACCGCCAAAACTATTTTCCTGCACATATAAAACACAAAGGAATAAGCCTAATGCCCAGCAAGGAAAATCTACTACAAGCATGAAACATATACATACGCATAAACTATAAACTATAATCATATAACTATATAAATACAACATCTATTATAATGGCCATCATACTTCTTGGGACTTGCTAGCTAAGCAATCATATGCCCATAAATTTATGGGGCTAGTTATCTAAACAAGTTATATAAATTTATGGGGCTGTTATCTAAACAATCATATGCCCAAGGAATCTACTATTGGGACTTGTTATCTAAACAAGTTATATATTTGTTATCTAAACAAATTATGTGATTGTTATCTAAACAATTCATATACTAAAACAACTAAAAACACGCCATACTCATAACATAAACATATATAAAAACATACAAATCTACCCTATTTTCCTTACCGAAAACTGGGATGTGAGAACAAAATCGGAACTTTGGAACACTCCTAAAAACCATAATAGAGAGGTGAGTATACTAAGGAAAAGAGATGAAAAGAACGAACTACACCATCAAAAAGATACTTACCAACAAGAATCTTACGTTCGAGATCTTAGATGCCTAACCAAGAATAGAGAATACGAGTTAGGATGTGAGTAGAGAAAAACTATAAGAATCAATACAGAAATGAACTAGAATAAGGAATACCTTGAATGCTTCTATGACCGAACTACACCTCGAAACCGAAATATACTATAAACCATACTTCCCAAGTATTTATTAAGCTTATAACCCCAACCCAAGTGTTTAACACTCTAAAATAACCTAGCAGCTTGTAGACTCTGAACTCAGCTTGATGAATGAAGAAATGGCTGGGTACTAGGTCATATTTATAGAGTTCAAGAATGAAAAGATCTTTATTTAGCTTGAATAAAATAATGGTATTTTAATTGAAAAACATTTGAATAATCGTTCAACAGAGGCTGAAGACTCGGTCAGAAAGATTTTGGACTTATTAAGAGGTTAAGGATTAAAATGAGCTCGGTTTCAAAATCGTTTGAAAACCATGCACCACAGTCGATATATCACCCATGCTAGACGATATATCGCCTGTACTGATGCTCCCAAGGCTCGTCGAGGTGGTCGTGCGAAGCTACATGTTTTTCGTATCCCCGTATGGCGATATATCGCCCCCTAGAGCTGCGATATATCGGCATACGCTGAAATATTATACACGTAATTACACTTTTTCAACCTAATTTGAATTGAGTAAACAGCCTTGACTAAGTCCTTTAACGATTTCAAAGCTGCTGGCAGACCCTAGGATGTTCAAATATTGCTCTTAATAAACTTATTCCTCAAAAATACTTAATTCTCATTAAACATACACAAGACAAGTGTAAATATCGTATTGGGTCTATCTAAACCTTATAGTATAATAAATATCACCTTCATAATCAGTCATATTAATCAAACCTTGGGTTATAATTAATATTCTTAAACTATAGGTTAAACTTATAAAATCTACAAGTGTTACTACGAGTGTCCAACTAAGTCCGGGTTTGAACCAAAATCCACAGTCATAAAAATACTACAACTATTACTAGCTATTACTATTACTACTACTATCTAACTAGCTAAGTAAAGTTCTTAGACTCTACATTACTCCGGCTACAACTAAATATCGATGCATGTAGTAGACCAGGAACATATTAGCTTCCAGATGGACAATGGTGTATACTGCTACGTTGTCATGCCCTTTGGGCTAAAGAATGTCGGGGCCACCTATCAAAGACTAGTCAACAATATGTTTCAAAACCAACTAGAGAAGAACATGGAGGTCTATATAGACGACATGTTGGTCAAGTCCAAGACATCGACCCAACAATCGGACGAGTTGGTAAAAGCGTTTGCCATCATCAAAAAGTATGGGATGAAGCTAAATCCCAAGAAGTGCACTTTTGGCGTGGCATTCGGGAAGTTTCTAGGCTTCATAGTAAGCTCAAGAGGGATAGAAGCCAACCCGGACAAGATCAGAGCACTGATCGACATGTCGTCACCACGAAAACACAAAGATGTTCAAAGCCTGGCGGGAAGAATAGCATCTTTGAGCCGCTTTGTGTCGAAGTCACAGACAAGTGCATCCCGTTCAACAACATACTTCGCGGAAACAAGAGGTTTAACTGGACAGTTGAATGTGAATAGGCCTTCCAAAAGTTGAAGGAACATCTGGCCCAAACGTCAATCTTGTCGAAACCAGTGGATGAGGAACCACTATACCTATATTTGGTGGTGTCAGAACATGCCATCAGCGCCACATTGGTGTGAGAAGAAAGAAAGGTCCAATTCCCAGTCTATTACGTGAGCAAAAGGTTGCTGGGCGCGGAGTCCAGATACCCTTTGATCGAAAAATTTACACTTTGCTTACTGACCGCTTCCACGAAGTTAAGACCATACTTTCAAGCCCATGCCATCTAGGTACTCACGAACCATCCCCTACGGCAAGTATTATGAAAACCCGAGTCATCGGGAAGACGTTTGAAGTAGGACATGGAGTTGAGCCAGTTCAATATCGCGTATGTCCCCAGGATCTCCATCAAGGGACAGGCCCTAGCCGACTTCATCCTAGAATAAACTAGGATAACCAAGGATGAAGAACCCGTCGACCCTGTACTGCCCTTTTGGAAGATCTTTGTAGATGGTACGTCCAACGAGAATGGGGTTGGGGATAGGATCATCCTAATATCCCATCAAGGTCACCAGCTACAAAGCACCCTATGCTTCCAATTTGAAGCGTCGAACAATGAGGCCATGCTAGCTGGATTATGCTTGGCCCGGGAGGTAGGAGCAGAGAACATTGAAGTCCATAGCGAATTCCAGCTGGTGGTCAGGTAGATTTCAGGAGAATACCAAATGAATAGGGAAAAGATGGCCACCTATGTGGCGCGAACCTGGGAGTTACTCCAATCTTTCAAAAGATACTTCATCCATCAGATCCCCAGGGAACAGAACGTGTTTGTAGACACACTGGCAAAGTTGGCCACGGATGTTGAAGCAGAACTCTCTGGGGTAGTCCCAATCGACCATCTACCCGCGCCCAGTATTCAAACTACCGCAATTTTCAACGCCATTGATTACACTACATCCTGGATGGGCCCTCTCATCTAGCATCTAACAACTGGGGAATTTCCCACAGGCAAGGCTGCCACCAGGAATCTTCAGTACTAGGCTCCCAGATACGTCATGATGGTTGAAAAACTCAATCGCAGGGGGTTATCCATGCCCTATCTTTAATGCATATCCGGGACTGAAATGAGCGCAATCATGCATGAAGTGCACGAAGGCTTTTGCGGAGATCACACAGTTGGACTCAGCTTGTCCAAATAGATCCTCAGGCAAGGATATTTCTGGCCAACAATGAAGAAGGACTGTGTAGATTATGTCCCCAAGTGCAAACAATTCCAAAGGTACTCGAAGATCCCGTGAGCCCCTCCAACGGAGATAACCCTGATGACTAGTCCCTGGCCTTTTGCAGTTTTGGGAATTGATTTGGTAGGAACCCCTCCCGACCGGGAAGGGCAGAGTAAAATACGCCATCGTAGCCGTCGACTATTACACCAAGTGGGTCTAGACGGAACCAATGAGTACCATCACCTCCAAAAAGGCCTTGGACTTCATCATCAACAACATTGTGTGCCGATACAGCCTCTCTCACAAAGTCGTGTCCGATAATGGGAAGCAATTTGATAGCGTCCACTTCACCGACTTCTGTGAAAGACATGGCATCATCAAAAGCTTATCTGCAGTTGCAAGGCCTCAAGAAAATGGGCAAACAGAGGCCGTGAACAAAATTTTGAAGGGGACATTAAAGAAAAAGCTGCAAGTCTGCAAGAGCAAGTTTTCAGAAGAGTTGCCTCGCATCCTATGGGCGTACCGGACCACAGAAAGAACATCTATCGGACATACTCCATATTCAATGTTGCACTGATGTGAAGCAGTCATCCCAATAGAAATAGTGGTCCCATCTCACAGACGAGATACATATGATCCCGTCTAGAACCACGCCTTACTCAAAGAATTCTTGGATTCCATCGAAGGGATCCGAGAAGAATCAAAAGTGCAACTGAAGATGTATCAAGGAAAGATTGCAAGGCACTTCAACTCAAAAGTTAAGAGCTGGAGGTTCGAAACCGGCGATCTAGTCCTGCGAAGAGTCTTCCCTGCATCTCAAGATCTAGGAGTGGGGGTTCTAGGAACAAATTGGGAAGGACCCAATGAGATCCAAAATGAAGCTTTTCCGAGAACATATCACTTAAAGCTGCTAGACGAAATAGAGGCCCCAAGGGCCTGGAACGCAGAACACCTCTGTCAGTACTATCAATAGTCGGGAGGATCTAATCCTACCATTTCTAACATTTTTAATTTCAAGTAATGTACTCCCTAGGGCCATTTCTTTTTTAATAAAAATGGCATGGACAAAACACCATAAGAAATGTTGCAAGAGACGAAAAAGTTCACGTCCGTCTTTAATTTTTACACGAACAAGTGACTTAAGACTACACTCTTTGATCACTTGGGGGGTAAGATCATCTATATAAGTCCAGGATTAAAAAAAATGATGCAAAGCTCAGAGCTTAGTCATGATCCATACTCATATAAACTGGGGGTTCAAAACCTAACTCCCAACAAAAAAGGATGCAAGACTCAAAGCCCAGTCCTAATCCGGATCTGTTTGATCGGGGGGGGGGGGGGGGGGGGGGGGGGTTCAAACAAAAAAGGGATGCAAGGCTCAAAGCCTAGTCCTAACCCGGATCCATATTATTCGGGGGGTTCAAAATCCAATTCCCCTAATCCTAACCCGAATCAGTATTGTCCGGGGGGATCAAAACCCAACTCCCAAAAGATTGGTCCAAACCTAACATGGTCTAGAACCATTGGAACTTGAATCGTAGGATTAGATTGATTAAATTTGGTCTTGTAAATGGTCCAGGCCATTGGAACCAGAACCTCAGGTTCGAGATAAGTTAATCAGCTAAATTCTACCTAAATCATATTTTTAATGGTCCAAGTCGTTGAAACCTAAACATCAAAGTCAGGATAGATCAATCAGATGACAGTTGATATCTCCTTAATGGTCCAAGCTGTTGAAACCTGAACCTCGAGTCTGGAATAAGTTAATTAACTAAGTCACATATGAGAATTCCATAACGGTCCAAGCCGTTGGAACCTGAACCATAGAGTCAGGATAAATCAATTAGGTTATATTCGGTAAAGTCCGAGACAGTCCAAGCCGTCGAGACCTAAACTTTGGTCTCAGGACAAATTAGTTACCTTCTACAATCTTTCCCCTAATGGTTATGCATTTAACCCTAATTCATGCAAAGTGATAAAACACTTAATGAATTTTCGAGGAAAAATAAATAAGTTTAAATCGAGAATCATTGTGTAATAACAAAAACCAATATAATAACATGACGGAGAGATAAGAAATTGTCTCAAATGCATCCGCGCCATTTAAAAAATATGTATGTTTACAAAGATAAAGGAAAGAAGAGAGGGAGCCCTAAAGTAAAATACAAAGGCTCAGGCCTGGGCTTCATTCTGATCATGGACGTCCGGAGCATTCTCACCTTGCTGATCCCCAGCAAGAAGCGTTGCGTCCTCTCTTTCCTTAGCTTCAAATTCGACCCTCTTCTCCACCAGATCCGGATAGAGGAGGAGATTCATATTTTTTTTCTTGGATCTAGGCCATGTAAATGACCTCGTCAAAGGTGGCCTCCAGCAATTCATCAGCCTGCTCCTTCTTCTTGCGAGCCTCCTCGCTCTGCTTCATTTCCAACTGAGCCATGGCCTCCAAAGCCTGCTTCTGCATCCCGAGAGATGCAACCTTTTCCTGCTCCTGGAGAAGTTGGACCTCGGCCGCCTCCAAGAGCGCCTTGGTAGAAGCCTCCAAGTCGTGAGCACGAGATAACTCTGCCTCCAAGGTCTCCACCAATTTCTTGTGCTCGGCATCCTTCTTGGACATAGCCTCCTCATGCTCAGCCTAAATCTGGGTGGCCTCCTTGGTAGTCTCCCATTGATTGACAGCCCCTCCAGCTCCATTTGGGCCATCTCCAGCTTCACTGCCATCTAGGCCACCAACTCCGCGTTCCTGAGAGCCAACAACGCATCCTGGAACAAAGCAAAGTTAGAAATAACAAAAAAATATAATGGTGATAAAGAAAGAAACCTAGACGAATGTATGGCTTACCGCAGTGGCCTGATGATGGATGGCCTAGCAGATAAAAGAGTGCCTCCTTGTTAGCCAATGTGGCATAACGCTTGAGCTGAAAGGTGGACATGGTAGTCCCCACCTGGGCCAACAAGTCTGCAGCAAGCGAGGTCGTGTCCTGCCCCAGCTTATGCTGGAACCTAATCTCGGCTGCTAGCCAATCCACGATCTGTTGGGGGGCACTGAAGGCCTCTAGACGGTCGGTGAACTCTACCCTCTAGGGAATGATCAGAACCCGGGACACCTCGTCTCGTTTATCATGCCCTTCGTCCCAAGCCCGGGACACCATCTTCATCCCTCTCATTCTAGAGGATCAAGTCCTCATCCCCAGGAAAGGTTGGGTTGATGGGAAGCTTGGGAGCTCCTGCGTGACAATGAGGCTTTCACTAGAGGAATGTTCCTCGGCCAGGGTGAAATCCTTGGTTTTGGCCCTCATGGCCTGCCCATTTTGAAGACTCCGCGACAACAGAGTCCACCCCCCTCTTAGCCATCCCTCCTCCTTCAGAAGGCTCCTGCTCTAAGTTAATAAAATGGAGAGGAGAAGATTGGGGTAGATTTTTTTCAATGAGCACCATCGGAAAAGAGGCTGCAGTCGGAGCCCCCTCGGAAGCCCCCAGGACTGGCTCTGAATCCCCGAGTATTAAATCAATGAACTTCTTTTTGGTCGGGCCCTTGGCAGCTTTCTTTGTTGACGCCTTGGCTGCAGCAGCCCTGGCCTCGATCATCTCCTTCATTTTGGCACCGGGATTCGACATGTCCGAGTCACCTAATAGGAATAAAAAAACAAATTAGTAACATAAAGGAATGGGGGTGGCAGACAAATGTAAAGGAAACATGTAAGTCTAAAGTCCTCTGAGACAAACCTTCATCCATGGAATGGGCATGACTCAACTCTCCTAGTCTAAAAGAATGAATTTGGTCCCCCATGTCATCCAAGTCAAAAAAGCTACCGTATTGAAGGAACTAGGATGAGTACATGAGTGTCATCGTGTCTACAGCAATGGGGCAAGGAAGCCCCATGTTGCTAACAGTCTCGGTCAAATAATCTCGGTACTGTTGCCTATTCCTAACTAAGCCCTCAATATGAGGGGCGTAAGTTAAAACCGGAGGCGTTTTACCTTGCCCCGAATTACTAGCCCTGGGAGCTCCACTGTTGGGCTGCCTCCCCTCGAGAAGGGCATCCAGATCCTCAGATTCGGCCTGTTTCTCACGACGCGCCTGCTTCATTTTCTTTTTCTCTACATTCGCCTTGGCCATGGCCTCCACTGCCTTGATGTGTGCGGCAATCAGCTTGACCAGCCAAAGGTTCTCTGTGGTCATGAAGCCTCCCACATCTAGCTCCTCAGCATTAAGAGTGACGTAGTACTTCTTGCGGTCTAGGATCGACTTGGTGAGCTGAGTCTGAGCGTATAGACCTGTTTTCTAGGAACATGAGTTTCTAATAAACAAAACAAAGGGCTAGATGAAGAAGGATGACTTACCCACGCGCTGAAAGTCCAACACCAAGGTGGGGTTCTTCTCCAGGAGGAACGCGAATGTCATGAACAAATAATGCCTGACATTCGGGGGATGTTTCCACATGTTTAATGGAGCTGGACTAATGCCATGGGCCTTCAACTTATAAACTCGTCTCGCGTTTTGTCCTTAGAATTCAGTTGTGGCTCCAGCTTGTAAGAGTACAGCACCTCCGCAGGGGTGGGTGCTGAGATCTCCTTCAAAGTGCAAAATATGTGCCATCCCGCAAGCAATTTATATGCTTGGGGCAGAAGCTAGAAAGGTGTGATCCCCATGAACTTGAGGAACTATGATGAATTAGTCATGGAGCGGGAGAGTAACTCCCACACTGATATGACCTATGCTCTAGGCCCCAAACATGCCCGCTCTGGTATGAGCTTTCTCCTCTCTCCGGGTTAGTCTGTTGTAAAAGAGCCCTGGAGTCGACTCTACTCCGAGGGCCTTCTCCAACTCATTTAGCATTCGATAGTATTGGAATTAGTTCTTTTTCCTTTCCACTTCCCACGTGTTGCCAGTGGGAAGCTTGTGCCCTTCCAAAATAACAGGGCCCGCTTGGACCTCATCTTCTAAATGAAAAGTAACGCCGCAACCCATGATCAAAGACCTAGAAAGGACAAGAAAAGCGAGAACCAAGCAGTTAGCACCAAAACTGAAGAAAACTGGTTAAGGTACGAGGATTCTCCTAAAAACTTCTTGGAGAGGTCCCTTCCAGACCCAGATCTGGGACCAATAGAGATCCCAGAAATATAAGTCGGGAACTAAAGGCCAAGGGCATTTGCTAATAAACTAATTCACTTGGACGGCTTTGAGGTGTTCGAGTTCAGTGGTCCAGAAAAATCAATCCTGCTTCACCAATCAAACTACCTATGGTATGAGGTGTCATCTAGAATCCCTACTATTCATCTCTACCATTACCATTACTTAGAACCACCCTACATGGTGGTCGCAACCCTAACAGCTCTACGATCGTAGAAAAAACATGGTAATAAAATGACCAAACGGAATAAGAAAGTGACCAGAAAACTTACTGTGGGGTATTGGATTTGGGATTCGTTGAGTTTCAGGTGACAACGTCGGCAAGATTTCGGTCTTGAACCAGAGGAGACGATGTAGCAACTTGTCGGCACTCCCAAACGGATGAACCGAGACAGAATCATCTTCTTGTTGAGTGGAAAAAGGTTTCGTCAGAAACAAATGGGCACAGAGAGATATTAATTGCCGGAGAATCTCATCGGCAATTTCAAACATACAAAGCTCTGGCTCTCTGCTCTCTAGATGGAGAATTTAGGGTAAGTAAAATGTGGAAGTAAGCCTGTCGAGGTATTTATAGGATGAAAATTTACTATTCGATCTAACAGTCCACAACGAAGATCTTGAGACTAGCCCCATCTGTCGGTCCCGGATAGGGAAGAGGCATTAATTAACCAAATCGAGCACTAAATCGTGGATTCTTCAATCCACGATCCGCGCCTACTTCATCCAACGATCCACATTGAAAATCCCAAAACTATCCCCATCCAACGACTCTGGATAGTGCAGAAGCATTAAACAACCCACTCGAGTACCCAAAGTACCTTTTTCGTACAGACGGGACGCTTTGAGACATGCGCTGACACCCATCGATCACCTAGGTAATCAAAATATTCTCTCCATATTTCTAAGGCGCGAGTGGTACAGATGCACCATCAACCTGGAAACACATGTCTAGGATGTTGGGAATTTAAAAGGATGGGGATCGACCAAATGGCCCCCAAGTAAACAAACTCGGGTCTTAGTAAATGAACTGGGACTTAAGTAAATGAACCAGGATACTTATGATTTATTCAGGAGAAAGAATGCAAGTCTCCACCATGAAAACATGAATGAAGACTTGGGGGGGTAAATATTGTCCATATTTTCCACCTATGACACGTGGCAGGGCTAAACGGGTCCATGGGCCCTCATAAGAGGTCCAGGCCCAACCTTGGCCCAGTGAACAATGAATAAGGAATCCCTGACGGCCCAGACCATACTAAGCCCGATGATGGGCAAGTAGCACAAGCATAGTAAGGGAGCCATAACTAAGGTGTAGGCCCGCTTCATCTCCCTCACCACTTTCAATCTACGTCCTCTGGGATGTAAATTATGATGGTGGATAATTCACTCCAGGAGACAAATCCTATCAAGTTGAATCCAGGAGAAGATGCCACCATCGAGATATCTGCCTTGGTAAATGAACCTAGGTCCTGGTAAACGAACCAGGTGTAACGACCCAAAATTACTAATAAGGCTTAAGGGCCTGATTAGTGTGTCGGGAGGGCATAATTTGAAGTTATGGGAATTAATGGTGAGAAAGCATGTTTATGAGTATCGGGTAAGCATGAGGGCCCTGTTTGGCTGGTAAGGGCATAATTGTAATTTTGGCCCGTTAGGGCATAAACGTGATTATTTGTGATAAACTGTTGAGACCACATTATTATGTGGATATATGTGTTTGCAGCTTTCGGCACGAGGCGATCCTATGGAGCAAGTAGCGGGAAAGTCACAACGGGACCCGATGCTTGACTTGGGACAAGTGAAGGGGTACTTCGGGTGTTAGGTGGTTATTTGGGTTATCGGGTTATGGAAATAAATAATTGAAGATATATTTGAGGTTAGGAAGCCTAGGTGGGAATATCGGGGAATTTTACCATTTTGCCCTCGGGGACGTTTTTGGCACCCCGAGCTTTGAGATAACTTAAGTGAAGTAAATAAGGTAAAAAAAAAAACAAAGGAAGGCAGGAGAAACAGCTAAAACCGACCCTCCTCTCTCTTCTCTTTTCTCTCAAGGAATCTCTTAAGCTAGCCATTGAACCAAGGGATTCTTGGGCTCGGTTTATAAGAATTGGAGCTCTAGAATTGGAGATTAGCTCAGAAATTGGTGGTGGATTCAAGCAGAGTTTGAGGTAAGATTTGGATTAAGGTTTTAATGTTTAAGTTCTGAGTTCTAAGTGTTTTTGGGTCTTTGACGTTGAGAGTTGAATTGAAGCTTTGGGGTGAGGATTTGAGCTAAATTCTTGTTAGGTTCTATTGCTAAGAACTTGAGGATTAGCTCTACAACTTCTAGGTGGATTTGCTCTTCTATTAAAAGGTAAGCTTCTAACCATGGTTAGCCATTGAATTCTATGAATTTCTGGATGTTTTAGGAGGTTTATGAGCTTCTGAATTTCAAGGATTAAAACGTGATTTTGATGAGTCCTTGGGTTAGTTTTCCTATGGGTTTCGCTACTGGAAGTATACTTGAACTATTGTGATAATTAGAATATGTTACTGGGATGATTTTGGGGTGAGTTTGATTGAGATTTGGTGGATGAAAGTTGTGTTTTTCTGGGCTCGAAGGGGTCGGGTCGCGACATAGTTCTTGGTGAGCCGCGGCCCTCTAGAGGAGATGGTGCTGGAGAAGGAGGGTGGGCCGCGGCCCGTGTCTATTTCTGGGTGAGGTTGAGCCTCTATTTGGGGCCATGCCGCGATATAGGGAGGCTTGAGCTGCGGCCTTTAAGGATATTTGTGTTTTGGGGTTTTTAAGCATAGGAACTTAACCTAGGGTGCTCGGGATCGATCCCACTACCGTGTTTGGTGGAATTCAATGTCCCGGAGGCTAGAACTCTATCCGGAAACCCTTATACAATTATTGATGGAATCCTTTATCATGGTTGTGACTAGGTGTACGCTTGGGCTCGGGGCAGAATTATGCTCGGGGGTCTTCTTTCCTAATTAAAGCACTTGAAATTAAATGTAAGAAAACTACACCTGTATATGTGGATAGGATGGGACTAAGTGTTCCCCATATTTGTATGCATTGTTATATGATTGAGATAAACTGTGTGAACATGTTGGGACTAAGAGTTCCCTATAATAGTATGAACATCATGAGGTGGTATTATGCCACGGGGATGTATGATAAACGGCCTAAGGGTGCCGGAATCAACACTTGTGCACAGGGAGCGGCTTAGCCACTAGTAGCTGAGGACAGCTTATTAATCACTGAGCTCGGTTAAGATGGCCGGAGTCAATGGGTATAACACTGGGCTTGGCCTAAGCGAGCCAAAGATAGTGGATTAAATAGGGGTGCGGCCTACGGGCATTAACCCTAGTTGTTGCTTGACATGTATACTTTTTTAAATTGTTGTGTATGATTTGCTGAACATCCGGAACTAGATCATTGGTTATTGACTAATGTCCTGGATTGTATGAATGTTATGGTTTGCTGGATAATCGATTAATGTCTTGTAAATCATTTGGTTAAGCTCTGTGAATTACTTAGTTGTTAACGCTGATTATGCTATGATATTATGTTTTCTTGCTGGGCCTCGGCTCACGGGTGCTACATGGTGCAGGTAAAGGCAAGGGTCAGACTAGTTGAGTTGGAGAGCTCTGGGGGCAAGGTGTACATTGTCAGCTGCTCGGCCGCAACGGTCGAGGGTTTGTACAGGGACGGGAACCTAAAACGTGTATTTTTCCATTAGAGTGGCTTGATTATTTATAAGATTTGGAAATTTTGTAATTACGTTACTTAAACCTTGATTTGGGATCTCATGTACCAAGCATGTATTTTAATAAAAATTATTCGTTTATAACCAAAATCTTTTAAACCTAACCGGTTTGTGTCGTTAGATTCACACTTTTATCCAAATGACTTGATTAGCAAGTCTTGCACTATTTCAAATACACAGTGTAACGGTCTTGGTTATCCAGGGCGTTACAACTTGGTATCAGAGCGTCCTAGGTTTAAGGGTTCCTAGAGATAGGCTGGACATGTACACTCGCCGCTAAAGACAAGCCGATTCAGGGTTCTGTAATTGAATATATGAGATTATATGCTTAATTTTTTATTGAAATATGAATGTATTATGTTGTATGACTATAGGGAGCATGAGAACTGATAGGGCCTGGCCCTTGACTATTGTGTGATGAGATTGAGGCGTGCTGATTAGCATGGCCATTGCATGTGAATGAACATTTGGATAATGGTTTTCATACTGAGTGTATGTGGTTAATTTCTTGAATTGAATTTATGTGTTATGCTTGTTCATTGGTATGTAGGAAGCATGGCAGGGTGTGATTATACATGGTAGCAATAAAATTTGGTAGTTAAATGCGTAGAATTGTGGATTAGTGCTTGTTATGCTTTATATGTGCATGAATATTGTGGTTATTTGGACCTGGTTGTGGTTTGGTTCGGAGTGTGAACCTCAGGGCTAAGGAGTTTAGTTAGCAGTGGCGGATGAATTAAGATTGTTTGTGTCCATAATGGTTAAGTAGACTTGGAATTGTATTACAGGAGGGTTGTAGATGATAATCGGGGTTAGGAACCTCCATCTGCCCCTGAAAGTCATAGAGATGTTCGCTAGCATGTGAGTAAACGGTGTTGGTTTAATATAAGGATACATACAGATAAAGATTATTAAATGGAAGGCCTAAAAGGTGTTATCCTCTGGTTTGAAGAGGAAAGTTTGGGTTTGCCTAAGAATTGGTTAGTGGATGGGCAAAGCTAATTCCATCCTTGGGTATATGAAGATGAGAGGTTATAAATAAGGAGTTGCGCTAAGTACTTGTGGCAGAAGGATGCCAGGAAATGGTATTCAGACTGAGATATTGGCATGATGGGTTGGAAAGAACTCAGATGGTGATTTGATAGAAGAGGTTATAAAGGCATAGTCTGAGCTGCAAAGACTATTAGGCTTCTAAATTTGATTTAGAATGATAAGGTAATGACAGTGTATGTCAACGAGTTTTGTGAGTTGGGTAATTCGGTTTGGAAATTGATACATGTGGGTGTAGCTAGAGAGGATGACCCATATAAGGATTAAACTCTGGAATTGTCCAGAGCATAAGGGTCGCACCAATGCATGAGACCTTCATCTGTGTTTAGGCAACAGTGAGGGCCATGTTATTTGAGATGTGGGGAATGAGGTATAGAGCATGAATGTCGTAGGTCAAGAGATGCAAAAGATGGTACTTTCAAAGGTGGAATTCAGTAAGGACAGATTCTTGGTTATCGAGGTAGAAGAACCCCGGACAGTTCTATGGCTCTTGGTTTTGACAGGAAAGGGGTCTGATTTACAAGATAGTCATCTAACAGTGATGGGAACCAGTAAGATTATTTAGTATGCACCAGAGGCAGGGGACACCACCTGGGAAGATGCCAGGTGAGGGCATGATTTCTACGTGGAATGATTTACTATGTTAGGATGGATTTCCCATGGTTAGGGAAACGGAAGACTGGAATGCCTTGTTACATTCGAAGCTTGAGGCTAGTTCCTCAAAGATGATTAGTTAACTGGATAGTTCATGTTTCTAGTTATGTAACAAGCTAGAAGAGTTCAGTGTTGAGAATGTCCTAAGAGAGATTCAGACATATGGAATATGCCTTAAGGGTATTGTGCGAGAGGCTGAAGATATTAGTAGTTGTTGGGGAGGAATTAGAAACTTTTGGCAGAGGAATTGGGATACAAGTAATCGAGAGGTTCGTGGTGAGAGCAATAGAGCTCGTCATATGGAAGCCTCGACATGAGGCAGAGTGAGAGGGAATCTGTTAAGAGACAACCATGGACTGTAGGGGATATCATTTGGAGTACTTCAATTGGACTGAATGGAAACTGAGCTGACCAGTAGGGAATTCAGATGGGTATACAAGGAAAGATTGGGTGTGCTTCAGGGTCGGGCTATAGGTAGGTTCGGTATCAGGAACATTATGGAAGATGGTACTAGTTTGACAAAAAGAATTACTGAAACAGTTAAAGAGGTTTGACCTCGGGGTGAATCGGACAGAGTATTATATTATGGGAATTTTTTCCATCGTCTGTTAAGGATGAAGAGTTTTAATGCTCGGTTACAAGAAAGGACAATGTCTTCAGGAGTTGATCCATGATCTGGTTATTACTAGCTGGGGATCAAGGAAAGAGACATTTTAGGAATTACTACTTGTACCGAGTAGGGTGTGATGAATTGGTAACAAAGGTTCTTAACTGGTTCAAGCTTCAACAACACAGGTAAATTCTTCAATCAGAAAATATAAGAACGGTATGGACAAGTCTCCTTCAGGTTTATGGGCGGTAGGTTAGATTACTCTCCAGTCAGAAGTGGAAAGTGAACGACTACTACGCTGGTGATGATAGTACTAAGGAAGCAGGGTTACAGGTAAGGCTCCATGAAGTGTCAGTTTGGTCTCGCCAGAGGTATTCAGAATGGTGTTACAAGAAGAAAAGGGGACAGGTATGAAGAGATTTGATCTGAAGCCACAAAGAAGCTACTGAAGAACTTATAAAGGATAAGGAGCACAACAAGACTGGCAAACGCGTCATCTACTACATAAGTATCTTCGCAGACAGCTACACCAGAGGTTAGAGGGACAGTAAAACTTAAAGTTAGACTGAATGGATAGTGTCAGATCAGAAGTTCAGAAGACAGAGTAAGAATTGATTAGCGCTTGGTGATGCAGGAATATGCGTGTTATGGTTGGATATAGAAGGGTAGCATGAAGGACCTAATTTTGGTAAAGATATGAAACTATGAGGGGTGCATCACAGGTTGGGGAACGCCCAGGCTTAGACTGACGAGAGGATGGATCGAGCCTCATGAGAGGTAAAAGAATAGGAACATGGTTGATTAACATGGAACGTTAAGTAGGCAGTGTATGCATAGCATAAGGTATTTGAGCGTTTGGTCATTTGTAAGAAGAATAGCCTTGAGGTCAGGGTTTAGTGAAATGTAATGGACGGATGGTTGGTGTTAGAAATCCTCGATTGTACGAGGGGGAGATTTAATTGGAGGCGGGTCTCTTACTTGGGAGGTGTGTGTCAGTTAAAAAAAAGAACGTCATAGATTATAATAGATTGGACAAGGTAACGATTGAGTTGATATAGCCTTAGTGTGTGGTGATGAACAGGTACGTATTCCTTTGGACAATGGAATCCAAAGTGACGGTTTTGGTCAAGGTATTACGAGTTGGGATACCAGGATCGGATAAATGATCCGATGGGAATTTAGCGTGGATATGGGAAGTCTAAATGGATATCGTTCCACCTCCTAGGGTATGTTGTACCGAGAAGTTTGAGCGGGTGACAGAATCTAGTATGCTCGAATGTTGAAAGGTAAAGTGGTATGGTGGTGGATCATAGGGATGGACCACGTTAGACTATAAGTAAGGTGATTGGACAGAGAAAGTTATAACTCAGATGAGTGAGTTAATGTAATTTGGTTGTGTGAACTAGTAATGGGACAGGGCATTGTTAATGCTAAGTTGAGATCCTATAATTTTCCAAGTTTTGGGAAGGAACTAGAGAACGAAGAGAACAGAGTGAGAACCTGGAATTATTGATCGATTGCAGATGGAATAGCAATCTGAAGGCTTAACAGTTATCTTAAGGGATTAAGCGTTAAGTGTGCGAATACTTGAGATATTAAGGAAAGTGTAATCCTTGGTGAGATAGTCACAGTGATGAATGCTGAAGTATAGCAAGGGTGACACGGCTTAGGACTTGGTAAGATGAAAAGCAAGGAGTACTATGCAAAGTAAGGAAGTGGAAGATTGTGGATACTGCGGTTCAGTATTAGTTCAGGGGGAAAACCAAGAGGTTGTTGGAATTCCTGAGGCAGGAGGGTCTGCCTATCTGACAGGATATAAGAATTTGTAAGTTTTTAACTTTGGAATACAAAGTTCCAGAATGGGATATTTGTATCCCTCCAAGTAAGTGCAAACAAGTAAAAGTATGTGCTTTAGGGAAAGAAAGGGGAGTTCTGACTCCCGATTCAACATGAATTATGAGGTTATACCAAGGGTTAGGCTGAGGGCCTATAAACTGATCTCACCTTGGTAGGGGTGATGACTCATAAGTATTTCTGGGATCGAGAATAAATCAATGAAGCGATCGTTGTGAACGAAACAGACTCTGGAGTTTCTGCCGATCTGATGTGCAAGTAAAAGTTAAAGAAAGTATAGTTATCAGATAAGATCTTGTGGAACAATATTGTTACTCACATTTGAGTGTTATCGAAGATTAAGAGTAAAGGCGTTGGACCTTGGGAATTATAGTCAAAGGTATGAGGTTTACTATCTGATGTGTTCGAGTAAATTTCGAGGACGAAATTATTATAAGGAGGGGATAGTTGTAACGACCCAATATTACTAATAAGGCTTAAGGGCCTTGATTAGTGTGCCGAGAGGGCATAATTGGAAGTTATGGGAATTAATGGTGAGAAAGCATGTTTATGAGTATCGGGTAAGCATGCGGGCCCTGTTTGGCTGGTAAGGGCATAATTGTAATTTTGGCCTGTTAGGGCATAAACGTGATTATTTGTGATAAACTGTTGAGACCACATTATTATGTGGATATATGTGTTTGCAGCTTTCGGCACGAGGCGATCCTAGGGAGTAAGTAGCGGGAAAGTCACAACGGAACCCGATGCTTGACTTGGGACAAGTGAAGGGGTACTTCGGGTGTTAGGTGGTTATTTGGGTTATCGGGTTATGGAAATAAATAATTGGAGATACATTTGAGGTTAGGAAGCCTAGGTGGGAATACTGAGGAATTTTACCATTTTGCCCTCGGGGATGTTTTTGGCACCCCGAGCTTTGAGATAACTTAAGTGAAGTAAATAAGGTAAAAAAAAAACAAAGAAAGGCAGGAGAAACAGCTAGAACCGACCCTCCTCTCTCTTCTTTTTTCTCTCAAGGAATCTCTTAAGCTAGCCATTGAACCAAGGGATTCTTGGGCTGGGTTTATAAGAATTGGAGCTCTAGAATTGGAGATTAGCTCAGAAATTGGTGGTGGATTCAAGCAGAGTTTGAGGTAAGATTTGGATTAAGGTTTTAATGTTTAAGTTCTGAGTTCTAAGTGTTTTTGGGTCTTTGACGTTGAGAGTTGAATTGAAGCTTTGGGGTGAGGATTTGAGCTAAATTCTTGTTAGGTTCTATTGCTAAGAACTTGAGGATTAGCTCTACAACTTCTAGGTGGATTTGCGCTTCTATTAAAAGGTAAGCTTCTAACTATGGTTAGCCCTTGAATTCTATGAATTTTCTGGATGTTTTAGGAGGTTTATGAGCTTCTGAATTTCAAGGATTAAAATGTGATTTTGATGAGTCCTTGGGTTAGTTTTCCTATGGGTTTCGCTACTGGAAGTATACTTGAACTATTGTGATAATTAGAATATGTTACTGGGATGATTTTGGGGTGAGTTTGATTGATATTTGGTGGATGAAAGTTGTGTTTTTCTGGGTTCGAAGGGGTCGGGTCGCGACATAGTTCTTGGTGAGCCGCGGCCCTCTAGAGGAGATGGTGCTGGAGAAAGAGGGCGGGCCGCGGCCCGTGTCTATTTCTGGGTGAGGTTGAGCCTCTATTTGGGGCCATGCCGCGGTATAGGGAGGCTTGAGCTGCGACCTTTAAGGATATTTGTGTTTTGGGGTTTTTAAGCATGGGAACTTAACCTAGGGTGTTCGGGATCGATCCCAGTACCGTGTTTGGTGGAATTCAATGTCCCGGAGGCTAGAACTCTATCCGGAAACCCTTATACAATTATTGATGGAATCCTTTATCATGGTTGTGACTAGGTGTACGCTTGGGCTCGAGGAAGAATCGTGCTCAGGGGGTTTTCTTTCCTAATTAAAGCACTTGAAATTAAATGTAAGAAAACTGCACCTGTATATGTGGATAAGATGGGACTAAGTGTTCCCTATATTTGTATGCATTGTTATATGATTGAGATAAACTATGTGAACATGTTGGGACTAAGAGTTCCCTATAATAGTATGAACGTCATGAGGTGGTATTATGCCACGGGGACGTGTGATAAATGACCTAACGGTGCCGGAATCAACACTTGCGCACAGGGCGCGGCTCAGCCACTGGTAGCTGAGGACAGCTTATTAATCACTGAGCTTGGTTAAGCTGGCCGGAGTCAGTGGGTATAACACTGGGCTTGGCCTAAGCGAGCCAAAGACAGTGGGTTAAATAGGGGGTGCGGCCTACGAGCGTTAACCCTAGTTGTTGCTTGACATGTATACTTTTGTTAATTGTTGTGATGATTTGCTGAATATCTGGAACTAGATCATTGGTTATTGACTGATGTCCTGGACTGTATGAATGCTATGGTTTGCTGGATAATTGATTAATGTCTTGTAAATCATTTGGTTAAGTTCTATGAATTACTTAGTTGTTAACACTGATTATGCTATGATATTATGTTTTCTTGTTGGGCCTCGGCTCACGGGTGCTACGTGGTGCAGGTAAAGGCAAGGGTAGGACGAGTTGACCATGGGTTGGAGAGCTCTGGGGGCGAGGTGTACATTGTCAGCTGCTCAGCCGCCACGGTCGAGGGTTTGTATAGGGACGGGAACCTAAAACGTGTATTTTGCCATTAGAGTGGCTTGATTATTTATAAGATTTGGAAATTCTATAATTACGTTATTTAAACCTTGATTTGGGATCTCATGTACCAAGCATGTATTTTAATAAAAATTATTCGTTTATAACCAAAATCTTTTAAACCTAACCGGTTTGTGTCATTAGATTCACACTTTTATCCAAATGACTTGATTAGCAAGTCTTGCACTATTTCAAATACACAGTGTAATGGTCTTGGTTATCCAGAGCGTTACACCAGGACTTAGGTAAACGATCCTGGATATCGGTAAATGAACCCAGACCACATGTCCGGATAGTACAAGTCTAGTCTTCCTTGATGCTGATGTATCCCCGAGAAATCCATAAGTTGGTCTCCCCAACTAACCTGCAGAAAGGGGTATGCACGGAACGTATATTGTTCTTAGGAAACGGTACTGCCACTACTCTGACAGATCATGTCCTCAGGATCCCCTTAATAGCCCATGTGGATCAATCTGTGCTAATGTACAAAGGACAGTTGTAAGGCTTCAACACGCCTAAGCCGGCCCAGTGGGCCCAGATTAACAACCCTTAATTATGTCACCTTTCTTGTATTATGACTCCATTAGCGAGCAATCGTGATTATATTCTTATTGGGCCTAGATTGGTTTGACCCAAGTGACATGACTGCCTATAAATAGGGTCAGTTGTGCATTGTAGCGAGGATCCGAGAATTTCTCTTGTAAGCAAAACGCTGCTAAACTTGCAGAAAACCTCCATTGTCAAAACTCTCTAAAGCCTAATACTAGTGACTCATGGACTAAGGCTCATTAACGCCCTAACCACGTAAAAATTGTGATTGTTCAACTCTTGTCCTTTCTTTCCAGCTCTTATTTTATAATATATTTATAGTTTCTGAAAAACTCAGTAAACAAAACTGATAAAACCCCTAATTCTAAAATATTAAAGGGTTAGGATTTATTTAGGAATAAAGATAAATGTAATTTTTTTAATTGTGTCATAATAAAAAACAATAATATTTTTAGAGGCTGATTCCTACAATTAATTAGACGAGCACCAACAACCTCTCAAGAACAAAAAATGAGGTGGTAGTTTAATTGGGAGCACCGGTGGGGTGTTAGCTAAAGGGAATCCTACGCTCAAGTTAGTCAGATTGTCGTGAAAGATAACCGAAAAAAGTAAAATAATAACACAAGCAATAATGAATAAGAGAGTATTATGATGACCAGGTGACGACGGAGCTCGACAGTTAGGTTAGGTTAGTCTAACTGGTTCATGGTCAGGAGACAGCGGAGCTCGACAATTTGGTCAGGTTAGTTTGACTAGTTTGACTCGCTTGACTGGATCGACTAGAGGGAATCTTGCTAGTCAAAAAAAGTATTCAGAGTCATGGAAAATGTAATGCCCCGAAATCCCTAATGCGATTTAATGGCTGGATTAGTAGGCCAGGAGGGCCATAACTGTTTAATTATGCCATTAAATGATTATATGCATGTTTATGTGAATTATATTATAATATGATGTTAAATGCATGCATGTGGGTCCACATTTAATTACAGGGGTGTTTTGGTAATTTGGCCCATTGAGGGCATAATTGTATATTTGTATGCATGTCGGTGACATATTGTTGAGACCACATTATAATGTGGGTTTGTTCGAGCTATTCGGCATGAGACGATCTTGGAATATTAATTAGCGGTCTAGTCATAACAGGTTTAAGTTCGGGACTCGGGGTGAATCTCGAGGTGATTTTAATGATTAGAGCATTACCGGGAGTTAAAGGGTAACATGATGTGAATTATTGGTGATTGTTGGGTGGTTGGGGGTTCTGAATATAGCGCTGGGGCACTAGGGAGCAGCGCTGTAGCGCTACTCAGTTCCTCCAGAATCCCGTTTTGAGTGTTTTTAAGGGTTTTTGGCTCGGGGTTTCAATCCTTAAGGCCCGGGATCGAATCTACTCACCGTGTGGGCATGTTTCGAGGTCTCGAGAGTGGGGTTTAGGTTTAGACCCTTTCATTGTTGATTTTTGCTAATGGAGGTTATAATTGGTTGTGATTAGGTAACTGTTAAGGGACCAAAATGTTGATCGTTCTCAGGATTCATTCTTATTATATTTCTCGCTCGAACCGGAGGTAAGAAAACTGCACCCTGTGTATATGACATGCATGATTGTTGTTGATGCATGTTGGTTGATAAATGTGGACATTGATTGCATATTAAATGCTAGTAGATATTGTTTACTTGTGTATGGCACTGATTAGTCAGGGACGGCACTGGTCGCGTATCACTGACCTAAGAGTCAGAAACGGCATAAGCGTCCTGAACGCAGGGCCGAATGAAGATTAGATATAATCGATATCAGCGTTGAATGACTCTAAGGCATTAATGCTAGACCGACCCTAAGGTCGATGAAACTTATAAGCGCTTGGCTAGTCTAGGACTAGTTACTTAGAGCCAGGGCCAAAGGCCTAGGGGATTGCTTGTCACATGGCTAGGGAACGGTGTTCCATGGTTATGACTCTATGGTCATGAGGTAGGTTATGTTGATGACTAGTCATCATGCACCTAACCTGTTTAAGCTAGTGAGAGGATTATCGTCACATGGCTATTGGGAACTGAACCCACCTTAGTGACTTTGCCAATTGTCACTACTCTATTCTGGACTGAAAGTCCTAAATGATTATTATGATCATTGTTGATATTATATCATGTTATATTGTGTTTTTTTGCTGGGCCCTGGCTCATAGGTGCAGGTAAAGGGAAAGAAAAGCTCACCCAGCCTTGAGTGGAGAACTTAGGTGGTGATGTGTACATATGCGGCCGCTTGACCACCACGGCCAAGGAATTCTCAGAGGAACTAGGGGGTTTACCCTATTTTTGCCGCTTAGGTCAGCGGGTTTGTAAATTTGAAACAGTAATGACCATTTTGAATTGTAAATAACTTGTAAATATTTTGATGGGCCCATGAACAGCTTTATGTATTAAATAAAAATATATCATTTCCTTTTGATTGATTTTCCACCTTAGCCTGTTAATAACACTTTGTTTTTAACCAAATGACTCGGGTAGCGGGTCAAATTTTCGGTTCACCGTAACTGTTCTGGAGTAACCAGGGCGTCATAGAAAAGTCACCTCCAACTTTGCCAATTGAAAAATTGTTGCAAGAGTTGATTTGTTCATTATAACAAGTAGAGTATTTTATCTGTTTTATAAATGGTAAAATAAACTTCCTTGCTTAAGAGTTACAAAAGTTAAAAGAGAGTACTCTACTAATCTGGATATATATAAAACAATGAGAATCATTACAAAAGTTATGACTTCCAAGTAGTAAATAAAGTTAGGAGATCGCAAAAGAAGATCATGATATCCATGGCCATATACATATGAATATCCATGATGATCAACACGGTCCATTATATATATATATATATATATATATATAGAAAATTGTTGTATTTTTTTAATGAACGAAATACTCTGTTAATATATCTATATATATATATATTTATAACTAAAGTTGAACTCTTGCACACAGGAAAGCTGAGTCGAATCAACCAAGGATTGGAAATTGTTCTCGGACACTTGCCTTCTTTTTAAGAGAGAGAGAGAGAGAGAGAGCAACATATGGAACATAGAGAGACACCTTTGGGGACACCCATCAAGAAGCCTCTCAAGCTCAACGCATGTCAACTCCTGCCAAGTTACATTAAATAACTCATCCGAAGTTACGTTACATCATTTATACCAAAATAACAAAAAAATCACATTACATAATATATTTATATATTTTCTTGGTGTTTCATTCTAATTAGCTAACAATTTTTCTTGTTATTTTTCAAAAATAATGGTAGTTTATTTATTTTCTTGGTAAATTTCGTGACATTTAAAATATTATGTTTTTTCACGGTTGTTTTTTTTTTAGTTATTTTGTAGTTTATTTTTTGAATATGTTTAATTTTTGTTTGGTATATTTTGGGTTGATGTAATGATATTTAGTTGGTGTCTAATTAAATATATTACTAGTTTAATTTTTTTTGTTTGTAAGATATCCAACAACCAAGTCAAATCAAAACCTTTAAGTCTATTTTTTGTTTTTAATCATATACTGGATGTGTTTCTTTTTTAATATTAGGACATAAAGATTTTGTATATATATATTTGTATTTTCTGGAAATATTTTGTGGTTAATTTTTAGTAATTTTTTAATTTATTTTGGATATATGTTTAATTTTTTTATATATATCTTAATGTTTAGTTGATTTTATATTTTTAGTGTATTTTTAGTAAATATAAAAAAAATTCTATTTTTTATTGTTGTTGTTTAAGTTGATTTTGGGTATATGTTTAATTCTCTGTAAGTATATTTTGAGTTAATGTTCAATTAATTTCTAATTGCTTCAATTTTTAATTTTTTTTTGACACATTTTATAATGCAATGATAAGCTTTTTTATGTTTTTTTGTTATTTTTTTAGTTTATTTTGGGTTTATTTTCATATATTATGATATATATATATTTAGTTTATTTTTTACACATTTTACAATATAGTAATAAGTTTTTCAATGTTGTTTTTTAGTTTATTTTTTGTTGCTGCAACATGTTGATGTTTACTTGATTTGCATGTGTGTTTTTCAATATTGTATTATTGTGGAATCGCATTTTTGTAATTATGGAATTTTTTTAATCGTATTTTTTAAAACTTGAATTAGTAAAATTGAAAAAAAAAGTCGTAAAAATATAAAAAAATATTTATTAATAAACCCTTAATTATTTGGTATGCAGGAATCTGGAGACGGTAATGAGAATTTGAACACTTTATGATGTTTGGTACTGGGTCAGAATTTTTCTAACCTGGGAAACTGTACTTCAGGGATTTTAACTTATCCTGATTCTTGTTTCAAGTGAAACTCATATGACAAGTAGTTTTCAGATACTCAGAAATATGAAACACTTCAAAATTATTATTATTATTATTTAAAAAAAACAATCTTAAACCAATAATCTTTTAGTTAATGACTTATTTTATTTTTGAAACTTATAATATAAAAATAAATATACATATATCAAAATATAAAATAATAAATAATATTTATTTATTTACAGAAATTGATATATAAAACCTTTATATAATTACTTTAATTCAAAATAATAAATGAAATATTATAAAAATAAAATAAAAGTATTTTTGTATTTTTAAAAATTATACTTGATTATAGTATATGATGTTTGTATTTTTTAATTTTGTTAAAAAAATATTTCACAAGTAAAATTATTTATAAATTATAATCCAATAAAACATTTAGTAATTTTTAAAAATATCATTTATTTTTTATAATTATATTATTTATTATTATAATAAAATATATTATTATATTAATTATACGAAAACATAACAGATTAGTATGCATAACAAAACAAGTCAATAAGACTTTACCCAACCAAACAATTTGTCGTAAGTTTACATACTATCACGTTACCAAACGGCCCCTAATTATAATTATTACTCGAGCCGGCCCAATTTCTTGATCAGAGTTTGGTAGACTGGCTTGGCTTCCCGCTTCAGCTCGGAGCCTCTTAATAGTGTTTCCATAATCATAGCATCATGTAGAAGAAGCAAAGGACGAGTGAGTAAAACACAGACCAAATTCTAGGGTTTGATTCTGCCCCCAATTCTCTACCATATAGGGCTTGATTGATTGATTTCTTCTTCCCCCAATTCCCTTCCCATGGACGATATGGCCGCCTACTACCCTCCTCCTCAGCCTCAACCACCACCTCCAGCTTCCTCTCACTACCCATATTACCAACCCCCACCGCCACCTCATCCGGTGGCGCCTCCGCCTTCACACCACCACTTGCCTCCGCCCTACTTTCCTCATAATCAATCTCCTTATTCATCCTACGCGCCACCGCCTCTTCACTCACCTGCCACCCACGATGAGGTCCGAACCCTCTTCGTTGCCGGGCTCCCGGAGGATGTCAAGCCCCGAGAAATCTACAATCTTTTCCGCGAGTTCCAGGGTTACGAGTCCTCTCATCTTCGAAACCCCTCCCAAACATCTCAGGTAGAATTAACTCTTTGCCAATTGAACTTTTGAAATAGTTCGTTTGTGTGCCCATTGATATTATGATCATTTTTACTAATCCATAATGGGGAGAAAGGAGAGAGGCAAAAAAAAAAAATTCTTCTAAACCACATTGGGAAAGCAAATGAGAATGTATTTGATTTCATTGCTTTATTCCAACCTTTCCTTTTCCATTTTTTCTTCTCGTTATAATAAATGTAAAGGTGCCTTTTTTGTAGTCTTCATTGGTTAGTGCTCTGATGTTCTTCCTGTGGCAGCCATTTGCTTTTGCTGTTTTTTTGGATCAGCATTCTGCAATCGGGGCGATGCAGGCGCTTAATGTAAGACATCGTGCTGTGTGAACTGTTCTACATTATTCTGAATAGAAATCTTTGTGATATAGAATGCGGCGGTGGTGCCATGTTGGGGAGCTCAATTGTTGGAATGTAGTTTGTATTCGAAGTCAAGATTGCGATGTTGGTGTTTAATTTATTGAGCGCATCAATATAGGTGACACGTAGGGGATATAGCTATAATGTGGTGCTGCTAGTTACATTGCTTTTCATCGTGATCACAGCAATGCAATTGTTCTATGAAACTTTTATAAGACTCTGGGGCTTTACTTTAGGTCTGAGAACTCGTACACATGGGTATGTAATGAGTTCAACACTAGTAATAGATAGTGTAGAAGTTTTTCCACATGTTAGGCTCACTTTGTTTTGCTAGTGGCAATTGGTACTGTAAAGTGATTTGGATTTTACACTCCCACTCTTGTGGATGCTGTTGACAAGTTTGTAGATGCAGTAGATAAGTATTTGCATTAAGTCTATAAAATAGGCTACGGTATTGTATACCTAAGCCTAATAAGGACCATTGATTAAAATTTGTAAATGCTGTTTCTAGGGAATGGTATTTGATCTTGAGAAGGGGTCAACACTTTACATTGATCTAGCCAAATCAAATTCTAGGCCAAAGCGATCAAGAGCAGGTGTTTTTCTTGTTTGGACTTGTTACTCTTTTTTCTATTTCAATTATTCCAATGGTTTGATTGTTTCTTATCTGAACTCTGTTTCTTTGCTTGATCATTTCAAGTAGATGATGAAAGGTTTGGCTCAGATAAGAGAGCTAGAGGGTCTTCATTTCCAAGAGCGCCTACTGATTCAAGTGAGTGTATTCTACAGGATCTCTTTACACCTCTTTTACCTTATTTGCTCTATGCATAGTAAAGTTTTTCACTATTTCTTCTCTCATCCAACTCTCACTCCCTGTCAATTCGTGTGGGACTTTATTATTTGATGACCGATTTATATGTTAGAGTTAAAATTGTTAGTCACATAGAGGACACGTTCTTTTAAAAGGCTCACAATGCACATGTTTTGCACGCTTGGACACTAGCAGGTGTTGGCAGCATGCACATGCCTGGAATGGGTAATTCTGCTTACAACATTGGTTATCCATCTACACCAAGGTCATCTGCACTACTTAAGCACATTTTTACCATGTAGAAGAGATTATGTCTATTTTAATAATCTGCACATTTGTTTATTACTTCAAGCTGAAAGGTCAAGGGTATAGTGAAATTAAGTGCTTTGTTCCCTGAATTTAAAGTACATCTATTGATCTTTCAGAGTTCCATTTTTATTTTATATGGTCGAACATGTACTAATTACTTATCATTTTGTTATTTGCTAAACCATTTAGCCAAAGGAATTTGGACAGCAGAGCTGTAAATGACATAGGTCCTCCACATTCGGTAGAGTTATTTTTCTCTTACCCTTCCCTTTTTCTTAAGATATTGTTTGGTTTATTACATCAAAACTGATTTTTGGGTTTTCTGTTGCACTTCACATCTTTAATGTTATGATTGTCTTCTTTTATAATTGATTTATTGCTGTAGTCTAACCTTAAACTGGAATACTTGGTGCATGATATGATCATGATTGTTCTCCAGTTTAGAAGAGTAATTACTATGATCTCTTACACTGACAGCATAATTCTTCAGCATCGCATTTACCACTCAATAGTCCTCCATGCCCAACTCTTTTTGTGGCCAATTTGGGGCCATCTTGTACCGAACAGGAGCTAATTCATGTATTTTCAAGGTTAATACATTATTTTCATCTTATTTATTATTCTTTTTTAAAAGACTTAGATTTCTGATGTTATTTTGTTTTGTTTAATGTTTCTAATAGATTCCCTGGGTTCTTGAAAGTGAAGATGCAAGGCACATATGGGGCTCCAGTTGCATTTGTTGACTTTGAGGTACTAGATCTTTCGTTTGTGGTTCTAGTTTTTCTTGAAACAAAATCCAATTTTTTTTTCATGTTCTACATAAGATTAAACGCTAAATCCATGCAGGATACTGCTTGTTCAACTGGGGCCCTAAATCATCTTCAAGGCACAATTTTATACTCTTCACCAGCCGGTGAAGGCATTCGATTAGAGTATCCTTTTTTCTCTCTTACTGCTCTCTCTCTCTCTCCCTTATTGCTTTTGTTCCCTTCTTGGTAAATACTGTTTAAAGGTCTTTTTCTTAACGAGAACTCTAGGTTTGCAAAATCAAGGATGGGAATGCGTAAGAGGTCAGATTAAATCAAGTGAACGAGGACAATAGCTGTGTAGAGCAAAGTTGTCCTCCATGAAATTTCTTCTAGATCTTCGAAATTATTTCGTTCAATGTCAAATAGTTGATCGAATTTTAGTTACCTTATAGTACTGTGTACCAAATTTATGTAGACTAGATATAAGGCAAAGCAGTGGCCCTCATCATAATATATTTTTCTTCTTAAATGAAGGCAAATTATGTAGTCCCTCTGTTCATTTTGAGGTGTGAGTACCCTCTATGCATTTTTAGCCATTAGATTTTTTTGTAAAAGTGAAAAGTTAAATCCTATGGTTGAGACTGATTGAGGGGTAAGACTCTTGTTCAAAATGGGTAACCTTCTGAATTTTTTTGGGAAGATGTACTTTTCTTATTAAAATTTTGAGAAACTTCAATATTTTTAACCTTAGGAACTAATTGTTTTGGGCTCAATTAAATTTTTGTCTTAAAATAGTCTAACCAATTATATTTTGACACTTGTAATGTTTAGCTATATTTAATGTATTTGATTTTTTTAACCAAATATCAATAGTTATTAATATCTAACCATAAAATGAGACCTTTTAATTATTACATTCTCTCTATAAATTTATAATGATTTTTACACTCATTTTTCTCTTATAAATTTAATTTAGAGTTAATAATATAAAAAAAAAAAATCAAAGAAACTTCCTTGTCATAATTTTTTTTTTCAATTTAAAAGCTAATTAATGTTCCCTTAATATCAAGAGACTAAAAAGATCTAAATATTTCTTTTACTACTAATACTATTATTCTTCTGTTAATGTTATATATTAAATATAATATATATATATATAAAAAAAATTAGGTTAGTTGGAAATTTTCGGCAATTGAGAAATTATAATCTTATTTTTTTTGCATGATGGTGCAAATTATAGTTATAATATACATCTTGCCAATTTAAAAAAAAAATTGAATAATTTATGGTATCGAAATGAGAGTTTAAATAGTTTTGAATTTTGATTTCGACACTGTAAATTTTTCGAAAATTGGCAAAATGTCTACTAGAATTATCATGTACATTATCATTAAAAAAAATTGGGTTATAATATCTTTAAGTACCAAAAATAGAAAACATTCCTACAGTAGGGGGCAAAAGCAGTGCCAGTCCGAAACTCCATATATATATATATTTACATGTATTTTTATAAATAAGGCTATTTAATTTTTTTCTCAAAATTTTAAAATAGTTTAAATGAATTAAAAATATATATCATCAAATTATTATTTTAAAAATAACATTGAAGACTTAAAATTAATCTTGTAACATTTAGAAATTGTAATGTTAGTTAACGATATATATATATATATATTTAAAATAACAACGTAACATATATTTCTTTTATATTAAATATATATTAAAGACTTAAGATTAATTGATTATTTGTATTTATTGATTATTAACATGTATCCAAATATTTATATAATTTACTAGGTAAAAGCGCTTAGTTTTAAAATTGTAAACATTATCTATAATTTTAATAAAAATTGGTTCATTGATTTTTTAAGAATATATATATATAAAATAGAATGAATTATAATTCTATAGTAAATTTTATATCAATAATCTCTACATATATGACATCTAAACACAACGTTGACATAGATATATATTTACATGACTACATGAAATATATATATAATACAATAATATTTTTAAAAAAAATTAATAATAGAACTAATAAAATAATAGAAAAAATCATAGTGTAGTCAGTAGTATATATGCATCAATTATTTTTAGTTTCTAATATATCTCGCAATATCCTTTGGTGAATTTAATGAAGAAAAAAAGTTTCAATCACTTGATAAAAAATAAACTATCACACAAATTTATAAGATAAACAAATAATATGTATGTCTTTATTTACATATTATTTTTAAATAAATATGATTCAAGTATTTAAATTATCATAAAATATCTTTAAAATATTATATTTTAATTAATTAATTAATTAATTTTTGTTTAAGTTTATGTTTGTTCTAGTTTTTAAATTTTGCAGTGACAACAAAATATTATATATTATATGTTTAATATAATATTAAGTTTAATTAAATTTTATTTAAGCTATAAAATGTATGATTTTATTATTTTTAAATAATTATCATTGTAAAATATCTCAAAAATATCATATTTTAATTTATTTAATTAATTAATTATTTATTTTATTTAAGTTTAAGTTAGGTTTACAATCAACTATTAAATATAAGAATATTCGGTTAAAATTAACTGTAAAAAAATAAAAAACAGTTAAAACCAATAATTTTTGTTATCTACACACTTTTTATATAGAAGAGATAACGATTTAAATATATTGTTGAATTATATAAAATATAATAATATTTTACCTATGATTTATTTTTCCTTCCAAGAATAATAAATATATATTTAAAAAATAATTATGTTTTTTAAATTTTGAAAAACAAATCAATTGAATTTTGATAAGAAAAAAAAAATAGTTATAACTAAATTTAAAGTAATGTGCATAACTCTTTTAAAACAATCAGTCCTGAAAACAAAATTATATTATATAAATATATAAAACGTATATTTAAGGAAATAATTTCAAGTCTTGTGAACAAAAAAATATATAGTTTAACTTAAAAAAAAAGTTATTATTAATTTATAATATATATTTAAAAAAAGTAAAAATAAAAAGAAATAATAACTTTCACATATTAGTTATATATATAATACTTATGAATATGTAGTTAGAGTTAAAACAAATTTAATAAATTATATATAATATTGCCTATTCGATCCAAATTTAAATATTTGTAATGGTGTAATAAATGAATTAACGATTATATTAAGAAAAAAGTTGTACATTTTTTAAGGAAAAATTTGTACATTTTTATACATTAATTTGAATTTGAAGGCAAAAGAAAAAAACCAAAATAACAACACGCTTGGGTTGAGAAAACAAGTATTGTAAAAAGATTATTATATTCATTAACAACTAATATTAATGGTTTTAATTTTAACAATGTAGGTAAACACATAGTTATTATTATTATTTTTAAGGGAAAAAACATAGTTATTTTGTCATTTATGAGTATGTTGACATTGTTTTTCGTCAACTTGAGAACATAAGAGCATAAATTCAACAAGAGAGATATAATAAAATAAATAACACCATATTTTATAGTGGTTCGGCCCCAAAAAGATGGCATATGTCCACTTAGTCACTTTTATTAATATTTAAGCTTGAAGAACCATAATTTCCGCCGAACTTGCATCGCTGGTTATTCTATAGTGTTCCTTCGCTTTTATATTACATAAGGACGGTTTATACAAGAATGAAGTTTTTGCATTATTAATTGCCTCCCCCAGATTTATATCTCATCTCCTCTTATTTATAGTGAGGAGATTAGAGTTACAACTAGATCATGGGTCTAAGTTATTGGGCTTAGCCCGCAAATAATACATCACAACACAAATACAGTTATATTTTGATAAATGACGGCACTGTATTCCTACACTAAGTCTGTTAGCACAGATGTTGTGTGTTGAATAAACAAGATCCTCTTGTTAGCGTGTAATGGTTGCCTTGTGCGAACAGAGGTTGAAGAATGTGGCTATGTGACAAATCCCTTTTGTTAGCGCTTGGTAGTTTGCTTGTGTTTCGTGAGAAAAGGAACTGCTTTGTGCTTCGTGAGAATAAGAACTGCTTTGTTCTTTGTGAGAACAGGAAGGTTGTAGGTTCTGTTCATCATCCCTTTCTAACTGTTATTTTTTTTTAAATGTCATAAATGCCCAAAAATTGGTATAACATTTGCCTCCCAAGTCAGTTTTTGTGCTTTGCACAATTCTGGCTTAGTTATATGAGCAATTTCACCATTTTTTCTTGGTTATACACTTAAATGACATTTTAGTAAAATAACTTTTCTCTTTAGAAACGAACACTTCTGATTGTTCTATAAGCACTCTTTTTTTACCGCCACCTTTGGGCTTGTTTATACTTGCACTCCTCAAATGAGTTATAAGACCACTATTTTTCAAGGATTCTAGGCCCAAACTTTGCAAACCCTAAGCCCAAAGACCTATTGTTGTTCACTTAGAGACTGAACTTAGGTTGCAAAAACAAGTAGCCGCCAGCCCTTTTTGACTTTTCATGAACTTCGTAGTCTAGCCGGAAAAGGAACACCATGGGAGGAAAAGCTTATGTCACTGGCCAAAGCGCAGCTATCATCACCAGAGAATGAGAGTTCTTGCCGCCACCTCTCTACTCACTTTATTGTGTATGTTCTTCTAGCTTATGCAATTGGTTGTAATTTTAAAACTCTTAACATTTTGCAGCTTTGAAGCCACATATACGAACTACCCAAAGGTACTGCAACTTTTGGACTCACCTTGCCGAGACCATCTTTGTTTGCAGCCATCATCTTTGGTAAGTCCTCATTTGCTTATCATTGCCTCTTTGAGATATTAACTTCTTGTATATGCACAAACAAATTTTTACCATATGTACACAAGCACACGAACTAGTACACTTTACCGTTAGAGAAGATCATCTCTTGGTCGCCTCTTGAATATTGATATTCTTACCAAATAAACACACGTCCGAATAGATTTTGAACTTCTTGTTTTCCATAGTTTGTTATCAATTCACTAGCATTAATGGTCTTAAGCGAATAGACACCCTTTGCATTCACCACTAACGAACAAGTCCAACATCAAACGTAGACAAACATGTATCATTTCTGGTCGCCCACGTTTACTATCTCGTATGAGAATTCCGCCAGTAGAGTAGAGGGTCAATTCTTTCCTTGTTTACTAGTATAGGAGAACAAAGCATTTTTCCTCTACTTGTGTTCGCCTAACTTTAGTTTCATAGAGCATGTATGATTGGTCTTTTGATATAAGCACACACATGAACAGTTAGCTTTTGTTCGCTCCTCATAGTGTGCAAACAAGTTCTATCTTGTTGTGTGAAAGAGAAAAAGTTTCCATGTTCCTTCTTGCTTTGTTCATTTCCATGAATAAGAATAAAGATGATTAGCCCTCTCCCAATTATTTGAATGAGTTGATGCCGCTAGAGTAGAGGTTTCAAATTCTTACTCGTTTCTAGGCACACAAACAAACAATTAGTCTCTGTTCGTTCCCTACATACAAATTAAAATAAGCAAACCTTTTTTTCGATTCTGTTCTCATCTGGTATGCATAGGTAGGCCTTGCACGAATAGGATCCTAAGTAACTCCACGTTGCTTTATGTGAATAGGTTCTCATAACCCATTTGATATGATGCTTGTTCGCCCAATCATTGAACGAATCGAATAGAATAATGCAAACAAACAAGACCCTATGATTCACAACCTTTACCTTTTATTCACACCATTTATAGTATAGGCAATCAAATAAGATGTTTCTCCAAAGCCATAGGTGAATAGGTTACATCCTTGAACATATGCGAACAACCCCACCTATGTCTTGGTCCAATCCACCTTTTATGAATAAAACGAGCAGTTACTCCTTGTACAAAATAAACGAACGAACATGCCTTCCTTTATTTTCCTCATGCTTACTTATTATGAGCGAGTTTACTTGTTCTCACAAAGTATAGACTTCTCTGCAAGCTAGATCATTTTTGTATTTTAGTATCTTTTTGGTTTTGTTTGCCCTAGCTATAGACTTGTGGGCGAACATGCCTCATATTGTGTATGTGCGAACATAATCTTTTTTTTTTCTTTCCTCTTCAGGTACTCAGTTTACACGATCTTAGAGCTGTCTGGTTTCTTTTACAATTTGGTTAGACCTCTTTCTCCGAAGTGTATAGGGATTTGTTCATCCCTATTTGCTTTTGATCTGTGACCAAGTCCATGCCTCCCAAGAAATCAAGAGCTTTAATGAAGAGAAAAAAGGTTGACTATACCGAAAAAGAACCTGGAAAGATCTTTAGCTCGAACGGTTTTGTAACACCATGATCCACCTTCTCTTCAAGTGACTTGTCCCCTCTAATAGGTAAGTATGTGCATATTGGAGAACTCGGACTTAGAATCTCTGTTAACGATGAGCAAGCAGGCTCCCCACTAAACGGATATACCGCTTGGAGTCCCATGCATTGCCAAGCAGGTTCCTTCCTTCCACTTCATCTGTACTTTGTGGAAACATGTGACTATTTTAGAATAGCTCCATTCCAACTGACACTAAACAGTTTCAGATTATTGGCACTGCTGGGTATTTTGCATAGAGTGTTAGATTGGCCTCCCCCTAATGCTTTGGAAGCTCACTATTTGTTCAATATCAAGTCCAACTGTGTATTAGGTTATGAAGGATTCTACCACTTGTGTAGCTATTCTGGTGGAGAACTCCTCAAAGGTGGTGTTTCCAACCCTGGTCACTACTTTAGTCTATACTTTTTTACCAATGTCGTCCAGTCCGAGCACAGGTCATTCTGTGATATTGGTAAGTGTCTGGTTGTTTCCCTTTAATAAGGTTATTTGTTTGCATCCTTCACTGTATGCTCACTTTGTTGTTTCAAGTCACTATAGGCGAACAACTCCAACCTCTGAGATGCAAGAGTGTCTTTCTCAGTTATGGTGATTGGGTGGCAAGTATAGAAATGTGTATTTCCTCATCAATGATAATAATCTGCGATTGGTCGGTCTTCTTGAACCACACCAGTCATTGGATCATCTATCTCCCCCTCCAGAGTTTGACTAGGTTCCTTTTTCTGAGGTTCGGGAGTCTAATGAGAGGCGATCACATGAGGTTATTGTTGTTCATGACAAGCCTGAGTCAGTTCATTTTGAGGTTTCATCTGCTTGTTCTTCCCCAAGCAGTCTTTGTTCTAGGTTGCAAAACTGTTTAGAGTTTGACTTATCGCAAGCTCCTCTCCCTTCCAAACCTTTTAGCGATGTGGGAGGTCCTGGTCTATCTCTTAGAAATGAGGAATTTTCCCTCCCTCATTGGTTGGATGAATACTTTCTAGAGGAAACTTTTACTAATAGTCCTTCTGGTATACTATTTTTTCTTAATTGCATTATAACTACTATATATTTTTTGCATCTTATCTGACCACATTTTCTTTCAGAAAGAGACATGAATGCTCGAGCATTGTTCGGTGGCCCTGAGGTTGTAGGTGCAAGGGCTAACAAGAGGAGGAAGCAATTAGCGAGCAAGGATAAGGGGAAGCTTGTAGAGTCTTATTCTATTTGTTCAGGCTAGAGTTGGCCTCTAGCTGGGGTTACACCGCTAGCTCATGCGACGACTGCTAGTGTGGTTCCCACGACCAGGTCCCTATCTTCCATACTACATTCTCGTGTTCAAATGGTGGTACCCCGATTTGAGGAGGATATTTAGAGTGACCAAATATGGGCAGAATGGTACTTCTCTGGAGTTTTCGTCCCCAATGAGATCGTTCGCCATTCTATTGCCAACACTGTTCAGGTGTGGTTATTCTCTTATTATTGTACTTGTTATATTTCTGATTAATTTTCTGTATTGATCTCTATTTATCCCTCGCAGACAATGATCACGTTGACCAACCTATTAGAATCTATCGAGCAGTTAAAGAAGGACAAGGAAGATACATGTCGTACCCTCATGCCTGATAGACATTTTTCGTGGTGAGAGGAATATTTGTAGAATTGAGCTTGAGCAACTCAAAAGCTCTTCTTGTACTAAGATCAATCAACTAAAGGCTGAGAATGACCATCTCCAGAAGTCTCATGCTGCTGAGGTTGAGCAACTTAAAGCTATTGCGAAAGTTGATCGCCTTCAAACCCTTGAAGAAGAAGGAGAGAACTTAAATAACATGTTCTTTCAGGTCTTGAAACACAATCATCGTATTGACCTATCATTTCTGAATGGAGGAGAGATGTCCTTGCTAGAGGCATGCAAACAAAGAATTTATGAGGAGGAAAATGCTTCCATTCGCATCTCATTAATGTAGTCAGGGGATGGTGATGTTGCAAGGTCTGAAGATCTCGCTATCGGCCTTTCTGATGACCTTTTATCTACCTCTGGCGACCACACCCTTGAGCCTAATTCCTGTTAGTTTAGTCTCTGGTGCATTATATGTTTGAGAATTTTTTATTGGCACACTCTTGACTCTTGATTTTCTATTTTAGTCTGTACTTGCATGCCAACGAACATACCATTTTTCCTTTTGTTCTTAGTGCGAATAGACTAATTTTCCTTTTGTGCATGATGCGAACAAAGGCTTTTTACATGTACCAACGAACAGACTAGTTTGCCTTTTGTGAATGGTGCAAACAGCTTGTGTGTTTTTATATCTGCTTTTCCTCTTTTCATGGCTAGTGTTTGTCTCACCTTTAGCCTTAGGCGAGGAGACACAATTTCGTCTTTGTAGGTAGAACAAATAAGACACCAGCAGGCACATTTTTGCCTTTCTGGGTAGAACGAACAAAACACTTTTTTGGAAAATTTGTAAAAAATTTATCTTATCTTGTGTGTTCTTATACCCTATATGCCCCCAAGTGATTGAGGAGTCTCGATCCTTGATCACTTGTTAGCAAAATTCATTTTTCGTCACCATAGGCTAACAAAATCACTATGTTCGTTTCATATATATAAACATAGTCGAACAAGTTATGCTATGCGAACAAGCCATTAAAGGTTATTCCTCAAACTGGTAGGCGACCAGAATTGGAGGTTGTCCTTTAATAGTGATCAATCGTAGTTTGAAAGTTGTCCTCTTTCCTAACAACGATTTGGTTTTGAGGTTATCTTCTAAATTGCTAGAGAGTAAAATTTGAAGTTATCCTAGATCAAAGTTCAAGGTTATCTTCTTTTCTGAAGATGCTTCCGAGTTAGTGTATCACTCAGTTCGAGCATGGTTCAACCAGGTTTAAGTGTTTGCTTAATAGACACCTGTTAGTGTTTAGGCCTTATACCTGGTTAGGACCAGGATCTTATAGCTTAATAGCTTACCTGTTATTATTCAGGTCTTATTCGTGGTTAGGACCAGGATTTTATAACTTTGATTTTTTCATGTTAGTTTATTAAGTTTTATTTGGATTCATCCTTGATAATCTGAGTTATTGTTGTAGCTCGATTTTTATTTCCAAATTTCACTTTTATACTAACTTGAATTTTTTAGAGCTTGATTGCGTTATTTAAACTTTCAAGTACATATACTTGTTTCGTTTATTATCACAATCACTATGCATACTTACTTCAACATATAAGTATGATGAGCTTATAATTGCTTGAAACTCATACTCCTTTATTCATAGAAGCATGATAGGTTATAATAATTCTTAAAATTTTGTTTCACAAAAAATTTGTAATATTTTTCCTTTTATGCTCGGTTATCTCCATACTTTAAATTTTTTCCAAAATTTCTAGACAACCTTTTTACTTAAAAGATGTATAGATTTTCTCCGAGCTCGTGGTATGGTTAGATCCAACACCTATATGCCCCTAAAGTAACCAAATTATAAGTCTTGAATTATTTTCTCCTCGAGTTTGGGCTGGTTTTATAGTGCGAAATTCATAGTTATCCTCTTTAATGATTATAATCAGGATTCGAGGTTATCTTCTTTTTTTTCCGATAATAATTAGAATTCGAAGTTTCCTTTTTCATGATTATAATCAGGATTCGAGGTTATCTTCTTCTTCTTCTTCTTTTTTCCGATAATAATTATAATTCGAAGTTGTCCTATTTCATGATTATAATCAAGATTCGAGGTTATCTTCTTTTCTGATAACGATCAGAATTCGAAATTATCCTCTTTCGTGATTATAATCAGGATTCAAGGTTTTCTTCTTATCTGATCGCGGTCACTTTATAAAGCAATCTTTAACAGTGATCCCTCTGAGAATGGATCTTTGTTCATACCTGTAACGCCCTACTACCTTAGAGATGTTACCATGTAATTTTAAAATGTGTCATTAACTCACTAATTGAGGTATTAGACCAAAGCATATGATTAACTAAAGTAAAGACTCATTTAAATAAGAATTCAGTATAAAAGTTTGGACATTCATTTAAATCATAAAAGTGTTACATTGGGATCCCAAAATATTATTTAAAAAATATTTACAATCCAAAAGTTAATGTACAGTTGACCTAGGTGACAAAATCGAACGTTTATAATGCGTTTCCCCAAAACAACCCCATCTGTGGCGGCCAGGTAGGCCAAACTTGTACTCTCCACTACATGCCCTCCAAATCATGCTTGGTCAGCCTTTCCCTTGCCCTTACCTGCACCAAGAGCACTCTTAAGTCAAGGCCCAACAAGAAAACTCCACACACATAACATATAACAATTCATTCCAGTAAATGCATAACCTTAGACAGATACAACTGACTATTCATATAGCGGCCTATGCCGATCAAGGTGCTTTACCAGGCACCAAGTTTACGGTCTTCATCGAACGGGTGAGTAAACCACCCTTGATGGGCTTGCCATGGAGGCCTGCATTCAGCTTGCTTATTGTCGTTCCCGGCCTTTGCCGATCCCAGCCTTCGTTGATCTCGGCCTTCGCCGATAAGTCATATACACACAAACATGGCATAACGATTATAAACATCTATACATAACACTAAACACAGATAATCGGGTCATGCCTTGCTCTACGGGCACAAACTGCTTTCTTACCTAAGTCTCGATCTAACAGTACCTGGCGATCCCGAGCACAATCCCTAATCCCGAGCCTTAGCAGTAAAACCTAGTCACAACATAATAATAAATAACCATCACAATATAAACTGATTAAAAACCTTCGATATAATATACTAGCCTCTGGGACCTCGAATTCTACTAAATCGGGTAGTAGGATCCTTCCTGAGCCTAAAACCCCTAATTGGCCACTATTTTCCATGTGAGCCACGACCCTCCTCAAGTCAGAGAGCTCGAGGCTCTCACCTGGGGGACAAGGGTTGCGGCGCACCTCAGCTTGCGCCGCGGCACCTGGATGGTTTCAGAGACCCGTAAGGCCTTCTGGGTTCATGCGGGCCGCAGGTCGAGCTCCAAGACCCAAAATTTCCCTGCATTTTCTCGAGCCAACTCCACTTAAATTCACTCTAATCCATACCTAAACTCAGAGCCACGACTAGAACTCATATCAACATAACCTAATCAATATAATTACCCCAAAACTACTCCATACCCTCACCAAAATCCAAAGTTAGCCCAAAATTTAAACCTCAAGAAATCCCCCTAAATTATAGTAGAAAACTCAACAAAAATCAGCATAAAACTCTTACCTTCACTGAGAATTCAACCTTGAGCTAAACCCCAAACACTTCAAGCTTCAAGTTCCTCAAGTCCTGAGCCAATTCCCCAAGAATTCCCTAAGCCTCCAAGCACACCAAGGGAGAGAGAGTGAGTCGAGTAGAGAGAGAGGGAGTGAGAGTGTTCTGCTTCTTTCCCAAGTATTCTTATGAGATTAAGTCCAACCAAGTTTATGATTAGCCTCAAAATGACCAAAACGCCCCTTAGATCAATTCTAGCCCTTTTAATACCACCAAGGGTAAATCTGTCATTTGCCACATTCCCACTAATTCCTCGAGTATTCCTATAAATCCCCAATTAATTCTGGCATACCCAAATAACCGCTAAATAACTACCCGCTGCCTAGTAGACCCCGAATACGTACTATGTTCCCAAAATACCCCTAGGCTCACCCCGAGCCCCGTTGTGACTATTCTGCTAATCTGCTTACTAGGATCACCTCAGACCACACATCTCAAATATATCTCCACAATATTGTGGCCTCAAGCATAACACACATATAATTACATTTATGCCCTCAACAGGCCAAAATTACAAATATGCCCTTATTAACAAGGACGGACTCGAGTGCATATTTAATTCACCTAACACATGCATATATATATATATATATTCACATTATATTATAACTCAAGTAATTAAGTACTACTGCACATATATCACAATTAATTACATAATAATAAAATTAAATCAATTAATTCCCTCCCGGCACGCTAATCAAGGCACTAAGCCTTATTAGCAGATTTGGGGCATTATAACTATCCCCTCCTTATAGAAATTTTGTCCTCGAAATTTACCTAAATAGTTCGAGATATCGATCCCGCATATCAGACTCAAGCTCCCAAGTTTCCTCTTCTACCTTGCTGTTTTTGCATTTTCTCCCACGTTCTACCAAACTGAACTAAGAGCATACAGAGCCACTCCGATAGTCTCCTGATAACTGTTGTTATAAGAAAACTCAATCAAAGGGAGATACTTACTCCAGGATCCCCCAAAGTCCAACACGCATGCCCGCAACATATCCTCCAGTGTTTGAATCGTCCTCTCAGACTGTCCATCTGTCTGAGGATGATAAGTTGTACTGAATCTCAACTGCATGCCCATAGCCTTTTGTAGGCTCTCCCAAAACTTAGAGGTGAAGGTGGGGTCCCTATCAGTCACTATCGATCTCGGAGTCCCATGGAGACGCATGATCTCCTTCACATACAACTGAAGGAGTATGAACTTTTCCTACCTCGAAGCATAGCTGTATACTACAAAATTTTCCTTGTCTGATGGACGACTCAGTAGCGGAGTGGGGATCAATCTCTACTTCAACTCCTTGAAACTATTCTCACATCTACCTGTCCAGACATACTTGGTCTTCTTACGCGTCAGCTCAGTCAATGGTGTGGCTATTCTGGAGAATCCCTCAACAAAACGACGATAGTACCTTGCTAATCCCAATAAGCTTCTAACCTCTGGTACACTGCTTGGTCTTGGCCAATCCCTCACTGCCTCTATCTTGGTTGGGTCCACCAGAATCCCCTCCTTACTCACAACGTGGCCCAGAAATGTCACTTGGGGTAACCAGAACTCACATCTACTAAACTTATCATAAAGCCTATGCTTTCTCAGTTGTTGTAGTACCAAACGAAGATGTTGCTCATGTTTTGTCTCTGATTGGGAGTACACCAGTATGCCATCAATGAATATGATCACACACTTATCCAAGTAATCCTTGAAGACCCTATTCATCAAGTTCATGAAAGCTCCTGGGGCATTAGTTAATCCAAAGGACATGACCAGGAATTCATAATGTCCATACCTCATACGAAACGCGATCTTTGGTATGTCCTCCTCCTTAATCCTTAACTGATGGTAGCCAGACCGAAGGTCAATCTTAGAGAGTACCATATTCCCTTGTAGTTGATCAAACAAGTCATCTATCTTGGGTAGTGGATACTTATTCTTAATAGTGAACTTTATTAGCTCTCGATAATTTATGCACATTCTTAAGGGCCCATCCTTCTTCTTGATGAACAACACTGGAGCACCCCATGGTGAAAAACTGGGTCTGATGAATCCTAAGTCCAGTAATTCCTGCAGCTGAATCTTCAGTTCCTTTAACTCTGCTGGCGCCATTCTATAAGGTGTCCTCGATACTGGTTCTGCTCCTGGTGCCAATTCTATGACAAATTCGATCTCCCGGTGTGGTGGCAATCCTGGCAGGTCTGCTGGAAATACATCAGGAAACTCACACACCAGCCTAATCTCACCCGGTTCAACTGAAATGACCCTAGTGGTATCCACTATGTTCGGTATGAATCCTATGAAACCTTCTTGCAATAGGTCTTTAGCCTTCAATGCAAAGATCATTGGTACTCGTGGTCCACTCACTGTCCCCACAAACACAAAGGGTTCCTCTCCTTCTAGGTCAAAAGTTACCATCATTCGCTTGCAATCTACTGTCGCCCCATACTTTGCAAGCCAATCCATCACCAATTCAATTAGATCTACAGACAACTCCCTATTGTCTATCTCTACTGGTAATGTTCTAACCCACCTTCTAGAGACTACCAGTTCCCTAGTCGGCAACAAAGTCCTGAATTCCCTAGCATACAGATCACAAGGTCTACACAAACGGTCTATCACTTTAGCAGATACAAACGAATGAGTAGCTCTTGAATCAATCAATGTTGTAAATGAAGAACCAAAAATAGAAATCTGACTTATCACGACTGAGGGACTAGCCTCAACATCGGTCTGGGTCAAAGTGAACACTTTGGCTTGAGTGAGGTTGTCACTCCTCTTTGGTTCTTCTTTTCTGGATTGTGGGTCATCCTTCCTCAAGCGAGTGACACTCCCACAGATGAAGCATGCTCTGACTCTACACTCCCCCAAATGTCGTCGCCTACACCGTGGACACTCTGGGAAGCTCCTCTAGTTCTTTCCCCCGCCCTGACGGCCACCAAAGGCACCCTGTGCCCTCCTATCTGGACCAGGAGGAATAAAAGAATCTAGGGCCTTTCTCTTCTACTCACTGGGGCCACGACCTCAGCTAGACCCAGTGAAGGGAGGCACCACCTTCGAGCATCACGCCTTGCGGTGCCTTCCTTCCAAATCTGATATTTAGCACCCTCAACAGTAAGGGTTTTTTCTACTACCTGAGCATAAGTGGTAGTCCTTGAATCCAGTGCTATCTTAACATCCCGGGCTATCATTCCATTCAGACCCTATACAAAGCGATCCCTCCGTGCCATATCAGTAGGCACTAGATCCGGTGTAAACTTAGCCAACCAGTTAAACTTCAAGGCATACTCTGTGATGGTCATCCTATTCTGGGTCAAATTGGTGAATTCATCCACATTTGCAGCTCGAACCGAAACACTGTAATACTTCTCATTAAAGACATTCTTGAACTCATCCCAAGTCATAGCAGTCACATCTCTCATCTGAGTCACAACTTCCCACCAGATGTGGGCGTCTTCCCTCAGCTTATAGCTGGCAAAAGCCACCCTCTCGTTCCCTTCCACTCTCATGAAATCCAGGATAGAAGAAGTCATGTTCATCCACTGCTCTACCCGTAGTGGGTATGGACCGGCCTAAAAAATGGGAGGGTGTTGCTTTCTGAAACTTTCATAGAAAGGCTCCCACCTATTCTCCATCACAGGCTGGGTTGGCACTGGTGCCACAGCCTGTGGGACCTGTAGTCCAACATCCCAAGGAGGAGTATGCTATCTCAGATCTCAAAGTTCATCTTCAGTTATCTGAAGTCTAGCTTGCATTTCTGCAAACATATGTTGTCAATTCTATGGGGCAAGTGGAGGGTCCTGAGCCTGGTTGTTATCTTCGGCCATATTGCCACGGAATATTATTAATCGTCGAGGCATAACTTCAATATGCGTACAATCAACGACGTTGCACATCAGGCACGATAGCAACATCCAAAGAAACCACCTCCCAGTTCAATCAATCAAACACAAATATCAAATCAATGCAATGCACACATAGCATAATCGTATATTAGTCAAAGGGGCCATGCCCTAGCATTATATACACTTATCATGCTTTAATTAGATTAATTAGGCAAACAGGGAAACTCAGACAAGAAATAAAACATATATTTTACTTAATACTGACCAACCTTGAGTCGAGCTTGTCTCTAGCAGCGAGCGTACATGTTCGGTCAATCTCTAGGAACCATAATGTAACGACCTACTACCCAGGGACCATTACGGTGTGCATTTTAAACAGTGCTATACTCGCTAATCGAGTCATTTGGCCATAATCGTGTAATTAAGTATGATTAACGGTTTAGGGTTAAATTTTTTTGTTAAGATACAACATTTCACTAAAACGTTTACTGTATACATTTAGATCCCAAAAATATAATTTAAAGGTTAATTACAATAAAATATTTACAACCAGCCGACCTAAGCGGCAAAATCGGGTTTAACCCTAGTTCCTCTTTAAACCCTTAGTCGTGGCAGTTGAACAGCCGCATATGTACACATCGTCACCTAAGCTCTCCAACTCAATGATGGTTCAGCTTTCTTTTGCCTTTACTTGCACCACATAGCACCCGTGAGCCGAAGCTCGGCAAGAAAACTCAATATGCTCATGAACAGGTAATAACATGTTACTAAATCATAATAGGCATGCCTAGCAGTAATAACCCTACTCATGCATGCAAACAACTCCAAATAAATGTTTGTGGAGTCCCGTGCTCTGAGTAGATGACTAATAAGTCACTCGCTACGAGGTAGATGACTAATAAGTCTCTCTGAGGTAGAGGACTAATAAGTCTCTCTGAATAGTTGACTAATAAGTCACTCTATAAATAGATAACTGATAAGACTATCTCCGTATAGATGATTGATAAGTCTATCTCTGTGTAGATGACTGATAAGTATATCTCTGTATAGTTGACTAATAAGTCACTCCCTGAGATAGGTGACTAATGAGTCACACTCTGAATATGTGACTAATCAGTCACACTCTATATAGGTGCCTAATGAGTCATACTCTGGATAGGTGACTAATGAGCCACACTCTATATAGGTGACTAATGAGTCACACTCTAGATAGGTGACTAATGAACTACACTCTGTATAGGTGACAAATGAGCCACACTCTGTATAGGTGACTAATGAGTCACACTCTGGATAGGTGACTAATGAGTCACACTCTTTGGGCTATGCACCCTAATCAGATAAGTGAATAATGAATGAGTCACGAACTTGGGCTCAACACCCACAGCCATGTGACGTTGCAGTCACCTGAGCCTTTTGGCCCTGGCTCTAAGTAACTAGCCTTTAGACTGGACAAGCGCTTTTGTTTTCATCGAACTTAAGGTCAGCCAAGCATTTCATGCTTATGATGATAATGCATATGTCGATTAGATCTAATCTTCACGACTTGCGTTAAACACGCTAATACCGTTCTTGACTCATAAACCAATACCATACGACCAGTGCTCAGTACTACTGTTGAACTTAACTAATGAGTCACAGCTCCACAATCAATACTGACACCATTTTCGCTCCCTGACTAATAAGTCAATGCTTCTTCAATGAGGTAATGAAAACAGACATGTATCGTAGGTCAAATATACAGATATAAGGCATTTAGCATGCTTAATCAATAATCAAAAGCATAATTATAATCATGCACAAATACAGAGACTCAAGCTCTGATCAATCTCGTTTTCAACATTCATACCATGCCCTAATCTCATGTATCTTATGCGTCACATGCATAACATACTGGGTGCAATTTTCTTACCTTTGGTCCAAGCATAGGCTACCAATAAATGAGCCATAAGCACGATCCTGTTTCCACACCCCTAGCGATAACAAAGTCACAACCATAAAAGGTGTTTCAATGAGTTCAAGTTCCAAAACCCAATCCCGGGCTCTCTCTCGGGACCTCCAATCCCACCAAACAGGGTGGTGAAATCATCCCTCGAGCCCTTGGGTCAAAACCCCAAAAAGTACCAAAAAACAACATTCTGAAGACTGAGTAGCGCTACCTATGGGTGCTACAGGCAAAACCTCAACCACCAAATAGAGCACCCAGCGCTGTAGCGCTACCACCCTAATGCTACAGCGCCCAAACCAGAATTCTCGGTTCTCAACTTCGTGTTCTTCAAAATTCAAAGCTCCAAATCTGATCCCAACCTATCCAAATCTCAAAATTAAAGTTCCCAAACATCCTAATCTCCCAAAACCAATAAAACCCAAGCTTCAATTCATCCAATAACTCATCAAAACATAAAATCCAATCAAAGCTTAAAAACTTTAAAAATTAAGAACTTAAAAACTTGGATTACCTCCGATTATGTTGTTTCTCGCTAAATCCTCTGGCTAATAAGCTTCTAATCTTCCCTAGAATCGCTATGCCTCGATCCTGCTTAAATTCGAGTCCTAGAACTCAAGTTTCCTTCCAAAATGCGATCGGGTGACGAAAAAGGAACAAGAGGAAGATAGAACGTTTTGAACGTTCTTTTTATGTTTCTGACAGGTTACTTCAAGCTTAAGTAGCCTCAAGCAAATCCTAATGCTCGAGGTCCCGAAAAATCCCCTGGGGGTAAAATAGTCAAAATTCCCAAAATTTCCCCCTGATCTCACTAACTCCCAATTTATCATCAAATATTTATTCCCATTACCCAATAACCTGGTAATGTACTATATACCCCTTGACTTACTCTGAATCAAGTATGGATCCCGTTGTGACTTTCCCACTAACTTTCCTCCTAGGATCATCTCGTGCTGAGTAACCCTAGCATAACCAAATAATAATGAAGCACCACACACATGCCACATATATGCCAAATATACCCGAAATGGCCAAAATATGAAAATCACTCAATTAATCAAAAATTTGTTCACATGCACATTTAATACACCTAAACATGCATATCAAGTCATATTATGATATAACTCACATAATTACATAAATATCACATAATTCCAAAATTTGCCATCCTGGCCCCCTAATCAAGGCCCTAAGCCTTATTAGGAAATTTGGATCGTTACAGATAAAGCTTGGCATGCTCTGATACCAAGTTGTAACGATCTACTACCCTCGAGTCTTTACCATGTGATTTTAAAATGTGTCGTTAACTCGCTAATCGAGGTATTAGACCAAAAAGTGTGATTAACTAAAGTAAAGACTCATTTAAATCAGAATTAAGTATAAAAGTTTGGACATTCATTTAAATCATAAAAGTGTTACATTGGGATCCCAAAGTATTGTTTAAAAAGTATTTACAATCCAAAAGTTAATGTACAGTCAACCTAGGCGACAAAATCAAACATTTATAACGTGTTTCCCAAAACAACCCCAGCCGTAGCGGCCAGGTAGGCCAAACATGTACGCGCTGTCTCACATGATCTCCAACTCATGCTTGATCAGCCTTTCCCCTGCCCTTACCTGCACCATAGAGCACCTGTGAACCAATGTCAAGCAAGAAAACTCCACACACATAGCATATAATAAATCATTCCAATAAATGCATAACCTTAGACATATACAACAAACTATTCACATAGTGCCCCTATGCCGATCAAGGTGCTTTACCAAGCACTAGGTTCATGGTCTTTACCGAACGGGTGAGTACACCACCCTAGATGGCCATGCCATGGCGGCCTGCATTCAACATTCTTATTGTCGTTCGGCTTGAATTCAGCATGCTTATTGCCATTCTCGACCTTTGTTGATCCCGACCTTCGCTGATCTCGGCCTTCGTCGATCAGTCATAACACACAAACATGGCATAACAATTATAAATATTCATACATAACACCAAACACAGATAATCGAGCCATGCCCTGCTCTATGGGCACAAATTGTTTTCTTATCTGAGTCTTGATCTGACAGTACCAAGCAATCCCCAGCCTTAGCGGTAAACCTAGTCACAACGTAATAATAAATTATCATCACAATATAAATCGATTAAAATCCTTTAGGATAATATACTAGCCTCCGGGACCTCGAATTCTACTAAACCAGGTGATGGGATCCTTTCTGAGCCTCTAAGTTTGAGTTCTTGAGCCCAAAACCCTTAATTGGCCACTATTTTCCATTTGAGTCGCGACCTTCCTCTGGGCGTTGTGGCCCACCTCAAGTCAGAGAGCTTGAGGCTCTCACCTGGGGGACACATGATGCGCCACGCCTCAGCCTGCGTCATGGCACTTGGACGGTTTCAGAGACCCCTAAGGCCTTCTGGGTTCATGCGGGCCGCAACGCCTGAAGAACAAGGCTGTGGCTCGAGCTCCAGAACCAAAAATTTCCCTACGTTTTCTCGAGCCAATTCCACTAAAATTCACTCTAATCCATACCTAAACCCAGAATCAAGGATAAAACCCATATCAACATAACCTAATCAGTATAATTACCCCAAAAATACTTCATACCCTCACCAAAATCGAAAGTTAGCCCAAAATTTAAACCTCAAGAAAACCCCCTAAATTATAGCAGAAAACTCAACAAAAATCAGCATAAAACCCTTACCTTCACTGAGAATCCGACCCTGAGCTAAACCCCAAACACTTCAAGCTTCAAGTTCCTCAAGTCCTGAGCTAATTCCCCAAGAATTCCTCGTGCCTCCAAGCACACCAAGGGAAAGAGAGTGAGCCGAGTAGAGTGAGAGTGTTATGCTTTTTTTCTAAGTATTATGATGAGACTAAGTCTAACCAAGTCTATCATTAGCCTCAAAATGACCAAAACGACCCTTAGATCAATTCTAGCCCTTTAATACCACCTAGGGTAAATTCGTCAATTGTCACATTCCCGTTAATTCCTCGAGTATTCCTATAAATACCCAATTAATTTGGGCATACCCAAATAACCGCTAAATAACTACTCACTACCCGATAGAGCCTGAATAGGTACTACGTTCCCAAAATACCCCTAGGCTCACCCCAAGCTGGGTATTTGACCCCATTGTGACTATTCCGCTAATCTGCTTACTAGGATCGCCTCAAACCACACATCTCAAATATATCTCCACAATTCTATGGCCTCAACCATATCATACATATAATTACATTTATGCCCTCAACGAGCCAAAATTACAAATATGCCCTTATTAAAAAAGAACAAGCCCACATGCATATTTAATTCACCTAAACATGCATATATATATATATTCACATTATATTATAACTCAAGTAATTAAGTACTTATGCACATATATTGCAATTAATCACGTAATAATACGATTAAATTAATTATTGCCCTCCCAGCATGCTAATCAAGGCACTAAGCCTTATTAGCAAATTTGGGGCGTTACAATACCCTTAACATGTTTGGTTATACGGGGTATGCGACCAGAATATCCCCTTAAGGACTGTATTCAAGGTTCGGCTTGTGAGTTGATCTTTGAGGAGCATCTCCATTTATTCTCCTAACATATTTGGGTTGAATCCTCTCTTGTTTCCTTAGTAGAAGATTAGCTCGAATGATGCCCGAGCTGGAGAAAAGTTCCCGATCATAGATGAAATGATATAGAGATAACGCTACCAGAGTTTTTAAAGCGAGTTTACATGCTTTGCCATTTTTTATCCTTATTCGTATCCTGGGAGTAATCTCGGGCGAACAGGTTCCTTAATGCCCTTTCTCCTTTAGTCTATTAGAACATGTTTACAAAGGTGTTGACGCCGTTTTTCGTCAAACAGTGAAAGAAGAGCACATAAACAATAGTTGATAATGGCCAATTGAAATAAAACAATGTAAACACACGATTTTTACGTGGTTCAGCAGTTAAATCTGCCTAGTCCACGAGTCTTTGTTATTAAACTCAAGATTATCTCTAGGAATTCTTCAAGAATGAATTCTCCAGAGTTTTCTCTCAAGGATCGGAATTTTCGGTCCTTTACAATGGTGCATGGCCTCTCTATTTATAGAGAAGGCTGCAGAATACTATCCCACATATTTTGGGTAGTTACTTTTTTAGTATAAATAAAATAAATGGCTTTAAATGCCTATAATCAGATATAAAAGGAAACGTCCCCTGAAGACCAGGAGACGTATAACTGACCAAATAATATCCCACGATTCTAGGGGATTTACAATAATAAATGAGGATTACATCTCATATTTATAACACTTGTAGATATTCAAGGTGGTTATCGCGTATCTCTAAGGCTTTAGCTTCCCAGGTTTCCCGTCATCTATCGAGCTAGAAACATCTCCCGAGGCCTCATGGCTTTCGAGATCGTACGTGCGTCGAGCTCGGGACCCCTGATCCGAAGTCGTCCCTGAAGATGAGTGTGTTCCCGGAGCTATCTTTCGAGATCATGAATACTTCGAGGTCACCATACTCGAGGTCGTCTATATCCTGCAAGCTCGACATACAATCCTGGAGCATGTTTCCAACCTTATGAGTCCACTTATTTGCGAATCCAACTTTCGAGGTCATAATTAACATAGCTCGAAATCTGGGTGTAACATCTTGCCCCCTCAAAAGTATTTGTTCGAATCCTAAGAGAAGGAAACTTTTGAACTACTTTCTTTGAGAACTGTACCGTCATACACTCTTGAAAATGGACACGCGTCAATTGGGTATTGCTCATTTTTGGTACTTGAGTACCTTGGAAACACGCCCACGATCGTCCGTCTGACACCTTTTCGGTGCCATCTTGTCATTGATCCCTAACCGTTGGATTTTGTAAGGATTTTGTTCAACGTTCCAGATTAATTCCTTTTTCCCACCTATATATACAAGACCCCACTCTTCATCTTCTTTTTCACCTTTGTTCACCATAAGCAAGAAAAGAAGAAAAAAGAAAACCAGAGACCTTCCTAAAAGGCTTCTGTCCCGCGCATGTTTTCTCGGCCAAAGAAACAAAGAAATCCAGGTCTGTTCGAGTCAGTGAGTTCTTATTTGCTACCTCTTCTTCAATCGACAATCTCTCTGTCGTCGCCATTATTGTGTAAGTAAGCAATCTTTGTTTCCCATTTTGTCAGTTTTTATTCAAACTGTTCTTGCTGTGTATGTGTATATACTAGTTTACATCCTTAGCATAATACGATAGGAGGTTTTGATCCGATAGACTCTTATGCTTTTTAGACTTCCGTAACGGATTTACATCACTGGCTTATACCCAGTTTTCATATTTGAGTGAGGTTCCAATTTTCTGGGTTTGAAAATTTTTTAGGCGACGTTTCTTGTACACTAAGTTTTCGGGTAAAAAACATGGGCCTTGATAAATGCACGAAACCCAAGGTTGCCTTTCCTGGTTAACCGCCACTTTCTTTTCCCTTGACTTTCAGGATTTTCAAAAAATTATCCACGCTCCTTTCTTTTTTCGTGGAACGCACGCCCTGACTCTTCAATAAGGGTCTTGATATTTAGCTTGTTTAGCTCCTAAACCCTGAGCTCGTAAGTTCGAGCTCGGAACTCTTGCATGCCTGGCCCTCACCATTTTTTCTTTCTCGCTAGATGTCACAGAATCTGGAAAGACGGTGGGGGTCGTTGCTGGCACTCCCTTACGAGCCAAAATCTCGGAGCCCAGAATCGCTATTCGCCTGTAATCAACGTCGGATAAGAGAATACGAGCTTGCGCGCGAGCAAGAGGACATTCGAGCTCACTACCACTGCCAGATTGACGAGGTCATAGAGGGGAAGAGGAGATTTCTTCGAGAGGCCCTCTATCCGGAATCCAATTCAGGACCTAGGCCGATTCCTCTCGATCCTTCGTTAAAGGTTACTGTCGCGTACCATCCGGGAGAGCTCAAATTCTCACTAATGGGGGAACCTTCCTCCTCGCAGCCGGGGAGAGAAATGTTTGAGGCCGAGCACTACTGGAGCTCGGTTACCACAACTAGCCAGATAAGTGACATCCTGGCTTTCCACGGCCTTAGCCTGTCAGGCTCCTTGAAGTGTCGACCTCCGGCCAACCATGAACGAAGCTGCTTCGCCCCTGGGGGCCGCGACGCCAGTGTGAAATACGCGGCCTGGAGCCAGGAACATATGAGGGCAGGAGCTCTGTTGCCCTTGAAGTCTTTTTTCAAGGACTTCACGGATTTCGTTGGGTTGGCTCCGTTCCAACTCAACACCAACTCTTACAGGGTACTGTCTGCCCTGAGGTCCTTATACCACGAGATGGGGTGGAAAGGACCTTCGCCTCAAGAGATCTTGTATCTCTTTTGTCTAAAAAGTAACCCCTCCCGAGCTCGGGGAGGGGATGGCTTTTATTACCTTTCGAGCTATCCTAAGGAGAAGAAGGTCTTTGAAGATCTTCCCAATCATCCGCCCGATTTCAAAAGGGCCTTCTTCTGGACAGATGGTCTGTCCCCGTCTCGACACTATTCATTCAGGCGGATTCGTAAGAATTCTTGTTATCTTTATTTTTGTGCTCGTGACTTTAGCTCTTAGACCCGTACTTAGTAGAAAGATGTTGTCTTTCAGCCAATTTTCAGCGTCCCACTCCCGACGATACAATGAAGGAGCATAGAGAGACCCTGCTCCAACTCCCACATGGCAGGAGGTCCATCTTATACCTTCTACACGAGGATAAGCTCCGAAAGTGCGTACTTTTGGGGGAGGGTCAGTCCACCTTTGACTGGTCCAATATAAAATATGAAAACTGGGAGCAGGTGCCACTGCCCACAGGCGCCCTTCCTTCGAGGAGAGAAACGAGGTCGCCACTTCCAGTTCGCCCAAGGAGCCTGCTGTCTAGGAATGAGGCTAATGATGAAGCCTCGAGCTCGGATTCGGATGAAGGTAAAGTCCTTCCTACCTCGAGAATGTGGTCCCCGACCTTACTAAAACACAGGCCCAATAGGTTAGTCTCGTGCCCACAGGATAGATACCACTTCTACATATGGAGTTGGGTAGATGACTGTGTCCATAGGTTTGATAGTGGGCTCGGGAAATACGACACCATGTACACCACGGATGAGATGTGGAACGGGATAGCCGTTCAGTATGGGACCAACGATTATAGGGACCTCTCGAGGTTATCACCCACATATAGGGAAGGCACTCCCCCCGCCTCCTCTGAAGATGGGGGAATTTCATGGTCCCCAAGTTCGAGCTCGGGGGAGAGTTCCAGTTAGGTTTTTTCTTTACCTGGTTTCCCTCTCTTTCCAAACTTATTATCATTGTCTAACTTATTGGAACTGCGCAGGTGCCATGAATTCCGACCTCGACGCTGTGCTCTTTAGCGATGGGGGAGCTGGCGCCCAGAAGAGCAAACGTCCGAGAATACCACGGAGGTCCGACCGACCATCCAAGGTACCCAGACGCCACGAGACGACCCCCACGGCCCAGACTACTGCGAGCACAGCCACGGAACCGACTATCCAGGTTGATGCGTCTGGCTCGACCGCGCCCATCTCGCTTCCTCCGACCGAAACTCAAATAACAGTTGTTCGACCCCCGAAGAAACCTTCTATCTCCAAGGTTCAGCTGCCGACGGCCCGAACTCATATTGAGGAGTTCGTGCTCAATGGCGCCGCTGGGACAGAAGGGGTTGTGCTCAGCTCGGATGTCCTTTCTCGAGTAGGTCAGAGCTTTTCTGGCTTCGGCGCCGACCACTAGGACCTCGTGCACAAGGCCTCGGACTGCAATACTCTTTATGATAAGAGTATCGAACTCACCGCCGCGGTAGCCTTCGCAACTCTATTTTAAATATCTGTGCCTCAGTTCGCAATTCTGATTCGTTCTTTGTGTTTCAGGCCCTTGTCATTTCAGCACAGCTCAACTATAAACTAACCAACAAGGTGCAAACGAGCATGTCTCTGGCCCAGAAGTCGAAGGATCTCGAGCTTAAGATGACTGACGAGCTCAAAGACTCGAAGTCTGAACTTGAAAAAATAAAGACTCGTCTCGAGGAGCTGGAGAAGTCGAATGCCGAGCTTGAGTAGGCGAAGACTTATCTCGAGAAAGCCAATGCCAAGCTCGAAGAGGAGAAATCTGCCACCTTCGACTTCATGGAGAGCGAGAAGGCCCGCCTCCTGGACGAGTATAAGGAGCAGAAGGAGAAAGCGGTCGACCAAACCATGTACAAACTTTGGGCTGATAATGCCGACCTCGATACCAGCTTTCTGGGCCCTCTCGAGGCCACATATGTTGAGCGGTGGATTGCCCGTCTTGAGGCAAGGGAAGCTGCTCGAGAGGCGGCTCAGAAGGATAGTCATGCTATTCGTCCTGGGGGTCCGGTGCTACTGATGCTGAGAAGGCCAAGGAGACTCCTCTTCCTTAAATCTAATCTCGGGGAAATCATTTATTGGGGCTGCGTCCCCCTATTTTTGTAACTATCTTAATTTATGCCCACGGGGCTGATACAATTTCTTTAAATATTACTTACATGTGCTTTACATTTCTTGGCTCGAAATATTTTGCACATTTTTTATGGATGACTCATTTATGTTTATTTATTCATACAAACATATCGTGGATTTAGGTTCGAAGCTCAATGCATTCATGCATAGTTTGTTCAAATTATCCGCTTCCGACCTCGTTATTTTTCAAAGTCGGGTATTACTTTAACCATGAGCCCAAAGGTACTTATATGGTATGTAATGTGAATGATTTGGTTATATCTTTTTTTGTTTAGTCACTTTTACTCATCCTCAGTTTTTGTTCAGAGGTTAGGAGTTCGAAACTATTTTTCTTTAAGATATTCCAGCCTCGACCTCGACTTGTTTCGCAATAGGTTTAGGTTTCTACTTATCATCGATTAATTTTTTGGCTGGTTTGTTCCAAACCTGTTAAGTTTGCACATCTGGTTAACTCCAAACGTTTTATGTTTTTGGTAGTTCGGTTATGTCCGAACTATCTAAGCTCGCATACTTGGTTATCTGCAAATACTTTATGTTGTTGATAATTCAGTTATGTCCGAACTATCTCAGCTCGTGTATTTGGTTATATCCAAATACTTTATATATTTTTGATAATTCGGTTATGTCCGAACTATCTAGGCTCGCCTATTTGGTTATATCCAAATACTTTATATTTTTTTTTTTTTTGCATATGTTATTTTATTTTTTAAGCTGATGGTATATGTACCAATGATGCCCCCTTAATATCCTATGAGTGTGACCATAGGTTATTAAATTAAGAGATATTGCAAAAATGAAAAGAAATAACATATTTGAACGAAATGGAACTTTTATTTGATGACATTCAAAAATAAATAAGCTAATACAAATAGAAACTCATGGTTAAAGGCAACACTCTTCCTATACTACTGATAGTAAGGTCTAAGGTGTTCACCATTCCATGCTCGCGGTACTAGGCTCCCATCCAATCTCGCAAGTTTGTACACACCAGGTCGGATGACTAACTCTATCTGGTATGGTCCTTCCCAGTTCGGCCCGAGCACTCCAGCTGCCGGATCTCGAGTAGCCAAGAATACGCGTCTTAACACCAGATCTCCCATTCCGAATTTTCGATCTCGAACCCTCTTGTTGAAATATCTGGTAGTTTGTTGCTGGTAGGCAGCATTTCTCAGCTGGGCCTCTTCTCTTTTTTCTTCGATCAAGTCTAAGGTTTCCTCGAGCTGAGTATGGTTTGAACTTTGATCGTAGGTCTGAGTTCGGATCATTGGGATTTCGACTTCTATGGGCAACATTGCCTCGCAGCCGTATGCTAGAGAGAACGGGGTATGTCCTGTCGAGGTTCGAGCCGTTGTCCTGTATCCCCAAAGGACTTGGGGCAATTCTTCGGGCCACCGTCCCTTCGCTTCCTCCAACTTTTTCTTTAGTGAACTCTTGAGAGTTTTGTTCACAGCTTCGACCTGGCCATTCGCTTGAGGGTGGGCAACTGATGAAAAACTCTTTATTATACCGTTCTTCTCACAAAAATTGGTGAATAGGTCGCAATCGAACTGAGTTCCGTTGTCGGATACGATCTTCCTCGGTACTCCATATCGGCACACGATGCTCCTTACAACGAAATCAAGGATTTTCTTTGAATTTATAGTTGCCAATGGTTCAGCCTCCGTCCATTTTGTGAAGTAATCCACGGCGACTACAGCATATTTTACTCCGCCTTTGCCAGTCGGGAGAGAGCCTGTGAGGTTGATGCACCATACTGCAAAAGGCCATGGGGATGTCAACATGGTCAGCTCGGATGGTGGAGCTCGGGGTATCGTGGCAAATCTCTGGCATTTGTTGCATTTCTTCACATACTCGAAAGAATCCGCTTTAATGGTTGGCCAGAAATATCCCTGGCGTATGATCTTCTTGGACAGGCTGTGCCCCCCAGTGTGATCTCCGCAGAACCCTTCATGAATTTCTTCGATGATTTTCTTAGCCTCGGGAGGGGTTATGCACCTGAGTAACGGCATGGAATATCCCCTTCGGTACAGCCTTCCATCCAAAATTGTGTAACGGGGAAGCTGGTACATCAACTTTCGAGCTTGGTTCTGATCTTTTGGAAGAACTCCGTTTTCGAGATAATCAACTATCGGGGTCATCCAAGTCGGCTCTATTTCGATCATACAGACATCATCCTCTTCTAGCTCGTTTATGCTAGGTGCTGATAGGTGTTCTATGGGTACAACATTCAGCTCTTCATTTTCGGTGGATGTGGCGAGTCGAGCTAAGGCATCTTCATTTGAGTTCCGTTCTCGGGGGACTTGTTCGATTGTATAAAACTCAAAATACTCTAATGCAGATTTTTCCTTCTCCAGGTAAGCTGCCATTCTTGTGCCTCGAGCCTGGTATTCTCCCAAGATTTGATTAACCACGAGTTGGGAGTCACTGTAGCAATGTATAGCTTTAGCCTTGAGCTCCTTTGATATTCGTAGTCCCGCGAGTAGAGCCTCGTACTCGGCCTCATTATTCGATGCTTTAAAGCCAAATCTTAAAGCGGAGTGAAATTTACTCCCTGCGGGGGTGATCAGAATAACCCCTGCCCCTGCTCCATTTTCATTTGACGAGCCGTCGACGTAAAGTTTCCATAGCTCGTGGGCCGTGGTTATTACCTCGTCATCGGCTATTCCAATACATTCCACTATAAAGTCTGCCAGTGCCTGTGCCTTAATGGTCGTCCTCGGGTGGTAGGTGATCTCGAACTGTCCGAGCTCAACAGCCCATTTAAGAAGTCGACCTGAAGCCTCTGGTTTGGATAGGACTTGCCTAAGTGGCTGATCAGCCAGTACGTGAATGGGATGTGCCTGAAAGTAAGGGCGGAGTTTACGGGATGAATGAACTAAACTGAGCGTGAGTTTCTCCATCAGTGGATCCCTTGACTCTGCCCCCAGTAATCTTTTGCTGATGTAGTAAACAGGTCTCTGCACCCTCTCTTCTTCTCGAATGAGCACTGCGCTTATCGCGTGTTCGGTGGTTGAGAGGTATAGGTACAATACTTCTCCCGTTTCAGGTTTTGATAGGATGGGCAGTTCCGCTAGGTGCTTTTTGAGCTCCTGAAAGGCCAGCTCGCATTCCTCTGTCCATTCAAATTTCTTACCTCCTCTCAGTAAGTTGAAAAATGGAAGACCACGATCCGTAGATTTCGAGATGAATCTGCTTAGGGCCGCCATCCTGCCAGTCAGACTTTCGACATCCTTGTGCCTTCGAGGCGAGGGCATGTCAATCAGGGCCTTGATCTTGTCGGGATTAGCCTCGATTCCACGGGAGTTCACAATAAAGCCCAGAAATTTTCCTGAAGATACCCCAAAAGTGCACTTCTGAGGATTTAGCTTCATGTTATACTTTCTGAGCACGCTGAAGCACTCTTCGAGGTCATCAACATGGTTCTTGTTGAGTTGAGACTTTACAAGCATGTCATCAACATAAACCTCCATGTTGTTCCTAATTTGTTCCGAAAACATCATGTTTACGAGCCGCTGGTATGTGGCTCCAGCATTCTTGAGCCCGAATGGCATGACATTATAACAATATAGCCCTTTATCCGTGATGAAGCTCGTATGTTCTTGGTCTGGGTCGTGCATGGGAATCTGGTTATATCCAGAATAGGCATCCATGAACGACATCAGGCCATGCCCCGCTGTGGCATCCACGAGCTGGTCAATCCTTGGTAACGAAAAATAGTCTTTTGGGCAAGCTTTGTTGAGATATGAGTAGTCAATACAGGTTCTCCACGTCCCATTGGGCTTTGGGACCAACACCGGATTGGCTACCCAGTCAGGATAAAAGGCGTCCCTAATGAAATGGTTTGCCTTTAACCTGTCAACCTCCTCCTTCAGTGCTTTCTTTCTATTTTAGTCCAGCTGCCTTTGCTTTTGTTGCTTTAGGGGAAAGCTTTTGTCTATGTTTAGAGCATGGCTTGCTACATCCGGGCTTATCCCCACCATGTCGGAATGCGACCATGCGAAGACATCCTGGTTTTTCTTCAGAAAGCAAATTAATTGCTATTTTGTCTCATCTGGGAGGTGTTTCTCGACCTTCACCTTTCTCAAGCGTTCAGCTTCCTCGAGCTGAATTTCTTCGAGCTCCTCTAGAGGTTCGAGGTCAACTTTCTTCTCAATCCTTGGATCAATCTCCTCGTCGATTTCTAAGACCGTTCCATCTTTATTTTGTATGATAACGAGTGCCTGAGCACTCGTTTGCTTCTTTCCCCTCAAAGAGATGCTATAGCACTCCCTCCCTGCCAGTTGGTCCCCTTTTAATGTCCCGACTCCGCTAGGGGTCGGGAACTTAAGAGCCAGATGCCTTACTGATGAAACTGCCCCCAGCCCGACCAGGGTGGGTCTCCCGAGCAGCACATTGTAGGCAGATGGCAAGTCTACCACCACGAACTCCATTATCTTGGTCACCGAGACTGGATAGTCTCCTAAGGTCACGGGGAGCTCAATGGATCCCATGCAGGCAGTTCCTTCTCCTGAAAAGACGTACAAAGTAGTTGCACATGCCTTCAAGTCGCGAAGGGAGAGTCCCATTTTCTCGAGGGTTGCTTTGTAAAGAATGTTGACTGAGCTCCCATTATCTATGAGAACTCGGTGGACTCTTTTGTTGGCGAGCTGAAGAGTAATAACCAGCGGATCATGATGTGGGAACTGAACATGGGAGGCGTCCTCCTCAGTGAAGGTTATGGGTTGTGATTCAATCCTCTGGCTTTTAGGTGCCCTAGGTTTGGGTTCATAAGGAGACCCGTCCCCTGTCTTAAGCTCGTTAACATATCTCTTTTGGGCATTCCTGCCCCCTCCAGCGAGATGAGGCCCTCCCGAGATGGTTATTACGTCCTCTTCATATATCGGGGGGGGGGCTGTCCTCTTCCTGAGATCAGGAGTTATTATTTTGTGTCGTCGGAGGCGCGGCTACTCTCTGGCTTGCGGCCGTCTAACCAGTATTCTGGTTTTTGACATACTGCCGGAAGTAACCTCTCGAGATCAACCCTTCGATCTCGTCCTTCAGTTGTCGACATTCATCAGTTGTGTGCCCGGTGTCTCTGTGGAACCGGCAATACTTACTGGAATCCCTCTTGGATTTTTGAATTCTCATTGGGTCCGGACGCCTGAAGGGGAACTGGTTTTCATTAGCCAGGTATATGTTTTCCCGAGACTCATTGAGCTCGGTGTGCACTTTATACACGGAGAAATACCTCTCTCCTTTCTTTTTCTTTCCTCCCTCAGCTTCGGGATTACTTCCTTCGTTCTTTTTCCTCTTGGATGGGTTCTCCGAGGCAGGCTTTGGTGCCGCTGGGTCCGCCGAGGTTGAGGCAGAGTTGATGTTTATCGTTGTAGTTTCGGACTGGGAGGTCGCTTTGAGCGTCGACCTCGCTTCCTCTACATTGACAAACCTCTGCGCTCGTCTGTTAAACTCGGTTATTGACCTTACCGGTTTCCCTTGCATGTCATCCCAAAGGGCACTTCCCGGTAATACGTCAGCTCGGATTGCCATTAGGTGTCCACTGTCATCCACATCCCGAGCTTGGGCTACTTCCAGATTGAATCTTGTTAAGTAACTCTTCAATGTTTCACCCAGTTGCTGCCGGACGTTAGTTAAGGTGGATGCTTCTGGTCTGACCCCTACCATTGCTCTGAACTGCTTCTTAAAGTCTTTAGACAACTGCTCCCATGAGGTTATTGAGTGTCTCTTGTACTTTTCAAACCAACTTTTGGCGGGTCCTGCCAATGATGTTGGAAACAACATGCACCTGAGCTCATAACCCACGTTACTGGCTCTCATGATAGTGTTGAACGTGCTCAGGTGACTACATGGATCGGTCTTTCCTTCAAACGTTGGGACGTGAGGAATCTGAAACCCTTGAGGAAATTGAGTGTCAGAAATATGGGGAGAAAACGGTTCGAACTCCTCATCAGAGTCCTCATATCGACTCAATCCTCGTTCACTCTTCAAAAGCCTAAAGACTCTTTCGAGCTGATCAATTCTTTCTTGGAGTGGGTCAGTAGTTAAGCACACGAGCGAACAGACTTTGTTGGTGGTTGATTAGTGTTCAAAAGTATCATTTTATTAGTCTTAAAGTTTAAAATTAATTAAGTTTTAATTAATATTTTCATGGATTCATTTTCATATATTTTATATTTGAAAATATTAATTTTAATTTAATTTGTGTTTAATTTTCAGGAAATAAAATGTATTTTGACACAAAGAAAAAGAAAGAAGAAAGAAAGAAAGAATTAAAATGAAGAAATCATGAAAAAATGGCTTTTTTGGCAAAATTTGGCCCAAAACCGAGCCCAGGCCCAAGTCTACAGCAGCCACCCCTGAGCAACCTAACGAAGCCGAGCCGAGCCGTGAGTCGAGCCAAGCCAAGCCGAGCCGCTGACGAGCCGCCTGACGTGCTGACACGCACCTGCCATGCCTGACGCGCCAGCTGCCGAGCCAACTCGATCCCGCCACCTGTCCCACTCGCCTGCTGCTGTCTCCCACGCACCTGACGCACTCCACTGCCAAGCCAATCGGTGCATGACACGTGGCCAACGTGTCTCCTTTATTGCTGCACTTGTCTCCCACTTGTCCCACTTTGCACCAATTTTGCAGCCATTTTTCCCACTCCTTAGTACACGATTTTAACACATTTTGGGTCATATTTCCACTATAAATAAAGAGCCAAATGTAGGAAAAAATCATCAGATTGTGGAATTAAGGTGGAGAGTATAGTTAGAAAGAAAAACATTCTTTTTCCTATTTTTCTTTTAGATTTCTTTTAGTGAAAACAAAGCCTATTTTAGGCTAAATTCTCTTGTGGAAAGGCTAGAGTGAAGTTCATGTTTCACATTATATTCTTAATATATTGATTCTTTATTTTGTTCTTCATTTCTATATCTTTGTTACAATTAAATTTATTTTCTTCTAATTTTTATTCTAAATTTATTAGTGTCTTTTACATAAGTCTAGTCATGTTCTTCTTATGTAATTTAGGCTCTTAATTTAATTTAGGATATTTGTTATATTATATGCTTTTTACTGCATTCTGTCATTGGTATTTTGTCGCTCTAAGGTATATAATCTGATAGGTTTTTAAAATTAGAAGTTAGTATAATTTAATTAAAGAACATATTTTAAGGTGAGCTTTATTATATATATTTTCCAACTATAATTAATGGTGTAGAATTATAGTTGAGTAGAATGAATCAATTTTATTAAAATATATATATGTTTGCATGAATGAAACTTATGCCTTCCAAATTTTCTTTCTAATTCTAATTCCTTGATTTTGTTTATTTAATGTTTTAAAAAATACATTCTTTTTCAAAGTTATATTATTTCAAAGTATATTATTTCTAATTTACCAATCTTTCTTTTTACTTGTATTTTACCTCTCTGTGGATATGACATAGCCCGATTACTACTGCGACCGCTTAGGAGTTATTGGGCGATATTAATTTTTGGCGCCGTTGCCGGGGAGGTAATTCTATAATTAAAGGTTTGCATAGTAAATTATTTTTTTTTCTATATAAAAAAAAAAAGTAGTATAATTTTTTGTTTATTTCTCTTTTATTTTATTTTTCCTTAGTAATTTTTTTTATTTATTCATTTATTTTATTTATTTATTGTTTTATTTTATTTATTTTACTTTTAGGTTTAGAATTTATTATCTAGATTTAGGTTTTTTTCCGAAAAAAAACTTAAAATTTTTAATTAAAAAAAAAAATAAAGTATTGAGAACATTTGTGTAATTTTGGAAATTAGTAAAAACCAAACTTGTTCTGTCTTAGAAAAATTGGTTCTTAAATAAGGTATGTGTTAGCGTTACCCTCCAATCTTTTCTAAGAACCTCGGGGAGTTCTAGAAAAGCTCTTGGGCCCCAAGTGGTACCTTGGCAGCCTTCCCAATTGGCCTAGGAACATTTTTGGTGTATACTTATTACACTATTACACACTTGCGCTTATAATACTTAAAAAATAAAAAATATATATTTATGCCACGAAATAGAAACGCACTAGGGAGATTCGTGAGACAACAAGTAGAAGCTTTATAAAATTCTCCTAGTTTGTCGTTTTCTTCCATTCGTTCAAATTCTCCCAATTCACCGAGACTTCCTGAACCACCCACGATGGCTCATCAAGATGAAGTCCAACCAAGAACGCTACAGGATTATTTACATCCTACGCATACAGCCACACCTTCATGCATAATGTATCCCAACAATATGCCAAATTTCGATTTCAAACACGGTATGATTAACCTCTTACCAACCTTCCATGGGTTAGAAAATGAGAGTCTCTACGTGCATATACGGGAATTCGAAGAGGTGGTGGCTACATTCAACAACCGACCTGATGTCACCAACATTGTGAGATTGAAATTTTTTTCCTTTCTCTCTCAAAGACAAAACAAAAAGCTGGTTGTATTCCTTAAGGCCTAGATCTATCAGAACATGGGACGAAATGACAAAAGCATTCTTTGCCAAATATTTTCCGCCCCATAAGAATAGCAGCCTTAAGAGGAAAATCTCTACCTTCACCCAGAAAGACCATGAAACTTTCCATCAGGTCTGGGAGAGGTTTAGAGATTTGATAAATCAATGCCCACATCATGGATATGAAAGCTGGCGTCTGATAAGCTATTTCGATGACGGTTTCACAACCGGACGAAGACAATTTGTACAAATGATGTGCAATGGCAAATTCCTTCAAAAAGATCCTAATGAAGCTTTCAAGTACCTCGATGATCTCGCTGAAAAGTCCTACACATGGAATGGACCGAGTCCTATGGACAAGCCACGATCAACTGGAATCTACCAATTAAGGGAAGATGACAACGTCAAAAGCAAAATTGAATCATTGAGACAACAATTCGAGGCTTTCAAATCTTAAGAAGGCAGAGGAACCACATGGCTGCAAAGGTAGAGACACGAGATCCATGCTTCATCTGTGGAGGGGTGGAACATCAATCGCAAGAGTGTCCAACTCTTGGTGAGTTAAGAGGAGGAAATGCAAAGCTTTAGGGAATTACAAGAAGCCTTATAACCCTTTCTCAAACACTTACAATCCCGATCGGCGCAACCATCCAAATTTCAGCTGGAAGGATTCAAACCAAGCATCTGGGAGCCAATGGAGGTCTGAGCAGCAACAACCTCCAAAAGCATACATTGCTCCTCAAAATAACATGCAATCAAGTAATTCTCTTGAGAATACTTTGCAGATGCTTGCGCAAACTCAAATAGCCTCAAATCAAGAGCTCAAATCTTGTTTCACACAAATGGTAGAGAAAATGAAAGACATGAAAATCCAAATGACAAAGCTAAACACTACTTTGGCAATTCAAGAGCATGGTAGACTTCCCGCTCAACCTCTAATCCATCAAAAAGGGCAACACATGGCACAAACCTCCTCCTCTCCAGATACAAATGTCAAAGAGGTTAATGTCATCTCTACTCAAAGTGGTCAAAGTACGGTTTCACCGTTAACTAAGACAACGAGTACGTCAATGCCCGCTCCAGATGATGATGTGCCAATAAGCATTCCAGTAAAGGCACCCTTTCCTCAAGCTTTGAAATCCACTGGAAAGGTACTGGAAAATCATGGTGAAATCCTAGACCTTTTAACACAAGTGAAGATCAACTTGCCATTGTTGCATGTGATCAAACAAGTGCCGGCTTATGCCAAGGTTATCAAGGATTTGTGCACCGTTAAAAGAAAGCACCATGTCAAGAAAAATGCATTCTTGGCAGAATAAGCTAGCGCGGTAATTGACTGCAAGACACCTCCTAAGTACAGAGATCCTGGTTGTCCCACCATCTCATGCCAAATTGGGGAGCAGGAATTTGGTCAAGCCCTTCTAGACTTAGGAGCAAGTGTAAATCTCATGCCATATTCAATCTACTTGCAATTAGGTCTGGGAGAACTCAAGCCCGCATCTATGGTGTTACAACTGGCCGATCGATCAGTTAAGAAACCTCGGGGAATAGTAGAAGACGTTTTGATTCAAATTGAAAAATTTTATTACCCTGTTGATTTTCTCATCTTGGACACTCAATCTGAAGTGAGTATAGAGTCCAAAATTCCCATCATTCTTGGTAGACCTTTCCTCGCAATAGCAAATGCACTCATTAACTGTAGGAATGGTCTCATGAAAATCTCTTTCGGGAACATGACTCTAGAAGTGAATGTTTTCCACATCGGCAAACAACCACCTGATAACGATGAGTGTTTCCAATCATGTCTGATCGATACACTTATTTCGGAAGAGGTCGAAACGAAATACACGTCTAATCATTTTAATCACCTCTTCCAAATTTCAGAAAGTTCCGAGCCTGATGAGTCTAAAATCAACCCTGAAATCGTCAACCACTCACAGGCTAGAAGAACCATGTTTTGGAATCCAATCTTTGAGGAACTCCCTCAAGATCGAGAAACACCAAAACCCTCCATTGAAAAAGCTCCTCAACCAAAGTTGGCCCAACTTCCTGAGGCTCTTAAGCATGTTTTTCTGGGAGCTGACAACACTTTTCCTGTCATAACATCCTCCAAGATCAATGCCACACAAGAGCGCCAACTCATCAATGTGTTCCAAGAACAAGGAGATGCATTAGGATGGACAATAGCTGACATCAAAGGTATTAGTCCTTTAATTTGCTCCCATCACATTCAATTGGAAGACGGGGCTATACCATGTCGTGACCCTCAAAGAAGATTGAACCCAACGATGAAGGAAGTAGTTAAGACTGAAGTCCTTAAACTTCTTGATACTGGAATATTCTATCCTTTTGCTGACAGTAAATGGGCCAGTCCAACTCAGGTAGTTCCCAAGAAATCAAGGGTAACAGTGGTACACAATGAAAAAGGGGAACTTGTTCCTACCAAGGTCACAACTGGGTGGCGCATGTGCATGGATTATAGAAAATTAAATTCAGCCACCCGCAAAGACCATTTTCCACTTCCATTCATCGATCAAATATTGGAACGTGTGGCAGGTAATCCTTTCTATAATTTTCTCGATGGTTATTCAGGGTATTACCAAATCAAGATTGCCTTAGAAGATCAGGATAAGACCACATTCACTTCTCTTTTTGGTACTTTTGCCTTCCGGCGTATGCCATTTGGCCTGTGCAATGCTCCAGCCACTTTCCAGCGATGCATGATGAGCATATTTAGTGATATGATCGAGAAATATATGGAAGTATTCATGGATGATTTGACAGTCTTTGGAAATTCTTTTGAATCAATCCTTCTCAATTTAGAGTCTGTGCTTAAACGTTGCAAAGAGAAAGGCTTGGTACTCAACAGGGAAAAGTGTCATTTCATGGTGCCATTAGGCATAGTCTTGGGTATGTCGTGTCGGAAAAAGGAATTGAGGTTGATCAATAAAAGATTGAACTCATATCAAAGCTGCCCACCCTCAAGACTGTTAAAGACATTCGATCTTTTCTTGGGCATGCAGGATTCTATAGGAGGTTCATACAAAATTTCTCGACAATTGCTCGCCCTTTTTCAAACCTTCTAGCAAAAGATGTTGTGTTTAGTTGGACACTTGAGTGTGAGGAATCTTTCCAAATGCTCGTTGCATAACTCACTTCTGCCCCTATCATTCAACCCCCAGATTGGAACCTAGCATTCGAAGTCATGTGTGATGCTAGCAATTATGCTATAGGGGCTGTCTTAGATCAAAGAAGGGAAGGGAAGCCCTTCGTTGTTTATTACGCAAGTAGAACTCTTAACAGTGCTCAGATGAACTATTCCACTACTGAAAAAGAGTTACTTGTTGTAGTATTCGCACTTGACAAGTTTCGTTCCTACCTTATTGGTTCACCTATCACAGTCTTTACGAACCATTCCGCCTTAAATATACCCCCTTTCCAAAAAGGATGCTAAGGCGCGTTTCATTAGGTGGATCCTTCTGTTATAGGAATTTGATCTGACCATAAAAGACAAGAAAGGAGTTGAAAACGTGGTAGCGGACCACTTATCTCATCTTGAATTTTTAGATTCCGCTGATGGCCGAGCCATTCAAGATGACTTCCCTGATGAACATCTCTTCGCAGTCACTAAGTGGCCATGGTACGCTCACATTGTTAATTACTTAGTGGCTGGCGAACTTCCAACTGCATGGAGTGCACAAGATAAACGTAAATTTTTGGTCGAGGTTCCTAACTTCTATTGGGACGATCCATATCTTTTTAAGCATTGCCTTGACCAAATTATGAGACGTTGTGTTGACCCTTGATTTGACCAATGACAAAGAGTCAAATAAACGACAAAGAACAAGAGGAAATCAAGAAGAAAATCAAATGGAAAGAAAATGACACAAACAATTTATAGTGGTTCGGCCCAACCTCGATGGTAATGACCTATGTCCACTTAGTGATCTTATTGATGTTGAATCCTAATACCATGATCAAAGAACTCAGGTTCTTGAGTTTCACCAGCCTTAGGAGAATTACAACTTTTCGATGGATAATCACACTATGTTCTTTATATGAGTATTTTGGTTAAAGGTTCCCCAAAAAAAAAAAAAGTCCCCTCCTTGAGCCTTCTCATTCGTATTTATAGGCTCAAGAGGGTTACATGGGCCAATGGGCCTTAATTATCCTTAATATCAGCGTATTAAGGCAATAAAGAGAAAATATAATAAATGCAGTTATTACAAGATTACATATCTTTAAAGGAAATAAACTGAAGTATGCGACCAGACTAGTCGCATCTAAAAGTGAGATCTGATGAAGCAATAAAGATCTAGTCGATAGGCGAACAACACCTCTTCACTATGACACCGCCACGTGCTAACCACGTGTAATAAATTCTTGCCACGCCATCATGAGCCATTTTGGGTAAACATTTTCCCCCCATGTTTATTTTACTGCGACGAGCATAAAGTAAACTTAGGAAATTGACCTTTCGCATACCCCACCAAATCTGTCAGAGCTGCACATGCCTTCTTGAAAAAGGCAACCAATCATGTCTTTTCAGTTTCCCAAAGGTTGTCTGACGGCTATTGCGTTTCCCCATGCTTTGAAAAATTTATCTCAATATTACCTCTTATGATTACCTAGGTAACTGCCCCTCGATCAATATACATAATCCTTCAGGATCATTTTTCACTTTTTACTTTTCACTTTCTCCTCAAGAACACTGTAGAACAAGGCGTAGAAAACTCAGAGACCCAAACGACCTTGACGATCCACGGAGTTTCTGCCTAGCCAACCGACTTAGTGTTTCAAAAACTTGCTCCAATCTTTATCCAAGTAAGTTTATCGACCTTTCCAGTCATTGAAATTCCATAAAATATCCATTTTATATTTGTTTCATATCCTGAGTTCTTGAATGATCTTGCAAGAAATTGTTTTGGGGTAAACGGACATATTGATTTGCACTAAGTTTGGCAGGAAAATAACATTTTGTTGGGATGACGAATTAGTTGGGTAGTTAGGATTATAACTTTAGGGCGTGAAATAGAAGTAAAAATTTGATTTCTAAGCTTGTAGAAAAAACTGGGTTTTTCCCGCCCTTTCAAAGTCGAAAAGTTTTTCCTGAAAAACTTTTCACTTCTGCTTTTTAATCCATTTTCCAAATTGTTCGCTTGCAATATAGTGTATTTTGTCATAATGTTGCTGGTCATATAAAAGCTTAACTTTTATACACGAGCAACAATATTCCAACTTTTAAACATAAGTTTTTAGGTCGTAGATTCTCATCTCCCCTTCTCTGTTTGCAGATTTTCATGCAAGATTTGTGGGGAGGTGAGAGGCCAATTGATGACGATCTACTGGCCCAACTGCTGGAGGACGAAGAACAATCGTCGCTGCTAATCCCGGAGATCCTTTTTTCTCAAAACACCCCAAACAATCCTTCGACCTCACCTCAAAACATGGGTCGAGTAAAGTCTAAAGCCCAGAAAAATAAATCATCCAATCTTCCTTCAAATCAGCCTGCTCCTCGGGCTGAAATTCTTTCGACCAGTGGTCGAGATGAAAATACCCCTGATCCAGATATCCAAAATCAAGCCCAACTCTGAAACGTCCTTCGACTAGACGTCGAATGGTACATTGCTCCTCCTAGCCAAATCACGGTTAGGACAATAGCCAATTATATCAGGAAGTACAGACTTCTTGGGGTAACCTTAGTTCAACCCACCAGAGAGTAGAGGGAAAACCTGCCTAGAGGCGTCTTTAGCGCCTGGTCTAGGTATCATATTGAGGCAGGAGTGATCCTGCCTCTCCATCATTTCTTCCAAGGAGTGGCCAATTATTTTGGGGTCGCTCCTTTCCAAATAACTCCAAATGGGTATAGAATGCTCTCTGCACTCTATATCCTTTACAATCATAAAAAGTGGCTTATTCCTACGCCACACGAGGTCAACTATTTTTTCGACCTCAAATCCAACCCCAACTAAGAAAATATGGGGTTTTTTCATCTTTTCCACAAGGAAACAACCCACACTTTCCTTAGTGAGACCACCTTCAAATCCAATGTGGGGAAGTACCATCTAGAGTACTTTTTGACTACTGACATGGTCGCCAACAACCTAGCCTTCACTCAAGGAGGTAACATCTTCGTTTTCCTGGTCGTTTATTTTCCTTATATTTTATCCGCATTGCCTTTAGAGAATTAGCATATTTCAGGTCCATGGCTGCGACCGGCTCCTACTCTAGAAATGGAGGTCCGAGCAGCACTACTGACCAGCATGACTGACATAGAGAAGAGCGCCAAACAGCTGGTCACTAAAGCCAACCTAAGATTGGTCGGGCATCTGTCTCCTCACCAGGACGTGAGGGAGTCAACGGCGGGGAGTGTCGCCGGCGAGGAAATTCCCGAGCAGCACCCAAATGTGTCGCAACCTCCAAGAAGGAGACCAACTAGAGTGACAATCAGAGAACCCTCCAACACCCCGCGAGCAGCTACTCCCCCTGCCCCTTTGGGAAAGGGAAAAAAGAAAGCTTCCGAACCCTCTACACCCATCGATGAGTCTTCAGATGAGAAGGGTATTGTCTTCTCATTCTTAGATAGTTTGCCCATTCCTTGCCATTAATTTGACGGGGACAGAAACTTTAAGTATACTCCAAATTTAAATTCAAATTTCTTCCAGGTAGTGAGTGAGTGTAGTAGTAGTTCAGTAAGTAATATAGCGACCAGTAGTTATAGCACGGGTACTTCACTTATAATTTCCTTGTCTTTACTTTCATCTCCAATTATGCTTATTGCCTAACTGCTCGCGATGCTTCCTTACTTGCAGGTATGTCGTCTGAAGATATGTTCAATCACTACACTGCCGCTGCTACTCCCTCGAGCAAGAAGAAAGACAACAAGATGGTCCGCGAAGAAAGCAGCAAAGCTGCTTCAAAGAAGGCCCAGACTGAGGGTCCTTCGGCAGCTGCTCCTTCGAAGGAAAACATGCCACCTCCCACAAAAAAAACAACACCACCTTCTTCTCCACTCGACCAGCCATCTCCAACTGCACCGGTCGACCAGTACTCTAACCCTCCAGCGCCTACCAATCAGTCGCGCCACACTCAACCCAAAGATACTCTAACCAGCATCATGGTCAGTTCGGCCAATGAGAGAATATACAAACTTTCCAAGCACAAACGCAGCCAAGAGGCCATCGTTGGCATCAGCTCCATGGAGGCCGACCAAATAATAAACCGAGGGCTAAATGAGATAGCCAGTGTAAGTTGTTTTCTATTGCTGAGTCATTTCACTTTGTCAATTTTTGTCAATATCTTACGTCTTTTATCTGATCGCAGGGATTGCTGACTATTACTACTGGGTGGCGCCGCACGGGGACTTTGGTTATCTGATATCGCCCAATAAACTCCTAAGCGGTCGCAGTAGTAATCGGGCTATGTCGTATCCACAAAGAGACAAACACAACTAAAGATTAGATTAGTAAATAAAAGATAAAAATAAAGTAGAATTGAAGTGATGGATTTTGTGAAATTAAAATGATAGATTAGAGAAAGCGATCAGATAAAGAGCATGGCAAGGTAGAGATGCAGTGTTGTAAAACCTATTCTAACATTGATATTAATTCAAAACACAATTGCAATTCTACACCATTAATTGCAATTGGAAGATGTATATGTTAAAAACACAAAATAAATAATCTAGATTAAATTGAATCTAACTCCTAATTTCATAGCATATCATATTATATATCTAAGAGCGACAAAATACCACTGGCAGAATGTAGTAAAAGACATACAATATAACAAATATACTAAAATAAATTAACAATCTAAGTTACATAAGAAAAGCATGACTGAACTTATGTAAAAGATGCTAAATAATTTTAGAAAAGAAATTAGAAGATGAGAAACAAAATAATTAATGAGATATGAAAATGAAGCATAAGAAGAATCAATATCAATATTGAGAATGAAAAGTACAACAACTACACTCTAACCTCACCAATATTTTCTAAAATAATTCACTCATTTTTGTCACCTAAAACAATCAAAATTAAACTAGAAATAAGAAAAGAAACCAAATACAATAAAGTGTCTTTTTCCACTCTCCAATCTGATAATTTTTTCCCTACATTTGGTCATCTATTTATAGTGAAAATTGGACCCAAAATGTGTATTTATGTGAATTAGGAAGTGGAGAAAGTGGCTTCAAAATCTGATGGATAAAGGGACAAGTGGGACATGTGTCAGCCTCAGATTGGCTAAGGAAAAATGCTACTGGTGGAGTGGGAGACAGCAAGGTGACGTGGCGCCTTTTCGTTGGCTCGGCAGGCATGTACATCAGGAGGTCGCAGCGAGCGTCAGGTGCAACCGCCAGGCAGATGGGACACCTGTCAGTAGGCGTGGCAGCGCGTCAGCGGCTTCAGGCGTCAGGTGCGGTTAGTTGCTGGTGGGACAATGTGGGCAGCGCGTCAGGTGGCAGGAGCTGGCAGGCGTGGTGGGCTGTAGCGTCAGGCGGCTTGGCTGGAGGCAGCAGTGTGGCTTGGCTTTGGCGAATGGCAGGCTGCCATGTGGTAGCGTGGGGGAGCAGCTGTTGGCTTGGGCCTAGGTTGTTTGGGCTTAATTTTTGGCAATTCCATCTTCAAAAATGTCATTTTCTTCATGATTTCTTCAATTTTAATTCTTTCTTTCTTCTTTCTTCTTTCTTCTTTCTTCTTTCTTCTTTCTTTTTCTTTGTGTCAAAATACATTTTATTTCCTGAAAATTAAACACAAATTAAATTAAAATTAATATTTTCAAATATAAAATATATGACAATAAATCTATGAAAATATTAATTAAAACTTAATTAATTTTTACACTTTAAGACTAATAAAATGATATTTTTGAGCACTAATCACAACCTCCAACCAGCTTATTGCTAGTCTCTAGCAATTCAAGCGAAATAATAAATGTCAACATGATATATTTCAGGTCAAAAATTATAAAAGAACTTAAGTATTAACACAAAATGTTAGTAATAAGTCAACAAGAGTTATCAAAATTACTTCAAATAAATCTAGAGTTGTGAGTGTGTGCACCAAACTTGAACCTTCTTACCGCAAATTGTAAAATCCTTTTTTGGCTAAACTTTAATTTAGACAAAATATTTTAAAATGTTTAAAGAAAATTAGTAGCATATCTCCATATTGATTTTCGGATTAATTATCAAATTATTCAACTGATTTTCTAAATGTGAAAATATCTTTAAGTGTGAATATATTTGTTGCCTTATTTATCACAAAAAATTAATTTTTGGTAAAAATATATTATGCAATTATCTTAAGATTATTTTCAGGGATTATGTGGGATTATGCTTATTCTGGAATAAAGAAGGTGTCGAAAATGAACATGGTCAAAAGAAATGATCATGTTCGTTCTGCCACATAAAACTGATTATGTTGCTAACTCATCAGTTTCCTTTTCTGTCGACACAGAATTCATCTGGCTGGCTGATTTCCTAAACCAAAGGAATTCACAAATTGATTTCAAAGATACCAGAAAATGATGGCCTTGGACGATTTCCCTGCCTATAAATATCTTGCCAAGGCCTTTGGAATTTTCACCTCTTCCATTTTGAATATTTGTAAACATTACGTTATTTTGAAGAGTGTCTTTATTTGTAGAGATTAAGTTTGTTCACCTTAATCTTTGTGAGAGTACTTGTGGATATCTATCTAGTCCATTGTAAACAGATAGTGTCTATTGTGAACGTGTTCATAAGGATCTTCGAGAGAGGATTCTATCTAAGTCTCAATTCGGGAGGAAGTGTGCACTCGCTATTCTTTGAAGGGAGTTCAAGAGAATCGGCGTTTCATCAAATCAGATTCGTAGAGAAGAGTACAACAAGATTGCGACAGTAGTTTAAGAGGGAGTCTTACATTGTTTAAGTCAATGCTTTTGTACACATTGTTTCTTTACTAATTGGTTTATTCTCTAGGCGTGGCCCCAAGGAGTAGGTTATCCGAAAGGGTTTCTGAACCTTGTAAAAATTTGGTGTGTTCTTTATTGTTTTGCACTGTCTATTTATTGTGTTCAGTTTCTGTTGTGACAAGTTCGGATTCTGTCCCGACAGAACTGCTATCTGTGTAAACAGTTAATTACCATTCCGCACTTTAATTAATTCACATGGTTTAATTAATTTGGTAATTACTAAAAATGGAATTTCAATTGGTATCAGAGAAGTTCACTAAACTCTTAGTGCAAACTTGTTTCTTTCTGTTTGTTTTGTGCCTTTTGAAATGTCTTTCTTTGCAGAAGGTGGATCTATAACTCATCCTCCTTTACTGAATGATTCCAACTATCCTTATTGGAAGGTTAGGATGAGAGCCTTTATTAAATCTCAAGAAGAAAAGGCGTGGAGATCAATCTTAACCGGTTGGACACCTCCATCTAAATAAGATGATGTAACAAAGGTAAAATCTGAACTTAACTGGACCGATGCTGAAGATAAATTGTACAGTTATAACAACAAAGCCTTGCATGCTATCTTTAATGGCGTTGGCGAAGGATACATAAAATTAATATCCTAGTGTGAATCTGCCAAAAAAGCTTGGGAAATCCTTCAAACTCAATTTGAAGGAACTGCTGATGTAAAACATTTTAGGGTTGTTATGTTAACTACTAGATTTGAAAATCTTAGAATGACAGAAACTAATTCTCTCACAGAATTCTATGAAAGACTGTTTGATATAGCTAATGAATATTTTGCCTTGGGAGAAAAATTGGAAAATAATGTGTTAGTTCGGAAAATTGTTAGAGTGCTTCCTGACAGGTTTCAAACAAAGCTCACAGCAATTGAAGAAGCAAAAGATCTCGACACAATGAAAGTAGAGGAATTGATGGGTTCATTGCGAACGTTTGAACTCAATCAACAAATTCGCCAAAAGGAAAATCCAAGTGCTCCCAAAGAAAAATCAATTGCTCTCAAATCATCAAAAATAAAAGATTCAGATGAAAATGAAGGTGAAGACAAAATGGCCCTGTTGACCAAAAAATTTCAAAAATACATGAAAAAGATTGGTAACAAAAAACCCACATTCAAATCTTCCAAAGGTAATCAATTTTCTAAACCTTTTGACAATAACAATAAACGAGGTGTGCAATGCAGGGAATGTGAAGGATTTGGTCATATTCAATCTGAATGTGCCAACGCACTGAAGAAAAATAAAAAGGTAATGGCAGCTACTTGGAGTGATCAGGACTCTGAAAGTAGTGATGAGGAAGATAACTCAAATCTTGCTTTAACCTCTGTTGTTTATGGATTAACATTGAATTCGCAGGATAATAAAAGGGTTGTTTGTCTGAACAACACAATTCAGGAAGATAATTCTGAATGTGAATCCAGTGAGTCTGATCTAGATGAGGATTCCCTAAAAGAATCATACAAAGATATGTATGATCAATGGTTAAAGGTTTGTTCTGATAATCGCTTAATCCTTACAGGAAAAGAATGATGATCTTGTAAACACTGTGAAGAATCTTGAGGATAAAGTTATTGCAAAAGATTGCGAAATTAAGAGATTATCAAATGAAATTAACCACATGGTAAAAGGTGTTAAAATGCTTAATCCAAATTCCAGGATTTTGGATGATGTTATTGGTGCAAGACAAAAAGTTGGTAATTTTTATGGATTAGGATCTGATGGTTTTAAATCAAAAGTCAAAACCATTTTTGTGAAATCTGGCATGTATTCAGTTGCATCTGCTAACGTCTCTGCAGGTACATCTCAGACAGGTGATTCTACAAAAATCAAATCTGTTTCCACATCTGTTAAATAGACCAATTTTCTCAAAAGGGCCAACACAGATCAGTTCATTCCAATATGTCATTTTTGTGGAGTGAAAGGGCACATCCGGCCCAGATGTTTTACTATGATGAATTTTTTCAAAAATAATTATTTAAAACATTATAGTAAAACAAAACAGGTTGAAAGAAAACCATCAAAAAGTGTTTGGGTTGAAAAAGCAAGAACAAATTGTCTTGCTGCTTTTACTTATCATAAATCTCGTGCCTCTAACTCTTGGTATTTTGATAGTGGATGTTCTAGACATATGATAGGTGATGCAAATATACTCACCAATTTCAAATCTATGAAATATGGTGCAGTAACCTTTGGTGATGGTATGTCAGGTAATATTGTTGGAAAAGGCACTCTAAGTCTTGATGGATTACCAAAATTGAGAAATGTTTTACTTGTTGAAGGCCTTAAGGCTAATTTAATTAGTATAAGTCAAATTTGTGATCAAGGCTTCACAGTAAATTTTTCTCGTGATGATTGCAATGTTATTGATCAAAATGGTGTGAGTGTATTGAAAGGATATAGATCTATTGATAATTGCTACACTCTTTCGCCAACCCTCACATGACATTCGACCATAGGTAATACCACTGACTTATGGCATGAGAAACTTGGTCATATAAATTTCAAAAGTTTAAAAAATATTACAAGTGCAGGGTTAGTTCGTGGGTTACCCAAATTGGGTAAAGAATCTGCAGGAAAATGTGAACCTTCTCAGTTAGGGAAACAATTAAAAAACTCACACACAAGTGTCACGGGAATCAATACTTCAAAAGTTCTTGAACTCTTGCACATGGATCTCATGGGTCCCATTCAAGTTGAAAGTATTAATGGAAAAAGGTACATCTTTGTGTGTGTTGATGATTTTTCTCGTTTTACTTGGGTTGACTTCTTAAGGGAAAAATCAGACACGTTTGATGCCTTCAAAAATCTGTGCATTAAATTAAGAGTTGAAAAAGATTGCAATATAGGTAAGATTTTGAGAATTAGAAGTGATCATGGTAAAGAATTTGAGAATACTGTTTATGATGATTTTTGTAAATCTCTAGGGATTTCCCATGAGTTCTCAGCTCCCAAGACTCCTAAACAAAATGGGGTTGTTGAGAGAAAAAATGATTCCTTGAAGGAGATGGCCAGAGTAATGCTAAACAGTAAGAAACTCTCCAAACGATTGTGGGCAGAAGCAATATTCACAGCTTGCTATACAATCAATCGAGTGTTTCTTAGGCCAGGTACTTTGAAAACTCCCTACGAAATTTGGAAAGGTAAAAAGCCCAATGTAAGTTATTTTCATGTTTTTGGGTGTATATGCTACATTCTTAGAGATCGTGAGAATATTGGAAAATTTGATTCAAAAAGTGATATAGGAGTGTTTCTTGGATATTCTATGAATAGTAGAGCTTATCGTGTTTATAACATGAGAACTCAAACTGTTATGGAATCATCCAATGTTGTTGTTGATGATTTAAAAGATTTTTCTGAATATTCCATTGAAGAAGAAATTGAAAGGTTTATTGCTGAAACCTCTTAGACAGAATCTCCTGCAGTGACAATAGGTGATGTTGTGCCCTCTCATACAGAATCTGTTGCAACAGAAGTTGAATTTGTTCCAACATCATCTGATCGATCAACAAAGGAAGGGCAAGAAATCACCACAGATTCAATACAGAGAGAACCTTCTGCCATAATTAAAAAGAATCATCTTTCAGATCTCATTCCAGGTGATATTGAAGAAAGCATGGTGACAAGAAAAAGGTATGTGAATTTGGTTCAATTCGTTTGCTTTACATCCAGCTTTGAACCAAAAAATGTGAAAGAAGCCTTGAATGATGAGTCATGGATAAAAGCAATGCAAGAGGAGTTGGAACAATTCACAAGAAATGAGGTATGGACTCTTGTTCCTAGACCAAATCATACAAATGTTATTGGTACCAAATGGATCTTCAAAAATAAAACTGATGAATTTGGTACAATAATAAGAAATAAAGCTAGGCTAGTTGCTCAGGGGTATACTCAAATTGAAGGAGTTGATTTCGATGAAACTTTTGCCCCTGTCGCAAGAATTGAGTCAATAAGATTGTTATTGGTTGTTGCTTGTGTTGTTGGATTCAAATTATTTCAAATGGATGTTAAATCTGCCTTTTTAAATGGAATTTTGAATGAGGAAGCATTTTTTGAACAACCAAAAGGATTTGAAGATCCACATAATCCTGATCATGTTTTTCAACTTAAAAAAGCTCTCTATGGTCTAAAACAGCCTCCTAGAGCTTGGTATGAAAGATTAACTCAATTCCTTGTTTTGAATGGGTATAAAAGAGGAGGAGTCGATAAAACTCTTTTCATCAAAAATGTTGATTCTGATATTGTTATTGCTCAAATCTATGTTGATGATATTGTTTTTGGCTCTACTTCTAACACTTTAGTGCAGGAATTTGTCAAAAAAATGACGGATGGATTTGAAATGAGCATGGTAGGTGATTTAACCTATTTTCTAGGTCTGCAAGTCAAACAGTCAGAAGATGGAACATTTATTTCTCAAAGTAAATATGCAAAAAATCTGGTCAAGAAATTTGCGATGGAGTCTGCTAAACATGCTAAAACACCAATGGGAACCACAGTCAAACTAACCAAGTATGAAAATGGTGTTAAAGTAGATCAAACATTGTACAGAAGCATGATTGGAAGTCTTCTGTATCTCACAGCTAGTCGTCCTGATATTAGCTACAGTGTTGGGGTCTGTGCTTGATATCAAGAGGATCCTATGGAATCACATGTGACAGTTGTAAAGCAAATCATTAGTTATGTGAATGGTACTCAGGAATATGGAATTTAGTACTCAAAGGAAACAAACTCTAACCTTGTTTGTTTTGGTGATGCTGATTGGGCAGGCAATGCAGATGACAGAAAAAGTACAAGTGGTGGATGTTTTTATCTGGGAAACAATCTGGTTTCTTGGCATAGCAAGAAACAAAATTCAATCTCCCTGTCAACTGCTGAGGCCGAGTACATAGCTGCAGGAAGCTGTTGTACGCAATTATTATGGATGAAACAAATGATGACAGATTATGGGTTTGATCTTAAAACCTTGACTATTTTCTGTGATAACACTAGTGCTATTAATATCTCAAAAAATCTTGTTCAACACTCTCGCACTAAACACATTGACATTCGTCATCATTTTATTAGGGAACTCGTTGAAAATAAAACTTTGATCTTAGAATATATTGAGACAGACAAACAGATTGCAGATATTTTTACAAAAGCCCTTGATACAGTCAGGTTTGATTCCCTCAAGAAATCCTTGGGGGTATGTCCCAATTAATTTGTTTTGTGCTGTACCTTATCCCTGTGCTTGAAAAAAGTTGTGTGATGTCTTCTTGTCCTTGCTCACCGAAAAAGTTTTCAATCATTATGTCAAAATATATTTTTACTTCAGGTTAGAAATTATAGTTATTATATTTCATGCTCATGTTTTTTTTAAAAAATCAAAATCAAAATAAATAGTCCCTCCAATTAATATTCTTTCAAAACAATCTGTGTTTGTTGTGTATGAGCATTTGATCCTTGAAAAGTATTTCAAGCTCCATCTTAGAATAGAGTTACCTACATTGTTGTGTAAATTGCTAACTTTGAGTAAGTTGGAACTATGTAACTAAAAATTATGTAGAAGATACTCTACCACTGTTAAATACAGCCTTCAGTGTAGTGTGAAAATGTCTAATTTGGGTACTCATTGAGAAAAAGGCTAAAAATTGCCACATAGGGCAATGTCCCTGAAAAAGGCTAAAATTGTCATACAGGGCAATGATCTCTGCTTTCACAATCACACACAAATGCTTAAGATATACTGTTGGAAAAATTTGTAAGTCTCATACACACTGATTGATTTGAATAAATTGTTTTTTGTGACAGGAGTAAATGTTTTGTGATATTTTAATTTGAAAAATAAAAGCATGATTTATATTAAATATATTTTCTAACCTTATAGTAAAAATTTATTTTGAAATAATGATTGATTCTTTCTCCACATGCAAGGGCACGAAGACTTTGAGCACTAATAAAAAATGGGATATTTTTTGGTACATTTGGTTATATATATATATATATATATTGCTTAATAAAAAAATAATATATATATCTTTTCTAAGGGAAATCGAATTTGAGTGTGTCAAAAAAGGTATGTTGTATCATGTTTGTTTTTGTCTTTATCTCATTTTTTTTAAGATCAAAAGTTTCCTTTTTTGGCTTGTTTCCCAATTTTGTGTCGCGAACAATTGTTGGCAGTTATTGTTGGGATATTATTATGTACTTTCCAAAAGTGTTTATTCCATTTAATTCTCAAATAAAGGAATAAAAGATCAAATCCCTATCTTTCCCTTTCTTTATATTCAGATATCCTTGGGCCCAATATCTCAACCGTCTCCATCCTTCTTTTTTTTTCTGGTTCCTTTTTCCTTGACAGTTTTCTCTCATTCTCGTGCAATCATGGTGAAAACTAGAGGAAGTGGCTCTCGATCTGTCAAAGAAGTAGCTGGCTTGTTGACTGCATCTCCATCTCTCACCAAGAAAAAGGCTCGAAAGAGTACCTTGTCTCAACCCAGCCTCATTGACGGTACCATCACCACGAGCAAAGCCGTGGTCATTCCTGACCTAGAAGCCCCCAAAGTACCATCTGGACCTCCTTCATCGGTGGCTCCGCTCGCCTCTGTCCCTGGATCCTCCAAAAGGGGCCGAGCTTCCCCCTCAGATGATGTCTCTGATCATGACCGTGATTCTGCCAAAACCCATTCTGACTCCTCAAAATCCCCTGATGTGCTTGCACCCAAGAAGAAAAGCAAAGGATGGTTCCAGGTCTCATCTTCTCGAAAATCTCCTCAGTCCAAAGGGTCTAATCCTTCGGATTCCACTCCAAAGGCCTCGTCTCTCGTGGGTTCCACTCCACGTTCCAAGTTTCAGTCGAAGGTAAAGAAAATTCCTCCTCCCTGTTCCTCTTCTGAATCTGATCCATCTACCGATTGTGTTCCCTCTGATGATGATCCCTTTGAAGAAGATCCCTCTCTTGATGAAAATGTTGCATCAGAAGCCAAGTCTGACCCATCAGAGGACCCTCCTGTTTCTCCAAAGGGCAAGAAATCTGTGAAAATTCCTGAGATTCGCACTAAGTCACCAGTGGGTCCCAAAGTCTCTCCAGGTTCATCTTTTAAGGCTCACTCTTTGAATTTCTATTTCAATGACAATGAGAAAAATATGAAGCATTATGCACATCGTGATTTTATCTGTGAGAAAAGTTTTTCTTTTTCTGCCCATAGAGTGTTTAGGGTCATTAAGAATATTGAGGATCGGGGGTGGTTAGGTCTTTAACTGGGTTGGATGATTTTGTTCCTCGAGTTGTTCAAGAATTCTATGCTAATCTTAATGGTGATCTGTTTGATAGCAAGTCTTTTATGTTTGGTCAAGTTTATGTTCGGGGGCATTGGTATTTGTTTAGTGCTACTGAAATTGCCAAGGTTCTCAATTTTCCCCCTACTGTTGACAATGTTGTTGTGGAATTCAACAAAGATACGGTGTATCTGAATTGGTGGGACAGAATATGGTTTGGGAACCTCACTCGGTACTCAAAGTGACAGATCTTACTCATTACTATGTCGTACTTCACAAATTTTCCACCAACAACTGGATTCCCACCACTCATACCTCCACCATTACTTTTGACACGGCTTTCTTTCTGTACAAAGTCAGGACTGGTCTCCAAGTTGATCTCGCCACTCTCATTTTTTCTAAGATCACTGCCTTAGGAAAATCCAAAAAGAAAGGCCAATATTTGGTGTTTCCTCATTTGATCTACAAGTTACTTGATTCTCAAAAGTCTCTTCGATTGGAATATGAAATCGTGACACCTCCCACTGCCGGTGCAGACTACAAACTCAAGAAGGAACCCTCATCAGTAAAGGCAACCAAAGGAATTGCTCTCAAGGCTGGCGATGCTGATTCTGTCATTACTGAACTTGCTGGTGTCAAGGCCACTCTGGAATCTGTTCAGACAGAAGTGTTCAGTCTCAAGAGTTGTCTCTCCACCATGATGTCTCACTTTGCTACGGGACCTTCCAAATGAGGCCATCGGTTTTATTTTGTTTTGCTTCTTTTTGGTTTAAATAAATTGTAAAAGAACGTTGTTTAGTGTCTTTTCTTTTGTTACTCCTTTGGCTTATTGCTAGACAACAAGGGGGAGTAAGAAGGTTCATTTTGATCGGTTTATCTTGTTTTATGTTTGTGGTCCTTGTTACATTTGAGATGCTTTTTGCAGGGGGAGTAATTCCATTACTATTTGCTCTAACCTGTTTTGTCTTTGCAGGATCTTTCAAAATAAACTCTTAAAATATTTTTGTCTATCAAGTTGCCAAAGGGGGAGATTGTAAAATCCTTTTTTGGCTAAACTTTAATTTAGACAAAATATTTTAAAATGTTTAAAGAAAATTAGTAGCATATCTCCATATTGATTTTCGGATTAATTATCAAATTATTCAACTGATTTTCTAAATGTGAAAATATCTTTAAGTGTGAATATATTTATTGCCTTATTTATCACAAATAATCAATTTTTGGTAAAAATATATTCTACAATTATCTTAAGATTATTTTCAGGGATTATGTGGGATTATGTTTATTCTAGAATAAAGAAGGTGTCGAAAATGAACATGGACAAAAGAAATGATCATGTTCATTCTGCCAGATAAAATGATTACGTTGCTAACTCATCAGTTTCCTTTTCTGTCGACACAGAATTCATCTAGCTGGTTGATTTCCTAAATCAAAGGAATTCGCAAATTGATTTCAAAGATACCAGAAAATGATGGCCTTGGACGATTTCCCTGCCTATAAATATCTTGCCAAGGCCTTTGGAATTTTCACCTCTTCCATTTTGAATATTTGTAAACATTACGTTATTTTGAAGAGTGTCTTTATTTGTAGAGATTAAGTTTGTTCACCTTAATCTTTGTGAGAGTACTTGTGGATATCTATCTAGTCCATTGTAAACAGATAGTGTCTATTGTGAACGTGTTCATAAGGATCTTCGGGAGAGGATTCTATCTAAGTTTCACTTCGAGAGGAAGTGTGCACTCGCTATTCTTTGAAGGGAGTTCAAGAGAATCGGCGTTTCATCAAATCAGATTCGTAGAGAAGAGTACAACAAGATTGCGGCAATAGTTTAAGAGGGAGTCTTACATTGTTTAAGTCAATGCTTTTGTACACATTGTTTCTTTACTAATTGGTTTATTCTCTAGGTGTGGCCCCAAGGAGTAGGTTATCCGAAAGGATTTCTGAACCTTGTAAAAATTTGGTGTGTTCTTTATTGCTTTGCACTGTCTATTTATTGTGTTCAGTTTCTGTTGTGACAAGTTCGGATTCTGTCCCAACAAAACTACTATATGTGTAAACAGTTAATTATCATTCCGCACTTTAATTAATTCACATGGTTTAATTAATTTGTTAATTACTAAAAATAGAATTTCACAAACCATAGCACATAAAGCCTTCGAAATTATGCCAAGTAAAAGTCTCAACTCCATTATCCACTCATGTAATTGAAAATATTTAAAGTTTAAGGGTTTCACTCATGGAGTTGGAAAAGAAGTAAGCACTCATCATATGGGTATATATTTAGGACAAACTCTTAAATAATTATTGAAATGAATATAAGAAATAAACTATTTGGACAACCACCATAAAGAGTACCACAAAACCAGTTTTTCGGGATTTTAAGTAAATAGACAATCTTTTCATTTATTCTAAGAGCCATAAAATAAAACATGAAATTAATAAACACTTTTTTTTGACACAAGAGACGACATAATTGTAAATGATAGAACTATTGCTCGTGTTTTTCTTTTTCTTTTTTTTCTTATTTATTTTTTTTCTTCTTTTTCTTTTTCTTCTTTTTTTCGTCTTTTTTTTCATGAGGAACATAAAAGGCTCTCTAGTAAGATTTGTCTATAGAAAATGTTATCCCTAAAACATCATCCATTCATACCACAATACATTGTCCAAATAATTATAACCATTTCTAAGAATCAATAAAAATTTAAAAGTTGTTTTCTCAAGTCTCACCTCTCACACAAAAGAATGAATTACTTAAACATGGAAAATTTCTAAACCAATATGTGCTAACAACCATCTTACCACAACATTTGGCATGTGCATTAGGTAACTCTAGAGAAACTCTTAGTAGTATAGATAACAAAAATTGACTCAATAGTAACATTTTGCGAGAATAAATAAGTAATTTTCAAAAAAATTGACCATGAAAATATTAGTATGACAAAAATCAACATGAACGTGCATGAATATGCTCACCAGCTCCAACCAAAATTAGACAATGTCCTCATTGTTTAAAAATATATACATGAAAAGCGTGAAATGAGAACATATAGAGAGTGAGCTAAGGCAAAATGATATGATATTGATTCTTAGAAAAAGAAAAATAAATAACAAGACAAACTATCATAATAAAATAAAAAGGAAAAATAAAACAAATAACGAAAATAAAACATACGAGAAATAAAGAAAGCAAGGAAAGATAGAACCTGATTAGTCTTGGCAAACCGGAGAAAAGTCTCCTCATGTTGGTTCACCAACTCAATATTCTTGACTATCCAGTATCAAAAATAAATTTTCTTTTATCTTGTGTCTCAAAAATGGAAGCATTAGTAACATTCTCAGGATAAAGAAAATGTTCGTTTCCAGTATCGTGGAGGAAATAGTGTGATTGATTCTTTGAGAAAAGTTTGTGAATTTCCTCCACAATAAGGTTTATCACATCAGTATGATAACAATTGTTTTCATTCAGAGTTGTTGGAAGAATTTCAGCATGAGAAATATTTTCACTCCGAATAGTAATAGAATCATCCTCATCAAATTTGTAGGAAATAGGATTAGAGATTGGTGCCATTGTTTCCTCATCTGATTGGAATTGACTGAAATAATGTGAATTAACTTTGCTGGTCAATTCTAAAAATTGAGTCCAAATTTCCCTAAGTTCCTCCATCATGTGTTTAGTAATGTTGCTTATGTGTTCAGTAAAGTTTATTTGTTCCTCCATAATTGTATATAATGTTTCCTCTAAGGAATCTGTATTAGTCCAGACATTATGTGGAGGTTCATGGTAAGAGTTAGAAAAATCATGCTCAACATTCCTACTAGATGGTGCCAATTCTCAACCAATCGGTGCACGGTAGTTGTACTTAGACTTCCAACTTGAAGCAACAGGGTTTTCCAGCTAAGATTACTATTCTTATAGTAAGAATAGTATTGAAAAGCTTCCTCCTTTTCTCTAAGAGTTGAGTAATCTTGAGCAAAATGGTCGACTCTTTCACAGTCAAAATATGGTTCATCATACTCTACCCTTATGACCTCGTTACTTTCTTGACCATACTTAGCTTTCAAGTTTTCGAATTCTCTAGTCAAGAATTCTACTTTAGATTTAAGGTACTCTCTTTCGCTAAGTTGGTGGGCACTTCTAAAATTTCTAGTACCCTCAGTAGAACTAGATTTTGGATTGTTTTGAAGTGAAGAGAGATATATTGGATAATAGTACTCAAAACGTCGATGATCTTCTTCATTAATTTGTTATTTTTTTTATTAATTTTTTTTTGTAAGTATTATAAGCGCAAATGTGTAATAGCGTAATAAGTATACACCAAAAATGTTCCCAGGCCAATTGGGAAGGCTGCCAAGGTACCACTTTAGGCCCAAGAGCTTTTCTAGAACTCCCCGAGGTTCTTAGAAAAGGTTGGAGGGTAACGCTAACACAGACCTAATTGAAGAACCAATTTTTCTAAGACAGAACAAGTTTGGATTTTACTGATTTCCAAAATTACACAAATGTTCTCAATACTTTGTTTTGATACAAAATTTTATTTTTATTTTTATTTTATTTTGGGAAAAAAACTAAATCTAAAAAAATAATATCCTAAACCTAAACCTAAAAGTAAAAGTAAAATAAATAAATAAAATAAAACAAAAAAGAATAAATAAATAACTAAAAATGAGCCCAAAAACAAAAAATAAAAATAAATAAACAAACAAACTAAAAATAAAAATAAACCTAAAAGTAAAATAAACAAATAAAACAATTAAAAAATTTGAATAAATAAAAAAAGAAAATAAAAATTACTAATGAAAAAAAAATTAAAAGAGAAATCAAAAAAAAAATTATACTACTTTTTCTTTTATAAAAAAATTAATATACTATGCAAACCTTTAATTGTAGAATTACCTCCCCGACAACACTACCAAAAATTGATATCGCCCAATAAACTCCTAAGCGATCGTTGTAGTAATCGGGTCCACAAAGAGGCAAACACAACTAAAGATTAGATTAGTAAATAAAAGATAAAAATAAAGTAGAATTGAAGTGATGGATTTTGTGAAATTAAAATGATAGATTAGAGAAAGCGATCAGATAAAGAGCATGGCAAGGTAGAGATGCAGTGCTGTAAAACCTATTCTAACATTGATATTAATTCAAAACACAGTTGCAATTCTATACCATTAATTGCAATTGGAAGATGTGTATGTTAAAAACACAAATTAAATATTCTAGATTAAATTGAATCTAACTCCGAATTTCATAGCATATCATATTATATATCTAAGAGCGACAAAATACCACTGGCAGAATGCAGTAAAAGACATACAATATAACAAATATACTAAAGTAAATTAACAATCTAAGTTACATAAGAAAAGCATGACTGAACTTATGTAAAAGATGCTAAATAATTTTAGAAAAGAAATTAGAAGATGGGAAACAAAATAATTAATGAGATATGAAAATGAAGCATAAGAAGAATCAATATCAATATTGAGAATGAAAAGTACAACAACTACACTCTAACCTCACCAATATTTTCTAAAATAATTCACTCATTTTTGTCACCTAAAACAATCAAAATTAAACTAGAAATAAGAAAAGAAACCAAATACAATAAAGTGTCTTTTTTCACTCTCCAATCTGATAATTTTTTCCCTACATTTGGTCATCTATTTATAGTGAAAATTGGACCCAAAATGTGTATTTATGTGAATTAGGAAGTGGAGAAAGTGGCTTCAAAATATGATGGATAAAGGGACAAGTGGGACATGTGTCAGCCTCAGATTGGCTAAGGAAAAATGATGCGGTTGGGTGGGAGACAGAAAGGCGACGTGGCGCCTTTTCATTGGCTCGGCAAGCATGTATGTCAGGAGGTGGTAGCACGCGTCAGGTGCAGCCGCCAGGCAGATGGGACACCTGTCAGGAGGCGTGGCAGCGCGTCAGCGGCTTCAGGCGTCAGGTGCAGTTGGCTGCTGGTGGGACAACATGGGCAGCGCGTCAGGTGGCAGGAGCTAGCAGGCGTGGTGGGCTGTGGCGTCAGGTGGCTCGGCTGGAGGCGGCGGCGTGGCTCGGCTTTGGTGAATGGCAGGCTGCCATGTGGCAGCATGGGGGAGCAGCTGTTCGCTTGGGCCTAGGCTGTTTGGGCTTAATTTTGGGCCATTCCATCTTCAAAAATACCATTTTCTTCATGATTTCTTCAATTTTAATTCTTTATTTCTTCTTTTTTTTTCTTTGTGTCAAAATACATTTTATTTCCTGAAATTTAAACACAAATTAAATTAAAATTAATATTTTCAAATATAAAATATATGACAATAAATCTATGAAAATATTAATTAAAACTTAATTAATTTTTACACTTTAAGACTAATAAAATGATATTTTTTAGCACTAATCATTACCCAAACTAAAGACTCCAACACCAAGCACACTAAGGCAGTAAATGTGCACGAGGGGAGGAATGCTGAACTACTCAAGAAAAACACAGAATTGACCAACTAGAACAATGAATTGCGCGAGCAGAGAGCCTAGCTGACCGTAGAGCTGTTGGAGTGCCGGGCTGCCCTGACCAAATCTAATGAAGACAAAGAAAAGTTTAGGGAGTGTGGTAAGCTCAACTACCAGGAGGCCAAACAGCTTGAGCCCGAGCTGATAGCGAGCAGGAAGGAAACTGGGGATCTGGAGGGGCGCATCAAGAAGCTCGAGGAGACTAATGCCCAAAACTTGGAGAAGTATAGGGAAGCCACCCACCTTTGCTTCTATGAGTTCTGGAAGCATAACCGTGGGGCCAACTTCAACTATCTCTCTGAGCGCCTTAGGCAAACTCAAATAGCCTGGTGCACTATTCGCCTGGAGGAAGAAGAAAGAGCCAACGTTCCTGCCTCCCTAGAAATCTCTCTAGCAACGGGGATTGACGGCGCGGACAATGAAGCTAAAACTGTTGTCGACCAAGACACTCCTCAAGACCCTCCTGCCTCTTAGCTTATTTCTCTTTTAATTTTAACTTTTCAATATACGACCTACGGGTCGAGATGTAAAGACAATTGTTTTAATTGCTGTGTGGGCAGCTTTTTTCCTTTTAACAAACAATTACATTCAAGCAGTAACTGCTCGCGGTGTAAAAGAATTCTTTTTTTATATTATAATATATTTACACTTTATTATAACATCTGTTAGCATGACCGAACTTAGCATAGTACTTTGGATTGATTTAACAAAATAACAAAATTTTGAAAAATACTCTAAGTACCCTAGCATGCTTTCACTTATTTTGCCCATGTGTTTACATACCTTTCAATATGCTTTGCTTACAAGATACCTTATATGCCCCCCAAGTGATTGAGGAACTTTAGGTCCTCGGTCACTTGCCTTGACTAGGACCTATCCGAACATAACTGCTCGTAGCACAGAATTTTAAACGATAATATAGCAAAACAACACACGTAATGAGCAAATACTTGTAATAAATACAATAGTTGGCAAGATTGACTGGATGCCCACAGTCCCTTTTATTTCTCGTAGTAAATGGACAAAACGTGTCTGTACGAATGATCACTAAAATGATCTTACACTTATAGGCGATCAGTCACATAAAATGACTAACCCTTTTTCATAACTTGTAAAAAGTAAAATTAATACAAGCCAATTCTTTAAGAATAATTGTTTATTGATAGTACTTGCGCAGGTGTTCTCCATTCCAATAGCGAGGAATGAGATCTCCATTTAAGTGAACATTTTTGTAAGTGCCTGGATGGAGGACTTCTTCAATTTGATACGATCCTTAGGTCCGAGTACTCTAGCGGCCGGATCGTGGGTACTGAGGAAAACCCTTCTAAGTACTAGATCTCCCACATCGAATCTTCTTTCACGTACTTTAGAATTGAAATACCGGGCGACCTTTTGCTGGTAAGCTGCTACTCGGAGCTGGGCTTGCTCACGCTTTTCATCGACCAAATCTAGCGATTCCATCAATAGCTGGCTATTAGAGCCTTCATTGTACGTCATCCTCCGGTGTGACGACGGATCTAACTCGACAGGCAACATAGCCTCATATCCATAAGCCAAAGAAAATGGAGTATGGCCTGTGATGTGCGATGGGACGTTCTGTATGACCAAAGGACTTCAAGCAATTGCTCTGGCCATGCCCCCTTTGCTTCTTAAAGTATTTTCTTCAAAGTATCCTCAAGCGTTTTATTGATTGCCTCGACTTGTCTGTTTGCTTGAGGATGGCCAACTGAAGAAAAGTTATTAATAATATCGTGCCTCTCGCAAAAATCCGTGAACACGTCACCATCAAACTGTGTGTCGTTATCTGAGACAATCTTTCTCGGCAATCCATAGAGACACACGATGTTCTTAACCACGAAATCCAGCACTTTCTTGGTCGTTATGGTTGCAAGAGGCTCAGCTTCCGCCCACTTTGTGAAGTAATCAACGGCCACCACGGTGTACTTGACGCTGCCTTTCCTGTGGGCAAAGACCCGATTAAATCTACACCCCAGACTGCGAATGGCCACGACCTTTGCATTTGTTTTAGTTAATTAGGGGCTGCTCGCGGGATTTTGGAGAATCTCTGGCACTTGTCGCATCTCCGTACAAATTCCATCGAGTCTTCATTCATTGTTGGCCAGAAGTATCCTTGCCTTAGGATCTTTTTCGATAAGCTCTGTCCCCCAGCATGATCCCCACAAAAACCCTCGTGGACCTTTCTCATCAATTCTTTGGCCTTCTCTTTTGAAATACACCTGAGGAGTGGCATTGAGTATCCCCTTCGGTACAAGATTCCATCGACCAGTATAAACCTAGCAGCCTGCCGTTGAAAGGTCCTAATTTTGTTTCTGTCCATCAGCAACTCACCTTGTGTCAGGTACTTTATGTAAGGTGCCATCCATGTATCCGTTGCTTGAATCACCAAAGATGCCCCTTCTATTTGGATGCTTGGTGTAGACAGTCGTTCAACTGGCATTATGTTTAGGGTATCAGCATCCTTGGCACTCGTCAGCTTGGCCAAAGCATCAGCGTTTGAATTTTGGTCGCGAGGTACTTGATGGAGAGTGTACTTATCAAATTGTGCCAATAGATCCTTTGCTTTATTCAAGTAAGCGACTATGGATGCTAAAAATCTGGTACTTGTAGGAGACCCAAAACAAGTGCCAAGAGCCCCTCGCGTGCCACCAAAGACCCGCGAGCGCTGACAACGCGATGCCCCTGCTCCGCCCGCGCTGACCGCGCGACGTCCCTGCTCCGCCCGCACGACCCCCCTGCTCCGCGCGCGCTGACCGCGCGACACCACCAGGATCAGCGCGCACTGGCCATGTGACACCACCTGATCCGCGCGCAGGGTGGCCTTGCCCAAGGATCATGCATGCATAGGGTGGCCTCACCCTCAAGGGCCTCGCCCAAGGATCATGCATGCATAGGGTGGCCTCGCCCCCCAAGGGCCTCGCCCAAGGGCCACACACGTCTAATGGCCTCGCCCCAAAGGGCCTCGCCCAAGGACTAAGCACGCCTAGTGGCCTCGCCCCAAAGGGCCTCTCCCAAGGGCCTCGTCCAAAGGGTCATGCGTATATGGCGGCCTCGCCCCAATGGGTCTCGACCGAAGGCCTCGCGCGTATGATGCCAGTGTTCAAGGTGGCCTACAAGAGACAAAAAGAATACAAACAACGTACCTCTAAAGGGGTACGTACATGCCTGCAAGGATCAAGGGACAGGCCTGACACCTGTACCCGACAAATAGTGGCAGTTGGGAATAGTACGAGGAATGGCAACACCACCACCACGTCTCTGACACCCGTACAAGGCAAGTAGTGGAGTCATGACCGGGTACAAAAGCTGAGGTGCACCCACGAACTCTGACCATGTACCAGAGCTGACACCACTACCCCAGGGACCACTCTCCTGCTAGTGTACTCACGTACCATCTGGTCCCCTGGACCACCATGTACCTAGGGCCATTAGAGCCTACTATAAAATGAACTCTAACTCCACCTGAAGGGGGGTTGGAAATTTTACTATAGCAAGTGCACCAAAGTGAATGAAAAACTAATTTCACCATTGTTCTTCTGCAATTGTTCTTGGAATTGATACTTAAACTTCTAAGGCTTTTCTATTGATAATCTTTACTTTGCAATTTTTTCCAACTTAACTTAGTTGATGAGTTCTCACCGTCAACAGCGACCATTTTTATTCAAGTAAGCTACCATTTTTAAACCTCGTGCCTGGTATTCTCCAATTATTTGATTGACCACTAGCTGAGAGTCATTGTAAATATCAAGTGACATTATGTGCATGCTTCTGGCTAACCGTAATCCTGCGAGCAGTGCTTCATATTCGGCTTCGTTGTTAGAAGCAGTGAAGTCAAATCTAACTACGCAGGGAAATCGATGCCCCTCAGGCGTTATCAAAATCACTCTTGCTCCTGCGTGGTGCTCATTAGAGGAACCATCTGTAAACAACTTCCAAGAAAGAGTTTGGCTTTGAGACTCAGGTTCTCCAGGCTCTTCTGGTTGCTCACTGTCTAGAAGCCTAGTGAGTTCTGCGATGAAATTGGCCAGAGCTTATCCTTTTATTGCTTCTCGTGGCAAGGAACAAACTTCCCAAGTTCGACTGCCCATTTCAATAATCGGCCTGCGGCTTCTGGTTTCTACAGAACTTGCCGTAGAGGTTGGTCGGTCAAAACTGTGATTGGGTGAGCTTGGAAGTATGGCCTCAATTTTCTAGAGGCCAAGATCAGGCAATACGCTAATTTTTCAATAGGTGGATACCGCAGCTCCCCTCCTATTAGCCTCTTGCTTACATAATAAACAACTCTTTGCACACCTTCTTCTTCTCTTACTAGGATAGCACTAGCGGCGTATTCTGTGATCGCCAAGTAGATGAACAAAGTTTCTTTATCAACCAGCTTTGATAGAATTGGTGGTTGCGACATGTGAGTATTTAAGGCTTGAAAAGCCTATTCGCACTCCTCCGTCCATTCGAATTTCTTGTTGCCTCTGAGTAGATTAAATAATGGGACGCATTTGTCTGTTGACTTGGAAATAAATCTACTCAGAGCAGCAATTCTTCCAATCAGGCTTTGAACATCTTTGATTTTTGTTGGCGATTTCATATAGACCAAGGCTTTTATCTTCTCGAGATTGGCTTCAATTCCTCATGAGTTTACTATAAATCCCAAGAATCTCCCCGATCCAACTCCGAAGGAGCACTTGAGGGGATTCAGCTTCATCTGATATTTGTTCAAGACATTGAAGCACTCTTGCAAATCCCCTATGTGCCCTTCTGCCTTCTTCGACTTAACCAGCATGTTGTCGACGTAAACCTCCATGTTTGTTCTGATCAGCTCCTTGAACATGTGATTGACTAGTCGCTGGTAAGTCGCACCAACGTTTTTCAAACCGAAGGGCATTACCTTGTAACAGTAGAGCCCTGTATCAGTTCGAAAGCTAGTGTGATCCTCGTCAGGGAGATGCATACTGATCTAATTATATCTGGAGTATGCATCCATGAATGAGAGAATCTCGTGCCCTGCAGTGGCATCTACCAGCTGGTCAATTCTAGGGAGTGGGAAACAATCTTTAGGGCGGGCTTTATTAAGGTCTGTGAAATCCACGCATGTTCGCCACTTGCCATTCGGCTTGGGAACAAGCATGGGATTAGAGATCCATGATGGATAAAATGCTACCCTGATGAATCCATTCTCTTTTAGCTTCTTGACTTCTTTCTTTAGAGCCTTTGATCTATCTTTGTCGAGCAGCCTCATTTTCTGCTGTACTGGTGGAAAACTCTGGTATACATTCAGGACATGGCTAATAATCCCAGGGTCTATTCCAACCATGTCTTTATGCGACCAGGCAAAGACTTCCTGGTTTTTCCTCAAAATTTCCACCAGTGCTTGCTTCGTTGTTGTCTCTAATTTTTTACCGACTTTCACAACCCTGGTCGGACCTTCTTCATCGAGTTGGACCTCCTCAAGATCCTCGATGGGTCCTATCTCTTCATCAAAATCCCCAAAGTGAGGATCTAAATCTCTGTCCTCACTTTGGGCAACGCCCTATTTGGTGATATCATGACCTGAATGGGCTTGTACATCAACAACCATTTGCAACTCTTTTCCGGAAACTTCCCTCGATACACCTTTCTTCACCCTAGATATCGAGGCGTTGTAGCACTCCCTCGCTTCCCACTGATTTCCCAACACGCATCCTGCCCCTACGTCGGTTGGGAATTTCATGGCAAGGTGCCATATCGAGGTAATGGCTCGCAGGTCGACCAAAATAGGCCTCCCAATTACAGCATTATATGCTGAAGGACAATCAACTACTATGAAAGTAGTGAGTAATGTCTCGTTTGCAGGTGATGTTCCTGCTGTAACTGGGAGCCTAATCGACCCAGATGGGGCAAGCCCTTCGCCAGAAAAACCATAAATGGTTTGGTTTCATGGCTCCAGATCCATGACGGAAAATTTCATTCTTTCCAGTGAAGACTTGTATAAGATGTTGACTGAGCTTCCAGTGTCTACCAACACCCTCTTAACCATCATGTTGACGATTTGAACGTCATTGACTAGCGGATCAGAGTGTGGGAATCGTACGTGCTGGGCATCGTCCTCAGAGAAGGTTATCAATTCCTCCTCTGTTCGAGCCTTCTTTGGTGCTCAATTCTCCACACTCATCATCTCAATGTCCTGTTCGTGATGTAAGGTCCGAGCGTATCGCTCCCTTGCCTTCCCACTAGCCCTTGCAAGGTGTTGACCACCACAGATGGTGAGTAACATACCTGCCACAGGAGCTGACTGTAAAGGTGGCGAGCGTTGGCGTGCAGGCGCCTGCTCATTGCCCTCTCACTGAGACCTTCATGCGGCTCGCACGTATCTCCTTAGATGTCCCTGCCTGATCAGGAACTCAATTTCGTCTTTCAACTAGTTACACTCGTTGGTGTCATGTCCGTAGTCGTTGTGAAAACGACAGAATTTTGTGGTATCCCTCATGGAGATATCCTTCCTTATAGGTGTTGGTCGCTTATAAGGGACATTGGCATTGGTCGCCTAGTAGACCTCTGCCCTACTTTTGACAAGGGTCATATAGTTGGTGAATCTCGGCTCATATCTGTTGCCTTTGGGGCGTTTATTCTCAGACGTTGACAGCTCATTCCCCGCCCTTTTTCCACCATTTCTGCCATTTCCGTTCTTGTTGCCTTTACCATTGCCATTGGGTTTATCTGACCCGTTGGCGGCCTTGGCGGGTTCTTCCTTCCATCCCTTATCTTTTGTAGGCGATTTCCCCTCGTTGGCAATCACGTCCTTGAGCTTGATGTATCGATCAGCTCAATCCAAAAACTCCTGGGTGCTATTTACCCCGTTCTTTCTTAGGCTGTTCTAGAGGGGAGAATGGTGTCTGACCCTGGCAGTTAGGGCCATCATCTTTCCCTCGTTGCCCACTGTCTTGGCTCCAGCTGCTGCTCGCATAAAGCGTTGGACATACTTTTTTAAGCGCTCTCCCTCCTTTTGGCGTATCTTGACCAGCTGGTTGGCCTCAGTGGGGTGTACGCGACCCGCATAGAATTGTCTGTAAAATTCATTCACAAACATTTCCCAGGATACTATACTAGCAGGAGGGAACTTAAAGAACCACTCCTGGGCGGTGTCAGATAATGTGGCGGGGAAAATCTTGCAGCGGGCATCGTCTGACACCTTCTGAATATCCATTTGTATCTCAAATTGTTGACATGAGATACTGGGTCTCCGTACCCATCAAAGTTTGGCAGTACTGGCATCTTGAACTTTCTGGGAGTTTCCGCCACAGCAATCCTCTGCACAGACGAAGTGCCTCTCCTTCGGTTGTACTCTATATGAGATGTTCGGCTCCCGACAAGCTGTTGTACTACCTAGTTCAGATCATCAATTTGAGCCTGAACTACATCCGGGATTGCTGGGGAAACTAGTGCTGGAGGAGCGTACTCATCGTGTCTCTCACGCCTGTCGTTGAGTACGTCTCTTAAGTCATCATCCCTGCGCCTTTGCTCGCTAACTCCTAGTCGATCAAAGACGTTATTCTGTCTGGGTTGCCCCCCCAGCGTTATGGCTCACAGGCCTATAATCTCTTGGTGGGGGGTTTCTATCTCCACCTCTCTCCTCATGCCCCTAACCAGTATTTCTCATGTCGGAATCGGCCTCATTAAAGTCGTGGCCTACTATAAATTGTGGCCAACTATGGCGTGACCTGCTGGTCACGTTGTTTCCCCCTCTGGCTGGCATCTCCCGAGCGTCGGGGGGAGGCATGCGCTGGTCGTTGGGTCCTTATGCATTATTATGTCGTGGGGGGCCCCTGACCGCAGAGCCTGACTCGTTATGCCTTCTGTTGATAGAAGGACATTGCCCCCTGCTCGGTGGATTTGGCTCTTCGTCCCCTTGGCGTCTAGGGCTGCCCGGCCCTATTCTGCCTCTAGCGCTGGGGATTGCCACGACCAGCTTGAGATGGTGGTTGCTGCTTAGGATCTTGAATTGGGACATCATCCTGAGCCACAAGTTGCTGCTCCGGCCTTTGAGGGCTTGCTAGCTAGAGCGAAGGACTTGAATTGGGGGACCGTTGCGATGGTGCATTTGGTGGCTGATCCGGTTGAGAAGCCCGTGCAGCATGTCCTCGAGCCGATTGAATGGTTGCTTCAAGAGAGGCCGTGGCATCCCTCTGTCGATGGTCCATGTCCGCCTGCCACTCATTCAGCTCCTGTCGTTGACGCTCAATCTCCCTTTGCTGCAGCGCCCAGGTCTCTGCTACATTCTCCTGATTGGCCAACTCATCCTGCAAGACCCCCAGTGTTGCGCTTAGCGTCTCCGAATCTAATTCCTCATCTTCAAAATCTAAATGTGGTTCATTATCAGCCACATTTGGAGGAGGAGGTTGAGATGATGCAGCACCAGCAGCCTGTCCAGCTTTCTTTGATGTTTTTGCCATTTGATTTTCTTAAAGCTTTTTGATCAATCTCTCAATGAAAGCACCAAAATGTTGATCCATGATTTGGCCGACGACACGGAGTCAAATAAACGATAAAGAACAAGAGGATATCAAGAAGATAATCAAATGGAAAGAAAATGACACAAACGATTTATAGTGGTTCGGCCCCAACTCGATGGTAATGACCTACGTCCACGTAGTGATCTTATTGATGTTGAATCCTAATACTGTGATCAAAGAACTCAGGTTCTTGAGTTTCACCAGCCTTAGGAGAATTACAACTTTTCGATGGATAATCACACTATGTTCTTTCTATGAGTATTTTGGTTCAAGGTTCCCCAAAAAAAAAGTCCCTTCCTTGAGCCTTTTCATTCGTATTTATAGGCTCAAGAGGGTTACATGGGCCAATGGGCCTTAATTTTCCTTAATATCAGCATATGAAGGCAATAAACAGAAAATATAATAAATATAGTTATTATAAGATTACATATCTTTAAAGGAAATAAACTGAAGTATGCGACCAGACTGGTCACATCTAAAAGCGAGATCTGATGAAGCAATAAAAATCTGGTCGATAGGCGAATAGCACCTCTTCACTATGACGCCGCCACGTGCCAACCACATGTAATAAATTCTTGCCACATCATCATGAGCCATTTTTGGGTAAACACGTTGCATTCCAGATGATGAAATTTTTAGTGTCCTGAACTTTTGTCATAATGAAGCTTGTGGTTGTCATTTTTCTATGAAAAAGACTGCTGCAAAAATCTTATAGTGTGCTCTTTATTGGCCCACTTTGTTAAAAGACACTAACAATTTCTGTCGATCATGGAAAGGTGTCAGAAATTAGGTGCTTTGTCCCGATGACATATGATGCCATTAAACCCAATTCTTGTAATAGAAATATTCGATTGTTGGGGGATAGACTTTATGGGACCATTTCCACCTTCTTCTGGCTACCTTTACATTCTCCTCGCCATAGTCTATGTCTCAAAATGGGTAGAAGTTGTGCCTTGTCGAAATAATGATAACACAACTGTTGTGAAATTCTTAAAGGAAAATGTGTTATCTAGGTTTGGCACACCACGCGCTATCATAATTGATCAAGGCTCCCATTTTTGCAACTATTCTTTTGAGACCTTAATGCAAAAATATGGTGTAATTCATAAGGTTTCCTTGCCTTATCACCCACAGACAAATGACCAAGCTGAGTTAGCCAACCAAGAAATTAAGCAAATATTAGAAAAGAAGATTAATCCTGTCCGCAAAGATTGGTCCTCACGACTTCTCGATGCTCTCTGGGCATACCGCACTGCTTACAAAACTCAGCTTGGTATGTTTCCTTATAGGCTAGTCTATGGTAAAGCCTTCCACCTTCCTGTTAAGCTAGAACACAAAGCTTATTGGGCAGTTAAAAGCCTAAATTTTGATCTCAAGGCAGCAGGACTCAATCGTAAGCTTCAGTTGTCAGAAATTGAAGAGTTAAGGAACGATGCTTATGACAACTCTAGGATCTACAAGGCTAAAATGAAAGCGACCCATGACAGGAAGATCCTAAGAAAAGAATTTGAGCCAAACCAACGAGTGCATCTTTATGACTCTCGTTTACATATCTACCCTGGCAAGCTGAGATCAAGGTGGACTGGCCCATATGTTGTGAAAACCGTCTTTCCCAACAGTGTTGTTGAGGTCACAGACGCAACTGATGGGAGAGAATTCAAAGTAAATGGCCAACGACTGAAACACTACATAGAGAGGGTGACCCAGCCTGAAGAAGTCACTCTCGTGGAGTCGGTTTACCAAGTCTGAGTAATGTTCCAAATTTTTTGTACATAGGTTTGTTTTCTGTTTATTTCCCTTTTGTCATTTTATTTTATTTGTTATCATTTTGTGTTTTCAGTTTTTCATGTTTTAAAGAATCAATATTCGCTCTATCACTCGACGCTCGCTATCCAGGTGTTCTCTTTCCCTGCTCTTTTACATTTATTATATTTTGAGACATTGAGGACACTGTCAGATTTTGGTTGGGGGTGGTGAGCATATTCATGCACATTCATGTTGATTTTTGTTATATTAATATTTTCACAGTCAAATTTTTTAAAATTACTTATTTATTCTTGCAAAATGTTTTTTTTTTTTTGAGTCAATTTTTGTTATCTGTATTACTAAGAGTTTCTCTAGAGTTACCTAATGCACATGTCAATCCTTGTGGTAAGATGGTTGTTAGCATATATTTGCTTAGAAATTTTCCATGTTTAAGAATTCATTATTTTCTCTAAGAGGTGAGACTTGAGAAAACAACTTAAATTTTTTTATTGATTCTTAGAAATTGTTATAATTATTTGGACAAGTTATTGTGGTAAGAATGGATGATGTTTTAGGGATAATATTTTCTATACACAAATCTTATTAGAGAGTCTTTTATTATGTTCTTCATGAAAAAAAAAAGAAAAAAAAAGAAGAAAAAGAAGAAAAAGAAAAAATATATATATAGAAAAAAAAAACACAAGAGCAATAATTCTATCATTTCCAATTATGTTGTCTCTTGTGTCCAAGAAAAAAAATGTGTGTTTATTAATTTCATGTTTTATTTTATGGCTCTTAGAATAAATATAAAGATTGTCTATTTAACCTAAAAATCCCGAAAAACTGGTTTTGTGGTACTCTTTATGGTGGTTGTCCAAATAGTTTATTTCCTATCTTCATTTCAATGATTATTTAAAAGTTTATCCTAAATATATATCCATCTGATGAGTGCTTACTTCTTTATTTCCAACTCCATGAGCGAAACTCTTAACTTTAAATATTTTTAATTACATGAGAGGGTAATGGAGTTGAGACTTTTACTTGGTGAAATTCGAAGGCTTTATGTGCTATGGTTTGTGGTAAGAAGGTTCAAGTTTGGTGCACACACTCAAAACTCTAGATTTATTCAAAGTAATTTTGATAACTCTTGTTGACTTGTTACTAACATTTTGTGTTAATACTTAAGCTCTTTTATAATTTTTGACCTGAAATAGATCATGTTGACATTTATTATTTCGCTTGAATTGCTAGAGACTACCAATAAGCTGGTTGGGGGTTGTGATTAGTGTTCAAAAGTATCATTTTATTAGTCTTAAAGTTTAGAATTAATTAAGTTTTAATTAATATTTTCATGGATTTATTGTCATATATTTTATATTTGAAAATATTAATTTTTATTTAATTTGTGTTTAATTTTCAGGAAATAAAATGTATTTTGACACAAAAAAAAAAGAAAGAAGAAAGAACGAATTAAAATGAAGAAATCATGAAAAAATGGCATTTTTGACAAAATTTGGCCCAAAACCGAGCCCAGGCCCAAGTCTACAGCAACCACCCCTGAGCCACCTGATGAAGCCGAGTCGAGTCGCGAGTCGAGCCAAGCCACGCCGAGCCGCTGATGAGCCGCCTGACGCACTGACACACACCTGCCACGCCTGACGCGCCAGCTGCCGAGTCAACCTGATCCCGCCACATGTCCCACTCGCTTGCTGCTGTCTCCCACGCGCCTGACGCACTCCACTGCCGATCCAATCGGTGCATGACACGTGGCCAGCGTGTCTCCTTTATTGCTACACTTGTCTCCCACTTGTCCCACTTTGCACCAATTTTGCATCCATTTTTCCCACTCTTTAGTACACGATTTTAACACATTTTGGGTCATATTTCCACTATAAATAGAGAGCCAAATGTAGGAAAAAATCATCAGATTGTGGAATTAAGGTAGAGAGTATAATTAGAGAGAAAAACATGTTAGGAATTAATTTATTTGGGGCCACAATTGTATATATTTATTGTGTGATGGGTCATCATATAAATGAGTCAAAATTATGTGATCTATTTTGGAATAAAGTTTATGATTTAAGGGCATGATTGTCGTGGTTTTAATATGTGGATACCATAAGGACAATTTCTAATTTGATGAGGGGCCAAATTAGAAATAGTCAATAAATATTAGTTACTGTTTTGGCAGTTATTAATAAACAGGTAATGGTCCCCAATTTGCAGTACGTACCATTTCACTCTTTAATCCCTATCATTAAGAGACTAAGGTTCCCAAAAGATTTGACTGCAAATTTGGATGATCATAACCTTTATACAATCGATTCAATGGACTCCGGTACGCTTCCGCTAATCTTTGTTATTCATTGTTTGATTTCTCATGAATTAATTAGGGCTAAATTTAGATTAAAGTATTTCTACATGTGGTATCAGAGTCATCCCTAAATTAATGTGGTATCAGAGTCATCCCTAAATTAATTCTTGAGGATTTACTATAATATTGTTATGATCTTCTATTATGTTTTTTTTTTTTTTTTGGTTTGTGATGAAGTAGATATATTAACATATGCGATATCACAATAATGCCATTTGTGATTATTTAGTTTTGTGTCTATAAATAATGATACGCCTCTATACATATAGATATATGGTTTATTTTATATATATTCTATTTGAGAAGTCGTAATTGACATGTAAAGAATAATGATTGTTAGAATAATCATTGTTTTGTTTCTTGTTGAATATTATAAGGTTTAAAGATTGATGCGACAGTAATATATGTGTGTTTAAAACAATCATTTATTTATGAAAACAAACAAACCTTTAGATGTTGTAAGGAAAGTTGTCAGGAATTCATTTATTTATGAATTTAGGAATTCATGTGGTATTGATTCAATTGATGTTGTAAGGAAGTATATATTCGTAAATATCTAAATACACTGTCAATATATATATACACTTCCACAATCAATATCAATATAATATATATATGATGGAGGCGTTTAAAACAAACAGAATATTAACAAGGAGATGAGAATTATATATGTTCTTAATTTATCGCACAAAGTATAACCATGACACACTGTAGTGTGATATGTTTCTTTTGATTACCCCATATTAGACCTACATACTCTCTCTTAATATTCAAATTTGGTTTCAGATTTTCTTAAGGGTATCTAATATTTTAAATAGATTAATTGAAACAAAATATCACCAAAGTGATCACTTTTGTGTAGATTAATTTAATTAAAATATTAAGATAATTGTATGTATGTATGTATGTAATTCATGTGTTTATTAACGGACCCAAAGGTGAGTTAGTATTTGCCCGAATTTCATGCATACATGTGGTGATAAATGTGTGACAATTATATGATATTTTGTGTGATCAATATGTTAGTCCAAAGATTGCATATTGTTTGACATAACTCATTGTCAATGTTTGATCGCTACAACAAGAGTATCACTTATAGTTAATATTATTGTCCAAAGATTTGATATTGATGTTATATTTAGTCTCTTGAGATGGGATTAACCATTATTTTAATTTATTGTTTTATATGGATTCTTATGTGAGCTTGTTTTGTTATTTTGTTATATATTCAGTTAATTCATCTACTCCTGCCACAATAACTGCCAACACTAACTCTATTCCCATGCTTAATGGGACAAATTTCAAGAATTGGAAAGGGAAATTACTTGTAAACCTTGGTTGCATGGAATTAGACTATGCATTAAGGCAAGAACAACCTTCACCTCTAACTGCAGAAAGCACTCCTGATGAAAAGATGGAGTTTGAGAGATGGAATCGTTCTAATCGCATGAGTCTAATGATCATGCAACAATGCATTCCAGAAGCCTTCGGAGGCACAAAATCTGAAGAGATCACTAAGGCCAAGGATTTCCTCGATGCAATTGAAAAACGTTTCGCTAGAAATGATAAGGCTGAAATGACTTCACTTCTGGCTTCCTTGATGTCCATGAAGTATAAGGGTCGAGGAAATGTTAGGGAGTACATTATGGAAATGTACCAAATTTCTTCAAAACTTAAGGCACTTAAGATCAAGCTTTCTGAGGATTTCCTTGTTCTTATGGTTTTGATATCGCTTCCAGCACAGTTTAACCAATTCAAAATTAGTTATAACTGTCAAAGGGAGAAATGGACTCTAAATGAGCTCATTTCTCACTGTGTGCAAGAGGAAGAAAGGTTGAAGCAAGATAAAACTGAAAGTGCTCATTTGGCCAGTGCCTCTAAAGATAAGGGCAAGAAAAGGAAATCTAAGAATGAAGCTGCTAAGGGTCCAACCCAAAAGAAACAACAGAAGGATTCAGATGGTTGTTTCTTTTGTAGCAAGCCTGGACATGTGAAGAAAAATTGTACCAAGTATCATGCATGGCGTGTAAAGAAAGGTATGATTCTTACGTTGGTTTGTTCTGAGGTTAATTTAATTTCTGTACCTAGAAACACTTGGTGGATAGATTCTGGTGCTACTACTCACATAAGTGTTTCTATGCAGGGTTGCCTGAGCTACCGAAAGCCAAGTGATGGTGAAAGACACATCTTCGTGGGCAATGGAAAATCGGTGGAAGTGAAAGCAATTGGGCATTTTAGGTTGTTGTTAGGAACTGGGTTTTATTTGTATTTGAAAGACACTTTTGTTGTACCATCTTTTAGACGGAATTTAGTTTCTGTTTCTTTGTTGAACAAATTTGGATATTGTTGTTCTTTTGGAAACAATCAGTTTAGTTTGTCTTTAGATTCAAATGTTGTTGGAACTGGTTATTTGAATGCTTATGACAACCTTTATTTACTAGAAACAATTGTATCCTATAAAGAAACCTTGCATGTGGAATCACGTGGTACTAAACGCAAATTAAATAAAGCAAATTCAGCGTCATTATGGCATAAACGCTTAGGTCACATCTCAAAAGGTAGAATTGAGCGTCTTGTGTCTGATGACATTTTAGAGTCTCTTGACTTCACAGACTTTGATGTTTGTGTAGATTGCATCAAGGGAAAACAGACCAAAACCAAGAGATTAGGTGCCAATAGAGCTTCAGATGTCTTAGAATTGATTCATACAGATATTTGTGGGCCATTCCCTACGGCATCTTGGAATGGTCAACAATGTTTTATATCATTCATAGACGATTACTCACGTTATGGGTATCTATATCTCATTCATGAAAAATCTCAATATGTGGACGTGTTCAAAGCTTATAAAGCTGAAGTTGAGAATCAACACAACAAAAGGATTAAAAACGTCAAATCTGATCATGGTGGTGAGTACTATGGTAGATATGATGGCTCAGGCGAACAACATCTAGGACCGTTTGCTAAATTCCTAGAGGAATGTGGTATTGTCCCACAGTACACCATGCCAGGCTCACCTAGAATGAATGGTGTTGCTGAAAGACGAAATAGGACTCTTAAGGATATGGTAAGGAGTATGATTGCTCATTCTACCTTACCTGAGTCCCTCTGGAGAGAAGCTTTAAAGACAGCACCTTACATTCTGAATCGAGTACTAACTAAAGCAGTTGCAAAAACACTTTATGAGCTTTGGACAGGTCGAAAGCCTAGTCTAAAACACTTTCACATTTGGGGATGTCTAGCTGAAGCAAGGCCTTATAAGCCACATGAAAAGAAATTGGACTCCAAAACAGTGAGTAGCTACTTTATTGGTTATTCTGAGCGATCTAGGGGCTATAAGTTTTATGATCCCACATTTAGAAATATTTTTGAGACAGGAACTGCAACATTTTTTGAGGATGTTGAGTTTGGGGGGAGAAATAAGGTAAAAGACATTGCTTTTGAGGAGGAATTGAATTCAAACCCAATTTCTACTATCACTTTTGACAATATTCAGGTTCCTACATCTGTCATTCATCAAGAAGTGAATCCAGAACCTCAACAAGACAATGTTGAACAAACCCATATTCCAAATGAGGAAATTGTTCCAGAAGAACAAACTCAACAACCTCAAGAACCAGTGTCATTAAGGAGGTCCACGAGAGAAAGGAGAAATGCTATTTCGGATGATTATATTATATTTCTCCAAGAACATGAGGATGACAATGGAATGATGGAAGATGACCCAATCAACTTTCATCAGGCCGTGAAAAGTTCTAACTCTCAAAATTGGATTGAAGCAATGAATGAAGAGTATAAGTCTATGCAAGACAATAAAGTTTGGGAGCTTGTCCCATTACCAGAAGGAAAGAAACTGATTGGTTGCAAATGGATTTTTAAGACAAAACGGGATTCAAAAGGTAATGTGGAAAGGTATAAAGCTCGTCTTGTAGCAAAAGGATATACTCAAAAGGACGGGATTGACTTTAAGGAGACCTTTTCTCTAGTTTCATCAAAGGACTCTTTTAGGAAAGTCATGGCACTTGTTGCACATTATGATTTAGAGCTTCATCAAATGGATGTGAACATAGCATTTCTCAATGGAAACATTGATGAAACAATATATATGATGCATCCTGAAAACTTTGTGTCAGGAGACCCAAAGAAGATGGTTTGCAAATTCACCAAATCCATTTATGGCTCAAACAAGCTTCCCGTCAATGGTACCACAAATTTCATCAAGTGATCCTCTCGTTTGGTTTTGAGATGAATGTTATTGATGATTGTGTGTATCACAAGTTCAGTGGGAGTAAACATGTTTTCCTGGTTTTGTATGTTGATGACATACTGCTTGCCACAAATGATATAGGCATGTTGCACGAAACCAAGAGATTTCTGTCAAGAAATTTTGAAATGAAAGATCTTGGTGACGCCTCTTTTGTTTTAGGAATTCAAATACATCGAGATCATTCTCGGGGTATTCTTGGGTTATCACAAAAGAGCTATATTGATAAAGTGCTTAAAAGATTTGGCATGCAGAACTGCAAACCAGGTGATACCCCTGTCGTTAAAGGAGACAAATTTAGTCTTAAGCAATGCCCTAAAGGAAGCCCCGAAGTTCAAGAACTGCAAAAGATTCCTTATGCTTCAGCTATTGGGAGTCTAATGTATGCTCAAGTTTGTACGCGTCCAGATATTGCGTACATTGTTGGAGTATTAGGCAGATACTTAAGCAATCCAGGAAATGATCATTGGAAAGCAGCCAAAAAGGTTATGAGATATTTGAAGAAAATAAGAGATTGCATGCTCACATATAGGAGGTCAGATCACTTTGAGATCATTGGGTATTCTGACTCTGACTTTGTGGGATGCCAAGATAGTAGGAGATCCACTTCAGGCTACATATATTTGCTGGGTGGTGGAGCTATATCATGGAGAAGTGCGAAACAAACACTCATAGCTTCATCCACTATGGCAGCAGAATTTGTTGCATGTTATGAGGCATCCAACCATGGTATATGGATGAGAAACTTTGTCACCGGGCTGCGCATTCTAGATGGAATAGAAAGACCACTTAAGTTGTATTGTGACAATAAATCAGCCGTATTGTATTCCAACAACAACAGGAGCTCGACAAAGTCAAAACATATTGACATCAAGTTCCTTGTTGTGAAAGAAAGGGTGCAGAATGGACATATTTGTATAGAACACTTAGGTACAAACTCCATGATTGCAGACCCCCTTACAAAGGTTTTGCCACCCAAGGTCTTTCATGAGCACATTGCTCATATGGGTGTTTTAGAGTATGATGATATCTAGATTCACTGGGAGTTTATCTTTATTATTCTTTATGTTTTATATTTGTTTCATGAAACTTGTATATTTGGATATTTTTTCTGATCAGAAATTAAGTTATTCAGTTTATTTTACTTTGCACATTTAAGCTAAAGTTTTGATCTCTATAAAGTAAAATAGGACCAAATGAAAATTGACATGGATAGATCACCATGCATGTAATTTTCATACCACATCATCATGATTGATCTATGTCATTTGACTATGTCGACATATGTGACCATTGATGGAATTAGTTGTGATTGATACATCGAAAACCGCTTTGATCCTATGTTGATATAGTTAATGGACGAGATTGCACATGCCTATGGTTGTGATGACAAAGTTATGAGCTCAATAAGGTTAACACATTTATATGGATACATATGTGGCCCAGTGGGAGATTGTTAGGAATTAATTTATTTGGGGCCACAATTGTATACATTTATTGTGTGTTGGGTCATTATATAAATGAGTCAAATTATGTGATCTATTTTGGAATAAAGATTATGACTTAAGGGTATGATTGTCGTGATTTTACTATGTGGATACCATAAGGACAATTTCTACTTTGATGAGGAGCCAAATTAGAAATAGCCAATAAATATTAGTTACTGTTTTGGCAGTTATTAATAAACAGGTAATGGTCCCCAATTTGCAGTACGTACCATTTCACTCTTTAATCCCCATCATCAAGAGACTAAGGTTCCCAAAAGATTTGACTGCAAATTCGGAAGATCATAACCTTTGTACAATCGATTCAATGGACTCCGGTACGCTTCCGCTAATCTTTGTTATTCATTGTTTGATTTCTCATGAATTAATTAGGGCTAAATTCAGATTAAAGTATTTCTACAAAACATTCTTTTTCCTATTTTTCTTTCATTTTTTTTATATTTCTTTGAGTGAAAACAATGTCTATTTTAGGCTAAATTTTCTTGTGGAAAAGCTAGAGTGAAGTTCATGTTTCACATTATATTCTTAATATATTGATTCTTTATTTTGTTCTTCATTTTTATATCTTTGTTACAATTAAATTTATTTTCTTCTAATTTTTATTCTAAATTTATTAGTGTCTTTTACATAAGTTTAGTCATGCTCTTCTTATGTAATTTAGGCTCTTAATTTAATTTAGGATATTTGTTATATTATATGCTTTTTACTGCATTCTGCCATTGATATTTTGTCGCTCTAAGGTATATAATATGATAGGTTTTTAAAATTAGAAGTTAGTATAATTTAATTAAAGAACATATTTTAAGGTGAGCTTTATTATATATATTTTCCAACTATAATTAATGGTGTGAATTACAGTTGAGTAGAATGAATCAATTTTATTAAAATATATATATATATATATGTTTGCATGAATGAAACTTATGCCTTCCATATTTTCTTTCTGATTCTAATTCCTCGATTTTGTTTATTTAATGTTTAAAAAATATATATATTCTTTTTCAAAGTTACATTATTTCAAAGTTTATAATTTCCAATTTACTAATCTTTCTTTTTATTTGTATTTTACCTCTCATAAGGTGCAACTCCAATGGTAGACTGATAACTGTTATTGTAGAAAAACTCTATCAAAGGTAGATACTTACTCCAAGATCCACCAAAGTCCAGCACACTTGCTCGCAGCATGTCTTCCAATATATGGATCGTCCTCTCAAATTGTCCATCTGTCTGAGGATGATAAGCAGTACTGAACTTCAGCTGTGTTCCCATGGCCTTTTGTAAACTTCCCCAGAACTTGGAAGTAAAGGTGGGGTCACGATCTGACATGATCAACCTAGGTGCTCCATGGAGGCACACGAAATCTCTCACATAGAGATATGCATACTGATCAACTATATATGTAGTTGATTAGTGTTCAAAAGTATCATTTTATTAGTCTTAAAAGTTTAAAATTAATTGAGTTTTAATTAATATTTTCATGGATTTATTGCCATATGTTTTATATTTAAAAATATTAATTTTGATTTAATTTGTGTTTAATTTTCAGGAAATAAAATGTACTTTTGGCACAAACAAAAGAAAGAAGAAAGAAAGAAATATAATTGAAAAGAATGATGATAAAGTGGTATTTTTTACAAGATTAGGCCCAAAATGGAGCCCAGACCCAAGTTTCAGCTGTGCCCACGTGTCCTTCCATCCTCCACCCGCGCCGTCGAAGCCAAGCTGGAGCCGCCTGACACGCTGCCACACCTGCCATGCCTAACACGCCAACTGCCAAGCCAACCCGAGCCTGTCACCTGTCCCACACATCAGCCTCTGTCTCCCACGCGCCCGACCAGTCAGCTGCCACGATCTGACTGATGTCTCCCACGCGCCTAACGTACTCCAAGCTAAGCCAATCGGTGCTTGACACGTGGCCAACGTGTCTGCTGCACTAATCCCCACTTGTCCCACTTTGCACCTATTTTGCAGCCATTTTTCCCACTCTTTAGTACACGATTTTAACATATTTTGGGTCATTTTTTTCACTATAAATAGAGGACCAAATGGAGTAAAAAAGTATCAGATTTTGGAAGGAAGTGTAGAGAGTATTGTTGGAGAGAAAAACACTTATTTCTTAATTTTCCTATTTTTCTTTTACATTACTTTGAGTGAAAACAATGCCTATTTTAGGCTAAATTCTCTTGTGGAAAGGCTAGAGTGAAGTTCATGTTTCACATTATATTTTTAATATATTGATTCTTTATTTTGTTCTTCATTTCTATATCTTTGTTACAATTAAATTTATTTTCTTCTAATTTTTATTCTAAATTTATTAGTGTCTTTTACATAAGTTTAGTCATGCTCTTCTTATGTAATTTAGGCTTTTAATTTAATTTAGTATATTTGTTATATTATATGCTTTTTACTGTATTCTGCCATTGGTATTTTTTCGCTCTAAGGTATATAATATGATAGGTTTTAAAAATTAGAAGTTAGTATAATTTAATTAAAGAACATATTTTAAGGTGGGCTTTATTATATATATTTTTCAACTATAATTAATGGTGTAGAATTATAGTTGAGTAGAATGAATAAATTTCATTAAAATATATATATTTATGTGTGCATGAATGAAACTTATGCCTTCCATATTTTCTTTTTTATTCTAATTCCTCGATTTTGTTTATTTAATATTTAAAAATATATATTCTTTTTCAAAGTTACATTATTTCAAAGTTTATTATTTCTAATTTACTAATCTTTCTTTTTACTTGTATTTTACCTCTCTGTGGATACAACATAGCCCGATTACTACTACGACCGCTTAGGAGTTATTGGGAAATATCAGTGGCTATCGAGCAGAGTATGTCTCCATGCCATAAGCGAGTAGGATTATTCTTTATTCATATTCATTTTTTGTGTATATCATAAACGAACAGAAATGGAATATACATAGTTAGGCGAACAGGCTCATCTTTGGGTTAGTGTGTTCATGACTCCGAGGTGAGCCCTGAAATTCTTTCTCCTTGTTTTCTTTATGTAGATGTGTAAACAGGTGAAAATGTGTTCCAATCTACTTGTGTGCGGACATTTAGTGTTCTGTTTGTTTAGTCTCGTTAGTCTAGTTTTTTCTTGCTTAGTGATAGTAATTTCCTCATCCTTGATTATGGTTTCAAGGTTGCGAGGTTGAAACTATTTTGCAAAAATTCCAACTTTACCATTGCATTGTGTTGACCCTCGATTTAGCCAACGACACGGAGTCAAATATACGACAGGAAGTAGAACGATGATTGAAAAGATAATCTAATGGAAAGGAAAAAACACCAAGAAATTATAATGGTTCGGCCCCAGTGATTGGTAATGACCTACGTCCACTTAGTGTATTGTTATTATTGAACTTCAAAGCTGTGATAAAAAAAACTAGGGTTCTTTGAGTTTCACAAACCTTGGAAGGATTACAATAGAATGATCAACAATCACTATAGCTCTTTCTCTCTTAATCTTAAGCCAAAAAAGCTAATGAATCAAAAAGTCCCTTCCTTGAGCTATTTCATGCATGTTTATAGGCTCAAGGAGGGTCACACATGCTAACGTGTCCTATCTTTCCTTAACAATAGCGTATCAAGGATCATTATGAGGAAATATTCAGATGCAGTTAATATTATATTACAACTTAAAAAGGAAATAAATCGGGTTTCACGACCAGCCTGGTCGTACCAAAAATTAACACTGACAATGAGGTGCGCTTCTGGTCGATAGTCGAACAGCACCATTTCCCTTTAATTCCGCCACATGTCAATCAACGTGTAAATAATATTTTCCACGTCATCAAAGACCATTTTTGGGTAAACACATTGATTTGTGAATGTTGTTGGTTAATCCAGACTCATTACATAGTTAAGCTCGTGCTAACATTCTCTTTTGATCTCTTTGGACTCTGTTCGTTCCACATGTCAGCATGATGTTCAAGTTATTTCAAAGACAACTTGCTCAAGTCAGTTCAGAAGTTATCTTGAAAATGATTATCGATAAGCTCAAAATCTCATCAGCAAAGATTACATGCTTTTTCTCGAAATGTCTTCAACATATCCTGTTCGCCCCATGTGTGGAGTCAAACAAACAGGAAAAACTTTGAGATGTCTCCAACTCTTTTTTGACTTTGAAATGGTTCGAGCATAATATTTCAAAATGTGTGCATAAGATTTTGGTCCAACCATCCAAAGGTGACCTCGAAATGGTTCGAGCATAATCTTCTGAGATGTGCTCCCTTGTTCCTGTTCACCCCTTGTAAGAATGCATGGGTGAACAGGTTTCATTAAAGGGTTATGAAGGAGGCGAACAGGCTTCATTGAAGGTTCAAGTCAAGTTGTCCCTTGTGTGTACGAACAGGATTTTGTGGAGACCTCAAAATTGTCCTGAGCCTAATCTAAATCATCACATAGCATGAGCTTTTAATGAGAAAATAGGACCACGAAATCCAAGTCATATTGTAACGTCTCAAATTCCCTGATATGGCTTATGTAGAGTCCAAGAACTTTACTTAGCTAGTTAGATAGTAGTATTATAGTATGTATAGTATTATCTTTGTAACTGTGGATTTTTGGTTCAGACCGGGAATTATTTGGACACTCATAGTAGTACTTATAGATTTTCTAAGTTTAACCTATAGTTTAAGAATATTAATGTTAACCTAAGGTTTGATTATATGACTGATATTAAGGATAATATTTATTATACTATAAGGTTTAGATAAGGACCAATAGGATTTTAAGCACATGTTATGAATGGGTGATTAAGGATTAAGTATTTTGAGGATTTAATTTAATAAGGGTAAAAGTTTGAATGCTATAGGGTCAGTCAGCAGCTTTGAATACGTTGAGGGCTTAGTCAAGGCTGTTTACTCCATTCAAACTTAGCTAAAAATGTGTAATTTCGTGTTTAATTAATCAGTGTGTGCCGATATATCGCAGCTATAGGGGGCGATATATTGCAGCACGTAGATATGGAAATAACGAGACGATGCACAACAGCCTCGGGCATACTGGCCCAGGTGATATATCGCCTACAGGGGGCGATATATCGCCTCCTTCAGTGTATTTTGAAATGTTTTGAATTCATTTTCCATTCAGCCATTCAACCTCTTGATAAGTCCAGCATCTTTTTGAACGAGTCTTCAGCCTCTGCTGAATGATTATTCAAATTATTTTCACCTAAAAAGCTATTATTTTTATTCAAGTAAAATCAAGATCTTTTCATTCCTAAACTCTATAAATAGGACCTAGTACCCAGCCATTATTCATCTTTTGCTCTAAGTTCAAAGGCTGCAAGTGCTAAGTGAGTGTGAGAGTGTAAACACCGGGTTTGGGGAAATCATAAGCTTAAACATCATAAGCTTATCAAACACTTTGGGAAGTAAGGTTCTATAGTATTTCGGTTGTGGTATAGATTGGTCTTACAAGTCTTTGAGGTAAACCAAAGCTCTAGTTCATTTGTTTTATGTTATTTTCTTTCTCATAACCTTCTACTCAGTCTCCTAACCTCATTCTTATTTTGGTTAGGAAATCTAAGTTCTTGAGCACATAAGTTTCGGTAAGCATGTTTCTCAATAGTTTAGTCTTCCCATTCCTTTTCATCTCTTTTTCTTCATTAGACTCACTCTGTTATATATGGTTTTAGGAGTGTTCCAAAAAGTCCCAACGCTGTCCTCTTATCCCGGTAACTTTGGTAAGGAAAATAGGATAGAATCTATACGTTACATGTTTATGTTATCTTATGTTTTATGTTATATGTTATGATAAGTGTTATGATATGTATGTTTGTAGGCTTGGGCATATGACCCATTTGACTAACAAGACCCCAAATAGATTATGGGCATATGACCTACTTAGCTAGTAGGACCTCACGAATCTCATGGGCATATGACTTGTTTAGTCTATGGGACCCCACGTAATAATGGCCATTATAGTATGTGTATGTACTAAGTGTTATGTTATGTCTTTATGATTATTATGAAATTTATGTACATGATGTATGTGCTAGATTTTCCTTGCTGGGCATTAGGCTCATTCCTTTTTGTTTTATGTGCAGGAAAATAGCTATTAGTGGCGGTAAGGTTCGTGGATGCTTGGAGAATGTGTATCGATAATGAATGGAGTCAAGGAGCCGAGCGTTATTCGATTCGAGGATGTAGTTTTGTTTTATGTCTTTTTACATGTATTTTCCGCACTATTTATGTAATGTCTTTTTATTTTAAATTATGTTTTGTTTTTAAGACAATGGGATCCCATATCCTACTTATTTTATGAAAGTAACTCTATTTCTACAAGTTTCCAATAAAGTATGGTATTTTCGCAAAAATGTAAGTTTTATGTATAGTTTCGTTAATGGTCCAAAAGTCTAGAGTAGTGGGTCATTACAGCTTAGTGCCTTGATTAAGGGGTCAGGAGAGCAATAATTGGTTTATGGTATTATTATGTGATAATATGCATAATTATGTGAGTTATATTATTATGTGACTAATATTGCATGTTTAAGTGAATTAAATATGTGTGTATGTCATTTCTTATTAGAAGGGTATTTCGTAATTTTTACCCGTTATGGGTAGATTTGAATATAAATTATATATTTGTGATGTATGATGAGACCACATTATTATGTGGATATATTTTGATTATTCGGCACGAGACGATCCTAGCGAGCAAAGTAGCGGTTTGGTCATAAGAGGGTCAAATACTGGGCTCGGAGTGAGCCTATTGGTAATTTGGTAATTTAGCGCATGACTAGGAATTTTGGGTAATGGAATTTTATTTGGAGATAGTTGAGACTTATTTAAATAAATGGTGAATTATGGTGGTAAAAGACCAAAATCGCCTTAAGGGCATTAAGTGGCAAATTAGGAGCTTAAGGGCAAAGTGGTCATTTTGATGTTAATTTAGTGACTTAGTCACTTACCTTTGGCTGGAGGAAACCACAAAGCAGCAACAAAAATAGAGTTCCCTTTCTCTCTCGGCTGGTTCTCTCCCTCTCAAACTCTTGAAAGTTTTCATTGAAAAGTTTGGATTTTTGAAGGTTTTGAGTTAGGAAATTATTAGGGTAAAGCTAGGAAGTTATCTCAGTCATTAATGTATGATATCAACATTTAATTCTTTATGAGTTTTCTGATTTTTAACTGAAGTTCTTAGTGTTCTAGAGTTTCAAAAACTCAATTAGTGATTTTGAGTGTTAGTGATGATTTTTGTTGGATTATTGTGTTTTTGAGCTATGTTGGAGGTACTATAGCTGCTTTGTGGTCTATTTTTTGGGATTATGAGAGGTTTGAGAATATATTTTGATGATTAAGGTTCGGAGAAATTATGGGAAAAATCCAAAAAATTTGTTCTCTGTCATTGGCGTTGTAGCGCCCAGTAGGTGGCACTACAACGCCATTAGGTCTATGTCTTTGGCACTATAGCGCCCAGTAGATGACGCTACAGCGCGGGTTGGCATTTCTGACTTTGGCGTCGTAGCGCCATACTGTTTTCAGGGCATGAATTTTCGTACATTTTGGGGTTTTGGCCCGAGGGCTCGGGGGACGATTCCACCACCCTGTTTGGTGTAATTGGAGGTTCCAAGAGCACGTGATTGGTTTCGAGATTGGATTTTGGAATTTAAACTCATTGAAACACTGTTTATGGTTGTGGCTAGATTACTGCTAGGGCTCGGGACAGGATCGTGCTCAAGGGGTTGTTTATATATATAACTTGTGCTCGGACCAAAGGTAAGAAAACTGAACCCAATATGTGGTATATGTGATTAGGGCTTGGCCCGGTTGTTGATTATAACTATGAATAGGACTCGGGCCCCTGAGAATGAACGTGAATAAGGCTATGTTTATGCTCGTTGATTAAGCATGCTTGAATGCTCTATGTATGGATAATTGTTTACGGATTATTTACATTGTCTGTATAATTAGGGTTCGAACCCCATTAAGGAACATGGTTATTACTATGTTTGTATTTGAGTGGCTGAAATATATGATTATCAAGTATGCATACTTGAATTATCTGAAGTATGTGTATTTGTATCTGTATCTGTCTTTGTATATGCATCTATAGCAAGATATCCGGATACCTATATGAGCCTTGACTTATTAGTCAAGAAAGTTAATAGCGCATTGCGCGCTGATCGAAAGGCTAGGGCCCGATCAAGGACGTACTGTTACATTGACTGACCTTATGGTCTCTTGGAAAACAAAGTGCTTGGCTAGCTCTATGGCTAGTTAATCAGAGCTGGTCACATAGCTAGGGCAAAAGGGCCCACGTTGATTCCATGATCATCTATTCAAGGCAAAGGGCCCCAGGTTGACTCTATGGTCATCTGATTAGGGTTATGTGCCCCAGAATGATTCTATAATCATTTATTTGTACTTGTATGCATTCATGAGTAGGTTATTACTGCTGGGCATGCTATATATACATCTTAATCTGTATATATTGTTCATGCACTTGTATTAAGTTTTCTTGTTGGGCTTTGGCTCACGGGTGGTATATGGTACAGGTAAAGGGAAAGGAAAGTTGGACCAACCATGAGTTGGAGAGCTTAGGTGGCGATGTGTATATATGCGGCTGCTTGACCACCACGGCCAAGGTTTCTCGGAGGAACTAGGGTTAAACCCTATTTTTTGCTGCTTAGGTCAGCGGATTGTAAATTTTGAGTTGTAATGACCATTTTGGAAATGTAAACAACTTTGTGAACGTTTATTATGGGATCCCATTTACAGTTTAACATTTCTATGAAATATCCATTCCTTTTGACCAAAAATTTTTAACCCTAGACCATTAATCACATTTAGATGCATATTTATGGCCTAATGACTCATTTGGCGAGTTAAGCACTATTTAAAATACATAGTGTAACGGTCTTGGCTAACCAGTGCTTTACAACTTAGTATCAGAGCGTGCCAAGGTTAAGGGTTCCTGAAGACAGGCTGGGCATGTACACTTGCCACCAAAGACATGCTCTACTCAGGGTTTGGTAACTATTTATGTGGTTATGTGCTTAACTGCTTAAATAGGATATACATGTCTTATATGCATTCCTTATTAGGTAGCATAAGATATACGGATAGGGTCTGGCCCTTGACTGCTGCATGATATAAAAAGATGTGCTTATTAGCACTGATATTGTTTGTGGGTGCAAAAGAAAATGCTTATTAGCATTGTTATATGGACATGTAGGTCAAGACACGCTCATTAGCGTTGTCATAGATACATGTATGTTAGAAAATGTTTATTAACAATATTATTGGTCATGAATTTTAGAAAATGCTTATTAGCATCATTAATTGTTATGAATATCATAACGTGCTTATTAGCACCATACTCGAATATGAATATGAATCGACATGCTTATTAGCGTGACTGTTGAACGTGAATGATTATATGCTTGATCTTGCACCGTGAGGCGGCAAGAGGTTTAGTTATCACTACCTAACTGGCTGAATTGATTATTGTAGTAAGGTATAAGCTTGGAAGTATGCTTCCAAGGCAGACAGAGTCATCTGCTCGCTAGGAAGATCAGGGCTAGAATGACAGACAGGGTCAGGGTAATGACCAGAGTCAGACCCCACCGCCAGCTCCTGAAAACTGGCAGCAGGTGCTTGCAGATTTGCAAGCCAAGGTATTGAGGCAGGAAGAAGAAATATGCCTCCTGAGACAACAATAGGTTCCTGCAGGGAACATTTTACCAGAGGCACCACTTGTGATGGTGCCAACAGTTGAGCAGCCGCCAGAGGCTGGGAATAATTGGGAACCTCTTTATGAAAGGTTCAGTAAAAAACACCCTCCAATCTTTGGGGGAAATGTAGATCCAACCAAGGCCGAATAGTGGATGAGCATGTTTACCACCATCCTAGACTTTATGAGGGTGGCTGGTAATGAGAGTGCGCTAGATGCAAGAGGTGCCATATAGGGGAGTGTCGGGCAAAGGCATGCTTTTTATGTGGGATAGTGGGACACTTAAAAAAAGACTGCCCAAAGGCAAGAAAGGAAGAACCAAGAAAGGCGGATAGCTCAACCCCAGCTCGAGTGTTTATGATGACACAGGCAGAAGCTGAGGCTTGTCCCTCAGTCATTACAAGTCAGCTTTTTAGTGCTGGAACCCTTTATACTGTTTTGATTGATTCTTGTGCTACACATTCTTTTGTTGCTAGTAGAATTATTGATAGATAGTGTAGACCATGTAATTATTATGTTGTGGGGTTCGGGACCTTATTTCCCACTGGGGAGTTAGTAGTATCAAGGAGATGAGTCAAATCATTGTCAGTGACAGTGGAGAGTGGAGAATTGTCAGTTGATTTAATAGAATTGGTTATGACCAAATTTGACATGATTCTGGGTATGGACTGGTTAGTGAAGTATGGGGCAACCATAGATTGCAGAAGGAAAATTGTAACCTTTGAGCCTGAAGGTGAGGTTCCTTTTGTATTTGTTGGCACTGTTCATGGACCCCGCGTACCTGTGATATATGTATTGAGGGCTAGAGATCTATTGCAAGGTGGTTGCATAGGATTCTTAGCCAGTGTGGTAGATACCACTCGGGTCATGCCAGTGGGACCAGAGGAAACTAGATTAGTCTGTGAATTTCTGTATGTGTTTCCAAAGGATTTTCCAGGGTTGCCGCCACACGGAGAGATTGAATTAGTTATTAAACTGGCACCAGGAATAAAGACATTGTCTAGGGCACCATACAGAATGGCCCTAGTAGAGTTAAAAGAACTAAAGGTACAGCTGCAGGAGTTGTTAGAGTTGGGTTTTATTAGACCCAATTTCTCACCATGGGGTGCACCGGTCCTGTTTGTAAAGAAGAAGAATGGCTCTATGAGAATGTGTATTGACTACAGAGAACTTAACAAGTTAACAATCAAGAACAAGTATCATCTGCCAAGGATAGATGATCTGTTTGATCAGTTGCAGGGAAAGATGGTATTCTCAAAGATAGATCTTCGATCTAGTTTTCACCAGCTGAGGATCAAGGAGGGAGATATACCGAAGACTGCCTTTTGTACCAAATATGGGTATTATGAGTTCTTAGTCATGTCTTTTGGGTTGACTAATGCCCCAACTACTTTTATGGATCTAATGAACAGGGTGCTCAAAGATTACCTAGACTGGTTTGTGATCGTCTTCATCGATGATATTCTGGTTTATTCTCAGTTAGAGTCAGAACATGAGCAGCATCTCAGGTTGGTTCTATAAAGGCTGAGGGAACATAGATTGTTTGCAAAGTTCAATAAATGTGAGTTCTAGTTACCTCAGGTAACTTTCCTTGGTCATATTGTCAGCAGGGATGGGATCAAGGTGGACCTAGCCAAGATTGAGGTAGTCAGAGATTGGCCAAGACCAAGGAATGCCTCAGAGATTAGGAGTTTCCTTGGGTTGGCAGGTTATTATAGGCACCTTATGAGTTGCTGTATGGAAGAAGGTGCCGATCACCGTTGCACTGGGACGAGGTAGGAGAAAGGCAGCTTCTAGGGCCCGAAGCTGTTAGACAAGCTCAAGAAGCAGTTGCACTTATTAGACAGCGTATGCTTGCTGCTCAAAGCCGTCAGAAAAGCTATGCAGATACCAAGCGACGCGATGTGGAGTTCCAAGTTGGAGATCAAGTCTTCCTGAAGATATCTCCTATGAAAGGTGTCAAGCGGTTCGGGAAGAAAGGCAAGCTTAGTCTCCGATTCATAGGTCCTTTTGAGATATTGGACAAAGTGGGACCAGTTGCATATAGACTAGCCCTACCGCCAGCACTAGCTGATAGTCACAACGTCTTCCACATTTCAATGCTACGCAAATATGTGTCAGACCCATCTCACGTCCTCAAGTACGATACGATAGCGCTCCAGAAAGACTTAAGTTACGAGGAACGACCGATTAGCATCCTAGATAAGGGGATGAAGCAGTTACGGTCCAAGAGCTTTCCTATAGTCAAAGTCCTATGGAGCAATAGTTCTGAACACGAGGCAACGTGGGAATCAGAGGAGGACATGCAAGGCCGGTATCCGGAATTATTTGGTAAGTAAATTTCGAGGACGAAATTCTTTTTAGTAGGGGAGAATTGTAGAGTCCAAGAACTTTACTTAGCTAATTATTTGGTAGTATTATAGTATGTATAGTATTATCTTTGTAACTGTGGATTTTTGGTTCAGACCGGGAATTATTTGGACACTCATAGTAGTACTTATAGATTTTCTAAGTTTAACCTATAGTTTAAGAATATTAATGTTAACCTAAGGTTTGATTATATGATTGATATTAAGGATAATATTTATTATACTATAAGGTTTAGATAAGGACCAATAGGATTTTAAGCACATGTTATGAATGGGTGATTAAGGATTAAGTATATTGAGGATTAAATTTAATAAGGAGTAAAGTTTGAATGCTATAGGGTCATTCAACAGCTTTGAATACGTTGAGGGCTTAGTCAAGGCTGTTTACTCCATTCAAACTTAGCTAAAAATGTGTAATTTCGTGTTTAATTAATCAGCGTGTGCCGATATATCGCAGCTATAGGGGGCGATATATCGCAGCACGTGGATACGGAAAACACGAGACGATGCATGACTGCCTCGGGCATACTGGCCCAGGCGATATATCGCCTCCTTCAGTGTATTTTGAAATGTTTTGAATTCATTTTCCATTCAGCCATTCAACCTCTTGATAAGTCCAGCATCTTTTTGAACGAGTCTTCAGCCTCTGCTGAACGATTATTCAAATTATTTTCACCTAAAAAGCTATTATTTTTATTCAAGTAAAATCAAGGTCCTTTCATTCCTAAACTCTATAAATAGGACCTAGTACCCAGCCATTATTCATCTTTTGCTCTAAGTTCAGAGGCTGCAAGTGCTAAGTGAGTGTGAGAGTATAAACACCTGGGTTTGGGAATCATAAGCTTGATCATCATAAGCTTATCAAACACTTTGGGAAGTAAGGTTTTAGAGTATTTCGGTTTGAAGTGTAGATTGGTCTTACAAGTCTTCAAGGTAACCCAAAACTCTAGTTCAATTCTGTATTTGTTCTTTTAAGTTCTCATAATCTTCTACTCAGCCTCTAACCTTAATCTTTATTTTGGTTAGGAAATCCAAGTTCTTGAGCACATAAGTTTTGGTAAGTATGTGTCTCAATGGTTTAGTCTTCCCATTCCTTTTCATCTTTTTTTCTTCATTAGACTCACTCTTTTTCATAATGATTATTAGGAGTGCTCCAAAGTCCCAGCACTGTCCACATATCCCGGTAACTTTGGTAAGGAAAATAGGATAGAATCTATATGTTATATGCTTGTGTTATCTTATGTTTTATGTTATGAAATATGTTATAAAATATATGTTATGATATGTATGTTGTAGGCTTGGGCATATGACCCATATGACTAGCAAGACCCCAATAGATTATGGGCATATGACCTACTTAGCTAGTAGGACCCCACTAATCTCATGGGCATATGACTTGTTTAGTCTATGGGACCCCAAGTAATAATGGCCATTATAGTATGTGTATGTAATAAGTGTTATGATATGTCTTTATGTTTATGTTTATGACTATGTGTTAGATTTTCCTTGCTGGGCATTAGGCTCATTCCTTTTTGTTTTATGTGCAGGAAAATAGCTTTAGAGGCGGTAAGATTCGTGGACGCTTAGAGAATGTGTATCGATGGCGAATGGAGTCAAGGAGTCGAGAGTTCGATTTCTCGAGGATGTAGTCTTGTTTTACTTTTTATGGTTTTACATGTATTTTCCGCACTTACTATGTAACCCCTTTATTTTTAAATCATGTTTTGTTTTTTTAAAGACAATGGGATCCCATATCCTTCTTGGTATTTATGTAAGTAACTCTTATTTCTATAAGTTTTCTAATAAAATTATGGTATTTTCGCAAAATGTAAGTTTTGGTAAGAATTTGTATGTATAGTTTTGTTAATGGTCCAAAAGTCTAGAGTAGTGGGTCATTACATGTGATGCCTCACATCAAGGTTTGGGTTGTGTTCTTATGTAGTCAGGGAAGGTGATTGCCTATGCATCACACCATTTGAAAGAGTATGAACAGAGATATCCCACTCATGATCTAGAATTGGCAGCAGTAGTTTTCGCATTAAAGGTATGGAGGCATTACCTTTATGGGGAGAAGTGTGAGATTTATAGTGACCACAATAGCCTAAAGTACTTTTTCACACAGAAAGATCTAAACATGAGACAGAGGCATTGGCTGAAGTTGGTGAAGGATTATGATTGCGAAATCCTGTATCACCTAGGGAAATCCAACGTGGTGGGAGATGCCTTAAGCCAGAAGGGTCTGGAATAGATATACAATGCGAGACAGATATCCATAGAGTTTCAAAGGATATGACCAGAGTGGTATTGAGTTCCTGGTGGGCCAGTTGGCCAATATTACACTACAGTCTACAATGTTGGAAAGAATAAAGGAAGGTCAGTTGGGTGATCCACAACTGACAAAGATTAGAGAGGACGTCCTAGTTGGAGTGTCTAGAGACTATACAGTGTCAGATATAGGATTATTGAGGTAGAAAGGTCGGATCTGTATTTTGATGGACACTGTTATTAGACGGGAGATTCTAGATGAATCTCATACTACCCATTACTATTTGCATCCAGGCACCACTAAGATGTATCAGGATGTGAGATCGCTGTATTAGTGGCCTGGATGAAGAGGGATGTAACCGAATATGTGGCTAAGTGCTTGACATGTCAATAGGTCAAGGCTGAGCATCAGAGGCCATCAGGGCTATTACAGCCTCTGGACATCCCAGAGTGGAAATGGGAAGACATCACGATGGATTTCGTGGTAGGGTTACCCAGGATTATGAGCCAACATGATTCGGTGTGGGTTAACGTGGATCGATACACCAAATCAGCTCACTTCTTACCAGTGAGGATGACATATATAGTTGACCAGTATGCAAATCTCTATGTGAAAGAGATAGTGTGCCTTCATGGAGCTCTGAGGTTAATCGTGTCAGATCGGGACTCCACATTTACTTCCAAGTTTTGGGGAAGTTTACAGAAGGCTATGGGTACACAATTGAAGTTTAGTACTGCTTATCATCCTCAGACAGATGGACAAACTGATAGGATAATTCAAGTATTAAAGGACATGTTGCAAGCATGTGTGTTGGACTTTAATGGATCCTAGAGTAAGTATTTTCCTTTGATAGAGTTTTTCTACAATAACAGGTATCAATCGACCATTGGGGTGGCTCCTTATGAGATATTGTATGGAAGGAAATGCATATCTCCCATTCATTGGGATGAGACAGGAGAAAGGAAATACTTGGGTCCTGAGGAAATTCAGAGGACCAATAAGGCTATTGAGAAGATCAGAGATCGGATGCTCGTTTCTCAAAACAGACAAAAAAGTAATGCAGATCCCAAATGTAGGAATGTGGAGTTCCAAGTGGGAGACTATGTCTTCCTTAAAGTCTCACCATGGAAAGGAGTGAGGAGATTTGGGAAGAAGGGCAAGCTGAGCCCTAGATTTGTAGGACCATTTGAGATCCTAGAGATGATTGGTCAAGTGGCTTATAGATTGGCCTTACCTCCGGCACTATCGGTCGTACACAATATATTTCATATTTCAGTCCTTCGGAAATATGTGTCGGACGTGACTCATGTATTGAGTTACGAGGATCTGGAGCTTGAGACAGATCTCTCCTAGAAGGAATAGCCAGTCCAAATACTAGACAGGAGGGACAAGGTCCTCAGGAACAAAACTATACCTTTAGTTAAGGTAATATGGAGGAACAACAAGGTCGAGGAAGTGACCTGGGAGCTGGAGTCAGATATGCAGAGTCAGTATCCCTAGTTATTCAGGTAAAATTTCAAGGACAAAAACTCTCTAAGGAGGGGGTAGTTGTAATGTCCTAAATTACCTAATATGGCTTAGTGCCTTGATTAGGGGGTTAGGAGGGAAATAATTGGTTTATGGTATTAGTATGTGATAATATGCATGATTATGTGACTAATATTGCCTGTTTAAGTGCATTAAAAATGTGTGTGGAGCGTTTCTTATTAGAAGGGAATTTTGTAATTTTTACCCGTTAGGGGTATATTTGTAATATATGATGATACCACATTATTATGTGGATATATTTGGATTATTCGGCATGATACAATCCTAGCGAGCAAAGTAGCGGTTTGGTCATAACAGGGTCAAATACCAGGCTCGGGGCGAGCCTAGGGGTAATTTGGTAATTTAGTGCATGACTAGGAATTTTGGGTAATGAGAATTTTATTTGGAGATAGTTGAGACTTATTTAAAGAAATGGTGAATTATGGTGGTAAAAGACCAAAATCGCCTTAAGGGCATTAAGTGGCAAATTAGGAGCTTAAGGGAAAAGTGATCATTTTGATGTTAATTTAGTGACTTAGTCACTTACCTTTGGCTGAAGGAAACCACAAAGCAGCAGCAAAAACAGAGTTCCCTTTCTTTCTCTCTCGGCTCGTTCTCTCCCTCTCAAATTCTTGAAAGTTTTCATTGAAAAGTTTGGATTTTTGAAGGTTTTGAGTTAGGAAATTATTAGGGTAAAGCTAGGAAGTTATCTCAGTCATTAATGTATGATTTCAACATTTAATTCTTTATGAGTTTTCTTATTTTTAACTGAAGTTCTTAGTGTTCTAGAGTTTCAAAAACTCAATTAGTGATTTTGAGTGTTAGTGGTGATTTTTGTTGGATTATTGTGTTTTTGAGCTATGTTGGAGGTACTATAGCTGCTTTGTGGTCTATTTTTTGGGATTATGAGAGGTTTGGGAATATATTTTGATGATTAAGGATCGAAGAAATTCTGAGAAAATCCCAAAATTTTTGTTCTCTATCATTGGCGATGTAGCGCCCAGTAGGTGGCACTACAATGCGGGTTGGGTTTTCAAGTTGGCGTTTCTGACTTTGGCGTCATAGCGTCGTACTATTTTTCAGGGCATGAGTTATTGTACTTTTTGGGGTTTTGGCCCGAGGGCTCAGGAGACGATTCCACCACCCTGTTTGGTGGAATTGGAGGTTCCGAGAGCACGAGATTGGTCCCGGGATTGGATTTTGGAATTTAAAATCATTGAAACATTTTTTATGGTTGTGACTAAGTTACTGCTAGGGCTCGGGACAGGATCGTGCTCAAAGGGTTGTTTATATATATAACTTGTGCTTAGACCAAAGGTAAGAAAATTGCACCCAATACGTGGTATATGTGATTAGGGCTTGGCCCGATTGTTGATTATAACTATGAATAGGACTCGAGCCCCTGAGAATGAGCGTGAATAAGGCTATGTTTATGATCGTTGATTAAGCATGCTTGAATGCTAAGTGTCTAGATAATTGTTTACATTGTCTGTATAATTAGGGCTCGGCCCCCGTTAAGGAACATTGTTATTACTATGTTTGTATCTAATTGGCTGAAATATATGATTATCCTACATACTTGAATTATTTGAAGTATGCCTATCTGTATCTGTATCTGTATTTGTATATGCATATATAGCAGGATATCCGGATATCTATTAGAGCCTTGACTTATTAGTCAAGAGAGTTAATAGCGCATTGCGCACTAATCAAAAGGTTAGGGCCCGATCAGGGACGTACTATTACATTGACCGACCCTATGGTCTCTTGGAAAACAAAGCGTTTGGCTAGCTCTATGGCTAGTTAATCAGAGCTAGGGCAAAGGGCCCCGGGTGACTCTATGGTCACATAACTATGGAAAAAGGGCCCATGTTAATTCCATGATCATCTATTCAAGGCAAAGGGCCCCAGGTTGACTCTATGGTCATCTGATTAGGGATGTGTACCCCAAAATTATTCTGTAATCATTTATTTGTATTTGTATGCATTCATGAGTAGGTTATTACTGCTGGGCATGCTAGATATACATCTTAATCTGTATATATTGTTCATGCACTTGTATTAAGTTTTCTTGTTGGGATTTGGCTCACGGGTGGTATATGGTGCAGGTAAAGGGAAAGGAAAGTTGGACCAACCATGAGTTGGAGAGCTTAGGCGGCGACGTGTATATATGCGGCTGCTTGACCACCACGGCCAAGGTTTCTCAGAGGAACTAGGGTTAAACCTTATTTTTTGCCGCTTAGGTCGGCGGATTGTAATGACCATTTTGGAACTGTAAACAACTTTGTGAATGTTTATTATGGGATCCCATGTACAGTTTAACGTTTTAATTAAATATCCACTCCTTTTGACCAAATTTTTTTAACCCTGGACCATTAATCATATTTAGATGCACGATTATGGCCTAATGACTCGTTTAGCGAGTTAAGCACTATTTAAAATACATAGTGTAATGGTCTTGGCTAACCAAGGCGTTACACATAACGAATAGGCGTTCATGTCTTCTAGAAAACCATGAAATTGCTTGTCTGATCACTGTCTCAAAAACAAGTACATTTGATAACCAAAATTTATGTTGTAGTTTCAGCTCGAGTGATTACTGTCTCGGAGATGAACTTTGTCCCCAACTCGGTTGTAAACTGTGGTTTACTTCGAAGATGAACTCTGATGATGGCTCGAATGACTTTTGTGGAGTGACGACCGGCTTTGGTATGAGTACCAAATACCGCTCAGATAACTTGTGCAAAGGGGTGATCAGCTCGGATGACTTTTATGAGTCGACTCGAAGGCTACATATAGGTCAGCTCGAAGATAAATTTCGTTCATGGCTTGAATGTCTCCAACCTCATAATTTTCACTAATGATTTTGAGCTGCTATTTCCACAAGATCCATTTGTTTTTGAAGCTTCGTTTACACCTAATAGTTTTAAAGGCTTATAAATGAACAGATAAACTCCCTTTGCCATGAGAGCTAGAGTATGATCTCGGATGCCATTGATAGCTCGTATACGTCATCTCGGAATTTCCTGTGATATAGGGTGAACAATATTCTCTTAGGCGCGAGAACAAGATTCTCGTAGGCATGAGAACGGGATTCTTTTAGGCGCGAGAACAGAATTCTCTTAAGCGCGAGAACAAGATTCTCTTAGGCATGAGAACAGGATTCTTTTAGGTGCGAGAACAAGATTCACTTTAGAGCGAGAACAAGATTCTCTTAGGTTCGAGAATAGGGCTTTCTTAGGCGCGATAACAGGATTCTCTTAGGCGCAAGAACATGTTTGCATGAGTTTGAATCTTGCTAATTATCTTCGCTTGGGTTCATGTTTGTTCTTTGTATGTTATGGGCGAACAGGTTTCCCTTGGCAGCTTTGAAGATTTTTAAACATATTTTTACATTCCTGTTCGCCTAGTATAGGCTACAATGGGCGATCAGGTTCTCTTTCCATTCTCATGTGTTGTATACAAGTGAACGAACATGAGATTTTTTCTAGGTTTACAAGCTTTGTTGTGATATCCATCAATTCCATAATTACATAAATTCAAATAGGGTTCCCAGCAATGGTTTTATCATTGTTTTCTACTTGAACAAATCGCCGCCATAAGTGGATCTTTCCTTGAACTGATGTGATTGCTCCACCTTGTAACTCAGAATCACTGGATTTTTTAATTTCAGCATTGTGTCCCAATTTGGACGCAATTAAGTGAAATTATTTTCACATAGATCTGCAACTTGCTTTGACAAATATGGTGTTTGCTTACAACTTGCAATTGCATCGCAGATGGCCTAGGTAAAAATGAACATGTGGACTGATCTGGCCCTTGATGAAGTTGGGAGTCTTCTGGAGATGATTTCATCAAAGTCTTTATTCATAGACTTCGTTAGATTGAACCTCTTTATCTCTAATTTTCTCTCTCAATGAAATCACCAAACTGTTGACACCATTTTTCATCAACTTGAGAACATAAGAGCATGGATTCAAGAATAGAAATATAATAAAATAAATAACACTATATTTTATAGTGGTTCGGCCCCGAAAATATGACTTGCGTCCACTTAGTCACTTTTATTAATATTTAAGCTTGAAGAACCATAGTTTCCGTTGAAGTTACGTCGCCGGTTGTTCTATAGTCCTCCTTCGCTTTTACATTATATAAGGATTGTTTATACAAGAATGAATTTTTTGCTTTATGAATTGCCTCCCCCAGATTTCTATCCCATCTCCTCTTATTTATAGTGAGGATTTTAGGGTTACAACTCGATCGTGAGCCTAATTTATTGGGCTTGGCCCGCAAACAATACATTACAACACAAATACAGTTATATTTTGATGAATGACAACCTTGTATTCCTACACTAAGACTGTTAGCGCAGATGTTGTTTGTTGAACGAACATGATCCTCCTGTTAGCGTGTAATGGTTTTCATTGTGCGAACAGAGGTGAAATAACTTGTCTTGTGCGAACAGAGGTTGCAGAATGTGGCTACGCGACAAATCCCTTCTGTTAGCGCTTGATAGTTTGCTTTGTGCTTCGTGAGAACAGGAACTGCTTTGTGCTTCGTGAGAACTGGAACTGCTTTGTGCTTCGTGAGAATAGGAACTGCTTTGTGCTTCGTGAGAACGAGAAAGCTATAGGTTCTGTGTTAGAATATTTTATATGAACTGACATAATTACACGTTACTCAGGCAGTGTCGTGATTAGCATGTAAGGATAACTATATAATCGGTATTGCATGATATTACTATCAGGCCATAATGGGATGGACATAACGTACTAACACGCTCGGGGCCCATGGACACGCTCTCAATGTCTTTAGGCCAGCCCATTGGGCCAAGGCAACTAATCCTCTCATTGGGTATCTAGGCCCAATAAGCCCATTATAGTTTATAAAAGGGGTTACACCCTTTTATTAAGGGTGTGTGGACAATGGGTGTCTTAAGAGGAAAAATGAGAGAGTAGTGTTCATCTACACCCCAAGCTTTGATCTTTGTTGTGTAGGTGGGTGAAATGTGATGAGCATATTCATGGAGAATGATGGTTCATAGACTTGATCACAAAGGTATGTAAAGCTTCCTTTTATTCATATTGTATTTGATGCCTTAAATAAGATGATTTTATTGTGCAATATTGAGCATGAATATGTTTGATCAATTATTGACTATTGTTTGATGCTCAATTAATTTTAACAATTGGTATCAAGAGCTAGTTCATCTGATTTTAAGGCTCAAATCTTTTTTTTTTTTTCCAAATTTTTCCATACCCACGGTTTTGGTAAAGACCCATATGTAAAAAATTTAGTTTTTGAATTTTTTCAGACATTTTTCGGGTCTATTGTTCTTGGGTTTTTGAAACAAATTGGGTAAATGTATTTTGTTGCATTATTACAAGCAAGAATGGGAGAAATCCGGTTTTTTAAAGCATGAAAATGGCTTTCATATTTTGATCTGAAATGGAATTCTTTGGGCTTTTATTGGCTGTTTTGGAACTTGGAAAACGTTGGGAATAGCTTGGGCATGAAAACCCCTTAAACAGTGTTAAAAATGGAGTACCGGAAGCCAAAATTCGACAGGGTCGGAGTCGCGGGTCCGAATTGGATCGGGTTGACCCGGTTCAGAGGTCAAGGACGACCCCAAACGACATGTCGTTCGACCCAGCCAATGGAAAAACGACACGTCGTTTATTAGACTCAATGTGCATTTTCTGATGCTTCAAACGACACGTCGTTTTCTCATTACTCGAGAAAACGACATGTCGTTTTTTAAGCCTATTTTAAAAATAAAAAAAACTGAACATTTTATGGCATGTGGGGGCGCGTGCAGGGTCGTTTTGGGACCAATTTTTCACCATTTAGACATTTTATTTTATTTTCCCACTTAATTGTGTAATTATATTTTGGGTTTGGTCAATGTTAACAATTAATTGACACATAATCACACAATTAAATTAAAATAAAATTATTATGTCACAATTCATCTTATATCATTTATTAATTGTAAACATGATTATATTTATTTGAAATTTATGCCTTATGTTTTGTTTTAAAATACTTGGCATTATGTGCAAATATGATTATGTTGTTGTGATGTTAAATGAGCGCTTATGTACTCACTTATCGTGAGTTTAAGCATGTCAATTTGTCATTCATAATAATTGTGATATTAATACAATTTGAATGTTTATGTGCTTGCCTATCGTGAGTCTAAACATGTCAAATTATGGAGTTTAAAATTATAATCTCACATAAGACCCAATAATCGAGCAATATGTTATACCAAATTTTTGTACATATGCCTTATAATTTGTTTTTGAGGATTCATGATTATGAATTGATTATTGTTGGCATATATTTGGTTTATTTACAGAATTATTACCTATTTGATTTATGCTCTTTTTAAAAGATTCTTTGACATTTATGGGTGCGTAGTTGGGATTATTTGATGATTATGAGATTATAATCTATGACGAACATGTAATTGAATGTTCTATGGATATTCATATCGTGATTGTGATTATCGCTGATTAAATTCACATTTTTTCTAATCACAATTAATACTAAGATCCATACATGCAATTTAGTCATCCTGTCGATGATTTTATTGTTGGGTAGGATGCTTAGATGGTGAAGGAAACACATTGGATGTCATGAACCGCACAATCTTTTCTACCCTATCGGTAGTGGATTAATGAATTTGGTTGTGACATGTGAAGTGGTTGTCCTTACCTGTGTAAGAGTCATATGTTTTGTTAGAACGACTCTAGCATGACATGATCGATTATGTTGATAGATCATTTGGAAAGCTGAGAAAACGAGCAAATAGTGCAATCCTTGTTTTCACATGCATAGTGGCACTGCTCATTGATATTTTCTCTTAGCTTCAAGCAATCCTAAAATCTCTACCGTTTATTTATCGGATGGGACAATAATATGTTTTGACATAACGATATCTCATTGTAAAGACGGACTAGGCCTAAAATTGATAAATCTTGTAGTCGCATTGTTTCAATAGATGCCGAGTTACTCCATGATCAGTGGGAGATTGAGAATATTGAGATGGGTGTCAATTGGCTGTAGTGAGGTATATATGTGTTAATCGATCCTTCTATGACAACTTTATGAGGATGAGATCGCTTAGGAATCTCTTAAGGTATTGAAGTGAAACTTTTATGTTTTTCGATAATGATGAGTTCAGGAGAGTATTGCATTGATTTTATACCCTAAGATAGTTTCAGTGGGACTAGTGAATCATCTATTGTGGTTTTCTTATAATTAAGGCTCAAGATATGACATTGATCATAAGTGGACAAATTTTGGATGAATACGACAATAGATATGTGATCATTATCTATTTCGACGTGATAAATGTATTACTTGGAGATGTTCGTAAACATGAAGAATCCAAATTAAATAGAATAACGCATGTGTACTCAATATCATGCCGTTGTTGCTACAAATTTGAGGATAGATAAGTTATATTTAGGCAACAATTTTGGTTTGATTGAAGTCAATGAAACAAAGCTTGCCATATAGTGATATTGATGACTTAGTATTCTTTTTTGGATAACCAATGGAAAGAATAAGGGGAAGTTAGGTTTTGACTTTTTTAAGCATAGTACACATGCTGATCATATTAATTCTTTTGTCCATAAAGTTTTTTTTATGATCTATAATATCATGTACTCTTTGTTAAAATCTCTCTCACATGATCATTATCTTGAGCACGGTCTTCTCGAGCTTTGACACATCAAAGTTTTAAACATTTTTTTTGTGTTTTAGAAAGCTTCAAAGTGGAAAACACCTAAATGATTAATCCAAACATGCATAATGACGTGCAATCACTTCTTATATGCAATGTTTGACGAAGTGACAAGTACAAAACTGAACGTATATATATAGATATATAGTCTCAATGGTTGTACTGCATGCATGCTGTTTTAATGGTTGTTATTATATTTGAATATCTTCCTGGCCAAATTATGTTTAATATATGTATCCTATCGGTATGATATTATACATGATTTATTTAACTGCCTATTAGATAATGAAGTATAATATGGTGGTTGTTTATTATATTGGTCCAAGTGGGAGAGATATTTGAATTTTTGTATGGACTAATATAATCACAAACATAATTCCATATTCACAACCATGTTAGGTGTTTAAAAAGACAATATGAGTTAAGTATTTTGCTATGACTCTCAAAAGGATTTAGCTTTGATGATTTGTACCGTTTCATTTCGAATATATAGGTTGAGACTGAATAAGGATTTAATTTGCAGACATTGTTTTTGGGCAATCACAATCTCAAAGTTTAATTGTTAAAGAGAAGATGATTATCTCAATGGTTATTTTTCGATAGTACTATGGCTCATATAATTGTCTCTTCTATCCACTATTGATGATAAGTAAATAAAGTTGTCCATGTTAGAGTTTCAAGTTGGGATTAGTCAAGGGTCAAAAGATTATTTAGGGAATAACTGGACTTATCCCTTGTTTTGCTTCCGCTGTTATTATTGTCGACCCTACAATCAGCCAGAATATGATAAGAAAATCCATATGTGAACAAGCAAAGATATAGGATCGAAATAGTTTAACAGACCTACAATTACAAACTGGAAATAAGGTTGACGACATATACCTCAAAATTGTTAATCGAGAGCCATTAGTAGTTCTTAATCCTTATTTGGAAAGCTGATATGTTAATATCACGATTTCCAAGATATGATCAAACATGGAAGTTTAGGCTTAATCACATGATAATTGGGAGATTTTTCTTGATGGCAGTTCGTGTTGAGAACAGACTATTTAAGGAACAAATTAAGGTTGATTAAAGCCTATAGCTGGTTACCATTATGATAGAATGAATTGTTCAAAATACATTATTATTGGATGGTAAAGTGCTGACTATTTGGAAATCAAAATATAAGGATGTGAGAACTAAATTCTTATTTTAGAATTTCATTTGGCTCAATGAAGCCTTGAGAAGGCAACTGAAAAGGACACCCGAATTCAATGGATTAAATTTGTTTTGGAAAGGCATCAAGACAATGACTATTATTATTCTCAGAATGGACAATTCGAAACATTATCGTTAGTCAATATTATGTGAGAGATCAGTAGGAACAATGATATGTTTATATTATTACATGGTATAGTACATTGCTCATAATTTATGATACTGATCTAATCTGGAGACAAGTAAAATTGTTATTTGATAGTCTCTGTCGGATGAAGAATTTTAGAGAAGCCTTACATGGTCTAAGTATTTAGATTCTTTGTGATGAGATCAACAGAAAGTTAAATTGTCTCATAGTTTATGTTGACTAACTTTTGATGTGAGTAATGTTTCAATTTCATTGAGAACTTTGGAATAGTCTAAAGTGTGATGTATTGTGAAAGGCCTAAAGTCCACTTGTATTAATAATGATGAGAGATCAATTTTGAGCTTGTTCCATACATGCTTGTTGAAGGCAGCCTCGAGTTTTCTCATGTATACACATTCCCTATTGTGATATTTGTCATGGGCATGCTAGATTGGTACTTGAGTAGTCATCCTTATGGTATCAAGGATGTCTTTGCAATCGACAAATCAACATTGTGACGCTCAATAGTTGGTTTTAGTGATATTGATTGAACATACTGCATGGATGTCAAAATCCTTGATAATGGTAGGAGGAGCTATTTTGTGATTAATTGTCTAAACATATAAACACCTACAATTTCCTCTCTCATACATGCAGGTATAATGGTAAGATGAGTTATTTTGTAATTAGGTGTTAGATGGACACTTACAGCATCCTCATTCATAGATGTAGAGTGAGTGACGTGTTATGAGGACATGGTTTATACAATACAACTGTGATATTTCGTTTCAGTGTCAAGAGTAGTTGACTCCATTGTGAATTTACTGAACTTATGTGATAAATGTCGCAGTCATATCTTTCTCTCAAAACTTGTAGAGTCTTGTTACTCCATTAATGATGATGACGTTCCATTTGTAGTGAGAAAGTTGTGGAGTCTTTTATTTGCATCCTGACACGCACGTATAGATAACATGTCAATAACTACACTGACAAGGCTTACCTAACCGTGTATACCGAGAACATACTTCTTATGTGGATTGTTAGGTGCCAGAGATGTATTTAATCAGTGGGAGTTACCGTTTTCATATATGATAGACATGTTAAGGATTGCTATTTATTGTTTAATAGATGCATATTGTGGATCACCCTTTGGCATTATGAGTGCACACTCGTTTGGTAATGATATAATGATGCGAGCCAATGGCTTAGTCTAGATATCATGTTTGAGTGGATCCATATTGAGAGTTATCGCCATGCTTTGTGAATCTCCAATGTCTCGTTATGTATCATATTTGTATCCTATCGATACGATATGATGCATAATTGGTTTTATAGACATTTGTGTTTCTTGAGATTCTTGTGTATAAACACTATTGTTCAATGAGTACTTGTTGGTGTAATTATGTAGTCCAAGTGGAAGAATGTTAGAATATTTTATATGAACTGACATAATTACACGTTACTCAGGCAGTGTCGTGATTAGCACGTAAGGATAACTATATAATCGGTATTGCATGCTATTACTATCGGGCCATAATGGGATGGACATAACGTACTAACACGCTCGGGGCCCATGGACACGCTCTCAACGTCTTTAGGCCAGCCCATTGGGCCAAGGCAACTAATCCTCTCATTGGGTATCTAGGCCCAATAAGCCCATTATAGTTTATAAAAGGGGTTACACCCTTTTATTAAGGGTGTGTGGACAATGGGTGTCTTAAGAGGAAAAATGAGAGAGTAGTGTTCATCTACACCCCAAGCTTTGATCTTTGTTGTGTAGGTGGGTGAAATGTGATGAGCATATTCATGGAGAATGATGGTTCATAGACTTGATCACAAAGGTATGTAAAGCTTCCTTTTATTCATATTGTATTTGATGCCTTAAATAAGATGATTTTATTGTGCAATATTGAGCATGAATGTGTTTGATCAATTTTTTATTATTATTTGATGCTCAATTAATTTTAACATTCTGTTCATCATCCTTTTATAATTGCTATTTTTTTAAAATGTCATAAATGCCCAAAAAATAGGTATAATACAGCAATAAATACTAAAAAAGTGTGGGGTAATTTCATACCAAGAGTAAAAATCATAAGGTGAATCAACTATTTGTTTTTGATTTTATCAAAATTTGTATTAACTTCTTCAATATCTATTAAATAGGTGAATTGTTTATGATACAAAAATAATTTATTTATTTTGGAAAATAGAATTAGAATTTTATTATGTTATGCTATTAGTTAAATCATTTATATATATGGAATATTTTTCAATGGTTATTACCTATGGATTGTTACCACAAATCACTAAACAAATTTTTGATGAGAAATGATTATAATGATGATGAAAATAAATAAATAAAATATATAAAATCAATAATTTCGAATTTTTTAGATTAGTTAGTCAATAAACATTAGTTAGAAATATAATGGTCACATTAATCATTCTCATTAATTCCAAAATGATTTTCTTTCTCATGGAATTGATAAAAATAATAAATCAAGAATGAATGATGAATGGATAACGAATATTAAATAAAATAAAATTTATTCTTTATTCAATAAATATGTGATCGTCATGTCATCAGGTAGTCATTTCAAAAGTTGAAAAAGTCAAAATTTATTTTTAAAAATATTAATTATTAATTATAAATATAATCATTCATCTTAATCCCATTGTCAATATTAATAATGCCCCACATATATTTAAATCATTTAGAATTAAATCATTTATATATATATATATATATTTAAATGCTAAGTTACTCTAGCAAACATTTTCGATATACAATCTTCCTTAATGTTGATACAATACTCTTCAATGTTCATACAATTCTAAAAAAACAAATTTACAATCTTATCCCTCAAAATTATATATTATATAAAGGATAAGAATAAAAATAATTCTTGTAAGAATAACATTGTACAACAAGTCACCAAATTATAAAGTGGAAAACAACCTAAAGCTATAGTAAAAAGTATTTTGTCTTATGTGAGTGATCCCACACCTCAACACCAAGTGAAGGACTACATAATCACCCCTTAATGAATGGGGAAGTGTCGATTTTGACTTATTGATCTTGACAAACCCTGTAATTGGAATTTTTTGCTTTTTAGTTGACTCTACACTTCTAAATGATATTTCTAAATCCCTACCCTTTATTTGTATTTGACCCAATGAAATAATCACTTACCTGAAATGGCTAATCTAATCTGGTCTTTAGAGATGAAAAATCAACCATTCACCATATCATATAGACCAAAATGACAAATTATAGCATTTCAATATCTCCACCTAAACTTTAGACTTTCATCTCAAAGATTTATTGTTGGACGGCAGCACTAATTATTTTAATAGCTTCTATATAACTAACATTATTTCGTGTTTAATAAACTTTAAATGAATATGATTAGTTACAAAAATATGTTATTTCAGAATGTGTAAAATGGATATTTTATATACACGTATTATTATTATTATATTATTGTCCTTTTTTTTTAATGTCAGTTTACATTTTGTTTTCATATGATCATATTCCAAAGTTAGAAAAACGCAAAATCCTAATAAATATTCATTTCCATACAAATTCCCATATAGTTAATAGTACTGATATCAAAGCAAGAGACAAAGAAAAGAAATATGAGAGTGACGTCGACATTATTTTTCCATAGATATGGCTTTGTTTGATATCTTAAAATACAACAAAGCTATTGAAATCTAAATCGGTTGGTCATCATGAATCAAGCAAAGCTATATGTGCTTCAATTTTTATTTGTTTTTTTAATTTAAAATATATATATATAATTTTTCCATCGCTTTGGACTCATTGTGAATGTAAATACAACACAAAGAAAAAGTCAACGTTGCTCTAGATTTCTACTCATAGGGTCTAGACTCTAAACCCTAATAACCAGCTCAGTTTTTTTTTTATTTTATTTTTTTTATAAATTTGTCATCCTGGCATTGTGATTTAAGGAAAGTTTTCCAAAGCCTCATTCATTGGGTGTTTTTACATTGGTTTATTCTGCCGTCCAGTTCACAACCTCACTCACATTATATATTGACAACTATGAAAGTAGGAAAAAATAAAAAATAAATAAAATGCATTGAAAGTAACGTTAAATTATTATGAAACGCTAAATTAAAATAAAGTACTAAATACCAAACTATGAACAGTGATTTGGCGCCGTAATCTAAATCCTATTGTAATAGTAAATTGCTCCCCTCTCTTTCTTATCTAAATCACTACTTGGTTAGTTTGATTAGCAAGTGAAGTTAGGTAATTAGTACTTAACATTACATTACTATATGATAGGATAGGAGTCTCCTTTGGGGAACTAATTATTACTAAGAAAGTCAAGATAGTAGTCCTTTTTTTCTTTAATATAATCTTTTTTTTATTTATTTTTTTTGGTTAAGTTACAATGTTACTCTGATGATGAGTTCAACACGAACTAAATAGTAATTAATATTTGACATATATGGTGCATTTATTTGCACGAAATTCAGATGACTTATAATGAGATTCATTTTTAATTGGATTATTGACGTTTGCCTTATTAACAGCAATCAAAAACAATTTCAACATTATTCTCATTACTTTACTTTGAAATTATAATAAATAAATTACAAGTTATAAAAATACTCTTAAATAAAATTCCAGTTTTCAATTTTAAAATAAGGACACAATTGTCATTAAAGGAAATTGAGGGCTCATTATTTTCATTCCTTAATTCCAAATTTATGTGGGACCTATATAATTTATTCTCATTTCCTAATCTCATAAGTAAACACGTTATATTAGTTCGGATTAAGGAGCAACTTCCTAACCATGGTGAACAGTCTTCTTTGTTTACAATAATTGATTGTACCTTTATAGATATTTACACCATTTTCTTATTCTTCTTAGAGTTTTCTACATGTGCATGCACAAACCGTACGAAGACTTTGTGAAAATAACTTCTTCTTTTTTTAATGATTGGTTATAAACCCATCACTACCATTCAACTACCAACATAAACAAGTGACCAAGACCAGAAAACTTCGATATTTATTATTTACCCCAAAATATATTTCTACATATGCACTAATCCTTTTTTTTCCAACTTTGAAATGTGGATTTTCTCAGGTTGACAATTTTTGATACATGCATATGTACATATACTGGGGTTTACTTGCCTTTTATATGCATATACATTTATAGAATTGAACCTAATATTTAATAGAGTTTTGTATGTTAGTCTACGACTTGGAAAAAAAATGGCTCTCTTTATTGAATAAGTTTTGTAAGAATTAATTAATAGAAGAAGAAGAAGAAACCTAAAAGAACACTAAAAATACTTCACCAAACCCCAAACTTGCGTCATTATAATTTTTTTTTTTTTTTTACATGTGGATTAGTTTTCATGTACATATTAATGATTAGTTTATGTTAATTATACTTATTAATTTAATTCCAACTTATGAAAGGCAAATTGAGAACGCAATCCATGATCAGTATTATATACATATATATAATCTATAATGTATAGAATTACAAAGTCGGTTCCTGTATTATAATAATAATAATAATTGGATATATATAAAAAGGGTCAATCATACAGTTCAGTTGTCTGCTTATAATTGGGTGGGTTGTGTTATAGACGTGCAATTTGTTCGAACCACAACAAAGGATCAAGTACGTTCATCATTATCTATTATTATTATTATTTATTTATTTATTTACTTTTTTTAATCAATGCGTATGGGATGGGTTTGTCTGTCGGTTTTTTTTTTTTTTTTTTTCTAAAAAAGCCCTTAGTTAAAGTCCTTTTTGTAAGATATTTCTATATGATATAATAATAATAATATCTACGGCCTAAATTTAATCTTATATATTTTTATTTTTTTTCCACTAGGCGGGAATATAACACATTGTTTCTGATTATTTTTTAAGGGTGTTTAGTATGGGAGTTTAGTTTTATGGGAATGGGAATAGAAATAGGAATAGGAAGGGGAATGTTAAATTTAATTCATGTTTGTTAAATTTATTTTTAATGGTTTAGAGATTTGTGTTATTTATCATTTAGGATGTTTGTAAACTGTAAAAAGACTTGGGATAAAAGTAATATTAAACTTTTGTATACAAAATGGTTCACTTTACTTTTAAAATACATGTGGGGTTCACAGACATTATTAACTTTACCCTCTTAAAATTTGAACCAAACATAAGAAGGAATTTAGATTCTCATTCACACATTTACTTTACCTCATACCAAACACATCATTAAGAATAATCTTAATTTCTTTAAACACTTGAGTTTCACATTCCCTTAATCTAAACACTTTCTAACTCTACTCCCACAAACTCAAATCTCATACCAAACACTCCCTTAGGGATAAGTACAAATAGAATTAAGAAAAGGGTCTGACTATCGTCACACATTTTTTTTTCTCCTCACACATTTTCCAATTAAATCTCTCTTAAAATTTAAAAATAAAAGAATTTATTTTCACACCCCTCTTAAATTTTTAACAAGTACAATATTATCCATAAACTTTCTTCCCACACTCCTTTATATTATTATTACTAAATAATACAAATATTATTAAAACAACACTATCTCCTAAACAAAACTGAAACTTAAATCATTGTCACTAACATAAAATACCCATGATGATCAACGACTTCATATCTTGATCAATGTTATGTCTTTTACATCTCATTTTCATGGCTTAATGCCATTTTTTCCCCTTTATGTTTTTATTTAGCATTTTTAATGATGTTAATCTTGAGTGACTTGTTATTATCATATACAATTTTAAGAATAAAATACAATAAAGAAATTCATACATATGATACAAAAAAAAATCATTAGAATTAAAATCTTTAGCATCTCCATATCTATATTCATATCTATATTTTGTTCATTCATTATCTTTTTTTAGAGTTTTAATTTTTTAAATTGTTAATCTAATATATTTTTTTATGTTTATACCTAATATGTTGAGATGGTATGTGTTAAGAATTAGGGTTTATAATTATAATTGTTTGAGGATATTTATGTGAATTTTCCCATGATTATGTTTGTAAATGGCTAATTAATTACCCATTAATTATAAAAGGGAGAGGGGAGAAAAAAAATGTGTACCAATAGACACACCCTTAATAAAAATGTGTATTATATCTTACAAGACCAAACTTGATATATATATATATATGGATAGATTTTATCTTTATTTTAGATATCAAAATAATAGTGTAGAGATAATTTTACACATGATTCAAATAATTTATGTATAATATATATTTATTTAGAGTTTTTAATTGTTGCATATCGGGAAAAGATATATTATTATTAATTTCAGACACTAAATTGTTATAATTAATTAAATATTTTTAAAATTCAATTTAATTATTATATAAAGAAATAACAGTTAGACAATGCAAGTATTTATAAGTAGATATTAACTTAATCAATGAGTATTAACTCATTCATAAGATATTTTGGTCGCGCTCTAGTAGATTTTAGTTATAAGACATGATTAGCTAGAAGTTATTGATGTTAGAAATTAATCCATGAAATGATGCAGATAGATAAATAAGAATTGTAAAGACAAAGTCTAAGAATATAACCTCCTCTAATCATTGATAAACAATTATTTATTTATGAGTAATGTTAGTCCATTACTTGATTCTAGAATTTAATATTTGAATTTGAATTTAAATTAACGATTCAGTTATTCAAAATCTCTTCTATATATAAAAAATGTGTAAATAATGAAAAAAAATTTGTTTTAACTATTTTTATTTATTTTTTATTAACTTTAACGAAATATTCTTATATTTAACATAATATTTTTATATTTAACTGTAGATTATAAACTTGACTTAAACTTAAATAAAATAAGATATTTTTGAGATATTTTACAATGATAATTATTAAAAAATAATAAAATCATATATTTTATAACTTAAATAAAATATAATTCAACTTAAACTTAATATTATATTAAACATATAGACCATGTACAGTAACTATTAAAAAATCAATTTTTTATTTATTTAATAAAAAATTTGAAAATAAAATTAAAAATTGTGTTCGGTAACCGATTTTTACTTTTTATTTTTTAAAAATTTAATTAAAATTTGAAAACAGAAATTTCTTACTTCTAAATTTTTTTAAAACAAATTTCTCAAAAAAAAAAAAAATTAAACAGAATTTTGTCACCACATTACTCTTCACGATCTATGCTCTCTCTCTTCTTCCTCTCCCATGATGTCTCTTTTATTTTTTTTGAACAAAAAAAAGTTTCCAAATGCATTTTTTGATTTTTGTTTTCAAAAATAAAAAACAAAATTGGTTACCAAACACATTTTTATTTTTTTTTAAAATCAAATAACAAAACAAATTTTTATTTTTATTTTTGTGTTTAAAAAATTAAAAAACAAAAATATTACCAAACACCACCATAATATATAATCTTTTGTTATTACTACATAATTCAAAAACTAGAACAAACATAAACTTTAAAAAAATTAAAATATGATATTTTAAAGATATTTTATGATAATTTAAATAATTAAATCATATTTATTTAAAAATAATAAATACATACATATCATTTTTTTATCTTATAAATTTATGTGATAGTTTATTTTTTATCAAGTGATTGTAGCTTTTTTTCTTCATCAAATTCACCAAATGACATTGTGAGATACATTATAAACTAAAAATAATTGATCCATGTATACTACTATTTAGACTATAATTTTTTCTATTCTTATTTTATTTTTATTATTAATTTCTTTTTAAATATGATTGTATTTTATATATCTGTCATGTAGTTATGTAAATATATGTTTATGTCAACGTTGTGTTTAAATGTAATATATGTAAAAATTATTGATATAAATATTTATATATACTATACAACTATAATTCATTTTATTATTTATATATGTTTTTTTAAATAATGAACCCATTTTTATTAAAATTATAGAGATTGCTTACAACTTTAAAACTAAATAAATATACATTACACACATTGTTTGCACCTAGCATTTATTTTAAAATTGAACATGAGTAACTTAGTTTGTAAATTACTTAATTGAGAATATATGATGGCATGGGAGAGGCATGTATATAAATATTCCTATTTATATATAAATCATTTTAATTATAAAAAAAAGCTTTAAACAAAATCATAAATGGAAAAAATATGTGTTCATTTCACCAAAATATAATAATATTTTTTAATTACCAGAAAAAGAAAAAAGAGAAAGAAAAAAAAAAGAGATTCTTTTAAGAGTCCTCTTCTTTTAAATATGCAATTCCCAAAATGTTACTATAAATTCACGTTTGTCCTAATATTGATATGACTTTTTACAGTAAAAAGATTTATTCCACAACCAACAGAACCAATCACTATTCAACCTGGTAAATCTCAAAAGTAAAAAAAAAAAGTGAAGAAAAATAATAATTAATATTTTCTTTATAAATAGATGCTAAGCTAAGGAGGATGTTGACATTATAAATATATTAAGCCGCCCCCTGAAAAAAATAAAAATAAGATTTCATTATCAATATTATTAATTGGGCCGATTACAATGAGAAAATGCCCATATTACCCCTAATTGAAACCAAAATAACATTGTTACAAAAAGGACAAAAATGCCCATCCACTCAAATCGTTATTGCGTAGAGGGAAAGTCAATTCCTAACGGTATCTATCCACCGACCACCGACCTACCCTTTGCCACCTCTCTCTAACAAATTAAAACAAAAATTATTTCACAAAAATTAAATAAAACTCAAAAAAAAAAAATAATAATAATCCAAAGATTTTTTTTAAAAAAAAAATAATTGCTTACCGTGAAAATTGACATTTCTTTTTTCTCAACCTTTGAATTCCACCTCACCTGCCCACATAAGACACCACCCATTACCCCACCACCACCACTCAGTAATTAATAAATAAATAAACAAAAATTAATATTGTTGTTTTAATAAATAAATAAATCGAATTCATTTTTCACTTGGGCAAAACAGAGACCTCATAATATATATTTATATATATATATATACAGATATCTATTAAGTTTTACAACCTGTGTTCCTCGGACGAAGTCCTCAATAACCATTACCAATAAGGAAACCCAATATATATTTTTTTCATATAATTATATATTTTTTTTTTTTGTGAGATTGTGTCGGTGAATTTGGATTTTCTGATTGTTATTATTTTTATTTCATTTTTTAAAAATAAAAGTGGGTTGGAAGAAATAATCAACGTGGAGGCTAACCCAGATGACAAGCATAGTGGCCAAGTAGCATGAGAGGCCTCCTCCTCTTCTTCTTCTTCTCCCTATTCTTTTTCAGTTTTGTTTGGTTTTTTTTCCCCTAAAAACCGAACTTTCTCTTTTTCTCTTCTCTAACCTGGCTCTGGTTCTGGTTCTCGCGTGTCTTCTACTGGTTTAGATTTTACATTCTTATGAAGATTCAACCACTACCCACTATTTCTTAGACCCAAATTCGAACTGGGTCGGTCTCAGAATCAAGAAATATTAACCAGAGAAACAAGAGAGAAGAAAGTATTAAAGGGGGAGTCTTGCAGTGGAGGCGGAGATGGAGACAGCTGGACCGCCACCGAGAGAAACGACACGGAAAAGAGCTGGTGGTGGAGGCGGTGGGGGTGGTGGTGTTGGTGGTGGCGGAGAGAGGCAGTACAAGGGGATAAGGATGCGGAAGTGGGGCAAGTGGGTCGCCGAGATTAGAGAACCCAACAAGCGTTCGAGGATTTGGCTCGGTTCTTACTCCACTGCCGTGGCGGCGGCTCGAGCTTACGATACGGCTGTGTTTTACCTGAGAGGACCCTCTGCTCGGCTTAATTTTCCTGATCTAGCTCAGGAAGGCGGTGGATGCGGCTGCGCCGCCGACATGTCGGCGGCTTCAATTAGAAAGATGGCAACGGAGGTCGGTGCCAGGGTCGACGCGCACCAAGCCGCTATACGCCACCACCATCACCATCATCTTCACAATCACCACCATCTTCACAATCACCATCATAGCCAGTCGGATTCAGGCGAAGGCGCCGCCGAGGAGCTGAAACCTAGCACCGGGTTCTTGAACGGGGTCGACTTGAATAAGATGCCCGAACCGGAGAACTCGGACGGTGAGTTGGAGTGGGATAGGAACTCGGATTAGGCTAAAGAGAAGGAAAAAAAAAGGAGCAGCCTTTTTTGGTTTGCTAACGTGCGCCGAATGAGGTTATGTTTTGACGGCTGAAGAAATGATGACGCCTTCTTTACTTTCATTAATTGAACTTGTAGTTTTCCACTCCCTCTGCTTTCTTTCTTTCTTTACTTTCTTCTAGTTTTTCTTTTTTAATTTTTTAGTTTTTAGTTTTTTTTGTATGTCGACCAAGAAATTTTGGCCTTTGTAAAAAGTGATAAGAATGTAAATTAGCTTCAGCAGAATTAAGTATATTTTCCACCTTTCTTTTTTAGTTTTAAAATTTTGGTTTAATGGGGCTTTCTATTTTCTGTTTGAGTTTTCTTTTCTTTAAAAAACCCAATAAAACAGGGTTAGTTTTAGGAGCCAATTGAACACTAAGTAATTTTGAATTGGAAGAAGGGATAGTAGGAACAAAAGAAGAAAAAAAATAGGGCCTACAATATGGCATTTTGGTACAAAGAACCAGGCTAACCACTAAAGCTAAGTTAATATAACTAATATAAAGAGGATAAGATTTTTGAGAGTTAGGTATTTTCTGGTTCTCATACTGTAGGTGATTGTGAATTTGGGGCTGGGCTTGTTGTTGTGGTGGGGGCAAATGAGCTAAGAAAAAAAAAAAGAAAGATTGCAGGTGGTGCACCCATCATCATGATGATTGTTACCACTCGATTGGTTTATGTCTCCCTTGGGGATTGGGGTTCAATTTTTTTTTGCAAAGGGGGTCAAAAATCAAAATAACAATGCCTTTCAAAGTCTTCAGTTACTCCCACTACAAAGACAATAATAATATCAGGATGAGCTAGCTATACTATACTAACTAGTTTGTTTGTTTAAAGAGGCCTAGAGAATTTTGATTCTGGTTTGAGCTGTAATCCATGTTTTGGTTAACAACTCCCAATCCCATGCTAACTTTCCAGTATAGGACAAGTATTTGGTCCTCAATTACCGGAACATTTCATGCTTTTCTATGTAATAAGAGATATATATATATTTATATTGACAAACAACTTCCCAAATCTCAATGATGTAGATGTTCTAGGAAAAGGAATATGTTTCTCATTTAAACCGTTTTACTTTACCCTTGCTAAGGGATAACCTCGAGTTAAAAGACTTACCAAAATAAATATATTTTCTTTCAATTGGACAATCATTTCATACCAAATTTAATGAAAGCTTATGCTATTTGTTTAATAATAAACATTTGTTTATCAATTTTACATAGTCAACTTTCTACCCTTTCAGCCATCTTTGTCAACCTTATAGCTCAACAAACCAGTACTTGCTCTTGGTTGAGCAACTCCTGTTCCTTCTGTTCAACCACTCAGTATTAAAACTGATTTATATATGCAGATACAGTGTTAACTAATAACTACACACCACATGCAATGCAACTCTTCCTCTGCTCAACACTGTTGACTATCATACCTAATTCAGCTACTGAGATACATTTTTATGAGCAATTGGGATACTATAAAAGTATATATAGTAGCATGACATTACAGTTTAGCTAAGTCATTGTTTAGTAATAAAAAAAAATCGCAGCAGGCCCATACGATATAATTCATAGTTTTTCATTCCTTTCTTTCTTTCTTTCCCTTCAAAGGGCGGTGGGGGTTGACAAGCATGGGTCCATTTAACTTGGAATTCAACAGTCGTATCATTAATGTTGAGAAAAATGTTGCTGACGTTTTTATACAGACATAGACCAAAATTGTACACATAATAAAGCAGCCAACCTCTTCTAGAATGCACTTTGAAAAGCTTCTTACTTGGAATCTCTACTAACAATCTCTCCATGTCTATTATTCTTTTTCAATGGCATGTTTCATTTGAAGGGCAGCTCTTACTACGTTTCCTCTTGTAATAATCCCAACCTTAGCAGAGTAAAAAAAATCTCTAGTCAAAAGACCAGTCGAAAATTGAAAAACATGGTGGGAAAGATTGAAAATTGAAGGAAAAAGATTGCATCTCTTACCAGATTCCCATCAGCATCTACTACAGGAAGTCGGCGGTATTTGGTCTCGAGTAGTAATCTGACATTTTATGTGATGTGGAAAAAATGATGTTTAGTTTCTGTCTAAAGGGTAATTTGAACTTAGAAGAGATAGAGTTAGCATGAAAAAAAAACCTTGCAGCATCTTCAAGATTAGTGGTCTCGCGAACAACAAGAGGAGCTGGGGTCATCACATCACCAACCACCTTGCCGTTGGTTTTACTCAGCAAGTTCTGCACCTCGTTAAAAGTCTGCGGTAAAATTTTCAACAATAGCACTTTGTGAGACAAGTTAAATTTGATGCCCACTTAAAACGATATTTACCGAAAAGCACAGTAAATATAGAGTGGATAAACTAAAATTTTTAATTAACTCTAAACCTAGCTCACTCAAAACACCATAATTTAAATGAAATCCGTCTTAGAATATTTGAAAATAATTTTGACAATGAATGGCTGTATTAAATTATTAACTTTAAGAAAAACATCTTTCACTTACTTTCCAAGTGCTGTCTACTTCAGGAAACATGCCAGTGTCCTGTCGTCCACCACCTATTTTGAAAATTAGGAAATTGTGAATTATGCAAGAGATGACTTAAAGCATACAAAAACTTTCCAGCCTCATTAAGTTTTAATTTGCCTAATACTAAAAATCCATAATAATTTTTTTTATACAAGCCCCAAATATATAGCAAACAATAGTTTTGTGTACTCAATTACCGAAGATAGAGTCCAGTGCTAGCAAGTCATAATCTGAAACAACACCAACCTGCACCAACAAAGAGCCTTCAAAATTATTTCCACACAAAACAAGTATACCCAATTAACACACAAATTTAGTAACTTCAAAAAATAATACTTGGAGAGCATCCAGTATTTAGTCCTTTATAACCTACTAACTTCAACGTTAGTAGCACAATAGTAAGAAAATGATCTGACATTTCATCATAGTTTCGAACTTAAGCACTTATGCATAAACAAGGACTTAGGGCCAACATAAGTACCCCATTCTTCCAATTTTAGATTAGATCGATTGATTGATCAAAAGTCAAATTAAATGTATGTGTTCCAATATTGCAAATGAAAAATGAATTGTGAATCTGGAACTGGAATCTAAAGAAAGTTAAGAACCAATAATAAATGATACATGAACACACTACTTTGGATCCACTGATATATGTACTAAGATAAGACCTCATAAAGATGGGTAAATTACCAATTTCCAATCCTCATCAATCACAGGAAAACCAGTGATTCTGTTCTCCACAAGAGTTTCTAGTGCTGTACAACAACACCACACATAAATATGTATAAGAAGAGTAAAAAAAGAAAAAGAAAATTGCAAGTAGAGAAACATGGACTGACAGAAAGTTAATTATGGAAAATACCTTCATCTACAGTGGTTGTAGGTTTCACCACATGCAAATCATCTTTTTTTGTCATAAAATCACCGACTGTATAAACTCCACTTTTTGCCTACACAACATATATTTATAAGTCAAGAAAATGGAATCAAATGCCAAAGAAGGTAAAGGGCAAACCACAACTCACGGTGAAAGTTACTATTTCGAAGCTAAAGCTGATTAAGAGTGTGCTTCATAGGTGGGAGATGTAAAAAAGAAAGGAATCTGAGTATTAATAGATAGATATCGGGTACCGTTGTCGCTTGGTGAACAAGGTTTTGTGAGAAAATTAGGCAATGTATCACAAATTTTCATTTTAAGCCAATTTTTCACTCTTCCAAGTGCGTTTAATGTTCATAGTACAAATAAAATCTTCTCACTGAATACCAAACACAATTAAGAGAAGAGTATTAACCCTCCTTCTCCTCCTCTCCCTCCCTTCCCGCATATCTACACAAACCTAAGATATACCATCACCAAAATTGACTCTTTGGTTCACAGTAGTTAAAGAAACCATCTAAATAACACCTCTCTCTTTTTTCTTTTTTCTCTTTTTTTAACTACCCACCCGAGACCATAAACTATAGAAAAAATTATTTAAGTGTCTAGAAGGGACTTGAACCTCAGACGAGCAAACCACATCCATTTATTTTTTAAAACTAGGCTCTCCTGCCTAACCTTACAATATTTGGGACCAAAAAATTATAGCAATTGCTATGTAGGTATTCAGGAGAGACTCGAACCTCAGATCTTGTGGGAGTTAATCACATGCCACACCATTCGAGCTGCCTCTTGTGGGAGCTAATTACATGCCACACCATTCGAGCTATCCCAGGCCTTGTGGGAGCAATCCACATACATGACCGTTTGAGCTACCCTTTGTTGGTTCTAACACCTCTGTAAACTATAACAATGCCTATAAAGGTAACAGGGAGGGAATGGAACATCTTACTTCCAAACCACATACCTGACCGCTACCCTTCTTGGTTCTAACACCTCTGTAAACTACTCTACATTGAAAACACTCCAAAACTAACACATTCCCAAGCTCCTACTACACCCACTCATTTCGACAAAACAACACTAGCCCATCAAAATAAATTTACTCACATACACATTTAAACCGCCTTCAAACCTCAAACTCGAAAGAAAACTCCATTACAGACTAGTAAAATCTGCGACAAAATTAGTAAAAACATCAAACACCAAAGAGGGTTAGAATGAAGTACCGGTACAGAATTGGCTGTCAAGGTACAGTTAGCAGCGACGACAGAGGACCTACGGAGCCCGAAGACGAAATTGGAAGCCGCGCCGCTGGAGAGCGAGGGAAGAAGTCGGGGAGCGGGACGAGATAGAAAGGGATATGGGAGACGGCAAGTGAAAGAGGGAGGAGGGAAAGCAGAAGAAGGTCTGGTGGCGAGGTGAGCGGTAGCCATGGCTAGAGAATCAGCAACTCGAATGGAGCCCATGGTTGGATTGGGTTAATGGGTTCAACTTCAATTCTCTTTTGAAAAACCAACCGAAGGGCTTCCAGATTCCAGAGCTTCCTTCCCAGTCCAAGGCACCAGAAATCTACAGATTTTATTTTTAAAAATAAATAAAATAATTGAACAAGTAACCGACTTCGCAACTTGCGAGTTTGATTGTGACCTGGGATGATTAATGGAGTTGGTTTTTTTTTTGTCTTGGTCATCAAGCCTACACAACCCAAAAAAAAAAAACTATAAATATTATCCAAAATTAGGAAATAGTCAGAATCAACCAAAAAAAACCAAAAGCATATCAAAATTATAAAAAAAAACTAAAAGCTAAAAATATGCCCAATATATATCAAAGTATATATAAAAATATACTTAAATTAAACTAAAAAGTATATATAAAAACTCAACCAAAAACATTTTCGAAAACATACAAAATAACACAAATATACTAATACTCAAAATAAATCAAAAAATTACCAAAAATCAAAAAAAAAAAAAAAAAACCTAAAGAATGTCAAAAACATAAAAATATAAATGAAAATAATAAAAATATACCAAAAATGTATCATTAGAACTAATGAAAAAAAAAGTGAGACTAGATTATAATTAGTTATCCTCTCTATGTATCTAATACAATTTCTTCTAACCCTAAAAAAATACAATCTCCTCTAAGGCATGTTGAAAAAGAATCCATGTCAAACAAAAGAAACTTGTGTAAAAAAAAAAACAAAGTGATCTAACATATGTATTGCCCTATGATCTATCCTAAAACATATAATTAACATTAGTAATATTACAAACAAACAAGTAATGTTTAATATTAATATAACATCAATAGTGTAGAGCCAAGGGCAGAACTCACTACAACACACATACAACTTCCAAGATCCAAAGAACACAATCACAAATACAATTAGAAAACACAAGTAATCAAAAGAGTAAACAAATCAAAAAACAACTCCAAGATTTACGTGGTTCGAATTAGAGTCAGTGAAACTCTAATTTACATCCACGGGCATCTACTTTTATTACAACTTATTTCTTTCTTGAGTCCAAATACAATTAGAAAACAAATCTCTCTTCTCTCAATTACAAATTTTCTCTTAAAGTTACAAGTGAAATATTTCTGATGATTGAAAAAACTATACAACTTAACAATTTATAGCAATAACAGCCAATCACAAAGCTAACGATATTGACTGAATGTTATTGCAAAAGTAGTTGTAAAATAACATATTGATGACTGGACCAAATAACTAACAATTCTCCACCTTGGTACAATAACAATCCCATATTAGTGGCTGCTCATAAGGCCCCGAAGGGCTTAGCTTCCTTTCAGCTGAATCAGATCCAAGCAGTGGAAAAACTTACTGCTTGGAAGTACCTTTGTAATCATATCAGAGGGATTATGATCAGTTGATATCTTTTCAATTCTAACTGTCCCTTGAGCTATCATTTCTCTAACAAAATGCAGTTTAATGTCCACATGCTTTGTCATTTCATGATACACTTGGTTTTTGGACAAATGGATGGCACTTTGGCTATCACAGTGTACTATGATCACTCTGTCTTGCATATTCAATTCTTGAGCAATACCTTACAACCATATGACTTCTTTTACAACTTTTGTTAAGGCTATATATTCAGCCTCTGTAGTGGATAATACCACAACCTTTTGCAAACTGACTTTCCAGTTAATAGCAATACATAAGCAGAAAAAACATACCATGTAAGAGACTTTCTTGTATCTAGACAACGTACATAATCTAAATCAACAAAACCTTCTATAGCAATTGTTCTATATTCATTTCCAGCTCCATCATAAACCAAAGATCTATCAAGGGATCCTCTAATATATCTTAGAATCCATTTTAAGGTCTGTCAGTGAGCTTTACCTGGATTTGGCATAAATCAACTTACTAAACTCACTATATGCAATAGGACTAGTACATATCATGGCATACATTAGTGAGTCGACTGCATTTGCATAAGGAATGTTATCCATATAGGCTTGTTCTTCATCACTCTTGGGGCTTTGATACTTGCTCAACTTGAATTGTTGAGAAATAGGAGTGGTCACTGGTTTTGATGTTGCCATTCCAAACCTGTCAAGTAACTTCTTTAGATATAACTCTTGAGAAAGATACAGCAGCCTTTTACCTCTGTCCCTTATAGTTTCTATACCCAAAATTCATTTTGCAGCACCCAGATCTTTCATCTCAAATTCCCTTTTCAGTTCAACCTTTACCCTTTCAACTTCTCTCTAACAGTTACTTGTTAGCAAGATATCATCAACATATAAGAGTAATATCACAAATATATTTTCAAAGACAAATTTAAAATAAACACAGTTGTCAAACTTACTTCTTGTGAACTTGATTCGAGTCATGAAGTCGTCAAATCTCTTATTCCACTGTCTAGGATATTGTTTCAAGACATGTAGGGACTTATTGAGCTTACAAACATAGTCTTCCTTTCCCTTAACTTCAAATCCCTCAGGTTGCTTCTTAAAAATAGTTTCCTCAAGCTCCCCGTATAAGAAAGTTGTTTTAACATCTAGTTGCTCGAGTTCTAAATCAAGCTTAGCTACCATAGCCAATAGAATTCTAATAGATCTATGCTTCACAATTGGTGAAAACACATCATTAAAATCGGTGCCTTCTCTTTGGGTGAACCCACGAGCAACTAATCTAGCTTTAAATATGCCTTGTACCACACTAGGAATACCCTCCTTCCTCTTGAAAATCCATTTACAACTTACCACCTTTGAACCTGTAGGTCTTTTGATCAATATCCAAGTGTTGTTATCATATAAGGACTTCAAATCTTCCTTCATGGCTTCAAGCCATTTTCGCTTATCTTTACATGTCATTGCAGCTTTGAAACTTTTAGGTTCATCTTCTAAAATTTCACTTGCTGTAATAAGAGAAAATGTCATTAAATTTGCATAACCAAATCTTTCAGGGGGTTTCACCTGTCTTTTAGCTATGCCACGGGTTACCATATAATCTTCCTTATCAACATCTTCTTATGTTTGTTGCACTTTAGCTTGGTCTTCTCCCTCAAGAAGCAAACTGCCAACTTGATCCTTTTCAGATATATGACTTGACTCCACCTCAAACACATATTTCTCTATATCATGCATTTCTTTCTGCCTACTGCACACATTCTTTATACCAGTCTTGTTCTTATATGCTATTCTAGATTCATTGAAGACAACATCTCGGCTTATTATACACTTTCAATGCCCTAGTTCCAAACACCACAGTTTATAGGCTTTAATTCCTTCTAGATAGCCTAGAAACATGCATTTTAGAGGTCTTGGCTCTAATTTGTCTTGCCTGATATAAGCATAAGCCACAAAGCTGAATACTTCAAGTCTTTCTAAGTTTGGTGGATGGTCAGACCAAATTTCTTCTGGTGTTTTCATGTTTAAAGTTGTTAAAGGACATCTATTTTTAAGGAAACATGTTGTCATTGCTGCCTCTGCCCAAAACACTTTTGGAAGACCAGCACTCAAAATTATGCATCTTACTCGTTCAAGGATAGTCCTATTGAATCATTATGCCAAACCATTATGTTGAAGGGTACCAGCTGTTGTTCTATGTCGAGCTATTCCATTCTCTTTGCAGTTTTCAATGAAGTAATCAACACAAATTCAAGCCCATTATCAATTTGAAATATTTTAATCTTCCTCTCAGACTGATTTTCAATTAGTACTTTCCAATTCTTGAAATTTTCAAACGCTTCATCTTTAGATTTCAAAATGAAAATCCAAAGTTTCCTTGAGTAGTCATCTACTATTGACATAAAAACCTAGCACCAAAACGCGAGGGTGCTCTTGAAGGCCCCCAAAGGTCAGAATGAACATAATCAAGAGTAGCTCTAGTTCTTCTCTGACCAGTAGTAAATTTAACCCTACAAGCTTTTCCATATACACAGTGTTCACAAAACTGAAGCCTTTCCACTTTGTCACCACATAGCAACTCATGTTTTCCTAATTCAATCAAACCTTTCTCATTGACATGACCCAATCTCATATGCCATAACTCTGATTTTGTCAAGATTTTCTCTAAAACAGTAGCAACAGACTCGACCATAATATCACCTTCTAATGAGTACGAACCATTTTTCTTAATTCCTTTCATGACAACCATGGAGCCTTATATCACCTTAAAAATCCCTTTTTCCCCCTTGAACAAATACCCTTTCTGATCTAGCTCACCAAGAGAAATTAAATTCCTCTTTAACTTGTAACGCCCTAATTTCTCATAAATTATCGAGAACACAACGTTGGATCATAATCATAAACATTTCTCTTTTATTGAATGAAAACTTAAAAATAATAAATATATGGATCCATGGTTTTACAAAAATAAAATAATTGTCTTTAACATATTAAAATGAGCAACATTTAAATAAAACTTTAAAAGAAAACATTCTTTAATAAAAATAAATTGGCCTGCTTGATCTTTCTCGACTATATGGTCCCCACGAGTACATCACGAAGCTCCTAGGTCCCACTCGCCACCGACCTTTTTTAATTGCCTAAAATAATAACATCATAAGGGGTGAGCTTCTAAGCCCAGTAAGGAAAATACAAACAAGAGTTAGTTAAATAATCATTTAATCAAACATATCATAAATTTCCCAAGTGTCATAACGAAACTTATTTATACTAATCATATAACATCAAAAAACCCTAGGTCATATCATAGCCTAAGTCATAAGTCCTAATCGTAATTATAGGTCATAGTTCATAATAACAAGTCATATATAATAAAAAGATAAGTGCTTATACAGGGGTCACAATTAAGCCCCGGACATAAGTCTGTCATATACCGGACATCAACTTAGGTCCGTCATAAAATTTTGGCAACCTAGCCTACCGGACATAAGTTCGCATACATCATTGGACACCTTAGGTCCAAACACACTTACCCCTTTATTGTACCTGAAATTTTAGGTCATACAAAACATAAACTAGATCATAAACTAAACTACCTAATTTTCCTACAAAAAACCGGAATGTTGGAGACAAGAGCAAGATTGGAAACTCCTAAAACCAAACATAAAGAAACCATAAGTCCTCTGGAGAAAAGAAGATGAATAGAAGATCTAAACCATTGGAATAAAGACTTACCAAAAACCTTAAGTTTCACAGAAATTGAATACCTAACCAAAAGTCATTATAACGAGTTAGGATTTGAAGAAAATGAAAAGAATAAGAGGAACTATAATGAACTAAACCTGAAGATTAACGGTACCTTAGATAGCTTAGAGCTTCGATCTATACCTCAAACACTGAAATCACACAAAAGCTTACTTCCCAAGTGTTTAGAAAAGCTTTAGATTTGAAAGCTTTAGCCCCAAAACCCTAGTGTTTCTCTCTAAAATGAACTTAGCAACTTGGAGGCTCTGAACTATGCTTGAAAGATGATGAAAATGGCTGAGTAAAGAGTCCTATTTATAGATTCCAAGGAGTGAAACTAACTCCTTTTAGAATGAATAAATAAATGATTAAAAATACATTTTTCGCTCAACAAATGCCCAGAACTCGGGCAAAAATGTTCAGGAAAAAGTCAAAGTTGTTAAGGGTTGATTCTAGTTCAGGATTCTATGAAAATTCAAAAATTCCATCAAGGGTCGATATATTTCCTGCCCTTATGTCCTGAGCCTTTGTGGTTTCGTTTGTGTGATTGTTTTCCGTATCAACCTTAGGCGACATATCGTCCCCTAGAGCTGCGATATATCGGCATACGCTGATATTTTAAACACATTTTTGCACATTTTCAGCACACTTCTTGAAGTTTGTTAAAAATAACTTTGACTAAGTAAAACGTGATCCTAACAGTTGCTGGAAGGTTCTAGACCTTCTAGATCTATCATTTATTAATTTATTCATCAAAATGCTTAAATCCTTAATAAACATGCATGTGACAAGTGTCACGTTCTTAATTTTTCTATCTAAACCTTAGGTTATAATAAATAATATTCTTAGGACTACCTTCATTAATCAAATCTTATGATAAATTTAATATTTCCAAACTATAGGCTAAACTTATAAAATCCATAACTAGCTCTACGAGTTTCCAACTAAATCTCGACTTGAACCAATAACTATCAAAACTAAAATACTAAGCTACTACTACTACTATCTAGCTAAGTAAAATTCTGGGACACTACATAACTCAGGAACATATCTGACATCTTGAAGAAGTCTCTCCACTCCATCATGAAATCTAAACCTTATAGATCCAATTCCTGCAATCTTGCAAGGTTTATTATTTCCAAGAAGAAATGACCATCCTTTTTTTTCACAAAATTCTTCAACCCAAGATCTATTTGGTGTCATATGAAATGGGCACCCAGAGTCCATTATCCACTCTTTTTCTAGACTTTCACGTGAAACCATTAGAGCTTCTGCCGATTCATATCCATCTTGAAAAATTGCAGCATTTCCAGAATCATTGTAATTGTTCTTCTATCTTTCAAGGCACACCCGACGTGTATGGCCTTTCTTGTGACGATGATAGCATCTTATATTTGGTATATTCCCTCCATTTCTTTGACTGCCATTTCTCTGATCATTGTTTCTCTGATCACTGAATCTTGAGTTAGACTTAGAACATTTTCTGTCATGCTTGTTCTCTTTTCTTGATGTTCTTCCTCTTACTGTTAGTCCTTCTCCATTTGTTGATGCCTTCGGTTCTTTCCTCTCATTTAATTATTTTGAATTAAGTTGCCTGCACTTCATCAAGAGACAGAGATTCTCTTCCAAATAGTAAGGTTTCTTTAAAATGAGCACGAGACTTAGGTAAAGAACATAACAACAATAAAGCTTGATCTTCATCATCAATAGTAACATCAATATATTCCAAATCAAAAATCAACTTGTTAAACACATCTAATTGTTCTTCTATAGACTTATCTTCTTTCATCTTAAAAGAGTATAAAGCTTGTTTGAGATACAAATGATTTTCCAGTGATTTTGTCATGTATAGACCTTCGAGTTTAGCCCAAACTCCTGCAGTTGTCTTATCCTTGAAGATTTGTCTAAGTAATTCATCTCCTAAACTCAAGATAATTACACTATGAACCTTGTCCAATAGCACTTTCTTATCTTTTTCCTCCATTTTCTTATCAAGACTAGCCTCTCCCTTCAAAGCATCTTTGAGTCCTTGCTGAACCAAAAGAGTTCTCTTCTTCATTCGCCATAACCCAAAATAGATTTGATGAGTGAACTTTTCAACTTCGTACTTGGCTGAAGACATGGAATCGTTCCACGCTCACTGCACCAATTTGTAGAGCCAAGAATAGAACTCACTACAACACATACACAACTTCTAAGATCCGAAGAACACAGTTATAAATACAATTAGAAAACACAAGTAATCAAAACAGTAAACAAATAAAAAAAACTGCAAGATTTACGTGGTTCGAATTAGAGTTAGTGAAACTCTAATTTACATCCACGAGCAGCCACACCACACCAAAATACCCATTTTGTGTCAGTCAAGTGCGTCAGTCAACGCAGTTGACTGACGCCGTTGACCAAGAATCAACATTTATGGCAGTTGAGCACTGCCACAAATGCAGGGGCATTTGCGTCAGTGATAACACTGACGCTGTTAATTGGCGAAGTTTGTGTCGGTGGCCAACTAACGCTGTTAACGCACCATTTGCGTCAGTTGCCCACTGACGCTAACGGCATGTTTGCGTCAGTGAGGCACTGATGCAAACAGTTAAGCAAAATGCGCGTTTTGCTTAATCGTTTGCGTCAGTGTCCCACTAACGCAAACACACCGTTAGCGTCAGTGGGCAACTGACGCAAACGGTGTGCCCAGTTATAAATCCCAGCCATCGTCCTCGAGCCCCTAATTCTCCCAAATTTGAAAACTTAGGTTTTCTCCCAACCAGCAGCGCCTCCAAATTTCTCAACCCATTTTGGTGAGTTTTTTTTTAAAAATTTTTTGTATAGATTTTTTATTTTGAAGATTATTGTTTGAAAACCCAAAAACTCTCCTCTTGATTTTTTTCTCTGACTGGGTTCGCAGGGGTCATGGGGATGGCTGGGGTCACGGGGGTCGTGGGGGGTGGCTGGGGTCGTCGAGGTTGAGAGGTGGCTGGCTGGGGACTATGTATAGGGGGATGGGGTCACATAGGGTGGCTGGGTACACGGGATCGCGGTTCATAGCATTTTTTTATATAGCCTTTGCGTCAGTGGGGCACTGTCACAAACCTGAGATTTTATGGCAGTGCCCCACTGACACGAATGCCAGCTTAGTTTGCGTCATGGGATTCCAAGTCACATATAAAACTGACGCAAAAACTCAATTGTGGCAGTTGGAAACTGACGCAAATGACCTATTTTGTTTGAACTTGTTTCATTCTTGAGTACAAATCTCCTTTCTCTTAGTTACAGATTTTCTCTCAAAGTTACAAGTGAAATATTTCTGATGATTGAAAAAACTATACAGCTTAACAATTTATAGCAATAACAGCCAATCACAAAGCTAACGGTATTGACTGAATGTTATTACAAAAGTAGTTGTAAAATAACAGATTGATGAATATACCAAATAACTAACAAATAGTACTTTGAAAAAGAAAAAAAATTATAAAGCATGTGACTGCTTGCACCACTCCAAGTGAGTTTGAAACACTTTAACATATGAGAGAATTTACTTTAGGGTGATTTGTCTCGCGCAATTTTGCATCTAACACTAAGTGAACAAGCTTAGTTGTTGTAGCCATGGCAACAACTACTTTTCCATCATAATTTTGTATTACTACACTAGTAGTAGCTAGAATCAACGATTGTCCTCTCTAACTCTGGTAATGAATGATCTTCCTCTCTAGCTCTGGTATTGTTGCCATTCGAGAGCCAAGGATCATCCTTCTGGCTTCGGTGCTGTTCTAGAAGGTCGTCAACGACATTGAAACGTCATGAATGTCGAAGCTTCTTCCAATACCTAATCTTTGCCAAGAACAACTTCAAAGGCCACCTTAAAAATGAAAGGGAATTTTACATTTGTTATTACATTTTTATTTTGTATTACTATATTAAATCTTAAAAACTTATTTACATAATATTATATAAATCTTAATATTTTTTAAATTTTATTTGATTAGTTTTCTTGTATAAATTTGATTTATTTGTTATCTTTTTTATTTAAATAATGTTTAATTTCTAAAACATGGAGATATTTTGAGTAACTTGCATATTATTGATAGAGAGCGAATATTTGCATTAAATGGCCTTTATACATGACAGTTACTTTTTCAATACATTGTCAACTTTTTCATTAAAAAAAAAACTACTTCCCCTTCTTTTGAAATATTTTTCTATTGATTTTCTTTGTATTTTTATCTTATTTTTTTCTACCTTGCTCTTTATGTATGGGGAGGCTTAATAAATATATATTATTTAACAAAAATACTCTAATGAAATGAAAGTTGTAAATGTCTCATTCTTTATTCTTTTCTAATCTATGGACTTTTCTCTAATCTTTATTATGTAGTGTCTTAGTTTTGTGGCAGAATATGTTTCTTTTGAATTTAGTTGACCGAAAAATTTATTTTCTTTTATTGAATGATTTCATGGGTTTTTTTTAATCAATGACTACAACAAAGTTGAGTAGATTACGCCTTCAAGAAGGAAATATGTGGATATGATCGATTATCAAACATCATCTTTTTTCACTATATATTATACTCAATAGTCAATTCACTAATACATATTCTTTTTTAACCATAAGCGTTTCTTCAACATAATGGGTGAAAATATTGGATTGTATGTATTTTGTTATGTTATATCATGTGTTTGCTCTTGTTGCATTGAAGTTTTTTTTTATGCTTGTTTGTAGGCTTTTTGTGCCGGTTTGTAGGCTTTTGTGTGCCGATTTGTAGGTTGATTTGTGCCTGTTTGTAAGCTTTTTGTGCCTATTTGTAGGCTTGTTTTGTACCAAGTTGTTGATGACGTATTTCCCCTTATAGTAAAGTATATTATGAAAAAATATAAGCATTGAAAAACTTAATCTATCAACACTATACATTCAATTTTTCAACTTTGTTTGTTCTCCTAGTGCTTTTTTAGGCTACATTTGTTCATTTTTAACTCTTTTTAGAAGAAGTTTCTTATTCTCATTGATTTGATGATACAAGTGTCTAATTGACATTTCAATGAGAGGCACTTGCTCTTTCAACCGATGTTTCTAACATCTAGTTGAATGACTTTCCTTTAGCTAGAATAGTTAGTAACCCACCCAATATGTATATTTATATAAAGTGTATCTTGGTAACTTATAAATCTTATTTGATTTTCAGGATGGAATCTTGTGCCTACGAGGAGTTTCAGATGCGACCAAGTTTTTGAGCTTGCATTATTTTATTTTTAACTTTTATTGTCTAATTTTCTGATGCATCTTTGCATGCTCTTTGGCTAGACAATAAGACTAAATTGTAATATTATGCTATTTTTCAATCTGAATAGTAATAAATTATATTCCCTACAAAAAAAAATAGTGTTTATTCATAGTGCAAATGATACTCAATCGACTCCATCACCAGAAAGGGTTGAGATTGGTGTTCAGTCGCCAACAATGGAGGACAATGACGAGCACTACAAAAAACTTGACTTTTAGTCACAACAAAAATTATGACTAAAAGTTTAAAATATTGTGACTAAAAGTTTTAGTCACAAAAAAACAGTATCACCGTGTTATCACTAAAAAGTTTGTGGCTAAAAGTTTTAGCCACATTAAAAATATCATTGTGACTAAAAGTCACAACTCATTAATCTTTAGTGATGATTTTCGTTATCACTAATACTTCTTTGGTGACAACATAAAGTTATCACTAATACCATTTTAGTGACAACAAAAAAATGTCACTAACAACTCATTTATCCATACAAAATACAATATAATGACAAAAAAAATCCATAAATATCATGTAATTTGAATGGTAAAAAAAATCCACACAATAACTCATGAACTTGGAAATAACCTCCAACAAATGTTTTTCATTCAAATACTATCCAACTATTGCAAATGTTTCAATTCCAACAATCTCTATAATACCATTCCAAGAGACAATTTATAGTACACTTGGCTTCATAATGTGTTGTAACTTCACATTGATTATCATCCATGACTGTTGTTACTTCACATTAATTATCATATCCATGAACAATGAGATAGGCAAGGAGAACGTTGGTTTGCGCTCACTGCATTCAACAATGGTAGAAGGTGAGAGACGACTGAAGTAGATCTTATGCACAATTGTGAACATTGGAAATAATTCTAGCCAGTGACTCAAAACCTTATAAAGCTCTTTAGCCGTTGAGAAACCCTGAAAAAAAGAGAATAGGAAAATGAAACTATAAAAAGCTGACTCCTTCCAATTCAACAACTTCTAAAACTTTTCCAAACTTTCCAAGTTTGAACGTTGCATGATTGAATTGTCAATTAAAATTGAAAACCAAAATTTTGACATTATTTTCTCATTCTAATTTATTCAAAGTGGAGTTTCTAGCTATCAATTCCTGTAGTTTCTAGCCTTGGAGCATCTCTGCTTCAAGTTCATCAAATGACCTGCAAATTCACAATGGAGGTAACTATATCGTAAGTATATAGATTATATTATCACAACATTATGAATCAAGTATTAGACATATTAAAATTTCCCCTCCATTCTTTGCAAAAGCCTCGACTACTTTCCTGCCTTCCTCCCACTGTCATATAGTGTCACACTCAATTTTGTTACTAACAAACAGAAGTAAATAAGAGGCAGAGAAAAAAGTGAACTTTCTTACAACATGTTGTTATGAGATCAACTACACTTTATTCTATGCCAGAGAAAATGATACCTTATTCTAATTATTACAAATCATAGTGTGAAACAGAGGAAAATGAATGAAATGAGAAGCTTTCTTATTGATTGATCAAGAATATTACAAAGCGATGTATATATTACTACATTAGGTAACAAATAGTAACCAGAACTAATAAATCTGTAGTGTCCCAGAATATTTACTTAGCTAGTTAGATAGTAGTAGTAGTTAGTATTAGCTTGTAGTATGTTAGATTCCGTGGATTTTGGTTCAAGCTGGGAATTAGTTGGAAACTCATAGCAACAGTTATGGATTTTATAAGTTTAACCTATAGTTTAAGAATATTAATTATAACATAAGGATTAATATTGCTGGTCCTAGATATATTGTTATTATAACCTAAGGTTTAGACAGAACCATTAAGAGCATGACACATGTCATGATTATGATTATTACGGAAATTAAGTATTTTGATGAATAGTTTTAATAAAAGAAAGATCTAGAAGCTCTAGAACCTTCCAAAAATTGTTAGGATCGTATTATGACTTAGTCAAAGCTGTTTTATCAATTCAAAATATGCTGAAAAAGTGCAAATACGTGTTTGATATATCAACGTATGCCGATATATCACAACCATAGGGGTCGATATTGTAATGCCCCGGATTCCCTATTATGGTTAATGGCTGGATTAGTAGGCCGGGAGGGTCATAACTGTTTAATTATGCCATTAAATGTGTTTATGCATGCTTATGAGAATTATATTATAATATGATGTTAAATGCGTGCATGTGAGTCCACATTTGTTTACAGGGGTATTTAGGTAATTTGGCCCGTTGAGGGTGTAATTGAATATTTGTTTGCGTGTTAATGATATATTGTGAGACCACATTACAATGTGGATTGGTTCGAGTATTTCGACATGAGACGATCTTTAAACATGATTTATCGGTTTGGTCATAACAGGTTTGAGCTTGGGGCTCGGGGTGAGTCTCGGGGTGTTATTAGTGATTATAGCGTTACCGGGGATTTTAGGGTAACAAGTTATGAATTGTTGATGTTTGAGGATATTGAGATTAGCGGGGATTGGAGCACTTGTGTTAGCTTGTGTGGGAGGTTGTAAGCTAGTTTCAAGGTGAGTTTTGGTCATATAACACAGCTGGTACTATGTTTTCGTTTTAGTTTTTAATTCATGGATTTTGACGTGGGAAGTAAGAATCAAAGGGGGTTTTGGTGTTCGTTTGATTGGGGTTTGATGTGAGTGAGCTAAGGAAGTTGTTTGGGGGTTTAATTGAGTGTTAGGAAGAGGTTTTATGAGGGTTTGAAGGACTGGTTTGAGAGGGAATCGCACAGGGGAAAAATCTGGTTCGTGCGTGACTTTGTTGCTGAACTGGGCTGGGCGCCACGGCGCAGCAGGGGTGCGCCGCGGCCCTTGGCGTCTGGTAGATGGGGAGCCTCTCTGTTTGGGGGCGCGCCGCGGCGCAGCAGAGGGGGGCCGCGACCTTTAAGGCCAATTTTGCTAAAATGTGGTTTTTAGCTTAGGGATTCAAACCATAGGCCTCGGGGTTGGATCTAGTACCCGATTGGGTAGTATTTGATGTCTCGGGGGCTGGGATTTGGTTTGGGAACCCTCGGTTATCATTTTTATTGATAAATTCTATAATTTGGTTATGACCAGGTGACCGTCAAGGATTTTAAAGGTTGATCGTTCTCAAGGGTCGTTCATATAGTAATCCTCGCTCGAACCAGAGGTAAGAAAACAGTGTATGAATACAGTTGCACCCTGTATAGGTATATGATATGCATGGTTTGATATTGAGGCATGTTGGTTGATTTATGTGGACATGGATTGCATGTTAAATGCTAGCGAACGCTGATTACCTGTTTGAGACACTGACTAGTCAGGGACCGACTCTAAAGTCGACGATCACGCATTGAATGGCTCTATGGCATTAATGCGGGACCGACCCTAAGGTCGAAGAACTTATAAGCGCTTGCCTGGTCTATGACCTGATGACTATAGCCAAGGTATATGACCCCGGTGACCGTTTGTCACGTGGCTAAGGGACGTTGTCCATAGTTTCGACCCTAGAGTCCTGAGGAAGGTTATGTTGGTGACCAATCACCATGCACCTGTCCTGAACAAGCTTATGAAAGAAATCACCTATCAGTTAAGCCATGGTGACCCTATCGTCACATGGCTAGAGGGAGCGATGCTCATTACTGTGACTTTTGGCTATTGTCACCTATTTGTTGGACTGATAGTCCTGAATGGTTATTATGATCGTTGTCGATATTATATCATGTCTTACTATGTTTTCTTGCTGGGCCTCGGCTCATGGGTGCTATGTGGTGCAGGTAAAGGAAAGGAAAAGCTTGGTCAGCCTTGAGTGGAGAGCTTGGGCGATGTGATGTACATACAGGGCCGCTTGACCGCCACGGTCAAGGAGTTCTCGGAGGGACTAGGGGTTTACCCTATTTTTGCCGCTTAGGCCAGCAGGGATTGTAAATTTGAAACTGTAGCGACTCTTTTGTATTATGGACTTCTTGTAAACATTTTATAAGGCTCATGAGCAGTTTATTTACTTAATGAAATGTACCCTTTCCTTTTTATTGGTTTTTCACCTTAATCTGTTAATGGTACCTAGATCACGTTTTTAACCAAAGGACTCGGGTAGCGAGTCAAATTTCCGGTTCATTGTTCACCGTAACTGTTCTGGGGTAACCAGGGCGTTACAACTTGGTATCAGAACAATGCCGAGGTTAGGGTTCCTGTAGACTGGCTGGGTATGTACACACATCACCGAAGACAAGCTCGACTCACGGTTTGGTAACTATTTACATGGTTACATGTATAATTGTTTAATTGTGATATATATGTTTTACCTGTGTGCATGAGATACTGTGTTGAGCCTGTGCCCTGAAATATTATACCTTCAGCAAATGTGTATTGATTAGTACTGAGATTGCTGGCACCTGCTTATTAGTAGGGTTGTTTATGAGTTATTATGTGATACATGCTGAGTGCTGAGTGCCATGAACATGTATCGGATTGTGAATGTTGAATGACTGTGGAATGTGATTATTATCTGTTTGTTCTTGGACTGTAAGGCGGCAAGAGGTTTAGTTATTACTACCTGACTGGCCGTGTTGATTGTTGTTTCAGTAAGGTATGAGTGACAGAATGAATCCAGAACAGACAGGCACCTCAGCTGGCCAGAGTGGTCAGGGTTAGAATAATGACAATAGTCAGGGTCAAGTGAATGACCAATCTCAGGTTCCACAGCCAGCACCTAAAAACTGGCAGCAGATGTTTAATGATTTGCAGGCTATAGTGATAAAACAGGGAGATGAGCTTCGTCTCCTAAGACAGCAGCAAGTACCTGTGCTAGCCAGTGTTGCAGAGGCACCTTCTGTGTCGGTGCCAGTTATTGGGCCACTGCCTGGGGTTGAAAACAGGTTGGAACCTCTTTATGAGCGGTTCAGGAAACAGCAACCTCCTGTGTTTGAAGGCAGTGCTGATCCCACCAAAGCTGAACAATGGATGAGCATGATTACCACTGTTCTTGACTTTATGAAGGTAGTTGGTACTGAGAGGGTGGCCTGTGCGGCCTATATGTTTCGAGAAGATGCCCGGATTTGGTGGGAAGTGGTTGGTCAGACTAAGGATGTTAATCTCCTGAGTTGGGAGGAATTTCAGACCTTGTTCAATGAAAAGTACTACAATGACGCTATTAGAGCGGCGAAGGCTGATGAATTTATGAGGCTACTTCAGGGAAGCTTATCAGTGACCGAGTATGCCTTAAAGTTTGATCGCTTGGCAAAGTTTTCCAAGGAGCTGGTGCCCACTGATGGGACCAGGAGAGAGCGTTTCTTACAGGGGCTACAGCCTAGGTTAGCCCGAGATGTGCGCATCACCACTGTGGCAGGAGTGACTACTTATGCACAGGTGGTGGAGAAGGCATTTACAGCTGAAACTGCAGAGATTAAGATCTGGCATGACAATGCAGCCAGAAGGGATTTTAGGAGGCCAGGTCCTCCATTTATGGGTTCTGGTAGGGGTGTTGGCCCCAGTGATCAGAAGAGGAAGGTTCCTGATACCTTCCCAGTTCCAGGTCCTGACAGGAGACCTCGTGGTGTTACAATAGGTCGTCCTGGGGGCAGTGAAGCCTGGAAGTCTTATCCCGAGTGTCCTAGATGCAAGAGGCATCACTTGGGAGAGTGTAACGCAAGAGCCTGCTTCTCTTGTGGAGCAGTGGGTCATCTTAAAAAGGATTTCCCTAAGGCAAGAAAGGAAGAACCCAGGAAGACAGACAGCTCAGCCCCAGCGCGAGTGTTTGCATTGACTCAGGCAGAAGCTGAGGCTTCCCCCTCAGTTGTTACAGGTCAGCTTCTTAGTGCAGGAACTGCTTATAATGTATTGATTGACTCTGGTGCTACACATTCCTTTGTTGTTAGTAGCGTTATTGATAGATTGTGTAGACCTTGTGATTTCTATGTTGTGGGGTTTGGTACTTTGTTACCCACTGGGGAGCTGGTTGTATCCAGGAGGTGGGTCAGATCGTTGCCAGTGATAGTAGAGGGTAGAGAGTTGTCAGTGGATCTTATAGAGTTAGTTATGACTGACTTTGATATGATACTGGGTATGGACTGGTTAGCTAAGTATGGGGCAACCATTGACTGCAGAAGGAAGATGGTCACCTTTGAGCCTGAGGGTGAGGATCCTTTTGTATTTGTTGGTACTGTGCATGGACCCCGTATTCCTATGATTTCAGCATTGAGGGCTAGGGATTTATTGCAAGGGGGTTGCATTGGATTCTTAGCCAGTGTGGTTGATACCACCCAGGTCGTGCCAGTGAGACCAGAGGATACTAGACTTGTATGTGAGTTTTTGGATGTGTTTCTAGAGGATCTGTCAGGGTTGCCACCACACAGAGAGATTGAGTTCGTTATAGAACTGGCCCCAGGGACGGAGCCAGTGTCTAGAGCACCATACAGAATGGTCCCAGCTGAGTTGAAAGAATTAAAGGTACAGCTGCAAGAGCTGTTGGATTTGGGTTTTATCAGACCTAGCTTTTCACCTTGGGGTGCGCCAGTTCTGTTTGTAAAGAAGAAAGATGGTTCTCTGAGGATGTGTATAGATTACAGAGAACTGAATAAGCTGACAATTAAGAACCGGTACCCTTTGCCAAGGATAGATGATCTGTTTGATCAATTGCAGGGTAAGACGGTATTCTCTAAGATTGATCTTCGTTCTGGTTATCATCAGTTGAGGGTCAAGGAGGGAGACATACCGAAGACCGCTTTTCGTACTAGGTATGGGCATTATGAGTTTTTAGTTATGTCATTTGGGTTGACTAATGCCCCTGCCGCTTTCATGGATATGATGAACAGGGTGTTCAAGGATTATTTAGACCAGTTTGTGATCGTCTTTATCGATGATATTCTGGTATATTCTCAGACTGAGTCAGAGCATGAGCATCATCTGAGGTTGGTTCTGCAGAGGTTGAGAGAACACAGATTGTTTGCAAAGTTCAAGAAGTGTGAGTTCTGGTTGTCTCAGGTGTCCTTCCTTGGGCACATTGTCAGTAAGGAGGGGATTAAAGTGGATCCATCAAAGATTGAAGCGGTCAGAGATTGGCTAAGGCCAAAGAATGCTTCTGAGGTTAGAAGTTTCCTTGGATTGGCAGGGTATTACAGGCGTTTTGTGGAGGGGTTCTCAAAGATTACTACTTCGTTGACTGAGCTGACACGCAAGGGTCAGAAGTTTGTGTGGTCAGACAAATGTGAGAACAGCTTCCAAGAGTTGAAACAGAGGTTGATTACAGCTCCAGTTCTGAGTCTTCCGACAGACCAGGAGAAGTTTGTGATATACTGCGATGCTTCTCATCAGGGTTTGGGTTGTGTTTTGATGCAATCAGAGAGAGTTATAGCTTATGCTTCTCGTCAGCTGAAGGAGTATGAGAAGAGGTATCCTACTCATGACTTAGAGTTGGCAGCAGTGGTTTTTGCTTTAAAGATATGGAGGCACTATCTCTATGGGGAGAAGTGTGAGATTTATACAGACCACAAGAGCCTGAAGTACTTCTTCACCCAAAAGGACTTGAACATGAGATAAAGGCCTTGGCTAGAATTAGTGAAAGATTATGATTGTGAGATTCTGTATCATCCAGGGAAAGCCAACGTGGTAGCTGATGCTTTAAGCTGGAAGGGTCCGGGACAGATTCATGGTATTAGGCTGATAGCCAGAGAGTTAGCTGATGACATGACCAGAGTTGGTATAGAGTTACTGGTGGGCCAGTTGGCCAATATTACGCTACAGTCTACGCTGCTAGAGAGGATTAAAGAGGGTCAGTTGGGTGATCCACAACTGATCAAGATTAGAGAGGATGTCTTGGCTGGAGCATCCAGGGATTATACAGTGTCTGATTTGGGGTTGCTGAGGTACAAGGGGCGGATATGTGTTCCGTTAGACACTGCATTGAGGCGGGAGATTCTAGATGAATCTCATACTACACCTTACTCTTTGCATCCAGGCACCACGAAGATATACCAAGATGTAAGATCGTTGTACTGGTGGCCAGGGATGAAGAGAGATGCGGTGGAATATGTGGCTAAGTGTTTGACATGTCAACAGGTCAAGGCTGAGCATCAGAGGCCGGCAGGGTTACTGCAGCCTCTGGATATCCCATAATGGAAGTGGGAAGACATCACAATGGACTTTGTGGTGGGCTTGCCCAGGACAGTTGGTCAGCACGATTCCATTTGGGTGATAGTGGATCGCTATACCAAGTAAGCTCACTTTCTACTAGTGAGGACTACTTATACTGTTGACCAGTATGCATATTTCTATGTGAGAGAGATCGTGCGCCTCCATGGAGCTCCTAGGTCGATCGTGTCAGATCGGGACCCTACATTCACTTCCAAGTTTTGGAAGAGTTTACAGACGGCCATGGGTACATGACTGAAGTTCAGTACAGCTTATCATCCTCAGACAGATGGGCAATCTGAGAGGACGATCCAGATATTGGAGGACATGCTGCGGGCATGTGTGCTGGACTTTGGTGGGTCGTGGAGTAAGTATCTGCCCTTGATAGAGTTCTCCTATAATAACAGTTATCAGTCTACCATTGGTGTTGCACCTTATGAGATACTGTATGGTAGGAAGTGTAGATCTCCCATTCATTGGGATGAGACAGGTGAAAGGAGATACTTAGGTTCTGAGGCAGTTCAGAGGACCAGTGAGGCTATTGACAAGATTAGAGCTCGGATGCTTACTTCTCAGAGTAGACATAAGAGCTATGCAGATCCTGAACGTAGGAACGTGGAGTTCCAGGTAGGAGATTATGTCTTCCTTAGAGTCTCGCCATGGAAAGGGGTGAGAAGGTTTGGGAAGAAAGGCAAGTTGAGTCCTAGGTTTGTAGGTCCATTTGAGATCCTGGAGAGGATTGGTCAAGTGGCTTACAGACTAGCTTTGCCTCCGGCGTTGTTGGCCATGCATAATGTATTCCATGTATCCGCTCTTTGGAGGTATGTATCTGATGAGAGTCATGTTTTGAGTTAAAGGATCTGGAGCTTGAGCCAAGACCGTTACACTGTGTATTTATAAAGGTGCAAGACTTGCTATTCAAGTCATTTAATTAGAAATGTGTTACTAAAACTATAATTGAACTAGGGTTAGAAGAATTTGATCATAAAAGATGCATTTCATTTAGATAAACATTTTGTACATGGGATCCCAAAAGAAATAGAGTTTAAAAGACAGTTTACAAAAAAAACTCCAGGTTATAAACAAGTAGTGGCCACTCTAAGGGCAAAACAGACATTTAGGCCTCTCCCGTCCTGTACCACTCCTCGGCCGTGGCGGCCGATCAGCGGACTATGTACATTCAGCCTTAAAGCTCTCCAACTCAAGACTGGTCCACCTTGCCCTTGCCTTTACCTGCACCATGTAGCACCCGTGAGCTGAGGCCCGGCAAGAAAGCCATAACACAAAGTATAAATGATAAACAATAGACAGATATTTCATAAATCATCAATCAGATATACAACAGGTCATACAGCTCACATAAACAGTGATATCAATCTGCAAGCCAATAATCAGTTATTCAAACAACAAACTCATCACAACCATCAGTTTAAACAACATTAAACATATCACGCCAAAATCCAGGGTCGGCGCCCTTAGGCCGCACCCTCTAATTATCCCACTGACTCCGGTACGCTTAGGCCGAGCTCAGTGATTATGTACTTAACCTCAGCTACCAGTGGCCGAGCCACGTCCTGTGCGCAAATATTGATTCCGGCACTCTTAGGTCATTTATCACATGTCCCCATGGCATAACACCATCTCATGACATTACATACAAATATAGGGAACTCTTAGTCCCAACATAATCACATAACCGAGTGCAAATTCTTACCTTTGATTCCGATAGCTTTGATTAATGAAATCGACCTTCAAGCATGATCCTGTCCAAGACCTAGCGTACACCTAGTCACAACCATGAGATAGAACCATCATTAAACTCCAATTCCATAACCTAACCTCGGGACTAATCCCGAGCCCTCGGGAAGCCCTAATTCCACCAAATGGGGTGGTGGAATGAAACCCCGAGCCCCCAGGCAAAAACCCTAAGAAAATACCCAAAAATCCACTTCTAAAGACAGGGTAGCGCTACAGCGCCACAGAGTGGGCGCTACAGCGCTACAAGCAGAAACAAAAATGCCCAGGAAAACCAGGCCTAGCGCTGTAGCACCCTAAGGCTAGCGTAACCGCGCTACTTACAGCACCAGAACACCTTGAGTTTTCTCCTTCGATTTTACTCGAGCCAAAACTCCCTAAACCCCTCCAAACCTCAACCACACTCCAAATTGAGCCTACCATCTTCTACATCTCATCCCACATAGCCCAACAACATAAAACTTAGCCACATGCACCATCAAACAAAGAAAACAAGAATTGAACTCAAAACTCAAGAACTCATCAGACAAAACTAGAAATAACCCAGCAACTCAAATGATCAAGCTCAGAATTCCTTACCTTTGATGGGGAATTCGACCCTAGGTTGTCCTCCAAGCCTTTCCAGCCTTTAACTCAGTTCCCAAAGCTTAATTCCCTTAACTTCCATCCAAAACCCAAGTTCAGAAATCAATTCTAACAAAACTCAGAAAACTCATCAAAACCTTTAAACCTTACCTCAATTGAGTAGCTAATTCCTGCTAAATCCTCTAGCTTCACCAAGGACCCTAGCCCTAAGCTCCAGCCTAAGCTCCCTCTGAGTCACAGCTTCAAAAATCTTCAAGGAGAGTGAGAGAAAATGTGATCGATAGGGAGAGGGAAAAAAGTCTCTGTTTTTCTTCTTTCTTTCTTCCTTTTCCTTCCTTCAGCCTCTACTACTTTCTAAAATTTCCACTAAGTCTATAAAGGCAGAATATCACTTATCTTCTTTTAGCCACCTAAAAGACCATTTTGCCCTCCCATTTAAACCCAAGCCTTTAATCATTCTAAGGGCATTTCAGTCATTTGTTCCCAATTCCCGCTAATTCCTCGAGTGTCCCTAATAATTATCGCTTACATCCCCTCACCTAACTAATCACCAATTATTTTCCTCAATGTCAAATAGTCTCCAATATATTTCCCAAATTCCTAGAAATACCCCCAGGCTCCCCCGACCCGGGTATAAATCCCCACCGTGACTTTTTCGCTAAACTGCTCACTAGGATCGTCTCGAGTCACAAGCTGCAAATATACCCACATAATAATGTGGTCTCAACAATTTATCACAAATAATTACATTTATGCCCTCAATGGGCCAAAATTACGAATATGCCCTTTTAATCTAATCAGGGCCTACATGCACACTAATACTCATAATCATGCATCAATCATTTAAATCACACATAATCCAGTTATGCCCTCCCGACACACTAATCAAGACCCTTAAGCCTTATTGGTAATTTTGGGTCAATACACCTAATTTGAACACCAAAACAAAAATATATTAAAGGCGAGATAAAAAATTAGACAATAAGAGAAAATAAACATTTAGAAGCGGCTGAAATGGGCCAAGTGAAGATGATCTTAGAAGGAACTTCAGTCCTTGTTCGTAATTCTTGCGAAAGCCTCCGTTGATGGGAAAATACAAAAGACAGAAGATAAAAATATGTGTTGTAACTGAGAAAGAAGAGAGATTTGATCAGAAAGATATTTGATCGGCAATGGATTCAGCCAACGAGAAGGCTTTGGGAGCTGGTGAGATCAAACATGGAGTTGAGAGAGAGAGAGAGCGCGAAGGAGAGAGAGAAAATGATAAGGTGTCTTATGTGTTTATTGTTTTAATTAATTTAGAAATAGTTTTTTTATTTACTTTTGGATACTTTAGTCATAGATAAAGTTATAGTTGTGACTAAAAATCAAATATTAGTGACAACAAATCATGGTTATAACTAAATATGAATTAGTGACATATTTTAAACATCAAAGTTTATTAGTTGTCACTAAATGTACTATTAGTCACAATATTTTATCGTGAGCTTCTAAAATTTATAAAATTAAAAAATTAAATATTGTCACAAAAAATTTGTTGTCACTAAAATATTATTTGTCACAAATTATGACTAAAAAATACATTTAGGCATAGATTATTTTGTTGTCACTAAATGGATATGACTAAAAGTTAACTTGGCCTCTCTTGGGTCACAGCGCCCCCCCCCCCCCCCAGGCAGATCCCTCCTGGCTCCCTGTTCATCCCGATCGCGACTGATCACGAAACCAGCCATTTCCTACGGTTTTTCCCACTTAAAACCTTCCAAAAACCTATCCAAACATATCCAAATTCCAAAATCAAAATTCCCAAACATCCCAATTATCCAAAACCAATATAACCCAAGTCTCATACCATCCCAAAACTCATCAAAACATAAAATCCAATCAAAGCTTAAAAACTTTAAAAACTTAGAACTTAAACTTGGATTATCTCTGATTAAGTCGTTTCCCAACTAAATCCTCCGGCTAATATGCTTCTAATCTTCCCTAGAATCACTATGCCTCGATCCTTTCTTGAATTCGAGTCCTAAAACTCGAGTTTCCTTCAAAAATTCGAACGGGTGTCGAAAAGGGAATGGGAGAGAGAGAGAGAACGTTCTGAATGTTCTTTTTATGTTTCTGGCAGGTTACTTCGAGCTTAAGTAACCTTAAGCAAATCCTAATGCTCGGGGTCCCAAAAACACCCCTAGGGTAAAATAGTCAAAATTCCCAGAATTTCCCTCTGATCTCACTAACTCCCAATTTATCACCAAATATTTATTCCCATTACCCAATATCCCGGTAATGTGCTAAATACCCCTTGACTCACTCCGAGTTAAGTATGGATCTCGTTGTGACTTTCCCATTGGCTTGCCTCCTAGGATTGTCTCATGCTGAGTAACACAAGCATAACCAAATAATAATGAAGCATCACACACATACCACCTATATGCCAAATATACTCATAACGGGCCAAATTATGAAAATTACCCAATTAAACAGAAATGGGTCCACGTGCATATTTAATACACCTAAACATGCATATCAAGTCATATTATGACATAACTCACATAATCACATAATGATATACATAAATATCATATAATCACATAATTCTATAATTTTCCATCCTGGCCTCCTAATCAAGGCCCTAAGCCTTATTAGGAAATTTGGGTCGTTACATCTACTTTAACCAAACTTGAATTTGTTTACATACTCTTGTCCACTGCTTTATGCATGGATTATGAGATTGATTTAAATGAATGTCTAGGTAGTCTTTACTAGAAAGACTGACATGACAAAATCATTTGAAGATCTCGACTAGAAAGATTTTGTTGTGATTCTTATTCTTAATATTGCCAACATTCTAATCAATAGGAATGATGTAGAGAAATCGTCAATAGAAAATAAATGGTAAGCTGAACATTTCTAAATATTGGATTTAGAAAAGCCAAGAATGTTTTGTACATTCAATTCTATAGAGATTGAAAGAACAATCCTTAGGTTCGGTCTCAAACAACTTATATAGATAAGAAGCTTAAATAATTTAGTTTACAAAATCCAAGAAAGAATTTTTGCCTTCCAGATAAGGAGGATGTATTATCTAAATAATAAATGTCCATTTATTCTTTTACTAGAAAAAAGGACATGAGACAGTCATTCCTACAACTCAGTGATGGATTGTTTAATGTATCGAATGTTATATTTTTTAATTGACATTTGTTAAACGGTGGGAATAGTCAGTAGTTATCAATCCATTATGAATTGAGTCATTGAATAATTATAAGGACTTAGTTTTTGAGTATCTTAAATATAATAGAGAATATATGTACGTGCATTTAGGAAGAGACCTAAAATCCCAATGGATGATCTGATATTAAATCTTCAAGATTGATATCAGAATCATATTCCATAACTGTGGAGGAAACACATTAATCTAGAAATGTGTTAGACATTTCAAATTTATATGTTTCACCACAAAAGGTTGATATATAATAGGTACGAGCTGTTAAATAGGCTATTTGATTTAGTTAAGTTCTTTGACATTCTAGAAATGTTTTTAGACTAGAATAAACAACTAGCATCTCATTGCAAAAACAATGGAGATACAACTATTCTAGAAGAACTAGAAATCATGAGAGGGTAAAGCACATGAAATGAAGTATCATTGAATACAAGACAATTTTACATAATTGATGTAATAGTCTTGAAGATAACTTCAAAACAGTTTCTTACAAAACTGTTATAAACACTTTATTAGACAAAATCGGTCAGGAGAATACGATTGACATATTAAAAGAGATGCCTCAATTTGCTTTAGGGGAAGTGGGATATTGTTGTGAATATTTCCCTTAAAGCAATTGTAGTTGACAAATGTTTTAAATGAAATAAATAATTGAATTGAATTATTATATATAGACTATGTCTGATATTATATGATAATATTAAGTGAATATCATAAAATTCCAAAGTTTATCTATGTGGTCTTATATTGGTATGAGAGGATTGAGATTGAGATAATAAACTTAAATAGTTCGCAGTAAAATAAAGTTATGGAATCTTTAGATTAATTACTGCTAGTACGGTCCACTAGTATTATGAATACATATGACCTAGATCCGGGTTACTAGTATAGTAGGGCACTTTAGTGGAGGTACTTTGCATGCTGAGAGTATGTAGAACTGGACCAGATGTAATTTGTTAATACTTGTTTAAACATCATTTCATAGTATTAATCAAACACATCAAACGATGATCATATACACAATGATCTTAATCCTGAGGTTACTATGAACTCCTATATATGTCAGGTTTGTTAGAATGATCAGGCTAAGAACAATTGTTTTGGGGACTCAATGATGTATATGGCTAGGGACGTAGTTTAACAGATATGAAATCTATATCTTCTTATAGATTGAATAATGGTTCCCTATTGGGTTGACTTTTGGCACTGAAAATGTTATGAGCGCTCACGTCGCAAACTTGTTGTGACACAACTTTCACTAGTAAAGTCAATGGTACTCTAGGAACAAGATATAGCTAAAAGGGTAAAATGGTAATTTTATTCCCTTTTAATTATGAACCATTGATAGAGGGTTAACGTTGTATATAATGATAATATTAATGAACACTTTATTATTAATAAAGTACTCAGTAAATATATGTCTATAATTATCACGAGTTCAATCTTATATTTTTAGTGGAATAATCATGAGATTAATAAATATGATTATTTAATCAAATAGCTTTGATTAATATTGTAATATTTATTGAAGCTTGATATTATAGGTCCATAGGTCCCCAAAGTGGCTCTATCAATACCATATCAAGGTAAGAGTTGATACAATGGTATAACTGTAATTTGGGAATTTGAAAAGAAATTTATTCTTTGAGTCAAATATGCAATTATATGATAATTGAGGTTGAATAATTAATTTAGAATTAATTATTGATTTAGAAAATACATTTATTAATTTAAATATATAAAATTTTGAATTTCTTATATAAATAAATAAAATTTTGAAATTAATTATTTTATTTTAGTGGGAGATAATAAAATTGGTAACTCAAAAATAGTTTTTTTATTTATTTAATTTTAAAAGATGATGATAATGATGATCATCAATTTAAATTTTGAATTTATAATTTAAATTTTGAAATACGGTTGTCATCTTTTTCTTTAAAAGATAAACACCTTATTTTGTGGGAGGTTTATTTTAATTAAATAAAAGAAAATGCAAAATCACTAAAAATAGAATAACAATACACGCCTGACATAGTCCAAGGACTATGCCATGCGTGTACCACTATATAGATATTGTATCTATGTAGTATTTTATTTTATTTAATTTAATTATTTAATAATTTGAAAATAGTTTTTCAAATTTGGTAAGTTGGATATTTACCTAAATCAAATCCTATCATTATTATTGTTGACCACGATTTTGGCCAATGACGAGTAAACGTCCAAATGATAGTAAGCCTTGCATATAAAATAACAACACAAATAATTTTATAGTGGTTCAGCCCCAATTTGTTGGTAATAACCTAATCTACTTGGAGTTGTGATATGTGAAGCCTACACTTAAGAACGGATGAAGCTGAACCAACTGAGTTTCTTAAGTGTGAGTAGGAAAGTACAAAGTTTCTCTCTCTAGAGAATACCAAATTTTTCTCTCTAAGCTCTCTCAGAAAATACGCCCAAGAATTCCCAAGTAAGATTCTCCAAAAGAAGGATTCCAAAAGTCCCCTAAAATGATGTCATGAGCTCTTTATTTATAGGCTCATGGATCGTACAAGAAAGATATCCCGAATTGAGGGAATATTTAGATGTTTTAACCAACTCTAACTAATGAACAAATTTAAAATATAACGATATAGCTATTACTTCGGGATATTTGAGATATTCGTGCGGTAGTTATGGGTGATTCTGGTTGAAGTCGCTACTGAGGTTTTGTAAAGAAGTCACTGGCCAGTTAGCTCCTGAGCTTTTGAAACCTCCGATCGACTACACTCCTCAATCTGACATAGTTGGTCGGCTAAATCTTTCTTCTAATGCTGGTCAGGTAAAACACCTTTCTGATGTAGCCGGTCGGGTGAAACTCCTTTCTGATATAACTGGTCGGGTAAAACACCTTTCTGATGTAATTGGTCAGGTGAAACTCCTTTCTGACATGACTAGTCGGGTAAAATACTCCCTGACCAGTTAAATTCTTACCTGGTTGGGCAAATCACTTCTTGACCAGGTAAATTCTTACCTGGTCGGGAAAATCGCTTCCTGGCCAGATAAAATCATCTTCTTGGCCAATGTTCTTTCGACCAGTGATATCACAACTCCGTAGATCATTTTCTAACCCTTACACTTCCTTGGTCAACACATTTATTGACCATTAATGTGCCACTTGATGACCATGCACTGCCACTTGTCACTTCTGATTGCCACGTTATTGAACTGAAATTTTTGGGATAACATTTGCCCTCCAAGTTTATTATATGATTTACTCGCATGATAAACTTTTTCTCCAACTAAATATTATTGAGGTCGTCCAAAAGCATTCACCCGGTCAGTAACTTTCACAAATAAAAAGTCTAACCAGCAAAATCTCCAAAAATTGAATAGTCAATCAGAAATTCAGAGAATATCCTAGCAGTTGCCTCCGCGTGGTGACTCACTAGTAACTGTAATATTCTCTATGTCCCAAAATTCCAAAAAATGACTTTCTATATTCTCCCGCCTTTTCAAGTAAACCCACGACTAAGCTTTTCAAGCCATGAGAATGGCACTTATTAGTTCCCAATTGTGGGAAAGAGAATACTAAGAGCTTTTAGGGTAATTGAAAATTTCCTCATTTCCCTTTAAATAGGCCCACACATGCTGTAACGCCCTGGTTACCCCAAGACAGTTACGGTGAACTTTGAACCGTGAATTTAACTCGCTAACTGAGTTCTTTGGTTAAAAACGTGCTTCTAGGTTTCATTAATAGGTTAAGGTGGAAATCCAATTAAAAGGAAAGGATATATTTTATTTAAAGCATAAAACTGTTCATGGGCCCATAAAAACATTTACAAGTTATTTACAATGCAAAATGGTCATTACTGTTTAAAATTTACAACCCGCCGATCTAAGCAGCAAAAATAGGGTAAACCCCCTAGTTCCCCTGAGAACTCCTTGACCGTGGTGGTCAAGCGGCCGCATATGTACACATCGCCACCTAAGCTCTCCACTCAAGGCTGGGTGAGCTTCTCTTTCCCTTTACCTGCACCACATAGCACCCATGAGCCAAAGCCCAGCAAGAAAACACAATAATTATAATATCAAATGATGATCATGATAATCATACAGAGCTTATAGCCCTGAACATATGAGTGAATATCACTTTGTGGTTACATAACCATGAAGGAGCTTATAGCTCTTAATCAGATGAGTGATTTAACACTTAAGGTTCTGGTAAACCATAATGAGTGACTGATGGGTAAGTCGCTAGCTTAAACAGATGTGTGACTGATGGGTAAGTAACCACGGGGCTCGAAACCCATAGCCATGTGACTAAACAGTCATTGGGGCTCGCTGGCCTTGGCTCTAAATGACTAGCCTTTGGCTAGACAAGCGCTTTTAATTTTCATCGAACTTGAGGTCGGTCCGACATTAATGCTCATTTGAGTCATTCAATGCAAATGATGATTAGATCTAATCTTTGTCGACCTGCGTTAACATGCTAAGACCATTCCTGACTTATGAGTCAATACTAGGTGACCAGTGCTCAGTACCACTGCTGAACTTGACTAATGAGTAACAGCTTCACAGTTGATACTGACACCATTGCCAATTCAGACTATTTAGTCAGTGCCATACACAAGTGAGCAAGATATGCTAAGCATTCAATATTCAATCCATGTCCACATTTATACATTCAATATGCCTCATGAATAACCATGGATGTCACATATGGGGTGCAGTTTTCTTACCTCGGGTTCGAGGGAGAACTAATAAAAGAACGACCATTGAAAACGATCTGCTATTTAGTTCCTTAGCGTCACCTAGTCATAACCAATTGGAATCCATTAATAAAGTAAATCAATAAGAGGTTCACAATCTAAAACCACACTCCTGAGATTAATCCCGCACTCTCGGGACTCCCAATCTACCCAAACGGGGTAAAGGAACCCATCCCCGAGTCTTAAAAGTCATCCTGAGCCCTAAAATAGGCTTGCTGAAAATGGACTAGCGCTGTGGCGCTGCTAGGTGGCGCTGAGGCGCTATTTCAAGTCAGAGAGACCCAGCTCTCTGCCCTGCCTAGCGCTGAGGCGCCAGGAATGGCGCCAACTACAAACTAGAATCTTTTTGGTTTCCTTCCTTGCAACTTCCCCTAAAATCTAAGCTTCCAAACCAATTCTAAACATCACCCAAACATCAAATTCAACCCCTAAACTTCATACATATCATAACCTCATCAAAACCCAATCAACCTTACTCAAAAACTTCCACTAATTCCCAACTATCCACATCAAAATCTATAAGCTAAAAACTATAAGAAAAATAGAGCAAAGCTTAAAGGTCATGGATGATTTCTTACCTCAAGCTGGGATTTGAGTCCTCTTCAATGGATGAACCAAGTTCCTAAGCTCCCACCTTTGATTTCCTAGCTTGTTTCTTCAAATTGAGGTTCAAAAATCAGAAGGAAGAAGGAGGATAAATGGTGTACGGGAAAGGTGTTTGATACTCTATTTCTTGCAATGTTCTACAGCCTTCAATGGCTTATATCAATCCTAGGGGTGAAAAGACTAAAATGCCCCTAGGTCAAATAAAGGTTTCTAAAGGCTCCCAAGGGTAAAACCGTCATTTCCCACCTATTTCGTTAATCATAATTAACGTTCTCCAATTCCTGTTATTCTCGATATTCTCAAATATCAATAATTCATATCCCGTTACCATATAATTCCCGGCAACGCTCTAATCATTAAATTACCCCGAGACTCACCCCGAGCCTCGAACTTAATCCCGTTATGACCAAACCGCTAATTGCATTCAAAGATCGTCTCATGCCGAATAGCTCGAACAAATCCACATTATAATGTGGCCTCAACGATAAATCACAAACATGCACCAAAGTATACAATTATGCCCTCAACGGGCCAAATTACCAAAATACCCTTATAATTAAATATGGGCCCACATGCATGCATTTAACATCATATTATAATATAACTCACATAAACATGCATATAATAGTTTAATGGCATAATAAAACAATTATGGCCCTCCCGGCCTACTAATCCAACCATTAAACCACATTAGGGATTTCGGGGCATTACACATGCCTATCCCTTACAAGTAAAAAATACATCACAAAAATAAATTCCTCTTGTCTTGGCCTATTCTCCTCCAAAGCTCCAAGGTGCTTCACTTCCTTCAAGAAGATCAAAGGCTTCTTCAAGAAACCAAGTGTTTTCCCTTCCATTTGGGTAAGATCTTCCTCATTTGGCTTCATTTTTAAGCATTTTTTCCTTTAAAATTCTGCACAAATATTGGTTAGAATAGATGAATGTCGAAACCCACTTTTGATATTCTCTCCTTGGAATTTTGTGATGAATATTTGTAGGATAGTGCTTTTGTGGTTATTTTGATGTAGATTAGGCTTTGGGTTAGCCAATTTCATGAAATTCTGAAGGAAAAATAGTTTCCCATCCTCCATTGCACATTCGGGTTCATGGGTTTGTATGAACTTTGAAGTTTTCTTGAAACCCTTGAAATTCCCTCTTTGATCTTGTTGTTGTACTCCATGAATAGGAAAACGTGTTTGTGCCCCACATTTTTGGTGAATTTGTGCTTACTGAGTGATGATATATTTTTTTTTAAACAAAAGCACTGCTTGGATTCATGTATGTGACCGATCGGGTAGGCATTCTACTTGGACTGGCTCGATAATTTTCCAAATCGTTCGGATACCTCCTTAGCCACTCGGAACCATCCAAGCTGCTCGGTTGACTTTTCATTTGCTGGAGCTTAGTATGCACATTGTTGGGTTTATCCCGATCGAATGTAGCTTATGTTGCTAAAAAATTTCCTAGCTCATCGGAAATCATCTTAGCCGATTGGAAATCACCTTGCGGTGTCTTGGGTCCTCGGAAATTCCTAGTTGATCGGGTATCTCTTACTTGGCCATACTTTGGACGATCGGATATGTTTGCCCCTTGAAATTCCTGGCCCTTGAGATTCTTCCAAAATGTCCGGATGCAACCTTAGTCGTTCGAATAATTTGGCTACTCGGATAACATTAGCCGCTCGGGCATTCTTAGTCCAATAAGCACAAAAACACTTAAATCTTATGCCCCTGAAAACATGGTACCAAATATTTTCCTTTTCTCTTGCGAACTATTTGAAATTGTCACCACTGTTCTCATACACTTTTATCTGGGTAGTAAAATGTTTTTATTTTGCATTCATTTTTTCTTTGGTTTACTCACCTCCCCGCTTCAAGTGATACCCTTCCGAACAACGATTCCTCTTCCAAATCTCCAAGAAAACGAAAATCGAAAGACCGTCTTTGCGTCTCAAGAAAATCCTTTCGCGGTCAGCTTTATACTTCCTTCACGAAGATCAGTTCCTTAAGCAGCAATATCAGCACCAATCGATGAGGGTGAAAAATTCCAATCGACTCCCTCAGGAACAAGACCCCCAAGTAGCTCGTAGAACAACAAAAAAGGTGGTGGAACGAGTGCCCTTTTGTGGGAGAAAATTTATTAGAAGAAGTTGAGACTGAAGCCTCTTCAAAGACTCCTCGCCAAGCTCGGAAAACTAGTAAACCCAAGAGAAAGGCTACCTAGACTTTTGCCACAGAATTCCAACAAACTGCTACACTCAAACCAAGGAAAGAAGAAGATCGCGTGCCTTAATGGTTCATAGCTAAGGCTTCTAAACAAAACTCCAAAATGCTTGATAGAAACATTTAAACTTTGGGACTTGAAGGAGTGAATGTGGTATGCCTGCACCCATACCAGAGAGCCAATAATCCTGGTGGTGCCTATTGTGCCTGGTCTAGGTATCACATTTATGCAGGAGCTACTATCCCTTTGCATCATTTCTTTAGGTCAATAGTGGATTACTTTAATGTTTCTCCCTTCCAGATTGCTCCAAATGGGATACAAGCCCTGTCTGCCTTATACATTCTCTACCACTTCCAGGGTTGGAACCCAACTACCCCTCATGAGGTACACTATTTGTTCGATCTTAGGACCAACCCCAGCCACAAGAATACAAGTTTTTTCCACCTCTTTCATAGGAAAAAAGGGGTTAAGTATCTTCATGGAATTTCCCATAAATCGAATCCTGGAAAGTATTATATGGAATACTTTCTGACTCCAGACATCAAAGCCAACAATCTAGCTTTTACGCATGCAGACCCTTTTGATCAACCTTTCCCAACCAGGGAAATGAATTCCCGGGCAGATGATCTGCTAACATGCCCATTAAGGAGAAGGGTGTTAAGCAGTTGGTCACCTTGGAGAATCTTCAATTGGCGGGGTTGTTACAGGACAACCAAGACATTGTTGTGGGCAGCACTACTGGTGAAGCAGATTCGACTGATCAGTCTAATGCAGATACCGAAGTAGGGACTCTCTCCTGAACCACCACCCCAGCCACACCGACCAGGTGATCTCATCATTAGAGAACCTCTTCCTGAAGATCCTCACCGACCTACCCTCCCTATTAGGCCTAGGAAAGGAAAAATCATCGAGATCTTTAGAGAAGACAGATCATCATTGGAAGATGAGGATGACATTTTCAATGAAATTCTAAACTCAAGTTTTTCTACTAACAATAACCAAATTTTATTTTGTTCTAGATAAATTTTTGAGAATGATTGTGATGAAAGTCTGTAGAGTCATGTGGTCACAGTAGAACTTTTCATTCACTTATATTTATTTCTCATTTTCACTGACCGGGTTTTTGCTTTACTTTTTTGTAGATCCAGACATGTTCAAGCAGTTCAACACTCCCTCTGCCCAAAAGAGGAAAACTAGTGAAGGTAGCAGCCTGAATCCTCCCAGCAAGGTCATGAGGACTACTCCGCCTAACCAGGGGAGACTATCCGATCAGTTAGTCACTATCCCACGCTTGACTCCTTCGTCAATTCCTTCTTCTGCCAGCCTACAAACTACTTGGTCAACCTGCTTAAGCAAGCCCCTTTGCATTGCTGGTGAGTATGGCAAGGAGTTACTAGACCATACTCTTCACCACTCAACGACAACTCAGACCTTTGAGACTCTACCCCGACAAAGCATTGAAGTTGTCCGTCACAAAGGCCTTGCTCAAATTATGAGTGTAAGCATCTTTTCAAAAACACTCACTCTCTTATTGATTGTTCTTATTCTGAATACTTTTCCGGTTATTTAATCTAGGGACTCATCATTGTCAGTCATGCTCAACGCCGAGTAGTTAACTATAAGGAGCAGGTCAAGGTCTTGAATGATCAATTGGTGGAAGCCCAGTCAAAGATTGAAAGTCTGACTAAGTCTGAGAAATACCTCCAAGAAAAGACTGAGCAGGCGGAGAAAACAATTGTCGACCGGGATAGATCTTTGAGGGAGTTGGCGGATGAACATAACAAGAAGATCCAGGCCAACAAGACATTGACTGACCAGCTAGAAAAAATGACTCATGAGAATGAAGAGTTAAAATAAGACAAAAAAGCTGATTTGTCTCGTTATGAAGAGATCTACTTCAACAACTTCTATTAGATATGGAAGCTAAACAAGCCTTTCAACCTCAAATTTCTCTCTGAAGAAGCAAAGGCTGAAGAGCTCGCCAAATGCAAAGTTAAGGCCACTGAGGAGGCAGCTCTTCCAGCTGGCACTGTGCCTGCCTTTCCTGCTCTATCATTCCGACTAGAGGAGGTCTTGGATGTTGACGATGGTGTTGACCAGCTAGGGACTAGTTTACTCGACCAGTAGACACTCTTAGCCGACCAGAGAACTTCCTGTCCAACCATGGAATTTCCTAATCGACCAGTGATGCATGCTCAGCCAACCAGGGAAGTTGTATCTGCTTTCCCGACCAGGGAAACTTTGCGCCTGACCAGCAAAACGTTGTACCTGGCCAGTAGTTTACTTTTTTTTCTTATACTTTTGTGAAGACAATTGCTGCTTAGCAGCTTTGATATTTTTCTCTTACGACCGAGCTGTTGGCATTTATACTTTACTTTTCTTTGCTAACTTGAAACATTCTAAGTGTTTTTAGACTTAAAACATTATAAGTTTTTTGTGAATAGTAAAGTCACCCTGATGTATGCCTTATAATTTTGCATGAGTACTTAGTTTACTAACTTAGAAATTCTAGGCATTTCATTAAGTCCCTACCAAGTATACTTTCTCACACTCTTATTGCTCTAACATTTTATGAGCATAATGTTTATTTTCACACGAATTTCTGCTTCTAACTTGAAATTTTATGTTTATTTTCACACGAATATCTGCTTCTAACTTGAAATTTTGAAAATTTTCAAGTTACTTAAGCTTTGTCAAACAAGTTAGCTTAATGGCCTTTTTTTACTTCGAAAATTTACAAGTCAACCTAAAAATAAATATCTTAACTCGTGCTTTTATTGCCTGTGTTGAATTATATACCTGTATACCCTATATGCCCCCCAAGTGATCGAGGGTTGAAAGATCCTTGGTCACTTGCTACTTGACCAAATTTGTTCGAGAAGTTATTACTCGTGAAACACATATAATATATGGAAAATATTCAAGGAGTTAAACATTGCTTGAACGTACCGACCAGTTGAACACTGTTCGAATAATTAACACATATGCATATTTGTAGCAAGAATTGACCACGCTGTGCGTAGTCTCTTTTATTACTCGTAATATAAAAGTGACAAAATGTGTCTAAAAACGAGTCTTGACCAAAAATAGGCAACCTGTCGGCTAATGACCACCCCCTCGACAAACTTAAATAACAAGTTGAACACTTGAAACTAAGCTACCACTTTGAAAGTGGTATTTATTGATAATGCATCCTCAAATGCTTGTCATTCCAATAGTTCCTGATCAATGTCCGTTCAACCAAGAGAGTTTGTAAGTACCGGGAGGAGAAACTTGCTTGATCTGGTAAGGTCTCTCCCAATTTGGTCCAAGCACTCCAGCTGCTGGGTCTTTGACGAACACCTTTCTTGGGACCAAATCTTCGACTTGAAACTTTCGATCTTTCACCATGGAATTGAAGTAGTGAGATATATTATATACCAATATACTCTATGTGCCCCCCAAGTGATCAAAGGTTAATTACTCGTGAAACACATGGGAATATATGGAAAATTTTCAAGCAGTTGAACACTGCCTGATTTTACAGACCAGTTGAACATTATTCAAGTATGTCGAGCAGTTGAACACTACTTGATTTACTGACCAGTTGAACACTGCTCGATTTTACCGACCAGTTGAGCACTGTCGAGTATACCGACCAGTTGAACACTGCTCGATTTTATTGACCAGTGAACACTGCCCGATTTTACCGACCAGTTGAACACTGCCTGATTTTACCAACCAGTTGAACACTGCTCGATTTTACCGACCGGTTGAACACTGCCCGATTTTACCGAAAGGGCTAACATTCCTATGGTCGATACCATCCAACCTGGTAGATCAATTTGTCAAGCTCTGCATTGTGGTCGCTAGTACATCAAGATGAGCTTGAATAACTGGTTGGGCATTCCCGACCGGTGTACTTCCGTCAAGTATTTTTACTTGATCGTCAGGGTGGACAAGACCTTGCTCTTTGACCAGGGGATCTTCTTTTTGTTGCTGATGACATCTTGCAAATCTTTCCAGGTAGCATGTCCTTTTAGTCGGTCGAACGCTGTACTTTTTTATTTTTCCTTATGAGACGGTTTATTACGCGGGACCATCTCTTTTTCCACTACGCTGCTGGCCGGGATGTAGCGGCAGTTTTTCAAGGCGAACTGGGCGGTCTTCTTTTGTTGCTGATAACGCCCCTTAGATCATTCCGGGTAGCATGTCCTCCTAGCTGATCGAATACCGTGCTCTTTGATTTTTCAGAGGGCTTACTACGTGAGACCTGCTATGCTCCTTCCCACTACAATGCTGGCCAAGATGTAGTGGCAGCTTCACAGAACAGCCCAAGCGATCCTTTCCTCCTTCTCGTTAGTCGTTGCCCTCTTTTTCCTTTGATTGGTCGGTTTGATGACTATCAACCTCATCCTAACCATATCTGTCTTTATATTGTGGAGCTTTCTTCTCTCGAGGAGCTCTGGTCTGTTTATTCTCGGGCGAAGTCTTATTACTACATGATTGGTAACTTCCTAATCAAGAAGTTTCTGACCGGTGGCTTCTGGAAAGGGTTCTAGAATTCTCCCTTTGTGTCGACACAGTCCTAGAGTGAACTTCATCATCTGCCTGACCAGTGGGATTGCTTCTACTTCTGTTTGGCCCCCGAGAATCGTCCCTGCCAGCAGGGGACTTCTGACTAACATTATTGTTTCTTGCTCCTTGGGTAGGTGCTCATGCCGCGGCTTGGGAATTAGCCTGAGCCAATTGAGTAGCTACTTCTAGAGCAAGTGCTGCCTCGCAATGTCGCCGGTCGGCCTCATCCTGCTGTCGCCTGATCTCTTCGCTTCTGGCATCCATTTCCCATATTTACTGCTCGAATGCAGCCTTCTGCCTGGCCATTTCCTCAGCGAAAGACTCATGCCGAGCGTTGAATTGCATCATATCTTCTTGGAAATCCCCCATGGCTTCTTGGAGTTGTTCGACCTCTGGAGTTGTCTCCTCGAGAAAGACCCTGGGCTTAGTGTCAGGGTTCTCAGGTGCAGGACCTTCTAGTCTAACAGTTTCTTTTGCAGTTGACGTACCGGGCTTCCTGGGCGCCATAATGGTAGGATGGTAATGTGTTTCTTTTATTCAGACTCTCAATGAAAGCACCAAAAATGTTGACCACGATTTTGGCCAACGACAAGTAGACGTCAAAATGATAGTAAGCCTTGAATAGAAAATAACGACACAATTAATTTTATAGTGGTTTAGCCCAAATTTGTTGGTAATAGCCTAATCCACTTGGAGTTGTGATATGTGAAGCCTACACTTTAGATCAGATGAAGCTGAGCCAGCTGAGTTTCTTAAGTGTAAGTAGGAAAATATAAAGTTTCTATCTCTAGAGAATACCAGCTTTTTCTCTCTAAGCACTCTCAGAAAATACCCCCAAGTAAGAGTCTCCAAAATAAGGATTCCAAAACTCCCCTAAAATGATGCCATGAGCTCTTTATTTATAGGCTCATGGATCGAACAAGAAAGATCCCCCAAATTGAGGGAATATCTAGTTGTTTTAACCAACTCTAACTAATAAAAAAAATTAAAATATATAGATATGGCTATTACTTCGGGATATCTGAGAGATTCGCGCGGTAGTTATGGGTGATTTTGGCTGAGGTTTTGTAAAGAAGTCACTGGCCAGTTAGCTCCTGAGCTTTTGAAACATCCGGTCAGCTACACTTCTCAATCTGACATAGCTGGTTGGCTAAATCTCTCTTCTGATGTAGCTGGTTAGGTAAAGCACCTTTCTGATGTAACTGGTCGGGTGAAACTCCTTTTTGATATAACTGGTCGAGTAAAACACCTTTTTGATGTAATTGGTCGGGTGAAACTCCTTTCTGACATGACTTGTAATGCCCTACTGCCTTAGAGCCGTTACTAAGTGAGTTTAAAATGTGCAAGTAACTCGCTAATTGAGGTTTTAGGACAAAAGTGTAATTAAACCATAATCAGAGTCATAAACTTGAAAATAAACCATTCATTGAAAATTATAAAGCGTTTAACATTTGGGATCCCAAAAATGTTTTTTATAAATATTTACAACTAAAAAATATAATCAGAGTCGACTAAACGAAAAAATTTAGGTTTAGTACAATCATCTCCCAAAAATACCCCTGACCGTGGCAGTCAGGCAGACCAGACATGTACGCATCGCTCATCACGCTCACCATACTCAAGGTTGGTCGACTTTCCCCTTGCCTTTACCTGCACCATAGAGCACCCGTGAGCCATAGCCCAGCAAGAAAACCCTCACAAGCAGATAATATATGCATGTCAAACACTTAACATAAAAACAAGCCATTATCAGACTATACATATACGACCATGCCGTCCCAGGCGCTTTACCAGGCCCTCGCGGTCCACACTGTGAGGATATCCCAGGTATCCTTTAGGGTCTCGCCCTGGCAACTCACACTCCGTGTGCTAAACGCTGCTCTCGGCCCCTTGCCGTTCCTGGTCCTCGCCGTTTCCAGCTCTTGTCGTTCACTCATTTATGTATACACATAATATAACTAAGCGGATACTTAACCACATATAAATTTTGTAAAGACCAAAATTTCCTAATGAGGATTAGGACCTCGATTAGGAGGCTGGGAGGGCCATAATTTATTTATTGTGCCATTATATGATTATATGCATGATTATGTGGATCATATTATTATATGATGATAAATGCATGCATATGGGTATATATTTTGTTATGAGGGCATTTTGGTAATTTAGCCCATTGAGGGCGTAATTGTATATTTGTGTGCATATTGGTAAGCTATTGTTGAGGCCACATTATAATGTGGATTTGTTCGAGCTGTTCGGCATGAGACGATCTTTGGGTATAAGTTAGCGGTTTGGTCGTAACGGGATATGAATTATTGGTATTCGAGAATTTTGAGGATAACGGGAATTGGAGGGTGTTAATTATGGTTAATGAGATAGGTGCGAAAAGACAATTTTGCCCTTGGTGGCGGTTAAGGATTTTAATTAGACTTGAGGGCATTTAGGTCTATTTACCTTAAGGATGTATATGAATCAAGGAAGGCTGTAGAAAATAGGAAGCAAAACAGAGCACTTCACCTCTTCTCCCGTACATCATCTCCCTTCCATTTTTCTTTGGATTTTGAAGCTTCTTTTGAGGAACCAAGCTAGGGAATCAAGTTTTGAGGATCTAGGGTATTGCTCCACCATTGAAGAGGAGTTCATACTGAGCTTGAGGTAAGATTCTAACCATTAGAACATTTGTTTTCTGCTCTGTTTTCTTATTTTTTTTAGTTGAGATTTTGGGTTTGAAAGTAGAGAATTCAATGGGGTTTTTGGCAAAGCTTGGGTAGGTTATGATGCCTAGGACTAGTATATATGGTATTTGGGTTCAATTGGGGGTTTAAATGGTGTTTGGAAGCTTTTGAATCAGGTTGGAAATGGAGGATTCGAAGGAAGAAGAACTAGGGCCATGTTTGCCTTATCCTAGCGCTATAGCGCCTAGAGGGTAGCGCTACAGCGCTAGCCAGGGAAAAATGTCCTTGGTTGTAGCGCTGGGGCGCTAGGGGGGTAGCGCTATAGCACTACCCTGTTTTCTCAGATGCTCATTTTAGGTGTTTTAAAGGGTTTTTGGCTCGGGGTTTCAATCCTTAGGGCTCGGGATCGAATCTACTCACCGTTTAGGTACAATTCGGGGTCCCGAGAGTGAGGTTTAGGTTAAGCCCTTTTATTGAAGTTTTCATTAATTGGATTCCATATTTGGTTATGACTAGGTGACCGCTAAGGGATCAAAGGATCGATCGTTCTCAAGGGTCGTTCGTAATGTGTTTCTCGCTCGAACAAGAGGTAAGAAAATTGGACCCGATTATGTGGTTAGGTTGGGACTAAGTGTTCCCTATGTTTGTATGCATTGTTATGTGATTGTGATAAACATTATGAACATGAAGGAACTAAGAGCTCCCTATACTCGAATATGATGTCACGAGATGGTATTATGCCATGGGGACATATGATAAACGGCCTAAGAGTGCCGGAATCAATATTTGCGCACAGGGCGCAGCTCAGCCACTGGTAGCTGAGGACAACTTATTAATCACTGAGCTCGGTTAAGCTAGCCGTAGTCAGTGGGTATAACACTGGGGGCAGCCTAAGTGAGTCGAAGACAGTGGGTTAATCAAAGGGTGCGACCTAAGGGCGCCGACCCTGAGTATCATTTGATGGTTGTGATAAACTGTTGATTATGAATGTGATTATTATTGTTAACCTAAGGAATATGATATGTTGATTATCTGGATGACAAATTGTTAATTTGTCGATTGTTATCACTGAATAGGTGAATGTTATGAATTGCTGAATACTTGGTTATGCTTTGTGGAATAGTTAGTTATTGATATTGATCATGCTATGCTGTTATGTTTTCTTGCTGGGCTTCGGCTCACGGGTGTTATGTGGTGCAGGTAAAGGCAAGGGTATGTAGATTCAACCATGAGTTGGAGAGCTCTGGGGGTGAGGTGTACATTGTCAGCTGCTCGGCCACCACGGTCGAGGGATTGTACAGGGACGAAAACCTAAAATGTGTATTTTGCCATTAGAATGGCCTAAGTTGTTTATAACTTCTGGAATTTTTGTAAATATGTCATCTAAACCCTGTTTTAAGATTCCATGTACTAAATTGTCATTTTTAATAAAAATAACCTGTTTATGACCAAAATCTTTTATTCCTAATCCGTTGATGACATTAGATTCACATTTTGTTTAAATGACTTGATTAGCAAGTCTTGCACTATTTTAAACACACAGTGTAACGGTCTTGGTTACCTAGGGCGTTACAAATTCAGTCAAAGCGCTACGCCCTGTAATACAATCATATAGGACCGAGCCCTGCAACACAATCATATAGGGCCTTGCCCTGCAACATTAGCTCTATGGGAACAATAGTTTTCTTACCTGTGTCTCGAGCTTTCCAAGCACTGATATCTCGAGCACAGTCCCCTAGTCCGAGCCTTGCTGAAACCCTAGTCACAACGCATTAGCAATATCCACCCATCAAGTTCTAATCCATTAAATAGCTTTGGGTCATAATCCTAGTCTTCGGGACCTTGAATTCTATAAATCCGGGTGATAAAATCCATCCCGAGCCTTAACTATTGAATTTCAGAGTCTAAAACCTCTTAAAAACCCGAAAATGCGCTAAGCGCCGCGACCCTAGGAACCCATGCCGCAGCCCCCAGCTCAACCCGGGGCCCTGCCTCAAATCAACCTACACACGCCGCGACCCTTCATGAAGAGCGCCGCGGCGCACCTCCAATTCCAGATGCCCCCTTTGTTCTAAGGGGCCGCGACTCAGCAAGAACAGCGCCGCGGCCCGACCCCTCGATCCCAGAAAAACTCACCATTTTCTCTACCAAAATCAAACCAATTACCCCCAAAATCATTCTAACAACTTAATTCAATTATCCCATAAGTTCCACTATAATTCCATCAGCAAAACCTAACAAACTCTAGCTTCAAAGCTCATCAAAGCTAAAAATCCAATCTCAAACTTTAAAACCTCAAGAAAACCATAAACTCAGCCAAATAATCACATAATTCAATGGTTTAAATCACAATTAAAGGTTTACCTTAGCCCTTGTTTGAATCCTCAAAATGATGCTGAGAAATTCTCCAAGATTAAAGCTCAAATCCTAGCTTGATTTGCAAAGTCTCCCCTTGGTAAGGTTGAGAGAAAACAAGAGAAAAGGAGGAGAGGTTTGGGTCGGTTCTCACAGTTCTGAAAGCTTCTTATGTTTTGTTTTATTTAACTTAGTTTCTAAGGTTACCTCAAGGCTCGGGCTACCAAAAATGTCCCCGATGACAAAATAGTAAATTTCCCCAATATTCCCTCCAGAACATTCTAACCTCAAACATATCTCCAAATATTTATTTCCATAACCCGATAACCCCATAGAAATGCCCAATACCCAAATTACCCCTCAACTCGCCCCGAGTCGAATTTTCAACCCCGTTGTGACTTTCTAGCTAACCGCTCCCTAGGACTGTCTCGGGTCGTGCAGCACAGATATATCACAAATATATCACAATTATCACATTTATACCCTCAACGAGCTAAAATTGCAAACATGCCCCTAATAACCAAACGGGGCCCACATGCATGTTTTATTCACCTAACACATGCATCGCTAATCACATATTCACACAAATTCACATATTATAACAATAATTCACTTATTGCCCTCTAGGCACGCTAATCAAGGCCCTAAGCCTTATTAGCAAATTTGGGTCATTACATGATTGGTCGGGTAAAGCACTCCCTGACGAGTTAAATTCTTACATGGTTGTGCAAATCATTTCCTGACCAGGTAAATTCATATCTGGTCGGGAAAATTGCTTCCTGACCAGATAAAATCATCTTCTCGGCCAATGTTCTTTCGACCAGTGATATCACAATTCTGTAGGTCAATTTCTAACTCTTGCACTTCCCTTGGTCAACACATTTATTGACCATTAATGTGCCACTTGATGACCATGCACTGCCACTTGTCACTTCTAATTGTCACGTCATTGATCTGAAATTTTGGGGATAACAATTATTATATTGTATTATATTAGAAACAATAAGTTAATATAAATATTTATATATATGATATAGAAGAAGAAGAGAAATATACACATACACATATACACATACAAAAAAGAAAACACAACAATTCACAATTCAAAATAGTTCTCAGTTTTTCCTCTTTCTTAGCTTGTGAAACTTGGTTGACTCTAGTCATCTAATCGCAAGTTTTGGGAATTTACAAATAAGAGTACTAAGTGAACGTAGGTCATTACCGATTAGCAGGGCCAAACCACTATAATTTTGTGTGTCGTTTATTATTCTTAAGTTCAGTTCTTACTTTATATCATTTATTTGACTCAGTGTTGTTAGCCAATTTGTGGGTCAACATCATGAATATGTGGTAGAAGGGGTTTTACATCAAAAAACTTAAATTCCAATATTGAGTAATAAGGAATTTTTTTGTACCTTCTTCTTTCGCTTTATATTTGTTCTCCAATGCCTTCCAAATCTCCTTAGTGTTCTCGGTGTTGGTGTAGAGATCATACAGCTAGTCTGAGAGGGCATTGAGAATGTGACCCCTACATATTAGTTCATCTTCTTCACGTTTCTTCCTTTTTTTGATGACTTCTTGAGTGTCATCCTCCTTAGCGTGTTTTATGGCATTTAGATCCTTGTCTGAGATGTAGTACACCTTGAGAGTAGTAAGCCAAAACCTAATCTAATCTTACCAACACACAAAATTAGTTCCATCAAATGTATCCAATCTAACTAAGTCTAGTGTTATAAATTTCAAAGCCAAATTTGAATACAATTCTTCCATGATGATGTAATTCATAGTTTAGAGAATTTGAATGTTGGAAGAGAGTGAGATTATACCACCACAATAACAAGAATCTACACACAATAACACTTGATAAAGTCCAATAAAATATTGAGATAGAAAAATGCAAATTCTAGTTGTAGAACAAAATTCATTGTTCATCTTGTAAGCTTCAAGCCCTAATTATAACACCACTTGAATCCTTTGATGGAGAGAATTAAAACCAAGACTTATATGTGAGATGTATCATTGTTCAAATTCTCTATTTCCTAGCCCTTGATGGATGCTTTAGGCTTTCTATAATTGAGATTGAAGAAGCCTTGAAATTCACAAAGATAAGCATTTTTTTTATGAATTTATTGGAGAAAACTTATGATCTTGAGATCTAGAGAGAGAGAAAGAGATTGGAGAGAGATTTGAAAGAGTCATCAAGTCTATCAAAACTATAAGAGAACCATTTTATAGTGTATGTGTCATCATTAAGTTTAACCAATAGGATTAGAGCTTTTGAACACATCATTTGAAGCTTAAAACACGTATATGTATGGACATGTCAGGCGATGCATCGCATAATAGCAAGCTGTGCGTCGCCTACTGCGATTCGCCAAAATCCTAAGGTTTTAGGCGATGCATCAGAGGCGACGCAACGCCACATGGGCAAGTCAATATTTTCAAAAGTAACCTTAAGCACCTCCAAATGCTCCTAAACTTTTTGGGAATCCTTAGATACCTCAATGCATCACTTTGAACCCGAAAACACAATTTTTAAATGCCTACAACAAAAAGTCAAATTTTACATCTTCACTATGTGAAACTGTTTAGGGTTTTGCACTTTGCTTGTGTAAGACCACTTAGACTTTGCATTTTAACCAATCCTAATAGGGAATAAAGAAAGAAGAAAAAGTTTCTTTTTTAGTTTTCTAATAACTCAAACATTAGCCTTAGTCTCCTCAATTAAGATCACATTTATAAAAACTATTGGAGTAAAGAGAAAAGCCTATCCTAATGGGCATGGCGCCTCACATGCGTTTCCTAGAGCACATGTTTCCAATTCATGCTTTTAATTATACCACTCTATTTATCAAATAAATCATGTACAATTAAATAATTCATTTTCACAAATTTAATTCTAATAAAATAACACTATATTTTATTTCCTTATTTGATTATTTCATAAATAATAATAATTATAATAACAATAATAATAATAATAAAAAGTAATTTACTATTTCTCAAATAATAATTTGAAATAATACTCTTATTATCTTTTTAATTAAAAATAATACTTTATTATTTTGATTATGAAATAATACTCTTATTATCTCTTTATTTCACCAAATACTTTGTTTGTGTTATCAGGCTAGCTCATGGACAAATGGACCCGCAGTTCTAAACTCCAAAAAATTAATTATCTCGTGAACTCTTGGCTCAATAATTTGATTTATTAACTATAAGACTTGTCAACTAAAAATCCTTAGTCCCACTCACAAAACATACGATCATATATTATTAGAAGTTATAACTCATATAGTTGTACACTGATATATAGTTATTGCATGAATTATTACCATCCACTAATTATTCATAAATAAAGCTAGGTCTTCGTCCATTAACCTCTCTAATTATATATTCATCAATCAGTGCCATTGATACTCTAATGAACATTTATGTAAGTCATATACATATGATATTTATGTTCTAACAGAAATTGAGCGCTCTATGTTCAAGTATCGCTATCAATACTGAAATGAATAATTAATTTACTTCCAATCAAGGAAATAGTTGATTCCGTATCTATAAAGTATGTTTCTAGCTACTCATATTCCTATGACTCCATGATATTAGGAATTAGGTCCATGTGTTTCTTCCGTAGATTGTGCTCGATAAGTCTAATGCCATAAGACTACAAACAGGAGTGCATTAATCACTTCAGGATTTAGGTGAAATCTCAAATGACCATTGAGTGACGAATGATGAACTTCTATATTTTAACGAAGAACATTATAAGTTATTTCTTTCATCATGTTCCTAGGTTTATACAATTTATATTATATACGACACCCCTATCTTCATGTGTCAACTACACGTAACAATCCGGATAAACTGTCATGTTAAAGACAGAAGATAAACCATGCTTATAATCTTAATTAATATAAAAACTCCCACTTTAATATTAGCGATTACAAACAATGTTTATATTATTATCTTGAATTAAATCTTCTTGTATATATAATATCTTATATATACTGAATCAAGATTACATGTAACAACAATGGATCTTTTTAGATGAATGGTGTGTAAATAAATTTACAAATATAAGTGCAATTATTTTATTTATTTAAATATGTTACAAAAATATGCTTTAAGGGAAAATCTCCCAACATAAACAAACATTAACGAGCGAATCAAAAGACTCAATAGACATGAATAGATGTTTGTAATAGCCTTTTTTATATGAATGTCAAAATATGTCTGTGTTGTTTCATCTACAGGGTTTGTTGTTCAGTCTTTGAATTGTATATTGCATATGTTGTCTCTGTTAGTACTACTTAGTCTCCAGTTACATCTACTGTGTACTGCAGATTAATAAGTACACGTCAGCTATTGTTGGTTTAATTGGAAACGTGTTAAATCTTATTAGCTGCTTGTTTAGTTGATTAGTTAGTGGTTAGGGTTGCTATAAATAGATTAATCTGTTTCTAACAACCTAACCCCCTTTCTGTTAGTTTGTCATAGTGAGAAAACAAAATCTTGTTTTTCTCTCTTCGTTTCTTCTTTCTTTCTTTTGTTTTTGTAGGTTCACCATTGTTGGAGGTGAAGCATGTTGCAAAGCTGTGGGAGGTTCTGATCTGATTCAAAGGGAGTTCGAATTTGGCTAGTAGAGGGACTCAACTAGCTTGCTCGAGGGGATCTTGAGTGTTTGAATCGAGGGATTTGGTTCACAATTTCCAAGGGATTTGGAAACTGTTCTTGAGTGGTTATTCAAGTTTTTAGGGTAATCTGTAACTTTTGTATTGTAAAGATGTTGATTTCATTTCTGAACTGGTTATTGTAATTAACATTGGATTTATTAGTGAAAGTTACATCTTACCCGATCCAAGCACTAGTCGGCTGGAATTCGTTCCCAGTGTAGATGAAGCTTGTAAAATTCTATGTGTGATTTTACTTTGCTTTAAATTGTTTGTTTTGTTCTAGTAGATCAATTCTTGATTCAAGAAGTTAGGTATAACACTTTCAATTGATATCAGAGCCTTCTGGTTCTATGAGAAGCAGTGATTCCATGGGCTTAATATAAGGTGTTTTTAACCTAGTGTGTATTTCACTTGGTTCTTGATTCTTGTTTTTTTTTTTCTGCATTTATCTACTATTGAACTTTCTGTTGCGACTAACCCTCTTGGAGTTCCATCTCGAAGAGTGTCACAAGTTTGTTTGTCTCTTGATTGATGGAAATGTTCAGGGAAGGAGGTTCTACTAGTCGTCCACCCATGCTCGAGGGGGCTAACTACCCTTACTGGAAAACGAAGATGAGAGCCTTTCTCAAGGCAGTGGATGAAAGAGTGTGGATGGTTGACGAGGAAGGTTGGATCTCGCCAAGGGAAAGAGAGGGAAAAATCGAAAAAACCAAACCAATGAGTGCCTGGACACTTGAGGAAATTGAGCTGGCTAACTACAATTCCAAGGCCATGCATGCTCTGTTCAATGCAGTATCCACCAATCAATTAAAGGTGATTGCAAACTGTGAGGTTGCCAAGGATGCTTGGGAGAAATTGAGGATAAAGAACGAAGGTACTGATGTGGTAAAAAAGTCTCGGCTTAGATCTCTTGCAAAGGCATTTGAAAATCTTTCAATAGATGAGGACGAAACAGTTGCAGAATTTCATGCTAAACTTTGCAACATCTCTAACGAGTCATATGCATTAGGAAAGACGTACTCCAATGCAAAATTAGTTCGAAAGGTTTTGGGAGTCCTACCAAGGAGTTTCAAGTCCAAAGTTACTTCCATTGAAGAAATGAGGGATGTTGAGACATTGGATCTTGATGAGCTGATCGGGTCATTACAAAACTATGAGATGACCTTGAAAAGGTGGAGCAAGAACAAGAAGCCAAAAGATTCCGAGAAGGATAAACCAGAGAGCGGTGTGGCGTTTGTTCACAAAGAAGAAAAGTCTAAAAGTGTAGATCTGTCTGGGGACATGTCTGATGAAACATTCGCACTGTTGACCAAAAAATATGCCAGATTCCTCAAAAAGAACTTTAAGAGGAATAACTATGGAGGGAAGGAAAATCAAAACAGGAAGCAGCCCTACAACGGTCCCAAACAAGGTCAACAACCTGAAAAGAAGAATCGTGGAATCCAATGTCGTGAGTGTGAAGGATTCGATCAAATTCAAGCCGAATGCGCTAACACACTCAAAAAGAAGAAGGCGCTTGCTGTAACCTGGAATGACAGCGACGAAGATAAAGAAGAAAAAAACAGTGGTGATTCTGATGGAGAAAAGAAAATGGTGGCCTTTATGGCAAGAAGCTCCAAATCCGAAACCTCAGAGGAAGAAGAATCATGTGGGTCCGATGAGGAGAGTCCCCAGAAACAAGCGGCGTATGAGCAGATGTTTGCTCAGTAAGGGTACATGGAAAAAAAGATGAAAGCCCTGGATGACCTTAACAAAAAGCTTGAAGCTGAGAAACAAGCTCTAGAAACCCATGTACAGAAGTTCATCAAGCAATTGGAGGAAAAAGAGAGTGAGATTTACAAGATCACAGCTAAGCTTGTCCGTGCTAAGCAATCGTTAGAGTTTATTCCTCCTGGTACAACTGCTATAAATCAGACGTTACAGCTTCAGAAGCCATATGGTGACGAAACCTCAATTGGATACAAAATGTTGTACAAAAAGGGGAATGATTTGTCAATTGAGGAGCCATCATTCGTTACTGCCAAATATGATCCCAACGGAGATGAGTCTGTAGGTAAGGCTGATGAGACAGATGTCAGTATTAAGGACAACACTGGGGGAAGAACCAGTTCTGTACACAAATCAGCCCAAGGAAGTCGATTTGTCCCCATCTGCCACTTCTGCAATAGATGAGGGCACATTCGTCCGAGGTGCTACAAATTACAAAACTATATCAAGCTCTTGGTCCGGAGAAACACAATATTTCCAGATAAGACATCTAAAAAGGATGGGTGTTCCAAGAGTAGTAGGAATGTCGCTCTGGTGGCTCATACATCTCTTGCTGCGTTCAAAGATGATATGTGGTATTTCGACAGCGGTTGCTCGCATCACATGACAGGGAATAAGGAGATTCTTATGAACTTTAGGGAAACAAGAGAGGGACTAGTCACATTCGGAGATGGGAACAAAGGATAGATTCTTGGTAAAGGAGAGCTAGAAATCGCGGGAGTCACTCCACTATCAGAAGTGCTCTATGTGAAGGAACTAAAGGCCAATCTCATCAGCATAAGTCAGCTTTGCGACGCTGACTATACGGTAAGTTTCAATAAAACTCGTTGTTTAGTTTCATTTGATGGGTGTTCAATTTTGACAGGAAGCAGGACAACTGATAAATGCTATGCATTGTCCACTCAAATCAAGTGTCAACGGGTGTTCCTGGACAAACCTGAATTGTGGCACTATCGCTTGGGACATCTGAACTATCGAGATCTCAAAAGAATTGTGAAACTAAGGGCAGTAAGAGGGGTTCTGGAGTTAAAGGTTAACCGTGACAGACTTTGCGGACCATGTCAACTCGGGAAACAAATTAGAGCCTCACATCCACCTCACTCTCCTCACCCAATCCCTCCAAACCCTCCACATCCAAACCCACCCCATCGTCAAAAAGAAAAACACCTCCGTCTTCACCAAAGTCTCAGCCTAAATGACCCAAGCAAACTTCTAGGGCTCCAAGTGCCTCCTCTATCCCTCCAACCAACTGTCCAACTCTACACCATAGTCAACCTACCCATCCTTTTTGCTCGGACCATAAACTAATGCGTTATAGGGATGAGGTTTCTCAGAGAAAATTGTGGTTTGAATACAATGTTGTTATTGATGATTTTCCCCTCCATAAAGCCTTAATAGAATCTCGGGGGTGGCTCAACACTGTTACCAATCTCAAACCACCTTGTCCGTGAGTTCTATGCCAATATTGATAAAAGGATCATTAGTGAAAAGAGTGCTCTCAAGTACTAAGCCTACATTCGGGGTAAACATTTTCCTTTTCCCCCCTCCATTATGTCCAGGGTGTTGTCTGTTCGAAAAGAGTTGTCTCCTGACTTTAATCCTCAATTTACACCATCTAAGCTCGAAATGGGGGTTGCTCTTACTGGTTCTGATTCTTTTGAATGGGGTAATGGTGATATGCCTGTTTCGGCTCTATCTCATTTTTACAAGGTGCTTCATCGCATTGCCTTGAATAACTGGTTTCCAAATACTCATACCACTTCCATAACAACTGAGATTGGTAAGTTCCTATTTGCTGTTGGTACTGGGGTCTCTATTGATTTGCCTGCCCTTATTTTTGGAAAGATCGTGGACATTGCTTTAGCCACGGGAACAAGGAATGTTCTCCCATTTCCTTGTCTGGTTCATCAAATTGCCATAAGAGGTGGTCCGACACTGACTCTTCATGATGTGCCTTCAGCTGTTCCATCGTTTGGCAAGTCTTGCAAAGCTCTTAAGTCCAAACAGATCTGCCTCCTACCTCGTCCACTCCAGATCCATCTTCTCAACCTCCAGTTGCATCTGGCACAACGATCAAAGGCCTTGCTCCCTCCAGTTGTCAAGTCCAATTTGTCAATCGGTTTGCAGCATTTGAGAAGAGATACGACGAAGATCAAAAACGTCAGAGGGCATTTGAGGCCTCCATGTCTCAGATGGTATCTTCTATTCGAGAGACTGTATTGGTGCATCTGTCTGGGTCCAAGGCATCTCATTAAGGGTCTGTTCCTCCTAATGAGTCTCCATTGGTTCCTGATCACACTCCAGTTGCTTCTGATGCCACTCACGTGGTCCCTAATGCATCTCCAGTTGCTCCTTATACAAGTTCAGTGGTTCCTGCTACAACAGTTGTACAAACTCAGGGGGAGTGTGTTCCACATATGTAACGCCCCAAACTCCAGGGACCGTTACGGTGTGCCTTGTAAATAGTGCTAAACTCGCTAATCGAGTCATTTGGCCAAAATCGTGAACTAAGTATGATTAGCGGTTTAGGGATTAAAAACTTTGGTGAGGATGTAACGTTTCACTAGAACGTTTAATATACACATTGGGATCCCGAAAATAAAGTTTCAGAGTCTATTATAGAAAATATTTACAACAGGTCATTCTAAGCGGCAAAACAGGGTTTAACCCTAGTTCCACTTTAAACCTCGGCCGTGGTGGACGAGCAGCTGCATATGTACACATCATCACCTAAGCTCTCCAGCTCAAGGATGGTCCAGCTTCCTCTTGCCTTTACCTGCACCACGTAGCACCCGTGAGCCAAAGCCCAGCAAGAAAACACAATAAAGCATGATATAATATCAACAACGATCATAATAACCATTCAGGACTATCAGTCCAAGCAAATAGGTGATAATAGCCAAAAGTCACAATAATGAGCTTAGCTCCCTCTAGCCATGTGACGATAGGGTCACCAGGGCTTAATTGATAAATGATTCTTTCATAAGTTTGATCAGGACAGGTGCATGGTGAATGGTCACTAACATAACCTTCCTCCCGACTCTAGAGTCGTGCTATGGACAGCGTCCCCTAGCCATGTGACAAATAGTCACCGGGGTCATATACCTTGGCTATAAACATCTGGTCATAGACCAGGCAAGCGCTTATAAGTTCTTCGACCTTAGGGTCGGTCTCGCACTAATGCCATGGAGCTATTCAATGCGTGATCATCGACCTTAGGGTCGGTCTGGCATTAGTGCCTTAGAGCCACTCAATGCACGATTCTCGACTTTAGAGTCAGTCCAGCATTAATGCCATGGAGCCATTCAATGCATGATTCATCGACCTTAGGGTCGGTCTAGCATTAATGCCATAGAGCCATTCAATGCGTGATTCTCGACTTTAGAGTCGGTCCCTGACTAGTTAGTGTCATACACAAGTAAGTCATGCCGCCAATCATATATCACATGTTCCATATCCATAAACAAGGTATTCAGCATGCTTACTAAACAGGTATTAGTACAATTAGGACCATGCACAACCACAGAGGCACAAGCTCTGAATAATATCATACTCAATATACGAAGCATGTCCTAATCACAAGTTTCTCATGCATCATGTGCAATATATCCAGCAATCCAACATGCACCAATAACAGCCATGCATGTCACGTTTAATCGTCAACCAACATGCATCAAGAATAGCCATGCATGTCATACATAATAATCAACCGGCATGCATCAATAATAACCATGCATGTCATACTCAATAATCAACCAACATGCCTCGATAATAACCATGCATGTCACATATACACAGGGTGCAGTTTTCTTACCTCAGATTCGAGCTAGAACCAATATAAGAACGACCCTTAAGAACGATCAACCTTTAAGCCCTTAGCGGTCACCTAATCATAACCAAATATGGAACACCATCAATAACATGATAATCAAAGGTTTCCACACCAATATCTAGCCTCCAAGAGACCAATCCAAACTAATCCAAGTAGTAGGGACACTCCCAAGGCCCATAGCTAAGTTCCCGGGGTCAAAACGAGCAAACGGGGTGAAAACAGGGCAAGGGCTGCGGCCCTAGCACCTTGGGCCGCAGCCCCCTCCATCAAGGGCCGTGGCGCTCAAGAACAGGGCCGCGACCCCCAACCCTGGGCCATTCCCAAACGTGTTTTAAGCACTCCAAATCCTCCAAAAACATACCCAAACATTCCCCAATCATCAAATCAAAGTTCCCAAGCTTCCCAATACTCCAAAACCCTCAAAACCCAAGGTTCAAACTAACCAAAAACTCAACAATTCACAAAGTCCAATTCTAAGCTTAAAAACTTTAAAAACTTCAAACTTCAAACTTAGATTACCTTTGATTGGGTTGTTTTCCGTCAAATCCTTCGGTTAAGAAGCTTCTAATCTTCCCTAGGATCGCTATGCCTCGACCCTCGCTTGATTCCGACTCCTAGAACTAAAGATTTCCTCAAAAATGCTCAAACGGTATAACGGACCGTCAGAGAGAAAACGAAAGGTTTTCTAACGTACGTTCTTATCTGGCAAGCTACTTCAAGCTTAAGTAACCTCAAATAAAACCTAGTGCTCGGGGTCCCGAAAACACCCCCGGGGACACTATAGTCAAAACTTCCAGAATTTCACCCTGATCTCAAATATTCCCAATCTATCACCAAATAAACATTTCTATTACCCCAAAATTGACCCCGTTATGACGAAACCGGTAATCCATTATATATGACCGTCTCATGCCGAATAGCTCGAATATATCTCCATAATAATGAAATCTCATTCACAAATTACAGCATGCACCCAATTTACAAATATGCCCTCAACAGGCCAAATTACCAAAATGCCCTTATAAGTATAAATACACCCATATGCATGCATTCACCATCATATACTAATATAATTCACGTAAACATGCACATAATCATTAAATATCATAATAAATCAATTATGGCCCTCTCGGCCTCCTAATCAAGGTCCTAAACCTTATTAGGAAATTTGGGGCATTACAACATACATCTGTTACTGTCCATCCAGTTGCACATACTCAGGGGGAGTCATCTCATGTTGCTCCTGCTCTGGATGATGTTCCTGCTCCAGCTACTGTTTTTGCTCAAACTCCTGTTTCTCCAAGTGCTGCTCTGTCTTCTCTAGCTGACAGTATACCTGTTTTTTCTGCTTTAGATGTTCCACAGGTTCAGGGGGAGCTTTCGTTCGACATCACTCCAGCTTCTCTGACTGCTGATGGTGTTCCCAAAGTGTTTCAGAGGCGTGTTCCTAAGACTCGTTCTGGTAGAAAGAAATATGATCCCTGAAGGGGGAGAGTTTGGGAATTTCTGTTTAGTTGTTTCTGCTTAATATCGTATCAAAGACTGTTTTTCTTTTTCTTTTGTTTCTCATCTTGCTTGAATGTATTTTGAATCTTTTCTGACTGTGTTAGTTTTATTTGTGCAAGATTGAGATATTATGGGTCTGTTGGTAGTCTCTTTTGAGTGTTGCTCTGTTGGCTGTTTATCAGTGATCATATTTTGCCAAGGGGGAGATTGTAACAGCCTTTTTTATATGAATGTCAAAATATGTCTGTGTTGTTTCATCTACAGGGTTTGTTGTTCAGTCTTTGAATTTTATATTGCATATGTTGTCTTTGTTAGTACTACTTAGTCTCCAGTTACATCTACTGTGTACTGCAGATTAATAAGTACACGTCAGCTATTGTCGGTTTAATTGGAAACGTGTTAAATCTTATTAGCTGCTTGTTTAGTTGATTAGTTAGTGGTTAGGGTTTCTATAAATAGATTAATCTGTTTCTAACAACCTAACCCCCTTTCTGTTAGTTTGTCATAGTGAGAAAACGAAATCTTGTTTTTCTCTCTTCGTTTCTTCTTTCTTTCTTTTGTTTTTGTAGGTTCACCATTGTTGGAGATGAAGCTTGTTGCAGAGCTGTGGGAGGTTCTGATCTGATTCGAAGGGAGTTCGAATCTGGCTAGTAAAGGGATTCAACTAGCTTGCTCGAGGGGATCTTGAGTGTTTGAATTGAGGGATTTGGTTCACAAGTTCCAAGGGATTTGGAAACTGTTCTTGAGTGGTTATTCAAGTTTTTAGGGTAATCTGTAACTTTTGTATTGTAAAGATGTTGATTTCATTTCTGAACTGGTTATTGTAATTAACATTGGATTTATTAGTGAAAGTTACATCTTACCCGATCCAAGCACTAGTCGGCTGGAATTCGTTCCCAGTGCAGATGAAGCTTGTAAAATTCTATGTGTGATTTTACTTTGCTTTAAATTGTTTGTTTTGTTCTAATAGATCAATTCTTGATTCAATAAGTTAGGTATAACACTTTCAATGTTCATGACTACTCAGGATTCAGACTGATCTACATATGATCATCATTTTGATATGAATTAAATCTTTATGGCAAACAACAAGTTTATAAAAAAAATTAATTCACATCGGTCTTGTCATATATAATCTAATTATATATAGTATATTTACTATGATATCTTTCCACGCCAGCAATCTGGATCTAGATCACATACATTAAAATGCTTAGGAAATAATGTTAACAACCATTGATTAAAGACTTAATACTTTAATATGTTGGTGATTATTTTATTCATTCTCTATGATCTTAATTCTCTTGTACTCATACACGATCATACCCACATAAATAAATATAAGATTTTATGATATTTATATTAATTATTTAAAGGGAAAATATCATTTTGGCCTCTGTATTTTTTCCAAATACGCGATCGACCGTTGTGTTTTGTTAAATGACAATTCAAATCCTGTGTTTTATGAAATTGATCAAAATAGTATCTTATACCCAATTTCAGTAAAAAAAAATTTCAAATATAATATTTTATTATCAGCTTCTCGACTACTTTCTTCGCTTCTCTAAACTTATTGAATCACTAACGATCTGACAATTGATCTTATAGTTGAAAATATTTTGACCAAAATCAGGTCTAAGATACCATTTTGCAAAACACAGAGTTCAAATTATCATTTAACAAAACACATGGGCCGATCACGTATTTGGGAAACACACAGAGACCCAAATAATATTTTCCCTTTAAATAATAATCTAGATATTCAATTATAAAAAATGTACTTTGATTAACTTCTAGTAAATAAAATGTCTCTACACATACTTTTAGGGCATAATCTCTATCATATTTATCTAAAAAATTAAAATTAATTTGAATTGATTTTAATAAAATTGTAAAATATAGATATTAATGTTGTTACATGACAAAAAAAATTATGTGAGTATAGATGTGCAAACTTATCAATTAGTTTAATTTGACAATGTCATAAGAGAAAATGTACCAGCAACACAACATGAAGATTTATTACATTACAACATTGTCAAAATCACCAATAAACTACTTATGTTATGTGAGCGTGAATGAAATGCGCAAGGAATGTTAGTGTTACACAATAGTTAAAATATCATAAATAATGTAATCCCATAATCATTGCCTTTATTTTAATTTACAACTATCTACAACTGCCAAATAATAGTACCTACATTAACGAATAGCATGGAACTTAAAAGTTATGAGTATAATTAATATACTTGTAATAACTTTTAATGGCTATATAAAAAGAAGTTAAACTAAAATTAAAACAGGGACAATCTTTGACAATACACCTATGTTACACTTGAGCTAAATTAGTATAATTTTGAAGATAATATTACATTATTTGATAATTAAGTCACATAAATATGTATATTTTATGGGTGAAAAAAATGTAAAAATATCAAAACCATCACTACTGCGAATTGATCCAGCTTATATATTTGTCTCAAATACCAATCTTGTTCACACATTACAGATTGATATTTACATTCAGTTGTATTGAATGAGATTATGTCACGTGGTTGCGGGTTCAACTCCCATGGACAACACAAAATTATCGATGACACAAATTTATTCTTTCTATTTTTTGAGGTGCTCTCTCTTAATTTGTTGATTCTTCAATAATTTTCGATTAACTTGGGATATTTAAAGACCGTCAAATTACTTAAGAATTATTACGAGGAAGATACTCCAAAACTTAAATCAGATTTCCCTTAAATGAATCTCCACTCATGCTATTTATAGGAAAAATTAAGATACATCATTGTGAGAAAAGACTCCCGGATTGATTGTTTGCATAACCTAATTTCAAGTAAAAAGTGCCTTTTTACAAATCCAATCCGCAGGCCAAACAGAGTGTCTGCCCCTGTTCTGTTGCCTCTACACATGTTCACCTCTACACAAACGCCGTTTCACTTGTCTGCCAAAGGAAATATTTTTGAGCCAAATATGTTGGCCTATGAATTACTCGTGAAAAACTATGACTATATAAAAAATTACAAATTATTTTTTATGTTTGGATTTTTATCATTTATGTTCCACGACAGAGTTAAGAATAATAAATATTAAACAACTAGTAAATAAATTTATCTACTCCTAATTTTGGGGAAAATAAAATGTAAAAGTGAATAAATTGGTCAATTATCTTTTGTCTTCCAATTGATTAATTTTTTTTAAATAAAAAATTGTTCGAACGAGACAGCTTTATGCAACTGCGATAATTTAAATAAATAAATACATATACTTAAAAAAAATTGCACGTGGCCGCTCAGATTTAATCTCAACTGTAGATTACGACCAAGCTCGATCCAACGGCTGTAATGACGTCGTTGGATGAGGCTAGGGTTTTAGGTAGCGAGAGCAGTATCAAACCATATATAATCAAACCCTTGTTCATTCGACTCGGTTGCGGTGCCGCCACCAATACTCTGGTTGCTGCCGTCGTTTTCGTCTTTGCATCATTTGTTGATTTTTTTCTCCGGTGGTGTTTTCCGAATACCCTTTATCTTCTTATTCTTCTTCTACCCATAAAAAACGAAAAAGAGAAAAAAATGGCGCAGGTTGAGGTTCCTACTCAAAATGGCGTGACAAACGTTGCAAACGGCGTAGGGCAGATGGTGACGACGTCGCTGTATGTTGGGGATCTTGATGCCACCATCAACGAAACCCAGCTCTTCGAGATGTTTAGTCAAATGGGTCAGGTTGTTTCGGTTCGGGTCTGCAGGGATCTGAGCTCACGACGCTCCCTTGGCTATGGTTATGTAAATTTCAGTAATCCCCAAGAAGGTTAGTCACTCTTTTCACTGTTGAGTACTTCAGTTTAATTTGCATTTCAATTAGTGATTGTATTTTTATGGATTGTTTTGGGTTTTGTTTATTTGTTTCTTATTTGTTTTGTCTTACTTTTGATTACAGCTTCTCGGGCATTGAATATGATGAATTTTTCTGTTGTCAATGGTAAGCCAATTAGGATAATGTATTCTAATCGGGACCCTAGTATTCGAAAAAGTGGAACTGGAAATATATTTGTTAAGGTACATACATCGAGTCTTATTGTTAATGTTGTTTATGTACATTTTATCAAGAACATTGTAATGGGTCTTTTATTATTGTTGTTATGATTGTTTTTATTAATGCTGACACTTACTTTCTTTGGGGTAGAACTTGGATAAAGGAATTGACAACAAAGCTCTACATGAAACATTTTCAACATTTGGGAATATTTTGTCTTGCAAAATAGCCACTGATGCTTCGGGTCAGTCCAAAGGATATGGTTTTGTACAATTTGACACTGAGGAGGCTGCTCAAAGTGCTATTGAGAAGCTGAATGGCATGCTACTTAATGACAAACAAGTTTTTGTTGGACCCTTTGTTCGTAAAGAGGAAAGAGAGTTTGGCGCTGAGAAGGTCAAATTCAACAATGTTTATGTAAAGAATTTTTCCGAATCTTTGAGTGAAGACGATTTAAAGAACATTTTTGGTGAATATGGAGCTATTACTAGTGTAGTAGTTATGAGAGATGGAGAAGGAAAATCAAAAGGATTTGGATTTGTTAACTTTGAAGAACCAGATGATGCGGCTCGATCTGTTGAGGCTCTTAATGGTAAGAAGTTTGATGACAAAGAGTGGTATGTTGGGAAGGCCCAGAAAAAAGCTGAAAGAGAGATGGAATTGAAAGGAAGATTTGAGCAGACTGTCAAGGAGACAGTAGACAAGAATGAAGGACTGAATCTGTATGTTAAAAATCTAGATGATAGTGTGACTGATGAAAAGCTAAAGGAATTATTCTCTGAGTTTGGTACAATTACTTCATGCAAGGTTTGTGTTGCCCTGCCATTTATTTAATTGAAATAAGAAGCCTTTATTTGTAAGTGTTGCTTATTTTTCTTTTTTACTGGATGTGTAGGTCATGCGTGAACCTAGCGGTGTGAGTAGGGGATCTGGATTTGTTGCTTTATCCACTGCTGAGGAAGCATCCCGAGCTGTGAGTGATGAGCTTACAGACAGTTTTGCTTTTCGCTTGGTTTATTATCTGGTGGTTTTAATCATTCTTTGATTTTCTTGTTGGTAATCACCTTCTCTGTGGCGTTTGTAGCTTGTGGAGATGAACGGTAAAATGATTGTTAGCAAGCCACTGTATGTAGCAGTTGCACAACGCAAAGAGGATAGAAGAGCAAGGTTGCAGGTATGTACAAACAGAAATGGAATTCCTAGGATCAAATCTAGAAATCTCCCTAAACATATTGTAGGAACATATGGAATAAGAAAAGATGGCTTCGGGTGTTTGGATCCAACTTTTCTATCTGGTGATATGGGTTACCAATATAGAAGTAAAGATGGATGGGGCTCTTCTTAAATTGATATTCTTCTGTATCTTATGCAGGCACAGTTCTCTCAATTGCGTCCACCTGCAATGGTGCCCCAAGTTAACCCCCGTATGCCTATGTATCCACCGGGTGCTCCAGGCCTTGGACAGCAACTATTCTATGGTCAAGGCCCTCCTGCTATCATTCCTCCTCAAGTAATTTTTTTTTGCCTATTATGTTTTTATACTAGATACTTTTGCTGAACGTAAAGGTAGTTTGTTTGGGCCTGCTTGTGGATTTCTAATTGATGATTGTCAGTTAGAGGAAAGTTGACCTACTTGCGAGAAAAAAAAGGGTTTTTTTTTATGCTTTTTAGCCCCTTCTTATTAAGTGACCTACTTGCTTATTAAGTGACCACATTTATTTATTTTGAAGGGGACCACATTTATTTAATTACTGCACTAGTTTTGAGAAGTGTTTTAATAAGTTCATGATTTTTAGTAGGTTGTCATCAGCAATGTTTTCAGTTTATTTTCTTTATCTGTCAACAGCTGTTCACTTTTCCTATATTTTTCCTTTCAGCCCGGATTTGGATATCAACAGCAATTACTTCCTGGGGTGAGACCAAACTTTTATATGCCCATTGTCCAACCAGGTCAGCAGAATCAACGTCCTGGGGGTAGACGAGCTGGAGCAGGGCCTGTACAACAAAATCGGCAGCCGCCACTCGTGCAGCCACAGGTAGGCCTTACTGTAAGATATGCAAAGTCTATGTAATAGGTTACGTTCATAATACTCCATATTGATTAATTCTGGTTACTGTATGATTTTTTATAATAGTAAAAAAGCCTCTTTCAATTTATAATATTCTCTGATTGCAATGGTGAGAAGCAGATGCTTCCTAGGGGACGTGGTTACCACCGTTTCCCACCAGGTCGCAACATGCCTGATCTTTCCATTGGTGGTGCTCCTGGAGGCATGCTACCTGTTCCTTACAACATGGGTGGAGTTCCTTTTAGAGATGCTTCATTTACCCAACCAATGTCCACTGGAGCTTTGGCTACTGCCCTAGCCAATTCCACACCCGAACAGCAGAGGACAGTAAGTCTGCTTCTTCACAGAACATGCTGAATGTTGCAAAAGTTGCTTTTTTCCCCAACTGTTTCCTTGTTTCATCTGTGTTTCATTCTATGTTTTTAACTGTGTTGGTTGATCATCATCACAGAATTCTTACCTTGGATTCTATTATTTCTTTTTTCGTATAGTTGCTGGGAGAGAACTTGTACCCACTTGTGGATCAGTTGGAGCATGAAAATGCAGCTAAAGTCACTGGCATGCTTCTAGAAATGGACCAGACTGAGGTTTTGCACTTGCTCGAGTCACCTGATGCCTTGAAAGCCAAAGTTGCTGAAGCTATGGATGTTTTGAGGAATGTCACTCAGCAGTCGCAGCAGCCTCAGGTCAGCAGTCCAACTGATCGGTTGGCTGCATTGTCGCTGACTGACAACCTTGTCTCTTGAGTTTTCACAGCAGAGCAAGGTGCCTAGGATTAGCAGCATGCTAATTGAAGATCTCAATTTTGAAATTTTGTTCCTGGTTTTTAGTTGCTGCTTAAGATGAGTTGTTTTAGAATGTAGCATCCAATTATTGACATGGAATTTTATTTGTGTGAGTTAAGAATTTATCGCACACCTGTTGCTGAAATTATGAGTTATTTTTTCATTTGCTGCTATTTACGTTGGTATGAGTTTCATGGCATTATTTGTTTTATGATTTGCACTGAAGTAAAATCTAATCAGCCAATTGTTCCACTGGAATGAATTGTATGACTGGAAATTAATTGGTAATCATACTGTCCTAGGCCTCTTTTAACTTATTTTTTTTACTTAAATTTAGGGGTTTTTTCATACATATTATATGGCTTATTATATGTTACTTTACATTTATATGGTTTTTTTAAAATTAAATTAAAATGTGGAAAAAGGAAGAAAAGTTTACAAATCTGACAAAAATAAAATTTTTTATATAACATTTCACCGTATCATTCTTCATCAATTGAAAAAGTTCCTAATTTGCACCAAGTTCTCTAATTCGACTCAATATCTGAAACTTGCATTTCACCATCTTCCAGATCTTGAATATTTACTCAATAAATGAGTAATGATATGTGTATCTTGAGATTAATTATATTTTAGGTGCACATGTAATTAATCAATTTAAATTAATTGCTGATGTAAAAGTATTAAGATATTTTGAGTTTGTTCTTACTCCTTTGTCTCTTTTAATATACATGACTTCTATTAATTTTGCCTCTTTCTCTCTCCCCCTTACAGTAATGAAGGTGGTAGAATTGAACAATATATTTGCTTTTTAAAATGACTCGGTATATTTGCTTTTATCAAGTTTGAAGCTACTATCTTTGCTCTTTTTAAAATATGCTGCATATTTGGACAGGCATGTCACCATGCTACATCTTCTTCTAACTTGTTTTCTATATTCAATTAATTATGTGTATCATAATTTTAAAATATATATTTTTTTGTACCAAGTTAGTTTAGGTTCTATATTTGTTTAAGAGATATTGGCGGCATAAATACTTAAATTCATACTTCTGCTGCACTTAAATACCTAATTTATTTTTTTGACGACATAAATACCTAATATTTATTTTTGTTGCAACCGTTACTTTTTTCCGTTAATAGGCAAATACCAAACTTTATAATTAGGATATTAGCGGTGTAAATACATAAGTTTATGTAATTATTGCACTTAAATATCTAATTTTTAATATTTGTAGTATATATAATAAATATTTTCTTTTAATTTTTTTATTATTTGTCTAATTAATTAATATAGTATAATGGAGGACAATTTAGACATTTTAAAAAGTTTGTTGACGGATTTAGGAAGTATGGTACCATTTTTTCACTCATTTTCAAATTAAAGAGACCATATGAGGATTATTCATAATATAAGGTACCAAAGCTCAATTTTATAAAAATATAGGACACCCAATGAGTATATTTCTTTAAATAATCTTACATGTTGATGATGAGTTTGAATAATTAATTTATGATAATTATTAACTGATATGATTTATATATTCTTTAGAAAGAAAACCTTGCACCTTTCACGTGAGAGTTAGAGAAATTGATCTTCAAAACTTTTATAAATCCAAATATACATATTTGTATACTTATGTTTAGCAAGTGTTATAATATACTGTAGTATTATGCTATATTTAAGATCGATCCTCACGTGATTGCTTAATACCACTTCTTTTAGTGTAACTTGTTTTGTAGATACAATATATATATATATAATCATAATAATTAAATATATTATATATACGAGTTTGTGTGTCTTTTTTTATATAGCTAGCATTTTTTTATTGATATATTTGGAAAATGGGATGTAATCACAAAAATATTAAAAAAAAGTTCACAAATTTCTAAAAACTAAACTAATAAATAAAATGTAGTTTTATTTCATAAAAATCATAAAAATATGGAAATATTTTTCTACATAATTAACTTAAGTTAGGAAAAAGCCATAAACTAAGATTTTTTTAAATATCCATATTTATGTAAAGAAAAAAAAATCCACATCTCACATAATTTTTACTTAAATTTATAAATAATAAAATTTAAGATAATTGTTGGAATCGTTTTAAGGAATTGGCAGCTAAAATTAATGATATATCTTATTTTTACAGCAGTTCATATATATTAGTGCATTTTAATCCCTTGTCGTTAACAAGATTGTTAAATACTAACTCAATAAATATGTGTTAAATGATAATTAGTCTAACTCATTAATCATTTAGATTTTTTTTTACAAAAATTAGAAAATTTGTGGCTACTGTAGTAATTAAGCCTATTTTTTTTTTTTCGGTAATAGATATCCTTTGTAAATTTTAATAAATATTTTTATGCTGAATTGATATTTAACAATTTTTTAACGACGAAAGACTAAAATGCACAAATATATCGACAAAATAGAGTATTGTCGTAACAAAACATACTGGGGTCTTAAATGCTACAATATAAAAAATATCAAAGACTTTAGCCACAAATTCTCTAAAAATATTTATTATGTTCTGTGGATAAAAATTGGTCTTTTCAATAAATGAAAATTATTAGGAAATATTTTTCGTCGACTATCATGATTGGGAAAAAAAAATTATTTATTATATTATTATTTCCTAATGAATTGTGAGAGCATCTCCACCGGGTTTTAGTTTAATATTAGCTAAAATAGCTAGTAGTTTTTATGTAACCAACTTCAGTCAATCTGTAATTTAGCCGACTGAAATTATTTTAATATAAATATTGATATTTTTTTTATTATTCAATTTAGTTAAAATCTTGAATTGATCTAAATAAAAACATTAAAATAAATTTAGCTAGTTCCCTGTCATAATAAATAAATCAGTTCTTGCAACTAAAAAAAACATAATATGGCTAGTCCTTGAAGTTGCTCTAGCATAATGCTACAATGAAGACAACAATATGAAAAAACAGGGCAACAATTTTTCCTACAATGACTAATTGAAAGGGATGTAATGGTAGGTAGGCAGTGCCCTTGTTTTGGTACAAATAACACTGGTTAAATCCCATCATTCCTACATATTACAAAATGTCAAATTGAGGACATAAAAGAATGATTCATTTCACCTAATTTCTTTGTTGTAAGAAGGCAAATGCTTTATATATATATACTCATTGTCTTAAACTTGTAGGGTTTTTTTTCTTCCAAATGTAGTCCTCATTTATTATACTTTGTAATACTTAGGTCCCAAAAATTGATTATGTATCAGTTAGGTCCCCAAATTGTTTCAAATCATATTATTAGGTCGTTAGATGTTATTTTTATTTCTTATTTATTTTAAAATACATAAAAAAATTTACAAAATAAATGGTGAATCAATCTTAAAAGACAATACAAAACATGACATTGAAAAAAATTATTTTCATGCTATTTTTAAAAAGATTAAATATTTTTATAAATTAAATTAGTGTTCTAAAAAAATATTATTACCTACGTTTTTGTTTTTTTAATTAATACTAATAACTATATTATCTCGATAATATTAATTTTTATTATGTCTATGCTTACTTGTTTTATATATATTTTTTAAATAATGTAATTTATAAGTGAATAGTATATATAAAGTTATTTATGTTTATATATATGCTTAGTTATAGTTGTATTATAAAAAAAATTCACAAAATAAAAAAATGCATACATGATAAATATCAATAATCATAGGATAATTCATTTATTAATGTTAGAAGAATGTAGGTGAAAAGATTTATGGAAAAATTAATTTAATTTATAAAATTATTAAATATTTATTAAAATGTCACGAAAATACATTTTTTTAATTTTATGTGTGATGTTGTCATAAATTAAATGGTCCAAGTTTATTAAGATTAATTCACTATTTTTTTGTATTTTAAAAGAAATAAAAATAGTATTTAAGTACCTAAATAATACAATTTAAAAATATTAGGTCCATAAATGATACAAAATTAATTTTTGAGACCTACCTACTAGAGAGTGTAAAAAAATAACAACTACTACCGGGAAAAAAACCCAACTTATGCCTACTTTTTGCCTCAAGTATTGGATTTTAGGCCCAGGTATCTTTGGGCCAAAATGAACCTGTTATGTATTGACAAGTCTAGTAATTGAGCCCAAATAGTAGTGTGATTCTCTCGCAATCTAAAGTTACATATACGATATCTTTGAATCTTTCTCTTTATTTGTTCTAATAGTATGTTTAGTCGTGGATTAAGGAATGAGAATGAATATATCTTTACTTTTATTAGAGACGAAGCTAGTTTAAGAACCGAGGCAAGGTTATTGTGTTTTTAAATTTATTGAGCGGGTTCAATTGCTATATATATTTGTAAAATTGATATTGGGCTATATTTAAAAATATTATTAATTCATGTGAAAATTTTAAGAGAAAAATTGCGCGGCTTAATGATTGTCTCATTAATCAAATTTATTTAAGAGTGAGAATAAATTATGTAGATCCTACACAAATTTAGGATTGAATAATGAGATGGACAATTTTACTTGAGAGTAAAAAGTAAATTTAAAAATTATTAAAAGATATTTATGTAACTTACCATTTATTTATTCTGATTTTAAAGTAAAATAAACACATTAATTAGAATAATATTTATTTGAATTTTAATTCATACAAGTCAAGTAAATAATTTATTCATATTCATCAATTTAATTAAAAATAAAGTAAATGAGCGCAATATATAATTATAATTTTGTTTTTTTTTTTGTTGCACAGAGTTACCTTTTTTTGTTAATGAGAGTTCATTTAAACTCTTAGGATTTCCACCAAAAGAAAAAAACTAGTAGACAATCCATTTCCCAAAAGAAATTAAATCTTAAAATCAAGGCAAATGTTAATATGGGTATTATTGAGTTAAGAGTTATGTTTTTAAATTTCAAATTGAAAAAACGTGATCTATAAACTGACAACATGAATTAACCAATGGGAGTGTAATCTCATTCCTCATTAATTTGACAATTCTCAAGTACGAACTATTAAGGAAAACTTATCTATGCAAAAGGTTTCCTCTACTTGCATAGAAGATGAGGCTTTTAATCCAACAAAATAAATATTCATAAATGATGTATTATGAATAAATTTACTTACATAGTACTACCAATATATTATTTAAAAATCTACCAATAAAACTATACACATTATATGACACTTTTCAACAACCCATAAAAAGAATTAATGCAACACACACACACACACACATATATATATATATATATATTTGTGTAAAAGAGTGTTTTTAGCATCATATATAAACACATGCAACAATTATGTTATCGATAAGTAGTTAAGTACTAGCTAGGTATATACGTAAGTAAAGTATGCTAAGAATTTAGAAATGCTTTAAATAACTCCTCCCACCTCGCCAAAAAAACTTAGTATGAGTTGTTGTTTTGAAATTAACCTTACACAAACTAGTGCAAAAAAGATCAATATATATAAATATATTAGGAAAATGGAGAAATGGGTTGGTGATCCAATTGTTTAATGCCCAAAAAGATGTGCAAGTTGACACATAAAAATATTGTATTAGAATAATATATGTATATATATATGTCATCAGATGCTTAAGTAACTCTGTCAAAATCTTAGGGAAGTACAAACATTGTTCAAAGTTGTATCGATCGATTCATTGTATTTTTCCATAGTGGAAATCCATATGTATATCCACACCACACACTTGATTTTTTTTTAGATTTGTGTACGAAGGTCGTTTTTTAGCACTACCAACCTCAAATTTCAACAATATAATATCATATTTATATATGGAGAGAGAGAGATGCCACTTAACCCTAAAATTGCATGAGTTTTCCCATGCACTAAAGGGCAACTTTGATTTTCACGTGCCTTTAATCGAAGGGAACTACCTGATACCATTGATCAAGAAAACAGTGACCTTAACAACACAAAATGATGTCTTTTAATTAGGGTGAAGTCAAACTAAACAAAAAAGTATACCTAACCTTTACCTAAGTATCTTCAAGAAAACCCTCGACACTATTTCCTATAAACATCTATGAAACTACGAACGTTGAATTTTATGGGACTAGTTTATTTTGACAACGTGGGATTATTAGTGTCACTGGTTTGTGTGTATAAATATATAATTTTGACATTTATAATAATCGCAAGTTGTCAAAAGCTATCCATAATATCTAAATTAGGAAAAAAAAATCTGTTGTCGCAAAATACCTGCCTCTTCACCGTCGCACTAATAAAATCCTATCGCACTAATAAAATGCATACATCTATCCATTTTTTTTTATTGCACGTTAGTGTAAAAAATCTGTTAGTTTCAGACTATATAGTTAATGTCTTGGAAATATAAATTTTTATTATATTGGAATAAAAATATTTTATATTATTTTATGAAAAAGTTGAGTCATACTTATTTAAAAAAAAATCATTTTATACATATTTTTTTAATCAAATATAAAACAATATATTTAACTATTTTTTTATAGGGGTGTAGTATGTTTACATTACTCCCCTATAAAAAAAAAATAGTTAAATATATTATTTTACTAAAATTATATTACTATAACTTTTGTTTGTTTCTTTATTTGCAAAGAGTAAAAAATAATATTAACTTTGTTTCATAATTTTATAAAAGCTTTTATTTAATTTTATATTTCTTCCAATAATTTGTATGCTCTAATGTAGTATTTTAGTTTTAAAGTATTTTTTTTATTAAAACTAAAGAAAATTTAAACTCGTGCTTTCTTTTAATTATTGATAGAAAAAATGGAAGAAAAAAAATCTTGGATAACAAATTATATAGCATAAAATTAACATCTTAAAAAAAAAGCAGATCATTCAAAAGATATATATAATTATAAAAATTGAAAAAGCATTATAAGTTGCAACATATATAAACAAAATGAATACAATATCGATTTTATATCGAAAAAAATATCGTTTTGGCTAAAAAACAAGTTTTCATGATTGCATCTCAAAAACATCGAAACACAATCGATTTTGCATCGAAAAGTATTATTTTGGCCAAAAATCAAGTTTCATGATTGCATCGCAAGAGTATCGAAATTTCATCGATTTTGCATCGAAAAAATATAGTTTTGGCCAAAAAACAAGTTTTCATGATTGCATCGCAAGAGCATCGAAACACCATCGATTTTGCATAGAAAAACATTGTTTTGGCCAAAAAATAAGAGTCTGTTTGGCATTGTTTTCTGTTTTTTGTTTTCAAAGTTGTGTTCTCAGAAATGAGAACATAAAACTGTTTTTGTAGTTTTCAAAAAACAAGAGGTGTTTGGTTAATATTTTCTAAAAACTATTTTTTTTTAGTTTTATTTTTTTAAAATCTTAAATAAAATATTAACAAATATATTTACAAAGAGAAAAATATAATAAAAGTTTGTAATAAACAATGAGATAAAATAATTTGAAAAAAAAATGATGAAAAATAAGAAGTGAGAAAGTAATGAGAGAAAATTTGAAGAAATAGAAATTGAGAAGAGATAAATTGATCCAAGAAAAAATGAGAGAGAATGTGATGAGAAAGAAAGTGAAGAGAGAGAAGTGAGTAGAGAGAAAGTGATGAGAGAGAAAATGATGATATATTAAGTGATGAGAGAGAAATTGATGTGAGAGAAACTGAAGAGAGAGAAACTAATGAGAGAGAAAATTATGTGACAATAAATGATGTTAGATAATAATAAATAAATAAATGATGTGAGAAAAAAAAAAGATAGACAAAATTTTTTTTAGAACAACAGAAAACAACTTATTGTTGTTATCAAAATTTATAGTTTTTTGTAACTTTGTTTTTAAAAATTGTTTTCTGAAAACAACGCCAAATACTCAACTTGTTTTCAAAAAACAGTTTTTAGCTTGTAAAAACAAAAAACAGTTTTTTAGTTAATGTGCCAAACACCCTCTAAGTTTTCATGATTGCATCGTAAGAGCATCGAAACACTATCGATTTTGCATCGAAACATCATCGATTTTGCATCGAAATTGTATCGAAAAAACATCGTTTTTCGAAAAATCAAGTTTCATGATTGTATTGCAAGAACATTTTGCATAAAAAAGACATCATTTTGGCTAAAAATCAAGTTTTCATGATTGCATTACAAGAGCATCGAAACAACATCGACGGTGTTTCGATACTCTTGCGATGCAATCATGAAAACTAGGTTTTTTTTTTGCCAAAACGATGCTTTTTCGATGCAAAATCAATGTTGTTTCGATGAAATCATGAAACGTGATTTTTGGCCAAAACGATGATTTTCTGATGCAATCATGAAACTTGATTTTTGGAGAAAACGATACTTTTTCAATGCAAAACCGATGGTGTTTCGATGCAAAATCGATGGTGTTTCTATGCTCTTGCGATGAAATCATGAAAGCTTATTTTTTTGGCCAAAGCAATACTTTTTCGATGCAATTTCGATATTCTGTGCCAAAATTTGACGAAAACTTTGGAAGTTCATATTTTTTCACTCAAATATTTGTTTTAGATGATTTTTTTTTTTTAATTTTGGTATTTTTTCAAGATCTACAAGATTAGAATAAGAGAGTGAGAGATGTTAGAGAGAGATAGTTCGAAATTGAGAGAGAAAATAAATATTTAAATATTAAGAGTATTTTTGTCTAAAATATTAAAATTGTCATATATTTAAAATATTAACTTAGGTTGGCATATTAAAAAAATTAAAAATTTCTCTTCTATAAATTCTACGAGAAAAGCACGTAATGAAACCAAATGTAAAAACATACCAAAAAGATATATCATTGTCAATTTTATCGGACAATATATCATACAAGCAAGCAACTGCTAAATCTAAGGTGGTAAAGAAAAACAACTTTCTTTATTTTTATTTTATCAAGTTGAATCTTCTTTGTGTCCCCACCAAAAATAAACTGAGCTACCTTGAATATCCACAAGAAATTGATTTTAAGGTAGGAATAGGACATTACTGGACCCCACATATTATCATCATCATGATAGTCCTTGTTTTTTTTAGGTCTATAAATATATAAGTGTGAAATCATAAATCATTATATGCTTGACAACAATCCCAAAAAAAATAAAAATAAAAAATTACCCCACCACAAAACAAAAAAGGAAAATGAGAAAGAAGCATCTAGGCTCTAAATAACTGAAAATATATGCCATTAGGGCATGGCATCTACCTCCTAGCTCCACAAGTTTGTTTGCCTTTTCCTCCACAAAAAAGCATTTGAATAAAAGATTATTAGAGATACCAACCTTTTCAATATAAATATTTTTATTTTTTTTAGAGATGCCAACTATTTTGTATACATGGTCCCCTCGCATTCACTTTTCTAAGTTGACAAAACAAGAATATTATTTTGCAAGGAAATACACAACAAAACAAGCAACCTATGGCTTTAATCTTTGGCCCTTTCCCAATTGGGACATTGGGTTGTTACTCTTGTATGATTTGTGTTTATTAAGTTTCCTCCTGGGAAAATCTTAGCGGTTTGATTTAGTGGATTTTAATATATATATAAGTAATAGGTGAAAATAGACAATTTTTTTTTTGTAAATTAGCATTCCCGACAAAATATCAGGTATGTCGATAATACTATTTTGTAAAAAAATATATTATCAAAACAAGATTATTTTATAAAATAACATTAAAAAATAAAAGATTTATTTCGTTAAAAACAAAATATATATTATAAGGAAAGAAAAAATTGTCACAATCTGATAAAATTTCCTTAGCCAAGTTAATGAATTGGAAAATCCAAGAGTGGTGGGTTGTTGCTTTCAAGGTTTTGGGACCATATGTTAATTTGATGAATTTAGGGGGTTGTGTGGGGGACCATGTGTATATACACATATATATACAAATCAATTATCAATACCGTACCAAGTCTGCAAAGTGTTACAATAATAATGTTAATAAAAACACTATTGAAAGGCCAGGTTGGTGGTGATGTTTGGAGATCCCTATTTGCTCTAGCTCTTTTTAACAAAGAATAATAAAGTTGGTTCAAATGTTGTGCTAGATTATTCCACTCAAAAGGAGTTCATACACACACACACATATATATATAGATATAAATATATAGGAAAATTATCTGATGCAACCTTAAGAAGAAATTTATCGGTGCATCTTTTTCTGTTTTGACATGCGGAAAAATTATAATCCAAATTTTTTTATATGATGATGTTTATTCTAGTTATTTAAGATATATTACAAGTTTTCATAAAATTATGAATTATTTAGGCTGTCAAAATTAGAATTCAAATAGTTGTTACGTACACGTATAAAAAAACAAATATGCATGTGCAACATACTATTTAAATTGTGATTTTCACACTCTAAATAATTCAGAATTTCTTAAAAATTTATAGAGTATCCTAATTAACTACAATCATAAGCATCCTCATATAAAAAAAATTGGAACTATAACTTTTTCCAATGCCAAAACAAAAAAGAAAGTACCACTAGATCTTCTATAAGGGTTGAGCTGGAGAATTACCAATATACATATGTATATATACTTATAAAAAAAAAGTTTTAATTTTTGGGATGCTTTATTGAATTGACTAAAGTTTTTCTTATGGGGTTAGACCTTAAGAAAAAACTTTACACAAAAACATTGATTAGACCGATACTTTGTTATAAGAAAATCAAATTTTGATGGCATACTTTCCATGTTATTACACCTTTCCTTTCATTTGAATGCTTTCTATCTTTTCGTTCCAACCATGTCCCCAAAATAAAATAAAAAATTATTAATATATTATTCTTCTTCTTTTTATTTAGACCCCAAATATGCCCACTTATTAAACCTTTTTCATTTATTACGTACATGGGATCATTACCAATAGAAATCAAAAGATTTTTAATATAAATTGCAATGCATTGAACTATCAATTGAGGGAAGATACATCGATTCGTTAATAATTTTATGGGGTAGTGAACTTTGACAATTTCCTTTGTTGTTAGGTACACTCGGACTTACTCATTAAATTATTCATGTATAACTTTATTTTAATTTAAACCAATAGTTATTAATTCAATAAAATAATACATTCCACTACTTTAATTATTGTTTGTGGGGTGAGTTAAAAGAAAATAAAACAAGTATTTTAAAAATATACAGCAAACAATAAGTGAATATATCCTTTTAAAGGTATGTCAAAGCAATTGGAATTTCGATTTGTTTGTAGAAATATTAGAGAAAGAGATAATAATTGGTATCTCCAATATCACTTTTAATTAAATGCTTTTGGCATATCTATTAGTGACATTCATCTTGGAAGTTATTAAAATTCTAAAAACAGATATGTTTCAAAAGTTTTTGGATAATTACTAATTTTAGTGTCATCCCACTTAATTCCTACTAATACTAAAATCACAAGAATCTCAACATAATCATGCTGAATAATGAACTCGGCACAACCGCACTCAAATTTTTGTAAAAATGTGTTTTTATTTACACTTCCATTTTTTCTTTTTATGCATCTTTCCATTTAAACCCCTCATTAATTTTTTAAAATTCTTTCCACATATCTTTTAAAAAAAATTAAGTACAAAATTGTCCATTTTATTTTCTCTACTTTCTTAAGTTACTATTTAAAAAAAATTGAAATATATTTGACGCTCTTAATAAAAATAATAATCGTTTTAAGAATAAAAAACTCAATCACATTTTAAATTTTTTTTAAAACTCAAAATAAGAACAAAATATAAACATGAATAATTCAAAATTAAAAAAAATGTATCACTAGAATTAAAATTATTAATAAAATCAAAATATTCAGTTTTCATGCTTTTAAAAATTAAAATATGTGTAATTTTTTTATTTAAAAATGATGAAGTAATTAATATATAAATGATATATTAAATATTTTGAAAATATTATAGAAAATAATTTTTTATTATTAAATAAGGATATTTAAGTCAATCTATTAAAACAATACATTTAATAATAATTAATTAAATATATATCTCTTCTATATAATAAGTGTGTCGACAACAAATTTGTTTTGTTTTAACAGTTTTTTTTTTAATTTTTTTTGTTAACTTTAACAGAACATTATTATATATAACAAAATATTCTTATATTTAATGGTAGATTATAAATATGATTTAAACTTAAATCAAATTAAATAAATAAATAATTAAACAAATTAAAATTAGATATTTTTGAGATATTTTACAATGACAATTATTTAAAAATAATAAAACTTTATGTCTTATAACTTAAATAAAATTTAATTAAACTTAAACTTAAACTTCACGTATTAGAATAATATCATATTAAACATATAACATAATATAATCTACTATCAACTAGAAACAAACTTCTTTTAAAAAAAAAAAAAACTAGCAACAAACTTAAATTTAAAATCCATGTATAATATTAATATGATTAGAGTTCTTTTTCTTCATCAAATTCACCAAAGGACATTGCGAGTTACATTAGAAACTAAAAATAATTGATACATGTATATTACTTTATACTATGACTTTTTCTATTATTAATTTCTTTTTAAATATTATTATAATTTATATATATATGTCATGTAGTCATGTAAATATATATTTACGTTAATGTTGTATTTATATGTCATATATGTAGAGATTATTGATATAAATATTTATATATACTATAAAACTGTAATTCATTCTATTATATATTGAAAAAAAAGTAAACCAGTTTTTATTAAAATAATAGGCAATGTTTTGTCCTAATTTTTTAATACATTTATGTCATATATTATATTAAACATAATTTATTTATTTAAAATTTATATGATAATTAAAAATAATAAAAAATATATATATTTAAATAAGCATGTTTATAAGCAAACTTGTATTTCACCTTATTTTTACCGTATATATATAAGAATGTAAATAGTCACAGCCTTGTAAAAATAATGTTCACTCTCCAAAAGTGGCTCACCATTCATGTTTTGCACTCTTGTTCGATTTATTATACTATAGGTCGACGAATCATATTATTAGATAATACTAATTAATACTACAAATGAATTACCCTTCTATTTATTAAGAAAACACTTTATTACTTTATAACTTTCAATGTAACAGACTTTCACACTTCACCTTTTTCTATTTTTTTTTCACACTTCACATTTTTTTTAATACTAGATACAAACAACGTACAATACACATTTATTTAGTTTTATTTATAGAATTTATTAATTTTTATTAAATATCATTGCTATATAAATTTTAAATAAATAAACAATATTATATATAAAAGAATGACATAAACATATTAAATAAAAAATTAAACTAAAAAATATTGTTAATGATTTTTTTAAATATATATAATATTGTTACACCCACATTTCAAGGATTTATAAACAACCTCAAAATGTAGATTCCTAAAGAATAAGCTCGAGATTAAAAAGTGTTAGTATTGTTCTTGCAAAAATAAACACGAAGTTCCAGTGCCACATCATTAGCACTCGAGCATGAGTTTTAGGCTCGAAGGCAGAAGTCTCCTCCAAAAGGATGAGTTCGACGAACTAGTCGAGTAAAGAGGTGGCGACAACTGGAACGATGAGCTTGAAATTACGTGATATCGAGAGCGTGTTGAGACAATGTTCAAGTTCGACGACGTGTTAAACATACACACGAAAAAGCTATTAGAAAATCCCTATTTCTTAGGGATTAGGTTAAACTGTATATTGATCTCTATTTTTATGAGATCTTTATTTATATAATGCATTTAAGTTGTATTATTATTATTATTATTCAAATATTAATAGGAATTTAGATTTGAATATATGTTGTAACTTCCCTAAACTTGTGGAAAGATATTCTTGTAACCAGGTCTATAAATAACCTGGATTTAGTCATTTGTAGAGAGGCACAATTGGGCACTGAGAAACACTATGTGGAAATTGCTTTTTCTTAAACCTTTAACGCAGATTATAAAAAAGGTGACTTGTGGACGTAGGGAGATTTTAAATGCAGAATCACGTAAAAATCTCTTTCTTTTCTTCCTTACTAATTGTTTAATTGTTCTACATAATTAAGTTGACGAAAAACGGTGTTGTACGCCCTGTTTTTCCCACGGGCTAATTAGCGAGCTGAGCTGCAGGGCTAATCATGGTTATCTTATGGACGCCCCCGCAACCGGAGCTGGGTCGTAAGATCATACCTCCTTAGCTCGAGGTAATCTAAGGAGTCCTCTGGTTGCTTAATGATAGAGTCCGGGCTCTGAAGACCAAAGGTCGAGTCAAGCATCCAGCCCGTAGTACGAGCTGGGGGTGAAGGCTCTGACCCTTTATAAAGTCAGCCACGCAAGGTAAACGTGAATATATCAGACATCACGTGTCTGATATATCCCTGAATTCTCGGACACGCAGCAGGAACGTGCGTATTCAGACACCCACGATTAGGTTGGGCCGTGCGGCCCATTATCTCCTTACCAATTGATTTGACCACACTTATGTGTCAGGTTTAGGAATTAATCATGAATGTCACAGAGTTGATATGATAGGTAAGAAGGTCACGGGATGACCTTCTTACCAACTCCTAGGTGCCTTCTCCTATAAATATGGAGACCCTGGGAGTTAAAAAGGGTTGGATTCTCTCTTGTAAGAAATACCCTGTAATCGTATACTCAGAATATAGCAATAATATTGACTAGTGGAGTACAATGATTTTAACCTTCGAACTACTTAAAAAACGTGCCTTGAGTAGCCATTTCATTTTCCTAAGATCATATATCTGTTTCGGTTCAACTTTAAGCACTAATCCCTTTCTCTCCTTTTCTTAATTACCTGTTGGCGAAGAACCGCGTTAACAGTTTGGTGCTTTCATTGAGAGCAAATTCGATTAGTGCTGTTGCAAACATCCAACTATGGTGACAACTCGATCCAGGCACGGTAATGAGGCAGAGCAACATGATGGGCAGGAGGCTCATCATACTGCCATCCCTGGCGAACAAGGTCCTGAAGTCCAGCAACGGCCCGGAAAGCAGGCGGCGGGCCAAGATGATACTGGTAGTTCGGCGCCTCGACCGCCTAATCCAAACCCGTGTTATTACACGGTGGTGGAGATGGAGAACGCTCAGCTGAGGAGCCAGTTAGCAACAGCTAGCCAACAAATCAAGGATATGCTGGCCTGACTACCCCCTCTCACAACCGACGCTAACGTCGGAGAAAGGCAAGGTGAGGCTTCTAAGTCTCGCCGAGATAATCGGTCCAGGCGTAGCCGCTCAAACAGACTTCTGACGCCCAACTCCATCCCTTCATCACACCATCGAGAGGCAGATTCCAGAGGAATGCCTAGAGCCGAACATCAGCAATACAGTCGTTTGGTCAGGACGTCGAATCCTAGCTCCCAACCATCCTTGAGGACGCCCAGAAGAGCTCGAGGAAATTATCGAAGGAGATCCGGAGCGGGCTCACGACATCAGCCCGTTCCCAACAACCATCCTGCACCTCGTTCAGATCGCCAGGCGCGGGACCAGCAGGTTGGCAGGGCCGAAAGGCCCCCACCAAACTTGATCCGTCCTGACGGAACTAGGATAGCCTCCCCAGTCAGGCATCCTCCTTCTCCAATCAGATACCCGTCTCCTCCTCGGCCCGTCCGAGACATCCCAGCCTATGGGAGTAGTAGGAGAAATCCGCCATCGGCAGGACCTTCCCGGCGTAGCAGGGCGCCGAGGGAAAGCCCAGATCCTCAGCACTAGAGGCGGACTACAAGCCTATCTAGCAGGAGCCATTGGACCGGCAGTCGCCGGAGTGATCTCTCTGGGGGAGACCTGCGCCAGCGTCTGAGTTCGGCGCAAAGTCATCAAACCACCCAGGGAGGCGACCTACGAGAACGCCTCAACTTTCATAGAGGGGAACAAGCAGGAGGAGATGGCCATGCTCGCTCAAGGGGGGCTCTGTCCGAAGTACGTAACGGGGGGAATGTCCCAAATAACCTATCTCAAGATAGGAGGGGCAATAACCCACCAAATATGTACAATGGATCCGGAGCTGTTGAACAGCCCCGGAATAACCAAGGACATCAAGACAAAACCCTCGAACGCATGACCCAGATGGAGGAGCTGATGAGGAAGCTCCTATCAGAAAAAGAAAAAGATGAATATGATTCGGGGGACGAGATGGAACTCTTCACCCCCAGCATAGCAGCAACATCGTACCCATCTGGTTTCCGTATGCCTCACTTGTCAAAGTTCAATGGGGACAGAGACCCATCGGACCATCTAGGGATGTTCAACACCCTAATGATGGTCCACAACATTGGCCCCGAGCTGAGATGTTTAATCTTCCCTTCCACACTGACTGGACCTGCCAGGCAGTGGTTCAAGCAAAGTAAAAGACAGTCAATTAGCTCGTGGAAGACTTTCTCAGCATATTTCAAAAGGGCATTCCGAGCCTCCTAGGCCTCCCGTGTTCAAGCTGACTCCCTGGCTAACGTAAGAGAGCAACCCGGTGAGACTCTAAAGGCCTACTTGAGCAGATTTGCGAACGTCGCTGCTCGGGCCAGAGACGCAGATGATAGCTCCAAACTCATGGCCATGAGAACTGGAATCCTCGTCGGAGGAGATCTCTGGAAGGATATACAAAGGAAGGGAGTCAGCTCGGTTAACGAATTCCTTAACAGGGCCCAAGAATGGATAAACTTGGAGGAAGCTGAAGCCTCAGTTGCGGGAACCAGCCAGGTCCCCGAATAGCCCGCTGGAGTGGGGACGGAGGTCGTGGCAGTGACCCAGAACGTCACACAGAACAACCAGCTCGGTGGAGGCAAAAGAAAGGGTAATGGTGAGGGCAGCCAGCACGGCCAAAAGAAGAATAAGTCCATAGACAAGTTTAAGCCCGTCTTCGCGACTTATACCGAGCTCACCCAGTCTAGGGAGAATATCTTCCTAGCTAACTCTGCTCGAGTCCCTTGGAAAAGGCCGGAGCCATTAAAGCACCACAAGGGGAAGAGAGACGCCTCCAAGTTTTGCCACTTTCACAACGATGTCGGCCACAACACCGACGATTGTAGGCATTTAAAAGATGAGATCGAGACTTTCATTCGAGCCGGCCCTTTGGCTCAATATGCACGGAACAGGGTCCCAGCAAGTCGACCTGCTCCGGAAATCTCGGCCAGTCAGCCCGGGTCTCGAGTAGACCAAGATGTTCCTCCTCCTGTGGTAGAAGGAGAGATATCCACCATCTCTGGAGGTCCACACATGGTCGGCACGAGCAGAGGCGCCCAGAAGAGATACGTGAACGAACTAAAGGCTCATAACGGAGTGGAGTTCGTTCCGAAGCAGCGCCTGCCAAAGTAGCAGCGATTGGAGAAGCAACCAATCATTTTTACAGAGGAAGATGCGGGCCATGTCCAGTTCCCTCACAATGACCCTCTGGTCGTAGCAGTCCAGCTCGCCAACCGGAGAGTGAGGCGGATACTGATAGACAACGGGAGTTCGGTGAACCTCCTATTCCGATCCACCTTAGAGAAGATGGGTTTGACTGTCGCCGAGCTGAAGGCGACCTCCATGATGTTGTATGGTTTTTCGGGAGAAGGTTCAGCAGCGATAGGGACGATCGAGTTGGTGATCACCCTAGGCGAAGGATCTCAGACAGTCTCCAAGATCCTCGAGTTCGTGGTCATTGACTGCTCCGCTGCCTACAACGCCATTTTGGGGCGGCCTATGCTCATAGCCTTTGAGGCCGTCACGTCCATTCGCCACCTCGCGATGAAATTCCCTACTTCGACGGGAATCTGCACTATCCATGGTGATCAGCTCGCTGCCAGGGAATGCTACAGCATTTCCATGAAGGGAAAGTCTAAACCTGGGCAGCTGGCAATGGCCATCCAAGGTGAAGAGGAATCTCGGGAACCCTCGGTGGATCCTGAGATTGAAAAACCTCAAAGCGCCGAGGGGGAAAATGTCGACTTAAGTGAGGACATTGACCCCCGAATAGGCGAGGACAGATCCGAACTCCAGGCGATTGAGGAGCTCGAGGAGGTGAACCTTGATTCGCAAAATCCGTCACGAATGGTCAGGCTCGGGAAAAACCTCTGTAGCAAGAGGAAGGCGGAGCTGACCAAGTTTCTGCAAGACAACCTGGACGTGTTTGCCTGGTCCCACGAGGACATGGTGGGAATCAACCCCACTGTCATCATGCATACACTTCATCTAGAAAAAACGTTCCTGCCAAGTCCCAGAAGCAAAGGCGTTTAGGAACAACTCGAGCTGAAGCCCTAGAGGAAGAGGTAGACCGACTCAAGAAATGCGGCTTTATCCGTGAAGCCAAGTTTCCAATATGGGTCGCCAACCCCGTGCTGGTCCCGAAGCCTAACGGGAAATGGCGGACCTGTCGATTTCTCCGACCTGAATAAAGCCTGCCCCAAGGATTGCTTCCCATTGCCCAGAATCGACCAGTTGGTGGATGCCACGGTGGGGCACGAGCTCATGTCCTTTATGGACGCGTACTCAGGCTACAATCAGATCGTGATGAATCCGGCAGACCAGGAGCACACCAGCTTCATGACCCCAACTAACGTCTATTGTTACAAGGTCATGCCGTTCGGTCTGAAGAACGCCGGAGCTACCTACCAAAGGCTAGTAAATAGGATGTTCGCAGACTAGATCGGAAAAAAGATGGAAGTGTACGTTGATGACATGCTAGTCAAGTCAAAGATTGCCGATATCCATGTTTCCGACCTGGAAGAATGTTTTAAGATACTACGGGAATATGGCATGAGGCTAAATCCACAGAAATGCACTTTCGGAGTCGCGTCAGGGAAGTTCCTGGGGTTCATAGTCCATACCCGAGGAATCGAGGCAAACCCCGACAAGATCAGATCACTGCTCGAACTTCCTTCGCCCAGGTCACGAAAAGATGTCTAAGGCCTGACCGGAAGAGTGGCAGCCCTCAACCGATTTATTTCCAAGTCCATCGATAAGTGTTTGCCATTCTACAACCTGCTCCGAGGAAACAAGAAGTTTGAATGGACAGTAGAATGCGAAAGAGCATTCCTCGACCTGAAGGCACATCTGGCCAAGCCGCCTGTACTGTCCAAGCCCAAAGCAGGAGAGCCTCTTTTTCTCTACATGGCAGTCACTGAGGACGCAACAAGTGCCGTTCTGGTTCTAGAAGAGGACCAAATTCAGAAGCCGGTCTACTACATTAGCAAAATACTTCTTGGAGTTGAGTCCCGATACCCGTTGATGGAGAAATTGGCGTTCTGCCTCATCACGGCCTCTCGAAAGCTCAGGCCGTACTTCCAGTCCCACTCGATTCACGTCATGACCGATGAACCTTTAAGGTAGGTTTTGCAAAAACCTGAAGCATCGGGACGTTTGTTAAAGTGGGCCATCGAGCTTAGTCAGTTCGAGATCCTGTACACTCCTCGAACTTCCATAAAAAGTCAGGCCCTGGCCGATTTCATGGCAGAATGCACGGGATTCCAGGAGGACCTCGCAGAAAACTCACCCCAAAACAGCTCGCCCCTGGCTTCGTGGAGAATCTTTGTGGATGGTTCATCCAACGAGAACAGCTCCGGAGCTGGAATCATTCTGATATCCCCTGAGGGACATAGATTCCACTCGGCGCTAAGATTCGGATTCAAAGCCTCCAACAACGAGGCCGAATACGAAGCTTTGCTGGCAGGACTGAGGATAGCTCAGGAGTTAAAGGCGAGCTCCGTCCAATGCTTCAGTGACTCCCAGCTCGTGGTAAACCAGGTTCTGGGTGAATATCAAGCACAGGGACCCAAGATGGCCGCCTATCTGGCGAAGGTAAAAGTTGAGCTGTCCGCGTTTGAGCGAGGCTCGATCGAACAGATACCTCGGGAGCATAACGCTAACGCATACGCTCTTGCCAAGCTCGCCACCTCTGGGGAAACGGAGACCTTGGGGCTAGTACCAGTCAAATTCTTGGAGAAACCAAGCGTAGAAGATGTCAGGACGGAGGTCGAGATGATCGATGCCAGGCCGACCTGGATGACCCCCATCCTTGAATACCTCGTCGAGGGCAAGCTACCTGAAGGACGTAACGATGCACGGCGAGTCCTGTACCAAGCTCCTAGATATACGGTAGTTGATGGGGTGTTGTACCGACGTTGGCACTCCCTACCTCTCCTCCGGTGTGTTCTTCCAGGCGAAGCAAAGTCCATCCTGCGGGAAGTGCACGAAGGATTTTGCGGAGACCACACTGGGGGGCAAAGCTTGGCCTTAAAGGTCCTGAGGCAAGGATATTACTGGCCAACTCTGTCCAAAAACTCGATCTCGTACGTGAAGAAGTGCGACAAGGCCAGCGGTTCTCTGTAGTTGTCCGAGCTCCTCCAGTCGAGCTGAAGATGATCTCATCCCCATGGCCATTTACCGTTTGGGGGATAGACTTGGTTGGCGCCCTCTCCACTGGAAAAGGTGGGGTCCGTTACGCCGTGGTAGCCATCGACTACTTCACTAAGTGGGCTGAGGCAGAACCTTTGGCAACGATAACGTCCAAAAAAGTGCTTGACTTCGTGGTTAAGAGCATTATCTACCGGTTCGACCTGCCTAAGAAGATCGTTTCCGACAACGGCACTCAGTTCGACAGCGACCTGTTCACCGAGTTTTGTGAAAGATACGGAATCGTAAAAAGTTTCTCCTCCGTGGCCTATCCTCAGGCTAATGGCCAGGTCGAAGCTGTCAACAAGACCCTAAAGGCGAGCCTCAAGAAGAGATTAGACGAAACGAAGGGGGTCTGGCCAGAACAGCTCCCCCAGGTCCTATGGGCATACCGGACCTCGCATCGGACTCCTACGGGTCATACTCCCTTTTCCCTAACCTTTGGGAGTGAGGCAGTCCTCCCCGTGGAAGTTAAAGTGCGTTCGCATAGAGTCCAATCTTACGACCAAGTTCGAAACCACGAGCTCCTGTGCAATTCCCTCGATTTAGTTGATGAAAGGCGAGAGGATTCACAACTCCAGCTCGCCCATTATCAGCAGAAAATTACTCGCTACTTCAACACCAAAGTTAAAAAGCGCGCCTTTAGCTTTGGCGACTTGGTCCTAAGGAGAGTTTTCCTAGCCGGGAAAGATCCCAAAGATGGAGTTTTGGGACCAAACTGGGAAGGACCATACCGGGTCATCGAAGTCATTAAGGAGGGAACTTATAAGTTAGCTCGACTTGATGGAGGGGCGGTCCCGCGCACTTGGAATGCCATCCACTTAAAGAAATATTATCAATAATTCACCTGTAAGGCTTGGAAGGCCACTTTTTATGTATTAATGAGAATCATTTTTTATGTATGTTTGCAAGAGTAACCTAAAGTAACCATGAAAGACCCTTTCCCAGTTACTTGGGGGGCATATGGTACCCGGTTATAACCAGGGCTCCTTAATGACTTAGAAGTTGATTCATATCGATCGACCGCTGTTTTTCTTAAAAAACACGAGATATTGATAAGGATTAACGCTAGCTAAGTCCTATCCTGGTTTTAACCGGGTCATAAAACTTAGAAGTTAATTTAAATCTATTGATCATTGTTCTTCCTAAAGAGCTCGAGATATGGATAAAAGTTAACACGAACTAAGTTTTCAAAATAAGTTCCTGGTCATAACCGGGTCATAAAACTTAGAAGTTAATTTAAATCTATTGATCGTTGTTCTTCCTAAAGAGCTCGAGATATGGATAAAAGTTAACACGAACTAAGTTTTCAAAATAAGTTCCTGGTCATAACCGGGTCTTAAAACTTAGAAGTTAATTTGAATCTATTGATCGTTGTTCTTCCTAAAGAGCTCGAGATATGGATAAAAGTTAACACGAACTAAGTTTTCAAAATAAGTTCCTGGTCATAACCGGGTCATAAAACTTAGAAGTTAATTTAAATCTATTGATCGTTGTTCTTCCTAAAGAGCTCGAGATATTGATAAAAGTTAACACGAACTAAGTTTTCAAAATAAGTTCCTGGTCATAACCGGGTCATAAAACTTAGAAGTTAATTTAAATCTATTGATCGTTGTTCCTCCTAAAGAGCTCGAGATATGGATAAAAGTTAACATGAACTAAGTTTTCAAAATAAGTTCCTGGTCATAACCGGGTCATAAAACTTAGAAGTTAATTTAAATCTATTGATCGTTGTTCTTCCTAAAGAGGTCGAGATATGGATAAAAGTTAACATGAACTAAGTTTTCAAAATAAGTTCCTGGTCATAACCGGGTCGTGAAACTTAGAAGTTAATTTAGACCTATTGATCGTTGTTCTTCCTAAAGAGCTCGAGATATGGATAACGGTTAACGCAATCTAAGTTTCTCAAAAAAAAAAAAAATTGTAACCAAAGTGCGCAAGGACAAGAAAGAGGATCAATTAAAAACATAAAACCAAATTATCTCGAGGTGGAAGCACCTCATGCAAAGGTTACACAAAAAAATATATAATAGTGAAGGGCACAAGAGAGGAAAAGCCCTAAGCTCCGCTAGGTGGCCCCTTGGAGGTCGCCGTCTCGCCTTGCTCAGCTACGCCAGAGCCTTCCCCGACCTCGGAGGGCGCTTCTTTATCGAGGCGAGCCTGGAACTTCACCAGCAGACGCTCCCAAAGACTCGCTGACAGGAAGGAGTAGTCAGCATCCGGGTTGTAGGCCCAACAATGATAGAACAGGTCTTCTAAGGCCTTTTCCGAAGTTGCCTGCTCGACCTCCAAGGCGGCCTTGGCCTCAACCTTCGTGGTATCTAGGTCTGTCCGCGAGGTGGTGAGGGAGGTCTCGAGCTCTTGAACCTTCGAGCGGGTCTTCTCCAACTCGGCCTGCGAGGTCGCCAAGGCATCCTTAGCCGCCTGTAGAGAGGTCTGGTGCTCGTTCCTCATATCCTCGAGCTGAGTTTTGGCCTTGGCGATACTCCACTGAAGAGCAACGACGCCCTGCGAGAAATGAGAGATAAATTGCCTTAGGAAAAAATAGGGCAAAGTGTAATACTAAAAAGTCATAAAAGGGTGAGTCAGCTTACCGTTAGGGTCATGCCCATTGAAGACTCCATCACGCCCACTGGGCTCATTGTCTCAATGGCCCGGAGCTCCTTCTCGGTGAACTTGTATATGTGGCTGACGGCGTAGTTCGCCGACTCATACACCGTTCCCCGGAAGGCCTCTGGGATCTTCTCCAGGTCCTGGGGGTTGACTGGGATGCGTACCTCGGGGGGTACAATCGCGGAAGCCCCGGCCTCCGTTCCTGCATCCCGGGCGGTGATAGGAGCTCGCGGAGGAGGTGGGGGCATGTTACTCCCACCAGTAGCAGGAGGATTAGTTCCCGCGACCTGAGCGGCGGGGGGCTGCTCCTTTTCCTTTGCAAGAGATTTAGTGGGAGTTCCGGCAGTTTTCTTCAAGATCCGGGGCTTCTTCATCTTTGGCCCAGAGGCCCCGACAAACGCACCTCGATGGCTCTCTTCGGGCTGAGACATCTCTTCTGTCAAAGCAAAAACATGGTTAGTACGAGATTTAGCAATCATACAGAAACAAAAACAAAGGGGGAAAGAGTAATTAAAGTACACGCATACTAAAGGAAGCCCTACCCCCCGGGCTAGAAGAAGGACCTATGGTTACGACCATCGGTTCCGGAGTTTCTGCGGGAGAGTCTAAGTCAATTATTTCCCGAACTGGAGCAGGTTCTGGATCCGACTCTGGTTCCGGGCTGGATTCTTCTACATATTGCCTAAGTCCCGGAGCCACGACACCTCTCCTGAGGGATGGCCAGGACCTAAGGTTGGTCCCGTACTCCTCGAATAGGATCGACCTAAAGGACGAGGTGCTATCTACGACTACGGTACCCCTAGGTCGGCTATCTTGATAGTCCAGCACGAGCTGGTCGACGCAGTGGAGCAGGGTTGTGTCCAGATCCGGATCACTTCTGTGGCGATGGACGAGCTATCTGGGGTTGAACCTAGCTAGCCAGGGGTAGGCAATGGCCCTATCTAAGTTCCTAAACATATAAAGGTTACCTTGGCCAGAAGGACCCGTGGTTGCTCCGGACTGGGTCCTCTCCTCGTTTGTTATCTGGGCGACCTCCAACGCCCGCTTCCTGTTCCTCACAAGTGGAGTCTCGTCCTCCTCGTCCCCGTCCATCGCGACCTCCTCCACGATGATGGGCCTAGAAGTACGAGTTGGGGGAAGCCCCCGAGGCCTCCTTAGATTCAAAGTCTGATTTGGGAAAATCAGCTTACAGGCCACCATCGTTTCGTCCGTCACGAGCACTCGGTAGTCCTTCTCACTGGAGGGCAAGCCCGCCAGTGTCTCGTATTGACCCCCGAGGGTCGCAGATTTCTCTGTCCTCGTGAAGATAGCTGCAGGATTGATCTAAGTCAGATAGGGACACATGAATTGTATGAAACTTAACTTCCGAGCTAAAGATAAAAAACACTTATGAGGACGGTTGAAGTAATGGAGCTCGCAGTTCCTGAACCCCGTCGACATAAAGACTTGATCTTTAAAGTCATTGGGGTGGCTGGGCAGCTCAGGTTAGATTGTAAAACCCATCGCCTCGCCCCCGCTGTTTCGGGCTGGCCTTGAGCCAGAAGAAATACAAAATATCTGCAGGAGTGGGGACCTCCCACTCGTGCTTCAAAAATAAGTATCTCAACCCCACCAACAACCGATAAGAGTTGGGGGGGAGCTGGAAGGGGGCCAACTTCACATAATTCAGGAAGTCAGCGAAATACTGATCCAATGGCAGGAAGGCCCCCGCCTTAAAATGCTCGTCGCTCCAGGCCGCGAACGATTCATCGAGTGGCGCGCAGCTCCACTCGCCCTCTGCGGGAGGTCGGGCCACTATAGATGCCTTCCCCAGCGCGATGTTGTGGGAGAGGAAGATTTTGTTGATCTTCGCCTGGTCGGTGATCTTTGAGACGATCCTCTCTGCCTCAAAGAACGTGTCAGGAGCCACCTCGAGCTCCTGCTCCACTGCCGGCCCAAAGCTGGGGATCGGAGAGTCCGGCATCACCGATTTTCCTTTGTCCGGCTGAGAGGCCGAGCTGCCGACTGTCTTCTTTGGAGCGTTCCTCTTCGGTGCCATCTGGTCACCTAACGAACAAAAGAAAAGATTTCAGAAAAGGCGACCTAAGCATAGGGAAGAATCAAATTGTTCTTTACACGAGCTGAGGTAAGCCCAGCCCGTGGAGAGTGAGACCACGCGGTTCAATGAACACGCGCCTGTTCTCCCAACAGATCCTCGATTACTCAGAATTCGTGTGTCAGGAGGGTCAGATTAAATTTTTTCCTTGGAGGGAAAGTTCCAATTGGCATGAAAGGCAAAACCGCCTGTGAAACGTATCCCCTAAGCTACCCGGTTTTGCACCCAAAATATGTCAAAAATCCTACCCAGAAATCGTCCCCAGAAAAGGCATCCTGTAAACCATACTCTTAAGTGATTTCCTATAGCAAAAATACCCTAACCTAAAAGGCTTTCACCCTTCACTCCCACAAAAAACCAGTAAACCCTTGCATGTGACTATAGTAAATATTTACCTAAGCCACAGTGAAAAATATTTTCAAAACACGCATGATCAGGAGACTTACAGGGTATTTGATTGGAAGGAGGATGAAGGTGTCGCCTAGGTGGGAGCTTCACCTGAGTATTTGTCCAAAGATTTGAAGGAGTCCTCACGTTAGAGCTTCCTAAACGCTGAGTGTAACAGCCGCAGAGAAGAGGGTTTTGTCCGAGATAAAGAGAGAAGAAGGAGAAAAGTTTTGAGAAATTTCGAATGAAAGGGTGGCCCGGGTGGCCCATGCGTGGGGTGGCCACCCCTTTTTATATACGTGAAGGGTCGAGTGTAGAGGGCCGTTGGATGGCCCTGATGAGGGATCTAAGGCCCTCAACTCGAAATACGGAACGACGGCTGGACATAGGCTAGGCCATTAAATGCGGTTCTTGTAAGATGTACTGTCACCCAACCACGATGTTCCACGTATCAGGCGCCTGCGTAAGAGGTGGAATATGAAGAGTTCATGGGGAAGCCTAAAATCCCCTACTGTGGTCTTACCCAACGTGGCATACCACGGGCAGGGGCTTGGGGGGCAGATGTACGCCCTGTTTTTCCCACGGGCTGATTAGCGAGCTGAGCTGCAGGCCTAATCATGGTTATCTTGTGGACGCCCCCGAAACCGGAGCTGGGTCATAAGATCATACCTCCTTAGCTCGAGGTAATCTAAGGAGTCGCCTCTGGTTGCTTAAGGACAGAGTCCGGGCTCTGAAGACCGAAGGTCGAGTCAAGCATCTAGCCCGTAGTACGAGCTGGGGGTGAAGGCTCTGACCCTTTATAAAGTCAGCCACGCAAGGTAAACGTGCATATATCAGACATCACATGTTTGATATATCCCTGACTTCTCGGACACGCAGCAGGAACGTGCGTATTCAGACACCCACGATTGGGTTGGGCCATGCGGCCCATTATCTCCTTACCAATTGATTTGACCACACTTATGTGTCAGGTTTAGGAATTAATCATGAATGTCACAGAGTTGATATGATAGGTAAGAAGGTCACGGGATGACCTTCTTACCAACTCCTAGGTGCCTTCTCCTATAAATATGGAGACCCTGGGAGTTAAAAAGGGTTGGATTCTCTCTTGTAAGAAATACCCTGTAATCGTATACTCATAATATAGCAATAATATTGACTAGTGGAGTAGAAGGATTTTAACCTTCGAACCACTTAAAAAACGTGCCTTGAGTAGCCATTTCATTTTCCTAAGATCATATATTTGTTTCGGTTCAACTTTAAGCACTAATCCCTTTCTCTCTTTTTCTTAATTACCTGTTGGCGAAGAACCGCGTCAACAGGTGTCAACAAATATGATTACCCCTTTTAAACATAAATGATGATTTTTTTAATAAAAATAAAGATTATGTATTATATATTGTTATTATAATGATATTTTATAACATTTAAATTTATATTAATATAAGTATAAATATCCAATCTTGTATTAAATATTATTATAATAATATTTTATAATATTTGAATTTATATTAATATAATTAGTAAAAATTATGATTATATAATATTATCATAATAATATTTTATAACATTTAAATTTATATTAATATAATTATTAAATATCTAGTATTGTATTATATATTAATATAATAATGATATTTTATAATATTTGAATTTGAATTTAAATATATATTAATATAATTATTATATATGTAGTTTTATATTAAATATTATTATAATAGTGATATTTTATAATATTTGAATTTATTTTAATATAATTAATAAATATTTATTTTTAGTTAGTTTTAAAGGTATAATAATGATATTTTATAATATTTGAATTTATATTAATATAATTAATAAATATATATTTACTTAATTTTAAAGATATATTTCGTTAAATATTTAAAGTATTCAATTAAAGTTAACAAAAACAACGTGTCAAATTTGTGTTATGTACACATTTTTTACAAAAGAGATATGTTAACCTACTTATTCCATTGGAATAGAAAATATAAGTGTTTTATGATATATAAGAAAAAAAGTGTGAACGCCAGAGCATCATGATTTTCATTTGACTTGGACATATATACATTACACATGAAATTTGTAAAGGGAAATTTGATTTTTAATGCAATAAGTGATACTCCATTTGAAAAATACCCTATCCCTATAAGTCTCTCACTTTGGTCCTACTAATGCTGTTACTACCCAAAATACCCCTGGCATAATTTTCTCAAACTCTCCGTATTCTCTCCCAAAATACCCGAACCAAGCAAACTTTGAAATCGATAGGCCTCGATTGAATCCGTAGAACCCAACCTTCATTGTCTTCCACGAACACGAACAAGGGCTCCCAAAGGTCGAACTTGACGATCGGAGAAGGGGAAGGAGAAAACGTCGAGCAAGGCAACCAAATTTTTAGGAAACAACCTCAAAGAAAGCGAAGGTGAGGGATTTCATTTTTAATCTGCAATATGTGTATGTGCCTGGTTTTTTTTGTTGATTTTTGTTCATAGGATAAATCGGGGCTGGCAATGAAGAAATCTGGGTTTTTTTTTCTTCGATATTTTCATGAAACTCGATAGAAATTGATAGGACTCGATAGTATAGGATGAGGAATGGATTAGACTGTGCCTCGATAGGAATCGATAGGACTCGATGATACACGGCTTTGGGAATTTTAGAACCTACCTTGATAGGAATCGATAGGACTCGATAGGGACTCGATGATACACGACTTTGAGAATTTTAGAACCTACCTCGATAGGACTCGATGATACAAGGCTTTGTGAATTTTAGAACATAACTCGATATGAATCGATAGGACTCGATAAGACTCGATGATACACGACTTTGGGATTTTTAGGACCCACCTCGATAGGAATCGATAGGCCTCGATAGGACTCGATATGACTAGACTTTGGTTTTTTTGCCTTACCTCGATAGGCCTCGATAAGACTCGATAGTAACCCAATTATATTATTCTTTGTGATTTTGGAACCCACCTCAATAGGCATCGATAAGACTCGATAGAACTCGATTGTTTCTACCTCGATAGTAACTGCCTTACTAGATTGTTTTACATTTTTAACATTTTTTTTGTTTTTTTTCCAGATGCCTGAACTTATTGTGTCGTTGGAGAAACACTTTCCTGGCCGTGTGACTTATAGGGGTAGTGCCTACTTGGATACCCTTATAGAGCAGTTTAAGAGGCATGGTCTTATTGAAAGGGCACAGGCATGCCCGTTGGGACAATTCTTTAAGGCAAAACCGTTTAGTTTTTCTGGGGTTCTGCTGCATCAACTAATGTTGCGTAAGGTAGAAAGTAAGAAGCCTGAAGAGGGTCAGTTCTTCCCGGGCAACACTCTGTGTAGATATGGTATTACAGAGTTTGCCCTAGTTACCGGGCTAAATTTTGGGAAATCACCGTCCCCAGATGAATTGAAAGAGCATCTTTCAAGTGATTGGATTATCCAGGAATATTTTAATGGTGATTCGAACGTTAGTTTTGGTCAGTTGGAAGATGCGTTGAAGGCCTCCACAAACCCAGAAGATGCATTTAAGCTGGGTTTGTGCTATTTGATAGAGGGGGTACTGAATGCCCCAGAGAAGACAACAACGATATGGGGAGATTCCCTGAGGATGGTTGAGGATATTGATTACTTTTTCAAGTATCCTTGGGGGAAGTTGTCATTTAAGAAGGTTAGCAAATGCCTTCAAAAGGACATGAAGAAGCAATTGAAACACTATGAGGAGAAGAAGAAAGAGGGGTCAAGCAAAAAATAGAAGGAGGCGAAGTATAGTTTCACTTGCTATGCACTCGCGCTTCTTTACTGGGCTTTTGAGGCCATGCCTTCTCTCAGGAGTAAGTTCAGTGAGAACAGTGGGAATCAGATTCCCAGGATGCTCAGCTGGGCTACGAAGACTGATATCACTATTTCGACAGCTTTGTTGGCTCCTATATTTGCCAATCGTCAAGTACGTTCCATTTTATCTTGTTAAATGTCACAAATTAATTGATTAACAATTTATTTTATTAAAGTTTTTCTGACACATGTTATTCAACTATGCAGTTAGTGGTATTTTCCATGCTGAAGCCACGTCCCGGTGAGGTAGTCTACTACAATAGCCTCCCAGAAGTTGATTCCAGGTTATTCCCTGAGTAGGAGGCTGGGACTGCAGTGGATGAAGTAGTGGTACCTGAGAAGGAGGCAGAGAAGCTAGCAAAAATTGCAAAGGAAGCCTCCATTTTTATGAGGATGTCCCGAGGGTTGATGAGGGCACTTCACAGGCCTGTGCAGCTTCATCTAGTCAGGTTGCCCAGCCTGATTATGAGCAACTTCTGCAGAGGGTTGAGGAAGGCCAGGCAACCTTACTACAGAATCAGACCACGATCATGGCTCATCAGACCACGATCATGGCTCAGTTGGCGCAGGTGCTTTCATTGGTCTCAAGTCGATCCATCGACGTAAAATAAGATATAGAGTTTAATATCTTGCCTGCAGACTACGAGCGCGGTGATCAACCCTCCACTCCACAAGCCAAGACATCTGTAGCTCCCAGTGATGCTGACAGTCCCAGTGTGCGAGTACCGCAGCCCGAGGAGGCAGCTGGCCTTGTAGTTGTCAGGAAGAAACGCAGGCCCAAGCGTTTTGATGACTTCACCGACCCAACAAAGAAGGCCAGACTAGATAAACAGGGGCTAGTTGCTGAACCACTGAGGAAGTGTGATCCACAGCAGGAGAAGAGCTTCCATAGGTGGATCATTGGGAAGATCGACAATAAGAGGGACCGCAACGTGTATACTGGGACGCACGGTGTGGCATGGTTCTTACAGTTGCACACAATCCAGACTTGGCTTTGGGATTCTGTATGTAAATTACATTCATGTTTTCAATTCAATCTTAAAATATATTGATGGTACTAACAAATTTTTATGTTTTTTTAGCATATTGATGCTGCTTTGCACATGCTACGCCGCCGACGCCACTTTTACCATGCTGCATTTCGGCAGGATGTTGCGATCATGAACACCACCTTCCCCCAGGTGTGCCTAGGTCGTTGGAATCATTTTAGAGAGACCGACACTAAGTATACATGGGACGACGATGTGCTGAGAATGTTGAAGGGTGATGATAATCAATTCCTTGTATCATGGCAAAATGTGAGTGAAGTATATTTTTCCTTGCACGTCGAGAAAGCCGCACATTGGATCGACATTGAAGTCTCCATTCCAACGTGGTGCATCAACGTTTATGATTCCAACCATAGCGTGCTCAGTCCCGCTCTGATGGAGGAAGCGATCAAGCCTTGGTGCTTATTGTTGCCTTCGTTGTTATGGTGTTCTGGCATGTTTGACGACCACGAGGACCTCTAGGTATATCCTGAGCAGAATGTAAAGCCTTTCTCATATTGTCATATTCCTCCAGAGGAGTGTCCTTAGACTAAGACAAGGTATTCCCCTATTTAATTAGTGGATTTTGAAATTTGAAAATTAAAGTTATTTTTATCTTTTATTGACACAAAATCGATTATATGCAGTGGGGATTGTGGTATGTTTCCATCAAACATATCGAGCATCTGGTTGCCAGGCTACCACTCGATACTGTTATCGATGAGAACATCCAGCATTTCAGGACCAAGTGGTGTGTGGACCTGTTCTATCAGAATTTGGCCCCGTGATGCTCTTTACATTTTTGTCTTACACATCTTGTATAGTATACCATATAGTTAGTTTTGAATATTATTTTTTTCCAAACAATATTTTTTGAAAAAGTTATTAAATAAAAAAATATTAAATTCACATAATGTGTCTGCCTTGACATCCAAACACACAAAGTATTAGACGAAGTATTCCATATGATAAATGCAACAAAATCAATTAAATAATTACATAACGTAATATTTTAAATCCTAGCCTTACATGACTTCCTATTGTGTCCACTACCACCACATCTGCTACACTTACGTGGCTTGACAATCTTTTCCCCGCGTGAAGCATAGCGATTTGTCTTTCGCCTTCCCACTTTCTGTTTCCTGGGCCTTCCTACAGGGGTTTTCTCAACGGGGACACCGACAACCGTATCTCTGATGTGATCAGGGATTACCCATTCATCCTCGTTCCCAACAGGGTAAATAGTATCTTTATAAGTGTCCTTCAATGCCTCAATTTTATAGTAAGGGGAACACAATGAGTAAATGTTTATGCTTCTTTTTCTGGCTGCAGCAAAAGCATGTATAGGGTATCCCAATGGTTTGGAACATGCCACAAGAGCATGATTTTGTGGCCAAGTTCACCTCACCATCACCATTACCATCGACCACAAGAAATTCATGATGACCAAGGACTTGGACATCTAAAAAGATTGCTTTATCACCTATTTGCTTCAAATCATTTTCCATCTCAGGTGATAACACTGTTGTTGCTTTTGCAGCTCTTTCACGTCTATCTGTAAACCAAGACTGAAGAGTGAATCTTATGAATTCAAGAAACGTGGCGACTGGAAAGCTCCTTGCCTCCTTGGTCTTATTGTTAAAGCTTTCTGCGTAGTTACTCGTCATGATATTGTATCGGTTACTAGGAAAATAAGCACTACTCCACCTTTCAAAGCCAATTCCCTCTAGATATTGAGCAATGGGCAGATCAATTACCTTAATCTTGTCAAAGAACTTGTGAAATTCCGTTCTTCGAAATGCGTACGTTGCACACCCCATGATGTCTTGCACGTGGTCAGTTTTGAATTTTGCCACAACATTCATACAGATATGATGGTAACATGCACCGTGATACGCATCTGGGAACACAAGCTCCAAAGCATGATTAATGCTTTTATGCCTGTCCGATACAAAAGCAAGGTTCTTAACGTCCCCTATGGCTTCCTTCAATTTTCTCATGAAATAAGTCCAAGAGTTATGGTTCTCACTGTCCACCAATGCACACGTAATTTGAAACAACTGGTTGTTTGCATCCAACGCAACAGCACAGAGCATGTGGCCACCATACTTATTCTTCAAGAATGTGCCATCCACACAAATTACAGGACGACAGTACTGGAAACCACACCTAGAAACACCGAGGGAAAAGAAGCAATACAAGAAACGACCATCTTCTGCTACAAAATCAGTAATTGTACCTGGGTTCTTATGCTCCAACTGACACAGGTATCCAGGTAACTTGGAGTATGATTCCTCAGGTGTCCCTCTGACATACATAAGAGCCTTTTCTCTGCATCTCCACGCCTTCTCATAGCTCATTCCAACCCAAAAATGGTGCTTCATGTCCTCCCTTATGTTGTTTGCCATGTACCGAGTACCATCGGTAGAAAATTTCCTCTTGATTAGGTGCCCAACAACCCATGGTGATGCTTGACGGTGGTCCTTATCTCGAATTTCTTGTGAGCAAGTGTGTACTTCGTTGTATACAGTAATCTCGAACATTTCAGATCGCATTTTTTTCTTACCCCTTAATCTCCAACCACAATCAGGATCCTTGCAGGTAATGTACCACACATCAGTCCTAGATTTCTTCACCATAAACTCAAAATTATTCTTCATCGCAAATATGGATGCTTTGGTTTTCAATTCAAGCTTGTTCTGAAAGAACTTCCCAAGGTGCAATTCTCCTGAAGCTTTGCTGGTTGAGTAATGATGTTGATGCAAGGCCTCTATATCCTCTTTGGTGAACATGGGAGCACTCCATGTTCTACGATCTTCACCTAAGTCTAATGGAGAACTCCATATAAAACTATCATCAGTTCTACTTGGACCTGGACGACTACTGCTGATCCCAGGTGTTTGCTGGTCTTCTATTCTGCGCTCCTCATCTACCATAACATCTGAACTCTGTGTTGGAAAATCTTCCCTAACATCTGGCCCACCAAGATCTATTGCATCAGCAACAGGATTGTCGTTGACATAACGTTTGTAGCCATAGGGATCGTAATCCGCCGTGTCATGCACATATGAAGGATCTCTAACCGGGATATCATCATGGACTATGACATCTGGATTTGTCTCGGGAACACATGTTCCAACATCACCTTGAGTTCCTTTGAAACCATGACATGGAGGAGAAATGTTCTCTTCAAATCGAACTTCTTTATTAACGCTGGCAGAAGCCGATGCATTTCTTACACCTCCCTTCTTAATCAATGTGACACATAGAGGAATGAGCTTCTCTACAGATTTCGATGCTAACCCAATGAATAAACGCACATGCCTATCATTTTTTATAATGGTAGGTTTGACGGATTGTGATAGGCATGTGTACGGGACCACAATTTTCAAGTCATGCACACATTTATCCACTTCAAGCTCATCGTACAGAATGTCAAGCAGTTGCTCATATGTCACACCCTTCTCCACGGGCAGAACTTGATTTTCAGCATCTCTGAAAATCCAATCCCTATTTTTGAGTTCCCAAACACCATTGAATGCAACAAATACGGAAACAGTCGAATTTGCAAAAAAAATAAACAAAAAAAAAATGTCAAAAGGTTTAACTACAACATAAAACAGAAAATATCAATTTCTATCGATATATGTCGAGTCCTATCGAGGTCACACATATCGAGTACAGTCGAGGACTATCGAGGCAAGCAATCAAAATAAACTCTTATACACCTATCGAGTTTTATCGAGTACAATCGAGACAAACAATCCAATTAAACTCTTATACACCTATCGAGTTTTATCGAGTACAATCGATTACAATCGAGTTATTAAATCCAATTAAACTCTTATACACCTATCGAGTTTTATCGAGTACCATCGAGTTATTAATTCCAATTAAACTCTTATACTACACGTATCGAGTTTTATCGAGTACAATCGAGTTCCATCGAGTTATTAAATCCAATTAAACTCTTATACTACACGTATCGAGTTTTTTCGAGTACCATCGAGATACTAACATCCTAACACTATCGAGGCACGTCGAGGTCCATCGAGGACTATTGAGCCAGAATGCATGCAACACATCGAGACCTATCGAGTTTTATCGAAACTCATCGAGGCAGGAAAAAAAAAAAAAACGCACGAAGTATCCAAAATTCATTCCGTGAAAAATTGCAATAAAACATGACGGCATACACAGATCTGTTCGAAATAAGACAAGTAATGTAACCAGTCAAGTTTCCTCACTACATATAACAAATATATACTTACCCATATGATTTTTTCCCCTAGATCTGAAATCCATAATGAAGTTTCTTAACTTGAAAGGACTCACAACTTGCCCCTAGATCCGAAATGCAAATTAATGGTGGCTGGCTTTTTTTGTGTGCACGAGAGTTTGAGAGATAGAGAGGGAAATAAGAGAAAGAGAGTGAAGACTACGAGAAAAAGAGAGGGAAAATTATGCCAGAGGTATTTTGGGTAGTAACGGCATTAGTAGAACCAAAACGAGAGACTTATAGGGATAAGGTATTTTTCAAACGGAGTATGACTTATTGCATTAAAAATCAAATTTCCCTTTGTAAATCCAAATTCACACCTACTATTACTATTGTACCATTATTTATTATTTCACTTTTAAAATACTAACAATTAAAATATATATTATATCATTCTATATAAATTTCATATATCCTGAACTTTATTATTAATTTTATCATTTACTCTTGTATAAGAATATATATCGCTTAATTAGTATAATCACTTCAATGTTTTTTTTATCTAATATATGAAATAAAGATATATAATTGTTTTAACTCAATTTTGGACTCGGTGACATGACATTTGAAGATGACACGAGGCAACAAACGACATCAAACGTGGCATTGCAAAATCCTTGTTTGGCAAATATTCTTATACACCATTTATTTTATTTAATCATCATTTCTATGAATTAAAATTGGATTTTATGTGCTATAAAAATCGTGTATGACTCATTGCTGAGTTGACACAGTTTTAACTCTTATCTCTATCTAAAAGAATTCTTAATTAAAATTATTGAAGATATGATCTTATCATGTTGAGTGCATGCGTATTAAATCACATATTTTCAGGATAATAATTGATCTGAATGTGATTTATTTTTTCAAATGAATCTGGACTTAATTTTGCCCAAGTACAAAAATTGCCCAATCGAATGCTCAACGTGTCGAAACTGAATTAGATAGACTGGCAGATTGTTTCCTTATAAAGAAATTTGCAACTCATTTCCTTATTGCTCCAGATTTCAAGAGAGTCTCTTCAGACCATACAAACATCTATAAATAGATAGAAAGAGCTATTGGAAAGTCAAATCTCTTATCTTGTGATAAGGATAATGTATTTGATTCATTCTGACTGAGTATTTTTAGGGATTGAGTTATTCTGGATGAGAAAGATTCGAAAATGAAGTTGGTCAAGAAAAATGACCAAATTCGTTACTATCAGTCAAGACTGATGATAATGCTGACTTAGCAGTTTCCTGTTTTGTCGGAACAGAATCATCCTGGCTAACAGATTTCTTCAATCAAAGAAATTTGCAAATATTCTTGTATTAATTGCAAGATTTCAGAAGAGTTGACCTTGGATATTTTTCTCAGCTATAAATACCTTGGAAAAGACTTTGGAAAAATGGCATCCTCCATTTTGTATTTTGTAAACACTTGTTATTTTTTAGGAGTATTTCTTTGTAAATATTAAGTTGTTCACCTTAATCTTTGTGTGTATGTTGAGTGCACTTGTCCATATATCTATCTTGTTCCTTATAAACAATTGGTATTTCTTGTAAACGTGTTTCTAAGGATCTTTGGGAGAAGATTTCATCAAAGTCTCTCTTCGGGAGGAAGAGAGCACTCGCTATTCTTTGAAGGGATTTCTAGAAAATCAGTGTTTCATCAAAACCAGAATCGTAGAGAAGAGTACAACAAGATTGAGACAATAGTTTAAGAGAGAGTCTTACGATGTTTAAGTCAATGATTTTGTACACATTATTTATTTACTAAATGATTTATTCTCTGGGCATGACCCTGTGGATGTAGGTTATCCGAAAGGACTGAACCACGTAAAAATTATCATGTGTTGATTTTTACTTGTTTTTCCGTTTCTGTCTTAACAATCGTTTTAGTTGTGATAACAACTCTGGAATTAGTTTAAACAACTTAGTTAGTATTCTGTATGTAATTAAGTTGTTTTACTTTAATCACTTGGTAATCATAGAATATGAAATTTCAGTACCATTATTTTCATATTATTTCAAATTTAAAATACTAACAATTAAAATATATTTTATATCATTCTATATAAACTTTATATATCATGTACTTTATTATTAATTTTATCATTTACTCATGTATAAGAATATATATTGCATAATTAGTATAATTACTTCAATATTTTTTTTAATCTAATATATGAAATAAAGATATATAATTGTTTAACCCAATTTCAGACTCGATGACGTGGCTTTTGAAGATGACACGAGGCAGTAAACAACATCAAACGTTGATAGTTGGTTGAAATGAGATAGCTGCTCTAGGAGGCCATATTAGAACAAGGAGTCATAATTTGCTTGGCCTTAGTATCCTGCTTGAGAAGGAGCAAGTAGGTACAATCCATTGAGGCTGCTCGAAGACAGACCTTGCTCAATATACAAGATAATTTCACCCGAGGATCTGGAATTCACGAGATATTGTAAAATATCCTAAGATATTTATGTAACTGATATTTGAATTTATTTCTCCAATATTATTTGAATTTGTAATCACTTATAACAATCTCACACTACACGTGAAGGACCTAGATTGGCCCAAAGCCCAATAAGAGACTCTATAAATAGAGATCTCTTTCAGTCATTATCTCTAAGCTGAATTTGTGCGCACTTTACATACAAAACCCTACAAAATTGTATTTTTTCTCTCAGGCTTAAGAAACTCAGTTGAACCTTATTTCTTCTTGATCTGGAGTTTGAGACTTCTTTGATTAATAATAATAGTGCAAGTGGAAGTAGGTCATTACCAACTCTTGGGGCCGAACCACTATATAATTCTATGTTGTTTACTTGATTTCCGTTCGTTATAATTATTTTGATTCGTTTAAATTGATTCAATGTCGTTGACCCAAAATCTGGTCAACACTTAGGTGCTTTCATTGAGAGTTGAAATCCAAGATCCTAATTCGTTAGATCCATCTGAAATAATGGCTATCACTACTAGAAACCATAGTCGAGAGCCACAAAGGAGGAGCCTTAACACTGGACATCTTGATTGCCCCACGAGCAGTCAAATCCATCCTTTGTGCCTCTCTCATAAAATTCCTCCCCCTAACTTGCCTCCACCAACCACATTTGGGCATGATGAGCCCCATGTGGACTTAGGGGAAGATCTGGACCCCGACCTTGAACAGCTGAAAGGGGTCGTGGGACAGATGCAGAAACAATTCGCTGTCATGCATGAGAGTCAGGCAGCAGCTCAAGAAGCTATATTAGAAGCCCTCAATAAACAAAGACGAGATTTTCAAGCCTGGTTAGATTAAAGGCAACGAGGTGTAAAAACCCGTGTAACTTAAAAACCTCAGACCTTTATAACTACTAAGACAATAACTACTATCTTTTGGAGACATACATAAAATAATAAAACTTTATTATAGAAAATCTAAAATACAAGATCCCATTGTTTATACATAAAATCATAAATAAAACAAAACCTTTATTTAAATGTTCAAATACTAAATGTGGAAATCATAAATACATAATTAAAAGACTCAATTGTCAACGCCATCCTCGATCGATCCCATCGGTCCATTCGTGTAGTTCCTCACCCAATACACATGCCAAAGCCACCTAGGATCCGTCCAGCCTTCCATGCTCATTTACCTGCACAATCTAAATAAAAAGGAATGCGCCTAATGCAGTAAGGAAAAACTACTATAGCATAAACATAAAACATAAGACATAAACATAATACGTAAAAATGGACTACAATATTAATGACCATTAACTCATCACCATAGTATGTGATATAAACCGTTATAGTACTCTTGCTACTATTTGGAGGTAGGTTTAGACACAACTATAGTCTACGATAATGATAAAAAACTCGAGATTTGCTATCTAAGCAACCATATTTCCCAAGAGACTAAAAGACACACAAAAAAAAAAAAAAAAAAAAAACATACACACAAACACATAACACATAACACATAAAATATAACTTATTGCCCTTCTTCCCAAACCTCCTCACCCCCTTGAGTGGTGAGACTCTAAGGAAGACATAGTCTCCCACCTGGAACTCCACGTTCCTGTGCTTCGGATTCGCATAACTTCTCTGTCTACTCTGTGATGCAAGCATCCAAGCTCTGATCTTTCCAATGGCTTCATTGGTCCTCTGGATTGCCTCAAGACCCATGTATATGCACTCACCCATCTCATCCCAATGAATAGGTGATCTGCACTTCCTACCATACAACATCTGGCAATGAGCCACTCCTATGGTTGTCTGGTAGCTGTTGTTGTAGGAAAACTCTATCAAGGGTAAATATTTACCCCAGGACCCCTCAAAGTCCAATAAACATGCTCTCAGCATGTCCTCCAGTATCTGGATAGTCCTCTCAGACTGACCATCGATATGAGGATGATAGGCTGTACCAAACTTTAGCTGCGTGCCCACTGCCTTCTACAAACTTTCCCAAAACTTGGAAGTAAATGTGGGGTCCCGATTTAGACGATCGACCTTGGAGCTCCATGAAGACGTACTATCTCTTTGACATAGAGATCTGCGTACTGGTTAATGGTATAAGTCATCTTACTGGTGGAAAGTGAGCCGATTTGGTATATCTGTCTACAATCACCCACACCAAATTGTGCTGACCTACCGTCTTGGGCAATCCCACCACAAATTCCATTGTGATGTCTTCCCACTTTCCCTTTGGAATGTCCAAGGGCTGTAATAGCCCTACTGGTCTCTGATGTTCAGCTTTGATCTGCTGACACATTAGACACTTGGCTACATACTCAGTTACATCACCCTTCATCCCCCTGGTACATCTTCGTGGTGTCGGGATGCAAAGAATAAGGAGTGGTAGAGATTCATCCAGAATCTCTCGTCTAATAACAACATCCATCGAAACACAGATCCAACCTTTATATCTTAGCAAACCCATATCTGATACTGTATAGTCTCTAGCCACACTAGTTAGTACATCCTCCCTAATCTTCACCAATTGTGGCTCTTGTAACTGACTCTCCTTTATCCTTTCTAGAAGAGTAGACTGTAGGGTAATGTTGGCTAATTGGCCCACTACTAACTCAATCCCTGCTCTGGTCATTTCCTCTGCTAACTTCTTGGATATCTTCCTCACACTATAAAACTACCTCGAACCTCTCCGACTTAAGGCATCTGCCACCACATTGGCTTTCCCTGGATGATAAAGGATATCACAATCATAATCCTTCACTAGTTCCAACCAATGCCTCTGCCTCATATTCAAATCATTCTGAGTAAAGAAGTACTTGAGGCTCTTGTGGTCTGTATATATCTCACACTTCTCTCCATAAAGGTAATGCCTCCATACCTTTAATGCGAAGACCACTGTTGCTAACTCTAGATTATGGGTAGGATATCTCTGCTCATAATCTTTCAACTGGCGTGATGCATAAGCAATCACCTTCTCTGCCTGCATAAGGACACAACCTAACCCTTGTCTCGAAGCATCACAATAAACCATGAACTTCTCTTGATCTGTCGGAAGACTCAGGACTGGGGCAGAAATCAGATGCTGCTTTAACTCCTGGAAGTTGTTATCGCATCTGTTTGACCATGTATACTTCTGATTCTTACGTGTCAGTTCTATCAGTGGGGTAGCGATTTGTAATGACCCAAATTTCCTAATAAGGTTTAAGACCTTGATTAGGAGGCCGGGTGGGCCATAACTGATTTATTATGTCATTAAATGATTATATACATGTTTATGTGAATTATATTATTATATGATGATAAATGCATGCATATGGGTCTATTTTTCATTATAAGGACATTTTGGTAATTTGGCCCGTTGAGGGCATATTTGTATATTTTCATGCATGTTGGTGAATTATAGTAAGGCCACATCATAATGTGGATTTTTTTTGAGCTATTCGGCATGAGATAATCTTTGACAGCAAGTTATCGGTCTAGTCAAAACGGGTTAATTTCGGGGCTCAGGGTGAGTCTCGGGGTAATTTGAGGATTAGTACATTACCGAGAATTAAAGAGTAATGGGATATGATTTATTAGCATTTGAGAATATTGGGAATAACGGGAATTGGAGGGTGTTAATTATGATTAACTAGTTAGGCGGGAAATGACGATTTTGCCCTTGGTGGCTGTTTAGGGTTTTATTTAAGCTTGGGGGAATTTTGGTCTTTTTACCTTAAGGATATATATCACTTGAGAAGGTTGTAGAAAAATAGAACCAAAACAGATCCCCTTCCTTCATCCTCCCGTTCATCTTCTTCTCTCCTTCTTTCTTTGAATTTTTGAGAAGAGGAACTAAGCTAGGGAGTTGAACCTTGATGTTCTAGGGTTATGTTCCACCATTGAAGAGGGTTCCAAACTGAGCTCAAGGTAAGTTTCAAGCCATTATAACTCTGGTTTTACTCTGTTTTCTTATTGAGTTTTAGTTGGAATTTTGATTTTAAAGTTGAGTATTGATGGGAGTTTTTGGAAGGGTTGTTTGGGTTATGATGCCTGGGACATGTAGAGTAGATATTTGGGTTAATTTGGGGGTTTGGATGGAGTTTGGGGTCAATTACTTAAGGTTGGAAATGGAGAATTTGAAGGAGGAAGAACCAAGGCTATTTCAACCTGGTCCTAGCGCTTTAGCACCCAATGGAGGGTGCTACAGTGCTGTCCAGGGCCAGGCTGCTCTGGTTGTAGTGCTGGGGCGCTAGGGGGGCAGCAATATAGTGCTACCCTGCTTTTCGTGATTCACATTTTGAGCACTTTTGAGGGTTTTTGGCTTGAGGTTTCTAGTCCTAAGGTTCAGGATCGAATCTACTAACCGTTTGAGTACGATTCGAGGTTCCGAGAGTGAGGTTTAGGTTAAGAGCCTTTTGTTGTTGATTTCATTAATTGGATTCCATATTTGGTTATGAATAGGTGACCGCTAAGAGATCAATAGACTATGTTCGATATTATATGATAATATTAAGTTAATATCAGAAAATTCCAAAGTTTATCTATTTGGTCTTAATCTCATATTGGTATTGTGTCATGACCCACTACTCTAGACTTTTGGACCATTAACGAAACTATACATACAAATCCTTAATAAAACTTACATTTTCGAAAATACCATAACTTTGTTGGAAACTTGTAGAAATAAGAGTTACTTTCATAAAATAAAGTAGGATATGGGATCCCATTGTCTTAAAAACAAAACATAATTTAAAAATAAAGGAGTTACATAGAAAGTGCGAAAAAATTACACATAAACCCATAAATAAAATACTACATCCTCGAAATCGAACTCTCGACTCCTTGAATCCATTCACCATCGATACACAATCTCCAAGCATCCACGAACCTTACCGCCACTAATAGCTATATTCCTGTACATATAAACAAAAAGGAATGAGCCTAATGCCCAGCAAGGAAAATCTAACACATACTTCATATACATAAATTTCATAAGAAACATAAAGACATAACATAACACTTTATCATACACATACTATAATGGCCATTATTACTTGGGGTCCCATAGACTAAACAAGTCATATGCCCATGAGATTAGTGGGGTCCTACTAGCTAAGCAGGTCATATGCCCATAATCTATTTGGGGTCTTGTTAGTCATATGGGTCATATGCCCAAGCCTACAAACATACATATCATAACACTTATCATAACATAAGAAACATAAGATAACATATAAAACATATGAATTTCTATCCTATTTTCCTTACCAAAGTTACTGGGATGTGAGGACAGAGTTGGGACTTTTGGAACACTCCTAAAACCATATATAACAGGGTGAGTGGACTTGAAGAAAAAGAAATGAAAGGAATGGAAGGACTAAACCATTGAGAAACATTCTTACCAAAACCTTTTTACTCAAGAGCTTAGATTTCCTAACCAAAATAAAAATTAAGGTTAGAGGCTGAGTAGAAGACTATGAGAACTTAAAATAAAATAAGACCAAAGAACTAAGGTGTAGAAATACCTTGAAGACTTGTAGAGAAATCTAAACCTCGAACCGAAATACTATAGAACCTTACTTCCCAAGGTGTTTGATAAGCTTATGATGATCAAGCTTATGATTCCCCAACCCAGGTGTTTACACTCTCACACTCACTTAGCACTTGCAGCCTCTGAACTTAGAGCAAAAGATGAATAATGGCTGGGTACTAGGTCCTATTTATAGAGTTTAGGAATGAAAGGATCTTAATTTCACTTGAATAAAAATAATGGCTTTTTAGGTGAAAATAATTTGAATAATCGTTCAGCAGAGGCTGAAGACTCGTTCAAAAAGATGCTGGACTTATCAAGAGGTTGAATGGCTGAATGGAAAACGATTTCAAAATGTTTCAAAATATACTAAAGGAGGCGATATATCGCCCCCTGTAGGCGATATATCGCCTGGGCCAGTATGCTCGAGGCTGTCGTGCATCGTCTCGTGTTTTCCGTATCTACGTGCTGCGATATATCGCCCCCTATAGCTGCGATATATCGGCACATGCTGATTAATTAAACACGAAATTACACATTTTTAGCTAAGTTTGAATGGAGTAAACAGCCTTGACTAAGCCCTCAACGTATTCAAAGCTGCTGACTGACCTTATAGCATTCAAACTTTTACCCTTATTAAATTAAATCCTCAAAATACTTAATCCTTAATCATCCATACATAACATGTGCTTAAAATCCTATTGGTCCTTATCTAAACCTTATAGTATAATAAATATTATCCTTAATATCAGTCATATAATCAAACCTTAGGTTAACATTAATATTCTTAAACTATAGGTTAAACTTAGGAAATCTACAAGTACTACTATGAGTGTCCAAATAATTCCCGGTCTGAACCAAAAATCCACAGTTACAAAGATAATGCTATAAATACTATAATACTACTATCTAACTAGCTAAGTAAAGTTCTTGGACTCTACATATTGGAGGATTGAGATTAAGATAATAAACTTAAATAGTTCATAGTAAAATAAAGTTATGGAATCTTTAGATTAATTACTTTTACTACAGTCCACTAGTATTATGAATACATGTGACCTAGATCCGGGTTACTAGTGTAGTAGGACACTTTAGTGGAGGTACTTTGCATGCTGAGAGTATGTAGAGCTGGACTAGATGTGATTTGTTAATACTTTTTCAAACACTGTTTCATAGTATTAATCAAACAAATCAAACGATTTTCATATACACGATGATCTTAATTCTGAGGTTACTATGAACTCCTATATATGTCATCTGATCCTGTGGTTCATGCGTTAAGGTTTGTCAGAATTATCATACTAAGAACAATTGTTTTGGGGACTCAATGATGTATATGGCTGGGGACATAGTTTAACAGATATGGAATCTATACCTTCTTATAGATTGAATAATGGTTCCCTATTGGGATGACTTTTGGAACTGAAAAGGTTACGAGCGCTCACATTGCAAACTTGTTGTGACACAACCTTCACTAGTAAAGTTAATGGACTCTTGGAACAAGATATAGCTAAAAGGGTAAAATGATAATTTTATTCTCTTTTAATTATGAACCATTAATAGAGGATTAACGCTGAATGTAATGATTATATCAATGGAGACTTTATTCTTATTAAAGTACTCAATAACTATATGTCTATAATTATCAAGAGTTCAATCTCATATTTTTAGTGGAGTAATCATGAGATTAATAAATATGATTATTTAATCAAAGAGCTTTGATTAATAATGTAATATTTATTGGAGGTCCCCTGGGTGGCTCTATCAACACCATATCAAGGTAAGAGTTGATACAATAGTATAATAATTTGGGAATTTGAGAATAATTTTATTCTTCGGGTCAAGTATACAATTATATGATAATTGAGGTTGAATAATTAATTTAGAATTAATTATTAAATTAAAAAAATATATTTATTAATTTAAATATATAAAATTTCGAATTTCATATATATAAATAAATAAAATTTTGAAATTACTTATTTTATTTGAGTGGGAGAAAATAAAATTGGTAAGTCAAAAAATAGTTTTTGATTTATTAAATTTTAAAAGATGATAATAATGATGATTATCCATTTGAACTTTGAATTTAAAATTTAAAATTTAAAATATGGTTGTCATCTTTTCCTTAAAAAGATAAATGCCTTATTTTGTGGGAGATTGATTTAGTTAAATAATTAAATAAAAGAAAAATACGAAATCCCTGAAAAGGGAATAGCAGCACACATCTATCATAGTCCAAAGATTGTGCCATGCGTGTACCACTATACAGATATTGTATCTATTTAGTTTTTATTTTATTTATTTAATTATTTAACAATTTGAAAATGATTTTTTTTTTCCAAATATGGTAAGTTAGACATTTACCTAAAATCAAATCATATTATCATTATTATATTATTTTATATTACTATTATTATTAGGAATAATAAGGTAACATAAATCTCTATATATATGATATAGAAGAACAGAAAAACATAACAATAACAAAACAACACAATACAATACACAATTCATAATTCAGAATAGTTCTCAGAGTTTTTGTCAGACAAAACTCTCTCTCTCTCTCTCTCTTTCTTCTTCTATATTCTAGCCATTTTCAAACCATAATCCAAGTTCTCATGTGTTGAGAAATACTTGTGATTCCTAAAATACAAACTCATGCTCTCTATGTGCCCACAGACATCTTGAGGTGTAGAGAACACTCTAGAAGATCGTGGTTTGAGTTCTCAAAACTTTGGATAGGAAGATCGATAAAAATACAAAAAGACTCAAGGACACTTGATAGGTTTCAAGAGGTAAAAGTTTATGTTCTTAATTTTTTGTGTGTTTATATATCATATATAAATATATTGTATATTTATATATATATATATACATTTATTGCATGATTAATAGTATTGTATGATAATGTTTCTGGATTGTTTTCTTAGTCATATAAATTGTTTATATGATTATTGAATTTTATTTATGTTGATCTTCTGTTGTTTCATAATAAGAATAAAACAACAACGAGCCCACCACACATAAGTTTTCGTTGCGTGCTCTGATTGGTTTTCTAACAATTGGTACCAGAGCAGGTCATTAATCTATACATATTATTAATTGTTGTGTGGGATCATATGCATTTTTTATATTATATGTGACATATGTTTGAATAGATGGATGTTTGTTTTCATGATGATAGATTCTTAAGGGTTGTTTATTATGGTGCTTTTGGGTATAGGAATTGTTCTTAAATTTTCTAGATGAAATGTGTAACACATTTTGGGGCATAGGATTTTTGTATTTTTTTGTGTAAAAATTTTGGGTTGTAAAATTCTATCCCGAGCTTGAGCCTGAGCCCGAGCCCAAGATGATGCCTACACTCCAGCTGCACACCCAGCCAGACTTGCCCTTGCAGCCGTGCCCCTGCGCCCCGTCGCCTCCCTGCGCCCTTGCCGCGGCCCTTGCGCGTGCCTCCCTGCTGCCCAGCCACCGCGCCTTCTGCGCACCTCAGCCGTGGGCCGCCCCACTCCCACGTCGGACTACCCCTGACCACAGCCCTTTGGTACAACACCTAATGTGTTGTTACCATAAACATATTTTTAATTATTCATTTCATTAAAAATCAGAAATTGAATTTAAATGGTTTTAATTTGGTAATTTCTATAATTGAAATAATGGTGACTTCCATAATTAGAATTGTTTTAATTAAAATATCCAAAATTAAAATTATCTTGAATTTTAATTTATTAAAATTAAATTGTTTAATTTTATCTTTTGAATTAAATCAGCCAGATTCAAATTGGGCCTTAGAAACTTTTGGGTGTTAAAACCAAAAGTTTAATTATTTTAAAAGTTTGTTTAAAATAATTAAAAAGTTGTATAATTCAAAACAGATATGGAAAAAGGGGTAGTATTGGCTCAAAATACTATATCTCAAGGTTGAAGATCAAAGTGCTCTTCATCAAGCCTTAGTTAGTATAGGTTACATTTTTTTTCATGTATATTTTTGTAAGTGTTGTAATTTTTTCTAGAAATACCCAAAAGTTACCACACCCGATTTTATTTTATTTATTTATTATAAATGTTTGAATGTGATTAAAATGTTTAATATTTTGTCATGCATTATAACATGTCATTCATATACTCACACAGTATGCAACTACCATGCATTACATTCGTGTAGAAACACGTTATTAGGAATATCCTATATTATTTGTTATATGTTTATATGTGATAATTCATATAATAATAAATTTAGTCTTAATTAGTTAAGATGATAAATCAAAATTAAAGATGTTTAATTTATTGTTTTAATGAAAATGTTTTATTAAAGTAAAAACAATATTATCTTAGTTAAAGCAAAATTAGAATTAGAATTAATGGCAGAATTTTTGTTTTTTTGTTTTGCTTAATAAGATGGGTTTATACCTTTTTGGACCCTGTATTTTTTCCCATTACCTGTTTGGACCTTGTGTTTTGACAAATTACTTTTTGGACCCTATGTTTTGTAAAATGATTAAAATAGAACCCTAAACTCAATTTTGATGAAGAAAAAATTGAATATAACAACACAGTTTTTAAACAGAATGATTTTATTTTTGTTATGAATTGTTAGTTTGGTAAATTATTTGTGATTTTAGTTGAAAAAACATTGACCAAAATCGTGTTTAGGCTTCTATTTTAACCATTTTACAAAACATAGGGTCCAACAAATAATTTGTCAAAACACAGGGTCCAAACAGGTAATGGGAAAAACACAAGGTCCAAAAAAGTATAAACCCTAATAAGATTAGTAACTGATAGAATATCATTTGGTAAAAATAATTAAATTTATTTTTACAACTAAATTAAAAAATATTGATTTTGTAAAAAATACAATTTTCCAAAATAATGAGTGGGAGAAGGAGTTACGACAATAAGTCCCATGGTCTCCATTATTTGTTGAACACCAAGAGGCATAGGAAGGACCTCCTGTCGCCTCCGTGTGCGACCTCCTTAAGGAAAGGCTTCCGAATATGTTTATTTTATCTTAAGGTTGACTTATCTTATGAGAATATAATTAATGATGTATTTCAAGTTTGACTGACCCTAAGGCACACTCTTAAGTTAAGTCATTGATTGAAAATAATGAGTTACACTCAAAAGGTGTATCTAGACTTTCGAGCATGACTAGTGTATCTTGACCAAACTAGCAGTAGTTCATAAGTTAAAAGAGAAAAATGTGTTTTTAAGTTTTCACTTATGAAATTGAGATTTGTCTCAAAATTAATTTGTGGTTAGTCTGACCTACCCAAAGGCGGTCCATTAAAATTTCAAATTAATTTATTGTGGATTAGTATATTTTTATTTGTTTTTATATGTTGCATTCATGTATCATATTTATTTTTTCAAATAAAATCTTATATTTATTGTATGTTTTAATTCATTATATTTTATTTATTTAATTCCAGTAACAATGATTAATCCTCTTAATCCTGATCAAGAATCTCAAAATGAGAAAGAACCAGTTAATCCTCATGATGGCTTCCAAAGTACTTTTCATTTAGACTTCAATAATCTAGATGTTTGGTACAGAAACATACACATAATTCTAGATGAACTAAAGGTGTATGATGTGATCATTGATGCGCCTCCAGATGAGCCATCAACTTTATCTGATTATGATAGTCATAAAAAATATGGGAATTGGATGAGATCTGATTATTTGGTACGTAATTTCATACTAAAGACTATGCCAGACGATCTTAAATTGAGATATGTGAACTTCAGATCTACATACAAGATATGGGAGAAGATTAAGAGAGATTCTTTTGATCACTTAAGAAGTTTGCAAGAAGAAAGGGTAAATATGATTTGCTGATCTCTTTTTAATATATTTGAATAGTTGATTCAAATTTTTACGCCACCATATTTTTACCTTGTTTTCATAAACACATTATTCAAGAAAAGAAAAGAATGTGAAAGAAAAACAAGAAAAGAATTGCAGATTGGTCGACCAAGAGATAACTGACATGGAAATTAGTTTTTCATTTTCAACATTGTATTAAGTTCTTTTTCTTTAAAGTAGTTCTAGAATTTTTTTTCTAGAAACTATGTTTTTAGATTCCTTTATTTGATGAATTAACAAGTTTAATATTTCTTTTGAATGATAAATTCAATTGTTATTTTTTTTGAAATATACTTGTTCCACCTATTTCATCAATGAGTATAGATGATAATTATTAATTATTCATTATTGTGCAAATCATAAATTTAATAAGACATTTTATTCCAACCCCAATTAAGTGAAACATATATGTGAATTATTTTTTTATTGGTTTGTAATTAATTAGACACATAAAATAAATAAAAGACAGTATTTTATTTCAACCATTCAATGGTTCTCTCCATGTTTATATAGTCTATTAATTAAAGTTAAAATAAAAGACCTTTCTCTAATAAAGGCTCAAAAATCACATAATCCTTTAGCTATTACATAGAGATGTATGTTGAGCCTTTTAATGTTCAAAGCTAAAGGAGATAATAAATAGTAAGTCAATATTGATTGACATTTATTTAGATATGTTTAACTTTGATCAAATGCAAAGAAAATTTCTAGAAATTTTCCATGCAACATTCAAAGTAAAGTCACTAAGAGACTAGTTTGATCTGATCAAAAGGAAGTCTAAACTTGAATTTGGAATTCAAGTAGTTTGCATGTGAACTCGGAATTCAAACCCAACTCACATACAACTAGAATGTTAAACATAATTAGTATTTTGAAAATGTAATATAATCATATCAGATAAGATTAAATAGATAATGAGTAGTCACTATTGTCTTTATTATTTCTATAATTTTAACACTTGTTATACTTTGTACATGTTTGATTGTACAACATCGAAGACTTAGAAGTTGGGATTCACAAGTGGTTGTGTGAATGAAAAATTGAATTTTTTTTCCATGAAGTCATTTAGTGAAACAATTAAATAATCATAAAAGATTACAAAAGAGTTTGTATCTCTTTAAATGCTACTTTAATGAACCATGATTATTATAATCACTATATTTTCTAGTTAAGATTGTACTGGAAATAATGACTATAAGTCAAGTAAGCGAGTTACTGATAATTAACAATGATAAAACCAAAGAAAATCACAAATGTAAAGATGTTTGTAGTGGGAGCGTTAGTTAGTAACTACTTTATTACAGATCTAAAGATAGTTAAATTGTGTGTTGTGTGTAGCACAATCTAACTATACTTCATTCACACACTAGTATATGAAATGAAGAGTTTTTACAGAAAATAATGGTTGAAACACCATGAATCAAGAAATAGAATTTGGAATTCTATGACATCTGGATTCTTGAACATCCAACTAAAGTTCATTGAACTTCGGTTTATAATAGGATATTCAAGATGAAGAGGAGAACAAAGGAAAGTACAGACTTTTCTAAGTTAATTTAATAGCCAAAGGCTATGAACAGAAAGAAGAATTTATTGCTTTAATAAATGTCTTTTACTGCAACCAAGCTTGAATTTGTTTACAGGCTCTTATCCACAGCTTTATGCATGGATTATGAGATTAATTTAAATGGATGTATAAGTCGTCTTTACTAGAATGATTGGCATGACAAAATGATTTAAAAATCTCGACCAGAAAAAGATTCTGTTGTAATTCTTATTCTTGATATTGACAAATGTTCTAATTATTAAGAATGATGTAGAGAAATAGTCAATAGAAAAGAAATAGTTAGCTGAATATTTCTAAATATTGGATTTAGAAAAGCCAAGAATGTTCTGTACATTCAATTCTGTAGAGATTGAAAGACCAATCCTTCGGCCATGTCTCAAGCAACTTATATTGATAAGAAGCTTAAAATACTTTAGTTTACAAAATCCAAGAGAGGCTTTTTGCCTTCTCGGTAAGGAGGATGTATTATCTAAAATAATAAATGTCCATTTATTATTTTACTAGAAAAGAGGACATGAGACAACATTCCTACAACTCAATGATAGACATTTTAATGGATCGAATGTCATATTTTTTAATTGACATTTGCTAAACAGTGGGAATAGTCAGCAGTTGTCAAGCCATTATGGATTGAGTCATTGAATAATTATAAGGACTTAGTTTTGAGTATCTTAAATATAGAAGAGATTATATGTACGTGCATTTAGGCAGAGACCTAAAATCCCAATGGATGATCTGATATTAAATCTTCTAAGATTGATATTAGAGTCAGATTCCATAACTATGGAGGAAACTCATTAATCTAGAAATGTGTTAGACATTTCAAATTTATATGTTTCACCACAAAAGTCGATATATAACAGCTACGAGCAGTTAAATAGACTATTTGATTTAGTTAAGTTCTTTGACATTCTGGAAAGGCTTTCAGACTAGAATAAAAATCTAGTATCTCATTGCAAAAGCAATGGAGATACAACTCTTCAAGAAGAACTAAAAATCATGAGAGAGTAAAGCACATGAAAAGAAGTATCATTTTACGTAATTGATGTAATAATCTTGAAGATAACTTCAAAATTGTTTCTTACAAAACAGTTACAAAGACTTTGTTAGACAAAATCAGTCAGGAGAATATGATTGATATATTAAAAGAGATGCCTCAATTTTGCTTTAGGGCAAGTGGGAGATTGTTGAGAATAGTGCCCATAAAGAAATTGTAGTTGACAAACATTTTAAATGAAGTAAATAATTGAATTGAATTATTATATATATAGACTATGTCTGATATTATATGATAATATTAAGTGAATATCAGAAAATTCCAAAGTTTATCTATGTGGTCTTAATCTCATATTGGTACGGAAGGATCACGATTAAGATAATAAACTTAAATTGTTCGCAGTAAAATAAAGTTTTGGAATCTTTAGATTAATTACTTCTAATACGGTCCACTAGTATTATGAATACATGTGACCTAGATCCGGGTTACTAGTGTAGTAGGACACTTTAGTGGAGGTACTTTGCATGCTGAGAGTATGTAGAACTGGACCAAATGTGATTTGTTAATACTTGTTTAAACACTGTTTCATAGTATTAATCAAACACATCAAACGATGATCATATACACGATGATCTTCATCCTGAGGTTACTATGAACTCCTATATATGTCATCTGATCCTTTGATTCATGCGTTAAGGTTTTTCAGAATGATTAGTCTAAGAACAATTGTTTTAGGGACCCAATGATGTATATGGCTGCGGACATAGCTTAACAGGTATGGAATCTATGCCTTCTTATAGATTGAATTATGTTTTCCTATTGGGTTGACTTTTGGAACTGAAAAGGTTATGAGCGCTCACATCGCAAACTTGTTGTGATGCAACCTTCACTAGTAAAGTCAATGGTACTCTTGGAACAAGATATAGCTAAAAGGGTAAAACAGTAATTTTATTCTCTTTTAATTATGAACTATTAATAGAGGATTAACGCTGTATGTAATGATTATATCAATAGATACTTTATTCTTAATAAATTACTCAGTAAATGTATGTCTATAATTATCAAGAGTTCAGTCGCATATTTTTAGTGGAGTAATCATGAAATTAATAATATGATTATTTAATCAAAGAGCTTTGATTAATAATGCAATATTTATTGGAACTTGATATTATAGGTCTATAGGTCCCCTAGTTAGCTCTATCAACACCATATCAAGGTAAGAGTTGATACAAGGGTATAATTGTAATTTGAGAATTTGAGAAGAATTATATTCTTCGGGTCAAGTATACAATTATATGATAATTGATGTTGAATAATTAATTTAGAATTAATTATTAAATTTCAAAAATATATTTATTAATTTAAATATATAAAATTTTGATTTTCATATATATAAATAAATATATAAATTTTTAAAATTAATTATTTTATTTGAGTGGGAGAAAATAAAATTGGTAATTCAAAAAATTGTTTTAATTTATTGAATTTTAAAAGATGAAAATAAAGATGATCATCAATTTGAATTTTGAATTTAGACTTTAAATTTTGAAATATGGTTGTCATCTTTTCCTTAAAATGATAAATACCTTATTTTGTAGGAGATTTGTTTAGTTAAATATATGTGTGTACCACAATACATATATTGTATTTGTGTGGCTTTTATTTTATTTATTTAATTATTTAACAATTTGAAAATGGTTTTTTCAAATTGGTAAGTTAGACATTTACCTAAAATCAAATTCTATCATCATTATTATATTATTTTCTATTACTATTATTATTAGGATTAATAAGGTAACATAAATCTCTATATATATGATATAGAAGAAGAAGAGAAAAACATAACAATAACCAAAAAACACAATAAACAATTCGGAATAGTTCTCAGAGATTTTATCAGAAAAAACTCTCTCTCTCTTTCTTCTTCTATATTCTAGCCATTCTCAAACCATAATCCGAGTTCTCGTGTGTTGAGAAATACTTGTGATTCCTAAAATATATACTCACGTTCTCTATGTGCCCATACACATCTTGAGGTGTAGAGAACACTGTGGAAGATCGTGGTTTGAGTACTCAAAACATTGGATAGGAAGGACACTGGATATGTTTCAAGAGGTAAAAGTTTGTGTTTTTTATTTTTTTCTGTGTTTATATATTATGTATAAATATATTGCATATATATTTGTTGCATGATTAATAGTATTGTATGATAATGTTTCTGGATTGTTTTCTTGGTCATATAAATTGTTTATATGATTATTGAAATTTTTTGTATGTTGTTGTTCTATTGTTCCATAATAAGAATAAAACAACAACAGGCCCACCACGCACAAGTTTTCGTTGCGTGCTCTGATTGGTTTTCCAACAGTTATGTCAGACAATATGTCCGAAACCGAATCAAGCCTAGGCTCCGACTAATCAAAGGGAAGCTTCTGCTCATCCTGCTCAACAAACCGCGACACTACATGTAAAGGAGGATAATCTGTATTTCCGGGTTCCTTTAAACGACTCAGGTTGGGATTGTTTTCCCTGAGTTAAAAATATTATTTTAAATAATATTATATTTGTTTGGAATTTATTTCCATGAGTTATTGCTAGCAAAATTATGAATTGTATGATTAAAAGTCAATATAAGACTTTCGGTCTTGGACCGACACAAAAACCCTAATCGGGAAAAAATCTCAGAAAATAAAATGATAAACTATGGCAAATATATTTTGGGCATAAAATACATTCATAAAAATTAAAGTTGGGTAAAAAATAATAAACCTATGAGGAAGTGGAAATTTGAGGGCATTTTGTGTTAAATGCTTAAATTTTTGCCAAATTGTGAAATTTTATTGCAAAAATGGACCTTAGGTAAAATTGTAATGTGTGACTAATTAAATTAAATATGAGAGACATTTAATTATTTTGTGATAAGTTTTGTTCTTAAAACTTTATAAGAGTGAAAAAGGTAATAGAAAAGTGATTTAAGCTTCAATCACATCAAAGTAATGTTAATGACACGAAGTGACATAAAGTAAAAACACTTAAGTGTTTTAGATATTTTTAGAGTTGTCTAAGCTCTTCCAACCTCCTAAACCGGACCCCCTTCTCTCCTCTTACTCTCATCTAGTTAAAAAATTCTCTATCAAGTTTTCTCATAATTTTCAACTACAAAAAACCCTAAGAAACCTTGGAAGCTTAAGCCTTGATCTTGGAGGAGTTTCCCTAAGGTAAAAGTTTCAAAAACTTGACTTTTGTAAAGTTTTTAGCCATAGATCTTTCAATAACTAACTATATATGTTGCTAGGGGAGTTGGTTTAAGGTTTTGAAAGAGTTTCGAAGGATCTAAAGCTAGTAGAAACATCAAAACCTAAAGCAATAACAAAAAGAGGTAAAATTTTTACTTTTTATGGTAGTTTTTGTATGGTTTTTATTTTTAAGCATTATTTTGTGCATTTAATGCTTAAGGTTCTTATTGGTGATTTAATAAGGCTATGGTATAAAAATAAAATGCATCCAAGGGGTCAAGCATGCATTGTATACTGATTTTATAAACATAAATTGTATTGTAATGTTGTTGAGATGGAGTACATGAATTTGAGCTTTTGAAACACTAAAAAACGCATAGAAATGAGTGAGTTATGTTATTTCAAAGTTTAGGTAAAAAACTATTTTTTTCGTATTCTTAATTTCGGGACCAAGTTTGGACAACCACTGTATAAGGAAAATAAATCTAGTTTTTTCTAAAATATGGTGAAGTTGTTCTTGGAATACCCTAGTATGCATGTGTAAAATTTAGTAACAAAATACTGAACAGTTTGAGAGTTATTAAGTACCAAAGTTTGGGAAAAAAAGGACTTGAAAATAAGGTTATTTTTACCTCAATATTTGAAAAATGTTTTCACCAATAAAAAATGCTCCTTTTGACCTAACATTTTACAAAGACCTAAATGGAATACCAAAGATGGAATTGGAAAATTTTGGTAACAATTGGGTAATTAAATTTCAAGTTACGACCTCACAAAGCATGTAGTTAAAAATGTGAAAAATGAGGTTTTCACACTTAGTGCAAAAATATGATTTTGGAACTTAAGATAAAGTACATTTGTGCATATTGCAAGATAAAAACTTGATAAGTCTTAAAAAAAATTCGACCTAAAATACCTCTTTGAGATTAGTGAGAATTATTTTTATTAAATGATTTTTATTCTTTCTAAAAATAAAAGATTTAGTAAGTTAATAAATTAAAAAAGGGTTTAAAACCCTATATTTTGAGAAAATAATTAAGTAAATTATTTTTCTAGTAAGTAAACTTGGTTAATGGACTTCGGAGAATTTACTAATCAACATAAGAAATTATTAACGATTTTTCCTAATTAAGTTAAGATTAGGCTATTTTCTTAAAACAATTTTTTAGAGATTAAAACCTTAAGAATAATAAAAGGAAAATTAAGAGATTATTTTCTTGAAAAATAACTGAGGAATTTAATTAGTATTTTCTGGATATAATACCAGCTAAAATCTTTTATATATTTAAACGATTTTTTGAAAGCTCGAGTTAATAGCAGAACTTTTAAAGAATAAGATTTTTAGCGGATTATGGGAAATACTATTGCGATACCTGAACCTAGGTATCGAGACCATAGGATAGGTCTCCTCGAGACTTAGGGTTTAGTCTCAAATTTTTTAGCATAAATTTCTTGAATGGGTTTAAAACCAAATAAAGTTCTTTAATCATTATAAATGATTTTGAAAATGAACAACCTGCCCAAAATAATAATAATGAATTATGAGTGCCATAATTAATCCAAGTATACTGTATGGATAATTACAGTATTGGCTAAGCATAATTGGACTGTATGTTGAAGGGTGAAATCATGCTATGAGCTAAGGACTCCAAGTGAGTCAACTTCTATTGTTTGGCTACAACATGAAACGACTGGTGTAATGTATGTTAGTATTATGAGTGGTAGATATCCGTCATATTCTAGACGAATGATCCTCATCACACTGCTTGTTTGATTTTATTATGTCCGGTTCACTACCGCGATGAGTGGCCAAGAGATGAGGATTGCTGGTTTAGACCTATGGGCGCCAAAATGAATGGGACCTAGGGCCCCTCATGCTTACTTAATCATTGAACAATTAGAACCTAAGCAAGTGCTTTGATAAGTTATTCCTAAATAGTAGCTGTGAATATTTTCCATTCATTGAGAGTTCCTAAAGATACTAGGGGTTGCCAAGTTTGAGTGAGGTTGAACACCCTAGGGGCAACTGCTCGCCGGCACCACTGATTAACATAGAAGACTCTATAAACTCGTGTAACTTCAGTTACACTCTTGGATAAGTAGTGATGCCTTAGGTAACTTGATGGTTACCTTTGTGAGGGATTTACTTTTAGATAAGCAGTGATGCCCTAGGAAACTCGATTGTTACCCTTGATGGGGATATTTATTTGCTAGATCTTAGTGCTGAGACTCGGTTCTCCCCAATTGATTAGCAAAAATGTTTGAGGGTGTGGTACGCCCGAATTGTTGGAAATTTTCTAGCATTGGTCACGAATTATTTTGATGTATATTATATCTATTTGCTCTGGGATTTTCCGAGTGAAGGGATTTATTTGTTTATGTGAAATAGTTTGTCATTGGTTATCTGGCATAACCATAAGTTTGCTAGGACACTTTTTCGTTCTTGAAATTGATTGCTTAGGGTCCAGGTGGATCTGAAACCCTAATTTCGTTGAGCTATTGTTATCAGTGGTTAGTGACTTGGTCAGTGACCACCTGTCTTCTCTACATGTTGTTTTAAAGTTGAACTTACTAAGTGTTTTCGCTTACCTAGTTGGTTCATGTTGTAGGTAAGAACAAGGGCAAAGCAGAGCAATGAGTGCTGAAGTCTACTTTGTGGATGTACATGTGGGCCGACCTTTTGGGAAGCTGTTTCATTTTTGGAAATGTTGTTTTATTTTTATAAACAAGGCTCAGTTTACTTTTCATAAACTATGTTTGTATTAAATATTAAGTATGGTTATACGAATTTTAAAAAAAATTATATGGGTCATGTACATTTCACAAAGATTGACCGACACTCACTGTAATTATTGTCTTTTCATATATGTTTCCTTTTCGTTCGTTTTACCTCAATTCTATAAATTGTAGGTTATGGATGATACCTATGATAGGCGACCTTGTGATAGGAAACCTACCCGTGATCCCTACGCTCAGGATTAACTATTATAGATTATTTCACAACGAGGTTCCTCGCCACTTCGAGTACGATCAACGGGATCGACGTGCTGTTTGGAAATGGACACAATACATGACTGAAGTCTTCGGTAGAGCCAACACACCTGAGCGACGAAGAGTTCGGTATGCTAGCACTTGTCTGAGAAGTGCGACCCACATATGGTTTCGTCACAAACGTTGGCGGCTTGTTCGCGACAAGTGGAATGACTTTTGTACGCAGATCGAGCTAGCATTTGGGCCATGGATTGGCCTATCTACATGGTTGATAGCATACCTTGAGGCAAGGCGGTAGAGCCAGAGGAGGATCCCGAGAAACCGAACGAGGATACCATCATAAAGTTGGATATCCTAACGTATAGCCTAGATTAGGTTATACTGTGAGGGTCTTGTTGATACTTTTTTGTAAAGACTTTGCAAACCTACTAGGTTGTATGACTTTTGTATAGTTGTAGCAGGTGTATGTAGAAACCCAACGTGTAGCTAGGGCTCTCTAGTGTATTTATCGTTCTGCTAACTAAAACTTTATGGCATGATCTATCATGATTATTTTGTATTGCTAGGTTATATCCATGAATGTTAAGTAACTATCTTTGTTGGTATTAACTTCTCGCCTCTATGCGCTTAAGAGCTTTTTAATCAAACAAATGGCAAAGGCAAGATCTCAAAGAGGAAGGGGTGCTACTGGCTGGGGCCAGGTCGCACCTACTACTAGAGCTCAGAACGCGCCTACCGCTAGAACTCCAACCTAAGCTGCTAGAATTCGGGAGATAGGCGAGCATATGAATAATCTGCAAAAGCTAGTGGAGATGCAGGGAACCCAAATTGAAAGAAGGAAAAAGTGACAGGAGGACTCTGATTCCCTCCAAGTTGAAAGATTTAATACACTTTTGGGACGACTCACCATGCCTCCCAATAACGTTCAAAACAACGAAGTACCACCCAAAAATAATGAAATACCACTTGAAAACAATGAAGAATAGAACCCTGGCCCAAATGTTGTCGTTGAACAACTTGTACCGCTAGTAGAAGTACCAAGTGTTGCCTGAGCGAAACTTGTCTCAGAAAGGTTCGACAACTAGAATCTACCTACGTTCGAGGGGACCACTAATCCATCAGTGGCAGAGGAATGGCTCAGTATCTTGGAAAGGATCTTTGACTTCATTGGAACTACCGAGAGAGAGAAGGTAGTTTGCGCGACCTATATGCTGAGAAAAGATGCCCGCATCTGGTGGGACGCAGCCAAGAAATGGAATAATGGTGCCAAGATGGAATGGTCAGAGTTCTTGACCTTGTTTAATGTCAAGTACGTTAGTAAGGTAGTGATTGAGAACAAAGTGAATGAGTTCACAAATTTGAAGCAGAGAACGTTGAGCATGCATTGCTACATTCAAAAATTCGACCAGCTGTCTAGGTTCGCGAAGAGAACAAGATTTGTAATTTAATGAAGGGCATGTGCAAAGACATTTCCAAGTGTGTAGGCACTGGTAGGAATGGCCCGAAAACGTATGCCGAAGCTGTGGAACGCGCTCTTTGCCCAGAGTCTTGGGCTATGTCGGACAAGCCAGAAATACTGAAGAACAAAAACATGAGGTACACTCCCAACAACCCCAGAAAATTTCAGGCCAACCAGGACAGGCCAAGAGGAAAGTTCAACCCAAGGTCGGATGCTGGGGAAATAACAAAAGAAAAGGGGGACCTCCCAATCAGGAAATGGCTAGTTCCAACAAGTAGCCGAGACGTGAGTTTGACCAATGGCCACTGTGCAACAAGTGTAACTGACACCGTCGGGGTGAGTGTGGGGTATGTCATAATTGTGGAAAGCCGGGGCACTTTGCTAAAGAGTGTCGAATGCTAGCCAAAGGCAACAGAAATGACCAGCAGAAACAAATTAGAGATCCACCTCGAGTTTATGCGCTTACATAAAGAGACAAAGGAACTGGAAAATTTGATATGGTGTCAGATCAGATTACTATCGCCCAAAACTCGGCATATGCATTAATGGATACTGGTGCATCACATTCTTTTGTATCTGCATCCTTTGTGGAAAAATAAAATAAAATTCCTGAGAATATGCTGGTGCAAACATGGGTTAGAGTCGTACCAGTTTGGGTAGAATGTAGTGAGTTGACAGTGGATCTATTAGTCTTGGACCTACATGAATACGGCGTCATATTTGGGATGGATTGGTTAACCAAATATGGAGCCATTGTTACTTGCAAGCGTATAAAAGTGATCTTCACCACAGAGGGAAATGAACCATTCAAGTTCAAGGGTACATCAAGAGAGAATAAGTACCCTATGATTTCTGCGACGAAGGGGAGAAAAATGTCGAGTGACAGATGCATCGGTTTTCTGGCAAGCATAGTGGATAAGGATAAAGAGATAGGTCAACAACCTTCTGATGTACCGGTTGTGTGCAAGTTTCCCGATGTATTTCATGAAGCTCTCCCAGGGATTCCACCAGACCGAGAAATCGTGTTTGAGATAGAGCTAACTCTAGGAATTGCGCCGATCTCAAAGACTCCTTACAGGGTGGTGCCAGCTGAACTCAAGGAGTTGCAATTGCAACTTCAAGAGTACTGGACAAGAGGTTCATAAGGCCAAGCCATTCTCCGTGGGGAGCCCCGATCTTATTCGTGAAGAAGAAAGACGGCTCGATGAGAATGTGCATTGACTATCAGGAGCTAAACAAAGTGACCATCAAGAATTGATATCCATTACCCAGAATCGACGATCTTTTCGATCAACTGCAAGGAGCGTCAGTATTCTCCAAAATAGACCTGCTCGGCCTACCATCAGCTCAAGGTTAAGGATACTGATATACCAAAGACGGCCTTCAGAACGCGCTACAGTCACTACGAGCTCTAAGTGATGTCCTTTGAACTAACCAATGTGCCTGCAACATTCATGGATCTCATGAATCACATATTTATCGAGTATTTGGATAAGTTCGTCAACGTGTTCATTCACGATATTCTAATATACTCAAAAATCCAAGAAGAGCATGCAACACATCTGGAACTGGTCCTCTAGAGTCTGCAAGATGAATAACTTTAGGCAAAGTTTTTGAAGTGCGAATTCTAGCTAGAGAAAGTTAGTTTTCTCGGGCACATGGTGTCGGGAGACGGAATTTCAGTAGATCCCGCCAAGATAGAAACTGTTAAGTAGTGGAAACCTTCGAAAAATGCTCATGAGGTTAGAAGTTTTCTTGGATTAGCGGGATATTACAGGCGATTTGTGGAAGGATTTTCCAAAATAGCCACCCCGATGACCGCCCTCACCCGCAAAAACATTAAGTATGAATGGACTGACTAGTGCAAGAAGAGTTTTTAGGAGTTGAAAACGAGATTGATGACTGCCCCAATGACAATCCCTGACAACATAGTGGGATATACAATTTATAGCAACGCCTCTAGCCAAGGGTTGGGAGCAGTTTTGATGCAGCATGGAAAAGTAATTGTTTATGCTTTTCGAGAGCTAAAGAATTACGAGAAGAACTATCCCACTCATGACCTGGAGTTGGCAGCGACAATTTTCACACTGAAAATCTAGAGGCACTACCTGTAAAGGATACACTGCAACATCTACATTGATCACAAAAGCCGGAAGTATTTCTTCACTCAGAAGGAATTGAATATTAGACAACATCGATGGCTGGAGCTGTTCATCGACCACGACTATGACATTCTGTACCACCCGGGTAAAGCAAACAAGGTGGCAGATGCATTGAGTATACAACCAAGGGCTTACGTGATGATAGTGAAAGAGATTCTACAATAGTTACATGCCGACCTTGCTTCCTTGGATTTGGAGATAGTAGTTGGCCAATTGGCTAACATCTCTATCTAGCCTACCATTATGGAAGCTATAAACGGGGGGCAGTTAGTCAATCCTTGGGTACAAAGACTGATGTACGAAGTGAGGAAGAAGGTGCGACTAGGATTCCATATCTTCGACGACGGAGTAGTGGGGTTCAAGGGCAGAATATGTGTTCCGGACGATGACAAAATCAAGAAGCAGATATTTTTTTAGGGACATAATGCTCCTTATGCCATGCATTCGGGAACCACAAAAATGTACCAAGACTTAAGTACTTTTGGTGACCTAGGAAAAAAAAGGAGACAACAGAATATATGGCACACTGCTCGACTTGTCAGCAGATAAAGGCTGAGCATCAACGGCTAGCCAGATTGTTGCAGCCCGTAGAAATTCTAGAATGGAAGTGGGAGATGGTCACTATGGACTTTGTTACAAGTCTACCAACCAGTCCAAAGGGGTACGATGCCATTTGGGTTATCGTAGATAGGCTGACAAAGTCTGTCCATTTCTTGCTGATCAAGGTAACTTATAGGGCACATAAGTTGGCAGATATCTACATTGAAAAAGCAGTGAGAGTGCATGGTGTACCAAAATCTATCATATCTGATCGCGACAGACGTTTCACCTCGGGATTCTGGGAGAGAATCCAAACAAGGTTTGGTACTAAACTGAAATTCAGTACCTCTTTCCATCCACAAACAGATGGTCAAAGCGAATGAACAATTCCGACGCTAGAAGATATGTTGAGTGCCTGCGTGCTCGACTTTCGTGGGTCATGGAATGAGAAGCTTCCACTGATAAAGTTTGCTTACAACAACAACTATCATGATTCCATCAAGATGGCTCCGTATGAGGCTTTTATGGAAGGAAATTGCGATCACTGATTCATTGGCACGAGGCTGGTGAAAGAAAGTTTCTCGAATCAGATGAGGTTGATCAAGTTACCAAGGACATCCAGCAGATAAGGCAACGATTGCAAACTTCAGTTGATCGACAAAGAAAATATGCCGACGACGCAAGAGACCCCTGGAGTTTGAGGTTGGTGATAGTGTGATGCTAAAGGTAGCTTCGCTATGAGGGGCTATGTGGTTCGAGAAGAAAGGAAAGCTTTGCCCATGGTTCGTTGGACCTTTCAAAATCATAGAGAGGATCGGGGATGTAGCTTATTGTTAGCTCTTCCGCCCGCCTTGTCCAAGGTGCATGACGTGTTTCATGTATCCATGTTGAGAAAATACGTGCATGATCCCTCGCATGTACTCAGCTATGAGCAGCTAAGCGTTGATCCTCAACTCGCTATGAGGAGAAGTCGATGATGATTCTAGACCAAAAGGAAAAAGTGTTGAGGAACAAGACCGTACCGTTAGTAAAGATGCAGTGGTGTAACCACGACATAAAAGAGGTGACCTAGGAAACAGAAGACAAGATGAGGGAGATGTATCCTCGCTTGTTTTAAGTTTCAAGGACGAAACCTCTATAAATTGTAGGTATTGTAACGCCCTACGTTTCGGGTACCTTTAAACGACTCGGGTCGGGATTGTTTTCCCCGAGTTAAGAATATTATTCTAAATAATATTATATATTTTTGGAATTTATTTCCATGAGTTATTGCTAGCCAAATTATGAATTGTGTGATTAAAAATCAAGATAAGACTTTCGGTCTTGGACCGACAGAAAACGCTAATCGGGTAAAAATCTCAGAAAATAAAATGATAAACTATGACAAATATATTTTGGGCATAAAATACATTCATAAAAATTAAAGTTTGGTCAAAAATAATAAACCTACGAGGAAATGGAAATTTTAGGGCATTTTGTGTTAAATGCTTAAAATTTTGCCTAATTGTGAAATTTTATTCCATAAGTGGACCTTAGGTTAAATTGTAATGTGTAACTAATTAAATTAAATGTGAGAGACATTTAATTTAATCATCATGTGATAAGTTTTGTTTTCAAAACTTTATAAGAGTGAAAAGGGGATAGAAAGGTGATTTAAGCTTTAATCACATCAAAGTAATGTCAATGACACGAAGTGACATAAAATAAAAACACTGAAGTGTTTTAGATATCTTTAGAGTTGTCTAAGCTCTTCCAACGTCCCAAAACTGACCCCCTTCTCTCCTCTAACTCTTATCTTGTTCAAAAATTCTCTATCAAGTTTTTTCATCATTTTCAACTACCAAGCACCCTAAGAAACCTTGGAAGCTTAAGCCTTGATCTTGGAAGAGTTTCCTTATGGTAAAAGTTTCAAAAACTCGACTTTTCTAAATTTTTTAACCATAAATCTTTCAATAACTAACTATATATGTTTTTGGGGGAGTTGGTTTAAGGTTTTTAAAGAGTTTTGAAGGATCTAAAGCTAGTAGAAACATCAAAACCTAAAGCAAGAATAAAAAGAGGTAAAAAGTTTACTTTTTATGGTTTTTTTTGTATGGTTTTTATTTTTAAACATTATTTTGTGTATGTAGTGCTTAAAGTTTCTTATTGGTGATGTAATAAGGCTATGGTAGTTGCTTGATAACTTTTATGATCCTTGTATGTTGATTTTTGAAAATAGGGACCCAAAATCCCTAAAGGTTTTGTTGAAATACCTAAAACAAAAGTATAAGTTTTGAGTCATGACTTCCAAGGGGTCAAGAATCCTTTGTATACTGATTTTGTAAAAATAAATTGTATTGTAGTGTTGTTGAGATGGAATACATGAATTTGAGGTTTTGAAATTGTAACGCCCTACTACCCAGGGACCGTTACATTGTGTATTTTAAATAGTGCTAAACTCGCTAAATGAGTCATTTGGCCATAATCGTGTAGCAAAATGTGATTAACAGTTTAGGGTTAAAAAATTTGGTCAAGGATACAAACATTTCACTAAAATGTTTACTGTATACATGGGATCCCAATATATATTTAAAAGGTTAATTACAATAAAAGATTTACAGCCAGTCGACCTAAGCGGAAAAATAGGATTTAACCCTAGCTCCTCTTTAAACCCTCGGCCATGGTGGTCGAGCAGCCGCATATATACACATCGTCACCTAAGCTCTCCAACTCAGGGATGGTCCAGGTTTCTTTTACCTTTACCTGCACTAAAAGCACCCGTGAGTCGAGGCTCAGCAAGAAAACCCAAACATGCTCATAAGCAGTTAACAACCTGTCACCAAATCATAAAAAGCATGCCTAGCAATAATAACCATATTCATGCATGCAGGAAAGTACAAATAAATGATTTTGGAATCTTTCTGGCTCGACGCCCTAGGATATGGGACTAATATGTCACCTTGGGGCCCTGTGCCCTGTCCTCTGTATAACCAGATTTCTAGCTGATCTAGCGTACTCAGCGCTAGGTTGTCTTCGACCAATAGATCGATCAAGCGTATGATGCACTTCTGGCTAGGCTTGATCATATGGACCAACGCTTAGAGCGCTATTTCCCTGCTTGACTAATAAGTCAATGCCTTTCAACCAGCATTCAATGTGTTATTGTCATCCTTGACTAATAAGTCAGTGCCTTTCGACCAACACTCACCATGCCAATGTCGTCCTTGACTAATAAGTTAGTGCCTTTCGACCAGTGCTCAACGCTATTGTCGATCTTGACTAATAAGTCAGTGCCTTTCGACCAACGCTCAGCGCTATTGCCGATCTTGACTAATAAGTCAATGCTAGGATATGTGACTATTAAGTCACCTCGGGTCTCTTAGCCATATCCTCTGTATAAGAAAACCTAGCGCTGAATAGCCCTCCACGTGCTAAGGTCGTTCTTGACTACTAATCCAATGCAAGGATATGTGACTATTAAGTCACCTCAAGTCTCTTAGCCATATCCTCTGTATAAGCGTACCTGACGCTTCTGGTTTGCCTAACCAATACGACCAGCGCACAACGCTATTGCTGCTCTTGACTAATAAGTCAATGCTCTTCGACCAACACTCAACACTATTACCCCTCATGACTGATAAGTCAGAGCTTTACGACTTACACTTAACACTATTGCCGTTTCTGAGTAATAAGTCGGTGCATCCTAAATAAGGTATTGCAAACATGCATATATCATATGTCAAATATCCGGATACAAGGCATTCAACATGCTTAATCAATAATCACAAGCATAATTATAATCATGCACATTACATAGACTCAAGCTCTGATCAATTCTATATTCAACATTCATGCCATGTCATAATCACATGTATCACATACATCACATGCATCACATACTGGGTGCCGTTTTTTTTACCTTTGGTCCTAGCACAGGTTACCAATAAACGACCATCGAGCACGATACTGATTCTGAACCCCTAGCGAACAACTAGTCACAACCACAATATAGAATCCCATAAAAAACGAGTAAATAAAGACTTCCAGACTGTGTTCTAGCCTCTGGGATGTCGAATCCTACCAACTCGGGTAGTAGGATCGATCCTGAGCCCTTAGGTTTAAGTCCCCACGACTAAAATCCCAACCTAACCAAAATTGCACAGGCGGGTCGCGACTTGGCCCAGGGGGTTGCAGCGTGTCACAAGTTGAAATTTTGATAGCAGAAATGCCCATGCAACACCTTGAATCCTCTGAGCCAAGGACAGCCTTCCAACCATTCAAATAACAATGGGCACATTTTTCGCGCAACTCTGTGCCTCTGCACACTTCCGTCTCTTGAAAAATTCCCACTGAGTCATGCTCTCAAGCATCTATAGGTGCAACCATGCATCAAGGCTATCTATCCAAGACACTCACACAATCCATAGGTTCTCACTATGGCAAGACAAATCCCAACACTGATGCTCACACAAACATTCGCAACCCGAGGTAGCATGTATGGCCAAGAGCCAACACCAAGCTAACGTGCCAACACCTCTTGTCATTCCCCATTCGATCCTATCCGAATAGCTCACGTCACAGACCAAGGAATCCCATACATCCATGGTCCAATCATCAAGGCACCATGCCTTCACGCATGTTGGTAGGCCCTTGAGACTAGCTGCCAGACTAGTTGCACACACTGGACCTCTGTCCTTCTTAAGCATTGTGCACCCTTCAATGCCTGTATGCTAGCAAGTCCCACGAATGACTTCCTGCACCATCTCGTGTCAAGAATCGTGGCCATGGTGCACCACGATGTCTCTCAGAGGTTTGAGCCACATTCCATGCAAGCGGCATATCGGCAAGCCAAGAGAACCTTACCCATAAACCTCTGGCAGCACACTTCAACGCACTACCGGGGCGGCCCGATAATGTCCATGAGTACTCCTACTCATGAAGACAATGAGTCCCCTCGTGGTCCTCATATGTCAGCCCAACTAGCCCTCTTAATTACTAGTAGCTCACTTGACACACTTACACCAGGGGGTGGTGGAGAGCTGACACGAGGTGCTCCCCCTACAAAGAGCCTTCTGAGCTTTTAGCCTCCTACTAGGAACATATATGATTTTTTCTTGGGAGATATATTTGGTTCTCAGCTCATCAATTCTCTGAATCTCACAAATTCAATCGTACCATTGCGTGCATTGACCTTTCAATATGGAACCTACCAAGTCTCTTCCATTTCTGAAGATATTTATGAAAAATGCCACTTCCGTACAAACTAGGCATCAGCATGCACACCAGCCTGCACCCTCGCGTGCGCATCTAATCGAACACTAACCTAGCTTGTAACATGCCCTCCCCTCATCGACAGACCGCTAGCCAATCTTTCTGCCCCAACTCCTAAGCTCATTCCATGCTTCTTTCGAATCTTAAGTTTGCACTAGTCCCTCTACCACTGTAGAACCACCCACTTAGTGATGATCTCCCACGTCCACCCTTGGATTCAATCAAAGACCCCATGCCACTGTTCCTATTCAGAATTCTCCCATGAAGTAGTGCCTCTACACTTGAATAATCCTTGCACACATGAACTCCTCTGAGTCCATCACGACGTCCCTCCAGTCAACCAAGTAGCCCTTGCAACACTGACCCCGTAGCCAACACATCCTCTGATTGAAGCTTTCCAGCCAGCTATCCAATGCGAATTCTTATTGACAAGGAAGAATTTACGGTGCACCCCTCAGGGTGAGGTTCGCAAACCAATTGTTCCCAACGGCACCTATGAAACATCTTTCAGTTGAAGACATGTTTATTTTAGACAAGTCCCTCTGGACATGTCGTAAGGCAGCTCCATGGAAAACTTGACCCTAACACACTTGTCCTGGGTCAAAATTATGATGCGTCTCTCTCAGATGCGGCACTCGTTCCAACTGTAGCCTTTATTTAGTATCTAGTGCACCCTTGCACACAGACTTCGCAAAGCATTTATAAGTTATTTACAACATAAAACTGTTCATGGACCCATAAAAGCGTTTATAAGTTATTTACAATTCAAAATGGTCATTACAGTGTAAAAATTACAACCCGCCGACCTAAGCGGCAAAAATAGGGTTAACCCCTAGTTCCTCTGAGAAACTCCTTGGCTGTGGTGGTCAAGCGGCCGCATATGTACACATCACCACCTAAGCTCTCCACTCAAGGCTGGGTGAGCTTTTCTTTCCCTTTTACCTGCACCACATAGCACCCATGAGCCAAGGCTCAGCAAGAAAACTCATTACTGCATGTATATAATATCAAATGATGATCATGATAATCGTATAGAGCTTATAGCCCTGAACAGATTAGTGAATAACATTTTGAGGTTCTGTTAACCATGATGGGGCTTATAGCCTTAATCAGATAAGTGATTTAACACTTGAGGTTCTGTTAACCATGATGGGGTTTATAGCCCTAATCAGATAAGTGACTGATGAGCAAGTCACTAATGTAAACCAGATGAGTAACTGATGAGTAAGTCACTAATGTGGGCTCAGCACCCAAAGCCATGTGATGATGTAGTCACCTGGACCTTCTGGCCCTGGCTCTAAGTGACTAGCAATAGGCTAGACAAGCGCTTTTGCTTTTCATCAACCTTGAGGTTGGTCCGACATTAATGCTCATGATGAGTCATTCAATGCTGATGTCGATTAGATATAATCTTTTCGGCTTGCGTTAAACACGCTAAGACCGTTCTTGACTTATGAGTCAATACCATACGACCAGTGCTCAGTACTATTGTCGAACTTGACTAACAAGTCACAGCTCCACAGTTAATACTAACACCATGTCTGATTCTGACTAATGAGTCAGTATGATTCACAAGTAAGCAAGATTTGCTAAGAATTTGATATGCAATCACTATCCACATTTAAACACTCAACATGCCTCATGAATAAGCATGCATGACACATATGGAGTGCAGTTTTCTTACCTCTGGTGTTAGCGAGAAATAGTAAAAGAACGACCCTTGAGAACGATCAACCTTTTGATTGCTTAGCGATTCCCTAGTCATAATCAATTATAACATCCATTAATGAAAATCTACAATAAAAGGTTCTTGACCTAAACCTCACTCCCGAGACCCCGAATTGTACCCAAACGGTGAATAGATTCGATCCCGAGCCTTAGGAATTGAAACCCCGAGCCAAAAACCCTAAAAAATGCCTAAAAGAAGAATCTGGAAAAGCAGGGTAGCGCTACCCCCTTAGCGCCCCAGCGCTATAGGCAGAGTGAAAGGGCGCCTGGCTAGCGCTGTAACACTACAACCAGGGTTTTCAACCCTGGTTTTTCCCTCCTTCGACACCACCATTTCTGACCAGAACAACAAGCTTCTAAACTTCATTTAAAATCCCAAATGAACCCAAAAACCATCTACACATGTCCTAGGCATCATAACCCAAGTAACCCTAGCCAAAAACTCCCATCAATTCCCAATATCCAATCTAGAAATCCAAGCTAAAATCCAATAGAAAAACAGAGCAAACCAGAGTTTTAACAGCTAGAACCTTACCTCAAGATCAGTTTAGAACCATCTTCAATGGTGGAACACAATCCTAAGCCCTCAAGGTCCACTTCCCTAGCTTGAATCCTCAAAAAATGCTGAAAAATCCAAAGGTAAAAGGAAGAGAAATGATGTACGGGAGAGAAGAGAATGGTGCTCTGTGTTGGCAAGGTTCTACAACCTTCAATGGCTAATATATATGTTATGGGTGAAAATACCATATTTACCCAAGGGTAAAACTATCCTTTCCCGCCTATTTCGTTAATCATAATTGACACCATCCAATTCCCGTTATTCCCAATATTCTCAAATACCAATAAATCATATCTCATTACCCTTTTATTCCCGACAATGTTCTAATCACCAAATTACCCCGAGACTCACCACGAGCCCCGAACTTAATCCCGTTATGACCAAATCGCTAACTTGCACTCAAAAATTGTCTCATTCCGAATGGCTTGAACAAATCCACATTATAATGTGGCCTAAAAAATAATTCACCCACATGCATGAAAATACACAATTACGCCCTACACTGGTCAAACTACCAAAATGCCCCTATGATGAAATATGGACCCACATGCATGCATTTATCACCATATTATAATATAATTCACATAAACATGCATATAATCATTTAATGGCATAATAAATCAATTATGGCGCTCCCATCCCACCAATCCAACCATTAAACCTCATTAGGGATTTTGGGGCATTATAATCAAGGCTCTTTGGTTTGCATTTAAACTCAAGCACCATCTCGACCTCCTTAAGCCATCTTGCAGTACTAAGTTTCCTTGATGCATCCCTCCAGCATTCCAGAAACTCTATTACTATTCTGACCACTGCGCGCGGTCTACTCAGCCCTGCTGGCCTTTGATGTATATATTCCATAACTTAGCATCTCCTACAATGCCTTAGTGTTTCTCACACAAGCTAACATCTTTGTCATCCAACACGTCCCACTACATTGTCTCGGCACCTCCCTTCTTGGGCGAAACAAGATAACATGCATACACCTCAAAGTACGACTGTCGTGTGACAACTGAGGCTACTGCCACCTTGGTCTCCATGTGATACAATTTGGCACACAAGTAACAACTAAAGCATTTCATGTTCATCTTTATCTGGTTCCCATAAGTTGTCCCCTCTTGACCACTGTTGTGACTAACAAGAGTCTGATGGGCACCATCATGCTACCACACTCTTGTGTACAAGTTCCCTTTTCAACAACAACGTTCCGTGCGACTTACACTGTCACTCAGGCGAACCTGAACTAGTGAACTAAGCATACAATATTGACCTCTCGATCAAACCTTGTCTCATGTCAATGAGTTTAACCTCTTCTGTAGCGCCTCTCCACAATTGCATGTGGTTGTTGTCTTTCTAGCATCACTGAACTTTGATTCAAAGCAACAATAACTTGCCCCCTCTCAAGGATGTCCAGTATTCCCACGAAGAAGAGCAACCAAGTCTCATACCATCTCAGCTCAACGACATCTGTTCAAGAATCCAGACCTTCTTATCCTTTTACATGCCTACATCCTCTCTAGAATGGGCCAACCAGGCCACTTGAGATAAACCTGATTCTGATACCAACTGTCACGGGTTGAAATTTTGACAGCGGAAATGCCCATGCGGCACCTTGACTCCTCTGAGCCAAGGTCAACCTTTCAACCATTGGAATAACAAGGGGCACATTTTTTTCGCGTGACCGTGTGCCTCTGCACACATCCGTCTCTCAAACAATTCCCGCTAAGTCATGCTCTCAAGCATCTATAGGTGCAACCATGCATCAAGGCTGTCTAGCCAAGACACTCACACTGTCCATAGGTTCTCACTATGGCAAGGAAAATCCCAACATTGATGCTCACCTAAACATTCGCAAGCGAAGGTAGCATGCGTAGCCAAGAGCCAACACCAAGCTAACGTGCCAACACCTATCCTCATGCCCCATTCACCTATCCGAATAACTCATGTCACAGACCAAGGACACTCATATGTCCATGGTCTAATCCTTAAGGCACCATTCCTTCACGCATGTTGGCAGGCCTTCGACACTAGCTGCCAAACTAGAAACACACACTGGACCTCTGTCCTTCTCAAGCATTGTGGACCCTTCATTGCTTGTATGCTAGAAAGTCCCACGAATGAATTCCCGTGCCATCTCGTGTCAAGACTCATGGCCATGGCGTGTCGCGGCGTCTCACAAAGGTTTGGAACATGTTCTATGCAAGCGACATAACGGCAAGCCAAGAGAACCTTACCCATAAACCTCTGACAGCACACTTCAATGCACTACTGGGATGGCCCGGTAACGTCCATGAGTACTCCTACTCGTGGAGACATATGAGTCCCCTCGTGGTCCTCATATCCTCGCCCTACTAGCCCTTTTAACTAGTAGTAGCTCACTTGACACATCTGCACCAGGGGGTGGTGGAGAGCTGACACCAGGTGCTCCCTCTACAAAGAGCCTTTTGAGCTTTTAGCCTTCTACCAGGAACATATATGATTTTTGCTTAGGAGACATATTTGGCTATCAGCTCGCCAATTCTCTGAATCTCACATATCCGATCGCACCATTACGTTCATTGACCCTTCAATATCGTACCTACCAAGTCCCGTCCATTTTCGGGCAATATTGAAGATATTTACAAAAATGCCACTATCGGACAAACCAGGGGGTGGTGGAGAGCTGACACCAGCCTGCACCCTCGCGTGCATATCTAACCGAGCACCAACCTAGCTTGTAACATGCCCTCAAGGTCGACATGTTACACGACGTTCCTCCCAGACAGACAGCCCTCTGCTTGGGCTTCAAGGCAGGGGGCCGCAACTTGCCCCTAGAGTCGCGACGTGTCACCGGCCGGGTATTTGGGTACTCCAAGTAGACGGCACTTGCGAACACTCCAAGCTAGCAAGTCGGCCTACAACACACACCTGTGGGCAAACAAACTCAGTGGTTAGCCACAAACACATCTCGGACATGCAACAGGCAATAACGAAGTATGAGCAAGCACAAAGCAAGTCATTCCTTGGAACGTCCACACAACACAAAGCACACAACAAGGCAAGTGGCACGCGATGGCCCAACGAAGCCGACAAACAAGTAACACATAGGCAATAAGGAAGCATAAAAGGGCAAGTATGGATAAACATCGCTTTATTAATATATTGCCTTGATAGGTCAAGGGAGTACACAACTTTGGCCCCTATCTGCTGGTGGTCATAGTGCTTCCCTAAGTCACCCGGTCACCTCCCCCTAAGGAGCCTTCTAGGGATACAAGGTCTTCCCAGTAACATATATGATTTTTGTCTGGGAGACATATGCATAATTACAAAATTGCCACTACCCTACCCCATGAGGTTTCTTGGTGCAAGACTTGAGTAATGATCAAGCACCAAGGCATGCTCACTTACAAAATGGCCCTATGTGGTGTGCCAAAGGGGCAGCATGCCACACGGAGCGCCCCCAGGGAGAACCCCTACTAGTTCTAGGATCACAGAGGTCGCGACTTCCAAGAACAAGGTCGTAACCCAACATTGAACCCAGTAATTTTCTTCATTTCTCCTTTTAAAAACCTTCCAAAAACCAATCAAAACTTATCCAAATCCCAAAACATAAGTTTCCAAACATCTCAATTTCCCAAAACCATTAAAACCCAAGCCTTAAACAACTCAAAAACTCATCAAAACATAAAATCCAATCAAAACTTAAAAACTCAAAACTTAAAACTTGGATTACCTCTGATTGAATCGTTTCCCAAATAAATCATCAGGCTAATAAGCTTCTAATCTTCCCTAGAATTGTTATGACTCTAACATTTCTTGAATCTGAGTCCTAAAACTCGAGTTTCCTTCGAAAATGCTAATGGTGTCAAAAAGGGATAATGGGAGAGAGAGAACGTATTGAACGCTCATTTTAGTTTTCTTACAGGATACTTTGAGCTTAAGTAACCTCAAGCAAATCCTAATGCTCGAGGTCCCAAAAATGCCCTCTGGGGTAAAATATTCAAAATTACCATAATTCCCTCCAGATGTCACTAACTCCCAATATATCATTAAATAATCATTCTCATTACCCAATATTCCGATAATGTGCTAAATACCCAATATACCCCTTGACCAACTCTGAGTCAAGTATGGGTCGCATTGTGAATTTCCCACTAGCTTGCTCCCTAGGATCGTCTCGTGCCGAGTAACCCAAACATATCCACATAATAATATGGTCTCACACATATATCACATATATGCCAAATATACCCATAACGGGCCAAATTGCAACAATTGCCCAATTAATCAAAAATAGGCCCACATGCATATTTAATACACCAAAACATGCATATCAAGTCATATTATAATATAACTCACATAATCACATATTGATACACACACATATATATATATCACATAATCACATAATTTCTATAATTTCTCATCCTGGCCCCCTAATCAAGGCCCTAAGCCTTATTAGGAAATTTGGGATGTTACAAAAACACTAAAAAAATGTTTACAAATAAGTGTTATGCTATTTCAAAGTTTAGGTAAAAAACAATTTTTTTTTTCGTATTCTTAATTTCGGGACCAAGTTTGGAAAACCACTGTATAGGGAAAATAAACCCAGATTTTTCCAAAAGTTGGTGAGGTTTTTCTTGGAATACCCTACTATGCCTGTGTACAATTTGGTAACAAAATACTAAACGATTTGCGAGTTATTAAGTACCAAAGTTATGGGAAAAAAAATAGACTTGAAAATAAGGTCATTTTTACCTCAATGTTTGAAAAAATGTTTTCACCAATAAAAAGTACTCCTTTTGACCTAAGATTTTACAAAGTTCTAAATGGCATACCAAAGATAGAATTGAAAAATTTTGGTAACAATTTGGTAAGTAAATTTCAAGTTATGACCTAACAAAGTATGTAGTTAAAAATGTGAAAAAATAGGTTTTCACACTTAGTGCAAAAATGAGATTTTGGAACTTAAAATAAAAGTACATTTGTGCATATTGCAAGAAAGAAACTTGATAAGTCTTCAAAAAATTTTGACATAAAATACATCTTTGAGATTAGTGAGAATTATTTTTATTAAAAAAAATTTATTCTTTCTAAAAATAAAAGATTTAATAAGTTAATAAATTAAACGAGGGTTTAAAACCCTATATTTTGAGAAAATAATTAAGTAAATTATTTTTCTAGTAAGTAAACTTGATTAATTGACTTCAGAGAATTAATTAGTCAAGAAAAGAAATTATTAACAATTTTTCCTAATTACGTTAAGATTAGGCTATTTTATTAAAACAATTTTTTTGAGACTAAAACCTTAAGAAATATAAAAGGAAAAATAAGAGACTATTTTCTTGAAAAATAATTGAGAAATTTAATTAGTATTTAAGGATATAATACCAGCTAAAATCTTTTATATATTTAATCGACTTGTTGAAAGTACGAGCTAATAGCGGAACTTTTAAAGAATAAGATTTTTAGTGGATTATGGGAAATACTATTGAGATATCCGAGCCTAGGTATCGAGACCATAGAATAGGTCTCCCCGAGACTTAGGGTTTAGACTCAAATTTTTGCGTATGAATTTCTTGAATGGGTTTAAAATCAAATAAGGATCTTTACTCCTTACAAATAATTTTCTTGAATGCCATAATTAATCTGAGTATACTGTATGGATAATTTCAGTACTGGCTAAGCATAATTGGACTGTACATTGAAGGGTGAAATCTTGCTAAGAGCTAAGGACTCCAAGTAAGTCAACTTCTACTATTTGGCTACAACATGAAACGACTGGTGAAATGTATGTTAGTATTATGAACGGTAGATATCTGTCATATTCTAGACGGCTGATCCCCATCACACTTCTTGTTTGATTTTATTATGTCTGGTTCACTACCGCAACGAGTGGCCAAGAGGTGAGGATTGCTGGTTTAAACCTAGGGGTGCTAAACTGAATGGGACCTAGGGGCCCTCAGGCTTACATAATCATTGAACGGTTAAAACTTGAGCAAGTGCTCTGATAAGTTATTCCCGAATGGCATTTGTGAATATTGTCCATTTAGTGAGAGTGCCTAGAGATACTAAGGGTTGTCAAGTTTGAATGAGGTTGAACACCCTACGGGCAACCGCTCGCCAGCACCATTGATTAACATAGAAGTCTCTGTAAACCCATGTAACTTCAATTGCACTCTTGGATAAGTAGTGACGCCCTAGGTAACTTGATGGTTTCCCTTGGATAAGTAGCGATGCCCTACATAACTTGATGGTTACCCTTGCAAGGGATTTACATTTGGATAAGTAGCGATGCCCTAGGTAACTCGATAGTTACCCTTGATGGGGATATTTATTTGCTAGATCTTAGTGTTGAGACTCGGTTCTCCCCTATTGATTAGTAAAAATGTTGGAGTCCATGGTACGCCCAAATTGTTGGAAATTGTCTAGCGTTGGTCACGAATTATTTTTATATATATTATATTTATTAGCTGTGGGATTTTTAGAGTGCAGGGATTTATCTGTTTATATGAAATAGTTTGCCATTGGTTATCTGGCATAACCATAAGTTTGTCAGGACGCTTTTGCGTTCTTGAAATTGATTGCTTAGGGTCTGGATGGATCTGAAACCCTAATTTCGTTGAGCTATTGTTATCAGTGGTCATTGACCACCTGTCTTCTATACATGTTGTTGTTTTAAAGTTGAACTTACTAAGTGTTTTCGCTTACCTAGTTGTTTCTTGTTGTAGGTTAGAACAAGGGCAAAGCAGAGCAATGGGCGCTAAAGTCTACTTTGTGGATGTACATGTGAACCGACCTTTTGGGAAATTGTTTTGTTTTTTGAAATGTTGTTTAATTTTCATAAACAAGGCTTAGTTTACTTTTCGTAAACTATGTTTGTATTAAATATTAAGTATGTCCCTACGACTTTAAAATGTTTTTTTTATACGAGTTTTTGAGACATTTCGCTAAATGAAACATTTATATTTCTACATTATCGATTCTTAAAAATTTGGGACGTTACAGTTGGTATCATGCGCGAGCTCGATCAACATCCTCTATAAGGCAACACTGGAAAAAATGGGGTTGTCTGTTCGAGACCTAAAAGCTTGTGCAATGACCCTGTACATATTCTCAAGGGAGGGAATCGCAAGTATAGGATCCATTGAGCTCCCAATCACCTTAGGAGACTATCCAGTCTCGATAACTAAGATGTTTGGAATTTATAGTTGTGGACACCCCATCAGCCTACAATGTCCTGTTTAGGAGACCAGCCCTGATTAGGTTGGGGGCAGTCACATCTGTTAGGCATTTGGTCGTAAAGTTCCCAATGCCTAGTGGTATCGAGACATTGAAAGGAGATCAATTAGTAGCTCAAGAATGCTATAGTATCTCCACGAGGGGGAAGGGCATAACAAGTGTACATGCAATGGTAATTATAATGAAAATTGAAGACAGAATCTACAAGGTTGAAGAAGAAATCGACCCCAAAATAGAAGAAGACAGGGCCAACCTTGGTCCCATTGAAGAGCTCGAAGACATTCAGCTCGATGATATGGAAACCACCAAGGTGGTAAAAATTGGGAGGAACCTCACAAAGGAAGCAAGATAGAAATTAATTCGCTGCCTAAGGGAAAATTAGGATGTATTCATGTGGCCCCACTTAGACATGATTGGGATTATTCCCAATGTTATAAGCCACACACTAAACATCGAAAAAAGCTTCCCTCTTGTAACGACCCAACTATTCTAGACCTTGGACCATTAATAACTACTATACTAATCTTAAGAAAATGTACATATGAAAACACCATAACTTTATTTAAAACTGTAAAGTAAAGGTTCTGTTGACTACGTTTTTAGCCAACGACGTGAGAACGTCAAAAACGATATAGCCTTCAAGAGAAATAAAACGACACAGACAGTTTATCAAAGAAAATAAAGAACACACAAGATTTTTATAGTGGTTCAGCCCCGATTGTCGGTAATAGCCTAATCCACTTAGAGTTGTGATTTATAGATCCGTACTCAAGATCAGATGGACTGAGCCAACTGAGTCTCTCCAGTACAGATTGCAAAATGTTGACTGCGTTTTTAGCCAACTACGTGAGAAGGTCAAATGCGACAAACCTTCAAGAGAAATAAAAACGACACAAACGGTATAATAAAGAAAATAAAGAACACACAAGATTTTTATAGTGGTTCAGCCCCGATTGTCGGTAATAGCCTAATCCACTTAGAGTTGTGATTTATAGATTTGTACTCAAGATCAAATGGACTGAGCCAACTGAGTTTCTTCAGTACAGATTGCAAATTCTCTCTTATTTCAGCACTTTCTCTCTCTAGAATACTCAGACCCAATTTTCTCTCTCTAGAAAGAAGAAGCAGTTGAAGCCCCTTTACGATCCCACCAACCCTCTATTTATAGGCCTGGGATCCTCAACTGATATCCCCTTTAGATAGGGATATTTTATTATTCATCTTATATTTATATTACAAGAAATATTTAAAATACAACTGATTACTCAATTTGAGTGAGGAGTGAGAGATTCCCGGGTGCTTAGACCAATTCTTGCTGAAGTCGTTCTAGGGATTTTGACGTAGTCTCACATGCATGTTGATTACTCCTTCAAGCTTTCCTTGGACCAAGGTGATACAAGCTTGGCTCTCCTCAGACCAAGGTGGTCCGAGCCAACTCCCTTGGCACCTCACCTCGGTCAACTTTGAGGCAACCTCCTCCATGACATGTACGATCGGACATGATGGCCTTCTCCTCGGACCAAGGTGGTCCGAGGCATCCTTCTCATGCCTTCTCCTCGGACCAAGGTAGTCCGAGGCATCCTCTTTGGCATCTCACCTTGGACAAGTCTGAGGCACTCTCCTTTAGCATCTCCCAACTATGTCTGATCGGACATTGTGTAGGCTCTCCTTGTCAAAATCTAAGTCTCCATCCTTGACTTGCATGGGACCCCTCCTCCTTAGCTACTTACCTTGGACACTTTCGAGCCAACACTTAGGAAACCTTGGGAGGCTTACCTCGGACACACCCTTGGGTTCTCCTAGGACCACATCCTCCTTGGGGTCTCCTTGGACCACATACTCCTTGGGGTCTCCTAGGACCACCTTCTCCTTGGGGTCTCCTAAGACCACTTTCTTGAGTTCTCCTCGGACCTTATCCTTGGGTTCTCCTAGGATCACTCTCTTTAGCCTCCTAGGATGCATTTTGTCATCTTTATTGCCATGCCATTGATCTCCAATTTTTGGGTATAACATTTGCCCCCCAAGTTTATTATATGATCTCCCTCGTATGATAAACTTTTCTTCTACCTAAATATTCTTGAGATCATTCAAAAGCTCCTATTCGGTTGATAACTTTCACGTAAACTCCAATGACAGAACCTGTCTTGAACTTGTCTTGTGATTTCTTCAAACTCTATTTTCTTGATACAATGAAAACATAAGCTCCCTTTGTATGTGTTGCAAAATCATCATGGTATAGAGACAGGTTGTTGAATATCCTCAATTTGGTTGCGCTAGGATTAGAATATCCTCAATTTTTTTAGCATTGTGATCCGATCGGATGCTAGGACTGGGGCCCTCGAACAAGATTGTCCGATCGGACACATGCATTAGGCTCCTTGGATATGGGTCCAAGGCAATCACTTTGGCTCTCCTCGGACATGTCCGAGCCACATATTTTTGGAAGCTCACCTCGGTCATGTCCTAGCCACACATCTTGGAAGCTCAAACTAAGGTCCGATCGGACTCTTTGTGGTCTCTCCTTGGACCAAGGTGTTCCGAGCCAATCTCCTTGAAGCTCACCTCGGATAGGTCCAAGCCAAGCACTAGGCTCCTCCAACTATGTCCGATCGAACATTGTGTAACCTCGGCCAAAATGTAAGTCCATATTTTGGGCATGCATGGGACCTCTCCTCGGACTTGTTCGAGCCAACCATCTAGGGGCTCCTCAAGCTAAGGTCCGATCAGACCCTTGGCACACATGTATGGTCTTCTTCTTGAACTTGTCTGAGCCAACCATCTAGGGACTCCTCAAGCTAAGGTCCGAGCCAATCCCTTGGCACACATGCATGGTCTTCTCCTCGAACTTGTCCGATCAGAGCTTTTATGACCTTTCCTTGAACCAAGGTCCAAGCCAATGACTTGGCTTCTCCTCGGACATGGCCCGAGCCAAGCATTTGGCTCACATGCATGGTCTTCTTCTTGGACCAAGGCACGCATCTCCTCAGGCAAAGGCCATCTACTCGGACGCACATGGGCTCCTCGGACCAGACGCATCTCCTCGGACGAATGCCCCCCACTCCGCTCAGATGCAACCTAGCTGCTCAGACACCAACACTTAGACGCATGCGAGCCTACTTGAACACTCATGGCATCCGCTCGGCCATGTCCTATCCGATCAGACATAATGTAGCTTCCAACCACTCAAGTGTGTTTCTCCTCCTCGGATGTAGCACCTTAGGCACCAATATTTCTGGGCCTAGATCCTTGGACGTAGGCGAGATGCTCCTTAGATCAACATGCATCCGATCGGCCATCTCAAGGTATGCTTGGACACCACATTTTTCAAACACTTTAAGCACCTGTATTGATCGTGAGCATGGACAAACAGGCATAAGCCGTGTTGACATGAATGCAATGCAATGCATGGAACAGTAGCCAGCCTTCTAAGCATGCACATCCGATCGGACATAGGCAGCATCACCATTTGGATGCTTCTCCTTGGAACTAGACACACTTTTCGGACCAACACATGGCATACTCCATGCTATAATTTTTTCAAACATTTCACCTTTAGGCACTCTTAGGACCTTTTAGGAAAAACCATCAAAGCACCTTGTTCGAACCTCCCATAATTATTTTGAGAGATTGATTTCTCTCAATCAATCTTGGTGAAAACTTGACTTCTCCTCTCAAAGATAACTTTTCACTATGTAGCATTTATTTTGCATGTATTTGTTTGATTCACTCCAGGGAAGTTGATCGATGATACATGTTTAGCCAACCAGGGAAGTTGTATCTGCTCTCCTGAGCAAGAAAACTTTGCACCTGATCAGCTAAACTTGTAGCTGTTGGCATTTATACTTTACTTCTCTTTATTCACTTAAAACATTCTAAGTCTCCTCTAGACTTAAAAAGTTATAAGTTTTTTCTGAAGAGTAAAGTCACTCTGGTGTATGCCTTATATTTTCGCATGAGTACTTAGTTTTCTAACTTAGAAATTCTAGACATTTCATAAGTCCATGCTAAGTATACTTTCTCACACTCTTATTGCTCTAACATTTTATGAGCATGATGTTTATGGTCACACGAATATCTGCTCCTAACTTGAAATTTTTAAAAACTCCAAGTTACTTAAGCTTTGTCAAACAAGTTAGCTCAATGGCCTTTTTGGACTTCGAAAATTTACAAGTCAGCCTAAAAAAAGATATATTAACTCGTGCTCTTATTACCTGTGTTAAGTTATATACCAGTATAACCCATGTGCCCCCTAGGTGGTTGAGGGTTGAAAGATCCTTAGTCACTTGCTACCTGACCGAATCTGTTCGAGTAGTTAATTACTCGTGAAACACATAGAATATATGGAAAATACTCAAGCAGTTGAACACTGCTTGAACATATCGACCAGTTGAACGCTGCTCGGATAACTAACACACATGCATATTTGTAGCAAGAATCGACCACGCTGCGCGTAGTCTCTTTTATTACTCGTAAATTAAAATGGACAAAACATGTCTAATAACGAGTCTTAAACAACCAAAATTGTTCAAAATAAAATGACTGGTTAGCAAATAACTAGTTCATACACCAAACTTAAATAACAAGTCTAAAAAACTCGAAATCAAGCTACCACTCTGAAAGCGGTATTTAAAAATAATATCTCCTTCGATGCTCTATGTGCACGCTACTCCAGTGATTCCTGCTCCTAGCACTCCTCCTCAGCATACTTCTCCTTTGCTTAGTTCCTCTCCTCAGCCAAGTGTGGACCTCCATATATAGTTTCTAAGGTGAAGTCCACAGGTCCAGGCTGCAAGGGTGGAGAACTTTGTCTCTTGAGTCCAGAGTTGCTGCTACCTCCTTCTTCTGGGGGTGCTCTGCTCGGTACTCCTTCAACTTGCCCGACTGGAGAAGAAATTCTATCTCATCCTTGAGGTGGTTGCATTCATTCGTGTCGTGACCATAATCTTCATGGAAGCGACAATACTTGTTCATGTCTCTCTTCGTCATCTCTCTCTTGATGGGTGGAGGCTTCTTATAAGGAACCTCTTCTTGACTAGCAAGATATATCTCTGCTCGGCTGGTTGAGAGAGTAGTGTAGTTAGTGAATTGAGGCTCATACTTGGCTGGCTTTTCACTTGAGCCCAACTTTGCTTTCTTTTCCTCATGGTGGTCAGACCCATTATTTCCACGCTTCTTTCCACCCTCACTACGAGAGTCAGTTGGTCTGCCTGGGTTGTTTATGCCATTCTCCCCTTTCTCTATTGCATCATCCAAATTCATATATTTTTCCGCCCGGTCAAGAAATTGTTGATGTGTTGAGATTGGATGGTGATGGATGCTGTCCCATAGAGGACTCCGATAAATTATCCCAGCAGATATGGCAACCATCTTCCCCTCATATCCTACAGCGGTTGCTCTATTGGCTTCTCTCATGAATCTCTGTATATAGCTCTTTAGAGACTCATCTTTTCCTTGTTTGATATCTGCCAAGTCATTGGCGTAAACTGGCGGAGTCCGGGCAATGCTGAATTGTCTGCAAAACTCCTTCCTGAATGCCTCCCAAGAGGTAACGGAGTTTGGCTTAAACCTCCAATACCACTCATCGGCAGTGTCCGTCAAGGTGGTGGGGAAGACTCTACACTGATAGTCATCACTCACTCCGAGCAGTTCCATCTGGTCCTCAAACTTCCCAACATGTCTTATCGGGTCTGCCTTTTCTGTATAAATTGGAAGTACCGGTGCTTTGTACTTTGCTGGTGGTTGGGCTGCTCATATTCGAGCACAAAATGGGCTGCCACTCCGGTAGTCGATCGCATCTATCTCGGAAGGTCGTTTCGACAAACCTTGCACTGCAGCTGCTAGCATATCAATCTGGGCTTGGATAGCTGGTGCTACTGACGAGGTTCCAAGGTCTTGACCGCCTGGTCGGGCATTACCATCTGGCGCGCCATCGTCAAGTATTTTTACTTGACTGGCAGGACGGTCCAAATTTTGCCCTTCGACCGGGACGGTCCTCCTCTTGTCGGTGATAACATTCCTTAGATCCTTCGATTTCCCATAGGGTTTACTACGCGGGACTCCCTCTCTCCTGCTACGCTGCTGGTCCGGGTGCAGTGGAGGCTTTTTGGCACGCTCTGGTCAGTTTTCTCCTTCTTGTGGGTTGTGGCCCTCCTTTTCCTTTGACTGGTCAGTGGGATGACTATCAGCCTCATCACGACCATGCCCATCTTTGAACTGTGAGGTCCTCTTCTCTCTAGGAGCTTTATTTTTCTCCTGCCCAGGTGGAGCCTTCTTACTACCCGATCGGTGACTTCTGAAGGGGGTTCTAGAGTGCTCCCCTTGGGTTGAGGTAGTGTGCGATCGGACTCCATCTTCCTCATGACCAGGTGGGTTGTTACCACCCCTCCTTGGTCTATCATTTTTCTTACCACTAGCTTCTGTGGTCTTTGCTCCTGGAGGGGGTCCTCCTCGTGCTGCAGCTTGGGCATTGGCTTGGGCCAACTGGGTAGCTGCCTCTAAAGCAAGTGCTGCTTCACGATGTCTTCGGTCGACCTCCTCCTGTTGTTGTCTGAGCTCCTCGCTCCTAGCCTCCATATCGCGTCTTTGCTGCTCTAACGCAGCTCTCTGCCTGGCCATCTCTTCAGCAAATGCCTCCTTCCTAGCGTGGAATTGTGCCATCTCCTCCTGGAAGGCCCCCATGGCCTCTTGGAGCTCTTCAACTCCTGGAGTCACGTCCTCGAGCATGACTCTAGGCTCATTCTCATGATATTGTGGGCTAGGACCTTCAGATCTAGCAGGCTCTTTAGAGGAGCTTGTCCTCTTGGAAGCGCAGTGGTGTTCTTAGGTGCCATCTTGCTTCAGGGACCGTCTGTTCTTCTCTTCAGGCTCTCAATGAAAGCACCAAAATGTTGACTGCGTTTTTAGCCAACGACGTGAGAACATCAAATACGACAAACCTTCAAGAGAAATAAACGACACAGACGGTATATACAAGAAAAGTAAATAACACAAGAGATTTTTATAGTGGTTCAGCCCCGAATGTCGGTAATAGCCTAATCCACTTAGAGTTGTGATTTATAGATCTATACTCAAGATCAGATGGACTGAGCCAACTGAGTTTCTTCAGTACAGATTGCAAAAATACAAGAGTTCTCTCTTATTTCAACATTTTTTCTCTCTAGAATACTCAGACCCAATTTTCTCTCTCTAGAAAGAAGAAGCAGAAGAAGCCCCTCTCTAATCCCATAAGCTCTCTATTTATAGGCTTAGGGTCATGCATACGGTATCCCTTAGAACCGGGATATTTTATTATATTTATTACATTTAAATTACAAAGAAACATTCAAAATTCAAAATGTAACAAACCCCCAATTTGTGGGAAGAATGAGAGATTCCCACATATCTTGTTGAAGTTGTTTCTGGGAATCATGACTTAGTCTCCTCTAGCTAGTTGATCCACCTCCTACTGACCACTCATGCAAGTGTTGGTCGGACGTGCATGGTGGTAGGACATGCACTTCTCTCCTCTAACATGGCACTCTCCTCTAGCATGCCATGTTTCTCCTTGAACCAATCTCCTTGGCTTCTCACCTTGGATAGGTCCGAGGCAACCTCCTTGGCATCTCACCCCGGATAGGTCCGAGGCAACCTCCTTGAAGCTTCTCACCTCGGATAAGTCCGAGGCAACCTCCTTGGAGCTTTTCACCTCGGATAGGTCCAAGGCAACCTCCTTGAAGCTTCTCACCTCGGATAGGTCCGAGGCAACCTCCTTGGAGCTTCTCACCTCGGATAGGTCCGAGGCAACCTCTTTGGCATCTCATCCTTGGGGTCTCCTAGGATCACCCTCTTGGGGTCTCCTAGGACCACATCCTCCTTGGGGTCTCCTAGGACCACTTTCTTGAGTTCTCCTCTGACCTCATTCTTGGGGTCTCTCCTAGGATGCACTCTCCTTAGCCTCCTAGGATGCATTTTCCTTAGCTTTCCTCGGACCAAGGTGCACTTGGCTTAGTTATGACATCTTTCAAGCAGTCCAAATTCTTCGTCAGTCTACCAGGTCACTTTATCACAACTCTGAGGAGTCAACGTATTTATTGACTATTAACAAGTCCTTTACTGACCATGCACTGCCACTTGTCACATTTATTGCCACGTCCTTGATCTCCAATTTTTGGGTATAACAGGTTCAAATACAAAAATAATTTCACCTAGGATATGGGATCCCATTGTTTTGAAAATAAAACAAAACATAACTTAAATAATTTGATTACAAAATTAAGTGCGGAAAATAATACATAGAAATCATAACTAAAAGACTTAGAAAAAAACTCCGTCCTCGAATCGAACGCTCAGTCCATCGATTCCATCCTGCCTCAATACACATCCCCAAGCTGCCAAGAATCTTTCCGCCACCATAACTATTTTCCTGCACATATAAAACATAAAGGAATGAGCCTAATGCCCAGCAAGGAAAATCTACTACAAGCGTGAAACATAATCATACACATAACTATAAGCTATAAACATATAACATATATCTATAAAGACGTACATCTTATAAGACTATACTATTAATGGCCATTTAAACATGTGATAAACCATCTACGTCCCCTTTCTAATATCTGAGGTAGGTTAGATCACATGGTAGGTTTATGATAACCCATCTACGTCCCCTGTCTAATATATGAGGTAGGGTAAATCATAACCATGAAACATAAGAAAACATAACATTAAAAACATAAGAAAACATAACATGACATACTATAGAATAACTTATCATAACATATCAACATAACATATAAGCATATAAAACTATCCTATTTTCCTTACCAATAAACCGGGATGATGAGAACGAAGTCAGAATTTTGGAACACTCCTAAAAACCATAATAGAGAGGTGAGTATACTAAAGAAAAGGGATGAAAAGAATGAACTACACCATCGAAAAGATACTTACCAATAAGAATCTTACGTTCAAGATCTTAGATGCCTAACCAAGAATAGAGAATACGAGTTAGGATTTGAGTAGAAAAACTATAAGAACAATACAGAAAGGAACTAGAATAAGGAATACCTTGAATGCTTCTATGACCGAACTATACCTCGAAACCGAAATACACTATAACCTTACTTCTCAAGTGTTTATTAATCTTATAATGATTAAGCTTATAACCCCAACCCAAGTGTTTATCGCTCTTTAGTCTCACTAGCACCTGGAAGGCTCTGATTAATGCTTGAAGAAGGAATGAAAATGCTTGGTGCTAGGTCCTATTTATAGAGTTCTAGGAATAAAAATCTTCTTTTTGGCTTTGAATAAAAATAATGAATTTAATTGAAAATATTGAATATCCTTCAGCGAAAGGCTTAGGACTTGGTCAAATTGTTCAGAGAGATCTAAGGAGTCAAAGCTTGATTTTTAAAACAAAAATAATAAAACAAATAGAATCCTAACTTCTAACTCCTTACATCTCGTAACTCTAAACTTACCTGCAGTAAAATCAACATTTCTGGAGCTGTAGGACTTCGATTTATACTATATTTATACCGTTAGAAAGCTAATTCAATTATCTAAAACTATTGAGAAATACTATTTTTCAAAATTCATAACATAATTGGGTTAAAAATAGGTCAAAAGTTACAGTACCCTAAAATTACGAAAAAATCTATTTAATTATCTAAATCTCAAATAAATAAAATTGTGACTGTTGACGTGGTTCTTCGCCAACAGGTAATTAAGAAAATAAGAGAATGGGATTAGTGCTAAGTAATGAACCGAAACAGATGAATGATCTTAAAATGAACTGACGATACGAATACTTTTTTAGGTGGTTCAAAGGTTGAAATCCTTCTACTCCACCAGCCACTGTTATTGCTATATTTCTGGTATTCTTTACAGGGTATTTCTTTACATAATAGAATCCAACCCCTTGCAACTCCCAGGGTCTCCATATTTATAGGAGAGGACACCTGGGGGGTTGGCGAGGGGGGTCATCCCGTGACCTTCTTACCCATCATGTCACTTCTGTGACATTCATGATTAATTCCTAAAACCTGACAAATGAAGTGTGGTCTAATCAATAGGTAAGGGGGATATTGGGCCGCACGGCCCAACCCAGTCGTGGGTGCCTGAACACGCACGTTTATGCTGCATGCCCGAGAATTCAGGGATATATCAGACACGTGATGTCTAATATATGCACGTTTACATTGCGTGGTTGACTTTATAAAGGGTCACAGCTTCCAACTCAGGCTCGTGCCTCGAGCTGGGTGCCTTCTTGACCCACGGTCTTCATACCTCCGATTCGGCTCCTTGGTAATCTTAATAAACTTTCAGCTACCTCGAGCTAAAGAGGTAGGACCTTATAGCAGATGCTCCGGCCATGTGGCATCCACGTGGCTGATATAATTATGTCATATCTCAGCTCGCTAATAGCTCGTGGAAAATTAGGGCGTACATTTGCCCCCCAAGCCTCTGCTCGTGGCATATGAAGTCATATGGGGCCACAGTGGGGGCTTTTAGGCTTCCTTATGGACTCTTCACATTCTGCCCATTATGCAGGTGTCGACTACATGGAGCATCGTGGTTGGTGATGGTACGTCTTCTGAGAATCGCATTAAATGGCCTAGCCTATACTCGGCCGTCGTTTCGCCTCTCGAGTAGAGAGCCTCGTATCCCACATCAGAGCAATCCAACGGCCCTCCTCACTTGGCCTTTTACGTATATAAAAGGGGTGGCCACCTTACGCATGGGCCACCTGTTCATTTGAAAATTTTCTAATTTCCCCATCTTCTTCTTCCTTCTCAGCCTCAAAAAACCCTCTTTTTCTTCCGGTTACTGTTCCCAGCGTTCTAGAGGTTCAGGCACAAGAGCTCCTTTGAGGCCTTGGCACCAGCTATTCTGACGAGGCTCCAACCCAGACGACCCCTTCATCCTTCCCATAGCAAAACACTTTGTAAGTTTTCTGCTTATGCATGCTTTAAGTTTTCTCTTCACTGTAGCTTAGGTAAATTGTTCCTGTAGGTTTTTTGTGGGTATGACAGGCGTAGGTTTTTATTTTAGGGCATCGATTGTAGAAAAAACCATTTAGGAGCATGGCTCATAGGGTACGCTTTATGGGGAAAAGTCTGGGTAGGATTTTTGGTATGCCTGCTTGAAATATCCAGCCTTTTGGGTGCAAAACCGGGTAGCTTAGGGGACACGCTTCACAGGCGGTTTTGCAGTGTTTGCCTACTGAAACTTTCCTTCCAAGGCAAACTTTTATCCTCACCCTCCTGACACACGGATTCCGAGAAATCGGGGATCCGTTGGGAGCACAGGTTTGTGTTCATGGAACCGCGTGGTCTCACTCCCCACGGGCTGAGATTACCTCAGCCCATGCAAAGGAAACTCTTCGCGTTAGATTCTTTCTTATGGGTGGACATCCTATACTTCTTCTGCCTCAAGGCCAACCCGAAGCAGAGGTGGCGAGGTGACCGGTTCTACTACTTGACCCGCTTTCCAAACACGGCTGCGGTCATCGAGCTGCCCAGCCACCCCAACGACTTCAAAGACCAGTTCTTCATGTCGACGGGGTTCTGCAATTGCGAACATCACTAATTCAACCACCCTCGTAAGTACCCTTTGCTCTTAGCTCGTGAGATGATTATTGGTTATCTTCCTTTATTAGTGTCTGAATTAGAGAGAATCATGGAGCCATTTTCACGAGGACGGACAAATCTGTGACCCTCGAGGGTCAATACGAGACATTGGCGAGGCTACCCCCCAGCGAAAAGGACTACCGCCAGCTCGTGTCGGACGAGACGATGGTGGCGTGCAAACTAATCTCCCCAGGCCAAAATTTGGCCTTGAGGAGACCACAGGGCCTCCCCTCAGCTCGCGAGATAGCACCCATCCCCGAGGAGGAGGCCACGGGAGAAAGGAGGAGGACGAGGTGCCCCTTGTGAGGAGGAAACGGGCTTTGGAGGTCGCCCAACAAACGGACGAGGAAAGGGCCCGGTCCAGAGCAGCAGTCGGTCCCTCTGGGCAAGGTAATCCTTACATGTTTGGGGACTTAGATAGGGCCACTGCGGACCTTCGATTAGCTAGGTTCAATCTTAACCAGCCCGCTAAACGTCACCGAAGTGACCCGTACCACGACGTAACCCTACTCCAATGCGTCGACCATCTCGTGCAGGATTACGAAAGTAGCCGCCCTAGGGGCACTGTAGTCTTAGACAACACCATAGCTTTTAGGTCGGTCTTTTTTGAGGAGTATGGGACCAATCTTCGGTCGTGGCCCTCCCTTCGGGAGGGTATAGTAGCCCCGGGTCAATGGCAATTTGTAGAAGAGTCCAATCCCGAGCCAAATTCGAACCCAGAGCCTCTTCCAGCCCGCGAGGTCATTAACCTAGACTCCCCCGCTGCAGCTCCGAGACCGGTGGTCGTGACCATAAGTTCCTCCTCTATCTCGGAGGGTAGGATCCCTTTCAATATACTTGAGATCTATCTTCCCTTTAACTTTTGTTGTCTTGCATAAATGTTTCTACTTGTATATTAATACTTTGCCTTTGCTTTCCCAGAGGAGATGTCTCAGTCCGGGGGCAACGACCAGCGAGCCATGTTCCCTGGAGGGATGTCTCTGTCCGGGGGAAAGTTTCTTCTGGGGCCTCTGGGCCCATGGTGAAAAAACTCCGGTTGGCAAAGAAAGCCATCGGGAGCACCTTTAAGTCTCCTGCAAAGGGGAAAAACCAGGCTCTGGCAGCTCCGGAGAAACTGCCTCCGCCTCCTCCTGTTATGAAGATGCCCCCTCCTCCCCCGCGAATTCCCGACCCAGCTCGGGATACGGAGGTGCCCCCCGGGACCCTGGCGGCCACAACCCCCGAGGTGCGCATCCCGGTGAATCCCCGAGCTCTGGAGAAGATCCCCGATGTCTTTCGGGGAATGGTCTACGAGACGGCGAGCTACACCGTGGACCATTACTACAATGCCACCGAGAGGGACCTGAGGGCGATCAAGACAAGGAACCCGGAGAATGTGATGGAATCTTCGCTGGGGATGGCTCTCACGGTAAGTTGACCTCGCCTTTGGTATTCCTTGCTCGCTATGCATATATATAATTATTATTTTTTATCTAAGGCAGTTGCCTTATCATCTTTTTGGCTTTTTGCAGGGTGCCCTGACTCTCCACCGGAACATATCCCAATCTCGGGCCAGGCTCGATGACATGAGGGGGGAACACCAGACTGTCCTTGCCGCCCTTGAGACTGCCAAGAAATAGGCGCAGGAGGCTAACGATGCCCTGGTGTTGACGGTGAAATCTCGTCAACGAAATTAGATCGGAAAACTCAAAGGTAAGTTAGATGATATTTATATAAGAACTTAGAATAAACTTTAAGGAAAAGTAAACACAGATCAACAATGGAGCAAGCTTTGGTATATTTCTCAATAGCCTCTGCATACAATGAATTTTCCAACCCCCTCATTCTGAGGGGTCAAGCTACTTTTATAGTTGGGCTCTAATGGCCCCTTATACATGGTGGTCCCTTGGGACAATATAGTACATAAGTACACTGTCAGGGTAATAGTACAAGTGGTAGTGGTATGGGAAGAGTGGTGGAGCAGAAGATCATGGTGTCAGCCTGGTACATAGTCAGAGGCATGCATATAGTGCCTCCACTCTCTGTACAAATACGTACCTCCACTACCTGTGTGATACAGGTGTCAAGGTCACGCTTCTATCCTCCTCATGGTTGTACGTCATGCACCCGTACACGTACGGGTACTATGTACCCGATGGATATTCTCGCCTCTCCAAGGCATGTATCTGCTCAAGGCTATTCCACGTCCTACTAAGTGTAGGGAAGCTAGTGTGTTGACATGAATGATATACTCAGTCATCTATTCCACTATTGGCTCTATACTTAATAGTTATTGGGTCTCTCCTATTGCTCTTCACCTCATGTGACTCATAGGGAGAGTGGTGCCCCGTTGGCGGCACTTACCTCAGGAAGAGAGACAAGGCCTCTTCAACTGGGCCTGCTGCGTGTGTGATGAGGCATGACGCCTACAAATGAGATGAGGGTCTCGTCTTGTGAAACCATCACTTTGCAGCCCCCACACTACGAGGCTCCTGAAATATGGCCGAAGGGTGTTTAGTGGAGGCTATGTCTCTTGAGGCCTTTGACGTCGTCGGTGAGCGAGGCAAGGCACTCGTGGCCCTTGGGCGAGGCCCTTGCGGGCGTGGCCACTAGGCATGCGTGACCCTTGGGCGAGACCCTTGAGGGCGTGGCCACTAGGCATGCGGTCGTGAGCCCCTGGTGCGGGCGGGCGCGAGGCCCCTAGTTTGCGCGGGGCGCGAGGCCCATGTGCGCTCGGGCGCGAGGCCCGTGGTGCGCGCGGGGTGTGACGCCCGTGGTGCGCGTGGGGCGCAAGGCGCATGTGCGCGCGGGCGCGAGGCCCCTGGTGCGCGCGGGCAAGAGGCCCCTGGTGCGCGCGGGCGCGAGGCCCCTTGTGCGCTCGGGTGCGAAGCGCATGCCTTGGTGAGACGTGGAATACATCCTAGGTGCAAAATGTCTTCTTGGCGTGAGGTCCTTGGTGTGGGACACCTCGGGGCAAGGCTAAGCGCATGAGGTGTTGGCATGTGCGGGGTGCAACGGGGTGGTGCTGGAGTGGTGTTCGCGAGGTTGGGGCCTTAGCTTTGAGGGGCATGGATAAGGGCCATGTGTGCATGACAGAGGCGTCTAACAAGGTGATGCAGCTTGGAGGCTTGGAATGACCTCGTGAGGCCTAGAGCCTTGCGAGTGTCTAACACTTTGATGTCCTGTAATAACCTTCTGCCTTCATCGCGTACTTGGCACCTTTGGTGCCCCGTAGCTGCTTACTTCTTTAAGGGACTAGAAACTTCTTTTGTTTGTTTTTCTTATTTGGTGGATTTTTTGCATCCACACTTGCCCCCCAGTCTATAGGGAGGCCTTTAGGCGTTCTTGTAGACTCTTTCGTTCCTTTTTATTATTCTCTTATTCTTCTTCTTCTTCTTCTCTCTTTTTTTTTTTTTTTATATTTATCATGTTCGATGTCCTTTGGAACCCATGCGAAAGGGGGTTCGGTAGGTCTCTCTGTGGTGCACCTTGGTTGCACCTATAAGGATATATTGACCCCTTGGGTTCTAGTTATCATTTTATATATCTTCGCGCGCGCTTATTATATCTTGCGAGAAGCGTCCTTCTTGTCATTAGGCATAGTACTATTTTCGCAAGCGTCTTCTTTCAGACCCTTTTTGCAAGCATCTTCTTTGAGACCCTTTTCGGAAGCGTCTACTTTGAGACCCTTTTTTATAGCGTTTATTTTTTAGACCCTTTTTGGTGGCGTCTACTTTGGAGACCCTTTTTGGAGGCGTCTACTTTGGAGACCCTTTTTGGAGGCATCTACTTTGGAGACCCTTTTTGGAGGCATCTACTTTGGAGACCCTTTTTGCACATGATTCAGAGAATATTCTGTGGAAGATTCACCCCAGGTCGCCTCGGCCCAGGCGTCATGGAAGATCTTCATGGACGACTCATCTAATGAGATAAGCTCCGGGGCTGGAATCATTTTGATATCCCCAGGAGGGCATAGATTCCACTCGGCGCTGAGATTCGGATTCAAGGCATCCAACAACGAGGCCAAATACGAAGCTTTGCTGGCCGGGCTAAGGGTAGCCCAGGAACTGAAGGCCAGCTCCATTCAATGCTTAAGCGATTCCCAGCTCGTGGTAAACCAGGTGCTAGGTGAATATCAAGCACGGGGGATCAAGATGGCTGCTTACCTGGCCAAGGTGAAAGTCGAGCTGTCCGAATTTGAATGGGGCTCAATCGAGCAGATACCTTGATAGCAGAACGCTAACGCAGACGCCCTCGCCAAGCTCACTACCACCGGCGAGACGGAGGCTTTGGGGTTAGTACCGGTAGAGTTCTTGGAGAAACCAAGTATAGAAGAGGTCAGGGCGGAGGTCGAGGTGATCGACGCCAGACCGACCTGGATGACCCCCATCCTCGAATATCTCACTGAAGGAAAGTTACCCGAGGGGTGTAATGACGCACGGCGGATACTGTACCAGGCTCCAAGGTATACGATGGTAGACGGGGTGTTGTACCGGCGTGGGCACTCCTTACCCCTCCTACGATGTGTTTTGCCAGGAGAAGCAAAGACCATCTTGCAGGAAGTGCACGAGGGTTTTTGCGGGGACCACACTGGGGGGTAAATCTTGGCCCTGAAAGTCTTAAGGCAGGGGTATTACTGGCCCACTATGTCGAATGACTCAATCTCGTACGTCAAGAAATGTGACAAGTGCCAGCGATTCTCCACTGTTGCCCGAGCTCCCCCAGTCGAGCTGAAGATGATCTCATCCCCGTGGCCATTCGCGGTCTGGGGAATCGACTTGGTTGGTGCCCTCCCTATTGGAAATGGCGGGGTCCGCTACGCTGTGGTGGCTATCGACTACTTCACAAAGTGGGCTGAGGCAGAACCTTTGGCGACAATCACTTCCAAGAAAGTCCTTGACTTTGTGGTCAAAAGCATTATCTGCCGGTTCGTGACCCAGATTTTATACATCGCCATATCAACAGTGTTGTCCTTCTTGGTCCTGAATTCCTCAAGAAGACGAGCTTTCTCGCTCTCAATGAATTCGTAAGTTGTCTTCTTTTCCTCCTCCAGCTTAGCATTTAGCTCTTGAACCCTCTTAAGCTCCAGGTCTTTTGCTGCCAGCTCCTTTTATGCCTACTTAAATTCATCCTCGGCCTTGATTTATGCTTTCTTGGCACTTTGAGCTTACACCTTGCTCATTGTAACCTCGTGGTCCAAAATATAGTTGTGCAGGAAAAAGGCAAAGAAGGCCTACAATTGAGAACAAATGTTAAACACCTAGAATGTAATGACCCGAAATTCACTAATAAGGCTTAAGGGCCTTGATTTGTGTGTCGGGAGGGCATTATTGGGTTAAATGTGATTTGAATGACTTTATTGACTTAAATGCATAATTGTATGATTATATTGGTATTAATGTGACATATATATGGTATTGTGAGAACCACATTATTATGTGGGTAGGTCTGTAGAGCACGACTCGAGGCGATCCTAGGGCTAGATAGCGGGGAAAAGTCACAACCGGGCTTAACAGTTGACTTTGGACAAGTCAAGGGGTATTTCATGTATCGGGTGGTTATTTAGATTATCGGGTTATGAAAATAAATATATCGAGATATATTTGAGGTTAGGAAGTCTAGGCGGGAATATTGGGGAATTTTACCGTTTTGCCCTCGGGGACGTTTCCGGCACCCCGAGCCTCGAGATTGATTTAACGGGATAAGGTTAGGCTAAAGAAATAGAAAATAGTAGAACAGAAAATTAGACCGACTCTTTTCTCAGCCCTTTTTTCTCTCTACTCTCTCAAGGAAAAAAACACTGAGTATTTTGTAGAAATTGCTGGAATTTGTGCTAGAATTTCAGAGGAATTCAGAGGGGAAATTAGAGGCTAGCTCAAGGATTATCCAAGGAACATTTAATCAAGGCTAAGGTAAGAATTAAACTGTGTTTTGAAGTTAGAAACTTTGAACTTTTGGCTGAGTAATGAGGTGATTGTAATTTTGATGTTTAGGGCAGAATTAAGGTGGAAAAGCTTGGGAATTGACTTGGATTCTCCTTAGTGAAGTGGTTCTGCAGCTGAGGTAAGCTCTAATCTAAGGTTTAATGGCTGAGTTATAGTGTTTTCATGGCTGGGTTTTGTGTTTTTAAGTTAGAAAGTTTTAGTAATTGAAATAGGTTTTTGATGGGTTTCTAGCCTAGGTTTCAGCTAGGTTGTGTTGTTGGAATCTTGTGGGAAGTTTTTGGATAATTGAGTTTGTGGATTTGGGGTGGTTTTGAGTGAGTTTGCATGAGGTTTGATAGTTAAAAATGGAGGTTTTTCTGGGATCGAAGGGGTCGGGCTGCGGCATAATTCTTGGTGAGCCGCGGCCCTTCGAAGCTGATGGGTGCTGAGGACGAAGGGCGGGCCGCGGCCCTTACCTGTTTTGTTCTTTGGGAGACCTCTGGTTGGGGCCATGCCGTGACATGGATGGCTAATGCCGCGGACCTAAAGGGATTTCGGGATTTTGAGATTCTAGGCTTGGGAATTTAACCTAGGATGCTCGGGATTGAATCTTTTACCATGTTTGGTGATGTTCAATGTTCCAGAGATTAGAACTTTGTCTAGAAGCTAATTTAAGTTTGTTGATGGTATCCTTCACCTTGGTTGTGGCTAGGTGATAAAAGCTAAGGCTTGGGAACAGATCGTGCTTGAGGAGTGTTGCTCATAATCAGTAACCGTAAAGATTGAAGGTAAGAAAACTGCACCTGGTTGAATATCTATAATGGGACTAAGGGTTCCCTATTGTGTATGCTTGAAAAGATGGTATTATGCCATGAAAGCTAATTAGTGAACCAATGACCTAAGGGTGCCAAGGGTTACACTAGCGCACAGGGCGCGACTTGGCCACTGGTAGCCGAGGACAGCTTAATATGCACTGAGCTCGGTTTAAGCGGGCCGGAGTCAGTGGGGTAAACAGAGGGTGCGGCCTAAGTTGTTGGCCTTGATTACTATGTGACATGAATGTTATAAGTGATTGATTGCATCCTTGATTCTGAATATATGTGATGAATGGTTAAAGTGGATTATTTGATGAGGGTTCATGCTTAGTGAATTTACTATCTGTTGCACATTATGTTTTCTTGCTGGGCCTTGGCTCACGAGTGCTACGTGGTGCAGGTAAAGGCAAGGGAAAACTTGATCAGCCTTGTTCTGGAGAGCTCGGCAAGCATAATGTACATGGCCAGTTGCTCAGCCGCCACGGTTGAGGTTTAGGCAGGGACGCGAGACCCAGAAATTGTCCATTTTGCCTTAGTATGACTGACAGTTGTTTGTATTATTTTGGGAGTTTGTAATCCAACTTTTAAACTCTGTTTCTTTTGGGATCCCGTGTATATAACTGCTTAATTATTTAAAATGAAACTTTTGAGACCAAAACCTTTTTAACCCTGGCTCGTACATGTTTAGTGACACGTTTTTAAATTAATAACTTGATTAGCAAGTCTTGCACCTTTATAAGTACACAGTGTAGCAGTCTTGGCTATCGAGGGCGCTACATAGAAACAGCGAGTTTGGCCTTAAAATACAGAGTTAATCAATTTTTAAGGCAAACTTACCGAAGGGAACAACTTTCCACTCTCGTCAAAAAGAGTAGTGGCATTCTTATAGCCTGTTATGGACACCCACTGGGGATCTCCGAGGTTATTATAGCATTGATCCATGCGGGTCAAGGCATCCGAACCTAGTTAAGCTCCTGAAGTGCCAGCAGCATTGTCGATCACGAACTCAGGAACGTAGGGTGCGACTGTGAGCTTACAATCCCAGATTGGAGTGTGGGAAAGATGAGTTTTCTTCACCTGACTAAAAGGAACAACAACCTCTGGAAGCATTGGAAGAACAGTGGAAGGGCCCGACTCAGCCTGCCCTAAGGCCACAAGAGCAGTCTCAGCTGTTTTTGCTACCTTGGAGAAACGAGCACCCTTTGAAGATACCCGGTTGCGCTTGGACCCCTTAGACACAGTGGGCTGGCTAAGAATGTTATCAATGTCTGAATCCATCTCACCTGAAAAATGGCAGTAAATGTTAGTGCTTAATCATGTTTGGAAAAAAAAAAAGAGAACTTCTAAGTAAAGGAACCTAACTAGAAGATCTCCTCTGGCTCAAACTTGGGGACCAGGAAATCCCTTTATCTTCAGATGATTCTAAGGGAGTTCCTTCTCGATAAGTAGGGGAAAACCTTGACAAATCTCTATAGTCATTAGTCCCATGTTGGACGGCTATCCCTTCCCAAACCTCGTTTACACTATACATGGTTTGGTATTTTCTTAACCAGCTATCATCCCTATGTACCTTAAAATTTACCCCCGAACACGTCATAAAATTGTTCTGGGACTACGACGTTGGCTCTTGTTTTTAAAGGGCCGGAGACCACATAGACATTTCTAACACGACTTTACCTCCATTAGATAGGCTAGGAGAGGCCTTGTCTTGTGCTTCAGTCCCTGAGCCTGAAGGTTCAATTAAGTGGGGAATGGAGGCTCGAGACCATGAAATTGAATGCTTCCTTTTGGAGGGGAGCTTAGTAGTTGGGACAGGGACATCTTCCCATCTCGCGTACTTACAAGTCCCGATATCATCTGTAGACTCGCCTACACCAAGGAGACAACATAGACAGAGCTTATCCTTGTGTAAGAGGTAATTGAGGGACCGCTAACCATACGGGAGCTTGAAAATTTCCTCCCTGTGGTCCTTCATGGTCTTAGTGGGCTTTGGGTGGTGGTAAATGGCTGCACAAGTAACTTGGGTGAGCATTTCGAGCTCGAGATGAAAGAATTCAAGAAGAAAATTGCAAGAAAATACTTACGGATTCGTTGAAAAGAATTAAATCTGGACAGATCGAGTCTGTCTGTCTAGAAGAAAATGGTCTTGAAGTTTGGAGGGTGATTAGGTATGTCCTCGAACAACCTCCTCTCCCTTGGATATCTCGACAGGTAATGTAAGCCATCCCCACCGTGAGCTTGGGAAAGGTTGCTTTTTAGGAAAAAGAGATACAGAAATTCATGTGCCAGGGTTCCATCCCATTTCTTCTCGTTGTATATCGACTTCAATGCCGCTAGGACCCTATATGAGTTAGACTAGAACTGGAAGGGGGCGATACCGATGTAGTCGATGAACTTCCTGAAGTACTCCTTTAAGGGTTGCCCCTACTCGCATATGCTCGCAACTCCAGGCCGTGAGCTTAACTTTTCTCTATGGGTCGTCATCACCCGGAGCAAAGCAGCTCCTTTCATTGGAGCTGGCAGGTCGACACACCAATGTGCCGAACCACTTTAGTCCATGGCAAGACAGAATGTCTGAAATCTATCTCGTGGATGTGACAGAACTTCGGTAGTGTTCAGCCTCGAAGAAAAAACTCTTCAAGGCTGGGGCCGAAAAAAGTTCGGGGGCTGTTTGACTGACTGGCTAGTTTGATGTACCCTCCATAAATTCGAAGGAGAGCTTTCCTGGGGGGAATTCTATGGTAACCCTACACTTGGGATCTAAGGGGATCGGACGAACCTCATCGTCTGGGTCAGGATACACGAAAAACCTTAGTCTCCTTCTTTCTCCCTCTTCAACCTTGGTAATTTGACGCCGGAAGTGGGCTCGAATGTCTTCATGTTTGAGGCGCTCTTCGTGCTCCTGAATCAACCATTGATTTCGAGTAAATGGAGATTCAACTCAAGGAGATAGTGGGTGGTAAGGGATTGCAAGCTCATCTAACAAGAAAGAAAATGGTGAGGGCCCATCATTTAGAAAAAATAAAAGGAAAAAATCTTGATAACTCGAGCTCGCAAGCTCAAGATCACGAGATAAAGTAAATCAACCCCGAAGACTCGAAATAGCGAGACTGTTCGAATCCCATAATTGAGTTGTTATAAGCTCGAGGCACCGAGAGTAGATCCACACGAGAGTGGGACGGTTACTTCCAATCTGGGGTATCCCGAATTTCAAGGAAGAAATTGGCAGTTACCCAAAACGGGGATATCATCGGCTCATTGGCATTAAAACCCTATTTTTAAAACCCTATTTCTTGTACTACATGAAACTTATAACCTATTAGCCCATAACCTAAAAAAGATGCCATTTTCACCAGTTTTTTACCAAAACTTTTGCCTAAACAGGTCCTCATTCTCTACAAATACTCACCCAAACATATCGAATACTCCCTTTTACAGAGAATATTTCAAGAATACAACAAGAACTGAGGAAAATTTTTCATGAATGAAAACTAAAAGAACGGTACACATAAAAAGTAAGGTTAAAAAAACTTACACAAAGTCGATCGTATGGAACCAAACGATTGAAGGTTGCTTTGTCTTTTTGGCTTAGAGAACATGCAAGGGTTTGGAGCTCTGGTTTGTGATTCTTTTCTGAAAGTTGGGAGGGTAAAAATGAAGATGAAGAAGATGAATAAGGGGTATAAATAGGAAAAAAAAAAGGTCGCATTCGGGGGGGGGGGAGGGTGGGTGGGATCTGAGCCCTTGAATTGGGTTAAAACATGATCCAATGGGCCATGTTTAATGTCAAAAACTAGCGGCAAAAAAGGGGAATAGGAAAGGACGTGTTTAGAAAGAGAGTACTCGAGTACTCTTAGCATCCATTCCTATGTTGACACATGTCCACACTCGAGTGTGGTAGGTGGGCACATTTTCCGAATGTGAATTTCAAAACTTTCTTTCTAAGAGGATTCGAACCAACACTTTTGAGGGGGCAAAATGTTACACCCAAATTTCAAGAATAAATAAACAGCCTCGAAATCTAGGCTCGTAAAGTGCAAGCTCGGAATTAATAAGTATTAATGTTATAATTGTACAAATAAACATGAACTTCCAAAGAGCCATGTCATTTGCACTCGAGCGTGAGTTGCAGGCTTGAAGGCAACAAGAAGTCTCCTCTGAAAGGTGAGTTCGATGGACCCATCAAGCAAGAAGGTAGCAACAAATGGAACGACAAGCTCAAAGCTACATATGATCTCGAAAGCGCGTTGAAGCAGCGTCCAAGCTCAAAGACGCATTAAACTAATACACGAAGATGTTGTTAAGGAATCCCTATAATCATGGGGATTTAATTCAAACCGTGTAATCAACCCTATTGTTTAGGGATATTTATCTACAATTAATTGTATTTTAATTAACAACTTTTATATTTCAAATTCAAACCTGATATGTATCTTGTAATATCCCTAAGATTAAGGGAGAATTCTTGGAATTGGGTCTATAAATGGCTTGGGTTTAGTCATTTATACTCCGCACTATTTTGTACTGAAAGAGGCTCTGTGAAATTGCTCTAAAAAAAGCTTTATTGCAGATCTTAATAAAAATGACTCGTGAACGTAGGCATATTTTAACTGCTGAACCACGTAAAAATCATTATTTTTCTTTTCTTGCTAAACTATACATTTACTTAATTGCTCTTGTCTTTAGTTGACGAAAAACGTTGTCAACACTACTCTTACTGTCTTCTTTAGAAGTAGCTTATTAAAGTAATAATCTTTTTTGATATTATTGAATCCAATCTTTTAAGACTAATTCATATAAAAAGTGATTTTAAAAAGTTGTGCTAACCAATGTATGAGTATTGTTTTAGACCGTGAATATTTTGTTCTCAACATGATTATATTATGCTCCTTTTTTTCAAATAAAAAAGTAACCTAGGTGAAAATATATATTTTTAATATTATTTTACAAAATAATCCTTTAGACAATGTATGGAATTTGTTGGAAAGACTTCTTTTTAAAAATCAAATAAAAAGTTATTTTGTAAAATAATATTAAAAAAGGGACTATTTTGCAAAAGTCCATTAATTTTTATCCAACTATTTAATGAGCAAAAGTCCATAATATGCAGATAATTTAGATGGATTCGGTTCTGTCTTTTAGTGGACAAATGGAGCAAAGTGAACCAACTGAATTTAGTGTAAAGAAAATATAAACCAAACGAAACTAGTGAAACTAAACTATCATAAATTAGTTTTGGCTATTTTTTATTAAATTGATTTAGTTTGATTTGGTCGGTTTCATTAATTTGATATAGGTAGAATAAAAACTTCCTAATTTGTATTATTTGGTCCAACTAAATAAATCCTTAAAAAGTATAATTAATTGAATGATGGGTGGAAGCATGCTGTGGGAATGAGAAATCAAAATCAAATTAAAAACAAAACATTTTCTCTTTTGTAGAATTTTTTTTAAAATTTCCCAACTACCATTTCTTTCACTCTCTTCACATTATAATTATATTTATGGCCACAATATTTGTTTGGTGCACACATTACTCTTACATTTTTTTTCAGCACCCAAAATTTACCATCTCTCGTTAAAAACGTATACACAACAACATTCACGTTTGATTTTTTTTTATTAAGACAAGAAAGAAAAAAAAATTATTTTGATTGCTTGCCTTGCAACGAAAAACCAAATTTGATAATATTTTTTAATTTTACAAAACATAGAAACATAAAAAAACACGTTTTTTTTTTTGAGAAAAAACTGCATTCTATTTTGATCAAACTTTTTTTTTTATAGAATATATATTAATATATTCTTAATTATGTAAATAAATCTCTTGATATCTTTTGTAATATTCTTAGGCATATTTTTAGCTAGTTGATAGTTTCCTTAATCTTAGCCTTTATTCCTCATTGTAATTTTGTATATAATCATAACCTTGTTAATGATACATTGACGAAAACGATTTCCTTCATGGTATCACGAGACCAAGGGTATTCTTCTTCCTTCCTTTTCTGTCTTCCCTAAGCTTCCGCTTGCACTCCTTCTACCCGTCTCCGTCTGTGTTTATTTTTTTTTTCCATCTTCAAAAACTTCATCATGTCTTCCTCTAAAGCCCCATTTCATTCGGCATTAGCCGTATCAAACATACGTAACCATATCCCTACTGTTCTTGAGATGGAAAATGTCTATTATTCAACTTGGGCAGAACTCTTCAAAGTCCACGCTCGCTCTCATCGCGTTATTGACCTCACCATTCCTCTGACATCTGGTAGAGCAGCACCACCCACCTCCGACGAGGAGAAATAATTATGGTAAACTCTTGATGCAACGGTCCTTCAGTGGATTTATTCCACCATCTCTACCGATCTATTGCATACTATCATTGAACCCGATCAGAGAGCGATGGATGTATGGACTCGTCTTTGTGATCTATTCCAAGACAATGAACATTCCAGAGCTGTGACCCTTGAATAGGAATTCTCCTCTACTCTTATGTGTGATTTTCCTAATGTCTCGGCATACTGTCAACGGCTTAAAATATTAGCCAATCAACTTAAAAATGTTGGAGCTCCGATCAACAATAGTTGCTTGGTGTTACAATTGGTCGCGGGTTTAACAGATGCCAATAACGATGTTGGGACATTGATTCGTCAAAGTAAGCCACTTCCCCCCTTTTACCAGGCTCGCTCCATGCTCACTCTTGAGGAAGCCGACTTTGCCAAGAAGGCAGCTACTAAAACTGATTATGCCATGTTCTCCAATGCCTCCGATGATGCTACTTCTTATCCCGACACAAATCCACAAAATCGTGGTAATGGCAATAAACACAACACCGAAAACAAGAACCGCAACAACAACGGGGGTGGTCGAAACTCCAACAAAGGTGGTCGCAGTGGTGTCGGCGGCCAGGGGACGAACACCGGCGGTGGCCGGTCCAGCTCGACAGCCCAGCAGCAGCCACAGAGGCCAGGGGCTCCTTGGAAACCTTGGGTGTGGTAGCCTTGGGATATCCCTCCCTGCCCATTTCCTACTTCCAATTGGGCCAGGCCCAACTGTAATGCCCTGAAATCCCTAATGCGGTTTAATGGCTGGATTAGTAGACCGGGATGGCCATAACTGTTTAATTATGCCATTAAATGAATATATGCATGTTTATGTGAATTATATTATAATATGATGTTAAATGCATGCATGTGGGTCCACATTTCATTACAAGGGTGTTTTGGTAATTTGGCCCGTTGAGGGCATAATTGTATATTTGTATGCATGTCGGTGATATATTGTTGATGCCACATTATAATGTAGATTTTTTTGAGCTATTCGGTATGAGACGATCTTTGAATATCAAGTAGCGGTTTAGTCATAATGGGATTAAGTTCGAGGCTCGGGGTGAGTCTAGGGATGATTTAGTGATTAGAGCGTTGCTGGGAGTAAAATGGTAACATGATTTGAATTATTGGTACTTGAGAATATCGAGAATAGCGGGAATTGGATGGTGTTAATTATGATTAACGAAATAGGTTGGAAAGGACGATTTTACCCTTGAGGGCTTTTAGAAACCTTTATTTGACCTAGGGGTATTTTAGTCTTTTCACCCCTAGGATTGATATATGCCATTGAAGGCTGTAGAAGTCACCCAAAACAGAGCAAGGTTTCTCTCTCACCCGTACACCATTTTCCCTCTTTCTTCCTTCTGTTTTTTTTCAAGCCAAATTGAATAATTAAGCTAGGAAAAATCAAGGTTTGAGCTTAGGAACTTGATTTATTCTTTGAAGGGGATTCAAAACCAGCTTGAGGTAGGATTTCATCCAAGAATTTTAAGCTATACTCTGTTTTTCTTTATAGTTTTCAGCTTATAGTTTTGATGTGGATAGTTGGGAATTAAGGGATGTTTTTGTGTAAAATTGATTGGGTTTTGATGAGGGTGAGATGTAGATGAAGTTTAGGGGTTGAATTGGATGTTTGGGTGATGTTTGGGATTGGTTTGGAGGGTTGGTTTGAAGGGAAATCGCAAGGAGGGAAAACCAGAAAGATTCTGGTCTGTAATTGGCGCAGTAGCGCTAGGCAGGGAAGAGAGCTGGGCCTCTCTGACTTGGAAATAGCGCCTCAGCGCCATTGAATAGGGCTGCAACGCTGGTCTATTTTCAAGCAAGCCTATTTTAGGGCTCGGAATGACTTTTAAGGCTCGGGGTTTGGTTCCTTTGCCCCGTTTGAGTATATTAAGATTCCCGAGAGTGCGGGATTGATCCCGGGAGTGTGGTTTTAGATTGTGAACAATTTATTGATTTACTTTATTAATGGATTATAATTGGTTATGATTAGGTAACCGCTAAAGAATCTAAAGGTTGATCGTTCTCAAGGGTCGTTCTTATATTATTTCTCGCTCGAACCAGAGGTAAGAAAATTGCACCCTGTGTATATGACATGCATGGTTGTTGTTGAGGTAGGTTGGTTGATAAATGTGGACATTGATTGCATATTAAATGCTAGCGAATATTGTTTACTTGTATATTGTACTGATTAGTTAGGGATACTGACCTAAGAGTCAGAAACGACATAAGCGTCCTGAACGCAGGGCCGAATGAAGATTAGATCTAATCGATATCAGCGTTGAATGACTCTAAGGCATTAACGTTGGACCGACCCTAAGGTCGATGAATCTTATAAGCGCTTGGCTAGTCTAAGACTAGTTACTCAGAGCCAGGGCCAAAGGCCTAGGTGACTGCTTGTCACATGGCTAGGAACAGTGTTCCATAGTTATGACTCTAGAGTCATGAGGAAGGTTATGTTGGTGACTAGTCATCATGCACCTATCCTATTTAAGCTAGTGAAAGGTTCACATATCTGTTAAGCCCCGGTGACCCTATCGTCACATGGCTAAAGGAAAATGTGCCCATCTTAGTGACTTTTCCGACTGTCACTTACCTGTTTTGGACTGATAGTCCTGAATGATTATTACAATCATTGTTGATATTATATCATGTTATATTGTGTTTTCTTGCTGGGCCTTGGCTCATGGGTGCTATGTGGTGCAAGTAAAGGGAAAGAAAATCTCACCCAGTCTTGAGTGGAGAGCTTAGGTGGTGTTGTGTACATATGCGGCCGCTTGTCCACCACGGCGAAGGAGTTCTTAGAGGAACTAGGGGGTTTACCCTATTTTTGCCGCTTAGGTCGGCGGGTTTGTAAATTTGAAACTGTAATGACCATTTTGAGTTATAAATAACTTGTAAACGCTTTAATGGGCCCATGAACAGTTTTATGTTTTAAATAAAATATATCATTTCCTTTTGATTGGTTTTCTACATTAGCCTGTCATTTCCTTTTGATTGGTTTTCTACATTAGCCTGTTAATAACACTTAGACGCACGTTTTTAACCAAAGGACTCGGGTAGCGGGTCAAATTTCCGGTTCACCGTTCACCGTAACTGTTTTGGGGTAACCAGGGAGTTACACCAACAATGCTTCCAAGCAAAATTCTGGTCTTCTCGACCCAAGACCACAGCACCAAGCCTACAATGCAACAGCCCCTAGCCCAACAGATATTGAGGCATCTTTACAAACTCTAAATCTAGCTCAACCGGACCCGACTTGGTACATGGACACCGGGGCCACATCACATATGACATCCACGCCAAGTACTCTCTCATCCTATTTTAATTTGAGCAATGAACATGGTATAATAGTCATTTGTCTCTTTATGCACAACCCCATGGAGGAACATATGAATGCTCTCAGGCGCATTGTACGTTACATTTAGGATACTCTTGATCATGGTTTGCATTTGTATCCATCTTCGACATCTACTCTAGTTTCTTATACTGATGCAGATTGGGGTGGGTGTCCCGATACCAGGCGCTCCACGTCTAGTTATTGTGTGTTTCTTGGTGATAATTTGATCTCCTGGTCCTCCAAACGCCAGGCCACCTTATCTCGGTCTAGTGTAGAGGCAGAATACAAGGGTGTTGCTAATGTAGTTTCTGAATCTTGTTGGTTAAGAAACCTTCTTTCGAAGCTACACTGTCCTATTCAAAAAGCCACTTTAGTGTACTGTGATAATGTTAGTGCGGTTTACTTATCTAGAAATCTGGTTCAACATCAGCGCACTAAACATATTGAGATAGATATTCACTTCGTCCGCGAAAAGGTTGCTCGTGGAAAGGTTCGCGTCCTGCATGTCTCGTCACGATATCAAAATGCAGATATTTTTACGAAAGGTCTCTCTCTGATTCTCTTTCAAGATTTTCGAGATAGTCTTAGTATTTGCCAGCTTCCCATTTCGACTGCGAGGGTGTGACAGAATATATGTAAATATATTCTTAATCATGTAAATAAATCTGTTGATATCTTTTGTAATGTTCTTATGCATATTTTTAGCTAGCTAATAGTTTCCTTAATCTTATCCTTTATCCTTTCCTGACATTCATCATTGTAATTTTGTATATAACGATAACCTTGTTAATGATATAGTGACGGAAACAATTTCCTTCACTTTTCTTAATAAGAAATAATATTACAAATTTTGATTTTTTTTTAAGCTTAAATTCACTTTCCCTTCCAATGAAGTAACATTAAACTCATCTAATTAGGTGGGTTTAAGATTTTTTTTCATCATCAAATGACACTCACACTTAATTGCATAAAAATAATAATTTATAATTTTATTAGTGCATATAAAATCAAATAGTTTTATCCAACATTATCATAAAATTAAGAACAACTAGTGGATTCGCCCCCTAACTTTTGTTCATAGTATGCTTTTACCTCCTAAATTTTGGCGTATCCTTTCACCCACTAAATGGCAAAATAAGTATTCTTTTACCCCCTAATTTTTTATACAAATATTTTTTGCCCCCTAAATGGTAAAATAAGTATACATTTTTACCCCTGAGTTTAACACCATTTACAAAGTATTAGTTACTTAATGATATAATGGTCTTTCACGTTATTTATTAAACAAGTATTTTTTTTAACCAAAACAAGCATGTATATATTTTGTCAAAAAAACTATGTATATACAATATTTATCATATGAATATTTACTTACAATTATCAACTTATTACAAAAGAGATAATACTTTTGAAAAAAATAACATAAGTTAATATATAATAATACTTTAATGTCATGGTAAAATATATGTAAAATTTTTATATTTTAACTCATATTATTTTGTTAAAAAAAATAAATATCTCATGTTACCAAAATATAACAATTTAATATTTTGGTAACATTATTTTTTTTAACATAATAACATGAGTTAAAATATAACAATTTTACATATATCAATTTGTGTTTTTATCGAGTGACACATGACACACTTTAAGGAGAATTAAGATTTCACGTAAGCTCATTAAGTCTCTTGGAGCCTATTCTGGGCCCCACGGGAGGTAAGCCCATCCTTCACCATAGTTCACCACCATCGAAGGAGCACATCCTCCTAAAAGCGTCACTTCCCGAGGGCCATGTCACAGGAAGGTGCTCCAAGTCTCACTACAAGACCATCTCCTCCCTTATCACTTCATCCAGGTCAGCAAGGACCTTCATCTGTCTAGGAGAACGATAGCCAAATGTCAGGCATAGTAACCCTGAACCACAGACAACTTTATGAAAAAATGACTGTTGGATGGATTGTGGTGTCGACTCCGTACAAGCGGCAAAATGGATATCCTACAACACCGCCTAACACGAGAAAATGTGCAGAAACCACTCTGATAGTGCCAGGGACGTTTCCCCCAACAAAATAGTGGGTTGACATTCCTCTCATTGGACCGACAAAGATGCGCTGGAGCACTAGCTTATTTACTACTAGAATGTACATTCATCATGTAATAACTCCTCCATTAAGGGAGAATAGTTGTAATCAGCTCCAATTAATGAGCTTAATTGCCCCAGCAGCCTATAAATAGGGCTAGGGCACACATTGTAAAGGATCTCAATTTCTACTTTCTGAGTGAGCACATACGCTGCCTGAGAAGCAAGAGAACTTGAACTTTTCAAGTTCTTAACATCTTAATACAAGTGACTCGTGGACTATGGTTAATTTATAACCTGAACCACATAAAAAATTTGTGTTTCAATCTTCTTTTCTTTAAGCTTTAGTTTAATTAATTGTTAGCAAAAAAATAGTCAACATCTATATTTATATGTTTATATGAAGGAGGGTCACAAAGAGGTAATATGACACTCTAAAATTGCTCTAAATCACTCTATCTATTTTCTTTTTTTTTTCTTTTTTTTTTATTCAACTATTTCTAAAAAAACATATTTTTATTGTACTTTTTTTAATAATAATAATAATAAACTCTATTCTATTTTATTTTATTTTCTAAATATCTATCTATATATAATTATAAATTAATTGCTATTAACTTTATTTTATTTTATTATAGTTTCTGACTATCTATCTATATATAAGAACATAGTCATATATAAATATACATTTAAATGACTTAAAAATTAAACTACAACACAACTATATAAAATGAAAAATATATTCTGACCCACTCTATTTTAGTCAAGTATTATTTTTGAAAATTCAATACTAGCACTTTGTTTGACAAATTTTTAATAATTTATTTTATCATTTTAAAAATAAATGGTCCAAATAAGTAATCAACCAAAATACATGTGGTTCAGATAATCTATCTATTGTAAATATTTTGACAAAACATGAGGTTCAAAATTTATTATTTTAATAAATGGTCCATACGAGTAATCGGCAAAAATAGAATGTTTAAAATGATGTAAACTCTTATACAAAACATATTATATATATAATTTACTTTTATAAAGAATTTTTTAACCTTTTGAATACCTACATGGTCCAAATGTTAATTTTTAAAAATGAAAGGTCAAAATGGGTAATCGATCAAAATAGAGTGTTCCAATAATCGATTTGTTTATTCATATTTTTAACATTTTGACAAAACACGAGTTCTATAAGTTAATTTATAAAAATAAATGGTAATCGACTAAAATAACATTTACACAAAATATAAATTTCTTTATACATAATTTAGAATTTTTTTATATAAAAAATTATGCCCACGTGCCCATATAAGGAGCATGTTGTATGGGTAGGGTGAAAATGATTCCTACCACACAATCTCCCCAAAAAAATTTAAAAACATACATTTTTAATCATTACAAAAGACTGCGCGAAGCGCAGTTATGTTTTCTAGTTTTAAAAATATATTGGAAATCAGAATTATTTATTTATTGGTTATTTAGGATTTTTACCCCCCGAAGTATTACCACTACCGTATCGTGTCCCCTAATTTTTTCAGGTCGTTAAAAATTCCCCATGAAATATTTTTAGTGATGTAAAATGGGACTTCTGTTAACATTCATCACATGTGGCTAGCAAAATGCTAATGTGACTCTTTACTTGCTGATGTATATTGGTCACGTCAGTGCCACGTGAGTAATTTTAAATTTAAAAATAAAAAAAAAATCTATTTTCTTATTAAAATAAATGAATTAAATAATATAAAAATAAAATTGATAAATTAAACCGTATTTTATATAATAAAAAAAAGTAAAACCAAATATAAAAAAATAATTACATTTATGATAAAAAAAATCTAATTTTCAAATTTATAACTAAATCTAAATTAAGTTCAAAAGTAAACTTAAATATAATCAAATCTTTTCAAAGAAAAAAAGATCAAAAATAAAAAATAAAATAAAATAGAATTATTTCTTCTCCAACACAGATTCAATGGGGAAAAAAATTAATATCACTACATCAATCTAGAACCCAAACCATTATTCAAATCCCACCTATTAATATAGTACTCAAAATAAAAAACTCGACATCATTTTTTTTTTATTTCATTAGAAGTATTAGAGTTGAAATTGGATTCAAAACAAAAACTTCAACATCATACAATAAAAATCCAAATTAGAGAAATCGATAACACCAAAATGACAAATCACAAGTTTGCTTTCAAAATCCCAATAAAAAATCGACAACATGAGAACATGAAGCTTGAGAAAAGCTCGACCAAGACAATGAATTTTTTCCAGCTAGTTCAACCAACACCCAGAATGGATCAATTGAGATTTTTGCAACACATCAATACAACAATATTGATTGAACAAATTCCACAACACATTGCTCGAATAGAATCTACAACACAATAAGTTTAAGATTGCTTGAACATATACCACAACTGTAATGCCCCGAAATCCTTATTGAGGTTTAAGGGTTAGATTAGTGGGTCGGGAGGGCCATAATGGATTTATTAATCCATTAAATGATTGTGTGCATGTTTATGTGAATTATATTATAATATGATGTTAAATGCATGCATGTGGGTCCACATTTCATCTCATGGGTATTTCGGTAATTTGGTCCGTTGAGGGCATAATTGTATATTTGTATGCATGTCGGTGAACTGTTGTTGAGACCACATTATAATGTGGATTTTTTTCGAGCTATTCGGCATGAGACGATCTTTGAATTCAAACTATCGGTTTGGTCATAACAGGCTTAAGCTCGGGGCTCGGGGTGAGTCTCGGGGTGGTTTGATGATTAAAGCATTACCAGGAATTAAAGGATAATCAGATTTGATTTTATTGGTATTTGAGAATAGCAGGAATAGGAGAGTGTTAATTATGATTAACGAGGTAGGTGGAAAATGACGGTTTTGCCCTTGGGGGTTGTTAAGAGAGGCTTTAAACATGGAGGGTATTTTAGTCTTTTGACCTAGGCTGTATATAGGTTGAAGGCTATAGAAAGAGAGCTTTGTTTCCTTCCTCACGATCCTCACCATTTCTCTTCTCCTTCCTTTTGATTTTGAAGCAAGTTTGGGGATTCAAGCTTGGAGATTGAAGCTTGAGGTCTTAGACTAGAGTTCAGCTATTGAAGAGGATTCAACCTAAGCTTTAAGGTAAGGTTCTAGTTCCATTTTATAGTGCCTTGCTCTATTTTTGTGTTGGTTTTAAGGTTTGAAGTTTTGATCATTGAATGGGGAATTGGATGAAGTATTGATTGGTGTAAGGCTTAGGTTTTGATGCTTATATGGTCGATAAGTTGTGGTAATAGTTGGTGATGTTGCTTGGTGATATTGGGATAGATTTTATGGGGTTTTGAAATGAGTTCGAAGGGGAAAAACAGGGGTTTTTGGCCGAGTTTCAGGTGGGGCCGCGACTCTGTTCTAGAGCGTCGCGGCCCAAGTTTGAGGAAGAGGAAGGGAGAAGCTGCAGGGTCGTTGGGTCACGGCCCGTGCTAGGGAATTGAAAGGGGGGTCGCTTCTGGTTGAGGGGGTGGGCCGTGACATGGTGAGGGAGGGCCGCGACCCTTAGTGGCATTTTGGCCAAAAGTAGGTTTTTGGCTTGGGGATTCAAACCTTAGTCCTCGGGATCGATCCTACTACCCGGTTTAGTAGGATTTGGTGTCTCGGAGGCAAGGTTTTGGTTCGGGAACCTTTGTTATTCATTTTATTGATGGAATCCCATAATTGGTTATGACCCGGTGACCGTCAAGGAACTAAAAGGTTGATCGTTCTCAAGGGTCGTTCTTTTATTAATTCTCGCTCGAACCAAAGGTAAGAAAACTGCACCATGCATATAACATGCATGGTTATTATTGAGGCATGTTGAGTGTTTAAATGTGGACATTGATTGCATATTAAATGCTTAGCAATTCTTGCTCATTTGTGAATGGCACTGACTTACTAGTCAGAATCGGCAATGGTGTCACACTGTCTGTGAAGTTGTGACTTACTAGTCAAGTTCGATAGCGGTACTGAGCACTGGTCGTATGTTACTGACCTAAGAGTTGGGAACGACATAAGCGTCATGAACGCAAAGTCGATAAAATATTAGATCTAATCGACATCTGTATTGAATGACTCATTATGAGCATTAATGCTGGACTGACCCTAAGTTAGATGAAAACTAAAAGCGCTTGCCTAGTTCTATGACTAGTTACATAGAGCCAAGGCCAAAGGCCCAGGTGACCGTATCGTCACATGGTTGAGGGTACGAAACCCACATTAGTGACTCTATGGTCACTCGGTTGGTTTATATTGGTGACTTACTTATCAATCACTTATTATGTTTAAGCTAGTGATGCGATCGCTTATTTGTAAAGGGAACGGAACCCACCTTAGTGACTTTTACAACTGTCACTCCTCTTCTTAGGGCTAAAAGCCCTGGATGATTATTATGATCATCGTTTTATATTATATTCTTGCAGTATTGAGTTTTCTTGCTGGGCTTTGGCTCATGGGTGCTATGTGTTGCAGGTAAAGGGAAAGAAAAGCTCACCTAGCCTTGAGTGGAGAATTTAGGTTGTGATGTGTACATATGCGGCCACTTGACAACCACGACCAAGGAGTTTCGTAGAGGAACTAAAGGGTTTACACTATTTTTGCCGCTTAGGTCGGCAGGTTGTAAATTTTAATGTGTAATGACCATTTTGTATTGTAGATAACTTGTAAATGTTTTTTTATGGGTCCATGAACAGTTTTATGTTATATATAAAATATATCCTTTCCTTTTTATTGGTTTTCCACCTTAACCTATTTAATAACACCTAGATGCGCGTTTTTAACCAAAGAACTCGATTAGCGAGTTAAGCATGGTTCAAAGTTCACAGTAACTGTCTTGGGGTAACCAAGGCGTTACAACTTGGTACCAGAGCATGCCAAGGTTTAGGGTTCCTGTAGACTGGCTGGGCATGTACACTCACCACTGAAGACAAGCTCGACTCATGGTTTGGTAACTATTTTTGTGTTTATTTATTTAACTGCTTAAATATAGTATAAATGCTTTACCTGTTTACATGAGACACCATGTTAAGAATGTGCCTTGAATACTGCGTTATTAGCAAGAACATACTTACTAGTACTGATATTTCCAGAGCATGCTTAATAGTATTGTTTAATATTATTTGATACATGTTAAATGCTATAATCATGTATCCATCTGTATGTTTGTATAAATGTAGAATGTGAGAGTTATCTGCTTGTTCTTGAACTGTGAGGCTACAAAAGGTTTAGTTGTCACTGCTTGACTGGTCGTATTAACTATTGTAGCAAGGTTTAAGTTAATAAGAATGATTCCAAGACAGACAGATTCATCAGCTGGCCAGGGTGATCAAGGCCAAAATAATAATCAGGGTCAGGAGAATGACCAGAGTCAGATTCCACAGCCAGCTCGTAAAAATTAGTAGCAGTTATTTAATGAGCTGCATGCTACAGTATTGAGGCAAGGAGAGGAACTCCGCCTCCTGAGACAACAGCAAGTTCCTGCAGTTTCCAGTGTATCTGAGGCACCTCCTATATCGATGCTAGCAGCTGCCTGAGGTTGGTAACAAATGGGAGCCTATCTATGAAGGTTCAGGAAGCAACAATCTCCAGCTTTTGAAGGCAGTGCAGATCCTGCTAAAGCTGAGCAGTGGATGAGCATGATTACCACCATCTTGGACTTCATGAGGGTGACTGGTAATGAGAGGGTGGCTTGTGCCACATATATATTTCGGGAGGATGCCCGAATTTGGTGGGAAGTTATATCCCAGACCATAAACGTTAATGCTCTGAGTTGGGAAGAGTTTCAGACTCGGTTTAACGAGAATTACTATAATGATGCCATCAGGGTAGAAAAAGCGGAAGAGTTTATCAGGTTACTTCAATGGAGTTTGTCAGTGATTGAGTATGCCCTGAAGTTTGATCGATTGGAAAACTTTTCCATGGAGCTGGTGCCCACTGATGGGACCAGGAGGGAGAGATTTCTCCAGGGGCTACAGCCTAGACTAGCCCGAGATGTTCGCATTACCACTGTGGCAGGGGTTACTAACTATGCACAGGTGGTCGAGAAGGCACTCACAGCTGAGAGTGTGGAGAACAAGATCTGGCGAGATAATGTAGCCAGAAGGTAATTTAGGAGAACAGGTTCTCCTTTTGTGGGTACAAGTAGGGGTGGAGGCCCCAGTGATCAGAAGAGGAAGGTTCCTGACACCTTCCCAATTCCAGGATCTGATAGGCGACCTCGTGATATTTCAATGGGTCATCAAGGTGGCAGTGAGGCCTGGAAGTCTAATCCTGAATGCCCTAAATGCAAGAGGCGTCATTTGGGAGAGTGTAAGGGCTTGCTTTTTGTGTGGATCAGTGGGTCATCTTAAGAAAGATTGCCCTAAAGCAAGAAAAGAAGAACCCAGGAAAGCGAACAGCTCGGCCCTAGCTTGAGTGTTCGCGTTGACGCAAGCAGAGGCTGAGACTTCACCCTCAGTAGTTATAGGTCAGCTTCTTAGTGCTGGAATCCCTTATAATGTTTTGATTGCTTCTGGTGCTACACATTCTTTTGTTGCTAATAGAATTATTGATAGACTGTGTAGACCATGTGATTATTATGTTGTGAGGTTTGGAACTTTGTTACCCACTAGGGAGTTGGTAGTATTCAGGATATGGGTCAGATCTTTGCCAGTGACAGTGGAGGGTAGAGAGTTGTCAGTGGATTGATAGAGTTAGTTATGACTGACTTCGACATGATTCTTGGTATGGATTGGTTGGTGAAGTATGGGGCAACCATTGATTGTAGAAGGAAGATGGTCACCTTTGAGCCTGAAGGTGAGGAACCTTTTGTGTTTTTTGGTATTGTGCATGGACCCCGCATACCTATGATCTCTGCTTTGAGGGCTAGAGATCTATTGCAAAGAGGTTGCATTGGATTCTTAGCCAGTGTGGTTGACACCTCTCAGGTCATGCCAGTGAGGCCTGAAGAGACCAGATTAGTTTGTGAATTCCTGGATGTGTTTCCAGAAGATTTGCCAGGGTTGCCTCCGCACAAAAAAATTGAGTTTATGATAGAACTAGCACCAGGGACGGAGACAATGTCTAGAGCACCTTACAGAATGGCCCCATCTGAGTTGTTGGATTTAGGTTTTATTAGACCTAGTTTCTCTCCTTGGGGTACGCCAGTTTTGTTTGTGAAGAAGAAAGATGGTTCTAAGGATGTGCATTGATTACAAAGAACTGAATAAGTTAACAATTAAGAACAAGTATCCTTTGTCAAGGATAGATAATCTATTTGATCAGTTGAAAGGTAAAAAGGTGTTCTCAAAGATTGACCTTCGTTCTGGTTATCATCATTTGAGGGTCAAGGAGGGAGACATACCGTGTTAGGAGTGTGTCCTAAAAGCATGTAAAGACATTTGTTTTTCTGTGAATAAATAAATACAATGGTTTATTATTATTGTTATATTTAGATTGTTAAATTATTGTTTGAATAATTTTGTAAATATCAGAAAAATTCCATATTCATTATTGAGGATGTGATCTTGTATTAGTACGAGAGAATTAAGATCACATGAATGAATAAAAATAGTCAACAACAACAAATTAAAGTTATGGAATTCTTTAATTGGAGTTGTAAGTACGGTTTACTGAGTATCATAATGATACAAATAATTTAGATTCGGATTATTGATGTGGTAAGACATCTCGGTAAAGGTGCTTTATATAATATGATTATATATGACATGGAGAGATATGAATTAAAGTCTTTATCCAAAAACCATTTAACAATAAAGACTTGTAATTCATATCATAACTGATGATCATTTATAGATCAACCTAAATCCTGAGTGTTCATGAACTCTTGTTCATGTTTATTAAATCTTTTGATTCATTCGTTAAGGTCTCTTCAAAGAATGAGGCTAATGACTTTTATTTTGGAGATTTAATATCATGGATGGCTGGGAACATGTATCAACAATACGGAATCTAATCTTTCCTAACAGATCGTATATTAGTTCCCTTAAGGGTTAATTCTGGAACTGAATAATTTTGAGCTCAAATCTATAATTAGATTATATATTAATTATTCACTAGTGAATTAATGGTACTTAAGGAATAAGAAGTAAATTATAAAGGTAAAATGGTAATTCTTCCATTCTAATTTATGAACTAATTAATTAGAGGGTTGAACTATTGTAAGATGGTTATATCAATGGACGACTTAAGAAAAGATTTCTGTAAAAGTATATCTATAACATAAAGAGTGCAATTCTGAATTTATAGTGGGGTAATATCAGAATTAATAAATTAACTATTATAATTAAAGAGTTTAATTATTTAGTTTATTTATTGGAGCTTAATGTTATAGGTCCATGGTCCCCGGAATAGCTCAAACAATCACTGACAAAGGTAAATACAAAAATGGGCAAAAATGACTTATGTGATAAGTAAAATATTTTTCTATGTATCAAACATAATTATTATTTAATTATGTGTAATTAATTAATGAAGAATTAATTAATTATTTGATTTAAAAAAAATATAATTAATTTATTTTTGGGATTTTTGGTATTTAAATAATAATAAAAATTGGGAAAAATCACATGCCATCATTGACATGTGGTACACGTGTAACACAGTGCACAATCACTATGCTACACGCATAAGAGACTTGTTGACGCCGTTTTTCGTCAACAGATAAAAGAAGAGCACAAAAACAATGGATGACGATGGCCAAACGGAACAAACAAATCAAACACACGATTTTTTACGTGGTTCAGCAGTTAAATCTGCCTAGTCCACGAGTCTCTGTTATTAATCTTAAGATTATCTCTGAAAAATTCTTTAGCATGAATTCTCCAGAGTTTTCTCTCAAAGATCAGAATTTCGGTCCCTTACAATGTTGCATGGCTTCTCTATTTATAGAGAAGGAATACTATCCCACATATTTTGGGTAGTTACTCTTTTGTGAATAAAAATAAATGGCTTTAAATGCCTTTAATCAGATAAACAAGGAAACGTCCCTGAAGACCAGGGAATGCATAACTGACTAAATAATATCCCACGATTCTTGGGGATTTACATCAATAAATGAGGATTACATCTCATGTTTACAATACTTGTAGATATTCAAGGTGGTTATAGCGTATCTCCAAGGCTTCAGCATCTCAGGTTTCATGTCATTGTGCGAGCCACTGACATCTCCCGAGCTAGCATTGCTTTCGAGATAGTACATCGAGCTCAAGACCCATGCTCCGAAGTCCCTGAAGATGAAGGTGTTCTCGGAGCTACCTTTCGAGATCGAGATCATTTCGAGGTCACCGCATTCGAGATCATATATCATACTTTGCATGCTCGATTTACAATCCTAGATCATACTCTAATCCTCACGAGACCATTTATTGCGAACTCAGCTGTCGAGGTCATATTTACCATGGCTCGAAATCTGGGTATAACAAGACTGTAATCAGTTTCTAGGTTCCACAATTTTAATTATTTAAATATTAAATAAATAATGAGATATTGTAATTTGATTAAACTATTATTATTTAAACAAAAATCTGATAACTGATTAGTTATTTTCAAATTGTTTAAAATAACTAAGATTTTATTTTAATATATGGGATATATTAAATATAGGATATCAATTTTACAAAACGTAACTTTTCAGGGATAGAAAAATATCTAGAAATCTCTCTCAGAGAAAGAGAACAGTGATATAAACAAAAGTCACTGTTCTTCACAAAACCTAGGTCCAAACTTTATCAGATCTCATGTGTTGAGAACATCTGATAAATAGTTTTTTGCATATTGTTTGTATAGCAAGCCCACACTCGTTCTTTGTGTGCTGAGAACATTTTGGAAGATCTTGGGGTGAGATCTCAAGGATTTAGCCATACAAAACGATAGTAGCAAGGAAGAACCTGAGGTAATTTTTCTATTCATGTCTTTGATTCAATATATATATATGCATGTGAAGAAGTAGATCTAGAAATCTTATGGGATTAAATTAACAATTTGATTGTTGTTCCGCTGCGTATAATCTCTGATTTGATCAATAAAAACCAACATACAGAAGACTGCTTTTCTCACTAGGTATGGGCATTATGAGATTTCACTCATGTCTTTTGGCTTGACTAATGCCCCAGCCGCTTTTATGGATCTAATGAATAGAGTGTTCAAGGATTATCTGGACCAATTTGTGATCGTCTTCATCGATGATATCCTGATTTATTCTCAGTCAGAGTCAGAGCATGAACAACATCTGAGATTGGTTCTACATAGACCGAGGGAGCACAAATTGTTTGCAAAGTCTAAGAAATGTGAGTTCTAGTTATCTCAGGTATCTTTTCTTGGGCACATTGTCAGTAAGGAGGGGATTAAGGTAGATCCAGCAAAGACCGAGGCAGTCAGAGGCTGGCCAAGGCCAAAGAATGCTTCTGAGGTTAGGAGTTTCCTTGGATTGGCAGGTTATTATAGGCGTTTCGTGGAAGGGTTCTCAAAGATTGCTACTTCATTGACTAAGCTGACACGCAAGAATAAAAAATTTGTGTGGTCAGGAAAGTGTGAGAACAGCTTCCAGGAACTGAAGCAGAGATTGATTACAGCTCCAGTTCTGAGTCTTCCAACAAACCAGGAGAAGTTTGTAATTTACTACGATGCTTCACATCAGGGTTTGGGCTGTGTTCTGATGCAGTCAGGGAAAGTAATTGCTTATGCCTCACGTCAGCTGAAGGAGTATGAACAGAGATATTCCACTCATGATTTAGAGTTGGCAGCTGTGGACTTTGCTTTAAAGGTATGGAGGCATTACCTTTGTGGGGAGAAATGTGAGATCTATACAGACCACAAGAGCCTGAAATACTTCTTCACACAGAAAGACTTGAATATGAGACAAAGGCGCTGGCTGGAGTTAGTAAAAGATTATGATTGTGAGATTTTTTATCATCCAAGAAAAGCCAACGTGGTAGCTGATGCTTTAAGCCGGAAGGGTCCGGGGCAGATTTATAGTGCGAGGCTGATAGTAAGAAAGTTAGTAGATGATATGACCAGAGCTGGTATAGAGTTATTGGTGGGCCAGTTGGCCAATATTAGGCTACAGTCTACACTGTTGGAGAGAATCAAGGAGGGTCAGTTGGGTGATCCACAGCTTATCAAGATTAGAGAGGATGTTTTGTCTGGAGCATCCAGAGATTATACAGTGTCTGAGATGGGCTTGTTGAGATACAAGGGTCGTATATGTGTTCCGTTAGACACTGCTATGAGGCGAGAGATTCTGGATGAATCTCATACTACACCTTACTCTTTGCATCCAGGCACCACAAAGATGTATCAGGATGTGAGGTCATTGTATTGGTGGCCGGGGATGAAGAGGGATGTAGTAGAGTATGTGGTTAAGTGCTTGACATGTCAGTAGGTCAAGGCTGAGCATCAGAGGCCAGCAGGGCTATTGCAGCCTCTGGATATCCCGGAGTGGAAATGGGAGGACATCACGATGGATTTCGTGGTGGGGTTAACCAGGACTGTTGGTCAACATGATTCTATTTAGGTTATAGTGGATCTCTATACCAAGTCAACTCACTTCTTGCTAGTGAGGACTACATATACAGCTGACTAGTATGCAGATCTCTATGTGAGAGAGATCATGCACCTCCATGGAGCGCCGAGGTCGATTGTGTCAGATCGAGACCCCACTTTCACTTCCATGTTCTGGGGGAGTTTACAGAAGGCCATGGGAACACAGCTAAAATTCAGTACTGCTTATCATCCTCAGATAGATGGGTAATCTGAGAGTGCGATCCAGATATTGGAAGACATGCTGTGAGCATGTGTGCTGGACTTTGGTGGATCCTGGAGTAAGTATCTACCTTTGATAGAGTTTTCCTACAACAACATTTATCAGTCTACCATTGGAGTTGCACCTTATGAGATGTTGTGTGGTAGGAAATGCAGATCTCCCATTCATTGGGATGAGACAGGTGAAAGGAGATACTTGGGTCCTAAGGCAGTGCAGAGAACCAGTGAGGCCATTGAGAAGATTAGAGCTCGAATGCTCGCTTCTCAGAGTAGACAGAAGATCTATGTAGATCCCAAGCGCAAGAACTTGGAGTTCCAGGTGGGAGACTACGTCTTCCTTAGAGTCTCGTTGTGGAAAGGGGTAAGAAGGTTTGGGAAGACGGGCAAGTTGAGCCCTAGATTTGTAGGTCCATTTGAGATCCTGGAGAGGATTGGTCAAGTGGCTTACAGGTTGGCCTTGCCTCCGACATTGTCAGCAGTGCATAACGTGTTTCACGTTTCAGTTCCTCGGAGGTATGTATTTGATGTGACTCATGTTTTGAGCTATGAAGATCTGGAGCTTGAAGGAGATCTCTCCAATAAGGAACAACCAATCCAGATACTTGACAGAAAGGACAAGTTCCTCAGGAATAAGACAATACCTTTGGTTAAGGTATTGTGGAGGAACAACAAGGTTGAGGAAGCGACCTGGGAGCTGGAGTCAGATATGCAGAATCAGTATCCCGAGTTGTTAAGGTAAATTTCGAGGACGAAATTTCTGTAAGGAGGGATAGTTTTAATGCCCTGAAATCCCTATTGAGGTTTGAGGGTTGGATTAGTAGGCCGGGAGGGCCATAATTGATTTATTAAGCCATTAAATGATTACGTGCATGTTTATGTGAATTATATTATAATATGATGTTGAATGCATGCATGTGGGTCCATATTTCATCTCAGGGGTATTTTGGTAATTTGGCCCGTTAAGGGCATAATTGTATATTTGTATGCATGTCGGTGAACTTTTGTTGAGACCACATTATAATGTGGATTTGTTCAAGCTATTCGGCATGAGACGATCTTTGAATTCAAACTATCAGTTTGGTCATAATAGGTTTAAGCTTGGGGCTCGGGGTGAGTCTCGGGGTGGTTTGATGATTAGAGCATTACCAGGAATTAAAGGGTAATGGGATATGATTTATTGGTATTTGAGAATAGCGGGAATTGGAGTGTAATGCCCTGAACTCCAGGGACCGTTACGGGGTGCCTTATAAACAATGTTAAACTCACTAATCGAGTCATTTGGCTAAAATCGTGTAACTAAGTATGATTAGCGGTTTAGGGGTTAAAATTTTGGTTAAGATATAACGTTTCATTAGAATTTTTACTGTATACATTGGGATCCCAAAAATATAATTTAAAGGTCTATTACAAGAAAATATTTACAACCAGCCGATCTAAGCGGCAAAACAGGGTTTAACCCTAATTCCTCTTTCAACCCTCGGCTGTGGTGGTCGAGTAGCCGCATATGTACACATCGCCACCTAAGCTCTCCAACTCAAGGATGGTCCAGCTTTCTTTTGCCTTTACCTGCAATACATAGCACCCGTGAGCTGAAACCCAGCAAGAAAACTTAATATACTGATGATCAGTAATAACATGTCATCAAATCATAAGGCGCATGCCTAGAAAATATATCCCTATTCATCCAGGCAAATAGCTTCACGTAATGATGGGTATCCAGGATAAGGAATCCTGCGCTCCTGAATGGATGACTATCAAGTCAATCCTAATCAGATAAGTGATTTAACACTGGTGGTTCTGGTAACCATACTGGGCTTATAGCCCTAAATAGAAGAGTGACAGTTGTAAAAGTCACTAAGGTGGGTTCCATTCTCATTAGCCATGTGATGATAGGGTCACCGGGGCTTTGTAGATAAGTGATCATTTCACTAGCTTAAAAAAGATAGGTGTTCGATGAACTAGTCACCAATATAACCTATCGCATGACCATAGAGTCACAACCATGGGATTTTGCTCCCTAGCCACGTGACAAATAGTCACCTTGGTCTTTGGCCCTGGCTCTGAGTAACTAGTCCTAGACTAGTCAAGCGCTTATAATTTTCATCGACCTTAGGGTCGGTCCAGCATTAATTCTCCTAGAGTCATTCAACGCTGATATCGATTAGATCTAATCTTTTATTGGCCCTGCGTTCATGACGCTTATGCCGTTTCCAGCTCTTAGGTCAGTAATACACGACCAGCGCCGACCCTGACTAGTCAGTACCATACACAAGTAAGCGATGCTACCAAACATATATCATATGTCAAATATCCGAATACATGGCATTCAACATGCTTACTTAGCATAATTAGGATCTTGCATAAACACAGAGGCTCAAGCTTTGAACAATCTCAAATTCAATATTCATGGCATGTCCTAATCACATGTTTCTCGTGCATCACATGCATTACATTTAAACATCCAACATGCATCAAGAATAACCATGCATGTCACATATACATAGGGTGCAGTTTTCTTACCTCTGGTTCGAGCAAGAAACAATAATTGAACGGCCCTTGAGAATAATCGACCCATTTTAATCATTTAGCGGTCACCTAGTCATAACCAAATACAATCATTGATTAATGAAAATCATCAATAATAGGGTCTTGATCTAAACCCCACCCACGGGACCCCGAAATGTACCCACACAGTGAGTAGATTCGATCCCAGGCCTTAAGAATAGAAACCCCGAGCCAAAAACCCTTAAAAACACTCAAAACGGGATTCTGAAGAAATAGGGTAGCGATGTAGCACTACCCCCCTAGTGCCCCAGCGCTCAAGACAGACCAAAACTGCCCCAAAGCCACCCTGGGTAGCGCTGTAGCGACCCCTTGTGGGCGCTGTAGCGCCCCCTTGTGGGCACTGTAGCGCTACCTCCAGCCTGAAGTGCCCCTGAACCTTTCTCCTTCGACTCCTTCATTCCCAACTTGATTCCAATGCTTCCAAACATCAAATTAAGTCCCAAATGAACCCAAAAACCATCCCCACATGTCCTAGGCACCACAACCTCAAGAACCCTAGCCAAAAACTTCCATTGAAACTCAACTTTCCAACTCACAAACCCAACTGAAACTCAAATGAAAACAGAGCAAGACCAAGAGTTTTAATGGCTAAAAACTCACCTCAATCTCAACAACACACCCTCTTCAATGGTAGAGCATAACCCTAGCTTATCATAGCTTGGTTCCTCAAAAAGAGCTCAAAAACTCAAAAAGAAAAAGAAGAAAAAAGAGGTACGGGAGAAGAGTAACCTTTGCTCTGTTTTTGGTTCACTTCCACAGCCTTCTAATGGCTAATTATAAACTTAGGGTGAAAATACCTAAATGCCCTCAAGTCTAAAATAAACCTTAACAGCCACCAAGGGCACAATCGTCCTTTTGCACTTATCTCGTTAATCATAATTAACACCCTCTAATTCCCGTTAATCTCAATATTCTCAAATACCAATAGATCCTATCCCATCACCCTATAATTCCCGGAAATGTTCTAACCATTAAAATCACCCCGAGACTCACCCCGAACTTAAACCCGTTATGACCATACCGAACACTTGCATTTCATGACTGTCTCATGTCGAAAGGCTCGAAAAAATCCACATATAATGTGGTACCATTCATAACTCACCCACATGCACGAAAATACACGAAAATGACCAAAATGCCTTTCTAATAAACCCATATGCATGCTTTTATCATCATATCATAATATAATTCACATAAACATGCATATAATCATCTAATAACATAATAAACCAATTATGACCCTCCCGGCCTCCTAATCAAGGTCCTAAACCTTATTAGGAAATTTGGGGAATTACATGGAGAGTGTTAATTATGATTAACGAGGTAAGTGGAAAATGACAGTTTTGCCCTTGGGGGTTGTTAAGAGAGGATTTAAGCATGGAGGGTATTGTAGTCTTTTGACCTAGGCTATATATAGGTTGAAGGCTGTAGAAATAGAGCTTTTTTTCCTTCCTCACGATCCACACCGTTTCTCTTCTCCTTCCTTTGGATTTTGAAGCAAGTTTGGGGATTCAAGCTTGGAGATTGAAGCTTGAGATCTTAGACTAGAGTTCAACTATTGAAGAGGATTCAACCTAAGCTTAAGGTAAGGTTCTAGTTCCATTTTATAGTGCCTTGCCCTATTTTTGTGTTGGTTTTAAGGTTTGGAGTTTTGATCATTGAATGGGGAATTTGATGAAGTATTGATTGGTGTAAGGCTTAGGTTTTGATGCTTATATGGTAGATAAGTTGTGGTAATAGTTGGTGATGTTGCTTGGTGATATTGGGAGAGATTTTATGGGGTTTTGAAATGAGTTCGAAGGGGAAAAACTGAGGTTTTTGGCTGAGTTTTAGGTGGGGTCGCAGCTCTGTTCTATAGCGCCGCATCCCAAGTTTGAGGAAGATGAAGGGAGAAGCCTCAGGGTCGTTGGGCCACGGCATGGAGATAGAGGGTCGTGGCCTGTGCTGGGGAATTTAAAGGGGGGCCACGACATGGTGAAGGAGGTTCGCAGCCCTTAGTGGTGTTTTGGCCAAAAGTAGGTTTTTGGCTTGGGATTCAAACCTTAGGCCTCGGGATCAATCTTACTACCCGATTTAGTAGGATTTGGTGTCTCAGAGGCTAGGTTTTGGTTTGGGAACCTTTGTTATTCTTTTTATTGATGGAATCCCATAATTGGTAATGACCAGGTGACCGTCAAGGAACTAAAAAGTTGATCGTTCTTAAGGGTCGTTCTTTTATTAATTCTCGCTTGAACCAGAGGTAAGAAAACTGCACCCTGTTTATGAGATGCATGGTTATTATCGAGGCATGTTGAGTGTTTAAATGTGGACATTGATTGCATATTAAATGCTTAGCAAATCTTGCTTATTTGTGAATGGCACTGACTTACTAGTCAGAATCGGCAATGGTGTCACACTGTCTGTGAAGCTGTGACTTACTAGTCAAGTTCGATAACGGTACTGAGCACTGGTCGTATGTTACTGACCTAAGAGTCAGGAACGACATAAGCGTCATGAACGCAGAGCCGATAAAAGATTAGATCTAATCGACATTTGTATTGAATGACTCATTATGAGCATTAATGCTGGACCGACCCTAAGTTCGATGAAAAATAAAAGCGATTGCCTAGTTCTATGACTAGCTACTTAGAGCCAGGGCCAAAGGCCCAGGTGACCATATCGTCACATGGCTGAGGGTACGGAACCCACATTAGTGACTCTATGGTCACTCAGTTGGTTTATATTGGTGACTTGCTGTAATTCCCCGAATTTCCTAATAAGGGTTAGGACCTTGATTAGGAGTCTGTGAGGGCCATAATTGAGTTATGATGCTATTTAATGATCATATGCATGTTTATGTGAATTATATTATCATATGATGGTAAATGCGTGCATATGGGAGTAATTATAATTATAAGGGTATTTTGGTAATTTGACCGCTGTGGGTGTTATTGTATATTTTGGGTGCATGGTTGTGAATAATTAATATAGCCACATTATAAGGTGGATTGGTTCGAGCTATTCGGCATGAGACGATCATGAAATGTAAGTGTTCGGTCTAGTCATAACGGGTTTAAGTTCGAGGCTCGGAGTGAGTCTCGGGGTCAATTCGATGATTAGAATATTACCAGGAATTAAAGGGTAATGAGATATGATTTATTGGTATTTGAGATTATTGAGAATAGTGGGAATTGGAGAGCGTTAATTATAATTAACGGTATAGGTTGAAAATGACAATTTTGCCCTTGGGGTGGCTTTAGGAACCTTAAGTGACCTAGGGGTATTTAGGTCAGTGGATTGGATTTATATTGACTTCAAGGCCGTAGAAAATGTTAGAGAAAATAGAGCATCCTCATCTTCATTGCTTCTCTCCTTCCCGTACACCATTTCTCCTTCATCTTCCTTTCAATTTTTGAGAGCCATCTTGAGGTATCAAGCTAGGAGATCAAAGGTGGGGGCTTAGGACTTTGGTTCAATCATTGAAGGGGATTCAAATGCAAGCTTGAGGTAAGTTCCAGCCATGGAATTTCTGGTTTTACTCTGTTTTGGGCTTTAAGTTTTAGCTTGTGAATTCTTTGTGGAAAGTTTGGATTAATGGAAGTTAGGTTGCTGTTTAGCTTGGGTTTTGATGAGGGTGAGTTGTAGATGATGTTTAGTGGTTTAATTGGGTGTTAGGTTGAGGTTTGGGACTGGTTTGAAGGATTGGTTTCAAGGAAAAACGCAGGGGAAGCAAGCTGGTGGCTTGCTGGTTTGCGTAAAGGGTCGCGGCCTGGCTATGGTGAGCCGCGGCCTGTGTGTGTTTCTGGGGAGGATTTTTCCTCTGTCTGAAGGTGAGCCGCGGCATGGCTAGGGAGGGCCGCGGCCCATAGAGGCAGTTTTGGCCAGAAATGGGTTTTTGACTTGGGGATGCTAGTTTTAGGCCTCGGGGTCGATCCTACTACCCGGTTAAGTGTGGATTGATGTCCCGGAGGCTAGATATTGGTTTGGGAACCTATGTTGATCATTTTTATTGATGGTATCCTATATTTGGTTATGACTAGGTGACCGCTAAAGGACTAAAAGTTGATCGTTCTCAAGGGTCGTTCTTTTAATCATTCTAGCTCGAATCTGAGGTAAGAAAACTGCACCCTGTGTATATGTGACATGCATGGCTATTCTTGATGCATGTGGGTTGATTATTAAACGTGACATGCATGGCTATTATTGGTGCATGTTGGATTGTTAAATATAATGCATATGATGCATGAGAAACATGTGATTAGGACATGCTTTATATACTGAGTATGATATCGTTCGGAGCTTAAGCCTCTGTGTTCGTGCATGGTCCTAATTGTACTTGTACTAGTTGAGTAAGCATGTTGAATACCTGGTATATGGATATTGGATATGTGATATATGTTTGGTGGCATGGCTTACTTGTGTGTGGCACTGATTTATTAGTCAGAATCGGCAACGGTGTTAAATCCATCTGTGAAGCTGTGATTTATTAGTCAAGTTCACAATGAGTTGAACACTGGTCGTGCTTTACTGACCTAAGAGTCAGATATGGCATAGCGTCATGAACGCCGAGCCAAATGAAGATTAGATCTAATCGATATCAGCAAGAATGACTCATATGGGGTATTAACGTTGGACCGACCCTAAGGTCGATGAACTTATAAGCGCTTGTCTGGTCTAAGACCAGTTATTCAGAGCCAGGGCATATGGCCCCGGTGACTGTTTGTCACATGGCTAGGGAACGTTGTTCCACAGTTACGACTCTAGAGTCGGGAGGAAGGTTATGTTGGTGACTAATCCCTAAGCACCTGTCCTGTTAAAGCTAGTGAGATGTTCACTTATTTGTTAAGCCCTGGTGATCCTATCGTCACATGGCTAAGGGTGTTGTTCCCATATTAGTGACCTTTGATATCTGTTAAGCCCTGGTGATCCTATCATCACATGGCTAAGGGTGTTGTTCCCATATTTGTGACTTTTGTGATAGTCACCTATTTGTTTCGACTGTTGGTCCTGAATAAGTAATACAATCACTGTTGATATTATATCATGTTATATTGTGTTTTCTTGCTGGGCTTCGTCTCACGGGTGCTATGTGGTGCAGGTAAAGGCAAAAGAAAGCTGGATCATCCTTGAGTTGGAGAGCTTAGGTGATGATGTGTACATATGCAACTGCTCGTCTGCCACGACCGAGGTTTAAAGGGGAACTAGGGTTAAACCCTGTTTTGCCGCATAGAACGGCCTGGTGTAAATATTTTCTTGTAGTAGACTCTGAAATTATAATTTTGGGATCCCAATATATACATTAAACGTTCTAATGAAACGTTACATCTTATCCAAAGTTTTTAATCCCTAAACTGCTAATCATACCTAGTTACACGATTTTGCCTAAATGACTCGATTAGCGAGTTTAACACTGTTTACAAGGCACACCGTAACGGTCCCTGGAGTTGGGGCGTTACACTTGCTTATCAATCACTTATTATGTTTAAGCTAGTGACGCGATCGTTTATTTGTAAAGGGAACGGAACCCACCTTAGTGACTTTTACAACTGTCACTCCTCTTCTTAGGGCTAAAAGCCCTGGATGATTATTATAATCATCGTTTGATATTATATTCTTGCAGTATTGAGTTTTCTTGCTGGGCTTTGGCTCATGGGTGCTATGTGTTGCAGGTAAAGGGAAAGAAAAGCTCACCCAGCCTTGAGTGGAGAGCTTAGGTGGTGATGTGTACATATGCGGCCACTTGACCACCACGGCCAAGGAGTTTCTCAGAGGATCTAGGGGGTTTACCCTATTTTTTCCGCTTAGGTCGGCGGGTTGTAAATTTTACTGTGTAATGACCATTTTGTATTGTAGATAACTTGTAAATGTTTTTTATGGGCCCATGAACAGTTTTATGTTATAAATAAAATTTATCATTTCTTTTTGATTGGTTTTCCACCTTAACCTAGTTAATAACGCATAGATGCACGTTTTTAACCAAAGAACTCGATTAGCGAGTTAAGAACGATTCAAAGTTCATAGTAACTGTCTTGGGGTAACCAGGGCGTTACAACAAAACATCCAAAATATAGAAAATATAAATGTGAAATTAAGTACATGCAACACCAGATCTGAAACTCAGTCTAATAAATGAAAAAAATTCGAGACAAACCAATACATGTCGATTTGAAGCCCCATCACTCTAGAAGCTCTTTGTTCAACATATTCATTTTCTCCATTTGGTGTTGTCGGAGACCCATTTGTTTCTTAGATTTGCAACAAACTTCTATGGACGACTGGGTGGAAGGGGGTGTGGTTGGGTGGAAGGAGGCAACATGGGGGTTAGGTGTTGGGGCTCGACGACGGCGCAGACCTGGAACGAAGACGGCGCAGATCGATGGCCTAGATCTAGAACGGCGACTGTGCAGATCGATGACATAACAATTTGTAATGGGTTGAAATTTGTATGCAAATAGTCATATAATAAATTTTGTATATACAATTATTTTGGTAAGAAAATAGCTATATAATAAATCTTATAAAATATCATTATCTCCCTTAGTAACTAATAGGGTTTATACATTTTTGGACCTTGTGTTTTTTCTCATTACCTGTTTGGATCCTGTGTTTTGACAAATTACTTTTTGGACCCTATGTTTTGTAAAATGGTTAAAATAGAACCCTAAACATGATTTTGGTCAATGTTTTTTCAACTAAAATCACAAATAATTTACCAAACTAACAATTCAGAACAAAAATAAAATCATTCTGCTTAAAATCTGTGTTGTTATATTCAATTTTTTCTTCATCAAATTTGAGTTTAAGATTCTATTTTAACTATTTTATAAAACATAGGGTCCAAAAAGTAATTTGTCAAAACACAGGGTCCAAACAAGTAATGAGAAAAAACACAGAGTCCAAAAAAGTATAAACCCTAACTAATAATTTGTAGATGGTGTCAAACTTAAGGGGCAAAAGAATACTTTGCTAGTGTAAAAGAACACTATGTCAAAAATCAAGAGATAAAATCATATTATTAACAAAAGTTGGGAGGCTGATCCACTAATTGTTCTAAATTTAACACAACATGCAACATCAAATATAATTTTACATGATGACATTATTATCTTGTTTAATTTTAATTTTCCTATTAATTAGAAAGTTTTGAACTCATTCTACGTAACTACCCCTTAATAGATTAGTTAAAGTGAGGCAAATTATTACTTATTTCGGTCAAAAAAAAATTATGTAAATAAAATAACATTGTCGATAAAGTCAATTGGATTGGGGCCAACAAGATCAACAGTCTAGATTCGACGACAGAATCGGTAAGCTGCAATTACACCGTGGATGATTTCTTTTGCCAAAATTAATAATAAAAAATAATGATGGTATATGCGAATAATAAAATTATTATTGTTATTATATAGACAAATGGTCCACACTCACGTGTCTCAACACGTGTAATTCTACTTTGAGACAACGTAGGCTCCACACTGGACAAAATATCTTCAACAATAATATTCTCTTTCTCTCTCTTTTTTCGTCCTTAAATAAATATATATTTATATAAAAAAAAAAGTTGTACAAGTACAACGTGAGAGAATTGAAAATGAAATCACAAGTTGATGTTTTTCTTAATAAAGATATATATAAATTCAATTAGGAAAATAAATTTTTGATGAATATGGTGCAACAAATTGTAGACAAAATATAACAAATACTGTCATTGGAATTTGTACCTAAATAAACTTCTACCATAAAAATCAATATCGTATTTGAGTAATTATATATAATCCAATTTTTTTTAATGTATTTTGATATATATATATATATATATTTGTTTCAATTTCAAACCAAATCTAAATAAAATGTTACTAATAAAAGTAAACAAACATTTATCAGACTCGTTTGATGTAATTTTTTTTTTGACAATATTAAAAAAAATTATTATTTAGATATTATATTTTAAAAAAACTTTCAGATCACAAAAAATATTTAAATTTATTTATTTTTATTAATAACAGTAAAAATATACAATAAGAAACTTATTATTTGGAATACTATAAAACATCTACTAAAACTCACAATAATACGCTATTCCCGTCATAGATATAATCTATTGTTTTAACGTCCACATTTATCTAATAAAATAACATAATAAATTCAAACGTTGAAAAATAATAATAAATGTTGCTCATTTTATTTCAAACAATGCATAGGGTAACCAACTAAATTAAAACATACTTTAGAATCTTTTAATACGTAAAGTAATGAAAAATACAACATTTATTAATCTCTTTATTAAAATAAACAAACTAAAATTGTGCGTGCCCTTAGACTACCATTGGCTATATGGTCCTCACTGATACACACACCGCGCTGGATGGAATCAACTTGCAACTCATCAGTGTAAGATTCTACCTAGTTTGATCTGCACATATAAACATAAGAATTGAGCTTTTAAGCCCAATAAAGAAATACATACAAAAACATAAACATAACAATCACATAACTCCTAGCAAAAGTTACTTAATAAGTCCTATACAACATACATATACATTTAAAGCATAAACATGCAAAACACATACATAAACCTTACTAGTATCAAAACTTAATCCAAAAAGTGACCCTAGAAAGCCAAGGATATCATTACATACATAATAACGAAACAGACAGTTTATGAGGATAGAGATAACCGTAATAGGCAAACCAGAGCCACATTACCTCACATACATATCTTTCATGTTCCTGCAACGCCATCCATACATATACCACACCATACATATCACACTTACATATTCTAACGTAAATATCTACCTAATTATTTACCTTGAAAGTGGAGATAAGAGAATGACTGCGCTAAGATCCTTAACAGCCTTAGAACCACATGCCCAAAGTGCCTTTCAAATAATAAAATTTACATAAACTAGCATTAGAGTCTAAGCTAGCATATATATAAATATATATATATATATCTTAAATCAAACTCTACACCTTAATAATCATACCTTAACTTTGTGAGTCAATACTCTAGTCCGGACTATGAATGAATCCTGAAACCTTGAAGAATAACAATATCTCCCAAATGCCTTTAATAAACTAGAGTTTCGGCCACTAGGAGCCTTAGGGTTCCGACTTTTGTGAAACTAGGGTTTCAAGCCTTAGGGTTTCGACTTTTGTGAAGCTATGGTTTCAACATAGAAATGTGTTTGCAAAGATGTGTGTTTCGGATTTTGAAGAGATTGGAACAAGAGCTAGGTTTCGAAAATATGGTAGAGGCTTGGTGTAGTGTGTCTCGACCAAGGAAGAAATGGAGATGATTTTATGCTCACAACCTTGTTCGAAAATTGTAGAGGAAATGGAAGGCCTTAAGCTCTATTTATAGGCTCCAAGCTCAACCCTTCCACCTAGTTTCTCTCCCCTCATTTCTCAACCTCATTTCAAATTTTGAAACTTCCCTCCAAGCTTTCCCTTCCCCTATGTGTTGACCTCTCCCCTAATTGTGTAACAAATTCCTACATTACATCCTTTGATGTCACACGCCTATCCTTGGTGTTCAAGACTAAGTCAAGTACACTTAGTTGCTTGATTCTAGCCTACACGCCACCTTGCCTTGTCTTTCTCTCAACTTCAAACTTTTAAATTTATTTAAACCCTTCATAAAGCCTACATGCTAAAGTCTAGGATTTCAAATTTAAATTGTTCAAACTTAGCTTAAGTTCTCCCTTTTTCTCTATGACTCACGCCTAGCTTAGGCTAATTCAAAAATCGAGTTGTATCTTCTTAAATCAATGCACACATGTATAACTAGGGTTTTATCTATTTTGACCACCAAATTTAAATGCTATTTAATTTATTCTAATATGTGTAACATGTCTACTTATATTTATATTATCTTAGATAATAGACTCTTATTCTAACTAATAAAATCCACACTTATCATGGGCTTTAAATTAATACCATAATTAATCATAACTTACAAAATTACCACACTTATTAAGCAACCATCTCCTATCCACTTCAAAAGTAGCGAAACTTAAATAATTCTAGAAAGTAAAATGGTTTATACCTTTTTAGACCCTGTGTTTTGTCACATTACCTGTTTGGACCCTGTGTTTTGACAAATTACTTTTTGGACCCTATGTTTTATAAAATGGTTAAAATAGAACCCTAAACCCGATTTTGGTCAATGTTTTCTCAACTAAAATCACAAATAATTTACCAAACTAACAATTCAGAATAAAAATAAAATCATTCTGCTTAAAAACTGTGTTGTTATATTCAATTTTTTTCTTCATCAAAATTGAGTTTAGGGTTCTATTTTAACTATTTTACAAAACATAGGGTCCAAAAAGTAATTTGTCAAAACATAAAGTCCAAAAAAGTATAAACCGAAAGTAAAATAATAACTTGGTTATTACAAGTATACTACATCTCTTTTCACAAATAGAAGATCCAAAATTTAAAATTTCATCTATTTTTTTTTGTAAAAAAATTTAAAAGCTTTCAAAACCATGCAAACCAAGCTCATAATGTAATGGATTCTTTGAAAAATACACTAATTTGAAAGTGGATTCTAGTGAAAAGCCTATGAAAAGAGGAGTACGTGTCAATTTTTTAGCATTAGTTTTTATAGGATCAACAAGAAATTCACATCTAGAAATAACTCAAGTATTGGTCATAAGTATAACCTAATTGTAATACACTTCTTCATCTATTAAATTTTAAAAACAAATAAACAATAATAGAGTATTTTTAATCAATAAATTTAGTAAAACTTAAATGATCTCATGTTTAACTTTCAATACCTACAAAATACAAATCTATTACACAAATAAAGGCATCAACATTCAACTATAGAGACCTATAGTAAGACAAGAAGGAATGAACATATTAGTATTTCTGTGAATAATTTATTTGTTAAAAAATCTATTATAAAGCATTACAAGCCTACAAGTTTCATCCAAAAATAATAATAATAATTAATTAATAAATAAAAGATTATGAGTTTCAGTAATTCTTATCTCGATAAAACCCTATAGTTTTGTTATTGATGGGATGTTATTATGTTAATTAATTATTCTAGTTTGACCAATAAGAAAATCCAATTTTCAGATCAGATTAGATTACTAGATTAGACTGATAAAAGCCTCATATCAAATATTATTATAGCTCTAATCTTTCATTTAAATATAATAAGCTTTAGCTTAATGTCTCCTAAGCATTGATCAGTGGTTATATTAACTGTCTAAGTTTCTTTCTTTTATTTTTTTAATCATAGAATGAAATAATTAAATACTACATAATGTGAAAGAACAAAAGAATTGAATAGAATATATGTGATTTTGCTCCCTACTTGGATACACTTGTATCCCATTTTTAGGAAAAGAACTGACTTTGTCTAATAATAGAGGGAATCACAAAAGGAGATTTCCATAATCCATCAATCAAATCATATCATCTTATTATATAAATGACCAACCGATTCATATCAAATCATATCATATCATATATAAATATATATATATATATATTAGGGATATTTTATTGGTCGATTGATGGGATATATGACAACTTGCCCTTTCTTCTAATTTTACAAGAAGACCCCCCACAAAAAAAAAAAAAAAAAATTACCAAAAAAAAAAATTGACAAATTTTCTCCTAGGATTCTCACAAGTTTCAAAATGGTGATAATATGTAAATGAAAATATTAACAATTTTTTTTATTAATCATAGTGGAAGTCATCCTGCCTTCGTACAAGGTGAGATAGAATCAAACACAAGATACTGTTAAAAAAAACTAAAATAGTCTTTATAATTACTTGTTAAAAAATAATACTGTTTAATTATATTTATATTTCTTGGCATTTCTACTATAATAGTCACCCAAAAAAAGCATATGATTTTTAATGTTAATTTGTTTCTCATTTACATAAAAGTTAGGTAAGGATATTCTTATAATTGTTTTTTCATCTTTTAATTAATGAGGTAGTGGACCATATGTAATGTATTTGACCTTCTTGATCTGACCTTGCAATTATCCTCATCAACTTCATTAATCAACTTGTAATAATTGTGTTAGTGGAATCTCTAAGACAATTTTATCACTTAGACATTCTACTTGGATATGAATATCTAGTGGGAGCAAAGAAAATTTTAGGATGGAAAATAACAAAAGATTACTGATATGATTGAATAATAATACAAAAATATACATTCTGTAAAAAGAAAAAAAAAGTACTTTCTCATCTACTGTTAAAATTATTTTTTAATTATTATTTTTATGTAACCTAATACTTCAATTGGCATCTTCTTTAATCTGACTGACTTTTTAAATAAGTTACTACAGACTATACCATCTGTCTTGTAGTTTGATATTAGTGAGAAACATGTTCCTTAAAAAGAAGCATAACAAAGTTATAAATAAACATTTTCAACCTTATATATATTAATATATATATATATTTATATAAATGCATTAAATTATTCTAATTTATAAATAGATCTGATCATTTCTGTGTTTTGGAAAAAGTACTCTAAAGAAGTAGTTATAATTATTTAACTAAATTCAAAAGGTGTAACTAAAATGTCTTGACTTAAAATAGAATCAACCCTTTATTTCCTTATAGTAGGATCCATATTTAATGTGTAGTTTTTTTAAGTTTAAACTTTCCTCCCTGAAGTTACATTTAATGAAGCCCATGTTTTATATATTAAAAGTCTACTATAGCCCCATAAATAATATAAACTAATTTGTACCTGCTAAGTTTTAAATTATAACGAGAATTGTTAAGGGGTATTACTGATATCTAACACCATAAGGATGATGTATATTCTTATTGATGTAATTTAATATTGGGTCCTATAAATTTAAATTTAATAAATATTATATGGTATCGCTAACCAATTATAAGGTGTCATCTCATGTAGTTTTTGACACTTTAAGATACCAAATATCAACACTCAATTATAATATTATTTGGGATTAAAAGGGTGTGACAAGATAACTATATTTAGAATTACCAATTTTTTTATACATAGATTGCACAAAATTAAGGGAATAGACATGCAATAATCATGTCTACTAGCTAGTACGCCCCAGTCTAACTTCACAACACACCCACCTAACATTTTTCTTTTCTTTTTTTTTTGTATAAAATTATAAAAAAGGAGAAATACTAAAAAAAATTCATAAAAACAACAACAACAATAATAATAATAATAATAATAGTAATTTATAATATTATTAGAGTATGAGGTATTTTAGTAAAATTCATGTGGCACTTTTAATAAAAATTAATTTATGAGATTAATAAAACAAAAGATATTTTAATAAAGTTTACGTGACAGCAACGTATGAAAACATAAACATAGACTATGAGAGGTTAGGTTGGAAATAGGGAAGGAAGAAATCGATTAAAGGAAAGTGGGCCTGAGCAACCGGTACATGCTAGAGATAGATAGAGTAATATGTGGGCCTGGGCTTTGAATAATTGAACCTAAGGAAGGAAAGGGTGAAGGCCCACTTGGAGAGGAAGGTGACTGTTTCCACTTGAGGAAAACAACGTATTCTGTCTGTAGCCTCGTTCCACTTCCATTATAGGAATATAATTCAATTTGTTTTTCTTTTCATCATCATCATTATTGTTATTATTTACTTTAGTGTAACGAGTTGTAATGGTATTTTTGTTGAATGTGAATGTGTTCGAGGGAACTTTAGACCAATTAGAAGGTGGGCTGGGAGAGATAATTGGGCCTGGTTTGGGATTTTGTCTGGTGCGGTAATACGGGGCCCACTTTATGGCCCACTTTTTTAACCCCTCATGGTGGGGCTTCACACTTCACGTATATGTCTGTTCCTCTCTGACACACATCTCTTCCAACTGCCATTTTAACTTAAACAGTACATTAATATATTAGAAAAAAAATAAAATTATTTTTTATGGTTATGTATGTATGTTTATGTATAATGATGATGATGATGATGTAGTAAATAAAGGGTGATGATATCTCTTAAAAATACGAATCTATCTATCAATCTATTCCCTATGGTTTTTGAGTTGGCTTCAGCATTTTGGTCAGAAGTTATTAGACCCACCCTCTCTTCCTATGCTTGTTCTTCACGCTCTACCATAATTATGGGTCCAAATTGATTTTTATTTTTAAAATAATTTTTAATAATAAGTAATTTTGACTAAATTAGATAGAACGTCGATTATTGTAAATTCAATAACAACGTTGGCTTCATCACCTATTCTCAATTCTCACCAATGCTTGTTTTGATCCTTCTGTTGTTGAAGCTGTGACACAATCTTATAAATTTTAATACGTAAACGATTGGTGTTTCAAATTCTTCAAATTGAGTTTGATTGTCGTTAGGTCCATACACATACTGTAGGTAAAAAAAAATTGAACTCTTCTTTTGGGACTGTTCTTAATGATATTCATACTGTTCGTATTGACTCAGTCAATATATTTTTTAAGCATTCCATTAGATTTGCCTATTTGGATGGCTCATTTTCTATTGTAGCTTGCTATCTATTATAGAAAGTACCAAAGTATGTATGATTCTGATAATTGATAATTCATCATTTTTATTATACATAAACACTTCTATACATTTATAATTTTTTTATCTTATTTATCATCCACTAAGTAGCAGGACTATATTTGCTTAACTATATTAAATAATGACTAACTAAGTAATATTTTAGGTTATAATATGAATTTATGGAGTGAATATAATAAATTGTATAAAATGACTAATTTAGAGAAATAGCTTAAAAGTTCAGTAGTCTTTTATTTCACACTGAAAAAAGAAATATATATGACTTTTTCTTTTAGAGAAGAAATATTTGACATTATTAATAGGAAAAATGAGATAATGATGATGCATGTTAATTTAATGCAATGCAATTTCTTGTATCAAGTTTGGCACACCCTACAACTATAGTAAAATGCCAAATTTTGACTTGTTTTATTTATAGTTATTGTATTTTAATTTTTTTTATACATAGTTGTTGTATTTCTCAATGCTTAGTTTTTTATTTTGATTTTATTACTCTCAAAAGACAACCAGTTACAATATTTAATTGGTGTATTATAAAATAAAAGTAACTAACAAAAAAAATGATGAAGTGTTTTCTTATTATTGTATATGTTTATTATAATATTTATAATTTTTTTTTATCTATTTCATGTTTTTGAAAAAATATTTATTTTTATTGGACAAACTTTTATTTAAAAATAAGAATTAATCAACAAAGATTTTGACTTTTGTCAATCTTTTTCTTAGTTCAGCTTCAGATCATTCAAGATTGTATACCTTCCAATGATGTCACTTCTTTAGTTATGAGTAGCGTCGTTTGATTATAATATCTAGCTCACCACCGTTTACTATATTTGTTTTGGGTTTAGATTAGATTATATCTAATTTTTATATTTCTAAAGTGTCTTATTATAGTACTCAAGTTGGTTAGCATATATTTTGATCTTTTTTCATATAAATTTTAAGCAATTTAATGAATCTTCATTCACTTTAAAGAAAAACTTATGAATACGTGTATATATATATATATATATATGGATAGGGAACTATTTGGTACCCTGTATTTTTGCAAAGTATCATTTTTGTACCTTCTGTTTTCAATAATGCTCATATAGTACCCTGTATTTCAAAATCGTACATATTTGGTACTCTAAACTCAAATTTAATTAATAAAATTTTACAAATTTAATCAAACTGCTGTCAATTATATAAGTTCCAAATTTAAATTTAATTACTTAATTACATATAACTGATGACAGTTTGATCATATTGACAAAATTTTATCTATCAAATCTGAGTCTAAGGTATCAAATATGTATAATTTTAAAATACAGGGTACCATATAAGCATTATTGAAACACAGAGGGTACCAATATGATACTTTACAAAAACATAAGCTACCAAATGAGTAAATTCCCTATATATTATTATTCTTTATAAAGTAGTCTAGCTTGTAAACAAAGCTATTTAACAGATAATTATAAATGAAATGAATATTGGGGATAGAAATTATTAAGTTGATGTTTTTGTTGTACTTAAATACTAACTTATTTTTTTGACAACATAAATATTTAATGTTTATTTTTTACAACAGTTATTTTTTACTGTTAATAGGAAAGGGAAATTTGAGTATTTATGCATAATGTATGTGCATATATCAAAAAAATATCATTCTTTAACATCATTCCAAAATAATGCTAGTATTTGTTTGGTTTCCAAAAATATCATTATCATTTTTTTAGCCTCCATCCGTCTTCTCTCTCTCTCTCGGGTCACCTTTATTTTTTGGACACCATCCATCCAGCCCTCCATCCCTTATCAATTAAGATACTAATTTACGCATTTCAAATAGATCTATGCATGATTTTTTTTTGTAATTTTTTTCACAATTTTTTAGATTTGAAAGGTAAAAATTTGCAGAAAACTCGATATACCTCGATAGACCTCGATGTACCTCAATGCCCAGCTCGATGGGCCCTTAAAAATCATCTGTCTCGATAGGCCTCGATAGACCTCAATAGGCCTCGATGCAAATAATTGCAATTAATAAAAAGTACATAACTTTTTACTCGTGTGTTTGTTTGAGGTGATTTGTTTTTTGAATTTGGGTATTTTATTGAGATCTACATGTCTGGGATGTGTACACTACACGCACATTTGGAAAGTTGAAAGTTTGAAAACATACCAAACTTTGAAAATATAAGGGTATTATTTTGAACTTTGGTGTGTTTTCAAGCTTTCAACTTCCTAAATGTGTGTATACACATCTCAGATGTGTAGATCTCAAGAAAATACCCAAATTAAAAAAAAAAATCACCTCAAACGGAGACCCTAGTGAAAAATTATGCATTTTCTATGAATTGCATCGAGGTATGTCGAGGCTTATCGAGGCATATGGTTTTTTTTTTCATGAAAATCATGATTTTTAAGATATACCTCGATAGAACTCAATGCCCAGCTCGATAGGCCCTTAAAAATCATGATTTTCAAGAAAAAAACCATTTGTCTCGATAGGCCTTGATAGGTCTCGATGCAAATCAATACAATTGATAGAAATTGCATAACTTTTCACTCGGGTGTCTGTTTGAGGTGATTTGTTTTTTGAATTTGAGTATTTTCTTGAGATCTACATGTTTGGGATATGTAAACACACATTTGGGAAGTGGAAATTTTGAAAACATACCAAACTTTGAAAATATAAGGGTATTTTTTTAACTTTGGTGTGTTTTCAAGCTTTCAACTTCCCAAATGTATGTGTAAATATATTAGACGTGTAGATCTCAAGAAAATACACAAATTAAAAAAAAAATCACCTCAAACAGACACCCGAGTGAAAAGTTATGCATTTTCTATTAATTGCATTGATTTCCATCGATACCTATCGAGGCCTATCGAGATCTATCGAGGCAGGTAGTTTTTTTTTCATGGAAATCATGATTTTTAAGGGCCCATCAAGCTGGGCATCAAGGTACATCGATGTCTATCAAGGTATATCTTAAAAATCATGATTTTCATGAAAAAAAACCATATGTCTCGATACCACATTGACATACCTCGATGCAATTAATAAAAAGTGCATAATTTTTCACTAGGGTGCTTGTTTGAGGTGATTTTTTTTTAATTTGGATATTTTCTTGAGATCTACACATCTAAGATGTACACACATACATTTGGGAAGTTGAAAGCTTGAAAGCACACCAAAGTTCAAAATAATACCCTTATATTTTCAAAGTTGGGTATGTTTTCAAGCTTTCAACTTCCCAAATGTATGTGTACACATCCCAGACGTGTAGATCTTAAGAAAATACCAAAATTAAAAAAAAAAATCTCAAACAGACACCCCGAGTGAAATGTTATGCACTTTTATTAATTACAATTATTTGCATCGAGGCCTATCGAGGCAGACGATTTTTTTATTGAAAATCATGATTTTTAAGGGCCCATCGAGCTGGGCATGGAGGTACATCGAGGTCTATCGATGTTTATCGAGTTTTCTGCAAATTTTTACGTTTCATATCTAAAAAATTGTGGAAAATAATTACAAAAAAAAAAAACAAAAAAATCATGCACAGATCTATTTGAAATGCACAAATTAGTATCTTAATTGATAATGAATGGAGGGATGGATGGAAGGTGTCCAAATAATAAAGGTGACTCGAGAGAGAGAAGACAAATGGAGGCTAAAAAAATGATAAGGGTATTTTTGGAAACCAAACAAATACTAGCATTATTTTGGAATGATGTTAAAGAATTATATATTTTTTTATATATGCACCTACAATATGCATAAATATCCAAATTTCCCATAGGAAAATACCAAACTTTTTTATTAGGGATATTGGCGATGCATAAATTTATGTAATTTTTGCACTTAAATACTTAACTTTTAATATTAGTAGCATAAATAATAAATATTGCATTTTTAAAACTGTTTTTTTTATTACTTATGCAACAAAAATTAAAAATTAAATATTTAAGTGTAACATATAAATTTAGGTATTTATGCTGTTAATATGTATATTTAAAAAATTAATATTCACCCCTTAACAAAAAAAAGTAACAATTGTAAGAGCACTCCCAATGAAAGAGGTAAAATGTTTAATTATTTATAATATAGAGAAAAAATTGTTAAATAGTCTTCCAATGGGTGATGTAAAGTTATATTTTTTTACCTAAATGAATAGTATTTCTTTATATGTAGTGAAATACTATTAATCAAGTTATAAATATTTTAGTATTTTTTTATAAACTTTTGTATATATATATATATATATGAGTGTGATGCTATTATATTTAATTATTTTATTTTTTAAAATGAATAAAATATACATCATTTAAATATTATATTTTTTAAAAATATAATATTTAAATGATGTAGAGAAAAAATATAAAAGTTGATTTATGGTATAATGTAAAAGTTTCAGGTAAATTATAAAAAAAAAATATGTTTGGGTGATGTATTTTGTAATACATTTTCTCTATAATATTTAGCTAAAACTTACAAAAACACCTTCCATCAGCTCCTTTATACATATATTTATAATAACTATGTACAAACTCCAATTAATCTATTTCTACATTTACATATCATTTATATAATATTTTAATAATATTATTTTTCTTTATAAGCTTTTTCTTTCCCATTTAGTATATATATATTTATTATTTCTTTTTTTTCAATTATTTTATTTTATTTTAATTAATAAAATATGTTTAAAGATATAATATTTAAATGATGTAGAGAAATATATAGAGAATTTGATGTATGGTATAATGTAAAACTTAAAGATAAAATAAAAAAAAATATGTTTTTTTTGGAAATATTTTAAAAAATAAAATAGAATATCTATTAAAAGTGCTCTAATAAAATAAGATAAACTTTAAATATTTATAACATCAAATATATATATTTGGTACACATGCATAATTGCCTAATTCATGATTGAAAAAAAAAACTATTTAATACACGCCAATACATACATATAGATACAATAAATATATAAATATGTATACGTATAAAAGTGAAAGAAAAAAAAAAACTGAAGAAAGTGTAAGAGACGCGAAGGGAAGAGAGTAGAGAGTAAAGAGAGAGAGAGAGAGAGAGAGAGAGAGAGAGAGTCATAAATACGAGGTAGAGACTGTAGAGAGAGAGAGAGAGTAGAGGGGAAAATGCATTACATTGCATTGTATTGGATTGGATTGCATATTGATATTGCATTGGGCGTTATAAGAAGAACGTAAGAACGAAAGAGGCAAAGGGTGGCCCTCTTCCCGTACTCTTGGATTGGACTTTTCTGGAAAGACTTTCCTTTTCTTACTATTATTCTCATTTCCTAATCTGATACCAAACCCACCTCTCCAACTCCAACTCCAACTCCAACTCCCCCTTCATTTCATTTCTGTTTTTTTTACTACCCCCTTTCTTCACTTTTTACTATTTACACAAATCCCCCTTTCTTTTCATCTTTTTCACTTTCACTTTCAATTCAAGTAAGAAAATAAAATTAAAAAAATAGAAACACACAAACAAACACAAGCATTGAATTGAAGCATATATATATTATTAGGCAAAGCCAGGCTTCTAGTTAAGTCCTTGCGCTGTCTATTTCCATGAATGGGTAGTATTATAGAGAGAGGTCGAGGAGAGAGAAAGCTTTTCGATTTGGTTAACGTGGGAAAGTTGTGTAAGAAAGAGATGCTTCTTTCTTTCTTTTTCCATTTTCCTCCCATTTCATATATTCTCTCTCATCTCACAACAATCCCACCAATTAAATTTTAATTAAAAACCACACACAAATTATTATACACATATGTCACATTTGTAAACATATATAGAGAGAGAAAGAGAGAGTTTAAAGTAAAAGGCTTCATGGTCATGTCTAGGTGAGAGGTGGGGTTATATATATATAAATATTTAATGTTTAATTTTAGAGAGAGAGAGAGAGAGATGACAAATGGGCAGATAAAAAATTTCAACTAAAAAAACAAATGATTGGAAAATAAAAAAATAGTAATAAAAAGAATACTACTACTGTATTAGATAGAGAGAGAGTGAATTATGAGTATGAGTCATTGAAAAGAAAAGGGTGGCAATTAGTGCTTAGAGAAAGAGAGAGAGAGATTGACAGGAGAGAGAAAGTTAGAGAGAGAAGTAAGACGAAGAACAAGAAGAAGGAAGAAGAAGAAGAAGGTGGTATTATGGTCTTTTGGTGAAACTGCCCTCGTCTATGCTGTATTGGGCAGTTTAGCTTATCACACCAAGATCTTGGAACTTATCTTTTTTATTTCTTTCTCTTTTCTCACTCTAAACAACAACCAACAACAAACGACATCAAAACCAAACTACTTCTCAATGTCGTTTTGATCATTCATCTCATATATATGTACTTTTCTTTTTTTCTTTTAAAGAAAGCTTTTTTGTTCGAAACCCACCAAGTATAATAATTCTGGGTTTTTTTTTTTGAAACCAAGTAGAGATTACTACAGTACGTAGTGCTGATTCTTTTCCGTTTGGTTCTCGAGAAAATCGAAGAGGAGGAACAGAAAAAAAATGTGGGATCTTAATGACTGTCCTGATCAGAGACGAGACGACGAATCCGAAGGATGTTCATCCCAGAAGACCTCCGTCGACGGAGACGACGAAAAGGGTAAACGGGTCGGATCCGTTTCGAATTCGAGCTCATCGGCAGTCGTAATCGAGGATGGATCGGACGAAGAGTACGGCATCGGCGGCGGCCGAACCATGATGAAGAAACGTGGTAGCAATAGCAAGATATTTGGGTTCTCAGTGACCCACAACGAGCTGGAAGAAGACTGCTCCATGGAAACCGACATACCACCCGTGACCCGAAACTTCTTTCCGGTTGAGGAATCAGAAATGGGAGCCTCCTCCATCGTCGTCGGCGGAGGTGCCGATGTGGGTGCTGGAAACATAGTGGATGGGTTCCCCCGGGCCGCCTGGGTCGGAGTGAAATTTTGCCAGTCCGATTCGCTAGGCCCAGGCCCAGGAAAGTCGTCGTCGATGGAGGTGTCTCAGCCCATGAAGAAGAGCCGCCGTGGGCCCAGGTCCAGAAGCTCTCAATACCGGGGCGTTACCTTTTACCGGCGAACTGGTCGGTGGGAGTCCCATATATGGTCAGTGCTGTAGTTTTAGTTTTTTTTCGAACAACTTATTTTTGCTAACATGCCCTTCTCTCTATAAATATGTTTTTTTTGGGACAATTTTGTAAGCATTTGAATCTAATCAATTACATTTTGGGTTTGTTTTTTGGATTTTGTCCGTCCTTGTACAGGGATTGTGGAAAACAAGTTTATCTGGGTATGACTTTGTTTTAAATTTTTCTATTTTTGGGTGTGAAAATTGTTGTGTTTGGTAATATAATATACATACAATTTTATGTTCTTTTTAAGATTAATTTGTTTTTGTTTTGATTTGTGAATAATTATAATTTTAATAGGTGGTTTCGACACTGCACATGCAGCTGCACGGTAACAACAACTCCTTCTTCTTCTTCTTCCTCTTCACCTAAACAAATTTATTAAAATTAATTAAAGTTAATTAAGAACAATTAATTATGGTTATTATGCAGTGCATATGATAGGGCTGCTATTAAGTTCAGAGGAGTAGAGGCTGACATAAATTTCAGCCTGGAAGATTACGAAGAAGACTTAAAACAGGTAATAATAATAATAATAATAGAAATCAATAAAAATAATAATAATAATCTTATCTTGAACAGTGGATATCTTATCTTCAACAGTTTATTTCTGGATTTTATTTAATTTTATTATTATTATAAACTTTTTGTTTTTTTTTTGTTGGGGTGTAATTAATAACTTACAGATGAGCAATTTAACAAAAGAAGAATTTGTTCATGTACTAAGGCGACAAAGCACAGGATTCCCTAGAGGAAGCTCTAAATATAGAGGTGTTACTTTGCACAAGTGTGGAAGATGGGAGGCTCGTATGGGTCAGTTTTTGGGCAAAAAGTATATAAATCTTATCTCTCTCTCTCTCTCTCTCTCTCTCTTTCTTTTCTTTTTCTTAAATTTCATTTTCAATAAAGATATATTTGTATATATTTATTTTTTAAATTTCTCAAGACTCGAGCTTAATTAAGCTTTGTATTTTTGTTTTACTTTTAGGTACGTGTATTTAGGCTTGTTTGATACCGAGATTGAAGCTGCAAGGTAGTTTAAGTAATTAATTATTACATATTATTAATTTTTTTTATTATTTTGTGTCAACAATAATTATTATAATTGTTGTTGTAGGGCTTATGATAAAGCTGCAATTAAGTGTAATGGCAAAGACGCTGTTACAAATTTTGATCCAAGTATTTATGAGAGCGAGCTTAACTCACCTGGTACGTGTATATTAATTGTATTAATATAATATATTATAATCAAATCTTATGTTATGTATGTATACGATATTATCAATTGAAGTGTTTTTATTTTAATTAATGAAGTAATTAATTTATATTTATAATAATGTTCAGTAGAGAATTCATCACCTGGTAACAGTAGTAATTTGACGGATCATAACTTGGATTTGAGTCTGGGCAATGCCATAATTTCGAATAATAAGCAAAACAATTATGTGACAACCTCTGCCACTCATCACGGTCTTATGGATCATCAACCTAATTCGATGCCTTTTGAAACTGATTGGCGCAATCCTGGTTTTAGGCCTAAGGTTCGTGTATATATATATATTAATATTTTTTTTATTATATAGTTCTATTTTTATAACAATGTCAAACATTGATTTATTTTTATTATTATTATAAGGTTAATAGTGGTGATACGATGAGAAGAGATGGGTACCAGTTGGAGAATGAAACCATGCAACTTCTAAGCCGAACTCATCTTCAATCTCCTGCTAATTATAATAATAATAATAATAATCAGATCATCAGAAGACCTGGAGTAGATCATCATCATCATCGTAATCCAATCCAAATTCATCATCCCATAAATTATCATCCAAATCATCATCAACACCATCATGTAATAATATTATTATTATTATCATTATATATATTGATTCATTTATATATATTTACACAGTTTTTTTTTATTAATAATTTCTGGGGTTATATAAATATACAGAATAATGTTCAGTTTCCTAGCAGCAGCAATGTGGGTGGCCGGAACAACAACCATGGCAGTGGCAGTGGTGACCCATTGAGTCCAATGGCTATTCAGTTATTCCCTACCACTGCTTGCAACTGCTGCAGCATCATCAGGATTCCCACCGCAGATTAACCCTAGCGTCCTCTGAATTTTGAGTACTGTTATATATATATACACATAAATATATATATATAACACTGGGAAAAGAAGAAGTAGAAGAAAAAAATCTAAGTATGAATGGCTTCGATCAATTTCCATTATATGATCAATTTTTATTTTTTACCACCTACCCATCAAAAAATTTCTCTGTCCCAGCTAGCTTTATAATTATAATTACCTATCTATATATTGATCATAATGATGATCACATTCTTGGAAACCCTCTTCTTCATTTTTATCTGTTTTTGTAAGCTTGTAAAGATCCAATCTTTGCTTGGAGATCTATAACAATCTTTTCTTTCTTTTATTCACTGCTAACTATCTTTTTCCCAGCCACCCAAAAAGAAAATTGTTGGTCTTGGTCAAACTAACAAAAATATTGTATGAAATATTGGACAATATATATATATATTTATATCTGATGAGTTCTGACTAAAAGTTACAGATATGATTCTTCTACTGGTTTTATTTCTGCATATACCTTAATTAGTTTTGTATATTTTTTTTGTTAGTATCTTTTGTTGCACACTTGTGGTAATGCTTGGTTTTTACTGTGGTGATGATGAATAATGCTTTATTTTAGTAAAAGAAAAGTATGATGATGATGAATGTTGAAGAGGAAAGAAAAATCTATAGGTTTGAAAAAAAAATTGCTATTAAAAGATTGGGAAGATAGATGGACCAAAAAATTGAAAAGGGATATTTTTGTAGAAGTGTCTTGGAAATATCATGACTGGGTTGGGTTGTGGTTGATTTGAGTTGAGTTGAGTTGGGTGGTGATGAATAGTCACTGTCATAGGTGTCCTTTGAATCAGTTCTCTTGCCTAAAAGCAGTCAGACACTGCTATTATTACGAGAGGGACCTATCATTGTTGTAGCCCAAAGCTTCAAAAGGACACAAAGTTTTAATAAAGAGATAAAGTAAAAAAAGAAAACAATTATTATTGATAAATTAAAAGAAAACCACCGAGTGTTACACTAAGGTTACGGTTTAATCTTGTCAGTTTAGATACTACCAATTTGTACTAATATTGTGAATGTGATATTATATATTTATATATATATCTCAATTCAAAAAATTTAATTGACAAATTATAGTTTTATATCACTAGCATTATTTGTATATATATAATAAATAAAATTTACATATAAGTACATATTAATGTAAAGTAGAATGATTTCTAATTCGACTTTTTTTAGTAAAAAGGTATCAAAGTAGTCTTTGATAATTTATGACATAAATATTAAATATATATTGGTCAAAGTTTTATTAGGTCTCGCTAGTTGTATCATCAATATCCTCCAAGAATACGAGGAATACTTTTACATGATTTTATGTATTAAAAAAATACTATTTTATATATGAATAGTATGAAATGATTCGTGATTCCTACTCATGATATATTATTAGCTATATTTATATAAATATATACGTATCCAACGCATTCAGATATATATTATATAGTTTAAGGTTATTGATTAAAATATTAGAGCAGATTTCATCATCACCAGCGTCATACTTGAGATATTTTTTAGTATTATATACATAAATTCATATTATAATATAGATATTTATAACAGATGTCTCGGTCTACTCATACTATTTTTTTATTATAAGATTTGCTTAATTATAAATAAATAATAAAGTAGTAATGTTAACTACTGTTTATTTTATTCTCTTTTCCCTTCGTGTTACTAGAAAGTTCTGCTTCATTATAATAATAAACTTAATTTATTATGGCATGCATGCTTGAAAGAAACTTTGTTTTATTAACTCATTTATAATAATCTGTAATTATTAATAATTATATAGGTAGAGAACAAATTTATCACTTTTTCTTGTACCTATGAAGCTTGCGTGGAGCAGGAGATAATATAATTGTGACCTTTGCATGTGAAAAAGGGTAAGATAAAATACTACTTATATTTTTAGGAATAATTATTTATAAGTTTCATCACTAAATTTTATTATTAATTTGTAATAATAATAATAACAATAGGTACTATTGTATAGGTTCATTGTCACTTTCTATAGGCAAACCTCAAAGTGGTCCAAAGCACTATACTAAATAAGTTAAAAGCCACGAACCTTGACGATATATATTATATATATTTTTTTAAATTTCAAATTTTTTTGTTCACAAAATAATTTTTTTAAAAATATATATAATAATTTTCTAAAAAGGGAACAAAGTAAGTCTGTGTTGTAGCAGGTTAAAGCCGCTCTCACTAGATCCTTTTTCTTTGAGGAAAACACTGCCAAAACCTCAGACCAAACAGATCTCAATCTAACACCATCGTACCTTTCTTTACCTGTAAAAATTTCAAAACAAAATAACAAATAACTATATATTATCAAACCCCAAACAAAAAACGTGGTAACAGTGCAGTAAAGAGACTACTCAGACAAAAAAAAAAAATAATAAAAATGTCTAGAAAAACAAAAGAAATTGGAGAATAAATCAAAAAGAGGTAAAGTAAAGTAGTAGGGAAATAATATTACTCTCTCTCTCTCTCTCTCTCTCTATCTCTGCCTTGAATTAAACACAACTTTTTGGACTTTTAGAGATGGAGCTTTCCATATATGGGATTTCTTCAACGGTTGGGAATGGTCTTGGTTATGTTTCTTTCTTTCTTTTATTCTAATTCAATATATATACACACATATATATAAGTGATAATGTGATATGAATAGATAATACACAAGAAATTGAAAAGGGTATTCATTTTTATAAATATATATATGTTTATCTCTTTTTCTGTGACTAAGACTACGAGTGAGACTTGACTGTGGAGGTGGCAATATTATTAGCTAATTGGTTCTAGTATTATTAATATTATTAATGTTGTATATATGCATGTATATATAAGTATATATTGTTTTGTGTGTGTGTGTGTAATGTTAGATCGCTTTCATGATTCACAGAGACAAAACTACTCCTTTGGGTTTCCCTTTCTGGGGTGCGCTTAACCTTTTACTCTCTCTCTTTAAAACACCGACCACTCTTTTAGTTTTTCCTTTACACTTTCTATTTTAGGTATTCACATCTCGCTATTTAGTATTTTCTTATTCTTCTTCTTCTTATTATTATTATTCTTTCCACGTTAAATGAAATAATAATAATAATAAAAAATACATACATATAATACATTTCATGTTCATGAACTACAAACTATATTACTACTAGCTAGCTAATATATACAAAAGTAGCTAGGGTTACTATATATGTACTCTAACGTGCCGTTTAAGGGTGGTGTAAACGACACAAATTTTGGGGCTTGATTAGTACTGTAATATAGTTTGACACAGCTAGGAAAGCAACCTTATTGGACTTATATATGTATATATAAATACAAGGGTATGCACGGTGCATACCTTTTGTGATTTTTTGTTTATTTTTTTTGGCTCATGAATAGTTTTCGGCGTGAATTTTTGTATGACTGTATTTATTGTAGTTATTTAGAACATTCTGTAAATTTTCAAGAAATTCTGAATAATTTACAATGCCGAAAACTAGGTTCAAACAGGTTGTTGTACGCGTGATTAATTTTTTTTTATACGTGTAGAAAACAGTTTTGTTTGAACCTAGTTTTTGACATTGTAAATTATTCAGAATTTCTTAAAAATTTGCAGGATACTTAAATAACTACAATAAACACAATCATAAAATAAATTCGCGCCGAAAACTATTCACAAACCAAGAAACACAACAAATTACAAAAGATATATCGTGTATGCATCATAAAATTACCCAATATATTTATATATATATATATATATATGTAAAATTTTACTATATAGCCAATAACTACGACTGCTAGAGAGACAAAAAAGCTTTGTGAGCCGCGTGATAGTCTTTTTTACCCTTTCTATCTACGACATTTAACTTGGAAAATTGCCTCTCGAAAACAATAAATACTAAATTAATGTTCAAATTCTTAGTCAATCACACACACACCTGTTTATATTATAGTAAAAATAATTTGCGAATTGCATATTTGCTTAGTTTTTTTTAGAAAATATATTAATTTATTTTTATTATATTTTTTAATTATCATTTGAATTTTAAATAAATAAAAATATTATAAATGGATGATAAACATATTAAAAAATAAATAAACTAAAATATTATCTATAATATTTTTTGAAAGGAAAAATACCAGTTTGACTCTTGTGTTTTGCTCGAATACTCGATCGGCTCCTGTGTTTTATTAAATGACAATTCGGACCTTATGTTTTGCAAAACATATCAATTTGGACCTTAAACTCGATTTTGGTCAAATTATTGAATAGATTTTAAAATATAAAATAAATATAAAAAAAAAAAAATCATATTTTAATTAAATCAAACTTTAAAATAATTGTAGTAAAAAAATTACAATTAAACATAAACCTAAATTTAATTCTTTACTTATAATTCTGAATTCATCCTTAAAACCCAGGTTTAAAACTTTGATAAAATCAAAACATGCTCACCCAGATTAAAAACCTAAGAATTAATCAAAGCTTGTTCTTGAGTTCATCCTTCAAACCCTGATTTAAGCAACAATACAACTTCTATAAAAAAAATTCAAACTTGCAAACCATTAGATTATATCTCACCCATAATTGGGGGAACATAATCTCAGAAGCATATACAATACACAATCAAAAGTCAAATAGAAACAAAATTACAGATCTGACATCAACAAGAGCTCCTAAATCTGAAATACATTCAAGAAATGAGAAAATTTTGAGATAAACTGTGTACCAAGCCATTGTCTCAGCAACAGCCCATCCACGACGACTTCGGCTCCCAATCTCCCTCCGAGAATTCACTGCAAGATTCGACGAAAGCTTCATGTCGAAGACGTGCTCAATCTCACTAAGTTAAAGAACTCGACACTCAGGTCAATCAGATGTTAAAGTTCTTCCTTGGATCCACAACAAATCCTAGAAAAATTGAAGCGTGGGAATGGGTCAACTAACAAAATTCTTTTGCAAACTCATGAGCACAAGCTGAAAAATGTGATCGATAGGGGCTGTCTTTGAACTGGGCTCATGGGTTTTAGGTTGGAGCTCGTTGCTCGAGCACGACCAAAGCCGGTGGAGGTGGAATTACCAGGCCACACACGAACTAGGATAACTACGGAGTTTCATTGGTGGGGGTAGCAGAGAGGGTAGCTGACGAAAGTAGAAGTTATGGTGGTCAGAGATTAGGAGAGACGAAGCTGCGTGAAATGGGCGGACTAGGTTCAATGTGGAAGAACGAGACCTAAGAAGATGGTGGAAGGCGGCGCCGATTACTGTTGAGAACAACGGTGTTGGGGGAGATGTGTTTGAGAGAGTATTGGGCTTAAAGATGAAATTAGGGATTTGAATTAACCCTTTCAGTAATTATTTTTAATTTTTTTTTCTTTTATTACAAAAATAGATTTTAAAATTAATTTAATTTATTTTCTATTTAAAAGCCTATTTTTGATTATTTCATAAATTCAATAATTAAAAAATATGAGGGTATTTTGGTCATATTGAAAAATAATTTGACCAAAATCGGGTTTATGGTCCAAATTGTCATTTAATAAAATTATTGACCAAAGATTTTGCCAACGACACTGAGTCCAAATAACGATATAAAATAAGAACTGAACTTAAGAATAACAAACGGCACACAGATTTATAGTGGTTCGACCCCGCTGATCGGTAATGACCTATTTCCACTTAGTACTCTTATTTATATAAATTCTCAAAACTTGAGATTAGACGACTAGAGTCAACCAAGTTTCACAAGCTAAGAGAGAGGATACAAAAACATGTATAATAGCACTAGATTCTCCAAATTCTATGAAAGTAAAGAATTAGCGCTCTCCCATAAGGAATTCTTGAGTCCTCTATTTATAGACTCAAGAGTGTACATAGATGGGCCATGGGCCTTGTGTAACTTGTAAATATAAAATAATATGTAAATAATACACTCTATAGTTGAGATAACAAATATCTCACAAATATTTGTATATTAAACTAACTTTGAGCTTTAATTGCATTATCAAGCAGCTTTGGTCGCATGTCTTTTGTCAACTTCTTTTCCTGTTTCTCCGCACAAATTCTGAATTTACCTGATAGCATGTTTTCTTCTCCTGTCAGATCGTGAGTGTAACGCCCTGGCTACCCCAGAACAGTTACGGTGAACGGTGGACCGGAAATTTGACTCGTTACCTGAGTCCTTTGGTCAAAAACGTGCTCTAAGTGTAGTTAACGGGTTAAGGTATATAAAGCCAATAAAAAGGAAATGGAGATTTTATTACAAACTGCTCTACAGAGCTAAACAAAACATTTACAAGTGGTTCTCAGTACAAAATGGTCATTACAGGTTTAAATTTACAATCCCGCCGACCTAAGCGGAAAAATAGGGTAAACCCCCTAGTTCCTCTGAGAACTCCTTGGCCGTGATGGTCAAGCGGCTGCATATGTACACAACACCACATCAGCTCTCCACTCAAGGCTAGGTGAGCTTTTCTTTCCCTTTACTTGCACCACATAGCACCCATGAGCCAAAGCCCAGCAAGAAAACACAATACTTTTCATAAACATTATCAAATGATTATCATTATAATCACACTGAGCATAAAGCTTTCAGACAAATGAATACACATGATTTTAGCGGGAGAGTGGCTGTTAAGTAAGCCACTAGCCTCCAAGCTCTCTTTTCTAGCGGGAGAGTGGCTGCTAGGTAAGCCACCAGCCTCCAAGCTCTGTTTTGTAGCGGAAGAGTGGCTGATGGGTAAGCCACTAGCCTTCAAGCTCTGTTTGTTCATCGACCCTCAGGGTCGGTCAGGCATTAATGCTCCTTGAGTCATTCAATGCTAATGGTCGATTAGATCTAATCTCTGTTGGCTTGCGTGATACACGCTAAGGCCGTTCTGACAAGTAAGTCAGCGCTTCTTGACCTGTGTCCAGTAACACTGCCGAGCCTGACAAATAAGTCACAGCCTCACAGCTGATACTAACACTTTTGTCGATTCTGTATTCAATCCATGTCCATATTCATACAATCAACATGCCTCACAAATATCCATGCATGTCACACTTTGGGGTGCAGTTTTCTTACCTTTGATTCGAGCTAGAATGAGCAAAAGAACAACCTTTGAGAACGGTTTAGCTTTTAGTCCTTTAGCGGTTACCTAATCACAACACATTTGGGATACCATTAATAATCAAGATAATCAAGGGTCTCAAACCATTATCTAACCTCCAAGAGATCAATCCAAACTAATCCAAGTAGCAAGGACACTCCCGAGGCCTAAAACTAGGTTTTCGGGGTCAAAACGAGCAAACGGGACGAAAACAGGGCAAGGGCTGCGGCCCTAGCACCTTGGGCCGCGGCCCCCAGGGTTCCCAGAGGCTAGGGCCGCGGCGCCCAGCAGGCACAAGGCCTCCACCTGCTTCTTCAAAGAAGGGCCGCGACGCCTCAAGAACAGGGTCGCGACACTCCACCCTGGGCCATTCCCAACCGTGTTTCTAACACTCCAAAGCCTCCAAAATCATCCCTAAACATTCCCCAATCATCAAGACAAAGTTCCCAAGCTTCCCCATGCATCAAAACCCTCAAAACCCAAGGCTTGAACGAACCGAAAACTCAACAATTCACAAAATCAATTCAAAGCTTAGAACTCGGAAAAAACTCAAAACTTAAACTTCGATTACCTTCAATTGGGTTGTTTTCCGTCGAATCCTTCGGTTAAGAATCTTCTAATCTTCCCTAGGATCGCTATGCCTCGATCCTCACTCGATTCCGACTCCTAGAACTCAAGATTTCGTCAAAAAGGCTTAAACGGTAAAACGAACTTTGAAAAGGGAGAACGGAAGGTTTTCTATCGTATGTTCTATCTGATAAGCTACTTCAACCTTAAGTAACCTCAAATAAAACCTAATGCTCGGGGTCCCGAAAACACCCCTGGGGACATTATAGTCAAAACCTCCAAAATTTCACCCTGATCTCAAATATTCCCAATTTATCATCAAATGAACATTTCTATTACCCCAAAATTGACCCCATTATGGTAAAACCGCTAATCCACTAAAAATAACCGTCTCATGTTGCTTAGCTCGAATATATCTCCATAATAATAGAATCTCATTCACACATCATATCATACACCCAAATACACAAATTACCCTCAACGGGCCAAATTATCATCATACCCCTGTAACAAGAGATATAGACTCACATGCATGCATTTCACATCATATCATAATATAATCAACATATACATGCATTTAATCAATTAACAACATATTTAAGCAAGTATGGCCCTCCCGGCCAACTGTTCACGCCGTTAAACTCATCGGAGAATTCGGACATTACAGTGAGTGACAAATCCTCTATAACTGTCTTGTCATGCGTCCTTCATGTGCTTTATGTTTGTGCCACATCATCATCCTAAATTTTTGGGAAACATTTTCCCACTAAGTTTATTATGATGCGATCGGCATTAAATAAACTTAGCCGACTAGCATTCACCGACATGTCACGGTTTCCAAGGAAATATTTAACAACTTCATGTTTTCCAATGTTTCAAAAACCTCTTTTCACTCATGACCTTTCAACTACCTTGACCAATATAAATAAACTGTTCCTTGTTTTTCACTTTTTACCTTTACACTATCTTTCTTCAAGAACTTTCAAGAGTTCCTCAAACTTTCTTCAAGCAATCCAAGACACATCTCTGGCATTCCCAGAAGATTTTCAATCGATTTCTTCGGCAATATTTTCTTCAAGTAAGTTTTCAAACAACCTCCTCCCATTTTTCGTCAATTTTTCTATGCTTTTGTGAGGATTTGCCTCTTTTCATAACTGTTACTATGAAATTGTTGATATGTTCTTGAGAGTAGTCGGTTATAGGTAAGAATGTGTATGATTCTAGGATTAAGTAAGTGTTTAGGTGTTATTTATAAATGTGAAAATGTTTAGGAAGGTCTTATTTTGGTATAACTACTGACTTTGGGTCTGAAATCGAAGTAAAACATCGATTTTTAGGTATTGGAAAAAAATATGGGTTTTATCCCGCCTGTGATGAAACTGAAAAGTTTTCTTGAAAAAACCTTTTATTTTTGCTTTTTGAACTGTTACATTCACCTGCTTGTATATTAGAGTCTTTTTGTCGCTAAATATTTGCTGGTTGGCTAAAATCTGAATTAATTTCCACACACATTAGTTAGTTTCTTAGTTCTCCTTCTATTGGTCATAGATTCTCACTTCCCCTTCTTTTTTATAGATATTCATGCACGATCCCTGGGGAGGTGAGAGGCCAATAGATGAAGTTCTTCTCAATTTGTTGTTTGTAGACTCCGAGCAGCCTACTTTGCCTATTCCACAAAATCCAACACAGCCAATACCATCAACCAGCTATCCTAGTTCAAACCCTTCTATAGCCCGAGTAAAGCATGTTTGTAACGCCCTGGTTGCCCCAGAACAGTTACGGTGAACCAGAAATTTAACTCGCTACCCGAGTCCTTTGGTTAAAAATGTGCTTCTAAGTATTATTAACAGGCTCAGGTGGAAAACCAATCAAAAGGAAATGATATATTTTATTTAATACATAAAACTGTTCATGGGCCCATCAAAACGTTTACAAGTTATTTACAACTAAAACTGGTCATTACTGTTTCAAATTTACAAACCCGCCGACCTAAGCGGCAAAAATCGGGTAAACCCCTAGTTCCTCTGAGAGCATCTTGGCCGTGGTGGTCAAGCGGCCGCTTATGTACACAACACCACCTAAGCTCTCCACTCAAGGCTGGGTGAGCTTTTCTTTCCCTTTACATGCACAACATAGCACCCATGAGCCAAAGCCCAGCAAGAAAACACAGTAATGCATATAAATATTATCAAATGATTATTATTATAATCACACAGAGCTTATAGCTCTAAACAGATGAGTGATTCAACACTTGAGGTTCTGGTAAACCATACTGAGTGACTGACAAGCAAGTCACTAACTTAAACAGATGAGTGACTGCTGGGTAAGGCACTAGCTTAAACAGATGAGTGACTACTGGGTAAGTCACACAAGCGCTTTTAGTTTTCATCGAACTTGAGGTCGGTCCAGCATTAATGCTCTTGTTGAGGCATCAAATGCAGATGTATTATATCTAATCTTTAATGGCTTGCGTTGAACACGCTAAGGCCGTTCCTGACTCATGAGTCAGCACTGTGTGACCAGTGCCCAGTACCACTGCCGAACTTGACTAATGAGTCATAGCTTCACAATTGATACTGACACCTTTGCCAATTCTAACTAATTAGTCAGTGCCATGCACAAGTGAGCAAGATTTTCTAAGCATTCAATAATCAATCCATGTCCACATTTACACATTCAACATGCCTCATGAATAACCATGCATGTCACATATGGGGTGCAATTTTCTTACCTCTGATTCGAGCGAGAATGAATAAAAGAACGACCCTTGAGAACGATTTGACTTTTAGCCCTTCAGCGGTCACCTAGTCATAACCAAATAAAGGATACCATCAATAAAATGAACAACAAAGGTTCCCAAACCAAGATCTAGCCTCCGGGACATCAATCCCCACCAATCCGGGTAGTAGGAACAATCCCGAGGCCTAAAACCAAGTTCTCGAGGCCAAAACACTCAAACGACCTCAAAACTAGTCAAGAGTCGCGGCACTAGCACCTTGGGTCGCGGTCCCTAGCAAGGCGAAAGTCTCCCTAGCCTCTTCATCGAGCTAGGGCCGCGGCCCCCAACCCAGAACCAACCACAACTCGATCTCCCTCATCCCAAACCCTCCAAAAACATACCTAAACACTTCCAAATCCAAATATCAAAGTTCCCAAACTTCCCAATGGTCAAAAACCATCAAATCTCGAGGCTCAAACGAACCAAAAACTCGGCGATTCACAAAATCCAATTCGAAGCTTAGAAGCTCTAAAAACTCAAAACTTAAAACTTAGATTACCTTTGATTGGGTTGTTTCTCGTCAAATCCTTCGGTCAAGAACCTTTTAATCTTTCCTAGGATCGCTATGCCTTGATCCTCGCTTGATTCCGACTCCTAGAACTCAAGATTTCTTCGAAAATGCCTCGAACGATAAAACGAACTAACAGGAAGAGAGAAAGAGGTTTCCTAACGTACGGTTCTATCTGACAAGCTACTTCAAGCTTAAGTAACCTCAAATAAAACCTAGTGCTCGGGGTCCCTAAAACACCCCTGGGAACATTATAGTCAAAACTTCCAGAATTTCCTCGTGATTTCAATAACTCCCAATTTATCATCAAATAACATTCCTCATTACTCAATATCCCACTAAAAGACCCCCGTTATGACAAAACCTCTAATTTGAAATATAAGACCGTCTCATGCCGAATAGCTCGAATATATTTCCACAATAATGGGATCTCATCCATAAATCACAATATGCACCCAAATACACAAATATGCCCTCAAAGGGCCAAATTACCAAAATACCCTAATAATTAATTGTGGACCCACATGCATGCATATAACATCATATTATAATATAATTCACATAAACATGCATATAATCATTTAATGCGCGTATTTAAACAGTTATGGCCCTCCCGGCCTACTAAACAAGCCATTAAACCACATTAGGGATTTCAGGGCGTTACAATGTTGCTCAGAGAAAGTAAAAGATCCCCAATCCTCACATTGGTTAGCATGAGGCCAATGCTGAGGGTCCTTCGACTACCAACCAACCCATAACAACTGAGCAGCCTTCCGAGCTTCTCCTTTCCCATGCTCTTGTAAGAGAAGTCATAAAAAAGGATGTACCCTGGTAAATTTTCCCTCCTAGCATTATATCGAGCAAGAAGGTGGCCAAGTAACCAAAGAAATATGGCCTCCCTGGGATTACTTTATTCAAACAAACCCCTGCTAGAGTGCAAATGTATTTCCCTGGTTACCCCAAGACAGTTACTGTGAACCTTGAACTGTGCTGAACTCGCTAATCGAGTTCTTTGGTTAAAAATGTGCTTCTAGGTGTTATTAATAGAATAAGGTGTAAAACCAATAAAAAAGAAAGGATATATTTTGTTTAAAACATAAAACTATTCATGGGCCCATAAAAATGTTACAAGTTATTTACAATAAAAAATGGTCATTACATTGTAAATTTATAACTCGCCGACCTAAGCGGCAAAAATAGGGTAAACCCCCTAGTTCCTCTGAGAAACTCCTTGGCAGTGGTGGTCAAGTGGCCGCATATGTACACATCACCACTTAAGCGCTCCACTTAAGGCTGGGTGAGTTTTTCTTTCCCTTTACCTACACCACATAGCACCCATGAGCCAAAGCCCAGCAAGAAAACTCAATACTGCATGTATATAATATCAAACGATGATCATGATAATCATCCAGGACTTATAGTCCTAAACTGATGAGTGACAGATGTAAAAGTCACTAAGGTGGGTTCCGTTCCCTTTACAAATAAGTGATCACGTCACTAGCTTAAGCAGAATAAACGATTGATAAGAAAGTCACCAATGCAAACCAACCGAGTGACCATAGAGTCACAACTGTGGGTTCCGTACCCTTAACCATGTGACGATAGGAACAATATACAGAGTTATATGTGAGGGAGATAGTTCATCTCCATGGGGTTCCAAAGTCTATTGTTGTAACGCCCTACTACCTTAGAGCCGTTACTAAGTGAGTTTAAAACGAAAATTGTGCATTTGACTGACTCTACGAGGTTTCTAAAACCAAAAGTGTGACTAAACCAGAGGTTAAGGCTGTAATCTTTGAAAATGTTTAGTTTCATTGAAAACATTAAGTATCAAACATCCGAGATCCCAAGAATAAGGTTTACAAAATATTTACAACTCAAAAATAGATTTACACCAGGCTAACTATCAAAAGAATAAGTTAATACAGCCATATACAAAATGACCCCAACCAAAGCAGTCGGGTAGGCCGAACATGTACGCGCCGCCCCTACGCTCTTCATACTCATGGCCGGTTGACTGACCCCTTGCTTTTACCTGCCACACAGAGCACCCGTGAGCCGAAGCCCAGCAAGAAAACTCATACAGTATGTAACATATGCATAGAATATAGCTGGCATATAATCCACTGATAAATAGGAAAACCATTAGACTGAAGAAGCACGGCCATGTCGCCCCAGAGGCCTTACCAAAGCATGGGGTCTCGGTCCTTACCGTAAGGATAACTCATGTATCCATTGGGTCCCACCCTAGCTATAAGCACTCCATGTGCTAAGTGTTACTTCCGGCCCCAAGGCCGTTCTCGACCTTCACCGCTCTCGGCCTTAGTCGTTCAGTTCATTATAATCACACATAAAGTACATTTCGAAATAATCATTCAAACATATAATAATTCATTTAAGGTTATACATTTTCACATAATACAATCTAGGGCCATGCCCTGTTCTCGGGTGTTACGGTTTTCTTACCTTTCAATTCGATAGCCTTGATCACCTGACTCCTCGAGCACGATCCTACTCGAGCCCTAGCGCTCACCTAAACAAAATCCATAAGTCAAAGTCATTACCAAACCTCAAGTCCAAAACCTAGCCTCGGGACCAATCCCGAGCCCCCGGGAAGTCCTAGATCCCCAAAACAAAGTGGTGGAATTGAGCCCCGAACCCTAGGTCAAAATCCCTCAACAAAAGCCCAAAAATCCCTTTCTGTGAATAGTGCAGCGCTACATCACTCTTAAGAGGGCGCTGTAGCGCTACAAGCAGAACAACACACCCCCAGAAACAGGGCCTAGCGCTACATCGCCCAATGACTAGCGCTGTAGTGCTAGTTGCAGACAGGCCACACCCAAAAATCGTTTCTGCGATTTTCTTCAACCATTTCAAGTCCAAACTTGTCCAAATCTTTCCCAAACCCAAAAACAAACTTATCAACACCTCACACTCATCCCAAGCATCCCAAGAGCTCATACCCCAAGCTCAAGCAACCCAAAACTCAAGATGTACCATAATGAACCCTAAAACCAGAAATTCATTCAAACATCAAAGATAAGGTCTTAGAAATCATGCCGTGGATGGAAATTCGACCTTGAGTTGAACCCTAGACCTCCTTAGCTTGCTCCTTCACAACCTTGCCCTGATTTCCCCAAAAATCCCCATCTATTTAGCTTAAATACACAGCTCAAACCAGTCAAACCCTAAAACTGAAATCTCCAAGAACTTACCTCAAATTTCTTATGTGATCTTGCTAATCCCTTGCCAATCCTCAAGTCTAGCTTAGGATCCTTGATGCTCAGCCTACCCTAGCTCTCCACTGAGCTTAACTCCAAGAAAAATGAAGGGAAATGGTGGGAGAACCACAAACCGTTCCTTTGAAAACAAAACCCCTCTGTTTTCTCTCTTTTCCTTTTTCTTCCTTCTTTCTTTCTTTTTCAGCCTTATAACTCTTTTTCTACCAATTCCACTAAGTATAAAGCTCCCTTTAACTTATCTCTAACAAGCCTAAAGACCAAAATGCCCTCCCTAATAATTCTAAACCTTTTTTCCCATGCAGGGACATTTTAGTCCTATTACCCAAATTCCCACTAATTCCTCAAGTGTTCCTAATAATTTCCCGCTTGCTACCCAATACCTGATTAATCACCAAATATACATTCCTCATCATCAAGATTAACCTCAATATACTTCCCAAATTCCCATTTAAACTCCCCAGGCTTAACCCAAGCCGGGTATAAATTCCCGCTTTGACTTTTCCGCTAACCCGCTCATTCTAGGATCGTCTCGAGTCACAGATCACAGATATCAACATAGTCATGCCCAAAATGGCCAAATTACAATTATGCTCTTTATAAGACAATCAGGTCTACATGCATACTAATACACATAGTCATGCATCTCAAATAGTTAAATAGTCATATAACGTGCATTAAATCATAATCATGCATTAAACTCATTAAAGTCACACACAAAATCCCATTATGCCCTCCAGGCACACTAATCAAGGCCCTTAAGCCTTATTAGTGAATTTGGGTCGTTACAACTATCCCCTCCTCATGAAAATTTCATCCTCGAAATTTACCTGAAGAACTCGGGATACTGCTCCCGCATATCAGACTCCAGTTCCCATGTCGCCTCTTCAACCTTGCTATTCCTCCACAATATTTTAACCAAGGCGATGGTCTTGCTCCTCAAGACTTTGTCCTTTCTATCAAGGATCTGAACAGGCTTTTCTTCGTATGATAAATCCCGATCCAACTCCAAGTTCTCATAGCTTAACACATGAGTAGTATCCGATACATACTTCCGAAGCATGGATACATGAAACACGTCATGAACCCCTGATAGAGCTGGAGGAATTGCTAACCTGTAAGCCACCTCCCCAACTCGTTCTAGAACCTCAAAGGGGCCAACAAACCTGGGACTCAGCTTGCCCCGAACGGCGAATCGTTTTACTCCTCTTAGGGGTGAAACCCTGAGGAATACATGATCACCGACCTGAAATTCCACGCTCCTGCGTCTCTGATATGAATAACTCTTCTGGCGACTCTGGGAGGCGAGCATACGAGCTCTAATTTTCTCAAGTGCCTCATTGGTCCTCTGAACCATCTCAGGACCTAAATACCTTCTCTCACCTGCCTCATCCCAGTGAATCGATGATCTGCACTTTCTTCCATACAGCATCTCATACGGAGCCACTCCGATAGTCGTCTGATAACTATTATTGTACGAGAACTCAATCAAACCGAGATACCTACTCCAAGATCCCCCAAAATCCAACACACAAGCTCGTAACATGTCCTCCAGTATCTGGATTGTCCTCTCAGACTGTCCATCCGTCTGAGGATGATAAGCAGTACTAAACCGAAGTTGGGTGCCCATTGCCTTCTGTAGGCTCTTCCAAAACTTGGAAGTGAAAGTGGGGTCTCTGTCGGATACTATCGACCTCGGAGCCCCATGAAGTCAAACAATCTCCTTCACATAAAGCTCTGCATACTGCTCCACAGTATAAGTTGTCTTCACAGGAAAGAAGTGGGCGGACTTAGTATACCTGTCCACAATCACCCACAGCGAGTCATGCTGTCCCACGGTCTTTGGCAACCCAACCACAAAGTCCATGGAAATATCTTCCCATTTCCACTCGGGAATCCCTAGAGGCTGTAATAATCCTGCTGGCCTCTGATGTTCAGCCTTAATCTGCTGACAGGTTAAGCATCTAACCACATAGTCCACCACGTCCCTCTTCATGCCTGACCACCAATACAAAACTTTCAAGTCATGGTACATCTTCGTAGAAAGTCTAGGCGGGAATATGGGGAATTTTACCGTTTTGCCCTCGGGGACGGTTCCGGCACCTCGAGCCTCGGTATTGACTTAACGGGATAAGGGTAAGCTGAATTAAAGAAAAACAGTAGAACAAAAATAAAACCGTTCTCGTTCTCAGCCCTTTTCTCTCTCTTCTCTCTCAAGGAAAACACAAGAGAAAACACTGAAAATTTTGGAAGAATTCAGCTGGAATTCAGTGGAATGAAGGAGTGATTTAGAGGCTTAGCTCAAGAATCATTCAGGAAATTTAATCAGTACTAAGGTAAGCATTGAATTCCTTTCTTTTTGGTTAGAAATTTTGAGTTATGGCTGAGTAGTGAGATAGTTGTGATTTTGATGTTAAGGTTCAGAATTAAGGTGGAAATGCTTGGGAATTGACTTGGATTTTCCTTAGAGAAGTGGTTCAGCAGAAGAGGTAAGCTCTAATTCATGATTTAGAGGTTTCAATCTGAGTTTGCATGGCTGGTTTTAGTGTTTGAAGTTCTTGAGTTTCAAAAATTGAAGATGGGATTTCCATGAGTTTTAGGTTGAATTTTTAGTTGAATTATGTTGTTTAAATCATTCTTATAGTGTTGGAATTAATTGGTTTTGAATTAGGAAGCTTTAGGATGATTTTGGGTAAGGTTTTTAGTGTTGAAAATGGTGGAATTTCTGGGCACGATGGGAAGGGCCGCGACTCTGTTCTAGAGCGCTGCGGCCCTAGGATGCAAAGGAGCCAGGGAGGCTCGGCCAGGGGTAAGCGCCGCGGCGCCCAAAGCAAGGGCCGCAGCGCGTGTCTTCTTCCAGGGATACCTTAGGTTATATTTTGGGGCAGGGCCGCGGCTAGGCTTCAAGGGCCGCAGCCCTTAGGAGTGTACTTGAACATTTAGGGTTTTTAGGCACGGGAATGTAGTTTAGGGTGCTCGGGATCGATTTCCCCACTGTGCTTGGTGGAATTCGATGTCCTGGAAGTTAGTTTTGTACCCGAAAAGCTATATCTGAATATTAATGGAACCCTATATCTTGGTTGTGACTAGGTGTTAAGGCTAGGGCTCGGGAACGGGTCGTGCTTGAGGAGCGTTGCTCGTAATCAGTAACCGCAAAGATCAAAGGTAAGAAAACTGCACCTGGTTGTATATCTATAATGAGACTAAGAGTTCCCTATTGTGTAAGTTTGAAAGGATGGTATTATGCCATACAAACTAATCAGTGAACTAACGGCCTAAGAGTGCCAAGGGTTACACTAGCGCACAGGGCACGGCTTGGCCATTGGTAGCCGAGGACAGCTTAATGTGCAGTGAGCTCAGTTTAAGCGGGCCGGAGTCAGTGGGGTAAATAGAGGGTGCGACCTAAGTTGTCGGCCCTGATTATTATGTGATATGGATGTTATGAGACTTGAATATTATAAATAATTAATTGCATCCTTGACTCTGAATATATGCTGAATGGTTAATGTGGATTATCTAATAAAAGATCATGCTTAGTGAGTTTATTATTTGTTATTATTTTTTGTTTTGCCCATTATGTTTTCTTGCTGGGCCTTGGATCACGGGTCCTACGTGGTGCAGGTAAAGGCAAGGGAAAGCTTGATCAGCCCTGATTTGGAGAGCTCCGCGAGCGGAATGTACGTGACCAGCTGCTCAGCCGCCACGGTCGAGGTTTTAGGCAGGGACGCGAGACCCAGAAATGTTCATTTTGCCTTAGTATGGCTGACAATTGTCTGTATTTTGGAGAGTCTGTAACCCAACTTTTAAACTCTGTTTCTTATGGGATCCCATGTATATAACTGTTTAATTATATAAAATGTAACTTTTGAAACCAAAACCTTTTTAACCCTAGCTCATACATGTTTAGTGACACATTTTTAAATTAATGACTTGATTAGCAAGTCTTGCACCTTTATAAGTACACAATGTAGCGGCCTTGGCTATCCAGGGCGTTACAACTTGGTATTGGAGTGTCCTAGGTTTAAGGGTTCCTGAAGACCGGCTGGACATGTACATTCGCTGCTAGAGACAAGCTCAAATCAGGGTTCGGTAATGTGTATATGTGTTTATATGCTTATATGCCAGAAATGAGTTATGAATGCTATTATTTATGGGATTAATAGGAAGCATGAGATACTGATAGGGCCTGGCCCTTGACTGTTGTGTGAGAATATTGAGGCATGTTTATTAGCATCGCCGTGCATGTAAATGAATATTTGGATGATTAATTATATATTGCGCATGGATGAAGGTCTGTTTCATAGCTATTATGTAATGAGATTAGAGGCGTGCTTATTAGCAGCCGGTGCATGTGGATGGATGCCTATATGATAATTGTTTGTGATTGGTTATGTTCCATTGGTGTATTTTGGAGAAGTTTCCACCTTGTCATCATGGTCTGGCTGCCGAGTCGTTGATTACAGATTGACTTGGATAGCTATGCGTCCAAGAAAATCTACGCGGCTAGCCGACACTAGGTCCAGGACTAGGGCTGATGACCAGGGCCAGATTCCTCCGCCAGTCCCTGAGAATTGGCAGCAGCTTATGGCAGATATGCAGGCTCGATTACAGAGCCAGGATGAACAGATTCGCCTACTGATTCAGTAGGCTCCATCAGGGAGCGCTGCCCCTATTGTACCACCTGCAGTGGTACCGGTTGTTCAGTCTGGGGAGGTTGGGAACAAGTGGGAGCCGTTATATGAATGGTTTAGGAAGCAGCAACCTCCAATCTTTGAAGGGGGACCTGATCCACTAAAGGCTGAGCAGTGGATGACTATGATTACGACTATTCTGGATTTCATGAGGATAGAGGGGCATGATAGAGTGGCATGTGCCACATATATGTTGAGAGAAAATGCCCGCATCTGGTGGGAAGTGGCATCGCAGACCAGGGATGTTACTGCTTTGAGTTGGGAAGGTTTCAGGGATTTGTTTAGTCAAAAATATTACAATGTTGCCGTCAAGGCAGCAAAAGTCAATGAGTTCGTGGGTTTGGTTGAGGGCAATATGACTGTTACTGAATATGCCCTAAAATTTGATAGGCTTGCGAAGTTTGCACCAGATCTTGTGCCTACTGATGCCGCTAGGCAAGATCGATTTATCAGGGGGCTTAATGCTATGATAGCCCGGGATGTCAGGATCACAATGGTACCTGGAGGAACAACTTATGCCCAGGCCGTTGAGAAGGCTCTTACCGCTGAGGAAGCGGAGAACAAGATATGGAGGGAAAGTGCAGTGAGGCGTGAGGGCCGTAGAGTGGTGCCTCCTTATTCAAGGACAGGTAGGGGCGGAGGCCCCAGTGACTTCAAAAGAAAGACTCCTGACACTTCGATCACTGTTGGTCCTGATAGGAGGGGTCGGGGTGGTCAGGGTGGCCGTCAAGGTGGCGGTGAGGCATGGCAGACCTATTCGGAGTGCCCGAGGTGTAGCAGATGCCATCTGGATGAGTGTCGGGCCAAGGCTTGTTTTGTGTGCGGAACAGTAGGGCATCTCAGGAAAGACTGCCCAACAGTGAAGAAAGGTGAGGCAGGAAAGGTGGATAACTTGACTCCAGCTCGAGTATTCACGTTGACTCAGGCAGAGGCCGAGGCTAGTCCCTCGGTAGTGAAAGGTCAGCTTTATAGCGCTGGCACTCCTTTTACTGTATTGATTGATTCTGGTGCTACACATTCCTTTGTTTCTAGTAGAGTGATTGATAGACTGTGTAGACCTAGTGAATATTGGACTGCAGGGTTTGGGATTTTATGGCCTACAAGGGAACTGGTAGTTTCTAGGAGATGGATTAGGGCACTGCCAGTGATGGTTGATAGCAGGGAATTTTCGGTGGATTTGATTGAGTTAAACACGGAGGATTTTGATATGATTCTAGGGATGGACTGGTTGGTCAGATATGGGGCTACAATCGACTGCAAGAAGAAGATGGTGACTTTTGAGCCTGAGGGCGGGGATCCTTTTGTTTTTGTGGGTGCAGTATGTGGATCCCGTGTACCCATGATTTCAGCGTTGAGAGCAAGAGACTTGTTACAGGGAGGATGCATAGGTTTTCTGGCCAGTGTAGTAGATACTACTAGGGTTATGCCGGCAAGGCCGGGAGAGACCAGATTGGTGTGTGAGTTTTTGGATGTATTTCCTGAGGATCTACCAGGGTTGCCGCTGCGCAGGGAGATTTAGTTTGAGATTGAGTTAGCACCGGGGACAGAACTAGTATCAAGGACACTATGGCGCTACACCCAACCAGAAATGGCCCTGAAACTTTCCCCTTTGATTCCTCCATTTCCAACCTGAATCAAATGCTTCCAAACCTTATTTTAAGTCCGAAATGAAACCAAAATCCATCCCCACATGTCCTAGGCATCACAACCCCAAGAACCCTAGCCAAAAACTCTCATCAATTTCCCTCAACCAATCAAGAAAACCAAGTTGAAAACTATAGCAAACACAGAGCAAAGCTAGAGTTTTAATGGATAGAAACTTACCTCAAGCTCAGATTAGGACCCTCTTCAATAGTGGAGCACAATCCCACGCCCTCAATATCCACTTCCCTAGCTTGAATCCTCAAGAACAACCCAAAAATCACAAAGAAAAAGGAAGAGAAAATAGGTACGGGAGATAACCTTTTGATGCTCTGTTTTCCAACCTTCTACAACCTTCAATGGCTTAAATATAACATAAGGGTGAAATGACCTTTTTTCCCCTAGGTTATTTAAAGGTTTCTAAAGACTCCCAAGGGTAAAACCGTCCTTTTTCACCTATTTCGTTAATCATAATTAACACCCTCCAATTCCCGTTATTCTCGATATTCTCAAATACCATTAATTCATATCCCATTACCCTTTAATTCACGGCAACGCTCTAGTCATTAAAATCACCCCGAGACTCATCCCGAGCTCCGAACTTAATCCCGTTATGACTAAACCGCTAACATGCACTCAAATATCGTCTCATGCCAAATAGCTCGAACAAATCCACATTATAATGTGGCATCAACAATAGATCACCGACATGCATACAAACATACAATTACGCCCTCAACGGGCCAAATTACCAAAATACCCCAGTGATATAATGTGGACCCACATGCATGCATTTAACATCATATTATAATATAATTCACATAAACATGCATATAATAGTTTAATGGCATAATAAAAAAATTTGGCCCTCCTAGCCAACAAATCCAACCATTAAACCACATTATGGATTATGGGGCATTACAGCAAACGTGCTTGGTGGCGCTTACAATACCTAGTTGAGGTACCACATCGAGGCAAGAGCAACTCTGCCTCGGCATGATTTTTTTCGAGGAGTGGCAAAATATTTCGACATATCTCCATTCCAAAATACACATAATGGGTATATAATGTTATCGGCGCTCTATATTCTTTACCATCACAAGAAATGGCCTCTATCCACTCCCCATGATATTAATTATTTCTTCGATCTTAAATCCAACCCCAACCAAAATAATACGGAGTAAGTAAGAAATTTTGAATTTTCCTAAATCCACAACCCATTTTAATACTCGACCAACGTGTTCTGGTTTTTGCAAGACTTGCTGTAATGGCTGGTCAGTGAAAACTATTATGGGGTGAGCTTGAAAATATGGTCTCAACTTTCATGATGCCAATGCCAAGCAATAAGCTAATTTCTCAATAGATGGATATCATGATTCTGCTCCTACTAGCCTCTTACTTATATAATATATTGCTTTTTGAATACTATTTTCTTCTCTGATCAAAACAACACTAGCAACTTATTCTGTCATTACTAGGTAGATGTACAAAATTTCTCCTTTGGCTGGTTTGGATAGAACAGGAGGTTGAGCCATATGCTTCTTGAGTGCTTGAAAGGCCTGCTCGCACTCTTCTGTCCATTCAAACTTCTTGTTTCCCCTGAGTAGATTAAAAAATGGGACACACTTGTCAGTAGATTTTGAGATAAATCTGCTTAGGGCGGCAATTCTTCCTATTAGACTTTGTACATATTTAATCTTGGTGGGAAATTTCATGTCGATTAGCACTTGAATCTTCTTGGGGTTAACTTTTATTCCTCGCGAGTTCACTATTAACCCAAAAACTTCCCTGGCCCGACTCCAAAAAAACTCTTGAGAGGATTAAGCTTTATCTGATTTTTTTTTTTAAGATGTTGAGACATTCCTATAATTCCTTGACATGCCCACAAACCTTTTTTGACTTGACCAACACATCATAAACGTACACTTCCATGTTATTGCTGATCTAGTCTTTAAACATTTGATTTACTAGTCATTGGTAAGTCGCACCAGTGTTTTTCAAACCGAAAGGCATTACTTTGTAGCAGTATAGCCCGGTATCTGTTTGAAAGCTGGCGTGTTCCTCGTCAGGTGGGTGCATACTTATTTGATTGTAGCTAGAGTATACATCCATAAACAAAAAAATTTCATGCCCTGATGTAGCATCGACCATTTGGTCAATCCTTGGCATTGGAAAACAATCCTTTGGGAAAGCTTTATTGAGATCTGTAAAATCCACGCAAGTCCTCCATTTGCCATTTGGCTTTGGGACTAATACGGGATTTGAGACCCATGTTGGATAAAATGTTGCCCTAATGAATCTGTTTTCCTTAAGCTTCTCGACTTCCTCTTTTAGTGCCTTGGACCTGTCTTTGTCGAGCAATCTTCTTTTTTGTTGGTCTGTTGGGTGGTTTTTGTTGATGTTTAGGAAATGGCTAATAATTGTCGGGTCTATTCCCACCATATCACTATGCGACCAAGCAAATACTTGACTCTACCAGATCTTTTTTTATCGTTGTTTCTAAGTTTTTATCAACTTTCACAACTCTGGCCAGTTGTTCCGCTTCTACTTGAATCTCCTCAAGACCCTCCACAAGTCCAACTTCCTTCTAAAAATCCCCAAAAAAAGGATCTATGTCTTCGTCCTCACTTTGGGCAACACCCTATTTGGTGACTTTCTCACCGGATTGGGCATTCGGTTTGCTGACTCCTTGCAACCTTTTCTCTGATCCGTTAATGCTGCTGGAGGCAATGTGCCCACTCCCTTCTCTATGCTTATTTTCCTTCGTAATGGAGGAGTTATAACATTCCCTTGCCTCCCTTTGATTTTTGAGCACGCACCCAACTCATGCATCTGTTGGGAATTTCATGGCTAAATGCCACATCGAGGTCATTTCTCGTAGCTCCACAAGGATGGGTCTTCCAATCATATCATTATATGCAAAAGGACAATGAAATACTATAAAAGTAGTGAGTAACGTCATGTTCACAGGGGCAACTCCTGTTGTGACCGGGAGTCTGATCGACCCTGTTGGGGCGAGCCCTTCGCTAGAGAAACCATAGATGGTTTGGTTGCATGGTTCCAAATCTTGTAATAATAATTTCATTCTTTCCAATAACGATTTTTACAGTATATTTATTGAGCTTCCTGTATCCACCAACATTCTCTTCACTATCATGTTGGTGATTTGGACATCTACGACCAAGCGATCTGTATGGGGGAACCTGACATGATGCGCGTCAAGCTCAGTGAAAGTTATACAATCTTCTCCTATTCGAGATTTTTTCAAGTTCTCTCCTCGACCGTTAGCATTTTGATATCTTGCTCGTGACGTAGGGTCCTAGTGTAACGTCCTTGTTGGGGTTTATGCCCTAATTAAAACCCAATTTCTTTGTAATCTCATTTATTATCAATAAAAGAATAGAAATCATTTTTTGACTTTGTCACTCACTTTGCTCACATGTTTTATTTTCATGATTATTTGTTTAATATAAACTTCTATTAAATCCCAAGCATATAGCTAATCGTATTTATAGTGACATAATCACAGTGGAATATAAATATGATTATATGTTCAAATATAAGTTAGTCCTAAGATTAGTCAGTGCACATGAATTACACTAACTTGCCAATCTATGATGTGTTCTACTTACACATCACAATGTTATGTTATTTCCAAAACATTAGCAAAGTAGATAAGATCGGATGCATTTGTTACATCGGACAAGACCGATATTGATATTTCATAGGATAAGTAAACACACCGTTATTATCTATTCTAGTCATATCATATAGTTGACCATAGGTCAATTCAATCTCAATTCTGAGTGGTTAGTATTCTAATTGATTGTATTATTTGAGTTCTTTGACTTGTTCGTTATCAGCTTACCCTACGGACTAGCCCATACTTACATCTTGGGAACTCGGTAGTATAATTGAGTGGGAGTGTTAATCATAGATATGAACATCTATAGCTTCTGATGAAGAAGTGAAATGATGGTTTCCTTTTAGTTTGGTTCAAGGTGCTAAATGATAGAGATCTTATTTCAGTAATTAATATTAGTTTACTGAAATATCATTTACAAGGAACTAAGTGTATTAAGGATAAAATACATATGGGGTAAAACGATATTTTAGTCCCATCTCAATGTAGATCGTCTATAGAGGATTGAGTGACAATTATGGTTGTAACAGTGGATAATTAATAGTGTATCTATATTTGTTATAGAACATTCTATGAATTCAAGAGTGCAATTCCAAGTCTTTAGTGGAGTCGCGAGGAATTAATAAGTTAGTAAATTTATTTGTTAGATTTATGATAACTTATTGGAGCTTGATTTCATAGGCCCATGGTCCTCACTGTACCTTGGATAAAATTATCTAGATAGTCTCAATCAATTGATTTAATTATCAATTAGAATTATTAAAGTTGACCAGGTCAATTTTGGTTAGTTTCATAAAGTTATACAATTTAGAGAAGAAAAGAGAAATTATGGAAAATTTATTAATTAAGATAAATTGGTATCTAGATTAATAAATAAGTTTAAATCAAGGTTCAAATTATAAATAATTAATTTGATAAAGGATTTGAATAATTATTTAATTAATTAAATCAATAGAAAATAATATAGACCTTGATTTTAAGTCCATTGGGTTTATAATCAAATGAGAAATTTCACGGGCCTAAAGCCCATGATAATTTCGACCTAGGGCTGTTAATTGGCTATTATTTTATTGATTTTTTAATTAAATAAATGACCTAATTGCGTCTATAAAAAGCATGCTAAGAGAGAGTTGAAGTCATAAGTTGAAACACAAGTTTCTGATAGGTTTTAGATTCTCTCTAAACACAAGTCCTTTTCTAAACCTTATTGTTCTTTTCTCTTCTTCTCTCTGTATCTATCTCATGTGTTGAGAATTTCCCACTCTAGTCTAGGTGATTCTAAGGATACTTTGGAAGGCTGTGAAGAAAATTGAAGATCGGTTCAGTTTCTTGGTAATACTCTACGACAGAAATGATACAAGGGTTAGGGAAACTGAAAGAAGGACTCATTCATTCCAATGCGTATAATGTAAGTGTTCTTATCATTCCTTCTCTTTGAATTCAATTATAGAAACATGTTCTAGGTTGTCTCATATTAACTTGTTTAATATTAGATCTACATTAAAATATATAAAGATCCTGTATAAGTTTTCCATCAGTCATCCTAATTCAGGACCGTTACACTGTGTAATTTAAATAGTGCTTAACTTGCTAAACGAGTAATTTGGACTTAAACCGTGTAATTAAAACTAACCACAGGCTTAGGTACTAAAAATTTCGGTCAAAAGTCAATCTTTTCATTAAAAGAATTTGACTTCAATACATGGGATCCCAACATAGTATAAAAATGGTTACAAACCCAAAAATGTATACAAAAGCCGACCTAGGTGGCAAAATTAGGGATCAACCCTAGTTCCAACTAATGACCTTGACTGTGGCGGACGAGCATGCCACTTATGTACACTCTGCCCCTGAAGTTCTCCAACTCATGGCTGATCTAGCTTTCCTTTTCTTTACCTGCACCATTTAGCACCCGTGATCCGAGGCTCAGCAAGAAAACATTATCATGCTTATAAGCACTATATTATCGAATCACAAATTCATAAATAGCATGCCTTGTAGTAATAACCCTACTCATGCATGTAATCAATTTAGATAAATGACTATAGAGTCACACCAGAGCCTATTGCCCAATTTCTCATATAACCAGCATTAGAGCTAGCCAAGCAGGTCTGATGCTTAACATTCCAGACGACCATTGGGGTGTTCAAGCGCATATCTCGCTTCTGGATTGGCTTAGCCCTATCGGCCAGTGTTTAGCACGTTACTGCCACCCTCGACTTATAAGCCGAGTCCCTTAACCTTCGGCTGATAAGTCGAGTATTTTAACATTCGACTGATAAGTTGAGTCTTTTAACCTTCGACTTATAAGTCGAGTCCTTAACCTTTGACTGATAATTCGAGTCTCTAGCATTCGACTGATAAGCCGAGTCTTTTAACCTTCGACGGATAAGTCGAGTCTTTAGCCTTCAATTGAAAAGTCAAGTCATTTAAAAATAGATATGTCCTTGACTATTGAGGCACGATCTTCATCAGATAACACAGATGAATCCTCAGCTTATAAGCTGATCTTCCCAACTAGATATACAGACAAGAAGTTATTACATAACACAGGTAAGCGCAGCGCATTTAACATGTTTAATAAAACATTATCAGCATAGTAATAATTTTGTACTATAACCGGGCAAAGCCCTAAACACAGACCGGGTGCAGTTTTCTTACCTCTGGTCCAAGCACAAGTTAGTTAACCATGACCCCCGAGCACGATCCCGTCCCGAGCCCTAGCGGTACACTAGTCACAACCATAATCAACGGTATTCATCAATATCGAGCAAATAAAGACCTCCAGACCGAGTCCTAGTTTCTGGGACCTTGAATTCTACTAAACCGGGTAGTAGAATCATTCCCGAGCCCTTAGGTTTGAGTTCCTGTCACTCAAAAACTACTTTGGCCAATATTCCAATTTTGAGCCGCGACGCCCCTCATAGGCACCGCGACTCTCCACAAGTCAGAGAGCCCAACCTCTCTGTTCTTTGGACACGGGCCGCGACGCTGTCCAGCAGGCGTTGCGATGCGATGACGGTTAAGGGAGCTGCCCAGGCTCCTTGGTTCATGAGGGTCGTGATGCTCCAAGTATAGGGTGGTGGCGTGACCGTACGAACCCAGTTTTCTCCTAGCCAATTCCTCCAAATCTCACCTTAAAATAGTACCAAAACCCATAATTCAATCCCAAAACATCATCAGTACATCCCAGGCAGCAAAACCCAACTTAGAAATGGATCAAAAACCCACCAAAACCATCAAATTCAATCAAGATTAAGAAACTTTTAAAAAACAAAAACTCACAAGTTTAGGTTCTCGAATTACCTATAAATCCATTTCCAGCTAAATTCCTAGGCTATCAAGCTTCTAATCTTCCCTAGAATCATTATGGCTCTAACCTTGCTTGAATTCGAGTTTCCTTCGAAAATGTTAACGAGCGTGAATAGTGAATGGGAGAGAGAGAATGAGAGTGAGACTTAAGTTTTTTTCTAAGTTAATAAACTCAGTCGAACCCTTTTGTACTAACAGTCCCAAATGACCAAAATACCCGCACTCAACCTGCTTCTCTCTCAACACCCCATAAGGGCAAACATGTCATTTGAAGTCTCTAATCCTGTTCTATTCCCAAATTTCCTCAAATAATTCTGCTAAACCCAAAATATTGTTATTTCTCCCAAAATAAGATTCACACTACAATGAGTCCCGGTGACTCTCTAGATCACCCAAAATACCCCTTGGCTCGCCCCGAGCTGAGTATTTCTCCCCGTTGTGACTAAACCACTACTTGCTCCCTAGGATCATCTCGTGTCGAATAACTAAAATGTATCCACATAATAATGTGGTCCCAATCAATATGCACACATGTATATACAAATATTTCCTCAACGAGCCAAATTACGAAAAATGCCCTTCTAATAAGAAACATGCCCACATGCATGCTTAATACACCTAAACATGCCAATATAGTCATATTATAATATAACTCACATAATTCATATAATCATGCATAATTAGCTATATAATAATATAACACATGCAATTCACATAATCGCATCAATATCCAATTAATTGACATAAATATTCCTATATTGCCCTCCCGAACACCCCCTAATCAAGGCACCAAGCCTTATTAGGAATTTAGGGACGTTACAACTGACATACCTTTTTCTTGCCTTACGACTGTCACCGTAGATGGTGAACAGAGTGCCCGCAACTGGGGCTGGCTATAGAGGAGATGAGCGTTGGCATGCATGAGCCTGCTCGTTGCCCCCGTTAGCTCATTGTTGGGGATTATCCCATGCTCCTATATATCTCCTTAGATGTCCTTGTCGTATCAGAAACTCAATCCCATCCTTCAAATGGTTGCATTCATTTCTATCATGGCCATAATCATTATGGAAGCGACAAGACTTTGTTGTATCTCTTTTTGAAATGTCCTTCCTAATAGGGCCTGGTTTCCTAAATGGTACGGTGGTTTGGCTGGCCTGGTATACTTATGCTCGGCTGTCGACCAGTGCCGTATAATCGATGAACCTTGGTTCATATCTATTATGTTTAGGGGGTTTATTTTTAGACGTAGACGGTTCAGTGCTTGACTATTTTCTGCCATTTCCGTTGTTCTTACCACCGTTGTTGGACTTACTAGGGCTGCCATCGTCTTTGGCCGACTCTTTTTTTTTTGTTCTGATTAGTGTTTGGGGCTTTACCTTAATTGGAGATAGCCTCCTACAACTTTATGTATTTATCAGCTCAATCCAAAAACTCTTGGGTGTTATCCATTTTTTTGCAAACTACTCTATAATGGGGATTGGCGTTGTACCCCAACTATAATAACCATCATCTTTCCTTCATCTCCCACTGTTTTTACGTGAGCACCCGCTCTCATGAACCTCTGAATATACTCTTTGAGAGGTTCTCCTTCATTTTGCCTTATACCTACTAGCTGATTTGCTTCGGTTGGATGTATGCAACCAGCATAAAATTGTCCGTAAAACTCCTTGACAAACTTTTCCCATGAAGTTATGCTAGCTGGTGGAACTTTACAATACCACTCCTGAGTAGCTTCAGATAGAGTGGTCGGGAAAATCCTGCACCGAGCATCCTCGGATACCTTTTGAATATCCATTTGTATCTCAAACTTGTTCACGTGAGATACTAGGTCTTCTCTTCCAGTATAGCTAGGTAGCACAAGAATTTTGAATTTACTTGGGATTTTGACCACGAAAATTCTATTAATGCAAGTAGTGCCCTTCCTCCAATCATAGTCTATGTGGGAAGTTTTATCATCGTCTAGTTGTTGAACTGCCTGGTGTAAAGCATCTATTTGGGCCTGGACAATAGCTGGTATTGAAGGGACATGAGTAGCCGCAACAAGGATATGCTCACCATACTTTTCTCTTTGGTTGGTTAGTAAATCCCTCAGATTTTCACTCCTTCGTCTTTGCTCTGATGCTCCCAGTCGATCAAAGACATTAGGTTGTGTAATGTCCCAAATTCCCTAATGTGGCTTAGTGCCTGGATTAGGGGGCCAGGAGGGCCATAATTGGTTTAATATGTGATTATGTGATTATATGCATGATTATGTGAGTTATATTATTATATGATGATAATTGCATGCATGTGGGATCAATTCTTATAAGAAGGGCATTTTCGTAATTTTGGCCCGTTGAGGGCATAATTGTATATTTATGTGCATGTATAAGATATAGGGGTGATATCACATTGTTATGTGGATATGTTGAGCTATTCGGAATGAGATGATCCTAGGAAGCAAGTTAAATGTTTGGTCATAACGGGGTTAATTACCAGGCTCGGGGCGAGCCTAGGGGTAATTTGATGCTTAGTATATTACTGGGAATGATCGGGTAATGCGATATGATTTAATAACTATTTAAGGGTATTGGGAATAACGGGAATTGGAGGACGTTAATTATGATTAACGGGGTAGGTGCAAATGAAAATTATGCCCTTGGGTGGCATTGGAGGATTAGAATGGCTTAGGGGCATTTCTGTCATTTTGGCTATAAGATAGGCTTAAGTTAAGATGGCTGTAGAAGGACTAAGGAAAAAACAGAGTGTTCTTATTCTCTATCTCATTTCCTTTTCTCTCTATTAGTCGGTTTGGTGTTTCGAAGCAAATTATGAGATTGAAGCTTAAGGATTTAAGGCTTGAGAGTTTAGGATTGGATTGCAACAACTAAAGGTGTTAATTCAAGGATTGAGGTAAGGATTTTCAATTTAAATCTCTGGTTTTTACTCTGTTTTTATGTGGTTTGAAGGCTTGAGAGTTTGATTGTGTAGTTGGGAATTTGACGGTGTTTTAGGTGTTGAGAGGCTTGGGTTTTGATGTTAGATTAGTGGTTATGTTGTATATATGATTGGTTGTGATATTGGGATTGTTTGGTTGAAGGTTTGGTTGAGTTAGAATTGAAGATAATGCAGGGGAGCTGGGTTTGTGGGGTCAAGTCGCGGCCCGCCCCTGGCACCCAGATAAGGGGGTTTCCTATCTTGGGGGCGCGCCATGTCACGGCCTGACATTTTGAAAGCAAAAATGCCCGTGCGTCACCTTGACTACTCTGAGCCAATGTCAGCCTTCCATCCATTTGAATAACAATGGGCACATATTTCACACGACCGTGTGTCTATGCACACTTCTGTCTCTCGAACAACTCTCGCTAAGTCATGCTCTCAAGCATCAACAAGTGCAATCATGCATCAAGGCTATTTAGCCAAGACACTCACACTATCCATAGATTATCACTATGGCAAGCCAAGGTACCATGTGTGGCCAAGGGCAAACACCAAGCTGATGTGCCAACACCTCTCATCATGTCCCATTCGATACTATCTGATTAGCTCATGTCATAGACCAAGGAATCCCATACGTCCATGGGCCAATCCTAAAGGCACCTTGTTGTCATGCATGTTGGCAGGCCCGTGAGACTAGTTGCCAGACTAGTAGCAAACACTGGACCTCTGTCCTTCTCAAGCATTGCACACTCTTAAATCCATGTATGCTAGCAAGTCCCACGAGTGACTTCCCGTGCCATCTCGTGTCGATACTCATGGCCATTGCGCACCATGATGTCTCTCGGAGGTTTGGGCCACTACCGTACAAACTAGGCATCAACATGCTCACCAGCCTGCACCCTCATGTGCACTTCTGACCGAGCACCATCCTAGCTTGTAACATTCCCTCAAGGTTGGCATGTTACACGCCACGGCCCTGGGGGGCAGTTCGCGACCCGCCTATCCTTTTTGTGCCAAGTTGAGTTTTAACTAGTTTTAAGCGCGGGTTTTCAAATCTCAAGTCTCGGGATTGAATCTAAAAACTGTTTTAGTAGGATTCGAGGTCTCGGGTGCTGGGTTTTAGTCCACGAACCTTTTATTTCTCATTTTATTGATGAGATTTCATATTTGGTTATGATTAGGTGACCGCTAAGGGATTAATGACCGGATCATTCATAAGGGTCGTTCTTTATTTATTTTATGCTCGAACGTGAGGTAAGAAAACTGCACCCAATATGTGACATACATGATTATTGATGAGGCATGTTGAGTGCCTTATATATGGAAAAACTCCCCTGAAGTAATATGATAAACTCTTCAGATTTTGCAGCCCTGATGGCATCATCGTAATAATTTTCATTAGACAGAGTTTAAAACTCTTCCCAACTCAGGGCATTGATGTTTCTAGTCTGGGATATCACTTCCCACCAAATTCGGGCATCCTCCCGAAACATATATGTGGCACAGGCCACCTTCTCATTACCAGACACCCTCATAAAGCTAAGGATGGTGGTAATCATGCTCATCCTCTGCTCTGCCTTAGCTGGATCTGCACTACCCTAAAAAACTAGAGGTTGCTGTTTCCTGAACGTTTCATAAAGAGTTTCCCATTTACTTCCAGCCTCTGGCAGCTGCTCAACTGTTGGCACCGCTACAGGTGGTGCCTTTGATAAACTATTCCCTACAAGAACCTGTTGTTGTCTCAAGAGGCGGATTTCTTCTTCCTGGCTCATAACCAATGCCTGTAAATCAACGAACAACTGCTGCTAGTTATCAGGAGCTGACTGTGGAATCTGATTCTGGTCATTCTCTTGACTCTGTTTGTTATTCTGGCCTTGATCATCCTGGCCAGTTGATGAATTTTTCTGCCTTGGAAACATAACTACAGCTTATACTGTGTTGAAACAATCAATGCGGCTTGTTAGGCAGTGATAACTAAACCTCTTGCCGCCTCATGGTCCAAGAACAAGAAGATATTCATCCATGTTCCGCAATCATACAAATAAGCATATGAATTCATGATCAAAGCATATAGCATTTAACACTTATCAATTAATAGTTTGACGATTAACAATACTAATAAGCATGTTTTAGCAATATCAGTACAAATACGCACGTTCTTGCTTATGATGCAGTAATCAAGGCCCAGCCTTATTAACATATCACATGTAGACAGGTAAAGCATCTATATTCTATTTAAGCAGTAAAACACATAACCACATAAATAGTTACCAAACCTTGAGTCGAGCTTGACTTCAGTGGCGAGTGTACATGCCCAGGCAGTCTACAGGAACCCTAAACCTTGGCACGCTCTGATACCAAGTTGTAATGCCCTGGTTACTCCAAGACCGTTACTGTGAACTTTAAACAGTGCTTAACTCGCTAAACGAGTCATTAGGTTATAAACATGCTTCTAAGTGTTATTAATAAGCCAGGGTGAAAATCTCTATTAAAAGGAATGGATATATTTTATTTAAAATGTTAAACTTTACATGGGCCCATAAAAATGTTTACAAGTTATTTACAATCCAAAATGGTCATTACAGTGTAAAAATTACAACCCGCCGACCTAAGCAGCAAAAATATGGTTAACCCCTAGTTCCCTTGAGAAATACCTTGGCCGTGGTGGTCAAGCGACAGCATATGTACATATCTCCACCTAAGCTCTCCACTCAAGGCTGGGTGAGCTTTTCTTTCCCTTTACCTGCACCACATAGCACCCGTGAGCCAAGGATCAACAAGAAAACTTATTATTGCATGTATAGAATATCAATAAATGATTATAGCAATCATTCTGGGGCTTGCAGCCCAATCAGATAAGTGAATATCAATAATGATTCTGGTAATCATGCCGGGGCTTGTAGCCCTAATCAAATAAGTGACTATTAAGTCACACGCTGTGCAGGTGATTAATAAGTCAACCTCTAAGGATTTGTTCCCTATATAGATGACTAGGAAGTCCATCTCTAGGGTTTTGCTCCTTAAATAGATGGCTAATAAGTCCATTTATGGGGATCCGCTCCCAAGCCATGTGACATGTCGGTCACCATAACCTTTTGGCTCTGGCTTTAAGTAACTAGCCTTTAGACTAGACAAGCACCTTTGTTTTCATCGAACTTGAGGGTGGTCAAGCATTTCATGCTTATGTTGTTAATGCTCATGTCGATTAGATCTAATCTTTTCTTCTTAAGTTAAACACGATAATACCGTTCTTGACTCATAACTCAATTCCATGCGACCAGTGCTTAGTATTATTCCGAACTTGACTAATAAGTCACAGCTTCACAGTCAACACTGACACCATTGCCGATTCTGACTAATAAGTCAGTTCCATTCACAAGTAAGCAAGGTTGCTAAGCATTTAATATGCAATCAATGTCCATATATAGAGTACTCAACATGCCTCATCAATAACCATGCATGTCACATACTAGGTGCAGTTTTCTTACCACAAACTTGAGCGTAAAATAGGTTAAGAACGACCCTTGAGAACGATCCCATCCTTAGTCACTTAGCGGTCACCTAGTCACAAACATAAATGGTGTCTCAATAAGTTTGAATTCCAAAACCTAATCCTAGGACCAACCCCATTCTCTCAGGACCTCCAATTTCACCAACACATGGTGGTGGAATCGTCCCCCGAGCCCTCACGCCAAAACCCTAAAAAGTACCCAAAATAATGCCCTGGAAAAATAGGGCAGCACTATAGCGCTGCCTTCCAAGTGATATGGCGCTACAGGCAGAGCTGGCAACACCTGACAAGCGCAGTAGCGCCAAAACCAGAGTTTCCAAACTCTGGGTTTTTCTCATCGTGTTCTCTGAGTTTCAAACCTCAAAAAACCTTAAACTTCAACCAAACCCACAAATGAACCCAAAAACCAGTTCTACATGTCTTAGACATCAAAACCTAATCAATCTTTTCCAAAAATCTCATTGATTCCCAAAACTAGCATCAAACTATAAACTCGGTTAAAACTGTAAAAACAGAGGAAAAAACTTAAGATCAAAGCTTGGAGAATCATTACCTCAAGAACACAAGAGCTTCCTAGCAATCCCTCAAGCAATCCCCTAGCTTAAACTTCTCAAATCCAAGCTTTTCCCACCAAAGAAATTAAAAGAAAAGAGAGAGAGAGAGAGAGAGAGAGAGAGAGAGAGAGAGAGGGGGGGATAAAGAGAGATAGAGAGATGCTCGAGTGAATGAGTGAAAGAGTCTCTGTTTTTAGCCTACTTTCTTCTACAGCCATCCAATTTCACATATATCCCTTGGTCAAAAGACCAAAATACCCCTAAGCCTAATTTATTTCCTTAACTGCCCCCAGGGGAAAAATCGTCATTTCCCATCTATCCTGTTAATTATAATTAATGTCCTCCAAATCTCGTTATTCCCAATATTCTCAAATAATAATTAAATCATATCCCATTACCCTTTAATTCCTGGTAAAGTACTAAGCATCAAATTACCCCGAGACTCACTTTGAGCCCGGTAAATAACCCCGTTATGACTAAACTGATGTGACAGTCAGAATCCTGTGATCCGTAAGGAGAAAGACCGGGTAAAGTTGTGCAATCCCACACCGCCTGGGGAAGGTCAAGTGTGATAATTCTAAGACTGTGTAGCTATGGGAGTACACAGTTAAAGAGGGCTTAAATGGATTAATGTGTACTACCTATATCAACAAGATGCATCTTCTTTTCGGTAGCCCATCACTTGAGAACTCAAAAGTTAAGCGTGCTTGACTTGGAGTAATCTCAAGATGGGTGACCTCCTGGAAAGTTTTCCCAGGAAGCGTGCGAGTGAGGACAAAGCACGCTGGAAAGACTCATGTTGGTTTGTAGGGCCAGGCGTCATTCCAGGAAGCAGCCATAGTGACGTGGGGCGTTACAACCGCTAACTTACATTCCAAGATCGTCTCATGCCGAAAAGCTCAAACATATCACATAATAATGTGGTATCAATCATAATTCACCAACATGCATGAAAATATACAAATATGCCCTCGACGGGCCAAATTACCAAAATACCCTTGAAATGAATAGTGGACCTGTAACGACCCGAATTTGCTAATAGGGCTTAGGGCCTTGATTAGTGTGCCTGGAGGGCAATAAATGATTTAATATGATAATATGTGGATTTATGTGAATATATGATAATGATGCATGTTTAGTTGAGCTAAATGTGCATGTGGGCCCCGTTTGGATATTAGGGGTATAAATGTGATAAATGCTATATATATGTGATATGTTTGGGCAGCACGATCCGAGACAGTCCTGGGGAGCGGTTAGCCAGAAAGTCACAACGGGGTTGAGAATCCGACTTGGGGCAAGTCGAGGGGTAATTTGGGCATTAGTTATTATACGGGGTTATCGGGTTGTGAAAATAAATATTTGGTGATATATTTGAGGATAGAATGTCTAGTATGGGATATTGGGGAAATTAATATTTTGGACCTCGAGGACTTAGAGGGATTAGGTAAATGACTAAATTGCCCTTGAGTCAATTAAGGTTAGGGGCTAAGCTTAAGGGGCAGCTTGGTCATTTTGTAAGGAAAAAGTTAGATATAGTTAAGTAAGGAAACTGTTGGAACCAAAAGGAAGAATCAGTTGTTTTAGCTTAATCCTCTCAAGGTCGGTTTATTGTCTTGGACTGTGGTGTGTGAGCTTGGGAGAATTTCAGCAGAAATCCAAGGCTTGAGGCTTGCTGTGAGAGAGCTTTGAAGGTGGAGGAGCAGAGAAGGCTAAGGATTATCAGCAAAGGTAAGCTCTAACCATCTGAATTAAGCTTGATATTCTGTTGTGCTTTTAGGATATGCATGTGATTGGAATTTGATATGTTCTTGAGTGTTTTAGTTGAGTTTTGGAGCAGGTTTTGATGTTGATATTGAGCTGGAATGTTTGTGTTGATTATCTGGGATTGTTAGCTAAGTTTTGGGTGAATTGGCTTGAGCAAAAATGATGAAGATTTATGGGTTGGAGGTGAGGGCCATGGCCCTAGGATGGGCATGCCGCGGCCCGTGTGCGCGCGCGGCCATAGGAGGCTGAGAAGCTTGATGCGTGCCGCGGCCCGTGTGGGTTCCAAAGAGGTGTTAGCCTCTGTTTCGAGGCTAGCCGCGACACTAGTGGGTATTACCGCGACTCTTAGTGCCAGTTTGTGTTTTTAAGGGTGTTTAAGTTTGGGAAATCAATGGTTAAGGCGCGTGATGGATTTTATCACCCGGATTGATAGAATTCAAGGTCCCGGAGATTAGAGATTTGGCTCAAAGTTATTTAATGGATTAGAACTTGATGGATGGATATTGTTAATGTGTTGTGACTAGGATTTCGGCGAGGCTCAAGTTAGAGGACTGTGCTCGGGATAGCGGTGCTCGGAGAGATCGGGACTCAGGTAAGAAAACCCTTGTTTCCATGGAGCTTGTATGCGGGGCTGAGCCCAATGTGTTTGAATTGCAAGGCGTAGCCCCTTTGATTGAATTTTCTAGTATTCCATACTTGTTTATTATGCTATGAATGCAATTATGTGAATGATCGGCAAGAGCCGGGAACGGTGTAGGCCGAGGTCGGCAGGGGCCGGGAAACGGCAAAGGGCCGGGAACGATGTTAGGCACGTTGAGTGCAAGGTCGAGTACGGTAAGGGGTCGGGAGTAGCGATGAGCACGTAGAGTGCGAGTTGCCAGGGCAAGTCCCTAAAGGATACATGTGATATCCTCACGGTGTAGACCGCAAACCCAGGGCTTGGTAAAGTGCCTGGGACGGCTTGGTCGTATGTGTTTAGCCTATTGATGGCCTGTTTTTATGATATGTGTTGATTTTTGCATATGTTATCTGTTATGGGTTTTCTTGCTGGGCTTCGGCTCACAGATGCTTTGTGGTGTAGGTGAGGGCAAGGAGAAAGCCAACCAACCATGAGTGTAGCAGGCGTGAGGCGGCGTGTACATGTTTGGCCAGCCTGGCTGCCACAACCAGTGGATTTTGGGAGATGTTTGTAAATAAACTTAGATTTTATCGTTTAGTCGACTTGGTTCAATTTATATGTTGTAAATGTTTCTAAACTGTATTTTGGGATCCCAGGTGTTAAATTTTTATGATTTTCAATGAAATGGAATTATTTCTAAAGTTTTTCCTCTGTTTATAGCTTAATTACACTATTTGACCTAAAACCTCGATTAGCGAGTTGAATGCACGTTTTTAAACTCACTTAGTAACGGCTCTAAGGATGTAGGGCGTTACATGACCCACATGCATGCATTTATCATCATATAATAATATAACTCACATAATCATGCATATAGTCATTAAATTGCATAATAATTCAATTATGGCCCTCTCGGCCCCCTAATCCTGGCTCTAAGACACATTAGGGATTTTGGGACATTACTCCTACAATGCCTTAGTGTTGCTCACACAAGCTAACATCTCTGTGAGCCAATACATCTCACTCCATTGTCTCAGCACCTCCCTTCTTTGGCGAAACCAAATAACATGCAAACACATCCAAGTATGATTTCCCTGTGACAATCGCGGCTACTGCCACCTTGGTCTCCATGTGATGCCATTTGACCCAAAAGTAGCAACTGAAGCATTTCATGCTCATCTTAATCTGATCTCTCAAAGCTGTCCACTCTCGATCACTCTCGCGACTAACACGCATCTAACGACCACTATTATGCTTCCATACTCTTGCGTACAAGTTCCATTTTCTACAACAGCGCTCCGTGCGACTTACACTGTCACTCAGGAGAACCTGAACTAGTGAACCAAGCATACAACCTTGACCACTCGATCAAACCTTGTCTCATGTCAACGAGTTCCAACTCTTCATTAGCGCCCCTCCATAATTGCACGTGGTTGTTGTCTTTCTAGCATCACGAAACTTTGATTTGAAGCAACCATAACTTGCCCCCTCTCTAGGATGTCCAGTATTCCCACGAAGATGAGCAACCAAGTCTTATCCTGTCTCAGCTTACTGATCCTTTCTAGGTGATTAAAAGGCTCAATGACATTTGTTCAAGCACCTAGACCTTCTGATCCTTCTGTACGCTTATATCCTCTCGGATGGGCCAACCAAGTTCATGCCCCACTTGAGATGAACTTGGTTCTGATACCAACTATCACAGGCTTCCATTTTGACAATGAAAATGCTCATGTGGCACCTTGACTCCTCTGAGCCAAGGTCATCCTTCCAACCATTCGAATAACAATGGGCACATTTTTTGCAAGACCTTATGTCTCTGAACACTTCCGTTTCTCGAAAAACTCTCGCTGAGTCATGATTTCAAGCATCTATGAATGCAATAATGCATCAAGGCTATCTAGGCAAGACACTCACACTGTCCATAGGTTCTCACTATGTCAAGGAAAATCCCAACACAAATGCTAACCCAGACATTTGCAAGCCAAGGTGGCATGTGTGGCCAAGAACCAACACCAAGCTAACGTGCCAGCAGCTCTCATCATACCCCATTCGATACTATTCGATTAGCTCATGTCGCAGATCAAGGACTCCCATATGTCCATGGTATAATCCTCTAGGCACCATGCCTTCACGCATGTTTGCAGGCCCTCGAGACTAGCTGCTAGACTAGTAAAAAACACTGGACCTCTATCCTTTTCAAGCATTGTGCACTCTTCAATCCACGAATGACTTCTTGTGCCATCTCGTGTCAATACTCCTGGCCATGGTGCACCATTATGTCTCTCGGAGGTTCGGGCCATGTTCCATGCAAGCGGCATCCTGGTAAGCCAAGGGAACCGTACCTATAAATCTGTGGCAGCACACTTCGACGCACTACCAGGGCAGCCCGGTAATGTCCATGAGTACTTCTACTCATGGAGACAAATGAGTCCCCTTGTGGTTCTCATATGCCCAACCTACTAGTCCTCCCAACTAGTATTAGCTCACTTGACATACCTGCACCAGGGGGTGGTGGAGAGTTGACACCAGGTGCTGCCCATACAAAGAGCCTTATGAGCTTTTAGCCTTCTACCAGGAACATATATGATTTTTTCTTGGGAGACATATTTGGATCTCAGCTCGCCAATTCTACGAATCTCCTAAATCTGATTGTATCATTGCGTTCATTGACCCTTCAATATGGAACCTACGAAGTCCCGTCCATTTCTGGGCAATATTGAAGATATTTATGAAAATGCAACTGCCGTACAAACTAGGCATCAGCATGCTCACCAGCCTGCACCCACGGTGCTTATCTGACCGAGCACCATCCTAGCTTGTAACATGCCCTCAATGCCAGCATGTTACACGTTGTGGTCCTGGGGGGTAGGTCGCGACCCGCCTATCCTTTTTGTGCCAAGTTTTATTTTCATTAGTTTTAAGCGCAGATTTTCGAATCTCAAGGCTCGTGATCGAATCTACAAACCGTTTTAGTAGGATTTGAGGTCCCGGAAGCTGGGTTTTATTCCACAAACCATTTATTTCTCATTTTATTTATGGGATTTCAAATTTGGTTATGATTAGGTGACCGCTAAGGGCTTAAGGACATAATCATTCTCAGGGGTCGTTCTTTATTTATTTTACGCTCGAACCTGAGGTAAGAATACTACACCCAGTGTGTGACATACATGATTATTGATGAGGCATGTTGACTGCTCTATATATGGACATTGGTTGCATTGTGAATGCCTAGCAAGGTTGCTTATTTATGAATGACACTGACTTATTAGTCAAAAACGACAATGGTGTTTAGTACTGGTCAAGAAGTTATGACTTATCAGTCGTGATCAACAATAGTACTAAGCGATGGTCGTATAGCATTGACTTATGATTCAAGAGCGGCATTAGCATTTTGATCGCAGGCCAAAATGATTAGATTTAATCAACCTGAGCATTCAATGCTTGACCGACCTATTGGTCGAACAAAACTAAAGCACTTGGCTAGTCTATGACTAGTTACTTAGAGTCAGGATCAAAAAGGTCCAGGTGACTTGATAGTCACATGGCTTAGGGCGCAGGACCCGTGAGAGACTCATTAGTCATCTATTCAGGGCGCAGGACCCCAGAGAGACTCATTAGTCATCTATTCAAGGCACAGGACCCCAGAGAGACTCATTTGTCATCTATTCAGGGCGCAGGGTCCCAGAATGATTCATTATTTATCTATTTAAGGCACAGGACCCCAGGATTGACTTACTAGTCATCATCTGATTAGGGCTAAAGCCCAAGAATGACTACATTGAATGCATGCAGTAATAAGTTTTCTTGTTGAGCCTTGGCTCACGGGTGTTATGTGGTGCATGTAAAGGAAAAGAAAAACTCACCCAACCTTGAGTGGAGAGATTAGGTGGCGACGTGAACATATGTGGCCGCATGACCACCACGACCAAGGTGTTTCTTAAGGGAACTAGGGTTTAACCCTATTTTTGCGGCTTCGGTCAGCGGATTGAAACTTTTGAACTTTAATTACCATTTTGGATTGTAAATAACTTTGTAAACAGTTTTATGGGATCCCATGTACAGTTTAATGTTTGAAATAAAATATATCCATTCCTTTTGACCGAGATTTTCACCATGGCCCATTAATAACACTTAGATGCACGTTTATGACTTAATGACTCATTTAGTGAGTTAAACACTATTTAAAGTACACAGTGTGATGGTATTGGCAAACCAGGGCATTACAGGCTGCCTTGGTTTCCCCCTGGTGTTTTGACTTCCTAGTCAATGATTCATTTGTGGAGGTGGAGTGTCATGCTGCTTGAACCTTTGCTCATCAATTCGACCAACGTTTCTTCTTGGATTTCTGTTGTATTCGGAAGCACCTTTGTTGTAATCATCCCATCTCTAAACTGCGACCCGTGAGTGCGCGACTTGTTGTACGCACTATCACCTTTGCTTCGTTCAAAACTGTCGCGATGAACTGGAGGAGGCCTATGAGGTATGCGTTGGTCGCTAGGCCCCAGGACATTATTTTGTCTTGAGGGATCTCTGACAACAGAACCTAAGTATGGATGCCTCCTATTTGCTGAGGGAACATTCCCTGGTCCTCTTTCAGGTAGGACTTGCTCATCAGTTACAGAACATCTTGAGCTTCGGGGACGCTGCTCGTCCCTATTGTGTCGAGGTGGCTATTCGCTAACTCGACCAGAAAGAGGAGGTTGGCGTTGCTCGTTATGTCTACCAGAATTCTAGGGCTGCTTTTCAAGTTGAGCTGCTTGGTGCTGTTCTGGCTGTTCAGGATTTCGTGATGGTTCATGTAACATCCAAAAGTCCATAATATGGCTTAGCTCCTTAATTAGGGGGCCAGGAAGGCAGTAATTGGTTTATGATATCATTATGTGATAATATGCATGATTATGTGAGTTATATTATTATATGAATGTATTTGCATGCATGTGTGCCCGTTTCTTATAACAAGGGCATTTTCGTAATTTTGGCACATTGAGGGCATATTTGTATATTTCTGTGTATATGGATCGAGACCACATTATTATGTGGATATATTTGGATTATTTGGCACGAGATGATCCTAGCAAGCAAAGTAGCAGTTTGGTCATAACGGAGTCAAATTGTAACGCACTGGTTAGCTAAGATCGTCACACTGTGTACTTTAAATAGTGCTTAACTCCCTAAACGAGTCATTAGGTCATAAACGTGCATTTAAGTGTTACTAATGGGCCAGAGTGAAAATCTCGATCAAAAGGTATAGATATATTTTATTTAAAACATTAAATTGTACATGGGATCCCACAAATGGTTATTACAGTTCAAAAGTTACAATCCACCGACCGAAGCGGCAAAAATAGGGTTAAACCCTAGTTCCCCTGAGAAACACCTTAGCCGTGGTGGTCAAGCGACCGCATATGTACACGTCGCCACCTAAGCTCTCCACTTAAGGCTAGGTGCACTTTTCTTTTCCTTTACCTGCACCACATAGGACCCGTGAGCCAAGATTCAGCAAGAAAACTTATTACTGCATGTACTCAATATAAATAAATGATCACGTAATCATTCTTGGGTACAGCCCTAATGAGATGACTAATGAGTCTCTCTGGAGTCCTACGCCCTGAATAGATGACTAATGAGTCTCTCTAGGGTCCTGCGCCCTAAGCTATGTGACTATCAAGTCACGTGAACCTTTTTGGTCCTGACTCTAAGTAGCTAGTCATAGACTAGCCAAGTGATAAGGTCATTTTTGTATTAATATTTGTTAAGTTTTTCTATGCTTGGATGGTGTTATGATAGCATTTTTAATAGTTTTAACTAAGTTTCATGATTCTACAACATATTTTCTACGTTGCGTTTTATGATGATAAATCTGACATTTTGATGGCAAGTGTAGTTAAAATAAAGTTTTAGGAGTATTCAAAGCTTTCGGGATTGAAATGTGGAAGTGGTGGCAATGTGGAAGCTTTCTAAGATCAAGAATTGAAGAATTCGGAGGTAGGCCGCGGCTCATAAAACTCAGGCCGCGACACTTTAAATGGAAATTGCAATTTCAGAATTTTTCTTCCAGACAGGCCGTTGCCTATGGTGCCAGGCCGATGCCTGAGGGACAGATTTAGGCACAAAATTCATTCTAGGCCGCGGTTTGCATAATTCAGGCCGCGTCTCGCGACGTCGTTTTCAGATTTTTTATTTCTTTTTAATTAGAATTTAATTGAGACTATAAATAATTATTAGGGTTAATTTTAGATTAAGTTTTGATTACAGTTTAGAGAGAAAAAAAGACTCTGAAGGGGCTGGAAAGAAGACTACAACGCGACAACAATCTTGTTCATCCATCTAGTTTCTTTTCTTTCCTTAACCTCTATAATTTTAATTATAATTATATTTGTGATTATGATTACAATTATGGAGTAGATTCTTTTTAGGTTAAGGGTTAATTCAAAACCCAAGACATGAATTCTTGATTATTGATAATGAATATTGTTCTTCAATTTCTCTCAATATTAGATTGTTTCTATTTTTCCAATTGAATGTTATGAATTTTTTTATTTCTTGTTAGGTGGCCAACTAATTAAGGTTTTACATTGTTCAATTGTCATCTTAGAATTACTACTCACCTAATAGTTTAGGATTCTAAGTGTGTGATAAATTGCAATTGATAGTTAAGTCAAAAGAATTGTTGATTGTGATGAAAAATAGAACCTAGGTTAAATGAATTATATGCTTCATTAATTTATTGCCTAGATTAACTTGTTTCCATAGAACTTAATGCTTTATCTAAGTTAAATATATTGTATGCTTCATAGATTTATTGCTCATATAAAAGAGTTAATTATTGAGCGCTTCGCCTTGATTACTTATAATAGGGAGACTGGGATAATTGACTGCTTCAGCATTATCTGCGGGGTTAATAGTTTAATTGAGAAATTGGAATAATATTTATTATTAGTGATTAGGAATGATTGTTGAGAGTGGAGATTAACCTTTAACTGCTTTTTAATATCATAATCCAAATCTTTATTTTGCTTTCTAATTTATGTTATTTAATTTTGCATAAAAAAATCAAAATCCCCTTTTAAGTTTTAGTGTTAATTTTTGAATAATAAAGTGAACGATAGTTCTCGTGGGTTCGACCTGTACTTGCTATTATACTGAAATAATTGAAAGTATTGAAAGAAAAATTATTGTTAAATTTGTGTGGTATACGACAGCCATCACCAAGCGCTTTAGTTTTCTTTGACCAATAGGTACGTCAAGCATTTGGTGCTCATGTTAATTAAATCTAATCATTTTGGCCTGTAGTCCGAATGCTAATGCCGCTCTTGACTCATAAGTCAATTCTATACGACCAACGCTCTGTACGATCATGACTGATAAGTCAAAATTTCCCGACTAGTACAAAACACCATTGTCGTTTCTGACTAGTAAGTCAGTGCCATTCACAAATAAGCAACCCTGCCAGGCATTCACAATACAACCAATGTCCATATATAAAGCACTCAACATGCTTCATCAATAGTCATGTATGTCACATACTGGGGGGAGTTTTCTTACCTCAGGTTCGAGCGTAAAATAAATAAAGAATGACCCTTGAGAATGATCCTGTCCTTATATTCCTTAGCGATCACCTAATCATAACCAAATATGAAATCCCATCAACAAAATGAGTAATAAAAGGTTCATGAACTAAAACCCACCTCCTGGGACCTTGAATACTACTAAAACGGTTAGTAGATTCGATCCTGAGCCAAGAGAATCGAAAACCTGCACTTAAAACTTGTTAAAACCCAACCTAGCACAAAGAAGACAGGCAGCCCGCGATCTGCTCCCTAGGGGCCACGACGCACCCCTAAGATGGAGAGCCCCCGTCTAGGTGCCAGGGATGGGCCGCGACTTGACCCTGACGGTCGCGGCAAGCCTGCCAGACAGAGCCCAGGTGATGCTCTAGGGTTCATTCAAGTCGCGACTTGCATGAACTCGGTCGCGACTTGACACCACAAACCCAGCTCCAATCTACACCTCAACCAAAACTCATCAAACCAATCCCAATATAACCACCAAACCTTAATACAATGTTATCCCCATTCTAACATCAAAACCCAAGCTTTATACCACTTTAAACATCACCAAATACGCAACTCCAAAATTAAACTATCAAGCCTTCAAATCACATAAAAACAGAGCAAAAACCATGAGATTCAAGCTGAAAATCATACCTCAGTTACGATTTAAATTCCTTGCACTTGCTGAACACAATCCTAAACTCTCAAGTCTTAAACCTCAAGTTTCAATCTTCTAGCTAAGCTTTAAAATTCCAACCCATGAGAGAGAGAGAAATAAGTAATCGAGAAAGAGAAAGAACACAAATTTGTTTTGCTTGCCTATTTCACTCCACAAACTTCTTAACTTAAGCATATATAATGGTCAAAAATGACCAAAATGCCCCTAGGGCAATTTTAATTCCTCAAAGCCACCCAAGGGCATAATTGTCATTTCCCACCTCTCCCGTTAATCATAATTAACGTTCTCCAATTCCCGTTACTCCCAATATCCTCAAATAATTAATAAATCATATCCCATTACCCGCTCATTCTCGGTAATGTACTAAATATCAAATTACCCCCAGGCTCGCTCCGAGTCTGGTAAATAACCCCGTTATGACCAAACTGCTAACTTCCTTCATAGGATCGTCTCATGCCGAATAGCTCAAATATATCCACATAAGAATGTGGTCTCACCCATATATCACATACATGCACATATATATACAATCATGCCTTCAACATGCCAAAATTACAAAAATGCCCTTCTAATAAGTAGTGGGCCCACATGCATGCACTTATTATCATATAATAATATAATTCACACAATCATGCATATAATCACATAATCACATATTAAATAAATTATGGCCCTCCTGGCCCCCTAATCCAGGCACTAAGCCACATTAGGGAATTTGGGACATTACAACTATCCCCTCCTTACAGAAAGTTCATCCTTGAAATTTACCTGAACAACTCGGGATATTGACTCCAGCTCCCAAATCGCTTCCTCAACCTTGTTGTTCCTCCATAATGCCTTAACCAAAGGTTGAGTTTTATTCCACAGGACCTTGCCCTTTCTGTCTAGTATCTGGAAAAGTAGTTCCTCATAGGAGAGATCTGCCTCAAGCTCCAGATCCTCATAACTCAACACATGAGTCACATTTGAGACATACCTCCGAAGAGCTAAAATTTGAAATACATTATGCACAGCTGACAATGTCGGTGGTAAGGCCAACCTATAGGGCACCTGACCAATCCTTTCCAGGATCTCAAATGGACCTACAAATATAGGGCTCAGCTTGTCCTTCTTCCCAAATCTTCTCACCCCTTTCCATGGCGAGACTCTAAGGAAGACATAGCCTCCCACCTAGAACTCCACGTTCTTGCGTTTGGGTTGTGCATAACTTTTCTCTCTGCTTTGAGAAGCAAGCATCTGAGCTCTAATCTTCTCAATGGCCTCATTGGTCCTCTGAACTGCCTCAGGACCCAAGTATCTCCTTTCTCCTGTCTCATTCCTATGAATGCGAGATTTGCAATTCCTACCATACAACATCTCATAAGCAGCCACCCCAATGGTCAACTGATAGCTGTTGTTGTAGGAAACCTCTATCAAAGGTAGATACTTACTCCAAGACCCACCAAAGTCCAGCACACATGCACGCAACATGTCCTCTAATATCTGGATCGTCCTCTCAGATTGTCCATCTGTATAAGGATGATAAGCAGTACTGAACTTCAAATGTGTTCCCATGGCCTTTTGTAAACTTCCCTAGAACTTGGAAGTGAATGTGGGGTCCTGATCTAATACGATTGAGCTCAGTGCCCCATGAAGACGTACAATCTCTCTCACATAGAGATCTGCGTACTGGTCAACTGTATAAGTAGTCCTCGCTGGTAAAAAATGAGCTGACTTGGTGTATCGATAAACCATAACCCATGTATCGATCAATAATAACCCATACTGAATCATGTTGACCCACAATCCTGGGTAATCCACCACGAAATCCATCGTGATGTCTTCCCATTTCCACTCTGGGATGTCCAGAGGCTGCAATAGCCCTGCTGGCCTTTGATGCTTAGCCTTGACCTGTTGACATGTCAAGCATTTTGCCACATCATTTTTCATCCCAGGCCACCAATACAGCGATCTCACATATTGATACATCTATGTGCTGCATGGATGCAAAGAGTAAGGAGTAGTATGAGATTCATCCAGAATCTCTCTCCTAAAAAAAGTGTCCATCGAAACACATATCCGACCTTTGTATCTCAACAAGCCCATCTCTGACACTTTATAATCTCTGGACACTACAGCTAAAACACCCTCTCTAATCTTGGTCAGTTGTGGATCACCCAACTGACCCTCCTTTATTCTCTCCAACAACGTAGACTGTAGCGTAATGTTGGCCAACTGGCCTACCAACAACTTTATGCCAGCTCTGTTCATATCCTTTGCTAATTCTCTGGATATCAGCCCCACTTTGAAAATCTGTCCCAGACCCTTCTAGCTTAAAGCATCTGCAACCATGTTGGCCTTCCCTGGGTGATACAAGATTTCACAGTCATAATTTTCACTAACTTCAGCCAACACCTTTGTCTCATATTCAGGTCTTTCTGTGTGAAGAAGTACTTCAGGCTCTTGTGGTTAGTATAAATCTCACACTTCTCCCCATAAATATAATGTCTCCATACCTTTAATGCAAAGACCACAGTCATCAACTTTAAATCATGAGTAGGGTACCTCTGTTCATACTCCTTCAATTGGCGTGAAGCATAAGCAATCACCTTCCCCGATTGCATCAAAATACAACCCAAACCCTGCTGTGAGGCATCACATATATCACAAACTTCTCCTGATCTGTTGGAAGGCTCAGAGCTGGAGCTGTAATCAACCTCTGCTTCAGTTCCTGGAAATTGTTCTCACACTTGTCTGACCACACAAACTTCTGATTCTTGTGTGTCAGTTCAATTAATGAAGTGGCAATCTTTGAGAATCTTTCCACGAAACGCCTATAACAACCTTCCAATCCAATAAAAATTTTAACCTCTGAAGCATTCTTTGGCCTTGGCCAATCTCTGACCGCCTCAATCTTGACTGGCACCAATTTAATCCCCTCCTTACTGACAATGTGCCCAAGGAAAGTTACCTAAGATAACTAGAACTCACATTTCCTTAATTTTGCAAACAATCTGTGTTCCCTCAGTCTCTATAGAACCAACCTCAGATGCTGCTCATGTTCTGACTATGACTGAGAATAAACCAGAATATCATCAATAAAGACGATCACAAACTAGTCCAAATAATCCTTGAACACCCAGTTCATCAAATCCATAAAAGGAGTTGGGGCATTAGTCAACTTAAAGGACATAACTAAGAACTCATAATGCCCATATCTGGTGCGAAAAGCAGTCTTCGGTGTATCTCCCTCCTTGACCCTCAGCTAATGATAACCAGATCGAAGGTCTATCTTTCAAAATAAACTTTTACCTTACAACTGATCAAACAGATCATCTATCCTTGGCAGAGGATACTTGTTCTTAATTGTTAACTTATTCAGTTCTCTGTAATCAATACACATCCTCAGATAACCATCTTTCTTTTTCACAAACAAAACCAGTGCACCCCATGGTCAGAAACAAGTTCTGATCAAACTTAAGTCTAACAGCTCCTGCAGCTGTACCTTCAGTTCTTTTAATTCTGCTGGGGCCATTGTATAAGGTGCTCTAGACACTGGCTCCATCCTTGGTGCTAGTTCAATCACAAATTCAATCTCCCTATGTGGTGGCAAGCCTGGTAAATCTTCTGGAAACACATCCAGAAACTCACAGACTAGTTTGGTCTCATTCGGTCCCACTAGCATGACCTGAGTGGTATCAACCAAACTGGCTAAGAATCCTATGCAACCTCCTTCCAATAGATCTCTAGCCCTCAGAATAGATATCATAAGTATACGAGGTCCATGCAAAGTGCCAACAAACATAAAAGAATCCTCACCTTCAGGCTCAAAGGTTACCATCTTCCTTCTACAATCTATGGTTGCCCCATACTTCACTAACCAATCCATACCCAAAATCATGTCAAAGTCGGTCATAACCAACTCTATCAAAACAACTGATAACTCTCTGCCCCTCCACTATCACTGGCAATGATTTGATCCATCTTTTTTAGACTACTTGCACCCAGTGGGTAAAAAGGTTCCGAACCCCACAGCATAATAATCACATGGTATACACAGTTTATCAATAATTCTACTAGTAACAAAAGAATGTGTATCACCAGAATCAATCAAAACAGAATAAGGGGTTCCAGCACTAAAAAGTTGACTTGTAACTACTGAGGGACAAGTCTTAGCTTCTGCCTAAGTCAGTGCGAACACTTGAGCTAGGATCGAGCTGTCTGCCTTTCTTGGCTCTTCATTTCTTGCTCTCGGGCAATCTTTCTTGAAATGTCCCACTATTCCACATAAGAAGCAAGCTTTTGCCCGACACTCCCCTAGATAGCACCTCTTGCATCTAGGGCACTTAGAAAAAGTCCTCAGGCCTCACTGGAGCCCTGGCGGCCCATTGTAATACCACGTGGTCACCTGTCAGGGCCTGGAGCTGGGAAGGCATCAGGAGCCTTCCTCTTCTGATCACTGGGGCCTCCGCCTCTACCTGTACCTAAAAATGGTGGTCCCACCCTCCTTGTATCTCTCCTGGCTGCACTATAATGCCAAATCTTACTCTCTATGCTCTCAGCTGTGAGCGCCTTCTCAACCACCTGAGCATAAGTAGTAACTCCAGACACAGTGGTAATACGAACATCACGGGTTATCCTAGGTTGTAGCCCCTGGAGAAACCTCTCCCTTCTGGTCCCATCAGTGGGCACCAATTCCATTGCAAACTTTTCCAGCCTGTCAAACTTTAAAGCATACTCAGTCACTGACAGACTTCCCTAAAACAGCTTGCTGAACTCTTCAGCTTTTGCAGCCCTGATGGCATCATTATAGTATTTCTCAATAAACAAGGTCTGAAACTCTTCCCAACTCAGGGCATTCACATTTCTGGTTTGGGTTATCACTTCCCACCAAATTTGGGCATCCTCTCTAAACATATATGTGGCACAAGCCGCTCTCTCATTACCAGACACCCTCATAAAGTCAAGGATGGTGGTAACCATGATCATCCATTGCTCAGCCTTAGTTGTATCTACACTACCCTCAAAAACTGGAGGGTACTGTTTCCTGAATCTTCCCTAAAGAGGTCCTTATTTATTCTCAGCCTCTAACGACTGCTCAACTGTTGGCACTGCTACAGGTGGGGCCTCTGGTAAAATGTTACCTGGAGGAACTTGTTGTTGTCTCAGGAGGCAGATTTCTTCTTCTTGCCTCATTACTCTGGCTTGTAAATTAGCAAACTACTGTAGCCAGTTATCAGGAGCTGGCTGAAGGATCTGACCCTAGTCATTTTTCTGACCATGTTTGTCATTCTGGCCCTGATCTTCCTGGCCAGCAGATGAGTCTACCTATCTTGGAAGCATACTATCAACTTATACCTTGCTGTAATAATCAATACAGCTAGTTAGGTAGTGATAACTAAACCTCTTTCCACCTCACAATCCAAGATTCAATATAACTCATCCATTTTCACAATCATTCTAACAAACATGTTGATTTATGAACATAGTAGTTAACATTTAACATTTAGCATTTAACAATTAACAATGATAATAAGCATGTTCTAGAAATATCAGTGTTAATAAGCACGTTCTTGTTATCATGCAGCAGTCAAGGGCCAGCCTTATTAGTGTATCTCATGCAGACAGATAAAGCATTTATAATCTATTAAAGCAATTAAACACATAACCACATAAATAATTACCAAACCATGAGTCGAGCTTGTCTTTAGTGGCGAGTGTACATGCCCAGCCAGTCTACAGGAACCCTATACCTTGGCACGCTCTGATACCAAGTTATAATTCCCTGGTTAGCCAAGACCGTCACACTGTGTACTTTAAATAGTGCTTAACTCGCTAAACGAGTCATTAGGTCATAAACGTTCATGTAAGTGTTATTAATGGGCCAGGGTGAAAATCTCAGTCAAAAGGAATTGATATATTTTATTTAAAACATTAAACTGTACATGGGATCCCATTAAAGTGTTTACAAAGTTATTTACAATCCAAAATGGTCATTACAGTTCAAAAGTTACAATCCTCCAACCTAAGTGACAAAAATAGGGTTAAACCCTAGTTCCCCTGAGAAACACCTTGGTCGTGGTGGTCAAGCGGCCGCATATGTACACATCACCACCTAAGATCTCTACTCAAGGCTGGGTGAGCTTTTCTTTTCCTTTACCTGCACCACATAGCACTTGTGAGCCAATGCTCAGCAAGAAAACTTATTACTGCATGTATTCAATATAAATGAATGATCACGTAATCATTCTGGGGCTCAGCCCTAATCAGATGACTTATGAGTCTCTCTGGGGTCTTGCGCCCTGAATAGATGAATAATGAGTCTCTCTGGGGTCCTGCGCCCTAAATAGAAGACTAATGAGTCTCTCTTGGGTCCTGCGCCCTAAGCCATGTGACTATCAAGTCACCTGAACCTTTTTGGTCCTGGCTCTAAGTAACTAGTCATAGACTTGCCAAGCGCTTTAGTTTTCTTCGACCAATAGGTCGGTCAAGTATTTAATGCTCATGTTGATTATAACTGATCATTTTGGCTTGCGGTCAGAACGCTAATGCCGTTCTTGACTCATAAGTCAATTCTATACGACCAGCGCTCAATATTATTGTCGACCATGACTAATAACTCAAAACTTCCCGACCAGTACTAAACACCATTTTCGTTTCTGACTAATAAGTCAGTGCCATTCACAAATAAGCAACCCTGCCAGGAATTCATAATACAATCAATGTGCATATATAGAACACTCAATATGCCTCATCAATAATCATGTATATCACTTACTGGGTGTAGTTTTCTTACCTCAGGTTCGAGCGTAAAATAAATAAAGAATGACCCTTGAGAATGATCTTATCCTTAGATTCCTTAGAGGTCACCTAATCATAACTAAATATGAAATCTCATCAATAAAATGAGTAATAAAAGGTTCATGAACTAAAACCCATCTCCTGAGACCTCGAATCCTACTAAAACGGTTAGTAGATTCGATCTCGAGCCAAAATAATCGAAAACTCACGTTTAAAACTTGTTGAAACCCAACCTAGCACAAAGAAGATAGGCGGTCGCGACCTGCCCCCTAGGGTCCGCGGTGTGCCCCCAAGATAGAGAGCCCCCTATCTGGGTGCCAGGTGCAGTCCGCGACTTGACCCTGAGGGTCGCAACACGCCTTCCAGACAGAGCCTAGGGGATGCTTTGGGGTTCATTCAAGTCGCGACTTGCAAGAACTCGGTCGCGACTTGACCCCGTGAACCCATCTCCCTTGCATTTCCTTCGATCTATACCTCAACAGAAACTCATCAGACTAGTCCCAATATCACTACCAAACCTTAATATAACATTATCACCATTCTAACATCAAAACCCATGCTTTATACCACTTGAAGCATCACTGTAGTGTCCCAAATTTGCAAATAAGGCTTAGGGCCTTCATTAGTGTGCTTGGAGGGCAATAATTGAATTAAGTATGTTATTATGTGAATTTGATGACTATGTGATTAGAAATGCATGTTTAGGTGTATTAAATATGCATGTGGGCCCCATTTGGCTGTTAAGGGCATATTTGTAATTTTTTCCCGTTGAGAGCATAAATGTAATATTTGTGTATATTGTGATTAATACCACGTGTGAGTGGTGATATATTTGTGATGCACAATCTGAGACGGTCCTAGGGGGAAATTTAGCTAGAAAGTCACAACGGGGTCAAATACCTGGCTTGGGATGAGCCTAGGGGTATTTTGGGAACGTAATACGTGTTCGGGAATTATTGAGTAAAGAGTGTTAGTTTAGTGATGATTTGGATAAGTCGGGATTAAACGGGAATTTGTAGGTACACTCGAGGAATTAGAAGGATAAGGCAAATGAGGGAATCGCCCTTGAGTCAGTTAGGGATGTAGATAGGCTTAAGAGGGGTATTTTAGACTTTTGGTAAGGGATATGCTTGGATTTATTTGTCTGCTAAGGCACTAGAGTGGGTTAGAAGGAAAAAAAACAAATAGAAGGAATACTCAGTTTTAGTTCTCTCTCTCTCTCCACCGATTCTCTCTCTCTCTCTCTCTCTCTCTCTCTCTCTCATGGTGTTGGAAAATTTAGAGGAAATCAAGCCTAGGAATTCAATGCTATAGGTTTGCTGAGCTTGGGGAGAATTGAAGGTTGTGGCAATTGGAATTTAGCTCAGGTCAAAGTTAACTCAGAGGTAAGGGATTAAACCATGTTTGTTTGTTGTTGTTTAAACTTTCTCTATTTTGTTAGAATTTTTGGGAGTTGGAATCTAGATGTTTATAAGACTTTCTGTTGGATTTCTAGATGTTTAAGCTAGTTAGGTAGTTTGGATGTGACTCCTAGGCAGAATTCTAGAATTAGGGCTCGAAATTGGTGATTTTCAGAGTATTTGGCTCGTAGAATTGCATGGGATTTCTGGGTTTCAGGCTCACACCGCGACCCTGTTCATCAGCGCCACGACCCGCTTGATTTTATAGGCCAGGGGACTTTGGGAAAATTACCCAGGCACTGCGGCACAAGTTTGGGCGTCGTGGCCCGTGGTCAGATGAGAGGCACTTTGCCTCTGACTTGGGGCGTGTCGCGGCCCTTAAAAGGGGATGGGTCGCGGCGCAAATGCTGAATTTTTGTTTTTTGAGAGTTTTTAGCTCGGGAACTCAAGTGCTAAGGCTCGGGAAGGTTTCTACTACCCAGTTTAGTGGAATCCAAGGTCCCAGAGGCTAGATTTATATTCCAAAGTTATTTAATGGATTAGAACATGATGGTTGATTATTATTCATGCGTTGTGACTAGGATTTCATCAAAGCTCGGGTTAGAGGATTGTGCTCGTGATCACGGTGCTCAGATAGCTTAGGACTGTGCTCGTGATCACAGTGCTCAGGTAAGAAAACTGTTGTATCCATAGAGCAGGGCGTGGCCCTTTTGTTTGTATTGCAGAGCATGGCCCTATGTGATTGAATTTCAGGCCGTAGCCCTATTATTTATGTTTTGTATTTGTTTAAATATTTGTTGATTATATGCTATGTATTGCATACTTTTGAATGAATGGTGAAGGCCGGGTACGACGAAGGTCGAGAACGGTAGGAAGCTGGGTACGGCATGGGGCCAGGAATGGCGTTAAGCATGTAGAGTGCAAGGCCGAGTACGGTAAGGGGCCGAGAGCGGCGTTGAGCACGCGGAGTGCAAGCCGTTAAGGTGAGACCCTTCTCGAATGCTTGAGTCATCCTCACGGTGTAGAGCACAAACCCAGGGCCTGGTAAAGCACGTGGGACGGCATGGCCGCTATGTGTTTAGCCTGTTGGCTATTTTGTTATATGATGCTGCTAGATATCCATATGTTGATTGTTTTATGTTGAGTTTTCTTGCTGGGCTTCGGCTCATGGGTGCTCTATGGTGTAGGTAAGGGCAAAGGAAAGGTCGACCAACCATGAGTACGAAGAGCGTGAAGCAACGTGTACATGTTCAGCCTACTTGGCTGCCATGGCCAGGGGTATTTTTGGGAAATGTTAAGTATTAACTTGAATTTTGTCGCCTAGTCGACCTTAAATGTATTTTGAGTTGTAAATGTTTTCTGAACAGTATTTTGAGATCCCAACTGTAAAACTTTCTGACATTTTCAATGAGTATCCAAATGTCTTATATTTAATGATTGGTGCGGGTTTTATCATAACTTAGCTACACTTTTAACCTAAAACCTCGATTAGCGAGTGATTAGCACGTTTTAAACTCACTTAGTAACGGCTCTAAGGAAGTAGGGCGTTACAATCACCAAATACATAACTCCAAAATTAAACTATAAAGCCTTCAAACCACATAAAAACAGAGCAAAAGACTTGAGATTCAAGCTAAAAACCTTACCTCAGTTACGATTTAAATTCCTTTCAGTTGCTTAACATAATCCTAAACTCTCAAGCCTTAATCCTCAAGTTTCAATCTTTAAGCTAAGCTTCAAAATTCCAACCCAAGAGAGAGATAAGTAATCGAGAAAGAGGAAGAGCAAAACTTTGTTTTTCCTGCTTATTTCACTCCACAACCTTCTTAAATTAAGCATATCTAATGGTCAAAATGACCAAAATGCCCCTAGGGCCATTTTAATTCCTCAAAGCCACCCAAGGGCATAATTATCATTTCCCACCTCTTTCGCTAATCATAATTAACGTCCTCCAATTCTCGTTACTCCCAATATCCTCAAATAATTAATAAATCATATTCCATTACCCGCTCATTCCCGATAATGTACTAAACACCAAATTACCACTAGGCTTACCCCGAGCCCGGTAATTAACCCCGTTATGACCAAACAGCTAACTTGCTTTCTAGAATCGTCTCATGTTGAATAGCTCAAACATATCCACATAACAATGTGGTCTCACCCATATATCACATACATGCACATAAATATACAATTATGCTATCAACGGGCCAAAATTACGAAAATGCCATTCTAATAAGAAGTGGGCCCACATGCATGCAATTATCATCATATAATAATATAATTCACATAATCACATATCAAATAAATTATGGCCCTCTCGGCCCCCTAATCCAGGCACTAAGCCACATTAGGGAGTTTGGGACATTACAACTGGGCTCGGGGTGAGCCTAGGGGTAATTTGGAAATTTAGCGCATTGCCGGGAGTTTTTGGGTAATGGGAAATTATTTGGTAATTTTTTTAGGATATTGGATGTAGCAGAAATTATAAGACGTTAATTATGATTAACGGGGTGTGAGACAAATGATCACCTTGCCCTTGAGTGCATTATAGAACCTAAGCTTTACTAAGGGTTATATTGGTCATTTCCTTCCTAAAGGAAAGATATACTCAGCCATTTCAGAAAGCAGGGGAAACATTTAGAATAAAGCACTCCCTCGCTCTCTCTCTCTCTCTCTCTCGGTTTATACTCTCTCTATCTATTGAAGGTTTTGATTGGAAAGCTTGGGTTTTTGAAGGAGTTGAGCTAGGAACTTGATAGGGTAAAGCTAGGAAGCCTTTTCAGCTATTAAGGTAAGGATTTCAACCTTTGATTCTCTCCGAGTTTCTGATTTTCTGGTGGTGTTCTTAGTGTTCTTGAGTTTCAAAAACTCAAGTATTGATTTTGAGTATTAGTGGTGATTTTTGTTGGATTATTATGTTTTTGAGTTATGTTGGAGGTACTATAGCTGCCATGTAGTATTTTTCTGTGATTGGGACAAGTTTGGGGCCAGATTTGAGGTTTGAGATTCAGAGAACACGAAGAGAAAAACCTCAAATTTTGGGTTATCTGGCAGTGGCGCTATAGTGCCAGATGGGTGGCGCTACAGTGCTGGTTGGGTGGTTGGCCCTCGTTTCTGTATGTGGCGCCGTAGCACTGTCCTGTTTTCCTGGGCATAAATTTTTGTACTTTTTGGGTTTTGGCCTGAGGGCTCGTGACACGATTCTACCACCCTGTTTGGTGGGATTTGAGGTCCCCAGGGTGCGTGATTGGTCCCGGGATTGGGTTTTGGGACTTAAACTCATTGAAACACCATTTATGGTTGTGACTAGGTTACTGCTAGGGCTCGGGACAGGATCGTGCTCAAGGGTTCGTTTATATATAACTTGTGCTCGGACCAAAGGTAAGAAGGCTGCACCAAATATGTGCTACGTGTGATTTTCTGTTCATTGGGGCTAAGCCCGTTATGGAACATAGTTATCCCTTTGTTTGTATCTGGTTGGCTGAAATATGTGATCATCCTATATGCACACTTGAATTATCTAAAGTGTGCCTATCTATATTTGTATATGCATCTATAGCAGCATATCTAAATACATGTTGGAGCCTTGACTTATTAGTCAAAAAAGTCAATAGCGCACTGCGCACTGATCAAAAGGCTAGGGCACAATCAGGGACATACTATTACGTTGACCGACCCTATGGTCGCTTGGAAAACAAAGCGCTTGGCTATCTCTATGGCTAGTTACTCAGAGCTAGGGCAAAGGGCCCTGTGTAACTCTATGGTCACATAGCTAGGGCATAGAGCCCCAGCTTGACTCTATGGTCATCTATTTAGGGAAAAGGACCCCTGGTTGACTCTATGGTCATCTATTCAGGGCAAAGGACCCCAGGTTGACTCTACGGTCATTTGATTAGTGCTGCGGGCCCCAGAATGATTCTGTAATCATTTATTTGTACTTGTATGCATGCATGAGAAGGTTATTACTGCTGGGCATGCTAGATATACATCTGAATCTGTACATATTGTTCAAGCACTTGTATTAAGTTTTCTTGCTGGGTCTTGGCTCACGAGTGCTATGTGGCAGGTAAATGGAAAAGGAAAGCTGGACCAACCATGAGTTGGAGAGCTTAGGTGCCAACGTGTACATATGCAGCCGCTTGACCACCACTACCAAGGTTTCTCAGAAGAGCTAGGGTTAAACCCTATTTTTCTGCTTAGGTCGGCGGATTGTAACTTTTGAGTTATAATGACCATTTTGGAACTGTAAACCACTTTGCAAACATTTATTATGGGATCCCATGTATAGTTAATGTTTTAATGAAATATACATTCCTTTTGACTGAAATATTTAACCCTAGACCATTAATCACATTTTGATGCATGTTTATGGCCTAATGACTCGTTTAGCGAGTTAAACACTATTTAAAATACACAGTGTAACGATCTTGGCTAACCAGGTCGTTTCAGTTCAGGTTGAGGGTTCTATGCAGGTCGAACTCCTTGTGCTATTTGTATAGCTGCCTCCAAGGCCACAGTTGCATCCCTCTGACACCGATCCATCTCGTCTTGCCTATCATTGAGCTCTCACCTTTGTCTGTCAATTTCCATTTATTGCATGATCATGGTCTCAACAACATTCTCTTGGTTAGCCTTCAGCGTGGCTAACTCATCGTGCAACATTCCCATGGTTGCTCGCATGGTTTCAGAATCCAATCCTTGGCTTTCTTCCTCCAGTTCCACTCGAGGCTCCTGTTCAGTAACGCTCAGCGAAGGGGATGGGTTCTGAGGATTCTCAATGAAAGCACCAAAATATTGACCAGAGATTTGGCCAACGACACTGAGTTAAAATAACGATATAAAATAAGAACTGAACTTGAGAATAATAAACGATAGAATGATTTATAGTGATTCGACCCTGCTGATCTTTACGTCCACTTAGTACTCTTATGTATATAAATTCTCAAAACCTGCGATCAGATGACTAGAGTCAAGCAAGTTTCATAAGCTAAGAGAGATGATACAAAAACGTATATAATAGCACTAGATTCTTCGAGTTCTCTGAAGTAAAGAATTACCACCATCCCCTAAGGAATTCTTGATTCCTCTATTTATAAACTCAAGAGTGTACATAGATGGGCTATGGGCCTTGTGTGACTTGTAAATATAATATAATATTTAAATAATACACTCTATATTTGAAATAAAAAATATCTCACAAATATTTATCTATAAAACTAACTTTGAGCTTTAATTGCATTTCATCGAGCAACTCTGATTGCATGTCTTTTGTCAACTTCTTTTCCTATTGCTCCGCTTAAATTCTGAATTTACCTGATAGCAGCAAAACACAGGGGCCAAACTGATATTTTTCTTTTAAAAAAATAATTAATATGATAATTTTTATTTTTTATTTAAAAAAACCATTAAACCAAGAATCCGTTAGATACAAATTTTTACATATAAAAAAATGATGTATTCTAGTTTTAAAGTCAATTATTTGATGTTTTTTATTAGTTTGAAATTTAGTGTTCATAATTTAAATTTTGGTATTTTTTTATGTTTTGATTTATATATTGCATTTGGTGATTCTAGTTTTAAAATTAAATACTTTTTTATTCTAATTTTCTTTTAGAAAAATATTCAATGTAATAAAATAATAAGAAATTCTAAATTAAATCTATGAATTTAAAAAATTTATTTGATCAAATTTTAATTATTTAATTTAATTTTTTTTAAAGTGAATAAAAAATTATATATAAATATATATTATTCAATTAATGACTAGAACAATTAAAATAAGTAATTTCTATTTAAAAAACTAAACAACAAAATAATGAAAATGTATATTTATGTCTTAAGTCACTATTACATATATGTTTGGACATCAAAATACATTAAGTGACAAAAAAATAATTCATAAAAGACAGAAAAGAATAAATTTATAAACATAAACATTTTTTGTCATAGTTTTGAAAATATAATTAATAGAGTGATTTAAATACTTTAATATGGAATTTTAAAATATATGATGAGAAATTATTATGATTCATTTATTATTTTTATTTTTATTTCTAATTTATTCACCTTATTTAAATGACTTTATTTTTTAAAAAATTATTTGTTTTATTTAGATAATTTTAAAACTAACAGTGTTAGAAAATAATAAAAAAAATTGTTAAATCTAACGAAACCAATAATTTCCGTTAAATTTACATTTATAATATATAAAGTAAATTAGGAATCAGTTTATGCCAAAGTGCCTATAGAAAATTATTGTGGTAAAAGTAAATTAGGCAATAAACTTTTTTGGAAAATGATTATTGTTTTGAACATTATTTTAATATCATGTTAATTTTTTTGAGAAGAAACAAAATTATCATGCTCGCCCTAAACAAAAATCCTAACCCTATGGCTGTATAAATATACGTGTTTCATAGATGGTTTTAATAATTTGTTGATATTTGTTACAATAGCGAATCATAATTTAATTGAATAATTAAATAAAATAGATATATAGACATTTCTTTTCATCTTAGGTCAATATATATTCTCCATTGAAAATTTTCCTATATGAATAATACACACTCCAATTGATGGAGTAATTTTATTCATTTTGTTCCGAAACAGGTATACATGAAGTACTTCGTCCTATTACCTAGACCATTACTTGCTGTATATATAATAAAACCGGTCCCCAAGGGCAGCTATATATATATATCCAAAATTTATATATTTATATAAAACTAATTAAAATAAATAATATTTTTACCCTCTAAACTATGACCACAATATGATCGTGCTCCAGAATTATTTACGATATTAAAATTTTTCCATGAATTATACACGTACTAAAATATGAGACTTTTATTAGAATTCGTCATCGGTGGCTAACAGATTCATGATGTGACATTTTATCTGTTAATGTGGCAGTATCATGTCTAAAATAATTATCAATTTCGCCCCGAACTTTGACCACTATCTAATTGTATCATTTTATTAAAAAAAATCTAATATTTTTCTTAAAAATATTAATTAAATCCTTAAAATTTTAAAATCTAATTAATAAAAAATAGCTATTTTTTACTTTTTATTTTTCTTTTCTTTTACAATATAAAATTATTTTATTTTAGAATAATTTTTTAAAATAAATACTAAAACAAAGAAAAAAAATTTAATTATAAAGGAGGATGGAGGACTTAAACAAATAAAAAAAAAGAGGAGGACAAAAGGAAAAAATTTGTTTTATGATTTATTTTTTATTTTAAGATATATTTATTTTATGTTGTAAAAAAAATTATTTGTTATTAGTTAGATTTTTTATTTTTGAATATTTGAAAATTTATTTAATTAATTTGAAATTTTTAGTATTGTTTATTTCCTTAATCTTTCAAAAAGATATCTTAGTAACCCCCAAGAAGCGCTTGATTTAGGTTATCGGTTTGACTTTGTGGAGAAGCGCCCATTAAAGAATGGCTTTCACCCATCGAGAGTGGCATATGCCCTCACATATGAGTCTTTGTTGTGTACGCCCTCAACCTTGGCTAGATTTGGAATTAGAAGGCGCATATTCTCAACTTGACTTGCTTTTAGTGAAGATGCATGATGGAAACTAAGATATGATGCTAATGATGGTGAAGGAGGTAATGGCCACTAGGATCTTCACATGTATATTCTTCAATTACCAATGGCTCACAAAGTTAAGGAATAAAGACTTCTTGTTGCTGAATTTGCTGAAATTTTGGGCAAGTTTGCTGTGATGAAAATGATGTAGCATTTTGGGCAGAGATAGATTTTGACAAACTTGAAATTTTCACTTCCTCTCCCCTTTCTTTGCTACTTTGCACTGAAGAAGACTCTTCTTTATGCACAGAATATTAATTAGATGACTCCAACTCCATTCCCATTCTCATAATGTTCTTTCCCCATTGGATTTTCAATATCACTAGGACCAATATCTTGTGGCCTATTACACAACTCATTGACTAATTCCTCAACTCGCTTTTCTAGATTCTTCAAAGATGTAGCATTCTTTTGCATCAAAGCATCATTTTGGGTCATAAAATCTTTCATCAACATCTCCAATGAGCTTAGTTGTGCTTCCTCACATGGAGATATTTCTTGAAAATTGTCCATTTTCACCTCACTTGGTCCTTGAGTGCAAGTGTCATAAGTTGACTCCATATTTCTATAATTGTTCTCCCATCCAAGGTCGGTTATTAGACAATTACAATACCACTCATCGTATGCTGCCATGTTTTTCAGCATCCAATAGACTACATCCACCAATATTTGCTAGAAATTGGTGGTACTATCTCATCTTTCTACCCATTCTCTTGTTGTGGCATTGAATCTGTAATGCCCCAAATTTCCTAATGAGGTTTAGGACCTTGATTAGGAGGCCGGGAGGGCCATAATTGATTTATTATAGTATTTAATGAATATATGCATGTCTACGTGAATTATATTATTATATGGTGGTGGATGCATGCATATGGGAGAATTTATTATTGTGAGGGTATTTTGGTAATTTGGCCACTGTGGGCGTAATTGTATATTTTGGGTGCATGATTGTGATTAATTAATATAGCCACATTATAAGGTGGATTGGTTCGAGCTATCGACATGAGACGATCATGAGATGTAAGTGTTCGGTCTAGTCATAACGAGTTTAAGTTCGGGGCTCGGGGTGAGTCTCGGGGTGAATTTTATGATTATAGCGTTACCGGGGATTTCAGGGTAACGGGATGTGATTTATTGGCATTTGAGAATGTTGAGAATAGCGGGAATTGGAGAGCGTTAATTATGATTAACGGTATAGGTTGAAAAGGACGATTTTACCCTTGGGAGTGCTTAGAAGCCTTTAAATGACCTAGGGGCATTTAGGTCATTTGGCTTGGATATACATGAGGTTTAGTAGGCTGTAGAAAACAGAGTTAAAGCAGAGTCATCCTCATCCTCTCCTTCTCTCTCTCCCGTACAAAACTCTCCTCCATCTCTCTTCCAAATTTTGAGAGCCACTTTGGGGTTTTGAGCTAGGAAATCAAAGGTGGCAGCTAGGGGACTTGTTTCAACCATTAAAGGGGATTCAAAACAGGTTTCAAGGTGAGTTTTAGACTTTGGTTTCAGGTATTGCTCTGTTTTCAAGTTTTGGTTTTCAACTTTTGATTCTTGTGAGAAGTTTGGATTCAAAGGGGTTTTGATGGATGATAAGATTGGGTTTTGATGAGGGGAGGTTATGGGTGTTGTCAAGGGGTTTAATTGTATGTTAGAAAGAGGTTTTATGAAGGTTTGAAGGACTGGTTTGAGAGGAAAACACAGGGGAAGAATTGAGGTCGCGTGCTGGTTTTTGCCTAGTCTGGGCTGAGCGCCGCGGCGCAGCTGTGGTGCGCCGCGGCCCTTGGCGTCTGGCAGGGGGGAGCCTTTCTGTTTGAAGGCGCGCCGCGGCGCAGCAGGGGAGGGTCGCGGCCCTTAAGGCCATTTTGACCAAAAACATGTTTTTAAGCTTGGGGATTCAAGCCATAGGCCTCGGGGTTGTACCTAGTACCCGGTTAAGTGGGGATTGATCTTCCGGAGGCTAGATATTGATTTGGGAACTTATGTTGATCATTTTTATTGATGGTACCTTATATTTGGTTATGACTAGGTGACCGCTAAAGGACTAAAATTTGATCGTTCTCAAGGGTCGCTCTTTTAAACGTTCTAGCTCGACTTTGAGGTAAGAAAATTGCACCCTGTGTATATGAGACATGCATGGCTATTATGATGCATGTTGGTTGATTAATGGGTATGACATGCGTGGTTATTATTGATGCATGACGGCTAATTATTATGTATGACATGCATGGCTACTCTTGGTTCATGTTGGTTGACTATTAAATGTGACATGCATGGCGGTTATTAGTGCATGTTGGATTGCTGGATATGTTGCATATGATGCATGAGAAACATGTGTTTGGGACATGCTTTATATACTGAGTATGATACTGTTCAGAGCTTGAGCCTCTGTGTTTATGCATGGCCCTAATAGCACTACTACCTGTTTGGTAAGCATGCTAAATGCCTCGTTTATGGATAAGGAACATGTGATATATGATTGGTGGCATGTCTTACTTGTGAAAGACACTGACTAGTCAGGGACCGACTCTAGAGTCGAGAATTATGCATTGAATGGCTCTATGGCATTAATGCCAGACTGACCCTAAGGTCGAAGAATTTATAAGCGCTTGCCTGGTCTACGACCAGATGTTTATGGCCAAGGTATATGACCCCGGTGACTGTTTGTCACACGGCCAAGGGACGTTGTCCATGGCACGACTCTAGGGTCGGGAGGAAGGTTATGTTGGTGACCATTCACCATGCACCTGTCCTAATCAACTTATGAAAGGATCACGTATCAGTTAAGCCCTGGTGACCCTATCGTCACATGGCTAAAGGGAGCGATGCTCATTATTGTGACTTTTGGCTATTGTCACCTATTTTCCTGGACTGATAGTCCTGAATGGTTATAATAATCGTTGTTGATATTATATCATGTTTTATTGTGTTTTCTTGCTGGGCTTCGGCTCACGGGTGCTACGTGGTGCAGGTAAAGGCAAGAGGAAACTGGACCATCCTTGAGTTGGAGAGCTTAGGTGATGACGTGTACATATGCAGCTGCTCGTCCGCCACGGCGGAGGTTTAAAGTGGAACTAGGGTTGAACCCTGTTTTGCCGCTTAGAACGGCCTATTGTAAATATTTTCTGTAATAAACTCTTAAACTTTATTTTCGTGATCCCAATGTATAAATTAAACGTTATAGTGAAACGTTACATCTTAACCAAAGTTTTTAATCCCTAAACCGCTAATCATACTTAGTTCACGATTTTGGCCAAATGACTCGATTAGCGAGTTTAGCACTGTTTACAAGGCACACCGTAACGGTCCCTGGAGCTGGGGCGTTACAGAACCCATTGAGAAAGACTTCAAGTTGACACTCTTTGGAGAGAAATCACTACTACGAAAAAGCTTTTTAAGGCTTGCTTTTCATGCCCTAAAAAGATTTTAGGACTTGTGGGGCGTGAGCCCTCTATTTAAAAGCCTTAAAAAGTGAGATTTTTTAGGACTCGTGTTGTGAGCCCTAAAAGAATATTTTTAAGGCTCGCATTGTGAGTCTTAAAAAGTTTTATTTTTAATTTTTTTAAAATTAATTGGTAGACAAAGCTCCCACCAGAGCTCCGAAGATGACGACGGCACCACCACCCCACGGTGGTAATTCTGTCCGATCCTTTAGTGGGTTTTGAAGCCCAAAGCACAAGAAATGCAGTGGTGGTTGTAACGCCCTGGTTACTCCAAGACCGTTACTAGGAACTTTGAACCGTGCTTAACTCGATAATCGAGTTCTTTGGTTATAAACGTGCATCTAGGTGTTATTTACAATACCTAGGTGGGAAATTATATATTTTATTTAAAGCATAAAACTGTTCATGGGCCCATAAAAAAATATTTACAAGTTATTTACAATCCAAAATGGTCATTACAGTTTAGAATTTACAACCTGCCGACCTAAGCGGCAAAAATAGGGTAAACCCCCCTAGTTCCTCTGAGAAAATCCTTGGCCGTGGTGGTCAAGCGGCCGCATATGTACACATCACCACCTAAGCTCTCCACTCAAGGCTGGGTGAGCTTTCCTTTCCCTTTACCTGCACTACATAGCACCCATGAGCCAAAGCCCAGCAAGAAAACTCAATACTGCATATAAATATTATAAAATGATGATCATTATAATCATACAGAGCTTATGACCCTGAACAGATGAGTGAATATCACTTAGTGGTTACGTTAACCATGAATGAGTGTATAGCTCTAATCAGATGAGTGATTTAACACTTGAGGTTCTGGTAAACCATAATGAGTGACTAACGAGCAAGTCACTACGGGGCTCGACACCCATACCCATGTGACAATTCAATCACTTGGACCTTCTGGCCCTGGCTCCAATCAAATGAATGATTGCTGGGCTCAACACCCATAGCCATGTGACTAAACCGTCACTGGGGCTCTCTGGCCCTGGCTCTAAGTGACCAGCCTTAGGCTAGACAAATGCTTTTTAGTTTTCATCGAACTTGAGGTCGGTCCGGCGTTAATGCTCATTTGAGTCATTAAATGCAGATGTTGATTAGATCTAATATTTGTCGGCTTGCGTTAAACACGCCAAGACCGTTCTTGATTTATGAGTCAATACCATGTGACCAGTGCTCAGTAGTACTGCTGAACTTGACTAATGAGTCCCAGCTTCACAGCTAATACTGACACCATCGCCAATTCTGACTATTTAGTCAGTGCCATGCACAAGTGAGACAGATTTGCTAAGCAGTTGATATGAAATCAATGTCCACATTTAAACATTCAACATGCCTCAAGAATAACCATGCATGTAACATATGGGGTGTCATTTTCTTACCTCTAGTTCGAGCAAGAGATAGTTACAGAACGACCCTTGAGAACGATCGACCTTTTGATTCCTTAGCGGTTACCTAATCATAAAAAATTATAACCTCCATTAATGGAAATCAACAATAATAGGGTCTTGACCTAAACCTCACTACCGGGACCTCGAGTTGTACCCAAATGGTGAGTAGATTCGATCTCGAGCCTTAAGGATTGAAATCCTGAGCCAAAAACCCTTAAAAATGCCCAAAATAGGAATCTGATGGAGCAGGGTAGCGTTGTAGTGCTACCCCACTAGCGCCCTAGTGCTCAAGTCAGCATGATCCTCACCCTGAGTAGCGCTGTAGCGCCCCCTTGTGGGCGCTATAACGATACACACAGCCAGAAATGCCCTGAAATTTTCCCCCTTCGACTCCACCATTTCCAACCTGAACCAAAAGCTTCAAAACCTCATTTTAAGTCCCAAATGAACCCAAAAACCATCTACACATGTCCTAGGCATCAAAATCCAAGTAACCCTAGCCAAAAGCTCCCATCAAAAGCAAAACCCTTTAACCAATTTTGAAAACCAAGCTAAAAACTAAACCAAAAACAGGGCAAAGCTAGAGTTTTTGTAATGCCCCGAAATCCCTAATGCGGTGTAATGGCTGGATTAGTAGGCCGAGAGGGCCATAACTGTTTAATTATGCCATTAAATGGTAATATGTATGTTTATGAGAATTATATTATAATATGATGTTATGTGCATGCATGTGGGTCCACATTTGATTATTATGATATTTTGGTAATTTGGCCCGTTGCGGGCATAATTGTATATTTGTATGCATGTCGGTGACATATTGTTGAGACCACATTATAATGTGGATTTTTTCGAGCTATTCGGCATGAGACGATCATGGAAAATTAGTTAGCGGTCTAGTCATAATAGGTTTAAGTTCGGGGCTCGGGATGAGTCTCGGGATGATTTTAATGATTAGAGCGTTACCGGGAATTAAAGGGTGATGGGATATAAATTATTGGTGTTTGAGATTATTGAGAATAGCGGGAATTGGAGAGCGTTAATTATGATTAACGAGATAGGTGGGAAATACCAATTTTGCCCTCGGGAGCCTTTAGAAACTCTTAATTGACCTAGGGGTATTTTGGTCTTTTCACCCCTAGGATTTATATAAGCCATTTTAGGCTATGGAAAGGTAGTGAAAACAGAGTATACTTCAAGATCTTTCCCATACCTATTTTTCCTTCAGCTTTCTTTGTGATTTTTAAGCCATTCTTGAGGATTCAAGTTTGGGAAGTAAGCCTTGAGAGTTTGGGAGAGTGTTCCACCATTGAAGAGCGTCATAATCTGAATTTGAGGTAAGTTTCTAGCCATTGAATTCTCTGGTTTGTCCTGTTTTAGTTCTGATTTGCAGTTGAGATTTCTAAGTTGAATACTTGGTTTGTTGGGAGTTTTGGCTAGAGTTCTTATGGTTGTGATGTTTGGGGTATGTGAGGATGGTTTTTGGGTTCATTTGGCACCAAAAATGGGATTTGGAAGCATTGGAATTAGGTTAGAATCGAAGAAGTCGAAGAAGAAGGTTTCAAGGGAGTGCTGTTCTAGGGGTAGCGCTACAACGCCCACCCTAGGGCGCTTTAGCGCTACACAGGTTTGCTGATCGACAGTTTGGGGTTCTGAGTATAGCGCTAGGGTGCTATTGAGCAGCGCTGTAGCGTTACTCTGTTCCTCCAGAATCCCGTTTTGAGTGTTTTTAAGGGTTTTTGGCTCGGGGTTTCAATCCTTAAGGCCTGGGATCGAATCTACTCACCGTGTGGGCATGTTTCGAGGTCCCGAGAGTGGGGTTTAGGTTAAGACCCTTTCATTGTCGATTTTCATTAATGGAGGCTATAATTGGTTGTGATTAGGTAACCGCTAAGGAACCAAAAGGTTGATCGTTCTCAGGAGTCGTTCTTATAATATTTCTCGCTCAAACCTGAGGTAAGAAAACTGCACCTTGTGTATATGACATGCATGATTTTTGTTGAGGCATGTTGGTTGATAAATGTAGACATTGATTGCATATTAAATGCTAGCAGATATTGTTTACTTATGTATGGCACTGATTAGTCAGGGACGGCACTGGTGGCGTATCATTGACCTAAGAGTCAGAACCGGCATAAGCGTCCTGAACGCAGGGCCGAATGAAGATTAGATATAATCGATATCAACATTGAATGACTCTAAGGCATTAATGCTGGACTGACCCTAAGGTCTATGAAACTTGTAAGCGCTTGACTAGTCTAAGCTAGTTACTTAGAGCCAGGGCCTAAGGCCTAGGTGATCGTTTGTCACATGGCTAGGGAACGATGTTCCAGGGTTATGACTCTATGGTCATGAGGAAGGTTATGTTGGTGACTAGTCACCATGTACCTATCCTATTTAAGCTAGTGAAAGGTTCACTTATCTGTTAAGCCCCGGTGACCCTATCGTCACACGGCTAAAGGGAGCTGTACCCACCTTAGTGACCTTTGCGACTGTCACTTACTTGTCTTGGATTGAAAGTCCTGAATGATTATTATGATCATTGTTGATATTATATCATGCTATATTGTGTTTTCTTGCTGGGCCTTGGCTCATGGGTGCTATGTGGTGCAGGTAAAGGGAAAGAAAAGCTCACCCAGCCTTGAGTAGAGAGCTTAGGTGGTAATGTGTACATATGCGACCACTTGACCACCACGACCAAGGTGTTCTCAGAGGAACTAAGGGGTTTATCCTATTTTTGCCGCTTAAGTTGATGGGTTTGTAAATTTGAAATAGTAATGACCATTTTAAGTTGTAAATAACTTGTAAAAGATTTTATGGTCCCATGAACAGTTTTATGCATTTAATAAAATATATACTTTCCTTTTTATTGGTTTTTCCACCTTAGCCTGTTAATAATACTTAGAAGCACGTTTTTAACCAAAGGACTCGGGTAGCGAGTCAAATTTTCGGTTCACTGTTCACCGTAACTGTTCTTGGGTAACCAGGGCGTCACAGTTTCAATGGCTAGAAACTTACCTGAAGCTCAGATTAGGATCCTCTTCAATGGTGGAACACAATCCTAAACCTTCAAGATCCACTTCCCTATCTTGAATCCTCAAGAACATCTCAAAAATTCAAAAGAAAAAGGGAGAGAAAAGAGGTACGGGAGATATATGTCTGTGCTCTGTTTTGCCAACCTTCTACAGCCTTCAATGGCTTAAATATGACATATGGTGAAAATACCTTTTTCCCTTAGGTCATTTAAGGTTTTCTAAAGGCTCCCAAGGGTAAAACCGTCTCTTTCCACCTATTTTGTTAATCATAATTAGCACCCTCCAATTCCTGTTATTATCAAAATTCTCAAATACCAATAATTCATATCTCGTTAACCTTTTATTCCCGGCAACGTTCTAATCACAAAAATACCCTCGAGACTCACCCCGAGCCCCAAACTTAATCCCGTTATGACTAAACTGCTAATTTGCACTCAAAGAGCGTCTCATGCCGAATGGCTCGAACAAATCCACATTATGATGTGGCCTCAACAATAGTTCATCAACATGCACGAAAATACACAATTACGCCCTTAACGGGCCAAATTACCAAAATGTCGCTATGATGAAATTTGGACCCACATGCATGTATTTAACATCATATTATAATATAATTCCCATAAACATGCATATAATAGTTTAATGGAATAATAAATCAATTATGGCCCTCCCGGCCTACTAATCCAACCATTAAACCGCATTAGGGATTTTGGGGCATTACAGTGGTGGTCATTTGGCTCGGGGTGGCTCGAGGTGGTCGGAAAATGCCCAAAATTTTTTGGAAACCCACATAGTCACCGAGCTTTGGAGGCTCTGTCGAGAAGGCTAGGGGGCGTGTGCAGCTAGGGGGTCACAGGGTTTGGGGTTTTGGGAGTCGGGGAAAATGCCTGAGCGGCATGTGTAGGCGGAGGGTGGCCAGAGAGCCCCCGTTCATGGCTGGCAGCAAGTTGCGAGAGAGAGAGAGAGAGAGAGAGAGAGAGAGAGAGAGTGTGTGTGTAACATCCTACTACCTTAGAGTTGTTACCATGTGATTTATAAATGCGCCATTAGCTCGCTAATTGAGGTTTTAGGTTAAAAAGAGTGATTAAATTGAAATAAAGACTCATTTAAAAACATTGGTTATACAAGATTTTGACATTCATTAAAATCATAAAAGTTATACATTTGGAAACCCAAAATATCGTCTGAAAATGTTTTACAACTCAAAATGTGAATACAGTTGACCTAAGCAACAAAACCAATCATTACAACATATTTCCTCAAAATAACCCTGGCTGTGGTAGCCAGGTTGGCCGAACATGTACACGCCACTCCACGCTCTCCAACTCATGATTGGTCGACATTTCCCTTGCCCTTACCTGCACCATAGATCACCTGTGAGCCGAGGCCCAGCAAGAAATCTCAACACATAACAAATCACAATTTAATCCAATAATATATAGCATAAACAATCAACAAATTAAACATATAGCGGCCTATGCCAACCCAAGTGCTTTTCCAGGCCCTGGGTTCACGGTCTTCACCGAGCGGGTGGATACAACACTCTTAAACGGTCTCGCCCTAGTGTCCTGCACTCAGCGTGCTTAACTCCAATTCCGACCCTTGTTGTACCCGGCTTCGCCATTCTAGGCGTTCATCGTTCCCGACCTTCGCTGCTCTCGACCTTCCTCGTTCACTCATAATCATGCACAACATAGCATAACATTTACAGGTATTCACACACATATTAAACACAAATAATAGGGCCATTCCCTGCTCTACGGGCACAAACAATTTTCTTACCTATGTATCGAGCTAACAGATTAACGCGATCCTGAGCACGATCCCCTAAACCCAAGCTTTAACGTAAAACCTAGTCACAACGCCATAATAAATAAATGTCCATCAATCCCTAACCATTTAAAAACTTTGGATTAAAATACTAGCCTTTGGGACTAAACCAGGTAGATGAATCCTTCTCGAGCCTTAACATTTGGGTTACCCGAGTATAAGACACTCAAATGACCAACATTTCCTATTTGAGCCGCGGCCCAACCCTTAAGGGTCGTGGCATGCTCAAGTCAGAGAGCCTTGGGCTCTCATCGATGGGACACAGGCCGCAGTGCGCCTCAACCTACGCCGCGGCGCCTGGGAAAAATTCTGAGGCTCCTAAGTCTCTGAGTTCATGCAAGCCGCGACGCCTGAGGAACAGGGTCGCGGCTCGAGCCCCTAAACCTAGAAACTACACCAATTTTCTGTGTTTTTCCCTGAGCCTGAACCACTAAATCACACCCTAAACAACATTTTAACCTAGAGTTAAGTAAAAAATTCTCATCCACACCACTTAAGTATCACAACAACCCCAGAAACTATTCTATAAGCTCATCAAAACTCAAAACCAATCTAAAGTTCAACCATCATGCAGCTTGTGGATCATAGCAGAATTCAACAGAAAACATCAAATTGAAACCCTCAATGAGAATTTCGACCTGAGCTAATCCCCAAGCACTTCAAGCCACCAAATCCTCAGCAATCCTGGCCTTAATTTCAGAAATCTCAGTGATTCCTCTTAGAATTTCCAAACTTCACCAAAGGGAGTGAGAGAGAAAAACGTGAGAGAGAGTGAGGGCTGAGAGGTTACTCAATTCTGGTGGTTTCTCAAAGCTACTAAGCCTATCCTAAGCTATCCCTTAGTATCAAAATGACCTAATTACCCCAAGGTCCATCCTAAATCTTTTAATACCACCAAGGGCAATGTAATGCCCCAAAATCCCTAATAAGGTTTAGGATCTTGATTAGGAGGCCGGGAGGACCATAATTGATTTATTATATTATTGAATGATTATATTATAATATGATGATAAATGCATGCATATGGGTTCATTTTTTAATTATAAGGGCATTTTGGTAATTTGGCCTGTTGATGGCGTAATTGTGTATTTTCATGCATGTGGGTGAATTATGAATAATACCACATTATATGTGGATTTTTTCGAGCCATTCGGCATGAGACGATCTTTGAATGCAAGTTATCGGTCTGGTCATAACGGGGTTAGTTTCGGGGCTCGGGGTATTTTGGTGATTAGAACATTGCCAGGAATTAAAGGGTAATGGAATGTGATTTATTAGCATTTGAGAATATTGGGAATAATGGGAATTGGAGGACGTTAATTATGATTAGCGGGATTAGATGAGAAATGACAATTTTGCCCTTGGGGGCTGTTAAGGAAGGAGGATAAGCCTAGGGGCATTTAGGTCTTTTCACCCTAAGGATAGATATAACTTGAGAAGGCTGTGGAAAGTTAAGAAAAAACAGAGCATCTCCTTCACCTTCTTCCTCTTCATTCGTTCATCATTTTCTTCTTGAATTTTGAAGCTAAGTTTGAGGATTCAAGTGTGGGAATCAAGGCTTGAGATTCTAGCTTGTGTTCAGCCATTGAAGGGGGTTTAATCTTGAGCTTGAGGTAAGATTCAGTCATGAAATTTCTGGTTTTTACTCTTTTTTGAAGTTAGTTTTGAGTTAGAACTTTTGATTATAGAATTGAGTAATTGGTGCGGCTTTTGGTGGTTCAAAGCTTGGGTTTTGTTGTGGGAATGTTGATTGTGTTGTGGGGATGCTTGGTTTGGATTTAGAGATGTTTAGGTAAGTTTTGGAAGGATTAAAAGAGGGAAAAAATGAGGTTTTGATGGGAGAAAACAGGGGTTTTTGGCTGATGGCCAGGCAATGCCGCGACACTTGGGAGGCAATGCTGCGGCATAGGGTGCAGGTGCTTGAGGCTAGCGCCTCTGTTCGGGAGGCGGACCGCGGCATGGTGGATGTAGGGACGCGGCCCTTAAGAGCATTTTTGGCCAAAATTGAGTTTTTGGCTTGGGGACTCAAACCTTAGGCCTCAGGATCGTTCCTACTACTCGGTTTGGTGGGATTTGATGTCCCGGAGGCTAGGTCTTGGTCCAGGAACCTTTATTATTGATTTTATTTATGAAATCCCATATTTGGTTATGACTAGGTGACCGCTAAGGGATTAAAGGATTGATCGTTCTCAAGGGTCGTTCAATTGTTATTTCTCGCTCGAACCAGAGGTAAGAAAACTGCACCCTGTATATGACTTGCATGGTTATTATTGAGGCATGTCGAGTGTTTAAATATGATGCATGTGATGCACGAGAAACATGTGGTTAGGGCATGCCATGAATGTTAAATATGAGATTGATCAGAGCTTGAGTCTCTGTGTTTGTGCATAATCATAATTATGCTAGCAATTGTTAAGTAAGCATGTTGAATGCCCTGTATTCGGATATTTGACATATGATATATGCCTAGTAGCATTGATTCCTTGTGTGTGGCACTGACTTACGAGTCAAAATCGGCATTGGTCGCGTGTTACTGACCTAAGAGTCAGAAGCAGCATAAGCGTCATGAATGCATAGCCGATAAAAGATTAGATCTAATCGACATCGGCATTGAATGACTCATATGGAGTATTAATGCTGGACCAACCCTGAGTTCGATGACAATTATAAGCGCTTGTCTAGTCTATGACTAGTTACTCAGAGCCACGGCCAGAAGGCTCAGGTGACTACTTCGTCACATGGCTAAAGGTGCAGGCCCCCTATTAGTGACTAGTTGATTAGTCACTCGTTTAAAGGTACTGACCCCCTGTTAGTGACTTGTTGATTAGTCACTCGATTAAAGGTAAAGACCCCTATTAGTGACTTGGTGATTAGTCACTCGTTTAAAGGTACAGACCCCCTTGCAGTGACTTGTTAAATAGTCACTCGTTTAAAGGTGCAGACCCTCTGTTAGTGACTTGTTGATCAGTCGTTCATTGTTTGAACTTATTTGCATGCGTGATTAAGGCTATTATTGCTAGGCATGAACTTTATGATTTGATGACATGTTATTACTATTCATGACCATATTGAATTTTCTTGCTGGGCTTCGGCTCACGGGTGCTATGTGGTGCAGGTAAAGGAAAAAGAAAGTTGGACCATCCTTGAGTTGGAGAGCTTAGGTGACGATGTGTACATATGCGGCTGCTCGACCACCATAGCTAAGGGTTGAAAGAGGAACTAGGGTTAAACCCTATTTTACCGCTTAGATCGGCTGGTTGTAAATATTTTCTTGTAATGAACCTTTAAATTATATTTTTTTGGGATCCCAATGTATACAGTAAACGTTTTAGTGAAACGTTATATTTTAACCAAAAAATTTAACCCCTAAACTGCTAATCATACTTAGTTACACGATTATAGCCAAATGACTCGATTAGCAAGTTTAGCACTATTTAAAAGGCACACCGTAACGGTCCCTGGAGTTTAGGGCGTTACAGGCAATCCCGTCATTTGCCACATCCCGTTAATTCCTCGAGCAGTCCTATAATTCCCCATTTAACCCTCGACATGCTCAAATGATCGCTAAATCTCTACCTATTACCCGGTAAATCCTGAACACCAACTATGTTCCCAAAATACCCTTAGGCTTACCCCGAGCCGGGTATTCGACCCCGTTGTGACTATTTCTCTATTCCGCTCCCTAGGACCGTCTCGGATTGTACATCACAAATATATCACCACAAACTTATGGCATCAATCATAACATACATATATTTCACATTTCTGCCCTCAACAGGCCAAAATTACAACTATGTCCCTACTAACTGAAATGGGCCCACATGCATATTTAATTCACTTAAACATGCATTTCTAATCACATAATCATTTAATCCACGTATTAACTTAATTAAATCAATTATTGTCCTCGTAGCACGCTAATCAAGGCACTAAGCCTTATTAGCCAATTTGGGACATTACAGAGAGAGTGAGATAAATGGGGGAAGATAGAGGGAATCCAAGGAAGAGAGAGAATGGGCTAAGTATTTTTTTCTTTTCTGATTTAATATATAATAAAACTTTTGTTAAAAACAATTATTCAAACTTTTAGGACACACATAATTTTTTAGGGCTTGCACTATGTGTCCTAAAATAAATTCTTTAAGGACTCTAAATGAGTGTCTTAAAAAGTCCAGGAACTTTTGTTAAAAAAAATTTAAACTTTTAGGACACACATCAGTTTTTAAGGCTCGCACCACAAGTCCTAAAAAAAATTCTTTAAAGACTCTCAATGAGTGTCCTAAAAAGTCCAGGAGTTGTTTTTAGGGCTGGCGTTTAGGTAAGCGCCCTAAGAAAGTATCCTAAAAGCCTGTTTTTGTAGTAGTGAGTTATGATATGGAAACCTCATTAGCAAATTCTTTTACCTACACCATGCTCTATAGTAATGCTCAAAGCCATGTTGAATAAAATTTAAGAGGATTGGCTAATGTGACATCTCAAGTGCCTCGCAAGAAAAACATAAAAAGAAACTACAAAAAAATTTTAAAAAAATAACAAATGAAAAACAGGAAATCAAATTTAAAGTAATTGAATTTTACAAACAAAACTTCACTAAAATCAATCCTTGGCAACGACGCCAAAAATTTGTTACGAAATTAATTAATATGTGCAAGTGTACACAGTCAACAAGTAATAAAGTGATAAAAATGAGTATCGTCTCTACAAGGATTGAATTATCAAATAATTATGCAAAAATCATTTCTAAACAACTTGGATAAAACAATTGATAAAATTTTTATTAAACGTAAAAACTAAACAAGAAAGCAAATAAAACAAACAAAAGGACAAGAGAGCAAAATAATGAAATGAGCCAGAATAACTAATTCATTCTAATATGCAAAAACTGACATCAATTCTACAAGGACGCTACAACAAAGTGGATATTATTAACTATAAATTACAAGCAAGTTCATAGGCTTCCGTCGAAGTCACTATGATTTAAATTCTTTAGTTAAACTAAACATATGTCTGTGTCAATCTAACTTCAAGAATACACTTCCAAGCACCAATTCCATCAAGTTATGCAAGGTAATAATATATGTCTATATCATTACAAATTACATTCAAAGAGAATAATCCTGGAACATTCAAGTTTTGTGTCCATTAACCCTACCCCTTTCGGCATTAAAAGTTAATTCAATTACTTACAATTGATGGCCAAACAAAAGCAAATAGTAAACAATAGAACCACTTGAATGAATAAAACATCAATTTCACATTAACAAAACATCAAAAGTCACATATTAGAATTCATCAATCATTCTAGCTATGAAAAATTCAGCTCATACTACAATCTAAAAAATACCCATTATAAAATAATTCATAATTAAGAAAATTCAAATAAAGAAATAAAAATACTAAGAAGAGAGTAAAGAGAATCAAGCCAAAATGAATGTCTTCAATGGCTCTTGTCTTCAAGCTCTCTTCCTTTGTGCTTTCTTTCTCTCATTTTCTTTTTCCTCTTTATCTTCTTCATTCTCTTGTTTCTTCAATGGTGGCTGCTAAAAAAAATGGGTAGAGAGTAGAGAATGGTGACTGAGTTTTCTTTTTAAAGTTAGGGTTCCAATTAGGGAAATCTTACTTTTCTCCTTTCTTCACATGTCATATTCTCTCTTCTTTTGGGACTACACTTTTTATTTAAATCCCAGCTTGCTTTCTTTTTCCATAAACCACCAAATAAATCATAAAAAGCTCACTAAATGACCAGCCATCCTTGTTCCCCACGTTGGTCCCTCAATAGCTACTGTGCTCGAAATGTTGCAGTATTGCTGTAGCAGCATGAAAAATCCTGCACCAAAAATTAACATTTTAAATCAATTTAGTTTTCTTCAAAACTACATATAATTGAGGTAGATTAATTAATTAATGAGAAACTTAATAAAAATAATCTAAAAATTAATGAAAACTAATATAAAAATATAAAAATTAATATTTATTTAAAATTAAATAAAACTAATTAAAAGTCACTAAAATAAACTAAAAATGCTTGAGAACAAAACTAATTCAATGCACAAAAAAAGATAAATAACTCTATTTTTATTGAGTTATCACACATTAATTAACAAAATGAGATATTATCAATTTGTTAGCCACCTATGATGAAATCTAACATAAATTTCTTATTTCAACAACGTGTATAATTTAAGAGAAATTTTTAACATCACAAATTATTCCATATACCGACCATAATTCATGGACAAAATTACTATTTATTATACTAAATGCAGTTGGATATCATTTATAAACATATGTAGTTACTTTGAGTAGTATTATATAATCATATAAATTTATATAGATCATAGCTATAGTCACAATGCTATATTTATTATTATTCTTATTATTGTTTTCGAGGGATTTTGTTAAAGTGAAATGCCATGCAATAATTAGTCAAACAAAGTGGCTGGAATTGAAAACATATCAACAACACAACAAGGGAAATAACTTAAATATCCATTAAATATATACGGTCATTCGTTCAATTATTTTATCTTTTTGTGAATTTTCTTTTAAAAAAAATTGTACAATGAGAAACTTATGTGGCATCATATTAGAATTTTCTATTATATTATTTTTAACTATGGGTGCAGTAACTACTAGTATATATATTTATACAGCGGACTCGTATTTACAGTAACTATGGGTGCAGTAAATAATAGGGGCATGCCTTTCGTTAGGGTGTCTCTATTTTTGGTACGCGACAAAATTATAATCTCGTATTTTATGCGACATTTTACATTATAGTTATTTAGGATTTTATGTTATTTTTAAAAAAATTATGTATAATTTATGATATCGAAAACAAGTTTCAAAATAACTTGTTTCACGCGCGTATAAAACAGGCTTCAAAATAATTCATTTCTTATTTTCTACACTGTAAATTATTTAGAATTTTCTAAAATTTTATAAAATAATTTAAAAAATTATATTGTATACTATCATATAAAAAAAATTTGAATTATAATCTATACACCAAAACTATGAAAACATATTTTTAAGTTTGTGTTATACGAGCATAAAACAAATCATTATAAATTTATTTTTAATATAATAAATTATTTAGAATTTTCGTAAAATTTAATTAAAATTTATTCACTCACTAAACACAAAAACGCATCGCCCCGTACAGACAAAAGCATGCCGTATTGTAAACTTTTCATAAATATATATATTCATATATATATATATATACCGCCACGGCGCCACCAATTAATTGTATGGTTTAGGACCTTAGGTAATTAATTAAAGATTACTATTAATTTATAATTAATTAATGTTAATAGAGTTGGGCACTTGGGCGCCGTACTTGGGGAATAGGTTTTTGAAAACTTATAAATTAATTAAGTAGTAGTACTACTACTTCACTTCACCCTCGAAAAATGGAATACAAATTATCAAATAATTAAATTGTAATTAATTTTAAAGACAATTAAAAAAATGACGAGGAATATAAATTTTGGTTTCTATAGCATACAAACAATCTATATTAAATAATATGTATATTAGTCGCTTATTAAAATAATGAGACTATATATATATATAGATATGTTATTCGTTTAGTATAATAATTTTATGATGATCAACGTGGAAGCCAATATATATTATGCACTTTGCCACTTGATAATGAAAAAAGTGAGATATGACTCGTAATATATATATATATATGCTTTACTTGACCTTAGGAATAATTAACGGGAGTACATCAATATATATAACGAAACACATCAACGTCCTATCACAAAATATATTAATTTATTTTGTTGGATAACGAAGAACAAAGAAAGAAAGAAAGAAGAAAAGGTTGCCCATGAATTCACAACCACAAGCTCAACCTATGGAGAGCAAGTAGCAAAGTATTAATGCTTTATCATTCGTTCACATTTATTATTATTTATTTATTTTGTTTAAAAAAGAAAAGAAAAGAAGAGAAAAGAAGAAGAAGCAAATATATATATAAGAATGAATATATAATTAAGCTAGTCCAAATAACCCTAGTCGACCGTACGATCTATACTATACGTTCCATTTTCGTGTTATTTACAGTTTGATTCATCAATATGATTTTGGACCACCCAACAAGTTGAAAATGCTCTAGTGGGGCACCTCCTATAAATGGAAGGTTGGTCCAATGGTCCCTTCATTTTTTTATTTTTTTACATGTATATATATATATAAAAAATATACATATATACATATATATAGAGAGAGAGAGAGAAAGAGAGAGAGAGAGAGAGAGACTAGAGATTCAAAGAGGATGCTCTAAAATGATAACGATGAAGTCACTCTCTTTCTTTATTTTGCATATATGGTAAAATTGAATTATATGCATATTATACTCTCTTTTTTTTGGAAAGGGTAGGCATAATATAATTAAGGCCCACTTATTTCCACATTAATTAATTATTGAACTTGATTATGTATTTAACAAGAAAGGATTATGAGGCATGATTAATTGATCATATTTCGTGAGATGTGAGTTAGCTAACGAAGTTAAATATATCTCTAATATCATCAAAAGATTTATTTTTACTGGTCAATAAAAAAGTACTAGCATCAGCATAAATATATAGGAAAATTTTACAAAAAAGGGCATGTATTTTGTCCTGGTAGTGAAGTTTCTGTATTTAATGCGGCAAAAAATTAATCTAATTTTTTATATAATGATATATTCTGTAGTTATAGTATCCATTTTATTAATTTTTAAGAAATTTTGAATAATTTACGGTACCTAAAAAAACACTGCAAAATAATTTGTTTAACGAGCGTATAAAACAGATTTAAAAAATATATTTTTGTATTTTCAGTATATGGATAGATTAATATTACAATTCAAATTTTTTATATGACGACGTACAATATAGTTATTTAGAACTCCTTACAAATTTTTTGGAAATTTTAAATAATTTACAGTGTTGAAAATAAGAAATAAATTGTTTTGAAGCTCGTTTTATACGCACGTGAAATAAATTATTTTGAAACTTGCGTTGTAAGTATCGTAAATTATTCTGAATTTTTTAAAAATTAGTAAAAATTTCTAATAATAACTGTAATATACACTATTATATAAAAAAATTAAGTTATAATTTTTTTAAGTGCCGAAAACAAAAACAAAGCTGCCCCTGCTGTTGGAAGCAAAATGCATACCTCACTATAATCGATACTCTCTATAAATATATATATATATATATATATATATATCATTCTAAATTGATGAGTATAGTAATATTTTATCAGCGGTCCAATTTGGGCAACTTAATTTTCATCGAGTGCTATAATGAGTTGATTAAGTTATATTGTATTTAGTTAATGGATATTATATGATTATTCATTATTTATATAATATAGTGGATATTGAATACTCAATCAACCAAAATATCTTTTATACAGCTTTATAGTATCAAATTCAGATTCAGAAACTATATTTTTAAACATAAAAAAAACTTATATTTTAAAAAAAAATAAAACCGTATGTATATATTGCTTAAACACATGATGAACATATACATTTTTTTAATTAATAAAAACACTCATAATAATATTACAGAATAAAATATATTATTAATTTCAGTGTATCTTTATATTTTTTGGATTATATTCTAGTTCCTTCTTACAATTTGCTATTTTTTCTAATTTAATTATAAGAGTTGAGAGGATATTATTGTAATTATATATTGATTTTAATAAATATTTTATTGAAATGGGGAAAAGCAAAGGAGTCAGGCAATTTTAGTCCAAGATTGCTATTAGGTAGCTCAGACGCAGAGCTTTTTGTTCAACGAGGTACTACAAACCCAGCCAAACAGAGAAAACTTCAGCTTTGTTTTCATACAGAAAAAATATTCAATTGAATTGATAGAAGAGAATCCTTCTTTTTATTATTAATTATTTAATTTTGTGCAAAAATCTAATAATAATAATAATAACTCTGCCATACTTACAATGGCAGTAGCACTGCATTGACTCCTTTGAATGGAGAAAAGTCTGCTTCTTTTCACTCGAATGACTATTAATTTATATAATTTGGTCACTGACCCACTTGAAACTGCAAGTAAATAAATAAATAAATAATTTTTAGCATATAAAAATATGTACATTAAAAAAAAAGATATTTATTAATCTGCATAAAATGAATTTTAAGAGCACCGCAGTTACCATCGATAAAATTTTGGTACGGCTTTAAAAGCAGCTGAATGCATAGTGGTACGTAAATTATTTCAGCCCTTTTGGTCTGAGGTTTTGTATAAATTGTTATGAAAAATTTAATGAAATTAACTTTATCCTTGGGTAGTTTGGTAAATATATAAAGGGTAATTCTTACCTACAGGTATTGAAAATGCCACTAGCCCACGGTGTTTTCAAAAAGTGAGGTGGCTTTAATGGTTAATTGACATGTTGCTCCTAGGATTTTAAAAAGTTGGTGTAGCCAATTGGCATACTGACACGTGGAGAGTCAGTTTGAATACGTTGAAAACATTTGGTTGGTTTTTCGCAACCTTTTTAATAGAACTTTTTGGTTAAAACACATGTTATAAAGGAAAAAGTAAGTAAAAGAGTGAATGAAAATGGAGAAATTGAGCAAGTACACTAAGTGAGCTTTTTGTGCGAATGAGAAGTGCATATTTTTTTTGTTACGGACAAGGAGAGCACAAGCCCTTGCAGCTATAGTGGATGATTTTCTATTGAGTCCGAGGTTCTATTTTTCTATAAAAGATTTGAAATTTTTTTAGAGGTATGAATTTGAAGGTTTTGGATTTATTTATGGGATTGTATATATTTGTGAGGCCACCAAGTTAGTATATTGCAGAAATGGATGTCCAGACGGAGAGGGGTTGTTGAGTTTGACCAATATTGTGGTCGACTATCGCTGGATTAGAGGTTTTTGAGATAGAGCTGAGGTTTGTGTCACTTGTTTTGATTTGTTTATTACTTTGGTTGTTATGGTGTGCGTTTTGTTTTAAAAAATTTCGGGGTTCATTACCCAATTCGAATTTTGTTCAGATTTTCTGAAGATAATAGACTGTAAAAAAAGTTTGATTTGGGGTGTTTGTGGTCAAATTCATATCTGATTTAAGTACCTTATTTTACATGTATGCTTGATTGGAACTCTTAAATTTAGTTGTGATGTATTATTAGTTATGTACATAGCAAATATGAAGGAAAAATAATTTACTTTATTGATGTAATTTGCAGAGAACAGAAAAAATGTCCTTACATAGGAAAGGTATCTAATAAGTTTTTATATGTTGTTTATTCTAGCCAGTGGGGTCATATCCTATCTAGGTTAAAATGTATCAATGTTAAAATGAGAAGCTCCATCACACTATGAAATACCCATTTTCTTAATTAAATTTGTGTTTTTTTGTTTTTTTTTTTGTGCGATATTGATTGGAACCAAATGATGGGGGATTTGTTGTAATTAATTATTTTGGGTCATGGAGGACAAGGGCGGAGAAAATGCAGCAACTGTAAGAGACTAAGGCACAACAAGACAACTTGCAAATATAAGAAAAATAATAAAGATATCCCTAACGAGTCATATAGAACAGAAAACGAGGATGGGCATGTTGCTGTGAATTTAAGTGACGATAACGATGAAATTTTGTATGAGTTCCATGGGTTTTGGTACGAAGGAGACGAAAGTTCAAGTGAAGGAGTTGACGCAAACAATTGTGATGGAGGAGCCCAAACCAACCAACAATCATTAGATATGATGGACCAGCAAGAACATGTAGCATGGTCGGGTCAACCATATGGAGCAGATGAAGATTAGAGAAGGTAATCGCTTATGCTTCTCGTTAGTTGAAGGAGTATGAAAAGAGATATCCTACTCATGATTTAGAGTTAGCGGCTGTGGTTTTTGCTTTAAAGATATGGAGGCATTATCTCTATGGAGAGAAGTGTGAGATCTATACAGACCACAAGAGTCTGAAATACTTCTTCACCCAGAAAGACCCGAATATGAGGCAAAGGCATTGGCTGGAGTTAGTAAAAGATTATGATTGTGAAATTCTGTATCATCCAGGAAAAGCCAACGTGGTAGCTGATGCTTTAAGCCGGAAGAGTCCGGGACAGATTCATGGTATGAGGCTGATAGCCAGAGAGTTAGCAGATGATATGACCAGAGCTGGTATAGAGTTGCTGGTGGGCCAGTTGGCTAACATTACGCTACAGTCTACGCTGTTGGAGAGGATCAAAGAGGGTCAGTTGAGCAATCCACAGCTGATCAAGATCAGAGAGGATGTTCTGGTAGGAGCATCCAGAGATTATACGGTGTCTGAGATAGGCTTGTTGAGATACAAAGGGCGGATATGCGTTCCGCTGGACACTGCTTTGAGGCGAGAGATTCTGGATGAATCTCATACTACACCTTACTCTTTGCATCCAGGCACCACGAAGATGTATCAGGATGTGAGATCATTGTATTGGTGGCCAGGGATGAAGAGAGATGTAGTGGAATATGTGGCTAAGTGCTTGACTTGTCAACAGGTCAAGGCTGAGCATCAGAGGCCGGCAGGGTTATTGCAGCCTCTGGATATCCCAGAGTGGAAATTGGAGGACATCACAATGGATTTTGTGGTGGGCTTACCCAGGACAGTTGGCCAGCATGATTCTATTTGGGTGATAGTGGATCGCTACACCAAGTCAGCTCACTTTTTGTCAGTGAGAACTACTTATATAGTTGACCAGTATGCAGATCTTTATGTGAGAGATATCATGCGCCTCCATGGAGTGCCTAGGTCGATCATGTCAGATCGGGACCCTATTTTTACCTCCAAATTCTGGGGGAGTTTGCAGAGAGCCATGGGGACACAATTGAAGTTCAGTACTGCTTATCATCCTCAGACAGATGGGCAATCTAAGAGTACGATTAAGATATTAGAGGACATGCTGAGAGCATGTATGCTGAACTTTGGTGGATCTTGGAGTAAGTATCTACCTTTGATAGAGTTCTCCTACAATAACAGTTATCCGTTTACCATTGGAGTTGCACCTTTGAGATGTTGTATGGTAGGAAGTGCAGTTCTCCCATTCATTGGGATGAGACAGGTTAAAGGAGATACTTAGGTCCTGAGGCAGTTCAGAGGACCAGTGAGGCTATTGAGAAGATTAGAGCTAGACTGCTTACTTCTCAGAGTAGACAGAAGATCTATGTAGATCCCAAGCGCAGGAATGTGGAGTTCCAAGTGGGAGACTATGTCTTCCTTAGAGTCTCGCCATGGAAAGGGGTGAGAATGTTTGGGAAGAAGGGAAAGCTGAGTCCTAGATTTGTAGGTCCATTTGAGATCCTGGAGAGGATTGGTCAAGTGGCTTACAGATTGGCTTTGCCTCCGGCGTTGGCAGCCGTGCATAATGCATTTCATGTTTCAGCTCTTCGGAGGTATGTATCTAATGTGAGCCATATTTTGAGCTATGAAGATCTGGAGCTTGAGCCAGATCTCTCCTTTGAGGAACAGATACTCGACAGAAAAGACAAGGTCATCAGGAATAAGACTATACCTTTGGTTAAGGTATTGTGGAGGAACAACAAGGTCGAGGAAGCGACCTGGGATCTGGAGACAGATATGCAGAGTCAGTTTCCCGAGCTATTCAGGTAAATTTTGAGGACGAAATTTCTGTAAGGAGATGATAGTTGTAATGCCCCGAATTCTCCGATATGGTTTAATGGCAGGATTAGTGGGTCGGGAGGGTCATAATTGCTTAATTATGCCATTAAATGATAATATGCATGTTTATGTGAATTATATTATAATATGATGTTAAATGCATGCATGTGGGTCCGCATTATAATTATAGGGGTGTGATGGTAATTTGGCCCGTTGAGGGCCTAATTGTATATTTGTATGCAGGTCGGTGATATGTTGTTGAGACCACATTATAATGTGGGTTTGTTCGAGCTTTTCGGCATGAGATGATCTTGGAATATTGATTAGCGGTCTAGTCATAACAGGTTTAAGTTTGAGGCTCGGGATGAGTCTCGGGGTGTTTTTAATGATTAGAGCGTTACCGAAAGTTAAAGGGTAACGGGATATAAATTATTGATGTTTGTGATTATCGAGAATAGTGGGAATTGGAGAGCGTTAATTATGAGTTACGATATAGGTTGGAAAGGAAAATTTTGCCCTTGGAAGACTTTAGAAACCCTTAATTGACCTAGGGGTGTAATGGCCTTTTTACCCCTAGGATAGATATAAACCCTTTATGGCTGTGAAACAGAGGGAAAACAGAGCAAGTCTTGAAGCTTACCCGTACCTTCCTCCTCCTTCATCTTCTTTGTGATTTTTGAGCACTTGTTGAGGATTTAAGCTTGGGAAGTAGGCCTTGGGAGTTTGGGAGAGTGGTCTACCATTGAAGAGCATCGAAACCTGAGTTTGAGGTAAGTTTCTAGCCACTAGTTCCTTGGTTTGCTCTATTTTGGTTGTTAGTTTCAGCTTATGATTTTGTGGTGGATTGTTGGAATTGATGGAAGTTTTGGTTGGGGTTTAACTTGGGTTTTGATAAGGGTGTGGTATAGATCAAGTTTAGGGGTTGTATTGGATGTTTGAGTGGTGTTTGAGCTTGGTTTGAAAGGTTGGTTCCAAGGAAAATCGCAAGGGAGGAAAGACCAGGGTATTGGCTGAACTGAAGGTTGGGCCGCGACTCTTGAGGGGTGCTGATGGAGGCCGCCTCTATTTGAGGGGCGGGCCGCGGCATGGCCAAGGAGGGCCGCGGTCCTTAGTGGCATTTTGGCCAGAAATGAGTTTTTGGCTTGGGGATTCTAGCCTTAGGCCTCGAGATCGATCCTACTACCCGGTTTAGTAGTATTCGATGTCTTGGAGGCTAGGTTTTGGTTTGGGAGCCCTTTGTTATTCATTTTATTGATGGAATCCCATAATTGGTTATGACCAGGTAACCACTAAGGGGAAAAAGACCGGTCGTTCTTACATTAATTCTCGCTCGAACCAGAGGTAAGAAAACTGCACCCCATTTGTGACATGCATGGTTGTTCATGAAGCATGTTGATTGTGTAAATGTGGACATGGATTGATTATTGAATGCTTAGCAAATGTTGCTCACGTGTGCATGGTACTGACTAATTAGTCAGATTTGGCAAAGGTGTCAGTATCAACTGTGAAGCTGTGACTCATTAGTCAGGTTCGGCAGGGGTACTGGGCACTGGTCACACAATGCTGACTCTTAAGTCAGGACGGCCTTAGCGTGTTCAACGCAAGCCAATAAAGATTAGATCTAATTGATATATGCATTAGATGACTCAAAGAGCATTAATGCCAGACCGACCTCAAGTTCGATGAATACTATAAGCGCTTGTGTGACTTACCCATCAGTCACTCATCTGTTAAGTTAGAGACTTACCCATCAGTCTCTCATCTGTTTAAGGCTAGTAGCTAACCCAGTAGCCACTCTTTTGGTTAAGTTAGTGGTTTGTTTGTCAGTCACTCAGTATGGTTTTCTAGAACCTCAAGTGATATTCACTCATTTATTTAAGAGCTATAAGCTCTGTGTGATTATAATGATAATCATTTGATAATGTTTATATGCAATACTGTGCTTTCTTGCTGGGCTTTGGCTCATGGGTGCTATGTGGTGCAGGTAAAGGGAAAGAAAAACTCACCCTGTGACAGTCAGAATCCCGTGATCCGTAAGGGGAAAGACCGGGTAAGCTGTGCAATCCCACACCGCCTGGGGAAGGTCAAGTGTAATGATTCTAAGACTGTGTAGGTATGGGACTACACAGTTGAAGAGGGCTTAAATGGATTGATGGGTACTACCTATATCAGGAAGGTGCATCTTCTTTTCGGTAGCCCATCACTTGAGAACTCCATGATTAAGCGTGCTTGGCTTGGAGTAATCTAGGGATGGGTGACCTCCTGGGAAGTTTTCCCAGGAAGTGTGCGAGTGAGGACAAAGCACGCTGGAAAGACTTGTCTTGGTTTGTAGGGCTAGTCGTCATTCCAGAAAGCAGCCACAGTGATGTGGGGCGTCACACACCCAGCCTTGAGTGGAGAGCTTAGGTGGTGATGTGTACATATGCGGCCGCTTGACCACCACGGCCAAGGAGTTCTCAGAGGAACTAAGGGGTTTACCCTATTTTTTCCGCTTAGGTCGGCGGGTTTGTAAATTTGAAACAGTAGTGACCATTTTGTGTTACAAACAACTTGTAAATGTTTTGATGAGCACATGAACAGTTTATATATTTAATAAAATATATCCTTTCCTTTTTATTGATTTTTCCACCTTAGCCTGTTAATAACACTTAGAACACGTTTTTAACCAAAGGACTCGGGTAGCGGGTCAAATTTCCAGTTCACCGTAACTGTTCTGGGGTAACCAGGGCGTTACGTAAATGATTCCAAAGTTAATTACTAGTGTGTTAATTTAAAAAATTCATAAACTTGTAACCAGTTACATCATCCTACATAAAAACACGTTTCAAAAATCAAAACAAAACTAAACACAATTCACACTCATAATAATATTTCAGTAATTAATTACATTCGACGCCAAAATATTTTTTAATTAAAAAACTTGTAACCAGTTACATCACCCTATATAAAACACACATTTCAAAAATTGAAACAAAACAAAAGAAAATTCACACTCATAAGAAAATTTCAGTAATTAATTGTAATGCCCTAATCCCCAGGGATCGTTACGGTGTGCATTTAAATAGTGCTAAACTCGCTAACCGAGTCATTTGGCCATAATTGTGTAACTAAGTATGATTAGTGGTATAGGATTAAAAAAATTGGTTAAGATATAACGCTTCACTAAAACGTTTACCATATACATTGGGATCCCAAAAATATAATTGAAAGGTTAATTACAACAAAATATTTACAACCAGCCGCCCTAAGCGGCAAAATAGGGTTTAAACCTAGTTCCTCTTTCAACCCTCAGCCGTGGCGGTCCAACTTTCTTTTGCCTTTACCTACACCACATAGTACCCATGAGCCGAAGCCCAGCAAGAAAACTCAATATGCTTATGAACAACTAATAACATGTTTCTAAGTCTTAATAGGCATGCCTAGCAGTAATAACCCTACTCATGCATACAAGCAGGTACAAATAAATATTTGTGGAGTCCTGTGCTCTGAGTAGATGACTAATAAGTCTCTCTGAACAGTTGACTAATAAGTGACTCTCTAAATAGATGACTGATAAGTCTGTCTCGATTAGATGAATGATAAGTCAGTCATCTATCTTGGTTAGATGATTGATAAGTCTATCTCGGTCAGATGACTGATAAGTCTATCTCGATTAGATGACTGATAAGTCTATCTCGGTCAGATAATTGATAAGTCTATCTCGGTCAGATGACTGATAAGTCCATCTTGATTAGATGACTGATAAGTCTATCTTGGTTAGATGACTGATAAGTCTATTTCGGTAAGATTACTGATAAGTCTATCTCTGAGGTCCCATACCCTCCTAGCCATGTGACATGTAGGTCACCTTAGCCTTTCTAGTTCTGGCTCTAAATAACTAGCCTTTAGACTAGACAAGCACTTTTAGTTTTCATCGAACTTAAGGTCGGTCAAGCATTTCATGCTTATGATGAAAATGCTTATATCAATTAGATCTAATCTTTTCGGCTTGCGTTAAATACGCTAATACCGTTCTTGACTCATAAGCCAATACCATACGACGAATGCTCGGTACTACTGCCAAACTTGACTAGTAAGTCACAACTTCACAGTTAATACCGACACCATTGCTGATTCTGACTAATAAGTCAGTGCCATTCACAAGCAAGCAAGATTTTCTAAGCATTTGATATGCAATCAATGTCCACATTTAAACACTCAGCATGCCTCATTAATAACCATGCATGTCACATATGGGATGCAGTTTTCTTACCTCTGGTTCGAGCGAGAAATAACAATTGAATGACCCTTGAGAACGATCAATCCTTTAATCCCTTAGCGATCGCCTAGTCATAACCAAATATAACTTCCAATTAATGAAAATTAGCAATGAAAGGTTCTTGACCTAAACCTCACTTCTGGAACCCCAAATTGTACCCAAACAGTGAGTAGATTCGATCCCGAGCCTTAGGAATTGAAACCGTGAGCCAAAAACCCTAAAAAATGCCAAAAATATGCATTAGGAAAAACAGGGTAGCACTACAACGTTGCCCCCCTAGCGCCCCAGCGCTGCAACCAGGGCAGTCTGGCCCTGGATAGCGTTGTAGCGCCCTCCCTTGGGCGTTATAGCGCTAGGACCAGGCTGGAACAACCATGGTTCTTCTTCGTTCAAATTTTCCATTTCCAACCTGAAAAACATGATCCCAAACTCCATCCAAACCCCCAAATGAACCCAAATATCCACTCCACATGTCCTAGGCATCATAACCTAACCAAAGTTTGCTAAAAACCCCATTGAATTCTCAACTTTCAATTAAAAATCCCAACTGAAACTCAACAAGAAAAACAGAGCAAGAACCATAGTTTTAATGGCTAAAAGCTCACCTCAATCTTATAATCACACCCTCTTCAATGGTAGAACATAACCCTAGATCATCAAAGCTTGGTTCCCTAGCTTGGTTCCTCAAAAAGAGCTTCAAAATTCAAGAAGAAAAGATGAACGAATGAAGAGGAAGAAGTGCTCTGTTTTCTACAGCCTTCTAAACTTATAATGGCTGATATATATCATTTAGGGTTAAAAGACTAAAATACCCTCAGGTCATTTTAAATCCTCTTAAGGCCACCAAGGGTTAAACCATCATTTCCCACATATCTTGTTAATCATAATTAACGCCCTCAAATTCCCGTTATTCTCAATATCCTCAAATACTAATAAATCATATCCCATTACCCTTTAATTCCCGGTAATGTTCTAATCACCAAATTACCCCGAGACTCACCTCGAGCCCCGAAATTAACCCCGTTATGACTAGACTGATAACTTGCATTCAAAGGTCGTCTCATGCTGAATGGCTTGAACAAATCCACATTATAATGTGGTATTATTTATAATTCACCAACATGCATGAAAATATACAATTACGCCCTCAACGGGCCAGATTACCAAAGTGCCCTTATAATAAAATGTGGACCCATATGCATGCATTTATCATCCTATAATAATATAATTCACATAAACATGCATATAATCATTTATTGGCATAATAAATCAATTATGGCCCTCCCGCCTCCTAATCAAGGTCCTAAACCTTATTAGGAAATTTGGGTCATTACATTAATTACACTAAACACTGAAATATTCTTCAACTACACAAAAAATATTCCCCATTTAATTATCTTCAAATCATCTTTTACAACAACAAAGTATAAGTACTGCGTTTTAATTCTGAACTAAATATATTAGTGATAAAAAATAATTTAAAATAATCACATAATTGTAACCAGTTACCTCATCCTGTATAAACACAAATTGATACTCTTTTTAAAAAAGAAAAGATGATTATGAAGTATTACCGAAGAACAGGGACCAAGCTATATAGAGCGAGATGAAGAATAAGGACACCGTAAAAAAACTTCTTCAGAATTTAGTAACGTCAATTGTTGAAAAGCTGTGCAGTTGAGTTTCGTGATCGAATACCTTATGTCATTGGAACACACAGTAATTCCACTCCCACCAGTACACAACATGTAATGTCCAAAATTACCTAATAAGGCTTAGGGCCTTGATTAGGGGGAAAGAATAGCAATATATGGAATTATATGCTTATATGATAAATTTCTGTATGATTATATGATTATGTGGGTTATATGATAATATAACTAGTTATGCATGTTTAGGAATATTAAATATGCATGTGGGCCCGTTTCTTATTAGAAGGGCAATTTTCGTAATTTGGCTCTTTATGGGCATAATTATATCTATATATATATGTGTGAGAAACCACATTATTATGTGGGTTTATTTGGATTATTCGGCACGAGACGATCTTAGGGAGAAAGTTAGCGAGAAAGTCACAACGGCACCCAATACTCGACTCGGGGCGAGTCAAGGGGTATTTTGGGTATCTAGCTCAGTATTGGGTTATCAGGTAATGGGAATGAATAATTGATGATATTTTTGGAGTTAGTGAGATTAGGAGGGAATACCGGGGATTTTGACCATTTTGTCCTCCGGGACGTTTTTGGTACCCCGAGCCTCACGATTAGCTTAAGTAACTTAAGCCTTAAGGAAACAAAACACTCAGCCTTCTCTCTCACTCTCAACCGACTCTCTCTCTCTCTCCCTCATACTCTTCCATTTCTAAGAGGATTTCTTGAGAATTGTTGGCTAAAAGCTTGGGAATTGAAGGCCTAAACTTGGGGGATTGGATTTGTTGCAGCTAGAGAAATTAACTTCTAGTTGAGGTAAGCTTTAGATATTGTTTTCCATTGAAATTATGTTTAGCTTGGTTGTTCTTGAGGTTTTCTTGAGCTTTGTATCTCAAGTGTTGAATTGGGAGTTTCGATGAGTTTTTAATCAAGTTTTAGGTTGGCTTTTGCTATTATATTAAGCTGAATCTGTTCTGAGGATTTAATTGTTGTTCTAGGAATGATTTGGGTAGGTTTTGGTAAGTTTTTGGCTGGAGGAAAATAGAGGAAATCTGGGTTCGTAGGGTCAGGTCGCAACCCTGTTCTTGGGGCACCGCGACCCAACAGAACCCAGGGCCCTTGGGGGCTTCTGTTTGGGAGGCGCACCGCGACCCTCAAGGGCAGGTCGCGGCCCGTGTCCCATTCCCAGGAAGAAGGGGGCCTTTGACATGAGGGGTGCGCCGCGAACCTCAAGGGCAGGTCGCGGCTCGCCTGGGCTGTTTTGGCCACCGTGGGTTTTAAGAGACAGGGATTTATTCCTAAGGGCTCAGGATCGATCCTACTACCCGGTTTAGTAGAATTCGAGGTCCCGGAGGCTAGGACTCGATCTGAAAGCCTTTATTTTCTCATTATGGATGGAATCCTATATTATGGTTATGACTAGGTTATTGCTAGAGGGCTCAGAATCAGGATCGTGCTCGAGGGTTGTTCTTATTTTAGGCTATACTCGGACTTGAGGTAAGAAAACTGCACCCAATACGTGATATATGTGATTAGGGCTTGGCTCGACTGTTAATTATAATTATGAATAGGGATGGGTCCCTGAGAATGAACATGTTTAAGTATCGTTTCATTTGTTGATTAAACATACTTGAATATTTTGTACCTGATTAAGTATTATATGATTGTTCGCATGGTTTGCGAAGCTAGGGCTTGGCCCCGTTAAGGAGCATGGTCATTACTATGTTTGCAATTACTTGATGATGTTATATGATTAATATGTATGCATATCTGTATTGTATGAAGTATGCTTATTGTTTACCCAAAAATGGCTATTAATGACATGGCAAAGATTTCTCACACATGGATTGACACGTGGCGGAATTAAAGGGCAAAGGTGCTGTTCGGCTATCGACCAGAAGCACACCACATCGTCAGTCTTAATTTTTTATACGACCAGGCTGATCGTGAAGCCTGATTTATTTCCTTCTTAAGTTGTAATCTAATATTAACTGGATTTGAATATTTCTTCATAATTATCCTTGATACACGATTATTAAGGAAAGATAGGACACGTTAGCATGTGTAACCCTCCTTGAGCCTATAAATATGCATGAAATAGGTCAAGGAAAGGACTTTTGGAATTGATTAGCTTTTTCCTTAATATTGAGAGAGAAAGAGCTATAGTGATTGTTCATCATACTACTGTAATCCTTCCAAGGTTGGTGAAACTCAAAGAACCCCAGTTCTTTGATCACGACTTTGAAGTTCAATAACAACAATACACTAAGTGGACGTAGGTTGTTACCAATCATTGGGGCCGAACCACTATAATTCCTTGGTGTTTTTTTTTCCTTTCCATTAGATTATCTTTTCAAGTGTCGTTCCATATTTTTTCATATATTTGACTCCGTGTCGTTGGCTAATTCGAGAGTCAACATTCTGGTGCTTTCATTGAGAGATTGGGAAAGAACTGTGAAAGAATCTAATGGCGAAAACATCTAAGAAGACTGGACAGGCTGCTGACGCTGCACCATCCCAACCTCCTCCCCCAAATATGGACGATAATGAACTACATTTGGAGTTTGAGGAGGAGGAACTAGACTCCGAAACGCTGAGTGCAACGCTAGGAGTGTTGCAGGATGAGTTGGCCAATCTGAGGGCCAATCAGGAGAATGCTGCAGAGACAATAGCACTGCAGCAAAGAGAAATAGAACGACAGCGTCAGGAGCTAAGTGAGCGGCAGGCTGAGATGGATCTTCGGCAGAGGGATGCCATGGCCGCCCTTGAAGCAGCCATTCAACTGGCTAGGGGTCAAGCTGTATCAGCCAGAGCAGCCACCAAACGCACCACTTCAAAGAGGTCCTAATCCAAGCCCTCAAAGGCCGGAGCAGCCACCTATGGCTCAGGATGATGTCCCACCTAGGGATCCTGAGCAGCAGCCTCCCTCCTAGGTTGGTCGAGGCAATCCCCAGTGCCCGAGGCAGAATAGGGTCGGGCAACCGCCCCGCAGCCCTAGATGCCCAGGGGATGAAGAGCCAAATCTACAGAGCAGGGGACAACGTCCTTCTGCCAACAGAAGGGACACAGAGTCAGGATCTGCGGTCAAGGACCCCCCACGGCATAACAATGCACGGGGACCCAACGACCAGTGCAGGCCTCCTCCTGACGCTCGAGAGATGCCACCCCGAGGAGGAAATAGCGTGAACATCCGGCTGTGCGATAGTCAGCCACAATTCAGGGATGGCCATGGCTATAATGAAGATGAATCCGGCAGAGGGAACGCTGGTTGGAGAAACGAAGAAAGAGGTGGAGGCAGGAGCCCCCCACCTAGAGAGGACCGACCAGCTAGCAACAACACTGGGGGGTAGCCCAGGCAGTAGAACGTATTTAGTCGGCTGGGAGCCAGCGAGCAGAGACGATGTTCTGAGAGACGTACTTAACGACCGCCATGAAAGGCACGATGAGTATGTTCCCCTGGCACCAGTGGCCCCAGCAATCCCAGAAGTTGTTCAGGCTTTGATCGATGCCCTGAACCAGGCGGTGCAGTAGCTGGTCGGGGGGCGAACATCCCACATTGAGTATGATCGGAGGAGAGGCACCCCATTTTTATAGAGGATTGTTGTGGCTGAAACCCCCAGTAAATTAAAGATGCCAACATTGCCAAATTTTGACGGGTATGGAGACCCGGTATCTCATGTTAACAAGTTTGAGATACAAATGGATATACAAAAGGTGTCAGAAGATGCCCGCTGCCGCATCTTCCTTGCAACACTGTTTGACACTGCCTAGGAGTGGTTCATCAAGTTCCCTCCTGCCAGTATAGTATCAAGAGAAATGTTCCTAAAGGAGTTTTACGGACAGTTCTATGTGGGTCGCGTGCACCCCACTAAGGCCAACTAGCTGGTCGAAATACGCCAGAAAGAGGGAGAGCCCTTGAAGGAGTATGTTCAGCGCTTCATGCGAGCTGCAGCTGGAGCCAAGACTGTGTGCGATGAAGGTAAGATGATGGCCCTAACTGCTGGGGTCAGATGTCATTCACCCCTCTGGAGCAGCCTCATAAAGAATGGGGTAAAGAGCACGCAAGAGTTCTTAGATCGAGCTGATCGGTACATCAAGCTCGAAGACGCGATTTCCAACAAAGGAAAATCGCCAACAAAAAACAAGGCGCCCAAGGAAGAACCCGCCAAAGCCGCCAATGGGTCGGAAAAACCCAATGGCAACGGCAAAGGCAACGAGAATGGCAATGGTAGAAATGGTGGAAAGCGGGCGAACAATGAACCCTCGACCTCCAAGAGTAAGCGCCCTAAAGGAAATCGGTATGAACTGAGATTCACCAACTACACTGCCCTTGTCGAAAGCCGAGCTGAGGTCTACCAGGAGACTAGCTCAAGTGTGCCTTACAAACGACCCGCACCTATAAGGAAAGATATCTCCAAGAGAGATATAGCGAAGTTCTGTCATTTTCTCAACGACTACGAGCACGACACTAATGAATGCAACCAGTTGAAGGATGAGATTGAGTTCCTGATAAGGCATGGACATTTAAGAAGATATGTGCGAGCCGCAGGAGGTTCTCAGCTAGAGGCTCAAGGTGGCAACGAGCAGGCGCCTGCACGCCAATGACGCCACCTTTACAGCCAGCTCCTGTGGCAGGCACTTTACTCACCATCTGCGGAGACCCACATCTTGCAGGAAACAGTGGGAAGGAAAGGGAATGATACGCTCGAACCCTACGCCACGACCAAGACATCGAGATGATGAGTGTGGAAGATCGAGCACCAAAAAAGGCTCGTACAGAGGAGGAATTAATAACCTTCTCTGACGACGACGCCCAGCACGTGTGATTCCCACACTCCAATCCGTTGGTCGTGGACGTACAAATTGCCAATATGATGGTGAAAAGGGTGTTGGTCGACACAGGAAGTTCGGTTAACATCCTATACAAATCCTCGCTGGAAAGAATGAAGCTGCCCGTCAAAGACCTGGAGCCATGCAACCAAACCATTTATGCTTTTTCCGGTGAAGGGCTCGCCCCAACAGGGTTGATTAGGCTTCCAGTTACGGCGGGTACTGCGCCTGCTAATAGGAGATTACTCACTACTTTTATAGTAGTTGATTTTCCTTCAACATACAATGCTGTAATTGGGAGACCAATTTTTGTCGACCTACGAGCCGTCACCTCGCCATGAAATTCCCAACAGACGCAGGGATAGGTTGCGTATTGGGAAACCAGAGGAAGGCGAGGGAGTGCTACAACGCCTCGATCACAAGGCGAAGAAGGGTGTATCGAGAGACGCCACCAGAAAGGAGTTGCAAATGGCAACTGATGTTCGGGCCCACTCGGGTGATAATGTCACCAAATAGGGCGTTGCCCAAAGTGAGGATAAGGACTTAGATCCTCACTTTGGGGATTTTGAAGAAGAAGTGGGACCCATCGAGGACCTTGAAGAGGTCCAACTCGATGAAGAAAATCCGACCAGAGTTGTGAAAGTAGGTAAAATCTTAGAGACAACGACAAAACAAGCACTGGTGGAGTTTTTAAGGAGGAACTAGGAAGTCTTTGCCTGGTCGCACAAAGACATGGTCAGGATAGATCCTGCAGTCATCAGCCATGTCCTAAACATCGACAAGAGTTTCCCGCCGGTGCAACAAAAAAGAAGGCTGCTCGACAAAGATAAATCAAGGGCCTTAAAAGAAGAAGTCGAGAAGCTGAAGGAGAATGGGTTCATCAGGGTGGCATTTTATCCATCGTGGGTCTCTAATCCCATACTAGTGCCCAAGCCGTATGGCAAGTGGCGTACGTGCGTGGATTTTACAGACCTAAATAAAGCCTGCCCCAAAGATTGTTTCCCACTCCCAAGAATCGACCAGCTGGTCGATCCCACTACAAGACATGAGATTCTCACGTTCATGGATGCGTACTCCGGGTATAATCAAATTAGTATGCATCCCCCTGATGAGTATCATACCAGCTTTCGGACTGATACAGGGCTATACTATTACAAAGTGATGCCCTTCGGTTTGAAAAACGCTGCTGCGACTTACCAGCGATTCGTCAATCACAGGTTTAAGGAGTTGATCGGCACAAACATGGAGGTCTACGTTGACGACATGCTGGTCAAGTCGAAGAAAGCAGAATGGTATGTAAAGGATTTGCAGGAGTGCTTCAACGTCTTGAAAAAATATCAGACGAAGCTAAATTCTCCTTAAATGCTCTTTCGAAGTAGGATCAGGAAAGTTCTTGGGATTTATAGTTAACTCGAGAGGAATGGAAGCCAATCCCGAGAAAATAAAGCCCTGATTGACATGAAATCGCCAGCAAATATTAAGGATGTTCAAAGCTTAACCGGAAAAATTGCCGCTCTAAGAAGATTCATTTCAAAGTCAACAGATAAGTACGTCCCATTTTTTAGTCTACTAAGAGGCAATGAAAAGTTTGAATGGATGGAGGAGTGCGAACAGGCATTTCAAGCACTAAAAACACATATGGCGCAACCACCCATCCTGTCAAAGCCAGTTGATAAAGAAACTTCGTTCATCTACCTGGCGATCACGGAATACGCTGCTAGTGCCGTTTTAGTAAGGGAGGAAGAAGGCGTGCAGAAGGTTGTTTACTATGTAAGCAAAAGGATGATTGGAGCAGAACAACAATACCCGCCCATCGAGAGGCTAGCCTATTGCCTAGTTTTGGCCTCCAGGAAGTTGCGGCCTTACTTTCAAGCTCATTCAATTATGGTCTTGACCGACCAGACTCTTCGGTAAGTCTTGCAAAAACCAGAGGCTGCAGGTAGATTGTTAAAATGGGCAGTTGAACTCGGGCAGTTCGACATATCTTACTTACCGCGAGCAGCGATAAAAGGACAAGCCCTGGCTGACTTCATTGCAGAATTCACTGAACATACGAATGGTGAGCAGATTGAAGAGCCTAACGAGTCTGAATGTCAAATCCAAGCCCCACGTGGGAATTATTTACAAACGATTCTTCTAACGAGTGCCACGCTGGGGCAGGAGTGATATAGATAACGCCGAAGGGGCATCGATTTCACTGCGCAATCAGATTTGACTTCACTGCTTCTAACAATGAGGCTGAGTATGAAGCACTACTCGCTGGATGATGGTTAGCCAGTGTAACGACCCAACTATTCTAGACCTTGGACTATTAATAACTACTATACTTAATCATAAGAAAATGTACACATGAAAACATCATAACTTTATTAGATAAAGAAAAGGGTTGAATACATAAAAATGCGTTTAGGATATGGGATCCCATTGTTTTAAAAATAAAAACATAACATGATCTAACTAAATCAATTACAAGACTAAGTGCAGAAAAATACATAGAAATATGATTTAAAGACTTCATCCTCTAATTGAACGCTCAGTCCTTCGATTCCATCCAGCCTTAATACACATCCCCAAGCTGCCAAGAACCTTTCCCCGCCGCCAAAGCTATTTTCCTGCACATATAAACATAAAGGAATGAGCCTAATGCCCACCAAGGAAAATCTAACAACATAAATCATATACATAAAATTCATATCATATGCTAAAAACATGTCATAAACATATACCATAAGCGTATCATAAACATATGTCATATATACTATAATGGCCATTATACCACTTGGGGCTTGTTAACTAATCAAGTCATATGCCCATTAGATTTGTGGGGCTTGCTAGCTAAGCAAGTCATATGCCCATAAATTTATTGGGGCTTGTTAGCTATACAAGTCATATGCCCAAGTCTACCAACATACATACTATAACATTTCATAACACATAAATCATAAGATAACATATAACATATAAAATACTATCCTATTTTCCTTACCAAATAAACTGGGATATGAGAACAGGATTGGGACTTTGGAACACTCCTAAAAACCATCAAAGAAAGGTAAGTATACTAAAGAAAAATGAATGAAATGAACTAACTATACCATCGAAAAGATACTTACCAAGAACAAATCTTACGTTCAAGATCTTAGATTGCCTAACCAAAATAGAGAATATGAGTTAGGATTTTGAGTAGAAAAACTATAAGAATAACACAAAAAAGAACTAAAAGAAGGAATACCTCGAATGCTTCTCTAACCGAACTACACCTCGAACCGAAATATACTATGAACCTTACTTCCCGAGTGTTTATTAAGCTTATAAGGATAAAGCTTATAACCCCAACCCAAGTGTTTATCACTCTAAATTAACCTAGCATCTTGCAGACTCTGAACTTAGCTTGATAAATGAATAAACAACTGGGTACTAGGTCCTATTTATAGAGTTCAAGAATGAAAAGATCTTCATTTAACTTGAATAAAATAATGGCTTTTTAATTGAAAAATCTTTGAATAATCGTTCAGCAGAGGCTGAAGACTCGGTCAGGAAGATGCTGGACTTATCAATAGGTTAAAGATTAAAATGAGCTCGGTTTTAAAAACATTAAAAAATCATTCAAATGAGCCGATATATCTCCCCTAGTAGGCGATATATCGCCTGGGCTAATATGCCCGAGGCTCGTCGAGGTGGTCGTGCAAAGTTACGTGTTTTTCGTATCCTCATATGGCGATATATCGCCCCTAGTGCTGCGATATATCGGCATACGCTGAAATATTATACACGTAATTGCACTTTTTCTGCCTAATTTGAATTGAGTAAACAGCCTTGACTAAGTCCTCTAACGATTTCAATGCTGCTGGCAGACCTTAGGATATTCAAATATTACTCTTATTAAATTTATTCCTCAAAATACTTAATTATTCATCAAACATACATATGAAAAGTGTCATTTCCTTATTGGGTTTATCTAAACCTTATATTATAATAAATATCACCATCAATATCAGTCATATTAATCAAACCTTAGGTTAAAATTAATATTCTTAAACTATAGGTTAAACTTAGAAAATCTACAAGTGTTACTACGAGTGTCCAACTAAATCTTGGTCTGAACCAAAATCCACAGTCATAAAAATACTACAACTATTACTATTGCTACTACTATTGTAATGCCCCAGATTCCCTATTATGGTTGATGGCTGGATTAGTAGGCCGGGAGGGCCATAATTGTTTAATTATGCCATTAAATGTGTTTATGCATGTTTATGAGAATTATATTATAATATAATGTTAATTGTATGCATGTTGATTATATGTGCTGAGACCACATTATGATGTGGGTTCACTCGAGCTATTCGACATGAGACGATCGTAGAATATTGATTAGTGGTTTAGTCACAACAGGTTTAAGTGTCGGGACTTGGGTTGAGTCTCGGGGTGATTTTGATGATTAGAGCGTTACCGGGAGATAAAGGGTAACGGGTTGTGAATTATTGGCGTTTGAGATTATTGAGAATAGCGGGAATTGGAGAGCGTTAATTATGATTAACGAGTTAGGAGGGAAGTACCAAATATGCCCTTGGGAGCCTTTAGAAAGTATTAATTGACCTAGGGGTAAAATGGACATTTCATCCCTAGGATAGATATAACCTTTGTCAGCTGAAGAAAGTGGTGGAAAAACAGAGTATGCAAAAGAGTTCTCCCGTACCTTCTTCTCTTCACCTTTCTTTGTGATTTTTGAACCAATTTTGAGGATTCAAGCTTGGGAAGCAAGCCTTGGGAGTTTGGAAGTGTGTTCCACCATTGAAGACCATCATAAGCTGAGCTTTGGGTAAGTTTCTAACCATGGTTTTCTCTGGTTTGCTCTGTTCTGGTTTTAATTTGCAGCTGAGATTGCTAGGGTGAATTCATGGTTTTCTTGGGAGTTTTGGCTAGGGTTCCCATGCTTGAGATGTTTGGGGTATGTTAGGATGGTTTTTGGGATCATTTGGCATCAAGAATAGGATTTGGAAGCTTGGAAATCGAGTTAGAATCGAAGGAGTTGAATAAGGTCGGTTCAGGGGAGATTGGGTCTGGAGGTAGCGCTACAACGCCCACCTTAGGGCGCTATAGCGCTCCTCAGGAGGCTTTCTGGCACTTGGGTGGTTCTGAGTATAGCGCTGTGGCGCTAGGGGTTGAGCGCTGTAGCGCTACCCTGTTCCTTCTAAGTCCTGTTTTGAGTGTTTTTAAGGGTTTTTGACTTGGGGTTTCAATCCTTAAGGCCCAGGATCGAATCTACTCACCGTGTGGGCATGTATCGAGGTCCCGAGGGTGGTTCTTAGGTTAAGACCCTATAATTGTGGATTCTCATTAATGGAGGTTATAATTGGTTGTGATTAGGTAACCGCTAAGGAACTAAAAGATCGATCGTTCTCAGGGGTCGTCCTTATCATACTTCTCGCTCGAACCTGAGGTAATAAAACAGTGTATGAATACAGTTGCACCCTGTAAAGGTATATGACATGCATGGTTTGATATTGAGACTTGTTGGTCAATATATGTGGACACGGATTGCCCATTAAATGCTAATGAACGCTGATTACCTGTTTATGACACTGACTAGTCAGGGACCGACTCTAAAGTCTCACGCATTGGATTGCTCTACGGCATTAATGCGGGACCGAACCTAAGGTCGAAGAGCTTATAAGCGCTTGCCTGGTCTACGATCAGATGACTATAGCCAAGGTATATGACCCCAATGACCGTTAGTCACGTGGCTGAGGGACGTTGTCCATAGCTTCGACTCTAGAGTCGTGAGGAAGGTTATGTTGGTGACTAATCACCATACACCTATCCTGACCAAGCTTATGAAAGAATCACTTATCAGTTAAGCCCTGGTGACCCTATCGTCACATGGCTAGAGGGAGCGATGCTCATTGTTGTGACTTTTGGCTATTGTCACCTGTTTGTTGGACTGATAGTCCTGAATGGTTATTATGATCGTTGTTGATATTATATCATGTCTTATTGTGTTTTCTTGCTGGGCCTTGGCTCATGGGTGCTATGTGGTGCAAGTAAAGGGAAGGAAAAGCTTAACCAACCCTGAGTGGAGAGCTTGGGCGATGTCGTGTACATACAGGGCCGCTTGACCGCCACGGTCAAGGAGTTCTCAGAGGGACTAGGGGTTTACCCTATTTTTGCCGCTTAGGCCGGCGGGGATTGTAAATTTGAAACAATAGCGACTCTTTTGTATTATGAACTACTTGTAAACATTTTGAAAGGCTCATGAGCAGTTTGTTTACTTAATGAAATGTACCCTTTCCTTTTTACTGGTTTTCCACCTTAACCTAATAACAACACTTAGATCACGTTTTTAACCAAAGGACTCGGGTAGCGGGTCAAATTTCCGGTTCACCGATCACCGTAACTGTTCTGGGGTAACCAGGGTGTTACAACTATCTAACTAGCTAAGTAAAGTTCTTGACTCTACAATTGTCTCCTACTAAAAAGAATTTCGTCTTCGAAATTTACTTGCCAAATAATTATAGATACCGGCCTTGCATGTCCTCCTCCAACTCCCACGTTGCCTCTCGTTCATAACTATTACTCCATAGGACCTTGACTATAGGAATACTCTTGGACCATAATTGCTTCACCCCCTATCTAGGATGCTAATCGGTAGTTCCTTGTAACTTAAGTCTTTCTGGAGTGCTATCGTATCGTACTTAAGGACGTGAGATGGGTCTGACACATACTTGCGTTGCATCGAGATGTGGAACACGTTGTGACTATCTGCTAGTGCTGGCGGTAGGGCTAGTCTATACGCAACTGCACCCACTTTGTCCAATATCTCAAAAGGACCTATAAATTGGGGACTAAGCTTGCCTTTCTTCCCAAACCGCTTCACACCTTTCATAGGAGATATCTTCAAGAAGACTTGATCTCTGACTTTGAATTCCACATCGCGTCGCTTGGTATATGCGTAGCTTTTCTGATGGCTTTGAGTAGTAAGCATACGCTGTCTAATAAGCGCTACTGCTTCTTAAGCTTGTCTAACAGCTTCGGGACCTAGAAGCTGCCTTTCTCCTACCTCATCCCAGTGCAACGGTGATTGGTACCTCCTTCCATATAGCAACTCGTAAGGTGCCATCCCGATCATTGACTGGTAGCTATTGTTGTAAGAGAACTCTATCAGTGGTAAGTACTTATTCCATGATCCTCCGAAATCAAGTACACAAGCGTGTAGCATATACTCTAAAATCTGAATTGTACGCTCGGACTGCCCTTCTGTCTGAGGAGGAAAAGTTGTACTAAGACTTAACTTCGTACCCATTGCTTGCTGTAAACTTCCCCAAAATCTCGATGTAAACACCGATCCTCTATTCGACACCATTGTCTTGGGGATTCCATGCAACCGTACTATCTCTTGGACATAGATGTATGCATATTGATCTGCTGTGCAATAAGCCTACAGGCCGCTGATGTTCTGCTTTCACTTGCTGGCATACTAGACACTTGGACACAAACTCTGCTATGTCCTTCTTCATCCCTGACCACCAATAGATTGCCTTAACGTCATGAGTCATCTTGGTTGACTCTGGGTGAACTGAGTACGGGGTACTGTGCGCTTCTTTTAGAATCGTCTTCTTAATCCGTTGATCATTTGGTACGCATACCCGATCCCTATATCTCAATAAACCTTTAATAGATATTGAGAAATCTGTGGCCTTGCCTTCTCTGACTGCATCCACATGTGCTAATAGTGTGTCGTCATGTCCCTGACCAATCCGTATATCTTCTAGCAGATTCGACTGGATAGACAAGTTAGCCAGTTTGCCGACAACTACTTCTATTCCGACACTGATCAGTTCCTGTTGTAGCAGCTTTTCTATTCCTGCTAGCACTGCTAAACTTCCATAACTCTTCCTACTTAGAGCATCGGCAACTACGTTTGCCTTTCCCGGGTGGTATAGGATTTTGCAGTTGTAATCCTTCACTAACTCTAACCACCTTCGCTGCCTCATGTTGAGCTCCTTTTGAGTAAAGAAGTACTTTAAACTTTTGTGGTCCGTATAAATCTTGCACCATTCTCCGTAAAGATAATGGCGCTAGATTTTCAACGCAAAGACCACCGCTGCCAACTCCATATCATGCGTTGGATAGAGTTGCTCGTACTCCTTCAGCTGCCGTGAGGCGTAGGCTATCACCTTGTCATTCTACATCAGCACGCAACCCAACCCTTGCTTCAATGCATCACAGTAGACTATGAATTTATCGTTGGGTGTCGGTACACAGAGTACTGGTGCCGAGCAGAGCTTATCCTTAAGCAGCTGGAAACTTTCTTCGCATCTATCATTCCAGTTGAATCTTTGTTTTTTCCAGGTCAGGTTGGTGAGCAGAGTGGCTATCTTAGAAAAGCCCTCTACGAACCTCCTATAATAACCTGCTAACCCCAGAAAGCTTCTTACTTCAGATGCATTCTTTGGTCTTGGCCAATCCTTCACGGCCTCTACCTTTTATGGGTTTACTGCAACTCCGTCTTTTGATATAATGTGTCCGAGGAATGCCACTTGCGAAAGCCAAAACTCGCATTTCTTGAACTTGGCGTAGAGTTGATGCTCCTTCAGTCGTGACAAAATCAACCTCAAATGTTTCTCGTGCTCTACTTCATCCTTAGAGTATACTAAGATGTCGTCGATGAACACTACGATGAATTTTTCTAAGTAGTCATTGAAGACCCTATTCATCAAGTCCATAAACGCGGCTAGTGCGTTGGTAAGACCAAAAGACATCACTAAGAACTCGTAATGTCCATAACGAGTTCTAAAGGCTGTGTTAGGAATATCTTCTCCCCTTACCTTGAGCTGATGATACTCGGACCGTAAATCAATCTTTGAAAATATAGTCGCGCTTCGGAGTTGATCAAACAAGTCGTCGATCCGGGGTAGCGGGTACTTATTCTTAATCGTTACCTTGTTCAGTTCGCGGTAGTCTATGCACATCCGCATACTTCCATCCTTTTTCTTCACAAATAGCACCGATGCTCCCCATGGTCAATGGCTTGGCCTAATAAATCCCAAGTCTAGGAGTTCTTGTAGCTACGTCTTTAACTCCTTGAGTTCTGTAGGTGCCATCTGATACGGTGCCTTGGAGATAGGCTCGGTGCCCAGTACTAATTCTATCGTGAAGTCAATTTCCCGAGTCGGAGGCAATCCTGGCAAGTCATCGGGAAATACCTCTGGGAATTCTCGTACTATGCGGACGTCTCCAACCTTGAGTGGTGTTTCCTTTACCACATCTGTAATGCTGGCTAAGAATGCTTGACACCCTTTTTACATCATCCTTTGAGCTTTGAGAGATGATACTAACGGGATGCGTAATCCTGAAGCTTGTCCCATGAAGCATAGTTTCTGCCTGTCAGGAGTCTCTAACATCACCTTCTTGCGTTTGCAGTTGATGGTTGCGCCATGCCGTGCTAGCCAGTCCATGCCTAGTGTCACGTCAAAGTCCTTGATCACCAGTTCTATCAGGTCTCCTTCTAGTTCTACGTCCTCAATCTTGATCGGTACACCTCGTACTATCCGTAATGATAGAACTACTTTGCTCGAAGGCAACTCGGTTACAAACCTAGTTCTAAATCTTTCACAAGGTTTGTCTAGTTTTTCTATCATTCCTAACGAGATATACGAATGAGTGGCTCCTGAATCAAATAATACTAAACATATATTACTGAGGATAAAAACCTGATCTGTGACCACCTTATTGCTAGCATCAGCCTCTCCTTGGGTTAAGGCAGAAACCATCTTGTCGTCTTTCTTCCCTTTTGGCTTGCGCTGAGGACAATCTCTTTTCCGGTGTCCTTCCTGACCACAGTTATAACATTCCTTGGTGTTCGCGCGGCATTCACCAGGATGTTTCTTCTAAAATTTAGAACATGGCGGGTATTCCACATAACCCGGCCTATTTCCCCCATACGTAGATGGCACCATACGTTGAGAGTATCTGACGCACCAGATGGCCGATACGTGGATGGCACCATACGTAGAGTATCTGACGCAAGACGTGTTACCAACGGACAGAAACAGAGCTAGGACCCATTAGTGGCAGGCTAGTAGGTATATCTTGGTCGATGGAATCTTGTACCGAATGAGATACTCAATGCCACTCCTCAGATGTATTACAAAGGAGAAAGCCAAAGAATTGATGAAAGAGGTGCATGAAGGTTTTTGTGGAGACCACACTAGGGGGCAGAGTTTGTCAAAAAAGATCCTAAGGCAAGGATTCTTCTGGCCCACAATGAATGAAGACTCGATGGAATTCATGCGGAAATGTGACAAATGCCATAGATTCTCCAAAATCCCACGAACAGCCCCAAATGAGCTTAAACAGATGCAAAGCCCATGGTCGTTTGCAGTTTGGGGTATTGACCTAATCGAATCATTGCCCACGGGAAAAGGCAGTGTCAAATATGCTGTGGTTGTCGTCGACTACTTCACCAAGTGGGCCGAAGCTAAGTTGCTTGCAACCATAACGACCAAGAAAGTGCTAGATTTCATGATCAAAAACATCATTTGTCACTGTGGATTTCCAAGGAAGATCATCTCGGATAACAGCACCCAGTTTGACATTGATTTATTCATGGACTTCTGCGAGCGACATGGTATTATTAAGAGCTTCTCTTCAGTCGTTCATCGCCAAGCAAATGGATTAGTTGAAGCAGTCAACAAAACGCTGAAGGATACACTGAAGAAAATATTAGAATAAGCTAAAGGGGCGTGGCCAGAACAATTGCCTGAAGTACTTTGGTTGTACAGAACTTCCCACCGAACAGCAACAGGTCATACTCCATTCTCTTTAGCTTATGGATATGAAGTTATGTTGCTTGTTGAATTAGATCCACTTTCGCATCACAGAATAACGTACGACGAAGGCTTAAACAACCAGCTATTGATGGAATCCCTCAATTTGATTGATGAGAAACGGGAGCAAGCCCAACTCCGAGTAGCTGCGTACCAGCAAAAGGTCGCCCGATATTTCAACTCTAAAGTGCGAGAAAGAAAGTTCAGCGTTGGAGATCTTGTACTCCGAAGAGTTTTTCTAAACACCTGCGACCAAGATGCTGGAGTACTCGGACCTAATAGGGAAGGGCCATACCAGATTGAAGAAGTCCTTCACCCAGGCACCTATAAACTTACTCTCTTAAACGGAGATCTCGTTCCTCGCTATTGGAATGGAGAACACCTGCGCAAGTACTATCAATAAACAATTCTTCTTAAAGAATTGGCTTATATTAATTTTACTTTTTACAAGTTTTGAAAAAGGGTTGGTCATTTTATGTGACCGATCGCTTATAAGTGTAAGATCTTATTGATCACTCGTACAGACATGTTTCGTCCATTTATTAAGATAAATATAAGGAACTGTGCGCAACCAGTCATTTCTTGCCAATTATTGTATTTATTACAAGTATTTGCTCATTACCTGTGTTGTTTTGCTGTATTACGATCTGAATTATTTTGCTCCGAGCAGCATTATTCAAACAGGTTTTGGTCAAGGCAAGTGACCAAGGACCTAAAGCTCCTCGATCACTTGGGGGGCATATAAGGTACAAGTAAGCAAATCATATCATTAAAAGGTATGTAAATACATGAGCAAAATAAGTGAAAGCATGCTAGGGTACTTAGTGTATTTTTCAAAATTTTGTATTTTGTTAAATCAAACCAAAGTGCTATGCTAAGTTTGGTCATGCGAACAGGTATTATAATAAAATTAAAATGTGTTATAATATCACAAACGAATTACTTTACACAGCGAGCGGTACTGCTCGGATGTAATTGTCTGATTAAAAGGAAAATAGATGCCCACGTAGCAATAAAAAATTAATGTCTTTACATCACGACCCGTAGGTTGTGTAATCAAAAGATTGAAAGATAAAAAAGGAAAAAGACTAAGAAGCTGGAGGGTCCTGAGGAACGTCGTGGTCGACAGCTGCGCCAGCTTCGTTGTCTGCACAGTCTATCCCTGCTATCAAAGAGATCTGTGGGGAAGCAGGAACCTTAGCCCTCTCTTCTTCCTCCAGGGGAATGGCACATTGAGACATTAAAGTCTGCCTCAGGCGTATTGAGAGATAGTTGAAGTTATCCTCCTGGTTGTGCTTCCAATACTCGTAGAAGCAAAGATGAGTGGCTTCCTTGTACTTCTCCAAATTCCTGACCTCGAGCTCCTCAAGCTCCTTCACGCGCTTTTCAAGCTCCTCCATCTCATGCCTGCTCGCAATCAAATCAAGTTCGAGCTGTTCACATTGCTGGTAGTTGAGTTTGGCGCTTTCTTTGAATGTTTCTTTGTTTTCCTTGGATTTCTTCAAGGCGTCCCGAACCTCCAGCAGTCCTCGGTCAAAGTGGCCTTTTGCTCGAGCAGTTCCTCTTTTTGCTTAGATAACTCCGTACTCTTCTCAAGAAACTCGCTCTTCTGCTTAGTTAGCTCATTATTCTTCTTAAGCAAATCAGCATTTTTCCCTTTAAGAGCTTTCTTCGCCTCAACAAGCCTGGTGTCGAAATTTTTGGCCCAAGACACCATCGCCCCTGCACGTCGCCAGCCAGCAATCATGGTCAATAGTCCCTGCAGACAGGTGGAAAGGGTAAGGCGATGGGAGAAAATAAAAAGAAAATCATTTAGCATCAAGAAGTAACTTACGCTAACTATCTCATTCAGCCCTCGGTTAAGTATTTGATTATTCTCCATGGAAATGGTTTCGTTAACAGCCTCTAGACTGCATTTGTACTTGGAGAGCTTGTATATCCTCTCCCTGGCTGAGCTGACCACGATGCTGGACAGGGTGCCTTCGGGCTAATTGCCCTATGTTTGGCTGATAGGGACCTGAGGAGTAGGGTGCTGGTCGACGGGTGTTGTAGGAGTGGAATGTTGGTCGACTGGAGGAGTCAAGTCTGGCTGCTCGAGTGGCGATGGAGGTGGAGTGTTCTTCTTCGAAGGGACAATGGTTTGAGAGTCCTCAGTTCGGGCCTTCTTCGAGGAAGTTTTACTGCTCTCCCCTCGAGACCTCTTGCTGTCCTTCTTCTTGCCAGAAGATGCAACGGTAACCTTTTAATGCTCAAACACGTCTTCAGATGACATATCTGCACAAAAGGAAACAACACGAGCAGTGAGACATGATATATAGACAGAGCTAAAAATGAAAGTGAAGAGATTATAAGTAAAGTACCCGTGCTACAACTACTGGTCGCTACATTACTTACTGAGCTACTTACTGCCTTGAAGAAATCTGAACTTAAGATTGGAGTATACTTAAAGTTGACGTCCCCGTCAAATAGGTGACAGGGAATTGGCAAACTATCTATGAGCGAAAGATCAGTACCGTTCCCTTCTGAAGATTCGTTGATGGGAGCGGGGGGTTCAGTGGCCTTCTTTTTTCCTTTTCCCTTCGGGGCGAGGGTAGCAGCAGCCCGCGAAGGTTCCCTGATTGTTACTCTAGTGGCCCTCCTCAAAAGGGGTTGTTCAACGTCTGGGTGCTGCTCGGGAACCTCTCCGCCAGTAGCACTCCCCGCTGTTGACTCCCTCACATCCAGATGAGGGGCCAAAAGCTCGACCAACCTAAGGTTAGCCTCTGTGACCAGATGCTTGACGCTTTTGTCCACGTCAGTCATACTGGCCAAGAGGGCTGATCTTAACTCCATGTCTGGGGTGGGGTCTGGTCGTAACCATGGGCCTGAAAGGCCCCTAAAAATCTAAGAAAGTGTTGAGGAAAAATTAAAGAAAGATTAGCGACCAATGGAACAAAGACGTTACCTCCTTGAGTGAAGGCCAGGTTGTTCGCGACCATGTCACTCGTGAGGAAATCCTCCTGATACTACCTCCCCACGTTCGATATGTGAGTGGTGTCGGACAGGAAAGTGCGCCCTGTTTCCTGATGACAAAAGTGAAAAAACCCCATACTTTCTTGGTTGGGGTTAGACTTGAGGTCTAACAGATAATTGACCTCATGAGGTGATGGCACAGGCCATTTTTTGTGGCTATAAAAGATATAGAGTGCTGCAAGCAGTCTATACCCATTGGGAGTTATTTGGAAAGGGTCAGCCCCGAAGTATTTGGCCACCCCTTGGAAGAATGGATGAAGAGGCAAGGTAGCCCCTGCCTCAATATGGTATCTTGACCGGGCGTTGAAAACGCCTCCGGGCAAGTTCGCCCATTGGTCTTGATTGGGTCAAACTAATGTCACCCCTGGGAGTCCATATTTTCTAATGTAGTTGGCGATCATCTTGATCGTCACCCGACTTTCAGGTACAACATACCATTCAACATCTAGTTGAATGGAATTTCGGGGCTAGGCATGAGTTTAGATATTGGGGTCAGGAATATTTTCTGCTCGACCACTGGTCGAGGGATCTTCAGCCCGAGGAGCAGGCTGATTTGAGGGATTGGGAGTTTTCTTTTTCTGGGCTTTAGTTTTTGCTTGACCCATATTTTGAATGGGGGTCAAAGGAGTGTTAAAAGTGGCACGAGAAAAAGGGAATTTTAGGTATAAGCAACGATGGTTGCTCGTCGTCCTCAAGTAGCTGAGCTAGTAAGTCATCGTCGATGGGTCTTTCACATCCCCACGGATCTTGCATGAAAAGTTGCGAATAGAGAAAGGGGGAGGTAAGACGTAATGCTTAAAAGCTTGTGTTGAGAGTTGGAATAACGTTGCTCGCGTATAAAAATTACGTTTTTATACGGCTAGCAGCATTCTAACAAAAACGCTAAGTTCTATACGAGCAGTTTGAAAAATAGATTGAAAAGCAGAAGTAAAAAGTTTTTAGGAAAAAACTTTTTCAACTCCGAAGGGGCGGGAAAAACCCAGTTTTTCAACTAGCTTAAAAATCGAATTTTTACTTCGATTTTACGCCCTAAATCTACAATCTCGACTACCAAACTGGCTCCTAACTCCTACGAAACAATATTTCACTACCCTATCAATCATCTGTCAACATGCAAACAATCCCCATACATTTTCAGCCAAGAACACGAAAGGGTTCATAAATGAAAGCAAGTATAAGGCAGTTTCGTGTGGTAACTCAAAAGACAAGAAAGTTCGTGAAGTTGTTATTTCATAACTTTTGTCAGCTAGCCCGCTATGGGTGTGCGCTCTTTTTCGAGACTTTGTAATATCATTATCATTACTATTTTTCTTTTGTAAATCTTGTCATGTCCTCAAGACTCCCTTTTTTTTTATGTACATATACATGTGTGGTTATTTATCTCTTATTTCACTGCATTTGAGGCCTTTTTGAGCCTGTATGATGGGATTCGGCGGGTTTTCCTCTTTTATTTACCAGGCTGGAGGTCCTTCGGAGCCCATGTGGAAGGGTTCAATGGGACCTCTTTTGGTGCCTCTCGATTACTTATATAAGGATATTTTGGCCCCTTGGGTCCTAGCTATCCTTTTATATATTCTTGCGCGCGCTTATTATTTTTTGCGAGAAGCGTCCTTCTCGTCGTTATTCATAGTACTATTTTTGCAAGGGTCTCTTTTAGGACCATTTTAGGCTAGACGGCTTGGTGGTCGCTCTAGACTTATTATTGTTGTTACTATACTTTTTTTTTTTTGTAAGTCCCTTTGGCCTCCTTGATGTTCACAAGGGTAGCTAATCCTTGTGAACCCAAGGGATGCCTTGCAAGGTCCTCTCCCTGTTTTCTATATATAAGGACTTCGCCTAAGGCCCCGATATCAGGGGTCCTTCTGGGACCTCCCATTAAAGGGTCTTTTTTAGGGTCATGGTCCCTTTCTGGGTCCTCCTGATGGAGGGCCCTTTTTAGGATCCTCCTGGTGAATAGGGTCCTTTTTAGGATCCTAGTGCCAGGGGTCCTTCTTTGGATTCTCCTGTTTGTTGAATGCTTTATCTTCACGGGCCACTATTGCCCCCCAAGTGTCTGGTGAAATTTACTTGAGCAGGCACTTTGATTGATGCCCACATAAAGTAGAAAAAATAGCGTGCGAAAATGTGACCAGTTTCATTCATAGAATTCAAGTTACAATGATACATATAAGAACTTACACCTACTTGGGATGTTATCTAAGTAACATCTTTGACTTTTGCCAACCGAAATAAGATAAGATGCAACAATTTGAAAGCCTGTCCTTCTAGCACTGGGTGTGGGCGCCTCACTGGTAGTATTTCCTAAGGTGCTCCGCATTCAATGTCGAGGTATGACAGTGTCGTCCATGCGCTCATGTTTAACGCCCAAAATGTGACAACCACTAAGCGATGGTTATAGTATAATCGGGCGGTCGATCCACAAGGAGGTAACCTAAAATCAAAAGGTTAGTAGGAAGTAGCACAAAAAGTTAGTAACAAGAAGTAAATAAAATTGTAAATGGAAATATGTTTGAGATTTTGGTATTGTATTTTGATAAAGTGATGAAATGAGATAAGTGAAATAAAGGTAAGATGTAATCAAGAGTTTGAGAAAATGAAAGGTTTCAAGAATCATCCATATGCTTGTTTAGTTACTTGGTTACTTGATTTACAAAAATACACAAGTAAATAGTTCACATCCCAACATTTACTTGGAAAATCTAACATTAAAGTCCATAGTTTTTCTAACAAAAGTTCATTTGAGTTATAAAGTTCTTTACTTTAAAAGCACAATGTTAATCTTATGAAAAATCTAAAAATGACAAAATACCCAAGGGCAATAATGCAATAGAAGATTAGACATAAAATTATGTATCAATATTACTTTTACTAATTAGAAGCACATAGAAAGAGCATGACTAATCCTATATACTATTAGCATAAGTAAATAAAGATAACAAAATAAAGATAGAGATGAAAGAACATAAATAACTCAAATATATTGCATTAAGAACATAGTAAATCAAAGTAGCAAAATAACATCACTTGCATATGGAATCATCCCTAACCTTCCTAGGAAGATTAGGCCATTATGCTCATGATTATCACAAAATTCTAAGAAGAAAATATGAGAAGAGAGTGAGTGGAAATTTTGCTATAGTTTCTCTACTCTAAAAATTACATACCAAATGTGAAGAAAGTGTCCCTATTTATAGATGGGGAAAATAACTAAAAAGAAATTAAACAACAAAATGGGGTTTACAAAATAAATCTGAAATATTAATAATAAAATATGATTTTGAAAAATAAAATCTTATTTGTTGACTGCGTTTTTAGCCAACGACATGAGAACGTCAAATACGACAAGCCTTCAAGAGAAATAAAAACGACACAGACGGTTTGAACAAGAAAAGAAAATAACACATGAGATTTTTATAGTGGTTCAGCCCCGATTGTCGGTAATAGCCTAATCCACTTAAAGTTATGATTTATTGATCTATACCCAAGATCAGATGGACTGAGCCAATTGAGTTTCTTCAGTACAGATTGTGAAAATACAAGAGTTCTCTCAAATATCAGCACTTTCTCTCTCTAGAATACACAGACCCAATTTTCTCTCTCTAGAAAGAAGAAGCAGAAGAAGCCCCTCTCTCATCCCATAAGCTCTCTATTTATAGGCCTGGGATCCTCAACTGATATCCCCTTACGATAGGGATATTTTATTATTCATCTTATATTTATATTACAAAGAAACATTCAAAATTCGAAATGTAACAAACCCCCCATTTGTGGGAAGAATGAGAGATTCCCGCGTATGTTGTTGAAGCTGTCTCTGGGAATCTTCACTTAGTCTCCTCTAGCAAGTTGATCCACCTCCTACTGACCACCCATGCAAGTGTTGGTCGAACGTGCATGGTGGTAGGACTTGTGCATGGTGGACATGCACTTCTTTCCTCTAACATGGCACTCTCCTCTAGCATGCCATGTTTCTCCTCGGACCAAATCCTTGGGGTCTCCTTGGACCAAGGTGGTAGGACATGCACTTCTCTCCTCTAACATGGTACTCTCCTCTAGTATGCCATGTTTCTTCTCGAACCAACCTTCTTGGCATCTCACCCCGGATAGGTCCGAGGCAACCTCCTTGGCATCTCACCCCGGATAGGTCCGAGGCAACCTCCTAGGCTCTCACCCCGGATAGGTCCGAAGCAACCTCCTTGGCATCTCACCCTTGGGGTCTCCTAGGATCACTCTGTTGGGGTCTCCTAGGACCACATCCTCCTTGGGGTCTCCTAGGACTACTTTCTTGAGTTCTCCTCGATGCAACCTTCTTAGCTCTCCTAGGATCACTCTCTTGGCTCTCCTAGGATGCACTCCCCTTAGCTCTCCTAGGATGCATTCTCCTTAGCCTCCTAGGATGCACTCTCCTTAGCTCTCCTAGGATGCATTCTCCTTAGCCTCCTAGGACCAAGGTGCACTTGGCTTGGTTATGACATCTTTGAAGCAGTCCAAATTCTTCGTCAGTCTACCGGGTCACTTTATCACAACTCTGAGGAGTCAATGTATTTATTGACTATTAACGTGTCTTTTACTGACCATGCACGGCTACTTGTCACATTTATTGCCACGTCCTTGATTTCCAATTTTTGGGTATAACATTATTATTAATATTACCCTAGCTATTTTTGTGTATAGTCAAAATGCTCTTTTTCTAAAATACCACAAAAAGGATAAGTTTTAAGCTCAAAATAGGAGGTCCAAGGCCCAAAGAGCACACAAAATGGGCTGGTGGCAGCTGGTCCATTGACCAGCCGCAACCAATCACAGGCGGACACCTGGCGGCTGGCTGTGCATGTGGACAAAAGAATGGCAGCTGGGTCTCTTGGGCATCACTTGACCTTTGGGCGTTGGGAGCAAGGCTTGAGGATGTTTGGCTTTGCATGTGGGGAAGCTTCAGGGGCGTGAGAGTGTGAAGGGTTGCTACTGGACAGGTGTGGCAGGCGGTCGGCTCGGCTCAGCTCGATGGCGGCGTGGCTCGGCTTGGCTCGACTCAGCTGTGGGCTTGGGGCGTTGGGCTGAGGAATGATGAAGTCTTGGGCCAAATTCAGAGCAATAATTCTTCAAGAATGCCATTTCTTTCCCCTTTGTTTTCAGATTTAATTGTTTTCTTTTTTTTTTTCATTTCGAAGTGCCAAAATACAACTTTAATTCCTACAAAATAACAATAAATTAAATCATAATCAAATATTTTCATTTATAAAATAAATCAAATTAATTCCATGAAAATATTAATTAAAACTTAATTTATTTTGACTATTAAAATCAATAAATGTGTATTTTTCCACCACTAATCACAACCCCCAACCAGCTTATTGCTAGTCCCTAGCAATTCAAGCGAAAAAGAAAATTGTCAAGTTAAATAATCAAGTCAAACCAAGCAAAAATCATCCAAGCATTTTCAAATTATCAGCAAGAAGTCAGAGATTACTATCTAAGCTACTATAGTTGCGATTTCAAAGTTGTGTGTGTGTGCACCAAACCATATTCTTTTTATCACAAGTCATAACACAGATAGTATCGAAAAATCTCAAAAGTATAAAGATCTCAACTCCAAATTCCTCACGGGCATTGAAAGTTTTTTTATGGGAGGGATCACACTCTTGGAGTTGGAAATGTAACAGTTTACGCTCAATTGAGAAAAGATAAACTTTTTAGGACAAGCAATTTGAACAAATATTGATCACAAGATAGGCAAATCAACTTATTGGAATTCAAATGACAAACAACCTTTGGGATTGACATGAGAAAACTCCAAGAACAAAATGACAACTAATTAGAAATGATAAATAAGACAATGAACTAAAATGATAATTAATTTTGTTTTTTTAATACAATTACACAAAATAATAGAAAGAAGTGTTGCTCTTGTTCTCTTTTTTTTTTATCTATTTTTTTCTTTTTCTTTTGTTTTTTAATATATTTTTTTAATTTCTTCTTTTTTTTTTTCTTTTGACAAGAGACAACACAAAAATAAAAAGAAAATTACAAATACAATAAATAGAACACAAATTTATTACAAAGACTTTTCTTAAGTGAAAAATATCCCTCTAGTTAATGTCATATTTTAAATTCCAAAAATGTGACTTTACCAACTCAAATGATCAATAAAAGTTCAAAAAGTTGTTTTCTCAACTCTCACAACTCACCAAGAAATGAAAAACTTTAAACTTGAAATTTCTCTCAACTATTTGTGTTAACAACCAATTTATTTATCATATGTTTGGAAAGTGCGCAAAGGAACTCTGAAAATCACTTCTTAATAGCTAAACATAGTAAGAACTGACTCAAACCAACAAATTATACTCATGCTTGGATAATTTTGAGAAAATTTGACTTAAAAATTCAACAAGACAATAATGTTTTCCAAATGAATGCTAATGACGTAACAATAAGATTTTCCAAATGAAAGCCAATGCATGCTCACCACCCCAACCAAAAATCAGACAGTGTCCTCAATGTCAAAATGAATAAGCAATGAAAAAGATAAGGTAAGAGAACACCTGGATGATGACCATGTTCATAGGGCGAGAGCGAAAATAGCCTGGTAACAAAACCCCAAAACAAAATACAAAAAAGAAAAGCATACAAAAATAAAAGAAAGACAGAAAAATAAAGATAATGAAAAAAAAAAAAAAAAAACAACAACAACAAACCATTGAGAACTTCAGAATGTATAAATTGGGTCCTTAAGAAGGACCTCCTCAACACGACTCACACTCTCAATGTAATGCTTCAGTCTCTGGCCATTGACTCGAAAAATTCTCCCATCGGTTGGGTCCTCGACCTCTACCGAACCGTTGGGAAATACTTGCTTCACTACAAATGGACCACACATGGTTGCCACACTCACCCTCATGTATCTCATGCAATACTTTCAACGCCTCCTCCCCTTCCACACATCACAGGAGTGGCATCGAGAACCCTCTCTTGTATAGAACCCCTTCTACCAAGGTGTACCTAGTGGCCTTGTACACCAACCTCCGAGACTCTTTTTTGTCCGCGGGCAAGGTTCCTTCCTCCAGGTATCTCTTAATCGTTTCAGTCCACGACTACTTTGGGGCGCTAACCATGTGCACGTCCGTGCTGACGATGCTGGGCCTAGTTAAGTATTCCACAGGTATCGACTCCAGAATATCCCCATCCTTGGTGGAAGCCAGCTTTGTGAGGGCATCGGCATGGGTTTTCCTCTCTCTTGGGATTTGCTCTATGCTGTATTCCGCCAATCATCCCAAATAGCCCTTAACCCTCTCCAAGTACGCGGCCATCTTTGGTCCTCTTGCCTAATACTCACCTTTCACCTGGTACACCACCAATTGTGAGTCACTAAAAATAAGTAGGCGTGTCTCCTTTAGCTTCAGGGCTAACCGCAATCCTGGCAAGAGTGCTTCGTACTCCGCCTCGTTGTTGGAGGCCTCAAACCCAAACCGGATCGCACAATAAATCTTGTGTCCTTCGGGCCCCGTCATCATGATACCAGCTCCAGATCCTCCTTCATTGGACTCCCCGTCCACATGCAGGCTCCATTGCTCTAGGCCCCCTTGCTCATTTTCCATGACTATCCGCCCCCCTTCCTCACTTCTTCCTTCACTCGGCTGATTGGTGAACTTTACTATGAAGTCTGTCAGCACTTGCCCATTGATGGAAACTCTCGGGGTATAAACAATATCGAATTGGATCAACTCAATCGACAACTTCATCAGCCTTCCTAAGGTCTCAGGTTTATGCAGGACCTGTCTCAAAGGGCTATCAGTGAGAACTTCGATTGCATGAGCATGAAAGTAGGGTCTCAGCTTCCTCGAAGCCACAATTAATGCATATGCCAACTTTTCGATTTCAGGGTACCAGTTCTCCGCATCCACCAACCGTTTGCTGATATAATAGACGAGTCGTTGATCCTTCTTCTCCCTTCTAACCAAGGCCGCGCTTATGGCATGCTCAGACACTGCCAAGTATAAGTATAGCTTTTCCCCTTTTTCACGTTTTGCCAAAAAGGGTGGCTTCCCCAAGTGCTCCTTCAACTTAATAAATGCCTCTTCACATTTCTCACCCCAAGCGAAATTTTTGCCCCCTGTTAGGACGTCAAAGAAGGGGAGGCACTTATCAGTTAACCTCGAAATGAATCTATTAAGGGCAGCCACCCTTCCCGTCAGACATTGCACTTCCTTCTTGCTCTTTGGCGGGCTCATTTCTAGCAGGGCCTTTATCTTATCAGGATTGGCCTCGATGCCTCTGGAGTTTACCATGAAACCCAAGAATTTTCCTGAGGATACACCGAAGGTGCACTTGACAGGATTCAACTTCATTCGATACTTCCTAAGTGTGTCAAACATCTCACCAAGGTCCTTGTTGAGCTCTGTAGCAGTCTTGGTTTTTAATAACATATCATCAACATATACCTCCATGTTCCTCCCTATCTGGTTGGCGAACATCTTATTGACCAACCTTTGATAGGTGGCACCCGCGTTCTTCAACCCGAAGGGCATCACCTCATAACAGAAGAGTCCTTTATCCGTTATGAACGACGTATGCTCTTCATCCACTGGGTTCATAGGAATCTGGTTGTATCCCGAGTAGGCATCCATGAAGTTCAGTAATTCATGCCCTGCTGTCGAATCTACTAGCTGATCTATCCTCGGGAGCGGGAAGCTGTCCTTAGGACAAGCTTTATTCAAGTTTGAGAAATTGACGCAGGTCCTCCATTTCCCATTCGGTTTTGGGACTAGTACTGGATTCGACACCCATACAGGGTAAAATGACTCACGGATAAACCCATTGGTCTTCAGCTTGTCGACCTCCTCCTTTAAGGCTGCGTACCTTTCTAGGTCTAGCGCCCGCCTCTTCTGCCTAACGGGCCTCGCTTCAAGGGAGATATTCAAATGGTGGCACATAACACTGGGATCTGTACCCACCATATCTTCGTGGCTCCATGCGAATACATCCAGATTATCCTTCAAAAACCTTATCAACTCCTCCTTCACGTCACTTTGCAGGCTTCTTCCTACCTTCAGTTTTCTCAACGGTTCTTCCACTACTATAACCTCCTTTACTTCCTCCACTAGTTCCGCTCTTGACTCCTCCACGACTCGACGGTCTAGCTCCTGTGGGCTCCCCGTGGGCACTCGTAGCGCCTCATGTATCACCATGGCCATTGGTTCCCGCAGTTTCACAGGCACACGGAGTGAGGTGTTGTAGCACTCCCTCGCTTATTTCTGTTCTCCTTTCATACTAGCGACCCCTCATGGAGTTGGGAACTTGACGACCAGGTGATATATAGAAGTTATGGCTTTCAATTCTCGTAGGGATGGTCTCCCCAATACCGCATTGAAAGCTGACGCACAATCTACTACGACAAAGTTAGCCATGACAGTTGTCTGCCGGGGTTTCTCCCCCATGGTGAGTGCCAATTCGATCATCCCTAGGAGTTGCACTGAGTCCCCCGTGAATCCATACAGGTAAGATTGGCAGGGTTTTAGGTGACGAGTTCCCAGTCCCATCTTTTCCAAGGCAGGGCGATATAGGATGTCCACCGAGCTCCCATTGTCCACCAGGACCTGGTGCACACACATATTTTCCAACTGAACTGTCAACACTAGTGGATTGTTATGGGGAAAATGTACCCCCCGTGCATCCTCCTCAGTGAATGTGATCGAGACGTTTTCCCCCTTGAAGCTTTTCGGGGGTCGTTGTTCCAAACTCATGACACAGGGTGGCGGACTTCGCCTGGCTTCTTTTGCGTACCTATCTCGTCCCTTCCGAGAATCTCCCCCAAACCCTGATCCTCCGAAAATGGTTCGGACTTCTCCTTGTATTTCTGGGGCTCTCCCTTGCGTCTGGGGTATCGCAGGCTAGTCCTCTGGCTCTGGCCTTTCTCTCTTGACATAACGGCCTAGATGCCCCCTGCGGATGAGCTCCTCAATTTATTCCTTCAAATGGATACACTCCGCTATGGTGTGCCCGATATCCTTGTGGTACTGGCAGTATCTACTGGGATCCCTTTTGGACCGGTCCTTTCTCATTGGTGGGGGCTTCTTGAAGGGGACTCGATCTTCATTGGTGAGGTAAATATGCTCCCTGGTATCTGTAAGGTTCGTATAGTAAGTGTAAGCCGCTTGCCTATGATCACTCCCCCGTTTGGTCTTTCTCTGTTGATCATCCCTCGACCCATCATACGCCCTTTTCTTCTTTGCTACATTCGATCCGTCGTTAGGTGAGGGCTTCGCCTTGGACTCCTCCTTTCCTGCCTTTAGGCTGGCGTGGCCATCCTCCACACGAATGTAGTACTGTGCCCTTTCGTAGAAGTCAACTCAGTCGGTGACTTCCCTCTTCAGCATGTTGTCCCACAATTTGCTTCCTGGGCGCACTCTGGTTGTAATGGCCATTTTTAACTCTCGGCGGGTCAGGCTCCCCACCTTTGCAGCCTCCATGTTGAACCTGTGAATGTAGCTCTTCAGGCTCTCATTTTCTCCCTGCTTCACGTTGGCCAGGGTGGTGCCTGGCATCGTGTAGTCCCGCACTGCGTGGTGCTGTTGGAGGAATTCATCAGAATACTGCTGCCAGGACCTGATGGACCCCGACCTTAATCTTTTGAACCATTTGTATGCGGGTCCTTTCAATGTGATGGTGAAGAAGTAGCATCTGGCTCCGCTACCAATTCCCCTCAGTTTCATCAGGTCGTTAAATGTGTCCAGATGGTACTTTGGATCTGTGCTTTCTTCGTAGGGGGTCATATTGGGTTCCTTAAAGTTGGTAGGGAGCCGGATGGCCTGGATCTCCCTCACGATGGGTGACTCATGGTCAAACTCTTCCTCAAAAGCCTGACTGCCGAGGCGGTGACGATCTTGCTTCGCCGGCTCCTCATTTCTGTGTCCAGGTCCTGCCTCTTGTCGCTTAGGGAGTCCCTTAAAGCGGACGGGTTAAGATCTGCCTTTCCTTTGCCCTCTCGAGGCGCCATAGAGGGCGTGGTCCCTTTACCCACCCTCTTTTTGTTGAGCTCCTCCCGTAAATCCGAGGGTGCTCTTTTAGAGGTGACCTCGTCCTCGTTGCGAGGGGCAGCGTTGGTCCTTGGCTCTGGTTTCTGGGCCTGCTTTGGTGGTTCGGGATGTTCGTGTTGCTTCGCTCGGGGGGTGTTACTAGTAGAGATTCGAGTCCTCCCATCATCTACCGGTACGGTGGTCTCCACCCCCTCCCGACCTTTCTCTTTTCTCTTGGACAAAGTCACGCTCGACTTACCCTGCAATAGGCCATTTAGCACCTCTTGCATGTTCTCCAGGGTGGTCTCCAACCTTTGGTTCTTACGGTGGAGCTCACATACTTCTTCTTCATAGAATCGAGATTTCGAACTCGAGCTCTTGGAATGGACCCGGGGATGCTTATCAGGTCTACGCGTCGAGGGGCCCGGGTCCTGCCGGCCGGAGTTCGGTACTTGTGGCGGTTTAGGGAGCAGGAATTCATTGGCATTCCCCTGTGGTGCCCTTGGAGGACTCCCTCCGGGCGGGACGACCGGTGACGAGGCCTCTCTATCACCCTCGTGAACCTCAGGGTCCCTTGGGGGCTCCACTTCTCTGGGTGGAGGAGGATCCTTCATGGAGGCCTTCAGCTGGACTCCGTTAAGGTGGACCTCCACCTCTCGTGGCTCCTTGAGTCGCTTTGAACAACTCGGCATTTCTTCTTGCCGGAAGTAATGGTAGAACAGTAGCTTGGTACTTACGTTCCCACAGACGGCGCCAAACTGTTGACAGTGAGAACTCGTCAACTAAGTTAAGTTGGAAAACATTGCAAAGTAAAGATTATCAATAGAAAAGCCTTGGAAATTTAAGTATCAACTCCAAGAACAATTGCAGAAGAACAATGGTGAAATCAGTTTTTCATTCACTATGGTGCACTTGCTACAGTAAATTTTCCAACCCCCTTCCAAATGGAAGTGGAGTTTATTTTATAGTGGGCTCTAATGGCCCCTGATACATTGTGGTCCATGGGACAAATCTGTGCACAAGTACACTATCAGGAGGGTGGTATCAGATGTAGTGGTGTCGGCTCTGGTACACGGTCAAAGTTCATGGGAGCACCTCAGCTTTTATACCCGGTCATGACTCCACCACTCGCCTTGTACGGGTGTCAGAGACGTGGTGGTGGTGTAGCCACTCCTCGTACTATTCCCTACCACCACTATTTGTCGGGTACAGGTGTCAGGCCTGTCCCATGATCATTGCAGGCATGTACGTACCCCTTTAGAGGTACCTTATTCGTATTCTTTTTGTCTCTTGTGGGCCACCTCTAACACTGGCATCATGCACGCGAGGCCTTTGGACGAGACCCATTGGGGAGAGGTCGCCATATACGCGTAGCCCTTTGGATGAGGCTCTCACGAGATGCCTCTCGCGAGGCGAGGCGTCTAGGAGGTACGCCACATCCAAGGTGCGACTTGAAGGGTGCGAGGCCCTCACGAGATTCCCCCTAAGAGGCTGCTGGGGGCGCCAAGACGTTGCACGCGAGATGGTGCGCGCGGCCAAGGCATGGCCGAGCGGGTTACATGGGCTCCCCACAAGATGCCAAGATGGTGGCACGGCCTCACGTGGGCATGCTGTGAGCGAGGCGGTGCCTCGCGCATGGGCATGGGCGAGGGCCTCGCATGGCCGAGACGAGACACGAGATGGTGACGTGCGGACATGCCCTCGCGTGGGCGTGCTGTGAGCGAGGCGGTGCCTCGTGTAACATGCCGACCTTGAGGGCATATTACAAGCTAGGATGGCGCTCGGTCAGATGCGCATGCAAGGGTGCAGGCTGGTGAACATGTTGATGCCTAGTTTGGACGGTAGTGGCATTTTCGTAAATATCGTCAATATTGCCTGGAAATGGACGGGACTTAGTAGGTTCCCTATTGAAGGGTCAATGAACACAATGGTATGATCATATTTGGGAGATTCGGAGAATTGGAGAGCTGGAAGCCAAATATGTCTCCCAAGCAAAAATCATATATGTTCCTGGTAGAAGGCTAAAAGCTCAGAAGGCTCTTTGTAGGGGGAGCACCTGGTGTCAGCTCTCCACCACCCCCTGGCGCAGGTGCATCAAGTGAGCTACTACTAGTTGGGAGGACTAGTAGGGCGGGCATATGAGGACCACGAGGGGACTCATATGTCTCCATGAGTAGGAGTACTCATGGACATTACCGGGCTGCCCCGGTAGTGCATCGAAGTGTGCTGCCAGAGGTTTAAGGGTACTGTTCCCTTGGCTTGCTGGGATGCCGCTTGCATGGAACGTGGCTCAAACCTTCGAGAGATGTCGTGGCACGCCATGGCCATGAATCTCTACACGAGATGGCACGGGAAGTCATTTGTGGGACTAGTTAGCATGCAAGCAATGGAAGGTGCACTATGCTTGAGCAGGACATATGTCCAGTGTGTGCTACTAGTCTGGCAGCCAGTCTCGAGGGCTTGCAAACATGCATGATGGTATGGTGCCATGAGGATTGGACCATGGACATATCAAAGTCCTTGGTCTGTGACATGGGCTAATCGAATAGTATTGAATGAGGTATGATGAGAGGTGTTGGCACGTCAGCTTGGTGTTGGCTCTTGACCATACATGCTACCTTGACTTACGAATGTCTGGGTGAGCATAGGTTTTGGGATTTTCCTTGCCATAGTGAGAACCTATGGACAATGTGTGTGTCTTGGCTAGATAGCCTTGATGCCTGATTGCACTCATAGATGCTTGAGAGCATGAGTCAGCGAGAGTTGTTCGAGAGACAGAAGTGTGCAGAGGCACACGGTCGCACAAAAAATGTGCCTATTGTTATTCGAATGGCTGGAAGGCTGACCTTGGTTCAAAGGAGTCAAGGTGCCGCACGGGCATTTCCGCTGTCAAAATGTCAGCCCGTGACAGTTGGTATTAGAGTAGGTTCATCTCAAGTTGGGGTGAATCTGGTTGGCCCATCCTAGAAAGGATGTAGGCGTGCTGAAGGACCATAAAGGTTTGGATGCTTGGACAGATGTCATTATGCCTTTTAGTCACCCAGAAAGGATCAGTAGGCTAAGACAGGATGAGACTTGGTTGCTCTTCTTCGTGGGAATACTGGACATCCTAGAGAGGGGACAAGTTATGGTTACTTTGAATCAAATCTCAGTGATGCTAGAAAGACAACAACCACGTGCAATTGTGGAGAGGTGCTACAAAAGAGTTGGAACTTATTGATACAAGTCAAGGTTTGATTGAGAGGTCAAGGGTTTTATGCTGGGTTCACTAGTTCAGGTTTCCCTGAGTGACAGTGTAAGTCGCACAGAGCGCTGTTGTTGAAAAGGGAACTTGTACGCAAGAGTGTGGGAGCATAACGATGGCTGTCAGACGCTTGTCAGTCACGACAGAGGTCAAGAGTGGATAGCTTTGGGGAACCAGATAAAGATGAACATGAAATGCTTCAGTTCCTACTTGTGTGCCAGATGGCATCACATGGAGACCAAGGTGGTCGTGGCCGCGATTGTCAGAGACCAGTCGTACTTGGAGGTGTTTTCATGTTATCTTGTTTTGCCCAAGGAGGGAGGCGCCGAGACAATTGAGTGGAACGTGTTGCCTCACGGTGATTAGCTGGTGTGGGCAACACTATGGCATGGTGGGAGATGCTGAGTTGTGGAATATATGCATCAAAGGCCAGCAGGGCAGAGTAGACGGCGCGCAGTGGTCAGAATAGTACTAGAGTTTCTGGAGTGTCGGAGGGCCGTGTCAAGGAAACTTAGTGCTACAAGAAGGCTTAAGGAGGCAGAGATAGTGCTTGATTTCAAATGTGGGCCGGAGGGCCTTGCTATCGGGACTTAGTGACCATGGAAGCCTAGAGAAGCTGCCCGGAGGGGCGAGATGCTAGTATAGAGCAGATGGATAGCTATGTGGATAGTGCACGCATAGGGGAATCGGCAGTGGTGCTACAGGAAGTAGTTGACACGTGAGTCACATCCTATGGGCTGCACTTCTAGATTTGTAGTGTGCATGAAAACTTGAGGCAGTCATACGTTCTTGCGTGTGGGCAAGTTGTCGAGGACGCCAACAGTTGAAGTGGGGGAGAGACCTTCACGGTTCAAACATCCAAATAGCAGACCAATGTTCCATTACAAAAGCATCGAGATGAGTTATCATGGAGATCGTTAGTTGTTCAGGATGTAAAGTCAAGGAGACTCAGAGACAAAGACAAAGCCAGTTACCTAGGGTGAAGTCGTTAGGACTCAGGTACTAAGGTAACATCAGTGCAACGTTTGCCTAAGGTGAAAGTCAACAGGACTCAGGTACTAAGGCAACGTAGAGATGTCGAGGGGCGAAGAGTCAGAATGGCTGACACATTAGTTCAACATCATCTTCAAAAGTGATAAATGAAATGAGGGACCGCACGAGAAAAGCGGTTAGCTTGCGAGCTATACCTTGAGAGGTACACCTCAAGAAGAGAAGTTATTCCCAAGTTGAAGTGGGGGAGCCCACTAATTCATATGTTCGAAGGGTCAGGGTACTTGTTCTGTTTTGGTGTGTGAATTTAGAGAGAAACACAACAATAGATGGGTTGTACAGTGCGAAGACATGCATGACTGATGCGGCTAGGTCAGGTGACCAATTGAAACTGCAGATAGACGGTATGGATGGGCGTAGGCTGAGACCAAGATTGGGCAAGTTTTGCAGCATATTATGGGACATGCTTAGTGTTTTATGGGGACACATGTTTATGGGAACACAAGTCGAATGATTCAGAGAACATATGCCGAAGGGAGATAGCGGATTGGGACAACTTCAGACCTCAAGGGTGAGGTAAAGTGCAGTCAAGTTGATCAAGATTCAACAGGCCTTCTAGAGTTAGGCAAGGTTGATTTGGGGGCAGAACTTGAGGCACGATGCTGAGAGTTAGCATGAGCACAAGCCAGAAGGCAGTGTAGTGGTTTCGAATGATGTCAGATCATTGACCACATTGTAGAAGCTTAGAGTAGCAGTTATGGTTATGATCAGGAGTGGCCATTTCGCATCAAGCCATGGGTATGCAGTAAGGCCGGAGGGCCAAAAGTCTGAGAGACTACTTCGTGAAGTCTGTGTGCAAGGATGCACTAGATACTGCATAAAGGCTACAGTTGGCATGAGTGCCACGTTTAAGAGAGACATGCCTTCAATGGAAGGATGTTTCGTAGGTGCCGTTGGGAACGGTTGGTTTGCGAACCTCACCCTGAGGGGGGTGCACCTTAATTTTCTCCTTGTCAATAAGAGAGTAGGCATTGGAAAATTGGCGGGAAAGCAACAATAAAAAAGATGTGTTGGCTTTGGGGTCAGTGTTCCAAGGGCTGCTTGGTTGACTGGAGGGACAACGTGATGGACTCAGAGGAGTTCATGTGTGCAAGGAGTATTCGAGTGCAGCGGCACTACTCCATGGGAGAATTTTGAATAGCGACGGTGGCATGGGGTCCTTGATCGAGTCCAAGGGTCGATGTGTGAGATCATCACCAAGTTAGTGGTTCTACAGTGGTAGAGGGACTAGTGCAGACTCAAGATTCGGAAGAAGCATGGATTGAGCTTAGGAGTCGAGGCAGGAAGATTAGCCAGCAGTCTGTCGATGAGGGCATCGACAATTGAAGTGGGGGAGAGTGTAACATGCCGGCCTTGAGGCATATTACAAGCTAGGATGGCGCTCGGTCAGATGCGCCCGCGAGGGTGCAGGCTGGTAAGCATGCTGATGCCTAGTTTGTACGGCAGTGGCATTTTCGTAAATATCGTCAATATTGCCCGAAAATGGACGGTACTTGGTAGGTTCCATATTGAAGGGTCAATGAACACAATGGTATGATCGGATTTGGGAGATTCGGAGAATTGGCGAGCTAGAAGCCAAATATGTCTCCCAAGCAAAAATCATATATGTTCTTGGTAGAAGGCTAAAAGCTCAGAAGGCTCTTTGTATGGGGAGCACCTGGTGTCAGCTCTCCACCACCCCCTGGCACAGATGCGTCAAGTGAGCTACTACTATTTGGGATGACTAGTAGGGCGGGCATATGAGGACCACGAGGGGACTCATATGTCTCCATGAGTAGGAGTACTCATGGACATTACCAGGCCGCCCCGGTAGTGCATCGAAGTGTGCTGCCAGAGGTTTAAGGGTACGGTTCCCTTGGCTTACCGGGATACCGCTTGCTTGGAACGTGGTCCAAACCTTCGAGAGATGTCATGGCACGCCTTGGCCATGAATCTCTACACGAGCTGGCATGGGAAGTCATTAGTGGGACTAGTTAGCATGCAAGCATTGGAGGGTGCACTATGCTTGAGCAGGACAGAGGTCCAGTGTGTGCTACTGGTCTGGCAGCCAGTCTCGAGGGCCTGCAAACATGCATGATGGTATGGTGCCATGAGGATTGGACCATGGACATATCAAAGTCCTTGGTCTGTGACGTGAGCTAATCAGATTGTATTGAATGGGGCATGATGAGAGGTGTTGGCATGTCAGCTTGGTGTTGGCTCTTAGCCACACATGCTACCTTGACTAACGAATGTCTGGGTGAGCATAGGTTTTGGGATTTGCCTTGCCATAGTGAGAACCTATGGACAGTGTGTGTGTCTTGGCTAGATAGCCTTGATTCCAGATTGCACTCATAGATGCTAGAGAGCATGAGTCAGCGAGAGTTGTTCGAGAGACGGAAGTGTGCAGAGGCACACGGTCGCGCGAAAAATGTGCCCATTGTTATTCAAATGGTTGGAAGGTTGACCTTGGCTCAAAGGAGTCAAGGTACCGCACGGGCATTTCCACTGTCAAAATGTCAGCCCGTGACACCTCGCGCTTGGGCATGGGCGAGGGCCTCGCATGGCCTCGCGTAGGTGAGACGAGATGCGAGATGGTGACTTGCGGACATGGCCTCGCGTGGGTGTGCTGAGAGCGAGGCGGGGCCTCGCGCCTGGGCATGGCAGAGCGAGGCGGGGCCTCGCGCCTAGGTATGTCCGAGCGAGGCGGTGGCGATGTGCGCACGCGAGGCGGTCCACACGGGATGCTGGGCGCGCCGAGAGGTGGTGCGCAGCTGGGGCCTCACGAGACGCCATGTGCCATGAGGTGATGCGAGGCCATTGCAAGAGGACGGTGGCCCGAGCGTCCCGCGGCTCAGACACGCATTTAGGCCTTTATGGGACCTTAGCGCGCGTCTTGGATCTTTTATGGGCGTGTAATATTGAGCATCCACAATTAGTACGAGAGAATTAAGATCACATGAATGAATAAAAATAGTCAACAACAAATTGAAGTTAAGGAATTCTTTAATTAGGCTAAAAACACTTATTTCAATATAGTGAGTGGGAGAGGGTTGATAACTCAACATAACCCATGGTCTCCATTATTAATATAACACCGTGAGATATGAATAGAGCCTCGCGACAACTTTGTTTTCATCCCCCTAAGGAAGGTGTCTAGACATCTCAATAACAAGGTCATATTTCTTACCAAGATAGGATCTAATGATGTATTTTAGGTTTGACCAACCCTAAGGCAGCATGTCCTAAGTTAAGTCATGAACTCTGAAATAATGGGTTACACTCACAAAGCTATGATTAAGCTTTTGCAGTGGATAATCATAACTTGACCAAACTAAGCGGCACTTTAATGTTTAAAAGAGAAAATAATGAGTTATTTTAAGTTTTAAACAATAAAGATAAGAACGTCTTATAAATTCTCTAAGATTAATTTAACCAACCCTAAAGCGGCACTTTAATTGTTAGAAAGTTTTATCGTGGAAATTAAACTTTATTTTATGTGTTTTAATTGTGCTCATGCATCACGTTTAATTTCCGAAACTTTGATATTTATTTTTCTAAATATAATAATAATATTTGTATTTTTTTATTCAGAATATGTCTATCTCTGGTAATCCAATTACTGCTTCAATCGCACAAGAAAAATTAACTGGTGATAACTTCTTAAAATGGAAATCAAATATGAATCTGTTGTTGGTTAGCGAAAACCACAAGTTTGTCCTAAATGAGGAATATCCTGAAGAACCTAGCGCCACTGCCCCAAAACATGTTCGGGACAAATTTGATGCATGGATTCAATCCAATAACAAAGCTAAGTGCTATATGCTTGTAAGCATGAGTGATGTCTTACGAACAAAGCATGAGTCCATGGAAACTACTTTTGAGATACTAGAATCTCTTAAGGAAATGTTTGGGCGCCCATCTGATCAAAGTCGTCATGAGGCTACTAGAACCTACATGAATGTTAAGATGAAGAAAGGTCAATCCGTGCGTGAGCATGTCTTGAACATGATCAGTGTACTCCATGAAGCTGAGACGCACAGAGCAGTCATGGATGAAAAGACACAAGTAAGCATTATTCTTGAGTCTTTAACTCCTGCTTTTTCTACATTCACAACAAATTATGTCATGAATAAATTAGAATTTAACATGACACAATTACTAAATGAATTACAAAATTTTGAGTCTTTGAACAAGACAATCTCAAGTCAGGCTGAAGCAAATGTTGCTGAAGCCAAACCATCTTCTTCTAAGAAGAAAAGGAAAAGCAATAACAATGACTGCAAACCTAAAAAGGACAATCCGAAAAAGGCAAAGAAGTCATCCAAGGCACCCAAAAACAAAAAGAACAATGACCCCAAACAAAAGGCACCCAAAGGAAAGTGTATCCATTGTAATGTCGATGGTCATTGGAAGAGAAACTGTCCAAAGTATCTCGTCGAGCTGAAAAAGAAAAAGAAAGGTAAATTAGATTTACTTGTACTCGAAGCTTGTATGGTGGAACATGATAAATTATCATGGATAGTTGATTCTGGTTCCACTAACCATGTTTGTTCTTGTTTGCAGATGCTTGAGTCCGCAAAGAAGTTGGAGCAAGGAGAGATGACTATGATAGTGGGAAGTGGGGCACTTGTTTCAGCTAAAGCATGTGGAATAGTCCGTTTAAATTTGAAGAACAATTTTCTAGTTTTGAATAATGTTCTCTTTATTCCTGAAATTACTAGAAACATTATTTCTTTATCTTTGTTACATGAGCAAAATTTTGGCATTTCTTTTAATAATAATGTGATTTTTATTTCAAAGAATGGGAACAATATTTGTCATGCAAAACAAAGAGACAGACTGTACATGCTTAATCCAATTGAAAAATCGCTCAATAATTCTAATTATTCAAAGTAGCTAAACTACAAAGTAACAAAAGACAAAATGTTTCTAAAGAAAATGACACATAACTTTGGCACTTAAGATTAGGTTATATTAGTCTAGATAGGATAAACCGGTTAACTAAAGATGGACATTTGAGGGACTAATAGTTGGAACCCTACCGGTTTGTGAATCCTGTTTAGAAGGAAAATTGACAAAACGACCTTTCACTTCAAAGGGAAATAGAGCCAAAGAACCACTAAAGCTTATACATAGTGATGTATGTGGTCCAATTAACATACAAGCTCGAGGTGGTTATGAATATTTTGTCACATTTACTGACGACTATTCTAGATACGGTCATGTTTACCTAATGCTTAAGAAGTGAGAAACTTTTGATAGGTTTAAAGACTTCAAAGCCTTAGCTGAGAACAATTAGGTAAATCTTTAAAGACACTCCGATCTGACCGTGGGGGTGAATATTTGGATTCTGAATTCAAAGATTTCTTGCTAGAGCATGGTATTCTATCCCAACTCACAACACTTGGAACACCACAACAAAATGGAGTTTCAGAGAGAATAAACCATACCTTGTTGGACATGGTCAGGTCTATGTTAAGCTACTCTTCACTTCCCTTATCATTTTGGGGATATACACTTCAAAAAACTAATTACATTTTGAATGTAGTTCCGTCCAAAGCTGTGACAAAGACACCATTAGAATTATGGAATGGAAATAAACCTAGTTTACAACATTTCTGTATTTGGGGTTGTCCTGCTCATGTGCTAAGACCTAAATCTGGAAAACTGGATTCAACGTCTGAATTGTGTATATTTGTGGGCTATGCTCCAGAAACAAGAGGTGGATATTTCTATAGTCCAAGTGATCAAAAGGTATTTGTTTCGACGAATGCAACCTTTTTAGAACATGACTATATGAATGATTTTAAACCTCGGAGCAAAGTAGTTTTACAGGAACTAATGATAGATAAAATTTCATCTCCATCTTCTTCATCAGTTAATGATAAAGTAACCAAAGAAACCACAATTCTTGAAAAGGAAAAACTAGTGCAACGACGTAGTGGGAGGATTGTAAGACAACCTATTCGCTACAAACATGAGGCACACGTTCTTGTAACAGATACTAAAAAGGATGATCCATTGACTTTTAAAGAAGCAATGGAAGACCCTCATATTGATAAGTGGCAAGCTGACATGAATCAAGAAATGGAATCAATGTATTCCAATTCAGCCTGGGAACTTGTAGATCTGCATGACAATGTCAAAACCATTGGATGTAAATGGATCTACAAGAAGAAAAGGGGTGCAGATGGAAAGGTAAAGACTTATAAAGCAAGGCTTGTGGCCAAAGGCTACACACGGAGGGAAGGTGTAGATTATGAAGAAACATTTTCTCCTGTGGCCATGCTTAAGTCCATTCGCATAATTTTATCCATAGTTGCCATCTATGATTACGAGATCTGGCAAATGGACGTCAAGACAGCCTTTCTAAATGGCCAACTTGATGAAACCATATATATGGAACAACCAGAAGGGTTTATTAAGAAGGATCAAGATCAAAAGGTATGCAAGTTGTTGAAATCCATTTATGGATTGAAATAAGCATCAAGATCTTAGAACTTAACATTTGATGAAACTATCAAAACATATGACTTCGAACAAAATGTTGACGAAGCATGTGTTTATAAATACATCAAAGGGAAAGTTGTGGTTTTCTTAGTTCTTTATGTGGATGATATCCTACTCATTGGGAATGATGTAGAGACGTTATCAAATGTAAAGAAATGGTTGGCTGACAAATTCCAAATTAAAGATTTGGGAGAAGCGAACTATGTTCTAGGCATTAAAATTCTAAGAGATAGAAAGAACAAGCTCTTGGCACTTTCACAAGCAAATTATATTGATAAAGTGCTTGAAAGATTCTCTATGGAAAATTCCAAAAAGGGTCAATTGTCGACCAGACATGGAATTACTCTTTGCAAAGATCAGTGTCCAAAGACACCACAAGAGCAAGAGGACATGAGAAAGTATCCATATGCATCAGCTGTAGGGAGCCTAATGTATGCAATGTTATGTACTAGACCTAACATATGTTATGCAGTAGGAATTGTCAGTCGCTATCAGTCAAATCCAGGTTTGGAACACTAGATTACGGTCAAACATATTCTCAAGTATCTCAGGAGAACGAGGAACTATATGCTAGTATATTTGGGTAGTAACCTTGAACGTACTGGATACACTGACTCAGATTTTCAATTTGACAAAGATAGTAGAAAATCTACTTTTGGGTCAGTATTTACTCTTTGTGGTGGAGCAGTTGTCTGGAGAAGCATTAAGCAATCCAGTATAGATTATTCAACCATGGAAGCTGAATACATAGCAACTTGTGAAGTAGCTAAAGAAGTAGTTTGGCTGAAAAAGTTCTACACAGATCTGGAAGTGGTTCCAGAAATGGAGAAACCACTTGTTCTTTACTGTGACAACAGTGGAGCAATGGCCAATTCTAAAGAACCAAGAAACCACAAGAGGGGAAAGCATATAGAGCGCAAATACCACTTAGTCAGAGAAATTGTACATAGAGGAGATGTGTCCATTCTGAAAATCGCATCAGAACACAACCTGGCAGACCCGTTTACGAAGACGCTTCCTGCAAAGCAATTCGAGGGTCATGTACGTAATATGGGATTGAGAGAAATGCCTTGCTTGCTTTAAGTACAAGTGGGAGATTGTTAGGAGTATGTCCTAAAAGCATGTAAAAGACATTTATTATTTCAATGAATAAATAAATACAATGGTTTATTATTATTATATTTAGATTATTAAATTATTGTTTGAATAATTTTTGTAAATATCAGAAAAAATCCATATTCATCATTGAGAATGTGATCTTGTATTAGTAAGAGAGAATTAAGATCACATGAATGAATAAAAATAGTCAACAACAAATTGAAGTTAAGGAATTCTTTAATTGGGGTTGTAAGTACGGTTTACTGAGTATCATGTTGATACAAATAATCTAGATTCGGGATGTTGATGTGGAAATACATCTCGGTAAAGGTACTTTATATAATATGATTATATATGACATGGACCGATATGAATAAAATTCTTTATTCAAAAACCATTTAATAATAAAGACTTGTAATTCATATCATAACTGATGATCATTTATAGATCAACCTAAATCCTGAGTGTTCATGAACTCATGTTCATGTTTATTAAATCTTTTGATTCATTCGTTAAGGTCTCTTTATAAAATGAGGCTAATGACTTTTTTTTTGGAGTTTTAATATCATGGATGGCTGGGAACATGCATCAACAATACAAAATCTAATCTTTCCTAACAGATTGTATATTGGTTCCCTTAAGGGTTAATTCTAGAACTAAATTATTTTGAGCTCAAATCTATAATTAGATTACAGATTAATTATTCACTAGTGAATTAATGGTACTTAAGGAATAAGAAGTAAATTAGAAAGGTAAAATGGTAATTCTTCTGTTGACACGGTTTTTCGCCAATAGTGTATTACATTAATTAGCTGAAATAAACTAGTGCTTAAGGATAAACCATAGTAAGAATAATGACTCTTAAGGATGCTTAGAATGAAATAAGAACACTCGTTCCTTTTTACGTGGTTCAGAAGCTAAAATCCCCATTGTCAACGAGTCGATATTATTGTTGTATATCTCTCTATATTTTGACAGAGTATTTGCATTATACAGAAGAAGAAAAAACCCAACCCCTTTTCTATCCAAGGTCTTGATATTTATAGAAGAACCATCCTAGGATTGGTGTTGGGGTCATCACGTGAATATACATCCTTTTTGTGACCTGTCTTCTACAAATGATGAATATTACAATATATTAAGGTAAGGTCTAATCATTAGGTAAAAATGATCATGGGTCGCCTGGCATATTCGGACACGTGATGTTTGATCATGCACGTTTATATTACGTGTCCGAGAATTCAAGGATAAACGGACATGCGATGTCTAATCACGCACGTTTATATATAACGTGTCTAGCTTAATAAACTCTTGGACATGGCAGGTGGTCAGAGTACTCCAACCTGAATATAACGTCAGGACGTGCCCAGGATGCTGTAATTTATATCCATCTCCAGCTCGTACTTTAATGCTTCGTATTCCTCAGCTCGTGTTAATACCTGGGGGGCCGCACTGCCTCCGCAGAGGAGATATCAACTTATTGGTTCCTTAATATTGTTCTTAGCTAGCCAGCTGTACTCGAGCTGCATAAAAGACCCCCAGGCTGAATATCAGGGCGTACATTTGCCCCCCAATTCCCTGCCCGTGTCTTATGACATCATTCTCTGACTGACACGGTGGGGACTTTTAAACCTATGTTGCGATTATCCATGTTTGTTCATTACTTGAGTACTGGACACGTGGAACGTCGCGATTGGTATCTGTTTGGGTTTCGAGGATTGCATTAAATGGCCTGGCCACCTTTTTTGCCGCCGTTTATTCTTTCGAAACATGACCCTCGCATCTCGCATTAGCTTGATCGGACGGTCCATGTTTCTTTATGGTTATTACGTATAAATAGGGCTGGCAATTTTCAGTGTTCATCCCCTCTCATTTGAAACTTTTCCCAGTTTTCTCTCTTCTAAACTTCAAAAACCCTTCTTCTTTTTCTCATAAAATCCCCAAAAATCAGCCACCGAAACCTTCGGAAACCCAGCCACCAAGGATTTTTTTACAAACTCTCCTTCTATGTTGCTCATTCCTTTTGTCGATGAGCACACTGTAAGTTTTCTATTCTATTGGAACTTTTCTTTTACTGGTTTTTGTGTGTTTTTTCTTTCTTTATAATGCTAATATGTACTTCACCGTCACTAGCATTAGGTTGTTCCCACACGTTTTTGGTACACAGGTTTTGGTTTAGATTTATTGAGCAGGTCCTAAAATATATCTAGGATGGTGATGTTCATAAATTGGGTAAATCTTCAAGTGATTCCTGGGTAATTTTTAGAAAATATCCACTAGGAATGTAGGAGATGAAAGGTTTTTAGGGTTCAACATTAGGTTGCTTAGGGGCTACGCTTCTTGGGTGATTTTTCTCTAAACCGTTCCCCAAGGAGGGTGGTGGCCTGACTTTCTGACACACGGATCCTTAAATATCAGGGGTCTGTTTGGAAACCTAGGCGCGTAGCATAGGTAGCGCGTGGCATTACACCGCGGGCTGCTATTGCATTAGCTCGTGTGTTAGAACCCCCGGCCTTTGTTATTTCATGCCTGTACAAAAAATTCTACATCACCCACTAAAAATTCTGTCATTCTTATTCGATAGGCGAGCTGATGGCACCCAAGAAAGGCGCGTCCAAGAAGAACGTAGTTGGTTTCTCGTCCTAGCAAACTCACATGGGAAAGGAGGTTGTCCCTGATTCCCCCATTCCTGAATTCGACCCCGTGGTGGAGAAGGAGGTCGCGGTTGCTCCTGACGCATTTTTCGAGGCCAAAAGGATTGTCTCCAAAATAATGACCCAAGGAAGGGTCAACAAGATTATGTTGTCCCACAACATCGAGTTTGGGATGGGCGCTCTCATCGCCCAACCTCCCTTCGAGGGAGAGCGGAGCTATGCACTACTCTAGGATGATTTTGCGACTTGGAGTGATGAACATTGAAAGGCCGAGGCTTTCCTCCCCCTCGACCAGTACTTCGCTGACTTCCTCAACTATGTGAAGTTGGCGCCATTCCAGCTCCCCCCGAACTCTGTTGGCGGGGTTGAAGTACCTTTTTCTGAAGCATGAGTGGGATGTCCCCACTCCGGCAGACATTCTCTACTTCTTCTTCCTCAAATCCAGTCCGGATCAACGGGGACGAGGTGACAAGTTCTACTACTTAACCCGGTACCTGAACTCACCCGCAGTCATCGAGCTGCCCAGTCATCCCAACGACTTCAAAGATCATTTATTTATGTCGAATGGATTTCGCAACTGCGAACACCGATAATTCAACCGCCTTCGTAAGTCTTCTTTCTTTGATTAGCTCGTAAAAAAAAAGTTCTTTTCACATTTAGTTTTCTTGCGTGTATATTGACTGGAGCGTCTTCGTGCAGCCATTTTTGCGAGGACGGCCAAATCAGTGACCCTTGGGGGTCAATATGATACTTTGGCAGGGCTCCCGCCCAGCGAGAAAGGCTACCGCCAGCTCGTGTTTGACGACATGATGCTGGCGTGTAAGTTACTTGCGGAAGGTCAAACCCTGGCCTTGAGAAGAACGCGGGCCAACGTTCCTATAATTCGCGAGCTCCCGCTCGTCCTTGAAAGGAACGCTGAGGTCACCGGCACCGAGGAGCCAGAAGAGGATGAGGTACCCCTCATGCAAAAGAGGTGAGTTCTCGAGACCGCCCATGACCCAATTGTTGAGCGAGCTGCGTCAGGGGCAGCAACTGGCCCCTCCGTCCAAGGTAACCCATATCCCTTTAGGGATTTATATAGGGTTGTTATCGACCTTAGGCTAGTTAGGTTTAACCCAAATAAGCTCGTACACCGTCACCCTAACGACCCCGACCGTAACATAACCTTGCTCCAGTGTGTGGACCATTTAGTGTTGCATCATGACATGGGCCATCCTAGGGGGACCATAGTAGTAGACAACACCATGTCCTTTAGGTCGGCCTTCTTCGAAGAGTATGGAACCAACCTTAGGTCATGGCCTTCCCTTCTCCAAGGTGTTGTTGCTCCTGGACTTAGGCAATATGTAGAGGAGTCCAATCCTGAGGTAGAACCTGACCTGGAACCTCCCCTAATCCAAGAAGTTGTTGACTTAGGCTCTCCTTCCCCTATAGCAGTTTCGAGGCTGGAAGTCGTGGAAATTGTAACGCCCCACTTCCTTGGAGCCGTTACTAAGTGAGTTTTAAGACAAAACAGTGTGCAAAGAACTCGCTAACCGAGGTTTTCTTACGAAAGTGTGACTAATTAAAATTTAAGGCTGTAATCTTTGAAAATGCGTTGATTCAATGAAAAATTCTAGTATTAAACATTTGGGATCCCAAAATAAGGTTTGAAAACTATTTACATCTTAAAATGAGTTTACAGTTGATCAATCATAAAAATCCTAGATTATTACAGCCATTTTTCGAATAAACCCCCAGCCAAAGCAGCCGGGCAGGCCAAACATGTACGCGTCGCTTCACGCTCTCCGTACTCATGGTTGGTTGACTCAGACATTGCCCTTACCTGCAACACAGAGCACCCGTGAGCCGAAGCCCAGCAAGAAAACTCATGCAGAACATAACATATGCAATTTATACAGTTTATCATAACCGATAATCCACATACAAACAAGTCAACCATTAGACTAAGCAAACACGGCCATGCCGCCCCCGAAGCCTTACCGAAGCCTGGGGTCTCGGTCCTCACCGCAGGGATATCACACGTATCCCCTGGGTCCTACCCTCACCATAAGCATCCCATGTGCTAGGTGTTACTTCCGGCTCCGCTGCCGTACCCGGCCTACGCCGCACTCGGCCCTTGCCGTTCATTTCATTATAATCATACATAGCATAAATCAAACAACATTCATACAATTATCAATACATGTAAGTCTACACCTTAACATGTAATGAAATATAGGGCCATGCCCGGCAATCATCTCATCATGCAATATAGGGCCGTGCCCCGCAATCACACTATGGGCCCACGCCCTATCCTACGGGTGTTATAGTTTTCTTACCTGTATTCCGAGCCTCCTGATGCACTAAAGCCGCGAGCATGGTCCTCTAGCACGAGCCTCACCAACATCCTAGTCACAACACACAAGAAACATCCCTCAATACTAATCAACCCAAAACCACTTCCTGGGACCAATCCCGCACTCTCGGAACCTCTATTTCCCTAAAACGATACATCAGAACCATCCCCCGAGTCCCCGGGCAAAAGCCCTAAAAACCAGAATTTTTGCCTGCCAAAATGGCCTAGGGCCGCGGCACTCCCCTCAAGGGCCGCGGCGCCCAGCAGCCTGACCTCCTCCTGATGCAACCTCGCGCTGCGGCGCCCAAGAACAGGGCCGCGGCGCTCATACGCGAACCCAGAAAAATCTGGGTTTTCTCTTGCGTTTCTCCGAGCTAAAACCTTCCAAAATCATGCCAAACCAATACCCAAACCCCAAAACTCATTTCCAAGCTTCATATGAACAATATAACAACCTATAGGCACTAGATACAAGATCAAAACATCAACACACTCAAGAATCCACCCCTTGATTCCTATTTTCAGCAACTCAAACCAAAAACTCAAACACACAACTCAAGCTCTAGATTTTACAAATCAAAACAGAAATCAAAACTTAGATGTGTATAAAACCCTTACCTCAAATGGAGAACCCACACAAAGTCCTTGATCTCCTCCTAGACTCCCACTTCTCCTTCTCTTCTTCTTCTTGCCCTAACCTTCTTTCTCCTTCTCTTTCTTCTCTTCAATTTCTATCAAGCCTTAAGTGACATAAATGCCCAAACCGAATACCCCTAAATCCCAGCTGCAATATGTCTATAACCCTTGCCAAAAGACCATATTACCCTTTCCTACTAATCCCTCCTAACTAAACCTTCAAGGGCACTTAAGTCTTTACACATCATTTCAATTCTATCACTTTTTACCTTAAAACTTGTTACCCACAGCAGTAACTAATGGTTACCCAGGTTACTAAATCTCCAATAACCATTACCCGCTAAATCTCAACTTAACCATAAAACTCCCAAAGTACCCCTAGGCTCCTCCCGAGCCGGGTATAGAAATCTCGTTGTGACTCTTGAGTTAACTAGCTCTCTAGGACCGTCTCGGCACGTGCATCACAATAATAACACCACACTCACGTGGTACAATTCACAAAATACGATTATCACATATATGCCCTCAGCGGGCTAAAATTACCAATTTACCCCTATCAAGCAAACGGGGTCCACATGCGTAATTATTTCACCTAACATGCATACTAACCACGTAGTCATGCATCGCAATGTTCAATTAGTCATATAACATGCTTTAAATCATAACCATGCATTAAACTCAAACAATCACACATAAATCCCATTATGCCCTCCAGGCATGCTAATCAAGGCCCTTAAGCCTTATTAGCGATTTTGGGTCGTTACAGAAATAGACTCCTCCTCTTGCTCGAAGGGTAGGACTTTTTGTTACCTTGTATATATTCTTTGTAAACTGATGAATGTATATGCATACTTACGCATTTCCCATTCTTTTTCAGATGAGGAGATGGCACAGCGAGGGGATCCTGACATTCGCTTGATGTTCCAGGAAGGGAGATCCAGCGAGGGTCCCATTGTGAAGAAACTCCGGCCCACATCAAAGAAGACACCTCCCCTGGCCGCGACTGCTTCCAAATCCCCAGCCAAGGGGAAAGGCTCGGTCTCAGGAGCTCTGCCCACCGTAGTCTAGGAGAAGAGGGGTCTGGCTGCTCTCCCTCCTCGATTTCCCCCAGCCCCTGCTCAGGACCAGGTAACACCAGCTGGTCCCATAGCTCTGATAGTCCCCACCGCCACTGTTCGCATCCCTATTAACACCCAGGATTTGGAGCAAATTCCAAACACTTTTGAGGGGACTGTCTATGAGACGGCAAACCATGTGGTGGAGCACTTTTACAAGGCCAAGCCCACAGACCTGAGGGACATCGAGGAGAGGAGCCCAGAGAATGTTATGGAATCAGCTATGGGAAAGAACCTCACAGTAAGCATTTTTCTTGACCTGACCTTCTTTTTTATTTTTGCCTGGCATGTGCCTAACTGTTTCCTTGCTTTTTGTAGGCGATCTTGGCTCAACATTGCAGCATTTCTTGGGCTACAGCCAGGAATGATGAACTTAAGGCCAAGCTCCAAACTGCCCTCGCCGCCTCTTAACAAGTCGAACAAAGTGCAAAGGCTGCTTTGGCGGCGGCCCAAGCAGGAGAGCAGGCGACAAAGGCTGCCTTAGCCCCGGCTCAAGACGGTGAACAGGTGGCAAAGGCTGCCTTGGCTGCCCTTCAGGTCGAGCTCATGGGGGCTAAGGCCAAATAGCTGGAGGTCGAGATTGCTATTCAGGAGGAAAAGAAGGCCTAGACATCCTCCATGGAGAGCATGTCGTACCACTGCTGGTCCTTCAATCAGGATGGCAACTTCTCCTTCATGGCCTCTAAAGTATGGGGGCACTACCTCAAGAAGTTCAAGGCTCGGCTTCAACAAGAGCTGCCATCTGAGACCGGGGAGGCCTCTGCCGCTTGCGAGCAAGAGAACGAGGAGGTGACGTCCTCAGAGCAGCCTAGAGGGTCTTAGATTTTATTTGCCTTCAATTATTTTACATGTTATTTTTTTTGTAAACGTTTAGTACGAGGTTATTTTCCTCGAGACAATTTATCTATAATTTCAGTATCTAATTTTTTACTTATTCCTTGATTTCTTTCTCATGCTTCATGACGTGCACGTTTAAAACCTTAGGAAATGACCCTTAGGTCGAGATAAATACTTTAATTTTGGCCGTAACAAAAAATAATGATTTATATCCTACCCATTAAGTATCAGGCCTTGGACCCGGTTGTATCCGGGGTTTTTGATTAAAAACTTAGTTCGCGTTAGTTTTATCGACACCTCGCTTTTTCTTTAGAAAAAACACTGGTTAATCAATTTTACCAACTTCTAAGTTTCAGAACCTGGCCGTATCCAAGATATTTAATTAAAACTTAGTTTGTGTTGGTTTTATTAACACCTCACGTTTTTTAGAAAAACAATAGTTAATCTACTTTACCAACTTCTAAGTTTCGAAATCTGGTCGTATCCAGGATATTTAATTAAAACTTAGTTCGTGTTAGTTTTATCGACACCTCGCGTTTTGTAGAAAAACACTGGTTAATCAATTTTACCAACTTCTAAGTTTTGGAACCTAGTCGTATCCAGGATATTTAATTAAAACTTAGTTCGCGTCAGTTTTATCGACACCTCGCGTTTTTTAGAAAAACACTGGTTAATCAATTTTACCAACTTCTAAGTTTCAGAACTTGGTCGTATCCAGGATATTTAATTAAAACTTAATTCGTGTCAGTTTTATCGACACCTCGCGTTTTTTAGAAAACACTGGTTAATCAATTTTACCAACTTCTAAGTTTCAGAATCAGGTCGTATCCAGGATATTTAATTAAAACTTAGTTCGCGTCAGTTTTATCGACACCTTGCGTTTTTTAGAAAAACACTGGTTAATCAATTTTACCAACTTTCTAAGTTTTGGAACCTGGTTCTCGGGTTATCTGCCCCCCAAGTAATCAAAAAATGGACGTTCTGGGTTACTTTGGACCAACGCTACCATCCGAACTAACACGCAGATGAAACCATACAAAGATTCAAATATACCATAATTTTTATTTCTTAAATTAAATGGCTTTTATAATCGAGCTTTACATAGACAGGTGGTTTGATCATTGATTCTACTTTTTTAAATGCATAGCATTCCAGGTCCGTGGAATTTTTTCTCCACTAAGCCGAGCCAATTTGAAAGTTCCCTCCTGTATGACTTCCACTATCTGATAGGGCCCTTCCCAGCTCGGACCCAAGGCACCATCTTTGGGGTCCTTGCCTGCTAAAAATACCCTTTGGAGTACCAGGTCGCCTAAACCAAAGAAACGCTTCTTGACCTTGGAATTAAAATAACGAGTGATTTTTTGCTGATAATGCGCGAGCCGTAGCTACGAATCTTCTCATTTTTCATCAATTAGTTCGAGGGTGGTCGCGCTGAGTAATTCGTCATTTCGCTCCTGGTTAAAGGTCTGGAGCCTATGCGTGGTTATCTTTATTTCGACGGGGAGGACGACCTCACTTCTAAAAGTTAAGGAGAAAGGGGTGTGCCCCGTGGAAGTTCGGTGGGAGGTCTGGTACTCCCACAAAAGCTGCGGGAGCTGCTCGAGCCAGACTCCCTTGGCCTCATCCAACCTCTTCTTAAGGCTTTCTTTGAGAGTTTTATTCACAGCCTCGAGCTGCCTGTTGGCCTGCGGGTAGGCCACCGAGGAGAAGCTTTTGATTATGCCGTGTCTTTCACAAAATTTGGTGAAGAGATCGCTATCGAACTGTGTTCCATTCTCTGATAAAATCTTTCTTGGCGGTCTGAATTGGCAAACAATATTCTTGACCATAAATTCGAGGACTCTTTTTGAGGTGATTGTTTCCAGGGGGTCCGCTTCCGACCACTTCGTAAAATAATTGATGGCCACTACTGCGAATGGCCATGGGGATGACATCATTTTCAGCTCAACTGGCGGAGCTCGGGAGACTGTGGCAAATCGCTGACACTTATCACACTTTTGGACATAGGATATGGATTCTTTTGATAACGTGGGCCAAAAGTACCCATGCCTTAATATTTTCAAGGCCAGGTTTTGCCCCCCAGCGTGATCCCCACAGAAGCCTTCATGCACCTCCTACAAAATAGTTTTGGCTTCCTTTGGCAGAACACACCGTAGAAGAGGTAGGAATGGCCACGTCGGTACAGCATCCCGTCTATTATTGTATACCTTGGAGCTTGATAGAGTATTCTCCTCGCGTCTTTCTGCTCGTCAGGCAATTTTCCTGTCGTAAGATACTCTATTATGGGAGTCATATAGGTCGTCTGATATCGATCAACTCGACCTCCATCGCGCTTTCTGCCACGCTCGGGCTTTCCAAGAATTCCACTGGTACTATGCTCAGAGTCTCGGCTTCTTTGGAGGTAACGAGTCTAGCCAGAGCGTCGGCATTGGCATTCTGCTCGTGAGGGATTTGTTCGACGAGGCTATATTCAAACTCGGATAGCTCATTCTTTACCTTGGCCTGGTAAGCCGCCATCTTGGTCCCCCGTGCTTGATATTCCCCAAACACTTGGTTTACCACGAGCAGGGAATCGTTGTAGCATTAGACGACCCTGGCTTTCAACTCCTTCGCCACTCTATGCCCAGCCAATAGGGCTTCGTACTCGGCATTGTTGTTGGAAGCAACGAACCCGAACCGCAGGGCGGAGTGGAAACGATGCCCTTCAGGCGATTTTGAGATGATCCCTGCCCCGGATCCGTTCTCATTAGATGACCCGTCCACGAAGATTCTCCATAATTCCTGCACTAGTTCTCTCAAGGGCTGCTCTTGGAATCCAATGCATTCAGCCATGAAATCAGCCAGGGCTTGGCTTTTGATCGTAGTTCGGGGTACGTATAGTATCTTGAACTGGCTGAGCTTGACTGCCCATTTCAATAGACATCCCGATGTCTCAAGTTTTTGCAGCACCTGCCTTAAGGGTTGATCGGTCATGACGTGGTTTGAATGGGATTGGAAATATAGCCTAAGCTTCCTAGAGGCGGTAATAAGGCAGAACGCCATCTTCCATTAGTAGATATCGAGATTTTTCTCTGAGAAGTCTTTTGCTTATATAATATATTGGCTTTTGAACTCAGTCCTCCTCCCAAACCAACACGACGCCGGTCGCACTTTCTGTCATGGCTAAATAAAGAAAAAGGGGCTCTCCTGCAGTTGGTTTAGATAACACTGGTGGCTCGGCCAGATGTGTCTTCAGGTCGAGGAAAGCCTGCTCCCACTCCTCAGTCCATTCAAACTTTTTGTTCCCCCAGAGCAAGTTGTAGAATGACAAACACTTGTCAGTGGATTTAGAAATAAACCGATTGAGGGCTGCCACTCTTCCTGTCAGACTCTGGACATCTTTATGCAACCTTGGCGAAGGCATTTCTAGTAGCGATCTGATTTTGTCGAGGTTCACCTCTATCCCCTTGGTGTTGACTATGAATCCCAGAAATTTTCCCGACGCCACTCTGAATGTACATTTCTGGGGGTTTAGCCTCATACTAGACTTCCTTAGAATCCCAAAACATTCCTTCAGATCAGAGACATGGTTATCGACAATCTTTGACTTGATCAGCATATCATCAACATACACTTCCAAGTTTTTCCCGATCTGATCAGCGAACATTCTGTTGACCAATCTCTGGTAGGTCACCCAAGTGTTCTTCATCCCGAAGGGCATGACTTTATAGCAGTACACGTTGGTTGGAGTCATGAAGCTAGTATGTTCCTGGTCCGCGGGGTTCATAGCGATCTGGTTATATCCAGAGTACGCATCCATGAAGGACATGAGCTCGTGCCCCGCGGTGGCATCCATCAATTGGTCAATCCTTGGCAAGGGGAAACAATCCTTGGGACATGCTTTGTTCAGATCAGAGAAATCGATGCAGGTCCGCTATTTCCCATTTGGATTTGGGACCAGGATAGGATTGGCCACCCAAATCGGGTATTTAGCCCCGTGAATAAAACCGCACTTCAAAAGCCGAGCTACTTCTTCTTCCAGGGCTTTAGCTCGGGTCGTACCCAAACGCCTCTGTTTCTGGGATTTCCCAGGCATGCTTTTGTCCAAATTTAGTGTATGCATGATGACACCCGGGCTGATTCCTATCATGTCTTCATGGGACCAAGCAAAAACATATAGATTTTCTTGTAAAAATGTTACCAGCTCCGCCCTTCTTTCGGCATCAAGATTTTTCCCAAGCTTAACGACCCTCGAAGCATCTTTGGGATCAATGTTTACTTTTTCGATTTCTTCAATAGCCTGGAGCTCGGACCTATCTTCACCTATTCGGGGATCAATATCCTCACTCGGGGTGGTTCCCCTGCAACTGACTTGCTGAGGTTCGTCCATCCCAGGATCAGCTCTGACTTCTTGAGATTCCTCGCCTCGATCCTGCACGGCCATCGTCTGCTGCCCGGGTTGTGATTTTCCCTTCATGGAAATGCTATAGCATTCCTTAGCAGCGAGCTGGTCGCCTCGGACAGTACATATTAATGTGGATGAGGGGAATTTTATCATGAGGTGGCGGACGGAAGTTATGGCTTCTAATGTCATCAGCGTGGGCCTACCCAAGATTGCATTGTATGCGGTCGGACAATCCACGACCACAAACTTGAGCAACTTGGAAACAGTTCGTGGTCCCTCACCCAGGGTTATCACCAACTCGATCGTTCCGATGGCTGTCGAACCTTCACCGAAAAACCCATACAACATCATGGAGGTTACCTTTAGTTCGGCCACAGACAATCCATTTTCTCCAATGTGGACCTGAATAGGAGGTTCACAGAACTCCCGTTATCGACTAGGGTCCGCCTAACTCTCCAATTGGCGAGCTAGACGGTTATGACTAGAGGGTCGTTATGCAAGAACTGGACATGACTAGCATCTTCTTCAGTAAAACTGATCGGTTGTTTCTCCAATCATTTCTGTTTAGACAAACACTGCTCTGGGACGAACTCAACTCCATTGTGAGACCTTAGCTCATTGGCATACCTCTTCTCGGCATTTTTGCTCGTGCCTGCCAAATGAGGGCCTCCAGAGATGGTGGTTATCTCTCCTCCTATTATCGGAGGAGGGGTGTCCTAATTCACCTGGGCTCCGGTCTGATTTGTGGGGGCTTCCGAAGCTGATTGAATGTTTTGCCCAGCGAGCTAATTAGGAGTGATTCAATTCCAGGCATACTGAGCCAGGGGCCCGACCCTGATGAGCGTCTCAATCTCATCCTTCAAATGCCTGCAATCATCGATGTTGTGACCAATGCCATTATGGAATCGACAAAATTTTGAAGGGTCTCTCTTCACCCATTGATTTTTTAGAGGCTCTGGCTTCTTCCACGGAAGGCGGGCAGAATTTTCCAAGAAGATGCGCTCTCTGGTATCCTGTGAGGTCGGTGTAAGTCGCGTAGATTGGTTTGAACTTCTCCAAGGGCTTATTTTTCTTTGAACCATTCTGGCCGCCTTCGCCATTTCCCTTCCTCTTGTTTCCTCCCCCTTAGTTATTCTGGGTAACGATTTGAGCCATAGCTGCAACGTCCGTTACTGCTCCAACGGGCTAGGCAGGGACTTGGGTGGTTCCTGTAACTGAAGCTCGTGCCTCTTCCAGGTTGATCCACCTCTGAGCCCTGTTCAGGAACTCGTCCACTGTGTTGACGCCCTTTCTCTGGATCTATTTCTACAGGTCGCCTCCGACAAGGATTCCTGTTCTCATCGCCATAAGCCTAGAGCTTTCATCCGCATCTCTAGCTCACGCAGCGATGTTGGCGAACCTACTCAAGTAAGTTTTCAGAGGCTCTCCGGGCTGCTGCTTTATGTTTGCCAGGGAGTCTGGCTTTATCCGAGCTGCTTGAGAAGCCCGGAACGCCCTCTTAAAGTCGGCGTAGAAGCTCTTCCACGAGCTGATAGAATGCATTTTGTATTGCTTTAACCATTGTCTAGCCGGTCCGACTAGAGTCGATGGGAATACCAAGAACCTTAACTCGGGTTCGATGTTATGGGCCATCATTAGGGTATTAAACATCCCCAAGTGGTCGGACGGATCTGCATCTCCGTCGAATTTTGATAAATGGGGCATCCTAAAACCCAGCGGATACGGTGTTCCAGCGATGTTGGGAGCAAAAATCTCGAGCTCATCCCCTGAGTCATACTCGTCTTGTTCCTTTTCCGATAGGAGTTTTTTCATCAGTTCCTCCATCTGGACCAACCTCTCGAGGGTTGGATCCTTGGTTCTCTGGGGCTGTTCAACAGCTCCCATTCGACCATACGTATTTGATGGGTTATTGTCCTTCCAAGTTCGAGCTTGGTTTTGTGGGGCATTCCTGTTGTCATGCACTTCGGAAGGACTTCCCTCGTGGTGAGTGCCGCGGACTCCATCGCGAGCTGAATTGGTTCTTTGTGAATTTAGGTGATCTCGAACATCAGTATGTGGATCAACCCGAGGGTTCTGAGCCGAACTCAGCTGATTCCTCAAATATGCGCTGGTCCTCTCACTTCGATGGCCCTCCATCCAATAGCTTCCGTTAGAAAAACTCAGAGCTTGCGGCCGAGGCTGACGATTAGGATCTGGGATATTCCCGCGTGCTTGCGGGACATGAGCAGGGGCAGTGGGAGGAGGATTTCTCCTGCTGTTTTCATAGGTAGGAACATATCGAGCAAAATGAGGAGGGGACGGGTGCCTTATCGGCGACGGAGGATGCCTAAATTGTGAGGCGATCCTCGTCCCATCAGGCCAAACCAAGTTAGCTTGCGGTCGCTGTGCTCCGCCATTTTTGGTTCTGTGTGCCTGGCGATCTAATTGCGGTACAAGGAAGTTGGTTGGGACATGTCGTCTTTACAAGTTCGTCCTTGACCATCTGTGTGGGTTGCCATGGGCATTTGACGGTGGCGCTAAACTCAGAGTAGAGGTTCTAACCGACCTGCTGACTCGTTGATGATCTCTGAGAAAGCCACAAAACGGGGTTTCTTGGTGATTGTGCGAAACGGGCGTAGAACTTTTAGTTGAGGTTCTAACTGACCGACTGGGCCTGGGTCGACTATCCCAGCGGGACTTACAAGTTCTGCCTTGCCTCTTTCCGACGTTAACGTCAGTTATAAGAGGGGGTAGCCGAGCCAAGACTTCCTCGATTGGCTTGTTTGCTTTTGCTAGATGGCTCCTCAACTGCATGTTCTCCAAATCCACTGCAGTCAAGTAAGCTGGGTTTGGATTCGGCGGTTAGAGGTGCTGAACTTCCGGTGTCGTCGTGGCCCATCAGTTGCTTTCCTTACCGCTGTTGAATCTCCGGGTTTTGTTCGTCGGAAACAGCAGTATGGTGAGCCTCCTGCCCACCATGCTGATTCGTTTCGTTACCGTGCCTTGAATGAGTGACCGCCATGATGAACTTTTCCTAAATCTTTTTCAATGGCACTAATTTACAGCTCTCAATGAAAGCACCAAACTGTTGATGCGGTTTTTTGCCAACAGTGTATTATGTAAATTATCTGAAATAAACTAGTGCTTAAGGATAAATCGTAGTAAGAATAATGACTCTTAAGGATGCTTAGAATGAAATAATCAGAACACTCGTTCCTTTTTACGTGATTCGGAGGCTAAAATCCCCCTAGTCCACAAGTCGATATTATTGTTGTATATCTCTCTATATTTTGACAGAGTATTTGCATTATACAGAAAAATCCCAACCCCTTTTCTATCCAATGTCTTGGTATTTATAGAAGAACCATCCCAGGATAGGTGTTGGGGTCATCACGTGAATATACATCCTTTTTTGTGACCTGTATTCTACAAATGGTGAATATTACAATATAATAAGGTAAGGTCTAATCATTAGGTAAAAATGATCATGGGTCGCCTGGCATAATCAGACATGTGATGTTTGATCACACACGTTTATATTACGTGTTCGAGAATTCAGGGATAAACAGACATGTGATGTCTGATCACGCAAGTTTATATATAACGTATCCAGCTTAATAAACTCTTGGACATGGCAGGTGGTCAGAGTACTCCGTCCTGAATATAACGCCAGCACGTGCCCAGAATGCTGTAATTTATATCCATCTCCAGCTCGTACTTTAATGCTTTGTATTCATCGGCTCGTGTTAATACTTAGGGGGTCGCACTGCCTTCGCAGAAGAGATATCAACTTGTGGGTCCCTTAATATTGTTCTTAGCTAGCCAGCCGTACTCGAGCTGCATAAAAGACCCCCGGGATGAATATCAGGGCGTAGATCTTCCCTTCTAATTTATGAAATAACTAATTAGAGGGTTGAACTATTGTAAGATGGTTATATCAATGGACAACTTAAAATAAGATTTCTATAAAAGTATATCTATAACATAAAGAGTTCAATTCTGAATTTATAGTGGAGAAATATCAAAATTAATAAATTAACTATTATAATTAAAGTGTTTAATTATTTAGTTTTAATTTATTGAAGCTTAATGTTATAGGTCCATGATCCCCGAAATGGCTCAAACAAACACTGACAAAGATAAATACAGAAAGTGAGCTGACTTGGTATAGCGATCCACTATCACCCAAATGGAATCATGCTGACCAACTGTCCTGGGCAAGCCCACCACAAAGTCCATCGTGATGTCTTCCCACTTCCACTCTAGGATATCCAGAGGCTGCAGTAACCCTGCCGGCCTCTGATGCTCAGCCTTGACCTGTTGACACGTCAAGCACTTAGCCACATATTCCACTACATCTCTCTTCATCCCTAGCCACCAGTACAACGATCTTACATCCTGGTACATCTTCGCGGTGCCTGGATGCAAAGAATAAGGTGTAGTATGAGATTCATCCAGAATCTCCTGCCTCAATGCAGTGTCTAATGGAACACATATCCGTCCCTTATATCTCAACAACCCCAAATCAGACACTGTATAGTCTCTGGATGCTCTAGCCAAGACATCCTCTCTAATCTTGATCAGCTGTGGATCACCCAACTGACCCTCTTTAATCCTCTCTAGCAGCGTAGACTGTAGCGTAACATTGGCCAATTGGCCCACCAGAAACTCTATACCAGCTCTGGTCATATCATCAGCTAACTCTCTGGCTATCAGCCTAACACCATGAATCTGTCCCGGACCCATCCGGCTTAAAGCATCAGCTACCACGTTGGCTTTCCCTGGGTGATACAGAATCTCACAATCATAATCTTTCACTAATTCTAGCCAACGCCTTTGTCTCATGTTCAAGTCCTTTTGGGTGAAGAAGTACTTCAGGCTCTTGTGGTCTGTATAAATCTTACACTTCTCTCCATAGAGATAGTGCCTCCATATCTTTAAAGCAAAAACCACCGCTGCCAACTCTAAGTCATGAGTAGGATACCTCTTCTCATACTCCTTCAGCTGACGAGAAGCATAAGCTATAACTCTCTCTGATTGCATCAAAACACAGCCCAAACCCTGATGAGAAGCATCGCAATATATCACAAACTTCTCCTGGTCTGTCGGAAGACTCAGAACTGGAGCTGTAATCAACTTCTGTTTCAACTCTTGGAAGTTGGTCTCACATTTGTCTGACCACACAAACTTCTGACCTTTGCGTGTCAGCTCAGTCAACGAAGTAGTAATCTTTGAGAACCCCTCCACAAAACGCCTGTAATACCCTGCCAATCCAAGGAAACTTCTAACCTCAGAAGCATTCTTTGGCCTTGGCCAATCTCTGACCGCTTCAATCTTTGATGGATCCACTTTAATCCCCTCCTTACTGACAATGTTCCCAAGGAAGGACACCTGAGACAACCAGAATTCACACTTCTTGAACTTCGCAAACAATCTGTGTTCTCTCAACCTCTGCAGAACCAACCTCAGATGATGCTCATGCTCTGACTCAGTCTGAGAATACACCAGAATATCATCGGTAAAGACGATCACAAACTGGTCTAAATAATCCTTGAACACCCTGTTCATCATATCCATGAAAGCGGCAGGGGCATTAGTCAATCCGAATGACATAACTAGAAACTCATAATGCCCATACCTAGTGCGAAAAGCGGTCTTCGGTATGTCTCCCTCCTTGACCCTCAACTGATGATAACCAGAACGAAGATCGATCTTAGAGAATACCGTCTTACCCTGCAATTGATCAAACAGATCGTCTATCCTTGGCAAAGGATGCCGGTTCTTAATTGTCAGCTTATTCAGTTCTCTATAATCTACACACATTCTCAGAGAACCATCTTTCTTCTTTACAAACAGAACTGGCGCACCCCAAGGTGAAAAGCTAGGTCTGATAAAACCCAAATCCAACAGCTCTTGCAGCTGTACCTTTAATTCTTTCAACTTAGCTAGGGCCATTCTATATGGTGCTCTAGACACTGGCTCCGTCCCTGGGGCCAGTTCTATAACGAACTCAATCTCTCTGTGTGGTGGCAACCCTGGAAGATCCTCTGGAAACACATCTAGAAACTCACATACAAGTCTAGTATCCTCTGGTCTCACTGACACGACCTGGGTGGTATCAACCACACTGGCTAAGAATCCAATGCAACCCCCTTGCAATAAATCCCTAGCCCTCAATGCTGAAATCATAGGAATACGGGGTCCATGCACAGTACCAACAAATACAAAAGGATCCTCACCCTCAGGCTCAAAGGTGACCATCTTCCTTCTGCAGTCAATGGTTGCCCCATACTTAGCTAACCAGTCCATACCCAGTATCATATCAAAGTCAGTCATAACTAACTCTATAAGATCCACTGACAACTCTCTGCCCTCTACTATCACTGGCAACGATCTGACCCACCTCCTGGATACAACCAGCTCCCCAGTGGGTAACAAAGTACCAAACCCCACAGCATAGAAATCACAAGGTCTACACAATCTATCAATAACGCTACTAGCAACAAAGGAATGTGTAGCACCAGAGTCAATCAATACATTATAAGCAGTTCCTGCACTAAGAAGCTGACCTGTAACAACTGAGGGGGAAGCCTCAGCTTCTGCCTGAGTCAATGCAAACACTCGCGCTGGGGCTGAGCTGTCTGTCTTCCTGGGTTCTTCCTTTCTTGCCTTAGGGCAATCCTTTTTAAGATGACCCACTGCTCCACAAGAGATGCAGGCTCTTGCTTTACACTCTCCCAAGTGATGCCTCTTGCATCTAGGACACTCGAGATAAGACTTCCAGGCTTCACTGCCCCCAGGACGACCTATTGTAACACCACGAGGTCTCCTGTCAGGACCTGGAACTGGGAAGGTATCAAGAACCTTCCTCTTCTGATCACTGGGGCCAACACCCCTACCAGAACCCATAAATGGAGGACCTGGCCTCCTGAAATCCCTTCTGGCTGCATTTTCATCCCAGATCTTAATCTCTGCAGTTTCAGCTGTAAGTGCCTTCTCCACCACCTGTGCATAAGTAGTCACTCCTGCCACAGTGGTGATGCGCACATCTCGGGCTAACCTAGGCTGTAGCCCCTGTAAGAAATGCTCTCTCCTGGTCCCATCAGTGGGCACCAGCTCCTTGGCAAACTTTGCCAAGCGATCAAACTTTAAGGCATACTCGGTCACTGATAAGCTTCCCTGAAGTAGCCTCATAAATTCATCAGCCTTCGCCGCTCTAATAGCGTCATTGTAGTACTTTTCATTGAACAAGGTCTGAAATTCCTCCCAGCTCAGGAGATTAACATCCTTGGTCTGACCAACCACTTCCCACCAAATCCGGGCATCTTCCCGAAACATATAGGCCGCACAGGCCACCCTCTCAGTACCAACTACCTTCATAAAGTCAAGAACAGTGGTAATCATGCTCATCCATTGTTCAGCTTTGGTGGGATCAGCACTGCCTTCAAACACAGGAGGTTGCTGTTTCCTGAACCGCTCATAAAGAGGTTCCAACCTGTTTTCAACCCCAGGCAGTGGCCCAATAACTGGCACTGACACAAAAGGTGCTTCTGCAACACTGGCCACCACAGGCACTTGCTGCTGTCTTAGGAGACGAAGCTCCTCTCCCTGTTTTACCACTATAGCCTGCAAATCATTAAACATCTGCTGCCAGTTTGCAGGCGTTGGCTGTGGAACCTGAGATTGGTCATTCTCTAGACCCTGACTATTTTCATTACTCTGACCCTGACCACTCTGGCCAGCTGCAGTGTCTGTCTGTTCTGGGTTCATTCTGTCACTGATACCTTACTGAAACAATAATCAATACGGCCAGTCAGGTAGTAATAACTAAACCTCTTGCCGCCTTACGGTCCAAGAACAAACAGATAATAATCACATTCCACAATCATTCAATATCCACAATCAGATACATGTTCATGGCATTCAACACTCAGCATGTATCACATGATAACCCATAAATGGCCATACTAATAAGCAGGTGCCAGCAATCTCTGTACTAATCAGTACACATTTGCTGAAGACATGATATTTCAGGGCACAGGCTCAGCATAATATCTCATGCACGCAGGTAACACATATATATCACGTTTAAACATTTATTCATGTAACCACGTAAATAGTTACCAAACCGTGAGTCGAGCTTGTCTTTGACGATGTGTGTACAAACCCAGCCAGTCTACAGGAACCCTAACCTTGGCATTGCTCTGATACCAAGTTGTAACGCCCTGGTTACCCCAGAACAGTTACGGTGAACAGTGAACCGGAAATTTGACTCACTACCCGAGTCCTTTGGTTAAAAATGTGATCTAGGTACTATTAACAGGCTAAGGTGAAAAAACCAATAAAAAGGAAAAGGTACATTTCATTAAGTAAATAAACTGCTCATGAGCCTTTTAAAATGTTTACAAGTAGTTCGTAATACAAAAGAGTTGCCACAGTTCTAAATTTACAATCCCCGCCGGCCTAAGCGGCAAAAATAGGGTAAACCCCTAGTCCCTCTGAGAACTCCTTGACCGTGGCAGTCAAGCGGCCCTGTATGTACATCACATTGCCCAAGCTCTCCACTCAAGGCTGGCCAAGCTTTTCATTTCCTTTACCTGCACCACATAGCACCCATGAGCCAAGGCCTAGCAAGAAAACACAATAAAGCATGATATAATATCAACAACGATCATAATAACCATTCAGGACTATGAGTCCAACAAATAGGTGACAATAGCCAAAAGTCACATTAATGAGCATCGCTCCCTCTAGCCATGTGACGATAGGGTCACCAGGGCTTAACTGATAGGTGATTTCCTTCATAAACTCGTTCAGGACAGGTGCATGGTGACTGGTCACCAACATAACCTTCCTCACGACTCTAGAGTCGAAACTATGGACAACGTCCCTTAGCCACGTGACAAACGGTCACCGGGGTCATATACCTTGGCTATAGTCATCTGGTCGTAGACTAGGCAAGCGCTTGTAAGTTCTTCGACCCTAGGGTCGGACCCGCATTAATGCCATAGAGCCATTCAATGCGTGATCATCGACTTTAAAGTCGGTCCCTGACTAGTCAGTGTCCCAAACAGGTAATCAGCGTTCACTAGCATTTTACATGCAATCCATGTCCACATAAATCAACCAACATGCCTCAATATCAAACCATGCATGTCATATACCTATACAGGGTGCAACTGTATTCATACACTGCTTTCTTACCTTTGGTTCGAGTGAGGATTATAATATGAACGACCCCTGAGAACGATCAACCTTTAAAATCCTTGACAGTCACCTGGTCATAACCAAATTATAGAATTTATCAATAAAAATGATAATCGAGGGTTCCCAAACTAAAATCCAGCCCCCGAGACCTCAAACACTACCCAACCGGGTACTAGGTTCAACCCCGAGGCCTATGGTTTGAATCCCCGAGCTAAAAACCACATTTTAGCAAAATTATCCTTAAGGGCCGCGGCCCCCCTCTGCTGCGCCGCGGCGCGCCTCCAAACAGAGAGGCTCCCCATCTGCCAGACGCCAAGGGCCGCGGCGCTCCCCTGCTGCGCCGCGGCACCCAGCCTAGAACAGCCAAGTCGGCCACACGCACCAGAATTTTAACCCTGCGTTTTCCCTCTCAAACCAGCCCCTCAAACCACCTCTAAACCCCCTCCAAACATATAAGTAAACCCCCAAATAACACCCTTAACTCACTTACATCAAACCCCAATCAAACTAACACTAAAACACCCCTTTGATTCACACTTTCCACATCAAAACTCTAAGTCTGAAACTAACAATCAAAACAGAGCATAACTTGAGTTCAATGATCAAAACTTACCTTAAAACCTGTTTTGAACTTCCCACACAAGCAGAACCAAGTCTACTAACTCAGCCTTGAAGTTCCTTAGCTTGATATCCCACCTAGAACTCAAAACTCTCAAAGAAGGCAATGGAGGAGGTGGTGTACGGGAAGAGAAGAAGGCAAACCCCTGTTTTTACTCTGTTTATTCTACAGCCTTCTAATCCACTTAAGTCACATATATCCTCCCAAAAAGACCAAAATACCCTTGTGTCATCCTAAGCCTTTTAAACCTACTCAAGGGCAAAATTGGTACATTCCACTAAACTCGTTAATCATAATTAACGCTTCCCAATTCCCGCTAATCTCAATATCCTCAAACATCAATAATTCATATCCCGTTACCCTAAAATCCCCGGTAACGCTATAGCCATTAATATCACCCCGAGACTCACCCCGAGCCCCGAGCTCAAACCTGTTATGACCAAACCGATAAATCATGTTTAAAGATCGTCTCATGTCGAAATACTCGAACCAATCCACATTATAATGTGGTCTCACAATATATCATTAACACGCAAACAAATATTCAATTATACCCTCAACGGGCCAAATTACCAAAATACCCCTGTAAACAAATGTGGACTCACATGCATGTATCTAACATCATATCATAATATAATTCTCATACACATGCATAAACACATTTAACAGCATAATTAGACAGTTATGGCCCTCCCGGCCTACTAATCCAGCCATTAACCATAATAGGGAATCCGGGGCATTACAGATTTGGTCGGTTAATTTTTTTTTGCATAATTTTTTAGAAAGTTTTAGTTAAAAAAAAAAACTTTAAAATATGGATTGTTGGAATCCATTTTTGTGTTTTTTTAAAATGTAAATACATAGAACATAGTTACATTCACAAATTTGAAAGTTTGAAAACATAATTGAAAATCCATAAGCATAACATAACCTACATATATTTATAATTTCAGTTGGTTTCGGTTCAAACTGGTCGGTCCACACGGAATTTTCAAACCGACCGAATAGTGGCGGTTTACGCCGTTAACGGTTTTTTCGGTGTTAGGTTTAATCGGTTTTGGTTTTTTTGGTGTTCGGAAGGTGGGTGTACCCGGTTTTTTTAGTTGTTTGGATTTGATGCTCAGCCATAATGCTTATTAGCATTGAACCTATTTGTTTGTCTATTTGATCTTGGACCGTCAGGCAGTAAAAGGTATTGTTATTACTTACCTAACGACCGATTTGATCACTGCAGAGTGGGTTAAATATCAGTATGAATTCTCCAAGGTCAGAAAGGTTGTCTGGCTAAGAGATACATGCTAGGGAAGGGAATGACCAGGGCCAGGCCCCACTGCTAGCTCCAGAAAACTAACAACAGGTGTTTGGTAGTATACAAGCCAGATTAGACAGTCAGGAAGAAGAGATTCGCCTCTTAAGACAGCAATAGGTTCCAACAGGAAACCCACAGCCCGTAGTACCTGTAACGCCCTGGTTACCCCAAGACCGTTACGGTGAACGTTGAACCGTGAATTTAACTCGCTACCCGAGTTCTTTGGTTAAAAATGTGCTTCTAGGTGTTGTTAACAGGTTAAGGTGGAAAACCAATCAAAAGGAAATGATATATTTTATTTAAAACATAAAACTGTTCATGGGCCCATCAAAACATTTACAAGTTATTTACAACTCAAAATAGTCATTACAATTTAAATTTACAACCCGCCGACCTAAGCGGGAAAAATAGGGTAAAGCCCCTAGTTCCTCTGAGAACTCCTTGGCCGTGGTGGTCAAGCGGCCGCAAATGTACACATCACCACCTAAGCTCTCCACTCAAAGCTGGGTGAGCTTTTCTTTCCCTTTACCTGCACCACATAGCACCCATGAGCCAAAGCCCAGCAAGAAAACACAATATTGCATGAATATAATATCAACAATGATCGTAATAATCATTCAGGAATTTCAGTCCAAAATAGAGGAGTGACATTTGTAAAAGTCACTAAGGTGGGTTCCGTTCCCATCAGCCATGTGACGATAGGGTCACCTGGGCTTTACAAATAAGTGATCATTTCACTAGTTTATCAAGATAGGTGTTTGATGAACTAGTCACCAACATAACCTACTGCATGACCATAGAGTCACAACCATGGGATTCCGCTCCCTAGCCACAAGACAAAACAGTCACCTAGGCCTTAGGCCCTGGCTCTGAGTAAATAGTCTTAGACTAGTCAAGCGCTTATAATTTTCATCGACCTTAGGGTCGGTCCAGCATTATTGCTCCTAGAGTCATTCAACGCTGATATCGATTAGATCTAATCTTTTATCGGCTCTGCATTCATGACACTTATGAATAGTCAGTTAGGACACTCAAGGGTCCTAACTCCCAGGTCAGTAATTCGCGACCAGTGCCGATTCTGAATAGTCAGTTCCATACACAAGTAAGCAAGATTTGCTAAGCATTTAATATGCAATCAATGCCCACATTTAATAACCAACATGCCTCAACAACAACCACGCATGTCAAATACACAGGGTGCAGTTTTCTTACTTCTGGTTCGAGCGAGAATGAATAAAAGAACGACCCTTGAGAACGATCGACCTTTTGATTCCTTAGTGGTTACCTAATCATAACCAATTATAACCTCCATTAATGAAAATCAACAATAATAGGGTCTTGACCTAAACCCCACTCTCGGGACCTCGAAATGTACCCACACGGTGAGAAGATTCGATCCCAGGCCTTAAGGATTGTACCCCGAGCCAAAAACCCTTAAAAACACTCAAAACGAGATTTTGAAGGAACAGAGTAGCGCCCCAGCGCTCTACTCAGAACCAAAAATGCCCAAAGCCACCCCTGGGTAGCGCTGTAGCGCCCCCTTGTGGGTGCTATAGCGCTACACCCAGCCTGATTTGCCCCTGAATCTTCTCCCTTCGACTCCTCCATTTCCAACTTGATTCCAATGCTTCCAAACATCATATTAAGTGCCAAATGAACCCAAAAACCATCCCCACATGTCCTAGGCATCACAACCCCAAGAACCCTAGCCAAAAACTCCAAGCAAAACCAATCAACCAACCTAGAAATCTCAACTGAAATCCATAACAAAAACAGAGCAAACCAGAGATTTAATGGCAATAATCTAACCTCAAGTTCAGATTATGATGCTCTTCAATGGTGGAACACACTCCCAATCCCTCAAGACTTACTTCCCAAGCCCTCAAGTTAGACTCAAAAATCCAAAGAGAAAATAGGTACGGGAGGAAGTTTTTTCTATGCTTTGTTTTCCCAACCTTCTACAGCCTTCATGGCTTAAATCAATCCTAGGGGTGAAAAGACTAAAATACCCCTAGGTCAAATAAAGGTTTCTAAAGGCTCCCAAGGACAAAACTGTCATTTCCCACCTATTTCGTTAATCATAATTAACACTCTCCAATTCCCGTTATTCTCGATATTCTCAATTACCAATAATTCATATCCCGTTACCATTTAATTCCCGGTAACACTCTAATCACTAAAATCACCCCAAGACTCACCCCGAGCCCCGAACTTAATCTCGTTATGACTAAACCGCTAATTTTCACTCAAAGATCGTCTCATGCTGAATAGCTCAAACAAATCCACATCATAATGTGGCCTCAACAATAGATCATCGACATGCATACAAATATACAATTACACCCTCAACTGGCCAAATTACCAAAACACCCCTGTAATGATATGTGGACCCACATGCATGCATTTAACATCATATTATAATATAATTCACATAAACATGCATATAATAGTTTAATGGCATAATAAATCAATTATGGACATCTTGGCCTACTAATCCAACCATTAAACCGTATTAGGGATTTTGGGGCATTACAGTACCGGCAGTGATACAGCCAGAGGTACTAGCAGTAGTGCAGCCCCAGGCAGGGGGAGATAGATGGGAACCCCTGTATGAGAGGTTCGGGAAACAACACCCTCCAGTTTTTTAGGGCAGCTCAGATCCACTGAAGGCTGAGCAGTGGATGACCATGATAACCACCATCCTGGATTTTATGAGGGTATGTGGTAATGAGAGAGTGGCATGCGCCAGTTACATGTTTCGGGAGGATGCCTGAATATGGTGGGAGGTGGTATCCCAGACCAGAGCAATAAACACCATGGAGTGGGAAGAGTTCAGAACTTTATTTAATGAGAAGTACTACAACGACGTAGTTAACGCCGCGAAGGCTGAAGAGTTCAACAAGTTACTTCAAGGTAACATGTCAGTGACTGACTACGCCCTGAAGTTTGGTAGATTGGCAAAGTTTTTTGGGGATCTGGTGCCCATTGATGGGACTAGAAGAGAGAGGTTTCTCCAGGGGCTATAGCCTATGATAGCCTGGGATGTTCATATTTCTACTGTGCCAGGATTGACCACCTATGCACAGGCTGTGGAGAAGGGGCTTACAGCTGAGAGCATAGAGAACAAGATCTGGCGTGAGAATGTGGCCAAAAGGGATTCTAGGAGGCCGGGACCTCCATTTATAGGCTTTGGTAGGGGCAGAGGCCTGAGAGACCAAAGGAGAAAGACTCCAGATACAACTTCAGCTCCATAGCCATATAGGAGGCCACGGGGCATATAGATGGGCTGCCAGGGTGGCGGTGAGACCTGAGAGCATTCCCAGAGTGTACCCGGTGCAGGAGGCGCCATATTGGGGAATGTCGGGCGAAGGCCTGTTTTGTTTACGACATTGTGGGGCATTTGAAGAAAGACTGCCCGAGAGCCAGAAAGAAAGAGCCCAAGAAGGTGGATGGCCTGACGCCAGCTCGGGTGTTCACCTTGACCCAGGCAGAGGCCGCGACTAGTCCCTCGGTGGTTACAAGTCAGATTTCTAGTGTTGGAACCTCGTATACTGTTTTGATTGATTCGGGTGCTACGCACTCTTTTATTGCTAGTAGGATTATAGATGGATTGTGTAGACCATGTGAATTTTACCTGTGGGGTTTGGTACTATGCTGCCTACTGGGGAGTTAGTGGTTTCTAGGAGATGGGTTAGACCACTACAAATTACAGTGGATGGCAAGGAATTTTCAGTTGACTTGGTGGAATTGGTGATGACTGATTTTGATATAATTCTGGGTATGGATTTGCTAGAGAAGTATGGGGCAACGATAGATTGCAAGAAGAAGATGGTAACCTTTGAGCCTGAGGGTGAAGACCCCTTTATATTCGTTGGCACTGTGCATGGACCCCGTATATCTATGATATATGTACTTAGAGGTAGAGACCTATTGCAAGGGGGATGCATAGGGCTCTTAGCTAGTGTGGTGGATACCACTTAGGTCGTGCCAGTGGGACTAGGATAGTCTCAATTAGTCTGTGAGTTTCTGGACATGTTTCTAGAGGATCTGCCATGGTTACCTCCACACAGGGAGATTTAGTTTGTGATTGAATTGGTGCTAGAGACAGAGCCAATGTCTAGGGAACCTTATAGGATGGCTCTAGCTGAGCTGAAGGAACTAAAGGTTCAACTACAGGAGTTACTAGACTTGGGTTTTATCAGGCCCAGTTTCTCGCCATGGGGCACACCAGTTCACTTCGTAAAGAAGAAAGATGGCTCTCTGAGGATGTGTATCGATTATAGAGAACTGAACAAGTTGACTATCAAGAACAGGTATCCTCTGCCAAGGATTAATGATCTATTTAATCAGTTGCAGGTTAGGACGGTATTCTCCTTGATAGATTTTCGATATAGTTATTACTAGCTGAGGATCAGGAAGGAGGATATACCGAAGACAGATTTTCATACCAGGTACGGGCATTATGAGTTTTTGGTGATGTCATTTGGATTGACTAATGCCCTAGCAACATTTATGGATAAGATGAATATGGTGTTCAAGGATTACCTGGATCGGTTTGTGATCGTCTTTATCGATGATATACTAATATACTCACAATCAGAGACAGAACATGAGAAACACCTCAGATTGGTTCTACAGAGGTTGAGAGAACACAGGCTGTGTGCAAAATTCAAGAAATGCGAGTTTTGGTTGCCACATGTGACTTTCTTAGGTCACATAGTCAGTAAGGATGGAATTATGGTGGATCCAGCGAAGATTGAGGCGGTCAGAGATTGGCCAAGACTGAAGAATGCTTCAGAGATCAGAAGTTTCTTGGGATTGACAGGTTATTACAGACGCTCTGTAGAGGGGTTTTCCAAGATTGTGTCACCACTGACAGAGTTAACACGCAAGAATCAGAGGTTCATATGGCCAGACAAGTGTGAAGACAGCTTCCAGAATCTCAAGAAGAGTTTGATCACTGCTCCGGCTCTGAGTCTTCCTACAGATCAGGACAATTTTGTAGTTTATTGTGACGCCTCGAGGCAAGGCCTAGGTTGTGTCCTTATGCAGACAGGGAAGGCGATTGCCTATGCATCACGTCAGCTGAAGGAATATGAGCAGAGATACCCCACACATGATTTAGAACTTGCAGCAGTGGTGTTTGCACTGAAGGTGTGGAGGCACTACTTATACGGTGAGAAGTGTAAGATATACACTGACCACAAGAGTTTAAAATACTTCTTCACCCAGAAGGATCTGAACATGAGGCAAATATGTTGCTTAGAGCTGGTAAGAGATTATTATTGTGAGATCCTCTATCACCCTGGGAAGGCCAACGTGGTAGCAGATGCCTTAAGCCGGAAGGGTCAGGGACAGTTGTATAGTGCCAGGAAGATATTAAGGGAGTTGGCTGGCGATATGGCTAGAGCAGGAATTGAGTTAGTGGTGGGTCAGTTAGCCAACATCACCCTATAGTCTACTCTTGTGAAGAGGATTAAGGAGAAGCAGTTAAATGACCCATAGTTGGGGAATATTAGAGGGGAAGTCCTAGCTGGAGTAGCTAAGGACTATACGGTGTCAAGCATAGGCTTATTGAGATTCAAGGATCGGATCTATGTTCCGATGGACATTGGGATTAGACAGGAGATTCTGGATGAATCTCATACTACCCCTTAGTCTCTACATCCAGGCACCACGAAGATGTACCAAGATCTGAAAGCTTTATACTGGGGGCCTGGGATGAAGAGGGACGTGACTGAATACGTGGAAAGGTATCTGACCTGTCAGCAGGTCAAGGAAGAGCATCAGAGACCAGCAGGGCTGTTACAGCCTCTGGATATCTCATAGTGGAAGTGAGAGGATATCATGATGGATTTCGTGGTAGGATTGCCCAGGACAGTGGCTAGCATGATTCAGTTTGGGTCATCGTGGATCGGTATACGAAATCAGCTATCTTTCTACCAATGAGAACGAATTACACGGTTGACCAATATGCAGATCTCTATGTGAGAGAGATAGTTCACCTTCATGGGACTCTGAGGTCTACCGTGTCTGATAGGGACCCTATCTTTACTTTAAAATTTTGGGGAATTTTACAGAGGGCGATGGGTACATAGCTGAAGTTCAGTACATCTTATCATCCTCAGACCGATGGTCAGTCTGAGAGGACTATCCAGATATTGGAGGACATGATGAGAGCATGTGTATTGGACTTTGAAGGGTCCTGGAGTAAATATTTGCCTCTGATAGAGTTTTCCTATAACAACAGCTACCATTCTACTATTTGAGTGGCACCTTATGAGATGTTGTATGGTAGGAAGTGTAGATCGCCCGTTCATTGGGATGAGATGGGTAAGAGGAAATATTTGGGTCCTGAGGTAGTTCAAAGGACCACTGAGGCTATTGAGAAGATTAGAGCTCGGATGCTCGCGCCTCAGAGTAGACAGAAGAGTTATTCAGACCCAAGGCAAAGGAACGTGGAGTTCCAGGTGGGAGACTATGTCTTCCTTAAGGTTTCACCACTGAGAGGGGTGAAGAGATTCAGGAAGAAGGGCTAGTTGAGCCCTAGGTTTGTGGACCATTTGAGATCTTGGAGAGGATTGGTCAGGTGGCTTACAAATAGGCCTTACCCCTAAACTGTCTAGAGTGCACAATGTATTCCATATTTCTTTGCTGAGAAAGTATGTATTAGATGAGACTCATGTATTGAGTTATGAGGATTTGGAACTGGAGACGGACTTCTCCTACGAAGAGCAGCCAGTTCAGATTTTAGACAGGAAAGACAAGGTCCTGAGGAACAAGACTACACCTTTAATTAAGGTATTATGGAGGAACAGCAAGGTCGAGGAATCGACCTGGGAGCTGGAGGCAAATATGCAGACTTAGTATCCTGAGTTGTTCGGGTAAACTTTCGAGGACGAAATTTCTGTATGGAGGGGATAGTTGTAAAGTCCCAAGTTACCTAAATAAGGCTTAGGGCCTTGATTAGGGGCCAGGATGGCAATATATGGAATTATATGCTTATATGATATATTTGTGTATGATTATGTGATTATATGGGTTATATGATAATATAACTAATTATGCATGTTTAGGAATATTAAATATGCATGTGGGCCCGTTTCTTATTAGAATGACAATTTTTGTAATTTGGCCCAATGTGGGCATAATTGTATATATATATATGCATATATATGATATATGTGAGAGACCACATTATTATGTGGGTTTATTTGGGTTATTCGGCACGAGAAGATCCTAGGGAGAAAGTTAGCGGGAAAGTCACAACTGGACCCAATACCCGACTCGGGGCGAGTCAAGGGGTATTTTGGGTATCTAGCTTAGTATTTGGTTATCAGGTAACAAGAATGAATAATTGAGGATATTTTTGGAGTTAGTAAGATTATGAGGGAATACTGGGGATTTTGACCATTTTGTCCTCGGGGACGTTTTTGGTACCCCCAAGCCTCGGGATTAGCTTAAGTAACTTAAGCCTTAAGGAAACAAAACCCAAACACTCAAAACACTCAGCCTTCTCTCTCATTCTCAACTGACTCTCTCTCTCTCCCTCATACTCTTCCATTTTCTAAGAGGATTTCTTGAGAATTTTTGGCTGAAAGCTTGGGAATTGAAAGCCTAAACTTGGGGGATTGGATTTGTTGCAGCTAGAGAAATTAACTTCCAGTTGAGGTAAGCTTTAGATCTTGTTTTCCATTGAAATTCTATTTAGCTTGGTTGTTGTTGAGGTGTTCTTGAGCTTTGTAGCTCAAGTGTTGAATTGGGAGTTTTGATGAGATTTTAATCAAATTTTAGGTTGGGTTTTGCTGCTAATATTAGGTTGAATCTGTTCTGAGGATTTAGTTGTTGTTCTAGGAATGATTTGGGTAGGTTTTGGTAAGTTTTTGGCTGGAGGAAATCTGGGTTCGTAGGGTCAGGTCGCGACCCTGTTCTTGGGGCGCCGCTGTGACAGTCAGTATCTCGTGATCAGTAGGGGGAAAGAACGGGTAAAATTGTGCAATCCCACATCGCCTGGGGAAGGTAAAGTGATGATTCTAAGACTGTGTAGGTATGGGACTACACAGTTGAAGATGGCTTAAATGGATTGATGGGTACTATGTAACGCCCTGGATAGCCAAGACCGCTACATTGTGTACTTATAAAGGTGCAGGACTTGCTAATCAAGTCATTAATTTAAAAATGTGTCACTAACCATGAATGTGCTAGGGTTAAAAAGGTTTTGGTCTCAAAAGTTACACTTTACATAATTAAGCAGTTTTATACATGAGATCCCAAAAAGAAACAGTGTTTAAAACCTGGTTCACAGAATCTCCAAAATACAGACAACCATCAGCCATACTAAGGCAAAATAGACATTTATGGTTCTCACGTCCCTGCCTAATCCCCAACCGTGGCGGCTGAGCAGCTGGTCATGTAAATTCAACTCACAGAGCTCTCCAAGTCAGGGCTGATCAAGCTTGCCCTTGCCTTTACCTGCACCACGTAGCACCCGTGAGCCAAGGCCCTGCAAGAAAACATAATATGCAACACAAACAACAATAACAGATAATCAACTCTTTAAGCATGATCAAACACTTAATATTCCACATACCCACTCAGAACCAATGATGCAACTAATCACAAATCACAACTAAGTCACATAATAGTCAGGGCCGACAACTTAGACCGCACCCTCTGTTTACCCCACTGACTCCGGCCCGCTTAAACCGAGCTCAGTGCATAATAAGCTGTCCTCAGCTACCAGTGGCCAAGTCGCGCCCTGTGCGCTAGTGTAACCCTCAGCACTCTTAGGTCGTTGGTTTGCTGTTTACATGGCATAATACCATCCTTTCAAGCATACATATTAGGGAACCCTTAGTCCCATTACAATTACACAACCGGGTGCATTTTTCTTACCTTTAATTTCTACGTTCACTGATTATGAGCGATGATCCGTTCCCGAGCCCTAGCTTTAACACCTAGTCACAACCAAGGTAATGGATTCCATTAATACTCAAATAAAGGTTTCCGGGTACAATACTTGCTTCTGGGACATCGAATTCCACCAAGCACGGTGGTGAATTCGATCCCGAGCACCTTAGGTTAGATTCCCGTGCTTAAAATCCCCAAATGATCAAGAATGAATCTAAGGGCTGCGGCCCTAGAAACCTAGCCGCAGCCCGCCCCTAAAACAGAGCCCAAGGCCCCCCAGCAAGTAGACACGCGCCGCGGCGCTCTCCCTTAGCCGAGCCTCCCTAGCTCTCTTGTTTCGTAGGGCCGCAGCGCTCTAGAACAGAGTCGCGGTCCTCCCCTTCATGCCCAAAAAATCCACCATTTCTAACATCCTAACCCCAATCAAAACCATCCCAAAGTATCCTAATTCAAAATCCATTAATCACAAAGCTTTTAACATGACTCTAACAACATAATCCAACAGAAATCCAGCCTACAAACCTACTAAAGTTCCATTTTTTATTTCTGAAACCCAGCAACTCAAACACCAAAACCAGTCATGCAATACTCAAATTTAAACCTCTAAATTACAAGTTGAAGCTTATCTCTTTTGCTGAACCACTTTCTTGTCAAATTCCTGAGCTAAAACCCAAGCTTCTCAACTTAATTCAACCCTTAAACATCAAAACCATAAACACCCGTAATACCAAGCCAAAACTCAAAATTCAAATGCTCAGAGGTATGATTCAGCCCTTACCTTAATCTTGGTTAAGTTCCCTTAACTGAGCACTAGATTCAACCTACAGGTTTCCAGCTCAAATCACTAAATTCCCAGCTGGTTTTCCTTGAATTTTCTGTAGTTTCTTGAAAGTGAAAGGAGAAGGAAGGGAAGAGAAGAGAGAGGAAGAGTTGAGGTCGGTTTGCGTTTTATTCCTCTATTTTTTTATTAACTATACTAATCCTAGCCAGTTAAATCAATCCCGAGGCTCGGGGTACCGGAAACGTCCCCGAGGGCAAAACGGTAAATTTCCCCAATATTCCCGCCTAAGCTTCCTATCCTCACATATATCTCCATATATTTATTTCCATAACCCGATAGTCTAAATAACTACCCAATACCTAAAATACCCCTGACTTATCCAAAGTCAAATACTAAGCCCCGTTGTGACTTCATGCTAACTGGCTCCCTAGGATCGCCTTAAGTCGCACGCTGCAAATCTACCCACATAATAATGTGGTTCACACAGATATAATATTTAACCACATTTACATTCATATAATCATACAAGCATGCCTATCATATAATCATGTAATCATGTATTAAATCAATAAATTCACTCATAAGTCAATTATGCCTTCCCAGCACACTAATCAAGGCCCTTAAGACATATTAGTGATTTTGGATCGTTACATACTACCTATGCCAACAAGATGCATCTTCTTTTCGGTAGCCCATCACTTGAGAACTCCAAAGTTAAGCGTGCTTGATCTGGAGCAATCTCATGAAGGGTGACCTCTTGGGAAGTTTTGAAGTGTGCGAGTGAGGAAAAAGCACGCTGGAAAGACTTGTGTTGGTTTGTAGGGTCAATCGTCATTCCAAGAAGCAGCCATAGTGACTTGGGGTATTACAAAAAAGGTATCAGAGCCTTGACCCAGCCGGAAGTGTGGCCGACGGGGATGTCGGACCCCTAAGGGAGGGTGATTATGACAATCAGTATCCTGTGATCCGTAGGGGGAAAGACCGGGTAAAGCTATGCAATCCCACATCGCTTGGGGATTATAATGTGATGATTCTAAGACTGTGTAGGTATGGGACTACACAGTTGAAGATGGCTTAAATGGATTGATGGGCACTACCTATGCCAACAAGATGCATCTTCTTTTCGGTAGCCCATTACTTGAGAACTCCAAAGTTAAGCGTGCTTGACTTGGAGCAATCTCATGATGGGTGACCTCCTGGGAAGTTTTGAAGCGTGCTAGTGAGGACAAAGCATGCTAGAAAGACTCGTGTTGGTTTGTAGCAGCCATAGTGACGTGGGGAGTTACAGCCGCGACCTAACCAAACCTAGGGCCCATGGGGGCTTCTATCTGGGAGGCGCGCCGCGACCCTAAAGGGCAGGTCGTGACCCGTGTCCCATTCCCAGGAAGAAGGGGGCCTCTAACTTGAGGGGTGCGTTGCGACCCTCAAGGGCAGGTCGCGGCCTGCCTAGGTTGTTTTGGCCATCGTGGGTTTTAAGAGACGAGGATTTATTCCTAAGGGCTCGGGATCAATCCTACTATCTGGTTTAGTAGAATTTGAGGTCCCGGAGCTAAGATTCGGTCCGGAAGCCTTTATTTGCTTATTATTGATGGAATCCTATATTATGGTTGTGACTAGGTTATTGCTAGGGGGCTCAAAACTGGGATTGTGCTCAAGGGTCGTTCTTATTTTACATTATACTCGAACCCAAGGTAAGAAAACTGCACCCAATACGTGATATATGATATTAGGGCTTGGCCTGACTGTTAATTATAATTATGAATAGGGCTCGGGCCCTTGAGAATGAAAATTTTAAGTTATCGTTTCACTTGTTGATTAAACATACTTGAATATTCTGTACCTTATTAAGTATTATATAACTATTCGTATGGTTGCGTAGCTAGGGCTTGGCCTCGTTAAGGAGCATGGTTATTACTATGTTTACAATTACTTTATGATGTTATATGATTAATATGTATGCATATCTATATTGTCTGAAGTATGCTTAACTATATCTATTTTTGTATTTGTATGTGAATACGTGGTTCAGGGCTTGACTTATTAGCAAGGATGGCAATAGTGCGCTGCGCGCTGGCCGAAAGGCTTAGGCCCAAATCAGCAACATACTATTACGTTGGCCGACCCAATGGTCGTTGGAAAACAAAATTGTTTGGCTAGCTCTAAGGCTAGTTACCCAAAGCTAAGGGCGAGGGCCTCAGGTGACTCTATGGTCACATAGCTAGCGCATAGGGCCTAGGGGTCAACTATTCAGGACAATGTCCCCAGAATGGTCCAATGACCATTTATTTGTATTTGTATGCCTGCATGAGTAGGTTATTACTGTTGGACATGCTAGATAAGTATTTGGAAATCTGTATTTTCTGTTCATGCACATGTTTAAGTTTTCTTGCTGAGCCTTGGCTCACGGGTGCTATGTGGTGCAGGTAAGGCAAAATAAAAGCTTGACCAGCCATGAGTTGGAGAGCTTCAGTGGTGGCGTGTACATATGCGGCTGCTCGTCCACCACGGCCTAGGATATCTCAGGGGAACTAAACTTGTAGCCTTGATTTTGCCGCTTAGGTTGGCCGGTTGTAACTTTTGATGTATATACACCCTTTCAAACGTTGTTTGTAATATTTTGGGATCTCGTGTATGTATGAAACTTTTAAATAAAAGTCAACAGTTCCTTTGATCAAAACTTTTAACCCTAACCCTGGACGTTAACCCTAGTCACACGTTTATAACCAAATGACTTGATTAGCAAGTCTGACACAATTTAAAGTACACAGTGTAACAGTCCTAGATTAGGAGGATGTTACACAGCAGCTCCTCCCAATAGTACACAATAGCAACCCTCTTTCCCTCCCCCCAACTCCCGAACACTTCTACTACCTTCATTAAGAACAATTTCAAAAAATGAAAAAACTAATTCATTCACTGGCAACACCAATTTCCATCTCCATAGGCTAGTGCTTTGCTGACCACTAGTTCACCGTTACAGTTTGTCTAGCATGGGTAAGAAATCTATCATCCTCCTCATTTACTCTGCATAACCTATTCACCCTCTATGGCTTCTCGGTTGTGCAATGAAAATTAGGGTTCCCCAATCTACATTGGTCATTTAACACGTGATTCTTTCTCCAAATAAAACAAAAGGCATGTTTGTGAAAACAATAAAAATGCCAGTAGACTAAGGGTGTTTTGTGTGCCTATATATAAGAATTTCCCATATACATAAATGAAGGAGCCAGAAAATATCATTTCTGGGGTAATATTAATTGAGAAATTTCACTTTCTATGCTTAATATTGAGTGCTAATTAAAATATATGCTAGGTATATTAAAGATTTCAAAATAATACTACTTTTTGGCACTCTACCAAAAATACCCTACTCTTTTCCCTCTTATCTCTTCTCACTTCTCTCATCCCTCTCTCTCTCTCTCGGTTCACTCTCTCTCACCTCACGACACCACCACCACCACACTAAATACTGCATTTTGAACAGATCTTGACATGATTTTTGGGTTTTTTTGCAATTTTTTTTCAGATCTAAAACTCTGAAATCTGCAGAAAATTGACTTTGCTCGATGCCAGTTCGATGATGCTCGATGCCACCTCGATGGGGCCTTCAAAATCAAGATTTTCATAAAAAAATGACTTTGCTCAATGGTGCTTGATGTCATCTCGATGGGATTCTTGCAAGAGACATAATTTTTCACTCGGGTGTCCGTTTGGGGTGATTTTTTTATTTTGAATATTTTTTCAAGATCTACACGTTTGACATGCTCATATACACATTTTAGAAAAGCTAGAAACTGTTTTATGGAAAAGTTGTACAATAAACGTGTTTGGTAAACAATCATAAAGTAGTTTATTGAAGAATTTATACAGAAGCTACAACTAAAAGCTAAAGTTGGCACAACCCAGCTTTTAACTTTTTCTAAAGACTACTTTTTGAAAAAACTCTACAATAAGTGTGTTTTTTTATTTAAAATATTTACTTATTTATTATATATTAATCCAAATTAAAATATTTACAATAAATTAATATAATAATAACATAAACCATATTTAAATTTCAAATATTTTTATTTTGTTCTTAAAATATTTTTATTAAAAAAAATTATTTTAGTAATTTTATATTAATAAATCACATTAATATAGATATATTTTTTTAAATGTTTAATATAGATTTTATTATACACTATAATATTATTTTTGCTACAATTTATCAAATATGTAATTAAAAACATAAAAAGTGAGAGTTTTGCATAACTTAAATTTTATATATTTGTGATTATATCATGATGAGATTATTATACTGCGATCATTATAACTAGACTTTTAGCTTCAGCGACTAGTTATAATATATATACAATGGGAGCGAATACAACGCATTCAATTTTTTAATGATATGTCCAATTATATGTGTATATTATATAATATAACATTTTTGTTGATGGTCAATTTATTAGTGTCTCATCGAAAACATATTTTAATTATAACATGTTTAAATAAATAAAATATTTATATTGAAATCTATTTAGTATGTGTAAATTTATTTTAATAAAATATAATATATATATGACATCTATTTCAATATTTTAATATTTAACAATACTTTAATCATATAGTTTACCAAATACTCTTACAACAACTAACTCACTACTAAAATTTATACCAAACACTGAAAAACTTTTCCCCACAACACAATTGCAGCTGCTTTTCCTCACAGTACAACTAAAGCTATTTTTGCTCACAGCACAGCTGCAAATGTTTGTCCCCACAGCACAATTGTACCTAATTGGCCCTTCAGAGTTTTAGATCTGAAAAAAAATCGCAAAAAAAAATCCAAAAATCATACCCAAATCTGTTAAAAATGCAATATTTAGTGTGGTGGTGGTGTTGGTGGTATCATGAGGTGAGAGAGAGTGAACCGAAAGAGAGAGAGAGGGAAGAGAGAAGTGAGAAGAGAGAAGAGGGAAGATATGGGGGTATTTCGGGTAGAGTGCCAAAAAATAGCATTATTTTGAACTATTTAATGTGTTTAGCATATTTTTTAAATAGCATCCAATATGATGCATAGATACTGAAATTTCCCTATTAATTTTAGCTTGATTGGGGGCTTTATTATGATATATGTATATATATATAGGACAATTCTTTTATAGGGGCTTCACTTTAAGCCCTACCGGTAGGACTTTCAGTGTTTCTCAACCCGTGAACAGTTTTCGGCGCGAATTTTTTTATGACCGTGTATATTGTAGCTATTTAGAGCATCCTGCAAATTTTCAGAAAACTCCGAATAGTTTACAGTATCGAAAACTAGGTTCAAACATGTTGTTTTCCACGCACATAAAAAAAATTAGTCACACGTGCAACAACATGTTTGAACCTAGTTTTCGATACTGTAAACTATTCAGAATTTTTTGAAAATTTGCAGAATGTTCTAAATAGCTACAATATACACGGTCATAAAAAAAAATCGCACCGAAAACTATTCACAAGTTGTAAACACTGAGAGCCCTACCAGTAGGGCTGAAGCTCCTATAGGAGAATTCCCCTATATATGTATATATAGAATAGATTGTAATAATATGTATTGTTTTTTTTTAGCTTAGTTTACAAATAAAACTTAAAAGAAAACAGTTCAAGTTCCATTGCCCCATGCTTTTATAATACAAGGTAAAAAAGGTTACTTGTAATAATAACTTTTCTCACTATTGTTCTTAATCAAATAATTTACATTAAGATAGTCCTCGTGGATGTTAATTCATATTTGATTTTAGAGTTATTACAGAATAATAATTAAGTGTCAACAATGTTGACTTTTTTCAATAATAATTAAAATAAAACTATTCATGTTTTATTTAGATTTGAATTGTTGTAATTTTAACCATACACTCTGTTTAAGCAATGAATTAGTATTTTTTTTAAAGGTGATTTTTCAAAAATATACTTTTTTATGGTGTTTTTTTACTTTTTTACAGTCTCTAATTTTTTTTCTTCAAAAATGCTATCTTAAGTTTTCGGAAAATACGTTTTTAAAGTTTTATATTTACAAAAATACAGTGCCAATGAAACAACTAAACATTAATCCTATTTTTTTTTAAATCAAAATATATCTGCAAACAACTAAACAGCAACACAACAACTATAAATAAACTTAAATAATTAAAAACCAACATGAAAACAATTATACATAAAATCTAAACAACACAAAAACAATAATAAGACAACAACTAAACATCAACTCAATGCATACTACACACATTTAAAAACAACAAATGAAGAGCAAGTAAAAGTCAACTCATTGCATACTAACATATTTTTTTTATAAAAAAAATCAAAATATATCTTAAACAACTAGGCAACGATTAGACATCAACACAGCAACAGAACAACTATATATAAACTTAAAACAACTAAAAATCAATGTGAAAACAACTATACATAAATCTAAATAATTAAAAATAAACATGAAAACAACTTTACATAAATCTAAACAACTAAAAAAATAACACAAAAACAACTAACAAACAACCCAATATATATTAAATATAAACTAAAATTAAAAGCATACTTAAAAAACTTAAATTAAATTAATAACAAATATACTAAAAACTAAAATGAAAGAAAAGTTGATAATATGTCTTATTAATCAATAAATATAAACATATAAATATAAATATAGATCGTTATAAATATAACATTGTCTATATAAATATAAATATATATAACAGTGTCTATTTTTTACCAAACCAAGCCAACACTCTTTTTTGTCCTCAATTAGTAATTTACTCACACCTCACAATATATAGAAAATATAACACGTAACCACATGCATGATGGACATAACACTCTTGGTGTCATTGCATGTTGTGAAACGGTGGATCTACAAAAAATGTTTGAAGTTAAAATTTCATAATTGATACTATTTACATTTACAAGATTACAGGAATAATTAATGTTAAGCTTTCATTATTTTTATAGATAAGCATTTTATATTTTTGACTTCTTATATTATATTATGGGTGTACGACTTCATTTGCAGGTATGGATTTAATTTATTTTTGATATTTAAATTGCTACATGCATATGATTTGCCACTTGTCACGTACAAGATACTTAGCTTGGTCATTATATCACTACCACATGCAATTTGGATAAATTGGCTACTCAAATTACCACATGCATACGAATATTATATAAAATCTCTTCTATATAATAAGTGTATAGATAACGGAAATTTTTTGTTTTAATAGTTTTTTATTTTTTTAAAGTTAACTTTAACGGAATATTCTTATATTTAACATAATACTCTTATATTTAACGGTAGTTTGTAAATACTTAAACTTAAATAAAATGAAATAAATAATTAAAAAAATTAAAATATGATATTTTTAAGATATTTTACAATGATAATTATTTAAAAATAATAAATAATTAAATAAATTAAAATATGATATTTTTGAGATATTTTACAATGATAATTATTTAAAAATAATAAAATCATACGTTTTATAACTTAAATAAAATTTAAACATATAATATAATTAAACTTAAACTTTCTTATTAGAATCATATCATATTAAACATATAATATAATTTACTGTGAATTAGCAAACAAATAGTTTTTAAAAAAAACTAGCAAGAAACTTGTTGACGCCGTTTTTCGTCAAACAGTGAAAGAAGAGCACATAAACAAGAATTGATAATGGCCAAATACAATAAAACAAATCAAACACACGATTTTTACGTGGTTCAGCAGTTAAATCTGCCTAGTCCATGAGTCTCTGTTATTAATCTCAAGATTATCTCTGAAAATTCTTAAGCATGAATTCTTCAGAGTTTTCTCTCAAGGATCAGAATTTTCGGTCCTTTACAATGGTGCATGGCCTCTCTATTTATAGAGAAGGCTGCAAAATATTATCCCACATATTTTGGGTAGTTACTCTTTTTGTGTAAATAAAATAAATGGCTTTAAATGCCTATAATCAGATATAAAAGGAAACGTCCCTGAAGACCAGGAAACGCATAACTGATCAAATAATATCCCACGATTCCAGGGGATTTACATTAATAAATGAGGATTACATCTCATATTTATAATACTTGTAGATATTCAAGATGGTTATCGCGTATCTCTAAGGCTTTAGCTTCCCAGGTTTCCCGTCATCTGCCGAGCTGAAGATATCTCTCGAGTTCACGTGGCTTTCGAGATCGCACGTTCATCGAGCTCGCGACCCCTGATCCGAAGTCGTCCCTGAAGATGAGGGTATTCTCGGAGCTACCTTCCGATATCGCGATCGTTTCGAGGTCACCATATTCGAGGTCATATATCGTACTTCGCAGGCTCGATATACAATCCTGGAGCATACTCTAATCCTTACGAGACCATTTGTTGCGAATTCAACTTTCGAGGTCACATTTACCATGGCTCGAAATCTGGGTATAGACAGGACCTGCCTAAGTGGTTGATCTGTCAGTACATGGATGGGATGTGCCTGAAAATAGGGGCGGAGCTTACGAGATGAATGAATTAGACTGAGGGCGAGTTTCTCCATCAATGGATACCTTGACTCTGCCCCCAGTAATCTTTTACTGATGTAGTAGACGGGTTTTTGCACTTTTTCTTCTTCTTGAACGAGCACCGCGCTTATCGCGTGTTCGGTGGTTGAGAGGTATAGGTACAATACTTCTCCCGTCTCAGGTTTTGACAGGATGGGTGGTTCAGCTAGGTGCTTTTTGAGCTCCTGAAAGGCCAACTCGCACTCCTCTATCCATTCAAACTTCTTACTTCCTCTCAATAAGTTGAAGAATGGAAGGCCACGATCCGTTGACTTCGAAATGAATCTGCTTAGGGCTGCCATCCTGCCGGTTAAGCTTTGAACATCTTTGTGCTTCCGAGGTGAAGGCATGTCAATCAGGGCCTTGATCTTGTCAGGGTTAGCCTCGATTCCACGAGAGTTTATAATAAAACCCATAAATTTTCCCGAAGATACCCCAAAAGTGCACTTCTGAGGATTTAGCTTCATGTTGTATTTCCTGAGCACGACAAAGCACTCTTCGAGGTCATCAACATGGTTCTTGTTAAGTTGAGACTTGACAAGCATGTCATCAACATAAACAACCTCCATGTTGTTCCCTATCTGCTCTGAAAACATCATGCTTACGAGCCGCTGGTACGTGGCTCCAGCATTCTTGAGTTCGAATGGCATGACATTATAGCAGTAGAGCCCTTTATCTGTGATGAAGCTCGTATGTTCTTGGTCGGGGGCATGCATGGGAATCTGGTTATATCCAGAATAGGCATCCATGAATGACATCAGGCCATGCCCTGCCGTGGCGTCCACGAGCTGGTCAATCCTTGGCAGCGGAAAACAATCTTTTGGGCAAGCTTTGTTGAGATCTGAGTAGTCAATACAGGTTCTCCACGTCCCATTGGGCTTTGGGACCAACACTGGATTGGCTACCCAGTCAGGGTAAAAGGCATCCCTAATGAAATAGTTTGCTTTTAACCTGTCAACTTCCTCCTTTAATGCTTTCTTTCTGTCTTCGTCCAGCTGTCTTTGCTTTTGTCGCTTCGGGGGAAAGCTTTTATCTATGTTCAATGTGTGACTTGCTACATTCGGGCTTATCCCCACCATGTCTGAGTGTGACCATGCGAAGACATCCTGGTTTTTCTTCAGAAAGCAAATTAATTGCTATTTTGCCTCGTCTTGGAGGTGTTTTCCGACCTTCACCTTCTTCGAGGGATCAGCTTCCTCGAGCTGAATTTCTTTGAGCTCCTCTAAAGGTTCGAGGTCAACTTTTTCCTCAATCCTCGGATCGATCTCCTCGTCAATTTCTAAGACTGTTCCGTCTTTATTTTGTATGATAACGAGTGTTTGGGCGCTCGTTTGTTTCTTTCCCCTCAAAGAAATGCTATAGCACTCCCTTCCTGCCAATTAATCTCCTTTTAATGTCCCGACCCCGCTTGGAGTTGGGAACTTAAGGGCCAGATGCCTCACAGATGAAACTGCCCCCAGCCCGACTAGGGCGGGTCTCCCGAGCAGTACATTGTAGGCAGATGGTAACTCTACTACCACGAACTCCATTATCTTGGTCACCGAGACCGGATAGTCTCCCAAGGTCACAGGGAGTTCAATGGATCCCATACAGGCAGTTCCTTCTCCTGAAAAGCCGTACAAAGTAGTTGCACACGCCTTCAGGTCGCGAAGGGAGAGTCCCATTTTCTCGAGGGCCGCTTTATAAAGAATGTTGACTGAGCTCCCATTATCTATGAGAACTCGGCGCACTCTTTTGTTGGCAAGCTGAAGAGTAATAACCAACGGATCATGATGAGGGAACTGAACATGGGAGGCGTCCTCCTCAGTGAAGGTTATTGGTTGTGCTTCAATCCTCTGGCTTTTCGGTGCCCTAGGTTCGGGTTCATAAGGGGACCCGTCCCCTGTCTTCAGCTCGTTAACATATCTCTTTTGAGCATTTCTGCCCCCTCCTGCGAGATGAGGCCCTCCCGAGATGGTTATCACGTCCTCTCCATCTATCGGTGGGGGCCTGTCTTCCTCCCGAGATCGGGAGTTATTATTTTGTACTGTCGAAGGCGCGGCTACTCTCTGGCTCGCAGTAGTTTGTCCAGTACTCTGGTTTTTGACGTACTGCCGGAAGTAACCTCTCGAGATCAACCCTTCGATCTCGTCCTTCAGCTGTCGACATTCATCAGTTGTGTGTCCGGTGTCTCTGTGGAACCGGCAATACTTACTGGAATCCCTCTTGGATTTTTGATTTCTCATTGGGTCCGGACGCCTGAAGGGGACTTGGTTTTCATTAGCCAGGTATATGTTTTCCCGAGACTCGTTGAGCTCGGTGTGTACTTTATACACGGAGAAATACCTCTCTCCTTTCTTTTTCTTTCCTCCCTCAGCTTCGGGGTTATTTCCCTCGCTCTTTTTCCTCTTGGAGGGATTCTCCGAGGTAGGCTGTGGAGCTGCTGGGTCAGCCGAGGTTGAGGCGGAGTTAATGTTTATCGTTGTAGTTTCGGTCTGCGAGGTCGCCTTGAGCGTTGACCTCGCTTCCTCTACATTGACAAACCTCTGCGCTCGTCTGTTAAACTCGGTTATTGACCTCACCGGTTTCCCTTGCATGTCATCCCAAAGGGCACTTCCAGGTAAAACACCAGCTCGAATAGCCATAAGGTGCCCACTGTCATCCACATCTTGAGCTCGGGCGACCTCCAGATTAAATCTTGTCAGGTAGCTTTTCAGTGTTTCGCCTGGCTGTTGTCGGACGTTAGTCAAAGTAGATGCCTCTGGCCTGATTCCCACCATAGCTCGGAACTGCTTCTTGAAGTCTCTAGACAACTGTTCCCATGAAGTTATTGAGTGTTTCTTGTACTTTTCGAACCAACTTTTGGCAGGTCCTGCCAATGATGTTGGAAACAACATGCATCTGAGCTCGTAACCCATGTTACTAGCTCTCATAATAGTGTTGAATGTACTCAGGTGACTACATGGGTCGGTTTTTCCTTCAAACGCTGGGACGTGAGGAATCCGGAATCCTTGAGGAAATTGAGTGTTGGAAATATGTGGAGCAAACGGCTCGAGCTCCTCATCAGAGTCCTCATATCGACCATTTCCTCGTTCATTCTTTAAAAGCCTAAAGGCTTTTTCGAGCTGATCGATCATTGCTTGGACTGGGTCAGTAGGAGGTGTTGCCTGGAATTGACTGTCATTGATCATGATTCCAGGCTCGCGTCTCCGTGAGGGATCTCTTCGCCTATTCAAGCGATCCCTCAGGTCCGGATTTGTCTGATCTTCCTTCCCCTTACTTTGATTTAGATGACTTCGCAGGTCAGGACTATTCTTGCGACTTCCAGTATTTTTACGACCTCGGTCGTGTTTACTGACGGACCTGGTCTCTCCGGACTCGTCACTGGTGAAACTCATTGATCGGTCATTTCGTGATGGATTCTTCCCATGTCGCCTCGTCTCCGCAGTGCGAGACCGAGACGTCTGACTTTTCTCAGATGGTGCGCCTCTCCGCTCCTGGAGTGTCTCCCTGTTTCCTTGTCTTTCCCTTGTACGCCCTTGATCCTGATCTTGAACAGGTTGAGCGTTTCTGCGGGGAGGTGAAGGATATCTTATGGGAGACGGAGGGAACCGTATAGGCGACGGTGGCTGTCGCCCTTGTCGCGGCCTAGAGGGGCCAGAATTTGCCCGAGATGGGTCAGTTGCATTCGATGCACTCCCAGGTACCTGAGTCCGAGCCTCTGCAGGGGTTCGGTTATTCTCAGTTCCTGCAGGTACTTCCACAGGTGGGTTAGGCGGAACCCGAGCTCGGGTACTCCTCTGGGGCCTAGGAGGAGCAGATGGCTCTGCTGGCGCCGAAGGTTGAGTCGGCCTCCTTGTGGCAGCATCCTTTCGTGGACGCCCACGGGGAAGAACATGTACGTCCCTTGGAGGAGGGACTTGGTTTTCGCGCGGAGGCGGGGGCTGAGCCACCTGCGCCTCTGCAGCCATCCTAGTCAACTCCTCATTCCGTTTGTTGGCCTCTGCCAACAGCTGTTTCAATTGCCGGTTTTCCAGTTCTACAATAGGAACGTAACGCTCAGGATTATAGTACATATCCTCATCCCTTGGTGGAGGCGGTGGTCCCCGGGAATCAGAGGACCCACTTCTCTCCTCAGCATCCGGGTTCTCCATTGGTTGTTTTCCAGGACGCCTTGGGTAGCTTTCATCAGGGGTGTTCTGATTGTTTGTGGCCATGAATTTCTCAGGGATGAATGCTTAAGGCTCTCAATGAAAGCACCAAACTGTTGACGCCATTTTTCGTCAAACAGTGAAAGAAGAGCACATAAACAAGAATTGATAATGGCCAAATACAATAAAACAAATCAAACACACGATTTTTACGTGGTTCAACAGTTAAATATGCCTAGTCCACGAGTCTCTGTTCTTAATCTCAAGATTATCTCTGAAAATTCTTAAGCATGAATTCTTCAGAGTTTTCTCTCAAGGATCAGAATTTTCGGTCCTTTACAATGGTGCATGGCCTCTCTATTTATAGAGAAGGCTGCAGAATACTATCCCACATATTTTAGGTAGTTACTCTTTTTGTGTAAATAAAATAAATGGCTTTAAATGCCTATAACTAGATATAAAAGGAAACGCCCCTGAAGACCAGGAAACGCATAACTGATCAAATAATATCCCACGATTCCAGGGGATTTACATTAATAAATGAGGATTACATCTCATATTTATAATACTTGTAGATATTCAAGATGGTTATCGCGTATCTCTAAGGCTTTAGCTTCCCAGGTTTCCCGTCATCTGCCGAGCTGAAGATATCTCTCGAGTTTACGTGGCTTTCGAGATCACACGTTCATCGACGTCGCGACCCCTGATCCGAAGTCGTCCCTGAAGATGAGGGTGTTCTCGGAGCTACCTTCCGATATCGCGATCGTTTCGAGGTCACCATATTCGAGGTCATATATCGTACTTCGTAGGCTCGATATACAATCTTGGAGCATACTCTAATCCTTACGAGACCATTTGTTGCGAATTCAACCTTCGAGGTCACATTTACCATGGCTCGAAATCTGGGTATAACAAAACTTAAATTGAAAATCCACGTATAATATTTAATATTGCATTAAACATATAATATACAATCTCTTGTTGTCACTTCCAAATTCAAAAATTAGAACAAACATAAACTTGAATAAAAATAAATAAATTACTTAATTAAAATATGATATTTATTTGAAATTTATATGACATTAATTTGAATTTAATAAAAATAATTAATAAATTCTATAAATAAAACTAAGCAAACGTGCATATTGCGCGTTCCTTGTATTTAGTACATTAAAATAGATGACTATGAGTTGAAACACACTAACGTGAGCGACGAAAAAAAAAGATAGAAAATAGGAAAGAAATGGTTGTGGGAAGCTAAGGGTATGATTGGTTCGCGATTAGAAAACTGGATTTTTGAAAAGTGGGATTCTGAAATGAAAATCTGAATTTAGTGACTAAAATCATGTTTTTGAAAATGTGATTGGTTCAATGTCAGTAAACTGTTTTTTAGTTTTAAAAAACTGAATCTGTGATTGGTATTAAATTTTAAAATATAACAGAAACTAAATATGTGAGATTTTAGAAAATAATTTCACAAAACTGAAAAAACGAGCTTTTCTCATTTTCAATTTTCCTTAACAAATTTTGGATACAAATTTGAATTTAATTTTAAAAAATAAACTACCAATCACTAATTATAACAGGTCTCACTAATTTTAAGTATTTAAAAACATAAAATTGGATTCCAATAATATACCAAACCCTAAATTATGTATTAAATAGATAAATATTAAAATGTTGGATAAAAATAAAGTATAAACCGTATAAAAGAAAATAAAGCCGTCCAACAGTACAAAAGTAATAAAGGAGTAAAAAATGGTATTTAATGTAAATTTCTTTTTTTTTAAATATATAAATTTAATAATGAATTAATATTAGATTATTTGGGTATAAGTTTTGATAAAAGTATATATATACATCTCTTCTATATAATAAGTGTGTAGATAACGGAAATTCTTGGTTTTAACGGTTTTTTATTTTTTTAATGTTAACTTTAACGGAATATTCTTATATTTAACGGTAGTTTGTAAACACTTAAACTTAAATAAAATAAAATAAAAAATTAAAATATGATATTTTTGAGATATTTTAGATCATTATTTAAAAATAATAAATAATTAAACAAATTAAAATTAGATATTTTTTAGATATTTTACAATGATAATTATTTTAAAATAATAAATAATTAAATAAATTAAAATATAATATTTTTGAGATATTTTACAATGATAATTATTTAAAAATAATAAAATTATACGTTTTATAACTTAAATAAAATTTAATTAAACTTAAACTCACTTGTTAGAATAATATTATATTAAACATATAATATAATTTACTATGAATTAACAATAAATTATTTTTTTTTAAAAATAATAGCAACAAACTTAAATTTAAAATCAACGTATAATATTTAATATTATATTAAACATATAATATATAATCTCTTGTTGTCACTACCAAATTTAAAAACTAGAACAAATATAAACTTAAACAAAAATAAATAAATAATTTAATTAAAATAAAAAATTTATTTGAAATTTATATGACATTAGTATAAAATTAATAAAAATAATTAATAAATTCTATAAATAAAACTAAACAAACGTGCATATTGCACGTTATTTTTATCTAGCATATATATATATACATAAACAGAGAGTATTTTTTACATTTATTGTGACTCAGGTCAGGGTACTATATAATAAAATCAAATGTGAAGGTACTAAAACGTAAAAATGTGTACATCAAAGTACATTTTGGGAAATAAATAAATTGTTAACGAATTTAAATTAACTATCAAAAAAGTGTCTTAATCGATGACTAACTGAGAAAAAAAATAATTACATTAATGAGATATTTTATTTTTAATTGTTACACCAATTAAGATATACTTGTTTGACAACCAGGTAAAATTAACGTTTAGGTTTATTTAGAAAATATATTAATTTATTTTTATTATATTTTTTAAATTGTCATATAAATTTTAAATAAATAAATAATGTTATATATTATAAAAGAATAATATAAACATATTAAAAAAATTAAACTAAAACATTGTTTGTAGTTTTCAAAAAATTAAATTATTAAACCAGATACACATTTTTATATATAATTTTAAAAAAATATATGGGGTATTCTAGTTTTTAAATTAAATATTTTTTTTCTAATTTTTTTTAGAAAAAATATATATGAATTTAAATATAATAAAATATTAAAAAAATTATAAATTAAAACTATAAATTTAAAAAGTTTATTTGATCAAATTTTAATTATTTAATTTAAAAAATAATTGTAGCTAACAAAAAGTTACATATAAATATATATTATTTAATTAATAACTAGAAAATAAATATCTCTCATTAAAAATACTAAAAGACAAAATAAGAAAATATGTGTATTTATATCTTATTTTACTATTACATATATGTTCGAAGAAACAAAATACATTAAATGATAAAATAAATAATTAATAAAATAAATAAAATAATAAATTTAAGCAGATAAAAAAATTCCAGTTATAGTTTTGAAAAAATAATTGATAGAATAATTTAAATACATTGATATGAAATTTTAATATATGTAATGAGAAATTATTATGAGTCATTTATTATATTATTTTTTAATTTATTTACCTTATTTAGAAGACTACTATTTTTTATTATTTTTAAAATTTATTTACTTTATTTAAATAATTTTAAAACTAATAGTATTAAAAAATAATAAAAAATATTAAATCTAACGAAAATAAACAATTTTCATTAAACTCACGTATGTAATATATAAAGATATATTTAAATTGTAGGCTTCCTAGATATTTCCATCAATTAAAAGACATATTGAGGGCACATACAACTTTTCAGCACCCTAATTAAAATAGAGAAAAATACTCTAAGAGAGTAAAGAAAGAAAATCATTTTCAACATTATTATACACATGAATATATATTACAAATTCATACAAGTCATTCAAGTATATATTACCACGATCATGTCTTTCTAATGCACTTTTTCTTTTAATTATTTATTTAGTAAATAATTTTGTCACTATATAAAACCCGTCGATAAAAATTTCATTTTTAGTAATATTAATCGATTCTGTAATTTTTATGATGCTTCCCATATGGTTCTCTGTGTAAAAAAAAACTAAAATAATTTATTTATATATATGTAAAAGTAAGTTATATATTGACTGTCTAGTAATTAAAGAGGCATAGTAAATTTTATGAATGTACGTACAAACAATCAATTGAACCTAATTTAATTTGATTCTCTTTGCGACTTATTTATATGTAATAATTATGGAGATAGTGATTGTTTTTAATCACTACAATTATCACACTAGATAAGTTATAATTCTAATTTTTTTTTATATTTTTTTTACATGTATGTTGTAGTTACAAATGATTTCTCACAAATTTTTAAGAAATTTTGAATAATTTAAAATATGAAAATAAAAAATTAAACATTGCATGTACCTAAATATATCGAAATAAATACGCCTGAAGCAAATTGTTTGAATCTTGATTTTGACATCTTAAATTATTTTAATTTTTTAAATATTTATCTTATTTTTAAGTTTTTGAAAATTTATGAAATATCTTCTGTAGCTATATTATTCACTGTCATAACAAAAAATAGAATTACAACTAATACTAAAACAGTGTATATATATATCTTCATTTTTAGCCTCTTATATTATTAATTACTCTTGAATGAACACTATAAATCACCGGAAATTCATGCACAACTTCAAGTCAATATTAATTGAAGTTTCTCACTCTTTTTTTTCTTTCCTTATTTGTTATACCAAAATTAGAAACAACCTCAAGAATAACACAAACACTACCATAATGGGTCAATATAATTAATACTAAGAATAAATCCACTCATACAAATAAGAAATCCCAAAACTTTTTTCATGGTGCTCTCCATCGTCAAAGCGTGTTTCAATTCTTTTTTATATATGTATATTATATATATAATATGAAAATATTCTTTCTATAGTCAGAAAGAGATCAGGTTACGAATTTTCCAAATAAAGGAAGAAAAAAAATGTCTTCTGGCTTGTATTTCCAATAGATATTTGCTATCACACAAAAGGGTCTACGTCTCATCATGCAACTAATTGCGGTGAGTACCCATAAAAGTATAAGACATAACCTACTATTCCATATTTAGGAAAAGCGCATAGCTAGTTTTTAAATATATATATAACATATATTAAACTGGTTTCTTTCTCCTTTGGTTTTCCTTAGAATTGATTGATTTGGCTACGTCAGGTTACATAATATTATGACTTTTAGGGTTGCAAATTCTTTTCCTTTATTTCTTTTTTTCCCCTTCATTTACACCCCATGTAAAAAAAAAATAGTACCTTCCAATTTGATAGCTCATAATATAATATGTTTCATAGCTCATTTATTCTTGCAAAATTGAGAGAGAGAGAGAGAGAGAGAGCATATTTCTTCTTTTTTGTGACAGTTTGCAATAGTTTTTTGTTCGTACAAATGTGTATGAGATGTTGTAGTGTAACCTCAGTTTTAGGTGGTCGGCCCAAAATGCTAGGGAGCTTGCTTGAGGTTGAGGAGTACTCTAACATAGGGTGGCCAAAGGCTAGGTCTAGTGACTAGTTCAATCTCTATTTTCTTCTTGCTCATTTAAGGCCATGCCTAACCTCTACTCTACTATATGTAATAAATATTATTATTATTAAAAGAGAGCCAGGGGTGTAGGGACCTTAGGAGCTAGGCCTCTGGTCCTATAAGTATATAAAAAAGTTAACATTATCATGTTTCTAGAAAGAAAATGAATGTTAAACTAAACTACTATTTACATATAAAAATTGCTGCTATATACCAATACGTGCAATAATTCTGAAGATATTCTTTTTGTAACTATCTTTGCTTTACATTAGGCATCTCACTTAACCTATTCTTTTCTGGGGGTGTTAGTCACAACCTTGCCATGAATTTGTGATGTATTTTTTATTGAGAGAAGTACTTCATTCCATTTCCCTTTATTTATACTCTAAAATCAGATATTGGAACTCTGAGGAAGAAAAAAGGTGTTTTTAAAAAATGGGAAATGTTTATAATTTTAACTTGGACCACTAATGAAGCAATGCATAACACTCCGCAACACTCCCACATTTTCTTTGGAAAACTACTTTACAAAGAATTCTCTAAAGAATATCATTTTGCAAAATGATATTAGAAAATTATCTATTTTCACCAATTACTCATTTATATAATCTCAAAATAAATTTCATAATTGTACAATTGAAGCTTTTACCAATAGAAGATTGTCTCTCACCGTTCTAACTACTTCCCAATGTTAGTTTATATATATAGTGTACCTATTTGTGTTCCTATCATCAAGATAGATTTTTCTTTTCTCTCTGTACAGAAGATATGAGCATGAACCCCCCCTCCCCTCTCTCTCTAAATATCTATATGTACAAAAATAGCTACTTACTCGGCAACTAGGTAGGATTCTGATCATTGATTTTGCAATGCTAATGCATTCTCCTCCTCAACTAGCTTCCTTTGAGTACTTTCTCCATAATCTTGTAATCTCCGGCCCACACAGTAGCGGTCATCTCTTATCCTGTTGTGCAAGTAAATTATAAATGCATATATAATCTTGGAACTAAACCACAGTATACTGAAGGCAAAGCATCCTGGCCAGAAAAAACGGTGAATGGCTGACTTTACTGGAAAGGGATATCCAAGTACACTAAATGCCAATCTAACAAGCATGCATGGCGTACAAAGTGCAATGAGAATCCTCGTCGTAGTAGGAACCAAAATCTCTTTTAACAACCAGAGGGCAGGCTGATGTGCAAGACCATCGCTAACTGTCCGTTGAAGCTTCACCAACCACCTTTCGTCAACAGAATGCACGTTATCGACCATTACCTGAGACAACATAAAACATTGGGTTCAACAAAAAAGAGTTTGCTCGTTAATGAATGTCCTTTTGTTAAAATACTTGATTACTTGTAATTCATAGCCTTCCCATAAAACTACTATGTGGAACATGACTAATGTAAGCTCACTGCGTTTTGGATTCATACTACTGTGGAACCTTTTCCGCAACATAATGGAGAAAAAAAAAAGTATTGCTACTAAAAAGCCTTGGCTTCATAGAGGTCAAATGAATTTCCATAAAAAGGTTTGAAAGAACACTATTTTTCACTTATGCCTATATCTAACAGAACTTCCATGCAGAAGATATACAGCAAAAGGAAAGAATCAATACTATTTTTTTTACATTGAAGACCAGTTAAGTTTGCAGCACACTTCTGAAGGGCAGAGGCTGGACTAAGCAAATCAAGTTAAAGATTCAGCTTTACTCCTTTTAGTCATTTGCATGTTGTAGAATAAATTACATTTTATACAGCATAAATTTGAAATTTTTTAACAGGGTTTTAATCCTAACTGCTTGGAATCACCTAAACATATCCTTATTCCTGAAACTAATGCATCACAATCTAATTATGTAACCGCTAAAAAGAAAGTATACCTTAGTGGCTGTGTAATAGGAGGATTTAATACTCACCAGCCCAAATAAAGTTATTAGGAAGAGCCATCCTAGTACCCAACACTGAAATAAAGTGGAAACTGTGCCTTCATCCAAAGGTAATCGAATGGGAACAACCACCACAAGGTCTAGCAGAAGACCAATCACAACAGGAATGACAAACATCTGAGAAAATAAATCAGAAACAGAATGAAAACAAGGTTAAAAAACTTGAAGCAAAAAATAGTGGGAAGGAAAAATAAGATCGCCTACCACAGATGACACAACAGCACAGAATTTGAAGGCATTCATACAGGAATGCCCCATTTGGCTCAAAAGTGCCCCCACACCTCTTGTTTGGACATGCTCTACAGCATACTTGCCACAGATTATAACAGCCCGCATCATGCAGCTTCCAATAATAAAAGAACAAAAATCTACAGAATAAACCATATATGCATTTATATTCCTTTTTAAAAAAGCGTCAGACAAGGTAGACATCACAGGATAGCAATATTACCATCATACTTAAATCCATGAGATAAAAGGAGGTGAGAAGCAGCTTGAAAGAATGTTCGGCCAAGTAAAACCGGTATAGCCATCATTAAGGAATTAAAGACAAGTGCTGTCATCCATGCCAGCACCAACAATATTATAACGCGCAGCACAAATCTGTAGCAGCAAAAAAATTAAACAAAACCAGATTTTCATGATTATAGTACATAACAATGGCGTGTACACATTAATGAAACCTGGAGTATAGAAAAGGACGTATGACTAAACCGCATTGTGTCAAACTTAGTATGTGTTAAAACCTAATAATGTCTTGAACCTCTTATTTATAAGACCTAGCAGATTTAAATTAAGCCACCAAAATAATTTAGAACGTGGAAGTAGTCAGTCAGACAGACCCTTACATTAAGTGCCTCAAGAAAAAAGGAAAATCATTTTATAATGATATATAGTCAGAAAGAAAATGAATTAAATAGAAATTCTGTAAGCTGTGCAATCTATGGCATAACATATTAAAATAATATTAATTGAGAATGATTTGCACGATGAAATCTGAGAAGTTTCACAATAATGAAAACAAATCAGCAGCAGCAGCAGCAAGAAAGATGAGAGATGTGTTGCCCCTATTTATCAGAATTAGGACACACCATCACAAATATGTAAAAATTAAAACTCAATGTAGAACTGTATCAGAGACACCTCGAAGTTGAGATTAATAGTTACCGGTAATCAGCTTCCTGGCCTTCTTCACCCTTGGCATCATCAGTAGCATCAGATCCTGAAGTACGCAATCCAGCATTTGGACCTTCAATTAGGGCAACCGTTGATACGTTATGTGCTCTTTGCTGTCTCAAGGGTTCAACATTCCCATCATTATTCTCGTGTCTAGGATGTAAAAAATCACTTAAGCTGAGTAGTGAGCATGTGACAGTTAGCCACTTTTGTATAAGGACTTTAAATGTTGCTGATGGATAGTAAAAGCGTATGGTACATGGGACGCCAAAATGAAAAAGACACCTTCGCAGAGAAAAAGCAGCAACAGATTTTGCTTCTGAACTACTGCATTCAAGTGCAGATCACTAATAAATATAGAGCAAGAGGAATATGCAACAGGATAAAGAACAAAGCAAGAGGAGTATGCAACAGGATAAGAAACAAAGTCACTTACAAAAGATTAAGGGGGAAAACAGAGGGTGCATATAAAATGACTAGCTTGATAGGTAAAAACACCAGCATCACAATCAAACTACCATGAACACCGACAAGCAACAGAAACCCACGAGCATGCTTGAACACAGGGCATTCAATCATTCTACCAAAGTAGTTTTCTGGATCAGCAATGTCTGGAAAAAAGAAGAAAACTCCATCTCGGAACACCTATCACAGATAAATAGGCAATTATGTCAGCCAAGTCACTAAGGCAAAGTAAATACACAGCAGAAATCATACCTCTTTCATAAGGTTCACATGAACGAAAACATATATGAGGTAGGAAATTCCAACTGTCCAATAAGCCAATGACAACAGAATAGGATTGTTTACTAAGAAAGCAATCCTTCCAGTGATTGTCTGTCCAAAAATCCTTAAAGTACAAACATCTAACCACCACCCACAAATCACAGGGAAAATACCAAAATTCACTCCCAATATAACAGAAACCTTTACAATAGCCAGAAAATTTCTACTAACCATCGTCATAACCTGCCTAAATAGTGTAAAGAATCTTCTAATAAGGCACCATAGAGCATTTATCTTTGAAGCAATTCCAGATAACCTCTGCAGGGTCAAAGGCTCGCCTCTAGCATACCGCATCATAGAAACAGTCCCAAGGTAGAGCAAAATAAATGATAGTATAACCATGTATCCAATGAAAAGAGTAGCATCATCAGACAGAGATAGTGTTCCATCCAGTTGTTCATTAAGGAGGCCAGCTGAAACTAGGCCATTGACACTAATGGAGGCTTTATTCATCTTTATTATCTCTGTATTAAGAATCTTCGAGTCTCCTTTTAAAACCTGGCTTGGCATGCTAACTCCACGATGGTATAATATAAAATATGTGATAGCATTTAGTGCATCCTTTGTTGTATTACTTACTGACAGAAGAGCTATCTCTATCATTGACACAACTGATGACACTGTTTCTGCTGTATCATGAGTGAAAAACCAATATTGCAAAAAAGTAGCTGTCCGCCCTAAACAAAAGGGTAAAAGAACTAGAACAACAACGAAGACCATATTGCTAGCAACAACCTACAGAAGAAAAAATAATAATAATAATAATAATCAATAAATAAAAATAAAGGTTAGCCACCATATGATCTAAATGAATAACCAAAGGGATGGACGCGGATCAGCAATATTCTAGTAGTAAGACAGAAATTATTTCATTCAATTACATTTGTTCCTTAAAATAGTATAGGGCATGGCGTGAAATATATTAATTGATACAAGTTTGACATATAGATAACTTTGACCACCTTACTAATAGTACTGAAAGAGACCAAAACTGAAAGATGAAAACATACAAGATGATGATTACATTAGAACCATGCATCTCTTTCACGAGACGAACTTACAACTTAGATCATGCTCCACTGATCCATTACAAATCTTAGCCAAATTATTACTTATTTTTCCAAAGGGCATATTTAATTTCACACAATGACATTAGAAAGATAAATCTAGTGCAGAAAAAGAGATATATGGAGAACATCAAAAAAATTATGAGAACTGCCAGTTCATTCATAAGGAGAAAGAAAAATAAGAACAAATAGGATATGATAAAAGACGAAAATTTAAATGAATAAACATTAAATGGTAGTAGCAAGGAAGAGAAAATGCTTACAGCAAATGCATTCTCATCAAATGGGAACTGCATGTTCCCAAACTCATTTGGGGGAACAATTTCGACAATGCCCAGGTAAATCACAATTCGAGAAATCAACATTTTCCACCAGTTAAAAAGAAATGCTACAATTCTCTTAATTAACTGGAGAACATCTGGGACCCCTTGCCTTCTACCAGCATTTTCGGCAATCTCATTTCCAGCTAATATCCTATTAGCCAAACCAGGAGCTCCTATCGGTTCTTGCAGAAAACTAATCCTAATAAAAGCAATCCCAAGAAATATATATGCCATTCCAAGTGAAAGAAGAAATCCATGCATGCAATCAGCAAAGATTGCAGCAACAGTAAGATGACTTGTAAAAAGAATTTTAAATTCACTAAAACCCTTGAAGAAAGCGAATTCCCAGATCCAATGTGTGACAAATGGAATTGCAAGGAGCCAAATGACGAGCAAATACACAAAGTGCCGAAAGATTCGTAACAGATGAAAAAGTTTTGCTGCAAGCCCAATTACAAACTCCTGGGGAGGAAGCCTTGCTGGAGCATCACTGGCATAGACAGGAGCATAAGAATATTCATGCTTACAAACCTGAAATTTCCACCATTGCACATAGAATGACATAAGTTTCCTGTCAGGCAAGTAAAACTACATATATTGATTCCTTAATAAGACTGCTACTGAACTATATAGCTCATAATTGACCTTGTAGGTTAAGAAAGCAAAAATAATGTTTCTTTATCATCCATTCATGAGGTTCATTACAAAATTAGGACATAACTTATGGTAAATACCTAACGTAATTAGTAATTAAGCATAAATAACTTGATTTCTTTATCCATTCTCGTTCATTTCCAAACAATCCATTATGATTCCTTCCATTAGCCATGAAAAATGAAAATTGCCAATTTAGAACTTATTATACCTTACAAGACAAAGAATAAACCCCAATTACACTACTGTAATAACTGAAATGAAAATAAGTTCCGACTAAAATGTTTAGGAAAAGGAAGTCATACCTCGCAATGAGAAATCTTGCGGCGATTGAGCCACTGTAGCAGGCAATCTTGGTGTACGTACTTAATAGTACCACGGCAAGCGCAGGGGTAACGAAGAGGGTTACCAGGCTCACCAGGGCTTCGGCATATTCTACACTCGTCCTCGTCCACCACGCCATCGATATTGGCCGGCAGCTCACGAGAAGTGGTTGACCGCGATACGCCTTCGGCTACCATATCCGGTAGTGCCGCCGCATCTGCCATGGCCGCCGGCGAGAGGATTTTCAATAGCCAGGATTTGAGAATTTTTGGACTCAAGGAATCAAAGATTGAAAGGGGGCGCTGTCACCAGAATTGACAAGGGGAACTGATTCTCTACGATGCGTCTTTTACTGTAATCATAAAGCGGACCATACTAAAACGCCACGTCATCTCTTACACCTCACTTATTCAATTTTATATATATATATATACACTGATATTGTTTGGTTTTTTTTTTATAGAATTTATTAATTATTTTTATTAAATTTATATTAATATTATATAAATTTTGAAATAAATATTTTATTTTAATTTAATAATTTATTTATTTTTATTTAAGTTTATATTTGATTTTATTTTTGAATTTAAAAATAACAATAAGAAATTATATATTATATATTTAATGTAATATTAAATATTATAAGTGAATTTTAAATTTAAGTTTTTTGCTAGTTTAAAAAAAAAAAATTTGTTGCTAATTTACATTAAACTATATTATATGTTTAATATGATATTGTTGACCGCGTTTTTAGCCAACGACGTGAGAACGTCAAATAACGACAAGCCTTCAAGAGAAATAAAAACGACAACAGACGGTATCAACAAGAAAAGTAAAGAACACAGGAGATTTTTATAGTGGTTCAGCCCCGATTGTCGGTAATAGCCTAATCCACTTAGAGATGTGATTTATAAACCTGTACTCAAGATCAGATGGACTAAGCCAACTGAGTTTCTTCAGTACAAATTGTGAAAATACAAGAATTCTCTCTAATTTCAGCACTTTCTCTCTCTAGAATAGACAGTCCCAATTTTCTCTCTCTAGAAATAATAAGCAGAAGGAACCCCCCTCTCATCTCATAAGCTCTCTATTTATAAAGATGGGATCCTCAACTGATATCCCCTTATAATATGGATATTTTATTATATTTATTACATTTATATTACAAATAAACATTCAAAATTCAAAATGTAACAAACTCCCCATTTGTGGGAAGAATGAGAGATTCCCGCGCATGTTGTTGAAGTTGTGTCTGACTTAGTCTCCTCTAGCTAGTTGGTCCACCTCCTACTCACTACCCATGCAAGTGCTGGTTGAACATGCATGGTGGTAGGATATGCATGGTGGTAAGTTGAACGTGCATGGTGGTAGGAGATGCACTTCTCTCCTCTAACATGCACTCTCCTCTAGCATGCCATGTTCCTCCTTGAACCAATCTCCTTGGCTTCTCCTCGGACCAAGGTGGTCCGAGGCAACCTCCTTGGGAACCTCACCTTGGACAACATTGAGGGAACCTCACCTTGGACAATATTGAGGCAACCTCACCTTGGACAACATTGAGGCAACCTTCTTTAGCATCTCCCAAACATGTCCGATCGAACATTGTATAGACTTTCCTTATGAAAGTCTAAGTCTACATTCTCTTGCATGAGACTCCTCCTCCTCCTTAGCTATTTACCTTGGACACGTTCGAGCCAACACTTAGAAAACCTTGGGAGACTTACCTCCTACACACCCTTGGGGTCTCCTAGGACCACATCCTCCTTGGAGTCTCCTAGGACCACTCCCCTTAGCTCTCCTAGGAGGCACTCTCCTAGATGCATTCTCCTTAGCCTCCTAGGATGCATTCTCCAATTTTTGGGTATAACAGATATTATTCTAATAAGTGAGTTTAACTTTAATTAAATTTCATTTAAGTTATAAAACATATGATTTTATTATTTTTAAATAATTATCATTTTAAAATATCTCAAAAATATCATATTTTAATTTGTTCAATTATTTATTATATTTTAAAGTAATTATCATTGTAAAATATCTTAAAAATATCTTAAAAATATCATATTTTAATTTTTTTAATTATTTATTTTATTTTATTTAAATTTAAGTGTTTACAAACAACCGTTAAATATAAAAATATTCTGTTAAACATAAGAATATTCCGTTAAAGTTAACATTAAAAAAATAAAAAACCATTCAAACAAAAAAAATTCATTATCTACGCACTTATTATATAGAAGAGATATATATATATATAGATATTTCAACAAATTGAAATTTTTTATAATTTTATTTTATTACTTTTGAGATATATATTATGATGATTCTTCAACAAAAATTTAATTACATAATAGTTTCCTAACTTTTTCTCAATAATTTTTTTTTTGTGGCAATTAAGAATCTAATGTCCTCATTTTTAAAATTGTAAATAAATGACCATTTTACATTGTTGATTACCTAAATTGTCCTTTTTATAATTTATTTATTTATTTATGACTGTATGACTTTAATATAGTTGTATATGGATGTTAGTTTTGTTTAATTAGTTTTTTTTTTAAAGCTATATTGATTTTTTAAGTTTTTTATAGGTTGTTAGTATATTATTTTCCAATTATTTGATATGTTTTTTGTGGTATGGTATATAATTTTTTTTTTGTGATATTTAATTTCTATTTTATTATACATAGTGGTAGTATATAATTTTGTATCATGGTATATACATTTTAATGGTAGTATATAATTTTGTTAGCATAGTATATACATTTTTTAGTAATAATTTTGTAAGTTTTGATGGTATATTATTTTTCAACTCAGTATATATATTTTGTGGTATGGTATATCATTCAACAACTTATAAAAAACGAAAAAAAATCAAAATAACTTTAAAATAAAAACTAATATACATATACCATAATATTAAAATATTTATAATAAAATAGTAATTTGTTAAAGGGTATATTTGGTAATATGTGATATTAAATAGATGATTAGGCTATTTTACTACAAAATTAAAAACATGGACATTTACTTACTTTCACACAACATTAAGGGTCATTTTGCTCCATGTCCCGAATTTTTAATTGATCGTATATTTTAGAGGGCACAATCTGGTAGTGTCAAAAGTTCAGGGGCAAAATTATTATTTATTCTTAAAAATATGTTGCATAATATATTCAAGGGATATTGGCGCGCGATAATACCCAAATTTTTTCAAAAGTTTCAATTTAATACCCAAATCTTTTTTTTTTGGGGGTAATAATACCTAACTCTATAATTTTGGTGCATCCATTAGTACTCACTGTTAACTGTTTGCTAAGTATCCACGTGCCACATTTTTATTAGTCTAATTGGCGGCAATAATACATAAATCTTTTCAAAAGTTACACTGTATACCTTTTTTTTTGTGGTAATACCTAAATCTACAATTTTTGTGCAACCATTAGTACTCACCATGAACTGCGCGTTAAGTATCCACGTGACACATATGGATTTTTGGATGATTTTAGACTAAAGTATTTAAATATTATAAAAATCATTTAAATTTTTTAAAAACCTACAAGATTATTAAAAACTAATTAATAATATTGATTTTGGGATGATTTTGAGTTTCAATTTTAATTTGGGTTATTTCGAATTTGCATATTTTAGTTTTATTAATTATTTTCTAATAATCTTTTAGAATATTAAAATTTAAATAATTTCTATAGTATTTAAATAATTTAGGGATATTGACGGCGATAATACTCAAACCATTTATAAAGTTACACTTTAATATCTAAATTTACGAGTATAAAAATGTGCATCGGGGATACTTAATAGAGCAGTTAACGATGAATACTAACGGTTGCACAAAAATTGTAGATTTATGTATTATTATCGTAAAAAATAATTTGAGTATTAAAGTGTAACTTTTGAAAAAATTTAGATATTATCGCCGTCAATATCCCTATATTCAATAAGGTTATTATATTTATTTTACAATAAAAAAGGTTTTTATTATGGGACATGAAGCAGAATGACCATTAATGTTGTGTGAAAGTAAGTAAATGTCCATGTTTTTAATTTTGTAGTAAAATAGCCTAATCATCTATTTAATATCACATATTACCAAATATACCATTTAACAAATTACTATTTTATTATAAATATTTTAATATTATGGTATATGTATATTAGTTTTGTTTAATTAGTTTTTATTTTAAAGTTATTTTGATTTTTTTTCGTTTTTTATGAGTTGTTGAATGATATACCATACCACAAAATATATATACTGAGTTGAAAAATAATATACCATCAAAACTTACAAAATTATTACTAAAAAATGTATACACTATGCTAACAAAATTATATACTACCATTAAAATGTATATACCATGATACAAAATTATATACTACCACTATGTATAATAAAATGGAAATTAAATATCACAAAAAAAAAATTATATACCATACCACAAAAAACATATACACTAATTGGAAAATAATATACCAACAACCTATAAAAACTTAAAAAATCAATATAACTTTAAAATAAAAACTAATTAAACAAAACTAATATACATATACAACTATATTAAAGTCATACAGTCATAAATAAATAAATAAATTATAAAAAGGACAATTTACGTAATCAACAATGTAAAAGGGTCATTTATCTACAATTTTAAAAATGAGGACATTAGATTCTTAATGGCTTTATTTTGGGTCATTTCCTATAGTTTTTCTAAAAATTCCCCATAAACTATTGATACTATCAGATCGTGACCTCTGTTATGATTTGTATAAAATAATTAACATTCTTGCCCCCCGGACTTTAACAATTACCAAATTGTGCCCCATTTAATTCTAAAAATGGGTAGGTAACCATTTGACACTCTGTGTTTTTATAAAGTATAATTTTGGTACTATGTATTCACAATAATGCTCATTTGATACCTTGTATTTTAAAATCATACATATTTAGTACCTTGAATTTTAAAATCATACATATTTGGTACATTAAATTCAAATTTAATTGATAAAATTTTGTCATTTAAACCAAATTACTTAATTATATATAATTGATGACAATTCGGTCATATTAATAAAATTTTATTTGTCAAATATGAGTCTAGGGTACCAAATATGTATGATTTTAAAATATAGGGTGCCATATAAGCATTATTGAAAAAAGAGGGTACCAATACGATACTTTGCAAAAACTAAGGGTACCAAATGAGGAAATTCCTTATTTTTTTAATAATAATTTGAACCTAAAATTATAACTCATAAATGGTTCATTGAAAATTATAAAGTTTGTGACATTTTTAATTTGTTTAATGGGAATATTAGATTTTGGGAAGTGAATCATTGTATTCTTTATATTTATACATATATATATATACTAAATACAAGCATCGTGTAATGCACGCATTGCTTAGTTTTATTTAAAAAATTTATTAATTATTTTTAGTAAGTTTGTACTTTCTCATATAAATTTTAAATAAATAAGTAATATAATATATAAAAGAATGAAACATTTAAATGAATAAGTAAACCAAAACATGTTTATGATTTTTAAAATATATATATAATATGATAACCTTTTGAAACATAAATGATAATTTTTTTAGTAAAAATTAAGATTATGTATATATATTATGTATTGTTATTATTATAATAATATTTTATAATATATAAATTTATATTAATATAAGTATTAAATATATAGTTTTACATTAAATATCATTATAATATTTTAATTTATATTAATATAATTATTAAATATCTAATTTTGTATTATATATTGTAATAATAATGATATTTTTTAACATCCAAATTTGTTTGAATTTATATTAATATAATTATTATAGATGTAGACTTATATTACATATTATTATAATAATGATAATTTATAATATTTAAATTTATATTAATATAAATATTTATTTTTAATTAATTTTAAATGTATATTCCGTTAAAGTTAACAAAACTAACCATTAAAACCAAAAATTTTCCGTTATCTATACACGTTTTATATAGAAGAGATATTAATCCAAATATTTAACTTTTTTACATGAAAGTTTTCATTGGTAAGAGATTAATGGTGGTAACTTAGAAATTGTATATAAAAACTTCTTTAGGAAAAATAGATGAAAAAATAAATAGTATTATGTTTAAATATTAGTAAAAAATTTCATAATAAAATTCAAATTGTTGAAATTATTAATGCGTGGATTGATAAGTTTAATACTATTTATAATTTATATAATTTAAATAATTATTATGCTAATTATTAGATTTTTTGTTTGCGAAATTTTAAATTCAAATTTGAGATAAGATATTATTTTATCAAATTATTATTCATGATTACATTGATGAGTAAAAAATGTTTAAGTGTGAACTTTATTGTCTACAATTTTTTGTTTTTTTAAATATCATTAAGTTATTATTTTGAACTTTAGATAAACCCAATCCGCCAAAAAAATCGCACACTTATTAAGCAGTTATGGGTTACATTTTTCTAAAACCACACAAACTGCCCAAAACCCGCCCGACGTGCACCCCTAGAAATTGTAGTATAATTACACTTAATTCTCATGGGGCTATGAGAATTAGAAATTAACTGTGTAATTACATAGTCACACAAACATTCCAAATTGAATAGTTACTCTAAATTATACCAAATTCCAATTAAAAGTTGATTTTCCAAACAAAACCTAAACTTTCATTAACTTAGAAAATAATAATAAATTGAAAGAACTTTTTGTTTTGCTTGCGTGAATTTTAAAGATGTTGGCAAGATGACAAGGTTGTACATGGAAATAATCTCCAAACCAATAAACAGTTGATAAATGCCTTTTTAATAACAATTTTGTGCTAAAATATTTGTATACTCACTCATGGGTAACTCAGTCTAAGAGTAATTTTCCAACAAGAAGCTCTCTCCGTAATTTTCATCTATTTTCAACCAAAACAAACAAATGAATGATCTATCTTTTTCCTTTCCCTCAGCTGTGCCTTTTTTTTTACTCTTTTATCACACTTCAACTCCTGCCTTGAAGGGACTCATCTAAAGAAAATCAACAAAAGATTAAGAAATCACTCAAAAAACCAGTAACGGCAAGTGTCCTTACTTTTGAGAGCAATGGAGAATTCATGGAATGAGCTCTGAGACCAAGTCCCTGTGTAGCATGCTCTGAGAGTTGATCTTTCTCCCTTCCAACTTTTTTACATCATCCCAAGTTCATGTTTGGGATGCCGAGTGCCTCACTTATTAGTAAGATCTTTTGGTTTCAGGGCTCATGATGGAACTAAGGGGATGAGTGATGAGATCTTGTTAGGCGGTAAGATCTGTCTAGACCGGCATGATAGACAGAGAAGTTAGAGCAGTAAACAGGAAGGGGAAAGTATATTAACAATTCATCTTCCCATACTTTGATATTATTAGATAATGATCAAATACAAAGTGCACCCATGTCAAGAGGCCTTCCATCTGGGCTGCAGGCCGATACAGCTTTTACGCTTGCTCCTTTCTTGCCAGGCTTCCTCTCTCTTCTACCCTTTCTAGAGTCCATAGTTTGGCTACTGATACAACAAAGTTCCAAATAGGTTTTTCTTTTGTTAGTTTTAGTTTCTTCCCTTTTAGTTGTGCTTGTGTGTGTGTGCGTGAAACAATCATACCATCACTAATTTAGCCTAAAATTACAGTCATCCAATGCATGAAAAAGATCGACAGGAGATTTTTCGCGAAAAATAACTATAACACCCTTCACCAACCAAAATTGAGTTTATCCTTGTTCAGAGCCAAACCAGATGATGGTTGACATCTTTTTTACATTATAAAGGGGTTTCAACATGTTAAATCCATGGATTTATCATGCTTGGAAAATGGCCCTTGAAGAAAAAAATTTGGCAATCAGATACTCAAATTTACAGAACAGTAATTATCAAACACACCATTTAAAAACTTACAAAACAATGACAATCAATCGTGCACCATTAAATTTTTAACAAGTTATTGACACGCATACTCCTAGAACATATTCTAGATTTGCAATATAGACTATGAACTTGTTTTAGATTAGCATGTTTGCTCCCTCTAAATGTAATGTACATGATAAAATTTAACAATTTGGAGTTAATTCGCTAATTGTTGTAAATTCAAGGACCTAATGACTAACTGCTAAAGATCTTACTAATTGCCGTAAAAAGCATTAAAAAGTTGTGTGGTTATTAGTAACCTATGTATAGGTTAAGAAGAAATAGAAGGGGGGAATAGCATACATTACAAACTTTTTAGAGGACCTCGCACTGACTGTTCCACAACAAGCTTTATACTTCTTTTTTGAACCACATGGACAGAGCTGGTTTCTAGAGATCTTCTGCAGTAAGTAAGATAATTGTTATATGAGTAGTCAACAAAATTAAGCTTCGAATGTACTCCACTATTTTTTTTCTTCTAAGAAGATAGAGGAAAAAAGCTTCTCATTCAAATAATTAAATAAACCTTATCATCTGGTTGGGAACTACTGTTTTCATGAGCAAGATTATTGCTACTGCTAGCCACATCCTGTTTATAGGTCTTCTCTGCTCCTATTGCTTGATTATTTTCGCCACTGTCATCACTGCTAGACATGAATAAATAAAGAAAGGTTGATAAAACCACTTGAATAAAAGATTATTTCTATGAGAAAACAAAGAAAATGAGGCAGAAGCCAAAGTGAATTTCCATTTTCAATCATTTATTGCATAGATAGAAATGCGACAGGGCATACTTCATGGAAAAAATAAATTAATCCCACATTTGTAAATATTGTTATTGGTTTACATATTTTTAAGGAAAAGCACAACATGCATACATCTCATTTTGTGTCTAACCTTTTTTTTCTTGGACAAATTAATGAAAGAAATTCCTAAATCTAGAAAATGACAATAAAATAAGTATGATTCAAAATGTGATACAGCACAACAGGGCAAAGAATAAAAGATCATTTAAAACACCAAAAGAAAACAAAAAACTCATAAAATGATTTACACTAAGTAAAAATTATCTTCCTTACACTACTGTTCTTTTTTTATTTTACTGAATCCTCCTGCATAAAAAGACTTCTTTCAAATTAAAACCAAAATAGGAAAGCATTTACTTTCTCCTCAAGCTTAATACCAAAATCATTTTTTCCTCCTGGAGATTCTAGACTGATCAGATTAACAAAGTGCCTTCACTAGTTCCAACTTGCCAAGTACTTTTGAATGGGAAATAAATAAGTCTGTGAACCACTCTTAAGAATATTATGCAGGAGAAAAATATACAGACCAGCCATTACAAGGAGAATTATCTGCAGCATTAGAAGGCGAATCAGGTCTCATTGAACACTCTTCTGTTCCTTGTTCTGCTACCAAAAACTCTATGGCAGCATCAACATCACCATCTACTTGTAGTAAAACCTGATGTTAAACCATCTTCTGTTTAGAACACCTCAAAGTTCCATATATTTCACATCATGGCAAAAAGCTGGTTATATATGAAATCAAGAATTGGCAAAGAGGGAATAAGGTACACAATTCACATGAATATATATGCATTCTTACACCGATCTACGGTTTTATGTTATATAAAGTGGCAATATATCACCTCTTTAATTTTTTCAGCATTTTCACAACCCGTTCCATCAATAACCAATTTGATGAATCCAGCATCTATAATGTTCCTGCCAACTCCCCCTTTCGACTTGTTCTCCACAGCTTTTGTTTGATGAGATTTCTTGGAAAGATCAGCATCAACCTTTTACAAACTAGAACTCATTAAGCCCTTGCTACTATTAAAAATTTCCAAACTTATGGATTATCCATTTTAATAAGAAATCATGGGAGATGGGGAATACTGTATATGAAGAGAAAACAATGTAAAACCTTAATTGTGATAGGTCTAGCTGGCCCCTCACAGGAATCTTCCTTCGATCGCACGCTATTGTAATGCTCACCATCATGATATGATCTAAGAAAATCATTGAAAGGTCAATCTGCAGAACTTGAACACCAGAGACATTTAAGAATTATGAAAATCAGCAATTTCTCCCTACAGAGCCTAGTTCAAACCCATGATATCAAAATAATTTGTTGATCCATGCCATATAACCCTAACACAAATTAGTTTTACAAGCACCCAAAGTCATCAAGAAGATCCTCAAGTGCCATTGGTTGAGATTTCATACACAATCCTAACATGTTTTTCATACCTTCTCCATAATATAAATATGAAAAGAAAAAAAGCACACTAAAATCATGGAAGTGATAGAGTACATACAAATGGACCATATGAAAACCTTGATCTTCAAAGTTCCTTATATACCAGCGAGGCGACATGCTCTGCATTAAATAAAACAATGATCAGACTGATATTCCTACTTACAATTTGCTAAGTATGTGACAGCAAGGGAACACGCTCTGACACTAAATAATGCACGTATGTCATGGGATTTAATTTATGAAAATTTTGGTATTTTGCATGTTTATATCAAGATATGAGCACATATAGAGAATCTGGAAAAAAAATTCATACTTATTGATCTCTGTGGACTTGCATAGAACAATACATAAGAAACTTTCCAAAAAAAAAAAGTCAGATTGCCTGGGCATATAACACAAAATAAATCAGGAAAGAAAAAAAATAGCCAAAAAAAGTACTCCAATATAAAGCACATGTAAAAAACAAATCTCATTCAATGAGGATACCGATACAGACACCTAGTACAAACATGGCTTTTATGACTGCATATTTAAGAGATTCAGAGTCATTGATTTCATCTAGATGAATGTAAGAAGAAACAAACAAAAAAATACAGCAAACTAATCACCCTATGAATGCATATGTTACTGCGTGTTACAAGAGAAGCAGCCTGCAATTCCATATGTCCAGCCCATGTACCATCCTTCTCCATGTTTTGGCAGTAGTCATCAAATGGGACCTCATCCTCAATAAATGGCTCAAACATTTCACGATTCCTCTGTTGATTGTAACTCCAACATTAGACACCTATTCTAGACTTTGAAAAGTAAATCTTCTCTTTTCTGAAATTTCTTAGATTCATGTACCAAAATATATTGTACCACCATACTGCGATATTTAGCATGCTCCTCTTCATTGCCTTCTAGTTGATCAGCAAGAGCTCTGCAAATTATTAAGATTGAGCAAGTTTACACATGCAGTTCATTGGCTAGTACAGCCAGGTGGGAAACATTTTTTATGCAATAAACACTTGACTATTGAATGTACGCCTGCATATACTAAATTAATTTAATAATATACTTTTGATATTAAAAAAAGTACCCTAAAACTATCCACAAAATGCCATTAGCCCTGTCTTCACAATAAAGTCATCAATGAAATGCTTACCTGAAGAAACAATTACCATCTGCAGTCACTTGAATTACTTTTAGTCCCAATACATCAAGTTGTGCACGAAACTGTGAAATATCAACTTGTTTGCCCTGCTTTTTGATCTGTCAACCAAAACAATTTTCTATAAGCTGATTATCAAAGTATCTAAATGGTTTCCATTATAAATCACTACTAAATTTGGCTCTAACATGTTTCCTATGGCTAAACTTTGGTGACTTAGTGGAAATATCACCTCAACATGATCCATGGTATCACCGTAATTCTTTTAGGTGGTTTAAATCATCCTCAACAGAATAAAACAAAGGTTATGATGATATATTTATAAATACTACATAATCTACTCTATCAAGGATTGAATTCACAGCTAGTTTGTGTCTTCAGTTACATCTAACTCAACATATCAGTTGGCTATGACATCTCTCAAGGCTTTCACTAAAACATCAAACCAAATCTAAATTTCAAAGGATGATAACCAAATATACTACAAAACTATCTCAAATTAAAAGATATATGATGTATCTACCCAAATTTCCTCCTCCATATTAATCCTAAATAATCGTTCTTCACTTCCACAACACAACCAACTCATATCCACAACTCTGCAATATCTTGATTGCCCACCAATGTGCTTAAGGCAAAGTGGATCACATCTTCGTTCGAAAAATTCCCTACACATAACCTACTTCAAAAAGTCCAACCCGGTCTCATTCCTAGACCAGCCCAACACTACTTGAGAAATTGTTCCAACTAAGAGCCTACATAGTGTGGACCTCATCTTTGTTCACAAAACTTCAGACCAAGAAAATCCTACAAACTCGTAAGTCAAAACTCCATCTCATTCCTAGACCAACTTAACAACTACTTGAAATTGTTCCAACTAATGTACTACTAGTCTTTCTAGGCCCTAATTATCATATCACAAAGTCCAAAATCCTACTAGCACAGCTTCTATCACCATGTTCCACGTCTTTCCCTTATCAACCATACATAATTTGGCTTGAAAATTTTTCTGTATCTAAAATTAACCAATTACAAGAAAGTAATCTTTTCCAGAACCCAACTCAAATTGCATTGATCCAATGAGAAATCCAAACCCTAAGAGCAGAGTAACAAAATCAAAAGAAAAATAAAGAAAAAGCAAATTAATACACATTAAAATCCAGGTCTCAATCCATGAATAATGTCGAACGAGTAACGTGGTCGGCACTCATAAGAAGGAAAGATTCTCTTCGCTCGAGCAAAACGATAAACATTTAACAAGAATATGAATGGACTGGAGAAGAGAAGAGAAGAGAAACTTACGTGAGGTTGCTTCTTGGGTTTGGACTTTTGATGCTTCGTCTTAACCATGTCGAAAGTATATCCACAGAACGCAGTCGTCGTCTCCACCAATAGCTCTGTTAGTTCCACACTTTCAGTTTTCCCTTTGCCGAGACAAACAGAATAGAGTTAATTTTTTGAATCAAAATAGAGTTGGTTTTTCAAATGCAACCTATTACCTCAAATAAAAAGCTAACCAATGTTTTAAGGTTACTTCTTTTAATCCCTCAGTTGTTTTTTAAGGACTAAGTCCTCGTAGAATTTTAACCCTTGGATTAAGTTGTGAGGATTGTGAGCCCTCAGATCAATTTATTTTGTAAAAGTTTGTTAAAATGGGCATTATATTTGCTTGCACCCAAAAATATATACAGGTACTCCATTAATTAAAAAATAATAATTTTTAAAAATAGTTTATAACTTTTTTTCAATATTTTTTTTTGACAATTTTTAATTTCTTCTTTTTTTAATTTCAATAATTTATTTTATATTATTTTCATATTAAAAAAAAAATGTATAATTTTTTAGAAAAAAACTCTTATTTTAACAAGTTTTTATATATTTTTTATTTAATATTTAAATTATATATTATTTATATGTTTTTATTAATATGAAAAAGAAAAAAAAATTAAAAAAATATAAGCACAAGTTGAAAAAAAATATATAATATATATTAATTTTTAATTAAAATGAGGTTTACTAATCAAATTTTGGGTGATAAAATATCATCTTACCATTGAAATAAAATCTGTAACCTGTTAGAATTGTTAGTTTTTTCTTTTTCTTGTGGGGTCTTTTATCAGAAAAAGAAATCCTCGTCTTCCTCTCTCCTGGTTGTCTAGAGGCTCCACTGTCAATCAAGCCACCACTGCTACTTCACCAGTCGCCGTCAACTCCTTCATCGTCGGTGGTGTGCATGGATTTCGGCCTTAGCTCTTCTCTCCGGATCTCTCATCATATGACATTTTAAATCAAAGTTGGTATTGGTATAATCCTAACAAGGAGATTGATAAAGTAATAAGAAGAGTTGACCCGGCCCGATATGGATTAGCTACTGGACTTTTCACCAAAAACATCACCGTTACAACTATGGAACGAATCAACATGATTGTGAAAAAATTCTCAACTTAACTAGGTATATAAATATAAATATAAATGTACATATATTTATATCTGTCCATCTTTTGGTCCTGAATAATGAGAATACATATTGTACATTAGTGTTTGTCCTAATAAATAAAAGAAGTTGCATATTTTTTTAGTGTTAGAATATTGTTTGATTGGTGTTGAGAATTCTATATTTAATAATGAATTCTAATGGTACAAATGTTCAAGAACAAAACATATTTATAAAATTAAAATAAGAATAAACCTCTTTTATTACTAAGAACATATTATTAGTTTTGTTTTTCTTAAAAAAACACATTAATTAAAAAAAACTTATGTGAATGATCCATTATACAAATTTAATTAATGTTTTAATTTCTAAATTTTATTTAACTAAATTTATTGGTAAATTAAAATTTTAATATCATATAACATTTTTAAAAAAAAAATATTACATCAAAATAGTTTTCAAATTTTGTTTCACAAATCATGTTTCTATTATATTTTCAAATTTTTTATCAATCATAAATTCAATTTTCTAAAATTAAAAAATAATTTACTGATAGTAAACCAATCAAGCTTTTAGAAATATATTTTTAGATCTAAATTCATATTTTTATTTCATAATCACACTTTTTAAAAATACAATTTTTTAATCACAAACTAGGCGAACCTAAATAACTTTAATTTCTTTGCCCGTCATTTATTCAACAACTAATTAGTTTTTTTTAATTAATCTTATCTTCTGTACTTATTAATATTAAATTTTATTAAATTATATGCATATATAATTACTCATATCTCAAATATTATAAATCAAAGAATTATGCAAAGATTTTTTATAAAAAAATATATATGTAAAAAAATTATAAATCAAAGATTCCTATAGTTATTGCCGCAATAAGTCTATGTTGCCGCAAAACATGATTAGAAAAAGTTTTTAATAAATAAAAAATTATACAAAAATATTTATTTTTGAAATCATATTTTTACTATTTATTTTTTAATTTTAAGTTTTAATTTGGGAATTTAAGTGATACATTTAAAAATAATTTAATTTAATATAAATTGATAGATTTTATTATTTAAGTCAAAAAGCTCTGATTGATGTTGATCACTGCCTATCTCACCCTGATGTAGTAGTTTATGACAACATTGACTAATTATAAGGTATTTTGGACCTAATTAACAATCAGATTATCACCCACGATGTTCCAAGATCAACAATCACAATTATAAATATTGTTCTTGCTAACTTTAGTAGCCAAACGCTTTGATTGATGTCCATCAATGTCGATCACACCTCGATTTAGTAGTTAATGGCAACCTTAGCTAATTATGAGATATTTTTGACTTAATCAACAGTCGAATTGCCACCCATGGTGTTCCAAGATAAACAATCAGACTAATAAAGAGTATTCATGATAACTTAAGTGGTTCAAAAGCTCTTATTAGTGTCGATTGCGATCTCACCCAAGGTAGTAGTTTATGGCAACCTTGACAAATTATGGAGTATTTCAGACCTAATCAACTATTGGATCACCACATGCCCAAGATCAACAATCATACTTATAAAGAATGTTTTTGTTGACTTTAGTGGTAAAATATATTCGATCGGTGTTGATCGACGCCGATCTCACCCCGAGGTAATTTTTTATGACAATCTTGGCTAGTTGCATGGTAATTTAGACCTATTCAATGGTCATATTTCCAATTATTATAAAAGTCTATTATCACCGTGACTTAATTATGAAGTTAACATACAAATTAACTAATGTTATACTATGAACAATGAGTATATTTGTAGAAAAATATATCAATCACTGGAAAATTACAACTAATTAATGATAAACATTCAACCATCTATTAAATTTTATTCTTAATTACATTAGCACAAATAATCAAAGCTAACCATTCAACCATCTAATTATTCTTATTGCCAATGCTAAACATTCTACCATCTATATTGTTCTTAAAAAAAATCTAATTAATCCTATTGTCAAATATGTTGGTAAAATGAATTAATGTTAAACATCCTACAATCTTTTTTTTGTTGTTGAAAAATCTAATTAATCTTATTGTCAAATATATTAGCAAAACAATTAATACTAAACATTCCACCACACATATATATACATATATTATTTTTTGAAAAAAATATAGTTAATCTTATTGTTAAATACATTGGCAAAATTCATTAATGGTAAACATTCACCATTTGTATTTTTTTTAAAATCTTATTATCAAATATATTGGCAAAATTAATTAATGCTCAATATTCTACCATCTATAATTTTTTTTAATCTAATTAATATTATTGTCAAATACATTAGCAAAAATAGTTAATGTTAAACATTCTACCATCTATAATTTTTTTTTATAAAAAAAATCCCACTTAAAAGAATTAAAATACATAATTTGTATGACCCTCTACCATATAATATACTCTCAAACCACATATATATAATATATTCTCAAACCTAATTAATGGTAGTTCAAGCATGCTATAATAAAAAACATAAAACCAAAATTAAATCTCTCAAAAGAAGTTTAATACTACACAATCATAATATATATATATATATATATATCAATTTTTGTTACGTTTTTATAGTTTTGTGTTACGCAGCACACCATTTCATTTACATAGCTACAAACATATTCTTACGTAGCTAATATTGTAAATATGTCACAACTTCATATAAAATTTATTATACAACCCTTAACTAATCATAGTTTTGGACATTCAATTACACTTATACCCTTACTTTTTTGAAAAACACATCAAACTCACTATTTCAACCGGGTTATACCAAGTCAAGAAAAGATTCCAGGATATCTTATAATGTGACACTTGGCCAAAAATTGGGACCCACTTTGAAGGACTTAGTCATGTGAGGGATGTAAGAATTGGCCATGATTTAAAAGTATTGCAATTTTACTCTCATTTTTTTCACAATGAAAATACCTATAATACAAGCAAAATTCCACAAAATAACCTCTATTTAATTTATACTATAACTATAAATCCTCTTTAAAAAAATTCACAAAAATAATTCTGTAACCACTAAAAAGTCCTAAATACCCTTATTAGCTAAATTAAGTTTATCTTTCTTTCTCCTCACCTCACTCATGAAATTCCAACTACCATTTCCATAAGAGCGAAACAAGGTTCGAACCATGTAAACCATGTTTGAAAATGATTCATTTAAAATAATAAGGATGCATAATAATAAATATGTACAAGGATGAATAAAAAAATTAAAATGAAGTCCAAATAGGTGTGAATAGATCTAAATGTGTGAAAAAGTTCGAACTTAGTCTGAACCAAGTCTAAACATAGAAACCCTAAATCGTAAAAATCACATAAAATTATTTTTTAGCAAAGTTTTAAGCCCAAAATAGTTCAAATATATATATAAACTATTATATAACACCCATAACCTATATACAATAATAACACTCAAATACTTCAAAAACTCTTTCTTCCTTCAACTTTGGGAACTTTTGAAAATAAATGAATGTGAATTTATGAATGTCATTCAAACTCTTTCTTCAAAACTATTTGTGATTTAGATTGGAAAATGGTGATTCAGGAGAAAAAATAGTGAGAAGATGAATTTGGGAGAGAGAGGGAGAGAGCAAAAATTTGAAATACATGGAGATGGTGGCTGGAATTTTGTAAGTGAGGTGAAGAGAAAGAGAGAAAAAAAAATATAATTTTAGCTAAGAGTATTTAGGACTTTTCTAGTGAGTATAGGTTTACTTTTGTGAAAAACTTTAAAGGGTGTATAAGGTTATGATAATGGAGTAAATAGAGATTATTTTGTAGAATTTTCCAAACTATTCAAAGTGTGTCTCTATTACTATCCACTCCATAACACCGTTAATAGTACTTATGCGGCATTGAATTGGCTTGACTGAATATATGTATCATTGCTATGTAACTATTGTAAATAAAAATTAATTTAAAATTTAAAAAATAATCAAAAAATATATTTTTGTATTAAAAACAAATAAAATATTTTAAATGAAAAAACAAAACCTTAAATCTATAATTAAACAAAAAAAAACCACATTTTCCCTCTCATTTTTTCACCAAACATAAAATAAAAGAAAAATATTAATTTTATCACACCTTCTCCCTCATTTCTAGCATACCACACACAAAGTAAAAGAATATATACCCAAATATGAAATATGAACATATACCCTAAATAAAAGAATGTACACCTAAATATGATGGAATATATAACCATTTATTCTATCACATTTTTATGTTTTGCCATTGTCATAGTTCACTTGCATTCGTCTGAGATGGGTGCTTCATTGCTGGCCGAAGATGTGTGAGGACGTTCGTCAGAGATGGTTGTTGATAAACGATTTTTAGGCTCGTTTTAGAGTGTCTTTTTAGGGTGTGTTTTAGTTATTTAGGTTTATTTTGTTCTATTTTACGCTTTTTTGGTATGTTTTTAGGTTTCAAAGGACTCAGTACGTGTTGTGGTCGAAAAAGGGATCAAAAGTCAAGAAAAAGACAAAATTTATGAGAAAACTGAGGTTTTGAAGTAGGTAGTGTAACACCCTACTACCTTAGAGTCGTTACCATGTGATTTATAAATGTGCCATTAACTCGATAATCGAGGTTTTAGGTTAAAAAGTGTGATAAAATTAAAATAAAGACTCATTTGACAAACATTAATTATAACTGATTTGTAGACTCATTAAAGTCATAAAAGTTATACATTGGGATCCCAAAATACTGTTTCAAAATGTATTACAATTCAAAAGTTTCAAAAAAGTCGACCTAAGCGACAAATTCAACCATTTACAATAAATTCCTCAAACAACCCCAGCCGTGGCAGCCAGGTAGGTCGAACATGTACACGTCGTTCCACGCTCTCCAACTCATGGTTGCTCGACCTTTCCCTTGCCCTTACCCGGACCATAGAGCACCCGTGAGCCGAGGCCCAACAAGAAAACACAACATAAAACATATCACAATTCAATCCAGTAATAAATAGCTTAAACATATAGCGGCCTATGCTGACCCAAGTGCTTTACCAGGCACTGGGTTCACGATCTTCACCGAACGGGTGAGTACAATACCCGTAGAGAGTCTTGCCTTAGCGGCCTGCATTCATCATGCTTAATGTCGTTCCCAACCTTTGCCGTCCCCGACCTTCGCCGTTCCCGGCCTTTGTCGTTCTCGGCCTTCGTCGTTCATTCATAATCATGCACGACATAGGATAACATTTATAGGTATTCACACATATATTAAAGACAAATAATAGGGCCATGCCCTACTCTACGGGCACAAACAGTTTCCTTACCTGCGTCCCGAGCTGACTGATTAATGCGATCCTGAGCACGATCCCCTAAACCCGAGCCTTGGCGTAAAACCTAGTCACAATGCATCTATATATATACATCCATCAAGCCTTAACCAATCAAGAACTTTAGATTAATATACTAGCCTTTGGGACCTCGAATTCTACTAAACCGGGTAGTAGAATCATTCCCGAGCCCTTAAATTTGGGTTCCTGAGCTTAAAACCCCACATTGACCATAATTTCCTATTTGAGTCGTGGCCCAACCCATTACGGCTGTGGAGCGTTACAAGTCAGAGAGCCTTGGGCTCTCATCAAGGAGACACGGGTCGTGGCGCGCCTCAGCCTGTGCCGCAGCACTTGGACGTTTTCAGAGGCTCCCAAGCCCTTTTGTTCATACGAGTCGCGGTGACTGAAGAACAGGGCTGCGACTCGAGCCCAAAAACCCAAAAATTCCATGCATTTTCACTACGTTTTCCTCAGCCAGACTTACTAATTCATACCCAATTCAGCCCATATACCCATAATTAAACCTAGAATTCATATCTAGGCAACTTAGTCAGTATAAACACTTCAAAAACCATTTCATAATCTCATCAAAACCTCAAAATTAGACCAAATCTTGAACCTAAGCAAAACTTAACAAAATCACAGTAGAAACTTAAAAATTCAGTACCAGAATCCTTACCTTAATTGATGATTCGACCCTGAGCTAATTCCCCAACACTTCTAGCTTGTTTTCCCAAGTCCCCACCTCAATTCTCAGCCAATTCCTCAAATAATTCACCAAAGCTCCAAGCACACCAGAGAAAGAGAGAGAGAGAGCAGAGTGGAGAGAGAGAGATAAGGCTGAGATGTGTTTTTCTTTCTGGTGAGTTATGGAGTTCCAAGCCTAGTCTATGTCTACCCCTTAGCCTCCAAATGACTAAATTACCCCTATGCTAACCTTAGTCAATTAAATTCCTCCGAGGGCAATCCAATCATTTGCCTCATCCCGCTAATTCCTTGAGTGTTCCTATAAATCCCCATTTAATCCAACATACCCAAATAATCGCCAAGTGACTACTTGTTACCTGGTAATCTCAAACACTTACTATAGTCCCAAAATACTCCTAGGCTCACCCCGAGCCGGGTATTCAACCCTGTTGTGACTATTTCGCTATTCCGCTCCCTAGGACCATCTCGGATCACACATCACAAATAAATCCCCACAATCTTGTGGTCTCAAGCACAACACACATATAATTTACATTTATGCCCTCAACGAGTCAAAATTACAAATATGCCCCTATTAACCAAAATGGGCCCACATGCATTTTTAATTCACCTTAACATGCATTTATAATCACATAATCATTTAATCTACGTAATAGCATAATTAATCAATCATTTCCCTCCCGGGACGATAATCAAGGCACTAAACCTTATTAGCAAATTTGGGACGCTACAACTATCCCCTACTTATAGAAATTTACCTGAATAACTCGAAATATCGATCCCGCATATCAGTCTCAAGCTGCGAAGTTGCGTCTTCCACTTTGTTGTTCCTCCATAGCACTTTTACCAAGGCAATGGTCTTGTTCCACAAGACTTTATCTTTTTGGTCTAGAATCTGAACCGACTTCTCCTCATAAGACAAATCTTGATCCAGCTCCAGGTTTTCATAACTCAGTACATGCGTAGAATCTGATACGTACTTCCAGAGCATGGATACGTGAAATATGTTGTGAACCCCTGATAAGGCTCGAGGCATTGCCAATTTGTACGCTACCTCTCCAACTCGTTCCAGAATCTCAAAGGGGCCAACAAACCTAGGGCTTAACTTGCCTCTCACTCCAAATCGCTTTACTCCTCTCAAAGGAGCAACTCTGAGGAACACATGGTCACCGACTCGAAACTCTACACTCCTGTGTCTTAAGTCTGAATAACTTTTTGTCGACTATGGGAGGCGAGCATCCAAGCTCTAATCTTTTCAATTGCCTCGTTGGTCCTCTGAACAACCTTAGGACCTAAGTACTCCCTCTCCTCATCTCATCCCAATGGATGGGCGATCTGCACTTCCTCCCATATAACATTTCACACAGAGCCACTCCGATGGTCGCCTGATAGCTATTATTATACAAAAGCTCAGTCAAAGGGAGATACTTACTCCAAGATCCCCCAAAATCCAGCATACATGATCGCAACATATCCTCCAGTATCTGAATTGTCCTCTCAAACTGTCCATCCGTTTGAGGATGATAGGCGGTACTAAACCGCAACTGCGTGTCTATACCTTTCTGCAGGCTCTCCCAAAACTTATAGGTGAAGGTGGGGTCCCTGTCGGATACTATCATCCTCGGAGCCCTATGAAGTAGCACAATCTCCTTCACATACAACTTAGTATACTGCTCCACTGTATGAGTTGTTTTAACAAGCAAAAAGTGGGCTGATTTGGTGTACCTATCCACAATCACCCACACATAATCATACTTTTCTATTGTCTTCGATAATCCAACCACAAAGTCAATCCCTAAAGGCTGTAGCAACCCTGCCAACCTTTGATGTTCAGCCTTCACATGCTGACATGTAAAACACTTGGCCACATAATCCACTATGTCATTCTTTATCCCCGGCCACCAGTACAAAGCTCTTAAGTCTTGGTACATCTTCGTCGTACTTGGATGTAAGGAGTAGGGAGTGGTATGAGACTCATCTAGAATCTCTCGCCTGATACCAGAATCCATTGGAACGCAAATTTGACCTTTATACCTCAGCAAACCCATCTCTGAAATAGAAAAGTCTCTAGCCACTCCGGCTAAGACATCCTTCCTGTGTTTCCTCAACTGGGGATCCTCCCTCTGTGCTTCCTTGATCATCTCAATGAGCGTGGACTGAAGAGTGATATTGGTTAGCTGACCAACTACCAATTCAATTCTTGCTCTAGTTATCTCTTCAGCTAACCTCTTTGATATCTGCCTCAAATTGAATAACTGCCCTAGGCCCTTCCGGCTCAATGCATCGGCCACCACATTGGCACAATCGTAGTCCTTTACCAATTCTAGCTAACGCCTTTGGCGCATATTTAGGTCTTTCTGAGTGAAGACATACTTTAAACTTTTATGGCCGGTGTATATTTTGCCCTTCTCTCCATACAGATAATGCCTCCATACCTTCAGTGCAAATACCATTATTGCCAGTTCCAGATCGTGAGTGGGATACCTCTGCTCATATTCCTTCAGCTGCCTCGAATACACACCCCAAACCTTGCCTTGAGGCATCACAGTAGACTACAAACTTTTCATTGTTCGATGGAACACTCAGTATTGGAGAAGTGATCATAAACACTTCAAAAACCATCTCATAATCTCATCAAAACCTCAAAATCAGACCAAAGCTTGAACCTAAGCAAAATCACAACAGAAACTTAAAAATTCAGTACCAGAATCCTTACCTCAATTGATGATTCGACCCTGAGCTAATTCCTCTACACTTATAGCTTGTTTTCTCAAATCCCCAGCCTCAATTCTCAGCCAATTCCTCAAATAATTCACCAAAGCTCCAACCACACCAAAGAGAGCGAGAGAGAGAGAGAGAGAGAGAGAGAGAGAGATAAGGCTGAGATGTGTTTTTCTTTCTGGTGAGTTCTGGAGTTCCAAGCCTAGTCCAAGTCTACCCCTTTGCCTCCAAATGACTAAATTACCCCTATGCTAACCTTAGTCACTTAATGCCTCTGAGGTAAATCCCATCATTTGCCTCATCCTGCTAATTCCTTGAGTGTTCCTATAAATCCCCAGTTAATCTGACATACCCAAATAATCGCTAAGTTACTACCCTTTATCCAATAATCTCTAACACGTACTATAGTCCCAAAATACCCCTAGGCTCACCCCGAGTTGGGTATTCGACCCCATTGTGACTATTTCGCTATTCCTCTCCCTAAGACTGTCTCGGATCACACATCACAAATAAATCTCCACAATCTTGTGGTCTCAAGCACAACACACATATAATTTAAATTTATGCCCACAATGGGCAAAAATTACAAATATGCCCCTATTAACCAAAATGGGCCCACATGCATATTTAATTCACCTAAACATGCATTTCTAATCACATAATCATTTAAACGTAATAACATAATTAAATCAATTACTGCCCTCCAAACACGCTAATCAAGGCACAAAGCCTTATTAGCAAATTTGGGATGCTACAGGTAGCATGGTGTAGAAGGCATGTAGCACGTCGCACTCACAAAGTCATAGGGAAATCTAGCGAGGTAGCGTGACCGTGGTGGACCCTGTTGCAGTCGTGCTAGTGCTCCCAAAATGGTGATTATGGAAGATTTTTAATTAAGGGTATTTTGGCCTTTTCACTTGGAGAAATGCAAAGATTAGTACTTAATCGCGATTTTCATAAAAAATACAGTTTTCAGAGCCCTAGACTTGAATTGGACGATTGGGATCTCATTGGAGAAGAATGGATCACTTTTAGAGTTTTTTTCTTTCTTCTTTTATCTTTAATTATGTTTAATCTTAGTTTGGTGGATGTTAACATTATGGATATGAATTGAGTTAATTTTTAGGGTTTTTAATGGAGTATCTTGAAACTCTTCTATGATTTAATGCAATTTCATGTTTCCTTCTTCATTATTGATATCAATTCAATTTGAGTTCATTATTTGTAATTGATTGACCATCTATTGCATGATATATATGTGTTTGATTCAAAATCTGAAAAGTGTGATTTAAACATGTTGAGTTGATTAGATGCAAATTTTGATATAGGACGAGAGTACTTATATGGTTTTGTAGTCTTATGAGTTTTCATTCTTAATGCCTCTTATATGTTGAGTTTATCACAGAGATGTAGAAAATTCTCATATAGGTTGAAGTTTATATATTTTAATTTGAATATAAATTATTTTTGCAAACTCTCTATCTCAATAAGAAAAATAATTGTGCAATACGACATTAGTGAAATAGGAGAGTGGAAAGAGGACGAAACTAAATTCCCTATTTTATCATCAATTAAAGTAATTTTGTTCAGTGTTATTCGTTTTAAGTTTGTAATTGTTAGTTTTATATTTTTTATGTTTATGTTTTATTTTAAAATCAATCTTTCGTGAACCAAATAGAAATAGGAAATTAATTCAATTTCTGTGGAATGGTACTCGTATTTACTGAGTTATTACTAAATTGTGATTACGTATAATTGCGTAGAAAAATTATCGCAACAGTTATCAAAAGGGTTGGGCTACAACTGGAAGAAGAAGAGAAAGAGATGAAGTAGACGGATGGGAAAGTGAACAGTTTTGTTTGAATGGGCTTTTTTTTTTTCTCAAGAGTTATGAAATGATGATTCAATTTTTAGGGTTTCTCAAGAGAACACATCGTTAGATCATAAACGTAAACACTAATCTTTTATTGAATAAAAACAAAAATGAATAAATGGATTCATGGTTTTAAAAAAATAAAACACTTGTCTTTAACATACTAAAATGAGCAATATTAAATAAAAATTTTAAAAATAAAACATGCTTAAATAAAAATAGGCTCGCTTGATCAATCCTCAGTTGTATGGTCCTCACAAGTACATCACGAAGCTCCTAGGTCCCACTCACCAACGACCTTTCTTTCTTCAATTGCCTGAATCAACAACATCATAAGATGTGAGCTTCTAAGCCCAGTAAGGAAAATACAAACAAGAGTGAGTCATATAATCAAACATATCATAAATTTCACAAGAGTCATAATAGAACTTATTTATAATAATCATACAAGATCATAACATAGCCTAAGTCATTATCATAAATCATAATCTAAATCATAGATCATAGTCATAAATCATAGGTCCTAATAATAGATCATAGGTCATAGGTCATAATAACAAGACAGATATAATAAAAAGATAAGTGCTTATATAGGGGTGGCAATTAAGCCCTAGACATATGTCTGTCATACATCGGATATCAACTTAGGTCCGTCATAAAATTTTGGCATTTGAGCCTACCAGACATAAGTCTATCATACATCATTGGACACCTTAGGTCTAGCCACACTTACCCTTTTATTGTACCTAAAATGTTAGGTCATACAAAACACAATCTAGGTCATAAAATAAACTACCTAATTTTCCTTACCAAATCCAGGATATTGGAGACAAGTGCGGGATCGGAAACTCCTAAAACCAAACATATAGAAACCATAAGTTCTCTAGAGAAAATAAGATGAAGAGAAGATCTAAACCAACAGAATAAAACTTACCAAAAACCTTAAGTTTCAAAGAAATCGAGCACCTAACCAAAAGTCATTATAACGAGTTAGGTTTTGAAATAAAAGAAGAGATAAGAAGAATGGAAATTGACTAAACCTAAAGATTAAGAGTACCTTAGATAGCTTAGAGCTTCGATCTATACCTCAAACACCGAAATCACACAAAAACTTACTTCCCAAGTGTTTAGAAAAGCTTAGATTTAAAAGCTTTAACCCCAAAACCCTAGTGTTTCTTTCTAGAACAAAAATAGCAGCTTGAAGGCTCTGAAAAGTGTTTGAAAGATGATGAAAATGGCTGAGTGAAAGGTCCTATTTTTAGATTTCAAGGAGTGAAATTAACTCCTATTTCAATGAATAAATAAATGATTAAAAATAACATTTTCTGCTCAACAAATGCCCAGTTGTTGAGGGTTGTTTCTAGTTTTAGATTCCACGGATTTTCAAAAATGACCACAGAAGTCGATATATTTCCCCTATAGGCGATATATCGCGTGCACCATATTCCCGAGAGTCCGTGGTTTCGTTCATGCAAAGTCGACATGTTTTTTCGTAAAAGCATAGGCGATATATCGGCCCCTATAGTTGCGATATATTGGCTTACGCTGTTATACTAAACAACATTTTTACACATTTTAAGCACACTTAAAGTTTGTTTAAACTACTTTGACTGAGTAGTACGAGATCCTCACACATCGCAGCACTTTATTTCCAAATCATGTTCTCCGCTTCCTCAGCGGTAAGAGCCTTCTCAACAGCCTGGGCATAGGTCGTCCCCCAAGGTACTGTTGTATTCCTCACATCCCAGGCTGTCATAGCATTAAGCCCTCTAATGAATTTGTCTTGCCTAGCAGCATCTGTAGGCACAATATCTGGTGCAAATTTTGCAAGTCTATCGAACTTTAGAGCATACTCAGTGTTGACGCGGTTCTTCGCCAACATATAAGTATACGAATAAATAGGATGGATTAGTGCTAATTAGTGAACCGTAATACAAAAATAGTTTACTTTTAGACTTGGGAAATTAATAACATGGGAAGGTGATCACTCCTTTCTTTTTAGGTGGTTCGAAGGTTAAAATCCCTCTAGTCCACCAGTCGATATTATTGATATCTCTTGACTATTCCTTACAGCGTGTTTCTTTACAAAAAATATGCCAACCCCTTGCAATGCACAAGGTCTTGGTATTTATAGGGAGAGGATACCTGGGTTGGCAAAAGGGGTCATCCCGTGACCTCTTTACCCTTCATGTCATCTCTGTGATACTGATGATTAATTCCTAAAACCTGACAGTGAAGTGTGGTCTAATCAATAGATAAGGAGGGATAATAGGCCGCATGGCCCAAACCAGTCGTGGGATGTCTGAATACGCACGTTTATACTGCGTGCCCGAGAATTCAGGAGTGGAATAGACACGTGATGTCTGATATATGCACGTTTACATTGTGTGGTTATCTTTACAAGGGTTTGGGTGTTAGACTTGTGCTGCATCACGAGCTTGATGCAGCGCCAGCTCATGATATCCATACCGTTGACCCGCTGCCTTCGAGTGAACTACTAACTCCCTAATCAGCTCGGACTGGACAGGTGGAAACCTGTAATAACAGCTCTGGGCGGACGATTTACACGTGGCGGATTGAATTAGGCCCTTTTCCAGCTCGCCGATAGGTCGCGGTTATTTAGGGCGTACATTTGCCTCCCAAGCCCCTGCTCGTGATCCCTGACGTCATCTGCGACCTTCACAGCGGGGGTTTTTGAGTTTCCTTTTCGACTCTCCACGTCCCATCCACTGTGCAGGTATTGGACACGTGGAGCGCCGTGGTTGGCGACTGTCCGGCTTCTGAGAATTGCATTAAATGGCCTAGCCTATCTTCGGCCGTCGTTTCGCCTCTGGAGTTATGACCCTCGTATCTCGCATTAATGCGATCGAATGGTCCTCGTTCTTTTACCTCTTACGTATATATAAGGTTGGCCACCTTCCACATTAGCCACCCTTTATTTGAAATTTTTTCCTCATTTTCTCTCCCTTTATTCTCAGAAGTCTTTCTTCTTCCGGTTATCATCCCTACGCTCTTGCCATAAGAGTTTCTGCACCAGTCCAGCTTTAAAGATTCCACAAGGACTCCGATTCCTACGCTTTTTACGGCTTCCATACGGAAAAGACATTGTAAGTCCTCTGCCTGTTGCATGCTTTGATCTTTCTATTTTTCTGTTAGGTAAGCCCCTTTCTTAGTCACACATTGTAGGTTGTTTTTGGCTGATTTTTGGTGCATAGGTTTTGATCCCAGGTATATCGACTATATTAGAACATGTCTAGGAACTTGATGTATAGGACAAGATAATTTCTGGGTAACTTTTCTGGGTAGCTTTTCTGGGTAGCTTTATGGAATGCCTGTTTGGAGAGGGGAAGGTGATAGGTTTCCGGGGTGCAAAATCGGGTAGCTTAGGGGTCACGCTTCCTAGGCGGTTTTGCTTTTTGAAACTTTCCCTCCAAGGCAAGCATTACCTTGACCCTCCTGACACACATATCCTGAGCAATTAGGGATCTGTTGGAAATATGGGCGCGTGATCATGGCATTGCGTGGCCTCACGCACCGCGGGCTAAGATTACCTCAGCCCGTGTATGAAAATTACCTATCGCGCTAGATTCCCTTTTCTGTTTTTAGGTCGCCTATTTAAATTTGCTTCATCTTTGTTCGCTAGGAAACCAGATGGGGTCTAGGAAGAACATACCTAAGAAGAGCGTTGCCGCTTCATCATCCCAGCAGGATAGCAAGGGGAAAGAGATAGTTGCGGAATCTCCAATCCCCCACTTCGGTCCCACAGTGGAGAAAGAGGTCGAGGTGGGACCTGATGCCTTCTTCGAGGCAGAGAAAATAGTCTCGAAGATTATGACCCAAGGGAGGGTCAACAAGATCTTGCTGTCCCATAACATCGAAATTGGGACAGGCGCTCTTGTTGCCTGACCTCCCCTCGATGGCAAGAGGAGCTGCACGCCCCTCGACGAGGAGTTCGCGGCCTGGAGCGACGAACACCTCAAGGTCGGGGCCTTCCTATCTTTGGACCAATACTTTGCGGACTTTCTGAATTACGTGAGGCTGGCTGCCTTCCAACTACCCCCTAACTCCTACTGTCTGCTGGCGGGGCTAAGGTACCTCTTCCTGAAGCATGAGCGGGAGGTCCCTACACCAGCGGACATCCTTTATTTCTTCTGCCTCAAAGCCAGCCTGGATCAATGGGGGCGAGGCGATGGGTTCTACTACCTAACCCATTTTCCCAATTCTCTTACAGTCATCGAGCTGCCCAGCCACCCCAATGACTTCAAGGACCAGTTCTTTATGTCGACGGGGTTTCACAACTACGATAACCACTACTTCAACCATCCTCGCAAGTTTCTTTTACCCTCAGCTTGCAAAATTGCCACGTTTGCTTCATTTCTTTCCATGTGTATTGGCTTGAATACCATTGTGCAGCCATTTTTGCGAGGACAGCCAAATCGGTGACCCTTGGGGGTCAATATGAGACCTTGGCGGGGCTCCCACCAAGTGAAAAAGACTACCGCCAGCTCAAATCTGATGAGACGATGCTGGTGTGCAAGTTAATTTCTCTGGGCCAGACCCTAGCCTTGAGGAGGTCGCGGGCTATCCCGGTAGCTCACGAGTTGGTGCCCATCCCCGAGGGGGGTGCTGCAGACAATGACAAGCAGGAGGAGGAAGACGAGGTGCCACTCGTGCGTTGGAAGTGGGCTCTCAAGGTCGTCCAGGGGCTTAACACGGACTGGGTCCAGTCCAGGGCAGCAGCCCGCCCCTCCGGCCAAGGTAACCCATACTTGTTTAGGGAATTAAACAGGGCTGCCGCAGACCTACGACTTGCTAGGTTTAACCCTAGCCAGCTCGTACATCGTCATCAAGATGACCCAGACCTTAACATAACTCTACTCTAGTGTGTTGATCAACTAGTGTTGCGTCATGACATGGGCCGCCCTAGGGGCACTGTAGTAGTAGACACCACCCTGGCTTTTAGGTCGGCCTTTTTCGAGGAGTATGGGACTAACCTTAGGTCGTGGCCCTCCCTTCTGGAGGGTGTGGTCACTTCGGGGCTTAGGCAGTATGTAGAGGAGTCCAGTCTTGAGGCGGATCCAGACCCAGAGCCCCCTCTCATTCGCAAAGTTATAAACCTAGACTCCCCCATAGAAGCTCCACGGCCGGAGGTCGTGGCAATAAATTTCTCCTCTAGCTCAGAGGGTAGGACCTTTTCAATACACCCTTAGACTTTTCTTGTGATCTAAGTATTCTTACATGTATACTAACTGTAACGCCTTGGATAGCCAAGACCGTTACATTGTGTACCTATAAAGGTGCAGGACTCGCTAATCAAGTCATTAATTTGAAAACGTGTCACTAAACATGTAGGATCTAAGGTTAAAAAGGTTTTGGTCTTAAAAGACTCATTTCATATATTTACACTGTAGAAAACATGGGATCCCATACAAAACGAAGTTAGAATAAGTTTACAGACTCCCAAAAGTACAAGTGTATCCACTAGCCATACTAAGGCAAAACAGACAATCTCCAGGTTCCATGTCCTTGCCTAGACCTCAACCGTGGCGGCCGAGCACCTGGCTATGTACATTCCGCTCGCTGAGCTCTCCAGTCAGGGTTGATCCAACTTGCCCTTGCCTTTACCTGCACCACATAGCACCCGTGAGCCAAGGCCTAGCAAGAAAACATCATAGATAACTCAAACAATGATCACAGACAAATAGCTCAGTAAGCATGTATACTCATCAGATAATTCACAACAGATATTAAGCATATACAATCCAACACGAGATACATTCTATCACATATAATTTTCATATCACATAATATTCAGGGCCGACGACTTAGGCCGCACCCTCTGTTTAACCCACTGACTCTGGCCCGCTTAAACCAAGCTCAATGCATAATAAGCTGTCCTCGGCTACCACGTGAGACCCTTGGCACCCTTAGGCCGTTGGTTCACTAAATGGCTTGCATGGCATAATACCATCTTTTCAAGCTTCTATAATAGGGAGCCCTTAGTCCCGTCATATATATTCAACCAGGTGCAGTTTTCTTACCTTTAGTCTGTACGGTTATCGAATTACGAGCAACGCCCCTCAAGCACGATCCGTTCCCGAGCCTAAGCTTTTATCACCTAGCCACAACCAAAGTATAGGGTTTCATAAATACTAAAATATAGGTTTTCAGTTACAAAACTAACTCCCGGGACTCCTAATTCCACCAAGCACGGTGGCGAAACCAAACCCGAGCACACTAGACTACTTTCCCAGGCTTAAAACCCTCAAAATCTCAAGTGTGCAACCAAGGGCTGCAGCCCCCAAAGCCTAGCCGTGGCCCTCCCCCAAAATAGAACCTACTCCCACACTGAACCACACACGCGTCGCGGCCCTTGCCTTGGGTGCCGCAGCGCGCCCCCTTGGCCGAGCCTCCTTGGTTTCTTTGCATGCTAGGCCCGCAGCGCTCTAGAATAGAGCCGCGGCCCTCCCCTTCGAACCCAGATTTTACACCATTTCCAAGTCTGAAACCTTACCTTAAACCATCCCAAAACTCCCCAACTCTTAACCAATTAATTCCCAACTTCTTTAGCATGATCTAAACAACATAATTCCCAAGAAAACACAGCCTAACACACTCTAATCTCATCCTTTCCATTTCTGAAACCCAAGTGCTATAAACACTCAAACCAGCCCCTCAAACTCAATTTAAAACCTCTAAACTTGGAGTTGAAACTTACCTTTGCTGTAGAATCACTTCACCAAGCTAAGCTCCTAAGTTTTCCCTCTTAATTCTGCCTTAGAACATCAAAACTATACTTGTTTCAGCACTTAACTAAAATCCAGCTAGAACACAGAATTCAACCACAAAAAACAGAGTTAGATGCTTACCTTAATCCCTACTTTAACTCTTGATTTACTCCTGAGCTCAACCTTCAATCCCTCACTACAAATCCAAGAGATTCCAGCTTGTTTCCCCTTAGTTTTCTGTGTTCCTTTCCTTGGTTTTCCCTTAAGCGTGAAAGAGAAAGCTGAGACTAAGTTTAAGTCGGTTTGTGTTTTTCTTCTAAAGACTTCCTAATATCTATCTCACGTATTAAGTTAATCCCGAGGCTCGGGGTGCTGGAATCGTCCCCGAGGCCAAAATGGTAAAATCCCCTAATATTCCCGCCTAGACATTCTAACCTCAAATATATCTCCATATATTTATTTTCATGTCCCGATAACCCAAATCACTATCCGCTATCTAAAAGTATCCCCGACTTATCCAAAGTCATATCTCAAACCCCGTTGTGACTTTTCCCACTATCTGACCCTAGAATCGTCTTGAGTCGCGCTCAGCGAACCTGTCCACATAATAATGTGGTTCTCACATATATCACATATCATATTACCACACAATATAATCAATTGTCATATAAACATTATTAGACATATAATTACTCATTAAATCACAATTATTCCAGTAATGCCCTCCCGGCACACTAATCAAGGCCCTTAAGCCTTATTAGCGAATTTGGGTCGTTACACTAACACTCCCTTATTTTTGTTTTAGGCGAAGAGATGGCACAGCCCGGAGACAACGTCCTGCGGTCCATCTTCCAAGGGGGGAATCCTCCCTCCAGGTCGTCTGGGCCATTGGTCAAGAAACTCCGGCTGACCAAGAAGGCTCCTCCTCCCGGGACCACCTCCAAGTCTCCCGCTAAGGGGAGGGTCTAGGTCCCCGCCACCGTAGAGAGCATGCCCCCGCCTCCCCCGCGACCTTCGGTCCTTACTCAGGAACTGGAGGCACCATCTGGAACCCCGCCAGCTCCCACTCCCACCGTGCGCATCCTGGTTAACACTCAGGCTCTGGAGAAAATCCCCGAGGCCTTCCGAGGGACGATTTACGAGACCGCAAATTATACGGTGGATCATTACTACAATGCCACCCCAAGGGACTTGTAGGAGATCGAGACGAGGAGCCCCGAGAACATTATGGAGTCTTCACTAGGGATGACCCTCACGGTAAGTTTACTTAGTTAACTTAGCTAACTCTCTCTGCTTTTTCTAGAGCACATGCCTTATTATCTTTGCCTTTGCATGCGGCTTTGGCTCTGCACCGCAGTATAGCTCGGTCCAGGGCCAGGTTTGACGAGATCAAGGGCGAGTTCCAGACTGCTCAGGCCGCTCTCGCGTCTACACAACAGCAAGAGCGAGATGCCAAGGCTGCCCTGACGGCTGTCAAGGAAAGCGAAAAGGCCGCGCAGGTCGCCTTGGCCACTGCAAAGGCCAATCTGGAGGTGATCCGGGCTAAGCAACTGGAGGTCGAGGCTACACAGGTCGCCTAGACTAGCGCGAAGGTCGAGCTTGAGGAGGCCAAGGGCGCCCTTGTGGCAGAGAGGACATCTTCTAGCTCCTCCATGGAGGCCATGCTTTATCATTGTTGGGCCTTCAACCAAGATGGCGATTTCTCCTTCCTGGCGCCGGAGGTGTGGGAGCCCTTCCTCAAGAAGTTCAAGGCTCATCTTCAACAGGAGGCGCCCTCTGAGACTGGGGAGACTTCCGCTGCAGGCGAGCAGGAGACCGAAGGGGTGACTTCATCGGAGCGGCCCGGGGGGGAGGGAGGCCTAGGACTTGTTCTTTTTTTTTATTATTTATTTACTTGTAATCTTTTACCACAAGGTTTTTTCTCCTCGAGACAATTGGTTTCCCAGAATTTCAATTTAATCTATTTTTATTATTATTGTTATTCATTTTCAGCGCATTTGGTAAAAACTTAGTTTGCGTTAGTTCTTTATTGATATCTCGTGCTCTTTAAGAAAAACACCGATTAACCAATTTGAATCGACTTCTAAGTTTTAGGACCTGGTTGTATCCAGGACATTGATTTTAGAAACTTAGTTCATGTTAATTCTTTATTGATATCTCGTGCTTTTTAAGAAAAACATCGATTAACCAATTTGAATCAACTTCTAAGTTTTAGGACCTGGTTGTATCCAGGACATTGATTTTAGAAACTTAGTTCGTGTTAATTCTTTATTGATATCTCGTGCTTTTTAAGAAAAACATCGATTAACCAATTTGAATCAACTTCTAAGTTTTAGGACTTGGTTGTATCCAGGACATTGATTGTAGAAACTTAGTTCGCGTTAATTCTTTATTGATATCTCGTGATTTTTAAGAAAAATATCGATTAACCAATTTGAATCAACTTCTAAGTTTTAGGACTTGGTTGTATCCAGGACATTGATTTTAGAAACTTAGTTCGTGTTAATTCTTTATTGATATCTCGTGCTTTTTAAGAAAAACTTCGATTAACCAATTTGAATCAACTTCTAAGTTTTAGGACCTGGTTGTATCCAGGACATATATGCCCCCTAAGTAACCAGGAAAGAACCTTTTGTGGTTACTTGGAACGTGCTCTTTAAATATTACGCTCACCAACCTCTGGTATGTAGCTCCTGCATTTTTCAGCCTGAAGGGCATGACCTTGTAGCAATAAACGTTAGTTGGGGTCATGAAGCTAGTGTGTTTTTGGTCTGCTGGGTTCATGGAGATCTGGTTATAGCTCGAGTATGCATCCATAAAAGACATGAGCTCGTGCCCCGCCGTGGCATCTACCAATTGATCAATCCTTGGCAAAGGGAAGCAATCTTTGGGGAAGGCTTTATTTAGATCGGAAAAGTCGATGCAGGTCCGCCACTTCCCGTTGGGCTTTGGGACTAACATAGGATTGGCGACCCAGATCGGGTACTTCGCCTCATGAATAAAGCCGCACTTTAAGAGCCTGGCTACTTCCTCCTCTAGGGCCTTAGCTCGGGTCGTGCCCAGGCGCCTTTGTTTCTGGGACTTCGCCGGCACATTCTTGTCCAAGTTGAGGGTGTGCATGATGACGCCCGGGATGATCCCTATCATGTCCTCATGGGACCAGGCGAACACATCTAGATTCTCTCGTAGAAATATCAGCAGCTCCGTATTCCTTCTACTACACAGGTTTTTTTTCGAGCTTTACCACCTTCGAGTGGTCTTGTGGGTCGATGCTCACTTCCTCGAGCTCTTCGATGGCCTGGAGCTTGGATCTATCCTCGCTTATCCTGGGGTCGATATCATTATTCAAGATGATACCCTCCCCATTGGCATTCTAAGGTTTTTCTTTCTCCGGAATAAGTCCTTCTTCCTGAGATTCCTCGTCCCCACCCTGAATGGTCATCGTCTGCTGCTCGGGTCGTGACTTTCCCTTCATGGAAATGCTATAGCATTCCCTGGCAGCGAGCTGATCACCTCGGACCGTGCATATCCCCGTGGAGGATGGGAATTTAACTACGAGATGGTGGATGGAGGTTATAGCCTCAAATGCTATCAACGTAGGCCGACCCAGAATAACGTTGTAGGCAGCAGGACAATCGATGACCATGAATTCGAGGAGCTTAGAGACAGTCCGGGGCTCCTCTCCCAAGGTAATTACCTGTTCGATTGTTCCTATCGCTGATGACCCTTCTCCAGAAAATTCATACAGCATCATGGAGGTGGCCTTCAACTCGGTGACAGATAACCCCATCTTCTCCAGTGTAGACCAGAACAGCAGGTTCACCGAACTCCCATTATTGACCAGTATCCTCCTAACTCTCTGGTTGGCGAGCTGGGAAGTTATGACCAGAGGATCGTTATGGGGGAACTGGACATGACTAGTATCCTCCTCGGTAAAGATGATCGGTTGCCTCTCCAGTCGTTGCTGTTTGGGTAGATGCTTCTCTGAGACGAATTCCACTCCTTTATGAGCCTTCAATTCATTGACATATCTCTTCTGGGCACCTCTGCTCGTGCCGACCAAATGGGGGCCACTGAAGATTATGGATATCTCTCCCCCTATCACAGGAGGAGGGGTATCGTAATTTATCCGGGGCCCAGGCAGATTTATCGGAGCTTCTGGGGCCGCTAACTGGTGGGAACTCTATTCCGCGCGTACTGAGCCAAAGGTCCGGCTCTGATGAGTGTCTCGATCTCATCCTTTAAATGCCTACAATCGTCAGTGTTGTGGCGAATGTCGTTGTGGAATCGACAAAACTTGGAAGGGTCCCTCTTGGCCTTCTGGTGCTTCAAAGGCTCTAGTTTCTTCTAAGGGAGGCGGGCAGAGTTGGCTAGGAAGATGTGTTCCCTAGTGTTTGTGAGCTCGGTATAAGTCGCGTAGATTGGCTTAAATTTTTCCAAGGGCTTGTTCTTCTTCGGACCGTGCTGGTCGCCCTCGCTGCTCCCTTTTCTTTTGCCTCCACCCCTTGGTTATTCTGTGTAACGGTTTGAGTCATTTTCACGACATCCGTTCCCACTCCAACGGGTTGATCAGGGGCTTGGCTGGTTCCTGCGACCGAAGCTCGCGCCTCTTCCAGGTTTATCCATCCCTGGGCCTTGTTCAGGAATTCATCCATGGTGCTGACACCTTTTCTCTGTATCTCTTTCCATAGTCTGCCTCCAACGAGGATTCCAGTCCTCAAGGCCATAAGCTTGGAACTATCGTCTGCGTCCTTGGCTCGAGCCACGATGTTTGTGAACCTGCTCAGGTAAGCTTTCAAGGGTTCCTCGGGCTGCTACTTCACGTTTGCCAGGGTGTCGGCTTTGACGCGGGCAGCTTGAGAAGCTCGGAAAGCCCTCTTGAAGTCAGCAGAAAAGGTTTTCCATGAGCTGATGGGCTGCTTTTTACACTGCTTGAACCATTGCCTGGCCGGCCCAATCAAGGTGGAAGGAAATATCAAACACCTTAGCTCGAGGCCGATGTTGTGGGCCATCATCAGGGTGTTGAACATACCCAAATGATCCAACGGGTCTCCGTCTCCATCGAACTTAGACAAGTGGGGCATCCGGAAACCCGGTGGATACATGGCTGCTATGCTGGGGGCGAAGAGCTCGAGTTCGTCCCCTGAGTCGTATACGTCTTTTTCCTTGTCTGACAAGAGCTTCTTCATCAGCTCCTCCATCTGAGCTAAACGCTCTAGGGTTTGGTCCTTACTTCCTTGGTTGTTTTGGGGCTGTTCAACAGCTCCAGTTCCATTGTAAGTGTTAGGCGGGTTATTGTCCCTCCAAGCTTGAGCTTGGTTAGGTGGGACACTCCCACTGTCACGTACTTCTGAAAGACCATCCCCTCGGTGAGCATGATTACCAATTCTAGTTGGATCTCCCCTCTATGAGTTGAGGCGATCTCAAAGGTTGGCCCTCGGGGTGGCCCGAGGGCTTTGCACCGAACTCAAGCGATTGCGCAGGTCTTCACATGACCTGCCACTTCGGTGACTCCCGGTCCAGTAACTCTCGTTTGAAAAACTCGGAGCCCGCTGCTGAGGGTGAGGATCCAGGACTTCCCTGCGCGCTCGGCTGCGATGGGAAGGACCGACAGAAGGAGGATTTCTCCTGCTGCTCCCATGAGCCGAAATGTCCTGAACTGGACGGGGAGGAGATGGGTATCTTATTGGTGACGGGGGATGCCTAACTGGTGACGCGATCCTAGTCCCTTCCGGGCAGATCAAGTTAGGTCGCGGCCGCTCCACTCTACCAACCCCCGCGTCCTACACTCGACGGTCAGACCGTGGTGCAGGATGGCTGGCCGGAGTAGGCTGTCTTCGCGAGCCCTCCCCGGATCTCCTGCGCGAGCTGCCTCAGGCCCTTCTCGGTGCGTTCGATGGTGGAGCCGAGCTAGGAGTTGAGGTTCGGACTGATCGGATGAATTGTTGATTGGCCCTAGGAAACTCCTCAAACACAGTTTCCTGGTGGTGGTGTGACGTGGGGGTAGAACTCGGAGTCGAGGCTCTGACTAATCGGCTGGGCCTGGACCGGTTATCCCGGTGGGACTTATGAGTCCCACTTTGCCTCTTTCTGACGTTAGCGTTGGTTGTAAAAGGGGGTAACCGGGCCAAGACTTCTTCGATTTGCTTGTTTGCTCTTGACAGCTGACTCCTCAACTGTATGTTTTCCATCTCTATCGCCGTCAGGAAATCCAGATTCGGATTTGGCGGCCGAGGTGTCGAACTCCCGGTGTCGCCCTGACCCATAGGCTATTTTCCCAGTCGCTACTGGATCTCGAGGTTTTGTTAATCAGATATGGCGGCATGGTGGGCCTCCTACCCATCATGTTGATCCGTCTCATTACCATGCTCGAATGAGTAACCACCATGATCAGGTTTTTGCAATAGCACCAATCTAAATTCTCTCAATGAAAGCACCAAATTGTTGACGCGATTCTTCGCCAATAGATAATTATATGAATAAACAAGATGGATTAGTGCTAATTAGTGAACCATAATACGAAAATAGTTTACTTTTAGACTTGGGAAATTAATAACATGGGAAGGTGATCACTCCTTTCTTTTTAGGTGGTTCGAAGGTTAAAATCCCTCTAGTCCACCAGTCGATATTATTGATATCTCTTGACTATTCCTTACAGCGTGTTTCTTTACAAAAAATATGCCAACCCCTTGCAATGCACAAGGTCTTGGTATTTATAGGGAGAGGATACCTGGGTTGGCAAAAGGGGTCATCCCGTGACCTCTTTACCCTTCACGTCATCTCTGTGATACTGATGATTAATTCCTAAAACCTGACAGTGAAGTGTGGTCTAATCAATAGATAAGGAGGGATAATAGGCCGCATGGCCCAAACCAGTCGTGGGATGTCTGAATACGCACGTTTATACTGCGTGCCCGAGAATTCAGGAGTGGAATAGACACGTGATGTCTGATATATGCACGTTTACATTGTGTGGTTATCTTTACAAGGGTTTGGGTGTCAGACTTGTGCTGCATCACGAGCTTGATGTAGCGCCAGCTCATGATATCCATACCGCTGACCCGCTGCCTTTGAGTGAACTGCTAACTCTCTAATCAGCTCGGACTGGACAGGTGGAAACCCGTAATAACAGCTCCGAGCGGACGATTTACACATGGAGGATCGAATTAGGCCCTTTTCCAACTCGCCGATAGCTCGCGGATATTTAGGGCGTACACTCAGTAACTGTCATGTTGCCCTGCACCAACCCCACAAACTCATTAACCTTCGCTGCCCTGATGGAAACATTGTAGTATTTCTGGCTGAACAAATCCTTAAAGCCATCCCAACTCAACGCAGTGACGCCCCTGGTCTGTGATGCCACTTCCCACCAGATGCGGGCATCCTCTCTCAGCATATATGTGGCACAGGCCACTCTGTCATAACCTTCTATCCTCATGAAGTCCAGGATAGTTGTAATCATAGTCATCCATTGTTCGGCCTTCAGTGGATCAGGTCCTCCCTCAAAAGTTGGGGGATGCTGCTTCCGGAACCGCTCATACAATGGCTCCCATCTGTTCCCCATTTCTAGTGGCTGAATAAATGGTGCCACTATAGGTGGCACAATAGGTGCAGCACTCCCTGGTGGAGCCTGCTGTCGTAGAAGATGAATCTGCTCATCTTGGCTCTGAAGTCGCACTTGCATTTCTACCATGATCTGCTGCCAGTTCTCAGGGACTGGCGGAGGAATCTGTCCCTAGTCATCACCTCCGGTCCCAAACCTGGTGCGGCTAGTCGCGTAGATTTCCTTGGACGCATAGCTATCCAAGTTAATCTGCAATCAACGAATCGATAATCAGACCATGATAACAAGGTACTTTTCCCAAAATCTACCAATGGAACATAGTCAACCACAAGCAGTCAAGATATAGGCATTATTCCACATGCACTAACATTGCTAATAAGCATGCCTCATCATCACCATTTAACAGTTAAGATATAGGCATCCATCCATACATTCACCCATAAATACACAATATGCAGTTAATCATTCAGATATTCATTTACATGCACAACAATGCTAATAAGAATGCCTTAATATTATCACACAACAGTCAAGGGCCAAGCCCTATCAGTATCTCATGCTTCCTATTAATCCAATAGATATCAACATTCATAGTTCTTTCCAAGCACAAGCGCATATAAGCACATATACACATTAACAAACCCTGCACCAAGATTGTCTCTAATAGCGAATGTACATGTCCAGGCGGTCTTCAGGAACCCTTAAACCTAGGATGCTCTGATACCAAGTTGTAACGCCCTAGGTAGCCAAGACCGTTACACTGTGCATTTATAAAGGTGCGGGACTTGCTAATCAAGTCATTTAGTTAAAAACGTGTCACTGACATCACTAATGAACTAGGGTGAAAAGGTTTTGGTCATAAAATATACATTTCATATAATTAAACGTTTTACACAAGGGATCCCAAAAGAAACAGTGTTTGAAAGTCAGTTTACAAAATTTCTAGAGTACAATCCACCGCTAGCCACTCTAAGGGCAAAACAGATATCTATGGTCATCCCGTTCTTGGTTCTTCCTCAACCGTGGCGGCTGAGCAGCTGATCATGTACATTCTGCCCTCAGAGCTCTCCGATTCAGGGTCGATCAAGCTTGCCCTTGCCTTTACCTGCACCACGTAGCACCCGTGAGCCAAGGCCCAACAAGAAAATATAACGTTATAGCACAAACAATAATAACAATTGAATAAACTTTAAAGCATGTTCATATACTTAGCATACCACATTAATCGCATAGTCCATAGACATAGCCAGAGAATCAACAAACCAACACTCAGCTATTCAACATAACAAATTCATCAATCAATAATAATAATCAATTCACATGATAATCAGGGTCGATGCCCTTAGGTCGTGCCCTCTGTTTACCCCACTGACTCTGATCCGCTTAAACCCAGCTCAACGAATAATAAGTTGTCCTCAGCTACCAGTGGTTGAGTCGCGCCCTGTGCGCCAATGTAAATTCTTGCACTCTTAGGTCGTTCATTTATTATTTACATGGCATAATACCATCCTTCACAAAGCATTTAAAACAGGGAACTCTTGGTCCCATTATAAAATTCACAACCGGGTGCAGTTTTCTTACCTATGTACCGAGCTTCTTGAGCACAGAAATCCCGAGTGCGGTCCTCTAACCTGAGCCTCGCTGAAAACCTAGTCAGAACACACATACATTGCACTCTCATTACTAACCAATTCATAATCATCTCACGAAACCAATCCCGTGCTCTCGGGTCCTCCCGTTTTCCCACACAAGGTAGCGAAAGCGTCCCCCGAGCAAAAACCCTAAAAACTGAAATTCCCCTTTCCTGAAATTAGCCTAGCGCTGCGGCACAACCCAATAGGGGCCGCGGCGCCTAGAGGGGTCCTCATCTCCTGATTCAACCTAGCGACGCGACACGAAAGAACAGAGCTGCGTCGCTCATACGCGAACCCAGAAAACTGGGCTTTTCCTAGCATTTTTCCCGAGCCAAAACTTCTCCAAATCCATACCAAGGTATACCCAAGTCCCAATTTAACCTAAAACCCTAGACAAACAGTATGGCAACTCAGAAACCACAGCAACAAACCCAAACACACAATCAAACCCAAGAATCACCTAATTTCTCAAAATTCCCAAAACTTAAACCACCCTTCAGAATATTTAAACCACACCAGAAATTAAACTTCAGAGATGCATGGAACTCTTACCTCAAGTAGAATTTCGACCTTGAGCTGTTTCCCAATCCAATTCCAAGCTTAATTCCATTAATCACAAGCTGAACCTTGCCAAGTCTTCACTCCGATGACCCACAAGACAAAACACAACTCAGCTCACTTATTCAACACTTCCAGTTAAAATCCATCAAGATTTAAATTAAGACTTACCCTTGATCCTAGCTAGGCCCTTTATGCTCTTGAGTTTCTGCTCTAATATCCTCCAAAACCAACACCTTAGAAAGGGAGACAAAGAGTGACCCGTTTGAGAAAGGAAGAGAGAAAAACTAAGAGTTTTCTTCTGTTTATTTCCTTCTAATTCCCTTCCACATGCCCCTAGAATCAGCTGCAAAAGGTCCAAAATACCCTTGAGCTTATTTAAATCCTTAAGTGCCTCCAAGGGCAATTTAGTCATTTCACCCAAATCCCATTAAGTCCTCAAATATTCCTATAAATCCCCGACATGTCTAAACCATTACTAAATTACTAACCACTACCTATAATTCTCGAACATTTTATAATATTCCCAAAATACCCCTAAGCTCCTCCCGAGCCGTGTATTTGACCCCGTTGTGACTTTCTAGCTAGATAGCTCCCTAGGACCGTCTCGGGCCGTGCATCACAATTATATCACCACTCACACGTGGTATCAATCATAGTATATACAAATATCACATTTATGCCCTCAACGAACTAAAATTACAAATATGCCCTAGTAACCAAATGGGGCCCACACACATTTTTCATATATTCATATAATCATACAAGCATGCTATACAAAATCATCCATTAAACTACTTAATTCACACATAAACCAATCATGCCATCCTTGCACACTAATTAAGGCCCTTAAGCCTTATTAGTGATTTTGGGTCGTTACAGTTGCCTTCTTCTTAAGAAGAAACTCATCCTCTTATTATTTCTCCTTTATTTCCTCCATTAATTTTGACTTGATCGTGAAGTTAGCTAGTTGTCCAGTTATAAAATCAATTACAGACCTCTTAATATCATCTTGTAAGTGTTGCGTTATCCCATTAAGTGTCAATATGCTTCCGTAACTCCATCTTCTAAGTGCGTCTGCCACGACATTAGCCTTTCTCGGATGATACAAGATCTCACAATCATAGTCCTTTACTAACTCCAGCCACCTCCGTTGCCTCATATTGAGCTCCTTATGTGTAAAGAAGTATTTTAGACTTTTGTTGTCCGTATAGATTTCACACTTTTCTTCGTACAAATAATGTCTCCAAATCTTTAGAGCGAAAACCATTGCTGCAAATTCCAAATCATGCATCAGATATTGCTTCTCGTACTCCTTTAGTTGTCTCGAGGCATATGCGACCACATTTCCATCTTACATCAAAAAGCATCCAAGTCCTTGCTTCGACGCATCGCAATATACTACAAACTTGCCCTTATCGTTTGGGATGCATAGAACTGGGGCTGAAACGAGCTTGTCCTTTAGCGTTTGGAAGCTTTCTTCGTACTTCAAGATCCATCCATACAAATTTATGTTGCTCCCGTGTAACGCCCTGGATAGCCAAGACCGTTACACTGTGTGTTTATAAAGTGCCAGACTTGCTAATCAAGTCATTTAAATAAAATCGTGTTATTGAAACTATAAAGGAACTAGGGTTAAAAGCGTTTTGGTCTCAAAGCCACATTTTCATTAATAAGCATCATCTGTTACATGGGATCCCAAAAATATTAAGTTCAAAGACCGTTTACAAAAGACACAAGGTTTATGTACAACAACTGGCCATACTAAGGCAAAACAAGCAGTTAAGTGATCCCTGTCCTGGTCCACTCCTCGACCGTGGCGGTCGAATCGCTGGCTATGTACATTCCACCTCAAATTTCTCCACCTCAGGCTTGGTCCAGCTTGCCCTTGCCTTTACCTGCACCACGTAGCACCCGTGAGCCAAGGCCCAGCAAGAAAACACAACAACAATAGAGCATAAACAATTAGCAGACAAGTCAACATCTCACACTACATCACATAAACTCGGACATATCATCAGTCAGTATAATCAAGTATTCCACATGCTAGGCATATCAGTTCATAACATACACAATTCACAAATGATAACTAAGGCTAGCGCCCTTAGGCTACCCCCTCCGTTATCCCGTTGTTCTTGGCTACCAGTGGCCAATCCGCGCCCTGTGCGCTAAAATCATGTACGGCACTCTTAGACCGCTTTTACATGTCCCATGGCGTAATACCAACATTGACACGATACAACTCTCGGGAGCACTTAGTCCCATTGCAATCATACAACCGGGTGTAGTTTTCTTACATTTCAATTCACTAGTTTCCGATGCCTTAAAGCCGCGAGCGCGGTCCTCTACCCCAAGCCTCTCCAAAGACCTAGTCACAACACAAATGAAACATCCTTTGTCACTAACCAATCCAAAACTACTTCCCGAAACCAATCCCACACTCTCGGAATCCCCCAAATCCCTAAAACAATGCACCGAAGACATCCCTCGAACCCTCGGAGCAAAGGCTCAAAATTGCAAAATCCCATGCTCTGAAATTGGCCTAGTGCCGCGGCGCCCAGCAAGTCAGAGAACTTGCTCTGCCCAGAAACAGCCTCGCACCGTGGCGCCCAAGAACAGGGCCGCGACGCTCCTTCGCGAGCCCAGAAATCTGGGTTTTCCCTTGCGTTTTTCCCGAACCCAAATCACTCCAAATCACCCCAAACTCATATCTAAGCCCCAAAACCAATTCAAAACCCCAAATAGACCATACAACAACCTATAAACATCATAATCTAGCTCAATTACACAACCACTCTCAGAATTCATACTTGGGTTTCAGATTCAAGCACTTAAACCAAAACTTGAGAAAAGTACAAACTAGACCTCTACATTCTTAAACCATAACAGCTACGAGATTACAAACATGTTTAATACCCTTACCTCAATCAGAAATTCAACTTGAGCTTCCTCTAATCCAAGCTTTGAACTGAATTTCCCCTTGACAAACCAGCCGAATTTCTATGCAAAACAAGCCATGGCTATCTTTCAATTCCTTCCAAAATCAAATTCAGAACTTAACAAAGCAGGGACTAAATCCTTACCTCAATATAGACCTTGATATGTGTTTGATTCCACACCCTTAAGCCCTTTACTAGCCTCAAAGAACACATCTCAACTCCTCTTCCACTTTGCCTTCTAGGTTCTTGATTCCCCCTTTCCTTCTTGATTTTTCTAGCCTTCCAAACCTTAATTTCATTTACACTTAGCATAAAAGAATCGTATATATCCATTTCCCTCAGCCAAAGCCATCTATACCACTACCAAAAGACCACCTTATCCCTCCACTAATATCCCTTTCTAACTAAACCTCAAGGGCACTCTTGTCCTTTTGCTTACTTTACAATTCTACCACTTCTCCAAGAAAACCTGTTACTTTCTATGGTTACTAACAGTTACACAGGTTACCAAATCACCAGTTACCATTATCTAGCTTTCTAGGACCGTCTCGGCACGTGCATCACATTGATACCACCACACCCACGTGGTACAAATCATATAGCATAACTATCACATAACATAATACACATAGTCATATAACATGCTTTAAGTCATAATCATGCATCTTAATCATTAAAATCACACATAATTCCCATTATGCCCTCCAGGCACACTAATCAAGGCCCTTAAGCCTAATTAGTGAATTTGGGTCGTTACATCCCGTGTCAAATTTGTGATGGGTGTAGCTATTTTGGAGAACCCTTCAACAAATCATCTATAGTATCTTGCCAAACCTAGAAAACTTCTCACCTCGGTGGCACTCTTGGGTTTAGGCTAGTCCTTTACTGCTTCTCTCTTGGCTGGATCTACTTCAACGCCATTTATAGACACAATGTGCCCTAAAAATGCCACCTTCTCTAGCTAAAATTCGCATTTCTTAAACTTAGCGTATAATTGATGACTTTTGAGTCGTTCCAACGTCATTCGCAGGTGCTCTTCATGCTCGACTTTCGTCTTTAAGTAGATCAATATGTCGTCTATAAACACCACAACGAACTTATCTAGGTAACCTTAAATACTCGGTTCATAAGATCCATGAACGCGGCTAGTGCGTTCGTTAAGCCAAAAGACATTACCACGAACTTGCAGTGTCCATATCTGGTCCGAAAAGCCTTCTTTGGGATATCCTATTCTCGTAGTCTTAGCTGATGAAATCCTGACCGTAAATGTATCTTCAAGAACACCGTAGATCCTTGTAGTTGATCAAAAAGATCGTTTATTCGAGGTAAAGGGAATTTATTCTTAATCGTCACTTTATTTAGTTCTCGATAGTCGATGCACATCCTCATGCTCCCATCATTATTTTTGACAAAAAGCATTGGTGCTCCCCAAGGCAAATAGCTTGGTCGGATGAAACCTTTGTCTAAAAGTTCCTGCAGTTGCTTCTTTAACTCCTTTAGCTCCATAGGCGCAATTCTATAGGGAGCTTTCAAAATTGGTGCCGTCTTTAGTGCCAACTCTATTTCGAACTCAATTTCCCTACTCGGAGGTAATCCTGGTAGATCTCCTGGAAACACCTCTGAAAATTTGCATACAATATGTACATAATTTGGTTTGAGTTGCGTCTGTCGTGATTTGTGCACCACGCTGGATAGAAATTCCTAGCAACCGCTATTAATTAATCGTTGAGCATTGAGAGCTGAGACTATTGGTATGCAAGTTCGAGAAATTTCTCCTTTGACGATGAATTGTTCTTCGCCTTCTATTTGAAAGTTGACTGTCTTACCCTTATAGTCTGTCGTTGCCCCATGATTTGCTAACCAATTCATGCCTAAAATTACATCATAATCTTTGAGGTCTAACTCGATCAAATCTATTGGTAACTCCCTTCCTTCGATTCTAACTACAATGCTACGCACCCAACTACTAGATATCATTCTTTCCCCAGGGTAACTCCGTGAGAAACTCATCTTTAAAAAGTTCGCATGGTTTATCTAAGCTATCAATCATATTCTTAGAGACAAAGGTGCCCCTGTGTAACAACCCAAATTTCCTAATAAGACTTAGGGCCTTGATTAGGGGGCCAGGATGGCAAATTTTGGAATTATGTGATTATATGATATTTATGTGTATCATTATGTGATTATGTGAATAATATTATAATATGTCTTGATATGCATGCTTAGTTGTATTAAATATGCATGTGGACCCATTTGTGTTTAATTGGGTAATTTTCACAATTTGGCCAGTTTTGGGTATATTTGGCATATATGTGGTATGTGTGTGGTACTTCATTATTATTTGGTTATGCTTAGGTTACTCGGCACGAGACGATCCTTGGGAGAAAGCTAGTGGAAAATTCACAACGAGATCCATACTTGACTCGGAGTGAGTCAAGGGGTATTTAGCACATTATCAGGATATTGGGTAATGAGAATAAATATTTGATGATAAATTTGGAGTTAGCGAGATCAGGGGGAAATTCTGAGAATTTTGACTACTTTACCTCGGGGGCATTTTTGGGACCTCAAGCATTAGGATTTGCTTGAGGTTACTTAAGCTCGAAGTAACCTATCAAAGTTATAAAAAGAACGTTTAAAACGTTCTCTCTCCCTCTCGTTCCCTTTTCGACACCCGAACGCATTTTTGAAGGAAACTCGAGTTTTAGGACTCGGATTCAAGCAAGGATTGAGACATAGCGATTCTAGGGAAGATTAGAAGCTTATTAGCTGAAGGATTTAGTTGGGAAATGACTTAATCGGAGGTAATCCAAGTTTTCAGTTCTATGTTTTCAAGATTTTAAGCTTTGATTGGATTTTATGTTTTGATGAGTTTTTGGATGATTTGAGATTTGGGTTTTGATGGTTTTGCATAATTGGAATGTTTGGGAACTTTGATTTTAGGATTTGAATATGTTTGGATAGGTTTTTGGAAGGTTTTAAGTGGGAGAATACATAGGTTATGGCTGAGTTCGTAGTCGGGTCGCGGCCCTGTTCTTGAGCACCGCGGCCCAGGCTTGACGAAGAAGGTGAAGTTGGCTGATGGGCAGTTAGGGTCGCGGCGCTAGGCACAGGCAGAGAAGGGTTCGACCTCTATTTGGAGGTAGGCCGAGGTGCAGGTCTGATGTGGGTCCGCGTTGCTTAAGGGAAGTTTTGCCCAGACTTGGCTTTTAGTCGTGGGAACTTAATTCTAAGGGCCTGGGATCGATCCTACCACCCAGTTGAGTAGGATTCGACGTCCCAGAGGTTAAGAATTGGTCCGAAAGTATTTATTTACTCATTTTTTATGGGGTTTTATATTATGGTTGTGACTAGGTTATCGCTAGGGGGCTTGGAAACAGGATCGTGCTTAGGGGTTGGTAACCTATGCTTGGACCAAAGGTAAGAAAACTGCACCCAATATGTGATGCATAAGATACATGTGATTAGGGCATGGCATGAATGTTGAATATGGAATTAATCAGAGCTTGAGTCTCTATAAATGTGCATGATCATAATTATGCTAGTGAATGTTGAGTAAGCAAGTTGAATGCCTTATGTTGGATATTTGACATATGATATATGCCTGGGTGCATTGCTTACTTGTGAGTGGTATTGACTCATTAGTCAGAAATGGCACGGGTCATATGGAATTGGCCTATGAGTCAAGAGCGGCATAAGCGTATTGAACACCGAGTCAAAATGATTAGATCTAATCAACATAAGCATTAAATGCTTTACCGACCCCAAGTTCGATGAAAACTAAAAGCGCTAGTCTAGTCTAAAGGCTAGTTACTTAGAGCCAGGGCCAAAAGGCTCAGGTGACTGTAACGTCACATGGCTTAGGGTGCAGAGCCTAAGTGCGTGACTCATTTGTCACTTATCTAATTTGGGTGCGGAGCCCAAGTGCATGACTCATTTGTCACTTATTTGATTAGGGTGCGGAGCCTAAATGCGTGACCCATTAGTCACTTATCTGATTAGGGTGCAGACCCCAAGTGTGTGACTTATTAGTCGCCTATTCAAAGATGGACACATTAGCCACCTATTCCCAGATTGACTTGATAGTCATCTATATAAGGGCAGGGCCCATAATCCTTTATTTGGACTTGTCTACATGCATGAATAGGGCTATTATTGCTAGGCATGCTATTATGATTTAATGACATGCTATTACTTGTTTATGAGCATGTGTTTGAGTTTTCTTACTGAGCTTTGGCTCACGGGTGTTATGTGGTGCAGGTAAAGGCAAAAGAAAGTTGGACCATCCATGAGCTGAAGAGCTTAGGTGATGATGTGTACATATGCAACTGCTCGACCACCACGGCCGAGGGTTTAAAGAGGAACTAGGGTTAAAACCTATTTTGCCGCTTAGGTGGGCTGGTTGTAATTCTTTTATTGTAATTAACCTTTAAAATATATTTTGGGATCCCAATGTATATAGTAAACGTTTTAGTGAAACATTGTTTATTTAACCAAAGTTTTTAACCCTAAACAGTTAATCACATTTAGTTACACGATTATGGCCAAATGACTCGGTTAGCGAGTTTAGCACTGTTTAAAATGCACAACGTAATGGTCCCTGGGTAGTATGGCGTTACAACTTGGTATCAGAGAGATCCAAGGTTAAGGGTTCCTGTAGACATGATGGGTATGTACACTCATCACTAAAGACAAGCTTCACTCAGGGTATGGTAACTATTTATGTGTTTAATTGCTTAAATAGAATGTATATACTTTACCTGCATATTGTATTAGGGAGCATGAGATTTTGATAGAGCCTGACTCTTGACTATTGATATGATTATGTGATTACCTGCTCAGTGAATATATAAATGTGTTATTTGCATGTTGGAGTTGGAGGCATGGTATGTATGTTGGAAAAGCAAGGATTATGATTAATGTATGAATGCCATGAGCATGTTTTTAGCACTGCAGTGGTTTGTGAATGAAGTGTGGTATGATTGTTCCCATGGGGAAGACTTTTGAATATGCTCATTTAATCAGAGGTTATATACCTAAGACAGTTAATGAGACTTGGTGGTAGTTATATCGAGGCTGGGAATTATAGCCAGGGTTTAAGTTCTTCACCTGCCCCTCAGAATTTCTAGCAGGTGTTTACAGATATGCAATTAAGATTGTAGAGGTAAGAGGAAGAGATTAGGTGTTTGAAACGGCAGCGAAATCTATAAGGGAACACCTCTTCCTTTGCTATGCCAGGAGTGGCACCAGTATTGGCTCAGCCTAGGGTTGAGAACAGGTGGGAATTTCTTTGTGGAAGAATCCAGGAATATTACCCTTCAATTTTTGAGGGAGGCCTAGATCCATTCAGAGCTGAGCAATGGATGGGCATGATCAGTTCCATCCTCGACAGTATAGGGGTGGTAGGTCATGATAGGGTGATCTGTGCTACATTTGTATTGCAGGATGATGCCCAGACGTGGTGGGAAGTAGTATCCCAGACATGAGATACAGCTATGTTGGACTGGAAAGAATTTAGGCAGCTGTTTAATGAAAGATATTACTATGATGCAGTCAAGACTGCTAAGATGAATGAGTTTCTGAACCTTGTTTAGGGAAATGCAACAGTAATAGAGTATGTTAATAGATTCGATGGGTTGGCCAAGTTTGCTTTTGATATGATACCCATGGATGTGGCTCAGAAGGAAAGGTTTATCCAGGGATTGAATCCCAGAATAGCTCAGGGCATTAGAGTTCCCCCAGTGCTTGAAATCTCTACCTACGCTCAGGTGGTAGGAAAGGCTCTTATTGTTGAGAGCTTAGGAAATGAGATTGAGAAGGAGAGTGCGGAGCTCAGACAATTATTTCTCCGTTTATTACATCAAGAAAGAACAAGAATTGGAGACTTTACCCAAAATGTGCTCGGTGCAAGAGGCATCATCTGAAGGAATGTCGAGCAAAGGTATGTTTCTTATGTAGGATAGTTCAGCAGCTCAAGAAGGATTGCCCAGGACGGAGGACAGATGAGCAAAAGGGGGCGGATTTGTTGGGTTTTATGCCCTTATAAAACCATGTCGGACATGTAGCACGATTTCATATTATCAATAAAAGTAGTAGAAATCATTTAGTTTGACAACTGTGTTGCTTGCTTGTTTTATTACATGATTATTGAAATAATACAAACATTTATAAAATCTTGAACATATGGATAGTTACAGTTATAGTGACTAGGTCACAGTGGATTATAGTTGTAATTATATGTTCAAAAGAATGAGTCCTAAGATTAGATCAGTGCATTGCATTTTCACTGATTAGGCAATCTACGATATGATCTACTTACACATTCAGGGTGTGATGTCTTGTCCAAGGCATCGACCAAGTAGATAAGATCGGATGTATTTAGTTACATCGGACTAGGACCGATATTGATTATTGATTGATAAATAAGTATCGTTGTTATCAAATCTAATCAATGTCACAACGTTGACCATATATTAAGTCGATCTTAATTCCGAGTGATAATATTCTACTAATTATATTATTTAAATCTTTTGACTTGTTCGTTACCAGCTTACCCTACGGTCTAGCCCATACTTACATCTTGGAGATTTATTAGTGTAATTGACTGGGAGTATTATTCATAGATACGAAATCTATAACTTCTGTATGAGAAGTGAAAAGATGATTTCCTTAATTGCTTTGTTCAAAAGGTTAAATGATTGAGATCTCATTTCTGTGATTAAGTTCACGGAAATATCATTTATAAGGAACTTAGTGGAAGTTAAGGATAAAATACTGATGAGGGGTAAAACGGTAATTTGCACCCAGCTCATTAGTAAGTCATCGATAGAGGATTGACTGATTGTAATGGTTATAACAATGGATAACATATTTATGGTTTTGAAAATACGTTCTATGAATTCAAGAGTTCAATTCCGAGTCTACAGTGGAGTCACGAAGAATTAATAAAGTAGTGAAATTATTCGTAAATAAATTCAAGGTAACTTGTTGGAGCTTGATTTCATGGATCCATGGTCCCCGCATCACCTTTGAGTAAATCATCTAGAATGTCTCAATTAATTGATTTAATTATCAATTAGGATTTTTAAAGTTGACTAGGTTAATTTTGAAAAATTTACAGAGATATGAGATTTAGAGAATAAAAGAGAATCTTTGGGTAAATTTATTAATATTGATAAATTGGTATCAATATAAATAAATAATATTAAATCAAGTTTCAAATTATAATTAGTTAATTTGAATAAGGATTTAATTAATTAATTAAAAATAAATAAATAAATAAAAAGTTTTGAATTTAGGCCCAGTTGGGATTTAAATTCAAAACAAAGAGATTGAGCCCAAGTCCATTCATGGCAGCCCAAGGCTTTTATTTTTGTTTATTATTTTTAATTAATTTAAATTTAAATAAATCCCATTAAGTTGCCTATATAAGGAATATGATATCTAGGGTTTTAAAAAGAAAGTCAGTCTCAGTTGATTTGGGTAAGTGAAAACCTAGACACTCTAATCCTTTCTTAGCCACAATCTCTTCTTCTTTTCTAGATCTCTATCTCATGTGTTGAGAACCAACCCACACTAGTTCTAGGTTGATCAAAGGCTTGGTGAGGAAGACTGTGTTGTTGATCTTGTTCAATCTCTTGATAATACTCTGCTCCAGAAAGGAATCAAGGGTTAGAGAGATTGAAGGATGGAGTTGTTCCAGTTCCGCTGTGTAATGTAAGTTTTTTACTTTACTTTGTATTTGTATCAATTTCATAGGAGCATGTTCTAGGAATTTGCATGTTTGTTTGATAATATGTAAATTGCATGAAAATAAATAAAGATCCTGCAATGAGTTTTTCCTACAGCGGACAGCTCGACTTCAACTTGAGTGTTCACTCCGACACAGTCAGAGTCAACAACTAAGACTGAGGTTGGTTCCTCAGGGGGGCAGGTCAGCTTTCTAGTTTTGATTTTTGTATTGCGCTGATTGGTTTTGGTTCTATGTTGTTCTTTGCTTGATGCACTTAGAAAGGCATAGATTTGATATGCAGATTACATGGTTATGTTGTGAAGGGAATGTGATATTTTATTGGTAATTTTAAGAGATGGATTAGGTCATGGTGAGAAGGGACTCATCAGTTGATTTGATAGGGTTGGTTATGACTGACTTTGATTTAATCTTGGACATGGATTGGTTAGCTGAGTTTGGGGCAATGATAAATTGTGAGGAAAGGATAGTAACTCTTGGGTTTGAGAGTGGGAAACCCTTGTGGTAGTTGACACTATGCTGATGACATCTGTATTTAGAGCTAGAGATCTATTGCAAGGGGATGCGTATAACTCCTAGCTAGTGTGGTGGAAACCACTTAGGTTGTGCCAGTGAGATCAGAACAGACTGGATTAGTCTGTGAGTTTCTGGATGGTTTCCAGGGGATTTGTCAAGATCATCTTTAACCAAAGAGATAGAATGGTAATTGGGTTGGTGTCGGGGACGGAACCAAGTCTAAGGCACTGTATTGAACGGCTTCAGTAGAGTTGTAAGAACTAAAGGCTTAGTTATTGAGTAAAATGGTATTCTCCAAGGTGAATCTTTGATTTGGTTATTATCAGCTGAAGATCAGGGAGAAGAATATACAGAAGATTGCTTTCATATTTGTAACGACCCAACTATTCTAGACTTTGGACCATTAATAAACTACTATACACAGACACTAATCTTTAGAAAACCTACATATGAAATAACCATATCTTTATTTAAAAACTGTAAGGTAAAGGTTCAAAATACATATAAATTCATAAGTAGGATATAGGATCCCATTGTTTTGAAAATAAAATAGATCATGACTCAAATCTTAAAATTTGTTACAACTCAGATGCGAAAAAATACATATAAAGCATAATTTTAAAAGACTAGAAAACACTTCATCCTCGAATCGTTTGTGCAGTCCACCGATTACATTCTGCCTCAATACACATTCCCAAGCTGCCAAGAACCTTTCCGCCGCCATACTATTTTCCTGTACATATAAAATATAAAGGAATGAGCCTAATGCCCAGCAAGGAAAATCTACTACAAGCATGAACATAATCATACACATTATGAACATATATCATATACTATAATACATATATCACAATTCTAACCCATGTACATGGTGACTATTGGGGTTTTCTAACTAGGCAACTATAAGCCTCGAACTATAATGAGGTTTTCTTAGTTAAGCAACTATAAGCCCCAAAAACATATAACTATTGGGGTTTGCTATATAGCAACTATAAGCCCTAAAACATAAATGTGATAGGGTTTGCTATATAACAACTATAAGCCCCCAACATACATATATCATAACACATAGAAACATACTATAGCATATCATAACATAGCACATATCACATAAAAACTACCCTATTTTCCTTACCAAATATACCGGGATGAAGAGAACAAGGTCGGGATTTTGGAACACTCCTAAAACCATAATTGAGAAAGGTGAGTATTATAAAAGAAAAATATGAAAAGAATGAACTAAACCATCAGGAAGATACTTACCAACAAGAAATCTCAAGTTCGAAGAACTTAGATGCCTAACCAAGAATAGAGAATATCGAGTTAGGAATTGAGTAGAGAAAACTATAAAACTAATGAAACAATACTGAAAAAACTAAGAATAGGAATACCTTTGAAATTGCTATACCCGAACTACACCTCGAAACCGAAATATACTATGAACCTTACTTCCCAAGTGTTTAATAAGCTTAAGATGATAAAGCTTATAACCCCAACCCAAGTGTTTAACACTCTAAAGTAATCCTATCAGCTTTTAGGCTCTGAACTCAGCTTGATGAATGAATAATTGGCTGGGTACTAGGTCCTATTTATAGAGTTCAAGAATGAAAAGATCTTCATTTAGCTTGAATAAAATAATGGCTTTTTAATTGAAAAACATTTGAATAATCGTTCAGCAGAGGCTGAAGACTTGGTTAAAAATATTATGGATTTATCAAGAAGTTAAGGATTAAAATGAGCACGGTTTCAAAATCATTCAAAAACTATGCACCACAACCGATATATTGCCCATGCTAGGTGATATATCGCCTGGACTGATGCTCCCGAGGCTTGTCGAGGTTGTCGTGCGAAGCTACGTGTTTTTCATATCTTCGTATGGCGATATATCGCACCTTAGAGCAGCGATATATCGGCATACGCTGAAATATTATACACGTAATTACACTTTTTCAGCCTAATTTGAATTGAGTAAACAACCTTGACTAAATCCTTTAACGATTTCAAAGCTACTGGCAGACTCTAGGTGTAACGCCCTGGATAGCCAAGACCGTTACACTGTGTGTTTATAAAGTGCCAGACTTGCTAATCAAGTCATTTAAATAAAATCGTGTTATTGAAACTATAAAGGAACTAGGGTTAAAAACGTTTTGGTCCCAAAGCCACATTTTCATTAATAAGCATCATCTGTTACATGGGATCCCAAAAATATTAAGTTCAAAGACCGTTTACAAAAGACACAAGGTTTATGTACAACAACTGGCCATACTAAGGAAAAACAAGCAGTTAAGTGATACCTGTCCCGTGGCGGTCGAACCGCTGGCTATGTACATTCCACCTCGGAGCTCTCCACCTCAGGCTTGGTCCAGCTTGCCCTTGCCTTTACCTGCACCACGTAGCACCCGTGAGCCAAGGCCCAGCAAGAAAACACAACAACAACAGAGCATAAACAATTAGCAGATAAGTCAATATCTCATATTGCATCACATAATCTCAACAATATAATCAGTTAGTACCATCAAGTATTCCACATACTAAGCATATCAATTCATAACATGTACAGTTCACAAATGATAACCAGGGCTAGCGCTCTCAGGCTGCTCCCTCCGTTATCCTGTTGTTCTTGGCTACCAATGGCCAATTCACGCCCTGTGCGCTAATATCATGTACGACACTCTTAGGTCACTTTTACATGTCCCATGGCGTGAAACCAACATTGACACGACACAATTCTCGGGAGCACTTAGTCCCATCACAAACATTTATCCGGGTGCAATTTTCTTACCTTTCAATTTACTAGTTTCCGATGCCACGAAGCCGCGAGCACGGTCCTCTACCCCAAGCCTCTCCAAAGACCTAGTCACAATGCAAATGAAACATCCTTTGTCACTAATCAATCCAAAACTACTTCCCGGAACCAATCCCACACTCTCGGAATCCCCCAAATCCCTAAAACAATGCACCGAAGACATCCCCCGAACCCTCGGAGCAAATGCTCAAAATTGCAAAATCCCATGCTCTGAAATTGGCCTAGCGCCGCGGCGCCCAGCAAGTCAGAGAACTTGCTCTGCCCAGAAACAGCCTCGCGCCGCGGCGCCCAAGAACAGGGCCGCGACGCTCCTTCGCGAACCCAGATTTCTAGGTTTTCCCCTGCGTTTTCCCCGAACCCAAATCACTCCAAATCATTCCAAATTCATACCTAAGCCCCAAAACCAATTCAAAACCCCAAATAGACCATTCAACAACCTATAAACATTATAATCTAGCTCAATTACATAACCACTCACAAAATTCATACTTAAATTTCATATTCAAACCCTTGAACCAAAATTTGAGAAAAGTGCAAACCAGACCTTTAGATTCTTAAACCATAACAGCTAAGACATTGCAAACATGTTTAATACCCTTACCTCAATCAAAAATTCAACTTGAGCTTCCTCCAATGCAAGCTTTGAACTGAATTTCCCCTTGACAAACCAGCCGAATTTCTATGCAAAACAAGCCATGGCTATCTTTCAATTCCTTCCAAAATCAAATTCAGAACTTAACAAAGCAGGGACTAAATCCTTACCTCAATATAGACCTTGATATGTGTTTGATTCCACACCCTTAAGCCCTCTACTAGCCTCAAAAGAACACAACTCAACTCCTCTTCCACTTTGCCTTCTAGGTTCTTGATTCCCCCTTTCCTTCTTGATTTTTTTCTAGCCTTCCAAACCTTAATTTCATTTACACTTAGCATAAAAGAATCGTATATATCCATTTCCCTCAGCCAAAGCCATCTATACCACTGCCAAAAGACCACCTTATCCCTCCACTAATATCCCTTTCTAACTAAACCTCAAGGGCACTTTTGTCCTTTTGCTTACTTTACAATTCTACCACTTCTCCAACAAAACCTGTTACTTTCTATGGTTACTAACAGTTACACAGGTTAACAAATCACCAGTTACCATTATCTAGCTTTCTAGGACCGTCTCGGCACGTGCATCACATTGATATCACCACACTCACGTGGTACAAATCACATAGCATAATTATCACATAACATAATACACATAGTCATATAACATGCTTTAAATCATAGTCATGCATCTTAATCATTAAAATCACACATAATTCTCATCATGCCCTCCAGGCACACTAATCAAGGCCCTTAAGCCTAATTAGTGAAGTTGGGTCGTTACACTAGGATTTCAAATATTACTCTTAATAAACTTATTCCTCAAAAATACTTAATTATTCATTAAACATACACATGACAAGTGTCATTATCTTATTGGGTCTATCTAAACCTTATAGTATAATAATTATCATCTCCATAATCAGTCATATTAATCAAACCTTAGGTTATAATTAATATTCTTAAACTATAGGTTAAACTTACAAAATCTACAAGTGTTGCTACGAGTGTCCAACTAAGTCCTAGCTTGAACCAAAATCCACAGTCGTAACTATACTATAACTACTACTAGCTATTACTATTACTACTACTATCTAATTAGCTAAGTAAAGTTCTTGAACTCTATAATATTTGATTAATGTTGTGTCATTTGATGGATTAGATGAACAAAGTATTCAAAGATTATCTGAATTTGATTTGTGATTGTTTTGATCGACGACATTGTGATATATTCTCAGTTGGAGATTGGCCAAGGTCAAGGAACATATCCGAGGGCAGGAGTTTCCTTGGATGGGCAGGGTATTACATATGCTTAGTGGAAGATTTCTGAGTCTTCTTATAGATCAGAACCAATTTGTAGGTTATTATGACACCTCATTGTCAGGAAAAGGTGATTGCCCAAGCAACATTTTAGTTGAAGGATATGACAAGAACTAGAGTAGATTTACTGGTGGGCCAGGTGGCCAACATTACATTTGAGTTACTCTTTCAGAGAGGATTAAAGGAAAATAGTTAAGTGAACCCATAGATGGGAAGAATTGAGGGGAATGTTTTAGCAGGATTAGCTAAGGATTATGCAGTGTCAGGTATGAGTTTATTGAGGTATAGGGATCAGACTTGGGATCTGATGGACACTGGGATTAAATGAGGGAATCTGGATGAATCTCATACCACCTTCATATTCTCTTCATCCAGGCATCATGAAAGATGTGTTAGAATTTGAACGCTTTATATCGGTGGCCTAGGTTAGAGAGGGACGTAACTGAATATGTGGTAAAGTTCTTAACCTGTTAACAGGTCAAGATAGAGTAACAGAAATCAGTAGACCATTACAACCTTTGTACAGTCCATAGTGGAAGTAAAGAAAACATAACGATAGGTTTCGTGGTGGGGCTGCCCAGAATAATGGGTTAGCATATTTTGGTTTGGGTCATTATGGACCAGTATTTAAAGTCAGCTCACTTCTATCAATAAGGACAAGTAATACATTTGATCAGTTTACATACCTCTATGTGTGAGAGAGATAGTATGCCTTCTTGAGAATTCGAGGTCTATCTTATTAGACAAGGACCCTATAATTACTTCCAAGTTTTGGGAAAGGTTGCAGAAGGCAATGGATATACAGTTGGAGTTTAGTACAGTTTATTATCCTAAGACTGATGGTAAATCAGAGAGAGAGTTATGCAGTTATTGGAAAGGTACCTTATGACATGTTGTATGGTAGGGAATGTATATCGCCCATTCATTGGGATGAGATGGAGATGTTATATCTGGATTCTGAGGTAGTTCAGAGGATCATTGAGGCTATTGAAAAGGTTAGAGCTTGGATGCTCGCTTCTCAGAGTAAATGGAAAAGTTATGTTGATCAGAAATGCAAGAACATAGAATTCCGAGTGTAAGACTATATCTTCCTTAGAAAGTCACCATGGAAAAGGGTGAGGAAATAAGGGCATGTTGAAACCTAGATTAGTAGGACTGTTGGAAATCTTGGATAGGATCAGTCAGGTTACCTATGGATTGGCCTCAGCTTTGGCACTGTCAGCAGTATACAGTGTATTTCATATTTCCATGTTGAGGAAACATGTGTTAGATGAGACTCATGTGTTGAGTTATGAGAATCTAGAATTAGAGGTTAAGTTATCCTGTAAAGGGTAGCCAGCTCAGATATGAGACAGAAAGAACAAGGTTCTGAGAGACAAAGTTATACCTTGGGTTAAGGTATAATAAGGAAACAGTAGGGTCGAGGGAGCGACTTGGAAACTGTAATAAGATATGCGGGATTGATATTCCAGGCTACTCAGATAAAATTTTAAGGACGAAATTTTTGTAAGGAGGGGATAAGGCTTAGGGCCTTGATTAGGGGGCTAGGATGACGAATTTTGGAATTATGCGATTATATGATATTTATGTGTATCATTATGTGATTATGTGAATAATATTATAATATGACTTGATATGCATGCTTAGTTGTATTAAATATGCATGTGGACCCATTTCTGTTTAATTGGGTAATTTTCACAATTTGGCCAGTTTTGGGTATATTTGGCATATATATGGTATGTGTGTGGTACTTCATTATTATTTGGTTATGCTTGGGTTACTCAGCACGAGACAATCCTTGGGAGAGAGCTAATGGGAAAGTCACAACGGGATCCATACTTGACTCGGAGTGAGTCAAGGAGTATTTAGCACATTACAAGGATATTGGGTAATGGGAATAAATATTTGATGATAAATTGGGAGTTAGTGAGATCAGGGGGAAATTATGGGAATTTTGACTATTTTACCCCAGGGGCGTTTTTGGGACCCCAAGCATTAGGATTTGCTTGAGGTTACTTAAGCTCGGAGTAACCTATCAGAGTTATAAAAAGAACGTTCATAACGTTCTCTCTCCCTCCTGTTCCCTTTTTGACACCTGAACACATTTTTCAAGGAAACTCGAGTTTTAGGACTCGGATTCAACCAAGGATCGAGGCATAGCAATTCTAAGGAAGATTAGAAGCTTATTAGCCAAAGTATTTTGTTGGGAAATGACTTATTTGGAGGTAATCCAAGTTTTCAGTTCTAAGTTTTTAAGTTTTTAAGCTTTGATTGGATTTTATGTTTAGATGAGTTTTTGGATGATTTGAGATTTGGGTTTTGATAGTTTTGGATAATTGGAATGTTGGGAACTTTGATTTTGGGATTTTAATATGTTTGGAAAGGTTTTTGGAAGGTTTTAAGTGGGAGAATACGCAGGTGATGGCTGGGTTCGTAGTCAAGCCGCAACCCTGTTCTTGGGCACCGCGGCCTAGGCTTGACGAAGAAGGTAAAGTTGGTTGATGGACAGTTAGGGCCACGGAGCTAGGCACATGCAGAGAAGGGTTTGACCTCTGTTTGGAGGCAGGTCGTGGCATAGGTCTGATGTTGGGCCGCGACGCTTAAGGGCAGTTTTGCCCAGACTTGGTTTTTAGTTGTGGGAACTTAATTCTAAGGGGATGGAATCGATCCTACTACCCAGTTGAGTAGGATTCGTTGTCCCGGAGGTTAGGACTTGGTCTGGAAGTATTCATTTACTCATTTTTTTATGGGGTTTTATATTATGGTTGTGACTAGGTTATCGCTACGGGGCTTGGAAACAGGGTCGTGCTTGGGGGTTAGTAATTTGTGCTTCGACCAAATGTGTAATGCCCTGGTTACTCCAAGATCATTACTGTGAGCTTTGAACCGTGCTTATCTCGCTAATGGAGTCATTTGGTTATAAACGTGCATCTAGGTGTTATTAATAGGCTAAGGTGAAAAACTTGATCAAAAGGAAATTATATATTTTATTTAAAACATAAAATTGTACATGGGCCCATAAAAGCGTTTACAAGTTATTTACAACTCTAAATGGTCATTACAGTGTAAAAATTACAACCCGCTGACCTAAGCAGTAAAAATATGGTTAACCCCTAGTTCCTCTGAGAAACTCCTTGGCCGTGGTGGTCAAGTGGCCGCATATGTACACATCGCCACCTAAGCTCTCCACTCAAGGTTGGGTGAGCTTTTCTTTCCCTTTACCCGCACCACATAGCACCTGTGAGCCAAGGCTCAGCAAGAAAACTCATTACTGCATGTATATAATATCAAATGATGATCATGATAATCATACAGAGCTTATAGCCCTAAACAGATAAGTGAATATCACTTAAAGGTTTTGGTAACCATGCTGGGGCTTGTAGCCCTAATTAGATAATATCGAAATTTTCATAATCATGCTGGGGCGTGTAGTCCTAATCATATGAGTGATTTAACACTTTGAGATCTGATAACCATGCTGGGGTGTGTAGCCCTAATCAGATGAGTGAGTCACTAACATGGGCTCAACACCCATAGTCATGTGACGATGCAGTCACCTGGGCCTTCTGGCCCTGGCTTTAAGTGACTAGCCATTTGACTAGACAAGCACTTTTAATTTTCATTGAACTTGAGGTCGGTCAAGCACTAATGCTCATGATGAGTCATTCAATGCTTATGTCGATTAGATGTAATCTTTTCAGCTTGCGTTAAACACGTTAATACCTTTCTTAACTCATAAGTCAATACCATACGACCAATGCTCAGTACTACTTCCGAACTTGACTAGTAAGTCACAGTTTCACAGTTAATACCGACACCATTGCCGATTCTGACTAATGAGTCAGTGCCATTCATAAGTAAGCAAAATTTTTTTAAGCATTTGATATGCAATCAATGTCCACATATATATCACTCAACATGCCTCATTAATAACCATGCATGTCACATATAGGGTGCAATTTTCTTACCTCTAGTTCAAGCGAGAAATAATACAAGAACGACCCTTGAGAATGATCGATTCCTTCGATTCCTCAACAGTCACCTAGTCATAACCAAATATAACCTCCATCGATGAAAATGAGCAATGAAAGGTTCATGACCTAAACCTCACTCCCGGGACCTTGAATAGTACCCAAACGGTGAGTAGATATGATCCCGAGCCTTAGGAATTGAAACCCCAAGCCAAAAACCCTCAAAATTTCTCAATATAGGAATCTGGAAAAGCAGGGTAGCGCTGTAGCGCTGCCCCCTAGCGCCCCAGTGCTACAAGCAGAGCAGAAGGCCCCTCGCTAGCGCTGTAGCGCTACAACCAGGGTTTTCAACCCTGGTTTTTCCCTCCTCCGACTTCTCCATTGCCAACCTTGATGAATTGATTCTAAACTTCACCCAAACTCACAAAAGAACCCCAAAACCATATACATAAGTCCTAGGTATCATAATCCAAGCAATCATAGTCAAAAACTCCCATCAATCCTCAATTATCCAACTCAAAATCCAAGCTGAAAACTAAATTAAAATAGAGTATAAAACTAGAGTTTTAATGGCTAGAAACTTGCCTTAAGATCAATTTAGAACCCTCTTCAATGGTGGAACACAACCTTAAGCCCTCAAGACTCACTTCCCTAGCTTGAATCCTCAAAACAAGCTCAAAAATCCAAAGAGAAAAGGAGAAGAAATGGTGCTCGGGAGAAGTAGAAAACAATGCTCTATTTTGCAAGTTCTACAGCCTTCAAATGGTTCAAATATATCCTTAGGGTGAAAAGACAATATTGCCCTTAAGCTTAAATGAAACCCTAAACAACCACCAAGTGCAAAATCATCATTTTCCCTTATCTCGTTAATCTTAATTAACGCACTTCAATTCCTGTTATTTCCAATATTATCAAATAAAAATAAATCATATCCCATTACCCTTTTAATTCCTGACAATGTTCTAATCATCAAATTACCCCGATACTCACCCCGAGCCCTGAAATCAACCCCGTTATGTCCAAACCTCTAACTTGCATTAAAAGATCGTCTCTTGCCGAATGATTCGAAAAAATCCACATTATAATGTGGCCTCATCAATAATTCACCAACATGCATGAAAATACACAATTATACCCTCAACGGGCCAAATTACCAAAATGCCCCTATCATGAAATGTGGACCCACATGCATGCATTTAACATCATATAGTAATATAATTTACATAAACATGCATATAATCATTTAATGGCATAATAAATCAATTATGGCTCTCCCCGCCTACTAATCCGACCATTAAACCTCATTAGGGATTTTGGGGCATTACAAAAGGTAAGAAAACTGCACCCAATATGTGATACATGTGATGCATAAGATACATGTGATTAGGGCATGGCATGAATGTTGAATATGGTGTTGATCAGAGCTTCAGTCTTTGTAAATGTGCATGATCATAATTATGCTAGTGAATGTTGAGTAAGCATGTTGAATGCCTTATATTTGGATATTTGACATATGATATATGCATGGGTGCATTGCTTACTTGTGAGTGGTATTGACTCATTAGTCAGAAATGGCACGGGTCGTATGGAATTGGCCTATGAGTCAAGAGCGGCATAAGCGTATTGAACACCGAGTCGAAATGATTAGATCTAATCAACATAAGCATTAAATGCTTTACCGACCCCAAGTTCGATGAAAACTAAAAGCGCTAGTCTAGTCTAAAGGCTAGTTACTTAGAGCCAGGGCCAAAAGGCTCAGGTGACTGTAACGTCACATGGCTTAGGGTGCAGAGCCTAAGTGTGTGACTCATTTGTCACTTATCTAATTTGGGTGCGGAGCCCAAGTGCATGACTCGTTTGTCACTTATTTGATTAGGGTGCGGAGCCCAAATGCGTGACCCATTAGTCACTTATCTGATTAGGGTGCAGACCCCAAGTGTGTGACTTATTAGTCGCCTATTCAAAGATGGACACATTAGCCATCTATTCCCAGATTGACTTGATAGTCATCTATATAAGGGCAGGGCCCATAATCCTTTATTTGGACTTGTCTACATGCATGAATAGGGCTATTATTGCTAGGCATGCTATTATGATTTAATGACATGCTATTACTTGTTTATGAGCATGTGTTTGAGTTTTCTTACTGAGCTTCGGCTCACGGGTGTTATGTGGTGCAGGTAAAGGCAAAAGAAAGTTGGACCATCCATGAGCTGAAGAGCTTAGGTGACGATGTTTACATATGCGACTGCTCGACCACCACGGCCGAGGGTTTAAAGAGGAACTAGGGTTAAATCCTATTTTGCTGCTTAGGTGGGCTGGTTGTAATTCTTTTATTGTAATTAGCCTTTAAAATATATTTTGGGATCCCAATGTATACAGTAAACGTTTTAGTGAAACGTTGTATCTTTAACCAAAGTTTTAACCCTAAACCGTTAATCACATTTAGTTATACGATTATGGCCAAATATCTCGGTTAGCGAGTTTAGCACTGTTTAAAATGCACAATGTAACGATCCCTGGGTAGTAGGGCATTACATCTTTAATCAAATAAAACATTAAATTACTTTCCAGAGATATTGACCTGACCTGTTACCACTGTATTACTGATTTCTGCTTCACCTCTAGTTAGAGCGAAAACTTTGGTTGGCACAAGCATGTCGTCTTTCTTTTGGCCTTTCAACTTTGGGCAGTCCTTTTTAATGTTCCCTTCTTATCCACAACTGAAACAACCTTTTGTCTTATATCGACATTCTCCTGAATGCTTTCTCTTGTAGAAAAGGCACTAGGGATATTCCACGTAAGGCTTTTTATTCCTGTTACTTTCAGATGCAATCTTACTCTTCTTGTCGGCTCTTTGATTTTGACCACTGTCATGTTTTCATTTGTGGTCATTCTATTCATTGTTATTCTTTTTGGCGTCTTTTCTGGCCGCGCTTTCCTTCCAAATTCTTTCTTCCGCCTGCTGAGCTTCCAAGGCTACCTCTAATGTTTCTGCATAAGTGGTTAATCCCCGAATTAACTTTACGTCACAGGCTATCATAGGTTTCAGTCCTTTCACGAATCTTTGAATTCTTAGCGTCTCGATGGGTACCATATCTGTTGCGAACTTAGCCAGCCTATCAAACTTCTTGGCATACTCTGTCACAGTCGAATTGCCTTGAGTAATCGCGATGAATTCATCCACCCTTGTGGCTAGAATCGCAGGACTGTAATACTTCTTGTTTATCACTTGGATAAAATCATCCTATGTGATAACATTCACATCTTGAGTCTACTTCACTATATCCCACCAGATGCGGGCATCTTTCTTTATCAAGATTGAAGCGCATGACACTCGATCTTCGTTTTCCAGCCGCATGTGTTCTAAAATGGATTCTACTAAGCAAAGCCATTCTTCTGCTTCGATTGGGTCTGATCTGCCATTGAAGTTCGGTGGTTGCTGCTTCTTGAAGCGTTCATACACTGCCTCGTAGCGAGGTTCTGCCAAGTGTAGTAATTTTGCTAGAGGAATGACTTGTTGTGCCACTTGTTGTTGTTGTCCTTAGTTTATTTAGAACTCTTCTTCCCTTGTGCTAGAGGAATGACTTGTTGTGCCACTTGTTGTTGTTGTCCTTAGTTTATTTGGAACTCTTCTTCCCTTCTCCTTAGCTCTACCCTAAGACGGGCACTTTCTCTTTCCAAATTTTCTTGAGCAGTAGCAGCTGTCAGTCCTTTTGCTACATTGGGTGTTTCTGGCACTCCTGGGGCCGCTGGAAATTCTTCATATATGGAGGTGGCAGCTACTACTCTTCCTCGCCCTCTTCCCATTCTTCGACCTCTGCCCTGGCCATTTATTCTTTCAGATCTTCTTGGTTCCTGCTCCATGTTTCTTTTCTGTTTCCCCAAAAGAGAAAAAAATTGTAAAAGCTAAGACAAACAAAACAAGTTGAGGTTATAACTTAGCCTATTGTACTACTGTCTATTAGGTCCATCTATCTATTAAAAACTACCTCATTGCAATTAAGTCCAACTCGGGTAAATGGGCCTTAACAATTGAATATTCCATGGAGGAGGGCTGGGTTCAGTATATCATACCCACTACTAAGGCCCCCTAACTTCCACTTGAACCCAAAAGACAGGAATTTAAACCCTTGCTTTATTAATTGTTATTCATTTTAATTAGACACAATCTAATAATGTAGAGCAAATGGACCTTCACCAATGGACTAACCCATAAGAGACGAATTTAAACTTTACACTTTCAATTGAGTCCAAAACTCTTAACACTTACTAAACAATGAAACAAAAATAAAAACAAATAACATGTTTTATTAAAATAAGAATTTATTACAAACTAGTGAAAAATTTCTAAAAATAACATAAAATAAAACTTAACAATGTGTTCTTATATTCATCTAATCCTCCACATCGGATCATTCTTCTAACATATCTTGAGTGAAGTCCTCGTAATCATCTTGAGTGTAGATAAACCTTGAAGTAAATGGAACTTGATTAAGAAATCCTTCCCTAAGGTTTTTTGGTAACTGATTAACCCTTTCTCCTATTTCTCCATTTGGTAATATAATATCCTCAAATATTTAAAAAAAAATTCCAAACCTATCCATAAATATGTCATATTTATCTTCAATAAGTACATCATTATCAAATAAAAATTCATTCTATGCTATCCTTAAGCTTGGTTCTGCTAACGATAGTTTGACCTAGTGCATGAGAACTATGAACTTCTCATGTGATTTTAAAAGGGTTGTATGACTATCGATAATCTTTTCTATCTCCTTTTGAATTTGGTTGATTCTAAGAAACACTCTCTCGAACTCATTCTCATACTCAGGGTCTGGTATTCTTCTCATAACTTTAACTATTCTAACCACACTTGAGTCTGTTGAGCTAATTTCTGAAATTAACACAAGAAAGACATTACAAACATATTCTGAAAAAAATGTGTATACTTACTTGGTAGCGAGTTGGTCCTTTGTAGTTGTCGTGTGTATTTTGTGGGAACGTTCAGGACGAATATCGCTATGACTTTGATACCACTGTAACGCCCTAATTTCTCATGAATTATCGAGAACACAACGTTGGATCATAAATATAAACACTACTCTTTTATTGAATAAAAACTAAAATGAATAAATGGATCCATGGTTTTACAAAAATAAAATAATTGTCTTTAACATACTAAAATGAGCAACATTAAATAAAAAAAATTTAAAATACAACATGCTTAAATAAAAATAAGCCCGCTGGATCAATCCTCGGCTATATGGTGCCCACGAGTACATCACGAAGCTCCTAGAACCCACTCGCCACCGGCCTTTCTATCTTCAATTGCCTGAATCAACAACATCATAAGGGTGAACTTCTAAGCCCAATCATATAATCAAACATATCATTAATTTCACAAGAGTCATAATAGAAATTATTTATACTAATCATACAACATCATAAAACTTTAGATCGTAACTGTAACGTCCTGAATTTGATATTAAGGTTGAGTGCCTTGACTATAATGCTTGGAGGGCCTAATTGGGATTATATGAGCGAGTAATGGATTAAATGCTTGATGATGTGATATAATGAATTGTGTGGTAATGTGATTAGAAATGCATGTTTGCGTTAATTAAATATGCATGTGGGCCCATTTTTGTGAATAAGGGCATGTTTGTAATTTTGGCCCGTTGAGGGCATAAATGTAATTATTTTTTGTTATCCTAGTTTCTCCCCAAGTGTACGGATCCACATTCTAAGTTTGGGAGCCGCCTCACAGGGACTTAAAGCCTAGATCAGGCCCAGTAGACGAAGATGGAACGAACATTGGCAGCCCAAGTCTCGGTAAAGCCCAAAGGGCATCCCGGAATAGAAGCCAGGACCATCGCCTTGGCGTGTTGCATACTCCCGGGACCGCATCATTCGGTGCCTCCCGGGATGCAATGAAGAGGTTGTGGCTCCCAAATCCGAGATTAGACCAGGACGGCTTTGGATGAACCCGGGTCCTGGTAAATGAACCGGGACACTGGTAAACGAAGAGGGATGTTGGTAAACGGACCTGGACCCGGTGGCCAAGTTGGGTGTGATAAAGTATCCCTGATACTGACACCACCCCATGAAGTGTGGAGTTATGTCTTCATAGCTAACCTACAGAAGAGGTTACATCGGGAATGTACGCCATCGGTTCAGAACTGTACTGCCACTACTCTGACAGATCCTGTCCCCCGAATCTCCCTCGAAGCCCACGGCACGCAGAATAGAGCAGCATCCTGTCATGAGTCTTCTAGTGTGGTTACGCTTAGGCTGGCCCAATGGGCCTTGGTTACTGTATTTTATATATTACAATCCTTTGTATTAAGCCTCCATCAGAGAGAAAATAATATTTATACCCTTATTGGGCCCGGATTAGTCCGACCCAAGCCCAGTGCACTCACTTGCCTATAAATATGAACGGTAATGCACTGGGGAAGGGGATCGAATTATTTTGGAAGAAGCATACACTTTGCTCAAATTCAGAGAGTTCATTACTTAAGCTCTTAAAAGCTATAATACAATTGACTCGTGGAAGGCTCTTTAACGCCCCAACCACGTAAAACTCCTTGTGCTATAATCTTTATTTATTACTGTAACGACCCAACTTATTCTAGACTTTGGACCATTAATAACTACTATACACAGACACTAATCTTAAGAAAACATACATATGAAATAACCATAACTTTATCATAAACTGTAAAGCAAAGGTTAAATACATGAAAATTCATTTAGGATATGGGATCCCATTGTTTTGAAAATATTAAAATAATCATAACTTTAAATCTTAAAATTTGTTACAAAACAAAGTGCAGAAAATACATGTAAAGCATAATTTTAAATGACTAGAAACAATTTCATCCTCGAATCGTTCACGCGGTCCACCGATTCCATTCTCCCTCAATACACATTCCCAAGCTGCCAAGAACCTTCCCGCCGCCATAACTATTTTCCTGCACATATAAAACATAAAGGAATGAGCCTAATGCCCAGCAAGGAAAATCTACTACAAGCATGAAACATAATCATACACATAAACTATGAACATATATCATATACTATAACACATATATCATAATTCTAACCCATGTACATGGTAACTATTGGGGTTTGCTAACTAAGCAACTATAAGCCTCAAACTACAATGAGGTTTGCTAGTTAAGCAACTATAAGCCCCAAAAACATAAAAATGTTGGGGTTTGCTATATAACAACTATAAGCCCAAAACATAAAAGTGTTAGGGTTTGTTATATAACAACTATAAGCCCCAAAACATGCATATATCATAACACATAAAATCATACTATAGCATAATCATAACACTTTTATATAAACATAGCACATATCACATAAGAACTATCCTATTTTCCTTACCAAAATACCGGAATGATGAGAACAAAGTCGGAATTTTGGAACACTCCTAAAAACCATTAATAGAGAGGTGAGTATTCTAAAAGAAAAAAAATGAAAAGAATGAACTAAACCATCAGGAAGATACTTACCAACAAGGACCTCAACTTCAAAGAACTTAGATGCCTAACCAAGAATAAAGAATACTGAGTTAGGATTTGAGTAGAGAAAAACTATAAAAAAAACTAAGGAAATATACAGATATGAACTAGGAATAGGAATATCTTTGATTGCTTTATAACCAAATTATACCTCGAAACAGAAATACACTATAAATCTTACTTCCCAAGTGTTTGATAAGCTTAAAATGATAAAGCTTATAACCCCAACCCAAGTGTTTAACACTCTAAAGTAATCCTAGCAGCTTGTAGGCTCTGAACTCAGCTTGAAGAATGAAGAAATGGCTGGGTACTAGGTCCTATTTATAGAGTTCAAGAATGAAAAGATCTTCATTTAGCTTGAATAAAATAATGGATTTTGAATTGAAAAACATTTGAATAATTGTTCAGCAGAGGCTGAAGACTCGGTCAAAAAGATCTTGGCTTATCAAGAGGTTTACGGAATAAAATGAGCTCGGTTTCAAAATCATTTGAAAATATAGCCCTAGAACCGATATATCGCTTACCATAGGCGATATATCGCCTGGGCTGATATTCCCGAGGCTCATCAAAGTGGTCGTGCGAAGTTACATGTTTTTCGTATTCCCCGAGTGGCGATATATTGCCCCCTAGAGCTGCGATATATCGGCATACGCTGAAATATTATACACGTAATTACACTTTTTCAGCCTAATTTGAATTGAGTAAACAGCTTTGACTGAGTCCTATAGCGATTTCAAAAATGTTGGCAGACTCTGGGATTTTCAAATATTACTCTTAATAAACTATTCCTCAAAAATATTTAATTTCTCAATAAACATGCACATGACAAGTGTCATTATCTTATTGGGTCTTTCTAAACCTTATAGTAATATAAATATCATCTTCATAATCAATCATATTAATCAAACCTTAGGTTATAATTAATATTCTTAAACTATAGGTTAAACTTATAAAATCTACAAGTGTTGCTACGAGTGTCCAACTGTAACGACCCACTAATCTAGACTCTTGGACCATTATCGAACTATACATACATATTCTTACTAAAACATATATTTGCGAAAATACCACAATTTATTATAAACTTGTAGAAACAAAGGTTACTTTCATAAATAATAAGTAGGATATGGGTACCCATTGTCTTTAAAACAAAAATAACTTAAAAACTAAAAAGAGTTACATAGAAAATGCGGAAAATACATTTAAAACCATAAAAGCATAAACAAGACTACATCCTCGAATCGAATAACGCTCGGCCCCTTGACTCCATTCACCATCGATACACATCCTCCAAGCGTCACGAATCTTACCGCCTCTAAAGCTTATTTCCTGCACATAAACAGAAAGGAGTGAGCCTAATGCCCAGCAAGGAAAATCTAACACATAGTCATAAACATAAACATAATTTCATAATAACGTAAAGACATATCATAACACATAATTCACTTATTATAATGGCCATTATTACTTGGGGTCCCATAGACTAAACAAGCTTATGCCCATGAGATTAGTGGGGTCCTACCAGCTAAATAAGCTTATGCCCACAATCTTTTTGGGGTCTTGTTAGTCAAATAGGGCATATGCCCAAGCCTACAACATACACATGCACAACATATTCATAACATACCCATATCATATCATAACACAAAAGATAACATAAACATAAACATATATATTCTAGCCTATTTTCCTTACCAAAGTTACCGGGATTATGGACTGAGTTGGGACTTTTGGAACACTCCTAAAACCATAAGAAAGAGTGAGTCTAAAGAAAGGAGATGAAATGAAAGAGATGGAAAGACTAAACCATAAAAACATACTTACCAACTTATATGCTTAAGAGCTTGGATTCCCTAACCAAAATAAGAATAAGGTTAGGGGACTGAGTAGAAGGTTTTGAGAAAGGAAATAACATAAAATACAGAAAGGAACTAGAGTTTTGGGTTTACCTCAAAGATTGCAAGATCAATCTAACCTTCACCGAAATACTATAGAACTCACTTCCCAAAGTGTTTGATAAGCTTATGATGTTTAAGCTTATAGTTTTTCCCCAAACCAAGTGTTTACACTCTCACACTCACTTAACACTAGCAGCTTCTGAACTTAGAGCAAATGGTGAATAATGGCTGGGTACTAGGTCCTATTTATAGAGTTTGGGAATGAAAATATCTTGATTTTACTTGAATAAAAATAATGGCTTTTTAGGTGAAAATCATTTGAATAATCGTTCAGCAGAGGCTGAAGACTCGTTCACAAGATGCTGGACTGTTGAAGGAGTTTGAATGGCTGAAAGGAAATGAATTCAAAAGAGTTTGAATCCATGCTGAAGGAGGCGATATATCGCCCCCTGTAGGCGATATATCGCCTGGGCCAGTATGCCCGAGGCGACCGTGCATCGTTTCGTGTTTTCCGTATCTACGTGCTGCGACATATCGCCCCCTATAGCTGCGATATATCGGCACACGCTGAATATTTAAACACGAAATTACACATTTTTAGCTAAGTTTGAATGGAGTAAACAGCCTTGACTAAGCCCTCAACGTACTCAAAGCTGCTGACTGACCCTATAACATTCAAACTTTACTCCTTATTATATTTAATCCTCAAAAATCTTAATCCTTAATTACCATTCAAAACATGTGCTTAAAATCCTATTGGTTGATGTCTAAACCTTATAATATAATAATATAATCCTTAATATCAGTCACATTAATCAAACCTTAGGTTATACTTAATATTCTTAAACTATAGGTTAAACTTAGAAAATCTATAAGTACTACTATGAGTGTCCAAATAACTCCCGGTCTGAACCAAAAATCCAAAGTAACAAAGATAATGCTATAAATACTATCATACTACTATCTATCTTAGCTAAGTAAAGTTCTTGGACTCTACAATTCTCCCCTACTAAAAAGAATTTCGTCCTCGAAATTTACTTATCACATAACTCCGGATACCGGCCTTGCATGTCCTCCTCCAACTCCCACATTGCCTCGCATTCAGAACTATTGCTCCATAGGACTTTGGCTATAGGAAAGCTCTTAGACCGTAACTACTTCATCCATCTATCTAGGATGCTAATCGGTCGTTCCTCGTAACTTAAGTCTTTCTGGAGCGCTATGGTATCGTACTTGAGGACGTGAGATGGGTCTGACACATATTTGCGTAGCATCGAAATGTGGAAGACGTTGTGACTATCGGCTAGTGCTGGCGGTAGGGCTAGTCTATACGCAACTGTTCCCATTTTGTCCAATATCTAAAAGGACCTATGAATCGGGGACTAAGCTTGCCTTTCTTCCCGAACCGCTTGACGCCTTTCATAGGAGATATCTTCAAGAAGACTTGATCTCCAACTTGGAATTCCACATCGCGTCGCTTGGTATCCGCATAGCTTTTCTGACGGCTTTGAGCAGCCAGCATACGCTGTCTAATAAGCGTTACTGCTTCTTGAGCTTGTCTAACAGCTTCGGGCCTTAGAAGCTGCCTTTCTCCTACCTCGTCCTAGTGCAACGGTGATCGGTACCTTCGTCCATATAGCAACTCATAAGATGCCATTCCGATCGTTGACTGGTAGCTGTTGTTGTACGAGAACTCGATCAGCGGTAAGTACTTGTTCCACGATCCTCCGAAATCAAGTATACACGCGCGTAGCATACCTCTAAGATCTGAATCGTACGCTTAAACTGCCCATCTGTCTGAGGATGGAAAGTTGTACTAAGGCTTAACTTAGTACCCATATCTATCTGTAAGTTTCTCCAAAATTTTGACGTAAATACTGATCCTCTATCTGACATTATCGTCTTGGGGATTCCATGCAATCGTACAATCTCTTGGATGTAGATGTCTGCATATTGGTCTGCCGTATAAGAAGTCTTAACCGGCAGAAAATGAGCCGACTTGGTTAGTCTATCTATGACTATCCAAGCATAATCATGCTGCTTATTCGTCTTTGGCAGACCCGTCACGAAGTCCATGGCTATATCGTCCCACTTCCATTCCGGTATGCTAAGCGGTTGCAATAATCCTGCAGGCCGCTGATTCTCTGCTTTCACTTGCTGGCATACCAGACACTTAGATACATACTCCGCTATGTCCTTCTTCATCCCTGGCCACCAATAGACTGCCTTGATGTCATGAGTCATCTTGGTAGACCCTGGATGAACTGAGTACGGGGTATTGTGCGCTTCTTCTAGGATTGTCTTCTTAATACTTTGATTGTCTGGCACGCATACCTGATCCTTATATCTCAATAATCCTTGTCTGGATATTGAGAAATCTGTAGTCTTGCCTTCTCTGACTGCATCCATATGTGGTGCTAGCGATTTCTCATGTCTCTGACCAATCCGTATGTCCTATTTGATTGGATAGACAAGTTAGCCAGCTTGCCTATAATCACATCTATTCCGGCACTGATAAGCTCCTGCTATAGAGGCTTTTCAATTCCGGATAAGGCTGCTAAGTTCCCATAGCTTTTCCTTACTAAGCGCATCGGCAACTACGTTCGCCTTCCCTGGGTGGTATAGGATTTCGTAGTCGTAATCCTTGACTAATTCTATCCACCTGCGCTGCCTCATGTTGAGCTCCTTCTGTGTAAAGAAGTATTTTAAACTCTTGTGGTCCGTATAAATCTCGCACCGTCCTCCGTAAAGATAATGGTGCCAGATTTGCAACGACCACCGCTACAAACTCCATATCGTGAGTTGGATAGCGTTGTTCATACTCCTTCAACTGACGTGAGGCGTAGGCTATCACTTTGTCGTTTTTGCATCAACACGCTTCCCAATCCTAGCTTTGATGCATCGCATTAGACAACGAACTTATCATCGGGTGTTGGTACACTAAGTACTGGTGTTGAGCAAGGCTTATCTTTAAGTAACTGGGAGCTTTCTTCACACTTATCGTTCCAGTTAAACTTTTGTTGCTTCCGGGTCAGGTTGGTGTGTGGAGTGGTTATCTTAGAAAAAGCCCTCTACAACTTTCTATAGTAACCTGCTAGCCCTAAGAAGCTTCTTATTTCTGACGCGTTCTTTGGTCTAGGCCAATCCTTCACGGCCTCTACCTTCGATGGATCTACTGCAACTCCGTCTTTCGATATGATGTGCCCGAGGAACGCCACTTGTGAGAGTCAAAACTCGCATTTCTTGAACTTCGCGTAGAGTTGGTGCTCCTTCAATCGCGTCAAAATCATCCTCAAATGTTCCTCGTGCTCTACTTCATCCTTGGAGTATACTAAGATATCGTCGATGAATACAACGACGAATTTATCTAAGTAATCCTTGAAGACCTTATTCATTAAGTCCATAACGCGCCTGGTGTGTTAGCAAGACCAAAAGACATAACCAACTCGTAATGTCCATAACGAGTCCTAAAGGCTATCTTAGGAATATCTTCTCCTTTTACCTTGAGCTGATGATACCCGGACCTTAAATCGATCTTAGAGAATACAGTCGCGCCTCGGAGTTGATCGAATAAATCGTCAATCCGAGGTAGCGGGTACTTGTTCTTAATCATTACTTTGTTCAGCTCACGGTAGTCTATGCACATCCGCATACTTCCGTCCTTCTTCTTCACGAATAGTACCGGAGCTCCCCATGGTTAATGGCTTGGCCTAAGTCTAGGAGTTCTTGTAGCTGTGTCTTTAACTTCTTGAGTTTTGTAGGTGCCATCCGGTATGGTGCCTTAGAGATAGGCTCGGTGCCCGGTACTAATTCTATCGTGAAGTTTATTTCTCGCTTTGGCGGCAATCCTGGCAAGTCATCGGGAAAATACCTCTGGAAATTCTGGTATAACTCGAACATCTCCATCCTTAAGTGGCGTCTACCTTTCCACGTTCGTGCTGCTGGCTAAGAACACTTGCCATCCTTTCTCTATCCTTTGTCGAGCTTTGAGAGATGACACTAACGGGGTGCGTAATCCTGAAGCTTGTCCCATGAAGCATCGTCTCTGGCCGTCAGGGGTCTCGAACATCACCTTCTTGCGTTTGCAGTCGATCGTTGCGCCATGCCGTGCTAGCCAATCCATGCCTAGTATTACGTCGAAGTCCTTGATCACTAGCTCTATCAGGTCTCCTTCTAGTTCTATGTCCTCAATCTTGATCGGTACGCCTCGTACTATTCGTGATGATAGAACTACTTTGCCCGAAGGCAACTCGGTCACAAACCTAGTTCTAAATCTTTCACTAGGTTTGTCTAGTTTTTCTATCATTCCTAACGAGATCTACGAGTATACAGCTACCAATCAAGTGATACTAGAACATATACTATCGAGGATAGGATCTGACCTGTAAATCCTTGTTACTAGCATGGGTTCCTCCTTGGGTCAATGCAAAGACTTTGGTCTGGAACCATCGTTTAATCCTTCTTCTCCTCACTAACATTCATCAGAAACCTTTCTACTTCGATTGCCGTTTCTAGAACATTGGCATAGGTAGTGGTTCCCAGGTTTGCTAACTTAACCCCTAATTCCATCTTTGGTCTAAGTCCTCTGACGGACTTGGTCAACCTCGTAAAGTCGGTTGGGACCAACTCTGGTGCAAACTTGACTAATCTGTTGAACTGACGAGCATATTCTTCTATCATTAGCGATGACTGCCGAGGTGTAATAATTCTTGTGGAACGGCTCCACAAATCTTGTCCATATCATGGTGGTGACATCGTTAGTCTGCTGAACTAAGTCCCACCATATTCTGGCATCCTTCCTGAGTAATGACGAGACGCAGGATATGCGGTCCGTATTACTGAGGTTCATGTGCGTAAGAATTGGCTTCACATTCCTTAGCCACTCTTCTGCCACAAAGGGGTCTATAGTCCCTTCGAAGTTTGGAGCGTGCTGCTTGCGGAACCTTTCATACACTGACTCCATATTCGGTACTGGATGTGGCGCGTAGTTCGTCACTGGGCATCCCCCATATGGACCAACTTGTTGGGGTGCTAGGGCCCTTTGTTGTAGCTGCGGCTGCGGTTGCGGCGGAGGCTGAGGCTGAGTCTGCGCCTGTTGACGTTGTTGCTGCAAGAGTTCCTCGACTTGTTGTCGCCGTCTAGCGATTTCCGCGGTGTTGTCAGCTGACGGTGTCGGCGCGTTGCGGCTAGTAGTAGTACGCACTCCTCTTCTGCAAACTGGAGGGCATCATTGATCGTTGGAACAACGTTGGAGGCGTTTCCGTTGGTGCGTGCAGATCTTCGGAGCGACATCTTCACCAAAAGTTCTAACAGTCGAGAACTTGTTAGAACTTACCCTAATAGGCTCTAAGGCAAAAACTTATTCTAAAACAAACATATCTCGGACCTATTTATTATGACTTCTTATGAAAAATTATATAGGTCTTTATTTATTATTAGAGTGGGTTTCTATACTTAGAAAAACAAGTCATCTTTATTTTCTAGGTGTGTTTCTAATCATCCTATATGACTTAATTCTCAGGCTCGAAACTTATCTTTGTTCCAAAGTTAACCATATTGAGGGAGGGCTGGGATCAGTAAAATCGTTCCCACTACTAAGGCCCCCTAACTCTCAATAAGGAAACTTGGTTCATTGATTTGTATCCACCCTCACTGAACTTGGTCATTATTCGTTTTATTTATTACTTATTATGATTGCGAAAATAAAATCAAACTCATACATGATAAAATAACATGAAATTAATTTGGAAAAAGATTTTCACTTATTACAATCATAAAATAAAGAAATAAACAAAACAAACAATGAAAAACTAGCTATTCTAAAATCAGGATCTTCTACATCAGATCCTTCATCTAGCATATCATTATCTATCTCCTTATAATCATCATTGTCTTGAGCCTCAAAATTTCCTCGGGGAAGATTCAAGAAGATCCTATGTTGTTGCTCATTAGTGAATTGAAACTCTAAATCATAGGTGAACTTAAGTATGAGAGAATAATATCTTAGGGCTGCTTGTAAGTCATCATCATTATTTATATTCTCCCATATTTCTTCTAAAGTTAAAATTGCTGAAGGAAAATCTTTTAAAAGCCTAATTACTAGGACATATTGTTCTGCAGCTCTCATCATGATTTGCTTAGACTCTTGAAGGTGACCTATCTCTTTGTGGAACAAGATCAATCTTCAAGTGATCTTTTCTAGTGCTCCTACGGTGTTTCTTGGCTCCCTTATTCTTTTTAAAGCCTTAATGGCTCGGATATCCTCATTGCTTAAAGCTCCATTCATTCTTAACTGAAACATAAACACTAAAGTCGTTAGCTATACACATAGACAAAGTAACTTGTAACTTGTAACTTAAACACTTACTTGGCGGTCCGATTCGGAGCTTTGAGCATATGTATCGAGGAGAACTTCATGCGAAGGAACCGTTTTCTCTGATACCAACTGTAACGACCCACTAATCTAGACTCTTGGACCATTATCGAACTATACATACATATTCTTACTAAAACATATATTTGCGAAAATACCACAATTTATTATAAACTTGTAGAAACAAAGGTTACTTTCATAAATAATAAGTAGGATATGGGTACCCATTGTCTTTAAAACAAAAATAACTTAAAAACTAAAAAGAGTTACATAGAAAATGCGGAAAATACATTTAAAACCATAAAAGCATAAACAAGACTACATCCTCGAATCGAATAACGCTCGGCCCCTTGACTCCATTCACCATCGATACACATCCTCCAAGCGTCACGAATCTTACCGCCTCTAAAGCTTATTTCCTGCACATAAACAGAAAGGAGTGAGCCTAATGCCCAGCAAGGAAAATCTAACACATAGTCATAAACATAAACATAATTTCATAATAACGTAAAGACATATCATAACACATAATTCACTTATTATAATGGCCATTATTACTTGGGGTCCCATAGACTAAACAAGCTTATGCCCATGAGATTAGTGGGGTCCTACCAGCTAAATAAGCTTATGCCCACAATCTTTTTGGGGTCTTGTTAGTCAAATAGGGCATATGCCCAAGCCTACAACATACACATGCACAACATATTCATAACATACCCATATCATATCATAACACAAAAGATAACATAAACATAAACATATATATTCTAGCCTATTTTCCTTACCAAAGTTACCGGGATTATGGACTGAGTTGGGACTTTTGGAACACTCCTAAAACCATAAGAAAGAGTGAGTCTAAAGAAAGGAGATGAAATGAAAGAGATGGAAAGACTAAACCATAAAAACATACTTACCAACTTATATGCTTAAGAGCTTGGATTCCCTAACCAAAATAAGAATAAGGTTAGGGGACTGAGTAGAAGGTTTTGAGAAAGGAAATAACATAAAATACAGAAAGGAACTAGAGTTTTGGGTTTACCTCAAAGATTGCAAGATCAATCTAACCTTCACCGAAATACTATAGAACTCACTTCCCAAAGTGTTTGATAAGCTTATGATGTTTAAGCTTATAGTTTTTCCCCAAACCAAGTGTTTACACTCTCACACTCACTTAACACTAGCAGCTTCTGAACTTAGAGCAAATGGTGAATAATGGCTGGGTACTAGGTCCTATTTATAGAGTTTGGGAATGAAAATATCTTGATTTTACTTGAATAAAAATAATGGCTTTTTAGGTGAAAATCATTTGAATAATCGTTCAGCAGAGGCTGAAGACTCGTTCACAAGATGCTGGACTGTTGAAGGAGTTTGAATGGCTGAAAGGAAATGAATTCAAAAGAGTTTGAATCCATGCTGAAGGAGGCGATATATCGCCCCCTGTAGGCGATATATCGCCTGGGCCAGTATGCCCGAGGCGACCGTGCATCGTTTCGTGTTTTCCGTATCTACGTGCTGCGACATATCGCCCCCTATAGCTGCGATATATCGGCACACGCTGAATATTTAAACACGAAATTACACATTTTTAGCTAAGTTTGAATGGAGTAAACAGCCTTGACTAAGCCCTCAACGTACTCAAAGCTGCTGACTGACCCTATAACATTCAAACTTTACTCCTTATTATATTTAATCCTCAAAAATCTTAATCCTTAATTACCATTCAAAACATGTGCTTAAAATCCTATTGGTTGATGTCTAAACCTTATAATATAATAATATAATCCTTAATATCAGTCACATTAATCAAACCTTAGGTTATACTTAATATTCTTAAACTATAGGTTAAACTTAGAAAATCTATAAGTACTACTATGAGTGTCCAAATAACTCCCGGTCTGAACCAAAAATCCAAAGTAACAAAGATAATGCTATAAATACTATCATACTACTATCTATCTTAGCTAAGTAAAGTTCTTGGACTCTACACCAACTAAGTCCCGGCTTGAACCAAAATCCACAGTAATAAACATACTATAACTACTACTAGCTATTACTAACTAGCTAAGTAAAGTTCTTGGACTCTACAATTACTTTCTAAGCTATCTTATCTCTGATAATTCTAGTAATAGCTAGTAGTAGTTGTAGTATGTTTATTAGTGTGGATTTTGGTTCAAGCCAGGAATAGTTGGACACTCGTAACAACACTTGTAGATTTTATAAGTTTAACCTACAGTTTAAGAATATTAATTATAACATAAGGTTTGATTAATATAGCTAATTTATGAAGATGATATTTCTTATACTATAAGGTTTTGATAGACCCAATAAGATAATGACACTTGTCATGTGCATGTTTATTGAGAATTTAAATATTTTTGAGGAATAGTTTATTAAGAGTAATATTTGAAAATCCTAGAGTCTGCCAACATCTTTGAAATCGTCATAGGACTAAGTCAAAGCTGTTTACTCAATTCAAATTAGGCTGAAAAAGTGTAATTATGTGTATAATATTTCAGCGTATGCCGATATATAGCAGCTCTAGGGGGCAATATATCGCCACTCGGGGAATACGAAAAACATGTAACTTCGCACGACCACTTCGATGAGCCTCGGGAATATCAGCCCAGGCGATATATCGCCTAGCATGGGTGATATATCAGCTCTAGGGCATGATTTTTGAATAATTTTAAAACCGAGCTCATTTTATTCCATAACCTCTTGATAAGTCCAGAATCTTTTTGACCGAGTCTAAAGCCTCTGCTGAACGAATATTCAAATTTTTTTCAATTAAAAAGTCATTATTTTTATTCAAGCTAAAAGAAGATCTTTTCATTCTTGAACTCTATAAATAGGACCTAGTACCCAGCCATTTCTTTCATTCTTCAAGCTGAGTTCAAAGCCTTCAAGCTGTTAGTTTACTTTAGAGTGTTAAACACTTGGGTTGGGGTTATAAGCTTTATCATTCTAAGCTTATGAAACACTTGGGAAGTAAGGATAATAGTGTGCATTCCGATATCGAGGTGTAGTTTGGTTATAATGCATTCAAGGTATTCCTATTTCTAGTTCCTTTCTGTATTGTTTCATTAGTTTTTATAATTTTTCTCTACTCAATTCCTAACTCACTGTTTTCATTCGTGGTTAGGCATCTAAGTTCTTTGAACTTGAGGTTCTTGTCGGCAAGTACCTTCTCGATGGTTTAGTTCATTCCTTTTCATCTCTTTCTTTTAGAATACTCACCTTTCTATTAATGATTTTTAGGAGTGTTCCAAAATCTCATCCTTGTTCTCACATCCCGATATTTGGTAAGGAAAATAGGATAGTATTATATGCTTATATGATTATGCTATAGTATGTTTTTATATATGTTATGATATATGTACGTTGTGGGGCTTATAGTTGCTTAAATAGAAAACCCCAATACTTTTATGTTTTGGGGCTTATAGTTGCTTAGCTAGCAAACCTCATTGTAGTATGAGGCTTATAGTTGCTTAGTTAGCAAACCCCAATAGTTACCATGTACATGGGTTAGAATTATGATATATGTTTATAGAATATGTTATATGTGTTATAGCTTATGTTTATGTATATGTTTCATGCGTGTAGTAGATTTTCCTTGCTGGCATTAGGCTCATTCCTTTGTTTTATATGTGCAGGAAAATAGTTATGGCGGCGGGAAGATTGATTCTTGGCGGCTTGGGATTGTGTATTGAGGAAGAATGGATTCGGTGGTGTTATCCCTAAAATCAGAAGTGAATGACATGGCAGACATTAATTACACGTGGCTGACACCTGGCAGAATCTGTGTTCGACTATCGACCAGGAAGACATCCAATATCATGCGATCGATTTCTTCATACGACCAGCCTGGTCGTACGCACATTATACGCGGAGGAAATCTTAGGCAGTTATGATGGAATCCGAAATTATCTCCCATGATTTCCTGAGTATCCGATTATTTAGGAAAGAATATCTATAACAAATCAATGTAAATCTTCCCTGAGCTTATAAATAGAATAAGAGGGCTCAGGGAGGCTGATCCCTTTTTCTTTTGAGCAAAAAAGATCTATTGAGATTAGAGAGAGATTACACGAGAATAATTGTATTTTCTTCTTCAGAGGTTAGTGAAACTCATTGAACCCCAGTTCTTTGATCACCCATTTGAATCTTATTTCAATAACAATTCAAGTGGACATAGGTTATTACCAGATCCTGGGGCCGAACCACTATAAAATCTTGTGTTCTTATTATTTTCGTCATCACATTCTTTTCAACGTATTCATCCACATCAAACGTATTTTGACTTCGTGTCAATTGGCCAAAATCTGGGTCAACAGGTGGACTGCGTGAACGATTCGAGGATGAAGTTGTTTTTAGTCATTTTATTATGTTTCTATGTATTTTCTGCACCTGATTTTGTAACGAGTTTTGTTAAAGATTTAAGTTATGTTCTATTTCAAACAATGGGATCCCATATCCTAACATGAATTTTATGTATTTTAACCTTGGTTTTATAGTTTTTAATAAAGTTATGACTATTTTGTATGTAAGTTTTCTTAAGAATAGTGCCTATGTATAAGTAGTTTTAATGGTCCAAAGTCTAGAAATAAAGGGAATTGTAAGATGTTAATTATGATTAACGGGATAAGTGACAAATGACAAAATTTCCCTTGGGGCCATAAGGACACAAGCCAAGGGAAAGGGGCATTTTAGTCAATTCCAGCCTAAGGAGAGATATACTCAGCCTTACCCTCAGCAGTAGGAACCCAAAACTGAGTAACTCTCCTTCTCTCTTTCTCTCACGCTCGATTTCTCTCTTTCTCCCCTATCTTCATTTGGATTTTTGAGGAAATTAATGGAAAACTTAAGCTTGGATTGAAGGCTTGCTTTGAGGCTTGATTAGCTGTAGCTAGGAGGTTGAATTTTACAGCTGAGGTAAGCTTCAATCTCTGTTTTGATTCAATTGAGTTTTGGTTTTGGGTGTGCTTGAGCTTTGAAGCTCAAGGTCTTGGATTGGAGTATTTAATGGAGGTTTTGAGTGGGATAAACTTGGGTTTTGATGGTGTTAATGCGCTGTTAATGTTTGGGGGATTTAATTATGGTTTTGGGAATTGATTGGAATGATTTTTGGTAAGGTTTTGGCTGAGGAAAAACAGGGATTTTTGGGTTCGCGGGGTCATGCCGTGACCCTATTCTTGTGCATCGCGGCTCGTGTGAACTCAGGTAGAAGGGCAGTTCTGTCTGGGAGGCATGCCGCGGCCTGCCTGGGTAGATTTGGCCAAAATGGGTTTTTAGTGATGGGAACTTAAATCTGAGGGCTTGGGATCGATCCTACTACTCGCTTTAGTAGGATTCAACATTCCAGAGGCTAGGACTCAATCCGGAAGCCTGTGTTTACTCGTTATTGATGGGGTTCTATATTATGGTTGTGACTAGGTTATCGCTAAGGGCTCAAAACTGGGATCGTGCTCAAGGGTCGTTCATTGGTAACCTGTACTTAGACCAAAGGTAAGAAAACTGCACCCAGTATGTGATACATGTGATTATGGCCGGGCCCGAATTGTTGAACAAGAACATGAATAGGGCATGAACGCTTGGGTATGTGGATGATTATGATTATGTTTATGTTTGTTGATTAAGCATGTTGAATGCTTTGTATTTGGATATTTGATATACGATGAATTCCTGTTAGCATTATATAATTGAGAAAAGCATTGACTGATTAGTCAATGTCAATATATGCTGGTGTGCATTATCTTATTGAGAAAGGATTGCCTTATTAGTCAAGGACGCAATAGCGCTAGTCAAGGATAACAATAGCGCACTGACAACTGGCCGATCGGGTTATGCTTAACCAGAAGCGCATTAGACACTTGACCGACCTATTGGTCGTGAGAAAACTAGAGTGATAGGTACACTGAGCCAGCTTAAAGGCTGATTATAAAGAGGATAGGGCAATGGGCCTCAGGGTGACTTATTAGTCCCATATCCTAGGGTTGGGCCCCAGCATTGACTTATTAGTCAAGGATGACCTTAGCACGTTGAGTGCTAGTCGTAAAGAATTGACTTATTAGTCAAGGACAGCCTTAGCACGTTGATTGCTAGTCGTAAAGCATTGACTTATTGGTCAAGGACGACCTTAGCACGCTGAGTGCTGGTCGTAAATCATCAACTTATTAGCCAAGGACGACCTTAGCACACTGAGTGCTGGTCGTAAAGCATTGACTTATTAGTCAAGGCCGACCTTAGCACTATAATGACCCAACTATTTCTAAGACTTAGACCATTAAAACTACTACTTTGAAGAGAACATACATGAGAAATATTCATAACTTTATTGAACTTTAAAATAATATTTGCAATACATAAATGAACTTTAACTGAAATTGTTTACAAAGCTAAATGCAGAAAATACATAAAAACGTAATTTAAAGAAAATAACGTCGTCCTCGAATCGACACTCAACCCATCCACTCCAATCACCTCAACACACACGCCAAGCTTCCAAGAATGCTTCCGTCTTTGTATCTATTTTCCTGCATCACACTAAAAGTAAAGGAGTGAGCCTAATGCCCAGCAAGGAAAAACTACTAACGACATAAAACATATACCTAAATTATATCATAAACACATATACTATAAACATATGTCATATAATACTACAATGGCCATTATACTACTTGGGGCTTGTTAACTAGGCAAGTCATATGCCCAATAAATTTGTGGGGCTTGCTAGCCAAGCAAGTCATATGCCCATAAATTATTGGGGCTTGCTAGCTAGACAAGTCATATGCCCAAGGTCTATAAATATACTATAAATAATGTAACATAAGATAGCATAACATATCATATAAACATATAAAATTCTATCCCATTTTCCTTACCAAAACTGGGATATTTGAGAACAAATGCAGGACTTGGAACACTCCTAAAACCAACAATAAAAATGGTGAGTATTTCTAAAGAGTAAAGAATAAATGTGGAAACTAAACCTTCACAAAAGAAACTTACCAAGAAAGACCTTAAGTTTCAAGAACCTAATCAAGAACCAATAACAAAAGTTAGGATCTAAATAAAAGAAACTAAAGAAAACTTAAAGAGTTTTAAAGAACTAGACTTAAAGAATAAGAGTACCTTAGTTAACCTTATGGATTGGTCCAACTCCAATACTGAAAGACACTAATCCTCACTTCCCAAGTATTTTATAAAGCTTAATAATGGCAAAGCTTTTTCCCAACCCAAGTGTTTATCACTCTATGGTCTCACTAGCACCTTGGAGTCTCTGATCACAGCTTGAAGAATTAGAGGAAAGGCTGGGTACTAGGTCCTATTTATAGAGGTAAGGAGTGAAACTAACCCCATTTTGATTTGAATAAAATAATGATTTTAAAATGAAAAATAATTGAATTTTTGTCAATCAGAGGCTGAAGACTTGGTCAAAACGTTCAGAGGTAGGTCTAAGTAGTTAAGGCTTCTTTTTAAAATTAAAACAAATTTTTTTTTTAAAAATATTACTAAGGGCGATATATCGCCCCTAGGTGGTGATATATCGGCTCTGCCCTAATCCCGAGCCTCCATTCGTGCAACGTCAACGTGTTTTCCGTATCCTTCGTCAGGCGATATATCGACTCTCAGCTGCGATATATCGGCATGCGTGAATATTTTAAACACGTAATTGCACTTTTTCAGCATAATTAAGGTTGGATAACTGCTTTGACTGAGTCAAAATATGACCCTAACAGTTTCTGGTAGGTGCTAAGGCTGCTATTTCTTTATTTTATCATTAAAATACTTAATTCCTTAATAATCATGCTTATGACAAGTGTCATATTCTTATTGGCTCTATCTAAACCTTAGGTTATAATAAATAATATATCTAGGACAAGCAATATTAATCAAACCTTATGTTATAATTAATATTCTTAAACTATAGGTTAAACTTATAAAATCCATAATTGTTGCTAGGAGTTTCCAACTAAGTCCAGTTTGAACTAAAATCCACGAAATCTAAAATACTACAACTACTACCAACTAGCTAACTAAGTAAACATTCTGGGACTCTACAAGCACGCTTAGTGCTGGTCGAAATGAATTGACTTATTAGTCAAGGACGACCTTAGCACGCTAAGTGTTGGTCGTAAAGCATTGACTTATTAGTCAAGGATGGCAATAGCGCGCTGAGCGCTGGGCGATAGGGTTATGCCTAACCAGGAGCGCGTCATACACTTTATCGACCTATTGGTCGTAAGAAAACTAGAGCTCCGGGTACGATGGGCCAACTCCAAGGCTAGTTATACAGAGGATAGGGCAAAGGGCCCCGGGGTGACTCATTAGTCCCATATCCTTGGGCATTGAACCAGTATGATTTATTAATCATGTGTTTGGGCACTGAGCCCCAGTATGATTCCATAATCATGTATTTTGGGCATTGGACCTCGATATGATTCATTGATCGTTTGTCTTGGGCTATTGGCCCATATGACCCTGTAGTCATTTATATGGATGGTATGCATGCATCAATAGGGTTATTAGTGCTAGGCATGCTTATTATGATTTGGCATCATGTTATTAAGTGCTTATGAGCATGTTTAATTTTTCTTGTTGAGCCTTAGCTCACGGGTGTTATATGGTGCAGGTAAAGGGAAAATAAAGCTGGACCATCCCTGAGTTGGAGAGCTTAGGTGACGATGTGTACATATGCGACTGCTCGACCACCACGGCCGAGGGATTTAAAGAGAAACTAGGGTCAAACCCTATTTTGCGGTTAGGTCGGTAGGTTGTAACCTTCTCATTGTAATTAACCTTTTAAATGTATTTTGGGATCTCATGTATGAGGTAAACATTTTAATGAAACGATGGTACCTTTGACCAAAAAATTTAACCCCAAACCGTTAATCACGTTTAGTTACACAGTTATGGCCAAATGACTCGTTTAACAAGTTTAGCACTATTTAAAATACACAGTGTAACGGTCCCTGAGTAGTAGGATGTTACAACATGGGTGTTTTGAGGAGCGGTTATAGATGTTTGATTTTGTCGCCTAGGTCGACTAAAAAGTATCCTTTTGATTTGTAAATATGTTTCTAAATAGTATTTTGGGATCCCAATGTAACACGTTAGTAATTTAAATGAATGACCAACCCTTTTGTACTTAATTTTCATTAACCAAGTCTTCATTTTTAAATTAATCACACTTTTTGGTCTAATACCTCAATTAGCGAGCTAATGACACATTTATAAATCACATGGTAATGACTCTAAGGAAGTAGGATGTTACAATAAAATAACCTAAGTCTTAATCATAAATCATAATCTAAATCATAGATCATAGTCATAAATCATAGGTCCTAATAATAGATCATAGGTCATAAGTCATAATAATAGGTCATAGGTCATAATAACAAGACAGATATAATAAAAATATGAGTGCTTATTTAGGGGTGGAAATTAAGCCCCGGACATAAGTTCGTCATACACCGGACATCAACTTAGGTCCATCATAAAATTTTGGTATCTGAGCCTACCGGATATGAGTCTGTCATACATCATTGGACACCTTTGGTCCAGCCACACTTACCCCTTTATTGTACCTAAAATGCTATGTCATACAAAACACAATCTAGGTCATAAACTAATCTACCTAATTTTTCTTACCAATTCCAGGATATTGGAGACAAATGCGGGATCAGAAACTCCTAAAACCAAACATAAAGAAACCATAAGTTCTATAGAGAAAAGAATATGAAAAGAAGATATAAACCCCCGTAAAAAAACTTACCAAAAACCTTAAGTTTCAAAGAAATCGGAACCTAACCAAAAGTCATTATAACGAGTTAGGTTTTGAAATAAAAGAAAAGAATAAGAAGAATAGAAATGGACTAAACCTGAAGATTAAGAGTACCTTAGATAGCTTAGAGCTTTGATCTATACCTCAAACATCGAAATCACACAAAAGCTTACTTCCCAAGTGTTTAGAAAAGCTTAGATTTAAAAGTTTTAACCTTAAAACCCTAGTGTTTCTTTCTAGAACAAAAATAGCAGCTTGAAGGCTCTAAAAAATGTTTGAAAGATGATGAAAATGGTTGAGTGAAAGGTCCTATTTATATAGTTCAAGGAGTGAAACTAACTCCCATTTCAATGAATAAATAAATGATTAAAAATAACATTTTCCGCTCAACAAATGCCCACAACTCGGTCAAAAATGTTCAGGAACAAGTCCAAGTTGTTGAGGGTTGTTTCTAGTTTCAGATTCCACGGATTTTCAAAAATGACAACATGAACTGATATATCGCTTGCACCATATTCCCAAGAGTCTGTGGTTTCGTTCTTGTGAAGTCGGCGTGTTTTTCCGTAAAAACACAGGCGATATATCGATCCCTATATTTATGATATATCAGCTTACGCTGATATACTAAACCATGTTTTTGCACATGTTAAGCACACTTAAAAGTTTGTTTAAACTACTTTGACTAAGTAGTACAAGATCCTAACATCCAAGGGAAGGTTTTAGACTTCCTAGACTTATCCATGATTATTTTTATTCATCTAAAACCTTAAATCTTTAATAAACATACATGTGACAAATGTCGCATTCTTAATTATTCTATCTAAACCTTAGGTTATAATAAATAATATTTATAGGACCATCTACGTTAATCAAAACTTATGATAAAATTAATATTTCTAAACTATAGGCTAAACTTATAAAATCCATAACTAGCTTTACGAGTTTCTAACTAATTCCCAGCTTTGAACCAACATCCACGAAAACTAAAATACTATAACGTAAGCTAATACTATCTAACTAAGTAAAAAAATCTGAGGTGCTACATCCATATTATTTTTAGACCTAATTGCACTATAGAAATTAGCCTCTAAGTCAACATTTATTTTTGTCAAATTAATGTCATCAAAAGCAGCTATTGTTTCATCATCAAAGCCAAAACCAAAAGGATCATTTCCTATCAAGTTTTGGTCATCAAAAGTAGTCTCTGTTTCAGCATCCAAACCAGACCCAAAATGATCCTTTCTTGTGAAATTTTGGTCATCCAAAGCATCATTTTTTCCAATATCCAAACTAGACGCAACCGTTTAATTTCTTGTCAAATTTTGGTCCCCCGATTAGGTGTTTTTGTTCCATTTAAGTCACCAAAAACAGGTCCAATATAAATAGGTTGGTCATCAAAACCAAGCTCAAACTCCTTCAATTGTGTCACATTTCCTTCACCCAAATTATGCCAAACTTCATCCATTTCTACCCCATTTTCAACACCCAACCAAACCCCATTCAAAGCAGGCTCATTTTTACCTAATTCATGCCCAAGTTCATAATCTTGGACCCTATTTTCAATGGACTCCAATTAGTAAAAAAAGCACTCAAGCACATGACATCTCTTAACAAAAGCCCCAACTCTCTCAAGTAAAGTTATGTCGCTAGTTACACAGTCAAGTGTGACATTATCTGCCCACTTAAAATAATAGCTAATGTTAGCAGGATTTGAGTGACCTAGATGTCTAGCTATCTCATGTAGCTCAAAAATACTTATCTTATCCAATTCACAAAAATGCACATATCGAGTGACCCCACCAAAGTACGTAGAATTTACATAAATGCTTTAATTGTCTATGTTACACTTTTAGTGTGAATGAGGTGGATGTTGAGTCTGCACAATACAAAAACAATATTGAATAGTTAATTTGTGAATAAATAAGAAAAAATTGGTGCTCCGAAAGTATACTCTCAAATATTGACATTGACAAAATGATCAAAATCACTGCCTTTTCTATGTATAAAGCTTCATAGGGGTAAATTTTGGTCATAATCAATCCAATCCGCATTAAATTTAGATTTCATATTATGGATCCAATCCAATTCGCAAAAGTACGAATTGGATTGATTACTTTAGATTAGTTACTTTTTTGGGGAAAAAAAGTTAAAAACTATTTACTAATTTTGATACTTTCTAACTAATATTTATATTTTTTTCTTTTTAAAAAACAAAATTAATAATCGACATCACATTATGTAGCAAATAATTTAAAGTTTACATGTAAAAAACTCAAAATATAAAATTAAATATAATATCCACATTTGAATTTGATACAAGAACTAAACATAAAGGTTCACAAATTAAAAATTATATATTTTTTAAATAATTATTATTATATCACTATTAATGCTTGTATCAAACATATCAAAATTTAAAGCTATTATTCTACAAATATATTTTTAAATTTTATTTATATAAATAAAGTGGGATTGAGTTGGTTACTTTCAACATTATAAGTGCATTCAATTGGCACAAGTGCTAATTTTAAAATTTTCAATCCAATCCAATTCACACAAGTGCCATTATTTGCATTTTGTGAATTGAATTAGATCGTATCGGTTAAATCTTGAACACCTTTAAAGTTTCATAATCATCTTCAAACATCTTTCATTTTTTTAACCACCGAAAACCATCTACATTCCTCCCTCTCCATCATCTGTTCATCCAAAAACATACCCCTCAATCCAGACCAAAAAACTCACCGACCAAAAAATTTAAAACAAAAATGGCCATACTTACTGTAAAATGGAATTTTTATTTTCTGCTTCTTCGGGTGACCCTTGTTTTTTGAAGTAGCTTTTCTCTTCTTCACCATTTTCTTATTTGTTAGGGTTTATGCCCTACAAGCATGTGTAAATAATTTTTTTTCTTATAATTGAATACCTAGATTATTGTATAAATAATTAATATAAATATCAAAAAATTTGTAGCGTCTCAAAACTCCTAATAAGGTTTAGTACTTTGGTTAGCATGCTAGGGAGACACATGGGATAATTATGTGTGGATTATATGAGCTATATCATTATATGATTGCTTATGCATGCCTATGTGTATTAAAAGTGTTTAAAGACGCGTTTTTATTAAAGAGGGGTATTTTCATAATTTTGACCAGTTGATGGTATATTTGTGATTTATTGTGCTAAGTGTTTAAGACCACATTATTATGTGGATATATTTGCATCATTCTGCATGAGTGGGTCATTTTATTCATCATTCAAGCACAGTTCAGAGCCTCCAAGCTGCTAAGTTCATTATAGAGAGAAACACTAGAGTTTTGGGGTTAAAGCTTTCAAATCTAAAGCTTTTATAAACACTTGGGAAGTAAGATTTTGTGTGATTTCGGTGTTTGAGGCATAGATCAAAGTTCTAAGCTATCTAAGGTATCATTCATCTTCAGGTTTAGTCCATTTCCATTTTTCTTATCCTTTCTTTTTCTTCAAATACTAATTCGTTATAATGGATTTTGGTTAGGCGTTTGAGTTTCTTGAAACTTAAGGTCTTCGGTAAGTTACTATTTTGATGGTTTAGATTTTCTATTCATCTTCTTTCTCTAGAGGACTTATGGTTTCTTATGTTTAGTTTTAGGAGTTTTCAATCCCGCTCTTGTCTCCAATATCCCAGTTTTTGGTAAGAAAGGTAGTTTAGTATTATGACCTAGTTATGTAGTTTATGATCTAGTTTATGTTTGTATGACCTAACATTTCAGGTACAATAAAGGGGTAAGTGTGTCTGGACCTAAGGTGTCTAATGATGTATGACAGACTTATGTCCGGTAGGATCGGTTGCCACAATTTTATCACAGACCTAAGTTGATGTCCGGTGTATGACGGACTATTTTCCGGGGCTTAATTGCCACTCCCTGTATAAGCACTTATCTTTCTATTATATCTGACTTGTTATTATGACCTATAGTTATGATTATGATGTATGACCTATAGTTACGATTATGACTTATGACCTATGATTTATGACTATGATTATGACTTAGGCTATGATATGACCTAGATTTTGACTTATGATTATGTTGTATGAATAAGTTTTTGTTATGACTCTTGTGTAATTTAGGATATGTTGATTAAATTATTATATGACTAACTCCTGTTTCTATTTTCCTTACTGGGCTTAGAAGCTCACTCCTTATAATGTTGTTGTGCAAAAAATTGATGATAGAAAGGTTGGTGGCGAGTGGGACCTAGAAAGCTTCGTGATGTACTCGTGGGGACCATATAGTCGAGGAAGATCAAGCGAGCCTATTTTTATTAAAACATGTTATTTTAAAGTTTTATTTAAATGTTGCTCATTTTTATGTTAAAGACAATTATTTTATTTTTGTAAAACCATGGATCCATGTAATTATTTTCAAGTTTTTATTCAATAAAAGAGCAATATTCATGAATTATGATCCAACGTTGTGTTCTCGATAATCTATGAGAAATTAGAGCGTTACATTAAAACATTATTATAAATTCATTATTACAAATTTAAAAACAATATTTAATATTACATATAATATATAATATATGTAATAATATACATAATATATGTATGTGTAAATGAAAAAAAAAACTCTTAATCAGTTTATTCGGGTTATTTGGGCTAGTTGGTATAGTTCCTAAACTGTCCAATATAATAATTGTGCAGTTTGAATTTTTGTCGAGTTATTTAGGTTGAATTTTTGTCAGTTTTTTTGGTTTGGTTTAGGCGGTTTATTCGGGTTGGGTGGTTTGCAAAAACTTTTGCACAACCCTAGCCAGAACCCTCTGCCTACTTCTCAAGATTGGAAACAGGTGCTTGTTGATAGGAAGACAAGATTTGATTATTGAGACAGCAGGTTTCGCCAGGGAATGCTGCACCAATTGTGCCACCTGCAGTAGTACCAGTTTTGGCGCAGTCGGAGGTCGAGAATACGTGGGAACCGTCATACGAGAGGTTCAGAAAGCAACACCTTCCTACCATTGATGGAGGGCCAGATCTATTGAGAGCTGAATAATGGATGAATATGGTTACCACCATCCTCAACTTTATGAGGGTGGCAGGTAATGACATGGTCAAAATTACGAAAATGCCATTCTAATAAGAAGTAGGGTCACATGCATGCTTAATACACCTAAACATGCAAACATATTCATATTATAATATAACTCACATAATCATGCATATCATCACATAATTAATTCAATTATTGCCCTCATTGCCCCTAATCAAGGCACTAAGCCTTATTAGGGAAATTGAGATGTTACAAAAGAGCTCCTTGAGGAAATCATATGTGCTATCCATATTTTAAAGCCCACGGACCTTGCTCAGGTCATGGATAGGGCCCAACATGTAGAAGAAGGCAATGAGTATCCCAATTGCAGTCACTTCATGTTATGGTGTTTTGTTGGGCACATGTGGTAAGGTGAGGACCGATGGCATTTGTAGCTCAGTGGCGCTTGATTTTGGAACTCTTCGAGTAGTGACAGATTTCCTTCCTTTGGAGTTAGGAGGGGTAGATGTAATATTGGGGATTAAGTGGTTGGAGACTTTGGGGAATATGCAAGTTAACTGGCGTACCATGGTGATGAAGTTTGAAGTAGGAAGCTCATGGTGTAATGCTTTGACTAATTCTAGACCTCAGACCATTAAAAAATATTAAACATAACTACTATTTTTGGAATACATACATACATAAAATAGTATAACTTTATTAAAATCCAAAATATGGTACGAAATACAAAATAAGGTATGGGTACCCATTGTTTAGTACATAAAACATAAAAACATAAACTTTAATCAATCATTTAAATACTAAGTGTGGAAATACATAAAACATAAATTAAAAGACTTTAAACAACGCCTTCCTCGATCTTCCCGCAGTCCATTCAATCAATACATTCCTAATACACATGCCAAGCTGCCATGAATCTATCCCACCTTCCAAGTTCATTTTCCTGCACCATCTAAAATAAAAGGAATGAGCCTAATGCCCAACAAGGAAAATCTACTAAAAACATATATCATAAATCATAAGACTATATCATAAAACATATACTATAACACATATGACATAAAAACGTATATCATATAGGAGTACAATATTAATGGACATTAACTCATTACCGTAGCATGTGATAAAACCATCTAGGTCCTCAGTCTACTAATCGAGGTAGGTTAGATCACAAAATAGTATATGATAACCCATCTAGGTCTTCAGTCTACTAATCAAGGTAGGGTAAATCATAACTCTAAACCACGATAATGATAAAAATCTTGGGGTTTGCTATCTAAGCAACTATAAGCCCCAAATGACTACAAAACATATTTATGCATACATACATAGCACTTATCATAACACATCATAAAAACACATACTCTAACCTATTTTCCTTACCAAAAACTGGGATATTGGAGACAAGAACGAGATTGGAATACTCCTAAAACCAACAGTAAAAACCATGAATTTCTAAAGAAAAGGAGATGAAAAAGAGAACTAAACCATCAAAGTAGAAACTTACTGAAAACCTTAAGTTTCAAGAAACTTAAACACCTAACCAAAAATCCATAACAATGAGTTAGGATCTGAAAGAAAAATGGAAGAAAATAAAAGAAATATGATGGATTAAACCTGAGGATAAGAATACCTTGAATGATCTAGAACTTCGATCTACACCTCGATACCGAAAAGTCACTCTATCTTACTTCCCAAGTGTTTAGAAAAACTTAGATTAGAAGAGCTTTTAACCCAAAACCCAAGTATTTTCTCTCTATAATAAACTTAGCAGCTTGGAGGCTCTAAAGAATGTTTGAATAATGAGTGAAATGGTTGAGTACTAGGTCCTATTTATATAGTTCAAGGAGTGAAACTAACCCATTTTAAAATGAATAAATAAATGAATAATAATTGAAAACATACTATCTAGCTAAGTAAAATTCTGAGATGCTACACATGGATAACTCTATAAGGGGACCCTAGTCTTTGCAAGTCTCAGATTTCTTTGAAGGCAATGATACATTCGATGCAGCAAGAAGTAGAGGGATTTTGGGTAGATTTCGGGGCCTTTACCGTAGAAGAATAGCCAAAACTTAGCTCTATACCATCACCAATAAAGACAGTTTGGGATAAGTATGACGCTGTCTTTAATATGCCGCAAGGGCCGCCACCTACACGAACATGAAAGCATGCAATCTGTTTGAAAGAAGGAAAGGGACTGATTAGTGTACGACCATATCGGTACACTCAAGCTCAAAAAGATTAGATTGAAAGATTGCTAGCTGAAATGTTACAAGTTAGGATTATGCAACCCAATAGCCACCCTTTTTCGAGCCCGGTACTATTGGTGAAAAAGAAGGATGGCAGTTGGAAATTTTGTGTAGATTATCAAGCCCTTAATCGAGCTACAGTGGCAGATAAGTTTCCCATATCAATCATAGAAAAGCTATTAGATGAGCTACATGGCGCCAAGGTATTCTCTAAGTTGGATTTGAAATCCGGATACCATCAAATTCAGGTTTGTGCCAAGGATGTGGAGAAGATGCCTTTTTGAACTCATGAGGGCCACTATGAGTTTCTAGTCATGCATTTCGGCCTTACAAACACCCTGCCACCTTCCAAGCATTAATGAATGAGGTATTATGTGACTTTTTGTGAAAGTTTGTCCTTGTGGTCTTTGACGATATCTTAGTGTACATCTCTACTATGGAGGACCATGGGAATCACTTGGTGATATTTCTAAACCGATTACAGCAGCATCAGTTATACACCAATAGCAAGTGTAATGTCCTCCTAATCCAAGACTGTTACATTGTGTATTTTAAATAGTGTCAAACTTGATAATCAAGTCCCTTGGTTATAAGTGTATAACTAAGGTTAATTACAAGGATTGGGGTTAAACATTTTGGTCAAAAGGAAACGTTGAATTTTCATTACAAATATTTACGTTCATACAAGAGATCCCAAAATAACATAAACATATGTTTAAAAGGTCTATTATAGTTCAAAAGTTACAACCAGCTGACCTAAGCGGCAAAATAAAGGATACAACCCAAGTTCCCCCAAGATAACCTTGGTCGTGATGGTCGAGTAGTCGCATATGTACACGCCACCACTGAAGCTCTCCAACTCATGGCTAGTCCAGCTTCCCATTTCCCTTACCTGCACCACATAGCACCCGTGAGCCGAGGCTCAGCAAGAAAACTTAAGCATATGCATGAACAATAATCACAGATTCCAGATGCATATCTAGCATGCCCAACAGTAATGACCTACTCATGCATGCATACAATTACAAATAAATGACTACCAAGTCATATCGGGGTCCACTGCCATAAATAAATGATTAATAAGTCATACTGGGGCCCAACGCCCTAGGATATGGGACTAATGAGTCACCCCGGGGCCCGTGCCCTATCTTCTGTATAACTAGCCTTAGAGCTGGGGCTGCGTACCTGGTGCTTTAATTTTCCATGACCATCGGGTCGGACAAGCGTAAGATGCGCTCCTGATTAGGCCTAACCATTTTGACCAGTGCTCAACGCGCTATTACCACCATTGACTTATGCGTCATTGCTTTTCGATCAGATAATGCAAACAAGCATATATCGTTTAATCAACTATCCAGATACAAAGCATTCAAGCATGCTTAATCAATTAATCGCAGACATAATCATAATCATGTTCAGTCTCAGGGGCCCGAGCCCTATTCATAATCATATTCAGCAACCAGATAAACAGATAACTAGTTAGTAATAAGCATACTTCAGATAATACAAGTTTGCATGCATATTAATCATACATCTCAACCAATTAAATACAAACACATCATGTTTTTTAGCGGGGCCAAGCCCTAACTATGCAAATAATCACACTTAACACATACTGGGTGCAACTTTCTTACCTCAGGTCCGCGTGCGATGTATAATAAGAACGACCCTTGATCACGATCCTGGTTCTGATCCCCTAGGGGTAACCTAGTCACAATCATAATAAATTATATTCATCAATATTGAGTAAATAAGGGCTTCCAGATCGAATCCTAGCCTCCGGGACCTCGAATTCTACTAAACCGGATAGTAGAATCCTCCTCAAGACCTTAGGTTTGAGTTCCCGTCACTGCCTATGTGCGCCGCAGTGCCCCCCTTATAGGTCGCGGTGCGCCTTCATTCCGAGGACTCCCTCTGCCTCTGCCCCAGGGACACGTGTTGTAATGACCCACTAATCTAGACTCTTGGACCATTATCGAACTATACATACAAATTTCTTACTAAAACATACATTTGCGAAAATACCATAATTTATTATAAACTTGTAGAAACAAAGGTTACTTTCATAAAAATAAGCAGGATATGGGTACCCATTGTCTTTAAAACAAAAATAACTTAAAGTAAAAAGAGTTACATAGAAAATGCAAAAAATACATTTAAAACCATAAAAAACATAAACAAGACTACATCCTCGAATCGAATAACGCTCGGCCCCTTGACTCCATTCACCATCGATACACATCCTCTAAGCGTCACGAATCTTATCGCCTCTAAAGCTTATTTTCCTGCACATAAAACATAAAGGAATGAGCCTAATGCCCAGCAAGGAAAATCTAACACATAGTCATAAACATAAACTTCATAATAAACGTAAAGACATATCATAACACTTAATACATACACTTATTATAATGGCCATTATTACTTGGGGTCCCATAGACTAAACAAGCTTATGCCCATGAGATTAGTGGGGTCCCACTAGCTAAGTGGGCATATGCCCATAACCTTTTTGGGGTCTTGTTAGTCAAATAGGGCATAAGCCCAAGCCTACAAACATACACATCCATAACATATTCATAGCATGTTTCAAAACATAACACATAAAATAACATAAACATATAGATTCTAGCCTATTTTCCTTACCAAAGTTACCGGGATGTGTGGACTGAGTTGGGACTTTTTGGAACACTCCTAAAACCATAAGAAAGAGTGAGTCTAAAGAAGAAAGGAGATGAAATGAAAGGGATGGAAAGACTAAACCATTTGAGAAACATGCTTACCGAAACTTATGTGCTCAAGAACTTAGATTCCCTAACCAAAATGAAGATTAAGGTTAGAGATTGAGTAGAAGACTATGAGAAAGAAAATAACATAATACAGAAATGAACTAGAGTTTTGGTTACCTCAAAGACTTGAATTACTATAGAACCTCACTTCCCAAAGTGTTTGATAAGCTTATGATGTTTAAGCTTATGATTTTCCCAAACCAGGTGTTTACACTCTCACACTCACTTAACACTAGCAGCTTCTGAACTTAGAGCAAAAGGTGAATAATGGCTGGGTACTAGGTCCTATTTATAGAGTTTGGGAATGAAAGTATCTTGATTTTACTTGAATAAAAATAATGGCTTTTTAGGTGAAAATCATTTGAATAATCGTTCAGCAGAGGCTGAAGACTCGTTCAAAAGATGCTGGACTTATGGAGGAGTTTGAATGGCTGAAAGGAAAAGAATTCAAAAGTGTTTGAATTTATGCTGGAGGAGGCGATATATCGCCCCCTGTAGGCGATATATCGCCTGGGCCAGTATGCCCGAGGCGACCGTGCATCGTCTCGTGTTTTCCGTATCTACGTGCTGCGATATATCGCCCCCTATAGCTGCGATATATCGGCACACGCTGAATATTTAAACACGAAATTACACATTTTTAGCTAAGTTTGAATGGAGTAAACAGCCTTGACTAAGCCTTCAACGTATTCAAAGCTGCTGACTGACCCTATAACATTCAAACTTTACCCTTATTTAATTTAATCCTAAAAAATACTTAATCCTTAATTACCCATTCATAACATGTGCTTAAAAATCCTATTGGTTGATATCTAAACCTTATAGTATAATAAATATAATCCTTAATTATCAGTCATATAATCAAACCTTAGGTTATACTTAATATTCTTAAACTGTAGGTTAAACTTAGAAAATCTATAAGTACTACTATGAGTGTCCAAATAATTCCCGGTTTGAACCAAAAATCCACAGTAACAAAGATAATACTATACATACTATAATACTACTAAACAATTAGCTAAGTAAAGTTCTTGGACTCTACAATTCTCCCCTACTAAAAAGAATTTCGTCCTCGAAATTTACTTACCAAATAACTCTGGACACCGGCCTTGCATGTCCTCCTCCAACTCCCACGTTGCCTCGCGTTCAGAACTATTACTCCATAAGACTTTGACTATAGGAAAGCTCTTGGACCGCAACTGCTTCATCCATCTATCTAGGATGCTAATCGGTCGTTCCTCATAACTTAAGTCTTTCTGGAGCGCTATGGTATCGTACTTGAGGACGTGAGATGGGTCTGACACATACTTGCGTAACATCGAGATGTGAAAGACGTTGTGACTATCGGCTAGTGCTGGCGGTAGGGCTAGTCTATAAGCTACTGGTCCCACTTTGTCCAATATCTCAAAAGGACCTATGAATCGGGGACTGAGCTTGCCTTTCTTCCCGAACCGCTTGACACCCTTCATAGGAGATATCTTTAGGAAGACTTGATCTCCAACTTGGAACTCCACATCGCGTCGCTTGGTATCCGCATAGCTTTTCTGACGGCTTTGAGCAGCAAGCATACGCTGTCTAATAAGCGCTACTGCTTCTTGTGCTTGTCTAACAGCTTCGAACCCTAGAAGCTGCCTTTCTCCTACCTCGTCCCAGTGCAACGGTGATCGGCACCTTCTTCCATATAGCAACTCATAAGGTGCCATTCCGATCGTTGACTGGTAGCTGTTGTTGTACGAGAACTCGATCAGTGGTAAGTACTTGTTCCACGATCCTCCGAAATCAAGTACACATGTGCGTAGCATATCCTCTAAAATCTGAATCGTACGCTCGGACTGCCCATCTGTCTGAGGATGGAAAGCTGTACTAAGACTTAACTTAGTACCCATGGCCTGCTGTAAGCTTCTCCAAAATCTTGACGTAAACACCGATCCTCTATCTGACACTATCATCTTGGGGATTCCATGCAATCGTACAATCTCTTGGACGTAGATGTCTGCATATTGGTCTGCCGTGTATGAAGTCTTGACCGGCAGGAAATGAGCCGACTTGGTTAGTCTATCTATTACTATCCAAGCGGAATCATGCTGCTTATTCGTCTTTGGCAGACCCGTCACGAAGTCCATGGCTATATCGTCCCACTTCCATTCCGGTATGCTAAGCGGTTGCAATAATCCTGCAGGCCGCTGATGCTCCGCTTTCACTTGCTGGCATATGAGACACTTAGATACATACTCCGCTATCTCCTTCTTCATCCCTGACCACCAATAGATTGCCTTGATGTCATGAGTCATCTTGGTAGACCCTGGATGAACTGAGTACGGGGTATTGTGCGCTTCTTCTAGGATCGTCTTCTTAATACTTTGATCGTCTGGCACGCATACCCGATCATTATATCTCAATAAACCTTGACTGGATATTGAGAAATCTGTAGTCTTGCCTTCTCTGACTGCATCCATGTGTTCTGCTAGCGATTCATCACGTCTCTGACAATTCCGTATGTCCTCTAGCAGATTCGATTGGATAGACAAGTTAGCCAGCTTGCCTACAACCACTTCTATTCTGGCACTGATAAGCTCCTGCTGTAGCGACTTTTCTATTCCGGATAAGGCTGCCAAATTCCCATAGCTTTTCCTACTAAGCGCATCGACAACTACGTTCGCCTTCCCTGGGTGGTATAGGATTTCACAGTCGTAATCCTTGACTAACTCCAGCCACCGGCGCTGCCTCATGTTAAGCTCCTTCTGTGTAAAGAAGTATTTTAAACTCTTGTGGTCTGTATAAATCTCGCACCGTTCTCAGTAAAGATAATGGCGCCAGATTTTTAACGCAAAGACCACCGCTGCCAACTCCATATCGTGAGTTGGATAGCGTTGCTCATACTCCTTTAACTGACGTGAGGCATAGGCTATCACCTTGTCGTTTTGCATCAGCACGCATCCCAATCCTAGCTTTGATGCATCACAGTAGACAACGAACTTGTCGTTGGGTGTTGGGACACTAAGTACTGGTGTTGAGCAAAGCTTATCCTTAAGTAACTGGAAGCTTTCCTCATACTTATCATTCCAGTTAAACTTTTTTTGCTTCCGGGTCAGGTTGGTAAGTGGAGTGGCTATCTTAGAAAAGCCCTCTACAAACTTTCTATAATAACCTGCTAGCCCTAAGAAGCTTCTTACTTCTGACGCGTTCTTTGGCCTAGGCCAATCCTCCACGACCTCTACCTTCGATGGATCTACTGCAACTCCGTCTTTCGATATGATGTGCTCGAGGAACGCCACTTGTGAAAGCCAAAACTCGCATTTCTTGAATTTGGCGTAGAGTTGATGCTTCTTCAATCGCGTCAAAATCAACCTCAAGTGTTCCTCGTGCTCTACTTCATCCTTGGAGAAAATTAAAATGTCGTCGATGAACACAACGACAAATTTATCCAAGTAGTCCTTGAAGACCCTATTCATTAAATCCATAAACGCGGTTGGTGCGTTAGTAAGACCAAAAGACAAAACCAAGAACTCGTAATGTCCATAACGAGTCCTGAAGGCTGTCTTAGGAATATCTTCTCCCTTTACCTTGAGCTGATGATACCCGGACCATGAATCGATCTTAGAAAATACAGTCGCGCCTCGGAGTTGATCAAACAAATCATCAATCCGAGGTAGCGGGTATTTGTTCTTAATTGTTACTTTATTCAGCTCACGGTAGTCTATGCACATACGCATACTTCCGTCCTTCTTCTTCACGAATAGTACCGGAGCTCCCCATGGTGAATGGCTTGGCCTAATGAAACCCAAGTCTAGGAGTTCTTGTAGCTGCGTCTTTAACTCCTTGAGTTCCATAGGTGCCATCCGATATGGTGCCTTAGAGATAGGCTCGGTGCCTGGTACTAATTCTATCGTGAAGTCTATTTCTCGAGTTGGCGGCAATCCTGGCAAGTCATTGGGGAAAATTTCTGGAAATTCTTGAATAACCCGAACATCTCCAACCTTAAGCGGCGTCTCATTCTCCACATTCGTGATGCTGGCTAAGAATGCTTGGCATCCTTTCTCCATCATTCTCTGAGCTTTGAGAGATGACACTAACGGGGTGCGTAGTTCTGAAGCTTGTCCCATGAAGCACAGTTTCTGGCCGTCAGGAGTCTCGAACATCACCTTCTTGCGTCTGCAGTCGATCGTTGCGCCATGCCGTGCTAGCCAATCCATGCCTAGTATGACGTCGAAGTCTTTGATCACCAGCTCTATCAAGTCTCCTTCTAGTTCCTTGTCCTCAATCTTGATTGGTACGCCTCGTACTATTCGTGATGATAGAACTACTTTGCCTGAAGGCAACTCGGTTACAAACCTAGTTCTAAATCTTTCACTAGGTTTGTCTAGTTTATCTATCATTTCTAACGAAATATACGAATGAGTGGCTCCCGAATCAAATAATACATGACATAAATTATTGAGGATGAAAACATGACCTGTGACCACCTTGTTGCTAGCATCCGCCTCTCCTTGGGTTAAAGCAAAAACCCGAGCAGGAACCATCTTTTCATCCTTCTTTGCTTCTGGCTTTTGCTGAGGACACTCTTTCTTACGATTCCCTTCTTGACCACAGTTGAAACACTCCTTGGTGTTGGCGCGGCATTCTTCGGGGTGCTTCTTCTGACATTTGGCACATGGCGGGTATTCCACGTAGCCCGACCTATTTCCCCCATTATTTGGTCGTGCCCTTTTATTATTGTCAGTTTGCTTGTTGTCAGGATGCCTTCTCTTCTGTCCGTTACCGTTGTTGTTGGAATGATTGTTGCCGCTATTGCTAGACTGATTGTTGTTCCGATTGGCCTGAGGTTGGCTCTGCTGTCTGGGTTCCGGCTTACTGGCTTCTTCTTTGCTTAGGTTGGCCTGTAACCTTTCTACTTCAATTGCCGTCTCAAGAACGTCGGCATATGAAGTGTTTCCCAAGTTTGCTAGCTTCACCCCCATATCGATCTTTGGTCAGAGTCCTCTCACGAATTTGTTCACCCTCAGATAATCGGTAGGAACTAACTCTGCTGCGAACTTGGCTAAGCGGTCGAACTGACGAGCATATTCTGCCACTGTTAAATTCCCTTGCTTCAGATTGGTGAACTCCTCAACTCTCGTAGCAAGTACCGCCGAATTGTAGTACTTCTTGTGGAAGAGCTCCACAAATCGGGTCCACGTCATGGTGGCAGCATCTTGGGATTGCTGGACCAAGTCCCACCATATCCTGGCATCTTTCTTGAGTAAAGATGAAACGTAGGATATACGGTCCGCATTACTGAGGTTCATGTGGGCCAGAATCGGCTCCACATTCCTTAACCACTCTTCTGCCTCAAAGGGGTCTGTAGTCCCTTCGAAGTTTGGAGCGTTCTGCTTGCGGAACCTTTCATACACTGGCTCCACGTGCTGTACCGGATATGGAGCGTAGTTCGTTATAGGCCATCCCCCATATGGACCAACTTGTTGGGGTGCTGGGGCCATTGGCTGCGGCTGCGGCTGAGGCTGAGGTTGAGTTTGAGCCTGCTGGCGTTGTTGCTGCAGAAGTTCCTCGACTTGCTGTCGCAGTCTGGCAATCTCTGCTGTGTTGTCAGCTGGCTGTGCCGGCGCGTTGCGGCGAGCAGTAGCATGCACTCCTCTTCGGCGAACTGTAGGGACCGCATTGGTCGCTGGAACATCGTTGGAGGCGTTTCCGTTGGTGCGTGTAGATCTTCGGAGAGACATCGTAGCAGAGTTCTAACAGTTGAAAGAAACATGTTAGAACTTGACCTAATAGGCTCTAAGGCAAAAACTTATTCTAAAGCAAGCATAACTCAGACCTATTTATTATGACTTTTTATGAAAAGTTATATAAGTCTTTATTTATATTCAGAGTGGGTTTCTATACTTAGAAAAACAAGTCATCTTTATTTTCTAAGTGTGTTTCTAATTATCCTATATGACTTAATTCTCAGGCTCGAAACTTATCTTTGTTCCAAAGTTAACCATATTGAGGGAGGGCTGGGATCAGTAAAATCGTTCCCACTACTATGGCCCCCTAACTCTCAATAAGGAAACTAGGTTCATTGATTTGTATCCACCCTCACCGAACTTAGTCATTATTCATTTTATTTAGTATTTATTATGATTGCGAAAATAAAATCAAACTCACACATGATATTCAAATAGCATGTTTATTCATTTGGAAAACAATTTCACTTATTACAATAAAAAATAAATAAAACAAACACTAAAAACTTCTAATCTAAAAATCGGGATCTTCTACATCCGATCCGTCATCTAACATATCATCATCTATTTGCTCATAATCATCATTATCATGTGCATCGAAACGTCCCCTAGGAAGGTTGGTGAGAATCCTATGTTTTTGCTCATTTGTGAATTGAAACTCAAATTTTGCGGTAAACCTAACTAAGAGGAAATAGTATCTCATTGCTAATGGTAATTCATCCTCCTCATGCATTTCTTCCCATATTTCTTCTAAGGCTGCTATTACAGGATGGAAATCTTTAAACAACCTAATTACTAATACATATTGTTCCGTTGATCTTAGCATTATTTGTTTAGCCTCTTGAAGGCCACCTATCTCTTGGTGAAACAAAAGCAACCTTCGAGTGATCCTTTCTAGGGCTCCTATGGTGTTTTTTGGCTCCCTTATTCTTTTTAAGGCCTTAATGGCTCGGATATCTTGGTAGGTTAAAGCTCCGTTCATTCTTAACTGAAACATAAACACTAAAGTTGTTAGCTATACACATAAGTAACATAACTAGTAACTTAAACACTTACTTGGCGGTCCGATTCGGAGCTTTGAGCGTGTGTATCGAGGAGAACTTCATGCAAAGGAACCGTTTCTCTGATACCAACTATAATGACCCACTAATCTAGACTCTTGGACCATTATCGAACTATACATACAAATTTCTTACTAAAACATACATTTGCGAAAATACCATAATTTATTATAAACTTGTAGAAACAAAGGTTACTTTCATAAAAATAAGCAGGATATGGGTACCCATTGTCTTTAAAACAAAAATAACTTAAAGTAAAAAGAGTTACATAGAAAATGCAAAAAATACATTTAAAACCATAAAAAACATAAACAAGACTACATCCTCGAATCGAATAACGCTCGGCCCCTTGACTCCATTCACCATCGATACACACCCTCTAAGCGTCACGAATCTTACCGCCTCTAAAGCTTATTTTCCTGCACATAAAACAGAAAGGAATGAGCCTAATGCCCAGCAAGGAAAATCTAACACATAGTCATAAACATAAACTTCATAATAAACGTAAAGACATATCATAACACTTAATACATACACTTATTATAATGGCCATTATTACTTGGGGTCCCATAGACTAAACAAGCTTATGCCCATGAGATTAGTGGGGTCCCACTAGCTAAGTGGGCATATGCCCATAACCTTTTTGGGGTCTTGTTAGTCAAATAGGGCATAAGCCCAAGCCTACAAACATACACATCCATAACATATTCATAGCATGTTTCAAAACATAACACATAAAATAACATAAACATATAGATTCTAGCCTATTTTCCTTACCAAAGTTACCGGGATGTGTGGACTGAGTTGGGACTTTTTGGAACACTCCTAAAACCATAAGAAAGAGTGAGTCTAAAGAAGAAAGGAGATGAAATGAAAGGGATGGAAAGACTAAACCATTTGAGAAACATGCTTACCGAAACTTATGTGCTCAAGAACTTAGATTCCCTAACCAAAATGAAGATTAAGGTTAGAGATTGAGTAGAAGACTATGAGAAAGAAAATAACATAATACAGAAATGAACTAGAGTTTTGGTTACCTCAAAGACTTGAATTACTATAGAACCTCACTTCCCAAAGTGTTTGATAAGCTTATGATGTTTAAGCTTATGATTTTCCCAAACCAGGTGTTTACACTCTCACACTCACTTAACACTAGCAGCTTCTGAACTTAGAGCAAAAGGTGAATAATGGCTGGGTACTAGGTCCTATTTATAGAGTTTGGGAATGAAAGTATCTTGATTTTACTTGAATAAAAATAATGGCTTTTTAGGTGAAAATCATTTGAATAATCGTTCAGCAGAGGCTGAAGACTCGTTCAAAAGATGCTGGACTTATGGAGGAGTTTGAATGGCTGAAAGGAAAAGAATTCAAAAGTGTTTGAATTTATGCTGGAGGAGGCGATATATCGCCCCCTGTAGGCGATATATCGCCCCCTGTAGGCGATATATCGCCTGGGCCAGTATGCCCGAGGCAACCGTGCATCGTCTCGTGTTTTCCGTATCTACGTGCTGCGATATATCGCCCCTATAGCTGCGATATATCGGCACACGCTGAATATTTAAACACGAAATTACACATTTTTAGCTAAGTTTGAATGGAGTAAACAGCCTTGACTAAGCCTTCAACGTATTCAAAGCTGCTGACTGACCCTATAACATTCAAACTTTACCCTTATTTAATTTAATCCTAAAAAATACTTAATCCTTAATTACCCATTCATAACATGTGCTTAAAAATCCTATTGGTTGATATCTAAACCTTATAGTATAATAAATATAATCCTTAATTATCAGTCATATAATCAAACCTTAGGTTATACTTAATATTCTTAAACTGTAGGTTAAACTTAGAAAATCTATAAGTACTACTATGAGTGTCCAAATAATTCCCGGTTTGAACCAAAAATCCACAGTAACAAAGATAATACTATACATACTATAATACTACTAAACAATTAGCTAAGTAAAGTTCTTGGACTCTACACGTGTCGCGACTCGACCTTGAGGGTCGCGATGTGCCTACGCCAAACGAAACCCCTAGGACCTGGGTTCACACTGCTTGCGACACCCTAAGAACAGGGTCGTGACGCGATCTCACGAACCCAGATTTCCCCTGTTTTTCCTCAGCCAATTCTTACCAAAAATCTATCCCAAACTAACCTCAAAATTACAACTCAGTTCTAGAACGTTATCAACATATTACCAGTACCAAAACTCAACCTAGAACTTGATTAAAAACCTCCAAAAGAACTCCAATTCAACATATTGAGCCACAAAGCTCAAGAACACCTAAAACCAAAAATAGAAAATGAATCAAAACAGGTATTAGAGTTTACCTCTGCTGTGATTTGTATCCTCCTAACTGCAACTAATCCAACCCCAAAGCCAAGCCTTGAATTCCCTTCGCTTTAGCTTCCAAAATTCCCTATTTTCCTAAAAAATCCAAACTAAAGATAGAGAGAGAGAGAGAGAGAGAGAGAGAGAGAGAGAGAGAGAGAGGAAGAGAAACGTATAGAAGAGAGAGAAATCTGATTCAATGTGTTCTGTTATGAGTTTCCTACTGCTGAAGGTTTTAGTGACTAAGTCACTACTTTTGGCACAAAATCCACTATGCCCCTTTTCTTAAGCCTTGCCCTCTTATGCCCTCAAGGGTACTTTTGTCTTTTGTCACATTTTCACATCAATCATAATTAACGTCTCACAAATCTTGTTACTTCCAATATCCTAAAATAATTACCAAATAATTTCCCATTACCCAACCAATCCCGGTAATGTACTAAATTACCAAATTACTCCTAGGCTCACGCCAAGCCCAGTATTTGACCCCGCTATAACTAAATCGCTAACTTGCTTCCTAGGATCGCCTTGTGCCAAATAACCCAAAAATTTCCACATAACAATGTGCTCTCACACATATATCACATATACCACACATATGCACATATATTCCAAATATACCCATAACGGGCCAAATTACGAAAATTTCCCTTCTAATAAGAAACAGGCCCACCTACATATTTAATACACCTAAACATGCATCTCTAGTTATATTGTAATACAACTCACGTAATCATATAATGAAAAACATATACCACAAATAATTTCCATATTTTTCCACCCTAACCCCCTAATCAATGCCTTAAGCCTTATTAGGTAATTTGGGACGTTATAGAAAGAAGTGCTTATTTGCCAAAGGACGGCTTGAATCACATATATCATCTCAGCAGCGAGTGTGTCATCCAACCCAAGTAAACTAGCAGTTATGGCCAGGTGGCCCATTCTTAAGACTCTACGAGATTTACGAGGATTTTTTGGTTTTACAGGGTACTATCGTAAGTTTGTGAAGGGGTATGGACAGATTGCAAAGCCATTAACTGACTAGGTGTGAAACGATTCTTTTGGATGGACTAATGAGGCTCAAGAGGCCTTTATTTGTTTGAAGAAGGCTATGTGTTCAGTACCTATCTTAGTTCTTCCATATTTCTCAATCCCATTTGTACTAGAAGCGGATGCGTCAGGCAGTGGTTTAGGAGTTGTTTTGATGCAAAATCAGTGTCCCATCGCTTTTTACAGCCAAGTATTTTCCTCTAGAAATTGCACCAAGTCCGTTTATGAGCAAGAGTTTATGGAAATTGTGCTAGCTATTCAGAAATGGCACCCTTACTTGTTGGATCGCAAGTTTTTGGTTCGCACGAATCAACGTAGTCTAAATTACTTGCTGGAACAGAGATTAGTGGCTTCAGAACATCAGAAATGGCTGACCAAATTGCTGGGGGTATGATTTTGATATTGTCTATAGACCGAGTCTTAAGAAAAAAGCAGCAGACACTCTCTCTCGGATTCACCAAGACGTGTCATTGGTTGCCATATCTATACCAACTTTGCTTTCTATTATGGATTTACAGGCTCACGTGGCGGCAGACCCAACTTTGGCAAAGACTGTGCAAGAAATCAATTTGGGCAGGCACACAGACAAATATTCCTTGGTTCATGGGTGTTTGAAGTTTCAGAGTCGTCTTGTTATTCCTTCCGCTTCTCCATTCATCCCGTTATTACTTCAAGAGTAACATAGTGGCAGTATTAGTGGGCATTCTGGAGTGTTTAAGACATTTAAACGGTTGGCTAGATATTTGTATTGGTCGGGTATGAGGAGAGACGTTCAAACGTTTATGGTGGAGTGCCCCACATGTCAGCAAAGCAAGTACTTGGCTTAGTCCTAGCAAGTTTATTGCAACCATTTACGATTCCGGTACAAGTTTGAGATGACATCTCAATGAATTTTATTGAGGGCTTGCCGATATTGAATGGATTTGACATGATATTGGTAGTGGTCGACCGCCTTAGCAAGTATAGTCACTTTGTACCTCTTCGCCACCCATTCTCTGTATTACGGTTGCGACGATGTTTGTGCGTGAAGTGGTGAAACTTCATGGAGTCCCTCACTCAATTGTTTCAGATGGGGACAAGGTGTTTTTGAGCTTGTTTTGGAAGGAGCTGTTTCATTTACAAGGCATTCAACTCAAGCATAATACAGCCTACCACACCCAATTTGATGGGAAAACCGAGGTCGTCAATAGGTGTCTTGAAACATACTTGAGATGCGTTGTGAGTACTCAACCCAAATAGTGGGTAAAGTGGCTGCCATGGGCTAAGTTTTGGTACAACACCTCCTACCACACTTCAGCTAAAATGACCCCGTTTCTAGCATTGTATCACAGGGAACCTCCGCCATTGGTTAGATTTGAGAATGGAAGCACAAAGGTGCCAACGATTGAAGTAACTCTAAGAGCTAAAGATGATGTTTTGAGCTATTGAAAATGAACCTCCATCGAGCTCAGAAAAAAATGAAGGTTCAAGTTGACAAAAAGCACCGTGAGGTCCACTTTTCAGTTGGTGACTTGGTCTATGTGAAGCTGAGACCTTATAGACAAAGGTCAGTGGCCAAATGTTGCAATGAGAAGCTAGCTCCTTGTTTCTTTGTACTATTTCAAGTTCTAGCTAATGTGGGGACAGTGGCATACCGCCTTCAGTTACCTCCATATTCCAACATTGATCTAATTTTTCACGTGCTGCTTTGGGACCACATCAGCAAGCATCGAAGTTACCTCTTGAGTTGACAGAGGACATGGAATGGCTCCTTACACCAGAGAAAGTGCTTTATGTTCTCCTAGGTACGCATAAGACTCCTCCACAAACTCTGATTAAATCGGAAAACATCCCCGAATTTGAGGCGACTTGGAAAGACTTTCCAGCACTCCAGCAGCAATTTCCTACTTTCAACTTGTGGATAAGGTGAGACTTTGGGCAGGGGGTATTGATAGGCCACCACTAACCTATGTGTACACACAAAAGAAAAGGAATGCCAAGGAGAGTACCAAGTCAGCAGAGGAGAGTGTAGAGACTGTAGAGAATTAAAGGGATGAGACAAGTTTGTTATGTGGGCAAGCGTAGTATACGATCAGGTACATGATTGCTTGTGTGCACCTATTAGCTAGTAAATAAGGACCATTAAAGTGAGGAAGAAGGTGTGGAATAGATGAGTAAGATTGTAGAGGGAGAGAATACATCCTCTCGAAATCCTGTTATTGCTTTTATTCAATGAAATTCCTTCATTATTATCCTATTTCTACTGTTTTGTGTTGCTGAATTAACAGGGATACCTTATCAGTTTGTTGCATAGAACAAGTGGAAAAAAACCCAACTCGTCACGTAAGCCTAGACTCATCAAGGGGAGAGAAACTGGCCACCAACTTTGTTGTCTACATTGTGCTCACCTTTCGTTTTTAGGTTAAATTAAGTTGTATAACTTTAATAAATTAAAAATTTTGTTAGACTTTAGGAATTCTGTTGTTGTTTACATTAGTTGCTTTTTAGTTTTTAATTGCTTAATTTAATTTTTAATATTTGTTTTGGTTGATTTTCTAATGTTAGAAATTTTATTAATAAATTTGTAATTGATTTTTTTTTAATTATTTATATTTTAATAATACCAATTATAGATTGCCACGTAAGTTATTGATGCAAGTTAATGGCCGATGACATACAACTGTACCAAAATAGTTACGGAAACAATTTTTACCGCAAAAAATAATTACTTTATAACTTATAGTTATTCTTATTACACTCCTTAGTGACTTTTGTAGCAAATATTATTAATAATAATAATACATAAAAAATTATACACATTAAAACTATATATAATTAATATTTTTAAATAAAGTTATATTATTTTAAATTATATAGTTAAAATTAATTATACATTAGTGAAGTATTTGTGTGTTACTAATTACTATATATGATTGTATATGTAAATAGGTATATCCTCCTACACTTCTTCTCACGAAAATGATATCCCAACTTTGAATTCTCATTCTCTATTGTCAAAAAAAAAAAACATACATGTATGGATTTATTGATTTATTTTTATTAATAATTAATTATGTGGTGATGTGAAGGACCCAACCATCATCCTCCCACCAAAAAAAAAAAATGCTATCCATCACGCTTGAAATTTTTCACGATCCACGAGTCATTTGTTGGTAGGTCCAGGTGTCATGCTTTGTATTGTCACGGTTATTTATTTTTATAAAAAATTGTAACCTTGAGTCTTTAATGGTGAAATCGAAAAGTGAACAAAATTTTATTTAATATTTAAAGGGACCACTTTATATTTATTGGGAGTTCATTAGAAAAAAAAACTTCACTAAAAAAATTGTTGTAATACAAACATTAAGCTAAAAGACATATGCAAATAAGATCATCTTCCCTCTTTTACAAAGAACAATAAAAAATGGTGTAGCTGTCAGCGACGGAAACGGTAATAGTTGGGCAAGCTTGCTTGCGAAGGCAAGGGCGATGGTTAGGGGAAGGCGAAGATTGGGTGAGTTACTGGCGAAGGTGACAGTGAAGATGGCGACAAGGTAAGGCTGGCAAGGACAAAAACGCCAGAGGAGGGTAGGAAACGACGGGGCAGCCTGGTTGACCGCTCTTCAGAAGTTGAGGTTGAGAACAACTTTGATTTTTTTTTTCTTTTTCTAATCTAGTGGTCTCTAAATTTTCATGGGTTTCTGTTTTTTGAAACAAAGAAGTTTATAAAGATGAAAGTTAAATATGATTGCCATAATAGTTACCCAAATATTTTATGAACAATACCTGAAATATAGATGAAGAACACATGAACTAAATACTGAGATTCAAGTATTATTATATCTATTTAGTTTTCAAGTTCATATTTGAGTTTAAAATTTTCAGATTTTATGTTTATTTTTGGATTGAAAGTGAAGAAGATAAATGAACATAGTTACATATTGAGTATTGTTATTCGGCACCGTACGATGCAATACGTAGCATCCAAATGTCAATAATATTTATGCTATAATATTAATATAAATTATTCTTTATTATTTAGTATTTTATTTTCACCCGGTAGCTCACGTGCACACAACTACCTACATACAATTAAATTGACTTTTGATATTCTCATTTCCTTAAGTCTATTCTATTACTTTCTTCTCTAATTTATCATTTTTGCTATTTTCTTCTGCTTTCTCCATCTAATCTCCATTAAAGCAAATAGGTACTTGTACTGTCATTTTGTCCTTTTTGATTTATCTTTTCCTATTTTTTTTCTTTCTAAATCTCATATTTTTATATTATACTATAATATTAATATAATTTATTCAGTGATAAGGGACCATGGTAATTATTATCTTTATATATATTATTAATTTGTATGTGCCTATATACACGCTAATTCTTAGTGTATATATATTTATCTTTGGACTACAATTATATTATGTACATTATTTATTTATTTATTTATAAATATTTTTGTATTAAATAGAAATTCGTTGGGATTTCCAGTTCTATATTCTATTAGGAACAAATAAAGATCAGGGTATGGACAATAATTGAAATAAAGAGGCGAGGATGGAGATAGTGAAAAGACTATATAGACGCTACTTAACTCAACATCTCTTTTTTCATCAATTCCTATATTTACCTCTTGTTTTTCCATTTCAAGAATAATGTACAATTTTCACACTTATATAATGTACCTACTCCTAATTATCAATTTTTTTCCTTCATTATAAAATGTCCATTTTTTTCCATTAACGTTCCAATGATTACCTTTATATTTTCAGTATAATAAATTCATTATTCTCACACTTTATATTTTTTGGTACAAACATCTTATCAGAAAAATAATGACAAAAAATATTTAAAATATATTGCATATTGTAAACATGGCAAAATAAATATTATCATGAATTCATACTACTGAATGCTAAATAGAAATATGATGTTTCCAAAGCTTCAAAATTAAAATACTTCTAACAAACATGTGCCAATTATTCTATGTCTTCGGTCTGATCATGAATCAATTTTGGGTCTTGGTAATATATTTCTTGACTTGAAGTTCCTTCGTATTGTATTCCTTGACTAAATGAAGAATCTGATTACAATAAAAATATTATAAATTGAGTTATCAATCCTACTAGAATTTAAATGTATATATATACTTATATATAAATAGTACATTTGACGATAAATAGTAATTACCCTAAGTATTGTATATAGTTGGATTCCAAAAATTTGGTCTAACATTACAAAATTCTGAAGACTAAAAGTAAGCTCCATCCAATTGTTAGAAACCCATCACCTCATTTAAAAGTGATGAATAAGGTGTTAACATTTGCATATGTTGTTCCTAAAATTAAATTTGTATTATAAATCAATTTCATTATAAACATAAATTGAAATATGAACTTCGAAAATAAATATTATTATAAATTTCACCTTTAAGGTTCTTTTTTCTTGCATATCATCTACCATACTTTCTTTGGTTGAAATTGAGGTGATATTTTTTTCTTTCATAGCTATATCATCCACAACTCCTTCTTCGATTGTAATAACCATTAAGAAAATACAAAAAAATATATATTTTAATTTAAAAATATAAATTAAAAAGTTCAAAAATACATCAAAGATAGTAATACCTTAATTCTATTTCTTTGGGTCTTGACTTTCTCATCTTGCTCTTTTTTCTTCATAGAAATAAGTTTCTCAATCCTAGAGGCTTTACGCTTTTTTGGTGGTCGTCCATGTCTTCGTACAGCCATAGGACTATTAATTGCATTATCTTCTTTCTTATCACATTTTTTTCCATTTTATTGCAATTCATTCATAACATTCCAAAATATTTCACAATGCTCATCAAATTCTACAGTCCAATTAGCGACTTCATAAAATTTCTTTTGCAACCTATCATACTGTTGAGTTTCAAAACTTCCTCTCCATTCATTATGAGTATTGCTATTCGACACCGTACGGTGCCAAGCACCGCAATACGTGGCATCCAAATGTCAATAATCTTTATGCTATAATATTAATATAAATTATTCTTTATCATTTAGTATCTTATTTATCATCCGGTAGCTCACGCGCACACAACTACCTACATACAATTAAATTGACTTTTGGTCTTCTCATTTCCTTAAGTCTATTCTATTACTTTCTTCTCTTATTTATCATTTTCGCTATTTTCTCTTGCTTTCTTCATCTATTCTCCATTAAAGCAAACAGGTACTTGTACTGTCATTTTGTCCTTTTTGATTTATCTTTTCCTATTTTTTTTCTTTCTAAATCTCATATTTTTATATTATACTATAATATTAATATAAATTATTCAGTGATAAAGGACCACGGTAATTATTATCTCTGTATATATTATTAATTCGTACGTGCCTATATACACGCTAATTCTTAGAGTGTATATATATTTATCTTTGGACTACAATTATATTATGTACATTATTTATTTATTTTTAAATATTTTTGTATTAAATAGAACTTCGTTGGGATTTCCAGTTCTATATTCTATTAGGAACAAATAAAGATCAGGGTATGGACAATAATTGAAATATAGAGGCGAGGATGGAGATAGTGAAAAGACTATATACACGCTACTTAACTCAACATCTCTTTTTTCATCAATTCCTATATTTACCTCTTGTTTTTCCATTTCAAGAATAATGTACTATTTTCACACTTATATAATGTACCTATTCCTAATTATCAATTTTTTTCCTTCATTATAAAATGTCCATTTTTTTCCATTAACATTCCAATTATTACTTTTATATTTTCAGTATAATAAATTCATTATTCTCACACTTTATATTTTTTGGGTACAAACATCTTATCAGAAAAAAATGACAAAAAAATATTTAAAATATATTGCATATTGTAAACATTGCAAAATAAATATTATTATGAATTCATACTATTGAATGCTAAATAGAAATATGATGTTTCCAAAGCTTCAAAATTAAAATACTTCTAACAAACATGTGTCAATTATTCTATGTCTTCGGTCTAATCATGAATCAATTTTTGGTCTTGGTAATATATTTCTTGACTTGAAGTTCATTCATATTGTATTCCTTGACTAAATGTAGAATCTGATTACAATGAAAATATTATAAATTGAGTTATCAATCTTGCTAGAATTTAAATATATATATAAATAGTGCATATGACAATAAATAGTAATTACCTTGAGTATTGTATATAGTTGGATTCCAAAAATTTGGTCTAACATTGCAAAATGCTGAAGACTGAAAGTAAGCTCCATCCAATTGTTTGAAACCTATCACCTCACTTAAAAGTGATGAATAAGGTGTTAACATTTGCATATGCAGTTCCTAAAATTAAAAGTGTATTATAAATCAATTTCATTATAAACATAAATTGAAATATGAACTTAGAAAATAAATATTATTATAAATTTCACCTTTAAGGTTCTTTTTTCTTGCATATCATCTACCACACTTTCTTTGGTTGAAATTGAGGTGATATTTTTTCCTTTCTTAGCTATATCATCCACAACTCCTTCTTCGGTTGTAATAACCTTTAAGAAAATACAAAAAAAAAAACAGTATATTTTAGTTTAAAAATATAAATTAAAAAGTTCAAAAATACATCAAAGATACTAATACCTTAATTCTATTTCTTTGGGTCTTGACTTTCTTATCTTGCTCTTTTTTCTTCATAGAAATAAATTTCTCAATCCAAGAGGCTTTACGCTTTTTTAGTGGTTGTCCATGTCTTCGTACGGCCATAGGACTATGAATTGCATTACCTTCTTTCTTATCACAATTTTTTCCATTTGATTGCAATTCATTCATCACATTCCAAAATGTTTCACAATGCTCATCAGATTCAACAACCCAATTAGCGACTTCATAAAATTTCTTTTGCAACCTATCGTACCGTTGAGTTTCAAAACTTCCACTCCATTCTTTATAGTCGACCTTGATTCTTGTATGGCATCGTTTTATATCTTTCCTCCACCGTGGTACAATATACTTTTCTGGCACACTTTTGACATGTTCTTGTATCAAAACCGATAATGCATGCCTACAAAGGATCCCTTTAAATTCAAATAGTCGACAAGCACATTTTACCTCACATGTCTCGTTATTGAACTGAACATTATAACTCATTTCTCTTTGTTTATTTCCAATAAATAAAGTCTCAGTTACATAATAGGCATCATCTTTCTCACCTTTACAAGAAACATTACAATATAGCTTCCCAGTAAGCTCCTGTTGTAATTCCTTAAACTTAGAATGAGTATAGATCATTTGAAATTACTTTTCTATCTCAAAATGTGTTACACACGGGATTTGAGTACTGAAAGATTGAAAATTTGCAAGGTTTTCTTTCTCGACCTCATTTCTTAAAGCAAGGTCATATTTTTCAACAAATTGCTTCAATGATGTCTTCGAATTTACATAATCATCCAAAAATGAATTCATACTTTCACTACGTTGAGTAGTTGACATACTTGCCCAAAAAGTGTCTTTCACAAATGCTGGAACCCAACGATGTCTCTCCTCATATAAATCATTCAACCACACATTCCCTAAAAGGTTAAACTCGTTGAGAAAATCTCCCCATCTTTCTTCAAATTCTTCCTTGGTTAAGGAATCATAAACCAAAAATTTCAAGACATTCTTTATTTGTTCATAAATTATGTATCCCCTTAACTTTTCAGGCATCTTTTTCAATATATGCCATAAACACCAACGATGTCGAGTTCAGGAAATACAACTTCTATAGCCTTTTTCATTGCTTTGTCTTGGTCTGTGATTATAGCAATCTGATGCACACTCATTCATGCATGTAAGCCATGTTTTGAACAACCAAATAAATGTATTAGTGTCCTCATTTGATAACAATCTACACCCCAACAAGATAGAGTGTCCATGATGATTTACTCCTACTAAAGGTACAAATGACAAATGATATTTATTTGTCATGTATGTTGTGTCAAACGTAACAACGTCACCAAACTCTTCATATAATGCTCTACTCCTAGAATCAGCCCAAAATACATTTTTTATTCAACCATCATCATCTAAATCCATCATGTAAAAGAAGCCAGAATTCTTAGCTTGCATACTTATGAAATAATCATGGATTGCTTTGGCATCTCCAATTCCTAAGCGCAAACGCCTAGGTTTATCAACAAAATTTCTACAATCTTTTTCTAAGAATGAAACTTTATCATGACCACCTGCTTCTACTACAAGTGTTTGAATTTTTTTTGCCACACTAACCCCAGCTCGATCATTTAGTTCTAACCTTATTTGTACCCCTATACTTATTTCTCTATTGCAAGTGTAGAATCGTGATTTGTGTGGACTTAGACAATGATTATGTTCAAGCACAATAAAATGAATCATGAATTTTCCATCTTCAAACAAGGTAGCATTAATTCTTGCTTTGCAATCTATTTTCGTCTGTGGATTAGGAATGAGAAAATTTTGTTTTGTGGGTTGTGATTTCCTAGCTCGAGAACATGAAAAGCAAGCAAATGTTATTTTCTCATTCGGTGACTTACGACTTGTTTTCTTCTTAACACCAAAACCTTATTGCCTTCCATATATTTTGTAGTGCAAAAACAAGGCATCCAATAAATCAAAATTCATTCCAATCTTAGGTGTTGATACAATCTCATTCAAATCTGTTGTGTTTTCTCTACTTACATCTTCATCACTTGCATCACTTGGAAAACAAATACCCTCTTCTTCCAATCACATCTCAAAATCTTTGTAAAAATTCAATATGTAAAAAACTAATTACTAATCAACCTATAATAAAAAATAAAAATATATATTAAGATAGTCACATGTGGTGGTGAAATGAGTTTTAATATTTTACATACTCATTATTAATTTAAAGACAAAAACACATAAGAAACTGACTTATGAAAGAAAAAAATTCTAAAACAAAATTATTTTTCACTAGATTAATTAAAAGTTCTACATTTACAAATATAGAACTTACACAATATAAAATTAAAAGAATTTGAATAAAATAATTAGTTATTTAATCAATAATAATACTACAAATTTGATTTCTTACCTAGTTTTCACTCCCGGTGTTTAACTCAATAATATGTGACCAAAATACTTTTTGTTATTCACTTTCTGCCAAAGAATGATATAAAAATATGAGATATAGAAAGAAAAAAAAAATAAAAGATAAATCAAAAATGACAAAATGACGGTACAAGTACCTGTTTGCTTTAATGGAGATTAGATGGAGAAAGCAAGAGAAAAATAGTGAAAATGATAAATAAGAGAAGAAAGTAGTAGAATAGATTTAAGAAAATGAGAAGACCAAAAATCAATTTAATTGTATGTAGGTAGATGTGTATGTGTGAGGTACGGGATGATAAATAAGATACTAAATAATAAATAATAATTTATATTAATATCATAGCATATAGATTATTGACATTTGGATGGCACTTGCGGGTGCAGCACCGCAACGGTGCGAATAGCAATACCGTTACATATTTTATTCAAACTTTTATGGATTGATTAATATTTTTTTTTTAAAAAAAAAAAAAAAAAAAAACTAGAAGACATCTAGTATGTTTTTAGCTCCATTGTTCGAACCCAAATAATTTATTAAATAGAAAGAAAAAAAAAAGACAAACCGACGATTTACCAATAATAAATATGGAAGTTTTTTTTTTAGGGTTTATATTTTTTTAGACTCTCTATTTTGTCTCATTACTTGTTTAAATTATGTGTTTTGACAAATGATTGGGTCTAAACAGTTAATGAATCAAAATACATAATCTAAAAAAATATAAACACTTTTATTTATAGGGTAACTGATTTGGTTTTGTGTATTTTTTATTTTTAATTTCAATTTTTAAAAAAAAAACTTAAAGATTTGCAGAAGATGTGAAGAAGACGACGCATATAGTACGAGTGAGATAAATTTGCAAGTTCTTTTTTTTTGCAGTGATATATGTTTTTTTTAGGAAAGCATTGATATATGTTAAACTAACATTTCTAAGAATTTCTTAAAAAAGAATTCTAAGGATTGTGGGACCCACGTAATAAATATATTTTAAAATTAAAAAGTTTAGCATCAACTCCTTCAAAGAATTAAATTTAATAATTCCACGTGGCTCGGGGTGAATAGCCTTTTTTTTTAAAAAAAATTAAAGAGTTCAACGCTGAACCAGTTGAATGTGATATATAAGGGTGACATGCCATAATGAATTAATATAATTGGTTGGAGATTTGAGATTGAGTATATGACACTTTCTCAGCCAGCTAGTTGTTTTTTTGTATCTTCTGGCTTTAGTGGCTTATATTAGAAGGAAAACATAATAATAATAACAATGAAACCACACAAGACAGGAAGTTCATTTAATACTACATATCTCTACATGACATGACATGTGGCCAAAGAAAACATAATATCATAAAATTGTATTTCTCTATTCATTAAGATCATTTCAAAGAACTCCCATTTTATTAGCACAAATTTAAAGTAATGTTTTAAACGGGTATATATTTTCACTGTCAAAATTGAAGTCAATTGTCCTTATATATATATATATATATATATATCTATAATATGAGATAAAACTAAAAATAACTTTTCACCACAGAAACTCATGCAAAGAATAATATCTATAACATTAAAAAAAATTATTACAATATATATACTAAAAAACATTTTTTTTAATATAATATAGATTTTATATGTCAATTACAACTTATTTATTATTGGTTTCCTTTTTTGAAATAATTGATTTTTTTATTTATTTTGTTATTAGTGATTTGTTGCCTTCTTTATTATATATTTCCTTTTTAGATTATTTGAGAGTATATTTAGTTTTGACCTTAAATAGACTAAAGATCAAATGTTCTCATAAAATCTCTCAAATATAATGAAAATTAAAGTTCAAAATTAGAAAACTCATTGCCTAATATCTTCCCACCAAAATCATTTATTATATCAAATAACTATGCTAGCTAGCTACCTCAATCCATCTAATAAGCATTTCACCCACTTCTTCATTCTAATAGAAATCATATTAATTGTAACTGAATAAACTATAGTTTGAAAGATTAGAAAACTGTATCAATTATCAATAGTTTAAGATATGGAAACTGTATTTAATTTTAATTTTTTTTTATAAAATTACTCTCTCTCTATTTATATATATACTTAGAGTAATGATATATGCAACTAAAATATGTACAAAAACATTAGACACAGTAATATAATGCTGTTTTTTTTAAACAATCAGTCTCATATAAAATAAATGTGATCATTAGGTTGCAATGTTGTCGCTCATCTTTTTTCTTTTCATACATTTTTTAAATAATTAGTTATTATCAAATATATTATTTTAGTAAATTGACCTAAACACCTTCATCAAATATTAAGAAATAATAAAAAAATATTTTTTTTGTTATACTTTCAAAATATTTAACATTATCAATTATATATTAATTAGTTAATTATTTTTAATAAAAAAATTACATATTCAATTTTTAAAAACGTAAAAATTTGAATATTTTAATCTTGCTAATGCTTTTAATTCTAGTGAATATATATTTTTTATTTAAAATTATTTATGTTTATATTTTGAGTTAAAAAAAATATTATGAATAAATTTTTCATTCTTAAAAAGATTTTTTTAATTAAGAGTATTAAAAATATTTAAATTTTTTAATAAAAATAGTAGAAAAAATACTAAATAAAATTATTTACTAATGGTAGTTTTGTTTTTAGAAGGTGTATATATGAAAATTGTTGACCAGAATTTTCGTCAACTCAATAAACAACAAGAGAAAATGATAGGAAAGAAATAATGAGCTATAGGGCTTTTACGTGGTTCGGCCGTTAACGAGGTCTAGTCCACAAGTCACTCGTATTGTAGAATCTTGTCGGAATAACAAGTTTCTTTAGCGTTACAACTTAGGCAGAGGATAATCTTGCTCCAAGGTAAAAAGGAGACCAGAAAATAGGGTTTTAGATCCTTACAAATGACCCCCTCAAGTCCTATTTATAGTCGGCCTGAGGGGTGAGTGATAGGTTGTCAACCTTTATTATAATGCAAAAAGATACATTATAAGTGCTACTCTATCACAGGTCCATCGGGGCGGTGATCTAGCCTAAAAAGTATGTGGTCTCGAAATCTCCAACGAAAAAGACGCTGGGACCACCTCCGAAGAAAGTGGTCTCTCAAATCTTCGAGAATCTCGCAGAATCGCTATGGGGAGTTCTCGGCGCCCCGAGGAGTCACTATAAAGATGCCTGACTTCGGAACCCTCCTAAGAAGTCAATCATCAAGGGTTTGTGGGAGTTCGCAAGACCTCTCCTCAAAAACTAAGGAGATGGGGGCTCGCTAGTATGATGTCAATAGATCACTACTCCGAGAACTTTCGGGAAACCTGTCCTACTTCTTGCCATGTGTCATTATTTGAAAATAGCCTGGAACATAAATAAATTTTAAAAATTTACGAGTTAAAAAAAAGGTGTGTGGAGAATAAAAAAAGTATAAATAAAAACACCATTATCATTATTATTATTATTATGAAATTGATCATATTCACTGTAAAGTGTAGTACTCTCCCACCAAAAATAAAAACGTTTCCATTAAAACAGGTGTGAAACAACAAATAAATTCTAGTCATGTGGTTATAATTTAAAAGGTCGTGTACAAATATTAAAATGCCGACTTTTAAAGTCGAACTTAATAGGAGTGGAGGTTAAATCAATGAATCCAATACCTAGTGACCTATACATACAGATTGCAATTCGTGACTTTGGAGAACAGCTCCATGATCTTTTCTTCTATACTGCCATATTAATAATAATAATTAATTTCTCAACAGTGTGAATGGACCAATATCTAACAACAACTAACCCACAAATAAAAAATCAGTACTATCGAGTCCAATATATAATAAGGCGTTGCAACATATCAGCCCCATCACAACAACAAAAAATAGCTCTAAAAGTGTACATTCAACAATGAAGTTTCTTTCCCCATTTAACTCTTTTCCTACTCTTTCTAATGCCTTGAGAGTATTTTTCTTCATTATTATTACCTTACTATATCGTCATAATAATGGCGTTGTTGCAACAAAACTAATTGCCTTGAACCAAACAGCTCCTGCATTGTTTGTTTTCGGAGATTCCATTGTGGATCCAGGCAACAATAACTTCATCAAAACCATCGTCAAATGCGATTTCCCTCCTTATGGGAGAGACTTCAATGGAGGCATGCCTACTGGAAGGTTTAGCAATGGAAGGATTCCCACTGATATTTTAGGTATACAAGATATATAACATATATGAGTATTATCTAAGAGCAATTAGTAAAAATAAATCATTTTTAAAGTCCATTTATTCTGTACAAACGGATGAATTTCAGACAGACTGTCTGTAATTCTCGACAGACAGGAGTGTCAGAACACATTTCGTAAAATATATATTATTATCAAAACTAAGTCAAATTAAAAAATAACATCAACAACAAAGATATTATTTTTCCGGGGCTTTACATTTTGCTTTTCTTATCCTGACAATAATTTGTATTTATTGATTTTTACTAGCTGATGAAATACTTAAGATCAAGAAGCTATTGCCTGCTTATCTGGATCCAAGTCTTCAGCTTGAAGACCTTCTTACTGGAGTGAGTTTTGCCTCAGGAGGTTCAGGCTATGATCCTCTCACACCTCAAGTAGTGGTACATATACATGTCTCTCTACCTTAGTTTTTGCCTCTTGGCTATATGATAAAAAAAAATATTTTTGTTTTCATGGGTGGAGAAATCATACTAATAATTTCAATTATTATCAGTCTGTATTATCATTATCAGATCAACTAAAGATGTTCAAAGATGTCATAACAAAGATAAAAGGAGGAGCTGGAGAAAGCAGAGCAGCCATGATATTATCCAAAAGCATATTCATTATTTGTATAGGGAGTGATGACATTGCCAATACTTACTTCACTACCCCATTTAGGAAGCCTCACTATGATATTCCTGCATATACTGATCTCATGGCTAAATCAGCTTCAACTTTCTTACAGGTGTTTTTTTAAGTCACTGTAACTAATACAGATTATAGACTAATACTCTGGTTTTTTTTTTTTTTTGGAATATTATCACTTTGGCTCTTTATTGGTTTAAGCAGGCTACCAACTTTAGTTCTTGAGTTTCAAACAAACTAAAAATATTCCTTTTGTTATTTTAAATAGTAAAGAATATGGCCCCTTACGTCTACTTTTAATCAAAATTTTCTCAATAAAGACAAAGATACTCACACTGAAAATATATTAATATATTTTTTGTTATAAAATTAATAAAATAAAAAACTCTAAAACTAACAAATAAAATTATATTTCTTATTTTTTGCATTATTAAATATTTATAAAATTAATAAATAATATCTGAAATTAAATAAATAAAATTCAAAACTAAAAAAAATATAGTTATTATTTGTTTTAGTTTGAATTTTATTTATGCTAAATTTTAAGTTTTTTTAATTAGAATATATATATATAATAAATAATTTAATAAATTTTAAATGGAGGTATTTATTTATGTCTTTTACAATAAATATTGACTAAAAATAAATGAAGGAATTCAATTATGACTATATATATATATAAATAAATAAATTAATGGACTTAATTGAGGGTGCAAAATGGTAATTTAATTTTTTAAAAGGTCAATATTGTTTTAATTAAGGTATATATTTATGAAATTAAAATGAGATTTATATATATATAGGATCTGTACAAGGAAGGAGCAAGAAGAATAGGAGTAGTGAGTTTGCCTCCAATCGGGTGTGTGCCATCCCAGAGAACACTCAGTGGAGACATATCAAGAGGGTGTAATGAGCAAGGCAACCAAGCAGCAACACTCTTCAACGCCAAGCTCTCTTCATTGCTGACTTCACTCAATAACAAACTTCCACAAGCAAGGCTTGTCTTCTTTGACATTTACAAACCATTGATTTCCCTAATTCAAAACCCTTCTACTTATGGTACGTAATACCCACATTACCCTTTACTAATTATTATTATTTTAAACCAATGGCCAAAAACCTCATAATTACAAAAGATACACCAAAAAATAAATAATTGGGGGTCTAAATAAATAAGGGGAAGGGTTATTTTTCTCTGTTTGATGGAGACTGGAGTGACAATTTAAGCAGAAGAAATGGGGACTTTTAAAAAGTAGCGTGGGGACAAATTTGAGAAACTTCATTCACATAATTGGAAAGCAAAACTATAAAAGAAAAACCAAATTCCACTTTTATATATATATATATATCAATAGAATGAGCTCAAAGAAGAAGAATTGATTACATATATGAAGTTGGTTACATGGTTTTCAGGACTTGAAGTGGCCAATAAGGGGTGCTGTGGGACAGGAAATATAGAAGTCAGCATTTTATGCAACCCATATACCAAACACAGTTGCAATGATCCTTCCAAATACCTATTTTGGGACAGTTACCATCCCTCTGAGAAAGGCTATGAATTGCTCACACATCTTGTCTTCGATCATAAAATGAGCAACTTTTTTTAATTTTTCTTTTTATAAGTTGTGAGTCACAGCTTTGTAACGAAAAATAATTAATAATAACTAAAATGCTATTGGTGTATCTTATAGAAAAATTTGTGAGAATGACTTTTTTTTAAGTGATTTTGCATTCGGATATGTTTTTTATAATTATTTGCAAAATAATATTTGTTTAAAAATTTGACCAGTTATCTAAATTTTTCGACCGGCTGTTTGAATTTTTTGATTAGCTATCTAAAAATTTTGCTTAGCTATCTAAATTATCAGATATAATTTTGCAAATAATTATCAAAACTAAACTAAAATGCAGAATAACTTTTAAAAAATAGGTGATTTTAACCGAGGACCTATCTTATATATCCTTCTATACATAATTAGTTATAGGTGCCCATCAATTTTAACAAATGACAAACAAACAATAAATGAGATCTTATATCATAAACGACAATAATAGTGTTAAATATAAGTGGAATTTACTACCTTTTAATTAATATTGGGAATTTCATTTTGTTATTATTTCTATAATTTTTATTAAAAAAATATAAGATTTTTTATTCTTGTATGAATAAGTTTTAGAAAATAAGTCATAATTGGTGACTTAACTAAGTTGTATTATTTTTATTGATAATTTTGTAATTTGGATTTTATTACTTTAATTTAATGTTATTTCTTTTTCGTTTAAACATGTGTTTAAATTATTTTTAAACTATTTTTAATTGTTAATTTTGTCCAACTTGCTAATTAGCTAGTTAATTATGCTGCTTCTCAATTTGTGATTGAAAAAAAATTAAATTATATACATTGACATCTTTTAGGAGTCATTATATATATTAGTTCGGAGTTCTCATCTAATTCAATCTAATATTTTTCCTGTAACCAATCCTATCCAATTATAGGTTGGATGTTGGAAATAAGCGTTCAATTCAATCTAATTTGTCATCCAAATCTAATCAAGTTAATTATAATTTGATTTGATCGGTTATTTTAATTAATGTTTTATATTTTAGCTTTAATTTTAATATTAAAGAGATTAACAAATAAAAACATTGACAAAAAAAATTAAAAAAAACAAAATACTATTTAGTAATTATACTACACTAAGACTTTAAAATTACCATATATTAAGTCTCCAACATGTTGAATTTACAACTGAAATGAAGCACAATAGGAGAGGCAACACTAAAATGAGCAACAATTCCTTTCTTTTAGTCTTTTTACTATGGTGTGGAAGACTCTATAATAACATAATTAAATATATTTATTTTAATAAAGGTTGGATTTGATCGGTTCTTAATTAGATTTTCACAGTGTCATCCGCCAACCAATCCAATTCAATTAACATCCAGCTTTTCAAATCCAAGCCAATACAATTGTAATTGGATATCTATTTTTATTTTATTTTTGTAATTGAATTGGTTTGAGATAATTAGTTGGTTTGGATCCTTAGCACCCCTAACATATGTTGTTTAGGCTGAGAATGAATATTTAAATTAATAAAAAATAAATTAACAAGTATACAAAAAATTTGAAAAGAATCAGAATAAATAAATTTTAAAATAATGAAATATGAAAATAATAAAGTTTAAATTATATAAATTTTATGAGATCATATATAAAATAAATATGAGACTACTAATATGATCACATAAACAATAATAAAAATTTAAATTATAATGTTGCTTTTTTTATTATCAATTTAAATTGTAAAGCTTTTTTTTTAGATCTTATTTAATATTTAATCTAATTTTTTAATATTTTCAATTTTGAATTTATTTTTGTTGATGTAAGTTTTTATATATATTTTTAAGTTCTTATTAAAAAAAATTATTAATTTTTATTCTATTTTAATATTAAAAGTTTAACATATGTTAAAAATAATATGATTGACTGACAGTGGAGCTAGAACCAAAAGTTAGGGGCAAAAATAATATTTTAGTGAATATTATATATAATTGTTTAAAAAAAATCATATATTTGATTTTTTGTTAAGCTGAGGGCCAAGACCACCCCTAACCCCAGCTCCGTTAGTGAATATTGAGAGAATAATTTGCCAATAATACATACAAACCGTAGGAATCAAATTATATTAATTTTATTTGTTGTAAGATTGTTTTGATAAAGCTCAAGAGTCTACAAAATCTACATCTCAAAATTTAATCGTAGAGTTAGAACTAATAATTGAACTAAACATAAATTTCATTTACAATTCTCACAAACACAAACACGGATTGATTCCCCAGCCCATTGCTTAAATACCATTTGTTGTACGTTTTTGTTAACTGTGCTAGTGACGTGTGTACATCAAAATAATAAGTTTTTGAGACCAATTTGTAAAAATAAATATGTTTGGACTTTGGAGAACACAACTTTCTAAAAAATGTATAATTTAGGGAATATTTATACGGATGAATCTAACATAGAATGATACTTATTTGCAAAAGTTTAAAAATACAAAAATTCCCAACAAATGATAATTAATTTAAAAAACAAAAATTATGATAGAAACAAGAATATACGAGAATATAATTTATACGAGAACTATTACTATTTTCAAATTATGCATTCTGAGTTTTTTCACTTGTTAATAATTCTTCTTGAACTATATTTTTTATTGAGTTGTTGAATTTCTATTAGTTTCCATCCTACATGACTAACATAAAATTAATGTGGCATTGTCGTGTCAGTGCCATATTTATAATTTAAAATAAAAATAAAAAATATAAAAATCGTTCTAAAAAATTAAAAAATATAAAAAATTTAAGGGAATTTTTTGTTTATATGGTAAGTAGTAATTTACTTATAAAAATATGGAATATATAAAATTGATTCAAATATACTGATTTTAAGTTTTTTTATTCCAAAAATACATTCTCCTCCCGCTCTCTTCTTCTCCAATTCTGAATGAAAATTTTGGAGCTCTCTCCTCCTCCAGATCAGGCTACAGGTCCTCTTCCCCTCCAGTTTCGGCGACATCCATTCCGAAGCAACTGACATTCGTGAAGCAAACAAATCCAACAAATAATACTACCAAAGGAAACCTGAAATTGCACAAATCCAACTTCTATTGCTAAATATGCAGTATGTAAAATAATGGGTAATCTTTAATTTAATATTATTTCAGTTTTTCTTATTCTTTTTCATTTTTTCTTAACGTTTTAGAATGTCTACAACGATTCAATTTTTCATTTCAGATTCTTTGAGTTGCAGTAATGATCTACTATCTAAATTTAGGAGTTGTTATAGTCCATTTATTGGTACTATATATCAAATTTCAACTTGGTGGTCACTTTGTAGGAAGAGGATGAGACAACAACAAATACTAAGTTCTTGGAGTGCTTGAAATAAGGTAAATCTGATTTAGTATTTTGTTTTTATCAACTGCAAGCTTAAATGTATAAAACTCTCTTATCTTTTCCATCTAGATGAATTAATGAAAAAAAATCAGGTTGTATGTAGCAGCAATAGAATCTGTAAAACATGATTATATTGTTATTCAATAAAAAATGGGCAACCCAAATCAATTTCTCGTTTTTAATTTTAGAATCTATCTTGATTTCAGAGGTAATTTTCATTTAAAAGTTTGCATGTTTTACTTGTGGGTTGTATTATGTTAGATAATTATATTTTCTTCTTTGTTTTGATTAATTCAAAGTTTATGATGCTCTGTTCTTATTGATTTGTCAATTTGTTTTACATTTCAGGTTCATTTAGTCAATAATGGATGTTTAAAATATAGTGTTGAATTGTAACCAATTCAAATATAGTTTCAGTGAAACGTAAGTTGTATATGAGAATATTGTAAGTTGGATTAAGTTGCAAAGCACTTTATTTATTATTTAGGGTTTCTTTTTCAATTATACAGTTTTATTTATTGATATTAAAAGAGCAAATCAAAGATACGCAATGGGGAATTGACCATTTTTAATAATTATTAATACTAGCCTAGATCATACACACACACACATATATATATATATATTAAATCACATACAATTAGATTAGAGATTATCTCTTGTAGCCTATCAAGTGTCCTCAAATCTTTTTGTATAAAATCAACGATCTTCCTATCCAAGTTCTGAAACTCACACCTTGATCTTCCAGACCAATCATCAAACACACAAGGACGTGTGTGGGCACGTATAATTCAAAAGGTTGATTTATGACTCTCTAGATGTACTCAACACATGAGATCGAGAGAGAAGATGAATTGAATAGTTTTCATGTTTAGGAAAACTATTGCTTCTGTCTTAGAGAGAGAGTCTGACAGTCATGAAAAACAATTGATTGAAAAATATCGTTTCTTTTCAGGTTTATAAAGATAATTAAACAATTTAATTAATCTTTATTTTAATAAAATAAAACTGATAAGTTATAACATTATTTAATTATTTAATTTAAATCATATTTAAAAAAGAATAATTAAATAAACAAATTATTTGAAATTCAAATCTCAGGGACAAAAAGTCCTTGGGTGGGCGCCACACTCACTATACAGTGAATGTGTTGACCACACCATTAGGGTTATCCCTAATTTTCTCATATGTTAATTTTATTAATATTTAAGACAATATATTTATTCCAAAATAAATATCAGTTAATTCAAAATTAACTTTATCTTAAAATATCAGTTTTAAATAAATATCATATTCTAAATAAGATATTTATTATTCTCTCTATATATTAATCCAAACAAGATTAATATTAATTTTAACCTATAGTTTTTCAAAATAAAAAATATATAGTTAAATAATTAATTCATTCATAATTAATCAATTGCCCATAACTATCACATAATTATTTCATTGCCCTAGAAAATTAATTCCTTTGAAATTAAGTCATTCTCTCTACAAATCTATCTTTTGACATCCTTACCTTTGACAGTGTAGGACAGAGGTTATCTGGAGACCATGGACCTATAATACGAAGCTCCAATAAACTAGATTATTAATTAAAATATTTTATCCAATAATTATATTTATTAATTCCATGATTATTCCACTATAAATATAGAATTGCACTCTAAGTATTTATATAATTATATTTAGAGAGTTTTCTCTTGTAATCCATTGATATAATCAATAAATGTAGTTTTGTCCTTCATTTATTGGTTTACTAATTAGAGCTAGTCAAAATTACCGTTTTACCATTCTAATTACCTCTTGAGCTTTAAGTACTATTAGTTCACTAGTGAATAAATAATCTATAATCAAATTATAGATTTGAGCTTAATAACTATTCAGTTCCACAATTAACCCTTAAGGGAACCAATATTTGATCCGTTAGGAAAATATGAATTCCATTATTATAATTCATGTTCCCAGCCATTCATGATATTAAATCTCCAAAACAAAAGTCATTAGCCTCATTATACTAAGAAACCTTAACGAGTGAATTAAAAGATCCAATAAACACAAACAGGAGTTCATGAATACTCAGGATTTAGACTGATCTACAAATGATCATCTATTATGATAAGAATCAAATCTTTACGTCAAACGACAAGTTTATAAAGATAATTAATTCTTATTGGCCATGTCATATATAATCTCTATTATATACAACACATTTATTAAGATGTCTATCCACATCAGTAATCCAAATCTAGATCACTTCCATCTCACATGTTTAGTAAACCGCATTAGTAATCATTCATTAAAGATTCCATACTTTAATATGTTAATGACTATTTTATTTATTATATATGATCTTAATTCTCTCGTACTAGTACAAGATCATATTCTCATGAATAAATAAGGAATTTTCTTGATATTATCTTATAATTAATTCAAACAATAATTATAACATTCAAATATAATAAAATTGTTCTTTTTATTTAATTCAATAAAATATATTTACATGCTTTTAGGGCATTAATCCTAACAATCTCTCACTTTCCTTCAAAGGAAGTGAGGCATCTCCCTTAATCTCATGTTTCATACATGACCCATAAACGACTTTGCAAGAAGTGTCTTAGTAAACGAGTCAATCAGGTTCTGTTCCAACGTTATCTTCATAACAGTTACATCACCTTGGTGCACAATCTCTCTAACCAGATTGGCTAATACAAACCATAAAGTAGCAATAAATTCAACAAACATCTAAACATGTATAACTTGCATAAAAATATAGAATATACGCTTCATCACTAGAACTTACTGTTATATTATTTTATAATATAATATAATGTAATATTATATTATATTATAATATAATGTTTTAGATTAAATAAATATGACAAAGAGTGTCACATATTGTAACATATAATAGAGAGTTACAATATTTAGATATATGAGATATATCCAAATAATGTAACATATTTGATGTTACAAATTTGTAACTTCCAAATATTACCCTTTATTGTGTAAATTTGTTGTTACACAATATTGAGATGAATTTCATAAAGTCATATGTGATATGGCTGTTAGAGATATGATTTTAACCCCAATAATGTGTTTTGGGTTACAAAATCATTTGGGAGGGTTTGGAACCGTTTGGAAAAACAGCACATTTTTTAGTGCTAAAAATGGTCGGTGGCCGCGGCCACTGAATGTTGGTGGCAGCGGCCTGTGGGACAGAGGCTAGTGGCCACGGCCATTAATGTCTCTGGCCGCGGCCATAGGCTAAAAACTGACCATTTTTTCAGTTTTTTCAATCTTTGTTGAACGGCTCAAAAAACCCAAATAACTCCCAAATCTCATTTTTAATTCCATATTAATCCAATTAAACATTGGTAACAGCCATGGGGGTTGGTGGAATTTGAAATTCAAAGGGTGTCTCTAAACTCTATAAATAGGAGTCTATAGCTCACTTGTAAGACACAACATTTCTATCCATTAGAGCACTTAGCAAGAAACACCTTGAGGCTTGATAATTCCATAAAGCATTTTCTATAATCTGTGAGAGATCCCTTAGTGCTTGAGTTAGGGGGAAATAAGCTTTTGGACAAAAGTTTCAAACCTTGTTCAAGTTGGTGATCCCCAACACTCTTCACTTTGGTAGTGTGAGTGAGAGTTATTTATCTTTTGTTTCTTGTTCCTTTCTTTATTCTATTGTTTTTCATCTTTATATTGTTCTTCTCTATTTACTTGTATTTCTTGTTCAAGAGTTGTAATATTTTCTTTTCTTTTGTTTAAAACACTTTACTTTGTTTGTAACATTTTGTTTAGAGTTGTATTTACTATTCTCTTCTTCTTCTTCATCATCTTCTTCATTTTCTTTGTTTATTTGTAATTTTCAGTTATAGAGTTGTAACTCTTTTTAATCAATCATTATTTATTTGTAATATATTTCAAAGAGTTGTAATTTATTATTATTTCCATTGAGGCAAAATACATATTTTCCTAACACTTACTATAACCAATTATTCACATAAATATTTTAGGGAAATTATCGTATAAACAAAAAATCCTCAATATTTTATCAAACATTATATATATTAGCTAAAAAACTATCACACAAATATAAAAAAAAAAATAGCTGTAAAATGTAATGAAATTCAACTCCCACAAAAAGAAACGAGAGAAGAAATAATGTGATAGGTTAGATTGGAGGAATTATGAGTTGGGGACTGAGGCGCACTATAACATCCTGAATTTGTTATTAAGGCTAAGAGCCTTGATTACTGTGTCGGGAGGGCATAAGTAGGTTTATATATGTGGAATTATTCAAATAAATGTGTGACTACGTGGCATACATGATTTGTATGATAACATGAATATATATATGCATATTTATGTGTATTAAATATGAATGTGAGTATGTTCTTGTTTATAAGGGCATATTTGTAATTTTGGCCCATTGAGGCATAAATGTGATTATATTCGTTAAATGATTGAGACCACATTATTATGTGGATATATTTGCAGTATTCAACTCGAGGTGATCCTAGTGAGCAGATTAGCGGAATAGTCACAACGGGGTCTAATACCCGGCTCGAGGTGAGCCTAAAGGTATTTTGGAGACTTAATGTGTATATTTGGGAATTATTAGTTAACAGACAATTATTTAGTGATTAGTTGAGTATGTCTGGATTAATTGAGAACTTATAGGACCACTTGAGGATTAGTGGGAAATGCGGTAAAATGACGGGTTTGCCCTTAAGGTCAATAAAGGGCTGAGTTAACACCAGGGGCATTTCGGTCTTTGTGTTAAGGGATATAGTTAGGGAAAGGCTTCAAGAATTAACCAGAAACATCAAGATAATCACTCAGAAGCTCTCTCTCTCTCTCTAGTCGGTTATCTCTCTCCCTTGGTGTGCATAGAGGTTTAGTGAAATTCTTGAAGAATTGGTTCAACAGTTGTTGAATTGAATCTTGAGGAATGTGGATTGAAGCTGGGACCAAGTAGAGCAACTCAGGGGGGATCGAAATCTCAAATTAAGGTAAGCTTATCTTTGTTTCTTGATGAATTCCAGCCATGGCTTTAGAGTTTCTCTAGGTTTAAGACTCTAGTGCTAATTTTGGGATTTAAGGTAGTTTGAGCTAGTACTATAGGTCTTATGTGTTGTTTATAATGTGTTATTGATAGTTCTAGACTCAATTATGGCTTTAGTACATGTTTAAGTTAACTTTTGGTGGCTTTGGTTTGGGGGTAAACACAGGAAGGAGCTAAGAATTCTGGGTTCGCGGGATCGCGCCGTGACCCTGTTCTTGGGGACCGCGACCCGCGTGAACCCAGAAGCCTTGGGGAGCTCTCTATTTCGTAGGCGCATCACGACCCTAAGGGCCAAGTCACAGCGCGTATCGCTGGGGATTTAGGGCTGGAAGCCTCTAACTAAGGGGCACACCGCGACCCTCAGGGTCAGGTCGCGGCTCGCATATACAGACTTAGCCAAAATAGTTTTTTTCTTGGGAACTTAAACCTAAGCACTCAGGACGAATTTTACTACTCAGTTTAGTAGAATTCAAGGTCCTGGAGGCTAGTATATTATTTCGAAGCTTTTATCTAGTTTAGATTTTTATGGTTATCTATTGTCACTTTGTGACTAGGGTTACCGTTAAGGCTCGGGATTGAGGATCGTGCTCGGGACCATTTTACACCTTCAACTCGGCACTCGAGGTAAGAAAACTATACCCGGGTTATAAATGGGGCTTAGACCCCTGTTAACGAACATATTATGATTGTGAATATAAATGTATATGAGAATATCTGGATATGCATGCTTGTATATACTTCCTTCGATTGTTTGTTGTGCAAAGTGTATTTGTGATTATATCTATTTTAAAGGCCAGCCTAAGGGCGCTGGGGGCCAATACGAAGCGAGCGGAATGCAGCCCAGCCTAAGCGTGCCAGGATCAACTATAATACTAGAGGACTCTGCCTAAGGGCGTCGGGCCTAAACATTATATAATAAACATGAGTGTTGTTGGCACTTAACTATTTGCATTGATTGATGAACTTGGTTTATACATTTGATTGAGTTGAATATTATTGTTAAGATGGTTGCTTATATCTTGTTGTTGATTGAATTTATTGATTTGAGTTTACAGTTAATATTACTATTGCTCAGTTGTGCATGTTGATTTAAGTTTTCTTGCTGAGCCTTGGCTCACGGGTGCTATGTGGTGCAGGTAAGGGAAAGGGTTAGCTGGGCCAGCCATGAGTTGGAGAGCTTCAGGGGCGGTGTGTACATATGTAGCCTATTTGACCGCCACAGTCGGGATAGCCTGGGAGGAACTAGGGTTGAACCCTGTTTTGCCGCTTCGGACGACTAATTCGTATTCTATTGGTCTTTTATCAGTCTGTAAATTTTTGGGATCTCGTGTATAAACTCAATAATTTTAATGAAAAATAATCACTTTGTTGACCAAAATTTTTAATACCTAACCTTGACTTAGTCTTTAATTATACATTTAAGTCCAAATGACTCGCTTAGCGAGTTAAATACAATTTTAAACATAAAGTGTAACAGTCTTGGCTAACCAGGGCGTTACACGCACTGTTGTTGACAATCTGCCTAAGGGACTGAGGCATGCTACTTGAGGGGCATGATGAAAAACGATGGAGAAGCAGCAAGTCCGAGTCAAGTGACGTGGGTTATAGGGTTCTCAAGAGTTGGGGGGTCGAGGGGTGGTTGTCGTAGAAATAGAAGAAGATAGGGTTGGGGGGTGGTTGTCGAAGAGAAAAGAAAAATACTAGATTAAGAAAATAGAGATCGTGAGAAAAAAGATAGAAGACAAGGGAATAGGAATGGGTTAGATGAGAACCGTAAAAATGAATTAAACAAAATTATTTTAAGGTAAAAATAAAAAGAAAAAAAAAGCAAAATATAAAAATAAGAAGAAAAAAAACCGTAATAATGGAAAAAAAAAATTAAAACATCGTATATATGGTTGTTTCCCAAAAATTAAGTAAAATTTATAAAATAAATTTTCTTATTAATTTTTCTTGTCCTTTTTTTTTCTTTTCTCGTTTCTTTTTTCTCCTTCCTTCCTCGACTTTTCTCTGCCCCACCTCTTCTTCTTCTTCTTCTTCTTCTTCTTTCTTTCTTTTCTCATCTTCATCATCAACATTGAACTAAAACAAAGCCTTTTTTATTGTTGTAAATTATCATTATAATTAAAGATAAAATCGTTGATAAATAAAAGTACCAATTAATATTTTTTTTTGAACTTTTGTAATCTTTCAAAAAAAAAAAAGTATATGTAAGATTACAAATAACAAATAAGTAGAGGCGATCACAATCACAATAAGAAACTCATCGCTCAAAGAGACTAGGCGGCCACAATCACAGTAAGAAACTCATCGTTCAGAGAGATTCTCTTTAGAGTTGAACTTGGAAAATGATCTTCTCAAATTTTGTACAGTTTAGTTCTAATGTAATAGTTTTTTTTTTTGGTAAATACTCACTTGATACTCTGTGCTTTATCGAAATACACACTTTGTACCCTATGTTTGTAATAATGATCATTCATTACCCTCTATTTGAAATTCGTACCAGTTTGGTACTCTCTGCTGCAATTTGGTCAAATCATATTTCAAATATGACCATATTGCCCATCTTTTTTAATGATTTATTTGATTTCCTTTTTGTTTTTGTTATTTTAAAATGTTTTAAGAACATTTTCCGAATTAATATTAAAACATATGATTAAAACTTTAATACAATTTAAATAAACAAAAATTAAAAATTAAATCTAACCCCTAAACTTAAACCAAAAAATTAAAATCAACACCCTAAACTTAAAAGCCAAAATTTAAAATAAACATATTAGGGTAAAAATTAAATATTAATTATTAGGCTTAAATTTAAAACTTAAAAAATTATTAGGTTTTTAGTTTACTTTAATTAATTTTGAAATATTTGTTTTAGTTTTTTTTAATTTATATTTCAAATTAAACATATTTATGTTTATTTAATTAATTAAAATATTTTTGTTTTAAAATTAATTTATATTATTTTTTATTTAAAAATTTACATTTAATTGATTCATTTTATAAATCAATTTTTATTTTATTAATTTATAAAGTATTTTTGAATCATTTTAAAATAACAAAAACAAAAGAAAATCAAATAAATCATTAAAAAGAAGGACAATATGGCTATATTTGAAAGGGATATTTGCGGCATAATATCCAATGTTTGGGGAAAAATACCCGGCATGGACCCAATCTTTTTTTTTAGTAGGTAAAGTACCCAAACATCCTAAAACCATAATTCCTTCCAATTCCGTCAATAGAGTCTCCGTTAGTGGGTCATAGTGGACACGTGTAGGCTCTAGATTAATCCTAGGTTTAATTTTTAAAAACAAAAAAAATTATTTTCAAATTTAATTTCATTATTATTTTATTTTTAAAACCTAAAAACTAAAACCCCCAAAGTTCAGTTATACTCTCCAAACCCACGAAAAATACCCAAAGTCTTGAAAACACCATTGACGAAGAAGAGGAGCCAAGTTGACGAAGACGACAAGCCTTGCATTGACGAAGACGACGGACAGCGGAGGAGGAGGCATTTGCTCTGGTTTGGCTTGCTGGAGAAGATGACTATAATGTCATGGAGGGAAGCATCAGTTCCAGGTCCCATTTATGGTAAGTTTTCAGACGAAAAATGGCTATGTGTTTGTTACTGTTATGCTTGTGCTTGCACAAAATCATGAATGGGTTTTCGGACTACCAAGTTTTGCATTGGGTTCTATTTTATTATACATTTTTTGACTAAATTCTTAGTAAGTACATTAATAGTAGTGTTTGATAGTTTTGGTTATAAAGCGATGTTTTTTACTGTCCCACACACTATTTTTGTGGAATCTTTGCATTGGGTTGGGGTTGTGGTTGTCTTTTGTTTTAACATGTGCTGAGTTTTAAAGTACGTGGGAGATTATTAATGTTTGACTATTTTGGATGGCTAGGATTGAATTCAGAGATGTTCACACTAAATGTACATCACAGGGGTAATTGGTTTAATCCAAATAGAAAGTTGAAATATGAGGGAGGACAGGTGGCTTGTTTTGATGGTTGTGTAATGGATGAGTTTGGCATGTTGGACATGGAGAGGTTTGTCAAGGAGCATGTATATGAGCTTCCGTTTGGTTTCTGGTTCACACCAAAAGGTAAAGAGTTCCACAATGGGAAGAGAATAATCACAGACAAGAATGTGCTTGAGCTGTTGGAAGACATGGAGGTAAAAGAATATAGACATGTTGATGTCTATATAATTCTGCCAGAGAAAGTCTTGAAATTTGGTTGGATAATAGTTTGGAACCAACACCACATTTAACCCCCCCCCCCCCCCCCCCAATCTTGTTCCTCATCCCCAACTGCATTGAAAAGATGTGTCATTGGGGAGTTGCCTAATGATGTTGATGTTAGGGTAGATGTGGTTGTTAGTGCTAAAGTGGATGATTATGTCATGGATAAGAGGTAGTTTGAAAGGGTCATAAATGGTTATGAGGATGTAGAACGAGAAGATGGTGATGGTGAAGAGGAATTTGTTATGCATATGCCTGATGATTGGGGGGAAAGTGATCAAGAGAACGATGAGTAAGATTCTGAAAGTGTAGAGGATGATGGGGACAGTGATGCGGATGAAGAAGATGTGCTGATTCTAGAACGTGAGGAATGAGAATAATTCAGAGATGGGGCAGATTTGGCCAGAGATGATTATGACTTGGGTGACATTACCCAAGTTGAAGCTGAGATGGCTGAAGCATCCCAACCACACCCTGGCAGTACAAGTAAGGGTGCAACCAACTTTGTAGATGAGCTTGACATGGGAAATGAAAGTCAAGTGTTAAATGATGTTGATTTGGGCCACACATCAAGCCAAACTCAGGTCCATGAAGATGTTGATTTGGGCCAATCACCAAGCCAAACTCAGGTCCATGAAGATGTTGATTTGGGCCAGAGTCCAAGGGAGACCAACCAAGCCCAAGAAGAGCTTGATTTGGGCCACACATCAAGCCAAAATTAGGTCCATGAAGAGCTTGACTTGGGCCAGTGTTCAAGGAAAATCGAGCATAGAGAGAGTACACAAGAGGAGGTCCAACCAGATGTTGATTTGGGCCAAGGAAACTCTGCTGAAGGAACAAATTTTGTTGAAGAAGAGTATGCCCTAGATGATGAAGAAGAGAGGCAATATGAAGAGAATATTACTGAGCTTAGCCGATGATGAAGAAGAGAGGCAATTTGTGTGAAAGGTTCAACTCAACAATATTGGATGCAAGGGAGAAGCCTATCATTACCTTGCTAGAAAAGATTCATTTCTGGTTAATGATTAGATTATGTGTGAAAAGGGAGTGTGTTTCCAAATGGGTGCATCCTATAGAAAAGAGGGTTAGGGAGGTCATTGAAAATAACAAGCATGTGGCCAGACACTGCTAGTCCATTAGAGCATACTCACACAAATTCCAGGTACATTTTCATGACTCAGACTGGTTCTCTATGAAATTGGTGGATAGGGTGTGTACTTATAGAGGTTACAAGTTAACTGGTATACCTTGTGGCCTTGCCTTGGCTGCCATTTGGAGCTCCAACTTAAATGTGATGGATTTTGTGGATTTGGCTTACAAGAAAGAGGCTTTTATAGCTCAGTATGCTGGTATTATAGAGCCAACGCCATCACATGACAAGTGGATAGATCCAGGACAAAATCCTATTTGTCCACCTACTGAGAATGTCTTGCTTGGGAGACCTAAAAAGTCAAGGAAAAGATAACCAGATGAACCTCCTGCCCCCAATACCACAAAAGCTCGAAGAGTAGGTCAGGCAAACTTTTGCAGCAACTTTGGGAAGCAAGGTCACTCTTGACATACTTGTAAGAGTCAGCCTATAGAACAAGGATTGGGGCGAATTCTATATTCCTTTTTGTTTACCGAATTTTTTGAAAACAAGAATAATAAAAGATAAGAGAGATTAAGGAGAAAGGGTCTAGAAGTTGTAAGCCGGATTTTTACGTGGTTGGATTGTTAATGAGCCTTAGTCCATGAGTCAGTTGTATTAGAGCTTAGAGAATCTAAAACAATGGAGTTTTCTAAAAGTTTTAGCAGAGTAACTGTATACACGCTAAAAAGAGATCCCTTCTCCAGTGCTTTGTTGCATGTATTTATAGGTTCACAGGTACACTGGGCTTGGGCTAGGCTGACCCGGGCCCAATAAAGGTATAAATATTGCTGGCTTCTCTATCGAAAGCCCAATACAAAGGATTAAAACATAAAAGAAAAATATTAATCTAAATCCACTGGGCCAGCCCAAACCATATTTATCATGCGACAAATTGGAGCTTTGGTCTGGCATTTCGAGTTACGAGGCAGATTCAGGGGACAAGATCGGTCAGATCAGTGGCTGCGCAGGTTCGAACCAACGGCGTACAATCCCGATGTGGGCTTTTCTATAGGGGAAATGAGGGGACATCTCCCACGCTTCCTGTGACGAAGTCAGGGTCACGGATCCTTTATCCTGCCAACCTTGGAGAACCGACCCGGGTTCATTTACCCATGTCCCTCTCCGTTTTTCGAGGTCCCGTACCATTTACCATGGGCGTGGATCATTTACCAAGAGCCCGGACCGTTTACCAGGCTTCGGGATCACCCACGTTGATCCCGACTGTTATCCGGAAGCCAAACATACCACTTCCCGGATGACCGTCCCGGACAATACTCCCGGACGCCCTTCGGGCCTCGCCCAGAATTGGGTCGTCGATATCTATTATACTTCTTGCCAAACGGGCCTGGGCTAGGCCCAAACTCATTTGGCCAGCCCGTGGGACTGAAACGCGGATCTGAGCGCTTGACAGGAAACAGGGGATAACATTTACCCCCCAAGCCTTCATCCGGGCTTGCGCGGTGGAGGCTTGTATCTGTCCCAGATTTTCTCGGCATTCTTCCCGGTTCCTTCTCAGAGCAACTGGTCTGCGGCAAAGGGCATCGCGTACCGGACGACTGTGGAGCCTGGACCATTTACTAGAGTCCTGGTTTATTTACCACTGCCCTAGTTCATGACGAGGGGTATACGTGTCTCCTAGCAACTGTTGCATCGATGGCACTTGATCTTGAAAGGTCAACAATGACCTCAAGGGTCGCTAGGCTAGGGCTATTATGTCAGCTCGGATCATGAGGCGTCCCATCCGAACGGGCGCTTTCCATTATTACTTCTGCGACAAGGAAGACCGTAGGATGGGGCGAACTTTGAAGATCCTCTCTCTCTGGGATGTCGGATTGAAGTGGCGCGGATCGCGCCTCATGGGTACCTTGATCCAGCACTCGAGTGGATCCTTTAATGCCCCTGCACGATCCTGGGCCGTCCGATGGGGGGACCGATCCCAACCGCTAGATCAAAATTCATCGCTTGGGCTCTTATAAATACCCCTGAGGCTTTCATTTGAAACTTTTACACTCTCGAGTCAGTCAAAGAACTTGAAGGATTTCTTTATGATCGAGCTTGCTGATGATATCTTCCACCGTCTGCTTCGCCTGCGCCGTCGCCTTTTTCCAACGGTTCCGATATCTGTACCCTTGCCCGAGCAGACGCCGCCAGCCTGCTCTTTTGACGAGCTGCTGAATCGTCTCCACCATTTCAAGACTGAGATTTTTCCATCCTTGCCACCAGACAACCACCATTTTTCACAACCAGCAACTTACAGTAAGTTTCTCTGCCTTTTGCCTTTGCACCTTTATATGTAGGCAAACGTAGATTTCCTGTCATTTTGCTTATCTGCTTAGGCTGCTAGACCTTGCCTGCGTTTAGAATTAGTGTTAGGGAAAGGCATCCTTGTCCGGGCCGCTCTGGGCCTTTTTCGGGTCCGGGTGATTCCCGGATAAGCGGTGATGGGCCGACTTAGGAGTGTAGCCTACTGTTCGTTCCCGATTAGGATCTTGCAGATCCCTGGTGATCCTGGACCTGACCCGGAGGAAAATCTTCCAAGCAGTTCATAGGAGAGCCCCCGTACCCTAACCAACCTTCTTGGGTTTTGGTACTGACTGCTTGGTTTGTTTCTTTGTTTTTCCCCCAGATCACCAGCCATGACATCGGGCATTACCATTCATTCGGAAGAGGATGTTAATAAGGCCCTTTTCACTCTCCTCGGGCCCAAGACCACCAAAGGCAACAGGTGGGAGATGGATGTGGTGCCGAACTTGTTCCGAAACTATCGGATGCTGTACGCCCTGGAGAAGCACTTGGGCGTGGAGTCGACTCCCAGGCTGTTCCATAACTGCCTGGCCAGGAAAGAGGAGAGGGCCCACACCTCCGTGAACGAGTTCGGGGCCTAGAGCGTAGGCCACATCAGTGCGGGGGCTACACTCCTGCTTTATGATTACTTCGTGCGGTTCCTGACATTCATGGGGATCACGCCCTTCCAGCTTCTGCCCCAAGTATACCGATTGCTTACGGGATGGCGCGTCTTCTACTTCGCGAGGGAGATCCCGGAGCCGACCCCCGCAGAAATCTTGTACTTCTACAAGATGGAGCCGCAGGTCAACGTCAAGGAAGACCTTGGACGGCTTCTACAGGCTCAAACCACGGGGCAACTACCCCGCTCTTACCAGCGCCTGGAAGCATCCCCCAGACGTTCGACACTACTGGTTCATGACGTCCGGGTTACTCATAGAGAAGAACCCCACACTGACGCTGGACTTCCAGCGAGTGGGTAAGTGGTTTCCCGTCCCTTTTTCTTGTCTTTGTCCTCGTTTCTTCCTCTTTCTTTTATTCTCACCACACCATCTCGGGTGGCAGGACCATTTTCCCAGACTCCCCTCACCTAGTTCATCCTGGATCAGCAGAAGCTTTACTCCGAGCTAAGCGTGGAGGATCTGGGCGTGGAGGGCTATGTCAACACTAACAACCTCCGAGTGATCGGAATACTCGCGGCCCACCAAACGATCCATGCCCTGAGCCTTCGGGGGATACAATGCGAGAAAGACCCCGTGCTAAGGGAGGAGCTGGCCCTGGAACACATCAGGGCTGTAGAGGAAGCGGCGTTGGCAGATGTAGCCAAGCGAAAGCGGGACCAAGCTCATCCGAGGGAGGCGGCCACCTCCGAGGAGCTGGAAGCCTTCTTCGACGAGGGATAGTCAAAAAGGAGGACCTCCGGGGCTAGGGCATCAGGGCGAGGTAACTCACCTATGATTTTGACTTATGCTCCCCAAGTTGGAGACTTAGCTAGGGATAGGCTAGCACACCGAGGCCCCGTGTTCGGGGCTGACGGGGAAATGAGACCTTCTTCTCCCATTCCCGTAGGCTCAGAAGTCCTCATGTACTTTTCTGGGTTTCTCCAATACGAGAACTTTCTACACCCAGATGACATGGGGGACCGAGTCTATTCTTTCGCATTAGATGAATTGAGTTAGGTCCGGGGCCTAAATAAGGGTTCGTCTCGGGTCACTCTTAGTCTTGACTTCCTTGCTTGCTTGTTTATTGTACTAACCCTTTTATTTGTGTTTATTTCAGAAGAATCTGATATGTCCGACCCCGTGGACCAGATGAAGCAGCTCCTCGAGATCCGGGCTGCCAAGGCGAGGGTCGCGGCCAAGAAGGCTGCCAAGAAAACGTCCAAGAAGACCCCAGGGCTATAGCTTCAACCTAGCAAGGAGACGCTAGGGTCGGAGCCTCAACCCAGCAACATGGCCCTAGCAGCGGTCCCGATCGCGGCCGCTGTTCCTGAGCTTCCCGCTCACCCCCCGGTGATTGACCTGGAGCTGGAACCAGCGGCAAGCTAGAGTTCTGGGAAAAGAGCCGCGGACTTTGGCGCGGAGGAGGCAGAACCAAGAAACAAGACGGCCCAGATGAGGCGGGTTGGTTCGGCTGGGGAGTCATTCAGGGAGAGTCACATTGTCGCTAAAGACCTTCCGGCAGCACCGACTCTTCCCGTCCACCCGGCCTTGCCCGAGGAGGGGGAGGCTGTCTTGTGGGACTAGCAGTCCAGGCTCATTTCCCGGACCTGGGAGAGTGGTCAGGAAAGGAGGGAGGAGGTTTACAAAGCCCTGATGATTCATCGTCAGGTTGAATTCGTTGATCGCCCAGCAGCATTTAGTGCCCCTCAGCCAATCGTGGATCGACTGGTTGCCGAGACAGGTTTCCGCCCCAAGCTGGGGCAGGACACGACCCCGTTCGTGGCGGATCTACTGGATCAAGTGGGGAAAACCATGTCCAATCTTCAACTGAAGCGATATGCCACCATCGCCAACCAGGACATGTTGTTCATTTCCCAAGATCTCTGTCACCAAGCCACCACTGTAAGTTTGCTTTGCATCTTCTCTTTCTCCTTTTCTTTACTCAGTAAGGACTCTTCTAACATTGCTTTGTTCCAGGATGCTCTATTATCCCATTAGAATGCCGACCTGGTGGTCGAGGCTGCCATGAAGATGGAGACGCTCCAGCAGGAGCTGGAGGCGGCAGTGAATCAAAGAGAAGCCGCGAAGGAGGCCTTGGCCAGGGAGACAGCCCAGGCCAAAGCATCCCTGGCCAAAGCGGACCGCACGGAGTTCGACCGGGTCAAGTTTCAGCTTGAAGAGGCTCTGTCCCAAAAAGAAGCCGAGGCTGGTGAGCAGACGGCCAATCTGGAGGCGGAGCTTCTCCGAGTAAAGGCTTCATAGGAGGTGGCGGTGACTTAGTCCACCCAGGACCGGGAGAGGGTCAAAGGTCTGGAGGCTCGGATCCGTGAGTTGGACGGCTTGCTTCACAAGGAGGTGAAGGCACACGAGGAGACCTGCCGCAAAAAAGAGCAAGCGGATGACATGCTGCGCGTCACTTTCGATGAGGCCATCTATATGGCCTGGGTCCGGGATAAGAGCATGAACCTCCTGGTCTATCCTGACCCTGCCGCGAAGAGAGCCGAATTTGAGGCCAAGGAGAAAGCTGACGCGGAGCCTCTGGAGGATGAAGAGGCGGATGGAGCTATCCCGGAGTCATCAGTACCTGGCGAAGTCTAGACTCGAATCTTCTTTTTGTTTATAATTTTGCAATACTTTTATGAACGTGCGTGCATTTAAGACAATTTTTGGTGTTTTATCCACTCTATTTTTTTTGCTTATTGCTTTCCCATTTCCATCCACTAAGCTTTCACTAAGTGTTTCACCATCGTGCATGAATGAGCCGAGTGTTTGGTCCCGGTTCCAACGGCCTGGACTAGACTATTCCTGACTTTAACTTATCAACTCACTCTAACCATGCTGCTCAGATTCCAATGGCCTGGGCCATTAGGGAGTCGATAATTATCACTGAATCTAGTCGTCCAGTCCCCAATGTTGAAAATTTGACGGTCTGGACCATCGAGGTTTAGTCGATTAGCTTATTTTGAAACCTAGACTAGGCTCCCACGACCTAGGCCATTTATAATACTAATTTTACACAACTTATGCCTGGGATCCACACCCTAATAGTCGTGAGCTATTGTGGAAGTGACGCGGACGGGTACTTTTACTGTGCATGGTCGACCGATAGTTAGGATACAGGCTAGCCCATACGTCCTACTGGATACTTTTACCCCCCAGACAGCGTTCATCCGAGGCGGGACCATGCCCGAGCCTTGGTCCTTTTTATCATACCCCCGGACAGCGTTTGTCCGGGGCGGGACCAGGCCTGAGCCTTGGTTCTTTTTGTCATACCCCCGGACAGCGTTTGTCCAAGGTGGGACCAGGCCCAAGCCTTGGTCCTTTTTATCATACCCCTGGATAGCGTTTGTCAGGGACGGGACCAAGCCTGAGCCTTGGTCCTTTGTTCGGGGTGGGACCAGGCCCGAGCCTTGGTCCTTTTTATCATACCCCCGGATAGCGTTTGTCTGGGGCGGGACCAAGCCTGAACCTTGGTCCACTGGGGTTTTGTACCCCCAGACCTTATCGGTCTTGGCCAGGACTAGGCCTGGGCCCTGTGTCCCACGTGGTATTTGTTCATACCGGAGATACCCCTCAAGTGAGCGAAGACTGGTCTTGGGTCACTTGATTAGGGAAGTAGATTGGAATTTTCATTGTCTGATAATATTTATTTATGACGTTTTGTACACGCCATTTTTATTATTCAAGGAATCGCCCTGAGGCGTACATTATTTATAACGAAAATATAAAACTGGAACATGCTCTCCTGATTACTGATAGTACTTATGGAGATGCTCCGCGTTCCAGGCTCTTGGGACTTCCGTGCCATCGAGCCGTTTTAAACGGTATGTTCCGGGGCACACTTCGTGCTGGATTTCGTACGATCCTTCCCAATTCAGGCCCAGAACCCCTACTCCCGGATCTTGGGTTGCAGGGAAGACTCTTCGCAGGACCAGATCGCCGGTTTTGAACCTTCGGCTTTTTACTTTCGAGTTAAAATGCCAAGCGATCTTGCCTTGGTACATCTTCAGCTAAACCTGTGACTCTTCCCGGATCTCATTGATGAGATCCAGGGATTCCTGGAGTAAGGCGTGGTTCTGGGCGGGATCGTACGTGTCTCTTCTGTGGGACGGGATGGCCGTTTCAACTGGAATGATGGCTTCACACCCGTACACCATGGAGTAAGGAGTGTGCCCGGTAGACGTCCTTTCGGTGGTCCGGTAAGCCCATAACACGCGGGGGAACTCTTCGGGCCACTTGCTCTTGCAGGCTTGGAGCTTTTTCTTTAATGTTCCTTTCAAGATTTTGTTGACGGCCTCTGCTTGCCCATTCGCTTGAGGCCTGGCGACTATGGAGAAGCTTTTGATGATACCATGTCTTTCACAGAAATCCGTGAAGTGGATATTGTCGAACTGCTTTCCGTTGTCGGATATAATCTTGTAGGGGAGCCTGTATCGACACACAATGTTGTTGGTGATGAAATTCAGGACCTTCTTCGAGGTGATTGTACTCATGGGTTCCGCTTCAACCCACTTGGTATAGTAGTCGACGGCCACGATGGCGTACTTCACCCCTCTCTTCCTGGTCGGGAGCGAACCTACCAGATTGATTCCCCACACTGCGAAAGGCCAGGGACTTGTCATCAGAGTTATTTATGTTGGAGGGGCTCGCGGGACCTTCGCGTACCTTTGGCACTGCTCGCACTTGCGGACGTACTCGATACAGTCTTTCTTCATGGTTGGCCAGAAATATCCTTGGCGCAGGATCTTTTTGGACAGGCTGAGTCCGACTGAGTCTGGCCGTATGGTCTCCGCAGAAGCCTCCTTGTACTTCATGCATGATTGTGCTCAGTTTGGCCCCGGATACACATCTGAGGTATGGCATGGATAATCCTCTGCGGTAGAGCTTTCTGTCCATTATGACGTATCTGTAGACCTGATACTGAAGCTTCCTAGTTGCGGCCCTGTCCGCTGGCAACCCGCCGGTTGTCAGATAATGGATAAGGGGTCCCATCCAGGATGTGGAGTGGTCAACGGCGTTGATCGCGGAGACCTGAATGCTTGGGATGGGGAGATGGTTGATGGGGACCAGCTCAGACAGCTCCGCCTCAGCATCGGTGGCCAATTTTGCCATTGTGTCCGCGAACACATTTTGTTCCCTGGGGATCTGGCGGATGGAGTGCCTTTTGAACGTTTGCAGCATTTCTCTTGCCTGAGTCACGTAAGCCGCCATCTTTTCCCCTTAGGTTTGGTATTCTCCCGAGACTTGTCTGACAACCAGTTGGGAATCACTATAGATCTCCAGATTCGCGGCCCCCACTTCCCGGGCCAGACGTAACCCAGTCAGAATGGCCTCATGCTCAGCCTCGTTGTTCGACACCTTGAAGTGGAAGTGCATGGCGTTTTGCGACACTAGGATTATCCTAGCCCCTGCTCCATTTTCATTCGAGGATCCATCTACGAACACCTTCCACACGGGCGCCGCGGGGCCTGCGGGATCGTCCCCTTCGGTGATCCCGGAGCATTCCACGATGAAGTCGGCTAGGGCTTGCCCCTTGACTGAGCAATATCGAATTGACTCAGTTCCATAGCCCACTTCAAGAGTCTTCCTGATGACTCGAGTTTCGGCAATACTTACCGCAAAGGGTGGTTGATCATAACTTTTATGGTGTGGGCCTGGAAGTAAGGCCGGAGTTTCCGGGACGCCACCAGCAGACAAAATGTCAACTTTTCAATCAATGGATACCTTGACTTCGCCCCCAATAACCTCTTGCTCACGTAGTACACCGGGAGTTGGGTTTTCTCATCCTCCCGCACTAGTGCGACGCTGATCGCGTGTTCGGTCACGGCCAAATAGAGGTATAGAGGCTCCCTGTAACGCCCTACTACCTTATAGCCGTTACTAAGTGAGGTTAAAATGTGCAAGCAACTCGCTAAACGAGGTTTTTAAAACAAAAGTGTGATTAAGTGAAAGTTTAGGGTGTAATCTTTAAAAAGTACTCTATTTCATTAAAAGTTCAAGAGTTTAACACACGGGATCCCATAACTCAGTTTATAAAATATTTACAACCCAAAACAAGTTTACAAGTAATTAACCATCAAAACTAGGGTTTATACAGCCATTTCTCAAAAATATTCCCAACCAAAGCAGTTGGGCAGGCCGAACATGTACGCGCTGCCCCCACGCTCTCCGTACTCATGGCTGGTTGACCTTCTCTTTGCCCTTACCTGCAACGCAGAGCACCCGTGAGCCGAAGCCCAGCAAGAAAACTCAAACAGTACATAACATATGCATAATATACAGTCATTACAGCAGATATCTCAAATCTAGTCATTTAGTCCATATAATCTAACACATATACAATCATACCGTCCCAGAAGCGTTACCAAAGCCTGGGATCTCGGTCTACACCGTAAGGATATCCCATGTATCCATTGGGGTCTCACCCTGACAACGAGCACTTCATGTGCTAAGTGGTTTCCCGGCCTCACTGCCGTTCTCGGCCTTCACCGTTCTCGGCCCTTCACCGTTCATTCTGCTATTTCCACATTTAGCTTACTCAAATAACAATCAAAAACATAATCATTCATGTAGTGCTACATCCTAGAAATAATACAATCTAGGGCCGCACCCTGCAAGAAAACTATGGGCTAAAGCCCTGCTCTACGGGTGCTACAGTTTTCTTACCTGTATCCCGAGCTTTCTGATGCACAAAGGCCGCGAGCACGGTCCTCTAACCCGAGCCTCTCCGAAAACCTAGTCACAACACATATAAAACACCCTTTAATGCTAACCAATCCAAAACCACTTTCCGGGGCCAACTCCACACTCTCGGAACCCCCAAATCCCTAAAACAATACATCGAAGACATCCCCCGAACCCCCGGAGCAAAGGCTCAAAATTGCAAAATCTCATGTTCTGAAAATGTCCTAGCGCCGCGGCGCTGCCCTAGAGGGCCACGGCGCCCAGCAAGTCAGAGGGCCTCCTCTGCCCAGAAACAGCCTCGCGTCGCAGCGCCCAAGAACAGGGCCGCGGCGCACCTTCGCGAACCCAGAAATCTGGGTTTTTCCCTTGCATCTCCCCAAGCCAAAACACTCCCAAATCATCCCAAACTCACACCTAAGCCCCAAAATCAACTCAAAACCCCAAAATAGACCCTTCAACAACCTATAAACATCATAACCTAGCTCAATTACTCAGTCACACTCAAAAATCCACTCTTGAGTTTCATGCCTTAGTAATTCAAACCAGAAAGTTAAAAGCTTAAACCCAAACCCAAACCACACTTCAAATTCCCTAACTCATAACAGAAATAAACTTTACAATTACACAGAATCCTTACCTTGAATGAAGAATTCAACCTCTAGCTTCCTTGCTTCCAGCTCCAAGTCAAGCCTTATAATCCCACAAGCTGAATTCCCACAAAACCAGCCATAACCATCCTTGAATTTCCACTCTTCCTTCTAAAATCAAACTTAAAACTCAATAAAACAAAAGCAGTTCTTACCTCAGAACAATTTTGGACTAAACTTGATCTTGGTTACTTCAAATCTCTCAATTCTCCTCCTAGGGCTCAAATTCAGCTTCCTTCTTCTTTTTCCCCTTTCTTTCTAGCTTTTTCTTCCAAATTTAGCACAAACTAGAATATATCCAAGTATAATACGTATTCCCCTCTCCTTCAGCTAGAATAATCCACATCCTTACCTAATGACCATTCTACCCTTCCTTTGATATCCCTTTCCTAACTAAACCTCAAGGGCTTTTTTGTCACTTCTTATCCATTACAATTCTACCATTTCTCCATCAAAACCTGTTACTCTAAGTGGTTACTAACAGTTACACAAGTGACCAAATTACCAGTTACCATTATCTCACAAGAACTAAATTACAAAATCCCCAAAATACCCCTAGGCTCCTTCCGAGGCGGGTATAAAATCTCGTTGTGACTTTTGAGTTATCTAGCTCTCTAGGACCGTCTCGGCATGTGCATCACATTAATATCACCACACCCACGTGGTACAATTCACATAATATAACTATCACATTTATGCCCTCAACGGGCTAAAATTACCAATTTACCCCTATCATGCAAACGGGGCTCACATGCATATTTATACTACCTAAACATGCATTCTAATCACATATTCATTTAAATTCATATATTATCATATTATTTCACTTATTGCCCTCCAGGCATGCTAATCAATGTCCTAAACCTTATTAGCAACTTAGGGTGTTACACTCCCTGTCCACCGATTTTGCCAATATCGGTGCCTGGGCTAGGTGCTCTTTCAACTTTTGAAAAGCTTCTTCGCACTCGACTGACCATTCAAAACGTTGGCTTCCTCGAAGAACATTGAAGAATGGGATGCACTTTTTTGTGGCCTTTGAGACGAAACGGCTTAAGGCGGCCACCCGCCCATTCAGGCTCTGGACATCTTTATGCTTCTGGGGAGAGGGCATTTCAATCAGTGCCTTGATCTTGTCTGGATTGGCTTCTATTCCTCGAAAACTCACTATGAAACCCAGGAACTTCCTGAAAGCCACACCGAAAGTGCATTTCTTGGGATTCAGCTTCATCCCATACTTTCAGATGACCGCGAAGGCTTCGGCCAGGTCGTTAGAATGTTTCCCGGAGGTTTTGGATTTGACCAGCATGTGGTCAATGTAGACTTCCATGTTGCGCCCCAGCTGGGCCCGGAACATTCGATTGACGAGCCTCTGATAGGTGGCTCCAACATTTTTGAGTCTGAAAGGCATGACGATGTAGCAGTATATCCCTTTGTCGGTTTGGAAACTGGTATGATCTTGGTCTGCTACATGCATAGAGATCTGATTGTCGCCGGAGTAAGCTTCCATGAAACTTAAGATCTTGCACCCGGACGTCGCATCCACCATCTGATCGATCCGGGAAGTGGGAAACAATCTTTAGGGCAAGCCTTGTTGAGATCTATGAAATTGATGCATGTTCTCCAGGTCCCGTTCGTCTTTGGTACCAGAATTGGGTTGGCTAGCCAAACGGGGTATATATCTTCGCGGATGAAGTTTATCGACGACAGCTTTTCGACCTCCAACTTGAGGGCCTCAGCCCTCTCCGTTCCCAAGGGCCTTCGTTTTTGCCGGACCAGGGTCGCATCTTTGTCGATGTTTAAGCCATGGCAGATGATGTTACGGTCGATCCCCGTCATATCTGAATGAGACCAGGCTAGGATATCTTGGTTCTCCTTTACCTGGGCGACGATGGCGGGCCGGACCTCTGCTGGCAGGTTTTTCCCGACTTGGATTACCCTGGTCGGGTCGGTGTCACTAATGCACACCTCCTCAATCTCGTCCATGGGCTCCAGGACGCGGTCGTCTCCTATCCTCGGGTATAGCTCGTCCTCTTCCCAAAAAATTCTTCTAGCTGGAGGAGGTAGAACCGGGCCGACGATTCCCTCAAAGGGTTCCTCCCAGACCATGTAGATTGGTCGAGCGGACACGTGGTAACATTTTTCGGGCGCTCTTTTGATCTCCCCGGACTGTTCCCACACCTCCGTTATCGCAAGGGAACTTCATGCAAAGATGACGGATGGAGGTGATAGCCCTGAACTCGACCAATGCGGGCCGACCGAAAATGACATTGTAAGCAGTGGGGCAATCCACTACTACAAACGTATAGAAATTAAATGAGCGCTGCAACTTGCTCCCCAACATTACGGGCAGCTGGATTTTTCCCATGGGGAGTATCTTGTCCACATTGAAGCCGTAGATCTGGGTTGAGCATGATGCCAAATCCGCTTCGGTCAAGCCTATCGCAGCAAAGGAGAGCTTGAACAGAATGTTGATGGAGCTTCCGTCATCAACCAGAACCCGGGACACCAGTTTATTGGAAATCTGGGCGTCTATGACCAGAGGGTCATGATGCGGGAAGTGGACGTTATGGGCGTCGTCTTCCGTGAAGGTGATAGGGAGGTTCATCAACCTCGGGCGCTGAGCCGGGGCCTGGACCAGTGTGCAAACCTTCTGATCGTGGTCGAGCTCGCTAATGTAGCGTTTCTGATCATTCCTGGACGGCTCTCCCAGATAAGGCCCGCCTGAGATGGTGGCCACATGGCCATCCACTCGGGGGGGGGGGGGGGGGTGTCGTCCCGGATGGATAAGGCATTCCAGATCCGGGTGCTTGCACAGCGGGGACCCCCTGAGGGGCCTGTGCTGTCAGACCCTTTGCCTATCCTCCCTGAGGGGGATATGCTCCGGATGCACCCAGGACCGTGGATTGTCCAGGGAGTGTCGATAGGCCCAGGACTCCCACGGGCATCCTGACCCACTGGTGGAGATGCCTTAACTTGATCAAATTCTCGATCTCGTCCTTGTGCTATCGGCACTCTTCAGTCGTGTGGCCCACATTCTTATGGCAAGCACACAATTTGCTGGTATCTCTCGGATTCCTTCCTCCTTTAAACATGGGAGTAGGTTTCCGGTAATGAACCGCCCTTTCTGTGGCCAGGAAGATGTTCTCCCTGGTGTCCACCAAGTTGGTGTACTATGAGTACTGAAGCTCGTAGCCTCTCTTGCCTTTCTTAGTCGGCTCAGACCGGTTTTGGCCCTTGCCGGATCTTTTCCCCCGGGAGGGGTTTACGCTCGCCTCAGTTCCCTCTGCCTGGGACGGTTGGGCTCCGACAGGGGCAGCGCTATACCCGACCGGTGCGGCTCCATATTTGGAAAAAGGGGAGGACTGGACCGAAACATATCCTGAAGAGGCAGGATCGTACACTGTGGGCGTGGTGAAGGTCATCCTGGGTGCGGCCGCCGATCCGGGCCAAGCGGGGGAGCGACATACTGTTGCGCCGAAAACTGCACCCCGTATCCCGGATAAGTTTGTCCATTGGGCTGAGGTGCCGGCTGCCATCTAAACGCCTGAATTTGGGTCTCTTCCCAATTGATGAATCCTTGTGCCCTCCTTATGAACTCCTCTAGGGTAGCTGCCTTGCTACGCTGCATATCATCCCAGAGGTTGGACCCGGCCCGGATCTCGGACTGCAGCGCCACCAAGCGTTGTCCATCGTCCACCTTGGTCATGGAGGCCTCTTTGGTGAAACGCTGGATGTAGGCTCTCAGTGTCTCCGCGGGGAGCTGTTTAATGTTGGCGAGGGCACTGATTTGCATGTCCATTCTCATGGTGACCACAAACTATTTGCGAAACGCCGACTATAGTCCTGACCAGGATTGGATGGATCCTGGCTTGAGTCTCTTCCACCATTCTTCTGCGGGGCCGCCTAGAGTGATAAAAAAATAGAGGCACTTTTCATCGTCACTAACATGCGCCACGGTCATTAGTCGGTTATACCGGGACAGATGATCCCTAGGGTCAGTGTTCCCGGTGTAGGCAGCCAGACTCGACATCTTGAATCCCTTGGGGAGCAGGGGGCCCAGAATGTGCCTCGCACAGGGCTCTTTGTCCTCCTCATCTGATTCAGTGTCTGCTCTTTCCTGTTTGAGGGCCAAGCAGTCCGTGACCTTTTCCAAGGCAGCCAACTACTCCATGAGCTTCCTGGCCATGCCATCTTCTAGGGGAACCCTCTCGTTCCTCCTGTTGTTGATGTTGTTCCTAAGGTCACCATCTCGGGGGCAGATCTTTTCCTTGCAGGCCCGCTCCTTCCGAGCATTCAGCCCATCGCGTAGGTCTACTCGGGACGTATCGTCCCCCGAGCTGAGGGCATGGTACTTGTCGTTACGTGGGTGCTCTCGGTGATCTTTGTTCACTGAAGCGCTAGGATGTAAAGACCTTTCCCGTCCGGCTTGCCCTGGGGCATACCGGGCCTTGCACCATGTGGCCGCGTCTCTTGCGAATTGGTCGGGTGGCCTTGTCCTGGGACGGGGTGCACCTTCTCTTTCCTAGGGAGTGGCCGGGGACGGGTCCCAGTTTTCTGGACGGGAGGGTTTTTCCTTTCGGTTCTTGCCCCGGCTTTCTTTTTCTCTTGGTCCGGGTTTCCTGGGCCTTGCTCAGGAGCCTGTCCCCGAGGAGGTGTCGGCACCGCGTCCTCAAGGGCGCCGGTCCTGGCCTATGGAGCGGGCGGTTGTGCTCCCGGAGGCGGGCCAGCTGGGGGATTGGTCACCGGACCCTGGGCGGCTATGAAAGCCTGCAAGGCTTGGAGGGACTCTTGCATCGGCCGAGAAGCCTCTGCCTGCTCAGCAATCCTGGCCTCTTGGTCCAGGACCTGCTGCCTCAGCCTAGTCACCTCTGGATCCTCAGCTTCATCATGGTATTCCCCCTCATTCTCCTCCTCTTCCTCGTAGTAGTCCTCCTCGTACTCCGCCCCACCTTTGTAGTTCTGCAACTCGTCAGGCTAGACATCTGATGGGGAATGTCCTCAGGCGGACTCTGAGGAAGAGGTTAGGTGGGCAGTGGCTCTCCATTGCCCTGTTCTGGGTTAGTAGGGTCGAAAGTGGTGTGTCTTGTGTTCACCGTTGTTGTAGAGGTTTGATGTCAACACTAGCTTTCTCAGGCTCTCAATGAAAGCACCAAAATGCTTACCGAGTTTTTCGGAAACTAGAATAATAAAAGATAAGAGAGATTAGGGAGAAAGGGTCTAGAAGTTGTAAGCTGGATTTTTACGTGGTTGGGGCGTTAATGAGCCTTAGTCCACGAGTCAGTTGTATTAGAGCTTAGAGAATCTAAAACAATGGAATTTTCTACAAGTTTTAGCAGAGTAACTGTATACACGCTAAAAAGAGATCCTTTCTCCAGTGCTCTATTGCATGTATTTATAGGTTCACAGGGGCACTGGGCTTAGGTCGGGCTGACCCGGGCCCAATAAAGGCATAAATACTGCAGGCTCCTCTATCAGAAGCCCAATACAAAGGATTAAAACATAAAAGAAAAATATTAATTTAAACCCACCGGGCCAGCCCAAACCATATTTATCATGCGACAAATTGGAGCTTTGGTTTAGGCATTTCGAGTTACGAGGTAGATTCAAGGGACAAGATCGGTCAGATCAGTGGCTGCACAGGTCCAAACCAACGGCGTACAATCCTGAGGTGGCCTTTTCTACAGGGGAAACGAGGGGACAGATCCCACGCTTCCTGTGACGAAGTCAGGGTCACGGATGCTTTATCCTACCAACCTTGGAGAACCGACCCAGGTTCATTTACCCATGTCCCTCTCCGTTTTTCAAGGTCCCGTACCATTTACCATGGACCCAGACCATTTACCAGGAGCCCGGACCGTTTACCAGGCTTCGGGATCACCCACGTTGATCCCGACTATTATCCGGAAGCCAAACATACCACTTCCCGGATGACCGTCCCGGACAATACTCTCGGACGCCCTTCGGGCCTCGCCCAGAATCGGGTCGTTGATATCTATTATAATTCTTGCCAAACGAGCCTGGGCTGGGCCCAAACTCATTTGGCCAGCCGTGGGCCTGAAACGCGGATCTGGGCGCCTGACAGGAATGGGGATAACACTTTTGTTTAAATATGAACTGATAATTACAACTTATTAATGCTAAGGTATGTTGTTTGCAGCCTGTTCAACAAAGAAGAATGGGAAGAGCACCAAAGAAAAATCCAACACCAGAAACTATCAAAAGAAAGAAGAGGAGGGTGAGACAAAAGGCAAGAGAGGCAGCACAAGCTTCATCATCTCAGCCACATCCACAAACCACTGAACATCCTTAGATTAGGCAGTTGGAAAATTTCATTTTGAGTCGTGATTTTGTTTTAATTAACTACAAAAACACTTTGTTTTGACATGTTGGCTTAATTTTGATTTTATTTATAAAGTACAACCCTTAAAATATTGCCAACAGGTACTATGTATATGCTTAATCTAACCAAAGGCACCACCTCAAACTTGCTGAAAACTGGTTAATGTTGTATTGGTCTTTATGTTGATGTCTATGTTATTGATATTATTTTGCTATTATGTAATTTTTTAAATGCACCAATACAACCAAGTGCCCTCAACACAATTTAACATAAAATTTTCAATCAAAACACACCAATTTTCACAAACAAAAAAGCAGCACAATTTCATTTCAATTCCTTTGTCATTGTTACAAGTCATGAGACCATTACATATGTAAAACCACCACTACTTCAGTAGCAATACTAACACAATGAAAACTACAAAAAAAAAAAAAGTTTCCCCCAACTTATATTCAACCAAAGACCACTATTTGGATGAGCACACATTGTACAAACTTGTTTCCCAATTACCCTGTCACCAATTTCTACATGTCTCTGATCATTACCCACATTTTCCTCCCCATTGCAATCTTCACCTTCAATTCTTTTGACCCAATCCGGAATCAAACCCTTTCCACCTTGACAAGTTTCTGGATCCACCCAACGAAAAAAAATCACAACCCCCCTCTAACAGTAATAAGGCAGAAAATATACAAGTTATTTCAAGAACACCATTCAAACCATGAATAATCAAGAACACCAGAAAATTTAAAAAAACTTACTTTCATTCTATAGCATGTTCTGAACCTTCTACCAGGATTTTGATTGGTCCAAGAGGTCCTCAATGCTGGCGTTAAGCCACAATCACAGGTTACTCCATCATACCTCACTGGACCCCTGTAATGCCCCCAAAATCCCTAATGCGGTTTAATGGTTGGATAAGTAGGCTGGGAGGGCCATAACTGATTTATTATGCCATTAAATGATTATATGCATGTTTATGTGAATTATATTATGATATGATGTTAAATGCATGCATGTGGGTCCACATTTCATCATAGGAGCATTTTGGTAATTTGACCCGTTGAGGGCGTAATTGTATATTTGTATGCATGTTGGTGAACTGTTGTTGAGGCCACATAATAATGTGTATTTGTTCGAGCCATTCGACATGAGATGATCTTTGAGTAACAAGTTAGCGGTTTGGTCATAACATGATTAAGTTCGAGTCTCGGGGTGAGTCTTGGGGTAATTTAGTGATTAGAGCGTTGCCGAGAATTACAGGGTAACGTGATATGATTTATTTGTATTTGAGAATTCTGGAAATAACTGGAATTGGAGGGTGTTAATTATGATTAACGAAATAGGCAGAAAATGATAGTTTTACCCTTGGGAGCCTTTAGAAGACTTTAAATGAACTAGTGGAAAAAAGGTCTTTTCACCTTAAGTTATATTTAAGCCATTGAAGGTTGTAGAAGCTTGCCAAAAACAGAGTATCAAAACTTCCTCCCGTACATCATTTTCTTATCCTTTTTCCTTTGGATTTTTGAGCTTCTTTTGAGGATTCAAGCTAGAGAAATGGACCTTGAGGGCTAAGGATTGTGTTCCACCATTGAAGAGGGTTCTAAACTGAGCTTGAGGTAAGTTTCTAGCAATTAAAAAACTCTAGCTTTGCTCTGTTTTTGTTTTGGATTTCAACTTGGATTTCTAGGTTGGATATTGGGAATTGATGGGAGTTTTTGGCTAGGGTTACTTGGGTTATGATGCATAGGGCATGTGTAGATGGTTTTTGGGTTCATTTGGGACTTAAAATGAGGTTTGGAAACTTTTGGTTCAGGTTGGAAATGGTGGTGTCGAAGGGGGGAAGAACCAAGGCATTTCTGCCTAGTTGTAGCGCTACAGCGCCCATCAGAGGGCGCTACAGCGCTAGCCTGGGGGTTTCCCAATTTTCCAATAGCGCTGGGGCGCTAGGGGGGTAGTGCTACAGCGCTACCCTACTTTTCCAGAATCCTGTTTTGGGCATTTTTAAGGGTTTTTGGCTCGGGGTTTCAATTCCTAAGGCTCGGGATCGAATCTACTCACCGTTTGGGTAAAATTCGGGGTCCCAGGAATGAAGTTTAGTTCAAGATCCTTTTATTGTTGACTTTCATTAATGAAGGTTATAATTGGTTAAGATTAGGTGACCGCTAAGGAATCAAAAGGTCGATCGTTCTCAAGGGTCGTTCTTTTACTATTTCTCACTCGAACCAGAGGTAAGAAAACTGCACCCCATATGTGACATGCATGGTTATTCATGAGGCATGTTGAGTGATATATATGTGTACATTGATTTCATATCAAATGCTTAGCAACACTTGCTCACTTGTGCATTGCACTGACTAATTAGTCAGAATTGACAATTATGTCAGTATTAACTGTGAAGTCGTGACTCACTAGTCAAGTTTGGCAGTAGTACTGAGCACTGGTCACATGGTATTGAGTAATAAGTCAAGAACGGCCTTAGCATGTTTAACGCAAGCCGACAAAGATTAGATCTAATCGACATCTGCATTGAATGACTCAACATGAGCATTAATGTCGGACCGACCTCAAGTTCGATGAAAACTAAAAGTGCTTGTCTAGCCTATGACTAGTCACTTAGAGCCAGGGCCAAAAGGCCCAGGTGACTACATCATCACGTGGTTATGGGTGCTGAGCTCGTAGTGACTACTCATCATTCACTCATCTGTTTAAGCTAGTGACTACTCATCAGTCACTCATCTAGTTCACGTTAGTGACTTGCTCATCAGTCACTCATTTGATTAAGGCTATATGCCCCATTATGGTTAAACAGAACCTCAAAGTGATATTCACTCATCTATTCAGGGCTATAAGCTTTGTATGATTATCATGATCATCATTTGATATTATTTACATGCAGTAATGAGTTTTATTGCTGGGCTTTGGCTCATGGGTGCTATGTGGTGCAGGTAAAGGGAAAGAAAATTTCACCCAGCCTTGAGTGGAGAGCTTAGGTGGTGATGTGTACATATGTGGCTGCTTGACCACCACGGCCAAGGAGTTTCTTCGTTGGAACTAGGGGGTTAAATTACAGTTTTAGGATGTTTGGGGACTTTACCTATTAAAAAAAATGATTGGGTCCATGTCGGGTATTTTCCCCAAACATTGGGTACTTATGCCGCAAATATCCCTATTTAAAATATGGGTTGACCACATTCCAACGGAGGGTACCAAATTGGTACGAATTGCAAACAGATGGTAACCAATGATCATTATTATAAATATAGGGTATTAAGTGTGAATTTTGATAAAACATAAGGTACCAAATAAGTATTTTTTTCAAACAAAAAACAAACTCATTCTAATGAGAATATGAAAAGATATATCCACAAAAATAGAAAGGCTTTCAATATTAATATTCAGAAAACAATATTGCATTAAATTAATCACAATATTTTTAAAATTTAAAAGCCTCATCAAATTAAGTTACAACAAGCATCGATCTAATAACTATTGTGATTCAATAATTACAACTTAAAAGTTTTCAAAAATGGCCAAACATAAAAATATCACACTTGGTAGAATTAACAATTCATGGTGACTACAAACTTGATATAATTTAGGCTTACAGTGATAATAAAACTAGTCATCACCACAAATAGTACAAGAGAATAAGCCGCAACAAGTACATGTGCATGGATGAAACTCACACCCAGATTTCAAGTATCGACGCCACAGCCAAATTAACAACACAAGCCCTATCACTCCAGCCACCACACCAATCACTATTCCAAATGTTGAACTTGTGTCTTTCCCAAGATCATCCGATGATGCCCCTTGACCTCCTCCCATATTATCACTGTTCATTATTATTATTTAAAAAAAAAAAAAAGATTCATTAAGAGAGAAAAACGAGTTACATCGAAAAAGGCTAGTCCGCTATGAAGGCACAGCGAGCAACACAGAGAAGATCCTTAGTTTGGTATAGCTTAATTATTATATATTGTGTGTGTGTATAATTAATTATTCAGTATACTAACCACCAATAATTTGTCACTTTTTTAACATTTAATTACCAATTGTCAACACAGACAAAATATAGAGTAGGCAAACTACACTTTTTTTCTTTTAATCCAGTGGATATGTCACTACTTAATATTTCTAATTTTATTATTTTAAACAATTAGTTAAGGAATAGTACTATGAACTTGTCCAACTTAACGACATCATGCACATAATTAAATCTATATTAGGAACCACATTCACTCATTAGGATTATTTGCTCAACGTGTCTTATATAATAAGAGATTGTATTTTATTGAGTTTCGCAAATCCGTACAAATTTTAGAGTAAACTTCGTAACTACTACTTGGTTTTTTAAAACGATGAATTATAGCACCCAATTAATAATTAAAGATTTGTAATCATACCAGAATAACTTGTAGTTTACTACTAAATCATAAAATATAGTAGGGTGGTAGGTACTATAAAGTGGTATAAATCAAATAGAAGCATAAATGATGATATAAAACATTAATTGTGAATTCAAATGGGTGAATCTAATTATTTTTTTTAAAGGTAAATTTAATTAATTTACTATTCTCTATATTGGTTCAAATTTGTCACATGAACAAAAGGACAAATCACTTTCATTATTCTTTACTTGTTATTAAAAACAACTATACATTATTGTAAGTGAAAGAAACGGAAAAGGAAAAGCTTATTTGGGTTGAAAAGTATTATTGGATAATTTTATATTAAAAGTAATTTATTACTTATTTATTATTTTAACTTTTTGTCAAATATTTACTATTATTTTTTTGGTTCTTTTCAAATTAAATTATTTATTTTTAAATATACCTTATTTTTCAATCATAAAAGGTGCTTTTGATATTGGGAAGGAAAATTTGAATTTGAAACTTTTTTCTTTGGTGAGAAGATGTGTAATATTGCTAAGTTAGGTGAGTTTGATTATACAATAACAAATTGGTATATATTGTAAAAATAAACGAAAATAATTAAATTGTACTTTTAATTAATGAATTAATTATGTTGTGTATAAAGAGTGAAAATTAGTTTGTATGGATTATTTTGTTAATTCAAAACAATATCTTATATGAATATAATTAATACTACGAACAAATATCATACATATCAATATAGTTAGAGAAAAAAAAGAGTTATTTGCTTTTAAAAGAAAAAAAAAAATATGAGTTCAAGATTATAATTACCCGTTGTTGCTGCGAGTGGCAGGAAAACCAGAAGGGCAGAAATGGAAGACGAAATCGGAAGACTGACATGTGCTGCTGCTACTCTTATCATAAGCAGAAGCTTGAGCTTGAGGGCACCATTTCTTGAACAGCTCCGAGTTAGAATTTGGGTTACAATTACCTGGTCCCGACGCGCCGCCGCACGCACTCTTTATCGCCACCGTACTTTCGTTACCGGTACCGGTACTGGACGTAACTCGGAGCTCCTTTGGAATATACTCCGAGTTCGAGTCCATGACGCACCCAACAGTCCCACAGTTTCCGGGTCCGGCGGTCCCACCTTGGGGCACCACCATCAACGGCAGGTTGTAACCGTCGGCCACGCTGATCAGATAGTTAACCGTCCCGTCATCGGTCAGGGTGAATTCCACTGTGGTCGCCGGCGGAGATAAGTTTCCTCCGCCGCACTCCACGGCGGAGGAGCCGCAGTCACCTGTGAGGCATGTGAATTTCCCGTTGATATCGGCGGCGCAGTGGGTTCGGCCCCATAAGCGGCCTGACCAGTTAGGTGGTACTGGGATGGCCTCTGAATCGCTTGGGCTGAGGGCGAATCCGGTCAGAGAAATCGGCGGCGAACCGGAGTTTGATAGAATGGCCGGCCATACGTTGTAGTTACAATTATTTATGACTGTGAACGTGGTGGAATGAGTCCCTGCATGCATGTAAAATTACGAAAATTAAAGTAATAAATCAAAAAACTAAAATCAATAAATGAATTAATCATAGTAATTGAACTATATATATGTATATACCTGACAAAAATTGAAGAAGAAGAAGAAGAGGAAGAGATATGAGAATCGTAAAAGAAGTAGTGAAAGCCATATTTTGATATGATATGATCACTTAATTTGCTATACTACACGATCTTCTAACTACGCAAGCCTTTTCATTTATGCTTTAATATTGGATATTATAATATGAACATTAATCATGCATACTAACTTATATTTATATAATAATTACATTAATTAATATATATATATTTATATGGAAAAATATCAGTTTCTTTTTTATATTTTTCTCAAATACATAATGGTTTCGTGTATTTTGTTAAATGATAATTCGGATTTTATATTTTATGAAATGCATCAAAATAGTATCTTATACACCTAATTTTGGTAAAATAAAACTTTCAAATATAGTATTTTATTCTCAGTTCTTCGACCACTTTTTTCGTTTTTTGAACTCATCACATCATTAATGACCTAAGAATTGATCTTATAATTAAAAATATTTTGACTAAAATCGGATTTAAGGTACTATTTTGATCAATTTTGTAAAACACAAGTCTGAATTGTCATTTAACAAAACACAAAAACCGATCACGTAATTTGAAATTTTCTCTATATATTTTCCAGTTCTTTTCCTGCATTGTCTTTCTAAATACGATAGAGCCATATATATATGCCCCTACTCCTACTTAAATATGCAAAAAGAAAAAAGAAAAAAAAAAAAAAAGCACGTAAAGAATTATATTTAATCGATCGACTTTTCTTGACTCGTGACTTACTATTAATTTGTATGTTATGTATTGAACCTTTCAAACCCATGTGTATTTTATCGCAGAAACTTCGTCAATAGCTAAAGTGTCTACACCGCTTAGAAAGTATGTATGAAAGTGAGATGAATGAGTTGACCTAAATTAGCAAATGGCAATGGAAAATTATTTCATGAGGAGTCTTCCTTTTCTTCTTCCTTCTCTAAATTTTTAGTGGAATAATTAATTATTTTTTTTTAAATATATATCTTTTGCTGGATATATATATAATTATATTATGTGGAAGTTGACTCACCAACTTATGATTATAATAACGTGGTAGCTAAAGAAATTAACAAAGGTAATGACAACTTGGAAATTAATGTATATATACATTGGGACCGGCAGATTGATATATATGCAATGATTTGTGTTCACATGCATGTTGAGTACATTAAAATTTATGTAGGTTATGCTTTATTAATTTAGATCGATAAAATTAAGGGTTTATATTTTATTTTTGGACCTGTATTTTTTTTCATTATTTGTTTGGATCTTGTGTTTTGACAAATTATTTTTTGAACCCTATGTTTTGTAAAATTGTTAAAATAGAACCCTAAACTCAATTTTAATGAAGAAAAAAATGAATATAGCAACACAGTTTTTAAGCAGAATGATTTTATTTTTGTTCTAAATTGTTAGTTTGGTAAATTATTTATGATTTTAGTTGAGAAAACATTGACCAAAATTGGGTTTATGGCTCTATTTTAATAATTTTACAAAACATAAAATCCAAAAAGTAATTTATCAAAACACAAGGTCTAAATAGGTAATGAAAAAAAATACAGGGTCCAAAAAAGTATAAACCCTAAAATTAAATATAGATTATTTTTGTGATATTCGTACGTTTTATTGTTTAATTCAATAATTATATATATATATATATATATATATATTAGTGGTGTTTATGCTTGTTAACTAAGATAATGACTGCCTGCCCAGCAAATTATAACTCTTACTTTTAATTCCTTAATTATATACAAGGGCTGCATCTGTGATACAGCATGCCCCCAAAAATAGTACTTTGGGTGTTTTAATCTTATTTTTTTAGAGCTTTGTTCATAATAATTATAACTACTCTCCTGTAATTTTTTAATAGATTAAAAATAGTTTACAATATAAAAACATAATTGTTGTACTCATGTTTATTTTTTTTTAATTTTTATGTACGTGTAAAAATAATTATTTCAAACTCTATTTTTTATATTGTAAATTATTTCAATTTTTTTTTAAAATTTATAAGAGGTTCATTTTACCAATATTGAATACAGCCATAAAAAAAAATTAGGATTAAAACATGGGTCATTTGACAAAATGACATATATTTTAAAGTCATTTTGTAATATAGCATAGTTTTAATAATTTTTTGCAAAATGACATCTCATAATTTGAGCAATTAGTCGAAAATTTTGACAAGTGGTCGAAAAATTCAAGTAGCAATTTAGACTAATTGAATTTTAGACAAATATCATTTTGTAAACATTTATAAAAAATAAGTCAGAGTGCAAAAAATACCATTTTCACAAATTTTCTTTAAACACATGCAAGTGTCATTTTTTGGGGCCTGTCAAATTGGATTATTGATAATTTGATATTAGTCCGTTCTCTCCCGAGCTAGCACAATGACGAGTTTATTATTGTTGAAAAAAAATAAAGGAAAAGCTTTAATTGTTGACCAAGCTATTAAGCACTTGGGTAGTACAAAACCATTAATTAATTTTTTTAAAATAATAAATTTAATAGTCATATCCGTTTCACAAAAACAAAAATAACATAATTAATATATGTATATCTCTTCTATATAATAAGTGTGTAGATAACGGTAATTTTTTGTTTTAACGGTTTTTTATTTTTTTTAATGTTAACTTTAACGGAATATTTTTATATTTAACAGAATATTCTTATATTTAACGGTAATTTGTAAACACTTAAACTGAAATAAAATTAAATAAATAATTAAAAAATTAAAATAAGATATTTTTTAGATATTTTACAATGATAATTATTTTAAAATAATAAATAATTAAACAAATTAAAATATGATATTTTTGAGATAGTTTACAATAATAATTATTTAAAAATTATAAATAATTAAATAAATTAAAATATGATATTTTTGAGATATTTTACAATGATAATTATTTAAAAATAACAAAATCATATGTTTTATAAGTTAAATAAAATTTAATTAAACTTAAACTCGCTTATTAAAATAATAATATAATCTAATGTCAATTAGTAACAAATTATTTTTTAATAAAAACTAGCAAGAAACTTAAATTTAAAATACACTTATAATATTTAATATTACATTAAACATATAATATATAATATCTTTTTGTCACTCCCAGATTCAAAAATTAGAACAAATATAAACTTAAACAAAAATAAATAAATTATTTAATTAAAATAGGATATTTATTTGAAATTTATATGATATTAATATAAATTTAATAAAAATAATTAATAAATTCTGCACACAAAATTAAGCAAACGTGCATAATGCACATTGTTTGTATCTAGTATTAATAAAATATATCACTTACATAGCAAGGGAGTGGCTATGGAGTATCCCTTTTTATCTTACTGGTATAGTACGATCTTGTAGATAAAATATGATTCTAGTTTTTTTCTACGACACTGATTATTATAATCATAGCAGATATCTTGAATTTTTTTTAGAAAATTCAAATTATTTTGTTGTGCCAAAATATGATTCTAAATTTGTTTAGCCTACTGATTTAATATTATCCAATTTTTTATGTAAACCATATTTTTTCATAATAAATTATTTAGATTTTTAGAAAAATTACAAAAAGAAATAAAATTATAATGAACATCATCGTAACAAAAATTTCAATCATAACTTATTTATATGCCAAAAATAAAATCGTACAATAACAATTGAGTAAAAAGGCTAAGGGTCTGATTGGTTCACGATTGAAAAACTGTATTTTTTAAAAGTGAAATTCTGAAATGAAAATATGAATTTAGTGACTAAAAACATGTTTCTGAAAATGTAATTGGTTCAATATTTGTAAACTATTTTTTAGTTTTAAAAAATTGAATCTGTGATTGGTATTAAATTTGAATGTGTAATTGGTTCAACTGAATGTGAATATTATTTTAATTTTATATATTCTATATACATAGGTTGTATAATATTAAATTTTTATTTATCAATAGATTTAATTAAGTAAAATTTAATAATATTGATAAATTAAAATTTAATAATAGTGCAGTGATTAAATTCTCCTATAGGAGTTTCACTTTAAGCCCTACCGGTGAGGCTCTCAGTGTTCTCGATCCGTGAACAGTTTTCGGCGCGATTTTTTTATGACTGTGTATATTGTAGCTATTTAGGGCATGCTGCAAATTTTCAGAAAATTCAGAATAGTTTACAGTACCGAAATCTAGGTTCAAACATTTTGTTGCACACGTGACTAATTTTTTTTATGCGCGTGGAAAGCAACATGTTTCAACCTAGTTTTCGGTACTGTAAACTATTTGGAATTTTCTGAAAATTTGCAGGATGCTCTAAATAGCTACAATATACATGGTCGTAAAAAAGAACCGCGTCGAAAACTGTTCAGGGGTCGAGAAACAGTGAGAGCCCTACCAATAGAGTTTAAAGTGAAGCCCCTATAGGAGAATTGTCTTATATATATATATATATTTATATATATATATATATATTTATATATATATGGAAGACTTCTCAATAGTTACTACTCATAGATGTGTACTAACAATTATGATGATGTGGCAACATAGTGACTTGGTATAGTAAGTCACTAACAAATAAATATTTTTTTTCTACAATAATTTTGAATTTAGTTTTTTTTTTGTCATAGTTAATGTTGTTTCCAACTAATGAGAGACACTAGCTATATTTAGAAATTGACATACATTTGAGAAATGAAAAGTTTACAATATTATATTTTTAAAATAAATACACGTTTTTCGTCAGTAACCCTTCTAAAAATTTGAAAAAATCAAAATCAATGTTTAGAAATATTAATTAACAATTATAAATATGGATCATTGATTTTAATCCAATAATATTAAAATAATCATCCATATATAGTAATCATTAAAAATACACTCATATATATATATATAAATATATATTATATATACTAACATACACTAAAAGTAAGTCACAGTGAAAAAATTGAAAAATAGAGAAAACAATGTTTTGTTGTTTTCAATTATATAGGCAAAAGTTTAAAATCATTTTCAGATTTTGTTTTAGGAAATAACTAACCATTCATAGATTATTGTGGGTCCACTTATTTTTAGTTTTTGAAAACATAAAATTGAATCCTAATCACATACCAATCACACCCTAAGATACCACAAACGCTCCCATACCATATTCATGATAATAAAACAATATATTATTAATAATAATCTCAAGTATATAAATTATAATTATTTTAGATACCTAAATTGTTTTAAATACATCCATCAAGGGAATAATCATGTTAAGGAACAAAATCCAAAGCTTATAAATAATTGAGGCACATTTGTAATTTACACATGTGTGGTGTGATGATCGGTTACTAAAGGTAAACTTGGACATACCGCATATATACGTAGTTCCTGGTGTAAAAGGTTTCGAAATACTATTAAAAAAAGGGAAATCTACAAAAATACACTAGAAGTTAAAAAAAATATGAAAAATACGGTATATTACAAAAATACGGAATTTTTGGATAAAAACACGGAGTGGCAAAAGTGTAAATACGAAATGGCTTTTAAATCTTAAATAAAAGTGGTAAAATACAATTTTTTGTGATCAACGTTTACAAACTTGTAAATACCTGTTACAAAATTGTAAATATCTTTTACGTGTTTGTAAATAATATTTACAAAAATTAGTTTTAGAATTGTATTATTTTGTACATAAAACTTACGAACAAAATCATAACTAATTTTTTTATTTTTGTAACAATAGTTTACAAATCTAATTTCATAACTAGGAAATATATATTTGTAACTAACATTTACAAAAATAATTTATAGTTAAGAAATCGTAACCAAATTTATATAAAAATATTATAATTTTCCATATGTTACAATATTGTACTAAAAAATTACAGTAAACATTAAATTTATGTTATACAACTTAAAAATATAAATTTAAGATATTCATTATTTATAAAACACTTTATTATATATATATTTATATAAAAATACAGTTAGAGAGTAGTGAATTACAATAATTTTATATACAAGTTTTACATTTTTGTAACAACAGTTTGCAAAACTAATTTTACAATCAAGAAGTTTATTTTTGTAACTAACATTTACATAAATATTTATAAATTTATTTAACATGATTATTACAAAAATTTACAAAATTAATTTTTTAACTTTAAAATATATTTTTACAACAAAGCTTAAACTTTGACTAGATTAATATTTTAGTTTAACATTAAGTGTTGAGATTTGACTAGCTATGATTTTCAAAATAATATAATATTTTTTATCACTATCCCTCCTACTACTATTAATATATGTTACAAAAATTTATGAATATATATATATATATATAATAAAATTGAAAGATCATTTATATCAATTTAAATAAAAATAGGACTGTAAACAAATTAAATATAAAAAGTAATATTAAGGGAGAGAAAAAAAAGTGAAAAATGACATATTTAATTAGAAATTTTATGTATGATACTAAGATAATAAAATAAAAAAAGTAGAAGATAGTTGATATTATTATTATTAGCACACTAAAAGTATGTATGAATTAATTACTGAAGAAAAAAAGACAAAAAAAATAAAACTAAACTACAGAGAATAGAAAGAAAAGAGTAAAATATTATCATATATATATAAATAAATATTTATTTTTCAGTTTAAAAGTTGCGAATCTAAGATTTATAATTGTATAAATATATATATATATATGTAAACATCTATTTATATATATATATAATATTGGTTTGAGGAAAGGTGAAGTGATGCATAATAATTGTGTAAGTGTGTTAACAAGTAATTATATGTTAGTCTCAAAATTAATACCGTAAATTTGTAATTATTTTATATAACCGTATATTTAGATTTTTTTGTTCAAACACCGTGCATTTTGTAATTAACCCTTAAAAAAATAGTTTATTTTTATATAATATCAAAATTATACATTTAGTGTAATTTGGTAGTTAAAGCTTGATTTATTCCTAGAAATGAAGCAATCTATTCTAAACGAAGATGGTAATGGTATAACTAACGTTTAAAGAAAGTATATTCGTTATTTAACGTGGAAAATATATTAATTTATTGTTAATTCTCATTTAAATTTTAAATAAATAAATAATATTATATATTATAAAAAAAATAACATAAACATATTAAAAAAAATTAAGCCAGAACATTGTCTATAGTAAATAAAAAAAATATAATCAATTTAAAAAAATACCTTAAGTCAATAATTTGGTAGATATATACTTTTTACGTATTAAGATATGATGTTGTCTAATTTTAAAGTAAATTATTCAATACTAATTATTAGTTTGAAATTTAATGTTCATAATAATGTTAATTTTACCATTTTTTATAAAATATTAAACCAACAATTTATTATTAAACTAACATAAACCAACAATTTTTATTAAACTAACATTTATAATGAGATGTCTAAGTGGAAGAGGGCCTTATACAAAATTTATTATTTAAAAAAAAATTATATATAAAATAATATTTTTAAAATATTTAGCGGTCTTTATACATGTAAAAGATAATATTTTTCAAAAAAATGGTCTGGTCGCGCCTGTGCCCATAATCGGACTGATTATAATATATAAAGATATATATATTTTTCGAAATTACCAAATAAATTGTGTGAAAAAAAAAGTTTTTGTACAATGTCCCATGAGGTGGTGGCATTTTGAATTTTTTTATTTTTATCTTTGTAAGGTGGTTGTTGGGCATCGTCGGGTTTCAATAAATGTGGAATCAAACATTCAATTAATAGCTCACTTTATATAATAACAGTATATTCATAACCCAATTAATTATTACCAGTCCAATTTCTATGCACATGTCCTCATAGTTATTAATTTCGTCACGTACATATAAACCGTTTGCAATTGGGGAATACAGTGAGTGAGTCCTTGTTATAATGTCATTAATTAATTGAAGAATAAGGACAGGTGAGGAGGAGCTATGTTCGTACCAACCAATGGGATAAAGGTATTCCTCTTTTGACTATTATTTTTGTATTTAATTTCTATGGATATTTGAATTGTACACACTTTTTATAATTAATTTTCTCTCCAAGAAAGAAAGGGGTTCACACCTAACAAGTAAATAATGTTCAACCCACTAATTGATGTAATTACAAACGACCACTGCAATTCAAATCAAGAGCACTTATGTACTAAGTAATGTTTAATTGAAGCAAGTTCTCTTATTATGGACCTCTGGCTTGAGATTTTCGCCAGCAAAGCTTCTCTATATATGCCACGATTAAATCTTTTAAACATTTTTAAAAAAAAAAATCTATCACTTATTAAAAAAAACAGTAGAAGATTCTCCTTCCAATATTTGCTGGCGTGGCCGTCGGTGGAAGGGTAGAGATCATTCATGTATTATATATTAAGTTCTATACTAAAAAAAATAACAATAATTTTGTACAAACGACTTATAGTGTAAAAGAACCGACAATGTAACACATATCTCAATATATTGTGAAAACCAAAAAAAAAAAAAAAAATTCACAGAATATTTCATACATTCCATAACAGTACCAATACGAACATTACTATTATTACAGCTGAAATCAACAAATTTATGTATGAAAATAATAGAATAACATAAAACGAGAAACATTCTATTCAGAAACGACATCATATGTAGAGAACAACAAGTGATTTCAAAGCCCAGATGATAACTATTGAATAAAGAATTATTTTTCATACTTTTAAACTTATTAATATAGAATTATATTGAGTGATGTTGGTGTATTTTTGTTATTTTCTAATTATTTTCTTTCTTTTTTGTGTTCTTGTATTCTTTTTTGGTGTTTTAGAGCTGAAAATAAAAAAATAAGGAATTTATGAATGAATTGTTCAAAGAAAAATAATGAAAAATGAATTGGCTTCAAGTTGTTTAATTTGTGCTGAAATATCAAGTTTTGCTGGAGTAAAAAAAATTTTGCTAGAGCATTTTCAGCAGGATACAAAAAGGGAAATTCAGTATATAAAGGAGAGACACGCGACACCATTAATTGAACTGACAATGAGTGGTGAGGTGGCGACAAAAATCAGAGAAAATGGACTGAATTTTGGGTAATTTCTACAAGAGAAAAGAAAACTCATGTGAGAGGCAAGAAGAGCATTTTTGGGACATGAGGAAAAAGAGTTTTATTAATTGCCTTAATGGTTTCAAAAGCAGCAACAAAATAGCCAATTCAGGAGATTTCTAGATGTTTTGAAGCAACTTCACATCAACATACCTCTAGTGGAAGCTTTGGAACAAATGGCCAACTATGTGAAGTTTTTTAAAGATATTTTGACAAAGAAAATTAGGCTTGGTGAATTTGAAACGACATTTTTTATTGAGTATTAATTTGATGCCCATGTCCATGTCCATTTTTAAGAAGTTGGGAATTGGAGAAGCAAGGCCAACTACACTCACTTTGCAATTAGCTGACCATTCTATGGTGCATCCGGAGGGAAATATTGAAGACGTCCTAGTACAATTTGACAAGTTCATTTTTCCGACAGATTTTATTATTCTTGATTATGAGGAAGATAGGGAGGTTCCAATCATTTTGGAGAGACCATTCCTTGCAACCGGGAGGACTTTGATAGATGTTGAAAAAAGAGATCTCACCATTCAAGCTCAAGAAGAACAAGTAACATTCAAGGCTAATAATCCTATACGCTCTCATAATGAAGTTGGAGTTTGCTTAGCCATAAGTGCTTCCAACTCCAAGATGATTGAAAAGATGCATGAAAAGCATAGCAAGGGAGTGAGGAAAAATGTCTCTTTTGAATAAATTGAGAAAGATGGCGAGCCATGGAAAAGTAAGGAAAAAAGACCATCCCATCCTCAAAAGCTACCGAAGAAGAAGAAAAAGAAAAAGAAACATGGTAGAAAACCACAGTCACAGATTTTTGAAGTTGGGCAGTGATTGTTTTTCTCAAACTCTCTAATGAAAGAAAATCATGATCAACTGAAATGAAGATGTGATGGTGTGTTCTTAGTGATCAAATTGTATCCCAATGGTGTGGTGGAATTATATGATGAGCATTTCGGGAGAGCATTTAAGGTGACAAGAAAAGGAACAAAGTTTGAGGGAAGCGAGGTTGACCGATACACTACCTCGATCTCCTTGAAAGATCATAATAAAAATATATGAAGTTTGGGTTGCTATGGTACTTGGAGGATTCATTTGTAAAGCAACCCAAATAAAGAATAAAAATAAAATGAAAAAAAAAAAGAGAAAAGAAAGGAAAAAACATGTGTTCTTTAGTTAGTTATTTTTATTTTTGTTAGTTTTATTTTATTTTATTGTGTTGTTTTTTGGAGTGGTTTTACATTTGTTCTTGTGTTTCAGATGTTAAATAGCAAGAAAATGGTGTTTTGGTGTAATTTGGGGGTCTGGAGATTTTTGGGAAACTTTGCTGCAACAAAATGAGGAACAAAATGTGTGAAATATTCGAAAAATGAAAGGTTCTGCCTGCTGCAACAAAATTTGTACTCGTGCAATTTGGGAAAGCACCCAACTCCTCAACTCCACAATCAACCAAAAAGAAGGTCATCGATTCAAAATCGAAATTCTCCTTTCGGATGACAATTATGAAGGATAGGCGGGGAGTTTTCTTATCTCAGCTCGTTTTTTTAAATTTTGTTGTTTTTGTTATTTCTTTTGTTCTATGGTTGTAATCTTGTTTTTAATTCTTGTTGGTATCTCTAGTTTTTCATTGTCTTGTTGTTATTTTGTTGTTGTTTTGAGGATATTCTTTGTCTATGTTAGTGTTTCCTAGGGGGCTCGAGACGATCTTGAAAAAGTTACAAAAATATAATTCAATCAAGTTGCAGATGAAAGTCTCTCTTACTTAAGTTTTAAACTAAAATTATTTGGGTGTGAATGTTTCTAGCAATTGATTGATGAAAGTGTTTTTGTTTTTAGTGTGTGGATAGATTGATTAAACATTTTTGAGACCCTAGAATGTAACGACCCAAAATTGCTAATAAGGCTTAAGGGCCTTGGTTAGTGTGTCAGGAGGGTATAATTGATATTTATGTGAATTATTAATTAAATGCATGATTAGATGAGTATATGGATATGGTTAGATGCATGTTTATAAGTGTTGAATATGCATGTGGGCCCTGTTTTGTTCGCAAGTGCATTGTTATAATTTTGGCCCGTTGAGGGCATAAATGTAAGTATATGTGATAAATTGTTGAAACCACATTATTATGTGGATATATTTGCAGCTTGTGGCTTGAGGCGATCCTAGTAAGCGGTTAAGCGAAATAGTCACGGTGGGGATTTATACCCGGCTCGGAGGAGCCTGGGGGTATTTCTGGGAACTTGGGAAATATATTGGAGATTATTAGGCATTGGGGAAAATAATTGGTGATTAATTAGATGACGGGAATTAAGTGGTAAATGTTAGGGACACTCGAGGAAGTAGCGTGAATTGGAAGCAAATGACCAAAATGCCCCTGGAGTGTTTAAAGGCTTAGGTTTATTTGGGAGGGAAAAAGGGTCTTTTGGTATTTTAAGGGGATAAGTGTTATTCTGTTTATTTGGAGTTAGTGGAATTTTTAGAAAGAATTAGAAGCTGAAGGAAAGAAAAGATAAGGAGAAGGAAAAAAAACAGAGACCTCTTTCTCCTCCACTCAGTTTGCCTATTCTTCACCATTTATTGTGGATCTTGGAGCTGGAAACTCAGAGAAAAGTCGAGGCAAGGTCCTAGGACTCTGATCCTTGGAGTGGCTAGAAGTTCAGCAGGATTTAGCTCAAGTTAAGGTAAGGTTTAAGAGTTTGGTTTAAGTTTTCTAAATTTGAAGAAGTTGATTATGATTTTCAGTTTTGGATGAAAATCAAGGGGCTTGAGCTTGGGGATTTGAGGAATTAAAGGCTGGAAGGGCATAGAAACAACCTAAGGTCGGATTCTCTCAGTTAAAGTTCTAGGTTTCTGGTTTTCTGATGGTGTTCTTGAGCTCTTGAGCTCAAGTGTGATTTCTGTGTTTGATGATGTGTTTGACTGAGCTTTTGATGTTGATGGGTTGTTTTGGTTGAGTTATAGTGGGTTGTAAGGTCAATTTTGAGGTTGGATAAGTTTTGGAGTGGTTTGGTAGAGCTTTGGCTCGGGGAAGTTCGAAGGGAAAACCCAGAAAATTCATGCATGTTGTTTGTAGCGCTGTAGCGCTAGCCTTGGAGCACTACAGCGCTAGGCTTCATTTCTTGGGGGGGTTTTGTCCCTGTTTGTAGCGCTGTAGCGCTACCCTGCCTCCAGAAGTGGGTTTTGGGTGTTTTTCTTAGGGTTTTTGCTTGGGGGCTCGGGGGTCGATTCCACCACCCCATTTGGTGGAATTGGGCTTCCCGAGGGCTTAGGATTGGTCCCGAAGTTGGGTTACGGAATTGAGTTAATGATGGTTCTATTTTACGGTTGTGACTAGGTTTTCGCTAGGGCTCGGATCGGGATCGTGCTCAAGTGTAGCTTCAGTTAGCCAAAGCGCTTGGAATCAAAGGTAAGAAAACTGCACCTAGTTATGTGGTTATGTTGGGACTAAGAGCTCCCTATACTTGTATGTGATGTCATAAGATGGTATTATGCCATGGGGACATGTGATAAACGGTCTAAGAGTGCCGGAATTAATATTTGCGCACAGGTCGCAGCTCGGCCATTGGTAGCTGAGGTTAATCAAATAATCACTGAGCTTGGCCTAAGCAAGCCAGAGTCAGTGGGTTGAACACTAGGCTTGGCATAAGTCAGCCAAAGACAGTGACTTAAACAGAGGATGTGGCCTAAGGGCGTCGACCCTAGATATTGTGTGATATGTTTATTGATGTTAATCTGATGATTATGGCATGCTCATTGTCTGGATGGTTAATTATTGGTTGGTTGGCTGATATCACTGATTATGTGAATGATGCGGTTTATTGAATATTTGATTAATGATTTGTAAGTTATCTGTTTACTATTTTTGATTATGCAATGCAATAGAGTTTTCTTGTTGGGCCTCAGCTCACGAGTGCTTCGTGGTACAGGTAAAGGCAAGGGTTTGATGGTTCAACCATGAGTTGGAGAGCTCTGGGGGCGAGGTGTACATTGTTAGCTGCTCGGCCGCCACGGTCGAGGGTTTGTACAAGAACGGAAACCTAAAACGTATATTTTGTCATTAGAATGGCCATGTTTATTTATAACTTTTGGATTTTTTTTTTTTTTTTTGTAGATATGTCTTTTAAACCATGTTTTGGGATCCCATGTACTAAACAATCATTTTAATGAGAATTATCTGTTTATGACCAAAATATTTTAAACTCTACCTGATTATGACTATAGGATCACGTTTTCATTTGAAAGACTTGATTAGCAAGTCCTGCACTATTTTAAACACATAGTGTAACAGTCTTGGTTATCCAGGGCGTTACATAGAAAGAGCTAGTTTCTTGTGAGAGCTTAAGTTTCTAAAATTACTTAGTGGTTTTCCTTGAGGCGAAATCCTAGACATCACTACACCAATGACATAATTTAGGCCATCTTTGGACCATTTGAGCATTTTAAGGCTACCTGTTATGCATTTTTATCCCTAGTCACCTTGTTGAGTTTAATAGACTTTCTTTCTTAGTCACTCATTAGCCTAGCTAGTTATAATAACCTCCTTTCACCATACCCCTTTAGCACCTTGATCTTTATAGGATAGATTTGTGCATTTTTGGGGGTTGAGAGGAGTTGAGTGTGAGAGAGGCAATTGGATGAGAGTTTTCATTTTTTTTGTATTTTCTTGTTTTCATCATTGGGGACAATGTTGATTTTATGTTTGGGGGAGAGTGTATTCTCATTTTTCTTGGTCTCTTGCCATTTAGTTTGTAGTTTTTTTATCATTATTCGAGAAAAAAAATGTAGAAAAACAATAATAAAAAAAAAAAGAATTGTAGAGTGCACTCCCTTGCATCAAAGGAAAGTTTTGAAAAAAAAAATATTTAGAAAAAAAAAAGTAATCAAGTATGATTATAAATAAGTTTGAGGGTGCAACTCTTTAAATAAAAGAAAAGTTTGATTTAGTTTTTGTTTTTGTATGCTAGTTGTACGCCCTGGTTTTCCCACGGGCTGATTAGCAGGTCGAGCCTCGGACTAATCAAGGTTAGTCCGTAAAACTTCCCCAGGTCAGAGATCTTGTTTCCAGGTCGTACCCACTTAGCTCGAGGTATCCTCAAGAACTCGCCAAGGCTGCCCAAGACTGGGGGAAGGAATCCTTAAGGCCGAAGGTTGGGTCAGAGAAGCAGCTTGTGATGCGAGCTGCTGCTCTGGATCTCTGACCCTTTGTAAAGTCAACACACGCAAGATAAACGTGCCTATATCTGACATCACGTGTCCGATATCTCCCTGACTTCCGGACACGCAGCAGGAACGTGCACATCCAGACACCCACGGCTAGGTTGGGCCGTGCGGCCCATTATCTCCTTACATACTGATTAGACCACACTTATGTGTCATGTTTAGTAATTAATCATAAATGTTACAAAGTTGATATGATAAATGGTAAGGTCACGGGATGACCTCCCTACCAACTTCCAGGTGCCTTCTCCTATAAATATAGGGACCCTGGGAGTTGATAGGGGTTGGAAAAAATAGTCTCTGAAGAGCCATATACTTTGTAAACCAAAAATCTAGAATATATCAATAATATTGACTAGAGGAGTAGAAGGATTTTAACCTTTGAACCACTTAAAAAACGTGTCTTGAGTCACCTAGTTCATTCTCTAAGATTTCATATCTGTGACGGTTCTACTTTCAGTACTAGTCCCTTTCTCTTCTTCTCTTAATTACCTGTTGGCGAAGAACCGCGTCAACAGTTTGGTGCTTTCATTGAGAGCAAGTTCAACTAGTGCTGCCACAAACATCCAACTATGGTGACCACTCGATCCAGGCATGGCAACGAAACAGAACAGCATGATGGGCAGGAGGCCCACCATGTTGCCATCCCTGATGAGCAAATTCCTGAAGTCCAGCAGAGGCCAGGAAAGCAGCTAGCGGGCCAAGACGACACTGGTAGCTCAGCACCCCGGCCACCTAATCTGAATCTGTGTTATTATACTGCGGTGGAAATGGAGAATGCTCAGCTGAGGAGCCAGTTAGCAACAGCCGGTCGGCAAATCCAGGATATTCTGGCCCGACTACCCCCTCTCACAACCAACGTTAACGCTGGAGAGAGGCAAGGTGAGGCTCCTAAGTCTCACCGGGGTAACCGGCCAGGGCATAGCCGGTCGGGTAGGCCTCATGCAGCCAACTCCACCCCTTCATCACACCATCAAGAGGCAAACTTCAGGGAAATGCCTGGGGTCGGACAACAGCAATACAGCCGTTCGGTTAGGACGTCAACCCCTAGCTCTCAACCTTCCTCGGGAACGCTCCGGGGAGCTCGGGGAAACTCCCGAAGGAGATCCGGGGCGGGCCAGCAGCGCCATCCCGTCCCAGAAGACCGTCCTGTGCCTCGTCCAGCTCGCCCAGGGCGGGACCAGCAAGCTGGCAGGGCCGAAAGGCCCCCGTCAAATTTGATCCGTCCGAACGGAACTAGGATCGCCTCCCCAGTCAGGCATCCTCCTTCTCCAATCAGATACCCATCTCCTCAGCCCGTTCAGGACATCCCGGCCTACGGGAGTAGTAGGAGAGACCCGTCGTCGGCTGGGCCTTCCTAGCGCAGCAGGGTGCCAGGGGAAGGATCAGATCATAACCGCCAAAGACGCACTCCAAGCCTATCCAGCAAGAGCCACTGGACCGGTAGTCGCCGGAGTGATCTCTCGGGAGGAGACCTGCGTCAGCGACTGAGTTTGGCACAGAGCCACCAGACCACCCAAGGAGGTGACCTCTGAGATCGCCTCAACTCTCACAGAGACGATCGAACCGGGGATGGTAGGCAGGCCCGCTCGGCGGGAGTCCGATCCGAAGTACGTAACGGAGGGAATGTCCCAAATAACCTATCTCAAGATAGGAGGGGCAACAACCCACCTAATATGTACAATGGGTCCGGAGCTGTGGAACAGCCCCGGAATAACCCAGGATCTCAGGACAAAACCCTCGAGCGCCTAACTCAGATGGAGGAGCTGATGAGAAAGCTCCTAACAGAAAAAGAAAAAGACGAGTATGATTCGGGCGACGAAATGGAACTCTTCGCCCCCAATATAGCAGCGACGGCATACCCGTCTGGGTTCCGTATGCCCCATTTGTCAAAGTTCAACGGGGACGGGGACCCGTCGGATCATTTGGGGATGTTCAACACCCTAATGATGGCTCATAACATTGGCCCGGAGCTGCGTTGCTTGATCTTCCCTTCCACACTGATCGGACCTGCCAGGCAGTGGTTCAAGCAAAGTAAAAGACAGTCAATCAGCTCCTGGAAGACTTTTTCAGCTGACTTCAAAAGGGCATTCTGCGCCTCCCAGGCCGCCCGAGTCCAGGCCGACTCCCTAGCTAACGTGAGACAGCAGCACGGTGAAACGCTAAAAGCCTACTTGAGCAGATTCGCGAATGTCGCTGCTCGAGCCCGAGACGCTGACGACAGCTCTAAGCTCATGGCCATGAGAACCGGAATCCTGGTCGGAGGAGACCTGTGGAAAGATATTCAGAGGAAGGAAGTCAGCTCGGTTAACGAATTCCTTAATAGAGCCCAAGAATGGATAAACTTAGAAGAAGCTGAAGCTTTAGCCGCGGGGACCAGCCAGGTTCCCGAGAAGCCCACTGGAGCAGGGACGGAGATCGCGGTGGCAATCCCCGGCGACGCGCAGAACAACCAGCCCGGCGGTGGCAAAAGAAAGGGAAACGGTGAAAACAGCCAGCACGGTCAAAAGAAGAATAAGTCTATGGATAAATTCAAGCCCGTGTTCACAACATATACCGAGCTCACCCAGTCCAGGGAAAATATTTTCTTGGCCAACGCTGCTCGGGTCCCCTGGAAGAGGCCGGAGCCATTGAAACACCACAAGGGAAAGAGAGATACTTCGAAGTTCTGCCGTTTCCATAACGACATCGGCCACAATACCGACGATTGCAGGCATCTAAAAGATGAAATCGAGACTCTCATCCGAGCAGGCCCCTTGGCGCAATATTCACGAAACAGGGTCCCAGCGGGTCGACCAACTCCAGAAGTCCCAGCCAATCAGCCCGGGCCTCGGGTAGATCAGGACGTCCCTCCTCCTGTGATTGAGGGAGAGATATCCACCATCTCTGGAGGGCCGCATATGGCTGGCACGAGCAGAGGCGCCCAGAAGAGGTATGTGAATGAGTTAAAGGCCCACAACGGAGCGGAGTTCGTCCCAGAGCAACGTCAGTCAAAACAGCAACGGTTAGAGAAACAACCGATAACTTTCACGGAGGAAGACGCAGGCCATGTCCAATTCCCTCATAACGATCCCTTGGTCGTAGCAGTCCAGCTCGCCAACTAGAAAGTAAGGAGAGTGTTGGTGGACAATGGGAGCTCGGTGAACCTCCTATTCCAATCCACCTTAGAAAAGATGGGTCTGACTGTCGCCGAGCTAAAGGCCACCTCGATGATGCTATATGGCTTTTCGGGAGAAGGATCAGCAGCGATAGGGACGATCGAGCTGGTGATCACCCTAGGAGAAGAGTCTCGGACAGTCTCCAAGCTACTTGAGTTCGTGTTCATTGACTGCTCCGCTGCCTACAACACCATTTTGGGCCGACCTGTGCTCATAGCTTTCGAGGCCATCACTTCCGTTCGACACCTCGCCATGAAGTTCCCTACTTCAACAGGAGTCTGTACCATCAAGGGCGATCAGCTTGCTGCCAGGGAATGCTACAGCATTTCCATGAAGGGAAGGTCTAAACCCAGGCAGCTGGCAATGGCCATTCAGGGCGAGGAGGAATCTCAGGGACCCAAGGCGGCTGCAGAGATTGAAAAACCTCAGATTTCCGAAGAGGAAAAGCTCGCCCTAAATGAGGACATTGACCCCCGTGTAGGCGAGGACAGATCCGAGCTCCAGGCTATTGAAGTGCTCAAGGAGGTGAATATTGATAAACAAAACCCATCACGGACGGTTAAGCTTGGGAAGAACCTCTGTGACCAAAGAAAAGCGGAGCTGACTACTTTTCTGCAGAAAAACCTGGACGTGTTCGCATGGTCACACGAGGACATGATAGGGATCAGCCCGAGTGTCATTATGCACACACTCCACCTAGATAAAAGTGTTCCTGCCAAATCCCAAAAGCAGAGGCGTTTAGGAACGACCCGAGCCGAAGCCCTTGAAGAAGAAGTGGCCCGGCTCAAAAAGTGCGGCTTTATCCGCGAAGCCAAATTTCCAATTTGGGTCGCTAATCCCGTGCTGGTTCCAAAGCCCAACGGGAAGTGGCGGACATGTATTGACTTCTCCGACCTGAATAAAGCCTGCCCCAAGGATTGCTTTCCATTGCCAAGGATCGATCAGCTGGTGGATGCCACGGCGGGGCACGAGCTCATGTCCTTCATGGACGCGTACTCAGGCTACAATCAGATCGCGATGAATCCGGCAGATCAGGAACATACCAGCTTCATGACCCCGACTAATATCTATTGCTATAAGGTCATGCCGTTTGGTCTGAAGAATGCCGGAGCTACCTATGAGAGGCTAGTAAACAGGATGTTCGCGGACCAGATCGGAAAGAGCATGGAGGTGTATGTTGATGACATGCTTGTCAAATCGAAGACTGCCGACAACCATGTTTCCGACCTGGATGAATGTTTTAAAATACTACGGGAATACGACATGAGGCTCAATCCTCAGAAATGCACGTTCGGTGTCGCATCAGGTAAATTCCTGGGGTTCATAGTCAATACCCGAGGAATTGAGGCAAACCCCGACAAAATCAGGTCGCTGATCGAGCTTCCTTCCCCCAGGTCGCGGAAAGACGTCCATGGCCTCACAGGAAGAGTGGCAGCACTCAACCGGTTCATTTCCAAATCAACCGACAAGTGTTTGCCCTTCTACAACCTGCTCCGGGGAAACAAGAAGTTTGAGTGGACAGTAGAATGCGAAAGCGCATTCCTCGACTTGAAGGCGCATCTGGCTGAACCGCCCGTGCTGTCCAAGCCCAGGGCAGGAGAACCTCTTTTCCTCTACATGGCCGTCACTGAGGATGCAGCAAGCGCCGTGCTAGTACGAGAAGAGGACCAAGTTCAAAAGCCAGTCTACTACATCAGCAAGAGACTCCTCGGAGCAGAGTCACGATACCCACTGATGGAAAAATTGGCGTTTTGCCTAATCACAGCCTCGCGAAAGCTCAGACCATATTTCCAGTCCCACTCGGTACACGTCATGACCGATCAGCCTCTAAGGCAGGTTTTGCAAAAGCCTGAAGCATCAGGATGTTTGTTAAAGTGGACGGTCGAGCTCAGTCAGTTCGAGATTTTCTATACTCCACGAACTGCCATAAAAAGTCAGGCCTTGGCCGACTTCGTGGCGGAGTGCGCGGGATTCCAGGAGAGTCCATCAGAAGGCTTGCCTCAGGTCGCTTCCCCACATTCATCGTGGAAGATCTTCGTTGATGGTTCATCTAACGAGAACGGCTCCGGGGCCGGAATCATCCTGATATCCCCCGAGGGACATAGATTCCACTCGATGCTAAGGTTCGGGTTCAAGGCGTCTAACAACGAGGCAGAGTACGAGGCTTTGTTGGCTGGGCTGAGGGTAGCTAGTGAGCTAAAGGCGAGCTCCGTCCAGTGCTTCAATGACTCCCAGCTCGTGGTGAACCAGGTTCTGGGAGAGTATCAGGCGTGAGGACCCAAGATGGCTGCCTATTTGGCAAAAGTAAAAGCCGAGCTGTCCGCATTTGGGCGAGGGTCGATCGAACAGATACCTCGGGAGTAGAACACCAACACAAATTCTCTCACCAAACTCGCCACCTCGGGAGAGACAGAAACCCTGGGGTTGGTGCCAATAGAATTCTTGGAAAAACCAAGTATAGAAGAAGATCGGGCAGAGATCGAGATGATTGATATAAGGCCGACCTGGATGACTCCCATTCTTGAGTATCTCATCGAGGGCAGGTTGCCTGAAGAACGTAACGACGCACGGCGAGTCCTTTATCAAGCTCCGAGATATACGCTAGTCGAAGGAGTGTTGTATCGACGTGGGCACTCCCTACCTCTCCTCCGGTGCGTTCTTCCAAGTGAAGCGAAGGCCATCCTGCAGGAAGTTCACGAAGGATTCTGCGGAGACCACACTGGGGGGCAAAACCTGGCCTTAAAGGTTCTCAGGCAAGGTTATTATTGGCCGACTCTGTCCAAAGACTTGATCTCATATGTGAAAAGGTGCGACAAGTGTCAGCGATTCGCTGTGGTTGCCCGAGCTCCTCTGGTCGAGCTAAAAATGATCTCGGCTCCTTGGCCATTTGCCATTTGGGGAATAGATCTAGTGGGCGCCCTGCCCACCGGAAAGGGCGGGGTCCATTACGCCGTGGTAGCCATTGACTACTTCACCAAGTGGGCCGAAGCAGAGCCATTGGCGACAATAACATCGAAGAAAGTACTCGACTTTGTGGTGAAAAGCATCATCTGTCGATTTGGCCTTCCTAAGAAGATCGTCTCCGACAACGGCACCCAATTTGACAGCGATCTGTTCACCGAATTTTGTGAGAGGCACGGAATTGTGAAAAGCTTCTCGTCCGTGGCGTATCCCCAGGCGAACGGCCAGGTCGAGGCTGTGAACAAAACTCTAAAGGCAAGCCTCAAGAAGAGGCTAGATGAGGCAAAGGGGGTCTGGCCAGACCAGCTCCCCCAGGTCCTGTGGGCATACCGGACCTCGCATCGAACTCCCACAGGTCACACTCCTTTCTCCCTAACCTTTGGGAGCGAAGCAGTCCTCCCCGTGGAGGTTAAAGTTCTGTCGCATAGAGTCCAGTCCTACGACCAAGATCGGAACCACGAACTCCTATGCCATTCCCTAGACCTAGTGGATGAAAGGCGGGAGGATTCGCAACTCCAACTCGCCCATTATCAGCAGAAGATCACTCGCTACTTCAACACTAAGGTCAAAAAACGTGCCTTTAGCGTTGGCGATTTGGTCCTAAGGAGAGTTTTCCTGGCCGGAAAAGATCCCAATGATGGGGTTTTGGGACCAAACTGGGAAGGACCATACCAGGTCATCGAAGTCATCAAGGAGGGAACTTATAAGTTAGCTCGACTTGATGGAGGGGCGATCCCGCGGACTTGGAATGCCATCCACTTAAAGAAATACTATCAATGATCCACTTGTAAGGCTTGGAAGGCCACTTTCTATGTATAAATAAGAATCAAATGTTTCTTTTTATTTGCAAGTGTGATTTTAAAGTAACCACGAAAGACCCTTTCCCAGTTACTTGGGGGGCATATGGTACCTGGATATAACCAGGTCTCCTTAACAACTTAGATGTTGACTCTTATCTATGGATAAGGGTTAACGCGAACTAAGTCCTATCCTGGTTTTAACCGGGTCGTAAAACTTAGAAGTTAACTTAAATTTATTGATCGTGGTTCTTCTTAAAGAATCGGGATATGGATAAAAGTTAACACGAACTAAGTTTTCAAAATAAGTTCCTGGTTTTCACCGGGTCATGAAACTTAGAAGTTAACTTAAATTTATTGATCGTGGTTCTTCTTAAAGAACTCGGGATATGGATAAAAGTTAACACGAACTAAGTTTTCAAAATAAGTTCCTGGTTTTAACCGGGTCATAAAACTTAGAAGTTAACTTAAATTTATTGATCGTGGTCTTCTTAAAGAGCTCGGGATATGGATAAAAGTTAACACGAACTAAGTTTTCAAAATAAGTTCCTGGTTTTAACCGGGTCATAAAACTTAGAAGTTAACTTAAATTTATTGATCGTGGTTCTTCTTAAAGAGCTCGGGATATGGATAAAAGTTAACACGAACTAAGTTTTCTAACTAAGTTCCTGGTTTTAACCGGGTCGTAAAACTTAGAAGTTAACTTAAATTTATTGATCGTGGTTCTTCTTAAAGAGCTCGGGATATGGATAAAAGTTAACACGAACTAAGTTTTCAAAATAAGTTCCTGGTTTTAACCGGGTCATAAAACTTAGAAGTTAACTTAAATTTATTGATCGTGGTTCTTCTTAAAGAGCTTGGGATATGGATAAAAGTTAACACGAACTAAGTTTTCAAAATAAGTTCCTGGTTTTAACCGGGTCGTAAAACTTAGAAGTTAACTTAAATTTATTGATTGTGGTTCTTCTTAAAGAGCTCGGGATATGGATAAAAGTTAACACGAACTAAGTTTTAAAAATAAGTTCCTGGTTTTAACCGGGTTGTAAAACTTAGAAGTTAACTTAAATTTATTGATCGTGGTTCTTCTTAAAGAGCTCGGGATATGGATAAAAGTTAACACGAACTAAGTTTTCAAAATAAGGTCCTGGTTTTAACCGGGTCATAAAACTTGGAAGTTAACTTATGTTTATTGGTCGTGGCTCTTTCTGAAAGAGCTCGGGATATAAATAACGGTTAGCATGAACTAAGCTTATATATAAAAATATATATATATAAGTTAAGATGGCCAAGTAAATCGTCTCGAGGTGAAAACACCCCATTAAAAGGTTACAAAGACAAAATAAAAATAATTAAAAATGCATAAGGAGGAGTGCCCTAAGCCCCATCAGCTGGTCCTTTGGAAGTCGCGGTCTCGCCCTGCTCCGCCACGCCAGAGGCTTCCCCAGTCTCCGAGGGCGGTACCTCTTTGTTTAGGCGGGCTTGGAGCTTCGGCAGCAAAAAAGCCCAGAGGTCCGGCGGCATAAAAGAGAAGTCAGCATCCGGGTTATGGGCCCAGCAGTGATAGAACAGGTCTTGCATGGACTGCTCCGAGATGGCCCGCTCGGCTTCCAAGGTTGCCTCCAGGGCGGCCTTTGCCTCGGTCTTCGCTGCCTCGAGATCTGTTCGCGAAGTGGAAAAGGAGGTTTCAAGTTCTCGGTTCTTTGAGCGGCTCCTCTCTAGCTCGGCCTTCGAGGCCGCCAGCGCATCTTTCGCCGCCTGAGCTTCCTGAAGGGCGGCCTGGCGCTCAGCCTCCATCTCCTCGAGCTGAGCCTTGGTCCTGGCGATACCTCGATGTACGACAGCAATGCCCTGCAAGAAAGGAAGGATAAGTTAGCTAAGTAGAAAAACAAGGCATTTTGCAAGTGTTAAAGCTTTAAAAGAGTGAGGCAGACTACCGTTAGGGTCATGTCCATCGAAGACTCTATGACTCGAACCGGGCTCGTTGTTTCGATAGCCCGGAGATCCTTCTCTTTGAGCTTGTAGAAGCGGCCGACGGCATAGCTCGCCGACTCATACACCGTCCCCCGGAATGCTTCTGGGATCTTTCCCAGATCCTGGGGGTCGACCAGGATGCGTACGCCCGGGGCTGCCACAGCCGGAGTCCCGACCTCCAGTACCACGTCCTGGGTGACGGATGGAGATCGCTGGGGCAGCGGGGGCATGTGTCCTGCTCCGGCAGCAGGAAGGATTGCCCCCTCGACCTGGGATGGCGGGGTTTTTTCCTTCTCCTTAGCCGGGGATTTGGTGGAGGCCCCGGCCGCGCTCTTGGACTCTCGGAGCCTTTTCAACCTTGGCCCTGCTGGGGGATTCCCGCTGAAGACTACACCCCGCAGATTACCCCCGGGCTGAGACATCTCTTCTGCCAAAAACAAAAACATGGTTATTACAAGTTAGCAAACATGCAGAGGTTAAAAGCAAAAAAGTATACGAATATTAAGGGAGCCCTACCCCCCGAGCTGGAAGAGCCTAGGACAATTATCTCACAAACTGGCGCGGGTTCTAGGTCCGGTTCTGACTCGGGGCTGGACTCTTCTACATACTGTCTAAACCCCAGAGCATAGACACCCCTCTAAAGTGATGGCCATGTGCGTAAGTTGGTCCCATACTCCTAAAAAAGGATCGACCTAAAAGCTAGGGTGTTATCTACTACTACGGTACCCCTAGGCCGGCTCTCTTGGTGATCCAGCACGAGCCGGTCAACACAATGGAGCAGGAGTGTATTCAGGTCCGGGTCCCTCCCGTGACGATGGACGATCTGCCTAGGATTGAACCTAACCAGCCGGGGGTCTGCAGTGGCCTTATCTACATTCTTAAACAAATAAGGGTTACCTTGGCCGGAAGGACCCGCGGCTGCTCCGGTTTGGATCCTCTCCTCGTCCATCCCCTGAGCAACCTCCAAGGTCCTCTTTCTATTCCTCACGAGCGGAACTTCAGTTGTTTCGTCTTCCTCGTCCTCCTCTTCCGCGACCTCCTCCACGGTGATAGGTCTGTTTGCGCGAGCTGGGGGCGGCCCCCAAAGCCTCTTCAGGTTCAGAGTCTGATTTGGAAAAATCAGTTTGCAAAACACCATCGTCTCGTCCATCACGAGCACGCGGTAGTCCTTTTCACTGGGGGCAAGCCCGCCAATGTTTCATATTGACCCCCGAGGGTCGCAGACTTCTCGATCCTCGCGTAGATGGCTGCAAGATTGGGTTGGAATCAGAATGGAATACGGGAGGAGCTAAAATTAAACAACACTTAAAACGCGAGCTAGGGTCAGGGTTCACTTACGAGGACGATTGAAGTAGTGGTGCTCACAGTTCCGGAACCCAGTTGACATGAAAAACTGGTCCTTGAAGTCATTTGGATGGCTTGGCAGCTCGATGACCGCCGCCGTATTAGGAAAACAGGTTAAATAGTAAAACCCGTCACCTCGCCCCCGCTGATCCGGGCTGGCTTTGAGGCAAAAGAAATATAAAATATCAGCAGGAGTTGGGACCTCCCACTCCTGCTTCTTGAACAAGTACCTCAACCCTGCCAACAGACGGTAGGAGTTGGGGGGAGCTGAAAAGGGGCCAACCCCACGTAGTTCAGGAAATCAGCGAAGTACTGATCCAGGGGGAGAAAGGCCCCTGCCTTGAAGTCCTCACCGCTCCAGGCCGCGAACGATTCGTCTAGCGGCGTACAGCTCCGCTCGCCCTCCGCAGTAGGTCGGGCTATGACTGAGGCTTTCCCCAGTGGGATCTTGTGGGTGAGGAAAAGTTTTTTGATCTTCACCTGATCGGTTACCTTTGAGACGATTCTCTCCGCCTCAAAGAATGCGTCGGGGGCCACCTCGACCTGCTTCTCCACGGCCGGCCCGAAGTGGGGGATCGGCGAGCTTGACATCACCGCCTTTCCTTTCTCTTGCTGGGAGATCGAGCTTCCCACGTTCTTCTGAGGTTGATTCCTTTTCGGAGCCATCTGGTCACCTATCGAACAAAAGAAAACACTTTAGAAAAGGCGACCCAAGCAGAAGGACGAAGCAATTATTATTTACACGAGCTGAGGTAAGCCCAGCCCGTGGAGAGTGGAACCACGCGGTTCAATGAACACGCGCATATGCTCCCAACAGATCCCAGATTACTCAGAATTCGTGTGTCAGGGGGTTCAGAGTAAAAATTTGCCTTGGGAGGGAAGTTTCAACAGGCAGAACGTTGCAAAACCGCTTTTGAAGCGTATCCCCTAAGCTACCCGGTTTTGCACCCAAAATTCCTAAAGATCCTAACCAGAAATTGTTCCTGAAGAAGCATCTCGAAACCCATACTCTAAGGCGATTTCCTACAACAAGTGTGCCCTAGCCTAAAAGGGGTTGTCGCCCTCCTACCCACGCAACCCAGAAAACCCTTTCATGCGGCTACAGTAAATTTTTTTACCTAAGCTACAGTGGCATGCTTTCAAAATGAACAGGGTCAGAAAACTTACAGTATATGGCTGGATGGAAAACGAGAGTGTTGCGTTGGTAAGAGCCTCGTTGGTGCAGTAGCTTCCAAAGCTGTGGAGGAACTCGTGCGCCTAAGCTTCGTGAACAAGGAAAATGGTGGCAGTAGAGTCGAGGGTTTTGTTCTTCTGAAAGTCAGAGAAGGAAGAAGGAAAGAGATTTGGGAAATTTTTGAATGAAGGGGTGGTCCGTGCGTAGGATGGCCACCCCCTTTTTATATAAGGGAAGGATCACGTGAATAAGGCTCTTGGATGGCCCTAGTGAGGGATCCGAGGCCTTCCACTCGAAATATGAAACGACGGCTGGGCTTAGGCTAGGCCATTAAATGCGGTTCTCGTAAAACGTACCGTCACCACCCACGACATTCCACGTATCAGACGCCTGCACAAAAAGTGGAGTATGAAGGGTTGTGGGGAAGTCTAAAAGCCACTACTGTGGTCTTCTATATATGACGTCATATACCACGAGCAGGAGCTTGGGGGGCAGATGTACGCCCTGGTTTTCCCACGGGCTGATTAGCAGGTCGAGCATCGGACTAATCAAGGTTAGTCCGTAAAACTTCCCCAGGTCAGAGATCTTGTTTCCAGGTCGTACCCACTTAGCTCAAGGTATCCTCAAGAACTCGCCAAGGCTGCCCAAGACTGGGGGAAGGAATCCTTAAGGCCGAAGGTTGGGTCAGAGAAGCAGCTCGTGATGCGAGTTGCTGCTTTGGATCTTTGACCCTTTGTAAAGTCAACACACGCAAGATAAACGTGCCTATATCTGACATCACGTGTCCGATATCTCCCTGACTTCCCGGACACGCAGCAGGAACGTGCACATCCAGACACCCACGGCTGGGTTGGGTCGTGCGGCCCATTATCTCCTTACATACTGATTAGACCACACTTATGTGTCAGGAATAGGAATTAATCATAAATGTTACAGAGTTGATATGACAAATGGTAAGGTCACGGGATGACCTCCCTACCAACTTCCAGGTGCCTTCTCCTATAAATATGGGGACCCTGGGAGTTGATAGGGGTTGGAAAAAATAGTCTCTGAAGAGCCATATACTTTGTAAACCAAAAATCCAGAATATATCAATAATATTGACTAGTGGAGTAGAAGGATTTTAACCTTTGAACCACTTAAAAAACGTGTCTTGAGTCACCTAGTTCATTCTCTAAGATTTCATATCTGTGTCGGTTCTACTTTCAGTACTAGTCTCTTTCTCTTCTTCTCTTAATTACCTGTTGGCGAAGAACCGCGTCAACACTAGTAATAAAGGCTAGTGGCAAGATTTATATTTTGTTGTGGGGTGTTTAACGGAGAAATTAATGTGTGCATTGATTTAGGTCCAAGAAAGAGTGAGGTGCTTAGGGTGATTGGAGCCAAAATTAACCTCTCTTATCCTACCTTCACCCTAGCCTATAATTACAAGCTTGATAAAGTCCTAATGATCTTTGGTGTGGTGTTTGTCTACGTTAGTGGAGAGGTAATTACTAAGTAACTTATGGAGGCATTATTTAAGCTTTAGGACCAAGATCTAGTTTGATTTTTGGTGATTGAAAATGTTTAGGAAAAGTTATGCATGTACTAAAGGGAGAAACACTTGACTCGTATTTTGACAACAACATTAATACTTGAAGATTTTGGTTTGAAGCTTGTGTAAGTGTGAAATTCAGTTTCTCATATTCAAAATAAAACTCACGAGAGCCTTCCACTTTTCAGCATTGGCAAATCAAAGTTTATCCTCTCTTGTTGTGTCTTGTCTTTGTTGTTTTTCTCTTGTTTCTTTTGTTGTTCAATTTGTGTGTCTTTTGTTAATTTTTGAGATCCATCACTCGAGGACGAGTAATGTCTTAAGTTTGGGGGTGTGATAAATCTTGAATAAAGAGTTATTTTTCATACTTTTAAGCTTATTAATAGAGAATTAGGTTGAGTGATGTTTGTGTATTTTTGTTATTTTCTAGTTATTTTCTTTCCTTTTTGTGTTCTTTGGTGTTCTTTTTTGGTGTTTTAGAGCTAAAAGTAGAAAAATAAGGAACTTATGCATGAATTGTTCAAAGAAAAATAATGAAAAGTGAATTGGCTCTAAGTTGTTTAATTTGTGCTAAAATATCAGGTTTTGCTAGAGCATTTTCAGCATGATACAGAGAGGGAAATTCAGCATATAAAGGAGAGACACGTGGCACCATTAACTGAGCTGGCAATGAGTGACGAGGTGGCAAAAAAAACTGAGAAAATGGACTGAATTTTGGAGTAATTTCTAGAAGAGAAAAGAAAACTCGCGTGAGAGGCAAAGAAGGCATTTTTGGGACACGAGGAAAAAAAAATTATTATCCTAGCATCATAAAAAGAAAGGAATGCCTCCATTACCCAGTTCACCCATTTTTCATAGAAAAAGATGTTGGGGTTTTATGCCCTAATTAAAACCCAAATTCTTTGTAATCTCATTTTATTATCAATAAAAGAATAGAAATCATTTTTTGACTTGGTCAATTACTTTGCTCACATGTTTTATTTTCATGATTATTTGTTTAATATAAACTTCTATTAAATCCCGAGCATATAGCTAATCTTATTTATAGTGAAGTAATCACAGTGGAATATAAATATGATTATATGTTCAAAATAAGTTAGTCCTAAGATTAGTCAGTGCACCAGATTTACACTGACTTGCCAATCTACGATATGATCTACTTACACATTACAGTGTTATGTTCTTTCCAGAACATTAGCAAAGTAGATAAGATCGGATGTATTTGTTACATCGGACAGGACCGATATTGACAATTGATAAGATAAGTAAACATACCGTTATTGTAACACCCCAACTCCTGGGACCGTTACGGTGTGCCTTGTAAACAGTGCTAAACTCGCTAATCGAGTCGTTTGGCCAAAATCGTGAACTAAGTATGATTAGCGGTTTAGGGATTAAACATTTTGGTAAAGATGTAACGTTTCACTAGAACGTTTAATATATACATTGGGATCCCGAAAATAAAGTTTCAGAGTTTATTACAGAAAATATTTACAACAGGCCGTTCTAAACGGCAAAATAGGGTTCAACCCTAGTTCCACTTTAAACCTCGGCCGTGGCGGTCGAGCAGCTGCATATGTACACGCCATCACCTAAGCTCTCCAACTCAAGGATGTTCCAGCTGCCTCTTGCCTTTACCTGCACCACATAGCACCCGTGAGCCGAAGCCCAGCAAGAAAACATAACACTTTTCATAAACATTATCAAATGATTATCGTTATAATCACACTGAATATAAAACTTTCAAACCAATGGGTAAACATCACATAATTCAAGAGGGAGAGTGGCTGTTAAGTAAGCCACTAGCCTCCAAGCTCTCTTTTCAGCGGGAGAGTGGCTGTTAAGTAAGCCACTAGCCTCCAAGCTCTATTTTCTAGCAAGAGAGTGGCTGATAGATAAGCCACTAGCCTTCAAGCTCTGTTTGTTCATCGACCCTCAGGGTCGGTCAGGCATTAATGCTCCTTAAGTCATTCAATGCTAGTAATCGATTAGATCTAATCTCCGTTGGCTTGCATGAACCACGCTAAGACCATTCTGACTAATCAGTCAGCGCTATGTGACCAGTGTCCAGTATCACTGCCGAACTTGACTAATCATTCATAGCTTCACAGCTGGTACTAACACCTTTGCCAATTTTGGGTGACCAGTGTCCAGTATCACTGCCGAACTTGACTATTCAGTCACAGCTTCACAGCTGATACTAACACCTTTTCCAATTCTGTCTGACAATTCAGTGCAGCGTGACCAGTGCCCAGTACCACTGCCGAACCTGACTAGTGAGTCACGACTTCACAGTTGATACTAGCACCTTTGCCAAATCTGACTAATTAGTCAGTGCCATGCACAGGTAAGCAATGCTATCAATATGTATCATATGCCAATTATCCAAGAATAGGGCATTTAGCATGCTTACAAAACAGTTGCTAGCATAATCATGATCATGCACAAACTCAAAGACTCAAGCTCTGGCCAATCTCATATTCATCATTCATGGCATGCCCTAATCACATGTTTCTCGTGCATCACATGCATCACACTTAATCACCCAGCATGCCTCATTAATAATCATATGCAAATGGGCAAAATCATCAAGCATTCATTATGCTATTAATGTTTACATTTAAACATCCAACATGCATCAACCATAGCCATGCATGTCACATACGGGGTGCAGTTTTCTTACCTCGGGTTCGAGCGAGAACGATTAAAAGAACGACCCTTGAGAACGATCAACTTCTAGTCCATTAGCGGTCACCTAGTCATAACCAAATATAAAACCTCATCAAAATGAGTAATTAAATACTTCCAAACCCAACCCAAGCCTCCGGAATATCAAATCCCACTCAACTAGGTAGTAGGATCGATCCTAGGCCCTTAGAGTTAAGTTCCCATCACAAAACCACCATTTAGTATTTTTTTTCCCTTAAGGGCCGCGGCCCTACATGGACCATGCCGCGGCGCGCCCCCCTGACAGAGCCTCCACCACCTTCTTCAAGCTAGGGCCGCGGCGCCCAAGAACAGGGCCGCGGCCCAACTTCGCACCAGCCATTTTTCTTCGTTTTTCCACTTCTAAAACCTTCCAAAAACCCATCTAAACATCTCCAAATCACCAAACCAAAGTTACCAAACTTCCCAATGGTCCTAAACCACCAAAACCTGAAGCTCAAACCAACCAAAAACTCAACAATTCACAAAGTCCAATTCTAAGCTTAAAAACTTAAGAAATTCAAAACTTAACTCAAAAACAGAGCACACCACTAAATTTATAACTAGAACTCACCTAAAACACAGTTTTGAATCCCCTTTAATGGCTGTGACAAGTTCCCTAGCTTCCCCCTTTGATCTCCAAGCTTAACTCCTCAAGGTGGCTCTCAAAATTCAAAGAAAAGGATGAAGGAAAGTTTGTACGGGAGAGAAAGGAAGTAAGGATGAGGTTGGGCTCTGTTTTGCTCTGTTTCTACAGCCTACTAAACCTCATGTATATCCAAGCCAAATGACCTAAATGCCCCTAGGTCATTTAAAGGCTTCCAAGCACTCCCAAGGGTAAAATCGTCCTTTTCAACCTATACCGTTAATCATAATTAACGCTCTCCAATTTCCGCTAATCTCAACATTCCCAAATACCAATAAATCATATCCCATTACCCTTTAATTCCCGGTAATGCTCTAATCATTAAATTCACCCCGAGACTCACCCCGAGCCCCGAACCTAAACATGTTATGACTAGACCGAACACTTACATCTCATGATCGTCTCATGCCGATAGCTCGAACCAATCCACCTTATAGTGTAGCTATATTAATTAATCACAATCATGCACCCAAAATATACAATTACGCCCACAGTGGCCAAATTACCAAATTACCCTCATAATTAACATATGAGCCCATATGCATGCATTCACCATCATATAATAATATAATTCACGTAAACATGCATATAATCATTAAATACTATAATAAATCAATTATGGCCCTCCCGGCCTCCTAATCAAGGTCCTAAACCTTATTAGGAAATTTGGGGCATTACAGTTATTATCTATTCTAATCATATCATATAGTTGACTATAGGTCAATTCAATCTCAATTCTGAGTGGTTAGTGTTATACCCAAAAATTGGAGATCAATGACGTGGCAATAGAGGTGACAAATGATAGTACATGGTTCGTAAAAGACACATTAAATAGTCAATAAATACATTGACTCCTCAGAGTTGTGATAAAGTGACCCGGTAAACTAACGAAGAATTTGGACTGCTAGAAAGATGTCATAACCGAGCCAAGTGCACATTGGTCCGAGGAAAGCTAAGGAGAGTGCATCCTAGGAGGCTAAGGAGAATGCATCCTAGGAGAGCTAAGGAGAGTGCATCCTAGGAGGCTAAGGAAAATGCATCCTAGGAGAGCTAAGGAGAGTACATCCTAGGAGGCTAAGGAGAATGCATCCTAGGAAAGCTAATGGGAGTGTATCCTAGGAGAGCTAAGGAGAGTGCATCCAAGGAGAACTCAAGAGAGTGGTCCTAGGAGACCCCAAGAGAGTGGTCCTAGGAGACCCCAAGGATTTGGTCCGAGGAGAAACATGGCATGCTAGAGGAGAGTGCCATGTTAGAGGAGAGAAGTGCATGTCCTACCACCATGCATGTCCTACCACCATGCACGTCCGACCAACAAATGTTTGTCCTACCACCATGCACATGTCCGACCAGCACTTGCATGGGTGGTCAATAGGAGGTGGATCAACTAGCTAGAGGAGACTAAGTCAAGATTCCCAGAAACAACTTCAACAAGATATGCGGGAATCTCTCATTCTTCCCACAAATGGGGGGTTTGTTACATTTTGAATTTTGAATGTTTCTTTGTAATTTAAATGTAATAAATATAATAAAATATCCCGGTTCTAAGGGATACCGTATGTATGACCCTAAGCCTATAAATAAAGGGCTTATGGGATGAGAGAGGGGCTTCTTCTGCTTCTTCTTTCTAGAGAGAGAAAATTTGGGTCTGAGTATTCTAGAGAGAGAAAGTGTTGGCATTTGAGAGAATTCTTGTATTTTTGCAATCTGTACTGAAGAAACTCAGTTGGCTCAGTCCATCTGATCTTGAGTACGGATCAATAAATCACAACTCTAAGTGGATTAGGCTATTACCGACAATCGGGGCTGAACCACTATAAAAATCTCCTGTGTTATTTACTTTTCCTGTTTAAACCGTCTGTGTCGTTTTTATTTCTCTTGAAGGTTTGTCGTATTTGACGTTCTCACGTCGTTGGCTAAAAACGCAGTCAACAGTTAGTATTCTAATTGATTGTATTATTTGAGTTCTTTGACTTGTTCGTTACCAGCTTACCCTACGAACTAGCCCATACTTACATCTTGGGAACTCGGTAGTTTAATTGAGTGGGAGTGTTAATCATAGATATGAACATCTATAGCTTCTGATGAAGAAGTGAAATGATGGTTTCATTTTAGTTTGGTTCAATGTGTTAAATGATAGAGATCTCATTTAACTAATTAAATTAGTTTACTGAAATATCATTTACAAGGAACTAAGTGTTTTAAGGATAAGAGGGGTAAAACGGTATTTAAGTCCTATCTCATTGTATACCGTCTATAGAGGATTGAGTGACAATTATGGTTGTAACAATGGATAATTAATATCGTATCTATATTTGTTATAGAGCGTTCTATGAATTCAAGAGTGCAATTCCAAGTCTATAGTGGAGTCACGAGGAATTAATAAGTTAGTAAATTTCTTTGTTAGATTTATGATAACTTATTGGAGCTTGATTTCATAGGCCCATGGTCCCCATTGTATCTTGGATAAAATCATTTAGATAGTCTCAATTAATTGATTTAATCATCAATTAGAATTATCAAAGTTGACCAGGTCAATTTTAGATAGTTTCGCAGAGTTGTGTAATTTTGAGAAGAAAAGAGAAATTATGGCAGATTTATTAATTAAGATAAATTGGTATCTAAATTAATAAATAAATTTAAATCAAGGTTCAAATTATAAATAATTAATTTGATAAAGGATTTAAATAATTATTTAATTAATTAAATCAATAGAAAATATTACAGGCCTTGATTTTAAGTCCAATGGGCTTATAATCAAATGGGAAATTTCACGGGCCTATAGCCCATGATAATTTCGACTTAGGGCTTCAAAATGACTATTATTTAATTGATTTTTTAATTAAATTAAATAGCCTAATTGAGTCTATAAAATGAGTGCTTCGAGAGAAGTCAAAAAAAAAAAAAGTTTGATAAGTCACAAGTTAGATTTTCTGATAGTTTTAGATTCTCTCTAAACACAAGTCCTTTTCTAAGCCTCTTTGTTATTTTCTCTTCTTCTTTCTATATCTATCTCATGTGTTGAGAATTTCCCACACTAGTCTAGGTGGTTCTAAGGATACATTGGAAGATTGTGAAGAAAATAGAAGATCGGTTCAGTTTCTTGATAATACTCTGCGACAGAGAGGATACAAGAGTTAGAGAAACTGAAGGAATGACTCTTTAATTCCGCTGCGTATACTGTAAGTATTCTACTCTTTGTTTCTCTTTGAATTCAATTTTAAAAACATGTTTTAGGCTATCTCGTATTAATTTGTTTAATATTAGATATACATAAAAATAAATAAAGATCCTATATAAGCTAATCTAACAAAAGAAGCATTAAGTACAATGAGACTTCAGAAATACAAAGAAGGAAAAGAAGAAAATAAGAAAGAAGAAGAGAATATTCATTCCATCATCATTTTGGGCTATTTCTTGTATTTGTTTGTTATTCCTTTCCTATTTTCTCTAATATTTTTTATTGATTACTCATGGACATATCAAAATTTGTATTTGTGTTTCTTGATTTAGCCATGAACTAGATCTTTTGTGGCTTGAATTATTGATGAACTCTATGTTTTAATTCTAAAATTCTAGCACTTTATTTTAGCAATTTACCTATTGTTCATTCAAATGTACTTATTGATACATTCTTGTTGTTGTTTGGCCACCAATAACAATATATTGAGTTATATTTGTGCTTGGAAGTTTGAATATAATTGATAGATTTGAATGACACAAGTGAATAATCTTGTTAGGCTATGTTTGTGAATAACATAGGAATGTGTTATTTACCTTGTGTAACCATTATGAATTGATGCTTGAAATTTCGGGTTCTTAAACTTGATTGACATAGGAATTTTAGGTGAAATAATTAATACCATAGGATTTGAAAAAGTTCTAAGAGCTAATTTAGAATTCTTGTTAACTCTGGGTAATTTTACTGAGATTTTGCTGCAACAAAACGTACAAGTCATTTGACATAGAGGGATTTGATAATTCAAGTCCATTTCAACCAATTGATTTTACCTCACTTTTAAATTAGCATTATACTCTATTTTAGTATTTTTAATTTATTCCAAGTAGTGTTAGTTTAAAAAATCAAAACAATTTAATTTGGTTACTTTTGTAATTGTTTGATAATTAATTTATGCATGTAGTTTTAATTTACAATCCCTGTGTAGATGATCTCGAATATTTATTTATTACTTATTTTGTGACTGTGTACACTTACACATAATTGATCGAAAAATATCACAACAATAGAGTTTTGACTTTGGACTCATCATAATGCTAGTTAAGTATGGCAAGCATTGTACTTAAGAGAAGTTGTTTTAACTAAGAATTAGAAGAATTTTGTGAAGTTGGATAATGTTTACCTATTGGGCTTGGCCCAATAATTATACAAAGTTATAATTGACTAGGCCTTAGGCATGATTTTGGTTGATGGGTAGTAATACTCCAAAATGGGTATAAAAATTGCCTACATATATTATTATTATTATAAACATATATTTATGGATAAATTTGATATTTATTTTATAATAGCTTTTAAGTAATATGTACCAAATACTCTAAAAAAACTCTTCAACAAAAAAAAAATCTCTTTCAAAACATAAATCCAAATAGAAATTAGAAAGTTCAAATTTTTATTTCTCTTCTTCTTTCTATGATCCTGTTTTGCTGGACTTTTATTTTAGCTTTTAGCTTCCTAATAAGAATTTCATAAAAAATCGGGTGAGACTATAGTCTTATAAAAAAAAAAAATTTAGAGTTAAAAGTTAAAATGTATTGAAAATTTAACCCATTTAAAAATGATTTTAGAAGCTTGGCCTACCAGGATTATTTTGTAGCATTTGGAAAGCTGATAGTCCAAAGTTGGAAGATTGACCAACCAAGCCCAAAGTATCTCTGGCAAGGCCTCCAATTTAATTGAGGCGATGGATTTTAGGCTTATTGTCTAATCTAAGTTCCAACCTAATTTTATTGACTTAGAGCATCTCCCATGTTATAGCAAAATGTTATATTTAGTGCGCATATTTCTCCAAGGCACCCTTATAAATTACTGTGTTAGCTAGTTACAGTACACAGCATATATGTCGTATACTATAATATAAGGTATTTTTATTTTTTATTTTTTATTATATATAATTATTATTATATATTTATATTATTATTTATATATATATTTATATTATTATATATATAATTTAGAATTTAGTTTATTATATGGAGATTAAATTGTATATACCATAAATTATTTTTTTAATTATAATTTAAATAAAATATTATTAAATATTTGTATTTTTTTAATATTACACAATACAAACATTATAAATTTAAAGACACATTACAAAAATTAAAATTGAACACATTAAATATCACATTCTCATTATAATCAATAGTACACATTCTGAACATTTACAATCACATTATAATTTATTTTAATATTAATCATAGTAATGCATACGAAACATACTCAAAATTATACAATAAAACATTATAAACTTAAATCATAGTCAATGTTACACAATAAAAATATTACAAACTTAAACATGCATTGAAAAATTAAAATTAAACACGCCAAAATCAAACGGAAAGCAATAACATAGAAATGAACATTATGAGATACAAAGACAACAATTCAATAATGTGGAAAATTATTGTGATGATTTTGATAAATTAATATAATAATAAAAAGAATATTCAATTTATTTAAAAAATAATATAATAATAAAGAATATTTTTTTTGTGTAGTTTTTAGTGTTGTGGTTGGAGTGAAAATAGTTTTTGACACTAAATTTGATGTTAGTGTGACACCAAATTTAGTGTGAAGATTGGAGATGCTCTTAGATACAAGCATGATTTAGAATTGCGCCTACTTGACTATTTTTTAGCGGATCTGTCAGTGAGGCCTACACCTAGGGATAAAATGGTCTATTTTTTAAATAGAAGAAATTACATTTTATATGGATTTTTAATAAAGTTTACAAAAATATGATTTTTTTAAAAAAAAAAAAGTTATTCTATGAATTTTTTTTTTAAATTTTAAATTTTATGGATTTAGTTTTCCATTTTTTTTTTAAAAGTTAGTTTATGTTATAGTTTTACATTTTATATGTGTTTTTTAATAAAATTTGCAAAAATATAGTTTTTTTTTAAAAATTATTCTATGGACTTTTTTGTAAGAATTTTCAATTTTATGGGTTTAGTTTTCCATATTCTTTTTTTTTTATATATAAAAATTAGTTTATGTTATAGTTTTACTCTTAATCAAATTTATCATATTTAGTTAGTTAGCAATTGTGTTTCAAATACTTTGTTTTTTTATATATTTTTTTAAATACACATATTTTTTTACTTTTTTACGGTTCTTTTTTTTTCAAAATACGCACTCAAGTTTTCAAAAATACAATTTTTAAAATTTTATAATTACGAAAATACGATTTTTAGAAATAATAATTAAAAAATAACATGAAATAACTCGCTAGACTAACTAAACATCAACTCGAAAAAAACCTAAAAACAACGTGAAAACACAAACAAAAAAACCTAAAAAAACGTGAAAACAAAAAAAAAGACAAAACCGTACAAATTTCCTTAAAACCGTAAAATTAAAAAAGAAATGTTGACCGTAAAAACGTAATTTTTTAGCAAGAATTAGTATTTTATGTAAAAATCTCTTGCTTTTTTCTTTAATAATTTTCTCAATACAAATTAGAAAAAGTAATATCATAAAAGTCATATTTACGAAAAATCTCCAATTAACTACCACCTTTGCTTATTTAATACAAAAAGCCCCCTAAATTTTCAAAAATACTATTTTATATAATAATATTTTGTAGCAATATCACATTTTTATATTAAATCAGGGCAGGGCCTGCCTCTGATTCTACTATGACCAGTTACAAGCACAACACAAACAAACCCCATCCTTTGCAGCCGATGGCTCCAGACGTTTTCACATTACCATGCTTTTTTCCAAAACCGAATGGGTTATTTTACACGTAGAGAATCTCTTGAACTCTTTATCTCAATTTTCAACTTTGATTGTTCGGTAATTGCGGGCATAAGTACCCAAATATAATGCGGTTGCTTGTAATTGGCCAAACATCTACCTTCAATAAATAATGAGTAGTAAGAAATTATTTTGTTAAAAAAAACAAAATTAAAGAAAACAAAAAACCCTACGAAGGGGCCATCGGTCCAATTCGGCTTAACCGAACCGCTACCAAACCATAGATATTCTCTGCGCAGTTAATCGGACCGCCAGAATCGATTTTAGATTTTGTTGATATTTGCATCTCAGCTAAATGAATAACAAGAACAAAGGCGCATAACTTTGCATAAAAGGGTGAATAGAGTAAAACTCAGAAGAGGAAAAAACTAGATTTCATAACATAAATTGATAGGCAAGACAAACCACCACCATAATACCAACCAGTATCCAGCAATTCTTTACAATTAGAGGGCCCAAAAGAAGTTTCAGAAATCAAACGACGACAAAATTAAGATAACAAAAAGATAAAAGGAGTACTAGAGAAAGGTGAGGAGAAAAGCTAACCAACTAAGACTAACGTAAAACTAGAAGCCCCCACTAGAACATATTTTCAACCATTTCAATTCAAAATAATAATCCCCACTTAGTTATATATAATAATCATTCAAAAGCCCACTGGTTCTCCCGGCGAACCTCTTCCTCTTCCTCTGGAGTGAAATCATTCTTGATGTTGAATGTCTTCCTGATCTCCTCTGGAGTCTTTCCTTTGATCATATCAGCCACAGTTTGGCATGTCAAGTCAAGCAGGTTCTTGATGTTAAGGTAGTTTGCAGACTGAACAAACAAAACAACGGAATATATGTAAGGTGAGTAAGAAATCTACACTCAATAAGCAACAATGGAAGATGAACCCCAACAATAAAAGTTAAAAGGAACAAAATATACATTACTTTTCACTAGAACAAGCCATGGTGATCACTTTCACTCTTATATAACCCAATCATTACCCAAAACTTATGCATAAAGAGAAGCATTTGCGAATATGAAATCTGTCACGCAAGCATATAAATGTGGGAATGAAAACAAATCACCAAAGTGATTCATAACTATTTATGAAATAAACTAAAAAACCAGAATGACTACCAAAACAAATCACCACCCTAACAGAACATATTCTAATTATTATTGAAAGGAAAAAAAAAACAATACCCACCATAAGTTCAAGAAAATTAGAAGATACCCTAATAAAAAAAAATCGTTTACAAAAAAAAAAACTCAGAACAATTTTCAAATACACTCAACCCTGGCTAAAAGTCACCCAATAAGAGAATTCATAAGCGAAATTCGTATACAAACCACACAAATTTCAAAAACCCTTAACCCTAAAAATCACCAAACAAGGAAAAGAATCAACGACAAAACCCTAGAAAGAAATCCCTAAATTCGCAGCCCTAGATGAAAATCACAAGGGTTTCGAGAAAGAAAACCATACCAGAATAAGGTCAAAGAGCGTGGCCTGGTCAACCTTGACGAACTCTGCATCCCAAGACTTAAGATCGTCGTCGGCGACGCGCTCATCAGGGTTGGGGGAATCAACGTGCTTCCTACAGTACTCGATGACCTTAGCAAGAATTTTGCTTGTCACGTTAGGCAGAGGAATGCCATTATCAGCACAATCGTCTTCGATCATATGCTTGATCGTCTGGGACTGAAGCGCAACCGCCTCTTCGACCTCAAACGACTCGCCGTCAGAGCTCTTGAGGATGATCTTCTTTGAGGACGAAGACATGACTGAAACAGAGTTTCCTTGCGTTTCGATGTATAGAAAAACTCTAAACGATGCTCTTCTCCGGCGAAGCGAAGAGTTACCTTTTCTTTTCAACGAGAGCAGAAGAGCCAGAATCTTAACAATGAAGCTTTGGGAACGATAGAGCGAGGGAGGAGCACTTGAGTTTATTTATAGGGTTGTGATCTGGTGTCCTGGTGTTTTTACGAATAGGATTTGTGACCTATACGTGGCGTTTTTTTATTGGTTCAATTTTCTTCTAGACGAGTCAGCGTGTATTCGATCGAAATCCGATAGATAATAGGACTCTTTATATTGACGAGACATTCCAATAATGGAAGGTCATGTCGGTCATTTTCCATCCTTTACTAATTAATTATCTTTATTATTTTTTTAAAAGAAAATATAAGGTGATGATTAATTGTTTTCCACTTTAAAATTTTCGGATTTAATCTAAAAAAATTATAATTAAAATGACTCGATATGATTTGATTTGATAATTCCCTTTTTAATAAATAAAGATAATATTATTTTAAATTTTAGAATGTTGTTTTTAATTTTATTTTATTTAAAAAATAAGTTTTCAATATTTTTAAAAATGAATAGTCAATTATTTTTTAAATGTCTCTAATGTTTAATATTTTAAAGTTTTAAAATTATTTTCAAATACCAAACCAAGTCGTAAGAGCACTGTGTATGATGTAATCTATTCTATATTTTTTTCTTATTTCATAGTCTCCTTTTAAAAAAAATGAAAATAGTCTTGTAGAGATTATTAATTATTTTTCAAATATCTTTTAATAATATTTCTCTCCTGCATTTCTCATCTTCTCAAATCTTCTTGTTATATTATATTTGAAACAAATAAAAGTGATTAAAATGTATAGGTGACTTCAATATTCCTTAACTTACTTTTGAAGGACTTAATCTTCCGTGAGATGTGTGTCATTGGATGGGAATTTATTTTACAAAATCATGTTAAAATACTATTTCACTTTTGGTAACTCCTTAGAGGTGACGTTTGGTTCTAAGATATAATTGAAATGAGAATAGTAATAATAATAGTAATAGGAATGGAAAGGAATAGAATTTTAATTCTTTTGTTTAGTAGAGATTTTAAAATCAATACCAGAATACAGATTATTGTGTTTGGTATAATATGAAATGTAATGGAATGAAATAAAATTTATATTATTTTGACCAAAATGTCCTTATTCTAAGATTCTTTTTAAATCAAATTATCATTTTTTAATGTTAGTTTATAATTATAAACCAAATTATCATTTTCATTCTAAATTATAATTTTTATTATATACAAATTAAATAAATAAATAATATTATTACTATATATATTGTGTAGAACAAAGTACAATTAAATATCAATAGTACTTAAAAACTTTACTTAATTCAATAGAATTTTTTATTTTATTAAAAAACTTATAAAATATAATTTTATGCTAAAGATATATATTTCAATTTTCATAATTTGTAATTGATATATATTTTGTATAATTTAAACTTTTAGTCAGAATTTTTACTTTTGTTAAATATGTTACCTACATATATATAATTTAAGCATATAATATAATGATAATACCATACATAAAATATGACAATAAATTTTAAAGAAAAAATATTTAATAAAATATCAAAGTTATTATTTAACTAATATAGTCAGTGAATTTTTAAATAAGAAATAGCATTAATTATTTGACAAAAATTGCAACAAGAAAAACGAATGAGAAATGAAAAGGGTAAATATTGAACATAGATGTGTATAGTTGAATTGAATGACTATTCCACTACTTTTTAAATGGAATAACAATTCTAATACATGATTGAATAACATTTTCTATGGAATAACATTTCCAATTTGTATTTATGAACCAAACAAAGGAAAGTAAAAAAGATTCTTTCCTTTCCATTCTATTCTTACCCATTCCTATAAACCAAATATCACTTTAGTAACTTGTAACCAGTTTGTATATTTTTTTAATAGACCTCCTCAAAAGAATCTATCATTCTTCATCCTCTCTCTTTTGTCATTACTACATTTTGTCAAACATTCTACCATTTATAATTTTATTTTTGTTAAATAAACATCTAATTAACCTATTGTCAAATATATTGGTAGAATTAATTAATGTTAAACACTACAATCTATAAAAAAAAATATATGTTTTAAAAAATATCTAATTAATCCTAGTGTTAAATATATTAGCAAAAATAATTGATGTTAAAATATTTTACCATCTATAGTTTTTTTTTTAAAAAAAAGAAAACAATACTTCAAAAAAAAAATTAGATAAATCAGTCTACTATATAATATATTATCAAACCATGTATATAATAAACATTTTCAAACATAATTACTGGTAATTCACTTATCTCAACATTAAAGAAATAAAAAAAAATCAAATCTATCCAAAGAAACTTAATACACAACTCATATACACAATCATAATATATTTGTAACGTCCTATTTAGGACCGTTACGCTATGTATTTTAATTATTGCTTAACTCAATAAACGAGTTATTTGGACTAAAAAGTGTAATTTAAGTAACATAAAGGTCTAAGTAGTACAAATTTTGGATTAAAAAATTTAACTTTTCATTTAGACTGTAAATAGAGTTTACATGGGATCCCCAAAAGTCTAATCAAAACATAATTACAATTGCAGTTTTACAAATAGTCGACCTAAGCGACAAAATTAGGTTGGTAACCTAAGTCCCTCTTACTACTCGATCGTGGCGACCAAGCTGGCCGGGTATGTACATGCCACGCCAAAGCTCTCTAACCCATGGCGGATGACACCTAGCTTGCCCTTACCTGCACCATTTAGCACCCGTGAGACAAGGCTCAACAAGGAAACTTAAACCAGCAGTTACAGATTCAAAGGTGTCATTGTTGGTCTAGCTGCTGACCTAGCGATCCCTCTTAGCCGCCGCCTAGAGTGCAACTTGCCTGTTGAAGACCGTAACATAAGTAACTCAGTACTCCATACGGGGGAAATGAAAGCAAAATTTGTTCGGATCCTTCCACATGTTCAATCTTTTTTTAGCTAAGTTGTCGATTCACACATTTACTCTATGTCTCAATCGAGCTCTTTTGAGGGTCAGATCAATAGAGAAGTAAGGCACGACCCCAATCACAAGAAGAGGTTCACCATGATGGGGGTACTTCCATTTTTTCCCTTCCGGAATTAATGAAAGACATAGGGAACCATCCTTTTGTTGCGACATGCTCCTCAGATTTACGAAGATTTGAGACGATTATAAACAATACTGGCTACTACTAAAAATGAGTCGGCACAAACTCTTATCGAACATCAACCATTGCCTTTTTTTTTTTAAAATGGATCACTTATATAAAAAGAAATAATTCAACACAAAAATGTTATAAACCAACTCTATATTATGTGGTCCGATAATAATACACAAAAAGAGATGGGACCACTATATAACTACCTTATAACTTTATTTTATTATTGTTAATTAACACAATTATAACCATTTAATTTGACTAAACAAATTTAAGTAATTTTAAATATTACAATTATATTTATGAAGGGAGTTTTTTTTTAATAAGAGGATAATATCCATTAAAAATGATAAACATAGTTTCAGATACAAGAGAGAGAGAGGGAAAGGGCCATCCCCAATCCAAACATGATCACTATCTAAGCCTAACGCAAATTTAGCAACTTCATGGGCTAAGGAGTTGGCCTGTCTATTAACGAAACTAACTTAAGCTTGAGGAAATGAAGACATAAATTGTTTAATAACACTAATAAACTCTTCCAGGATTAGAGAATTGGAGTTAGTTCCATGGAGATTATCTACTAGTAGTTTACAATTAGATTCAATACACGTGACTTGGAAGAATTCTGAAGTGCACCACCGTAGCACAAGAAGGAGACCATGGGCTTCCATGAGTAAAGGTGGGAATTTTCCAGGTAAAGGAGGATATGTCAGCCACTACTCCACCTTCATTATTCTGAATGACAACACCGAAGCCCATTTTATGGAGTGTGGTGGAATGGGAGGCATCAAAATTATGCTTTAGTTGCCCACGGGGAGGAGGCCTCCAGGTGTTTGAGCGGTCTACTTTATTCGAAGGTGGAGACTTTGACGTTTGGTCTTTCACTTGCTTCTTTTTGAAAATGTGATCATTCCTGCATGTCCAAAGATTCCACAAGAGACAAACAAAAAACTGGAAATCATCTTTAGTAAAAGTGTCATCAATAAAATGTAAAATATAAATAAGGTTCAGTGTTTGTTAAAGTGCAAAACAATTTTTAAAATAGTAGATTTCCAAACCTTATGGCTAGTAGGACAACTAAGCAAAGCATGGGTGCTAGACTCAATAGAGAAACCACATCTTGGGCATGAGGTTGAAGGCCTGATTGATCTATGGGAGAGGTTGGGGTTGGTTGGAAGGTCATTGTTATAGGCTCGCCAAATGAAATGCTTAACTTTGGCTGGGATGTTTGAAGATCAGACCTTCTTCCACCAAGAGGAATGAAGGTTTGAAGAAGTGGAAGGATCATCAAAGGTAGTGTGGGTTAAATGATAGCCAAATTGAACAATATATATATCGGAAGGTGTGTGATCCCATATAAGTGTGTCAGAATGAGTTGTGTTAAATAAAAGTATAGATATGATGTCATTGATTATACATTGAGGGAAGAGGTGAGAGAGGAAGGGGATGTTTCATTGCCCTTGACTGTCAGTGAGGTCTGAAACTGATTGAGGAGGTTCAGGCGAGGACAAAAGAAACAAAGGAGAGTCTTTTCTTGGGGATCCATTAGTGTTTTTGGACAGAGATTGATCTTCCATCTGCAACTTGCTAACGAAGTCCTCTTTTGAGCAAAGTTTTGCCCCAGTTCGTACTGCGCCAAACCAATGAGGGTCTATGACCTAAGTTAGCATTGAGGAATTGATTGTTTGGGTGATAACGATCTTTGAGGATGTGACTAAGTAGTGACTCAAGCTAGGTCAGAATGCGCCAGGCTTGCTTGGCTAGCATGGCTTGGTTGAAGGACACTAGAGATAAAAAACCTAACCCACCAAGAAACTTAGAGCGACAAAGGGAGGTCCATTTTTCCAGTGAATTTTCCTATTATTAGATGAGCCTAACCACCAGAACCTATCCATAAGGGATTCAATTTGGTGACATAGAGAAATAGGGAGTTTGAAGCAAGCCATCACGTAGGTAGGGATCGCTTGAATGATAGCTTTAATGAGGACTTCCTTTCATGCTTTTGAAAATAATTTTTGGTTCCAACTATTAAGGTGACTCCAAAATCTATCTTTGATGAATGCAAAGGCTTCTTTTCAAGAACGACCAAAACTTTGTGGTAGGCCAAGGTATTTGCCTAAAGTGTCATTGATAGGAATGCCCAAACAATTTGTGATAGCCTGTTTAACCTCTTGTGTGGTATTTGGCAAAAAGAGAAGGGACAATTTTTGGAAGTTTATGCATTGGCTAGAGGCTAAGCTATAGTCATTGAGAATATTTTTTATTGAAAGGCTTGATTTGTGCTTCGCTTGACTAAAGAGGATGTTGTCACCCGCAAAGAAGAGGTGGGAGATTGGAGGGGTAGAGCGAACGATTCTGAAACAAGAGAGTGATTGGTGGGATTCGTGCATGCCGAAGAGGGAGGATAAACCTTCCGAACATAAGAGGAAAATGTATGGTGAGAGTGGATCTCCTTGTCTGGGCCTTTTCTGAGGTAGTACCTTGCTAGCAACATGAGTATTTATTGAGAAAGAATAGCTGGGAGTGGAGATGCAGGTCATGAGAAGGTCGATGAAAGGAGGGGCAAAGTTAAACTTTTGTAGAACTTTGGGAAAAAAGACCCATTCTACTCTGTCAAAAGCTTTGTCCATGTCTAACTTTATAGCCATCCAACCAACTTTGCCTTTCTTACGGTGAGAGAGGGAATGTATAAGTTCTTGCACAATGATAGTGTTATCCAAGATGAGTTTATCTATGGGGAAAGCACTTTGAGTGGGACAGATGATGTGTTGGAGGATTGGTTTAAGTCTGTTGACGAGCATTCTGGAGACTATTTTATAAAAAGTGGTGCAAAGACTAATGGGCCGGTAATCCTTGAGAGTGTTTGGGTTTCTAAGCTTTAGGATGAGCACAATAAGAGTGGAGTTGATTGAGAAGATGTATGCTTTGTCGTTGAGGAAGCTTAAAGTAGTTATAGTGACTGAATCCCCAATAGTTGCCCAGTTATTTTGATAGAAGGCTCCATTGCAGTCGTCTAAACCAGAAGGTTTATCTAGGGCGTTTTGGAAGATTGCAGTGTGAACCTCTTGCTTAGTGAAAGTTTGGATTAGTCCTAGGTTTTCATGGTCAGCTACAATTTCAGTGATACCTTGCAAGGTGTTGTCAATATGATTTGCATCAGGCTATTAAGTGGAGTTCAGTGGTCGGAAGTAGGTTCAATTGCTGAGACAATAGTTTCCTGAGTTGACACCTCTGAGCCATCCTCGAGTGTGATTGATTTAATATGATTTTTGGCTTTCCTATGGCTAGCAATTTTGTGGAAGTATTTTGTGTTGCGGTCACCAGATTTCAGCCAAGAAACATGAGATCGTTGCTTCCAGAAGATTTCTTCCTTATAAAGCAGCCATTCAATGTCCTTTTGGAGTTAAGAGCAGTTGCGATACTATGAGGAGATAAATCATTGAGCCGGCGGGCCTATAAATGTCGTTTATGAGTTGTTTGAATTTGATGTGTGAAATTGAAGTCAGACTATTTTTTCCAATTAGCGAGGGTGGTGGCATAAAGAGTGAGCTTGTCATGGAGGTTGTTGAATGGATTTTCATGATCGGGGAAAGTTGCCAAAATAGATCAAATTGTGGATGCACAGGCTAGTTCAGTGAGCCAAATATTCTAAAAATGAAGTCTAGATGGTCCCTGATTTAGAAATTGGTCATCGGTATTACGAAGAGTGAGTTTAAGGGCTCTATGGTCAGATCCATAAAAGTCAAGATGATAAAGTTTGGATAGGGGAAACAGAGCATCCCACTGCTGATTTATCATCGCCCAATCAAGATGTTCTTTAATATTTCAAGAGTTTGGTTGGTTTTTTGTCTGAGTAAAGGGTTCTCCTAGAAAATCGAGTGGTCGGAGTTCAAATTTTTCCATGCAGTCATGGAAGTTATGGGAGACTCCTCTATTACCAACCCCTCCATGTTTGTCTTGATTGTAAAGAAAAGAGTTGAAATCCCCTATTATGAGCCAAGGGTTATGAGGACTTTGAAAACCAATACGGTCAAGCAGTTGCCAAGTCAAATGACGAGAATTTTCATTTAGAGCCCCATAGAAACAAGTTAAATGAAAACTAACATTATCAGGTAAACTAATATAGCAGCCAAAATTATTAATATTATAAGACTTAAGGGTTACATTAATGTCATGTTTCCAAAAGAGCAACATGCCTCCGCCAAAATTAAGCTTAGGAGATTCTAAACCATGAGGAAATTTAATCCTAGACTTGAAGCATTCAAGTGCACCTGTTGGAAGTTTCCATAAGGAACAAAATGTTGGGGTTGTGCTATTTGAGGAGCAATGAAAGGTTACAGAATGTTCGGTTGCTCCTGAGTCCACGAGCATTCCAACTGGTAATACTCATTCCTGCTGGCGGGTGTGCTGAGCACCATCCACCTCATCCGAGCTTAAGTCAGGAATAGCAGCAGAATGACCTTCAAGAATAGTAGTAGAACAACCTTTGGTTCATTTGATCATAATTCGAGCTTCACCTTCATGGATAATAGATTGGCGTTTGAAGGATTTTCTAGTGGTGGTTATCCCTTTGGAAGGACCAACAATTTTGGAGACGGTGGTGGTGGTTCCGATTGAGAATTGGGGCGGGTGGTGTGCTCCTAGGTCAGTATGGAGCTGAGAGAGGGAGTGGGATACTCTAATGGTGGTTGGGACATGAGTGGTTTCAACATGATGGGAGTGGATAGTGGCAGCTAGTGGGCTACCAACCCTAGAGTAGGTTGGTTGAGCTGCAATATTAATGTTGCAAGGGGCTTGTGATAGTCCTGCAACGGGCATCATGGTGATGGTGTTTTTAGAGGCAAGGTCAAACCAAGTGGTGACATTTACAATAGTAAAATGGTGAGTGTGTTGGGGGGACATGTAGAGTCCGGCAGAGTCAGCGACAACTTTATTGAAGAATTGTAAACCGTAATCAGAGGGTGGTGAATTAAAAAGGCATGTTGCCCCCATAATGGAGGTCTCTCCAATGGATATGAGAGAGAAAGAAACAGGGTTCAAGTTATGTAACGTCCTACTAATCTCAGACTGCTACATTGTGTATTTAAAATAGTGCTTAACTCATTAAACGAGTCATTTGGACTCAAAAGTGTAATTAAATTTAATTAAAGGTTCAGGTGATACAATTTTGGTCAAAAGATATAAACTTTTCATTTATAAACTTAAAATAGTTACACGGGATCCCCAAAAGTTAATTACAACATAATTCTAAACAAAGTTTACAAAATAGTCTACCTAAGCGACAAAATTTGGGCTCATAACCTAAGTCCCTCAAAATAACTTGGTTGTGGTGGCCAAACAGGCCAAACATGTAGGCGTTGCCCTTAAGTTCTCCAACTCATGGCTGGTTGATCTTTCCTTTACATTTGCCTGCACCACGAAGCACCCACGAGTCAAGGCCCAGCAAGAAAACTATCATGGCATTTTAAACTCATAATAAGCATAAACAATAGATAACATAGCTCATGTCAAACCATTATTCATTTATACGGCCTATGACGAACCAATGGGTACATAACCCTTTTCGTGGCTCTGCCATCTCGACCTGCATTACACATGCAATTTGCTGAATACGGCCTACATCAATCACTCGTAAATAATTATACAGCAATCAGATGCAACATATTAAATAGAAAGACAAGATTACCCAACTTTAATCATATACCAAGTACAATTTAATTGTATCCAGATAACAGGGCCAATGCTCAACACAAGGTGCAAGTGTCAGCTTTCTTACCTCGATTCAATGCAATGAATAAGGACGACCTCGAGTGTGATCCTCTCACAAGCTCCAAGGAAATCCTAGTCACAATGATAAAGTGTAGGTTTAGTTTCCCTCAAACTAAAACCTAACACGAAATTTATATTAACCTTACTAGGCCCTAAATCCTCTTTAAACATGTCTCATAATGTCCTAGGAACCTCAAGTTTCAATCCTCTAGGGTTACCCATTGAAAACAACCCTAAAATATGGTTGCCAACAAGGGTCGGCCGACCATCTGGCCAAAATGGCCAGGCCTGCCAAAACCGTAGGGTGGTCGACCGGGTGCCTAAGATCGGTCGACTGATGCAAACGATAGGCCAATTCTGCATTTTTTCTACAATTTTCCCAACTTCACATCTCAATCCAAATCAATCCCAATCAGTTCCAGGTACAAAATCAAGCCACAAAATAATTATACAATCAACATAAAACCTCTAGAACTCAAACACACCTTAAATTATAACCTATAGCTACCAATTTTGTAACGCCCTGGATAACCAAGACCGTTACACCGTGCGTTTGGGATAGTGCAAGACTTGCTAATCAGGTCATTTAATTCAAAATGTGTTCCTAATGACACAAGCAGATTAGGTTTCAAAGAATTTTGGTTATAAACGATTAAACTTTATTAAAATCAGGTGTTTAATACATGGGATCCCAAATCAGGGTTTAAATAACGCAAATACAAAGTTCTTAATTACAAGTGAATAACCGAGCCACTCTAATGGCAAAATATACATTTTAGGTTCCCGTTCCTGTACAAATCCTCGACCGTGGTGGCCAAGCAGCTGACAATGTACACCTCGCCCCCAGAGCTCTCCAACCCATGGCCAAGTTGCCTTACATGCACCATGTAGCACCCGTGAGCCGAAGCCCAGCAAGAAAACATAATATCATAACATAACAGTGTTAACAGCTAAACAGTTCACAGAGCATAGTCCAATAACCACAAAGCAATACTCAGTTCCTTCAAGCCATAAAATCCATTAAAGACAACACACTGGTCAATAACCAATAATCCAGCTCCAGATACTCATTAAGACATAAACAATAATCTACATCAAATATTCAGCACGTACATTCAGATTCAAGATACAATCAATCACATGATACACTCTTATCACATAATAATTAGGGCCGACGACTTAGGCCGCACCCTTTGTTTACCCCACTAACTCTGGCCAGCTTAACCGAGCTCAGTGAATAATAAAGTGTCCTCGGATACCAGTGTCCTAGCCGCACCATGTGCGCAAGTGTGGAATTCGGCACCCTTAGGCCGTTACCACATGTCCCCGTGGCATAATACCACCTTATGACATTTATACCATTATAGGGAACTCTTAGTCCCAACATATTCACATGGTGTATCGCAATCACATAACAATACATTCAAATATAGGGAACACTTAGTCCCATCCTATCCACATACACAGGTGCAGTTTTCTTACCTTAATGCCAAATGCTTTAATTAGAAAGGACGACCCCCGAGCACGATCCATTCCCGAGACCTAGCTTATCACCTAGTCACAACCAAGATAATGAATTCCATTAATACTCGGATATAGGTTTCTCGTTATAAAAATAACTCCCGGGAATCTGAATTCCACCAAGCACGGTGGTGAAACCAATCCCGAGCACATAAGACTACCTTCCCGTGCTTAAAACCCTCAAAAACTCATGTGTGCAACCAAGGGCTGCGGCCCTTGAAGCTTAGCCGCAGCCCTTCCCCAAAACAGAGCCAACACCACACCTGAAGGGAGACACGCGCCGCGGCTCTTGCCTTTGGCTGAGCCTCCTTGGCTTCTTTGCAAGCTAGGGTCACAGCGCTCTAGAACAGAGTCGCGGCCCTTCCCTTCGAACCCAGAATTTAGACCATTTCTAAGCTTGAAACCTCACCCCAAAATCATCCCAAAGCTCCCTATTTCCATATCAATCATTCCCAACACTTTTAAGACAACTTTAGCAACATAATTCAACAGAAAACCAAGCCTAAAACTCATAGAAATCCCATCTTCAATTTCTGAAACCCAAGAACACAAACACCCAAAACCTAAATTTAAACTTTTAAATCATGAATTAGAGTTTACCTCTTCCATTGAGCACCTTCTCTAAGCCAAACCCCAGCTAGTTCCCAAGCTTTCAGCTCAAATTCAACCTTAAATATCAAAGTTACAATTATCTCAACACCCAGCTAGAACTCAGAATTTTCTAACCAAAAGAAAGGAGTTTACTGCTTACCTTAGTGCTGATTCAATTCCTTGGACAACCCTTGAGTTAAACCTCAAAATCCCCTCTTCAATTCCCAAAAATCCTTAGCTCAATCCTTTAAAAACCCACTTGATTTTCTCTGTTTATTTCCCTTGTGTTTCCCTTAAGAGAGAGAAGAGAGCTGAGGAAGAAAAGGTCGGTTTATTTGTGTTTCCCCTATCTTCTTAAGTCTAACCTTATCATTTAAGTTAAACCCAAGGCTCGGGGTGCCGGAACCATCCCCAAGGCCAAAATGGTAAAATCCCCCAATATTCCCACCTAGACATCCTAACCTCAAATATATCTCCATATATTTATTTCCATAACCCGATAGTCTAAATAACTACCCGATACCTATAATATCCCTGACTTATCCAAAGCCAACTATTAAGCCCCGTTGTGACTTTTCCCGCTACCTGCTCCCTAGGATCGCCTCGTGTCGATAGTTACAAATGCACACACCTGTACATGCATATATATATTTATCAATCTACCCACGTAATAATGTGGTCTCAACAATTTATCACACACATTCACATTTATGCCCAAACGGGCCAAGATTACCATTATGCCCTTACCAGCCAAACAAGGCCTGCATACTTATTCAATACCCATACTCACGCTTCCTTACCATTAATTCTCTTAACCTCCAATTATGCCCTGCCGGCACACTAATCAAGGCTCTTAAGCCTTATTAGTAATTTTAGGTCGTTACAAATTTAATCTTGGGAAATCTACAAAAATACACTAAAAGTTAAAAAAATATATATATATGAAAAAAACGGTGCATTACAAAAATACAGAAATTTTCGATAAAAACACGGAGTGGCAAAAGTGTAAATATGGAGTGGCAAAATAGTAAATAAAAGCGGTAAAATACAATTTTTTGTGATCAACTTTTACAAACTTGTAAATATCTGTTACAAAATTGTAAATATATGTTACATATTTGTAAATAATATTTACAAAAATTAGTTATAGAATTGTAGATTTTTTTTTGTAGATAAAACTTACAAACAAATTCGTAACTAATTTTTTTATTTTTGTAACAATAGTTTACAAATCTAGTTTTACAAGTAAGAAAGATATTTTTGTAACTAACATTTACGAAAATATTTTATAGTTAAGAAATCATAAACGAAATATACATAAAAATATTATAATTTTCCATATTGTTACAATATTGTACCAAAAAATTATAGGAACTATCATATTTATGCTATACAACTTAAAAATATAAATTTAATATATTATTTATAAAATACTTTATTGAATATATATATATTAAAAATATGGTTACAGAGTGGTGAAATACAATATATTTTTAAACAAGTTTTACATTTTTGTAACAACAATTTATAAAACTAATTTAATAACTAAAAAATTTATTTTTGTAACTCATATTTACGTAAGTATTTATAAATTTATTTAATATGATTATTACAAAGAATTACAAAACTAATTTTTTAACTTTAAAATATATTTTTTGTAGCAAAGCTTGAAACTTGGACTAGATTATGGTTTTGGCTTAACATTGAGTGTTGAGATTTGACTAGCTATGATTTTAAAAATATATAATATTTTTTTTATAAAGAATAATAATATTGTGATTATTTTTAACTGTATATTGTAACATATAGTTATTAATATTAATTTCAATTAACTGCATATTGTAACTTGTATAAATATTTTTTTTTTGAGTAATTGTATAAATATTTATTTTAATATTAATAAATACATTCATTTTAAATAAAAATAAATTAATCTACTTTATTAATTGAAGATAGTAGCTATAATTATTATTACTTTTATTATTATATTATTTACTGCACCTAAATTCTCATTAAAAATGGAGACAAAAAGAAAGAAAAATAAAACGTAAAAATTTGAAAGAGATTAGTGAGAGAATAATTTATATATATTATCCCTTATAGTGAAAGTGTATAAATATGAATATATAATTATAATTTAATTTGAAACTATACATTAACCACACAGAGAAAAGAAGGGTTAGCATATATACTATTGGGGAGGACCGTATTTTTGTAATTAATTTAATATACCGTATAAAACAATTTTTAAAAAAAATTACGGTAGGACATGTAATTAATCCTTTAAATTTTAGGGTTCCAAAGCCCCAATTTTCCAATTCTAAGAAATTCAAACAAACTTCAGGTTTTTTATTCAAGTTCGAAGCTTAAATTCAACCCTTAACACATATCTAATCCCTATATGCCCACACAAACCAGCTAAGACCATGAATTACAAAAAATCCAATCAAAACTTCAAAATGAAAAATTTGAAGAATTCATACATTGGTTGAAATTCAAATCCTTTATTTCCAGATTAAGACCTAGCAGCCACTAATCCCCTTCCAATACTTGAATTCTTCAAGAAATTCCTCAAAACCCCAAAATTGCCCCTTCCTAAATATTTCAAATTCCAAAAATACCCCTTGGCTCGACCCGAGCCGGGCATTAACTCCCCGTTATGACTTTTCCGCTAATTTCTCAAAAGGACCAAATCGTGCCGAATATCTCAAATATATCTACATAATAATGTGGTCTCAAACATATAACACATATAATTACAGTTATACCCTCAACGGGCCAAAATTACGAAAATGCCTCTTTTTAACAAAAGTGGGTCTTTAAAGCACATTTAATACATGTAAACATGCATACACAATCATATTATAATATAACGAATATAATTCATATAATCACATATAAACATTAAAATAAATCCAATTAGGCACTCCCAGCCCACTAATCAAGGCACTAAGTCCTTTTAGGAATTTTGGGACGTTACAGGTTATCTATGGACGACCTAAGCTTTATGCGGATGTTTGCTATGTAAAAAGGGATGGAAGTGATTCTAACTTTGGCTTTGAGATTTTTGTCATATCACATGGAGGTAGGTTTGTTGAGTCATCACATTTCTTAAGGAAGTCGACACAATAGTTTACTGTGTGACCAAGATAGTCGGTGTAGTGGCAAAAGTTAGGGAGGTTCTCAAACTTGAATTCTAACCAAACAGGTTTTTGCCATACCAGGAAAGAGAAACCTTGTGCCTCTGGGTAAGGATTGAGTAACTTCAAGCTAGACACGGAAGCGAAGGTAAGGTCCCCAAGATTTCTTCAAGGAGGCAGAGTCCAATTCTATGAATGTGCCTAAGAAAAATCCTAGTTTTTGGGCCAGGTCAAGAGACCTATGAAGGAAGGGGATTCCATAAACCTACAACCAAAAGGGAGTCTTAGTGACAATATCAGAGGAGAGAGTCGTAGTTGAATCCAGTGCCACCATGAGGATGTGGTTATAATCAAAATGCCAAGGTTGGCCATTGAGGACCCTCCTATGATCTTCATCACAACCAAACTCATCAAGATAGAAGTTTGGTTCCTTTTCAGAGATGTTGATGGTGAAACGTCCTTGTTGCAGAGATTTTACCCTATCGAGGAAAGTAGTTTTGTTGAAAGATTGGTTTGTGAAGAATTTGACAACAAGGTAGAAAACAGGTAATGGCGAGCCAATGGCTTCGGGGGTACTTGTAAGAATATGAATATGATTTTTCAATTTCAGTGAGGTTTAGAGATGCAGACAAAGATTGTGTGAGTTCACCCATGAACACAACTTGAAGAGGAAAGCAGGCTATGCTATTTTTGGGCAAACTAGGGAAACAATCTAAAGAAGTGAAAGCGTGAGATGTATATACATACCAGAAAAGATCAAACATGCTCAATTTATAGTGTCGAAGACTACTAAAAATTAAATGGCTACATCCCATCCATTTATGAGAAACCCACATATACCAATAAACCATCATGATAAATCTCAGCGGAAAGTGAGATGGGAGATCAATCCTGTCCAAAAAACAACTAGAAAATCCAAAATTGCAGCTATTACAATGAGCAATGATGAATGCCCAGGGTGGAAAAGGAGGAGATGATACCTAATGATCCTTGAATCTATTAGGAAAAAAAATTAAAGGAGCAAGATTTCATTCAGATTCCTATAATAAGTAATCTAGCTTTTGCAAGTGGTATTATGAGAAGATTTAATTTTTTGACAAGATGGAGATAAGATTTTATTGTTGTCTTACCTCTAATATCTCAGGCATTAAGGGTAGAGAGATGATTTCCATCAACAACCCCAAAACGTGCGGGTGTAAATCTTCTGGAGAAGAAAAGCATGGAACCGCCACAAAGTACTTGAAGGGTGGGGCAGAAACTCATGGCCAACGACATACCAACAGTACACAACGAATTCGAAATCAGAGGAGAAGGGGAAGAGAAGTTGAGGGGGCCGAAGAAACCCTAGCAGAGCTTAGCGTCGAACTATCATGTCCTTTAACTATATGTGAAGGGAGTTAGTTTCCTATTTTTTTAGTGGTATCCTATTTGCAATAATTGGCTATATTATTAACAGTTATGTCAAAATTCACTTTATTATATTTTATATCTCTAAATTTTTTATGTCATGACTATTTTATTTAAAAAAACAATTAGCTTTATATAAATTTTACTGTATTCTTCTTTATATTGTCTCTCTCCTTTTATGTTCTGACATTGTATAGACTAGAATGAAAAAAAAAAGTGAGACTAGAATTTGACGTAAAAACATAATATCAATAAATATGGCATTATTAATAGAAAATAAAAGGCCTAAAAATACTTTTTTCCGCTCGATATTATTGTTTCTATATATATTTTTATGACCCAATCAAATTATTTTGATTTCTATTTTTAAATTGCTAATTATTGACTTGGATTTGGTCAACAACACAGAGTCAAGATAATGATATGAATTTTGAGAATCGAACTAAAATAGAAAACGACACCAAGAATTTATAGTGGTTCGGCCCCATATATTGACAATGACCTACGTCTACTTATACTTTTATTATTGTAGTTATTGATGCTCTTTTTTGCTATCAACCAAATCTGAGAGTTCAAAGAAAATAACAGACAAGAACATAAGGATTTTACGTGGTTTAGGCTATAAAAGAGTCATAGTCCATGAGTCTCTGATATTTAGTGAGCTTGAAGCTTGTTTGAGCAAGCTTCAATGGAGGTTCTCAGGCAATGTATATATTGCACTAAGTTATAGAAATTCTCTCTCTAAAGATCTGAACCTTTTACAAGGAGAAACCTCAGCCCTATTTATAGAGACTGGGGTCATTAATGTTAATCATCTATCATTTATATAAATTCTCTCATTTTGGGGTGTTAATGCTTAATTAATACAAAAAGCGTTGCTCTAAATAGAGACTACGACCCAGGAGGATTGCACGAGGCCAATTGCAGAAAGTTGCGTACCAACTTTATGGGGAACATATCTTTGACTGATAGGGTGCGGCGCACGTTTTCCCATGTCAGGTGGCGTTGTGGGAAATGTCGATTGTTGAGGGTACGAACTCGACACCACTAATCAAGGCTCACCAAAATTTGTCAGATGATATTCTGGTGACCCATACCCACAGTGACTAACATCTAGCAGCTACTCCAAGTCCGAGGACTACAATCCTAGACCTGGAAGATGGACGAGTGAAGAGAGCTTATCGGGACGTGGACTTACCTAGAGACATCCTTGCCTCGACGAAAAGCCTTGGACGTGGCCTCACCTGGAGACATCCACGACTTGGCCGGACTGGGTTTCCTTGAGGAGTTCACACTGAGAGAACCTCATGACTTGTCTTGTCGTTAATTACTCCTAATTTTCATGTGTCAGGTGGTAAAAACACGGACAACAGTAACTTGCGTATCAAGCAATAATAAAACAATGCGTAAATAATATATTTAACATTTGAAATAAGAAATATCTAGTAAATATCTCTGCGCTAACAAACTTCAAGCATTTTTGCTGCAGCATTCAATTAGCCTTTGTCGAGTATGTAATGACTAGCCTGGTAGTAATCTGTTGAGTGAGTCACAGCCTGGAATGTTAGTGGCCGCGACCACTGTGCTATTTCAGCCTCCCAAATTCTCCAATTTTTCCAAAACACCCAAACTCCTTCCCACTTGATTTTGTAACCTCCGTACACATAATAAGAGTTAAAATCATATCTCCAACAACCATGTAACATTATGGCTTTGTGAAATTCAAACTTCAATGTGTAACTCTCAATCTACACACTATTGGGTAATATTTAGAAGTTACAAATTTTTAACAGATTTGTAACTCCAAATTATGTTACATTTGGACTCACACATGTTTCTAATTTTGTCACACTCAAAATTATGTTACAATGTGTGACAAATCACATTTGTGTCACAAATTACATTTTGTCACATTATTTAATCTAACATTATATTATAAAATCATATAACATTCTCCCACTTAGATTAAATAATCACATTTTGTAACACTTATTTAATCAATCAAACATTATATTTAAAATATAACATTTCCCTCACTTGATTAAATAATTATTCTATCTTATAGAAGTCATTGCATTGGTGCATAAAGTAAAGTGTCTTTCAACTTGAACTTTACTATAGTGTAATTACCACAAAGTTTGTTGAAAATTTGGTTGCACTAGGCATTTAACCAACTTTCCTTAATAACAAACAGGTGATAACACACACACATTTGCTATGTTCACTTGAGACCTTAATGTCTCGCTTTGCACCATTAATGACCATATGCAATTTCCATTCATAGACGTTCTTGAGAATACTCCTAATTTTTATGAGGGGCGGCACCACCCATAGGTCTATATAGGTAGAACTCTTAAAGAATTGTGTTACCCTATGTTATATTATTTTATAATATAATGTAAAATTATATTATATTATAATATAATGTTTTAGATTAAATAGTTATCTATTGTAACACTTATTTAATCAATCATTATATTTTGAAATATAACATATCCCCCACTTGATTAAATAAGAACTGTCTCTTATAGGAGTCATTGCATTAGTGCATAAAGTAAAGTGTTTATCAACTTGAACTTTACTATAGTGTAATTATCACAAAATTTGTCGAAAATTAGGTTGCACTAGGCATTGAACCATCTTTTCATGATGACAAATCGGTGATAACACACACACCTTTGCGATGTTCACTTGAGACCTCTATGTCTCGCTTTGCACCGTTAATGGCCATGTGCACTTTCCATTCATGGACGTTCTTGAGAATACTCCCAATTTTCATGAGAGGCGGCACCACCCCTAGGTTCATATAGGTAGAATTCTTACAGTATTTTGTTACCAAGAATACTTGTCTTTACAAGACTGAATTCTATTAAAAAACCTTTCGGTTTTAACCCTCCACTTGGTAACACACAAGTACTCAATATCTCAGATGAGACTTGTTTTGAGTACAACTAATATTCACTTGATTGACTTGTTATTACCTATTGAACCTAACACTAGTTGAATAACTAGTGTTAAGATAGGTTACCATCAATCGTGAATCTCTTTAGGGAGTTTAAGTCCCATCCCTTGAGATGATGCAGCCATTAAATCCCTCGTTAGTGGCTTAGTGAAAGGATCCGCCAGATTTTCACTTGTTCTCACATAGGGTATTGAGATGACTCCTCTTTGAATCAATTCTCTTACATATCCATGTCTTAAACTAATGTGTCTAGACTTCCCATTATACACTCCGCTGTATGCTCTAGCCAATGTCGCTTGGCTATCACAATGTATCGATATAGTAGATACATTATCTTTGATTAGGGGAATCTCTATCAACAGATCCCTTAACCATTCGGCCTCTTTGCCGGTAGCAGCTAAAGCTATGAACTCTGCTTCCATAGTGGAATGAGATATACAGGTTTGTTTCTTGGAACCCCAAGAAATTGCACCTCCACCAAGTGTAGATACCCAACCAGTTGTGGACAAGTTGTCCCCAATATTGGATATCCAACTTGCATCTGTATATCCTTCTAAAATCGAAGGAAATTTGGAGTAGTGAAGGCTTAGTCCTTTGGCTTTCTTAAGATAACCTAGGACTCTTCCAATTGCCTTCCAGTGATCCACACTTGGATTACTTGTAAACCTACTAAGTTTACTTACCGCAAATGCTATATCAGGTCTAGTACACTGGGCAGCGTACATTAGACTCCCTATAGCACTAGCGTACTCCAATTGAGCCACCGCTCTTCCTTCATTCTTCTCTAGTTTTACACTATGATCGAATGGAGTATTGGCATCTTTAACCTTGAGATGGTTAAATTTGTTCAATACTTTCTCAACGTAGTGGGCTTGCCCTAGCGCAAAACCTCCCCCACTATGTTTCTTTACTTTGATACCTAGTATGGTATCAACTTCTCCAAGATCTTTCATCTTGAAGGTTGATGATAGAAACCTCTTCGTTTCATCTATCCCTTTCATGCTATTACTTAGAATAAGCATGTCATCCACATATAAGCAAACAATGATCACATATCCCTTACAAGTTTTGGAATACAAACACTTGTCTCCATTGTTATGTCTAAACCCACTAAACATGATGGCTTGATCAAATTTCTCATGCCATTGCTTAGGAGCTTGTTTCAATCCATATAAGGATTTTACAAGTCTACACACTTTATGCTCATATTTTGGTAGGACACACCCTTCGGGTTGTTCCATATAGACCTCCTCATTGAGGTCACCATTAAGGAATGTCGTTTTGACATCCATTTGATGAACATACAAGTTGTGTATAGAAGCTAGAGCGAACAAAATTCTTATAGAAGTTGTTCTTGCAATAGGCGCATAGGTATCAAAATAATTGATACCTTCCTTTTGCCTAAACCCTTTAGCTACTAATCTAGCTTTAAAGGTTTGGATAGTGCCGTCAGTGTGGTATTTTCTCCTAAATACCCACTTACACCCAATTGGCTTAGACCCCGGTGGGAGGTCTACCAATTCCCAAGTGTTATTGGAAAGAATGGAATCCATCTCATCATTGATGGCTTCTTTCCAAAATGCACTATCTCTCGATTGCATAGCTTCTCTATAAGTCTTAGGATCATCCTCAACGAGAAGTACAATAGGAATTTTCCTAATGACTTCCTCTCTATTTCCTTCTACTATGTAGAATGAAATTCGTTGAGAATCCACTACTAGACTTTTATGATTTTTAAGCCTTTGACTTCTTCTAGGTTCAAAGGGTTGCTTTACATCCTTTTGAGAATTCTCCTCTTGAGAATCAACTTTGGATGTAGAAGCTTGAGAATTGTTCTCATATAACAAATTCTCCTTTAAAGATGTTGAAGCTTGAGAATTGTTGTCACATAACATATTCTTAAAGAATTCAACTTCTCTAGATTCAATCATAATATTAGACTCTAAGTCTAATAGCCTATAAGCTTTGCTATTGTTGGCATAACTAACAAAAGCACACTTTATGGCTCTTGAACCTAACTTTGTTCTATTAGGTTCGTTTTTCTAGCAATATGCAAGACACCCCCACACTTTGAAGTACCCTATGTTGGTTTTTCTTCCTTTCCATAACTCAAATGGAGATATCTCATTTTTCTTCATCGGTATTCGATTAAGAATGTGACAAGCGGTTAAAAGCGCTTCACCCCATAAGTTGAAGTTCAACTTAGAAAACACCAACATAGAATTTATCATCTCTAGATAAGTCATATTTTTCCTTTCGGCAACACCATTGTGTTGTGGTGTATAAGGTGCAGTGCACTCATGAATTATACCATTTTCTTCACAAAATGTATTGAATTCATTAGAGAAGTACTCTCCTCCTCTATCACTTCTTAGCACCTTAATCTTTTATTTAGTTGATTAAATAATCTCAAAGTCACTTAACCAACTTTTGTGCATTTTCTAAGAGTCTCTTTGAGATTCTTTTGAAAACATCATTTTGACATCCATTGATTTTCTCGTCAAAATCAATTTGAAGATGTCAATTTTAAACACTTAAATCAAAGAAAATAAACCCTCAATGATTTATTTAAACACTTTGATTTCTAATGCTTTGGTTTAACATTATCTCCTCATTGAGATTAATTTAAAACATATCACCATCTTTAACAAGAATGAATAAAATTCTCTTCAACCTTATTCATTATTGGTATAAATATTCAAAATTGCTTCTCTAATTTTGTAATGTCACCTCATTGAGACATTGAATATTTGAGAATTATTGTCACTAAATAATTCTCAAATATTTTCTCTTTTTGACCATACTTTAGACTCCAAGCCTATAGGTCAATTTGTCATCCCATAATTTGGATCTACCTTGATCAATTTTTTCTTGCAATAGCAAGATACTTATCAAAAGATGTAACCTTTTTAGGTTCATCTTTTCTTATCTCATAAGTTGAGATGGTCAACACTTAAATGAGAAATTTTAATTTCTCAAGTAATTCTCTTTATTTACCAAATAAATGGTAACCCATCACATTGCAATAATATAGGATAAAACATATTTATATTATTATCACCTTAATAATCATGTTATATGGCACACCATAATAATCATGATAATTCTCATGTATATATCAATATACTTTTATATATCAACATAATTATGTCTCAAAGAAATTTCACATAATTTGTCAACATATATCCATCATATTACACTACAAGAAAATGGGGTCTTTACCTACCAATTGTAAGTGTAGGTAAAACTAGCCTAATGGTGGGTAATGTGGTTTACCTACCAATATTGAATTGGTAGAGATTGTGTAGAGTCCAAGAACTTTACTTAGCTAATTGTTTAGTAGTATTATAGTATGTTTAGTGTTATCATTGTTACTTTGGATTTTTGGTTCAGACCGGGAGTTATTTGGACACTCATAGTAGTACTTATAGATTTTCTAAGTTTAACCTATAGTTTAAGAATATTAAGTATAACCTAAGGTTTGATTAATGTGACTGATATTAAGGATTATATTATTATATTATAAGGTTTAGACATCAACCAATAGGATTTTAAGCACATGTTATGAATGGTAATTAAGGATTAAGTATTTTTGAGGATTAAATTAAATAAGGGTAAAATTTGAATGTTATAGGGTCAGTCAGCAGTCTTGAGTACGTTGAGGGCTTAGTCAAGGCTGTTTAATCCATTCAAACTTAGCTAAAAATGTGTAAATTCGTGTTTAAATATTCAGCGTATGCCGATATATCGCAACTATAAGGGGCGATATGTCGCAGCACGTAGATACGGAAAACACGAATCGATGCACGGTCGCCTCGGGAACAAAGGTCCAGGCGATATATCGCCTATAGGGGGCGATATATCGCCTCCACCAGCATGAATTCAAATACTTTTGAATTCTTTTCCCTTCAGCCATTCAAACTCCTTCAACAGTCCAGCATCTTTTGAACGAGTCTTCAGCCTCTGCTGAACGATTATTCAAATGATTTTCACTTAAAAAGCCATTATTTTTATTCAAGTAAAATCAAGATATTTTCATTCCCAAACTCTATAAATAGGACCTAGTACCCAGCCATTATTCACCATTTGCTCTAAGTTCAGAGGCTGCTAGTGTTAAGTGAGTGTGAGAGTGTAAACACTTGGTTTGGGGAAAAACTATAAGCTTAAACATCATAAGCTTATCAAACACTTTGGGAAGTGAGTGCTATAGTATTTCGGTGGATGTTAGATTGATCTTGCAATCTTTGAGGTAAACCCAAAACTCTAGTTCTTTTCTGTATTTTTATGATATTTCCTTTCTCAAAACCTTCTACTCAGTCCCCTAACCTTATTCTTATTTTGGTTAGGGAATCCAAGCTTTTAAGCATATAAGTCGGTAAGTATGTTTTCTATGGTTTAGTCTTTCCATCTCTTTCATTTCATCTCCTTTCTTTAGACTTACTCTTTCTTATGGTTTTAGGAGTGTTCCAACAATCCCAACTCAATCCATAATCTCGGTAACTTTGGTAAGGAAAATAGGCTAGAATTAATATGTTATGTGCTTGTGTTATCTATATGTTTTATGTTATTAATGTGTTATGTTTTGTTATGAATATGTTATTGATGTGTATGTTGTAGGCTTGGGCTTATGCCCTATTTGACTAACAAGACCCCAAAAAGATTGTGGGCATAAGCCTATTTAGCTGGTAGGACCCCACTAATCTCATGGGCATAAGCTTGTTTAGTCTATGGGACCCCAAGTAATAATGACCATTATAATAAGTGTATGTTATATGTGTTATGTTAAGTCTTTATGTTTTCTTATGAATTTATATGATTTTGTGTTAGATTTTTCCTTGCTAGGCATTAGGCTCACTCCTTTCTGTTTATGTGCAGGAAAATAAGTTTAGAGGCGGAAAGATTCGTGACGCTTGGAGAATGTGTATCGATGATGAATGGAGTCAAGGGGCCGAGCGTTATTCGATTCGAGGATATAGTCTCCTTTTATGTTTTTATGGTTTTTATGTGTATTTTCCGCATTATTATGTAATGTCTTTTGTTTTAAATCATGTTTTGTTTTAAAAACAATGGGATCCCATAATCCTTCTTAGTATTCTGTTTCTTTGTAAATAACTCTTATTTTTCAAGTTACTCAATAAATTATGGTATTTTTGTAAAAATGTAAGTTTTATGTATAGTTTCGATAATGGTCCAATTAGTCTAGATTAGTGGGTCATTACAGATTGGTAGGTAAAGGTTAGTGGGGAAAGAGTATTTACCTACACTTATTAATACTGGTAGGTAAAAGAATCAGTGGACCCCACTAAGTTATAAATCAATTGATGAGTCAGCAGATGACGTATTTGACGACATGGCATCCTACGTGTCTGCTGACATGGTTTCCATAGTTTTTATGTGTCTGATGACGTGGCATCCTATGTGTCTGCTGACATGGTTTCCATAGTTTTATGTGTCTGATGACGTGGCATCCTACGTGGCATACATCAATATCGCCACTTGGCATCTTGTGGTTGCTCCACGTGTCAAACAATAATTTGTCCACGTGTCGTTTGAGAATTAGTACATATGTCATCATTTTATATAGACCACGTGGCATCATTTTATTAGTCTACGTGGCACAATATTATTGGACCATGTGGGGTCATTTTATTAGCCCACATAGCATGATTTTATTGGTTTATTACAGAATTTATATTTTTGTCAAATGTAATAGTTATGTGTAGGTAAAAGATAATAACAGTTATTATAAATGTTTTATATTAGAAATAAACTAAAAAAAACCATACAATAATAAAATGTTTAATGCTAAAATTCTTTATAATGTTCAATACTAAAATAAGGCATAAAGTTATCCTTTTAAGGTTACCCCTACAAAAATAAAAAAACTTCATAAAGTTCACTCCTTAGTAAATTACTGTAAATAAACTAGTAAACATCTTGTGACTCACGAACCGAACTCAAATAAATTATTTAACATTAATAATAAAATAAACAAACATATATTATAAAATATTCATTGCTTATTAAAGATGAGCGTTAAACTAATTACATTTCATAAAAAATATCAACAAGTCTATTACAAGTCTATTCTTGACTTTGAGATTATTACAAAAGAGCATCATTTTTCTCGAACTTGTGAATGTCGATGATGGCTTTGTGAGGTGGACACCGACGATGGTTGGAGGTGGGGTTCGGGTTGGCAACAATGGGAAAATATAATTAATCTCAACATAATAATTATCCCCAATTTAATCATCATCAGGATTTCAGAAAATATGACTTATTATTATGGGCATTTATGACACTTGATATACCAGCATATATTAAAAAAATATATATATGAGCACATCAAGTCCCATAATCACCAACATAAAATAAAATCATTTATCAACATCACAGGCAAAAAAAAAAAAAAAATTCAAAGTAGCATAATAATCCAAATAAAAAAAAGAAAATATAAGTCAACATTCAAAACTACATTTAATAGGCAATATGCATCGAAAACTATAATTCATGTGATAAAACAAAGAATTTCATATGCAATATATATGATACAAACTAGATTCAAAGTTTAACATAAAAAAAACTTAAAATAAAAAGTAGATGTCTCATCTCCTTTTTAAAAAGAATAACAGATTCATATATATAATCAATGAACATAATACATAAATCAAATACCAAACACAAAATTTTCACACTTTAAAAAAATCAGATTCAAAACATATTTGTATACAGAATAAAAATCAGATTCAAACACACAAAACTCGTAAACTAAAAAACTAGTTATCTCTCCAAAAACAAAGTTCACCCTACAATATCAATTTCAATATCAAAGTTCACCCTACAAACCAGAAAGCAGAGCATGCTAAAAATAGAGAAACACTTGAGATTAATGCAAAACTTTAGAAATAGGAAAACAAAGAAATATGAAAATGCAAATATCTAAATATGAAAAACAAATATAAGAACATAAAAAAAATTAGTAAATCTTAGTACAGGAACAAATAATCAGATTCACTAATGCAGTAAGCTTATTAAATTAATCTACATCCTAAATCTGAATATCAATATCAATAACAAAATACAAAAAAATCTCCAAATCTGAATATAGCAACATAGTATCAATTTATTGATGATAACATATACCTTGTTGTTCTGTCTGTCTCTGCTACAGAACCAAAAGCTACTCCAAAACAGGGAATAACAAAGACCAAACACTATATGTGATGTTCCCAAATCATCATCAGTATTTCAAAACTAATTATGACCAAATATGAGCATTTATGACATACATAGAATGCCAAAATAACTAAAAATACGGCATATCAAATGTCATAATCACTAACACATTAGCTAGTCATACTTATTATGGCTCTTCATTGACAAGAAAAAAGTGCACGTCTACACAATGTCTCAAAAATGAAATAAGCAAACCATAACCATAAAATCAATTAAAAATACACTTGTTTAAGAGCCGAAGAAAGGTACTGTGTTCATAACTTTGAATACACAAAATCATATAATTAGAAAGACAAAAAATCACATATTCATAGCAATGTTTGAATCCGACTGCCTTAAATAATAAAAACAATCCAAATCAATACACATAATCAAAGATTTTGATTTTCCACTAATAATAAATTTATTATTAAATATAAATATATACTTATAATAAAAACGACAAAATAAAGAAAAAGGAACAACTGATTTAAATTTGCATGTATTGTATAGATATAATATTATATATTCCAAGCAAGACTGCACCAAAGTGGTTACACAAACTTACTTTCTAGTACACAGATGAGATCGAATGAACGAGAGTGATTAGGACACGACTTTGGCTTCAAGCAGTGTCTTCTCATACTCCACGCATTTAAACAGCTCTGAGATATTACCCTTTCCGAAACCTCCACAGCCACCCTTCTGATACATCTTGCCTTTATCATCCTTTATCATGCACCCGACTCTCTGTATTATCTCGATGAATATGGTCGGTCTGTGCAACATTTCAAACAAATTCTGATTCAGCGCATACTAAACAAAATGTTAGCACGTACGTACAACTTTATATATGCATGAAATAAGAAGCCAATACATATAAAGTGGTCCAGTAGTCTCTGCAGTGTGAAGACTTCTACCAGTTAGACTACTCGTACAACTACATAAAGATTTGACAATTGCTAATTGCCCAAGGTGTGCCGTGAACTGCAATTGTACACACGTGTACACTCTAAAGATTTGCTTCACTAAACCACTTTTACTAAATGGAATGTTACAGTGAAAATCTGGAGCAGTGTACCCTCATGATCCCTGTCCACCAAAACCCCGAACTCCTCGCACTCTTTTATCTGAGTCTCCGTCAACACATCCCCAGCTTGATTCTTAAGGTTCTTATAGTACATTGGCGGTGGCAAAGGCATGAACTCGTACCCACCCAACGCACTTCGCTGCCTCATCTCTCTCAGCGTACTGAATATGTCATCGCTAACCAGAGCCAGGTGTTGAACCCCAGCCCCTTCGTTGTGCTCCAGAGATGTCTGAATTTGACTCCTCCTCTTCGTTCCGTACACCGACTCATTCATCGGGATAATGACCCTCTCGTCGTTGTTCGCCAGCATCACCGAGTTAAGCCCGCTTTCACTCGTCCCGACGTCCACCGCCGTGAACTCGGCAAACTCGTGGAAACCCGTGAATCCCTTCACGTACGACACTGCGGGTAGCAGTTCGGAAACGTTGCCCACTGCGTGGTCTAGACTTCGAATCCCAAAGTCCAAGGATTCAGTCTCAGCAGCCACGGGCTCGAACCCAGGCAGGAAACAAAAACTCGGAGGATTCGGGTCCTGGGATTTGTGGAGGCATACCTCAGCAATGACGGCGCCGTCTCCGAGAGATACGGGAGGAGAGGAAGGTGTGGCTCCATGGGCGACGCTAGTGGCGAAGGCGAACTCGGCGTCGTCGACCTCGACCGCAATAGCACGAACTGCGAGACCATGGGCAGCGGAGAAGGAAAGGAAGGTGGAGTGGTCGAAGGTGGGTATGGAAGCGGAAGAGGTTGAGTCGGTGGCGTTAGGGTTTAGGTTTATAAGTATATATTTATATTTAATAATAAATTTATTTATGTTTTTATTATATTTTATGTATTGATAAAATGATGTGTAAATTATAAAATAAGTATGGTTAGACACTAGGATAATGTTGTAGACACATCAGCATTATTTTTAATAAAATTTTAAAAATTAAAAAAAAATTAGAGGGAAAAATGAGCTCCAAAAGCTTAATTTTTTCCCTCCAATATATACGTAGGTAAAAATCTTTACTTACCAATTTTATTGGTAGCGAAATATATATTTGAAATAGTTTATATATTTTGTAATATTTAGCTATGCATAGTTCGTACCATTAAATATTGGTAGGTAAAAGTCACATTTACCTACAAATAAATATAAGTAGGTAAGGAATTGGTAGGCAAATGTCGTACACATCATATTATTTACTCCACATAAGCTTCCAACTAAGCATTTATAATAATAAAATAATATAATGAAAATAAAAAATGGGGGGAAAATTGAGCGAGAATGGTTAAAAAATTTCCCTCCATAATATACATAGGTAAAGATCATTACCTACTAATATTATTGGTAGGTAAAACTATGTTCTGAAATATAATATAATGGACTAGCATTTACCTACTAATATTATCTACCAATAAATATTGGTAGGCAAAACATTACTTTCCCTACCAATATATATTGGTAGGTAAAATATTGGTAGGTAAAGATCAGATTTCTTGTAGTGTTAGCATGCATTTTGAATCTCATAATTATATTGTAAGTATATCACAAATATCATAAAATAATTCACATATCTATTGATTCACAAAATCAATATATAGGCATGTCAAAAACAACCTAATTATCATGCTTTATAAATTCTCAAAACATAATTTTCATGTCAAATGTATGTACTACTATCTCACTTATAGCATACACATAAGATTAACAATCACTAGATTATGTAGAGCTTCTCAAAAGTTCACTTCTAAGGATTTAACTTTCACAAATAGATGTGTAACCTATGTTACAATGTATCTCATATTATATTGACATGTTAACATTTACACAATTTATTCATATATCAACATTTGGAAAACATGCTAATACAAAAAATTCATCACTATTATATAAAATTTACACTTACCTTGTCTTACCACAAAGTTCAATTGAATCCATGAAACCTATTCCACCCTACTAGGTATTGGTTCATGATTTTTATAGTCTCACCTTCCATTGAAACAAACAATGGGGATAAGATTTTGAATGTTACTAAAATATTGTTTTGTCTCAATGGAAATGATTATAATATTACAACTCTATACAATAATATTACAAGTAAATATAGATTGATTAAATAAGGTTACAATTCTATAACTGAAAATACAAATAAACTAAAGAAATGAAGAAGATGACGATGAAGAAGAGAATAGTGAGAATACAACTCTAAGCAAAAGATTACAAGTAAAATAAAGTGTTTAGACCAAATGAAAAGATTACAACTCTTAAACAAAATATACAAGTAAATAGAACAAGAGAATAAGAAGAAAAGCAATAGAATAAAAGGAAGAACAGAAACACAATCAAACTCTCACTTACACAACCTAAGTGAAGAGGATTGAGGATCACCAACTTGAACAAGGTTTAAAACATTTGTCCAAAAGCTTATTTCCCCCTAACTCAAGCACTAAGGGATCTCTCTCAGATATTGGAAAAGCTTTCTGGAATTATCAAGCCTCAAGGTGTTTCTAGCCAAGTGCTCTAGTGGATAGAAAAGTTGTGTCTTACAAGTGAGCTACAGGCTCCTATTTATAGAGTTTAGAGACACCCTTTGAATTTCAAATTCCACCAACCCCCATGGCTGTTACCAATGTTTAATTGGATTAATAGGGAATTAAAAAAGAGATTTGGGAGTTATTTGAGTTTTTTGAGCCGTTCAACAAATATTAAAAAAACTGAAAATTGGTCAGTTTTTTGGCCTGTGGCCGCGGGTAGAGACAATGGTGGCCGCGGCCACTAGTCTCTGTCCCACAGGCCGCGGCCACTGACCAATTTCAGCACAAAAAATTGTGCTGTTTTTCCAAACGGTTCCAAACCCTCCCAAATGATTTTGTAACTCCCAAAACACATTATTGGGGTTAAAATCATATCTCTAACATCCATATCACATATGGCTTTATGAAATTCATCTCAACATTGTGTAACAACAATTTTACACAATAAAGGGTAATATTTGGAAGTTACAAATTTGTAACACCAAATATGTTACATTATTTGGATATATCTCATATATCTAAATATTGTAACTCTCTATTATATGTTACAATATGTGACACACTTTGTCACATTTATTTAATCTAAAACATTATATTATTTGGAGTAGTGAAGGCTTAGTCCCTTGGTTTTGTTAAGATAACCTAGGACTCTCCTGATAGCCTTCCAATGATCCACACTTGGGTTACTTGTAAACCTACTAAGCTTACTTACTGTAAATGCTATATAAGGTTTAGTTCACTGGGCGACATACATAAGACTCCCTATATCATTTGCGTACTCCAATTGAGCCACCGCTCTTCGTTCATTCTTCTCTAGTTTTACACTATGGTCGAATGGAGTATTGACTTATTTAACCTTAAGATGGTTAAATTTGTTCAATACTTTCTCAATATAGTAGGCTTGTCCCAAAGCAAAACCCTAACTATTTTTCTTCACTTTGATACCAAGTATGGTATCAAATTCTCCAAGATCTTTCATCTTGAGGGTTGATGATTGAAACATCGTCGTTTCTACTATCCCTTTCATGCTATCACTTAAGATAAGCATGTCATCCACATATTGACAAACAATGATCACATATCCTTTACAAGTTTTTGAATACAAACACTTGTCTCCATTGTTATGTCTAAATCCATTAGACAAAATGGTTTGATCGAATTTCTAATGCCATTTCTTTGGAGCTTGTTTCAATCCGTATAAGGATTTTACAAGTCTATACATTTTATGTTAATTATTTGGTAGGAAAAACCCTTCGGGTTGTTCCATATAGACCTCCTTATTAAGATCACCATTAAGGAATGTCATTTTGACATTCATTTGATGAACATACAAGTTGTGTATAGAAGTCAAAGTCAACAAAATCCTTATTGAAGTTATTCTTGAAACAGGCGCATATGTATCAAAATAATCAATACCCTCTTTTTGCCTAAACCATTTAGATATTAATCTAGCTTTAAAGGTTTGAATAGTGCCATCAGTGTGATATTTCCTCTTAAATATCCACTTACACCCAATTGGCTTAGACCCTGGTGGGAGTTCTACCAATTGCCAAGTGTTATTGGAAAGAATAAAATCCATCTCATCATTGATGGTTTCTTTCCAAAATGCATTATCTCTTGATTGCATGGCTTCTCTATAAGTCTTATGATCATCATCAACAAGAAGTACAATTGGAATTTTCCTAATGAATTATTCTCTACTTCCTTCTAACATGTAGAAAGACATTCGTTGAGAATCTATCTCATCCAATCCTAGACTTTTCTTTTTTCTAACCCTTTGACTTCTTCTAAGTTCAATGGGTTGCTCTACAATCCTTTGAGAATTCTCCTCTTGAGAATCATTTTTGGAAGTATATACTTGAGAATTGCTCTCAAATAATAAATTCTCCTTTAAAGATGTTGAAGTTTGAGAATTGTTGTCACATAACATATTATCAAAAAATTCAACTTCTCTAGATTCTATCACAACATTAGACTCTAGATCTAATAGCCTACAAGCTTTACTATTGTTGGCATAACCAACAAAAGCACATTTAATGGCTCTTGAACATAACTTTATTTTATTAGCCTTGTTTTTTTTGCAATGTGCAAGACACCCCCACACTTTAAAGTATCTTGTGTTAGGTTTTATTCATTTCCATAACTCGTATGGAGATATAAATACCATGTGAAAATTTATCAAGCAAATAATCACTAATTTTCACTTTTGGTTGTGTAAATAATTTTAAAATAACTTAAACAACTTTTGTGTATTTTCAAAGAGTCTCTTTGAGATTCTTTTGAAAATACTACTTTGGAATTCATTGATTTTCTCATCAAAATCATGTCAATTTTTAAATCAAAGAAAATAAATCATCATTGATTTATTTAAAACACTTTGATTTCTCATGCTTTAGTTTGAAAATTATCTCCGCATTGAGATTGATTTTAAAATATCGCCATCTTAATCAAAATGAATAAATTTCTCTTCAATTTATTCACCATTAAAGATTCAAAATTACTTCTCCAATTTTGTAATGTCTCCTCATTGAACATTAAATATTTAAGAATTATTGTCACTAAATAATTCTCATATAGTTTCCTTTTTTACCATACTTTAGACTCCAAGCCTATAGGTCAATATGTCATTCCATAATTTTAGATCCCCTTGATCCATTTTTCTTGCAATAGCAAGACACTTATCAAAAGATGTAACCCCCTTAGGTTCATCTTTTCTTATCTCATAAGTTGAGATGGTCAACACTTAAATAAGAAATTTAAATTTCTTAAATAATTCTCTTTATTTACCAAATAAATGGTAACTCATCACATTCCAACAATAATATAGGATAAAACTTATTTATATTATTATCACCTTAATAATCATATTATATGGCACATCATAATCATGATAATTCACATGTATATATCAATATTGTAACGTCACAATTTCTCTAATAAGGCTTAGCACCTTGATTAGGGGCCAGGATGGCAATAATATATTTATTATGTGATTATATGCATGATTACATGAATTATGTGAATTATATTATAATATGACTGTATTTGCATGTGTTAGGTGTATTAAGCATGTATGTGAGCTTGTTTCTTATTAGAATGACATTTTCATAATTTGTGCTCGTTGATGGCATATTTGAATATATATATGTGTGTGTGTTATATAATTGAAACCACATTATTATGTGGATATATTTTGGTTATTTGGCACGAGATGATCCTAGGGAGCAAGTTAGCGGTTTAGTCATAATAGGGTCAAAATACCCGGCTTGGGGTGAGCCTAGGGGTATTTTGGTAATGTAGTACATCACCGTGATTTATCAGGTAATGGGGAGTTGTTTAGTGATTATTTGAGGATATTGGAAGTAACAGAAATTATGAGGCGTTAGTTGAGATTAGCATAAATTGTGGCAAATGACGATATTGCCCTTGGAGGCATTAAGTGAGTTAGGCTTGATGAAGGGGCATTTTGGTCCTTTCCATCCTAGTAGTGACTTAGTCACTGGGTTCCTTCACAGGTAGGAAACCAAAGGAAAAACAACACTCAACACCTCACACACTCTTTCTCTCGTTCCTCTCTCTATCTCCTGAAGCTCTTAAGGAGTTTTGATTTTTTTTTAGGAAAAGCTTGAAATTGAAGGGAGTTGAAGCTAAGGTTGGATTAGGTGAAACTGGGAGGTCGAATTATACTGCTGAGGTAAGATTCCTAGCTCTATATTTTTGAGAATTTTGGTGAACTAAGTGTTTTTCTTGAGTTTTAGCTTTTGGTTTGGGCTTTGAATTGGAGTTAGGTTTTGGCTTGGTTTTTGGGGGTGTATAAGTTGTTTATGATGTTTGGAAATGCTTGTGGGGTATAGTTCTGGTCTTGGTTTGGAGCTGTGGTGAGTTTGAAGAGTTTTGGTTCGGAGAAGATGGTGGAAAAACCTAGATTTTCTTGGTTCGCACAGGGGCACCGCGGCGCTGTTCTTCCGAGCCGCGATGCTCGGGTGGTCTAGGGAAAGGTGGCTCTGAATGGGTGCCGCGACACCAGAACATTTCCAGGGGCCTAGGTTTTGTAGTTTTAGGGCATTGGCCCAGGGGCTTGGAGGATGGTTTCACCACCCCGTGTGGTGAAATTGGAGGTCCCGAGAGCGCGGGATTAGTCTCGGGGTTCATTTATGGAATTAAATGGTAATGAGAACATTATTTATGGATTATGACTAGATTACCACTAGGGCTCGGGAGAGGATCGTTCTTGGGAGTTGAAATTCCGTATTTTATAATTACCAACTTATTATTAAATTAATCAATTAATTCAATTTGAAATAATTAAGATGGTACTGAAACAGATATTCTATAGCTACAGACCAGGGTTCTGTAACTACATACCAGAAAACCAAAAAAGAACTAAAGTGCAGAAAATAAAAACACACAAGGTTTTTATACGTGGTATCAACAATCCTTGCAGATTGTTACTAGTCCACAGGGCCACGCCTAGAGATAAGATTCATTAGTAAGATCTAAAAAATACAAAGTTTTTGACTTATGCATAAATAGACTCCCTCTTATTATATGCCGCAAGCTTGATGTATTCCACCTTGACAAATGAACCTTGCTGAACCTTCTAGAATACGAACTCCCTTCGATCTGCTTGAAGTGTGCTTGCTTCCTCCCGAAGCAAGACTTAAACCACCTTCTCTCAAAGGTTTGCACTTTGTTCTTCTCCTTTGTAGAACTGTTTGAAGACTCAAAACAATTACAAGGACACTGAAAAACAGAGGTAGAGTTGAACTCACTCACCTCTACAAAACAAAGACTCTCTTTTACAAATAAGAATGAAATACAAAATGAGGTAACTAAAACCTAGCAGCCAATATGAGTATTTATAGTCATTATACTCATATTGGGCAGCTAATACACAGTCTAAACCGACCTAAGCCCACAAGGAAATTTCCTAAAAGAATTATTCAATTTGATAGGATTTCTTGATTCTGTAGCTACAGAATCGTGAGCTATATATGGTAACAATCCATCCTTTGATGTAGGAATCAAGTTTTCCCTTTTATAACCTGATCATGCAATAAAACTCAATTATATGGTCAAATACAATGAGGTAATCGGCTGGAAAAAGATAACTCAAAAAGATTTGTTTTTATAATAATAAAGCCACACTATTTTTGTCAAACTTTCCTAATATAGAAAAGTTTGTCATCAATTATACTTTTATTATTTAAAACATATATCAACAATATATATTTATATACAGTCGAATTTAATAAGAAAATACAAAATATTTTTGTCAAATAAAATATGCCAAAATGGAATTAACAATCTTCCCCTTTGGCACGTTGATTGACAAAATATTTTGAAGAAAACAAACAAGGATGAATCTACAAAACAAAGTCTTAGAACAAAAAATGAGAGTATAAAAATACTCCCCCTGCATGAAAGCTTACTAACACATATAACAAAAAAACATGATAACTTTTTAAACGGAAAAAGTTCAACGAAACCACAAACAAAAAACTCCCCCTGAAAATAGGGTCCAGAGTTGTAATCCAAAAAATAATACTACTCCCCCTTTTTGTCTCTCAAAGGAGCCAAAAACCACAAAAGACAATAAAATATGACATTAAAGTTCAACATAAACAAAAAAAAAACAATAAAAACATAAACATTAATTCAACAAGCCATCCTAGTCACTTTGAAAGTACTTCATGATGCTGTCCATCCTCCTTAGAAGCTATCCTTGACCATTTTCCATCCTAGCCAAACGAGTATTGATTTCTGCCAGTTCTGCAGGTGCAGAAGTTGAAGCTTTGGCAGCAGGTGAAGCATCTGGTACTCCAGAAGAAGCAGAACGACCTAATTTCTTGGAAGACTTTCCTTGAGAGGGTTTTTCTGAGATTTTGAATGTTTGACCAACAGTGGGAGGCTCAATTGAATCATTGTCAAGAATCAATTCCCTTTTAGCAGATAAGATCTTATAAATCAAATTGGGAAACACAAGGTTAAGTTTGGGCTTTTTACCTTTTCTAAAAGACATAATTTGTTCCCAAATAAGATCAGCCAAATCAACTTGAGCACCAGTAGTGATTTTGTATAATAGAAAGGCAAGGTCATTAGAAACATTTACCAAATTGGAGCAAGGGAACTAATTGGACAAGGCAAACCTCATAAGCACTGCATGTTGATAAGTGAGTTGAGAGATGTGCATAACATCAGTGAGCTCGACATCCTTGTCTCCAATGAGTTCAAAAAATACTTCATGACGATCAAACGTGACATCAGATGGCTCCACCCCAACTGGTAATTGAAGAGCTTTAGACACATCATTCACTGTAAAGGAATACCAGTAACCACGCACATACACTTTGCCAAACATTAATGAGTTTTCATCTAGGCATTCATCGGTGATGTTGGCATAGAATTCCTTCACAACTCGATCCACATAGCCAGTAAAACCAATCAAAGTGTCCATCCACTGCCTTTTTTTTTTAACAAACTAACAACTCCAAACGGCTTATGAGCAAGCACATTACAATTATTTTCAACAATAAAGTTTCTTGCCTCATAAAATTTCATATCTCTCTCATGATCATTATAGAAATAATAATGTGAATGAGGTTTGAAGTTCTCAAGAGAGATACCAGATGGTCTTTTCCTTTTCAGAGGAGGAGCAGACTTTGGAGGAGCCAAGAGACGTTTTCCTTTGCTTTTTTCTTGAGCAACAGGTTTCGAAACAGCAGCAATAGGTTCTGTAACAGCAGGTTCCTCTTCTGATGCAGCACTTTCAGAACCAGAATCTCCCAAAGATTGTTCTTTTTCTTGAAATTCTGCACTAGGATCAGATTTAGCCTCTGATTCTTGTTCCAAATTCTCAGTTTCTTCTTCTGAATCAGATTCTGAAGAAGATGCAGAAGGGGGGTGATTTTTGAAATTTTTCACCCGAGAAGAAGAACCAACTTCCTTAGCTTTGGGAACACCATGGGGACGAAGCACCTCAGTTTGCTTCTGAGTGGAGGTCCGAGAACGTGTTCGAGAACTCACCGTTGGCACAGGAACAATGGCCCTTTCAGAGATTGTTCTTGAGGAACCACCCTTTTGAGAAGAAGAGGACTTGGACAAAGATTTTTCATATGAAAGAATTTCATCATGACCACTAAGACCAGGGGTGGTCGAGGCGATTAGAGAAGCTATCACAGATGGGGAGTTCAGAGTGAATGTCTTCTTTTTCGCCTGGGTTTTTTATTTCCCATAATGTTTTGCAGGAGCAGAAGCCTGCTCTGGAGCATCGGTTGCTGGAGCAGGAGGAGCAGGAGCAGGAGAAGCCGGGACAGACGGGGAACCACGAACATGCCTCTTCGAACCACCTCAGACATTCTTGGTTTTTGCCATTGAAAAGCTTGAAACTTTGAAAACCCTAGAGAGGAACTCACACACGCAGAGATAAAAATTAAGAGGGGAAAAAAACTGAAGAGAGTGTGAGTGAGAGGATTAGATCGTGGGTTAGGGTAAATATAAAGAGAAATAATAGAAAGGGAAAGTGGGAAGTTACCTAAACCAGATTTTCAATTAATGCAATAACTCCCACAATATCATAAAATAAAAAATAACCTTTCCTTACCTTTGACTTACCCGAAAAGAATAAAAGGGAGACAAACATTATAATTTTGCAATTAAATCAATAGTTTCCAAAAAGAGACCAATCACATGAAATTAGGACACCCCAAATCAAATAAAATGAAAAAATAATTAAAAATAAATGACCAGTCGAAAAATAATGCCCCCCCCCCCCCCCCCCCCCATTTTCAATGATTTTTTCAATTTATACATATATTTTTTTATTAAAAAAAACGAAAAAAAAAAGACAAAACACCAATAAACACAAGACAAACAACCAACACTTTAGAGCAAAAAAATTTGTCTAATAATAGAATTAAAACAAGACAAAGAAACAAATATTTTTATTTAAGCTCAACATGAAAACCGGTCACAAATTATTTATTTTTTATTTTTCTTAAAAAAAAAAACCTTGATATTATTGCCAACAATATGAAACACCATGTCTGCTTTGCCTTTATTCCTAATGAAAAAATCAAACTCGAAAGAATGCACAGATATTATTTTACCAACCTAATTTCGTATTGCAATAAGACCATACAAGTTACACAAGAAAGAAATTTACTCAGTCACCAAAACAATATTTTAAGAAATTCAATCAGTATGTAACAACTTTTCAAAACCATTTTTATTTTATTTTAATGCAATTGTTTTTTTTTCGAAAAAATGTGTCAAGCATTTGTGTGTGAAAGTGTAAGCAGGGAACATTGCCCAATTTGTCAAATAGAATTTTTCTGAGTATTTGTAACCAAAGGAGACGCTGTCACACTACCTCAATGGTAGCCCTTTTCAATGGTAGCGTATCCTCTACTTAACTCCTAATTACATAGTACCAACTTACTCAGTGACGACTTTCACACATTGAGATAGGTAGCTCTATTCTTCCAATGGAGCTTGAACACACATTTTTTATTTTTATTTATTTTTTTAAATGGTAGCACACACATAACACTGATTGAATGGCCAAAATATCTCTAGGAGGAGTGAAAATATTTTCCTGAACTAAACCTGTATGAAAACATTGCACCAAAAAATTAGCTATAAAAATAGTAATCAGCAGTTCTCTTGAGTTTGAAACTTTCTTCTGGAACAAAAACAAAAACAACAACATTATGTACATCAAGTCAAAGAAAAATATCAAGAACCATAAAGAACACAAAATTAAATGGTACAAACCCCTAAGGATTTCCTTAGAGAAATAAAGCGGACCGAATCAAGAGATTTAGTAAAAATAGCTGCCATTTGTTTGCTTGTTTCAACATATTCTAAGATAAGAATTTTATTTTCTACAAGCTCTCTAATAAAGTGATGACAAATGTCTATGTGCTTAGTGCGAGAGCGTTGAACAAGATTTTTTGAAATATTTATAGCACTAGTGTTATCACAGAAAATGGTTAAAGTTTTCAAATCAAACCCATAATATTCCATCATTTGTTTCATCCATAACAATTGGGTACAACAGCTACCCGAAACAATGTATTCAACCTCTACAATTTTGCTTCTTATTGTGCCATGAAACGAGATTGTTTCCAACATAGAAACATCCACCACTAGTACTTTTTCTATCATCTACATTTCCTGCCCAATCAGCATCACTAAAGCACACCAAATTAGAGTTAGTGTCTTTTGAAAACCAAATCCCAAAATCAATAGTGCTATTGACATAGCGAATGATTCTTTTCACAGCAGAAATATGAGATTCCATGGGATTTCCCTGATAACGAGCACAAACACCAACACTATAACATATATCAGGACGACTAGCAGTAAGATAAAGTAAACTATCAATCATGCTTCGGTACAAAGTAGAATCTACCTTCACTCCTTGTTCATCTTTGGATAATTTCAAAGTTGTACTCATAGGAGTATTAGTATGTTTGGCGTTTTCAAGCCCAAACTTCTTCACCAAGTTTTTTGCATACTTACTTTGTGAAACAAATATGCCATCATCAGCTTGTTTCACCTGAAGACCCAAAACATAGGTGAGTTCACCTACCATGCTCATTTCAAATTCATGTTGCATTTTTTGGACAAATACATCCACTTCACAGTTAGAAGTAGATCCAAACACAATATCATCAACATATATTTGAGCAACAATAACATCAGATTTAATTTTTTTGATAAACAGTGTTTTATCTACATTTCCTCTTTTATAACCATGAGAGATTAAAAACTCAGTTAGACGTTCATACCAAGCACAAGGGGCTTGTTTCAAACCATATAACGCCTTGTCTAACCTATATACATGATCAGGAAAATGAAGATCCTCAAATCCTTTGGGTTGCTCAACAAAAGCTTCTTCTTTCAAAAAACCATTCAAAAAAGCATATTTAACATCCATTTGGTACAATTTAAAACCAATAATACAAGCAATGGAAAGAAGTAACCTGATGGACTCAAGTCTTGCTACTGGAGCAAATGTTTCATCAAAATCAATACTCTCAACTTGAGTATAACCTTGGGCAACCAATCTTTCCTTGTTTCGAATGATGGTACCAAACTCATCACTTTTGTTTTTGAAAATCCACTTTTTTCCTATGACATTAGCACAAGTCGGTCTAGGAACATGTGTCCATACTTTATTGCGAATGAATTGATCCAGCTCTTCTTGCATTACCCAAATCCATGCTTTATCCATCACGGCTTCCTTCACATTTTTAGGCTCTAAAGAAGAGATAAAACACACAAATTGAATCAAATTAGCATACCTTCTTCTAGTAACCATGCTCTCATCCATGTTTCCAAGTATGAGATTGGTATGATGATTCTTCTTGACTCTGAAGGATGGTTCTCTTTGAATTGGATCAGTGATTATGTTTGGTGGTTGCTCAGTTTCTTTCTCTGTTGAAGTTTCTGGAAAATCATCAGTTATAGCAACAGAATCTTGAGGTGTAGTCTCAGATGAAGATTCTGTGATTGCAGCCAAATCATCTTCCAGTTCAGGAGACTTTTCCAGCAAACTTTCAATCTATTCTTCTGTGGAAAACTCAGAGAAATCTTTTAGATCATCAACAACAACATTAGCAAATTCCATCACAGTTTGGGTTCTCATATTATAAACACGATAAGCCCTATTGTTAATAGAATATCCTATAAACACACCAACATCACTTTTTGCATCAAATTTACCAGTATGATCACGATCCCTTAAAATATAACAAGCACTGCCAAAAACATGAAAATGACTCACATTTGGTTTCTTACCTTTCCAGATCTCATAAGGAGTCTTATGAGTACCTAGTCGCAAAAATACCCTGTTGATGGTGTAGCAAGCAGTGTTAATTGCTTCAGCCCGTAGACACTTGGTAAGTTTCTTATTGTTTAACATTACCCTAGCCATCTCTGTCAGAGTTCGGTTCTTTCTTTCAATAACTCAATTTTGTTGAGGAGTTTTAGGAGCAGAAAATTCATGAGAAATACCTTTAGATTTACAAAACTCATCATAAACAGTATTTTCAAATTCTTTTCCATGATCACTCCTAATCCGAACAATCTTTCCAATATTACAATCTTTTTCCACACACAATTTCAAACAAAGAGATTTAAAAGCATCAAATGTATCTGATTTTTCTCTCAAAAATCTACCCATGAAAACCGAGAGAAATCATCAACGCACACAAAAATGTATCTCTTACCATTAAAAATTTCAACCTGAATTGGACCCTTAGATCCATATGAAGAAGTTCAAGAACTTCGGAAGTATTCACATCAGGAATACTTTTGTGAGAAATTTTCAGTTGCTTACCAAGTTGACATGGTTTGCATTTTCTCACAGATTCTTTACCCAGTTTGGGTAATCCTTGAACAATTCCTGCATTTGACAGTTTTTTCAAATTTTTGAAATGAATGTGTCCAAGCTTTTCATGCCATAAATCAGTAGAGTTATCTATGGCAGAGTGACAAGTAGCATAGGTAGTGAGAGTGTAACAATTATCATTAGATCTAAACCCTTGCAAAATAATTTCATCTTGGTCATTAACAACATAGCAATGATTACTATCAAAATTAACAGTGTAATCCTGATCACAAATTTGACTAACGCTAAGAAGATTAGCTCTTAGTCCGTCAACCAACATTACGTTCTTAAGCCTGGGTAGACCTTAAAAATTAAGAGTTCCCATCCCTATGACATTTCCAGCTAGACCATTACCAAAAGTAACTTCTCCACATTGCATTGGTCTAATGTTGACAAGAAAGTCTTTATCACCTGTCATGTGCCTGGAACAACCATTGTCAAAATACCACATTTGAGAAGAAGCAATTTTAAAACAAGAGATACCAGCAAGACATTTATTTTTTACAACCCATTTTTTTTTTTTTTTTAAAAACGTGTTTATTTTGAAACATTTTAAAATTTCCAAAAAATTTAGAACTAAACATGTTTTGCAAAGTAAGACATCTAGATCGAATGTGACCTTTTACCCCACAAAAATGACAAGATGGAATTAAACGTTTCTTTTTCCCATGAGAATTTTCAGGTTTACCTGACTGCTTCATTTCTGTAGAAAGAGAACGTTCAACTATAAAAACAGAACCCTACAAAGTTGAATCAGAATATCTAGAAGACATATTTTCAGATTTAACAAATTTAGTATTCATTTTCGATTGAGTTTCAACAAAACCCAATCCAGCATGACTCAGTTGACCTGAATTCTGAACCTCCTCAAAAATTTTAGAACCTGGATTTAGCATTTTAACATTTCTTTTCAATTTGTCAAGTTCTTTTGTCAAAAATACAATTTCAGAATTTTTTGAACACAACTCAAATTCACAACATTTATTCTTTTCTTCAAGATCTTTGATGTTGTGAGACAATTCTTTATTCATTTTAACCAAGGAACGATTTTTAGTATAAACCTGTAACCACTTACTATACATTACCTTGTATGATTCAGCCAATGATTCCTCATTGAGTTCTGACTCATCTGAATTCGAGCCAATTTCCTTTTTATCGACATTAGTCAAGGTATTGTTTAAACACAAAAATTTTCCTCTTTACTGAAAAGCACTTGACAAAACACTGGTTAAAGCAACTTTCTCATCATCCTCTTCACTACTTTCAGAATCATCATCACTCCAAGTAACATTAAAACCTTTTTTATTCTTTTTCAATGTGTTGGCACATTCAGATTGAATATGACCATAACCTTCACATTCCCGACATTGAATACCCTTTTTATTGTTTGAAACAAAAGGTTTAGAAGAGGTGTTACCTTTTGGAGTTTTTTTAAAAATTATTTTTATTTCCAACCTTTTTCATGAAATTTTGAAAATTTATTGTTAACAAGGCCATTTCATCATCTTTCTCATCATCAGAAACATCTTTTTCATAAACTTTAAATGCAATACCTTTGCTTTTTTCAATTGAAGGATTCGGCTGACCCTTTTGCTTTATTTTTTGATTTAGCTCAAATGTTCTTAACGAACCCATAAGCTCCTCAACCTTCATTTTGCCAAAATCCTTAGCCTCCTCCTTTGCTAGCAATTTCATGTCAAACCTGTCTGGAAGCACACGAACTATTTTTTGAACCAACACAGATTCATCTAGTTTTTCTCCCAAGGCAAAAAACTCATTAGCAATATCAGACAACTTTTCATAAAACTCAGATAAAGTTTTAGTTTCCAACATTCTTAATTCATCAAATCTAGTTTGCAACATGGTAAAATGTGATCTCTTTACATCAGTGGTACCTTCAAACTGATTTTGAAGGATTTTCCATGCCTCCTTTGCAGATTCACAAGATGATGTCAATTTTATAAAGCCTTCACCAACACCATTAAAAATTGCATGCAAAGCTTTATTATTATAACCAGATAATTTTTCATCTTCAATGGACCACTCAACTTCAGATTTTACCTTTGAATTACCCTTATCATCTTTTTCAATTAGTGGAGTCCAACCCGAGAGTATAGATCTCCAAGCTCTCTCATCTTGTGACTTGATGAATGCCCTCATCCTGACCTTCCAATATGGATAATTAGTATCATTTAATAGAGGTGGCCGAGTGATGGAGTTTCCTTCTGCAAAGAACGACATCTCACACAAAACAAATTAAATGGAATAATATAACCTCAAGATCTCACTAAGATTTTAGTGACTTGCTTTGATACCAATTAAAATTCCGTATTTTATAATTACCAATTTATTATTTAATTAATCAATTAATTAAATGCAGAATAATTAAGTTGGTACTGAAACAAATATTCTGTAGCTACAGATCAGGGTTCTGTAACTACATACCAGAAAATAAAAACACAAGGTTTTTATACGTGGTATCAGCAATCCTTGTAGATTGCTACTTGTCCACGGGGCCACACCCAGAGATAAGATTCATTAGTAAGATCTTAAACATACAAAGATTTTGACTTATGCATAAATAGACTCCCTCTTATTATATGCCGCAAGCTTGATGTATTCTACCTTGACAAATGAACCTTGCTAAACCTTCAAGAATACGAACTCCTTTCGATCTGCTTGAAGTGTGCTTGCTTCCTCTCGAAGCAAGACTTGAACCACCTTCTCCCGAAGGCTTAAAGAACCTTCTCCCGAAGGTTTACACTTTGTTCTCCTCCTTTGTAGAACTATTTGAATACTCAAAACAATTACAAGGACACTGAAAAACAGAGGTAGAGTCGAACTCACTCACCTCTACAAAGCAAAGACTCTCTTTTACAAATAAGAATGAAATACTAAAAGAGGTAACTAAAACCTAGCAGCCAATATGAGTATTTATAGTCATTATACTCATATTGGGCAGCTAATACATGATCTAAACTGACCTAAGCCCACAAGGAAACTTTCCTAAAAGAATTCTTCAATTTGATAGGATTTCCTGATTCTGTAGCTACAGAATCGTGAGCTATATATGGTAACAATCCATCCTTTGATGTAGGAATCAAGGCTTCCCTTTTATAACCTGATCATGTAATAAAACTCAATTATATGGTCAGATACAATGAGGTAATCGGCTGGAAAAAGACAGCTCAAAAAGATTTGTTTTTATAATAATAAAGTCACACTATTTTTGGCAAACTTTCCTAATATAGAAAAGTTTGTCATCAATTATACCTTTATTATTTAAAACATATATCAACAATATATATTTATATACAGCTGAATATAATAAGAAAATACAAAATATTTTTGTCAAATAAAATATGCTAAAAATGGAATTAACAGGAGTCGTGCTTGCTTGCGCTTAGACCAAATGTAAGAAAACTGCACCCAATACGTGATGTATGTGATTAAGGCTTGGCCCAATTGTTAGATATACTTATGATTAGGGCTCGGGCCACTATGAATGAGCATGATTATGACTATGCCTATGATTTTTTGGTTAAGCATGCTTGAATGCTCCGTATCGGGATAACTATTAAATGATGTATGCTTGTTTGCATTATCTGATTGAAAAGCATTGACTTATAAGTCAAGGGTGGCAGTAGCGCACTGAGCGCTAGTCGAAACCATTGAATTATAAGTCAAGGGTGGCAATAGCACGCTGAGCGCTGGTCGATATTGTTAGGCCTAATTAGGAGTGTGACATCCGCTTGTCCAACCCAATGGTTGTTGGAAAACTAAAGCGCTTGGTACATTGGGCCAGCTCCAAGTCTTGTTGTATAGAGAATAGGGCAATGGGCTCCGGGGTGACTCCATAATCCCATATCCTAGGGCATTGGGCCTCATAATGACTTATTAGTAATTTATTTAGGGCAACAGGCCCCGGTGTGACACTTTAGTCACTTATCTAAATAGAATGCATGCATGAGTAGGGTTATTACTGCTAGGCATGCCTATTATGATTTTGTGATATGCTATTAATTGTTTATGAGTATGTTTAAGTTTTCTTGCTGAGCCTTGGCTCATTGGTGCTATGTGGTGCAGGTAAGGGGAAAGGGAAGCTGGACCAGCCATGAGTTGGAAATCTTCGGTGGCAACGTGTACATATGTGGCTGCTCGACCACCACGGCCGGGGTTTCTCAGAGAAACTAGGGTCAAACCCTATTTTGCTGCTTATGTCGGCTGATTGTAACTTTTGAATTGTAATTAGCATTTTAAACGTTATTTTGGGATCACATGTATGAACGTAAACATTTTAATGAAATGATTATTCCTTTTAACCAAAAAATTTAACCCAAAACCGTTAATCATGTTTAGCTACACACTTATTGCCAAGAGACTCGTTTAGAGAATCTAACACTATTTAAAACACACAGTATAATAGTCTTGGCTATCCAGGACGTTACAAATATACTTTTATATATTAACATAATTGTGCTCAATGTAATATCACATAATTTGTCAACATATATCAATAAGTCATATGAATATGATTTATCATATTGACATGCCTTATCACATAATTTATTGTAAGTATATATCACAAATATCATACTCATACAATAATTTACATATCCACATATTGATATATTCTATTGATTCATAAAATCAATATATGTAGGCATGTCAATTTTAAACTACCAATTTATCATGCTTATAAATTCTCAAAACATAATTTTCATGTCAATATATGTACTGCTATCTCACATATAACGTACACATAAGATTTACAATCCTTAGATTATGTAGATATTGTCAAAAGTTCACTTCTAAGGATTACACTTTAACTTTCACAAATAGACGTGTCAACTATGTCACAATGTATCTCATATTGTATTAACATGTCAACATCTACACAATTATTCATATATCAATATATGAAAACATGCTAATACATGAAATAAAATCTCATCATTTTTATATAAAATAGTGTATGCATTTACACCTACCTTGTCTTACCACCTAGTAAAATTGGATCCATGAAACCTATCTAACCTCACTAGGTCTTGGTTCATGATCTTGATGGTCTCTCCTTCTATTGAAAGAAACAAAGGGGTAACTTTTTGAATGTTAGAGATAATATAATTGTCTTAATGGAAATAGGAAAAACAAAGTACAACCCTAGACAGAAAGATACAATTGAAAAGATTATTGATTAAAAAAATTACAACTCTACTGCAAAAGATACAAATATATAGAGAAAAGAAGTAGATGAATAGATACAACTCTATAGCAAATAATACAAATAAATTAGAGGAATGTAGACTAAAAGATGTAGATAGAAAAATACAACTCTATAGCAAATGATACAAATAAATATATGAAAAGAAGCAAGAAGTAAAACAATAGAAATACAAGAAAATAAATAAGAACAAGAACAAGCAAAGAACTCTTTCACTCACACAACCAAAGTGGAGAGCATTGGAGATCATCAACTTGAACAAGGTTCAAGACCTTTGCCCAAAAGCTTATTTCTCTCTATCTCAAGCACTAAGGGACCTCACAAGAAATAGCTCTCTGGAATTATCAAGCCTACGGTTTATTTTCTAAGCCAAGTACTCTAGTGGATAGAAAATGGTGTGTCTTGCAAGTGAGCCCTATGCTCATATTTATAGACTTTTGAGACACCATGTGAATTTAAAATTCCACCAATCCCCTTAGCTGCTGCCAATGTTTAATTGGAAGTTTATGGAATTAAAATGAAGATTTGGGAGTTACTTGAGATGTTAGAAACGTTCAAAAACTAAAAAGGGAAAATTGGGATTTAGTTATCAGCATGCCTGGCCGTGGCCAGGAACATCAATGGCCGTGGCCACTGGTCACTATCTCCCAGGCCGCGGCCTGGGATGTTAGTGGTCGCGGCCACTGTGCTGTTTCAACCTCCCAAATTCTCCAATTTTTTCAAAACGTCTCAAACTCCTTCCCACTTAATTTTGTAACCTCCATACACATAATGGGAGTTAAAATCATATCTCCAAAAGTCATATCACATTATGGCTTTGTGAAATTCAAACTCAAATGTGTAACTCTCAATCTACACATTATTGGGTAATATTTGGGAGTTACAAATTTGTAATTGATTTGTAACTCTAAAATATGTTATATTTGGACACACACATGTATCTAATTTTGTAACTCTCAAAATTATGTTACATTATGTGAAAAATCACATTTTGTCACATTTTTTAATATAACATTATATTATAAAATAATATAACAGATTCTAATTCCAACCATTTATTTTTGGGTAGTTGCAATTTCAACTTGGCAAGTAAATACTAAAATTGTCATAATACTTTCTAAATTCTACAAGGCATGGAAATAATATAGTTTCCAATTGCAAATTAATAACTTTCCTTTAGCTAGTCAAGTAATTAAAACATGATTTCTCTTCCTTGTGATATATAATATGTAATAATTATACACAACTTTATACTAAAAATTTATTTAATCACACATTATGTATTATGATTAAAAAAAAGTGGAAAGTCTAAAAATTGACATCTCATTAGACTTCCATATTAAACTGTGAGTTGTTGTATCGGCTTTGTGCAATAATGAATTATGTTGCAATTCATGGGACATGGGACATGGTCCACAAGACTAGGTCATTTGGAAAGAATATTTGTTTCCTTTGTAATTAGATCTCTCAATTAATTTTAGAATAACTATTCATGAGATTTTAAATATATTTGTGAGATGATAATTTATCTTTTATTATATCATTTAGTTTATTATGATTAAGTATAGTTTTGGGACATTTCGGTTAAACAATCTAGTTGTTTCATTTTTAGGGAAATAACTATATAAACAATGTTTTAAATATTTTTTTTTCTATTTTTAGGGTTTTTTTTGTTTCTCATTTTTATATTTTGTTTTTTTCTTTCTATTTTTACCTTAAAATAACTTTGTTTAATTAATTTTTACTGTTATCATCTAACTCATTTATATTCCCTTGTCTTTTATCTTTTTTCTCACGATCTCTATTTTCTTAATCTCGTCAGTCTTTCTTCTCTTCGACAACCACCCCTAACCCTATCTTCTTCTCTTTCTCTAACAACCACCCCTCCACCCCTGACTCTTGAGAACCCTGTAACCCACGTTGCTCGACTCGGACTTGCTGCTTCTCCATCATTTTTCATCATGTCACTCAAGCAGTGTGCCTTAGTCCCCTAGGCAGATTGTCGACAATAGTGCGCCTCAGTCCCCAACTCACCATTCCTCCAATCTAAGCTATCACAATATTTCTTCTCTCTTTTCTTTTTGTGGGAGCTGAATTTCATTACATTTTATAGTTGTTTTTTGATATTTGTGTGATAGTTTTTTTAGCTGATATATATATAATGTTTAATAAAATATTAGGGATTTTTTGTTTATACAATAATTTCCCTAAAATATTTATGTGAATAATTGGTTATGGTAAGGTCTAGTGATGAAGCATATATTCTGTATTTTTATGCAAGTTATACCCCTTTAGATGTTTGTTGAATTTCCTGTTACTTTATGGTTTGTATTAGCCATTTGAATAATGGTTGCTTAGGGATCTTAGGAGTTTTTACCCTATAATTTGGGGTTGCATCTATTTGTATATTTTTGCACATTGATGATTGAGGTTGCATCTAGTTAATTGTGTGTTTCTTGGGTTTCATTATAAGGTTGATTAAGGTTGCAATTGCATTATTTAAGTTGCATCTAGCTCACTAGGTGCAATCTTGTGCATATATATATAGACAACATCACTTAATGTATATATTTTTCAGAGTTATTTAGTTTATTCGATTAGGAATAATTAATATAATTATTAATCAATAATAAAAAAGAGGCATACATATATGTATATATCAATATGTATATTTTTTAATTAATGATTAATATTCTAGTCTTCTCTGTTTTTTGTTTTGTTTTGTTTTGTATGCATGCGTTTATGATATTCATTTTTAATTATTATGTTGATGCTTAGTATTTTCTCTGGTATTCTTTCATTACAAAACTGACATGTAGCTATTTTCATTCTCTTTGCTTTTATTATTATAATTACTTTCACAATAAGTCTTCATGCATTTTAGCTATTACGTGGCTTATTCCAAAAGCTTCATTTTTGGTCTTCAGAATAAGTTAGTGTATGCTTATGCTAAAATCATTATTGAATTGATCAATGGTTTTTATTAACTAGTGCAATATACATTGTTTGATTAGGTTCTATTGTAAATGTTAAAGGGAATATGTTATCTATTTCACTCACACAAAGTTGTTGTATGTAGGTAATATGATACAAATTCTTAAAGAATCATATATTTCAAACTTTTCAATGCTTATTGTAAATCCTAAAATTTGCATATTATATAAAAATATCTTTATTATTAAAAGATCAATTTTTGTTTCCCTTTATTCTATTTTTTGGAATTAACTTTCCCTTTCTTGTGATTTGTGGAATATTTACATTCCTTATTTAACTTTATTTGATTATAAAAGGAAGTAATATCTTGCAAATATTCAGTACTTACTCAAAGTCATTACTGGAATATTTGACATTATATTTTCGTGCAGCTCAAGAATTGAAATTCAGGAAATTGAATCTTTAATGTCATTAATTGATCTTTCTATTTTGAGCATGTTTTCGATCCGACACAGGTCTGAGTTGTCCCCACCAAAATCGTATCTGTCGGATCAGCATCTTCTAAAAAAAGTAATTCTTCATCAATTAAGAATATTTTCAATTATTCTTGCATTTATTAGGAGATTCTTTCTTAGCCTTTATGAGCACGAAAATGGACTCTATAAATAGGTGTCTAAGGCTATGAGAAACAGTAAACTCTTAGATGCATAATTTGTGAGTATATTGTAATATTTGTGAGAGTTCCGTCTTTGTATTCAAGATCATAGTATTCACGTGATCTTGTAGAAATATGAGAGTATAGTTTTTTGTGGTGAGTTTATACCACGTTCATTAGTGAATACACATTGTAATTTGAACACAACTTTTATAAGCCTTTGGGAGAGGATTTTTACAAGTCTTGCGTCGGGAGGATGTAAGCACTCGCTGGCCATTGAAGGGAGTTCAAGTGGTTGAGTGTTTCAATCAAGATCAGATTAGTGAAGAGAAGTACAACAAAGTTGCGACAAATCTCAATAGGGAGTCTTGTTTTGTTTAAGTCAATATTTTGTACTTGTGATTCTTTATTAATTGGTTTTATTCTCTGGGTGTGGCCCCAAGGAGTAGGTTATCCGAAAGAGTTTCTGAACCTTGTAAAAATTCGTTGTGTTCTTTATTGTTTGCACTGTCTTTTTATTGTGTTCAGTTTCTGTCGTGACAAGTTCAGATTCTATCCCGGCAGAACTGCAATCTGTTTAAATAGTTAATTACCATTCCGCATTTTAATTAATTCACATGGTTTAATTAATTTGGTAATTACTAAAAGCGGAATTTCAATTGGTATCAGAGCAGTCACTCATTTCTGAGTGTGATCTTGGTTTATTTTGTTTGTTGTTCTTGTTCTTGCAATGCTTTTTTCACAGAAGGAGGCTCCATAACTCGCCCCCCTTTACTCAATGATTCGAACTATCCATATTGGAAAGTTAGAATGAGAGTCTTCATCAAATCTCAAGATGAAAAGGCTTAGAGAGCTATTTTAAGTGGTTGGACTCCTCCAGTAGAAAGCGATGATGTAACTAAGGTAAAATCTGAACTTGATTGGACTAATGCTGAAGATAAACTGTCTAGTTACAATAATAAAGCATTACATGCTATTTTTAATGGTTTTGGTGAAGGTTACATTAAATTGATTTCTTCATGTGTTTCGGCCAAAGATGCTTGGCAAATCCTTCAAACTCAATTTGAAGGAACTGCTGATGTCAAGCGTTCTAGGCTTGTTATGCTCACAACAAAATTTGAAAATGAATGAAATGAAACCCTCACTGAATTTTATGAGAAATTGTCAGATATTGCTAACGAATATTTTTCTCTTGGTGAAAAACTTGAAGAAAATGTTTTGGTTCGAAAAATTGTTAGAGTTCTCCCTGACAGGTTTCAGACGAAGCTAACTGCAATTGAAGAAGCAAAAGATCTGGACAAAATAAAAGTAGAAGAATTGATGGGTTCACTCCGAAATTTTGAACTAAACCAACAAATTAGACAAAAAGGTAAGACAGAAGAAATCAAAGAGCAATCTATTGCCTTGAAATCTTCTAAAGAAAAGAAGGAAAGTTCGGATGATGAGATGGCTCTGTTAACAAAGAATTTTCAAAAATACATAAAGAAATTGGGAAAAAAAAAGGCCATATCCAAAAACCCAAAAGGTAATTTTTCTAAACCCTTTGAGACTAATAAAAAGGGTATTCAGTGCAGGGAATGTGAAGGATTTTGACACATTCAATCTGAGTGTGCAATACCTTAAAGAAAAAAAAAGTCATGATAGCCATGTGGAGTGATCAAGACTCTGAACAGAGTGATGAGGAGGAAAATAGTGTTTCCTTAACCTCTGTTCACAAATGTATGGTTTTCTCTTCAGTTGATTACAAGGATGTGTTATGCCTTAATAATTCTGTTCAGAATAATGAGAATTCTGACATTGATTCTGATGATTCTGACGATGAGGAGTCATTAAAAGAGTCTTATAAAATAATGTATGATCAATGGCTGAAAGTTTGCTATGAGAATCATCTAATAGCTAGCAATAATAAAAAAAATTGTTGAAAAAATTGAAGAACTTGAGATGATTATTGCTTCCAAAAATGATGAAATTAATTCTTTGAGTAAAGAAATTGATCTTTTGCAAAAAGGTGTCAAAATGCTTAATCCTAGATCTGGAATATTGGATGATATTCTCTCTGTAGGAAAAAAGGCTGGTGATTACAGTGGATTAGGATCTAATGGATCTGAATCCTCAAGAAAAATGGTTTTTGTAAAATCTATGAATTATCCGACTGTTGTGACAACTAACCATTTTGCAGGAACAAGTAACTCTACCGAGACCACGAAGTTGTCATCTGTTCTAACAAATCTACAACTAAAGAAACATTGGACAATTTGTACCATTTTGTCATTTTTGTGGGATGAAATGACACATAAGACCTAGGTGCTTTTCTCTGTTAAATTTGTTTAGAAAGAATTATGTTAAACACTTTGGTAGTATGAATCAATTCTTGACCAAAAGAAATTCAAAATAAAAAACAACATGGGTCAAGAAAGTTAACTCTGTTTACTTGGCTACCTTTACCTGTCATAAAATGCATGCATCTAGTTCATGGTACTTTGATAGCGGTTGTTCAAGACATATGACAGGTAATGCCAACATACTTACCAACTTCAAATCCTTGAAGTGTGGAGTAGTAGCATTTGGGGATGGAATGATTGGAAACATTTTAGGTAAAGGTACTCTAAACATTGAAGAATTACCAAAAATGAAAAATGTGCTTCTTGTTGATGGGCTGAAAGCCAACTTAATTAGCATAAGTCAAATTTGTGACCAAGGTTTTCTTGTTAATTTTTTGCATGATGATTGTAATATTATAAATCAAAGTGGTGACATTGTTCTTAAAGGTTCTCGTTCTTTGGATAATTGTTACACACTCACACAAAAATTCACATGTCATGCGTCTTCATCAAGTTTTAATAATACTGACTTGTGGCATGAAAAACTTGGACATATAAATCTCAAAAACTTGAAAAAGATTGCTAATGCAGGTCTCATCCGTGGTATACCCAAGCTGGGTAAAGAATCGCTTGGTAAATGTGAATCATGTCAATTGAGAAAACAGTTGAAAATTTCCCATAAAGCATTATCTGATATTAATACTTCAAATTTGTTAGAATTATTGCATATGGATCTCATGGGTCCTATACAAGTTGAAAGTTTAATGGTAAGAGATACATTTTTGTATGTGTGGATGATTTTTCTAGATTTACTTGGGTAGATTTCTTAAGAGAAAAATCAGATACATTTGAAGATTTTCAAACACTATGTACAAGACTTAGAGTTGAAAAAAATTGTAACATTGGATAGATTGTAAGAATATGAAGTGATCATGGTAAGGAGTTTGAAAATTCTGTTTATGATGAATATTGTAAATCTTTTGGAATTTTGCATGAATTTTCTGCTCCCAAAACTCCTTAACAAAATGGGGTAGTGTAACGGAAAAATCGTACTTTGCAGGAAATGGCCAGAGTTATGCTAAATAGCAAAAAACTCACAAAGAAATTGTGGGTTGAAGCAATTAATACAGCTTGTTACACAATTAATCGTGTTTTTCTGCGTCCAGGTACAAATAAAACTCCTTATGAAATCTGGAAAGGTCGAAAACCCAATGTCAATTATTTTCATGTATTTGGGTGTCTGTGTTATATTCTTAGACATCGTGAGAATCTAGGCAAATTTGTGCCAAAAGCGATGTGGGATTTTTTCTTGGATACTCCACCAATATTAGGGCTTGTCGTGTTTATAACATGAGAACCCAAACTATTATGGAATCAACTAATGTGGTTGTAGATGATTTAAAAGATTTTTCTTAGTACTCCCATGAGGAGGAAATTGACAGGCTCATTGATGTTCAACATCATAAAGAAATGGCAAATCTGACAGCACAACCTTCAGAGGCGACAACAGCCATTGCTGATGTATCAAACGTTGATTCTGTCAAAACAACAACTGGACAAATAGAGAAGGAAAATCCAGTTATTTCCTTTGACTCCGTTCAAAAAGAACCATCAACCAGAGTAAAAAAGAATCACCCTTCTGATCTTATTTTGGGAAATCTTGAAGAGAGTATGGTCACTCGAAAGAGGTATGTACATTTGGTTCAATTTGTTTGTTTTACTTCTACTTTGGAACCAAAAAATGTGAAGGAAGCCTTAAATGATGAATCATGGATCAATGCTATGCAAGAAGAGCTAGATCAATTCACAAGGAATGAGGTATGGATCCTTGTCCCTAGACCGAGTCATACTAATGTTATAGGTACAAAGTGGATATTTAAAAATAAAACTGATGAATTTGGGACCATAATAAGAAATAAAGCTAGACTAGTTGCACAAGGGTACACTCAAGTTGAAGGAATTGATTTTGATGAGACATTTGCCCCTGTTGCAAGACTTGAATCCATAAGATTATTACTAGCTATTTTATGTGTTCTTGGTTTTAAATAGTTCCAAATGGATGTAAAATCTGCCTTTTTAAATGGATTTTTGAATGAAGAAGCTTATGTGGAACAACCCAAAGGGTTTGAGGATCCTTACAATCCTAATTTTGTTTTTAAATTGCAAAAAGCTTTGTATGGGCTGAAACAAGCCTCACGGGCTTGGTATGAGAGATTAACTCATTTTTTGGTCTCAAAGGGGTACAAGAGAGGGGAGTAGACAAAACACTTTTTATCAAAAATGTTGATGAAAATATTATGATAGCACAAATCTATGTTGATATAGTGTTTGGTTCTACTAGTGATTCTCTAGTGCATGAATTTGTGAAATAAATATAGGAAGAGTTTGAGATGAGCATGGTACGAGAACTCAATTTTTTCTTAAGACTTCAAGTGAAGCAGTCAAATGAGGGAATTTTCATTTCACAAAGCAAGTATGCAAGAAGTCTAGTGAAAAGATTTGTACTCGATGCATCTAAACCTGCTAAAACTCCAATGGGAACTACGGTCAAATTATCTAAAGATGAGAATGGGAAGAAAGTTGATACAACTCTTTACAGGAGTATGATTGGGAGTCTCCTATACTTAACTGCCAGTCGCCCTGACATCAGTTACAGTGTTGGAGTGTGCGCTCGTTTCCAAGGGAACCCCATGGAGTCTCATGTGACTGCTGTAAAAAGAATTATTCGTTGCATCAATAATACTCTTGATTTAGGCATTTGGTACTCCAAAGAAACAAATTCTAACCTTGTGTGTTATAGTGATGCAGATTGGGCAGGAAACACTGATGATCGCAAAAGTACAAGTAGTGGTTGTTTTTACTTAGGAAACAATTTGGTCTCCTGGCATATTAAAAAACAAAACTCCATCTCCTTGTCAACAGTTGAAGCTGAGTACATTGTTGCTGGAAGCTGTTGTACTCAACTTTTGTGGATGAAATAAATGTTGGCAGACTATGGGTTTGATATTAAAACTTTAACCATTTTTTGTGATAATACAAGTGCTATTAATATCTCCAAAAATCATGTTCAGCACTTTCGCACCAAACATATTGACATTCGTCATCATTTTATTAGGGAACTTGTTGAAAACAAAACATTAATTTTAGAATATGTTGATACTAACAAACAAATTGCAGATATTTTTACTAAAGCTTTAGACACGGTCAGATTCGATTCCCTCAGGAAATCCTTTGGGTTTGTTTTATTTGAAATTGTCGTTAAATTGATTATTTTGCCTTGCATATGTGTTTGTGTAACTTTGGAAGAAATTTGATGAGCATATTTTTTGTATTTTAGAAAATGAACGTTATAAGTCTTATACTTTGTTAGGAATAAAAAACCATATTTGAAAAATTATAGACCATCCAATGTATATTTGATCAAATCATTATGTTTGTAAGAGCATTCCTTAATCCAATTTCTTTTTCAGGCTCCATTTTGGAAAAGAGCTACCTATACTGATGTGTGAAAGCTGACACTGAGTAAGTTGGTACCAGGTAATTAGCAATTATATTGGAGGATACTCTACCAGTGTAAAGGGCTACCATCAGGATAAGAGTTATAGTCTCCATTATGGTTACAATTTGAAAAAGGCTTCAATTTCCAAATATGGGCAATGACCCTAGCTTTAAAAGGCCAAAAAGAAACGCCAAATTGATTACCCATACACACACACATGCATGTTGACTAGACTATGTAAGATGGTTGTACGACTCATACATATAATGAATTAATTAAAATATGTTTTGTGATTGGTATATTTTTCGAATTATGGTCACTTAGTATTTGAATTATAACTCATTTCTCTAATTTGTGAAAAATATGGTTATCTTGTTTCTTTTGAACAGGACTTGACATTTACATGGACCCATATGGTATGGCAATTTACATTCTATTTTCAGCAATTTTTTTTTAAAAATGATAAAATAAAATCTGTTTTGGATCGTGTACTTAAAAAAAAGGTTTGAAAAAAATAATTGATGCAATTTATTTGTTTTATCTCAATATATTCTAAAATATTAAAAAAGTTTCCAATTTTGAGGTGTGAAAGAGTTTGTTTTAAAAAGGGAGATATTTTGGCATTTATCACATAAAATCCAGTTACCCATTTTTTGTTACCCATTTTTGAACTTGCCTCATTGTGCACTGAATACTCTACATTTTCGGATTCACTTTGATTGTTTCATACTCAGTGTTTTCTTGTTTGTCTCTCTCACATATAACCAAAGTGTTTAGGGTTTTTTTCTTTGTGTGTTTCACTTGTTTCATTTGTAGCAGCCATGAAGACTCGAGGCCGTGGTTCATCTTCCAAATCTGTGAAGTCTTAGCAGGAGACAGTTCCTGAGTCAGTTCCCACTGCCACTCCTCCCGTCCCAGCATCAATCCCAGCTGTCTCGCCTCCTACAGGCCGTCGACCTAAAACTACAACAAGAAATAAGGTTCTTGCTCTTCCAGAACATATGGGATCTACCTTGCTTGGGGCTTCAAGTAAAGGAGTTTCCTTTCCCAACCTCGATGCCCAGCCAAACCAAGCCTCGGCAGTTCCACTCGCCTCTTCCGAAGGTCAAATAAAGCCAAACATGCCTTGACTTCAAATCCTTCCCAATCAATTTCCACTGAAGTTGTGTCTGATCCATCTGATCATGACTCTGAATCGTCGTTATCTCCTGATGTTTTGACCCCCAAGGCAAAGGGCAAATGCAAGACCAAAGCTGCTGGAACAAAGAAAGGCTAGAAGGCCAAAGTGGCTCCCTCAAAAGGTACCAGCTCCATTTCTGATTCATCTCATTTATCCCGATTTAAATTGAAGGAAAAAATCAATCCACCTCCTTGCACCCCGTCGGAGGATGTTTCTCCTGAAACGGAAGACTCTCAGCCTGAGTTGGACCCTTCCTTGACCGAGCCAAATCCTGATGTTCCTCTTAATGATTTGGCGAAGAAGACTGAATCTAAAGAAGACCCATCAGAAGCCTCTCCTGTTGCATTTGACCCAAAATGTAATGCCCCGAAATCCCTAATGCAGTTTAATGGCTGGATTAGTAGGCCGGGAGGGCCATAACTGTTTAATTATGCCATTAATTGATAATATGCATGTATATGTGAATAATATTATAATATAATGTTAAATGCATGCATGTGGGTCCACATTTGATAATAGGGGTGTTTTGGTAATTTGGCCCGTTGAGGGCATAACTGTATATTTGTATGCATGTCGGTGATATATTGTTGAGACCACATTATAATGTAGGTTAGTTCGAGCTATTCAGCATGATACAATCTTGGAATATTGATTAGCGGTCTAGTCATAATAGGTTTAAGTTCGGGGCTCGGGATGAGTCTCGGGGTGCTTTTAATGATTAGAGCGTTACCGGGAATTAAAGGGTAACGGGATATAAATTATTGGTGTTTGAGATTATCGAGAATAGGGGGAATTTGAGGGTGTTCATTATGATTAACGAAATAGGTTGGAAAGGACAATTTTGCCCTTGAAAGCCTTTAGAAACTCTTAATTGACCTAGGGGTATTTTGGTCTTTTCACCCTTAGGATAGATATAAGCCATTTATGGCTGTAGAAATGAAGAGAAACAGAGTAATTTCAAGAGCTTACCTGTACCTTCTTTCTCCTCCATTTTCTTTGTGATTTTTGAGCCATTGTTGAGGATTCAAGCTTGGGAAGTAAGTCTTGGGAGTTTGGGAGAGTATTCTACCATTGAAGAGCATCACAATCTGAGTTTGAGGTAAGTTTTTAGCCACTAGTTCCCTGGTTTGCTCTGTTTTAGTTTTAGTTTTCAGCTTTTGGTTTTGATGTGGAAGGTTGGAATTAATGGAAGTTTTGGTTGGTGTTTAACTTGGGATTTGATGAGGGTGTGATGTAGATCAAGTTTAGGGGTTGTATTGGATGTTTGGGTGGTGTTTGGGTTTGGTTTGGAGGGTTGGTTTCAAGGAAAATCGCAAGGGAGGAAAACCAGAGTTTTGGCTGAAGTATAGGTTGGGCCGCGACATGGCCAGGGAGGGCCGCAGCTCATGCTGGGTGCTGAGGGAGGCCGCCTCTGTTTGAGGGGAGGGCCGCGGCCCTTAGTGGCATTTTGGCCAAAAATGAGTTTTTGGCTCGGGGATTCTAGCCTTAGGCCTCGGGATCGATCCTACTACCCGGTTTAGTAGGATTCGATGTCTCGGAGGCTGGGTTTTGGTTTGGGAACCTTTGTTATTCATTTTATTGATGCAATCCCATAATTGGTTATGACCAGGTAACCGCTAAGGGACAAAAAGACAGGTCGTTCTCAAGTGTCGTTCTTATATTAATTCTCGCTTGAACCTGAGGTAAGAAAAACTGCACCTTGTGTATATGACATGCATGAATATTGTTGAGGCATGTTGGTTGATAAATGTGGACAATAATTGCATATCAAATACAAGTGGATGTTGTTTATTGTGTATGGCACTGATTAGTCAGGGACGGCATTGGTCGTGTATCACTACCTAAGAGTCAGAACGGCATAAGCGCCCTGAACGCAAGGCCGAATGAAGATTAGATCTAATCGATATCAGCATTGAATGGCTCTAAGGCATTAATGCTGGACCGACCCTAAAGTCGATGAAACTTATAAGCACTTGGCTAGTCTACAACTAGTTACTCAGAGCCAGGGCCTAAGGCCTAGGTGACTGACTGCTTGTCATATGGCTAGGGAACAGAGTTCCATAGTTATGACTCTAGGGTCATGAGGAAGGTTATGTTGGTGACTAGTCACCATGCACCTATCTTGTTTAAGCTAGTGAAAGGTTCACTTATCTGTTAAGCCCCGGTGATCCTATCGTCACATGGCTAAAGGGAGCAGTACCCATCTTAGTGACTTTTGCAACTGTCGCTTATCTGTTTTGGACTATTAGTCCTAAATGATTATTATAATCATTGTTGATATTATATCATGCTATTTTGTGTTTTTTTGCTGGGCCTTGGCTCATGGGTGCTATGTGGTGCAGGTAAAGGGAAGGAAAAGCTCACCCAGCCTTGAGTGGAGAGCTTAGGTGGTGATGTGTACATATACGATCGCTTGACCACCACGGCCAAGGAGTTCTCAGAGGAACTAAGGGGTTTACCCTATTTTTGCCGCTTAGGTCGGCGGGTTTGTAAATTTGAAACAGTAATGACCATTTTGAGTTGTAAATAACTTATAAACGTTTTTATGGGCCCATGAACAGTTTTATGTATTTAGTAAAATATATCCTCTCCTTTTTATTGGTTTTCCACCTTAGCCTGTTAATAACACTTAGATGCGCGTTTTTAACCAAAGGACTCGGGTAGCGAGTCAAATTTTTGGTTCACCGTAACTGTTCTGGGGTAACCAGGGCGTTACACAAAAGGCACCACACCATTGGCATTTTCCGAATTGTATTCCAAACTCCCTGAACAAAAAGGTGCTCATGTCCGTACCTCAGGTTTTTTTAAAGCTCATTCTCTTACTTTCTGTTTTAATGATAATGAGAAAAACATGCAATTTTGTGAGCATCGTCACTTTATTAGTGAGCGTAATTTCCTTTTTGCTCCTCATCGTGTTTTTAGGGTATTACTTACTTTAGAGGAAAGGGGTTGGTTGCGATCTTTGTCTGGGTTTGATGGGTTTGTGCCTCGAGTTGTTAAAGAATTTTATGCAAATCTAAATGATGAGTTGATAGACCAGCCTTCTTTTATGTTTCATAAAGTGTATGTTAGGGAACATTGGTATAAGTTTAGTCCCACTAAAATTTCTAAGGCCCTCAATCTCGTTCCTGTTGAGATTGATGATTCTATTGAGTTTGCAAAGGATCAAGTCTTGTCTGAGTTGGTTGGTCAAGCTATGGTGTGGGAACCAAGCACCTCTCTACGAGTCTTGGATCTCATTCACTATTATGGTGCTCTTTTCAAATTTTCAATGTTTAATTGGATGCCTACCACTCATTCCTCGACCATCACTCAAGACATGGCTTTTCTATTATTCAAAATTGGGACTAGAGTCACCCTTGATCTTGCTGCTGTTATTTTTTTATCAAATCATGTCCTTGAGTGGTGCCAAACACAAGGGTCAACACTTGATGTTTCCGCAAGTCATTTACAAACTTTTGGACTCTTATCATCCTTTGAAGAAGTCCCATGAGACCTTGACTTCTCCTTTGGTTGGTCCTACCTACACTGTCAAAGATGACCATGCTCCGTCCACATCTCGAAAGGTCAAAGGCATTAATCTGGCTTATTTTGGTTCTGGCAATGTTGTGACTGACACTCCTGCTGTCCCGACTGATCTCGCTTTTGTCCAGACAGGAATTACAAGCCTCTCTGATCGATTCACTCTCATGGAGGATACTCAGCGCCAAATTATTGCTTCATTGGCCATTATCAATGCATCCACCACTCCTGCTCCTTGACGGTTACCGTTCCTTTCGCTTTATTTTTATTTGCTTTTGATAAATGTAAAAGAACACTAGATGTGTCTTTCTTTTGGTTTCATTTCCTTTGTTCTTTGGCATTTTCTTAGACAAGGAGAGGGGGGGGAGTAACTCTATTTTTGGTACTTTGCTTATGTTGTTTGACCTGCAATTTCTCATTTGTTTTTTTTAACTATTTTTGTCTTGTGCTTTGGTTATTTTTGGCAGGGGGAGTCATTTTGTGACTCTTGTGAATTTAAGCACTCACTTGTGTTTTGCAGGAATCTTTTAAAAATAGATATGCTTTGTCTATAAAATTGCCAAAGGGGGAGATTGTAAATCCTAAAATTGGCATATTTTATAGAAATATCTTTTTTATTAAAATATCAATTTTTGTTTCCCTTTATTGTGTTTTTCGGAATTAACTTTCTCTTTCTTGTGATTTGTGGAATATTTACATTCCTTATTTAACTTTATTTGATTATAAATGGAAGTAATATCTTGCATATATTCAGTACTTACTCAAAATCATTACTAGAATATTTGATATTATATTTTCGTGCAACTCAAGAATTGAAATTCAGGAAACTGAATCTTTATGTCATTAATTGATCTTTCTATTTTGAGCATGTTTTCGATCAGACATAGGTCTAAGCTATCCCCACCAAAATCGTATCTGTCGGATCAGCATCTTCTAAAAAAGGCAATTCTTCATCAATCAAGAATATCTTCAATTATTCTTGCTTATTAGGAGATTCTATCTCAGCCTTTATGAGCACGAAAATGGACTCAATAAATAGGTGTCTAAGGCTGTGAGAAACAGTGAACTCTTAGATGCATAATTGTGAGTATATTGTAATATTTGTGAGAGTTCCTTCTTTGTATTCAAGATCATAGTATTCACGTGATCTTGTAGAAATATGAGAGTTTAGTTTTTTGTGGTGAGTTTATACCACGTTCATTAGTGAATACACATTGTAATTTGAACACAACTTTTATAAGTCTTCGAGAGAGGATTTTTACAAGCCTTGCATCGGGAGAATGCAAGCACTCGTTGGCCATTGAAGGGAGTTCAAGTGGTTGAGCGTTTCAATCAAAATCAGATTAGTGAAGAGAAGTACAACAAAGTTGCGGCAAATCTCAAGAGGGAGTCTTGTTTTGTTTAAGTCAATATTTTGTACTTGTGATTCTTTATTAATTGGTTTTATTCTCTGGGCGTGGACCCAAGGAGTAGGTTATCCGAAAGGGTTTCTGAACCTTGTAAAAATTCGTTGTGTTCTTTATTGTTTTGCACTGTCTTTTTATTGTATTCAGTTTCTGTCATGACAAGTTTAGATTCTGTCCCGACAAAACTCCAATCTGTTTAAACAGTTAATTACCATTCCGCATTTTAATTAATTTACATGGTTTAATTAATTTGGTAATTACTAAAAACGAAATTTCACTTATGTTGATTGGGGTTGCTTGGGTATTTTTTGTATTTATTTGTTATGATTTTAAGGCTGCATCTGGTTGCTTACAATTACATTTGATAGTTGATTTTGGTTGCATTTGATGAGGAATAGTCTAGTCAGGATAATGATGGTTTTAGTGATCATGTCTTTTTCCCATCTTGCGTATGAAGGAAAAGCATTGGCTCTTGATAGATCGATCTATGTATATAATACAATGATGTGTGATGGAAATCACATTGCTTTAAAAGCAATATAACCATTTCGTATTTTGCTTCCTCATTATTTTTCTATCACTCGATTCTATGACTGAAAGGATATGGACTTCTCATCTGAGCCTTATGGTAGGAGGTCAACAAGTGCTGCTTTTTTTGTTTGTATTGCCATTAGTATTTGTGGGTCAAGTGCATGTGTTTAGCTTATTTATTTTCCTTCATGAAATGGATTAAAAATCTTGTTCACAATTGGTTTTTTGCAGGTTGTACCTACTCTATAAGAGCTTATAAATCATGGTCCATACTAGATTTTTCTCTGCTTCTCCTACTTCTCCAAAAAAATAGCCCTCAAATTATTAAAAGAGTTAATAAGAATAGACCATTGAGTGGTGAGGCTAAAGGTAAGAAAGACTATTAGATGAAAAAAGCCAAAATTAACAATCGTCAACCATATAATTCCACCCCCACAAGTACATTTTCAATTTCATTATTCATTCATTTTATATTCTTTTGTTTAAATGTGGTGTTATTTAGGTTGCAACCAGTTGATACTGGTTGCTTATGTTTCTTTTTTTTTTTTTTTTATTTGTTATGTGTTGAAGGTTGCATGTTGCATCAGGTTGGTTTAATACGATTATATGCTTTAATTTGTGGCAACATGTAATTGTATCTAGTTGATTGTGGTCGCATCATGTTAATTTGATTTATTGGGGCTCATTATTCTATAATTTTATTTTTTTGTAGGGTATGCAATTCATTGTTCCTCCTAAAATCACCATTGAGCAAAATGTCATGCCATCATCAAGCACAACCAACTTATTGTTGTGCATGGGTTTTCTTGGTGAGTTTTATGTTTTCTATGTTTTTTATTTTTGTTATGACTCTTTTTTCCTATTTTGTTTTCATATTTTAATTTATTTTGTCTATCTTATGTGTCTTTATGCAGTGATAATGACATATACATGTTCTCGTTTGCTGAGTAATTTGTTCACGATAAGGATATTCAAAAATCTACTTTTGATGTTGATACTCTAGATCTAGACTTGCCTATTTGTTTTATTCATATGCAAAGGCCAATGAAGTTTATGAATATGAGAGTGAGTATGAGTATCCAGCTCGGTATGTTGCACCTCGCAAGACTCAAGCAAAGAAGAGAAATGAAACGAGATAGGATAAATGCAAAGATATTTCTTAGTTTTGTTTATGGTATAGAACATTTATTAGTTTTTTTAGAAAAAATATGTTTCTTGTGTCTGAATAATGAACACTTTTTTTGTATTTGTTGGCCTTATTTGTATTAAAGGCCTTAAATATAGTCACAATTCATGACAGAGAGTGCAAAATTCAACTTCCATTATTCAATTTATTTTGATCAACCTTATAATTCTTATTTTCAAATTGATCAAATATCTTAAGCAACCCAATAAACAAACATCTTAAGCAACCTATCTCTTCTCTTAGCAACCTAGTCAACCAAATTGATCAAATTCAAAAATATGTAAGCTAACAAAACAACTCTGTATAAAGTATATTTTAAAATTGTAAATAAACCATATAAATCAATCAAATCATCTTAGTTTTTCAAGTAAAACATAAAGAAAGTGAACCAAAAAAATAGTCTAGATCAACAAAATCAACTATGCATATTGTTTTGAAAACTGTTGATTTTGGTTGCAACTTCAACTGTTCGCATATTACTCCAACCAAGTTGTTTTAGGTGCAACTATTTGGAATGAGTAGTCCACAAACATCAAAATTGATGTAGTTTCTTCTATTTTCATCCCATTGGCCAGTGTGTTGGATTATAATTGCAACGCTATCCATTTCCTGCAACCAAATTAACCAAATAAATAACAAATTGAAGTACATATTTTTTTTTATTAATATAGTAAAGAACTCAAGTCAATATCCTAAGCAACCTAACCAATAAAAAGTGTTGTCTAAAACATCCCAAAGGAACCAAGTGCAACCTCAAACACAAGCCCATGCAACCCACTACAACCTCAAATGCAACTCATTACAACCGTATGCAACCTAAAGCAACACATGAAAGCCCTAAGATACTCCAATGCAACACCATGCAATTCAAAATGCAACTTAATGCATCCTTAAGTAACCCAAATACAACCATTTGCAACCTTAAATACACACCCAATGTAACATATATCAAGTTTAACATTTTAGGAAGCCCAATGCAACTTAAAACATTTCAAAGGAACCCACTGCAATCTCAACTTCAAGCTCATGCAACCTACTACAACTCTATGAAACCATGGAGTACAGTCTCAAATGTAACACAACAACCCACTACAACTACATCAACCTCATTATTTGCAAATTATAAAACAACCCCATGAAGCCAAATGCAAAATATAGCAACTTAAAAAAACTCCACTGCAACTTCAAATAAAAGTCTACTGCAACCTCATGGCAGCATAAAAACTAAGGTCTAATTTCATTCATATGAAACTCATGCAATCAACTGTAATGCATCTCACTCAACCTGAAATGCAATCCAATGCAATGCTTTGCAACCTATAGCAACACATGGCAACATATACAACCATATGCAACTCCAATAAAATTTTAAATGCAACCTAAAATAACCAAAATGCAACAAAGTTTGAACTTCATGTTGTTGAAGAGGTTTCAAAAGAGGTTGCAACAAAGGTTGAATAGGTTGCATAAAAGACAACCTCAAATATAATCCCATTGCAACCTAAAGCAACACATGGCAAGCCCAATGCAACTCAATGCAATCCCAATGTGAGATAGTGTAGCCTAAAGCAACCTACATGCAATTTCAAATACAACCTTACATACATGTGCACTGCAACTAAATGCCAAACATGGCCATTTTAAAAAAAAAAAAACTCAAATGCTATTTCAATTCTAATATAACTAAAGCGACTTAATGAAAAATCAAATGAAAGCTTAATTAAAATCCATGCAACCTTGAGCAATTTTAAAACTAATTTGGAAATTTCATCTGCATGCAACCTCAAATGGAAGCCCATTGCAACCCCATGCAACCTAAAGCAATACATGACTAGCCCAAGTTACCTTAATGCAACCAAATGCAATCCACTGCAACTCCTAATGCGAGTTATTCATATGCAAACGAATGAAACCCCATGCAACTTAAAGCAACACATAGAAAGCCTGAGTTACCTCTTAGTAACCGAATGCAACTCAATGCAACCTAAAGCAACCCACATACAATTTCAAATGCAACCTTACATACATGCCCAATGCAACCATCTGCAACGCTATATACACGCCCAAGGCAACCAATGCAAGCCCAAACTACCCCAATGCAAGCCCAAAGTACCCCAAAGCAACTTCAAGTGTAACCCAGTGCCAAATAAAACAACCCAGATGAAATTTCAAATTCAACCTAGTGCAACCTCAAACGCAAATCCAATGCAACTTAAAACAACCTGCTATAATCGTAAATGAAATTTAATACAACCTAAAATAAATTTAAGTAATTCTTTTGCAAATGCAACCCAATGCAACCGCCATGCAATTTCAAATGCCATCCCATGCAATTTTGTAGATGTTGCAACAAAAGTTCCACATGTTTCAAAACTGGTTGCAACAGAGGTTGCATAAAATGTTGAACACGTTGCAACATCACAACAAAGGGAACATCTCAACAAAGGGTACATCCCACTTTAACATTAAATGTAAACCAATGCAACCTCATGCAACAAAGAAACATATGGCAACCCAATAAAATTTTAAAAATGCAACCCAAGTCTTATGTCAAATGCAACCCAATAATTTTTTAAAAAATGCAACTTCCTACAACACGTAGGAATTAAGTGCAATCTCAAATGCAACACACCAACTAATGCAACTACACCAACCTCATTATTTGCAAATTATAAAACAGCCTCATGCAACCAAATGCAACATATTGCAACTTAAAAAAAAATCATATTAAGCAACCTACCATGTACTTAAAGCATAATTTTTTGTTTTTAACATGTTAGGCAACCTTATATGAAACCTAATCTTTTTAGGCAAATTAAAGCATGTTAAGGGATTTCATTGCAACATTAAGTAACTTGCAACAACCTTATATTAAACTTACCTTTTACTGAAAGTATATTTGAATGATTGGTTGCAAGAATGTCCTCCAAGATCGCAAAATCAACTTATATAAATCTTTGTTGAATGAGACTTAATGCCACTTAGCTTTGATGGATTTTTTGCATTTTCAATTGGATTTGACAGGATTGGATAAGTGTGATTAGCTTTGGTGATTTGGATATGACGGGAGCAATTTCTGGTTGAAAATAAAGCTCACATTGTGTTGTTGCCTCATATAAAAATGGAACTGTATAATTGAAAAAGAAACCCTAAGAATATATAAATAATAAATAAAGTGTTTTGCAACTTAATCCAACTTACAATATTCTCATATGCAACTTACCTTTTGCTTAAACTATATTTGAATTGGTTACAATTCACCACTATATTTTAAACATCCATTATCAACTAAATGCAACCCGAAATGTAAAATAAATTGACAAATAAATAAGAACATAGCATCATAAACTTCAAATTAATCAAAACAAAGAAGAAAATATAGCTATCTAATATAAAACAACCCAAAAATGCAACCAACAAGTAAAACCCGCAATTTTTTAAAAGAAAATTACCTCTGAAATCAAGTGAGATTCTAACATTAAAAAAGAGCAATTGGTTTGGGTCACTCAATTTTTATTGAATAACAATATATAGTACTAATAAATAGATTGTAGCAACTCCTAAATTTGGATGATAGATCATTTTTGCAACTTTCTTCAGAGAATCTGAAATGAAAAATTGAATCATTAAATAGATTCTAAAACGTTAAGAAAATTTGAAAAACAAGAATAAAAACTTAAATAATATTAAATTGAAGATTACATAATACCCATTGTTTCATATGTTGCTGGATTTGTGCAATTTTAGATTTCTTTTGGTTGCATTATTGTTGGATTTCGTTTGCTCCAGCTGCTCTGGAATGGATGTCGTGGAGGAGAAGATGACTTATCGCCTGAAATGGAGGAGCAAAGAGTTCCAAAATTTTCGTAAAAATTGGAAAGGAAGAGAAGAGGAGGAGATCGTATTTTTGGAACAAAAAACTTTAAATTAGTACATTTGAATGAATTTTTTATATACCGTATTTTTGGTAAGTAATTTACTACTTAGCGTATAAACAAAAAATTTCCTCCTTTATATTATCTAATTAACTAATTGACAATTTTTATAGAAAGTTGAGATATTTATATATTTTTTAATAGTATTATGGACACCAATAATGTTCTATATGACTCGTGACATGTATAGATTAATATAATTTAATATCAGGTTCTACACGTCTAATTTTAATAATCTTTAATAATCTATTTGTATAAAGCTGAGTAAGGCCTCTCTTGTGTAATCAAAATTTAACAGAGAACTTTATGTATTTTGTTACCTAAAAACTTTGACTTAATTGTTAAATATGTCCTTTATCAAAGAGAATTAAAGTTTTTGCTAGGAAGCGTGTATCTTTGAGAGAAGAGCAGCCGCATCAAAATTCTTATCTCTTTTATTTTAGTACTATCTGTCTGCCAATATCTTTTTACAGCAGTCTTAACATTTTTTTCTTTCAAAATCATAATTAATTAAAGATTTGGAAATATCATAAAAACAAACATTTCAAAAAGCATATCACATGCAAGTGTTAAATGTAATATTTATTTCCAACATTACATATATGATTCATCTTGACTTAAAAAAAATTATATTCAGTTGACTAGTGATCAACATTTTGATTTGTAATAATAGAAAAAGTGAGATAAAAACCATTAACAATTTGATCGAACTAAAAATATGGCAAGAGTGAAGATGCGCATGTGAATGTTGCCACCATACGCATTAAGCACGAAAGTCTAAGACTAGGACTTTGAGAAAGTGCTCAATTCAAAAGATGCAATCGTGGAGGCTGTGTTCCACTCAAATACTAAAATCTTTCACAAATGCTTTATTCTACATGATAATCAGTTCGAAGATAAACAAACGTTTTAAATATTGTTAAGGGTTAGTTGCTTAAGGATAAAGAGTTGACATTAGCTTATAATAATTTACACAATAGAGTCAATGGGAGAATTTCTCTTCCTTAAAGCAACAGTGATATCCAAAGTCATGCTTTGTTTGTTGGGTTTGATCTGTCTGGTGTGTACGAGATTTGGGTCATTCTATCTCAATAAGCACCTATCTCAAGACAATGATTAATGTATATATACGAAGAAAAAAAAACATTAAAAGTGATTAACTCAAACAACACTATATCATTTAAAAATATGTCTATAATACACCATGTTCTCAAACTAAGAACTTCACAGAAGCTACTTTACATCTGAGGTAGTGAAATTGATGAAAATGGAAATCACATTACAAGTTTAACATAAAAAGTGGCAACTAGCCATTTTTACCTATATATATGGCTTTGACGTATATGTATATCACAATAGCTGAATAGCACTTTTTTGAGTCTATTACTTAAGATTCCATGTATTGTGATGGGGGAGGGCTGGTTTTTGTCTTCTCAGGACCTGCACGGGTGCTATGTGTTATATACTGAAGCATAACATTTGAAATCTGAAACAATACACACGCAATGGGATCATGAGAGTTCATACCATAAACACCACGCATCTCGACTTCTCGCAATTCTTGCACAAGGGCACAGCAGCAACACATGAAATGTGAAAGGAAATCGTCGATGAAGCCTCCCTGCCATAAAAGAAATGAAAAGATGCGACCCTTGTGAGTTTCTACAGCACTTCAAAGATATGGTCACCACAAATTATGTAATTTTGGTCGTTGTAATAGATTATAAATCAAGGGATATAAGTTAGAAGAGTGGAAACATACCGTGATATTCAATGTTTTGCGAAGTTTCCTTCTAATGCAGCAAGTATAGCAACAGCAAGACAAAATCAATGAATAGGCCATCAACTCGTTACATGCTTCTGCCGAAGCTGATCATCATGAAAACAGAAGTTCTCCATGTAAGCTTCTTATAGTACCAAATCAATATAGATAATTTCAATGTTCTTGCATAATTGCAGTTTAAGTTAAAAGGAAAAACCATAGTATATTGCATGAGCCAAAATACGACCAAGAAGCAATTATAGGCTAAGGGCCTCTTGTTCAAATTGGAAATACTAGAAATAGATTAATACCAAGTGCTTTTCTTTAAAAACCATCATGATAAATAAAATGATTCTCTACACTGGTTAACACAAATCAAACAACATTCTACAATTGATGCAAATCTTTGGCATTTTGAACGCTTCATAATCATGCTGAACTTTATGCTTAATTATCCTTAACAATTCACACTTAGTTTTATCTAAGTATTGTAAGTCTCATAACGATAGCCCTCAATCTATCCTATCCCAAGTAGATTGGATGGCTGCAAACTTGTAGACATGATTATTTATAAACAGCTCAATTAGTCCCATGCCACCACACAATTAATGAACTTTTAAGAGGTTCTTTTATCTTATTTCACCTGTACTTAACAATCAACAACTATTCAACAGCATTTTAATGTCTATTTAATAATTTTAGCAACCACAACTGTAAAAGAGGAACGTCTTAGCACAAGCATTCAAATAACTAAATATTCTACAAAAATTTCTTGCAATGCCATATCAGCGACAGGAGTAATGCACAACCCCTGACAACAAATCTACTAAATTTAAACTGCTATTCAGGCAATAAAAGTGTTATGCATACATATATATAATCAAAACCTTCATATCAGCTACTCAATTAAGCTTAGAATCCATTAGCAAAGAAACAAATTGCATACATCGGAAAGCAGTCAAACCTAGCCAAATCATTTAGAAACATCAGTCATTAATTATACTAAGTGTTAACACAGGTTTGAAGTAACTTACACATGTGCCTGTTTGTTGCCACTGTAGCGATCTTTGACAAAGCTCCACAAGGGTAAAAGAAGGTCTTAAAACCTGCAAAATGGATTTCAGACAAATTGATATGAAAACTGGATAGTTTGTGCACGTTGATAGAACTTTCTAAAAGACATATGAAAGAATGGAAGAACATATAAGGTCATTGCTGAAATTGCTGAGGCAACCCACGTAGACATTAAAATAAGAAAAATAGGATATTTATTACTAAATAGAAGCAATAGGAATTTTTTTTGGAAACATCTAATGTGCTCTTTGCACCAAATAGATATCTATTGCCAAATAGAAGCAAATGGCAATAGTTCTTGGAAATATCTAATCCACCTAATGCACCAACACGATAAAAGCAAGAACACATACACAGTGCAGGTTCTGCACAACACCCAAGCAGATCAGTATGCCATTCTTCATGCCGATACGAGCCTCTAGTTGACAAAAGATCATGTCCAGATGAAACTGAAGAAGTGTTTCTGCAGGTAAGTACGAGGTAAGTACAATTTCTAGTCATCAAATAACTCTTTGATATACGAAATTGATATGACTGCATGGTGTACAAAACGAAAGTAATATTAACCTGGAAGTAACACGACTATCACTTCTCTTATAATTTTCATCAGATGAATGTTCCTTCTCACTATTGGCATCTGAATAATTCCGCTCTATTTTCTTGTGACTTTTTTCAGGCGAACACTTCTCTGGAAGAGAATGTGCAGCAACAGTTTCTGTGACGTTTATCAAACGCTGAATCACTTCACATTGATTCACATCATAGTTTGCTTGTGACCTCTGTAGTTCAAGTTGAAGCTTTTCATTTTCTTTCTTCAGTGCTTCTTTAAAAGGTAAGTTAGGGTAAGAGCAAGAAAGAGTTTTCTTCAACACGGCAGGATTATTTGTCAAGGGATCTGGTTGCAGAATTACATCCTGTATCTTTCTGTCTTCATCATCCAATGTGTACTCACATTGATCTCTTTCAATGTATTCAAGTCTCTCCTGCAGATATGAGAGAATAATTTGAATCAAGTTAAACTGTCATCTATAACATGGACAACCAAGGGAATCAAATTATCCAGTACATCAATTATTGTTATCATTTTCACAATGAATAAATAATTGAAATTATGACCAGTTTACATAGGCAAAGCAAGAGTGGATACAGCTGCACCTGGTTAGCAGCGGGATAGTTTTTCAAAAAATAGCAGTTTGATAAAACTGACCATAATTTAAATTTAAGTAGCATTAACAACAATATTTGGAAATAAGTATCTGGAAAAACAATTTAAGCCTCGAGACTTCTATTACCTAACCCTTACTTGTTCTGGCAAACTATTATTGCATGTAGGCTAATTTCCTTGATCAGTAACCAAAACAAAGGGGAGAGGATAATCATGTAGAAAAAATAAAAATCCAATTAATTTACTAAGTGATGACAAATCATTCTGAGAAAAATCCCCATTGCTATGTGCCACAAGATGGAGCTAACTACGTTTAGCTCAAATAACTTATCAACGATCACCCTATACCATGCTCCCAACATTATAATATCACAAAACTCAAATTTAAATGCATATATTTTCCCACAACCCAGAAATTACAAATCCGTCCAGTGCCCAGTATGGGTCATTCTAACACTAATCTGCCAACAAAAGAGCATATGCAAAATCAATTGTAGTTCACACTAACTAAACCAACAAGATAACGAAATGCCAGATCCATCACCACAAATGAGACATCTTTGTCAGTTGAATGTTTCGTATTCAAACTATAGTCTGGAGTAGATTAGAGGTCCAGAAATTTAAAAAAAAAAAACGGTCTTTATCACTTCAATAGTTAGATATTCCAACTAAAGGATTGAGTAGATTCCACTTCCAGCAAGAAGCCAAAGCGTAAATTACCCGAGTTTGTTCGAGATTCCGACTCTTGACTCGAATTATATCTTTCAATAAAAATAATTTCTTTTGTGGGTTTCTTTTAGTTTAAAATTTCCTATTTTCGAATGACATTAAGAATATGATCCTTCAACCAACGCTGTCATCCAGCAAAATTATAGAATCCCCACGATTTCACAGAGCCAAAGTTTCTTTGATACCCATAATTTAACAACAAACCAAACTAAAAAATAACCCAACATAATATTAATACGTAATAAAATAATAATAATAAACCAAGAAGAATAAGAATCAATACCCTCACTCGAGCATTGTCAACGAGGGTAATTAGAGGAACAAGGCGCAAGTATCTATCAATTTCGTTCTGAGCCTTCCTGAACTGATACACAATGTTCCAACCCATAGCAAGCAAGTAAAGGTAGCTCCGGTCCTGACAGCTATTGATCAAAATGTAAGACCTTCTGAGAGCATCCTCAAGCTGCTCCAGCGGCTCCCTTGTCTCTGGGTACCTCTTCAGCTCCGAGATCTTGAGCTGCTCGAGCAAGTTACCAATCAACTTAATATGCTGCGCAAACTGCCTGCAATTCTTCTTGTGCATTCGAGCCGTGCTCGCAGCCTTTACAATCATGGCAATTAACCGCACGGCATCGAAACCTGCCAGTTGGGCCACATTCGCAATCTCCCCAAAATGTTCCCACGTCGCCATTGTAGTTCGCCTCTAAATCGACAGAAAAACTCTGCTTCTTACTTTAAGTTTTATTCACAATTCAACCCAAATCTGCATTTTTCTGATTATGAACAAGCAACTAAGAAGATTAAGCAAATTTGGTCAAGACCCATAAATTTGTTCACTGTTTCAAGCGGATCAAAGACTCTGTCATGACATTTTTCTTCCAGAAACTGCATTAGGATCCAAGATCTCGGCTTTGATACAAATAATACTTCATAAAGGATAACTCAACTGCAACGAAAAAAACACACAACAAAATCAGATAACGAAATCTTCAATATTCTCCTTTACGCTTCTTGACTTAACTTTTCAACGCCGGCAAAAAGAAAATAAAAGAGGAAATAAATAAATAAGCACACTTTTAGCTTTACCACTTCAATAGCAAGAAAATATGTCGACTCTCCTTTCCCTTTTCAGTACAATATTCTATACAAACCAATCATTTAAAGCACAACTGGAACCACCGGAAACCTCTGTTTCTCCGACGGAACCTTCAGGTCAGGCGAGCATAAACCCAAATTTAGAAAAAACAAAGCCACAAACTCCCAATGCGGCAATATTATCTGATTAAATATACATTAAAAAAAATACTCGGAAATGAAAATGAGTTTCTCACCTTAACGTGAAAGGTCGTCTTCTTCTCGTTCAAGTTTTTCAGTGTATATATATATATATATATTTATAAATATGTTAATGCGTGAGAAGAAACGTCAAAATCCGTGAAGAGAAGAAGAGGCATTGGGTAATGGGAATTGCAGGCATTGCTTTCTGGGAACGAGTCTCTCCTTTCTTCTCGTCTTCTTCTTCTTCTTCTTGTGAGTGAAAATTTGGACTATTTAGAGGGTAATCACAGAGATAATGAGAGAGAGAGAGCTCTGAAATCTCAACTCTTTTTCTCTCTCTATATTTTGTCTCTCACAGTTTCGGTGTTCTCTGTTCTTAACAGAGTCTCTTCTCTCTACAAACGCCAACTCCACGCCAGACAAGTAAAGGAAGTGAACGGTGTATGGTGCTATATGAAAGTACTAAAATACCCCTACTATACTCTTGTTATCACCTCAATGCCACGAAATGGCCTCTTCCAATGACTAGTTGACTCAAAAATTGTGTTTGATGTTCCGAAACTGCCCCTTTTGCCTCTAGTGGAAGTGGAATGAAGATATAGCTGGCTCACAGATGTGATTTTAGCCACTGCCACATATGCTATATTGCATTTTCCATTATCTGTTTTTTCTTTCCATTTTAACTAAATTTATTATTTTTATTTAATTGTCAAGAATTATAAAAAGTTCATGCCCTTTCTTTATTTATGTTGAGAAAGAAAAAAGAAATTGATAGAATTTTATACCTATATTGTCAGTTTATATTGTTTTTTTGTAGTTGATAATATGGTATGGAATGTAGCTATCTTTTTTTTTTTTTGTTTGTTATCAAATGCATGTGTTAGTTTGGTGCAAAAGAACATTCAAAGGTCACGGGCTCAACTAAGAGTTTTGTGCCTAATTAATTGATCAGTGACTACTCTAATAGTTATTCCATCATTATGGCATTAGTCATATTTGAAGTACTAAAAATGACTTACATTTTCATGTTAGGGAATATGGAGGAACAATATGAGGTTATTTTTTTACTCCATTTACTTGTACTTGGTGCTATTTTTAAGCAAAAATGACAGGTTTCCAAAGTTTTTTTATCGCTTTAAAGTGTCACAATGCTTGTTTGATAAAAAAGAGTTATAATTAGGATATGAAATTTGTACTTTTTTAAACAAAAATGATTATGATTACATACTTTTGGTTTATGTTAAAAATACAGCTATACATCTCAAACTGGACTAAATTTAATTTCATTATTTAGCTATATTTTTGTTATAACAAGTCAAAAATTAAAATTAATACGTAACATTGAGTTTGAGGAGAGAGGTGGGGAGCTACATTCCTTGTTTTTGGCAAGAATGGATATGAGAAATGGAAGGGTGCAATATTACTCCAAGCCCCACCATATCTCATCTCACCATTTTTGGATGGGTTCATCCATTTCAATAATTGAAATATTATTATATTTTAAAAGTATTTATATGTTATTATTTTAAAATGTATATTATTTACTATTAATATTATTTTTATTAGATTTATGTCATTTACACGAAATTTCAAAAAAAAATTGTAAATTGTAGCTGTAAAAATATAAAAGAAATTACATAAAATATGAATTTTTTTTTATAAAACTTTGATAAATATGGCTTTTTTCGTTCTATGGTATAATTTATTTATATACATTTTTATGGGATTTTTTTTTATATATTTATAATTTTATTAAAATATACCATATACTTAATATAAATATCGAATTTTTTAATTGCTTTTAGAGATATTTTTATTATTATATTTAATTTAATAATATATATACGTATATATATACAATTAATCATGGACATAAAATCATATGATTTCTTCCATTATATATATATTATTATTATGTTTATACGTGTATATATATATAAGAATAAAATAGTATATATATATATTGATGTATTATTATTGTTATTATATTATTTTTATATATACAGGTAATGAAAATGGTTTTCACTAATTATGTGGTGATGATGATGTCATTATACATATATATATATGTTTTGGTAACTGGTTTTATGTATACGATTAAATAATAATCGAGCAACAGAAACAAAAAGATAGTGCAACATAGCTGACAATTTTTATGGACGAGATCTTGAAAAGTGTAGCACCAAGAACTAATGAAATAGTCCCCACAAGAAAAGTTCCAAATTCAATGAACAGACATAGTCACATAGATAGTAATACAAAAAAGTTTCAGTAACAAGGAAAAAAATTGTCTTAGACCGCAATGATTGCATGGTTTTCACTAATTGTGGTGGTGATGAAGATGCATGGAATATGTCAATATACATATACATATGTATATTTTGGATTATTGTTGAAGATGTATATATGTCAATTAATTTTATTTAAATGATAAATGGTTACTACTATAAAAATAATTTTGGATTTTTTAGTAATGTGGTGATAATCGATTATCACTATCAATTTTAACTGTCATGGAAAGTACTAGAGTAAATTATAACTGGTTACTGGCAGATTTGGAAGAGAAAAAATAGATCATAATATAACCAGTAAAGAAGAAGAAGGTAACTGATCACCCCTATTAAAATAACTAATTGATAACTAGTTACTAAACCAAACTTATAAAAAATTAAATTAAATTAAAAAATAAAAATTTAATAAGAAGAAGAAGGTAGTAACTAGTTATCCTTATCAAAATAACCATTAATTAGTAACTGGTTACTGGTTACTTAGCCAAATCTTTAAAACAAAAAAAAAACAACTATATCTAAAAAAAATAAAATCAGATATGAAAATTGAAGAAGGTAATTGGTTACATAGGTAGATTTATAAAGAAAACTAGATCTGAAAAAATAAAATAAACATGAAGAATGAGATTAAATAAGGTAACAGGTTACAACTAGGTTCACAAAAAAACTCAGATCTGAAAACAAAACAAAATCGTGACAGTAACTGGTTACTTATGTAGTTTTATAAAGAAACTCAGATCTGAAAACAAAATCATATTTAAAAACAACCATGAAGAAGGAGATTAAATAAGGTAACTGGTTACAGCTAAGTCCACAAAAAATTCAGATCTTAAAACAAAATAAAATCATAATAGTAACTGGTTACTTAGACAGATTTGAAAAAGAAAAACCAGATCTGAAACAATAAAGAAGATGCAGAAGAACGTAAAGAAGAAGAAGAAGAACATGAAAACGAAGAAGAAATCGAAGAAGAAGAAGAATGCGAAGAAGAAGACAAATCAGAGATAGTGTCGGCGGTGATCGGAGGTACATCGTCCATTTGCCGGTGTGAGAGAGCTCTCATTGTTGTGAGAAAATTGTTGGTTACCATTGTTGTGAGAGAAAATAGAGAGAGTGAGAGAAATATACATGAGAGATGGAGAGAAAGAGAAAAGTAAGAGAGAGAGTGCATATTTTTGTTTATGGTATTTTGTTCATAGTATTTTGTGCGATTCCCATATTTAAATTTTTTTTTTTTTTTTTTGCTAGAATTACCATATTTTGTGGCATAAGTTTTATGCCCATAAATATAGAAAGTAATTTATTTTTCACATATTTTTGTAAAGTTCTAAAAAATATATACACATAAATATGTATAGGCAACCATAATTAGAATATATCTCTTCTATATAAAAAGTGTGTAAATAACAGAAATTCTTAGTTTTAACAATTTTTTTTTCTTTTAGCTTTAACATAATATTCTTATATTTAACGGTAGATTGTAAACATGACTTAAACTTAAATAAAATTAAATAAATAATTAAACAAATTAAAATAAAGATATTTTAGAATGATAATTATTTAAAAATAATAAAACTAGATATTTTATAACTTAAATAAAATTTAATTAAACTTAATATTATATTAAACTTATAATATATATAATATTTTGTTGTCACTGTCAAATTCAAAAACTAGAACAAACATAAATTTAAACAAAAAAAATTAATTAATTTAAATTTAATATTTTTAAGATATTTTATGATAATTTAAATAATGAAATCATATTTATTTAAATATAATAAAGACATACATATTTAAATAAATATGATTTAATTATTTAATAAATATGATTTTATCTTATAAATTTGTGTGATAGTTTATTTTTTATCAAGTAATTGAAGTTCTTTTTCTTCATCAAATTCACCAAACGATATTGTGAGATACATTAGAAACTAAAAATAATTGATACATGTATACTAATGTCTACATTATGACATTTTCTATTCTTATTTTATTTTTATTATTAATTTATTTTTAAATATTATTATATTTTTTATATATATGTCATCTAGTTATGTAAATATATATCTATACGTTGTGTTTATATGTCATATATATAGAGATTATTGATATAAATATTTATATATACTGTATAATTATAATTCGTTTTATTATATATATATTTAAATAACAGTGAACCGATTTTTATTAAAATTATAGATAATGTTTACAATTTTAAAAATAAACAAAAGTGTATTGCATGCTGGTAGAAGCAGCATGCAATAAATTTTTGCTTAGTTTTAAAATTATAAATATTGTCTATAATTTTAATAAAAATCAGTTCACTGTTATTTAAATATATATAATAAAACTAAATATAATTCCGAATATATAAGCATATATGGTTTCTACCAAAACATTCATAAAGATTTCATTATAATAAATTAAAATGTTATTATAATAACAAGTTAGAAACTACAATTCAATTTTTTATACGATTAACAAAATATCTTCATATATTCTCAACCCTTTTTTTATACTAATTAGAAAATGGAGAAATATCTTTTATTTTATTTTATATTTTTTTCATCACCAAATAATATATATAATAAAACAAAGTTTATCCTTTTTTTCAAAATAGTCACTCACTACTACAACTTAACATATTTATACCAATTTAATTAAGTTTTCTTCAATATTTGGGAAATTTTTTAATTCAAGATGCATGTGTGAGTCTATTTTTGAGATTATAAAAAACAAAGTGTGAAAAAATTTCTTGCCTTGACTAACTTTTAAAAACCTGATCAAAAAGACTTTTCTAGTTGTGGGAGTAGTAAGTAAGAAGGATAAAAGAGTCATTATAGAGAGCAGCTATAAATAAACAGGAAAAAAAAGGCATAAATGTATGGATATGTACATTGCAACATACATTCATGATCCATTCCTTTATCAACTGCCAAAAGTGGGTCCCACCTACTGTACCACCGTGACATGCTCGCACATGACATCCCACGCCACGTGTCATTCAGCCTTCCAACGTCACCCCCGGTGATGGCTCCCTCTTTCTTTCCCACCTCATCTTAATTATAATATAGTAGGGTGAACATTTGATCCGAAAAACCTACAACGTGACTAACTTGAATTTTTGCAAAACTTATCAAATTTGGATGAAATCTGATCAAAATCCAACATGGTTTAGATCGCGTTCGAATTTTGAAATTAATGGCACACGGACATAATTAAAAAAAATTACCTAGACCCAATTTGTAAAAAATCAACATTACCAAACTAACAACAGAGTTAAAAAAACATGTGAAAAGTAAAAAAATTTAAACAAAGTGTCAAAAAAATAGTATTTTTGAAATTTTTTACCAAGGCCTATTTTCGGCCCAAAACCCATTTTAGACCAATCCCACCCGAAACCCGAAATCACCCCGAAACCTGAAAATTTCGAATCGAATTCAGTACCACTTTCCTCAATCCGAAACCCGCAAAATCTAAATCCGATACATCTGAAACCCAGCCCTTGTGCACCCATATACCATAGACACTAGAATATAGAATTTATATATAGTTTTTGTAAAAGGAAATATTTTTTTTTCAGTTTTATTTATATTTACAATTTATGGTATATATGATAGGGTAGTTCATATGTGCATTTCAAAAATGGAACATCGATGCACCTTTTCTAGTTTTTGGCTTAAGAAGTATTTTTGGTGCAAATTTTTTATTACACGCGTGACTGTTTTTTTTATGCGAGTAGAAGGTAATTTGTTTAAACTTTATTTTCCGTACTACAAATTATTCGAAATTTTCTAAAAATATGCAGGATGCTCTAAATAAGTATAATGTACACAGTTATAAAAAAAAATTCACCCAAAATACTTTCCGAACCAAAAACACCAACGGGTGCACCGATATGCCTCTTTTTGAGAGTGCGCTGGAGAATCCTCTTATATGATATTAAGAGATTCTACTATGCATATCCTATTTTTGATGTATTAATGCATTATTTCTTGTGTTTAGGTGTACTTGGATGACTTCCGGGGTAATTTTTTTATAATTGTATATATTATAATTATTTAGAGCACTGTAAATTTTAGGAAATTTCGAATAATTTACGGTGTTTAAAAAAAGAGTCATGTACAAAAAATTATTTAAATTCTATTTCAGCACTATAAATTATTCGAAATTTCTTAAAAATTTACCGGATACAAAATACATGATTATAAAAAAATTGTAAATAAAATCATCAAGATACTGAAAATAGGAAGTGCTGTAAAATTTTCCTATGATATATTGTATTTTGAAAAAAAAAAAAAATCTTGAATTGTAAAAAAATAAATATTTTAAAAATATCCCTTAAAATCTATCGTGCAAATGAGCTTGGTAAAAAATTACACAACGTTGCTACAACTGCAATTATATTATAAGTTTTAATTGGCTACGGACATTAATGTCTGTCTTATATAATGTCCGTTGACTATGATTGGGGAGTAAATGTGTGTGAGTTAAAATGTTTTTTTTGTATAATTAAATGTGAAAAATGAACATTCGTTTCTGATTGATTATTTATTTTTATCACGGATCAACTTGTGTAATTTAATAGACGTTTATATAATAATAGAAATATTATTGACGACAACATGGATGAAAAATATATTATTATGAGTTTTTTTTTTTTTTTTTAAATGTATATAAGATGGATATGAACAAAAAAAAAACTATCCTGAAATAATAAAATATAGTTTGAGTTGCGTTTTAATAATGGTCGCTAGTGAAACGGATGGGATCATTTATCATAAAAGTGACCCATACCAGCTCACCTCATTAACTAACGTTGTTCATTTTTTTTTTTAATTTATGTTGAACATGAAAAAAAAAAACCAATATAGGGAGAATCCTATATTTAAGAACCGGAAAAGAAAAAAATAATTGAGCTGATTAAAAGCGACACTAAACCAAACGTAGAGTTTAGTCATTGTAACTTATGACCAAAGCCATACAAAATTATTGAAGATAATTAACAGAAGTATTAAACTTTAAGTTATATGTAAGAAATTAATTATATTAATTATGAATTTATGATCACCATTTTTTTGGACCAAAAGTGCACATTATTACATAAGCATATATGAAACTCTATTGATATTGCTTATACGCTACCTATGATAAGATATATATATATATATATTTAAAAAAAAACTTAGTAAAGTCACTAAATGAGATCACAATAATGGGTCAAATATTCTGTAAAGTGAGTTCTTATTATAACATGTAACTATATTTTAAACTAAATGAAAGTGACAAAAACTGGAATGGAAGAGTTTGCTGGCCATTGTCAGATGGAATAAAGTGTAATTAAATTTACTTTTTCAGTGGTGGCTACTTCTAAAACGATAATCCATTTATGTGAGACAAACTATTTTTGGTAGTTGGAGACAAATTGACGTAAGATTGACAGTATTACTGAAGATTGACATAAAAGAAACTGGCCTTTTTTAAAAAAAATTAAAAATACAGTAAATAGACCTTAGTATGTGACAGCTACCCTAAAGAATATTATTGCTTAGTTTATAATTCTTCAGTTAAAATATAATTAGTTTAACAATATATCACTGATCACTACAAGGAGAATCACATAGGATATAAGCAACTAAAGGACGATTACAAGTTATATATATCATAATTATTAATTTGTCTGAAAAAGGGTTTATTTAATATTTATGTAGTACTATTCCAAGTGGTTTATGCTATTTTTCTATGTTAATAAGCATTTATACATATTATAGACCACAAAAGTTGTTGGAGTTAATTTAGTTTTGATTAATATATACTAAAAAGAAGCTATAAAATATGTTGGTAAGTTTATTATATTCATATATTTGATCACGGGTATGATATAATACTCCATCCAGTAATGCTTAATTATTTATTATGAAGTATGGTCTCTCATATAGAATAAATGTAAGAATATTTAGTTATTAATAAGAATATTGGTAGTTCTACTAATCACCAATTGGTTTTGAGATGGAGTCTCATGAGTCAATTCATTTGCGGGCATTCAATCCACAACTATCTAAGAGTAAGCCAAGCCACACGAGATCCACATATAGTGCAAAAAGATACTTGAGATTCAAATAGTAAGCTAAGCCGCAAGAGATCCACATAGTACAAAAATACACTTTAGATAAAAAAAAATAAGTAAGTTAAAAAAGAGTCATCTGTGATCAGGTGATTCAAGATTGACGAGCGAAAAATCGTCACCATCTTGAGGGGATATTAGAGTATGATGTCTCACATAGAATAAGTGTAAGAATATTGAGTCATTAATAAAAATATGAGTATACTAATTACTAATTGATTTTTAGATGGAGCCCATAATTCTTGTCATATACAAACAACATATAAAAAATGTAAAATCAATTCAACTTATATTATTCCCATCACATATACAAATTTATACGCAAAAACTCGATTTTTTATTTTTGGTCTTAGAGAGTACGTGTACAATATAACATTCTATCCCATGATAATTATTAATTAGTGCCATGCATGTGATTTGGTGACCATAATTAGTTTAAATGATTCAAGCCACACAATATATTTATAGCTAAAGATGAAAGAATGGACCCATATAAAAGTCCCACAACTCAAATCACCACTAATTTCAGTGTAACTATAGATATATAGTGTATCCACTAGAAAACAATAATTTGTGTGGTGTGACCTATTACTATTGGGCTGGAAAAGAAAGAAAATAAATAAATATATAATGTGTTGGATAAATCCCCACTTAATCTGTTACAAGTAAAATACAGTTACAAGTTTTAAACTCACTTGCCCGAAGGCTTACAAAAGAGGAAACTTTTCTCATGCTCTGTTTAAAATTTGTTACAAAGAAACAAACTCAAGATCCTAACAGCTTTCCTAACAAACCCAAAGCATTCTAAACAGATATCATTATTCAGGAGACTTTACTCTATATATACATTTAGCTAGCTCCAGAAGAGACACACGAAGCATCATCATCTTCTTGAAAGCAGATCCAAGAGAGCTCAAAGAAAGTTGAGAAAGGGAGAAGACAGAGAAAACAAGAGAGATAGTTAGTGAGAGTTTTTTGTAAGAAAGAAGAGAAATAGAAAATAACAATAATACTCAGAGGGCTCAGTGAGAAGGGATTACCTTGTCGATTCTTCTGTGACTTGGAATCCATTGCCAAAACCTTGTAACAGCAACTTCATAGTGAAGATCCGAGCTTTCCATCTGAGGAGCAGCTCAACGAGGATGTAACCCAATTTATGGGCGAACCTCGAAAAATTTCTGGGTGTTTTCTTCTCTATTTTTCATCTCTGTGTTGTTGGGTTTTGATTGAACTAAGTTTACTGAATTTTTCTGGGTTGATTAATTTTTCGTGGGTTTCATCTCTGGGTTTTTGGGACTGAGTTTCAGTTTGGGGATCTTAGGGATATTGGTCTGCTAGGGTTCGGGGTTCAATAGAAAAGGGGGTTCTTTAATTTCAGATTGATTTGTTTTTGGTTTATATCTGCTACTTTAGAAACTGTGTCGTTTTGCCTTTTGACTCTTAGTCAAAAAAGGCAGAGGTGTTAAAGGTCTCTTTTGACCTTGAAACTACTGATTGAATTTTTGTTTGGTGTAGGGTTATTTCTGGTAAAATTCCTACAGTGGTATCAGAGCCAGGTTCTGGCTAGAAGGAGCAACAAAAATTCACATCAGGGAGAAGAACAACAAAATCAAATCTGGAAGGAGATAACATAGCAGAACCCATTCAAGATCCTGAAGAAGTTCAAGAAGAATTTGTGGATATACCACTGACTGAACCTACTGAAATCCCTAATATTTTTCTTGATTCAGTTTTAAATAACATGAGTAATATTAAGGTTGACATTGACAAATTCGATGGTTCTGGTGATTACAGGATTTGGAGAAGAAAAATTAGATCGTTGTTGGCTCAACATAAGCTATTGAGGGTATTAGAAGACCCAATCGAATGGCCTGAGAATACTTCTAAAATCCAACAGGAAGAGCTGCTGGAAACAGCCACTGGTATTATCATCTTCAACTTATCAGATGCAATCATTAGACTGGTTGACAAAGAAGAAACACCAGCCAAGATTTGGAAGAAGTTGGAGGAACAATTCCAACAAAAATCTCTTACAAACAAGATTTTCTTGAAGGAAAGGATCTTTGGGTACAAGATGAACCATTCCAAGACTCTTGACCAGAATCTTGATGAGTTCTTGAGAATGCACATTGAGCTTGCAAACTCAGGAGAGAATGAGGCTTTGAGTGATGAAAATCAAGCTATTATCATCCTCAACTCATTGCCCGAATCATACAGAGAAGTGAAGACAGCTATAAAATATGGGAGGACAGAGATAACTCTTGAAGAAGTTATTTCTGCCTTGAAGTCAAAGGACCTAGAAATGAAATCTGAAAAATCTGGGAGCTTAAGTGGAGAACTGAACTTAAGTCGTGGAAGACCATCTCAAAGGAAACCTTGGCAAAACAGGGGTAGAAGTCACACCCGTGGACATCACAAGGATAACCACAACCGTGACAAAAGCAGATCACACTCAAAGGGCCCAAGTGATCCTAAAGGCTGCTACAACTGTGGAAAACCTGGGCATTTCAAGAGAGATTGCTATTTCTTGAAAAAGAATAATAGAAACAAACATGAGGGACAGGGAGACTCTAACAACTCTTTATCACTTTCATCAAACAATAAACATGAATTTCAAAATGCTAATTTGAGTGATGGATATGAAAGTGGAGAAGTCTATGTAGCCTCATCATCTTTTAAAGATGATTGGATACTAGACTCAGGCTGTACTTTCCATATGACTAATAATAAACATTTGTTGACTGATTTCAGGGATTCAACAAAAGGGAAAGTGATTCTAGGAAACAACCAATACTGCAATATAGAAGGCTCGGGTTCAGTGAATTTCAGAATGTTTGATGGAGTTATTAGAACCCTAAGTGGAGTGAGGTATGTTCCAAATCTGTCCAGAAATCTTATTTCACTAAGTGTGCTTGATGATGTGAAGGTGGAAAGCAAAATCAAGGAAGGGCAAATCATACTGTGCAAAGGATCTATGGTGATTATGAAGGGAGTCAAGAAAGAAGGCCTATACTATCTAATAGGTGAACCAGTTGGAAAAAGTCACAATACAGTGACAGAATCACCAGAAGACTCAAAGGCAATACTTTGGCACAGAAGACTAGGCCACATTAGTGAAAGAGGACTACAGATTGTGAGTGACCAGCAACTATTGGGAAAGGACAAAGTCAGTAAAGTGGATTTCTGTGAGTATTGTGTACTTGGGAAACATCATAGGCTCAAATTCAAAACAGGTACACACAAAACTAAAGCTATACTAGAGTATATTCATTCTGATTTATGGGGTCCAGAAAAATCTGCTACACATGGGGGTAACACTTATTTTATGTCTATAGTAGATGATTTATCTAGAAAAGGGTGGCTGTTTTTGCTTAAACATAAAAATGAGGCATTTATCAAATTTAAACAGTGGAAAATGATGATAGAAAACCTAACTAATAAAAGGATAAAGACCCTTAGGACTGATAATGGCTTAGAGTTTTGCAATTATGAATTTGACTTATATTGTAAAGAAAATGGAATCCAAAGACACAGAACAGTCAGACTAACACCTCAACAAAATGGTGTGGCAGAAAGAATGAATAGGACTATTTTAAATAAAGCTAGGTGCATGATGATACAATCTAGTTTATCTCATGGGTTTTGGGGAGAGACAGTTATGACATCTGTTTATTTAATAAACAGATGTCCTTCAAGTGCCATTGAGTTCAAAACTCCAGAAGAAAAATGGTCAAGTAAACCACCTGATTTGTCTAACCTTAAAGTCTTTGGCTGTGCAGCTTATGTACACCAAAGCATTGGGAAATTAGAACCTAGAGCAATTAAAAGAGTGTTCCTAGGGTATCCTGAGGGAGTTAAGAGATACAGAATTTGGCTAAGGGATAAGGGTGGTTTTAAAACTATCATAAGCAGGGATGTAATTTTTCAAGAAAATATATTTCCTTGTTTTACTAACACTAATCCTGCAGGTACACAAACTAATACTAACCCTGCAGGAACTATAAGTTTTAACCCAGAAATTTCAGATCAAGTAGAGGAACAAACACAAGACATAAATCAGGTGGAACCAACCATTCACCAACCAGAACCCGATACAGTTCAGGTGGAACATATTGAAGATGAAACACAGAGAATGGAACCTGAAGAACCTCATGAAAATCTAGCAGACTACCAATTGACCCGAGACAGAGAAAAAAGGATTCCTAAGCCCAATCTGAAATACAGTTTCAATATATGGAATGAAGACCTTGCCTATGCCTTTATGAGTAACTTAGAAGCTGACTCTGAAGAACCACAAAGCTATGAAGAAGCAGCAAAGGGAAATAAAGCAGAAAATTGGGCACAAGCTATGAAGGATGAGATGAAGTCTCTACAAAAGAATCAGACCTGGAAATTGGTACCTAAACCTAAGGGAAAGAGTATAATAGCCTGCAAATGGTTATTCAAACTAAAGGAAGGAAGGACCAAGGAGGAACCTATAAGGTACAAAGCTAGATTGGTTGCTAAAGGTTTTACACAGAAAGAAGGAATAAACTTCACAGAGATTTTTTCACCAGTAGTAAAATACAAAACTATTAGAATAATCCTATCATTAGCTAATCAGTTCAATATGGAGATAGACCAAATGGATGTGACCACTGCTTTTCTACATGGGGAACTAGAAGAAGACATCTATATGCAACAACCTAAGGGGTTTGAGGTAAAAAGGAAAGAAGATCATGTATGCAAATTGATTAAGTCCTTGTATGGACTTAAACAGTCACCTAGGCAATGGATCAAGAAGTTTGATGCATTCATGATGAAGCTAGGGTTCACTCGGAGTTACTATGATACTTGCTTATACTTCAAAGGTACTAAGGTAAGTGAGGTTATCTACTTACTACTGTATGTAGATGATATGTTGATCATTGGCAAGGAAAGGTCTCGGATTGAGGTGATGAAAGGGTTACTCAAGACAGAATTCGAAATGAAGGACCTAGGGACAGCTACAAAGATACTAGGGATTACTATAAAAAGGGACAGAATTAATGGAAGGCTGAGTATGACTCAAGAGGACTATATTCACAAGATTATAGAGAAGTTTTCTATGAAGGGAGCTAAACCTACCTCTCAACCTATCACAAATCAGTATACCTTATCTAAGGAACAATGCCCTAAGACTAAAACAGAAGAAGAAGAGATGAGTAAGGTACCCTATTCTAATGCTGTGGGGTCTATAATGTACTTAATGGTTTGTACTAGACCAGATCTAGCCTATGCCATTAGTGTTCTTAGTAAGTATATGTCTAACCCTGGGAGAATACACTGGTTAGCTATGAAATGGGTATTCAGATATCTAATTGGATCTACTAAGGTGGGTTTAGTCTATAAACAGCAACAAGCAAGTACTATAATAGAGGGATACAGTGATGCGGACTATGCAGGGGATAGGGATAGTAGGAAGTCTACATCTGCTTATATGTTTTCAATGGGAGGAAATTGTGTTAGCTGGAAGGTTCAACTACAACCTGTTGTGGCACTATCAACTACAGAATCTGAGTATATAGCAACTACTGAAGCTATAAAGGAAGCTATATGGATAAAAGGCCTAATGGAGGAAATAGAACTGCTTAATGGAATCCCTACTGTCTACTCAGATAGCCAAAGTTGTGTTCACCTATGCAAAAACCCTATGTTTCATGATAGAACTAAGCACATAGAGATAAAATACCACTTCATCAGAGACAATGTGACACAAGGTCACATTGCCATTGACAAAGTGCCTACAGAAGACAACCCATCAGATATGGGAACTAAAGTGGTAACCCTAACTAAATTTAAGCACTGCTTAAATTTACTAGGGATTGACACAGGGTGGTAAACATAACAGATCAGAGCAAAGACCCTCAGATGGACAAATCATTAGCAACACATATATATATCAGCTCAAGTGGGGATTCAGGTGGAAATTGTTGGATAAATCCCCACTTAATCTGTTACAAGTAAAATATAGTTACAAGTTTTAAACTCACTTGCCCGAAGGCTTACAAAAGATGAAACTTTTCTCATGCTCTGTTTAAAATTTGTTACTGTATTTTACTTGTAACACACATATATATATATATATATACACATAATGTATAGAAAGTATATTAAACTATTCATATATATATACACATATATTAATTAAGAGAGTCTAGATTTCTGTGGAGCTATCAAAATTTGCATAATTTATAAGTGGTGCAAACGTGACTTTGTTTTCTTCTATTTATTTTATTATCATCATATAATATAGATATATTACTGAAGGTGGCCGCATGAGCTTATTTGGCAAAACTTTTTCACAGACCACAAACAATATAATTTTCATTATCTACCCAGATTATCAATAGTTTATACTATTTAGACTAAACTAATCATAATAATGTTGAAATCACAATACGATGACCTTTTCCAGATGTATATATAGTTTTCTAATTATTTGAATAGATCTTTTGGTAGGTTATATTAAAAAAGATTCTCCTTTCTAATTATTTAAAAAAAAAATCCCTAATAATTATATGACCAATTGTGTTCATTATATAGTCTTTTTTCTTAATATTCCAATGCAACTATCACTTGCTCGTGTCACAACCTAAGTTTGAATAATCTCAACAACCTTTGTTTTAATGGATTTGACCATTTGAATATATGTAGCCATTGAAAAAAAAAATCTTAAAACACAAAACAAAATACGTGATACTTCTTGGTGGTCACTATAGAAGGGATTAATACATTATAACGAAAGATGTTGAGAACAAAACAAAAATTGGAGAAGAATTAAGAAAGTGGGGTTAGAGTAGAGGCCAATAATGAATGAAGGCACTACTTACCAATTATGAGTTTCTGCCTAGCCATTTAAGAAGTTGGCTTTTTAAGAGTCCTATTCTGGGACCTTATTCAATTCACTGTCTCTAAACTTGCACGCCATAGATACGAAAGTTGAAAATCTTTTATTAATAGATTATATAAAAACCATATCAAAAATTAAAAAAAGTGATAATATAAATATTTATAGGTGGTGAGTCCACTGTGGGTTGGTGGCAAAAGGTGGTATTTTTAAAATTTACATGCATAAAATTGTCAATTTTTGGGTACCAGATGAGATAGGGGCAATATAAGGTGAAATGAAAGAAAGATAAGGTCTATATAGGTTGATTTGTACTCACTCAAGGCTTAGAAAAAGCCTTTGCCTAAAAAGTGGTCCTTCTTACAGCTCATACTTGTTTGGTTTCTTTATGTTAATTATTTATATTTCTTTGCTTTTAAATGATACCCTTTTTGCAACTAATTTTTAGCCTTTTAACCTTGATTTTAGCAATTAGGAAGTGAGGACTATGGGTGCTTTATTAGATTAGATTGTCTCAAATAAAGATGTGGAGGGATTTTGAGGGTGGTAATAAGATACACTAATGAGAAAACTTGCATGTAATTTCCATCATTATATATCAACATCATTATTATCATAGACTAGTACTTATCAACAATCATTTAAGTTGTTGACAAACCAAAAAAAAAAGGAAAAAGCTTACAAATTATAAGCCATTTATATATAATAAAAAAGAGGAGGGAAGCATAAAAATACCTATAATTAGTTTTGGAGGGTTTTATTATGATGAGTTCTCATAAATCTTCTAAATTGTTGACCAAAAATTCATACTAATTTTTCAAAAGAAGGCACAAAAAGACCTCTATGATATTGAGGATGATATGTTGGTTGCTTGCCCAATTTCAATCATTCTAAATAGGTGTGTGTCCAATCACGGAGCCACATGCTAGAGGGCTACGATCCCCTCTCAATTTTTAATTTCTTAAAAAAATATAATTATTTTAATATTTTTATTTAAAAAAACTTTTAATTTTTTTTTAAAAAAATAGTCCCTAAATTCTCTATAAATATTTATATATATAAATGCTAACAACAATCTTCTATTTCAACCTCTTAGTTAACTTCTATTTCTGAAAACATTTTTTGGATTATTTTTTTTCAATTTTTTTTCCGGTGGTGTTCGTTGTAGTTACAATATATATACTGCAAAATTTAAATTTTTTTTGAATAGTTTACAATGTCAAAAACAAGTTTGTATTTTTTCGAACACGTGTGGTAACTGAAATATCAAAAAATGTCAGAAATTTTGTTTTCAACACTATAAATTATTTAGAATTTTTCAAAAATTTGCCGGAAAGATGTTATAACTACAATGAACACCACCGTGAAAAACAATTAGAAAAAAAAAATATTTCGTGATTTTAGAAGCAAAAATTGACTAAGAAGTTGAAATACCCTCACTACAAAACATGGACTAGTGTGCGTGCCTAAGAGCTTAATTGTGTTTGGCTGCATTAGACTTATATTTTATATTTTAGCTTTACTAGAAGCTCTACCTTAAGATGTCACACATGCTAGTTTCTTCTAAAAGAAATTAGAATAAAAAGCCAAAATAAAAACCCAACATACTTTAAAATTGTTTTGGGAGCCTGAAAACCTAAAAATGACAAAAAAAAAAAAAAAAAATTAAACGTAGTACCAAGATTTAGTTAGCCTCTTTTATTTACCCAAAATTTTAAAACTATCAATTAATACCAACTTTTTTTTTAATCAAAATACCTATTTTATCATTTCCAGGCTTTGAATTGTAAACTACAACTTTTGTAATCAACAACCATTTAAAATGTAAATTACAATCCTTTAAAATGTAAACTACATACAAAAAAATATAAACATCACGTTCATAGATGTAAACCACAAGCCTAAAAATGTAAATTAATAGTATTTTAGTCACTTTGTCTCTAATTGTAAGTATTAATTATAAAAATAAAATATGTGACTATTTATAGTTAATAAAAGATAAAAATGGGTAATTTTCAAAAAATCCAAAAAACTGACTTCCAAAACAACAGTCAACTAAACTATAAGAATATCTTTCACTTCTTATTTGTTGTAGTTTTCTAGACCTAAAAGAAATGGACCAACAAGCATATCAATTTAGGCATAAAAAAATTAAATAATCATATTGATGAACGTGATTTGACTTTTGTTTACAAAAATCACTTATAAATAATTATTTACAAATACTATGTAAAACAAGTTTTTTTAAATTTGTTTTCTCTTTCTTTAAATTTATCTATTTATCTTTTTCCTCTCTTCTTCAAAACTTAAAAATAAAATTTTGACCACACCGCTGGTCATTTGGGCGCAAGGGTGGTACCATCGTGACCTACTCTCTAATGTGATCATTTTTATATGTGAGAATCATAGGTTTTTTCGCCTTCGCCGGAGAAGATGACCAAGATTAAAAGTAACATTTTAGTTTCTTTTATATTTGGGACCAAAATGTTTATCTTCTGCTTTGTTAAAGAAAAAATATCTTCAATAATTATAATAAGTAATTTATTCGTTGTATTTAAAGAGTAACTATGTAGTTGCTTTTTAATCTGGTTAAATAAAAATTCATAATAAACAACTAAAATGTGTATATTTTATTATAATACGAAAGTAACTTCTAAGTTTATTTTTTGTTTGATTAATAAAAGAAACACTGTTATTTATATGTAAATTATATTAGTGACTAAAAAGTGAATTAAAACTTTTCATTAAAAAAAAGTTGCTATATAGTATACTAAAAGCAACTTTTGATGATAAGTTATGTAGTAATTTGTTATACTTTACTGTAACTCATTAATTCAAAAAATAAGTTTAAATGTAACGTAAAAGTATCTTAAATAATAAGACACTATAATATAACCTAAAAAGACTAATCAATATTTTAAGATAAAATTGTTTCAACAAATAAAGTTTAAAGGTAACCAAAATGTATAAGAAATAATATGATCTAAAAAGAAATCTTTTTGTGAAAAAGTAAGTAATTGGTAACATATTACCATTATAAGTAACAAAAATGTTACTTTTGAAAACCCAAAAAATTGGGAAATTTGAAAATGTTTCCAATTCAAGTATATTATTTTTTAAATCTGGTATTTTTTGATGATGCCGCAAGGTATTTTTGTAAATAAAATTTTATAAGTGATTTTTATAATTATTTTATGTTATATGTATATAATTATAAAGATCCCTAAAACAATAACTCATTACCTAACTGTTCAAAGTTAAAGGGTATCAAGGATTTTCTAAAGCGAATTGGGGTGTTTAGTTCAAATAATAAAGTTACCACACACCACTAATCTTCCACAAAGTTTAGAAAGAAAGAATAAAAAACTAAAAGGGTTTTGTATTCTATTATTATATGTTGGGTCTAATGTTGATTCAGAAAAACAACTTAACTATTATTGATAATATTGTAATTAAATATGAAAACTTATACACTAGTTTTAAATTCATGAAGTGTATATTAAAACAATGCTTTTCATTGCTGAAAATAAATGTAATAAATATACAAAATATTCATTATTAAAAAGCCACTAATAGATTATATTGAAATTATGAGATGATGACTCCTTATCTCAAGCTAATAAGAACAGGGAAATGATTGGTGCAAGCAACGATGAGATGATGGTATCCCAAGCTCTAAGCATGATAGTTCTTTAAATAAACAAAACTAATTATAATGGCTAAATGCATTATTTGTCTTTGTATATTGTAAGATTATATAATTTATTTATTTAACATGTGTATTGCAATAATAATTTAAACTATCATTACAATTTGACTAGAATTCACATGAGTGTTGAAGGAAAAAATAATTATTGCGAGCCCTCTTCATGTAAATTAAATTGAATTGCTAATTTTGGAAAGAAAATTTATCATGTGGTAGATATATTATTTTTGGAGTATGTTTGAAGGTTGGAATAACATTCTTCCATTCCTTTTTTTTAATAAAATAAAATTGTTCTCTATCCCCATATAAAAGAATTAGAGTATTTGTGCGAAATACTAGGATATGGTATGGTCATCTTTCAGATAGTTGGGCTAATTGGCACAAGGTCCAGAGCATCACCCTACTTGGTAATCAATCCATGGGCAAGGCCCAATTTTAACATAATACGATTTTTAACGAGAAATTCGTCATAGACTTCTTCTGGGTTCATTGTCGTACTAGGCTAAAATATTAAATCATGGTGGCCCAAATATGTAGAATAATATATTTTATTTAGAAATAGAATTATATTTTTAAAAACTCTTAAATTAATGGTATGTTTGAAAATAAATTTGTTATACCCAAAATTTAGCATTTCCACATGGCGGCCCACGAGTCGATGATGTGTCAAGACAAAGTGGTAAGACACAACAGTCACCACCAGCCGCCGTGAGGAGTGGCCCTCGCCACTCTCCCAACACTTAAGAAGAGTCAGGACTCGCCAGAACCTACCTACTTCTCTTATCGCGTGAAGCCAAATGATCCCTGGATGGTCACGACAACACCAATTGTATGAAGAAAATGGCCCTAGCCAATCGCACAAGCCGTACTAACACCCACCACAAGCACCATCTAAGTCGCCATCAGCTATAGCTGGTCGCTCGAGACCCTCGTTGGTCGCCAGCCATGCTGCCAGTTGCCGCAGGTGCTTACTGCTCGCCGGTGGCCCTCGCCACCCGAGCCTCCTTCCACAGCACCTTCAACCTTCAAATGAACAGGACACGTAAAATTGCCATTTTTGGTGAGACAGAAACCTGCCTCCATCCAAGTATACCGAAATTTAGCCTGAATAGGAAACAAGTTGCCATCGTCAGCTCTTCTCATCTCCACGACTATAAATAGTGCAAATTGAAATGTAACGAGGGGAGAACAACAAGTCAGTAACTATTCATTTTTAGAGAGAGCTCCAACTCTCCATTACTGTAATTGCTCCAAGAGCAAGATCAAACTCAGAGTACTTGTTCTTGAGGGTTCAAAGTTCATCATAAATATTACTGACTAAAGCAGACTTAGATCATCTTTTTTTGGCCGAACCACTATAAATATTGTCTCATTCATTTATTACTATATTTATTCCTCTTTTATTTGGCTCACTGTTCACCATTAAGCTCCGCTTTGAGATTTTACACACAAAACAACTCTTCATTTATTGCTATGTGCAAGTTGACGAAAAAATGAGTCAACATTTAAGTGCTTTCATTGAGAGTGTGATCTTCTCACCTACCACCCAAGGTGACCCACTCCCTCGTTGGTCATGGAACCTAGGCATGGTACAACCAAAGAAAATGGCCTTGCGGTCCCACCAAATCCTCCTCCTCCTCCAAGGATCGTTGAGGAGGACCTGGATGAAAGAAATGCCGACCACATCCCCCAACAGCCCGAGGTGCCCCTGGAGGACATCACCACCTTGAGAGAAGAGATGGCCCGGTTGCGCGCCATGAACGCCACCGCGGTAGTCGAGATGGCTTCCCAGCGACGGGACATGGAGCAATGCCAATGAGAGGCGACCCTCGCCTTTGAGACGGCAATACGTATGGCAGTGAGGCATCGCCAAGCTCCTTCATAGCAACCCCTTGTCCTTGACAGAGAAGGAATGGAGCCATCGACCGCTCGTCACTCTAGAAGCATTGCAAATCCTGAGAGATCTCGGTCCCAGGCGGAATGACCCCCTCAGCCTCCAAACTAGGGAGGATAGCGACCACCACTAGCTTGGGACCATGGCAAAGGCTACCACTAGCTTGGGACCATGGCAAAAGCTCGATTAGATGCTCACTTCATAGCTGACCACATAGGCGGGAAGAGGACTATTGGTATTAAAAGTATAAATCAGAGAGACGCAGCAGAAATTGAGTTTTAAAATATTTATTAATACCAGCCAGGATCATACATTTATAGATATATTAGATCACATACAAATAGATTAGAGATTACCTCTTGAAGCCTATCAAGTATCCACGAATCTTTTTGTATAAATCAACGATATTCCAATCTAGATTTTGAAAGCTCACACTTTGATCTTCCAAACCAATCCTCAAACACACAAGGACGTGTGTGGGCACGTAGGGTTCAAAAGGTTGATTTAGGACTCTCTAGATGTACTCAACACATGAGATCTAGAGAGGTTTGATTGAGAGAAGATGTATTGGATAGTTTTTTCAGGTTTAGGAAAAAACTATTGCTTTCTTTTCAGAGAGAGAGTCTAACAGTCTATGAAAACCACTTCTTGTTCTTCTTGAAAAGTATCACTTCTTTTAAAGTTTATATAGATAATTAACTAATTTAATTAATCTTTATTTTATTTAAAATAAAATTGATCAGTTATAACTTATTTAATTATTTAATTTAAATCATGTTTAAAATAGAATAGTTAAATATATATAATTAAATTAACAAATTATTTGAAATTCAAAATTCAAACCTCAGTGATAGGAAATCCCTGTGTGTGGCACCACTCGATGTACAGTGAGTGATGTGTTCCACATTAGGGTTTTTCCTAATTTTCTTATTTGTTTATTTAAGACAATATATTTATCCCAAAATAAATATCAGTTAATTAAAAATTAACTTTATCTTAAAATATCAGTTTTAAATAAATAAATATCTTATTCTAAATAAGATAATTCTTAATCTCACTTTATAGTTATTAATTAATTCATAATTAATCAATTGCCCATAATTATTTCCTTGCACTTGAAAATTAATTCATTTGCAATTAAGTCATTCTTTCTACGAATCTTTCTTTTGACACCCTTATCCTTGATAGTGTAGACCAAAGGTGACCTGGGGACCATGGACCTATAATACGAAGCTCCAATAAACCAGATTATTAATTAAACTCTTTAATATAATAATCTTATTTATTAATTCCATGATTACTCCACTATAAATATAGACTTGCACTCTAAGTATTTATAGAATTATATTTACATAGTTTTCTCTTGTAGTCCATTGGTATAATGAATAAATGTAGTTATGTCCTTCATTTACTGGTTCGTTAATTAGAGCTGGTCAAAATTACTATTTTACCCTTCTTGATCGTTAAGTACCATTAATTCACTAGCGAATAATTAATCTATAATCATATTATAGATTTGAGCTCAATAACTATTAATTTCCAGAATTAACTCTTAATGGAACCAATATTCGATTTGTTAGGAAATTATGGATTCCATTATTGTAAATCATGTTCCCAGCCATTCATGATATTGAATCTCCAAAACAAAAGTCATTAGCCTCATTATACTAAGAAATATTAACTAGTGAATCAAAAGATCCAATAAACATAAACAAGAGTTCATGAATACTCAGGATTTAGACTGATTTATAAATGATCATCTATTATGATAAGAATTAAATTTTTATGTCAAACGACAAGTTTATAAAGATAATTATTCTCATCGGTCCTGTCATATATAATCTCTTTTATATACAACACCTTTACTAAGATGTCTATCCATATCAGTAATCTGAATCTAGATTACTCACATTTTGTATGCTTAGTAAACTGCACTAGTAACCATTAATTAAATATTCCTTACTTTAATATGTTACTGACTATTTTGTTCATCATATATGATCTTAATTCTCTCGTACTAATACGAGATCATATTCTCATGAAGGAATAAGGAATTTTCTTGATATTATTATATAATTAATTCAAATATTAATTATAATATTCAAACATAATAAAATTGTAATTTTATTTAAATCAATAAAATGTCTTTACATGCTTTTAGGGCATTAATACTAACAAGGACGCCAATAACGCCCACATTGATAGTGTTTTTATGCGTCTCGGAGAAAGACCCAGGAATGAACCTGACTTGCGCGAATACCTGAAGGAAAGGCAAAGTGGTGCCTGGGGTCAGAACGTGGAGAGCCAAGGAAACTTGCGTGATCATTTGAACGCTTAAAGGGAAGAGCAAGGAGACCACAATGGGTGACCCCCAGTCACCAATGATTGAGAGGTTCTAGTCGCCAATGATCGAGAGGTCCCGGTCACCAACGACCTAGTTCTCGCCCATATCGAGGAATTGAGAAGGGCAGTTATGGAGATGGGCGGGACCAAGAATGGCGAACCCACTTTGAATCCAAGAAAGGCGAGCCCCTTCTCTCTCACCATTGCCGATGCACAACTACCTAACAACTTTAGGATACTGTTGATGGTGACCTACGATAACAAGGGAGATCCCTTGGAGCACATCAACAACTTTGAGATTCAGATGGAGATTCACAAGGAGTCAGACAATGCATAATGCAAGGTATTCCTGACCACGTTGGCTGGGGCCACGAAGCAATGGTTTTGGAAGTATCATCCTAGATCCATTGTCTCTTGGGAAAAACTCACTCAAGACTTTTACCAACAGTTCTATGCCGCATACGTCCATCCTCGTGAGGTTAACCACCTCGCCAACTTGAAGCAAGGCGAAAATGAGACTTTGAAGGACTACATCATGAGGTTCCAAGAGGTATTCACTCACGCCAAGATGGTTGGAGACGAGGGACAACTAATGGCGATCATGTCAGGCATTAGAGTCTAGAGCCCTCTGTGGAACAACTTGACCAAGAAGGCAGTCAATTCAATGCATGATTTCTTGGACCACACAAATAAGTTCATCAAGCTAGATGAGTCGGTAAAGAATGTGGACCCAACGAAGACTGGAAACCATGGTTGAAAGAGTGGAAAAAAATAAAGGGTAGCGAGAACAACGACAACGGGAAGAGAAGGGACAGTCACCAAGGGTCCCACAAGCAAGGGCAAGACTACAAAAAGCCCAAGCAAGAGGGAAGGTAGCTCGCGTACGATTCACTCTTCACCAACTACAGCTCCTTGGCCCGGACGCATGAAGACATCGTCGAAGCAACTAAGAACCAAGCGCCATACAGAAAGCCTATTCCGATAAAGAAGGATCCAAGCAAGTGCGACCAGACCAAGTATTGTCGCTACCACAAGGACCATGGTCGTGACACCAACGAATGTTATGATTGGTTAAATATAAAAGATCAACATTGTTATACAAGATAGGTATAAAACACTTAGTGAATTTCATATAGTGTAGATGTAAAATTTGAGTTTCAATTGTAGGTACTTGAAAATTGTGTTTTTGTGTCCAAAGTGATATATCTAATGATCCCCCAAAAGTTTGGTAGCATTTGTATCTATTATAGGCCTGTTGGAGGGGTCAAAAGTCAAAGAAGGAGGCGATGTGTCACCTCTTAGGAGGTGTTGCATCACCTAGATGCAAAGGGCTAAAAAAGCCCTAGTAGGCAACGCATTGCCTACTAGTAGGCAACGCATCTCCTATAGGTAGGTGGCGCATCGCCTGACACAGACACATGTTTTAAGCTCCAAATGACAAGTTCTTCAACTCTAATCCTATTGGTTAGACCTAATGATGATGCCTACACTATAAAAAGGTCGTCATGGAGTTTTGGAAGACTTGATGACTAGCTTTCAAGAATCTCAAGTTTTCTCCAAGAAACTCATAAAGAAAGTGCTTGACTTTGTGAGTTTAAGGTTTGTTCAATCCCAATTCCCATTTCCTCTTAAAAAAAAAGCCTCAAGCTTTTATGGTGGGCTAGGGGATAGAGAATTAGGACAACGATACAAATCATGTATAAGCCTTTGGTTGTGTTTTGCATTGAAGAATAATAGGTTCAAAATGGTGGATTCAACAAGGGTTATGAAGCATCATTAAAGTTGAAGAGTTGTGTTCCAACACTAGAGTTTGCATCATCTTTCTCATTCTTTTTTTGGTCTCTGTCAAGTATAATTTTGTGTAGATTCTAGTTATTGTGGTGGTGTAATATAATTCTCCCCCAACATTCTAATTCTCTAATATGTGAGATACAACATCATGGAAGAATCTAACTCTTTTTCGGCTTTGAAGTTTATGACTCAAGACTTTGTAAGATTGGATAGGTTTGATGGGTATAACTTTGTTCATTGGAAAGACAAGATTAGATTCTTGCTAACCACTCTCAAGGTCTTTTATGTCTTGGATAAAGCCCTAAAATCACTGGAACCTGCTAAGGAAGATGACACCTAAGAAGTCATCAAGGAAAGGAAGAAGTGCAAAGAAGATGAATTGATATGTAGGGGTCACATCCTCAATGCTCTATCAGACCATTTGTATGATCACTACACCAACACCAAGATGACCAATGAGATATGGGAAGCTTTGGAGAAAAAGTACAAAGCGAAAGAAGAAGAAGGTACACATAAATTCCTTATTACTCAATATATGGAATTTAAGTTCTATGATATCAAACCCCTTCTCCCCCAAATACATGAATTGCAAATTATTGTGAATAAATTGTCTACTACTTGTGGGTTCCATAATATCCAAGTTGCCTCCATCTTGGAGGGGCTATTGGAAGAAGATCCTCCATAAGAATGAGGAGATTTCATAGGAGGAAATCCTCAAACACTTGAAGATTGAGGATGAATCTTGTTCTAGAGATAAGAATGAAGATGAGTCTAATGGAGAGGCTTCAAAGGCCAATGTGGTAGGCAAACCTCCTAACAAGGGCAAAGGAATTGGAAGAACAAGGGCAAGGGTAAAAAACCCTTAAGGCCCAAGAAGAATGATGGACAATTCAAAAGTTCCAAGGGATCTTGCTTTGTGTGCGGAAAGAATGACCACTTTGCTAGAGATTGTAGGTTCAAGAGGAATCATAACAATAAATGTTTAACGCCCAAATTGTGACAACCACTAAGCGGTGGTTGTAGTATAATCGGGTGGTCGATCTACAAGGAGGTAACCTAAAATCAAAAGATTAGTAGAAAATAACACAAAAAAAAAAATTAGTAACAATAAATAAATAAAAAATGGAAATGAAAAAGAGATTTGAGATTTTGGTGTTGTCCTTTTGATGAAATGATAAAATGAGATAAGTGAAATAAATGTAAGATGTAATCAAGAGTTTGAGAAATGGAAATGTTTCAAGAATCATCCATATGCTTGTTTAGTTACTTGGTTACTTGATTTACAAAAATACACAAGTAAATAGTTCACATCCCAACATTTACTTGGAAAATCTAACATTAAAGTCCATATTCTTTTCTAACAAAAGTCCATTTGAGTTATAAAGTTCTTTACTTTAAAAGCACAATATTAATCTTATGTAAAATCTAAAAATGACAAAATACCCAAGGGCAAGAATGCAATAGAAGATTAGACATAAAATTATGTATCAATATTACTTTTACTAATTAGAAGCACATAGAAAGAACATGACTAATCTTATATACTATTAGCATAAGTAAATAAAGATGAAAAAATAGAGATAGTGATGAAAGAACATAAATAACTCAAATACATTACATTAAGAACATAGTAAATCAAAGTAGCAAAATAACATCACTAGCATATGGAATCATCCCTAACCTTCCTAGGAAGATTAGGCCATTATGCTCATGATTCTCACAAAATTCTAAGAAGAAAATATGAGAAGAAAGTGAGTAGAAAGAGTCCTTATTTATAGAGGGAGAACAAAATTGCTATAGTTTCTTTACTCTAAAAATTACATACCTAATGTGAAGAAAGAGTCCCTATTTATAGAGGGAGAAAATGACTAAAAAGAAATTAAACAACAAAATAAGGTTTACAAAATAAATATGAAATATTAATAATAAAATATGATTTTGAAAAATCAAATCTTATTATTAATATTAATCTAGCTATTTTGGTGAATGGTCAATTTGATCTTTTTCTAAAACACCAAAAAGAATGAGCTTTGAAGCTCAAAATAGCAATGTGCATGGCCCAAGGTGCATAAAAGGTTGGGATGGAATGACTATTGCAGCTGGATATTTTGACCTATTCCCAGCCAATGGGTGCGCGCCACATGGCACTGGCTAGGAGGGAAGGTGCTAGGAGCTGAAGGGAGCTTGGGCCTCAAGTCGCCAGGCCTGCTGGAAGGTGTTGGGCTTCAGGTACGTTGGGCTGGCTGGAAGAAGCTTGGGTGTTTTGGGGAGCTGGGACGCGTGGGCTGCTGATGGGCCGCTGGAGAGAAGCTAGGTTCGCTGGAGAGAAGGCTGGTGAGAATGGCTGAGGACAGGTGGCAGGTGAGGAGCTAGGACGCGTGGCGCGAGGAGAAGGCTGGCAGCGTCAGGCGGCTCGCAGGCTCTGCTCGGCTTCAGTGGGCTGGGGAGGAAAATGGGCATGGGCTTCTGTTGGGCTTTAATTTCAAAAATACCATTTTCTCTTCTCTTTTTATCAATTTTAACTATTTCTTTCTTCTATCTTTTTATTATTGTCCAAATGCAAATTATTTCCTAAAAATTAAACATAAATTAAATTAAAAATTAATATTTTCAATTAAAACAAATATTATAATAAATTTATGAAAATAATAATTAAAACTTAATTTATTTTACACTTTAAAACTAATGAATTTGCATTTTTGAGCACTAATCAATAAAGCAAGAGTCAACTCAACCGAAGAAGAGCCGGTGGCAACACTAAGCAAAGTCAATGCTATCCATGGAAAATAGAATGGGTGGTGGTATGATACTTGTGCCACCATTCATGTCACCTATGATAGATCTCTTTTCAAGACCTTTGAATCTTCAAAGGAAAGACATGGGATACAAATGGGCAATGAGAAAAGGTCCAAGGTTGAAGGCAAGAGGACTATTGATTTTTTATTTACATTCATAATTAAGGTTCTACTCATCAATGTTTTGTGTGTACCGAAAAATGAGTAGAAACCTAGTGAGTGGTAATTTGCTTGGAAAATCGGGAATCAAGGTTGTGATAGAATCTGGCAAGCTTACTTTTTCCTAAGGAAATGTATTTGTGGGAAAGGGATATGCTTTTGATGGCATGTTCAAAGCTTATAAAGCGAGAGTTGAAAATCATTTGGAAAGGAAAATTAAAGTACTTAGAAATGATAGGGGTGGTGAATATTTTTCAAATGATTTCAGCTTGTTTTGTGAAGAGCATGGAATAATATAGGAATGTACAACCTCTTATAATTCACACAAAATGTTATAGCGAAAAGGAAAAATATAGCATATCTTGAGATGATTAATGCTATGCTATTACATTCAAAATTGAGTTTTAGTTTGTGGGGTGAAGCCTTGCTATCCGCTTGTCATATTTTAAATTGTATTCACATGAAAAAAAACAATATCTCTCCATATAAGTTATAGAAATGAAAGAAACCAAACATTGGTTATCTTAAAGTGTGGGTGTGTCTTGCTTATTGCAATAACACTGGTCCCAAGAGGACCAAGTTGGGTCCAAGGGCTATAAGATGTGCATTTGTGGGTTATGCCAAAAATAGCAAAGCTTATAGATTATTAGACTTTGAGTCTAATGTGATAATTGAATCAAGAGAAGTTGAGTTCTTTGAGAACATGTAATGCGATGACAAGAAGTTAATAGGACCAACTCAAATTAGAGAGCCAAAGGCTCAAATATTTGAGATCAAGTGAAAAATGTTCTCAAATAGAGACACTATATCTTGTTGAAGTTAGTAATGAGGAAGTCACTTGGCAATATCCAATAGTACTTCAAATAAAGGATGATCCCAAAAATTTTAAAGAATCAATGTCCTCAAAGGACTCCACCTTTTGGAAGGAGGCAATTAATGATGAAATAGATTCAATTATGTCAAACCACACTTGGGAATTGGTTGACCTTCCAAAGGGGTCTAAACCAACACCATACCGATGGAACCATACAAGCCTTTAAGGCTAGATTAGTAGCCAAAGGAATCAAACAAAATGAGGGAATAAATTACTTTGACACTTATGCACCTGTAGCAAGAACTACTTCTATAAGATTGTTATTTGCCTTATCATCTATATATAACCTTTATGTTCACCAAATGGATGTCAAAAAGACATTCCTAAATGGGGATCTCGAGGAGGAAGTCTATATGGAACAATCAGAGGGATTTGTTCTTCAAGGATATGAACATAAAGTGTGTAGACTTGTCAAATCATTATATGGTTTGAAACAAGCTCCAAAATAATAGCATGAGAAGTTTGATAAAGTCATTGCTTCAAATGGATTTAGACACGGATAAGTGCTTATACTCTAAGACTTGTGATGACTATGTCATATAAGTGTGTCTATATGTAGATGATATGCTGATTTTGGGTAATGACATGAGAGGAATAATGGAAATGACGAGGTTTCTATCTTCTAACTTTAAAATGAAATACCTTGGAGAGGTGGATAACATTCTATAGGTATCAAAGTTAGAAGAAATAATGGGGGTTTTGTATTGAGTCAAACCCACTATGTCGAGAAAGTGATTGACAAATGTATTCTTCTCAAAATAAAAGAGGCAAATACATCATTCGATTCAAACAGGAAGTTTGAAAAGAATGAGGGAAGGGTTGTGGCTCAATTGGAATATACATGTCCAATACGAAGCCTAATGTACGCTAATCATTGCACAAGAGAAGATATTGATATGCGGTTAGTCAAGGTAGCAAAGATGCTTTAAGAAGTTTACCTATGTGAACTTAGAGGTAGTGTCGCCTCTCATTGGAGTTGGAGTTTCTCCCCGGAAAGTTCATGAAGGGATGAGCACATGGTCATATGAGTGCTAAGCAAAAAAGTGGGAAAACAGAAGATCTAGTGGAAGTGTGTGAGGTATCACCGGTTTTATCATAAGGAATATTTGGTTCAAAAGTTTAATCTACCAATAATTTCGATAAGATTTTGTGGCATTTTTACTAAGGTAAAGTTCAAGTCGAAAGACACTTTACTTTAAGCACGAAAGCTGTTTGAGCTAGAGGTTGAGGCTTGTATTTAACCAAGTGGGGGAATGTTAAGATTGGTTAAATACAAAATATAAGTGTTGTTTTACAAGGTAGGTATAAAACACTTAGTGAATTTCACATAGTGTAGATGTGAAATTTGAGTTTCAATTGTAGGCACCTAAAAATTGTGTTTTTGGGTCGAAAGTGATACATGGAGGTATCTAAGGATCCCCAAAAGGTTTGTAGCATTTGGAGCTATTTTACGCTCATTGGAGGGGTCAAAAGTCAAAGAGGTAGATGATGCATCACCTCTTAGGAGGCGTTGCATCGCCTAGATGCAAATGGCTCAAAAAGCCCTAGCAGGCAACACGTCGCCTGACATGTTTGTACGCTCACGTGTTTTAAGCTCCAAATGACGAGTTCTTTAGCTCTAATCCTATTGGTTAGACCTAATGATGATGTCTACACCATAAAAATGTCCTCATAGAGTTTTGGAAGACTTGATCACTCTCTCAAATCTCTCTCTAGCTTTCAAGAATCTCAAGTTTTCTCCAAGAAACTCATAAAGAAAGTGCTTGACTTTGTGAGTTTAAGGCTTGTTCAATCCCAATTTTCATTTCCTCTTAGAAAAAGCCTCAAGTATCAATGGTGGGCTAGGAAATAGAGAATTAGGACAGCGATACAAATTGTGTATAAGCCTTTGGTTGTGTTTTGCATTGAATAATAAGAAGTTCAAAGTAGTGTGTAACACCTCGATTTCCTGAGATACCACGTTAAGAAGTCCATTTAAAACAATAAACGGTAAAGACCTTTAAACTCATTTACTGAAATAAATTGGGCATGGGATTTCATTTTTTAAAACAAAACATTTTTAAAACTTAAACCATAAACAACATAACCTGTTCAAAATTTTTAGAGAAATAATGTAACGTCCTAAAGTTCCTTATAAGGCTTAGTGCCTTAATTAGGGTGTCGGGCGGGCACTATTGGAATTTCATGTGATTATATGTGATATTATTGAATATTTATGTGATTATGTTAGTTTCATGAGTTATATTATAATATGACTAGTTATGCATGTTTAAGTGTATTAAATGTGCTTAAAAGCCCGCTTTTGTTAAAAGGGGCATAATTGTAATTTTGACCCGCTGAGGGTATAATTGGGATTATATGTGTATTATATAATTGAGACCACATTATTATGTCGATATATTTGAGATATTCGATAGGATTCGGTCCTTTTGAGCAAATAACGGTAAAGTCACAACGGGGATTAATACCCAGCTCGGGGTGAACCAAGAGGTATTTTGGTGAGTTATCGGGACTCATTGGAGTATGAGTTGTATTTGGAAAAAAATAAGGGTATTTCTTGATTTGTGGAATCAATTGGGAATTATAAGTGGAGTTTGAAGTTTAGTGAGATTAGAGTGTCAAATGACCTTTTTGCCCTTAGTAGGCTTTGGGAGAGGCTTATTTGGGCAAAGGCATTTTGGTATTTTGAGACCATTATGTATTAAGTCAAGAGCTAAGTTAATCAACTCTGAAAACACTCACACTCTCTCTCTCTCTCTTGTTAGGACTTAACTTTGGCTTTGGAAAGCTCTTGAATTTTTGAGTCTTAAAGAAAATCCTTGGTGGGATTTGGGATTGAATCTTTAGGATAGAGACTGTCAAGCTAGGAGAACCACCTAGGAATTCGAATTTGTAAGAGGTAACTCTAGTTCTTGAGCTCTCATTGGTTTTCTTTTTGGTGTTCTTGGGAAATCATTGAATTCTGTGTTTGGGAGTGTTTTGGAAGCTTTGGGTTGCTGTTTAGTGCTTAACTGTGTTGTTTGAGTTGTTTAGGTGGTCTTTGTTGGATTGGTAGTGAGTTTGGTGGTGTTTGGGAAGAGTTGCGATTTTTGGAAATCGTAAAATTTTCTGGGTTTCGGGGTGACGCTGTGACCCACTTGAGTGTTCTTGAGGTAGGGGATGCCTCAAACCGCCTTGGCGCCACGAACCTTAGTGGGCTGCGCCCCAGCACAAACTTAGGGGAAAAAATTGGTGGGCTCTTTGCCTAGTCAGGCGCCGCATCCCTTAGTGGTGGCTATCGCGACACTAATTGGGAAAAATCCGCAATGAAGTTTTGGGTTATGGGAACCCAAATCTAAGGGCTCGGGAATGGTTCTACTATCCGGTTTAGTAAAATTCAAGGTCTTGGAGGCTAGGATTTGGTCGGGAAGCCTTTATTGGTTCAATTTTTTATGAATATTCCTCGTTATGGTTGTGACTAGGGTGTACCGCTAGACTTGGGAGGAAAGGATAACACTCAAGGTCATCATACCTAGTTTGCTCAGGACATGAGGTAAGAAAACTGCACCTGGACTGAAATTTGGGCTTGAGCCCTAGTTATTTAACGTGGTTATAACCATGAAATGTTTGATTAAACATGATTAAATTGGATTGTGCATATTTGTATTAAGTGATAAATGCTTATCTGTTTGTATCTGATTGAAAAGCCTGACATATAAGCCGTGGTCGATAATAGCATACGGAACGCATGCTGTTATGGCTGGACCAACCTAGAAGCATGATATACGCTTGCACAGATCTATAGCCACTTTGAATATAGAGCGTGGTTTACGCTTGGCTGGCTCTATAGCCGTTTCAAAATGAATAATGCGATGGGCACCTGTGTGGCTCTATGGTCGCTTAAATGGATCGAGTGCATGCCTGAGTGTTAGTTATAACTTTTAAGCATGCTATTTATGATCTATAATCTATTGAATAACTATTTATAAATACATGTATGTTTTCTTGCCGAGCCAGCCATGAGTTAGAGAGCTTCAGAGACGAAGTGTACATATGCTGCCTTCTCAAACGCCACATCCAAGATTACTTGTTGGAACTAGGGTTGAACCTTGATTTTTCTGCCTAGGACGACCCTGTGTATTTATTTTGTATCTGTATCAGTTTATAAACTTTATTTTGGGTTCCCGTGTATAGACTTAAACCCTTTTAATGAAATGATTACTGTTTGACCAAAATTTTTGACACCTAATCCTCGAGTTAGTCTTAATTACACTTTTTAAGTACAAATGACTCGTTTAGCGAGTTGAGTACTATTTAAAACACATAGTGTAACAGTCCTAGATTAGTAGGGCGTTGCAACTTGGTATCAGAGCTGCCAAGGTTTATTAGTTCCTGAAGATTGGCTGGGCATGTACGCTCACCGCTAAAGATAAGTTTGACTTAGGGTTTGGTAACTATTAATGTGGTTATGTCCTTAATTTCTTAATTGAAGTATATATGCCTTTTCTACATGCTTGAATAGGGAGCATGTGCTATACTGATGGGGCCTGGCCCCTGACTGTTATTTGAATATTAAAGATATGCTTATTAGCATTATCAATGCTAGTGAATGTTAAAGAAATGCTTATTAGCATTATTATTGCTTGTAAATGCTAAGAACGTGCTTATTAGCACTATGGTTGAGCATGAATATGAAAAGACATGCTTAATAGCATGATTGCTGCATGTGAAAGATATTGAAATGCTTATTAGCATTGTTATTGCATGTGTATGCTTATTTGTGCAGTTTTAGGACCGTGGGGTGGTGCTGGGTACCGTTATTATTGCCTGATGTGTCGAGTCATTGATTGTAGATAGACTTTGAGGTATGCTTCTAGGGAAATTAGAGAGACTAGTTGGTGCCAAGATCCAGGCTAGAGATAATTACTAGGGTGAGAACCCTTTACCATTCCTTGGGAACTGGCAGCAGATGTTTGCTGAAATACATGCTAGATTACAGAGACAAGAGGATGAGATCCGCTTGTTGAGACTACAACAGGTTCGAGCAGGGAATGTCGCGAGTTCTGGTTACCTCAGGTGACGTTCCTCGGTCATATTGTTAGTAAAGATAGAATTAAGGTTGATCTAGTCAAGATTGAGACAGTTAGAGATTGATCAAGGCCAAGGAGTGCTTTAGAGATTAGAAGTTTCCTTGGATTGGTAGGGCATTATCGACATTTCATAGAAGGGTTCTTAAGAATTGCTACACCACTGAAAGAGTTGACACGTAAGAATCTGAAGTTTGTATGGTCAGATATATGTGAGAACAACTTCCAGGAGTTGAAGCAGCGATTGATTACTGCTCCAGTGTTGAGTCTCCCATCAGATTAGAAGAAGATTGTGGTATATTGTGATGCGTCGAGACAAGGGTTAGGCTGTGTCCTTATGCAGGCTGAAAAGGTGATTGACTATGCATCACAACAGTTAAAGGACTATGAACAGTGGTACCCTACACATGATCTGGAATTAGCAACGGTGGTCTTTGCATTGGAGGTATGGTGACATTACCTTTATGGGGAGAAGTGTGAGATATACACTGACCACAAGAGCCTAAAGTATTTCCTTACCAAGAAAGATTTGAACATGAGACAAAGGTGTTGGCTGGAGTTGGTGTAAGATTATATTTTGAGATTGTTTATCACCCAAGGAAAGCCAACGTGGTGACAGATACTTTAAGTTGGAGAGGTTCGGGACAGTTATTCAGTTTAAAGCAGATATCAAAAGAGTTGACAAAGGATATGACTAGAGCAAGGATATAGTTGGTGGTGGGCTAGTTAGCCAACATCACCTTACAATCTGCTACTTTTGAGAGGATAAAGGAAGGTTAGATAAGCGATCCCCAATTGATGAAGCACATAGGGGACGTCCTAGCTGGAGTGGCTAAAGACTATAATATTTCAGAGATGAGTCTGTTGAGAAACAAGGATCAGATTTTTGTTTCGATGGACGATGGTATCAAATGGGAGATTCTAGATTAATCTCATACTACACCATACTCACTGCATCCAGGCATCATGAATATGTATCAAGATCTAAAATCTTTGTATTGGTGGCCTGTGATGAAGAAATATGTGATTGAATATGTGGCTAAGTGCCTAACCTGTCAGCAGGTGAAGGCTGAACAATAGAGGCCAGCTGGGTTGTTACATCATTTATGTATTCCTAAGTGGAAGTGGGAAGACATCACTATGGATTTTTTGGTGGGCTTGTCTAGAACGGTGGGGCAACATGACTCGACATGGGTGATTGCAGACAGGTATACCAAATTGGCCCATTTTCTGTTTCTGAGGTCAAATTTTACAGTAGATCAGTTACCCGAGTTGTATGTCAGGGAGATTGTACATCTCCATGGGGCTCCAAAGTTTATTGTGTTAGATCGGGACCCCACCTTTACTTCCAAGTTTTGAGGATGCCTGTAGAAGGATATGGGTACTCAGTTGAAGTTTAGTACCGCCTATCATCCTCAAACAGATAAACAATCTGAGAGGATGATTAAGATATTAGAAGATATGCTGCGAGCTTGAGTTTTGGACTTTGAAGGGTCTTGGAGTAAGTATTTACCTTTGATTGAGTTTTCCTACAACAACAGGTATCGGTCGACTATTGGAGTGCTCCATATGAGATGTTGTAGGGTAGGAAATGTAGATCACCCATCCATTGGGATGAAATGGGTGAGAGGAAATATCTAGGTCCTGAAGCCATTCAAAGGACCAATGAGGCTATTGAGAAGATTAGAGCTCGGATGCTTGCTTCATAGAGTAGACAGAAGAACTACGTTGATCCTAAGCGTAGAGATATAAAGTTACAGGTTAGGGACAATGTCTTCATTCGAGTTTCACCTTTGAGAGGAGTGAAGCGGTTTAGGAAGAAGGGAAAGTTGAGCCCTAGGTTTTGGGACCTTTTGAGATCTTGGAAAGGAATGTGCAAGTAGCCTATAGGTTGGCTTTACCCCCGTCACTGTCAGGGGTTCATAATGTATTACATATTTCGTTGCTTCATAAATATGTGTCAGATGTAACTCATGTGTTGAGTTATGAGGATCTAGAATTACATATAGATTTGTCCTATGAGGAGCGAGCAGTTCAGATCCTGGATAGAAAGGACAAGGTCTTGAGGATCAAGACTATACCTTTGGTTAATGTATTATGGAGGAACAACAAGGTCGAGGAAGCGACCTGGGAATTAGAGTCAGACATGCAGGATCCATATCTTGAGTTGTTCAGGTAAATTTTGAAGGCAAAATTTCTATAAGGAGGGGATAATTGTAAAGTCCCAACGTTCCTAATAAGGCTTAGTGCCTTGATTAGGTTTCCGGGAGGGCACTATTGGAATTTTATGTGATATTATTGAATATATATATGTGATTATTTGAGTTGCATGAGTTATATTATAATATGTCTGGTTATGTATGTTTAAGTGTATTAAATGTGCTCAAATGCTCACTTTTGTTAAAAATTGGCATATTTATAACTTTGACTCGATGAGAGTATAATTAGGATTATATGTGTATTATATGATTGAGACCACATTATTATGTGGATATATTTGAGATATTCAGCAGGAGTCGGTCCTTTTGAGCAAATAGCGATAAAGTCACAATGGGGATTAAAACCTGGCTTGTGGTGAGCCAAGGGGTATTTTGGTAATTTGGTGAGTTACCGAGATTCATTGGAGTGTGAGTCGTATTTAGGGGAAAATAAAGGTATTTCGTGTTTGGTGGAATTAATTGGGAATTATAAGTGGAATTTAAAGTTTAGTGGGATTAGAGTGTCAAATGACCTTTTTAACCTTTGTAGTCTTTGGGAGAGGCTTATTTAGGCAAGGGCGTTTGGGTCTTTTGAGACCATTATGTATTAAGTCAAGGGTTGAGTTAATTAACTCAGAAAACTCTCTCCCTCTCTCTCTCTTTCCTGTTGGGAATTAACTTTGGCTTTGGAAAGCTCTTGAATTTTTGAGTCTTAAAGCAAATCCTTCGTGGGATTTGGGACTGAATCTTGGGGATAGAGGCGGTTAATCTAGGAGAACCAGCTGGGAATTCGAATTTGCAATAGGTAACTCTAGTTCTTGAGCTCTCTTTGGTTTTCTTTTTGGTGTTCTTGGGAAATCATTGAATTCGGTGTTTGGGCATGTTTTGGAAGCTTTGGGTTGTTGTTTAGTGCTTAACTATGTTGTTTGAGTATTTTGGGTGGTCTTTGTTGGGTTGGTAGTGAGTTTGTGGTGTTTGGGAAGAGTTGCAATTTTTTAAAATCGCAGAATTTTCTGGGTTTCGGGGTGGCATCGCGGCGCTTGGCAAGAGCGTCGCGGCTTGCTTGAGCGTTCTTGAGGTAGGGGATGTCTCAGACCGCCTCGGCGCCGCGACCCTTAATGGGTTGCACTGCGATGCAAACTCAGGGGAAGAAATTGGTGGGCTCTCTGCCTAAATAGGCATCGCGACGCTAATTGGGAAAAATCCAAAAATGAGGTTTTGGGTTATGGGAACCCAAATCTAAGGGCTCAAGAATGGTTGTACTACCTAGTTTAGTAGAATTCAAGGTCCCGGAGGCTAAGATTTGGTCCAGAAGCCTTTATTGGTTCAATTATTGATGAATATTCCTTGTTATGGTTGTGACTAGGGTGTACCGCTAGGCTAGGGAGGAAAGGACGAACTCAGGGTCATCATACCTAGTTTGCTCAGGACTTGAGGTAAGAAAAATGCACCTAGACTAAAATTTGGGCTTAAGCCCCGACTATTGAACGTGGTTATAACCATGCTTGAAATGTTTGATTAAACATAATTAAATTGCATTGTGCATATATGTATTAAGTGATAGACGCTTATCTGTTTGTATCTGATTGAAAAGCTCGACTTATAAGCTCTGGTCAGCAATAGCGTGTGGAACACAAGCCGTTATTGCTGGGCCAACCCGGAAGCATGATATGCGCTTGCATGACTCTATATCCACTTGGAGAATAGAGCGGGGTTCACGCTTGGCCGACTCTATAGCTGTTTCAAAAGGAATAGTGCGATGGGCACCTGTGTGGCTCTATGGCTACTTAAATGGATTGAGTGCATGCGTAAGTCCTAGTTATAACTACTAAGCATGATATTTATGATCTATAATCTATTGAATATTTGTTTATAAGTACATTTATGTTTTCTTGCTGAGCCTTGGCTCACGGGTGGTACGTGGTGCAGGTAAAGGCAAAGAGAAGCTGGACCAGCCATGAGTTGGAGAGCTTCGGGGGTGGAGTGTACATATGCGGCCTTCTCGACCACCACGACCGAGATTACTTGTTGGAACTAGGGTTGAACCCTGATTTTGCTGCCTAGGCGGGCCCTGTGTATTTATTTTGTATTTGTATCAATTTATAAACTTTTTTTGGGATCCCGTGTACAAAATTAAACATTTTTAATGAAATGATTACTGTTTGACCAAAATTTTTAATACCCAATCCTTGAGTTAGTCTTAATAACACTTTTTAAGTCCAAATGAATCATTTAGCGAGTTGAGCACTATTTAAAACCACATACGATATAAACACAATACCACAGTAAAAAGCCAATGGGTGTTGTACTCACACACATAAATCACAGTCTCATATCGCACATTGTACTCACATACGATAATCAACTCACATCCATGTTGATCAGACGTGAAATGTAAATTTGCCTTGCCTTTTGCTATACTCACACTTGACATTCCCATGGGGCTTCTCATTACCATGAATTGTACTCACCCATGATAATACCTGCAAGGCTATACTCACACAAGCAACCAAAGAAAACATGCATAGCATTCATACACCTCTAACACTATACACATGCCATTTTCCCAATCATTAATCCACTAATCACACCACAGAAATACACAAATATAACAAACCGAACAAGATTGTATGTTTTAACATACACCCTGTGCGCATGTGTCCACTATTCTTACCTCAGTTGATGGGAATCCCCTTGTTATCTCTAGATCCCCTCGTTGAGTTTCCTTGTTGTGGACAAAACCCTAAACACTCAACAATACAGTGACATATTCAAAATACATTCTAGCACACAAATCACAATTTCCACACAAAAACATACTTTGAAAACTCTATGCCAAAATACACAATGCAAAACAAATTCCACTTTGCATGGCACACTAACCGTATTTATTTTTCATTAAAAATCATACCATTAACTTGCATACCCACATATAAACATATTTCACGTAACACATATATTCATACAAACGCTCTTTATGCAAAAATTTACGAAAATACCTTTATAGCCTAAAATTAGCTATCTATGTCAAATAATTTAAATAAAATGATTATGCATATGACCATAATTAATCCAAATAACCCATAAGTTTATTTTATCTTTATAAACTCAGATTAATGCTCAACATTTATTTTAACTATTTATTTCTAATTATTAACATTTTAATTACTCATAATTCACAAAATAATTAAATATTCCATAAAATTACCAAAGTCAGTATCTAACATGCTTCTAATTCACTTATTTTATAACCATGCACCAATTATTATAATTATTTACACATAAAATCACACTTTTAAAATGAATAAATTACCAAATAATTATCCATAAATTATAAACAATCCTAATCTTGCTTCTAAATCAGTTCTAAATAATTTAAAATTCTTTCTAAGTCATTTAAACAGTACCCAACACATAGAGCAACAATTTATACTATTTATTTTAATTTAAACCCATTTGTTTCACAATCATCAACAATTAAATTCTAAAAGTTCCTTACTGTAACATCTAAGCTTCAAACTCAGTTCCAAATTACTTTAAAATCAATAATTAACTTCATAAAAATCTAAACAGTGACTAAAACATGTTCTAAGTATTTTTCATAATTAATCTAAGCATTAAATCAAATAATTACAAATAAATACACAAATAATCAAAAAATCAAACCAACTACCCATAACTGTTTCCTAACACATAATAACCCATTTCAAGACTTTTGCAATAGTCTAAGTATTTTTCACAGTTATTCTGTGAAAAACACCAAATAATTCACAATAATTCAAAAAAATTTCAAAAAATTCTCAAACTTCACCAAACATCCCTAAAAATCATGTAGAATCTAAAACAAGAAAAATATTTGCAAAAATACTTTCGAAAATACCTAAATAGGGTTCGTCGAAGCCTCACCGGAATCTTATTCTTCTCGGTCGCCAGCGAGATTCTAACTCCTCTTTCCTCTTGTTTTTGACACTCCAAACCGGTTGGAAGTTATTCCCAAAGATTCCAGACCTTAAAAAACCCTTGAAACTTAAAAAAATCATCCCATAATGGCCGAATCGTGGTTGTCTTCCTTGTCGCTGGTGTATCACCAAAATTGGTGGTCAAATTCTAAAATTTTATTTTCGAGCTTTTTGACCTGTTTCTTCACATCCAAAACGCTTCTTAGGGTCCCTATAAGATTTATAAACACTTCAAACAAACCCAGAACCTCTCATGTTCTTATATCGAAAATCTTCCATTAACATCAATTTTCAAGAACAAAGATGATTTCTTTTGAATCCGACCATCTCCACCCCTTTTGTCACGTCCAATGTTGTTCTTAGACCCTTAAGAATGATTCTAAAGCACTCACAATAGCCTATAATTTTCCCAATTGTATTAAACCCAAAATCTCCATTTCTCTCTCTAGGGTCTTTCTTGAACAAACTCTAACCTGACCCTCACGTTTTCTCTCCCCTTTCCAATTTTTTTTCTCACTTAGAAACAACCTAAATTCAAAAATCTAAGAAGAGAAAAAGAAGAAGTTGATTGTGATATGTTATTTTCTCAAATAACATATATATATATATATATAGAAAAAGATATGCTAAGTGGATATTCATTTAAATTCAATTTGAATTTGAATTGATATTTTGGAATTTCAAACCCAACATTCCCCTAATTGTCCTCAAGAAAATTTAAATTCTAGGGTCATTATGGTCTTTTCATAATTCCACAAATATTATTATTATTAAATCCTTTTTAATAATAATAATAATGTGATAAGCTTTGATTTTCTCTCAGTTTGCTTCTTTTCCTTATGAATTAACGATGAACCCAAGAAATTTTCCTGAGCCTACTCCAAATGAGCACTTTTGGGGGTTAGGCTTCATATTATAATGCTTTAAAATATTAACGCATTATGCTAGATCTTGAACATGCCCCCAGCCTTTTTTAATTTAACCACCATATCATCAACATAGACTTCCATGTTGTTGCCTACAGGAGATGGTTAATGCCATGAGGGCTACTCTGGCGGCCCAAGGGCTACGAGTGGATCCCCATGGCGAAGTACCATATAGGAAGCCAGCTGGTGTGCCACTTGTTCCCTCAGCTGGAATGCCACATGTCGCTCCGTCCGGTGTGCCTCCCGAGCGCCCGACTGAGATGGCATGAGATCCGCCAGTTGGCGTACCACCCGTGCACCCAGCTAGAGATGGATCCCTACATATGCCACATGACCGTGGCAAAGGTAAGGTTGACAATAACCCTGCTCCCAAACCCAAGAAGGCTCGTTGAAACCTCAAAGACAATCAGGTCCTGAAGCCAGCTAGCATGGGTGAAGGCCCAGGAGCTCGAGGACACCGCCAGGCTGTTAGCGCCCGTGGAGCCCGGGGCATTCCACCCAGGCGCGCCAATACGGATCGCGCAAGGCCCGGAGGTGGTGTCCCCAGGCACCTCGTCATCACCACAGGAACAATGGCCGAGGGGCTAACATGCGAAACTTCCCTATTGGTAGAGAGCACGACATCAACATCTCGGTTAACAATGAGAATGTTGAGTCTGTCTCGAAAACGGAGGTGGCTTGTCCCGAAGACAATGGCGCGTTATGAGGTCAGACTGACCTACGAAATGACCTTAATGCTCGTCGGTGCAATAAGACCTATGGGCATGAACTTGCAAAGAAAGGTCCATCGGACCTCAGGGACAATCTCAACATTCGGAGGAGAGATAACCCAGCACAAAGCGCTAACCAAGACCACGATCCGCTCTGTGCAGAGTTAGAAAACTTGAAGAGAATTATGCTCAAAATGGCCCAACGGTAGGGCCACGACTCCAATTCGGAAGATGAAGATGGGGAGCCATTCGCCTGACCACATAGTGGAAGCCTCTTTACCGCAGGGCTTCAAGATGCCTGCCATCACATCTTATGATGGTAGCAATCCCACCACCCACCTCTCAAAGTTCAATAGGCTGATGTCAATGCATTGCGTCTCCGAGGACGCAAAGTGTCATGTGTTCTCGATAACTTTAACGGGATCAGCAGTCGAATGGTTCAAGAAACATAGGCTGAGATCCAATCAATCGTGGCACCAACTATCGTCCTCCTTCCGGAGGTAGTTCTTAGCAACTCAAAATGTGAGATTTGAGGTCAATGCTTTGGCCAATATAAAGCAAGGACCCTTTGAGACCCTCAAAGCATATATCAAACACTTCAAAGAAGAAGTTGCTAGGACCAAGAGAGTTGACGATGGCCATGTTGGGGTTTTATGCCCTAATTAAAACCCAAATTCTTTGTAATCTCATTTTATTATCAATAAAAGAATAGAAATCATTTTTTGACTTGGTCAATCACTTTGCTCACATGTTTTATTTTCATGATTATTTGTTTAATATAAACTTCTATTAAATCCCGAGCATATAGCTAATCTTATTTATAGTGACGTAATCACAGTGGAATATAAATATGATTATATGTTCAAAAATAAGTTAGTCCTAAGATTAGTCAGTGCACCGGATTTACACTGACTTGCCAATATACGATATGATCTACTTACACATTACAGTGTTATGTTCTTTCCAGAACATTGGCAAAGTAGATAAGATCGGATGTATTTGTTACATCGGACAGGACCGATATTGACAGTTGATAAGATAAGTAAACATACCGTTATTATCTATTCTAGTCATATCATATAGTTGACCATAGGTCAATTCAATCTCAATTCTGAGTGGTTAGTATTCTAACTGATTGTATTATTTGAGTTCTTTGACTTGTTCGTTACCAGCTTACCCTACGGACTAGCCCATACTTACATCTTGGGAACTCGGTAGTATAATTGAGTAGGAGTGTTAATCATAGATATGAACATCTATAGCTTCTGATGAAGAAGTGAAACGATGGTTTCCTTTTAGTTTGGTTCAAGGTTATAAATGATAGAGATCTCATTTCAGTAATTAAATTAGTTTACTGAAATATCATTTACAAGGAACTAAGTGTTTTAAGGACAAAATACAATGAGGGGTAAAATGGTATTTTAGTCCTATCTCATTGTAGACCGTCTATAGAGGATTGAGTGACAATTATGGTTGTAACAATGGATAATTAATAGCGTATCTATATTTGTTATAGAGCGTTCTATGAATTCAAGAGTGCAATTCCAAGTCTATAGTGGAGTCACGAGGAATTAATAAGTTAGTAAATTTATTTGTTAGATTTATGATAACTTATTGGAGCTTGATTTCATAGGCCCATGGTCCCCATTGTACCTTGGATAAAATCATCTAGATAGTCTCAATTAATTGATTTAATTATCAATTAGAATTATCAAAGTTGACCAGGTCAATTTTGGATAGTTTCACAGAGTTGTGTAATTTTGAGAAGAAAAGAGAAATTATGGCAGATTTATTAATTAAGATAAATTGGTATCTAAATTAATAAATAAATTTAAATCAAGGTTCAAATTATAAATAATTAATTTGATAAAGGATTTAAATAATTATTTAATTAATTAAATCAATAGAAAATAATACAGGCCTTGATTTTAGTCCAATGGGCTTATAATCAAATGGGAAATTTCACGGGCCTATAGCCCATGATAATTTCGACCTAGGGCTTCAAAATGGCTGTTATTTTATTGTTTTTTTTTAATTAAATTAAATGGCCTAATTGAGTCTATAAAAGGAGTGCTTAGAGAGAAGATTTTAGAGACGACAGATAAGTCACAAGTCAGATTTTCTCATAGTTTTATATTCTCTCTAAACACAAGTCCTTTTCTAAACCTCTTTGTTATTTTCTCTTCTTCTCTCTATATCTATCTCATGTGTTAAGAATTTCCCACACTAGTCTAGGTGGTTCTAAGGATACATTGGAAGATCGTGAAGAAAATAGAAGATCGGTTCAGTTTCTTGATAATACTCTGCGACAGAGAGGATACAAGAGTTAGAGAAACTGAAGGAAGGACTCTTAATTCCGCTGCGTATACTGTAAGTATTATATTATTTGTTTCTCTTTGAATTCAATTTTAGAAACATGTTTTAGGCTATCTTGTATTAATTTGTTTAATATTAGATATACATGAAAATAAATAAAGATCCTGTATAAGTTTTTCCAACAGGCCAGCAACTGATGGCCTTGCAGACCGGCATCTGTGCGGGGTCCCTATTGTGGGATGACCTCTAGCGAAGAGGGTGCCGACGGCTCAATGACTTCGTCCGTAGAGCACAAGAATATATCAACTGGGAGGATGCCCAGATTGGAGCGTTTGGGGGGCCCGTCACCTTTCCGGGTACTCGATCTTCCGTTTGCATCTCGATGTCAAGATACTTGGTCAGAGCTCCTCGGGCTCAGTGTCTATGGGAGGTGACAAAAGTCTATTTTCGCACTACTTGGCTAGTCTTCTAGGCTAGGCTTGACTAGTTTCCTAGGATTTTCTATTCTCAGGGTGGTGGCACTAGGCTTTCTCCTCTTGATGAGCTTAGTTTCCTAGGTTGTTCCATGTGAGGTGCGATGCTGCCTTAACCCTATGCCCCCCAAGTGATTGGAGACAAGTCTGCGATCACTTGTCCAAGCGAGTGGGTGCTTTTACATGGCATTAATAGAATAAAGGAAACCAAAAAATATAAGCAGACAATATATTTCTTACCGTGTTTTACATACACGGTTTCCATTAAATATGTCCGCGAAGGCTACAAGAGGTACTACAGAAATAAAAAGTGTTTGCTGCTCATATCACTGGTAATATCGATGATGATGCTTGGCATTCTAGGCATGAGGAATCAGCTCCCCACTTAGTCGGGCTAACTTGTATGTTCCCAGACACAAAACGTTCTCGACTTGGTATGGGCCTTCCCAGTTAGGTCCCAACACTCCTACACCGTTGTCTTGGGTGGCTAAGAAGACTCTTCGCAACACCATATCTCTGACCCCAAACTTTCTATCCTTCACTTTGGAGTTAAAATACCTAGCTACCTTCTATTGGTAGAATGCTAATTGAAGCTGAGAAGCTTCGTGCAGTTTCTCCACGAGGTCCAAGGATTCTCGAAGTAAAGCATGGTTTGTGGTCGGGTCATATGTATCCCGTCAGTGTGTGGAGATTCCTGCCTCAACTAGGAGCATAGCCTCATAGCCGTAGGCCATCGAGAAGGGTGAATGGCCGGTGGAGGTCCTGACAGTGGTCCAGTAGATCCATAATGCCATAGGCAGCTCCTCGGGCTAGGCTCCTTTTGCTTGCTCCAGCCTTTTCTTCAAAGTGGACTTGAGTGTCTTGTTAACTGCTTCCACTTGGATGTTTGCCTGCGGATGGGACACGGAGGAGAAGCTTTTGATCACCCCATGTCATTGACAAAAGTCCATGAATACTTCGCCATCGAACTACAATCCGTCGTCAGAGACTATCTTCCTCAAGAGCCCATACCGACAAACTATGTTCTTGATGACAAAGTCCAAGGCATTTTTAGAGGTGATCGTAGCAAGTGGGTCAGCCTCGACCCACTTTGTGATGTAGTCGATGACCACTATGGCATATTTCACTCCTCCCTTCCCTGTAGGCAGGGACCCGATAAGGTCGATGCCCCAGACAGCAAAAGGCCATGGATTGGTCAACTGTGTAAGGTCATTTAGAGGCACTCGGGGGATGTTTGTGAAGCGCTGGCACTTGTCGCATTTCTTGACATAATCCATCGCGTCTCCATTCATGATGGTCCAAAAGTATCCTTGCCTTAAGATCTTCTTGGAAAGGCTCTGCCCTCCAACGTGATCTTCGCAAAAACCCTTGTGTACTTCTCAGAGTATCAGTCTGGCTTCTTGCTTGGACACACACCAAAGCAAAGGCATAGAGTAACCTCGCCAATAAAGCCTATTATCCATGATTATGTACCTCGGTACTTGATAAAGCAACTTTCGAGCTGCCTTCTTATCTTGGGGCAGCTCCCCGGAGATGAGATATTTGATTATTGGCTCCATCCACCCATCTTGGGGTTGTATAGACTCCACCTCGTCTAGAGCCAAGATACTCAAAGACTCCAAGTAATCAATGGGGATCACATTGATCAACTCAGCATCTTTGGTTGTGGCCAGCTTAGCCAGGGCATCAGCATTGGACTTCTGCTCTCACGGCACCTGCTGGATGGTGAATCTTTGGTAGTTTTGCAGCATTTCTTGAGCCTTTGCCAGGTACGCTGCCATCTTTGTTCCCCAAGCCTAATACTCTCTGAGAACCTGGTTCACAATGAGTTGGGAATCGCAAAAAATCTTGAGGCTCTCTGCGTTGCGCTCCTGTGCCACACGGAGCCCAGTGAGTAAGGCTTAGATTCCGCTTCATTGTTAGAGGTCCTAAACCCAAAGCGGAGGGCACTGTGCACTTTATGCCCCTCGGGGGAAACCAAAATAAACCTAGCCCCAACACCATTTTCTTTCGAAGACTTGTCAACGAACAACTTCCAGGTTGGTCTGACCACTGGGGTACCCTCAATCTTCTCTTGGTTCCTTGTGCACTCGGTGATGAAATCAGCGAGTGCCTGACCTTTTATGGCAGTCCTTGGATGGTAGGTGATATCGAACTAACTTAACTCCACCGACCACTTCAAGAGTCTTCCCGAGGACTCTGGATTTTGAAGGACTTGCCTGAAGGGATGGTTTGTGAGGAGCTTAATCGGATGCGCCTGAAAGTAGGGTCTTAGCTTTCGCGAGGCGACCATTAAGCAAAATGTTAACTTCTCCATTAGCGGGTACCTAGAATTTTCCCTAAGGAGTCTTTTGCTAACATAATAGACGGGGTGCTGAACGCGGCTTTCTTCCCGCACCAGTGCGGCACTGATGGCATCCTATGAGACATCCATATAGAGCAGGAGATAATTGGAGGATTTGCATGTGCGCCTTAAGCTGTTGGAATGTCTGTTCACACTCTTACGACCACTCAAATCTGTGACTTCCTCGGAGGATATCAAAGAAAGGGATGCACTTGTCCATTGCCTTAGAGACAAAACGACTCAAAGCTATGATACTCCCTGTCAGGCTCTGAACGTCTTTATGCTTTTAGGGAGCCAAAATCTTGATTAGGCCCTTGATCTTCTCAGGGTTTCCCTCAATTCTCTGAGCACTGACAATGCAGCCTAGGAACTTACCGGCGGCAACCCCAAATGTTCACTTTTGGGGGTTTAATTTCATTCCGAATCGGCGGAGCATCGTGAAAACCTCAGTCAAGTAGCCCACCTTGTTAGGGTCGGTCCTAGACTTGACCACCATGTCATCCACATACATCTCCATGTTTCACCCAACTGGTTCTTGAACATCTTGTTAACCAGCCTCTGGTAGGTGGCATCGACATTTTTCAGCCGAAAGGAATCACGAGGTAATAGTAGACACCCTTATTGGTACGAAAGCTAGAATGCTCCTGGTCTGCGACGTGCATGGATGTCTTGTTGTATCCCGAGTATGCATCCATGAACGACAACAACTCGTAGCCAGAGGTGGCGTCGACCATCTGATCTATCTTGAGGAGCGAAAAGCAGTCCTTCAGATAAGCCTTGTTAAGGTCTAAGAAGTCAATGCATGTCCTTCAAGTTTCATTTGGCTTGGTCACGAGAACAGGATTGGACAACCACCTGGGGTATTGGGCTTCTCGATAAATTCGTTAGAGAGGAGCTTGTCCACTTCGGCCTTGGGAGCCTCTTTCCGAGTTTGATCAAACATTCTTTGCTTTTGCTGCATGGGTGCAAAGTTAGGATTGATATACAAGGCATAACATATGATGTTCGGATCAATACCAGTCATGTCAAAATGCGACCATGCGAACACGTCTTGGTTTTCTTGGAGGAAGCCTACCAACGCCTCTCGGACTTCCATTTTCAAGCTTCCCCCAACTTTTATTTTTCTATCAGGGGTGGAGGTATCAAGAACTACCTCCTCCACCTCCTCTATTGATTCAATGGATCTCTCCTCTTGAGCCCTCAGGTCCAACTCATTGGGCCCGGTCTCCTGGACATCTTGTACCTCGATGCCTCGGGCTTCTCGGGGCCTTCTTCCTCCACCATCATCACGGGAGTTTTAAGGGAGACATTGTAACACTGTCTTGCCTCTTTCTGGTCTTTGCGGGTCATGCCAATTCCTACCTCTGTGGGGAACTTCATCCATAGATGGAGGATGGAAGGGACGACTCCAAACTCCACTAGTGTGGGTCATCCCAGGATGGCGTTGTACGCCGAGGAACAGTCTATCACTACAAAGGTGCAGTATTTGAAGGCCTGGCAAGGCACCTCTCCAAGCGTCATAGGGAGATTTATTTGTTCCATCAGGATGATGGCCTCTCTCAAGAACCTGTAGAAATTTGAGGTGCACAGGGACAAGCCTGCTGTGGCCAACCCTATTTTCTCAAAGGCTGAATTAAATAGGATGTTCACCGAACTCTCGTTGTCTACCAAAATCTCTGCCACCATTTTCTTGGAGATTTGGCTCTCAATTAACAACGGGTCATGTTGCAGGAAATTCACTCTCTGAGCATCATCTTCAAAGAGTGTTATGACTTGGTCAGTCATTCGGGGCATTTGGGCAGGCAACTGAGCCAAATCCATCACCTCATTATCGTGATTCAAAGCTCGAGCATACCTGTTCTGTGAGCTTCGGGAGGTGCCTCCCAAGTGGGGTCCTCCCGAGATGGTTCCTACTCGCCTGTTCACCGGAGGAGGTCCTTGGGCCACTGGATGTTGTGGAACCACAGGAGCAACTGCTAGGACCTGCAGAGCAACATGTGGTACAAATGATCTTGCCATGGGGGGTTGTTCCTGACACGCTCCACCCTTAGCATATTGGTGGAGATGTCCCAGCTTGATGAGATTCTCGATCTTATCCTTGAGATGGCACCACTCATTGGTGTGGTGCCTTATGTTGTTGTGGAAACAACAAAATTTTCCAGGATCCTGCCATTCTCTATCTATCTGGTTGGGTTGCAGCTTCCTGTAGTGCACGTGTTGCATCATGGCCACAAAGAAGTTTTCTCAGGTGTAACGCCCCACGTCACTATGGCTGCTTCCTAGAATGACGACTGGCCCTACAAACCAACACGAATATTTCCAACATGCTTTGTCCTCACTCGCACGCTTCCTGGGAAAACTTCCCAGGAGGTCACCCATCTTGAGATTACTCCAGATCAAGCACGCTTAACTTTGGAGTTCTCAAGTGATGGGCTACCGAAAAGAAGAAGCATCTTGTTGGCATAGGTAATACCCATCAATCCATTTAAGCCCTCTTCAACTGTGTAGTCTCATACCTACACAATCTTAGAATCATCACACTTGACCTTCCTTAGGTGATGTGGGATTGCACAACTTTTTACCCGGTCTTTCCCTCTGCGGATCACAGGATTCTGATTATCACATCGGGAGTCTACCAAGTCAGTGTACTCGGAATACTACGAGACATACTTCTCGACAGAGGTGGCTCCCTGCGAGGCCTGTGCAGTTCCACTTCCCTTGGGCTTCCGACCCTTGCCCTTCCCTCAGTGTCTACTACTGTCGGGGGCTCAACTGGATTCGACAGGTTAGGAGGGAGCAGTAATTCCAGCACTGAATGCAGGTTGAAAAGCACTGTATCCAGTGCCCCATACCCTGCTGAAGCCATTCTGAATCCAGGAGCGGGCATGGTGCTATAACCGGAAGCTGGAACACCTTGGCTAGGTTGGCCTCCTCCCAAGCTTGGTTGGACAGGAGTGAAAGTGGAATATTGGATTCCCGAAGCCACGGTGTCGGGTGTGGCCAAAATAGGGTAAGCAGTGGGCACCCTGAATGCCCCAATCTGGGCATCCTCCCAACTGATATATTCTTGTACTCGACAAATGAAGTCATTGAGTCATTGGCATCCCCTCCGCTGGAGGTCATCCCAAAGCAGGGACCCCGCAAGGATGCTAGCTTGTAATGCCATCAGTTGCTGGCCATCATCAACTCTTTTGGTCCTTGTAGCTTCCTCCTTGAAGAGTTTTATGTATGCCTCGTGAGTCTCGAAGGGCCCTTCCTTTATATTGGCCAAGGCATTGATCTCAAAGCTTACCTTCTGAAATCCTATGAATTATCTTCGGAAGGCAGACGATAACTGATGCCATGATTGAATGGATCCTGGTCGGAGCTATTTGAACCATTCTTCTGCTTGTCCTGTCACATTGATCAGAAACACATGACACTTTGCGTCATCGGAGACACTATGCATTGACATTAATTTTTTGAACTTAGACAGGTGGTCCGTGGGGTTCTAGCCACCTTCATAGGGTGGGATGGTTGGAATTTTGAAGCCTTGTGGTAGAGGGGCCTCAACAATGTGAGGAGCACATGGCTACACTTCTTCATTTTCCGAGTCAGATTCGTGGCCTTGCCGCCTAGCCATTCTGAGCATGAACCGCTTCAGACTTTCTAACTCCGCACGGAGCGGGTCACGATCTCGGTTGATGCTTTGAGTCGGGTTATCTTTTCTCCGGGCGTTGAGATTATCCCAAAAGTCTGATAGACCTCTCCCAGCGGGCTCGTGTCCTCCTGCCTTATTGCATCTTTGGGCATTGAGGTTGTCTCGCATGTTGGCCTGTCCTCAAAACGTACCGTTATCCTCGGGATGAGCTACTTCGGTTTCTCCGTCGGACTTGATATTTTTGTTTACTGAGATACTGATACTCCGTTCTCGGTTCTGTGAGGCACTCCTTGGGCAGATTCCTAGATCGTTATTCCTACGGGGCTGGTTAGGTCCCGGGGGGACACCAGCTCCATGCCTCGTGTGGTCCGTATGGGCGTGTTGGGGTGGAACAACCCAAGCTCCACGAGCGCTAACATCATGGCGGTGTCCTCGGGGCCCTAGGCCATTACCTTTACCAGCCTGCTAAGGAACATGGTGGCCCTCAGGATCATGACAAGCCCTCTTATGCTTTGGAGCAGGATTATCGTCGGCCTTACCTTTACCACGATCTTGTGGTGGCATTGGGGTTCCAACTCCTGTTGGGTGCCCAGTGGGCAGCTCAGCTGGCAGATCTCGCGCCTCTGTAGCCAGGTGCTCAAAAGGTACTCTAGCTGCATTAACAGGAGGCACTCCAACGGGGTGTGCATGTAACGTCCCAAATTCCCTAATATTGCTTAGTGCCTAGAATATGGGGGCTAGGAGGGAAATAATTGGTTTATTGTGTTAGTATGTGATAATATACATGATTATGCGAGTTGTATTATTATATAGCTATATTTGCATGCATGTGGGCCCGTTTCTTATTAGAAGGGCATTTTCGTAATTTTTTCCCGTTGAGGGCATATTTGTATACTTGTGTGTATATGGATTGAGACTACATTATTATGTGGATATATTTGAGATACTCTGCACGAGGCGATCCTAGGAAGCAAGTTAGCATATTAGTCACAACGGGGTCAAATACTGGGCTCGAGGTGAGCCTAGGGGTAATTTGGTACTTAGCACATTACCGGGATTGAGCGGGTAATGGGAAATTATTTGGTAATTATTTGAGGATGTTGGAATTAACGAGAATTATAAGGCGTTAATTATGATTAACGGGGTGTGAGAAAAAATGACCACTTTGCCCTTGAGGGAATTATAGAGCCTAACCCTTACTAAGGTTAGATATACTCAGCCATTTTAGAAAGCAGGGGAAACATTTAAAACAGAGCAATCTCTCCCTCTCTCTCTCTCTCTCTTAGTTTATACTTTCTTTCTCTCTCTCTCTCTCTCTCTCTTTCTCTTGAAGATTTTGATGAAAATCTTGGAGTTTTTGGAGTGGATTATGTGGATTTGAAGCTTGAGGAAGGTTTAGGTGTAGCTAGGAATCCTTTTCCCAACAACTGAGGTAACAATTATGAGTTTATCTCTCTGTTTTTATGGTGTTCTTGAACTTGAGATTTTGATCATGGGTTTTGGGAATTTTTTGAGGTTTTGAGGAAGACTTGGTTGGGTTTTATTGTTTTTTATGAGTAGAACTGATTTCTGTGGTTAATTCTAGGTTTGGGTGTATTGAGGGATGGCTTTTTGGAGTTTTGGCTTGGGGTAGTTCGCTAGAAAAGAAACCCAAAATTTTGGGTGGCTGCCATCAACGCTGTAACGCTAGGTAGGTAGCGCTACATCGCTAGCCTGATGATGATTTAAGTCTCTGACCTTAGTGTTGTAGCACCCAGTAGGAAGCGTTGTAGCGCTATACAATTTTCAGAACTTGATTTTTTTGTGTGTGTAGTTTTTGGGGTTTTGGCCCGAGGGCTCGGGGGACGATTCCACCATCTTGTTTGGTGAAATCGGAGGTACCGAGGGTGCAGGATTGGTCCCAGGATTGGGTTTTGGAATTTAAACTCATAGAGACATCGTTTATGGTTGTGACTAGGTTATCGCTAGGGCTTGGGACAAGATCGTGCATAAAGGTCATTTATATAGAGCACTTGTGCTCAGACCAAAGGTAAGAAAACTACACCCATTATGTGATGTACATGATTAGGGCTTGGCTCGGATGCTGAATATAGTCTTGATTGGGCATTGGCCCCTGTAATGCTCATGATTATGATTATGCCTGTGAATTACTGATTAAAGCGTGTTGAATGCTTTGTATATGGACATTTGTTATATGATGAATGCCTGTTAGCATTATATACTTGAGAAAAGCATTGAATTATCAGTCAAGGACGAAAATAGCGATGAGTGCTGGTTGTTAAGCATTGACTTATGAGTCAAGGGTAGCAATATCGCGATGAGTGCTGGTCGATATGATTAGTCCTAATCAGGAGTGCATTGTACTCTTGTTCGACCCAATGGTTGTAGAAAACTAAAGCGCCAGGTATGCTGGGCCAGCTTCACGGCTGGTTATACAGAGGATAGGGCAATGGGCCCCAGGGTGACTTATTAGTCCTAGATCCTAGGGCGTTGAACCCCAGTATGATTTATTAGTCATATACTTGGGAAATGGGCTCTGATATGATTCTGTTAATCATTTAATTAGGGCATCTGGCCCCATTTGACATTGTAGTTAACTATATGAATGGTATGCATGCATGGGTAGGATTATTACTGATGGGCATGTTTATTATGATATATGAATGTGTTATTCACTGCTTCTGAGCATGTTTAAGTTCTCTTGCTGGGCCTTGGCTCACGGGTGCTATGTGGTACAGGTAAAGGGAAAGAAAAGCTGGACCAGCCATGAGTTGGAGAGCTTAGGTGGCGATGTGTACATATGCGACCGCTTGACCACCATGGCCAAGTTCTCTAGAGGAACTAGGGTTAAACCCTATTTTTGCCGCTTAGGTCGGTTGATTGTAAATTTTGAGTTATAATGACCATTTTGGAACTGTAAACAACTTCGTAAACATTATTATGGGATCCCATGTACAGTTTAATGTTTTAATGAAACATCCATTCCTTTTAATCGAAATTTTTAACCCTAGACCATTAATCACATTTAGATGTACGTTTATGGCCTAATGACTCATTTAGCGAGTTAAACACTATTTAAAATACACAATGTAACGGTCTTGGCTAACCAGGGTGTTAGAATTTGGTATCAGAGCGTGCCAAGGTTAAGGGTTCCTGAAGACAGGCTGGGCATGTAAATTCACCACTAAAGACAAGCTTAACTCAGGGTTCGGTAATTATTTATGTGGTTATTTGTTTAACTGCTTAAATAAGATATAATTGCCTTATCTGCGTGCCATATTAGGTAGCATGAGATATACTAATAGGGCCTGACCCTTGACTGCTGCATGATATAAAAGGATGTGCTTATTGGCACTAATATTGCTTGTGGATGCAAAAGAAATGCTTATTAGCGTTGTTATATGGACATGTAGGTTAAGACACACTCATTAGCGCTGTCATAGACACATGTATGCCAGAAAATGTTTATGAACATTGTTACATGGTTATGAATGCCAAAAAATGCTTATTAGCATTGTTAATCACTATGAATATCAGGAAGTGCTTATTAGCACCATACTTGGATATGAATATGAATCGACATGCTTATTAGCATGACTATTGAATGTGAATGATTATATGCTTGATCTTGGACTGTGAGGTGGCAAGAGGTTTAGTTATGACTACCTAACTGGCCGAATTGATTATTGTAGCAAGGTATAAGCATGGAAGTATGCTTCCAAGGCTGATAGAGTCATCTGCTGGCCAGGAACATCAGGGCTAGATTGACAAACAGGGTCAGGATATTGACCAGGGTCAGACCCCACCGCCAGCTCCTGAGAAATGACAGCAAGTGCTTGCTAATTTTCAAGCTACAATAAAGAGGCAGGATAAGGAAATCCTCCTATTGAGATAGCAGCAGGTTCCTGCAAGGAACACTTATTCAAAGGCACCACCTGTGATGGTGCCAATAGTTGAGCAGCCGCTAGAGGCTGGGAATAAATGGGAACCTCTTTATGAAAGGTTTAGGAAACAACACCCTCCAGTCTTTGAGGGTAATGCAGATTCGGCTAAGGCCGAATAGTGGATGAGCATGGTTCCCACCATCCTAGACTTTATGAGGGTGATTGGTAATGAGAGGGTGGCTTGTGCCACATATATGCTTCAGGAGGATGCCCAAATTTGGTGGGAAGTGATATCCCAAACCAGAAATGTTAATGCCCTGGATTGGGAAGAGTTTAGGACACTGTTTAATGAGAAGTACTACAATAATGCCATCAAGGCGACAAAGGCTAGATAGTTCAGCAGATTACTTCAGGGAAACTCATCAGTGATTGAATATGCCCTGAAATTTGATAGACTGGCAAAGTTTGTTGGGGAACTGGTGCCCGCTAATGGGACCAGAAGGGAGAGGTTTCTCCAGGGGCTATAGCCTATGATAGCCCAGGATGTTCATACTACCACTGTGCCGGGAGTGGCTACCTATGCATAGGTTGTTGAGAAGGAACTCACAACTGAGAGCACATAGAATAAAATTTGGCGCGAGAACGCGGCCAGGAGATATACTAGGATGGTGGGACCTTCGTTTATAAGTTTAGGTAGGGGCGGGGGCCCCAGTGATCAGAAAAGGAAGGCTCCTGATGCCACTACAAGAAAAAATGTTGTTAATAACACCGAAAATGTGTTATCAAAACATACCATAACACTTTTTGATGTGTTAAGACCGACTATGTTATCGTAGGTCAGGGTACTTTACATAACACTTTATCATTGTTATACAGATGTGTTATTATATTGTCAACGATAACACACTTTCTGTATTATTTTAATAAATAGATAAGTGTTTAATAATGTTATTTATAGTCGATTATATAACACATTTCAATACTTATAAATTTGTGTTATACTACACTTTATTATAACACAATTTTCATATTATTTTAATATTTAGATAAGTTCAAATTCTCATTATACATTTCATTTTTATAACACTAATTTATTCTATTATATTTAATTTTTTTATATAATTAAAATTAGCTTTCTAATATATACTAGCATCCTCAAATGAACTTGATTTTCAAATAACAAAAAGTAAAAACATTCAACATTGTATTAACAATCCACAAATTAGTTTAAAACATTCAACACTGTCATCAACAACAAAATGTTCTTTAAGTATTCAAGGAGTCTTAAATATTCAACATAGTGACAAGTTACTACTTTCAACACAAAATGTTCTATAGCTGCCCAACACAAAGCCTTCAAAATTAAGTATCCTTTTCTACTTCGCTTGTCACATCTGCAAAATAAACAAAGAAATATTTTATTATTATTATCTTGCATCACAAATTACTTCAAGAAAAATGCTATGGAAATTATATCCAAGAAAGGACACCACATACAAAATAATGAATTCACAACTACACCAAAGCAAACAAAGAAACCAAACACTAAATTATAAGACATTGGTTGTTTTTGAGTATATTGGTGATTTGAGTTAATTGTTCTCGATTTTCTTTATCATGAAAAGGAAATTTTTCGTATTCATCATAAGCATCCTATTTATTGATTGCTTCTGCAATAGCTCAATAACTCTGTCACTCAGGTGATCAATAAATACACCAAAATTTTATGTTTTGATTTTATTATAGCATCTCTGTCTCTTATATCATGTGTTTTCTTTTTTTATGCTGGCTCTTAGAAAAGCTGAGAACATAGAAATTGAATCATTGATTGGTGTGGCTAAGAAGTTACAGTTGACATTGTTTTAATATGTAATAATTTTATTGCTCTATAATTCTTGTAGGAAGAACTTGAGATTTAGGATAATCAGTGTAATAAAAATAAATAATGAATGATATTATATATAATTGGTGGCTCATCATAGGAGTTAATTAAATATAATATTACTTTTGACAAGGTCTAGACCTTTGGACTCGAGTCAGCATCACTTTCTTGACAGGGTTGTATGAAGAGACCTTTTTGTTTAGGGGAAAAACTGAACCATTTTCTTTATTAAGGGTTTTTTTTATGGTAACAGTTGTTATTTTTGTACAGGTGGTTTAGTTTGCTAGTATATTTGTCCATTTAGCTGACTGATTTATTGCACTTTTTTGTTTTGTGTTTTTGGAATGGTCAACCCCAAAAGTTAATGAGGTATGGCAACTTCTGTCACATTCTTGTTTTTTCGATTAGAGATGGAACCATCAAGTCTTCCTTTGCACTTGAATTCAAAAGCTAATTCTGATGAATAGAACAAAAATTATATTTCATTACAAATTGTTATTTTGGTATTTTTGGTCATTTTGGTTTCTATGTAACTCCATTAAATTGCAAGTCTGAAGGTGGTGCTTTAGTACAGAATTATCACATGTAATATTGGCTGCATATAAGATTTTTTTTTTGGCTAATAGCTGATGAGGATGAGCAATACTTTTCTGTCTATGAAGAAGAACAATATATTGGTGATTTGAGTTAATTGTTCTCGATTTTCTTTATCATGAAAAGGAAATTTTTCGTATTCATCATAAGCATCCTATTTATTGATTGCTTCTGCAGTAGCTCAATAACTCTGTTACTCAGGTGATCAATAAATACACCAAATTTTTATGTTTTGATTTTATTATAGCATCTCTGTCTCTTATATCATGTGTTTTCTTTTTTTATGCTAGCTCTTAGAAAAGCTAAGAACATAGAATTTGAATCATTGATTGGTGTGGCTAAGAATTTGAATCCTAGTTTCAATTCCATGTTCTTAAGAAGTCTTTTAACTTTCTCAAACTATATTCCTCATGAATGAAAAAGTTGTCTTTATTGTTAATACCTCTTTCACTCTCTTGTTTTACTTGTAACTTCTTCTCAAACCACCATTCTAGTTTGCTGATAAGCCTTTTTTTTTGCTGCAATAGAAACGAATTTTCTTCTGAAATATCAAAATGTTGGTTTCAGTTAAACTGTAACCACTAAATGTTGGTTTCAGTTAAACGAATTTTTTTCTAAAATATCAAAATTTCTGTGTTCTTAAAGTTGCCTCTGGAAAATTGTAGTGACATTTCTGTAGAGTTTATAAAATCTATTATGTTGATCCTATTATACCACAGTTTGATTTGTTGTATAATTGTGTTGAGTTTGCTTTTACTGTGTTTAAGTTATAGTTCAATCATCAACTAAGTTTATGATTCTATGTACAATTTTGGTTTACTCATAAATTCAGTTCCACGATATGATCAATACACATTTAATCAATCTAGTAAAATTTTGCATGAATTATTAGTTATTACCATAGTTATAAAATTCTATATTCCAAAAAAAAAGTACATCATACACTGATTTTTTAAAAATGTCTCTTACTATCTTCTGAATCTTATAGTCAGTTTTTTAAATGCACAGTTTGAAATTCAATATGTATTGCGATCTTGTTTGAATTAGAGTACTTGCTCGATTACTTTCTCTGATCAAACTTTGGTTGCCTTTTTTTTACTCATAGATCTAACCAAAAAAATTAATTGATCAAATTGATTCATTTAATAAACATTTGATTACTACATTGATTGAATCTATTTAAGTTTTGATTTTTGAATAATTTAAAATATATTAAAATAATTTAGAGCCTATCCTTTGTGTTTGATAGTTTGTCTTTGTTGGTTGTCTTAGGTTTTCTTATTCTAAACTAGAGATTTTACACTAATGTTTCTCTAGCAATTAGAGGATAAACAGAAAAAATAAAGAAAGAAAACAGAAAGCAGAAGAAATATGAGAGGATAAACGTTGCTAATTAATATTTATTTGTTTTTGGTGTTCTTTTGGCCTTGTAATCTTGTCGCTTGCTGCATGATTTGTTGCATGAAAATTTTGTTTGTTAATTTTTTTTATAAGAAAAACAAGAGCCTTAGGTATGTTCCTGTATGATTTGTTGCACGGAAATTCTGTTTGTCCGGTATCTACTTGTTTATTAATAGACTATTGAATTGTGTTTGAACATAGCTTACTTTATTATGAAGAATGATTCTTTGAGAAGGCACAAATTGATAAAAAAACATGAGCTTTAAGTTTGTTCTTGTCCCCTCATGAAAGCGTGTAAATCCACTATTAACGCATTTAACACAGTTTTTACTAGCTTTTGGGTTAGTCAAATGTCTTACTCTTTCTTCTATCAAGTCTTAAAAAAGTAAGAAAACTATAAAAGGAAGAAATTATAATATCTGTGTGCTTTCAATAGTCACTAGCCTTTTTTATGTCTAAGTCATACATCAATAAACGTGGTATTCATTTAGACCTTTTTACCATTGTTTTACTACTATTTTAGTCTCCCTAGTATGAATTAAAGGAGATTTTGAAAACTTTGTTTCTGATTCAAACTATCTGTTTTTCTTTCTCTCTCTTACAGGAGTATGAATTAAATACCCTCTTTACTCTTGAAGTGTTCATCTCATGTGTTGAGTGAGAAAATTTATTCTGGTTTTCACATATATATTATTGTATTGTTTTATATACATATTATAGTCTAAATAATTATTTTGTTACAGATTTTTTCTGTTTTATTTTCATAGTCTATTATGTGTTTTTCTTATTTATAGCTTAATTTATAATATATTACGTTTATCTTACCTTTTACTTTTTATTTATAACTCAATGTATTTTATACAAGTATTATTCAAAACTTATTAATAATTTAGATATTGAATGAATTTATGCACACACAAAATACATAAAAGTTAAATTAAATTACACCATAAATTGTATTGTATAGAGATTACAAATACTGATTAGATTATATGGTTTTTCTGTATTTGTTTCTGATCTTAAAGAATTGATTGATAAAAATATACTGATTAAATTCAACTAATGTATTTTGTTTTATGTGCATGGATGGCTTTTGTTGTAAAATCATATTCAAAGGTGAGAAAAAAGGCCAAGCTTTTTAAGCATGTTCAAAAGAACTTGTGACAGAAGACAAACATGGTTTGGCCATTGATTAGCCAAAACAAGACAAAAGAAATAAAGTTTTCCCATTAAAGTATGATTGAATTTGCTGAAAGTCATAGATATATATTAACACACACACACATATTACTTTACTAACATCACAATGATGCCAATATGCTCTTACTTTGCAGTATTCTTCAATGTTAAGTTTCTTCTAAAATTCGCATACTTGATTAGGCTTTTCAATTTGTTCCCCTGAAATACTATAAGAATAATTGATATATTTATAGTGTGATGAATGAGTCCAGTAATCTCTATTTCTGTTTGGGTATAGGGCTTATGAGTTTTAATATAGTTTTCTAATTTATAGAGATTACAAATACTAATTAGATTATGGAATTCGATTTCATGAAGGTATTTCATTAATTGTATATGTGTAGCATTTTCAAAGTCTTCAAATGCATAGTTCTTTTGTTGCAATACTTGTATTAGTGTTTCATTAATTGTATTAGTGTTTTTTTTTAAAGGTGCAATACCTGGTTTGGTTCTTTGTTGCAACTATCTTTTTTTTTTTACCATTTACTAAGGTCTGCAATGTTCTTTTGAATCTTCTTGTGTTTTGTTAAATCATTGAGCTTTTGTCTAGCTTAAAAGTAATATAGTTCTTATTGATAAATTTGTTTAGCTTTTGTCTAGCGTAGAAGTAATAAAACGCTTATAAATTTATTAAAGTAATCATTCTTATGGGAATAGTCTACTAGTACTTGTAGCTTTATATGTCAACAATTGATTATTAATAAAAATAAAATTAATATGCCAACCACTAAGTAAAATTAAAAGCTTACCTAACCATCTATCAATACCAAGTAAAAAAATTCAAACAACACACAATAAGTTTTCATTCTTATATCACCGCAACACACAAACAATTTTCCCAGAACCTACTTCTCTAAGACACACAAATTTTCAACCTTTCGTTATCACCGCAACACATAATTTTAATCCCAGAACCTACTTCTCTATGGATGAATATTTAAGATATTCAAACTCCTCTAACATTTGTATGATATTAATAAAAGGGTTAAAAGAACATACTTCCGTACCTTTTGCTATTAATAATCAAGTTAATTAAATTTACTCCTTGCCAATTCGATCCACAACCAAAGGAATATAATCAATACCTAAAAGATTAATACAAAATTAAAATTAAATGATAAAATAAAACCATAAAATTCATGAAATTACTTGTTACGAGTCTTAAAATCATAAACTATATTCATTAATGGTACAAACTTAACATAAATAAACATATTCCAACTCAAATGTCCAAAAAAATCATCATTTTCATAATCACCATCATTTCTGCTCATTCTATCTTAAATTCAGCTACTAAAATAAACATTATTTCAGCAACTTAATACTAATAACAATGCTGCTCTACTAAATTATGGTAGCCAAATAATTTAGTTGCATAAACCTTCAAAGATACTGATTATAAATAGTTCCGGAAGATTTTATATCACATTGACATTGAAAATTATGTGTTGATCAATTTGGACTATTATTATTATTTTCCATCAATTTTGTCGTCAACATTAAAGACTTTACATAGAAACTAAGTAATTGTTTATTTATTAATTTTGTTGACATATGTAATACCCTATATATATGTTGAAAATGGAATAATTTCATAGAGGCAAACAAAATACTATTTTTAATAAAATGGTCCACAACCACCTATAGTGGAAGACCTTATTAACAAAATAAAGACAAACAAAGCAATAACAAATTAAGACAAAGCTGTTACTAACAGACTGTTGGATTATCAACACTAATACAATCTAATCTAAAGGAAAATTTTGTTAATTTAAGACATTCCAATTACCTTTTCTAATTATGGAGCTTCCTAGTTAGTTTAGTTAAACAACGTAATACAAATTATGATTCACATTTGGAGCAAACATGCAATTCATACTATTGTGGATTCTCTCTACCTTTTAGGAAAAGTTAATATGATGCTCTGTCTGTATTACAACTTTCTAATCAAACTTCCAATATTGTTTCATATATAAGATTATAATATAATGTAATCATGGTTCTGTTATTTTTATTGCATTGCATTGCATTACATTAATGTGGCTAATCTCATATTTTGAAACATCTCTAATATAAACTCTCAGTTCTGAGAGAACAAACGTTGACCACAATAATGTTTGTTGTTTTTCTTACCTATAATATATAATTAATATATCATATTATCCATGATTTTTAATAGCTTCCAAGATTTTATGTTTCCACAAATAACATACAAGACAAAAACACCACTTCAGTAACTACATAATGTAATTATTCTCTAGCTATTGTGAATTAGTTTGGCCTTTTAGCCAGGGTGAGTGTGATCACTTTAATCTTGTATTTTTATCATAGATGAGAAAACAAAGTTAGAAGAATACAAAATAAGATGAATTTGATGAAAATATAGGTTGTGGTTTATATATTGCTTGATTTCTAGTTTATTATTTGGTAAATATTTGCAAGAAGATCTTTCATGAGATAAATGAATAGTCTTAAAAAATGAATTTAATTTTGTGAAACTACAGAGTATACGAAATAACCTATATATGACATGAGACATAAATTTAACTTGAATTTAATTGCATATAGCCTACACCAAGACTTAATTGCTTTGATTTCATTAATAAAGATAATGTCTTGCAAATAAATTTATGCAAATGTATAAATAATGAAGAAAATAAATAATCTGTCACACACATAATATACAACACAAATCTACTGAGTCATTCACTATTGAGGCATTCATTCAAACACCTTGACTGCATAAACTGTAATCTATATATAATGTATAAATTGTTCATTAGTTCATAGGATTGAGAAATCAAAATACGCTTCTTAGATAAAAATAAAATAAAAGACATTTACATTTTTCATATCGCACACATACATATAACATTCTTAAATCCACTATAAAATTTTATATTTTTTTGAAAGTGGTCATTCCTTTTTTTTTAAGTTCAAAACATTTAAATACACAAATATATAACATTTATAAATCCACTATAAAACACCCTATTTTTTCGAAAGTGGCCATTCCTTTCTTCTTCTTTTTTAAGTTTAGAACAAGCATAGAGAGAAAAAAAAATTACCTTGTTGCTTACTTTCTGACCAAACAGAGAGAAGCAAGACCTACCAAAGAATTTCTCCAAAACAAAGAGAATAAGGACAAAGAAGAAGAAACAGAGATAAATCTAAAGAGAAGAGGAAAGAGAGAGATACACATAGAGACTTTGGGCATTATTCAGCGAGGAATGAGAAAGAGTGGCTTGACATTCACCAGTAAACTCAAAACCAGAGAGTTCATGATCACCCAAAGACTATGTTTAGTAAAAGGGTTGGAAAAAAACAAGCTTCAGGTCCACAAAAGCACTACTCCTCAAACAAGCCATAACTAGCTAACACACTATGGCCAATTCATGAGCATTTGCATCTGCCTTTCATGTGTCTGTCTCACACATTATGGCCACATGCAAGATCATTCATTGACATTTCAAGGGCCTGGTGCAGTAAATCATTCTCATCAATATGATCAAAGGTCAATTATCACCTTTAATACATTATAAAAAAACTAAACAACCCCATGCGTGCATATTTAAACACCTTATGCATTCAGTCAACACATAAACCACCACTTTCCCCCACTCAATAAATCCACAGGAAATAAAATTAAAACCCCATATATAAATCAACTATAAATTCTCAAATGCAATGTTTTTAAGAGTATAAAAGTGGACTGTCAAATAAAAACAATTAATCAGTTGCCTTAGAGTCAACTCTAGAAGAAGCAATGGTGGCACGCTCTATCATCTAAACAAGAAAAGAAATTATTCATCTTTAGCATTCATGAAACAGTGTCAAATTCTTAAGATATGTCATCTCTCAAAGATATTAAAACTTTGGTTCTTTTAGAAGCAAATGATTTGAGAAACCACCAACAATTTAATAACAAACATGGTACTAGCTAAGCTAGAACCAAAAAGTCAAGCATCAAGATTCATGACCCAGTTAGGAAGTAATGCAAGAACTTTAGAGAACGACCAAGATACATGTCACGTAGCCAATCGTTCTGAAAGGTCTGCTTCAAAATTCCAGCTATAAGATTGTCTATTCATATATAAAAATAATATATTGATATTAAACATTCACTAATACAATTAAGAAACTATTTTTTTAATCCCATCCTATGATTGGTCTTTCTAATTCAAGTTGCAGGACTATGTTTCCCATACACGTATTTCATATTTTAACAAAAATATAAAATAAAATAATCATTTGTAAGCAATCAAATAATTCATCTATTTTATGCTAATAAGAGATTGTGAAACTAGAAAAGCACACCACAAGAGATATATAGGCATATATATACGTATACCAATACAGAAGTAATACTATTCATAATATTTAATGAGCAATTAAGCTAATGGGCTTCCTCTACATTGTTGTAAGAAATAAGCATTTGGATTGAAGGTTCTACAAGTCAAAACACTTAAGAGACTAATTATATATATATAAATGGACACAACATGCTGAAAGAAAGAGTGATCTAGTAACATTGGCCTGAGCTTAAATTTGTATATATGATATGTAGAATGTAGTCCCACAAATTCTCAATCTCATGCTTCTTTGGCTTTAGCTTTAATGCTCTTCAGAGGTAAAAAAATGTTATTTGGAATTTTAACCAATTTTTAATTAAGTTGAAATACTCTCTATATCTATGCAGTTCCCTAAAAACAATTAATTTAAAAAAAAAATGAAATCCATAGCATGATAACTGATTATTGAAGAAGAAGAAGGAAATAATAGAAAAGAAAAGTAAGCCATATTTCAAAGTATGAGATCATAATTTTTTTTAACTTTACTTTGTCTTACAATTGTCATTATCATGGCTATAAATATATTGTCATTTTGCATTTCTGTATACCTTACACAGTATTCTAAACTAAGTAGACCTTTAAGAAAACTAATAAAATACCTCCTCCTCATAAACAAAGGTGTCGAAAATTGGCCCCCTTGGTCCTCTAAAACCAATACAGGATCCATCTATGTCCACCCTTGTTCTTCTAGTTATCATAAATGAAGTACAAATAGTAAACATATGAAAGAATATAAAATATTTTTATAACACTATGCTCTTGTACTCTTAGCATATGCATGAATAGAGATTTATATATATACCACATTTTTATTTATATAAGAGTAATAAGAGCCATCAATAATATACCACATTTATATTTATATATAGACTCAAAAATACCTCTTTTAACAAGTGCAGTAACTAGAAAAACTAAAACTCCTAATAAGTAGCATGAAACAAAATTAGTTAGTGCTTCAAATTTTTAGAATGGCAGTCACTTATAGATCAAGGTACGAACCTCTCTTATAGTTTATGAATCATTATCAAATATATACATAAATATCTATATGTACTAATATATATTGAAATTTATTTCTATTATTTTTTCTTTCTTTTCTTTCTATACAGAGCTTATCCAACGAAAGAAAGGAAATACTTGAATTCATTTATAGCAGTAAAATGTTCAAATCGAATGGTGGATTAATAGTAGTTATAGCCATAACTCACTATCATAACAGTCAATATCTATTTATATATATATATTTATATTTACACACATAAGCAAGGAACGAGCTGCAAGAAGCAAAATAAGAGCCAAAATATATTGGACATTTAACACTCAAGTAAAAACAAATAGACCTTTATCAAATCAACATTACAATTAAAAAATAGAGCCATTAAAGCTTTCTTATCAGTAGCAAATCAATGAAAAAGGATATGTATTTTTCAACCTCATCTTCTTGGTAACACTATCTCTATCATCATGTCACAAAATGTATACATGCATACTTGTTTTTATATATATATATATATTTATATACACTTATATACACAGACAGAAAAAAGAAAGTAAGAAATCATACCATTCAAGAGATGCTTCTTTTTGGTAAAACTATTTATACCGATCATCATCAACAAGCTTCTGTAGGAAATAAATCATAAGTATAAAGTAAATATTTTTATTGTGAAAACTTAACTAGTAATTAATAAAAACAAACTCTTTTAGCCCAATAAACATAGTAATCATTGTTAAATTAAATAAAATAGTATCATATACTTCTATACAAAAAAGAACAAGTTGTCTTCCAATATGTCAATCATAAGGCCAAATCAGTTCTTAAAAAATATCAATAATACATTTAAAATACATGTCACAAGCCTAAGCTCAACCAAAACTAGTCCAAATTGAAAAATGCTTCTATATCTTTTAGAGAACTCAATCTTTTTAACATTTTTTTTGTCACCCAAGTACACATGCTGACGTACGTGCTTCTTGTGAGCTAATTAGTTATAGATATAACAAATTTCTTCATATAACAGGCAATCTATTAGCATTCCCACTGAGGTCTCTCTTACTCTTACATTCTCTAGATCCCTTTATTCTAGAATAAGTTTTATTAGTGGTTTAGATAATAGGAAACTCTAAATAAAATTAAATAAAAAAATTGAAGGGTTCCATAAAGCCAACCTTAGGGGACTATCTACAAACACTTGGTAAGCATGTAAAAAATCCTAAAATGTTAATATGGAAAACAAATCTAAAAACTCTAACATTTAACTATTAGAGTACATCAACAGAACAAAATCAAAAGACAAAGAGATATAACAGTTACCTCTACAGAAGAGACTCCACAATTTTTAAGAGAAGGCTGGTTTCTTCGACACTGGAAGACAATGGAAGAGTGTGTGCACTGCATATGCACAAGAGGGTAAATATCATAGAAATCTTAAAACGTGAATTCAATGCACCAAAATGCATAAATACAAACAAAGCCTAAATAATCAACTAGAAAAGAATAGCAACTCTCACCGTTAAACCATGGAATTCAGTGAATATTTCCGTGTTTTATCACTGATAAATCTTGAAGTCTAGGCTTTTCAAGTTTTTTCTGATTGTAAAACTGATTACTCTTAACCCTTCATGGCTGAAGGAAAGCAGCATGCGACAAGCCCAACGATTGGGAAAGGATGGTTGACAGAGAGATAGAGAAAGACGAGAGAGAGAGAGTGAGGAGTTCAAATGTAGTACCAAGCCGAAGAAATGGGGAAAATAAATGGGTCTCAGAAATGTTGAAGGAAAGGATGGGTCTCAGAAATGTTGAAGGATACGCCCCAGAAATGTTGAGGAAATGGGTCTGTTGAAGGAGAGCTCTGAAATGTTGAGTAATTGGGTCTCTCTCGGGTCTCACAAATTTTCAGGTCAAAATGAAAAAAAATGCTAAGTGGCGCGGGATGGTGTATTATTACCACCCTTTTTTCATAAAGTGGCCCCATTATAGTACTCTAGCATAATACTTTTTGATTAGTATTATATTCATGTGTTATGGCAATGGGTATTTGGTGTAGTGGCCTTTCCAGCTCTAGGCCCTAACCGAAGACCACGGGGTATTCAGATAGGCCGCCAGGGCAGTAGTGAGGGCTGGAGGACTTTCCTGAGTGCTCCAGATGTAAGAGGCGCTATATAGGGGAGTATCAGGAAAATGCCTGCTTTTTATGTGGGATAGTGGGACACTTAAAGAAAGATTGCCTGAAGGCAAGAAGGGAAGAACCAAGAAAGGTGGACAGCTCGACCCCAGCTCGAGTGTTCGCATTGACACAGGTAGAAGCTGAGGCTTGTCCTTTAGTAGTCACAGGTCAGCTTTTAGTCTTGGAACCCCTTTACTGTATTGATTGATTCTGGTGCTATACATTCTTTTGTTGCTAGTAGAATTATTGATAGATTGTGTAGACCATGTGATTATTATGCTATGGGGTTCAGGACCTTATTACCCACTGGGAAGTTAGTAGTATCCAAGAGATGGGTCAGATCATTGCCAGTGACAATGGAGGGCAGAGAGTTCTCAGTTGATCTGATAGAGTTGGTTATGACCGACCTTGACATGGTTTTGGGTGTGGACTGGTTAGTGAAGTATGGGGCAACCATAGATTGTAGAAGGAAAATGGTAACCTTTGAGCCTAAAGGTGAGGATCCTTTTGTATTTGTTGGCAATATGCATGGACCCCGTGTACCTATGGTATCTATATTGAAGGCTAGAGATCTATTACAAGGTGGTTGCATAGGATTCTTAGCCAGTGTGGTAGATACCACTCTGGTCGTGCCAGTGAGACCAGAGGAGACTAGATTAGTCTGTGAATTTCTTGACGTGTTTCTAGATGATTTACTAGGGTTGCTGCCACACAGGGAGATTGAATTTGTGATTGAACTGGCACCATGGACAGAGCCAGTGTCTAGGGCGCCATACAAGATGGCCCTAGCAGAGTTAAAAGAACTAAAGGTACAATTGCATGAGCTGTTAGACTTGGGTTTTATTAGACCTAGTTTCTCACCATGGGGTGCACCGATTCTGTTTGTAAAGAAGAAGGATTGTTCTTTGAGAATGTGTATTGACTACAGATGTGACAGTCAGAATCTCGTGATCCGTAAGGGGAAAGACCGGGTAAGCTGTGCAATCCCACACCGCCTGGGGAAGGTCAAGTGTGATGATTCTAAGACTGTGTAGGTATGGGACTACACAGTTGAAGAGGGCTTAAATGGATTGATGGGTACTACCTATATCAACAAGATGCATCTTCTTTTCGATAGCCCATCACTTGAGAACTCCAAAGTTAAGCGTGCTTGACCTGGGGTAATCTAGGGATGGGTGATCTCCTGGGAAGTTTTCCCAGGAAGCGTGTGAGTGAGGACAAAGCACGCTGGAAAGACTTGTGTTGGTTTGTAGGGCCAGTCATCATTCCAGGAAGCAACCATAGTGATGTGGGACTCCACAACAGAGAACTGAATAAGTTAACAATCAAGAACAAGTATCCTCTGCCAATGATAGATGACTTATTTGATTAGTTCCAGGGTAAGATGGTATTCTCAAAGATATATCTTTGATCTGGTTATCACCAGCTGAGGATCAAGGAGGGAGATATATTGAAGACTGCCTTTCGTACTAGATATGAGCATTATGAGTTTTTAGTCATGTCATTTAGGTTGCCTAATGCCCTAGCTGATTTTATGGATCTGAAGAACACGGTGTTCAAAGATTATCTAGACCAGTTTGTGATCGTCTTCATCGATGATATTCTGGTTTATTCTCAGTCAGAGTTAGAACATGAGCATCATCTGAGGTTAGTTCTACAAAGACTGAGGGAACATAGATTGTTTGCAAAGTTCAAGAAATGTGAGTTTTGGTTACCTCAGGTAACTTTCCTTGGTCATATTGTTAGTAAGGATGGGATAAAGGTGGACCCAGCCAAGATGGAGGTGGTTAGGGATTGGCCAAGGCCAAGGAATTCCTCAGAGATTAAGAGCTTCCTTGGATTGGCAGGTTATTACAGGCGTTTTGTGGAAGGGTTCTCAAGGATTGCTACTTCATTGAGTGAACTGACACACAAGAATCAGAAGTTTGTGTGGTCAGATAAGTGTGAGAACAACTTACAGGAACTAAAGCAGAGATTGATTACAACTCCAGTTCTGAGTCTTCCGACAGATCAGGAGAAGTTCGTGATATACTGTGATGCCTCACATCAAGGTTTGGGTTGTGTTCTTATGCAGTCGGGGAAAGTGATTTCCTATGCAACACGTCTGTTGAAAGAGTATGAACAAAGGTACCCCACTCATGATTTAGAGTTGGCAGTAGTGGTCTTTACATTAAAGGTATGGAGGCATTAATTTTATGGGGAGAAGTGTGAGATATACACTAACCACAATAGTCTGAAGTATTTTTTCACATAGAAAGATCTAAACATGAGACAGAGGCGTTGACTGGAGTTGGTGAAGGATTATGATTGTGAAATCCTGTATCACCCATGGAAGGCTAACGTGGTGGCAGATGCCTTAAGCCAGAAGGGTCTGAGATAGATATCTAGAGAGTTGGCAGAGGATATGGCCAGATCTGAGCTAGTATAAAGTTGCTGGTGGGCTAGTTGGCCAACATTACGCTACAGTCTACACTGTTGGAAAGAATAAAGGAAGGTCAATGTAATGCCCCGTAATTCCTAGTATGGTTTAATGGCTGGATTAGTAGGCCGGGAGGGCCATAACTGTTTAATTATGCCATTAAATGAATTTATGCATGTTTATGAGAATTATATTATAATATGATGTTAAATGCATGCATGTGGGTCCACATTTGTTTACAGGGGTGTTTTAGTAATTTGGTCGTTGAGGGCATAATTGTATATGTGTTTGCATGTTAATGATATATTGTAAGGCCACATTATAATGTGGATTGGTTCGAGTTATTCGGCATGAGACGATCTTTAAATATAATTTATCGGTTTGGTCATAATAGGCTTAAGCTCGGGGCTCGGGGTGAGTCTCGGGGTGTTTTTAATGATTAGAGCGTTACCGGGAATTATAGGGTAACAGGATATGAATTGTTGGTGTTTGAGATTAGCGAGATTAGCGGGAATTGGATAGCGTTAATTTTAATTAACGGTATAGGTTGGAAAGGACAATTTTACCCTTGGGAAGGCTTTAGAAACTTTTAATGACGTAGGGGCATTTAGGTCATTTGGTTTGGATTTATATGAAACCTTAGTTGGCTGTAGAAAAACAGAACAAAACAGAGCAAGGTTTTTCTCCTTCCCGTACATCATTCCCTCTCATTTCACCTTTGGAGTTTTTGAGCTCAAATTGAGGAATCAAGCTAGGAAATCAAGGGGTTGAGTTCATAGAGTTGGTTCAGCCATTGAAGGGGATTTAATCTCAAGTTTGAGGTGAGTTTCAGCCATAAGTTTTCTGGTTTTACTCTGTTTTCCTTTGGTTTTTAGCCTATGATTTTGTTGAGGATAGCTTGGATTAATGGAAGTTTTGATTGATTTTTAACTTGGGTTTTGATGAGGGTTTGATATAGATGATGTTTAGGGGTTGGATTGAGTGTTTGGATGAGGTTTGGAACTGGTTTGAAGGTTTGGTTTCAAGGAAAAACGCAGGGGAAGAAAGGTGGTGCTTGTTGGTTTGTGTAAAGGGCCGCGGCATGGCTATGGTGTGTCGCAGCCTATGTTGGTTTATGGGGGTGGAAATGCCTCTGTCAGAGAGGTGAGCCGCGACATGGCTCTGGTGAGCCGTGGCGCATAGAGGCATTTTTGGCCAGAAATGGGTTTTTAGCTTGGGGATTCAAGCCTTAGGCCTCGGGATCGATCCTACTACCCGGTTTAGTAGGATTCGATGTCTCGGAGGCTAGGTTTTGGTTTGGGAACCCTTTGTTATCATTTTCATTGATGAATCCTATATTTTGGTTATGACCAGGTAACCGCCAGGGAATTAAAAGATTGATCGTTCTCAGGGGTCGTTCTTATATTAATTTTCACTCGAACCAGAGGTAAGAAATAGTGTATGAATACAGTTGCACCCTGTATATGTATATGACATGCTTGATTTGTTATTGAGGCAAGTTGGTTGGTAAATGTGGACATGGTTTGCATATTAAATGTTAGAGAATGTTACTTACTTGTTTATGGCACTGACTAGACAAGGACACTGACCTAAGGGTCAGAAATGGCATAGCGTCATGAACGTCGAGCCAAATGAAGATTAGATCTAATCGATATCAGCATTGAATGGCTCTATGGCATTAATGCTGGACCGACCCTAAGGTTGATGAGCTTATAAGTGCTTGGCTAGTCTAAGACTAGTTACTGAGAGCCAGGGCATAAGGCCTAGGTGACTGCTTGTCACATGGCTAGGGAACGATGTTCCATAGTTATGACTCTAGAGTCATGAGGAAGGTTATGTTGGTGAATAATCACCATGCACCTACCCTGTCAAAGCTAGTGAAATGTTCACTTATCTATTTAGCCCTGGTGATCCTAACGTCACATGGCTAAAGGGAGCTGTCCCCATATTTGTGACTTTTGCGACTGTCACCTATTCGTTTAAACTGAAAGTCTTGAATAATCGTTACAATCATTGTTGATATTATATCATGTTATATTGTGTTTTCTTGTTGGGCCTTGGCTCATGGGTGCTATGTGGTGCAGGTAAAGGAAAAGAGAAGCTCACCCAACCTTGAGTGGAGAGCTTAGGTGGTGTTGTGTACATATGCGACCGCTTGACCACCACGGCCAATGAGTTCTCAGAGGAACTAGGGGGTTTACCCTATTTTTGCCGCTTAGGTTGGTGGGGATTGTAAATTTGAAACAGTAGCGACCATTTTGTACTATAAACAACTTGTAAATGTTTTGAATGGCTCATGAGTAGTTTATATACTTAATGAAATATATCCTTTCCTCTTTATTGGTTTTTTTCACCTTAGCCTGTTAATAACACTTAGATCACGTTTTTAACCAAAGGACTCAAGTAGCGGGTCAAATTTTCGGTTCACTGTTCACCGTAACTGTTCTGGGGTAACCAGGGCGTTACAGTCAATTGGGTGATCCACAACTGAAAAAAGATCAGAGAATACGTCCTACCTGCAGTGTCTAGGGACTAAACATGTCAGATATGGGCTTGTTGAGATACAAGGGTTGGATCTATGTTTCGATGGACATTGTTATCAGGTGAAAGATTCTGGATGAATCTCATACTACCCCTTACTCTTTGCATCCAGGCACCACAAAGATGTATCAGGATGTGAGATCTTTATATTGATGAATTGGGATGAAGAGGGATGTGACCGAATATGTGGCTAAGTGCTTGACATGTCAACAGGTCAAGGCTGAGCATCAGAGACCAGCAAGGCTATTACAGCCTTTGGACATCCCAGAGTGAAAATGGGAGGACATCACGATGGATTTCATGGCGGGATTACCCAGGATTGTGGGTCAACATGATTCGATATGGGTTATCGTGGATCGATACACCAAATCAACTCACTTCTTACCAGTGAGGAAAACTTATACAGTTGACCAATATGCATATCTCTATGTGAGAGAGATAATGCGTCTTCATGGGGCACCGAGGTCGATCATGTCAAATCGGGACCCCACATTTACTTTCATGTTTTGGGGAAGTTTGCAGAAGGTCATGGGTACACAGTTAAAGTTCAGTACTGCCTATCATCCTCAGAAATATGGGCAATCTGAGAGGACGATACAGATATTAGAGGACATGTTGCAAGCATGTATACTGGACTTTGATGGTTCATGGAGTAAGTATTTGCTTTTGATAGATTTTTCCTACAATAACAACTATTAGTCGACCATTGCGATGGCTCTTTATGAGATGTTGTATGGTAGGAAATGCATATCTCTCATTCATTGGGATGAGATAGGAGAAAAGAGATACTTGGGTCTGGAGGCAGTTTAGAGGACCAATGAGGCTATTGAGAATATTAGAGCTCAGATGCTCACTTCTCAAAGCAGGCAAAAAAGTTATGCGGATCCCAAACGTAGGAACATGGAGTTCCAAGTGGTAGACTATGTCTTCCTTAAAGTCTCACCATGTAAGGGGGTGAGAAGGTTTGGGAAGAAGGGCAAGCTGAGCCCTAGATTTGTGGGACCATTGAAGATCCTAGAGAGGATTGGTCAGGTGGCCTATAGGTTGGCCTTACCTCCTGAACTGTCGGCCTTACACAACGTATTTCATATTTTGACCCTTCGGAAATATGTGTGTCAGACATTACTCATGTGTTGAGTTACGAGGATTTGGAGCTTGAGACAGATATCTCTTACGAAGAACAACCAATCCAGATATCAAACAGGAAGGACAAGGTTTTGAGAAACAAAACTATACATTTGTTTAAGGTATTATGGAGGAACAACAAGGTCGAGAAAGCGACCTGGGAGTTGGAGTCTGATATGTAGTGTCAGTATCCCGAGATGTTCAGGTAAAATTTTGAGGACGAAATTTTTGTAAGGATGGGATAGTTGTAATGTCCCAAAATTCCCTAATATGGCTTAGCGCCTGGATTAGGGGGCCAGGAGGGCAATAATTGATTTATTGTGTTATTATGTGATAATATGCATGATTATGTGAGTTGTATTATTATATGGTTGTATTTGCATGCACATGGGCCCATTTCTTATTAGAAAGACATTTTCGTAATTTTGGTCTGTTGATGGCATATTTGCATGCTTGTGTGTATATGGATTGAGGCCACATTATTGTGTGGATATATTTGAGATACTCAGCACGAGGCGATCCTAGGAAGCAAGTTAGCGGTTTAGTCATTACGGGGTCAAATATCGGGCTCGGGGTGAGCCTAGAGGTAATTTGGTACTTAGTACATTATCGAGATTGAGCGGGTAATAGGAAATTGTTTGGTAGTTGTAATGCCCCGAAATCCCTAATGCGGTTTAATGGCTGGATTAGTAGGTTGGGAGGGCCATAACTATTTAATTATCCCATTAAATGATTATATGCATGTTTATGAGAATTATATTATAATATGATGTTGAATGCATGCATGTGGGTCCACATTTTATTACAGGGGTGTTTTATATTTGGCCCATTGAGGGTGTAATTGTATATTTGTATGCATGTCTGTGACATGTTGTTGGGACCACATTATAATGTGGGTTTGTTCGAGCTATTCGGCATGAGACGATCTTGGAATATTAATTAGCAATCTAGTCATAACAGGTTTAAGTTCGGGGCTCGGGATGAGTCTCGGGGTGTTTTTTTAATGATTAGAGCATTACCGGGAATTAAAGGGTAACAAGATATGAATTATTGGTGTTTGAGATTATCGAGAATAGCGGGAATTGGAGAGCGTTAATTATGATTAACGAGATAAGTGGAAAATGCCAATTTTGCCCTTGGGAGCCTTTAGAAATCCTTATTAGACCTAGGGGTATTTTGGTCTTTTCACCCCTAGGATAGATATAAGCCATTTTAGGCTGTGAAAGAAGAGGAAAAAAACAGAGTATCATTTGAAGCTTCTCCCGTACCTTCTTTCCTTCAGCTTTCTTTGTGATTTTTGAGCCATTCTCGAGGATTTAAGCTTGGGAAGTAAGCCTTAGGAGTTTGGGAGTGTGTTCCACCCTTGAAGAGTATCATAATCTGAGTTTGAGGTAAGTTTCTAGCCATTGAATTCCCTGCTTTGCCCTGTTTTAGTTTTTGTTTGCTGTTGAGATTTCTAGATTGGATACTTGGTTTTGTTGGGAGTTTTGGCTAGGGTTCTTATGGTTGTGATGTTTAGGGTATGTGAGGATGGTTTTTGGGTTCATTTGGCACCAAAAATGGGATTTGTAAGCATTGGAATCGGGTTAGAACTGAAGGAGTCGAAGAAGGAAGTTTCAGGGGAAAACCAGTTTGGGGGTAGCGCTACAGTGCCCATCCTAGGGCGCTATAGCGCTACACAGGATGCTTTTGGGTGATTTAGGGGTTCTGAGTATAGCGCTGGGGCGCTAGGGAGCAGCACTGTAGCGCTACTCTGTTCCTCCAGAATCCCGTTTTGAGTGTTTTTAAGGGCTTTTGGCTTGGGGTTTCAATCCTTAAGGCCCGGGATCGAATCTACTCACCATGTGGGCATGTTTCGAGGTCCCGAGAGTGGGGTTTAGGTTAAGGCCCTTTCATTGTTGATTTTCATTAATGGAGATTATAATTGATTATGATTAGGTAACCGCTAAGGGACCAAAAGGGCGATCGTTCTCAAGAGTCGTTCTTATTTCGAACCTAGATAAGAAAATTGCACCCTGTGTATATGACATGCTTGATTGTTGTTGAGGCATGTTGGTTGATAAATGTGGACATTGATTTCATATTAAATGCTAGCCGATGTTGTTTACTTGTGTATGGCACTGATTAGTCAGGGACGTCAGTGGTCGCGTATCACTGACGTAAGAGTCAGAAACGGCATAAGCGTCCTGAACACAGGGCCCAATGAAGATTAGATCTAATCGATATCAGCATTGAATGACTCTAAGGCATTAATGCTGGACCGACCCTAAGGTCGATGAAACTTTTAAGCGCTTGACTAGTCTAAGCTAGTTACTCAGGGCCAGGGCCTAAGGCCTAGGTGACCGTTTGTCACATGGCTAGGGAACGATGTTCCAGGGTTATGACTCTATGGTCATGAGGAAGGTTATGTTGGTGACTAGTCACCATGCACCTACCCTGTTTAAGCTAGTGAAAGGTTCACTTATCTGTTAAGCCCCGGTGACCCTATCGTCACATGGTTAAAGGGAGTTGTACCCACCTTAGTGACTTTTCCTCTGTCACTTACCTGTTTTGGACTGAAAGTCCTGAATGATTATTATGATCATTGTTGATATTATATCATGCTATATTGTGTTTTCTTGCTGGGCCTTGGCTCATGGGTGCTATGTGGTGCAGGTAAAGGAAAAGAAAAGCTCACCCAGCCTTGAGTGGAGAGCTTAGGTGGTGATGTGTACATATGCGGCCGCTTGACCACCACGGCCAAGGAGTTCTCAGAGGAACTAGGGGTTTACCCTATTTTTGCCGCTTAGGTCGGCGGGTTTGTAAATTTGAAAGAGTAATGACCATATTGAGTTATAAATAACTTGTAAATGTTTTTGATGGGTCCATGAACAGTTTTTATGTATTAAATAAAATATATAATTTCCTTTTTATTGGTTTTCCACCTTAGCCTGTTAATAACACTTAGAGCACATTTTTAACCAAAGGACTCGGGTAGCGAGTCAAATTTCTGGTTCACCGTAACTGTTTTGGGGTAACCAGGGCATTACAGTAGTTATTTGAGGATGTTGGAATTAATGGGATTTATAAGACGTTAATTATGATTAACGGGGTGTGAGACAAATGACCACTTTTCCCTTGAGGGCATTATAGAACCTAAGTCTTACTAAGGGGTATATTGGCCATTTCCTTCCTAAAGGTTAGATATACTCAGCCATTTTAGAAAGTAGGGGAAACATTTAGAACAGAGCACTCTCTCCCTCTCAGTTTATACTCGCTCTTTCTCTCTCTCTCTCTCTCTTGAAGATTTTGATGAAAAGCTTGGAGTTTTTGGAGTGGATTTGAAGCTTGAGGAAGGTTTAGGTGTAGCTAGGAATCCTTTTCCCAGCAATTGAGGTAACAATTATGAGTTTATCTCTCTGTTTTTATGGTATCTTGAGCTTGAGAGTTTGATCATGGTTTATGGGGATTTTTTGAGGTTTTGAGGAAGACTTGGTTGGGTTTTATTGCTTTTGATGAGTAGAACTGATTTCTGTGGTTAATTCTGGGTTTGGGAGTATTGAGGGATGGATTTTTGGAGCTTTGGCTCGGGGTAGTTCGCTGGAAAAAAAACCCATAATTTTGGGTGGCTTCCACTAACGATGTAGCGCTAGTTTGAAGGCGGTTTAAGTCTTTGACCTTAGCGATGTAGCGCTCAGTAGGTAGCGTTGTAGCGCTATACAGTTTTCAGGACTTTTTTTTTTTTTTTTTGTAGTTTTTGGGGTTTTGACCCGAGGGCTCGGGGGACAATTCCACCACCTTGTTTGGTGGAATCGGAGGTCCCGAGAGCGCGGGATTGGTTTTGGAATTGGGTTTTGGAATTTAAACTCATTGAGACACCGTTTATGGTTATGAATAGGTTACCGCTAAGGCTCGAGACATGATTGTGCTCAAAGGTCGTTTATATAGATCACTTGTACTCGGACCAAAGGTAAGAAAATTACACCCATTATGTGATGTACATGATTAGGGCTTGGCCGAGATGCTGAATATAGTCTTGATTGGGCATCGGCCCCTGTAAATGTGCATGATTATGATTATGCCTGTGAATTACTGATTAAAGCGTGTTGAATGCTTTGTATATGGATATTTTTCATATGATGAATGCATGTTAGCATTATATACTTGAGAAAAGCATTGACTTATTAGTCAAGGACGGAAATAGCGCTGAGCGTTTGTCGTAAAGCATTGACTTATGAGTCAAGGGTGGCAATAGCGCGCTGAGCGCTGGTCGATATGATTAGACCCAATCAGGAGCGCATTAACGCTTGTTCGACCCAATGGTCGTAGAAAACTAAAGCACCAGGTACGCTGGGCCAGCTCCAAAGCTAGTAATACAGAGGATAGGGCAATGGGCCCCAAGGCGACTTATTAGTCCTAGATCCTAGGGCACTGAGCCCCAGTATGATTTATTAATCATATACTTGGGGAACGGGCCCTAATATGAGTTTGTTAATCATTTAATTAGGGCATCTGGCCCCATTTGACATTGTAGCCAACTATATGTATGGTATGTGTGCATGAGTAGGATTATTACTGCTAGGCATGTTTATTATGATATATGAATGTGTTATTCACTGCTTATGATCATGTTTAAGTTTTCTTGCTGGGCCTTTTCTCACAAGTGCTATGTGGTGTAGGTAAAGGGAAAGAAAAGCTGGACCAACCATGAGTTGGAGAGCTTAGGTGGCGATGTGTACATATGCGGCCGCTTGACCACCACGGCCAAGGTTTCTCAGAGGTTTCCACTTAGGTCGGCGAATTGTAACTTTTGAGTTGTAATGCTCATTTTGGAACTGTAAACAACTTTGTAAACGTTATTATGAAATCCCATGTACAATTTAATGTTTTAATGAAACATCCATTCCTTTCAATTGAAATTTTTAACCCTGGACCATTAATCACCTTTAGATGAACGTTTATGTCCTAATGACTTGTTTAGCGAGTTAAGCACTATTTAAAATACACACTGTAACAATCTTGGCTAACCAGGGCGTTACAGCGCAGGTGGCACGCCAGTTGGGTGTCCAGCCGGTGCACTGCCATTGGGGTCCACTCGCAGCCCCTGGGCTGCAAGAGTGGCCTTCATGGCAAGCACCATCTCTTATAGGGCAGTGATGTCACTCTCTAGCGCATCGATCTTTTGTTGTTGGGTGGCCATCTGCTCACGGAGCATCACCACCTCCGATGTGTCCTCTGCATCCATGGGCTGAGGGTATTCTTCCTCATAGAACCCCTAATCGACGCTGTCATCTTCGTCGTCGTACTCAATGTCTTCATCGTAGTCCTCTACCATCTCAAGCACGTCCTGAGGTGGCTGACGACTGGGTTCCCCTCCTTCGACTCCGGTAGGAGGGAGTACATCATCTATAATGTTTCTTCGAGTAGTTACCATGGTTGTGAATGTTTCAAACACTTTCTTCAAATTGTCAATGAAAGCACCAAAATGTTGATTGTCTTTTTCGCTATGAACCATAAAACGAGAGATTAAAGAAATAAATAACATGAACACAAGGAATTTTACGTGGTTCAGGTTATAAAAGAACCCCAGTCTACGAGTCTCTAATATTAAGAGGATTGGAAGCTTGTTATGGCAAGTTCCAATGGTGTATTCATAGGCAGTGTTTAGATTGCTCGGAGTACAAAGTGTTTTCTCTCTAAAAACTAACCCTTTACAATGAGACTCCCACCTCTATTTATAGAGGCTGGGGTAATTAATACTAATCATTTGTAATTAATATACATTCTTCCCGTTATTGGGGGATTAATACAAATTCAATGCATTGAGATGTATTGAATAGAGACCACGACCCAAACGAGATTTGTGGGGCCCACTGTGGAAAAGTACCTACTTTATGGGGTACATGCCCCAGGTACTGTCAAGGCATGTTGTACGTATCTCTGTATCAGACGGCTTAGTGGGAGTGTGAATTGTCGAGTCGTACAATCGACAACACTATGGACGAATCACCTAAAAGGCTACCTGGTACTCCACTGATGCTACAAACCCGTATTGGCTGACACCTGGCTTATCTTTTAGATCCCGAGGACAGGGTCCTTGGCCTGGAAGATAACTGATGGTAAGAAAATCGTGGACTGCCAAAAAACTCTCGAGGCATGGCCTTGGAGAGACGTCCGTAGCTCCCGGGGCATGACATCGGAGAGACGTTCGTGCCTTCTCTTTATCCGAGGGGAGTAATCTCTGAGGGATCAACCCTCCGAGGACTAATCCTCGAGGCATGGCCTCATCTGAAGAAGTACACGTCCTTCCCACATGCTCTACCCGAACTGCCACGTGTCCTTGGGTGAAAACACTGACAACAATTATAATAGATTAATTATAACTCAATCTATTTTAATAATAATAAATCTTTATTTTAACATATAAAAATTTATTGAAACCTAAAAATCACAAAATACCAAAATTAAAATTAAAGTCATTAAAAATCCTCAAAACTAATAACATCTAAGCTTAAAGAAACTAAATATATATGATCTCAAATGTTGCTTATCAATTACATGTTACAATCAGGAGAATTCTACATTGCACCTCAAAAATGGGGCATATTGGTGCACATCCTATTGTATTCTGCACGTGGATAATTATAATCTCAATTTTTTTTTTATATAAGAGTGTACATTGTAGTTATTTAGAAACTCCTGCAAATTTTCAAGAAATTCTAAATAATTTACTATACTGAAAACAAGGTTAAAACATTTTATTGCACGCATGTTTTCTTTTATATATACGCGTGTGAAACAACTTGTATTAACTTTGTTTTTGGCACAGTAAATTATTCAGAATTCCTCAAAAATTTGCAAGAGATTCTAAATAATTATAAAATATATCGTCATATAAAAAAAATAGGATTATAACCATCCACATGTCGAATATAAAAAGAGGGTGCACCGATGTGCCATTTTTTGGAGGGTGTACTATAGAATTACCCTTACACTTCGAAATATTATAATTCAGTACAGCACCTATAGACATACTTCAAGCAATTGTATCTTTGCTCTTCATCTAGAACATTCTTCGAGACATCTTTAGAAGAAAGTAGTATCGATCAACTTCCAAATGATCTAAACTCACTACTATAGTTGGGGACAAGAAATACAACCCAACATAAGACACAATATATATTATAATATAATATTAATATACATATATTTAAAAAATGAATAAAAAGGGTTTGGATTGAACTTGTTACCTTAGATTACCAAGCCCAAAGTCACTATCACTTGTGCCAACTAGTGTATTGTGTTTTTAAATTTCTATTTAATTATGTAAAAACTGTTTAAGTGTTATCGAACAACACACATTATTTTCTAGATTATTCTAGACTATTCTTGTCTACTAACTTCTTTCTTCCTAGATTGCGTTAACTTCTTCCTTTTTTGTTTCAATTTTTAAAAGAATAACTAGGTGGCAGTCAATGCCAATCATAGAAGAAACAACTAAAAGTTCATTGCCAAGTCAAAACCATATCCATATCCCGGGCACATCACCAACCCGCGCCACCAACCCCCTTCTCTTCCAATCTCACTTTCCAAGCCTAATTATTTTCGTATTCTGTATTTATTCTTCACTCCGATTCTTCTCTATATCTTGTATTATATATATATTATTTAAATAAGGTCCAATCTTAATTTAGATTCTAGATAAAGAAGTTAAATACTTAAATCATTATCATGTCAACAGTCAAAACTAAGTTTTTAAGTGTCATTAATTTAATATATTCATTTTCTTCGTTTTTTTTTTCCTTAGATGTATATTTAATAATTTTTTCGTTTTGTATTTTTTTTCTACCTTATATGCATCTGCAGAATATTTTATTTTTTTAACCTATTTTTTTCGTTTTCTATGTTTATCTTGGTTATATTCTGCAAATGCATATAAGGTTAAAAAAACTTCAAAACAGAAAGAATACAAGTAACTTTTTTTTGGTGGCATAAAAGTTATTATAATACAACTGAGAAAAAAAATAAAGAAAAAGAAATAGAAAAATAATTGATGGGCGAGAAATAGGATATGGGTCCCACAGTTTGATAAAATATCAATAAAATTTTTGGTACGTACGTGGCAGATTATCATGGTGTCGCCACGGTGATATTTTCCCACGAGGAATGGAATATATAATAGCAAACTTGTCATTATATAACACTTCTTCTCTATAAATAACCCTTGTCCAAATGGAATAGCACCCTTTTCATTCTATTCCTTTCGATATATATAGCCCTATTTCTCTCTCACTTTCTTACAGAACAAAAAGCACAACTGATATTATAAAGTATTTAGCGAGGAAATGACTACTGGAAATGGAGTTGGCTTTGTCATATTCTGCATTTGCTCTCTCCAGTTATTCTCTATCTCAGGTATATTCAACTAATTTAACTTTGTAATTTGAATTTTTCACGTAGTAGTTATTTATCAAATCCGTTTTCAATATCAAGATCGGATAATAATTTGCAATAATGAATATATTGTTGGATGGCTACAGCTTGTTTGACTCCATCGTACTTGAGAATCAAAAGCTCGTGTGCCTACGATATATGGCCGGTAATATCATCAAATCCCGATTCACCGGTGCTTTCCAGTGATGCAAATACAGGATTCTCACTAAGGCCGGGCGAAGCGAAGACGGTAGCCCTTCCGCCCGGGTGGTCAGGAATCGTATGGGGTAGAACCCTTTGCACCAACTCACTAGACGGCCATTTCTTTTGTGTAACCGGAGACTGCGGCTCCTCCACCTTGGCATGCCCTAGCGGAACAACCACTGCTGCCACGCCACTAACCACTACTTTGGCAGTCTTCGCAACAGCGGCTGCCGTCGATGGGCAACTATACACGACCTATTTTGTGAGCCTTACGACAGGATATAACCTTCCGATGACGGTGGTTCCGAGAGGTGGAACAGGAAGAGATTGTAGAGCCACTGGATGTACTGCGGATCTAAACAAAGGTTGTCCCGAAGAGCTTCGTGTTATGCATGAGGATGTGCGTGTGGGTTGTAACATGGTGGATTGCCAAGATCCGCACGACTGTTCAGGATTAACTGGTTATTTCAACTTCTTTAAAACCACTTGTCCCTTAGCTTATTCTTCTTCTAATGGCCACAGTACTAGTACTACTTTCGCCTGCCTATCTGCAGCTGTGGATTATATGTACGACGTTACATTTTGTGCTTCAGGCTTCCCAACAAACAGGTAACTCGATCTACATACATATTATAAGATCGCAGAGACACGTAGTAGATTATTTCTATATCTATATATCAATATTATAACGAAAGTATAGTAAGTTTTTTTTACAGGAATTGTAAAATTCACTTTATTTATATATATATATATATAGAATAAATTTATTTTAAGAAATTTTTTTTTATGTAGTAAATGGTGAATTTATATAGACTTATTTATTTTTATGTGTGTATGTACAAGATATTTATTTACAAGTTAGCATAAATTACCTAATGATTAAAATCCGTCAATACTCCAATTTTGCATAAACGGGAAAAGGGATTTTTTTTTTCGCAAAGGTGTGTTCGGTAACATTAATTAAATAGTTTTTTGTAGCTTTTTAATTAGAAAAGTGAAAGTATTTTCAATAAACATGTTTGAATTTTTTTTACTTTTTATTTTTATTTTTTTTAAATATAATAATCAAAATTTTGAAAACAAAAATAAGTTACTTTCAAAATTTAATTAAACAAATTTTGTAATTATAGTTTGAACATGATTTTCACTATTTGATGTTTTCATGAGAAATGTCTCGAACATCCTCTCTTATTATTTTTCTTTCTCATCAGTTTTTATTGCCCCACCTTCTCATTCATTATTTTTGCTTTCCTCAATTCCCCTCACCTCGCTTTATCTCATTATTTTCTTTATCATTACTTTCCCTCTCCCAACTTCTTCTCACAAAAATAGTTACCAAAAGTAATTTTATTTTTTAAAATCAAAGAACAAAAATTAAAAAAATATTTATATTTTTGTGTTTGTAAAATCAAAAAACAAAAACGTTACCAAAACACAACCAAAGCAAGCATATTATGTCTTTTTTTTTTTTTTTCAAACACAGGTTATATATATATATATATATTTATAAATATATATTGATAATGAACTTGGATCTTGCAGTAATACTTACGAGAGAGAGGAGTACTATAAGAGGAGCAGGCCGAGTAGTGATGATGAGACGAGGAAGAAGCCAAACCAAAATCTGATATTCATCGTCGCATCTCTTGGCAGTTCCATGGGAGTAGTGGTGGTGTTGGGATGCGCTTGCGTGTTTGTAATCCGGCGTCGAAGCGAAACGGAAACCGATATTAATCAATCAACAACGTCGTCGACTACTACTCATGATACTTATATTGGTTTTGGTTGCAGCATGAGGATGAACATGTCTAATGTTCCGGGTTGGAACATTGAACAAGCTGCACCACCTATCTCAACTTATTAAGCCATTATAAACGAATGATAGTTGGTACAACGTCTTCAAGTCAACGCATTATTTTTACTTTAAAATAAGTTGCATTTTCAAGACTTGGTCTGTGTATTAATTATGAGTTTAGCTTTAGAAGTCCCTTGGGGTTGTTAATTATGGGTGAATTTATCATACATATATGCAATTTTGATTTTTGAACGATTTCTTATTGCAGAGATCAATTTTTTAATCCTGTAATATTCTTCTACACCAAATTTCGTTTGAAAAAAAAAAAAAAAAAACTCATTACCTGCATTATGCTTATAGTTGACGAGATCAATATCAATATTCATTCGACCTAGACGAACCTCTTTTATAATTTATACGCAAGCTACATAATGCATCCCACGTTGTAGCCAATGGTCGTTTAAACTAATCAGAACCATAATTTGATCAATATAATAGTTAGGTTATTATTGATTCCATTAATTGCCAGCTCCATTAATATTGTATCAAAAAGAATTGGTATTTGTTGGAATATTACAACAAGGCTTGAGATTAATGTTATATTATTTTATAATATAATGATTAGATTAAATAAATGTGACAAAGGGTGTCACATGTTGTAACATACAAATGAGAGTTGTAACATTTGGATAGTGTATAGTATTCAAATATGTAACCTATTTGAGAGTTACAATTTCAGTTACAAACTTGTAATTCCCAAATATTGTTCATTATTGTGTAGATTTGTTGTTACAAAATTTTGATTTGAATTTCTCAAAGTTATAAGTGAAATGGCTATTGGAGACTTGGTTTTAACTCCAATAACGTGTTTGGGGGTTACAAAATCAATTGGGAGTTGGTTGAAACCGTTTGGAAAAAATGCACAAAAGTTGTGTCCTGAAAAAGGCCAGCAGCCACGGCCAGGGGCATTGGTGGCCGCGGCCTGGCTGATAGAGAGCCACGGCCACGACCAGGAGAGAGCTGGCTGCCAATTTTCTTGAACCGCTCTAACAACTCAAATAACTCTCAAATCTCATTTTTTTAATTCCATAAGCATCCAATTAATCATTGGTAACAACCATGGGGGTTGGTGGAATTTGAATTCCAAAGGGTGTCTCAAAACTCTATAAATAGGAGCCTATTACTCACTTGTAAGACACAATATTTTCTATCCACTAGAGCACTTGGCTAGAAAACACCTAGAGGCTTGATTCTAGAGAGATATTTCCAATTTTGTGAGCAATCCCTCACTGCATGAGATATGGGGAAATAAGCTTTTGGGCAAAGATTGTAAACCTTGTTCAAGTTATGTGATCCCCAATGTTCTTCACTTTGGTGGTGTGAGTGAGAGTGTTCTTCCTTTCTTGTTCTTGTTATTTCTTTTTTTACAATTGTTTTTCATCTGATTCTTCTTTCTATTTACTTGTATTTTTGTTTAGAGTTGTAATCATTTATTTATTTTGTTTCAACATTATTACTTTATTTGTATCTTTTGTTTAGAGTTGTATTTCTCTATTCTCTTCTTCTGCCTCTTCTCTTATTTTATTTGTATTTTTTTGTCATAGAGGTGTATTCTTATTTAATCAATATTTGCTTTATTTATACTATTTTGACTAGAGATGTAATAGTTCACATATTATCCATTGAGGCAACATATTATTTTTCTAACATTCAAAAGTTTAGTCATTTGTTTGTTTCAATGGAAGGTGAGACTATCAAAATCATGAACCAAGACCTGCTAGTAAGGTTAATTTGATGGATTTAATTTCACTAGGTTGCAAGCCAATGTGAGGTTTCTATTGACCACTCTCAAGAACGCCTACATTCTAGAGTCCATACTTGAACCTCTCCCAACACCATCTGACAAGGACACTGCCGAGGTGGTGGAGAAAAGAAGGAAGGGGGAGGAGGAAAATTGTAACGCCCTACTACCCAGAGACTGTTACGTTGTGTATTTTAAACAGTGTTAAACTCACTAACTGAGTCATTTGACCATAATTGTGTAACTAAATGTGATTAATGGTTTAGGGTTAAAATTTTTGGTTAAAGATACAACGTTTCACTAAAACATTTACTGTATACATTGGGATTCCAAAATATATTTTTAAATATTAATTACAAAAAAAAGATTTACAACAAGCCGACCTAAGCGGCCAAAATAGGGTTTAACCCTAGTTCCTTTTTAAACACTCGGCCGTGGTGGTCGAGCAGCCGCATATGTACAAATCGTCACCTAAGCTCTCCAACTTAAGGATGGTGCAGATTTCATTTGCCTTTACCTACACCACTTAGCACCCGTGAGCCGAGGCTCGGCAAGAAAACTCAATATGCTCATGAATAGATAATAGCATGTCACTGAATCATAATAGGCATGCCTAGCAATAATAGCTCTATTCATGAATGCAAGCAAATCCAAATAAATGATTACAGAGCTCTGCGCCCTGTATAGATGACTATTGAGTCAATCTTTGAATATGTGACTAATGAGTCACACACTTGGGCTTTGCACCCTAATCAGATAAGTGACTAATGAGTCACGCACTTGGGCTCCGCACCCTAATAAAATAAGTGACTAATGAGTCAGGCACTTAATCTCCGCACCTTAATCAGATAAGTGACTAATGAATCACGCACTTGAGCTCCGCACCCTAATCAGATAAGTGACTAATGAGTCACACACCTGGGCTCTGCACCCTAAGCCACGTGACGTTACAGTCACCTGAGCCTTTTGGCCCTGGCTCTAAGTAACTAGCCTTTAGACTAGACAAGCACTTTTAGTTTTCATCAAACTTGGGGTCGGTCAAGCATTTAATGCTTATGTTGATTAGATCTAATCATTTCGGCTCTGCGTTCAATACGCTTATGCTGCTCTTGACTCATAGGTCAATTCCATACAACCAGTGTCGTTTCTGACTAATGAGTCAGTACCACTCACAAGTAAGCAATGCAACCAGGCATATATCATATGTCAAATATCCAAATATATGGCATTTAGCATGCTTAATCAACAATCACTAGCATAATTATGATCATGCACATTTACAGGAATCAAGCTCTGATCAATTCCATATTCAATATTCATGCCATGCCCTAATCACATGTATCTTATGCATCACATACTGGGTGCAGTTTTCTTACCTTTGGTCCAAGTACAAGTTACCAATAAATAATCCTTAAGCATGATCCTGTTTCCAAGCCCCTAGCGATAACCTAGTCACAATCATTATATAAAACCTCATAAAAATGAGTAAATAAATACTTTCGAACCAAGTCCTAGCCTCCGGGACGTCGAATCCTACCCAACTGGGTAGTAGGATCGATTCCGAGCCCTTAGAGTTAAGTTACCACGACTAAAAACCAAATCTGGGTAAAACTGCCCTTAAGCGTCGCGGCCCTCCCCCAGCTTTGAGCCGCGGCCCGCCCCCAAACAGAGGTCGCGAACCCTTCTCTGCCTGTACTAGCGCTGCGGCGTGCCACCTTGCGTCGCGGCCCTAACTTCCCATTAACCAACTTCACCTTCTTCGTCAAGCCTAGGCCGCGGTGCCCAAAAACAGGGCCGCGGCCCGACCACGAACCCAGCCACAATCTGCATATTCTCCCATTTAAAACCTTCCAAACACCTATCCAAACATATCCAAATCCCAAAATAAAAGTTCTCAAACATCCTAATCTCCAAAACCATGAAAACCCAAGTCTCAATCCTTCAAAAAACTCACCAAAACGTAAAATCCAATCAAAGCTTAAAAACTTGAAAGCTTAAAATTTGGATTACCTCCGATTGAGTTGTTTTCCAACTAAATCCACTGGCTAATAAGCTTCTAATCTTCCCTAGAATTGCTATGCCTCGATCCTTGATTGGATCCGAGTCCTAAACTCGAGTTTCCTTCGAAAATACGATCGGTGGCAAAAAGGGAACACGAGAGAGAGAGAGAGAGAGAGAGAGAGAGAGAGAGAGAGAGAGAGAGGGAGAGAGAGAGAGAGAGAGATCTTCTTGAACGCTCTTTTTATTTCTGGCAGTTTACTTCAAGCTTAAGTAACCTTAAGCAAATCCTAATGCTCGGGGTCCCAAAAATGCCCACGGGGTAAAATAGTCAAAATTCCCAAAATTTCTCTGTGATCTTATTAACTCCCAATTTATTATCAAATATTTATTCCCATTACCCAATATCCCGGTAATGTGTTAAATGCCCAAAATACCCCTTGACCCACTCTGAGTCAAGTATGGATCCCGTTGTGACTTTCCCACTGGCTTGCCTCCTAGGATCGTCTTGTGCTGAGTAACCCAAGCATAACCAAATAATAATGAAATACCACACACATACCACATATATGCCAAATAAACCCAAAATGGGCCAAATTATGAAAATAACCCAATTAAACAGAAATGGGCCCACATGCATATTTAATACACCTAAACACGCATATCAAATCATATTACAATATGACTCACATAATCAAATAATGATACACATAAATATCATATAATCACATAGATTCCAAAATTTTCCATCCTCGCCCCCTAATCAAGGCTGAAATTTGGGTCGTTACAACAATCTCTTTTGTAGGGGTCATATCCTCAAAGCCCTATCCGATAGGCTCTATGACCTCTACACCAAGACCAAGTCGACAAAGGAGATTCGGGATGCACTTGAGACAAAGTTCAAGGTGGAAGAGGAAGGTACCAAAAAGTTTTTGATTTCTCAATATATTGATTTCAAATTTTTTGGTAGTAAACCTATTCTTCCTTAAATTAATGAGCTACAAATAATTGTTAACAAATTGAAAGTGTTAAAGATTGAGCTTCCCGAGGCCTTTCAAGTTGGTGCTATAGTGGCAAAATTACCACCAACTTGGAGGAGCTATAGGAAAATAATCCTTCATAAAAATGTGGAATATTCTTTGGAGGAAATCCAAAAGCATATTTGAATCGAGGAGGAATTGATAAGTAGAGACAAACTTGTTGAGGGGTCTAATGTTTAGACTTCCAAAGCAAATGCTGTGTCACAACCAAAATATTCCAAAAACAAAGGGAAAGGCAAGAAGGGTAATGAGAGACCCTTGGGTCCAAAAACCAACCCAAACAAGTTTAAGGGCGAGAAAGGCCCTTGCTTTGTGTGTGGGAAAAATTGTCACTGTGCTAGAGAGTGTAGGCAAAGAAAAGACCAACAAGGACCTAAGGTTAATGCAACTCAAGAGAAGAATATATTTGTTACCCTTAGTGAGGTGAATGCGGTCCAAGGCAAGGTGAAGGGATGGTGGTATAACACGTGTGCCACCGTCTATGTCACCTATGATAAATCATTGTTGAAGACCTTTGAAGAGTCAAAGGGCAACAATGAGATTCAAATGGACAATGAGGGCAAATCCAAGGTACTTGGCAAAGGTACCATTGAAGTCTTTTTCACCTCCGGCAAGAAATTCGCATTAGTGAATATGTTTTATGTTCCTGATGGACCCAAAACAGGTATGTTTTAAAAATTTATACTCGCAAGCGCACGAATCGTATATGGAATATAGTGTTCGTGTAAGCACGAGATCGAACCCAAAGAAGTTGTCTAAAATAAAAAAGAAAACTACTTTAAACCAAAATTAATAAATACTAACCTAGCTCCAAAGATTGATGAGAATTTGTAACAATAAAAATAAAATAAAAGATAATAATAAAGATACTAAAGACAATATATATAACTAAATTAATAATTGCAAACAATATGGTAAAAGAAAGATTATTAAGATAATAGAATCCACAAAATATAAGTTCAATAATATTTATAAGTACATTGATTTTCAAGTTTTAGCAATAGTAAAAATTAATCAAATCATCACTTATTCAAATTAGATATTCTATTTAAGCACAAGTTTTTATAAAAATATAGGATTTATCTTCACTTTTAAAATTATAATTTCAAAGTATTTAATGTGAATCAATCTAATGAAATAACAAATATATCAATGAACATTATGTATAAGGCAAAACATAATATTTTTGTTCTAAGTATTGGATGTGTACAATTTAATGACACATCTTACACAAAGAATATTATGTTTTTTGCACTAATGAAGAACAAAGTGTAAATATGTGCTAACAATCCAAAATATATGATATTTAAGATGAAAGAAGATATTTGAACAAGAAAAATCCATAAACTTTGTTGCACAAAATGGGAAATCAACATACAAAATAAATATTTTCTAGTTACATATTGTTTCATCATCACCTTAATAATCTTAAAAAGATTATAAACTCATAAGTAGAATAGAAAATACAAACAAAAAAATAACAAACATAACTTAGGAAAATTTGGAGGAAAACCCCCAAATTTTACCTCTAAAAATACATAGAAAATAACCAAAAAGAAGAAGAAGAAGAAGATGAAGAGAATAGAGATGTTTTGAAATGTGGTAAGTGTGTAGTGTAACCTCCCTCCTCTAAAACTGACACCCAATTCCCTTATTTATAGCCAAAAAAATGTGTTTAAAATAATCAATTTAAATTAAATAAATTAATGATAATATGGCAAATATGGGTAAATTATAGGGTGTAATGATGATGTTTTGGGGTAAAATGTGTAGAAAAGTTTGGGTAAAAAATGTGGTATTTTTGGACAAATGGACAAGGGGACAAAATGCATTTTGTTGGGCTCAAGGGGAAATGGCAGCTGTGGTGGCTGTTTTGCAGTGAGGTGAAGCTAGCGAATTGGGTGGTTGTTGAAGGCTTCGGTTGGGAGTGTGGGGAAAAGGTGCTTCGGCTGGGCCACTTGGAGGCTTGGGCTTGGGAGAAGAGGACAGGCACTGGAGGCTGTTGGTGTTGGTTGCTGAGTGCTGCGTTGATGGCAGGAGCTTGGGTGTCTTCGGGCCCAAAGGAGATGAATGGGTTGGCTGGGCAGCTGAAGGGAGCTGTTGCGTGGGCCTGGGAGCTGAGGAGGCGGGCTGGGCCGAGAGGAGCTTCTTGCTGGCAGGTGGCATCAGCGTGGGCCTGGAAGAGTTTGGCCTGGTTGGCTGAAAGTGTTTAAAAAATGCCATTTTCCACCTATTTTTCAGCTTTTTATCATTTTTTCCAAACACAAAAATACAATAAAACCCCTACAAAATAAACATAAAATAAATCATAATAAAATATTTTCAACTATAAAATAAATCAATTTAATTCTTTAAAAATATTAATTATAACTTAATTTATATTTAACATTTAAATTCAATAATACAATATTTTCTTACCTCAAATTCAACTACAATAATTCAAATAATTAACTACATCATTTTACAATAAAATAACTATAAAAACACACAAAAATATATAAAATTAAAATAAACCCAATAAATTCAATATTACTTTGAAACTTAATAAATCAATTAAAAACTCAAGAATTAAGCAACAATTAGTACATAAAAAAGTGGTAAAATAACTCTATTTTATAGAGTTATCAGTTCGCGAAATGAGTATAAACTTTGTAAGTAGTGATTTGCATGGCAAGCCCGGCGTTAAGGCCATTTTTGAGTCCGGTAAACTTATTCTTACCAAAGTCAATGTATTTTTGGGAAAATGGTACTCTTGTGAGGGTATGGTTAAGTTGTGTACTAATGATGTAACTTTCAATGTTATCAATATAGATGCTAATTCCACCTATATTGTTGAGTATGATTTTTTATTTTTGTGGCATTTTATACTATCTCATATAGGTTTCTTAACCACGAAAAGAGTAGTAAAATGTGGTATGATTGCATGCAATATTAAAAACTATGGAAAATGTGAAACATGTGTTACAACAAAAATGATTAAGAAATTATTTCCTAGTGTAGAAAGATCATCTAATTTACTATATTTAATCAATAGTGATCTTTGTGAATTAAATGGTGTTTTAACTAGAGGTGGAATGTATTTTCTTACTTAAAAAGATGATTTTAGTAGATATACATGTTAAGAAAATATATGTTGTATCAATGGAAATTGGTAAGAAATATTACAACTCTAGACTAAATAATACAAATAAATAATATTGATTAAATAATGTTACAACTCTATGACTAAAAATACAAATAAATAAGAAAAGAATTTAGAATAAGGGAAAATACAACTCTAAGAAAAATGATACAAATAAAGTAAAATATTTGTAACAAAAGAAATGAGAGATTACAACTCTTAAACAAGAAATACAAGTAAATGAGACAAGAGGAATATGAAGATGAAAAGCAATATAATAAAAGAGAGGAACAAGAATCAAATGACAAACAACTCTTACTCACACTACCAAAGTGAAGAATGTTGGGAATCACCAACTTGAACAAGGTTTGAAACATTTGTCCAAAAGTTTATTTCCCCTAACTCAAGCACTAAGAGATCTCACACAGATTTTGGAAATTGCTTTCACGAATAATAAAGTCTCTAGGTGTTTTCCAGCCAAGTGCTCTAATGGATAGAAAAGTTGTATCTTGCAAGTGAGCAATAGGCTCCTATTTATAGAGTTTAGAGACACACATTGAATTTCAAATTCCACCAACCCCTATGGCTATTACCAATGATTAATTGGATATTTATGGAATAAAAATTGAGATTTGGGAGTAATTTGTGTTTTTGGAGCCATTCAAAAAGGTTGGAAAAACTGAAAAAAAAATTGGTTAGTCAACACCTGTGGCCGCGGCTTGGAGTATCAGTGGCTGCGGCCACTGGTCTCTGTTCCCCAGGCTGCGGCCACCAACATTCCTGGTCGCGGCCACTGACCAATTTCAGCACATGAAAATGTGTTGTTTTTTAAACAATTCCAATCCACTCCCAAATGATTTTGTAACCTCCAAAACACATTATTGGGGTTTAAATCATATCTTTAACAGCCATTTCACATATGGCTTTAAGAAATTCATCTCAATATTGTGTAACAAAAAATCTACACAACAATGGGCAAAATTTAGAAGTTACAAATTTGTAACTGAATTTGTAACACCAAATATTTTACATATTTGGATATTCACATATATCTAAATATTGCAACTCTCTATTATATGTTACAATATGTGACACTCTTTGTCACATTTATTTAATCTAAAACATTATATTATAAAATAATATAACATTCCCTCACTAGATTAAATAATTATCTATTGTAACACTAATTTAATCAATCAACATTATATTTTAAAATATAACATATCCCCCACTTGAAAATATAATAACTCTCTCTTATAGGAGTCATTGCATTGGTGCATAAAATAAAGTGTTTTTCAACTTGAACTTTACTATAGTGTAATTATCACAAAATTTGTTGAAAATTTGGTTGCATTAGGCATTGAACCATCTTTCCATAATAACAAATCGGTGATAACACACACACATTTGCCATGTTCACTTGAGACATCTATGTCTCACTTTGCACCGTTAATGGCCATGTGCACTTTCCATTCATGGACGTTCTTGAGAATACTCTCAATTCTCATGAGAGGTGGCACCACCCCTAGGTTCATATAGGTAGAACTCTTACAGTATTTTGTTACCGAAAATACTTGTCTTCACATGACTAAATTCTATTAAAAATCCTCTCGGTTTTAACCCTCAATTCGGTAACTCACAAGTACTCAACATCTCAGATGGGACTTATTTTGAGTACAACTAATAATCACTTGACAGACTTTGTGATGCCCTGGGTAGCCAAGACCGTTACACTGTGTGTTTATAAAAGTATAAGACTTGCTAATCAAGTCAGTTAGTTGAAAATGTGTCGCTAAGACCATTAGTGAACTGGGGTTAAAATGGTTTTGGTCATAAAAGATACATCTCATATAAATAAACGTTTTATACATGGGATCCCAAAAGAAATAACGTTTGAAGGACATTTTACAAAATTTTCTAGAGTATATACATCAATTGGCCACTCTAAAGGAAAAATAGACAATTAAGGTTCTCCTGTTCCCGTCCCTCCCTCAACCGTGGCGGCCGAGCAGCTAATCATGTACATTCGGCCTCTAAAGCTCTCAAAATCAGGGCTGATCAAGCTTACCCTTGCCTTTACCTGCACCACGTAGCACCCGTGAGCCAAGGCCCACCAAGAAAACCATAATATCATAGCATAAACAATGACAATAACCAAATAATTCTTTAAGCATGATCATATATTCAGCAGACCATGGCATTCACAAAATCAGTAAACATAATCAGCAAATCCACAAACTATTACTCAGATATTCAGCATATTGTATTCGTCATTTAACAACAACAACCAAATCATACAATAACCAGGGTCGACGCCTTTGGTCGCACCCTCTGTTTACACCACCGACTCTGGTCCACTTAAACCGAGCTCAGTGAATATTAAGTTGTCCTCAACTACTAGTGGCTGAGCTGCGCCCTTTGCGCCATTATAAACTCTGGCACTCGTAGGTTGTTTGTTTTACATTTCCATGGAATAATACCACCTTACATAATGCATACAAGAATAGGGAGCCCTTAGTCCCATCATAAACTCACAACCGGGTGCGGTTTTCTTACCTTTAATTCCAAGTGTTTTGATTATGAGAGATGACCCTTGAGCACGATCTATTTCTTGAGCCCTAGCTTACACCTAGTCACAACCAAGATAAGGGGTTCCATTAATAATAATTGTATAAAGGTTTCCGGACCAAGTTCTAGCCTCTGGAATATCGAATTCCACCAAACACGGTAGTGGAATCAATCTCGAGCACCCTAGGTTAGGTTCCCGCGCCTAACACCTCCTTAAGGCCAAAAATGCCCTTAAGAGTCGCGGCTCTAAGCTCTCTATGTCGCACCCTGCCCCTATCCAGAGGCCCAGCCTCACAAAATAACAGACACGGGTCGCGGCCCAACACTCCCCATGTCGCGGCTCGCCCTTCATCCTCAGCTCCCATTTGCTCCAGAGGGCCGCGGCACACCAAGAACTGAGCCGCGGCCTGACCCCTTCGAACTCAGAAAACTCACCATTTTTAATAATCAAACCTCACTCAATCCATCCCAATGACACGAATTAACTTCCACAAACACTCTAACATATTCCCAGCAGTAAAACCCAACAAAAACCTAACTTAGAAACTCATCAAAACTACACTTCAATCTTTGAAACCCAAAAGCTTATAAACCTCTTAGAACAAACATAAATTCCCAGAATTCAAATGCTTAACTATAATTAAAAGCTTACCTTCACTGAAGAACAAGTCCACCAAGTAGCTGTTGTGCTAATTCCCAAATCCTTAGCCTTAAACCAATCTGCAATATCAAGAACCCAAAAACACTTAGAACCCAGCCAAAACTACAAAATTTAGTCTGCAAAACCACAATTAAATGCTTACCTAAATTCCTCTCTGAACCTCCAAATTGCTACTGAGAAATCCCCCAAGATTCCAGCTCAAATCCCTGAGTTTCCATCTAAATCTCCCTTGGTTTCAATGGTTTCCTTGAGAAAGAGAGTTGAGTGAGCTGAGAGGAGAGAAAAGGGTCGGTTTAGGTGTTTCTAGCTATTTCCTTGTTGCTTTTGTCTTACTTAAGTTAATCCCAAATCTCGGGGTACCAAAAACGTCCCCAAGGGAAAAAATTTCCCCAATATTCCCTCCTAAGCTTCCTAACCTCAAATATATCTACAATTATTTACTTCCATAACCCGATAACCCAAATAACTGTCTAATACCCAGAATACCTCTTGAATCGCCCCGAGTCAAGTATTGGGTCCCGTTGTGACTTTCCCGCAAACTGGCTCCCTAGGATCGCCTCAAGCCGCATGTTGCAAATATATCCACATAATAATGTGGTCTTCACAATTATAACATATAATCACATTTATGCCCTCAACCGGCTAAAATTACAAATATACCCCTTTAAGCTAAACAGGGCCTACATGCATACTAATACTCTTAAACATGCATTTCATATATCCATATAATCATATAAGCATGCTTATCATGGAATCATGCTTTAAATCATTTAATTTACACATAAACCAATTATGTCCTCCCGGCATACTAATCAAAGCCCTTAAGCCTTATTAGTGATTTTTGGGTCGTTACAACTATCCCCTCCTACTGAGAATTTCGTCCTCGAAATTTACCTGAATAACTCGGGATATTAATCCCGCATCGCTGACTCAAGCTCCTAGGTCGCCTCCTCGACCCTACTATTCCTCCACAACACTTTAACTAGCAGAATTGTCTTATTCCGAAAAACTTTTTCCTTCTGATCTAAAATCTGAACTAGTCGTTCCTCATAGGATAAATCTGTCTGCAATTCCAAGTCCTCGTATTTCAGCACATGTATCGTATCTGAGACGTACTTTCGCAACATAGAAACATGGAATACATCATGAACTCCCGACAATGACGGTGGCAAAGCCAACCTTTAAGCCACATGTCCATTCCTTTCTAGAATCTCAAAAGGTCCAACGAATCGAGGGCTCAGCTTGCCCTTCTTCCCAAACCTCCTTACCCCACGCAGTGGTGAAACTCGCAGAAACACATGGTCTCCAACCCGAAACTCCACGTCTCTACGATTAGGGTCAGCGTAGCTTTTCTGTCTGCTCTGTGAGGCGAGCATCCTATCTCGGATCTTCTCAATAGCTTCATTTGTTTTCTAAACCATGTCTGGCCCCATATAATTCCTCTCACCCATCCCATCCTAGTGAATGGGTGATCTACATTTTCTCCCATATAACATCTCATAGGGAGCCACTCCAATCGTTGATTGGTAATTGTTGTTGTATGAAAACTCAATTAGTGGGAGATACTTACTCCAAGATCCCTCGAAGTCGATCACACACACCCTAAGCATATCCTCCAACACCTGAATTGTCCTCTCAGACTGTCCATCAGTTTGAGGATGAAAGGTTGTGCTAAACTTCAACTGAGTCCCCATGGCTTTCTGCAAAGCACCCCAGAACATGGAGGTAAAGATAGGATCCCGATCAGACACAATAGACTTAGGAACCCCACGAAGACGAACGATCTCCCTCATATACAATTTCGCATATTGTTCCACTGTATAAGGCGACTTCACTGGTAGAAAATGAGTTGACTTGGTGTATCTGTCCACTATCACCCACACCGAGTCATAAAGTCCCACTGTCCTGGGTAGACCTCCCACAAAGTCCATTGTAACCTCCTCCCATTTCCACTTAGGAATACCCAAAGGCTGAAGCAACCCTACTGGTCGCTGATGCTCAGCTTTCACCTGCTGACAAGTCAAACACCTGGCTACGTACTCCAGTACATCCTTTTTCATCCCAGGCCACCAATATAATGTCTGTAGATCCTGATACATCTTCGTGGTACCCGGATGAAGCGAGTACAGCGTAGTATGAGACTCATCTAGTATCTCTCGTCTAATCCCTACATCAGCAGGAACAAAAATCCGCCCCTGATACCGTAGCATACCAACCTAAGAAATAGAATAGTCTTTAGCTGCCCCTGCTAAGGCATTCTCTCTAATCTCCTGTAACTGCGCATCCACCAATTGACCCTCCTTAATTCGCTCTAGTAGGGTCGACTGCAGAGTAACATTGGCCAATCATCCCACCACCAGTTCTATCCTTGCCCTGGTCATCTCATCAACCAACTCCCTGGAAATCTGAACAGAACTAAATAACTGCCCCGAGCCTCTCTGGCTCAATGCATCCGCCACTACATTGGCTTTCCTTGGGTGATAAAGAATGTCACAGTCATAATCCTTTACCAACTCCAACCAACGCCTCTGTCTCATGTTCAGATCCTTCTGAGTGAAGAAATACTTCAAACTCTTGTGATCAGTGTATATTTTGCACTTCTCCCCATATAGATAATGTCGTCACACCTTCAGTATGAATACAACTGCCGCCAGTTCCAGATAATGGGTAGGATACCGCTGCTCATACTCCTTAAACTGCCGTGACGCATAAGCTATAACTTTCTCATTCTACATCAACACACAGCCCAAACCTAACCTTGACGCATCATAATATACCACAAACTTTCCTTCCCCCAAAGGAAGACTCAACACAGGTGCAGTAATAAGTCGTCGCTTTAATTCTTGGAAATTGTTCTCACACTTCTCTGACCAGACGAACTACTGATTCTTCCATGTCAACTCTGTCATCGGTGTAGCAATCTTTGAGAATCCTTCTACAAACCGCTTGTAATAACATGCTAACCCGAGGAAACTTTGAACCTCCAAGGCATTCCTTGGCCTCAGCCAATCTCTCACTACCTCCACCTTGGATGGATCCACCTAAATCCCCTCTGTGCCAACTATTTGTCCAAGAAAGGTCACTTCTGGCAACCGAAACTCACACTTCTTAAACTTGGCATATAACCGATGTTCACTTAACCTCTGTAAAACATGTCGAAGATGTTGTGCGTGCTCTACCTCTGAACTGGAGTACACTAAGATGTCGTCGATGAAGACAATGACGAACTGATCCAAGAAATCTTTGAACACTCTGTTGATTAAGTCCATAAAGGTTGCTGGGGCATTGTTCAAACCCAATGACATGACCAAGAACTCATAGTGCCCATACGTCGTTTGGAAATATAAAGTACCGATCTCCAAGCTTACTGCTCATTCTGACTTTCAATAACTCCATCTAAAGAGTTAGTGAGAGCTTCGAAGTCTGTGTACTCGTTCTAATTTATGTTTCTTTTCTTTTGTAGATCTAAAGCTAGATTGAGATTATCAATTACAATGGCTGAAGGTAGACATATCTGATCCTCTAAATTTATATATAACAATTTGTTTATTCCACATTAGGATTGTTGTGTATCTAGATTAATTTTAATATAACATGCATATGAACTACTGCATTCCTTACATGCACTTAAACAGGGAAAGAAATGTTATTCAATTATGAAATTGGATATGAGTAAGGCATACGTATGATCGAGTTGAATGGTCTTTCTTAGAAATGGCTATGCTAAAGCTTGGTTTTGCAACCCCTTGGGTGAATTTTTGATGAATTGTATTCATTCGGTTCACTATTCATTTAATATTGATGGCGAGGTTAAAGGAAAAGTGCTATATTTGAGAGGATTGCATCAAGGTGATCCACTTTCACCATATCTGTTTCTATTATGTGCATAATGGTTTTCCTCCCTTCTTACTCAAGCCGAAAGTAATGGAGATCTTATAGGGTATAAAGCAGCATGGGAAACTCCTTCTATTACTCCTCTTCTTCGTAGATGATAGTTTACTTTTTTGTCGGGGTTATGAAAAATCATGTATAACTTTGGTCAGTATTGTCAAATTATATTCTCAAGCCTCGGTACAGGTATCTATTCTAGTTTACCATAGTTTTTTGCTACAATCATTCTTACTCACTACGTATTACTTTTATTCTAATCATCATAATCTTGTTGTACGTGTATTTATTCTTAATTAGCTAACTTCGCATACTATATATGTAAAATATTTATCAATGTATGTTGTGATCTTGTATGGTATGTACTAGGTAAATTCCTTTTCTTTCTTCCTTGTTTTTAAATTATCATTTTTTTTTATTGTTAACTTTATATTTAATTCTTAATTACTTATTCTACTACATAATAGTCCTTTTATGGACTACTTCTTCAATAAGAATATTGTATTAATATCTTATTGTATGTGTCTATTTTCCTATTAATTTTTAATTTTTTAATGTTTTACGGGTAAGTTTTATTTTTAATTTTTGACCTCTACTGTATATAATATGTTATATTTATATATATTATAATATTGTATGTACTTATAAATTTTCTTTTTTCCTTATTACCTTTTCCTATGTTTACATTCATTTGTTTTTATTATTACCCTTATGACTAACTATTTCATTAATTATACTTGTCCATAATAGTCCTTCTATTGATTTATTTTCTTTTAATAGGATTGACGTAATGTTAGAAGCTGCAATTTCTCTTAAAAAATATAAAACAGTTCCGCTTTCAATCTATATGTACTAGTTTGTTATAATATATTTTATGGACAAGTAGTTGATGCGACCACTTTCTTAATAATTGTTTTATCTTATATTTCATGATTTTTAATGGACATCATGTCTGCCTATAATTTCCCTGGTGTGGTGTATGTTTTGCATTTTTTGTTAGATATTCAGAGTACCTTGATTATATCTTTTAGTTTGTTTGTTTATTTGTTCGCTAGTTACTTCAACTAATTATCATTTAAATTTACTTTGTTCCCTTCCATGTTTTCATCAGCTTATTAATTTTGATAAATCAAGCATATATATATATATATATATTTTTCTGACCAAACACACCAGAAGTGCTACAAACACTCTATGTATCTACTTTCCATATGCTATTAACTCTAACCATAGAAAAATATTTGGCACTTCCTATGTTAAGTGGACGGAATAAACAGCAACTCTTCGCCAGTATTAAAGAAAAAGTTTGAACAAAGCTTAACTCATAGAATTCTAAATTATTTTCTTTTAGAGGATGAGAAATTCTTCTTTATTCAAGCAATGCCTACTTATGTAATATCATGTTTCCAACTTCCAATTAGTTTTTGCGATAATTTGGAATCAATGATGCTCGCTATTGGTGGAGTTGTTTTATTCAGACACAAAAACTTCATTGGTTGGAATGGCAAAAATTATGTTTTCCAAAATATCAAGGATGATTAGGCTTTCGCTCCTTTGTACATCATAATCAAGTGTTGCTAGCTGCACAAGCATGGCGTATTCTTTCTTGCCCCAATTCACTCTCTTCATTAATATTTCAAGCGAAATTTTTTTGCCATGATAATTTTTCAACGACTTCAGGTATTATACTATTTTCTCTATGATTTTAACTATTTTACTATTTTATTATTCTAATGTGTTACTTGTTGATGTCATTTAAATTGAATTTGAGTATTCCTAAACAGCGACTTCAATTTTGTTTCCTTTTAAATAAGTTTTGAATAATCATAGATTATAAAAGAATTATTACAGGCTTGTTACAATTATACTACTCTTTTCAATATTCAATTTGTTTATCTATTTAAGTAGCCTTTCATGCATTTTACAGTGCCTAACTTACTTTTCTACCCAATTGTCACAGTTTTATATTTCTCCTTTACTTATAATCTGTAGAGGTGATTATATTTATATATGATATTAAATATTGTTTAACTAGGTAACCATTTATTGATCAAGTTTATGTGTTTCCAACTTATTCCAAACCTGTTTGTCATAATTATATTACTATTTTCAATACCCAATCTACATATCTATTTAAGTATTCTCTCATTTATTTTGATTTCTTCACTTGCTTCTCTACCTAATCTTCATAGTTTGGTAGCTCTTCTTTTCTTATAGTCGGTAAATGGGTTTATGGAAGAGGCAAATATATTTGTATATGATATTAAATATTCTTTTACTTATAGGTTTATATGGGTTTATGGAAGAGGCAAATATATTCATATATGATATTAAATTTTATTTTACTTATAGGTAAACATTTAATTATTAACTTTCTATGTTTCCAACTTATTAGTTTAATTTTTCTATAATGTCTCTCTTTTTACTACATATGCATACAGTTGGACGTACTCTTAGTTATGTTTGGCGTAGTATTGTTTGGGGACGCACTCTTCTTTCACAAGGTTTATGCTACCGAGTAGGGACGGGTGAAAATATACTTTTGTTTAAAGATATTGGATGCTTCATCCTCCATCCTTTTCGCCCTCCTCTAAAGATGTGTCAAAATTGAATATACGGGCTAAACATCTTATACTAGAGGACAGAGTTTAATGGAATATGTCCCTTGTCAAAGAGATTTTTAATGTTGCTGATCAAGAATGTATTCTCTCCATTCCTCTGAGTAAGTTTGCAAAATCTGATAGTTCGTTGTGGCATTTTACAAATGATGATTAGTATTCAGTAAAAAGTGGATACAAGGTGGCTACAAACTTAGCTTCTTCCTCCCATTCTCTCTCTAAAGCAGTCTTTTCAATTTGGTGGAAGAAATTTTGGCAATCACACTTACCAAAGAAGATTTTATATTTTTTCTTGAGAGGATTTCATGAAATTCTACCTACCTATGTTGGCCTTTATAAACGTAAGGTGATTCAAACTGCAAATTGTCCTATCTATGGTTATTATCAAGATACTAATAGCCATGCATTTTTTTGGTGTTTTGCGTTTCGGAAATTGTGGAAATTACTAGAATTTGATCTTATCCATACAACTCATGTTAATATCTCTTTTTAGCAAGTCATTTTAAAGGCCTCCGAGGTGTTTCAACAATCTAAATTTGAATTATTTCTTCTTTCTGCTTTGTATGTTTGGGGGGAGAGGAATAATATTACTCACGGTCAAGCCGCCCAATCTTCAATGATTATGGTTTCAAGAATTAGATCATTATTTGACGAGTATAATCAGGTTGGGAATTCAAAGATTCATACGGCACATACATTTTGTCAATCTATTGATTATTGGATTTCTCCTTTAGTAGGTCACAATAAACTAAATGTCGATGCATCAGTAGATGTTGGTTCTAATACTATAGGTATTTGAGCGATTATTCAAAATTCATATGGAGAAGTCCTAGCTTGTCTCTCCAAATCACCCTTAGGTAGTATTGTTTTTTTTAATATAATTCTCTCCAACCTGGAAGGGTTTACATCACGTCATTTTGTTGTATTTTTGAGTAATAGTTAGGCTTTAGTTTTTTTTTTCTAATGTTATGCTCTATGTATTATTTTTTTTTTTTTTGTAGGTTGTTTTACAGTGACTCAGGCAGAATGTGTAGTGTTAATGGTAGCAATGGATTGGAACCTAATGTTAGGTCTTCCTTTGAGTTTTGTTGAATCGGATTGTTTAGCAGCTGTGACTGCTTTTTTGAACAGATCATCTTATTGCAATGACTTAGGTTCTTTGTTAGAGGATATTGTTGTCCAATTTTCGAGGAGTGTCTGTAATGCATGTACATTGTACAACTAATAAAGTTGCACATGGATTGATAGTGCATGCTCTTAGGGTGGACGGCGAATTTCTATGGCTAGAAGATTTCTCTTCTTTTCTTCAAGCTTTTTAATCTTTTAGATTGTATGACTTTATAATTTTTTCAATGAATATATATGTTCATTGCGAGAAAAAAAATTAATTAAACAAACAAACAAATGAGAAAATCATGGATATCATATAAGTGGTGCCACACTTTGCCACATCCCTAGGATTTGAATTTTGAATTTCTAATTAATTTGTTTATTTAATTATTGAATTATTTTTTTTTAAATATGATTTAAATTTAAATAATTAATTGGTTATAACTTATCAATTTTAATTTAATTAAATAAAGAATATTAAAATAGTTTTAAATATCTTTATAAACCTGAAAATAAGCGATTTTTTTGCAAGTCAGTTGTTTCTAGGTTATCAAACTCTCTCAAAGAAAAAAAACAATAGAATTTTATATACCTGAAATTCTAGAAGTCTCCATAGCCCTCTCTCTTCTCAAACCTCTCTGGATCTCATGTGATGAGTACATCTAGAAAGCCTTTAATCAACCTGTGAATCTTACGTGCCCACACACGTCCTTGTGTGTTAGATGAATGACTTGGAAGGCTAATGTGTGAGCTTTCATAAGGATAGGAAGATCGTTGATTTTTACTAAAAGACTCAAGGACACTTGATAGGCTACGAGAGGTAATCCTTCAATCCCTGTATGTGTTAATTTAATATATGTATATATGTATGATCATGTCTGGTATTAATAATTTTGAAAATATGGTTAGCTTTGGAGTTCTCATTTTCTTAGCAAATAAGAATATTAAAGCAGCTCTCACTAAACCGCTACCAAGGTATATAAAAATACCTTAGCACATAACCAAAAGGACACCCATTTGGTCCCTTTGGTTAGAGACTTTCAAAACAAATAACTTCTTACATAATTGGTAAATTGAAAAGATTCTTATATGTGTTGACTTTTGTGATTCAAGTCTTTTATCGGCATTTCAAGCAGAAGCACTAGCTCTATTGGTGGGACTAACATGGGTTCGAAAAATTAGTCTACTTGTTAAAGCTCTCTTCACTAATTCATTATCTTTGTTTCAAGCTTTGGATAGTACTATTGTGCATCACAATGAGTTAGGAATCATTTTTTTGGATATAAAAGTTATATTGTCTAAATTTCCAGGGGTATCTCTTTCTCATGTTAGTTGTAACTTTAATGTTGCAGCTCATGGATTTCTTAAGCATGCCCTTAGGCTAGACGATAAATTTTCTTGGATGGAAGAGATCCATCCTCCTATCTGTAATTATGAACATTAATCTTAATTTAATTTAATATTTTTGAAGAAAAAAAACATAAGGTGAATATTGTTGGGAAAACTTATACAGGATCTTTATTTATTTTCATGTATATCTAATATTAAACAAATTAATACGAAATAGCCTAAAACATGTTTCTAAAATTGAATTCAAAGATAAACAATGAATAAAATACTTACAGTATACGCAACGGAATTAAAGAGTCCTTCCTTCAGTTTCTCTAACTCTTGTATCAACTCTGTCGTAGAGTATTATCAAGAAACTGAACCGATCTTCTATTTTCTTCACAGTCTTCTAATGTATCCTTAGAATCACCTAGACTAGTGTGGGAAATTCTCAACACATGAGATAGATATAGAAAGAATAAGAGAAAATAACAAAGAGGCTTAGAAAATGACTTGTGTTTAGAGAGAATCTAAAACTATCAGAAAATCTAACTTGTGACTTCTTATACTTATCTGTCATCTCAAAAATCTTAACTGATGACTTCTCTCTAAGCACTCCTTTTATAGACTCAATTAGGTCATTTAATTTAATTAAAAAATCAATAAAATAATAATCATTTTAAAGCCCTAGGTCGAAGTTATTATGGTCTTTAGGCGCGTGAAATTTCTCATTTGATTATAAGCCCGTTGAACTTAAAATCAAGGCCTGTATTATTTTCTATTGATTTAATTAATTAAATAATTATTTAAATCCTTTATCAAATTAATTATTTATAATTTGAACATTGATTTAAACTTATTTATTAATTTAGATACCAATTTATCTTAATTAATAAATCTACCATAATTTCTCATTTCTTCTCAAAATTACACAACTCTGTGAAACTATCCAAAATTGACCTGGTCAACTTTGCTAATTCTAGTTGATAATTAAATCAATTAATTGAGACTATCTAGATGATTTTATCCAAGGTACAATGGGGATCATGGGTCTATGAAATCAAGCTCTAATAAGTTATCATAAATCTAACCAATAAATTTACTAACTTATTAATTCCTCGTGACTCCACTATAGACTCGGAATTGCACTCTTGAATTCATAGAACGTTCTATAACAAATACATATTGTTACAACCATAATTTTCACTCAATCATCTATAGACGGTCTACAATGAGATAGGACTAAAATACAATTTTACCCCTCATTGTATTTTATCCTTAAAACACTTAATTCCTTGTAAATAATATTTCAGTAAACTAATTTAATTATTGAAATGAGATCTCTATCATTTAACACCTTGAACCAAACTAAAAGAAAACAATCGTTTCACTTCTTCATCGGAAGCTATGGATGTTTATATCTATGATTAACACTCTCACTCAATTATACAACTGAGTTCTCAAGATGTAAGTATGGGCTAGTCCGTAGGGTAAGCTGATAACGAACAAGTCAAAGAACTCAAATAATACAATCAGTTAGAATACTAACCACTCAGAATTGAGATTGAATTGACCTATGGTCAACTATATGATATGACTAGAATAGATAATAACGGTATGTTTACTTATCTTATCAACTGCCAATATCGGTCATGTCTGATGTAACAAATACATCTGATCTTATCCACTTTGTTAATGTTCTGGAAAGAACATAACACTGTAATGTGTAAGTAGATCATATCGTAGATTGGCAAGTCAGTGTAATTCTGGTGTACTGACTAATCTTAAGACTAACTTATTTTGAACATATAATCATATTTATATTCCACTATGATTACGTCACTATAAATAAGATTAGTTATATGCTCAAGATTTAATAGAAGTTTATATTAAACAAATAATCATGAAAATAAAACATGTGAGCAAAGTGATTGACCAAGTCAAAAAATGATTTATATTCTTTTATTGATAATAAAATGAGATTACAAAGAATTTGGGTTTTAATTAAGGCATAAAACCCCAACAAATATGTTATGTAATTATCTACATACAACTATTATTTAGGAAAAAACCCTAAATAAATAGATTATTATGAAAATTGAAATCAATTAATGAAAATAAATAAATAAAACTAAAATAATTAGTTTGGAGTTGGGTATGAAAATTTTATTAATTTAAAATAATTAGTTGTGGAACAAATTTCCATATAAAAAAATTGTCGTCTATAAAATTAAAAATTAGTATTAGATATGTTGCACTTTGTGGAAATGAATCACATCCACTAAATTAGATTAATGTGGCGTTTGATTTGGTGGAATAAAATTAAAATGGTAATGAGAATAGTAATAGAATGAGATAAGAATGATAATGAGAATGATATTATGATATTTTGTTTGTTATTGGAATGAACATTAGAATCAAAATTATTTTGTTTGATTTAATGGGTGAATAAATAGAATAAGTGTTATATTTTTACTATTTTGTTTGTATTTTTTAAAATATACTTAAAATTTAAGAAAAATAAAAAGATATTTATTCACATACATAACAAAATAATACTAATATTTTAGGTACTTTAAATTAATTTTTTATAATGAAAAATTATTACTTAATTTATTGATAGATTAAAAATAATTTCTCATTTAAATTTTATAAATAGTTTTAAATGTATTGACAAAAAAGTCTTATATAAATAAGTGAAAATACAAATTTGGTCCCTGTGTTTTGCTTGAATACTCGATCGGTCCTTATGTTTTGCTAGATGACATTTCGGACCCTTTGTTTTACAAAATGGAACAAAATAGTACCCTGAGCCCAATTTTGGTCAAATATTTTTTCAATATGACCAAAATACCCTCAAGTTTTTTTATTATCTAATTAATATTGAATTTTATAGTAAAAAATAAATTAAATTGATTTAAAAATAAATAAAACAATTAAAATATATAAAAAATCCTAAAACTAAAACAAAATTAAAATTAAACCTAACTCATTCTCTCTTCCCTTCCCTTCCCGCAACCCTAAACAATATCTTCATCTTGCTCATCATCATCATCATCTTCTTCTTCTTCTTCTTCTTCTTTTTCTATTGACTGGGTGACGAAGATGTAATAAATATAAAATAAAAAAACACATGTATACTGATAACAACAAAAAGGGTAGTCTGATTGATGATAACTAATCTTTAAACATTTCTATCTTGTGGTATATTGGCCTTCTGTTTTGCTATTGCAACAGCTCGAGAGAGACCTCTTATTGCATCGACTAAACCTCGTGATGTTGCATCTTTACGGGTCCAAACTCTCCCTTGTGCAACCTCCTCCATTTTATCTTCCTACAAGTATATTTACAGATATCAGTGACATCAAATACAACAAAATCAGATCAGAGAGTTGGCACAGAATGTGAATGGAAATATGGGATGAGTTCACAGGCGGAAGGAGGGTTGGTCACAGAAATTGCTTGGCTTTAAAGCCCTGACCACGAGGAAGCTAATGGTGGTGACAGTGTGATCCACGACGGGCTGAGGTGGTCAGATCAAAGCAAACAGGCCCGGAGTCCATGGATTCCAGTTAGCTGGTTTCGTCGCCACGCACATCATACGACTCAAATCGAGCCTCCAAACTTCTAAAATGGCCTTGCGATAGTGAGAGTAAGAGGCTAGTGGAGCGCGTATCGCCAGGGGATCTTGCATGCGCGAAGCTGCCATGGATGGCAGTAGAGAAGAAGGAGAGGTAGGCAAGAGAGAAGGAGAGAGAGGGTCGGGCAGGAGAGAGAAAGAGAAGGAAAAGAAAGTTAGGGTTTCCGTTTTAATTTCAGATTGTTAGATTTAATTTTTGTTTTACTTTTTTACATAAAAAAAAGTTTTAGTTTTAGTTTTAGTTCTATTTTAAATTAAATTTATTTTTATTTGAAAATCTATTTTTTATTCATTAATTAATAAAACTTGAGGGCATTTTGGTCATATTTAAAAATTGTTTGACTAAAATTGGGCTCAAAGTATCATTTTGATCCATTTTGCAAAACACAGGATCAGATTTGTTATTTAACAAAACATAAAGATCGATCGATTTTGCAAAACACATGATCAGATTTGTTATTTAACAAAACATAAAGATCGATCGAGTATTCAGGCAAAACACAAGAACCAAATTGGTATTTTCTCTATAAATAAAAATTATCTTAGATATTCAATCAATAATAATAATAACATTGGAGTTCTTTAATTTGGAGAGAAGAATAAGAAAAGTTAAAATAGTATTTTTTTTATTTCATTTTAAAACTTTCATTGTAATTAAAAATTCTAAAATTTCTTTCCATATGTTTAGTAGTGGAATAAATATTCCAAGTGATGGAATTCCTACGAAAAGGCATTCCAAAAGTTTAAAATACCAACCAATGGAATGCAAGTTTTAATTCCATTACAAACATGCTGCAAAGGTTAAAAATACTTTTACATAGGGATAGGGGAAAGAAAATTCCTATCGAACTAGTCCCATAAAAAAAATATAAATGTCCATTGTGCAGTCATGTTCTCTTGAAACCAAATTGACAAAAAAATCTTCACCAAAAAAGAAAAAGACGACAAAAATTCCTATGCTTTGATTGCTTTCTATCATTTAGAATGAGGAATGGCAACTAGTATAGTATTATACCTCAAAAAATGCCAGTTACAGTGTTTAAACTAAACAGCTACTGTCATAAATAAAACAACAATTGGACCCAAAAAAAAAATAGAACCCAGACTAGAGCAGCTAAAGCTTCCTCTAGTCTAGGTACCAAAACAACAATTTGGAAAGTATTGTGTTGAGAGTTGTACGGTACCAAAAGTCCATCCTTCAATGCTTCCTCTGCAAATGAACAAGACTCGTATTACATTTCATAAAAAGAAAAGGACAGACAGAAAAGAAATTTAGATTGCAAAGACTCTGCAGAAACTAAAAGCATTGCTATTAGACACCAATGGTGTCCAACACAACCATGAGGTGGGGACTCACGAGTGGTTAGAGCTTTTCTATAAAAGTTATTAAATTAAAATATGTGGATTGCAGTAATAACAGTACGACAACTCACGGTGGTCATGGGCCCTTTAGCATTCTCATACAAAAAAAAAAACTACCCACTAAAAATCAAAAAGCAACCATCTTATTAAGAGACAAATTGCAGAAGCAACAATCAATCAACTTCAGAAATACTACCCAGCATGAGTTTAACAAGTCAACACAATGACAACACAACATAAGTAAAATTTGCATAGTCAACCAGAGAAAGAACGTGTGTGCTTTCCATGAAATCAATGGAATTTACCTTGCGCTTCTGAAATCTTCTCATTCCACTGCGACCACTTTCCATTTCTTCCATTGGACCATTTTCGTCCTTCTCCATGGGTAAACTTTTAACCTCATCATAGAAACTGTCTGTCAAACCAAGCAACCTGATGGACACAAAGTCAAAAGGGATGAAATTACAGACCAATAAATGATAGACAAAAGAAATCTACATAACCAATTAAAATTTTGAATTGTGCATACCCATTTCTTGACTTCTTCAAGTGTTTCTCCCTCTTCTTCTCCTCCTTTGTAAGAGGTGCACGAGTAAAGAGCTCTTCTTCACGTCGCGCACGTTCCTCCCACTTTGCCTTATATCTGTTCATTTCTGCACTTTCGGTTCCAATAACTTCTCTAATCTGTATTTCAACATCAAGATGTATAAATTCTCCAATCATAATTCAACAAAATTCACATCCAGTTACGCCAATAAACATTGTAGAACTAACCTCTTCAGGTTTACCCTCCAAGTTATCCATCAGTTCTCTAACATAAGTACTCTCCCTAGCTTGACGCAAAGTGTTTTTCTCCCTTCTTAAGGCATTTCTTCCTTCCTTTGACATCTTATCTTCTTCCATGGACGTAGGAGCAAATTTCGGTGGTTTATATACACCATCCTGTGTAATAAAGAAAAAGTTTAATTACAGAATCCAATGAATTGTTTTAAGAACAACTTCCAAATAAAAAAAATAAAATAAAAACAGTATGACAAAAAACCAATACTCCATTTAATATCCATTTCACCTGTGAAATTTCATCTGTTTTGCCAACAAGCATGTCAGGGTTAGGCCGATATCTCAACAAATCTTCTGTTTTCTGAGATTGATCTGCTTCCTTCTCATCCAATCCTACATTATCTGTTCCACCTGCAGCAACCTTTGTAAGCTTCTGGATTTGGTATTGGAGCTTTTTGTCAATTGGTCGTATCTGTTCAAAACCAACAAATAAAAATTCCATAAAAATGGGAACACATGAATGTCAATGGACAATGAAAAAAAAACACAGAAAAAAAAAATACAAAAACCTTTTCCAAAAATAATCTAATCTCGACGAGACTTCGAACGACAGGATGCCCCTCAATCGAGAACCCTTTAGCCTTGCAAAGCAAGTAGTATACTAGTGACTGACAATAGTTTAGAAGTAGCAAATGTTTGGTTTCAAGATAACTTATCCCTTCTGCAGTTGGAAACTGATCCGCCTTCACCTAATACACATGGCATCAAGTAGAAGTACTAGATCAAAATGACAATCAATCAATTATCTAGAAAAATACAAAATAAAGAAGATAAGCTATTAGTTGGATACAAAATGACAAAACAAAAATAAGAAGCAAAGAATACAAAGGAATAAGATCTTTCAAGGTAACCTACATATTCTTATTAGATACTAGGTCATTTATATGAATTCTACTCTATTTGAGGGATCGGAAACTCTAGCAAAGCAATATGCTAGGTAAGTCCTTGCCAGGAATCAAATCAAACCTAGACATCATGATTTCCAATAATGGGTTATCCTGCTGAACTCTACAATATTTCAAAGTAAATAAACTCCAACAATATATAAAGAAAATCCTCACTAGGAAGCAAAACAAACCCAGACCTCATGTTTCTCTATACTAGCTAGGTCATCCTGCTGAACTCTAAAATATTCGGGGTCACAAAGAACTCGAACAATATGCCAGGCAAGTCCTCACGGGTAATCAAACCAAAACCAAAACCCAGACCTCCCTAGGAAACAAAACAAACCCAGACCTCATGTTTCTCTATACTAGCTAGGTCATCCTGCTGAACTCTAAAATATTCGGGGTTACAAAGAACTCGAACAATATGACAGGCAAGTCCTCACGGGTAATCAAACCAAAACCATAACCCAGACCTCACAGAAACATACCATAACATTCTGACCTACCCTTCATGGGAAATTGACATATTTTAACAATAAAGCAAAGAAAACGGGAAAAATAATCACTTAATTGCTTACTAACCATCAACTACAACCCAAGTAAATACAATTAAAAGATAAAGTGATAAACTAGGAAAACTATATACACAGCTCATAAGGGTGATTCAAAATTATTTCTTTCTTACCTTGGCAACTAAATCTTGGACTTTGCTCCGAACTGCATCTAACCCATTTTTCATCTCTTTCAACACAGAAACCAGTTGAGGTGCTTCTCTGTAACAAAACAATAATCATACAAGTTACAACAACCGACTGAGCTAATTCAATTCACCTCATAATTTGCACAGTAATACACAACTTACTTTTGGATTCTATCATTGTTACTTGAATCATTATTCTCGTCCATATTAAGTCGATAAAACACCTATTGAAATTCAAGTATTAGAGCCTGTAATTGTGAATAAAAGCTTATTATTTTCAGAGTTAGGAAGAAGAAACCTTCGCTAGAAGATGTTAGTCGTCGTCTGGCTGTACTTGCTTCCGTTGACGTTGCCGTCGGCTACGGCTGCTGTTGAGTCGTTTCCAGTTGAGGGTGAGAAAGATGCACTGCTTCGTTGAGTAAAGGCTGAGTGTACCGTGACTTAGGAAGAGGATGGTGGAGATGCCGGCGAGAGAGTGTGGCCGGTGGAGTAAGGAAGACGGCGAAGTTTGGCTGTGCAAAAATGGGTGAAGGAACAATGGTATGAGAAGCGAGGGAGAGGGGAAATATGTGAAACCCTTGTTTGTTTGAGTTATTGGGCTGAAAGTATATGGTATTTTTGTAAATCATAAAAAAAAAAGATATTTTGACATATTTCTTTTTTTTTAGAAGTACATATTTCAAAATCTGCAATGCAGTGCAGTTATATATGAAATTTTGCACCGCACTGCATGCACCATGCGGATTAGCTAAAATGCAGACCATACCAAATTAGCACACTTTTCACTTTTGACATTGCGTGGTGTTGTGCAATGCGACCGATCACTGCAATTTACTGGTTTAGATGAACTCTTAAAATTAAGAATCCAAATTAGTATAAAAACAAAACAAAGAAGCCAAAATATTATTATAGTATACACCAAATAAATATGTATATATGGCTTCACTTTAAGTCCTATCGGTGGGGCTCTCAGTGTTTTCGATCCGTGAACAGTTTTCGGCACGATTTTTTTTATGACTGTGTATATTGTAGCTATTTAGGGCATCCTGCAAATTTTCAGAAAATTTCGAATAGTTTACAGTACCGAAAACTAGGTTCAAACATGTTGTTGCACGCGTGACTAATTTTTTTTATGCACGTGGAAAGCAACATGTTTAAACCTAGTTTTCGGTACTGTAAACTATTCGGAATTTTCTGAAAATTTGCAGGATGCTCTAAATAGCTACAATATACATGGTCATAAAAAAAACCGCGCCGAAAACTGTTCAGGGGTCGAGAAACAGTGAGAGCCCTACCGGTAAGGCTTAAAGTGAAGCCCCTATTGGAGAATTGTTCTACATTTATATATCACTTTTATTAATTATATTAAAATAAATTTAATATTATAAAATATCATTATTATAATAATATTAAATATAGGAGTACATATATCATAATTATATTAAGGGTTTATACTTTTTTGGACCCTGTGTTTTTTCCCATTACCTGTTTGGACCTTGTGTTTTGACAAATTACTTTTTGGACCCTATATTTTGTAAAATGGTTAAAATAGAACCCTAAACCTAATTTTGGTCAATGTTTTCTCAACTAAAATCACAAATAATTTATCAAACTAACAATTCAGAACAAAAATAAAATCATTCTGCTTAAAAACTGTGTTGTTATATTCAATTTTTTCTTCATCAAAATTGAGTTTAGGGTTCTATTTTAACTATTTTACAAAACATGGGGTCCAAAAAGTAATTTGTCAAAACACAGAGTCCAAACAGGTAATGGGAAAAAACACAGGGTCCAAAAATGTATAAACCCTTATATTAATATAAATTCAAATTCAAATGTTATAAAATATCATTATTATAATAATACATAATACAAGAATAAATATTTAATAATTATATTAATATAAATTCAAATATTATAAAATATTGTTATGATAACATTGTAACGATCCAAAATTGCTAACAGGGCTTAGTGCCTTGATTAGCGTGCCATATTGTGGAAATATATTTATGCAAGTGTACGTATCGCTAACAAGTAATATAATAATAAGTAAAGTATCATTCCCACAAGGATATTGATATTAATTACCAATAATTAACTCTTGACTCTAATTGATTTAAATGATAATTTCATAATTATGAATTAAATAATTACTACTAAAATTAAATAAAGTAATTAATCACTAGAGCAATTCAGAGATTAAAATATGATTAATTCAATGGATGTAAAAGTTAGGGTTTTAGTTTCATCAACCATCCACTTATGATTCCTAACCAATTTTTAATATTTCTTAATTCTATTGTGATAGCAGATTTCAATGATATATTATAGTCTTGCTAGGATCTATAATTCTCTACAACATATTATTTCCTACATCTCTGTGGTAAATCAACATATTGCAGGCATTAAACACGTAATCCCTAAACTACACAGATTATAGAAATACTATCGTCCAATATAAATCTGTGATTATCTACCTATAGCATAATTAACCTTCTCTTCTCAGAGCCTGGTTAAAATCATCTCAAACATGTAAATGGTTATCAAACATTCACAAGCATTAAGCATAAGATAAATAATTCACAATAGTAGAAAGAAACTCAGAAAAAAAAAAAAAAACTACATTAAGTCAAAAGCTTCAAGAAGAATCCACTAACACCCTAAAAACAAGATTAGTTCATGACAAACATAATGGAATCCATCAAACTAAATATAAACATAAACTTAGTACTAAAGAGAATAAAGAAAATAAAGAGATCAAGAATTAAAACTCTCATATCTTCAATGTTATCTCCATGGTCTCTAGTAATCTATGCAATTCACCAATGGCTCCCCCTGATTAACTCTTAACAAAACCTTTAAATAGAAACCCTAAAAACTATTTTTCAACATAAATGATGACTTCGCCCTTTTGATGGCCACGAAAAAGTTACATGCGCGCGCGGTCCTGGTGTTTAAGCGCCGCGGCCCGCCTCTCTAAATTTGCTCAATCCTGGTCTTGGGTTCCAGCAAGCGTCACAGCCCTTCAAACTTGCGCCACGGCCCTTGACAATTCCAAAAAATAGGTTCTCTCTGTTTTTCCCTTTCGCCGCAGCTCTTCACTTGAGCACCGCAGCCCTTTGACATTAACCTCAAAACTTACTTCCAAGGCTCCAAAATGACCAAGTCTCTCCGCATATGAATCATCAACTGTCTTCTTGTCAACTTTTAGCATAAATTTCTCAATTGCTATGATTTTTCGTTCATTTCCTCAACTCCATGCTTCTCAATCTATTTCCTGCAATCATACCAAGACAAGCGTAATACCGCACAACATTCCACCAAATCGACTCAAACTTACCCTAAACACATGTTAAAAACTATACTAAAAACTGACTCATCATGTTAGGAAAGCATAATTGGTTTATATGTGTGTTTAAATGGTTAAATGTGTGACTATGTGGCATGCATGATTAATATAATTATATGAATATATTATATGCATGCTTATGAGTATTAGATGTGCATGTGGGCTCTTTTTGCTTATAGGAGCATATTTGTAATTTTGGCTCGCTAAGGGCATAAATGTGATTTTATGTGATATTTGGTTAAGACCACATTATTATGTGGATATAAAATAAATAAAATATGTTTAATATAATGTATGACATAAATATATTACAAAATTAGGGCAAAAAATTGTCTATAATTTTAATAAAAATCGGTTCATTTTTTTTTTCTAATATATAATAGAATGAATTACAGTTATATAGTATATATAAATATTTATATCAATAATCTCTACATATATGACATCTAAACACAACATTAACATAGATATATATATATATATATATATATATTTACATGGCTACATGACATATGTATAAATTGCAATAATATTTAAAAAGAAATTAATAATAGAAATAAAATAAGAATAGAAAAAGTTATAGTGTAGAGTAGTATACATGCATCAACTATTTTAATTAATTAATTAATTTTTGTTTAAGTTTATGTTTGTTCTAGGTTTTGAATTTGGCAGTAACAACAAGAAATTATAAATTATATGTTTAATATAATATTAATATTATACGTGGATTTTAAAGTTAAGTTTGTTGCTAGTTGATAGCAGATTATATTATATTATATTATATGTTTAATATGATATTATTCTGAAGTTTAAGTTTAAGTTTGATTAAATTTTATTTAAGTTATAAAACATATAGTTTTATTATTTTTATATAATTATCATTGTAAAACATCTCAATATCTCAAAACATCATATTTTAATTTGTTTAATTATTTATTTATTAAATTTTATTTAAGTTTAAGTCATGTTTACATTCTACCGTTAAATATAAGAATATTTTGTTAAATATAAGAATATTCCATTAAAGTTAACCGACAAAAAATAAAAAACTGTTAAAACCAATAATTTTTCGTTATCTACACATTTTTTATATAGAAGAGATATATATAAAATCTAACCTACTCCTACAATACAAACCACTTGATTTTTTTTTTTAATGAAGTAATAAAAGTATGTATATTCAAAATTATATATTTTTAGAGTTAGGATATAACAGCTGTATTAGGTAGTTAATAAAACTAATCTGTTGATAACAGTTTCCACACGCATATATTAGTTTCTTTTTAATGCCTTTATGTAAAGGCAAGGTCTCATTCTTGTAATGTAATTCTTTTTTACGCACGTGCTAATACAAAATCACGATAATATAATTATATTTAATGATAGTTTGTAAATATTTAAATTTAAATAAAATAAAATAAATAATTAAAAAAATTAAAATAAAATGTTTTTGAGATATTTTAGAATGATAATTATTTAAAAATAATAAATACTTAAACAAATTACAATAGCATATTTTTCAGATATTTTACAATGATAATTATTTTAAAATAATAAATAATTAAACAAATTAAAATATGATATTTTTGAGATATTTTACAATAATAATTATTTAAAAATAATAAAATCCTATGTTTTATAACTTAAATAAAGTTTAATTAAACTTAAACTCACTTATTACAATAATATCATATTAAACATATAATATAATCTACTTTGAATTAGCAACAAGTTGCTTTTTTTTTAAACTATCCCAATACTTAAATTTATAATCCACGTATAATATTTAATATTATATTAAACATATAATATATAATTTTTTGTAGTCACTCTTAAATTCAAAAACTAGAACAAACATAAACTTAAACAAAAATAAATAATTTATTTGATTAAAATAGGATATTTATTTCAAAATTTATATGACATTAATATAAATTTAATAAAAATAATTAATAAATTTTATAAATAAAATTAAGCAAACGTGCATATTGCAAGTTTGTTGTATCTAGTATATATATATATATATATGGTAGCACTTCGGTGCAGCTAGGACACGCTTCGGGCATTTAAATAATTTTTCTTTCTAATTTTTTTTATGACAGTGTACATTGCTGTTATTTAAGACATCCTGCAAATTTTCAAAAAATTCTGAATAATTTACGGTGCTGAAAACAAGGTTCAAACAGTTGAATTTTACACGCGCATATAAAAAACAAACACGAGCACAACAACCTTGTTTTCGACACCTTAAACTATTCAAATTTTTTTGAAAATTTGCAAGATGTTTTAAATGACAATAATATACACTGTCATAAAAAAAAATTAAAAAAATTATTTAAATACCCGAACCATGCCATGCTGCACCGAAGTCTCCTTTATATATATAGGACAATTCTCATGTAGGACCTTCACTTTAAGCCCTATCGGTAGGACTCTCAGTGTTTCTCGACCCGTGAACAGTTTTCGGCGCAAATTTTTTTTATGACCGTATATATTGTAGCTATTTAGAGCATCCTGCAAAGGTTCAGAAAATTCCGAATAGTTTACAGTACCGAAAACTAGGTTCAAACATGTTGATTTCCATGCGCATAAAAAAAATTAGTCACGCGTGCAATAATATGTTTGAACCAAGTTTTCGGTACTGTAAACTATTTGAATTTTCTGAAAATCGCACTGATGCTTTAAATAGCTACAATATACACGGTCATAAAAAAAAAGTCGTACCAAAAACTGTTTACTGGTCGAAAAACACTGAGAACCCTACGGTAAGGCTCTTTTTGAAAGCCCTACCAAAAAAATTTCCTATATATCGATGGAGTCTTTTTAAATGGTTATTGCTCCATGGGTGGTTACCTCGTAAAATATGTGACAAAAAAGTTACTTGCTAGAACAAGTTACCATCACGTCACAGCCAAATGAAAATTCTTTTTTTTTCACTAATTTCGAAATAGTTTTTTTTTTTTTTTGTCATCTGATGATTTCAACCAATAATGCTTAATCTCTTTTTTTTCATGTGTTGACTTTTATTAAATCAATAAAAAATAGGATGTTAGTATTTAATACTTATATTTTATTTATTAGGGTTGTTGTTTTCGGCCAACCCTATATTTCTCATTATTTTTTTTTATTCATTCAATTAAATATCAATTTTTATTTATATCTCCCACTAGCCAAAATATAACCTTTAATATAACATATTTGACATTCTGATTAATTGAAAAATAAAATATGAAACAAAAATCCTTTTTTATTAAAAAAAAGTTTGAACCAAAAAGAGGGTTAGTGTTTAATATTTACAAAATCATAACAAATTTATTTATATATTTGCTGATAAAATCATTGCATCGAACACTATTAGACCACCATCGAGCAACATCAATTTCTTTCATGAAAATTTTGATTTTGAAGGCCCCATCGAGCTGGCACCGAGCACCATCAAACCATGTCGATTTTATGCAAATTTCAAAATTTCAGATCTGAAAAAAAAAATAAAAAAATTATGTCAAAGTCTGTTCGAAATGCAGTATTTTAGTGTCCTAAGTGAAGAATACTTACCATTATTTTTTCTAAAGAGAGAGTTGAGAATAATGTGTTGAGAGAGAGAGAGAGAGAGAGGAAAGAAAGAAGAAAAAGTGGATGAGAAAAATTATGGGAGGATAATTTTAAATATTGTGAAAAGAATTGAGATTTTTTAAAAATAATTTAAATGGTTAGCATTTTTTTTTTACTTATAACCCTTGATTTAGGATAAAAACTCAAATTTTCCTATTAAGAATTATGATTGAAAAAGGGTAAGGAAACAATGGGTGTCACCATATAAGCGAAGTGTCTGGAAGTTTCTTTGAAATTTGAATGAAAATGTATTGGCGGTGTAGGCTCCTTACAAAAATATTTATAACTTTGCATATAAAATTTTAATTTATATATAAGCTCTCACGATTATTATTTTTTTAACAAAATCATCGTAAATTATAATTTTTTTTTTACCATATTAAATGCGTAGATTCTATTTTTCCTTTATTATATATAAAAAAGTGATAGTTGAAAATAAGGGACAAATTTTAAAAATAATAATAATTATCTCGTTCCTAAAATTGTGGGAGAGTACATAAAATGGAAGAAAATGTGAGGAAAATCATAAATAACTTGAGACTAAACATCATAGGCAAATGGAAAACAATAGATGCTACTTTTCTAATAAAAAAAATATGGACAAAACAAATAAATAAGATATAATTTTTTTTTTAAAAATGTTGTGCTCTCCTTTATAAAAAATTGGTCCACTCACTCTATAGATATATTTTTTTATTATTATAATCTACAAACTAGTATTTCTTTTTATTAAAAACAAAAATCTCATATTTTCTAACCTCTTAAATTTTAAATTACTTGATAATGGAAAAAATTAAAATTTATGTCAAAAAAAACAAAACAAATCAAGTCATCTTGTTGAAAAATTAAATGATTTTTTTTCTGAACATTTTATGGGTACTTAATAGAAATTAAAAAAAAACATTATTTTCAAATACTTTAAATCTTTTTTTTTCTTTTAAAAAAATATTTAATTGCGTCTATTTTAATTTTGAAATTTTATTTATCTTTCTCATTTTAATTAAACATCCCAAACAAGTAGTTTGCATTTTATAACTAATATTTATTAGAACAAAATGCATTAACGTCTAATTTAGCATTATTAGAATTTCCTCATGGTTAAAGTTAAACCTCGAGCTTTTTCACCTATCATTCACTTTTAGTCTGGGTTACACTAATGCAAAAACATCATTTTATGACATTTTTTTATGGCACTCACCTAGATGCGAGTCCTAAAAACAGTTCATGAATTTTTTAGGGCTCGCAAAATTTTGTTTAAGGCTCGCGGAGTGAGTCCTAAAAACTATGTGTGTCCTAAAAGTTTGATTTTTTTTAACAAACACCTCCTGGACTTTTTAGGACACTCATTGCGAGTCCTTAAAGAATCTTTTTAGGACACTCATTGCGAGTCTTAAAAACTTATGTGTGTCCTAAAAGTTTGAATTTTAAAAAATTACAAATTCCCTCTAATTTTTTTTAACTAGAATTTTATTATGTATTAAATCACAAAGAAAAATAAACAACAGCCCATTCTCTCTCTCTCCTTGCTCTCTTCCCCCATTTCTCTCTATATATATCTCTCTCTCACGAACTCCACAACCCAGCCACGGACGGCGGCGCTCCAGCCATCCCCCACCTACATGCACCGGCCCACGACATTTCCCGGCCCCCAAAACCCCTAGCCCCGCGAGCCCATGGCCTCACGCGCCCCCAAGCCTAGTCGATGGAGCCTCCAAGTTCAAAAAAATTTGTGGGTTTCTCTCACGAAACCCCACTGCCCAGCCACTTACGGCGGCTCTCCAGCCACCCATCGCCTACATGCGTCGGCCCTCGAAACCCCCAACCCCGCGAGCCCCTAGCCTCACGCGCCCCCTAGCCTAGTCTACGGAGCCTCCAAAGTTCGATGACCATGTGGGTTTCCAAAACATTTTGGGCATTTTCCGACCACCTCTAGACACCCCGACCCAAATGACCACTACCACTGCATTCCTTGTGCTTTGGGCTTCAAAACCCACTAAAGGATCGGACTGAACCACCACCGTGGGGTGGTGGCGCCGCCGTCACTGTTGGAGCTCCAGCAGGAGCTTTGGCTACCATTTAATTTTTTTAAAATTAAAAAATAAAACTTTTTAGGACTCGCATTTTAGGACTCGTCTCAGTTTTTAAGGCTCTCAAATAGAAGACTCGCGGGGCGTGAGTCCTAAAAACGTTTTTAGGACTCGCCTCACAAAGCGAGCCCTAAAAAGTCATTTTTGTAGTAGTGTTATTATTGCCCCATATAGGACTAAATTGTAGCTCCACAGAACGCACAATGTTGCATCATGCACCAAAAATGCTCTGAGTTGTGCTATTGGAATTATAATGATGTGCGATCTTTGAGACTAAATGTACTTTTGATTAAATCATAGTTCATGTTTGTATTAGTGTTGTTAGTTTATAAAAATCTTAAGTTTGTGGTGTGTTAACTCTATGAAATATAGTTGGTTTTCATTATTTTTTTCTTAGGATTTGCATTAATTTAACGTGTTTTATGTTAATTTTCTTTATGTTTTATTGTTAATAATTAATTGGTGTTTGTAATGGAATATTTCATAAAGAATACGAAGTTTGTAGTTAAGTTAACATTTTACGTTCAAGTATCGATTGACATTGTTTGTTTTCACGCAAGTTTGGAACTTCAACTCTAATTACGATTATGATCCCATCATTTTTTTTGTAAACTCTTCAAAAAAAATTATAGATTTCTTCCTTAGCATTCTATATCATTTTGAATAATACATTTGGAGTTTGGATGAGAGAGTTATATATTTGTTCTACTAAACGAGGTCGAATAAGGAGGTAACGAAGCACAACCGTGAGCTACAAAAGAACCATTGAGCCAACAGGGTTTATTGTTGTTGGCTGCAAAGGGTGCAATTTTTTCGTCTTATTTGCTGAGCCAGTAGGAATTTTTGTCGAGGAAGTCACGAGTTTGACCTATTTAAATGATCTTTTAAAGCCAATTAAAGGGGGAACAAATCACTATATGATACATTAAGTGGCATTGGACACCATATTAATATATATAGTAATATTCTTTTCTAAACACTTGTTAGTAATTAGGAAGTAAGGATATGGCACATACGAGTGGAGTTGGGATTTACATATTCTGTATTTGTTCTTTGGAATTCTTCTCTATTTATTATTTTATAAATTTAATACATTAATTTAACTTTGTGTTTGATCTAATTCAATCTTTCATCACTTGCAATATTTATCAATTTTATCTTCATATTTTAATAATAATACATCATTTCTACATGTAGTTGGTTTGACATATTTGGCGAATAATATTTTCGAAATCTGGTTGTCCATTACTTTCCAATAATACGAGTACAAGCTTCTCTCTAATGTTGGGCGAGTCGAAGACGGTGGCCATTTTACCAGGGTAGTTGGGTCGAATTCTTTGCACACCTATTCATTAGAAGGCGATTTCTTTTGTACATAACAGGAGATTGTGGCCCCATCACCTTGGAATGCCCTCGCGAAACCACTATTGTAACACCTTACTACCCATGGAATGTTACACTGTGTATTATAAATAGTGCTAAACTCGCTAAATGAGTCATTTCACCATAATCGTGTAGCTAAATGTGATTAACAGTTTAGGGTTAAATTTTTGGTCAAGGATACAAACGTATCACTAAAACGTTTACTGTATACATGGGATCCCAAAATACATTTAAAAGATTAATTACAATAAAGGATTTACAACCTGACAACCTAAGTGGCAAAATAAGGTTTGACCCTAGTTCCTCTTTAAATACACAATTACGCCATCAACGGGCCAAATTACCAAAATGCCCTTATAATTAAAAAATAGACCCATATGCAGGCATTTATCATCATATTATAATATAATTCACATAAACATGCATATAATCATTTAATGACATAATAAATCAATTATGGCCCTCCCCTGCCTCCTTATCAAGTTCCTAAACCTTATTAGGAATTTTGGGGCATTACATGTAGCGTCTCAGAATTTTACTTAGTTAGATAGTAGTAGCTTGCGCTGTAGTATTTTAATTTTCGTGGATATTGGTCAAAGCCGTGATTTAGTTAGAAACTTGTAGAGCTAATTATGAATTTTATAAGTTTAGCCTATAATTTAGAAATATTAATTTTATCATAAGGTTTGATTAATGAAGATAGTCCTAAGAATGTTATTTATTATAACATAAGGTTTGGATAGAATAATTAAAAATGTGACATTTGTCACATATATGTTTATTAACGATTTAAGGTTTTAAATGAATAAAAATAATCATGGATAAGTATAGGAAATCTAGAATCTTCCCTCAGCTGTTAGGATCACATTTTACTCAGTCAGAGTGGTTTAAACAAACTTCAAGTGTGCTGAAAGTGTGCAAAAATGTGTTTGAAATATCAGCATATGCCGATATATCGCGGCTATAGGGGCCGATATATCGCCTATGTTGATACGAAAAACACGTCGACTGATAACTTTACAAAATATAGTTATTTTGCTATATTTTATATGCTAATTATTGCTTAGTTCTTGAGTTTTTAATTGATTTGTTAAGTTTTTAAGTAATTTTAAATTTATTGGGTTTATTTTGATTTTATATATTTTTGTGTGTTTTTATAGTTATTTTGTTGTGGTTTAATTATTTAAATTATTGTGTTTAGTTAAAAGTAAAAAAATGTGTGTTTTATTGAAACTAAATGTTAAATTAAATTAAGTTGTAATTAATATTTTCAAAGAATTAATATGATTTATTTTATAATTGAAAATATGTTATTGTAACGCCCTGGTTACCCCAGAACAGTTACGGTGAACTGGAAATTTAACTCGCTACCTGAGTCCTTTGGTTAAAAACGTGCTTCTAGTGTTATTAACAGGCTAAGGTGGAAAACCAATCAAAAGGAAATGATATATTTTATTTAAAACATAAAACTGTTCACGGGCCCACAAGAAAACAGGGTAAACCCCTATTTACAACTCAAAATGGTCATTACTGTTTATTTACAACCCGCCGACCTAAGCGACAAAAATAGGGTAAACCCCTTAGTTCCTCTGAGAACACCTTGGCCGTGGTGGTCAAGCGGCCGCATATGTATACAACACCACCTAAGCTCTCCATTCAAGGCTGGGTGAGCTTTTCTTTCCCTTTACCTGCACCACATAGCACCCATGAGTCAAAGCCTAGCAAGAATACACAATATAGCATGAATATAATATCAACAATGATCATAATAATCATTCAGGACTTTCAATCCAAAATAGATGAGTGACAGTCGCAAAAGTCACTAAGGTGGGTTTCGTTCCCATCAACCATGTGACGATAGGGTCACCGGGGCTTTACAAATAAGTGATCCTTTCACTAGCTTATCAAGATAGGTGCTCGATGAATTGGTCACCAATATAACCTTTCGCATGACCATAGAGTCATAACCGTGGGATTTCGCTCCCTAGCCATGTGACAAGCAATCACCTAGGCCTTAGGCCCTGGCTCTGAGTAACTAGTCCTAGACTAGTCAAGCGCTTATAAGTTTCATCGACCTTAGGGTCGGTCCAGCATTAATGCTCTAGAGTCATTCAACGCTGTTATTGATTAGATCCAGTCTTTTATCGGCCCTGCGTTCAGGACGCTTATGCCGTTTCTGACTCTCAGGTCAGTAATACGCGACCAGTGCTGTCCCTGACTAATCAGTGCCATACACAAGTAAGCAAGCTCTGCTAAGCATTTAATATGCAATCAATGTCCACATTTTAACAATCCACATGACTCAACGACAATCACGCATGTCATATACACAGGGTGCAGTTTTCTTACCTCTGGTTCGAGCGAGAAATAGAACAAGAACGACTCCTGAGAACGATCGACCTTTTGACTCCTTAGCGGTTACCTAATCATAACCAATTATAATCTCCATTAATGAAAATCAAAATTAAAAGGGTCTTGACCTAACCCCACTCTCAGGACCTCGAAACGTACCCACACGGTGAGTAGATTCGATCCCGGGCCTTAAGGATTGAAACCCTGAGCCAAAAACCCCTAAAAACACTCAAAACGGGATTCTGAAGGAACAGAGTGGCGCTACAGCGCTGCTCACTAGTGCCCCAGCGCTATTCTTAGAACCCCAAACCGCTCAACAGAGCACTGGGTAGCGCTGTAGCGCTACACCCAGCCAGATCCTCCCCTAAAACCTCTTCCTTCGACTCCTTCAATTCCAACTTGATTCCAATGCTTCCAAACCTCATTTTTGGTGCCAAATGAACCCAAAAACTATCCCCACATTCCCTAAGCATCACAACCACAAGAACCCTAGCCAAAAACTCCCAACAAAACCAATCATCCAACCTAGAAATCTAAACTGAAAACCAAAGCTAAAACAGAGCAAACCAGGAAATTTAATGGCTAGAAACTTACCTCAAGCTCAGATTATGATACTCTTCAATGGTGGAACACACTCCCAAGCTCTCAAGACTTACTTCCCAAGCTTGAATCTCAAACTTAAGCTCAAAAATCCAAAGAGAAAATGTAGAAAAACAGGTGCGGGAGAAGGCTCTTAAGATGCTCTGTTTTCTCTTCCTTCTACAGCCTTCAATGGCTTAATACTATCCTAGGGGTGAAAAGACCAAGATACCCCTAGGTAAAATAAGGATATTTAAAGGCTCCCAAGGGCAAAATTGACATTTCCACCTATTTCGTTAATCATAATTAACGCTCACCAATTCGTGCTATTCTCGATATTCTCAAACACCAATAATTCATATTCTGTTACCCTTTAATTCCCGGCAACACTCTAATCATTAAAATCACCTCGAGACTCATCCTGAGCCCCGAACTTAAACCTATTATGACTAAACGATAATTAATATTCCAAGATCATCTCATGCCGAATAGCTCAAACAAATCCACATTATAATGTGGTCTCAACAATATGTCACCGACATGCATACAAATATACAATTACGCCCTCAACGGGCCAATTTACCAAAACACCCCTGAAATGAAATGTGGACCCACATGCATGCATTTAACATCATATTATAATATAATTCACATAACATGCATATAATCATTTAATAGCATAATTAAACAATTATGGCCCTCTCGGCCTACTAATCCAGCTATTAAATCGCATTAGGGATTTTGGGGCATTACAACTATCCCCTCCTTACAGAAATTTTGTCCTCGAAATTTACCTGAACAACTTGGGATACTAACTCTGCATATTTGACTCCAGGTCCCAGGTCGCTTCCTCAACCTTGCTATTCCTCCACAATACCTTAACCATAGGTATCGTCTTATTCCTAAGGACCTTATCCTTTCTATCAAGTATCTGGACTGGCTGCTCCTCAAAGGAGAGATATGCTTTAAGCTCCAGATCTTCATAGCTCAAAATATGATTCACATTAGATACATACCTCCGAAGAGCTTAAACATGAAACACATTATGCACAGCTGACAATGCCGGAAGCAAAGCCAATTTGTAAGCCACTTGACCAACCCTCTCCAGGATCTCAAATGGACCTACAAATCTAGGGCTCAGCTTGCCCTTCTTCCCAAACCTTCTCACATGTTTCCATGGCGAGACTCTAAGGAAGACATAGTCTCCCACTTGGAACTCCACGTTCCTACGCTTGGGATTTGCATAACTTTTCCGCCTACTCTGAGAAGTAAGCATCCGAGCTCTAATCTTCTCAATGGACTCACTGGTTGTTGTGATCAATTTAATATTTGATTTTAAATATGTAAGTGCACGGAATCCCACAAGTAATATAATGATAAGTAAATCGCCTCAACAGGGATTGCAAATTAGAAAAAATAAGCAAAACAATTACTAAACAATTTTAAGAAATTAAAAGTCAAGTGGGTTTTTTTATAGGCGAAGCAAAATATTAAAAAAATGGAAATACTGAAATTAAAAACTGAACCGAACAAGAAAATTGAGTGAAATATATGGATTGCAAAATGGACTTGAATTATTGAATTCCCCTATATTATTCATCCTGAACAACTTGCGGACATATTGCTGCAGCAATATTCTAGCAAAACTCACAGGTTAACAAGAATTCATTTAAACACCCATAAAACTTTCCCAAATTTTATGACATTAATTCTTCTACCTAATTAAACATATTCCTATGCAAAATCATATTTAAGAATGCAAATCAAAGTTTAATTCTCAAAAGTTACACAAGGCAAATAACATATCCCTATGTTACTTACTAACATAACCTAACCTAGATTATGACTTGTGTCATCCAAGTTCTTCCCATTACATTTAATCTTTCCAGCATTAAACATAATTAAATAACTTGCCATTGCTGACCAAACAACAACAAGAAATTAATATAAGCACACTTGAATGAACAAAGGAGATTTTACTAGAATAAAGTGCAAGAAATTTATAGACTATAACATAGGGTTCATCAACAATTCAAGCCACCTAAAAATTAGTTCATGGATGAGTTCATAAACATTAATTCACAATCAAAACAACCCATAATATTTAGATTTAGAATCCAACTCAAAAATTAATAAAATAAAGTTTAGGAAAAGAAGAAAGAACAAATCCAAAATGATGCTTGAGCTTTCTTTGTTTGTCCTCCTTCTTCCTTGTTGATATTATGAGTTTTTTTCCTTTATCTTTTTCTGGTTTTCTTTTCCAAAAAGGGCTGCTGCCCTCTTGATACGACTGAAACCCTCTTTTGTGTATGTTATGTTTTTTTCTTCCTTCTTCCAAAAGTACCATATTGCCCATTTTTCTCCAAAAACATGAAGTCCTCATTTCTTATGATTTTTGTCATTTTCTCCAGTATGCTGACTAGTTCTTTCTGCCCTTGCCACCTCAGCCAAAATGTCAGCTCACCCATTGACTGCCACACGTTCCATGTGCCCCAAAATCTGCCTGATCAAAATGCTTCAATTTTGCTGCAGCAAACCTGAATATTCAGCCATCAACAACATAATTTCATCAAAATAGATTCATATGTTATCTCATTCCTTTGTGCAAATATTTATCAATGAAATTATTATCTTTAACCCACTAGCTATTAAAAACTAAATAAAATAATTAAACTTAATCAAGATAATAAAAAAACTAAAGTTAGCTACAAAAGCTAAAAATAAACTAACATCACCCATAATTTTTCACAGTTATAAGTTCAAAAGCACATGAAATAACTCTTTATTCAAGAGTTATCACTGGTCCTCTAAACTACTTCAGGACCCAAGTATCTCCTTTCACCTGTTTCATCCCAATGAATGGGAGATCTGCACTTCCTACTATACAGCATCACATAAGGTGCAACTCCAATGGTAGACTGATAACTGTTGTTGTAGGAGAACTCTATCAAAGGTAGATACTTACTCCAAGATCCACCAAAGTCCAGCACACATGCCCGCAGCATGTCTTCCAATATCTGGATCTTCCTCTCAGATTGCTCATCTATCTAAGGATGATAAGCAGTACTGAACTTAAATTGTGTCCTAATGGCCTTCTGTAAACTCCCCCAGAACTTGGAAGTAAAAGTAGGGTCCCGATATGACACGATCGACCTCGGTGCACCATGGAGGCACACGATCTCTCTCACATAGAGATATGCATACTGATCAACTGTATATGTAGTCCTCACTGGCAAGAAGTGAGCTGACTTGGTGTAGCGATCCACTATCACCCAAATAGAATCAAGCTGACCAACATTCCTGGGTAAGCCCACCACGAAATCCATCGTGATGTCCTCCCACTTCCACTCTGGGATATCCAGAGGCTGCAATAACCCTGTCGGCCTCTGATGCTCAGCCTTGACCTGTTGACATGTCAAGCACTTAGCCACATACTCTACTACATCTCTCTTCATCCCCGACCACCAATACAACGATCTCACATCCTAATACATCTTCGTGGTGCCTGGATGCAAAGAGTAAGGTGTAGTATGAGATTCATCCAGAATATCTCACCTCAAAGCAGTGTCTAACGGAACACATATCCGCCCCTTGTATCTCAACAAGCCTAACTCAGACACTGTATAATCTCTGGATGCTCCAGCCAAAACATTCTCTCTGATCTTGATCAGCTGTGAATCACTCAACTGACCCTCCTTGATTCTCTCCAACAATGTAGACTATAGCGTAATATTAGCCAACTGGCCCACCAGCAAATCTATACCAGCTCTGGTCATATCATCTGCTAACTCTCTGGCTATCAGCCTCATACCATAAATATGTCCCGGACCCTTCCGGCTTAAAGCATCAGCTACCACGTTGGCTTTTTCTAGATGATACAAAATCTCACAGTCATAATCTTTTACTTACTCTAGCCAACGCCTTTGTCTCATATTCAAATCTTTCTGAGTGAAAAAGTATTTCAGGCTTTTGTGGTCTGTATAGATCTCACACTTCTCTCCATAGAGATAATGCCTCCATATCTTTAAAGCAAAGGCCATAGCCGCCAACTCCAAATCATGAGTAGGATATCTCTTTTCATACTCCTTCAACTGGTGAGAAGCATAAGCAATTACCTTCTCTGACTGCATCAGAACACAACCCAAACCCTGATGAGAAGCATCGTAGTAAATCACAAACTTCTCTTGATCTGTCGGGAGACTCAGAATCAGAGCTGTAATCAATCTATGCTTTAATTCCTGGAAGCTGTTATCACATTTATCTGACCACACAAATTTCTGACTCTTGCGTGTCAGCTCAGTCAATGCAGTAGCTATCTTTGAGAACCCTTCCACGAAATGCCTATAATAACCTGCCAATCCAAGGAAACTTCTAACCTCAGAAACATTCTTTGGCCTTGGCCAATCTTTGACCGCTTAAATTTTTGTTGGATCTACCTTAATCCCCTCCTTACTGACAATGTGCCCAAGAAAGGATACCTGAGATAACTAGAACTCACATTTCTTGAACTTTGCAAACAGTCTGTGTTCCCTCAGTCTCTGTAGAACCAACCTCAGATGTTGTTCATGCTCTAACTCAGACTGAGAATATACCAGAATATCATTGATGAAGACGATCACAGACTGGTCCAGATAATCCTTGAACACTCTGTTCATCAGATCCATAAAAAGCAGTAGGGGCATTAGTCAATCCAAAAGACATGACTAAGAACTCATAATGCCCATACCTGGTACGAAAAGTAATCTTTTGTATATCTCCCTCCTTGACCCTCAACTGATGATAACCAGAACAAATGTCGATCTTTGAGAATACCTTCTTACCTTGCAACTGATCAAACAAATCATCTATCCTTGGCAAATGATACTTATTCTTAATTGTCAGCTTATTCATTTCTCTGTAATCAATACACATCCTTAGAGAACTGTAACGCCCTAAACTCTAGGGACCGTTACGGTGTGCCTTGTAAACAGTGCTAAACTCGCGAATCGAGTCATTTGGCCAAAATCGTGTAACTAAGTATGATTAGCGGTTTAGGGATTAAAATTTTTGGTTAAGATATAACGTTTCATTAGAACGTTTATTATATACATTGGGATCCCAAAATATAATTTAAAGGTCTATTACAAGAAAATATTTACAACCAGCCGATCTAAGCGGCAAAACAGGGTTTAACCCTAGTTCCTCTTCAAACCTCGGCCGTGGTGGTCGAGCAGCTGCATATGTACACATCGTCACCTAAGCTCTCCAACTCAAGGATGGTCCAACTTTCTTTTGCCTTTACCTGCACCACATAGCACCCGTGAGCCGAAGCCCAGCAAGAAAATTTAATATGCTCATGAACAGTAATAACATGTCATCAAATCATAAGGCACACGCCTAGCAAATATAACCCTATTCAAGCAGGTAAATAAGTTCACGTAATGATGGGTATCCAGGATAAAGAATCTTGCCCTCCTGAGTGGATGACTATCAAGTTAATCCTAAACAGATAAGTGATTTAACACTGGTGGTTCCGGTAACCATACCGGGCTTATAGCCCTGAGTAGAAGAGTGACAGTTGTACAAGTCACTAAGGTGGGTTCCGTTCCCAATAGCCATGTGACGATAGGGTCACCGGGGCTTTATAAATAAGTGATCATTTCACTAGCTTAAACAAGATAGGTGCTCGATGAACTAGTCACCAATATAACCTATCACATGACCATAGAGTCACATCCGCGGGATTCCGTTCCCTAGCCATGTGACAAGCCGTCACCTAGGCCTTTGGCCCTGGCTCTGAGTAACTAGCCTAGACTAGTCAAGCGCTTATAATGTTCATCGACCTTAGGGTGGGTCCAGCATCAATGCTCCCAGAGTCATTTAATGCTGATATCGATTAGATCTAATCTTTTATCGGCCCTGCGTTCAGGACGCTTATGCCATTTTTGGCCCTTGGGTCTGTGATGCGCGACCAGTGCTGTCCCTGACTAGTCAGTGCCATACACAAGTAAGCAATGCTACCAAACATATATCATATGTTAAATATCCGAATACAGGGCATTCAACATGCTTACTTAACAATTGCTAGCATAATTAGGACCATGCATAAACACAGAGGCTCAAGCTCTGAACAATCTCATATTCAATATTCATAGCATGCCCTAATCACATGTTTCTCGTGCAACACATGCATCACATTTAATCACTTGACATGCCTCAACAATAACAATGCATGTCACATTTAAACATCCAACATGCATCAAGAATAACCATACATGTCATATATACACATGGTGCAGTTTTCTTACCTTTGGTCCAAGCACAGGTTACCAATAAACGAGCCACAAGCATGATCCCAATTCCAAGCCTCTAGTGATAACCTAGTCACAACCACAAATGGTGATCCAATAAGTTCAAGTTCTAAAACCAATCCTGGAACCAAAACCTAGCCTCCGAGACATCAAACCCCACCAATCCGGGTAGTAAGAATGATCCCGAGGCCTAAGGTTTGAGTTCCCAAACTTAAAACATCATTTTGGCCTTAAATACCCTCAAGCACCGCAACCCCAACTCTCTGAGCTGCGGCGCCCAAGAACCGGGCCGCGGCCCAACCTCGGACCAGCCATTTTCCCCTGTTTTCAACCTTTTAAAACCTCCCAAAAACCTATCCAAAGATCTCCAAACTCAAAAGTCAAAGTTCCCAAACATTCCCATCACCTAAAACCAACAAAACCCAAGCCTCAAATCTAACAAAATCTCATCGAAACACAAAGTCCAATTCAAGCTTAAAATCTTTAAAAACTTAAACCTTAAAACTTGAATTACCTCCGATAGAGTTGTTTCCAACTAAATCCTTCAGCTAATAAGCTTCAAATCTTCCCTAGGATCGCTACGCCTCGATCCTCGCTTGAATCCGAATCCTAGAACTCAAGTTACCTTCAAAAATGCGATTGGGAGACGAAAATGGAACTTTGAGGGAGAGAGAACGTACAGAACGTTCTTTTATTTCTTAAAAGGTTACTCCCGAGGGTAAAATAGTCAAAACCTCCAGAATTTTCCCCTCGATCTTACTAACTCCCAATTTGTCACCAAATATTTATTCCCATTACCCAATAACCCGGTAGTGCTCTAAATACCCCTTGACTCACTCAGAGTCAAGAACAAATCCTGTTGTGACTTTCCCATTAGCTTACCTCCTAGGATCGTCTCGTGCTGGGTAACCCTGGCATAACCATATAATAATAAAACACCACAAACATATCACATATATGCCAAATATACCCGAAATGGCCAAAATATGAAAATTACCCAATTGCTCATAAATGGGTTCACATGCATATTTAATACACCCAAACATGCATATTATCATTTAATAACACAATAAATCAATTATGGCACTCCCGACCTTCTAATCAAGGTCCTAAACCTTATTAGGAAATTTGGGGCATTACAAGAACCATCCTTCTTCTTTACAAACAGAATTGGCGCACCCCAAGGTGAGAAACTAGGCCTGATAAAACCCAAATCAAATAGTTCTTGCAACTGTACTTTCAACTCTTTCAACTCAGCTGGGGCCATTCTGTAAGGTGCTCTGGACACTGGCTCCGTCCCTGGTGCCAGTTCTATCACGAACTCTATTTCTCTGTGCGGTGGCAATCCTGGCAAATCTTTTGGAAACACATCCAGGAATTCACAAACAAGTTTGGTCTCTTCTAGCCCCACTGGCACGACCTGAGTGGTATCAACCACACTGGCTAAGAATCCAATACAACCTCCTTGCAATAGATCCTTAGCCCTCAATACAGAAATCATAGGTATGCGAGGTCCATGCACAGTACCAACAAACACAAAAGGATCCTCACCTTCAGGCTCAAAGGTGACCATCTTCCTTCTACAATCAATGATTTCCCCATACTTTGCCAACCAATCCATACCCAATATCATATCGAAGTCGGTCATAACTAACTCTATCAAATCCACCGACAACTCTCTGCCCTCCACTGTCACTGGCAAAGATCTGACCCACCTCCTGGATACCACTAACTCCCCAGTGGGTAACAAAGTTCCAAATCCCACAGCATAAAAATCACAGGGTCTACACAGTCTATCAATAATACTACTAGCAACAAAAGAATGTGTAGCACCAGAATCAATCAATACATTATAAGGGGTTCCAGCACTAAGAAGCTGACCTGTAACTACTGAGGGAGAAGCCTCAGCTTCTGCTTGTGTCAATGCAAACACTCGAGCTGGGGCCGAGCTGTCCGCTTTTCTGGGTTCTTCTTTTCTGGCCTTAGGGCAATCCTTTTTAAGATGGCCCACTGCTCCACATGAGAAGCAGGCCCTTGCCCTACACTCTCCCAAATGATGCCTCTTGCATCTAGGGCATTCAGGATAAGACTTACAGGCTTCATTACCACCTGGACGACCCATTGAGATACCACGGGGCCGCCTATCAGGACTTGGAAGTGGGAAGGTGTCAGGAACCTTCCTCTTCTGCTCACTGGGGCCTCCACCCCTACTTGAACCCACAAATGGAGGACCTGTCCTCCTGAACTCCTTTCTGGCTGCACTGTCTCGCCAGATCTTGTTCTCTGCACTCTCAGCTGTGAGTGCCTTCTCAACCACCTGTGCATAGGTAGTAACCCCAGCCACAGTGGTAATACATACATCACGGGCTAATATGGGCTGTAGCCCCTGAAGAAATCTCACTCTTCTGGTCCCATCAGTTGGCACCAGCTCCATGGCCAATTTCGCCAAACGATCAAACTTTAAGGCATACTCAGTGACTGACAAACTTCCCTGAAGTAGCCTAATGAATTCCTAAGCCTTTGCCTCCCTGATGGAATCATTGTAGTATTTCTCGTTGAACAGAGTCTGAAACTCTTCCCAACTTAGGGCATTAACATTTCTGGTCTGGGTAATAACCTCCCACCAAATTTGAGCATCCTCCCGAAACATATAAGTGGCACAAGCCACCCTCTCATTACCAGTCACCCTCATGAAATCCAGGATCGTGGTAATCATACTCATCCACTGCTCTGCCTTGGCAAGATCTGCACTGCCCTAAAAAACTGGAGGTTGTTGCTTCCTGAACCTTTCATAGACAGGTTCCCATTTATTTCTAACCTCAGGCAGCTGCCCAGCTGCTGGCACCGACATAGAGGGTGCCTCTGATACACTGGCCACTGCAGGTGCTTGTTGTTGTCTCAGGAGACGAAGCTCTTCTCCCTGTCTCAACACCGTAGCCTGCAAAGCATTAAATAACTGCTGCCAGTTTGTAGGAGCTGGCTGTGGAATCTGTCCTTGGTCATTCTCTTGACCCTGATTATTATTATTATTCTGGCCTTAATCACTCTGGCCAGCTGAAGCATCTGTCTACCCTGGATTCATTCTTATCACTGATACCTTGCTGAAACAATAGTCAATACGGCCAGTCAGGTAGTAATAACTAAACCTCTTGCTGCCTTACGGTCCAAGAACAAACAGATATCTATCATATTCCACAGTCATATAGATATAAAATTGGATACATGATTATAGCATTTAGCACTTAGCATGTATCACATAATGATTCACATTCAACAATACTAATAAGTATGTTCCAACAATTTCAGTACTATTTAGCACACAGTTTATGAGGATATAATATTTCAGGGCACAAGTTTAACATGGTGTCTCATGCATATAGGTAAAGCATATATACTATATTTAAGCAGTTAGACATATAACTACATAAATAGTTACCAAACCATGAGGTGAGCTTGACTTCAGTGATGTGTGTACATGCCCAGCCAGTTTACAGGAACCCTAACCTTGGCACGCTCTAATACCAATTTGTAACGCCCTCGTTACCCCTGAACAATTACGGTGAACGGTGAACCACAAATTTAACTCACTACTCAAGTCCTTTGGTTAAAAATGTGCTTCTAGTGTTATCAACAGACTAAGGTGAAAAACCAGTAAAAAAGAAATGATATATTTTATTTAAAACATAAAACTGTTCATGGGCCCATAAGAAAACATTTACAAGTTATTTACAACTCAAAATGGTCATTACTGTTTAAATTTACAACCCGCCGACCCAAGCGGCAAAAATAGGGTAAACCCCCTAGTTCCTCTGAGAACACCTTGGCCGTGGTGGTTAAGCGGCCGCATATGTACATAGCACCACCTAAGCTCTCCACTCAAGGCTGGGTGAGCTTTTCTTTCCCTTTACCTGCACCACATAGCATCCATGAGCCAAAGCCCAGCAAGAATACACAATATAGCATGAATATAATATCAACAATGATCATAATAATCATTCAGGACTTTCAGTCCAAAACAGATGAGTGACAGTCGCAAAAGTCACTAAGGTAGGTTCCGTTCTCATTAGCCACATGACGATAGGGTCACCGGGGCTTTACAAATAAGTGATCCTTTCACTAGCTTATCAAGATAGGTGCTCGATGAACTGATCACCAATATAACCTATCGCATGACCATAGAGTCATAACCGTGGGATTCCTCTCCCTAGCCATGTGACAAGCAGTCACCTAGGCCTTAGGCCCTAGCTCTGAGTAACTAGTCCTAGACTAGTCAAGTGCTTATAAGTTTTATCGACCTTAGGGTCGGTCCAACATTAATGCTCTAGAGTCATTCAACGCTGTTATCGATTAGATCCAATGTTTTATTGGCCCTGCGGTCAGGACGCTTATGCCGTTTCTGACTCTCAGGTCAGTAATACGCGACCAGTGCCATCCCTGACTAATCAGTGCCATACATAAGTAAGCAGGCTCTACTAAGCATTTAATATGCAATCAATGTCCACATTTTAACAATCCACATGCCTCAATTACAATCACGCATGTCATATACACAGGGTGCAGTTTTCTTACCTCTGGTTCGAACGATATATAGAACAAGAACGACTCCTGAGAACGATCGACCTTTTGACTCCTTAGCGGTTACCTAATCATAACCAATTATAACCTCCATTAATGAAAATCAACAATAAAAGGGTCTTGACCTAACCCCACTCTCGGGACCTCGAAACGTACCCACACGGTGAGTAGATTCGATCCCGGGCTTTAAGGATTGAAACCCCGAACCAAAAACCCTTAAAAACACTCAAAACAAGATTTTGAAGGAACAGAGTATCGCTATAGCGCTTCTCAATAGCACTCCTATTGCTATTCGTAGAACCCCAAACTGCCCAACAAAGCACTGGGTAGCGCTATAGCGCCCCCTGGTGGGCGCTGTAGCGCTACACCCAGCCAGATCCTCCCCTGAAACCTCTTCCTTCGACTCCTTCAATTCCAACATGATTCCAATGCTTCCAAACCTCATTTTTGGTGCCAAATGAACCCAAAAACCATCCCCACATGCCCTAAGCATCACAACCACAAGAACCCTAGCCAAAAACTCCCAACAAAAGCAATCATCCAACCTAGAAATCTCAACTGAAAACCAAAGCTAAAACAGAGCAAACCAGGAAATTTAATGGCTAGAAACTTACCTCAAGCTCAGATTATGATGCTCTTCAATGGTGGAACACACTGCCAAGCTCTCAAGACTTACTTCCCAAGCTTGAATCCCCAACTTAAGCTCAAAAATCCAAAGAGAAAATGTAGAAAAACAAGTACGGGAGAAGGCTCTTAACATGCTCTATTTTCTCTTCCTTCTACAGCCTTCAATGGCTTAATACTATCCTAGGGGTGAAAAGCCCAAAATACCCCTAGGTAAAATAAGGATTTCTAAAGGCTCCCAAGGGCAACATTGACATTTCCACCTATTTCGTTAATCATAATTAACGCTCACCAATTCCCGTTATTCTCGATATTCTCAAACACCAATAATTCATATCCAGTTACCCTTTAATTCCCGGCAACGCTCTAATCATTAAAATCACCCCGAGACTCACCCCGAGCCCCGAACTTAAACCTGTTATGATTAAACCGCTAATTAATATTCCAAGATTATCTCATGCCGAATAGCTCAAACAAATCCACATTATAATGTGGTATCAACAATATGTCACCGACATGCATACAAATATACAATTACGCCATCAATTGGCCAATTTACCAAAACACCCCTGAAATGAAATGTGGACCCACATGCATGCATTTAACATCATATTATAATATAATTCACATAGACATGCATATAATCATTTAATGGCATAATTAAACAATTATGGCCCTCCCAGCCTACTAATCCAGCCATTAAACCGCATTAGGGATTTAGGGGCATTACAGTAATCATGACTTAGTTTATATTTATTTTGTAGGAATTATGTTGTAGTTTTTTTAGCTCTAGAAAGCCAAGAAAAAGAAAGAAAAATTGTGGCAAATCTAAAAACTAAAGACCAAAAAGCTGGATTTGTGCCGAGGTCCATGCTTTATGCGACCCAGCAGGAGCAACCTTCTAGCCCAGCCTCCTGGGCCCGCCTGCCACCCTTTGGTCCAGACCGAAGCCCAGCCAGCCCTGCTGCTCCACGCCAGGCCCGCCAGAGCCCAACCAGCTTCCCCGCGCAGCCCACCAGAAGCTCCCAGCCTATGCCTTCCTGCCTCCAGCCTTTGGGTCTTCCCTGCACAAACCAGCCCAATCTCTGCCAACAGCCTCCTTCCCAGCCAGCAGCCCAAGCCACACAGCCCAGACCGAGCCTCTGCCAGTAGTCTCCTCCCTTGCTTGGCCCAGCCACAAAGCCACATCTTTTTGAGCCCAACAAATGCATTTTGTCCCCTTGTCCCTTTGTCCCTAAAATACCAATTTTTTACCCAAACTTCTCTACACATTTTACCCCAAAATCATCATTACACCTAAAATTTACCCATATTTTCCATATTATTATTAATTTAATCAATTTAATTATTTTAAATTGATTATTTTAATACTTTCATTTTAGCTATAAATAGGGAATTTTCAAGACCATTTGGGGTGCTAAATTAGGAGGAGGTTACACTACAATTTCTACACTTTCAAGACCACTCCATTCTCTTCATCTTTTTCTTCTTTTTGGTAATTTTTTTTCTTATGAGTTTTTAGTGGAAAAATTTGGGGATTCTTCCTCAAAATTTTCCTATTTATGTTTGTAATTTTTTGGTTTGTAATTTCTATTCTAGTTATGAGTTTCTAATCTTTTTAAGATTATTAAGGTGATGATGAAACAATATGTAACTAGATAGTATTTATGTTATGTGTTGATTTCCCATTTTGTGTAATAAAGTTTATAGATTTTCTTCTTCAAATATTTTCTTTCATCTTAAATATCTTGTATTTTTTATTTTTAGAACATATTTGCACTTTGTTCTTCATTAGTGCAAAACCATAACATTCTTTTATTAAGGCGTGCCATTAAATTGTGCACATCAAATGCTTAGAACAAAAAAATTATGTTTTGCCTTATAAATAATATTCATTGATTTATTTGTTATTTCATTAGATTGATTAACATTAAATACTTTGAAATTATAATTTTAAAAGTGAAGATAAATCCTACAATTCTATGATAATTTGTGCTTAAATATATCTAATTTGAATAAGTGATAGTTGATTAATTTCTACTATTAATGAAACTTGAGAATCAATGTACTTATAAATATTATTGAACTTATATTTTGTGGATTCTAATACCCTAATAATCTTATTTTACCATCTTGATTTCTACTAGTAATTTATTTACATATATTGTCTTTAATTTCTTTATTATTATCTTTAATTTTATTTTCATTATACAAAAATCTCATCAATATTTGGAGCTAGCTTAGAATTTATTAATTTTGGTTTAAAATAGTTTTATTTTTTATTTTAGACAACTCCTTTCGGTTCGATCTCGTGCTTATATGAACACTATATTTCATATACGATTTGTGCGCTTGCGAGTTATAAATATTTAAAACATACCCATTTTGGGTCCATCATCGACTTTGCACGAACGAACCACGGACCCTCGGGATTATGGTGCAGTCGATATATTGCTGATAAGCGTACAAAATATACGCTTATTGATAACATTTTCAGATTGATTTGATTGTTTTTCTCAAGATAAAGTTTCTATTTAATCTGTTTGGTGAACTTGTGCAGTTTGTCGTTATAATTCTGATTTGTTCGAGAATTTGGATAAATGTTGGTTTTAGTAGCCGAAAATTGGCCAATATGTGGAAATATGGTACAGGCGATATATCGCCTGTCTTGGGCGATATATCGGCATAAGGAGGAATTCCAAATTTTGGCTTTGCAGAAACGACATCAGAAACTTGCGTTTTTATCGAGAACATTCGCCAGGCAATATATCGCCTGTCTTGGGCGATATATCGGCACGAGGGCATTTTTGGAAATTTTCATGGAAATTCGTAGGTTTTTGGGATTTTTGTAAAAAGAATAAAAGGAAGATCAAAAAGGACAGAGGGGGAGGAGGCATTTTGACGGCAAAGAGAAAGAAACAGAGAAGAATCCGCATTTTATTTCGTTTGTGTTTATTTTTATGTTTTTGAATTTTAAATTGGATGATGAAGTTTAATATTATTAACTAAATTCTTATTTAGAGTATTTTAATGTAGTCACTGGATATTCTATTCGTCTTTAATGCAATTTCTATGAATCTTCGAATTTATGGTTATCTATTGTTCTTATGTTTAATGCTTGTAATTGATTGGCCATCTGTTGCATGATTATTGGTTTTAATTCAATATCTGAAAAGTGAGAATTGGAATAGCTTTAGACAATAGACATAGATTTCAATTTAGAACGAAAGTATCAAATTGGTTTGTGTAGCAATTAGGTTTTTGTTCTTAATGCGGTTTATATGTAGAATTTATCACAGACATGTAGAAAATTCGCAGGTAAACTGAATATTTTATATCTTGAGAGAGAATAGAATTGTCATTAGTAAACTTGCTATAACCATAGATCAAAGAAACATATTAGTTGTATTATTGATTGAATAGAATTGAAGGTTGATGAAATTAGAATACTCTAATCTTTCGCTTATATTAAATTTCGTTAATTAAATTATGTTTTTTTTTTTAGTTTATTGTTCATTGTTATTTGTCACTAAATATTTCATTAGTCAAATAGAAATAAAAGTTTGCTATTGGTAATTAGTAGATCAATTCCCTGACGGAACGATAATCTATTTCCACTACTATTACTTGTTTATTCGATTGCGTATACTTGCGCAGTAGCAAAAATTCGCAACAATTGCCTATAGGAGGCGATATATCGGCTCCAGTGACCATTTTTGAATTTTCATGGAATCCGAAACTAGAAATAGTCATCAACAACTTTGACTTGTTCCTGAACGTTTTTGACTGAGTTCTAGGCATCTGTTGAACGAAACATGTTATTTTTAATCATTTATGTATTCATTTAAATGGGAGTTATTTTCACTCTTTGAACTCTATAAATAAGACCCTTCACTCAACCATTCTCTTCATCATTCACGCACATTTCAGAGCCTTCAAGCTACTAAGTTCGTTCTAGAGAGAAACACTAGGGTTTTGGGGTTAAAAGCTTTCCAATCTAAGCTTTTCTAAACACTTGGGAAGTAAGATAGAGTATTATTTCGATGTTTGAGATATAGAACGAAGCTCTAAGCTGTCTAAGGTGTTTGATTTCTTTGAAACTTAAGGTTTCCGGTAAGTTCTTATTACGCTGGTTTAGATCTTTTCTTCATCTTCTTTTCTCTAGAGGACTTATGGTTTCTTTATGTTTGGTTTTAGGAGTTTCCGATACCGCATTTGTCTCCAATATCCTGGTTTTGGTAAGGAAAATTAGGTAGTTTAGTTTATGACCTAGGCTACGTTTTGTATGACCTAACATTTCAGGTACAATAAAAGGGTAAGTGTGTCTAGACCTAAGGTGTCCAATGATGTATGATGGACTTATGTCCGGTAGGCTCAGTTGCCAAAATTTTATGACAGACCTAAGTTGATGTATCCGATGTATGACAGACTTATGCCGGGGGCTTAATTGCCACCCCTGTATAAGCACTTATATTTTTATTATATCTGACTTGTTATTATGATCTATGACCTATAGTTACGATTATGACTTATGACTATGAACTATGACTTAGATTATGACTTAGGCTATGATATGACCTAGGGTTTTATGATGTTATATGACTAGTATAAATAAGTTTTGTTATGAATCTTGTGACATTGATAATATGTTTGATTATATGATTATATGACTAACTATTATTTGTATTTTCCTTACTGGGCTTAGAAGCTCACCCCTTATGTTGTTGTTATTTCAGGCAATTAAAGATAGAAAGGGCGATGGCAAATGGGACCTAGGAGCTTTGTGATGTACTCGTGGGGACTATATAGTCGAGGAAGATCAAGCGGGCCTATTTGTTTTTATTAAAGCATATTATTTTAAAAGTTTTATTTAATGTTGCTCATTTTTATATGTTAAAGACAATTATTTTATTTTTTGTAAAACCACATGGATCCATATATTTTATTTTTACGTTTCTATTCAATAAAAGAGCAATGTTTATGATTATGATCCAACGCTGTAAAACATGTTTCACTTAGCTAACAAGTATGTACGATTCATCTTTATACCATTCACTGCTCACAATTATACTAGTGACATTATTTTCAGTAATTGTTTTCTTTTTTTCGGGTCTGTGTTGAACCATTTACATCGAGACAATACCATTAGTGATGCACACGGGGCGGAGAATTGGCGAGGAGTGTTCCCCCCGTCCCCGTCCCCATTTATATTTTTAATCCCCGTCCCCGCCCCATCCCCGCTTATTCCCCGTCGGGGGCGGGGTGGGGAATCCCATATTAGGGCGGGGAATCCCCACGGAGAACCTATTTATTTAAAAAATAAATTTTAAATTAAAATTTTAAAATAAAATTCGTAAATTATATGTAAATTAAAATATTTCACAATATTTACTATTTAAAATATTAAACATTATCCTAAATAAAATTTAAAATATTAAAAAAGTTACTACTATACTACAATAACACATAAAAAAAGATATAAAATACATATAAAATATTACAAAAATATATAAAAAAATGTAAACGGGCCCCATCGGAGTAGGGAGTGCTATCCCTGTCCCCACCCCATTAGGGGCGGGTCCCCACGTGGCCCCGTCCCCATGGAGAAAATGTGCATCCCTAAATACCACTAGATATGCACCCGAGTCGGTAGACACAGACTTAAGTTTCCATTTTCACTAAAATTGACAAACACCCAAAAAATTAATATATATATATATATAAGAACATATAAAAATTGATATATAGATACATACGAATATATAAACATACATACATAAACATATATATATATATATCCATACACATATATATATTTATATATATACACAGACACACATATATATTAATATACACACATACATAGTTACACATATATACACGACCACAAATATATGTATATATATTAATAGAAAAATAAATTAAGGGGGTTATGGTTTAGACTTTGGAGGGTCGGGGAACACTACTAGAAGCTTCGATTTGAGATTTTCGGGGTAGAAATTGGTTTTTCCGAGGGGCAGCGTGGTGTAGATGTGAATGGTTTCTTTTAGGTTTTGTTGAATTTCTCAAATGAGGAAGATGAAGGGGTTATCTGGGTATATAACACTATTTGTCGCCGCTAATAGTAAAAAAAATTTTAAGTAGGAAAATTTATACGCTTTTTTTCATAATTTTTTGATTTTATTAGCGGCGGCCATATTAGAAAAGTCATTCCTAATAATTTTCCTTATTAATAAAATTATTCCGAAGTGATATTAGCTGCGACTACGTATTGTTGTCGCTAATGATGACATTATTAGCGCGGTCCTAATAGTATCGCCCCTAAAAACCATTTTTCTTGTAGTACACGAACCCATCTTTCTACCTCATCTTTCCATTGCCAAACATTCAAAATCCAACCGAACCACCTTTTGTACAATTCCAATAGTAGTAGCCGCTATGCCCGAAATCTGAGACGCTGCAGACCCGAATCTCATAAAAGAAAATAGAGTAACAGCAACAGCGACACCAATCGAAGATGAGTAGCAACGATGACAGGAGCATTGGAATAGTTACATCACTGAAGAAGATTTTAATTTCACGGTATAACCGCTGTCCGAATTTCGTTAATTGGTTGGTGGAGGAAATACGATTTTATTATTAATGGTAGGTAGTTTGAGCTACCAACTTCTGTGCACTACTCTTTAATTTTGGCATTTAGAAAGTTCTAAACAATGTGTTGATTATTTGGTATAATAAAGTTACTCAAAAGGCTATGTATATTCGCTCACGATCTCGCTTAGAAGAATAAAGCATAAATTGATCTTATAAAGTATTAAGGAAATGGCTGCTGGAACTGGTGGAGTTAGCTTTTTCATATTCTGCATTTGCTATCTGCAATTATTCTCTTTCTCTGGTACGTACGTATTTACCTAATTTAACTTTGTACCTTTGAATTTGTTACATATATATGTAGCTATTAATCAATTTCGCTTTCATTATTAATTTGCAATTCATACATTGTTCGATCGCTACAGCTTGTTTGACGCCTTCATACTTGAGAATCAAAAGCTCGTGTAGCTACAGTATTTGGCCAGTAATATTATCAAAACCCGGTTCTCCGCTGCTTTCCAGTGATACGAATACAGGTTTCTCATTAAGGCCGGGCGAGGCGAAGACGTTGGCCGTTCCACTCGGGTGGTCAGGTATCGTATGGGGTCGAACTCTTTGCACCTACTCACTAGAAGGCCATTTCTATTGTGTAACAGGAGACTGCGGCTCCTCCACCTTGGAATGCCCTAGCGGAACCACTGACACACCACTAACCACTACGTTGGCAATCTTCGCGACAATGGCTGCTGGCGATGGCCAATTATACATGACCTATTTTGTGAGCCTTACGACGGGTTATAACCTTCCGATGACGGTGGTTCCGAAAGGAGGAAGTGGGAGTGATGATTGTAGAGCCACCGGATGTACCGTGGATCTGAACAAAGAGTGCCCTCAAGAGCTTTGTGTTATGAATGATCAGGATCAGTGTGTGGGTTGTAACATGGTGGATTGCCAAGCTCCACAAAAGGACTACTGTTCAGGTTTGACTGGCTATTTGAAATTCTTTGAAAGCACTTGCCCCTTAGCCCATTCTTCTTCTAATGACCGCAGTACTACTACTTTCGCCTGCAACTCTGCTGTGGATTATATGTTTGATGTTACTTTTTGTGCTTCCGGCTTCCCAACACCCAGGTATATATAACTCTTAAGTAGATTTCTATATATTTATTATTGTAGGACTTAAATTTATTCCCAATCATCTAATTATTATTAGCAAAATAATTGTGAAATTTAACAACGTCCAAATTACCCAATATTTATCAATATATATTAGTGGTACTACTGGTACTATTTTCTCTTGCTTAATTAACTGCTGATTCTTATGAAGTTACTTTGTGTGATTCTCGTTTTTCTACAATTCATGCCCTTATTTAGTTCTACTTTGCGGGTTTGACGCACTAATGAGGGCAGTTTATGCATGCATGTATACTATATATAGTGTGGAGGCACATGATGATGAGTCCGGTTATAACAGTAGCAGTGTCCATGAAAATAAGAAACAATCATCGATTGTGAAATTTGTGGGAGGTTCCATTGGAGTAATACTAATGATGGTGCTGTTGGGATCATGTGGTTGCGCAGTGAAGGTTGTAATCCAGCATCGACGCGAAAAAGTGTCCAATATTTCAGACCAATCTATTAGTAACACTGACACAACGACTTCATCAACTCGTGTCTACTTTGGTTTCACCAAGAGATCTTCGGTCCGAAACACTACTACGGAAGCTGCCTCGTCAATTTCACTAGGTGTATTAAAACAGTCTCCCTAAGGTTCTAATATTGTTTAAAAACTTTTATTCAAAGTCGAGACATTATATAAATATCGAAGACTTGGCCACATATAGTGTCTCATCGCGTGGATTAGGAAACTTCATTATTCCCCAACATATATAAAAGGAGAAACTACGTGGATTATCACCAAACTTTTGTCACCATGTTGTAATATTTTTTGTTGTCTTAAATTGTTATTAAATGTAATCATTAATTAACATATATATACTTTTCTCTCGTTTAAAGATTTTGGGTGGCACGTAGTTTATGCTTAACAATTTTTATTTATGACTAATAACTCAAACGGCAAAACTTATGTAATACCACCTGTATACCAAGAATTTCCCATATACCAATTACATTTACAGAAGTATAGAACGGAGAAGTATCCGAAACAATCATGAAAGTCAAATGGCTGACAACAATATGTTAGAGAAAATACAGCTTGAAAAAATTTCCAGCTGTCATTTATCAAATCATTTATCGTTGACTTGAATTTTATTTTCTTTTAAATATATTGATTTTTTTTTCTGGAAAATAGGTTGATTTGTTGAAGATAATACACAATTTTCAGGCTAATATCTCTGTTTCGATTCAAAATATTTTCACTTCACACAAATGCGACGGTCACTGTTTTACGCGACCCTGAGATTATTTTTTCCCAGTGCAAGACAAAATAATACATATATATATGTAAATAATTTGATTCATATCAAAAAAATTATTTTTATTTTATTTCTTTATCTATTTCTCTCAAGTATAAAAAGAGTTTAGATAATGAAATTTTTTTGTTTTAACAGTTTATTTTGTTAATTTTAACAGAAATATTTTAAATATTTAACAGAATATATCTTTAAAACTAATTAAAAATAAATATTTATTAATTATATTAATATAAATTCAAATATTATAAAATATTATTATTATAATAATATTTAATATAATTATTATAATAACTAGGTACAATCAATGTGCAATGCACATTTGTTTAGTTTTATTTTAAAAAAAATATTAAATATATTTATTAAGTTTTTATGATTTTCATATAAATTTTAAATAAATAAATAATATTATAAAAATATGACATAAATATATTAAAAAAAATTAAACATAAACATTGCTTATGTTTTCAATATATATATATATATATATGTGTGATAACATTATAAATACATCATGATATCATAATCTACACTATTTATTGTAAACATTCACAATATTATTCAAATCACACATTTATAATTGGAGAAAAAACTTGTTTATTATTGATAGAAGCTTGTATACACACGACACATATATAATGTATTTATAATGTTTGTTGTTATTTAATATGAATATATATTTAGTTAAGTTAGATTAACTAATAAAAAAATTATTTTGTTTTATAAATATATAATAATATTTTTAATAAAAATTAAGATTATGTATTATATATTATTATAATAATTATATTTTATAATATTTGAATTTATATTAATATATATTTTTAATAACTTTTAAATGTATATCCGGTTAAAGTTAACAAAAAAAAACCATTAAAACTAAGAATTTTCATTATCTACATGTTTTTTATATAGAAGAGATATATAATACAAGACTAGATGTTTAATAATTAATTAATATACATGTAAATGTTATAAAATATTATTATAATAATAATATATAATCCTAATTTTTTACTAATTATATTAATATGAATTCAAATATTATAAAATATTATTACTATAATAATATTTAATACAAGACTAGATATTTAATACTTATATTAATATAAATTTAAATATTATAAAATATCATTATAAGAATAATATATAATAAATAATCTTAATTTTTATTAAAAATATTATCATTTGTATTTAAAAAGAAAACATGTTATCTTTTTAGCATTTATCTTCTATAAAAAAATAAACAAGCTTATTCTTCAATCATTAATGAAGATGAAGAACTTTAGCTTGGTCAGTGTAACGCCCTAATTTCTCATAATATTATCGATAACACAACGTTGGATCATAAACATAAATATTGCTAATTTATTTAAGAAAATCATAATAAGCAAATGGATCTCGTGTCTTTATAAAATAAAATAAGGTTTGTAACAAAATAAAATGAGCAACATTAAGATATAAAAATAAAACTTAAAAGAAAATGCTTTAATAAAATAGGCCCGCTATATCATTCATCGGCTATATGGTCAATATATAGCCGAAATATTAAAGCTATTGGTGTCGTTTTTGGAAGATAGGCGAGTAAAACACTAAACCCTATCAAGTCAATATATAGCAAAAATATTAAAGCTATTGGTGTCATTATTGGAAGATAGGCATTAAAGTGAAGGCTCTAGATTTCATCTTTTGGTTCTAGGGTGAAGGTATGACTTTATGAGGTTTAGAATTTTTGGAAGTATAGTTTTATTATAAGTCTCTAATCTTAAATTTTTATGTCATATATAAAGGTTTTTGACGATTCTCTATAGCAAAAACAATCTATTTTCTTATCTATTTCCACACTCAAGGTAAAAAAAATTAGGTAGTTTAGTTTATGACCTAGCTTGTGATATGTATGACCCTAACATTTCAGATACAAAAGGAAGATAAGTGTGGCTGGACCTAAGGTGTTCATAAATGTATGACAGACCTAAGTTGATATCTGGTAGGCTCGGTTGCCAAAATTGTATGACAGACTTATGTCGGGGCTTAATTGATGCCCTTGTATAAGCATTTATCTTTTTCTTATACATGTCTTGTTATTATGACCTATGGTTAAGATTTAGATTACATTTATGTTTTAGGGTATTATGAACTTTTGTATAATTTATGATATGACTGATATGATTACTTGTTATATGACTTTTGTTTGTATTTTCCTTACTGGGCTTAGAAGCTCACTCCTTATTATGTTGTTATGCAGACAATTGAGGATAGCAATGTTGGCGGCGAGTGGGACCTAAGAGCTTAGTGATATATTCGTGGGGACCATATAGCCGAGGAATGATCTAGTGGGCCTATTTATGAAAACATTTTCTTTTTAAGTTATATTTTATATCTTAATGTTGCTGATTTTATATTATTACAAACCTTATTTTATTTTTGTAAGGACACGGGATCCCTTTGCTTATTATGATTTTCTTAAATAAAGGAGCAGCATTTATGTTTATGATCCAACATTGTGTTCTCGATAATATTATGAGAAATTAGGGTGTTACACTTAACTCCTTAGTTTCCCGCTCTAGAATGCGTATTGGTCGTTCTTCATAACGGAAATCCTGTTTCAACTCTAGAGCCTCATAATTGAGCACATGGGATGGTTCTGATACATACTTTCTCAACATAGATATATGGAAAACATTATGCGGTTCAGCTAATGATGGCGGTAAAGCCAACCGATATGCTACTTGCTCTACTTTGTCCAATATCTCAAAAGTATCTATAAACCTCGGGCTTAACTTTCCTTTCTTTCTGAAACGCATAACCCCCTTCATCAGAGATACTTTAAGAAAGACTTGATCGCCTACTGAAAACTCAATGTTTCGCCTCTTAGCATCGGCATAGCTCTTCTAGCAACTTTGAGCGGTAATCATTCTTTGTCTTATCTTTTCTACTGCTTCTATTGCTTCTCTTACGACCTCGGGTCCTAAGTATTGTCTTTCACCAACCTCGTCCCAATGAAGTGGTAATTGACACTTCCGTCCATATGGCATCTCATAAGGCGCCATGCCTATCGTCGCCTGATAGTTGTTGTTGTTGTAAGATAATTCTATTAATGGAAGATACATGCTTCATGATCCTGAGAAGTCTAATGCACACGCCCTCACCATATCTTCTAATATTGTATGGTGCATTCTAACTGACCATCGGTTTGAGGGTGAAATGCCGTACTTAACTTTAACTTAGTGCCAATTGCACGTTGTAGACTTTCCCAAAACTTTGAGGTAAAAACTGATCCTCTATTAGAGACAATCATCTTTGGAACTCCATGTAGTCTTACTATCTCTGTCACGTAAAGCTCTGCGTATTGCTCTGCATTGTAAATTGTTCTTACTGGAAAAAAGTGAGTAGATTTTGTAAGTCTGTCTATAATCACCCACACAGAGTCATGCTGCTTGGTGGTCCTTGGTAACCCCGTCACGAAGTCCATCGCTATATCTTCCCATTTCCATTCGGGAATCTCTAACGATTGCTATGTTCTAGCAGGTCTCTGATGTTCAGCCTTAACTTGTTGACATGTAAGGCATTTTGCTACAAATTCCGCTATGTCCTTCTTCATTCCCAACCACCAGTACATTGTCTTGACATCGTTGTACATCTTGGTCGACCCCGGGTGAAGTGAATACGAAGTGGTGTGCGCTTCTTTCATAATACTATCTCTTAATTCACCTTTTTCTGGCACACACACTCGACTTCCATATCGTAGTATGCCTTCCTTTGTCATTGAAAAGTCAACATTTTCTGAGCTTTGTAGTGCTTACCTCTTCTTAAGAAGAAACTCATCCTCTTGATGTTTATCCTTAATTTCCTCCATCAGTGTTGACTTGATTGTGAGGTCAGCTCGTTGTCCAGTTATTAACTCAATTCGGGACTTCTGAATATCATCTTGTAAGTGTTGTGTTATCCCCTTTAATTGTTGATATTCTTCCGTAACTCCGTCTACTAAGCGTGTTTGCCACGACATTAACCTTTCCTAGATGATACAAAATCTCATAATCATAGTCCTTTACTAGCTCTAACCACCTCTGTTGCCTCATATTGAGCTCATTTTGCGTAAAGAGGTACTTTAAATTCTTGTCTTCTACATAGATTTCGCAGTTTTCTCCGTATAGATAGTTCCTCCAAATCTTTAGAATGAAAATCACCGCTGCCAATTCCAAGTCATGGGTCAGGTACCGCTGCTTGTACTTCTTTAGCTGTCTCAAGGCATATGCGACCACATTTCCGCCTTGCATCAAAAGGCATCCAAGTCCCTGCTTCGACGCATCGCAATATACTACAAGCTTACCCTTATTATTTGGGACACATAGAACTGGGGCTGATATGAGCTTTTCCTTTAATGTTTGAAAGCTTTCTTCACACTTCTTCGTCCATGTGAACTTCTATTGCTTCCTTGTTAAATTTGTTAAGGGTGTAGCTATTTTGGAGAACCCTTCAACAAATCGTCTATAGTATCCTGCCAAGCCTAAAAAACTCCCCACCTCTGTAACACCCCAAATTTGCTAATAAGGTTTAGGACCTTGATTAGCGTGCCTGGAGGGCAATAAGTGAATTAACATGTTAATATATGAATTTAAATGAATATGTGATTAGGATGCATGTTTAGGCGGAATAAATATGCATGTGGGCCCCGTTTGTTTGTTAGGGGTAAATTGGTAATTTTAGCCCGCTGAGGGCATAAATGTAATAATTGTGTTATGTGATTAATACCACGTGTGAGTGGTGATATTGTTGTGGTGCACGTGCCGAGACGGTCCTAGGGAGCTAATTAGTTTAAAAGTCACAACGGGATTAGATACCCGGCTCGGGAGGAGCCTAGGGGTATTTTGGGGATCTTATAATGTGAGTTTGTGAGCTAATGGTTAATGGAGATTGAGTAACTTGGGTGACCATTAGTATCCATTAAGGGTAACAAGTCTAGATGAGGAAATGGCATAATTGTAAGAAAGATGAAATGTCAAAAAAGGCCTTGAGGTTTAGTGTAACGCCCTGGCTACCCCAGAACCGTTACGGTGAACGGTGGACCGGAAATTTGACTCACTACCTGAGTCCTTTGGTCAAAGATGTGCTCTAAGTGTAATTAACAGGTTAAGGTATAAAACCAGTAAAAAGGAAATGGAGATTTTATTACAACTGCTCTGCAGAGCTAAACAAAACGTTTACAAGCTGTTCTCAGTACAAAAGGTCACTACTGTTGTAAAGTTACAAACCCGCCGACCTAAGCGGCAAAAATAGGGTAAACCCCCTAGTTCCTCTGAGAACACCTTGACCGTGGTGGTCAAGCGGCTACATATGTACACACCACCACATTAGCTCTCCACTCAAGGCTAGGTGAGCTTCTCTTTCCCTTTACCTGCACCATATAGCACCCATGAGCCAGGGCCCAGCAAGAAAACATAAAACTTTATATAAACATTATCAAATGATTATCATTATAATCACACTGAGCATAAAGCTTTCAAACAAATAAGTGAACACCACATGAGGTCCTGATAAACCACACCAAGTGACTGACAAGCGAGTCACTAATTCAGATGGAAGAGTGGCTGATGGGTAAGCCACTAACCTTCAACGGGTCCTGGTAAACCGCACTGAGTGACTGCCACGCATGTCACTAATTCAAGTGGGAGAGTGGCTGCTGAGTAAGCCACTAGCCTCCAAGCGCTTATTTCATTCATCGACCCTCGGGGTCGGTCTGACATTAATGCTCTTTGAGTCATTCAATGCTAATAATCGATTAGATCCAATTTTACTGGCCTGCGTGACACACGCCAAGGCCGTCCTGACTAATAAGTCAGTTCATCGTGATCAATGCCCAATACCCCTGCCGAACCTGACTAATAAGTCACAGCTTCACAGTGATACTAGCACCCTTGCCAAACCTGACTAATAAGTCAGTGCCATGCACAAATGAGCAGCATATGCTAAGCATTCTATGTTCAATCCATGTCCATATTCTCACATCCAACATGCCTCAGGAATATCCATGCATGTTACACTTGGGGTGCAGTTTTCTTACCTCTGGTTCGAGCAAGAACGAACAAAAGAACAACCCTGAGAACGATCGACTTTTTGGTCCTTTAGCGGTTACCTAATCATAACCAATTATAACCTCCATTAATGAGAATCCACAATAATAGGGTCTTAACCTAAGCACCACCCTCGGGACCTCGAAACATGCCCACACGGTGAGTAGAATCGATCCCGGGCCTTAAGGATTGAAACCCCAAGTCAAAAACCCTTAAAAACACTCAAAATGGGGTTTGGAAGGAACAGGGTAGCGCTACAGCGCTCAACCCCTAGCGCCACAGCGCTAAACTCAGAACCGCCCAAGTGCCAGAAACCCTCCTGAGGAGCGCTATACCGCCCTAGGGTGGGCGCTGTAGCGCTACCTCCAGCCCAGAACACCCCTGAACCGACCTTCTTCATCTCCTTCGATTCTAACTCGATTCCCAATCTTCCAAAGCCTATTCTTGATGCCAAATGAACCCAAAAACCATCCCAACACATCCCAAACATCACAAGCATGGGAACCCTAGCCAAAACTCCCAACAAAAACCATGAATTCACCCTAAACATTTCAGCTGCAAAACAAAACCAAAACAGAGCAAACCAGAGAAACTATGGTTAGAAACTTACCCAAAGCTCGGCTTATGATGGCCTTCACTAGTGGAACACACTTCCAAACTCCCAAGGCTTGCTTCCCAAGCTAGAATCCTCAAAGTTGGCTTAAAAACCACAAAGAACAGTGAGAGAAAGGAGGTACGGGAGAACTCTAAAACATACTCTGTTTTTCCATCACCTTTTTCAGCTAAATAAGGTTATATCTATCCTAGGGGTGAAATGACCATTTTACCCCTAGGTCAATTAATGGTTTCTAAAGACTCCCAAGGGTATTTTTGGTACTTTCCTCCTAACTCGTTAATCATAATTAACGCTCTCCAATTCCCGTTATTCTCAATAATCTCAGACACCAATAATTCACATCCCGTTACCCTTTATCTCCCGGTAACGCTCTTACCATCAAAAACACCCCGAGACTCAAACCAAGTCCCGACACTTAAACCTGTTGTGACTAAGCTGCTAATTAATAATCTACGATCGTCTCATGTCGAGCAGCTCGAACAAACCCACATCATAATGTGGTCTCAACATATATCATCGGCATGCATACAATTAACATTATATTATAATATAATTCTCATAAACATACATAAACACGTTAAATGGCATAATTAAACAATTATGGCCCTCCCGGCCTACTAATCCAGCCGTTAACCATAATAGGGAATCCGGGGCATTACATTTAGTTAGGAAAGGATTTTTATGGAGGGGTAAAATGGTCATTTGGTAAAGGTTAGATAGCTTCAGCTGAAGGAAAGGGTGAGTCACGCTCAACACTTAGTCACACTTGAGTTTATGCTGAAATTTGAAGGAAAAGCTAGAAGAAAAGAGGAGAAGAAGAAGAAGGTTGAATTTAAAACCTAGGAGGAGAATCAAGAGGTTTGAGGTAACCAAAATCAAGTTTAGGCTAAGATTGTTCAGAGGTAAGAGTTATGCTCTGTTTTTGGTTTAAGTTTAAGTTTGATTTTTAGAGATTAAGTGTGGGAATTTAAAGAAAGTTATGGCTGGTTTGCATGGAATTCAGTTTGGATAATCAAGGGGGAAAGTGGCTTGGAGCTGAGATTGAAGAGAATTCAAGCTGAATTCTTGATTGAGGTAAGAATTTTTAACATGTTTGAATTTTGTATCTGATGTGGTTTAAGATTTTAGAAGCATGGTGTATATTTCTCAAGCTCTGATTTAAGTTTTGGAAGCCATGGTTTAAGTTTTTGAAGTCTGAAACTCAAGTGTGGATTTTGGGTGTAATTGAGCTTATTGTTGATGTTTATAGGTTGTTAAATGGTTTACTTGCGGTTTTAAATTGATTTTGGGGTTTAGGTATGTGTTTGGGTGGAATTGGAGGTGTTTTGGCTCGGGGAAAATGTAGAGGAAAAACCCAAAATTCTGGGTTCGTGAAGGGGCACCGCGGCGCAAGGCTGCATCAGGGCTGGGGGACTCTCTGACTTGCTGGACGCCGCGGCCCTCAAGGGTAGCGCCGCGGCGCTAAGCTATTTTTAGAACAGGGTAATTTTGCATTTTTGGGCATTTGATCCGGGGACTCGGGGGATGTTTCTGTTGTGTTGTTTTGGGAAATTGGAGGTCCCGAGAGTATGGGATTGGTCCCGGGAAGTGGTTTTGGATTGGTTAGTATTAAAGGATGTTTTTTATGTGTTGTGACTAGGTTTTCGGAGAGGCTCGGGAAATAGGACCGTGCTCGTGACTCTGGTGCATTGTGAAGCTCGGGATACAGGTAAGAAAACTGTAGCACCCGTAGAGCAGGGCATGGGCCCATAGTGTTGTTTCAGGGCACGGCCCTAGATTGTATTACTGTTAGGATGTAGCCTTGATTGAATTATTATATGCTTGAATGTTGTTTAAGTATGCATTATGTGGTTATAGTAGAACGAACGGCAAAGGATCCGGGAGCGGCAAGGAGCCGAGAACGACAGTGGGGCCGAGAATAACACTTAGCACATGGAGTGCTTATAGTTAGGGTGAGACCCCAATGGAAACATGGGATATCCTTACAGTGAGAACTGAGATCCCGGGCTTTGGTAATGCTTCCGGGACGGCATGGCCGTACTTGTTTAGTCTAATGGACTATCTGTTTTATCTGTGGATTATCTAATATATTGATTATATAATATGCATATGTTATGTGCTGTGTGAGTTTTCTTGCTGGGCTTCAGCTCACGGGTGCTCTGTGTTGCAGGTAAGGGCAAGGAAAAAGTCAACCAGCCATGAGTACGGAGAACGTGGAGCGGCGCGTACATGTCTGGCCTACCTGACTGTCTTGGTTGGGGCATTTTGGGAAATGGCTATAGTAAACTACGTTTTTTATAATTAGTCATCTGTAAGCCTATTTTGAGTTGTAAATATTTTATAAACTTTATTTTGGGATCCCAAATGTTAAACTCTTGGAATTTTCAATGAAATAGAGTCCTTTTAAAGATTACAGCCTTGACTTTTTGTTTAATCACACTTTTGTTCTAAAAACCTCGTTTAGCGAGTTAATTGCACATTTTATACTCACTTAGTAACGGCTCTAAGGTAGTAGGGCGTTACAACCTCAGTGGCACTCTTAGGCTTGGGCCAGTCCTTCACTGCTTCAATCCTAGATGGATCTACTTCTACGCAATTTTTAGACACAATGTGTCCTAGAAATGCCACCTTCTCTAGCCAGAATTTACATTTCTTAAACTTAGCATATAGTTGATGATTTTTGAGCCACTCCAACGTTAGTCCCAGATGCTTGACTTTTGTCTTTGATTATATCAATATGTCATCTATGAACACCACAACGAACTTATCAAAGTAGTCCTTAAATACTCGGTTCATAAGATCCATGAACGCGGTTGGTGCGTTCGTTAAGCCAAAAGACATTACTACAAACTCGTAGTGTCCATATCTGGTCTAAAAAGTCATCCTTGGGATATCTTCTTCTCGTACTCTTGGCTGGTGATACCCTCATCGCAAATCTATCTTCGAGAACACCGTAGATCCTTGTATTTGATAAAAAAGATCGTCTATTCGGGGCAAAGGATATTTGTTCTTGATCGTTACTTTATTTAGCTCTTGATAGTCGATGCACATCCTCATGTTCTCGTCCTTCATCTTATTGCAACCCTAGTCCAATAACTCCTGTAGTTGCATCTTTAACTCATTTAACTCGGTAGGCGCCATTCTATAGGGAGCTTTCGAGATTGGTGCCGTCTTTGGTGCCAACTCTATTTTGAACTTGATTTCCCTACTCAGGGGTAATCCTAGTAGATCTTCTGGAAACACCTTGAGAAATTTGCATACTATATGTACACCCTTTGGTTCGAGTTGCATCTCTCGCGACTTGTCCACCATGTTGGCTATAAATTTCTGGCAACTACTACTGATTAATCGTTGAGCTTTGAGAGCTGAGACTATTGGTATGCAAGTTCGGGAAACTTCACCTTTGTAGGTGAACTTTTCTCCACCTACTATTTGAAAGTTGACTATCTGCCCTTACAGTCTATTGTTGCTCCATATTTTGCTAAATAGTCCATACCTAATATTACATCATAGTCCTTAAGGTCTAACTCGATCAAATCTACTAACAACTCTCTTCATTTGATTCTAACTACAACGCTACGCACCCATTTACTAGATAACATTATTTCCCCCGAGGGTAATTCCGTGAAAAACTTATCTCTAAAATGTTTGCATGGTTTATCTAAGCTATCAATCATATTCATAGAGACAAAAGAATGCGTAGCTCCTGAATCGAATAAAACATTGCATGGTTTGCTAGAGATAGTGATCTGACTAGATACTATTGTATTGCTAGTTTCCGCCTCACCTCTCGTAAGAGCGAAAACCCTGGGTGGTACTAGCTTCTCATCCTTCTTTTGGTCTCTCAATTTTGGGCAGTCCTTCTTGAGATGACCCTCTTCTCCACAATTTAAACAATCTTTAGTCTTATATCTGCATTCTCTTGAATGCTTTCTCTTACAGATTTGGCATTAGGGATATTCTACGTAAGGCTTCTTATTTCCATTGCCTTCCGACGTAGTCTTTCCTTTCTTGTCCGCCTTTTGTTTATGACCACTGTCATGTTTCCGCTTGCGATCATTTTGTTCATTATTATTCTTTCTAGCATCCCTCCTGGCCGCACCTTCTTCCCAAATCCGGTCTTCCGCCTGTTCGGCTTCCAAGGCTATTTCTAACATTTTTGCATACATGGTTATTCCCCAAATTAGCTTCACGTCCCTGGATATCATTAATTTTAGTCTTTTCATGAATCTTTGAATTCTTATCGTCTTAGTGGGTACCATGTCCGCCGCGATCTTAGCTAGTCGATCAAATTTTCTGGCGTACTCTGTCATAGTTGAATTCCCTTGAATAAGTGCAATGAATTCATCCACCCTTGTGGCTAGAATCGCATAATTGTAATACTTTTTATTGAACACCTGGAAAAACTCGTCTCATGTCATAATGTTTACATCTCGGGTTTGCTTCACTATATCCTACCAAATGCGAGCGTCTTTCTTGAGTAAACTTGAGGCGCACGAGACTCGGTCCTCGTTCCCCAATCGCATATGTTCTAAGATAGATTCTACCGAGTGAAGCCATTCTTCTGCTTCTATTGGGCCTTATCTGCCATCGAAGTTTGGTGGTTGCTGCTTCCTGAAGCATTCATATGTTGTAATGTCCCAAATTTCCTAATAAGGCTTAGGGCCTTGATTAGGGGGCCAGGATGGAAAATTATGGAATTATGTGACATTTATGTGCATAATTATGTGATTATGTGAGTTATATTATAATATGACTTGATATGCATGTTTAGGTGTATTAAATATGCATGTGGGCCCATTTCTGTTTAATTGGGCAATTTTCATTATTTGGCCCGTTTTGGGTATATTTGGCATATATGTGATATATGCGTGTGTGAGACCACATTATTATGTGGATATGTTTGCGTTACTCGGCGCGAGACGATCCTAGAGAGCACGCTAGTGGGAAAGTCACAACGGGACCCATACTTGATTCAGAGTGAGTCAAGGGGTATTTTGGGTATTTAGCACATTATCGAGATATTGGGTAATGGGAATGATATTTTGATGATATATTGGGAGTTAGTGAGATCATGAGGGAATTCTGGGAATTTTGACTATTTTACTTGTAATGACCCACCTACTCTAGACTTTTGGACCATTAACGAAACTATACATACAAATTCTTAATAAAACTTACATTTGCGAAAATACCATAACTTTATTAGAAACTTGTAGAAATAAGAGTTACTTTCATAAAATATCAAGTAGGATATGGGATCCCATTGTCTTAAAAACAAAACATAATTTAAAATAAAAGGAGTTACATAGCAAGTGCGAAAAAATACATGTAAAACCATAAAACAAGACTGCATCCTCGAAAATCGAACTCTCGACTCCTTGACTCCATTCACCACCGATGCACATTCCCCAAGCATCCACGAATCTTACCGCCACTATAGCTATTTTCCTACACATATAAACAAAAAGGAATGAGCCTAATGCCCAGCAAGGAAAATCTACCACATAGTTCATATACATAAATTTCATAAGAAATATAAAAACATAACATAACACTTATATCATACACATACTATAATGGCCATTATTACTTGGGGTCCCATAGACTAAACAAGTCATATGCCCATGAGATTAGTGGGGTCCTACTAGCTAAGCAGGTCATATGCCCATAATCTATTTGGGGTCTTGTTAGTCATATGGGTCATATGCCCAAGCCTACAAACATACATATCATAACACTTATCATAACATAAGAAACATAAGATAACATATAAAACATATAACATATGAATTTCTATCCTATTTTCCTTACCAAAATACCGGGATAAGAGGACAGCGCTGGGATTTTGGAACACCCCTAAAACCATTATGAAAGGGTGAGTTTAATGAAGAAAAGGAAATGAAAGGAATGGAAGGAATGGAAGGACTAAACCATTGAGAAACATACTTACCAAAAACTTATGTGCAAGTTCTTAGATTTCCTAACCAAATTAAAGATTAAGGTTAGAGGCTGAGTAGAAGACTATGAGAACTTAAAATAAAATAATACCAAAGAACTAAGGTATAGAAATACCTTATAGACTTGTAGACCAATCTAAACCTCGAATCGAAATACTATAGAACCTTACTTCCCAAGTGTTTGATAAGCTTATGATGATCAAGCTTATGATTTCCCCACCCAAGTGTTTACACTCTCACACTCACCTAGCCACTTGCAACCTCTGAACTTAGAGTAAAAGGTGAATAATGGCTGGGTACTAGGTCCTATTTATAGAGTTTAGAAATGAAAGGATCTTAATTTCACTTGAATAAAAATAATAGCTTTTTAGGTGAAAATAATTTGAATAATCGTTCAGCAGAGGCTGAAGACTAGTTCAAAAAGGTGCTGGACTTATCAACAGGTTGAATGGCTGAAAGGAAAAAGAATTAAAAAACTTTTGAAATATACTGAAGGAGGCAATATATTGCCCCCTGTAGGCGATATATATCCTGGGCCAGTATGCCCGAGGCTGTCGTGCATCGTCTCGTGTTTTCCGTATCTACGTGCTGCAATATATCGCCCCCTATAGCTGCGATATATCGGCACACGCTGATTATTTAAACATGAAATTACACAATTTTAGCTAAGTTTGAATGGAGTAAACAACCTTGACTAAGCCCTTAAACGTATTCAAAGCTGCTGACTGACCTTAGAGCATTCAAACTTTACCCTTATTAAATTTAATCCTCAAAATACTTAATCCTTAATCACCCATTCATAACATGTGCTTAAAATCCTATTGGTCCTTATCTAAACCTTATAGTATAATAAATATTATCCTTAATATCAGTTATATTAATCAAACCTTAGGTTAAAATTAATATTCTTAAACTATAGGTTAAACTTAGAAAATCTACAAGTACTACTATGAGTGTCCAAATAATTCCCGGTCTGAACCAAAAATCCACAGTCATAAAGATAATACTATAAATACTATAATACTACTATCTAACTAGCTAAGTAAAGTTCTTGGACTCTACAATTCTCCCCTACTAAAAAGAGTTTCGTCCTCGAAATTTACTTACCAAATAACTCCGGATACCGGCCTTACATGTCCTCCTCCAACTCCCACGTTGCCTCTCGTCCAGAACTGTTACTCCATAGGACTTTGACTATAGGAAAGCTCTTGGACCGTAACTGCTTCATCCCTCTATCTAGGATGCTAACCGGTCGTTCCTCGTAGCTTAAGTCTTTCTGGAGCGCTATTGTATCGTACTTGAGGACGTGAGATGGGTCTGACACATATTTGCGAAGCATCGAGACGTGGAATACGTTGTGACTATCAGCTAGTGCTGGCGGTAGGGCTAGTCTATACGCAACTGGTCCCACTTTGTCCAATATCTCAAAAGGACCTATGAATCGGGGACTAAGCTTGCCTTTCTTCCCGAACCGCTTGACACCTTTCATAGGAGATATCTTCAGGAAGACTTGATCTCCGACTTGGAATTCCACATCGTGTCGCTTGGCATCCGCATAGCTTTTCTGATAGCTTTGAGTAGCAAGCATACACTGTCTAATAAGCGCTACTGCTTCTTGAGCTTGTCTAACAACTTCGGGCCCTAGAAGCTGCCTTTCTCCTACCTCGTCCCAGTGCAACGGTGATCGGCACCTTCTTCCATATAGAAACTCATAAGGTGCCATCCCGATCGTCGACTGGTAGCTGTTGTTGTAGGAAAACTCGATCAGCGGTAAGTACTTATTCCATGATCCTCCGAAATCAAGTACACACGCGCGTAGCATATCCTCTAAAATCTGAATCGTATGCTTGGACTGCCCACCGGTCTGAGGATGAAAAGATGTACTAAGACTTAACTTAGTACCCATAGCTTGCTGTAAACTTCCCCAAAATCTTGATGTAAATACTGATCCTTTATCTGACACTATTGTCTTGGGGATTCTATGCAACCGTACTATCTCTTGGATGTAGATGTCTGCGTATTGGTCTGCCGTGTATGAAGTCTTAACAGGCAGAAAATGAGCCGACTTGGTTAGTCTATCTATTACTATCCAAGCGGAATCATGCTGCTTATTCGTCTTTGGCAGACCCGTCACGAAGTCCATGGCTATGTCGTCCCACTTCCATTCTGGTACGCTAAGCGGTTGCAATAAACCTGCAGGCCGCTGATGCTCCACTTTCACTTGTTGGCATACAAGACACTTAGATACATACTCTACTATGTCCCTCTTCATCCCTGGCCACCAGTAGATTGCCTTGATGTCGTGAGTCATCTTGGTAGACCCTGGATGAACTGAGTACTGGGTGCTGTGAGCTTCTTCTAGAATTGTCTTCTTAATACTTTGATCATTTGGCACACATACCCGATCCTTATATCTCAATAAGCCTTGGCTAGATATTGAGAAATCTATAGTCTTGCCTTCTCTAACTGCATCCATATGTGCTGCTAGCGTGTCATCATGTCTCTGACCAATCCGTATGTCCTCTAGCAGATTCGATTGGATAGACAAGTTAGCCAGCTTGCCTATAACTACTTCTATTTTGGCACTGATCAGCTCCTGCTGTAGCGGCTTTTCTATTCCGGATAAGGCTGATAAATTCCCATAACTCTTCCTACTAAGTGCATCGGCTACTACGTTCGCCTTTCCCGGGTGGTATATGATTTCGCAGTCGTAATCCTTTACTAACTCCAACCACCTGCGCTGCCTCATGTTGAGCTCCTTTTGAGTAAAGAAGTACTTTAAACTTTTGTGGTCCGTATAAATCTCGCACCATTCTCAGTAAAGGTAATGGCGCCAGATTTTTAACGCAAAGACCACCGCTGCCAACTCCATATCGTGAGTTGGATAGCGCTGTTCGTACTCCTTTAGATGTCGTGAGGCATAGGCTATCACCTTGTCATTTTGCATCAGTACGCAACCCAATCCTTGCTTCGATGCATCGCAGTAGACAACGAACTTATCGTTGGGTGTCGGTATGCTGAGTACTGGTGTTGAGCAAAGCTTATCCTTAAGCAACTGGAAGCTTTCTTCACACTTATCATTCCAGTTAAACTTTTGTTGCTTCCGGGTCAGGTTGGTGAGCGGAGTGGCTATTTTTGAAAAACCCTCTACAAACTTCCTATAATAACCTGCTAACCCTAGAAAGCTTCTTACTTCAGATGCGTTCTTTGGTCTGGGCCAATCCTTCACGGCCTCTACCTTTGATGGATCTACTGCAACTCCATCTTTCGATATAATGTGCCCGAGGAACGCCACTTGCGAAAGCCAAAACTCGCATTTCTTGAACTTTGCGTAGAGTTGATGCTCTTTCAATCGTGTCAAAATCATCCTCAAATGTTCCTCGTGCTCTACTTCATCCTTGGAGTATATCAAAATGTCATCGATGAACACAACGGTAAATTTATCTAAGTAATCCTTGAAGACCCTATTCATTAAGTCCATAAACGCTGCTGGTGCGTTAGTAAGACCAAAGGACATAACCAAGAACTCGTAATGTCCATAACGAGTCCTAAAGGCTGTCTTAGGAATATCTTCTCCCTTTACCTTGAGAAGATGATACCCGGACCGTAAATCGATCTTTGAAAATACAGTCGCGCCTCGGAGTTGATCAAACAAATCGTCGATCCGAGGTAGTGGGTACTTGTTCTTAATCGTTACTTTGTTCAGCTCACGATAGTCTATGCAACATACTTCCGTCCTTCTTTTTCACGAATAGTACCGGAGCTCCCCATGGTGAATGGCTTGGCCTAATAAAACCCAAGTCTAGGAGTTCTTGTAGCTGCGTCTTTAACTCCTTGAGCTCCGTAGGTGCCATCCGGTATGGTGCCTTAGAGATAGGCTCGGTGCCTGGTACTAATTCTATCGTGAAGTCTATTTCTCGAGTTGGCGGCAATCCTGGCAAGTCATCGGGAAATACTTCTGGAAATTCTTGTATAACACGGACATCTCCAACCTTAAGTGGTGTCTCTGGGATTAAGTTCAAATTAGCGGTTTGGTCATAACGGGATTAAGTTCGAGGCTCGGGGTGAGTCTCGGGGTGATTTAATGATTAGAGCGTTGCTGAGAATTATAGGGTAACAGGATATGAATTATTGGTATTTGAGAATATCGAGAATAGCGGGAATTGGAGGGTGTTGATTATGATAAACGAAATAGGCGGGAAAGGACGGTTTTACCCTTGGAAGCTTTTAGAAACCTTTATTTCACCTAGGGGCATTTTAGTCTTTTCACCCTTAGGATTGGTATAAGCCATTGAAGGCTGTAGAAGTTTACCCAAACCAGAGCAAGTTCAACACCTCTCCCGTACACCATTTCTCCTCCTTCTATCTTTCAATTTTTGACCTTAATTTGAAGAAGCAAGCTAGGAAATCAAAGGTTGGAGCTTAGAGACTTGGTTAATCCATTGAAGAGGACTCAATCTCAGCTTGAGGTAAGAATTCATCCATGAATTTTAGTTGTACCCTGTTTTTCTTATGGTTTTCAGTAAAGAGAATTTGATGTGTCTAGTTGGGAATCAATGGAAGTTTTTGAGGAAGATTACTTAGGTTTTGATGAGGGTGTGATATGGATGAAGTTTTGGGGTTGAATTTGATGTTTGGGTAATGTTTGGGACTGGTTTGACGGGTTGTTTTTTAGGGGAAATCGCAAGGAAGGAAACCAGGAAAAACCTGGTTCTACAGATGGCGCCCCAGCGCTAGGCAGGGCAGAGAGCTGGGTCTCTCTGACTTGGGACAGCACCCCAACGCTGGTCCGTTTTTCCAGTAAGCCTATTTTAGGGCTCGGGATGACTTTTAAGGCTCGGGGATGGGTTCCTTTACCCTGTTTGGATGGATTGGGAGTCCCAAGAGTGCGAGATTGGTCCCGAGTGTGAGGTTTTAGATTGTGAACCTCTTATTGATTTACTTTATTAATGGATTCCAATTGGTTATGACTAGGTGACTGCTAAGGGACTAAAGGGCAGATCGTTCTCAAGGGTCGTTCTTTTATTACTTCTCGCTCAAACCCCAGGTAAGAAAACTGCACCCTGTGTTTATGACATGCGTGGTTATTATAGAGGCAAGTTGATTGTTAAATGTGGACATTGATTGCATATTAAATGCTTAGCAAATCCTGCTTACTTGTGTATGGCACTGACTAGTCAGAATCGGCATTGGTCTCGTGTTACTGACCTAAGAGTCAGAAACAGCGTAAGCGTTAAGAACGCAGAGCTGATAAAAGATTAAATCTAATCGACATTGGCATTGAATGACTCATATGGGGTATTAATGCAGGACCGACCCTAAGTTTGATGAAAATTATAAGCGCTTGTCTAGTCTATAACTAGTTACTCAGAGCTAGAGCCAAAGGCCTAGGTGACTGTTTGTCACATGGCTAAGGGAACGGAATCCCACAGTTATGACTCTATTGTCACTCGGTAGGTTTATGTTGGTGACTATTCATCAGATACGTACCTCGTTTAAGCTAGTGATGTGATCACTTATCTGTAAAGGGTACATAACCCACTTTAGTGACTTTTACAATTGTCACTCCTTTATTTTGGACTAAAAGTCATGAATGATTATTATGATCATTGTTGATATTATATTCATGCAGTATTGAGTTTTCTTGCTGGGATTTGGCTCATGGGTGCTATGTGGTGCAGGTAAAGGGAAGGAAAAGTTCACCCAGCCTTGAGTGGAGAGCTTAGGTGGCGATGTGTACATATGCGGCTGCTTGACCACCACGGCCAAGGAGTTCTTAGGGGAACTAGGGGGTTTACCCTATTTTTTCCGCTTAGATCGGCGGGTTATAAATTTTATATAGTAATGACCATTTTGCATTGTAAATAACTTGTAAATTTTTTTTTGGGCCCATGAACAGTTTCATGTTTTAAATAAAATATAACATTTCCTTTTGATTGGTTTTCCACCTTAACCTATTAATAACACCTAGAAGCATGTTTTTAACCAAAGAACTCAGTTAGCGAGTTAAATTCACGGTTCAAAGTTCACCGTAACTGTCTTGGGGTAACAAGGGCATTACAACTTGGTATCAGAGCGTGCCAAGGTTTAGGGTTCCTGTAGACTGGTTGGGCATGTACACTCGTCACTGAAGTCAAGCTTGACTCATGGTTTGGTAACTATTTATGTGGTTATATATTTAACTGCTTAAATATATTATAAATGCTTTACCTGTATACATGAGACACCATGTTAAACCTGTGCCTTGAATATTGCATCTTCAGCAACAGTGTGCTAATTAGTACTAATATTGCTGGCACGTACTTATTAGTATTGTGGATTATGAACTATTATCTGATACATGCTAGGTGCTAAATGCCATAATCATGTATCTATTTGTATATTTGTATGACTGTGGAATATGTTAATTATCTGTTTGTTCTTGGACCGTAAGGCAGCAAGAGGTTTAGTTATTACTACCTGACTGGTCGTATTGACTATTGCAGCACAGTATAAGTTGATAAGAATGAATCCAGAACAGACAGATACATCAGTTGGCCAGAGTGATCAAGGCCAGAATAATAATCAAGGTTAGGAGAATGACCAGGGACAGATTCCACCGCTAGCTCATGTGAACTAGCAGTAGTTATTTAATGACATGCAGGCTACAGTGTTGAGACAGGGAGAAGAACTCCGCCTCCTGAGACAACAGCAGATTCCTGCAGTGGCTAGTGTATCTGAGGCACCTCCTGTATTGGTGCCAGCAGCTGAGCAGCTGCCAGAGGTTGGTAACAAATGGGAGCCTCTCTATGAAAGGTTCAGGAAACAGCAACCTCCAGTATTTAAGGGCAGTACAGATCCTGCAAAAGCTGAGCAGTGGATGAGCATGATTACCACCATCCTGGACTTCATGAGGGTGACTGGTAATGAGAGGGTGGCCTGTGCCACATATATGTTTCGGGAGGATGCCCAAATTTGGTGGGAGGTTATATCCCAGACTAGAAATGTTAACGCTCTGTGATAACTCTACAAAATAGAGTTATTTTACCACTTTTTATATGCTAATCCTTGCTTAATTCTTGAGTTTTTAATTGATTTATTAAGTTTTTAAGTAATTTTGAATTTATTAGTCTTATAATGATTTTATATGTTTTTGTGTGTTTTTATAGTTATTTTGTTGTAAAATGTTGTAGTTAATTAATTGAATTATTGTTGTTTAATTTGAGGTAAAAAAATGTTGTATTATTGAACTTAAATGTTAAATATAAATTAAGTTATAATTAATATTTTCAAAGAATTAAATTGATTTATTTTATAGTTGAAAATATTTTATTATGATTTATTTTATGTTTATTTTGTAAGGAATTTATTGTATTTGTGGGCTTTGAAAATAAAAGAAAAGAAAAGATTTAGCTGAAAAAAGAAAGGAAAAATGGCATTTAAAAAAAAGCCATAAGACAGCCCACATGAAGCTCCTACCCAACCTCTTCAGTAGCACCTGGGCCCATGCCATAGCCAAGGCCCAATGCCCTGTCCAGCCAGCAGCTTCCCAGGCCCACGCCTGCCACGTCCAACTTCACCATCTCCTTCACCTAGCCGTGCACCAAGTTTCTTCAGCGCCTACCAGCTGCCCTCTTCAGCCAAAGCAGCACACGGTCGCCTCCTTCAGCATCAGCCGAAGACTCCTCCAAGGCTAGCCAACATCATTCTCTTGTGCTCCAGTCTGCCCAACTTCATTCCCTTCAGTAGCTGCCGCCTCAACCAACCAGCCACATGGGCCTACGAACCACCCTAGGCCCGAGCCCAATACCCACCTACCAGCCACCAGCCCCCATGCAGCTGCTATCAAGCTTATTTTCCCATTTTTTTGAGCCCAACAAAAGCAAATTTTCCCCTTGTCTCTTTGTCCAAAAATACCATTTTTACCCAAACTTTTCTACACATTTTACCCTAAAACATCATCATTACACCCAATAATTTACCCCTATTTGCCATATTATTATTAAGTTAATTAATTTGATCAATTTAATTAATTTAAATTGATTATTTTAATATACTCATTTTGGCTATAAATAGGGAGTTTTGAAGACCATTTTGGTGTGTCAAATTTTGGGGGAGGTTACCATACCACAAGTTCTACACTTTCAAAACCTCTCAATTCTCTTCATCTTTTTCTTCTTTTTGGTCATTTTTTCTATGAGTTTTTAGAGGAAAAATTTGGGGGTTTCTCCTCCAAATTTTCCTATTTATGTTTGTAATTTTTAGTTTGTATTTTCTATTTTAGTTATGAGTTTCTAATCTTTTTAAGGTTATTAAGGTGATGATGAAACAATATGTAACTAGATAGTATTTATTTTGTATGTTGATTCCCCATTTGTGCAACAAAGTTTATGGAATTTTCTTCTTCAAATATCTTCTTTCATCTTAAATAACATGTATTTTGGATTGTTAGCACATATTTACACTTTGTTCTTCATTAGTGCAAAAACATAATATTCTTTGTGTAAGATGTGTCATTAAATTGTACACATCCATACTTAGAACAAAAATATTATGTTTTGCCTTATAAATAATGTCCATTGATTTATTTGTTATTTCATTAGATTGATTTACACTAAATGCTTTGAAATTATAATTTGAAAAGTGAAGAAAAATCCTATCTTTTTAGAAGTAATTTGTGCTTAAAATTATAAATCTATTTGGGAAATGATAGTTTGATTTATTTTAACTATCACTAAAACTTGGGAATCAATGTACTTATAAATATCATTGAATTTATATTTTGTGGATTCTAATACCTTAATAATCTTCTTTTACCATCTTGATTTCTATTATTAATTTATGTTTATATATTGTCTTTAATTTCTTTATTATTATCTTTTATTTTATTTTCATTCTACAAAAATCTCATCAATCTTTGGAGCTAGGTTAGAATTTATTAATTTTGATTTAAAATAATTTTCTTTTCGATTTTAAACAACTCATTTGGGTTCGATCTCGTGCTTACACGAACACTATATTTCATATACGATTCGTGCGCTTGCGAGTTATAAATTTTTAAAACATACCCATTTTGGGACCATCACCCTGAGTTGGGAAGAGTTTCAGACTCTATTCAACGAAAAGTACTATAATGATGCCATTAGGGTAGCAAAAGCTGATGAGTTCATCAGGTTATTTCAGGGAAGTTTGTCAGTGACTGAGTATGCCCTGAAGTTTGATCGATTGGCAAAGTTTGCCATGGAGCTGGTGCCCACTGATGGGACCAGGAGGGAGAGATTTCTCCAGGGGCTATAGCTTAGATTAGCCCGAGATGTGCGCATTACCACTTTGGCAGGGGTTACTACCTATGCACAGGTGGTCGAGAAGGCACTCATAGCTGAGAGTGTAGAGAACAAGATCTGGCGAGAGAATGCAGCCAAAAAAGAGTTAAGGAGAACAGGTTCTCCATTTATGGGTTCTGGTAGGGGTGGAGGCCCCAGTGATCAGAAGAGGAAGGTTCCTGACACCTTCCTAGTTCCAAGTTCTGATAGGCGACCTTGTGGTATTTCAATGGGTCGTCAAGGTGGTAGTGAGGCCTGGACGTCTTATCCTGAATGCCCTAGATTCAAGAGGCGTCATTTGGGAGAGTGTAGGGCAAGGGCTTGCTTCTCATGTAGAGCATTGGGTCATCTTATAAAGGATTGCCCCAAGGCAAGGAAAGAAGAACCCAGGAAAGCGGACAGCTCGGCCCTAGCTCAAGTGTTCACATTGACACAAGCAGAAGCTGAGGCTTCTCCCTCAGTAGTTACAGGTCAACTTCTTAGTGTTGGAACCCCTTATAATGTATTGATTAATTCTGGTGCTACACATTCTTTTGTTGCTAGTAGAATTATTGATAGACTGTGTAGACCCTATGATTTTTATGCTGTGGGGTTTGGAACTTTGTTACCCACTGGGGAATTAGTGGTATCCAGGAGATGGGTCAGATCTTTGCCAGTGACAGTGGAGGGCAGAGAGTTGTCAGTGGATTTGATAGAGTTAGTTATGATTGACTTCGACATGATTCTTGGTATGGACTGGTTAGTGAAGTATGGGGCAACCATTGATTGCAAAAGGAAGATGGTCACCTTTGAGCCTAAAGGTGAGGATCCTTTTGTGTTTGTTGGTACTGTGCATGGACCTCGCATACCTATGATTTCTGTTTTGAGGGCTAGAGATCTACTGCAAGGAGGTTGCATTGGATTCTTAGCTAGTGTGGTTGACACCACTCAGGTCATGCCAGTGAGACCGAAAGATACCAGATTAGTCTGTGAATTCCTGGATGTATTTCCAGAAGATTTGCCAGGGTTGCCACCACACAGAGAGATAAAATTCGTGATAGAACTGGCACCAGGGACATAGCCAGTGTCTAGAGCACCTTACAGATTGCCCCAGCAGAATTAAAAGAATTGAAGGTCCAGCTGCAAGAGCTTTTGGATTTGGGTTTAATCAGACCTAGTTTCTCACCTTAGGGAGCGCCAGTTCTGTTTGTGAAAAAGAAAGATGGTTCTCTGAGGATGTGCATTGATTACAGAGAACTGAATAAGTTAACAATCAAGAATAAGTATCCTTTGCCAAGAATAGATGATCTGTTTGATCAGTTGCAAGGTAAGAAAGTATTCTCAAAGATCAACCTTCGTTCTGGTTATCATCATTTGAGGGTCAAGGAGGGAGACATACCAAAGACTGCTTTTTGTACCAGGTATGGGCATTATGAGTTCTTAGTCATGTCTTTTGGATTGACTAATGCCCTAGCTGCTTTTATGGATCTAATGAATAGAGTGTTCAAGGATTATTTGGACCAGTTTGTGATCGTCTTCATTGATAATATCCTGGTTTATTCTCAGTCAGAGTTAGAGTATGAATAGCATCTGAGGTTGGTTCTATAGAGACTGAGGGAGCATAGACTATTTGCAAAGTTCGAGAAATATGAGTTCTGGTTATCTCAGGTATCCTTTCTTGGGCACATTGTCAGTAAGGATGGGATTAAGGTAGATCCAGTGAAGATTGAGGCAATCAGAGATTGGCCAAGGCCAAAGAATGCTTTTGAGGTTAGAAGTTTCCTTGGATTGGTAGGTTATTATAGGCATTTCATGGAAGGGTTCTCAAAGATTACTACTGCATTGACCGAGCTACCATGCAAGAATCAGAAATTTGTGTGGTCAGACAAGTGCGAGAACAACTTCTAGGAGCTGAAGCAGAAATTGATTCCAGCTCTGATTTTGAGTCTTCCAACAGATTAGGAGAAGTTTATGATTTACTACGATGCTTCACATCAAGGTTTGGGCTGTGTTCTGATGCAGTTAGAAAGGGTAATTGCTTATGCCTCACGACAGTTGAAGGAGTATGAAAAGAGATATCCTATTCATGATTTAGAGTTGGCGGCTGTGGTCTTTGCTTTAAAGGTATGGAGGCATTATCTTTATGGGGAGAAATGTGAGATCTATACAGACCATAAGAGCCTGAAATACTTCTTCCCCCAAAAAGATTTGAATATGAGACAAAGGCGCTGGCTGGAGTTAGTAAAAGATTATGATTGTGAGATTTTGTATCATCCAGGAAAAGCCAACATGGTAGCTGATGCTTTAAGCCAAAAGGTTCCGGGACAAATTTATGGTGCGAGGCTGATAGCCAGAGAGTTAGCAGATGATATGACCAGAGCTGGTATTGTAACATCCCAAATTTCCTAATGTGTCTTAGTGCCTGGATTAGGGGGTCGGGAGGCAATAATTGAGTTATTATGTGAATTATACTATAATATGATTATGCTTGCGTGTTTAGGTGAATTAAATATGCATGTGGGCTCCGTCTGGTTATTAGGGGAATGTTTGTGATTTTAGCCCGTTGAGGGCATAAATGCAATATATGTGATATTTATGTTATATTGGTGATATATTTGTGATGCGTGATCCGAGACGGTCCTAGGGAGCCGATTAGCTAGAAAGTCACAACGAGGCCAAATACTCGGCTCGGGAGGAGTCTAGGGTATTTTGGGAATGTAAAATGAGTTTGGGATTTATGGAGCAACGGGTAGTAGTTTTGTAAGATTTGGAAATGTCGGGATTAGTGGGGATTTATAAGACTATTCAGGGACTTAACGAGGTATGGAAAATGACTGATGCACCCTTGGGTTACCTAAAGGTTTAAGGATAAATTAAAGGGCCATCTTAGTCATTCTGGTTAAGGGATAGGCTTATGTTAAGCAACAGGGGTTCCCTTAGTCTCTAGCATATTCTTGAAGGGAAAGAAGTAAGCAAAAAACAGGTAGCTCTCTCTCTCAAATTCGGTTCACACTTTCTCTTGGAGGATTGGGGATTTTTGAGGAAAAGCTTGAGGAGTTGGGCTGGGATTTGGTGGAGTGCAAGTTTGAGGAGTGAGGAATTATCCCCAGCCAAAGTTATATCAAAGGTAAGAATTAAAACTGGTTTTTCTGTTGAGTTCCCTTTGCTTGGTAGAGTTTTGGGGGTTGGACCCTTAGGTGATGGAATTTAGGTTGTATTAGGATTTTGGTTGGTTTCTCTGGGCTTATGTGCTGCTTAAAGTGTATTAGGATGGTTTTGGGACTCAATTCTATTGTTGGGGTGCATTTGGGATGATTTTCAGGGAAGCTAGCTCGTAGAGTTTGCATGGAATTTCTGGGTTTCGAGGTTGAGTCGCGGCCCTGTTCATCAGCGCTGCGGCCCGCTTGAGTTTATTGGCTAATGGGGCTTCGGGAAATTTCCCAAGTGCCGCGGTGCAAGGTTTGGGCGCCGCGACCCTAGGCTGGCAGATATGAGGAAATTTTGCCTCTGCTTTGGGGCGCGCTGCGGCGCTTAAGGGAGGCTGGGTCGCAACCCAAAGGTTGATTTTTGGAAAAATGAGGGTTTTTAGCTCGGGAACTTGAACGTTAAGGCTCGGGAAGGTTTCTACTACCCAGTTTGGTAGAAACCGAGGTCCCGGAGGTTAGAATTATGTCTTGAAACTATTTAACAGATTAGAACGTGAGGGTTGATTATTATTTATGTGTTGTGACTAGGCTTTCTTCGAGGCTTGGGTTAGAGGATTGTGCTCGTGATCGTGGTGCGCGGATAACTTGGGTCACAGGTAAGAAAACTGCACCCATTATGTGAATGAGTGACTAGAGCTTAGTCAATGCTGAATATAGATATGATTAATGCTTTGGCCCTGTTAATGAACATGATTATCATTATGTTAGAGAATATCTGATTAGGTACACTGGGGTGCGCTTAGTTATGATTACACCTATGACTGATGTTTGAATGTATTATAATGCATTGTAATTGTTGATATGTATGCTATATGAGATATGTGGTTGTCTATTATGACTGGGAAGCTCGGTTTATAAACCAGAGGGTTATTAGGATGTTAAATGGGGATCGACTTATTAGTCGAGGGCCCTTAAGCTTCGACATACAAGTCGGAGGCATGTGAGGCTTGACTTATAAGTCAAGAAATTAAAGGACTTAGTTTATAAGCTGAGATTGGCATTGTGCACGTGGAGTGCAGGCCACCATGGCTGGGCCACCCTGGGAGTGCAACATGCACTTGACTGGCTTGGATGCCAATACATTGAAAGGAAGTGCGACACGCGCTTGCGTAACCCCATGGTTGCCAACTTGTATAATGAATACACCAGTTCAGTTATTACCATTTTATAGTTATACTACATTGTGAACTGTTCAATATGTTTTCTTGCTGAGTCTTTTGGCTCACAGGTACTTTGTGGTGTAGGTAAAGGTAAAGAGAAGCTCAACCAGCCATGAGTCAGAGGGCTAAAGCAGTGACATGTACATATGCAGTCCGCTCGACCACCACGGCCGAGATGCTCAAGGGAACTAGGGTTAAACCCAGCTTTTGCTGCCTAGGTCGGCTTATTATGTAACTTGAGTGTTGTAACTATCACGCCCTACTAATTAGGGTTCATTACCAAGTGTGTTTAAAACCAGTGTTGGACTTGCTAAACAAGTTATTTGGACTAAACAAGTGATTATGCCACTAAAGGTTTAGGTATTAAAACTTTTGGTTATCTCATAAACATTTTCATTAAGTTAAAAACATATTCTTTACATGAGATCCCAAAAACATCAGTTTAAAAGTCAAGTACAATTCTCAGGTTACACAATAAGCCGACCTAGGCGGCAAAAGCTGGGTTGACCCTAATTCCTCTGAGCATCTCGGCCGTGGTGGTTGAGCGGACTGCATATGTACATACCACTGCTAATGCCCTCCGACTCATAGCTGGTTGAGCTTATCTTTACCTTTACCTGCACCACAAAGCACCTTTGAGCCAGAAGACTCAGCAAGAAAACATATTTAGCAGCTTACAGAATAAAACGATTATCAAATAGTAATAATTGAAACTGATGCATTCATTAAACCAAACTGGGGACCATAGAGTCACACAAGTGCATGTCGCACTTTCTTTCAGGTTGTTGGCATCCGAACCAGTCAAGTGCATGTCACACTCCCAGGGTGGCCCAGCCATGGTGGCCTGCACTCCATGTGCATTGTGCCAATCTTAGCTTATAAACTAAGTTATTTAAGACCTTCACTTATAAGTCAAGCCACCACGTTCCTCCAACTTATAAGTTGAAGCCTTGGGACTCTCATCTTATATGGCGAGTCTCCCAAAGTTCAATATAATCTCAACTAATAAGTTGATCCACTTAACACCCTAATAATCCTTTAGATTATAAACTAAGCTTCACAGCATAACAGACAGTCACATGTTTCACATAGCATACCTATCAATAATCACACAATGCATTATAATATATTAACACAGCAATCATAAGTATAATCATAATTATGCACGTTACAGTGTACCTAATCAGATATTCGCAAACATAATTATAATCATGTTCATCACCTTAACTAAGCTCTAATCATGCATTCACATAACAGGTGCAGTTTTTTTACCTTCGTTCCGAATGCGAGTTACTAACGACAGCCCTTTGAGTACGATCCCCGATTCGAGCCCTTAGCGCAAACCTAGTCACAACCGGAATAAGGAAGTTCCATCAACAACAGACAAATAGAGGCTTCCAAACCAAATCTTAGTCTCCTGGACATCGAATTCCACTTAACAAGGAAGTAGGATCAATCCCGAGCCCAAAAGATTAAGTTCCCAACCTAAAAATCCCATTTAAGCCAAAATTCCCTTAAGGGCCGCGACCCCTCACACTTTGGCCGCGACCCGCCTCTAATTCCAAAGGCTCGGCCTCCCTGGAAACCAACACGTGTCGCGGTGCGCGCCTGAGGCGCTGCGGCCCGCCCCTGCCTCCAAGCTCTGCTGGCTCAAAATTCCCTTCGCAGGCTGCGGCTCAGCCCCACGAACTCAGAATTTTCTGGGTTTTTCTTCAACCGACCCCAACTAACACTCATAAAATTTCATGCTACTCCTCCAATTCAATTCCCACAATCTATATACTCATTCTCACCAATCAAACCTAGCTAATTATTATAGTAAAACTCATCAAGCTTTCCAAACCCAACCTCCGAACTTTCAAGCATGCATGAACACCATAGCTCTAAATTATTCAACATAATTAACCATAACCACTTTCAGTTCAGAGCTCTTACCTCAGCTGAGTTGAACCACTTGAGCTAAACCTATGATTTCCCTAAGCCTAACACCTTGATTCCTAGGCTTTAATCTTCAACTTCCCAAGAAAAATCCTCAAACTTCCATGGCACATAGAGAAAACGTGAGAGAGAAAGGGAGCTGCTGAGTTCTTTTTTTTTTCCTTTAATTCCTCAAACCTTCTGATAATTTCCCAGCCAGCTAAGTCCTAAACTTGAGTGGAAATGAATGAATTTCCCCCTTGCCCTTAGCTTATTCCTCAAATGTTCACAAGGGCAATTTTGTCCTTTGCCTTAAATCCCGCTATCCATAATTTACATTCTATAATTCCCGCTTCTTTCAATATTCTCACTCAGTTTCCAATAAATTCCCATTACCCACTAATTCTCAGTAATGTACTAAATTACTAAAATACCCCTAAGCTCACCCCGAGCCGGGTATTAAGACCCCGTTGTGACTTTTCCGCTAACTTGCTCATCGGGATCGCCTTTCATCGAGTAACTCAAATATATCGACATAATAATGTGGTTTCAATCACACAAACACATATTTGCATTTATACCCCAAACGGGTCAAATTACTAATATACCATTCTTATAAGAAACGGGCCCACATACACATATTTAATATCTCTAACATACAAGCATGATTATATTATAATATAATTCACATAATAACTCAATTATTTCCTCCCGGCCCCCTAATCCAGGCACTAAGCCATATTAGGAAATTTGGGATGTTACAGTAACCAACTTTTAAACTGATGTTTTTGGGATCCTGTGTTAAGAACATGCTTTTAACTTAATGAAAATGCTTATGAGTTGACCAAAAGTTTTAATACCTAAACCTTTAGTGTCTTAATCACATGTTTAGTCCAAATGACTTGTTTAGCAAGTCCAGCACTGGTTTTAAACACACTTGGTGACAGACCCTAATTAGCAGGGCGTTACAGGTATAGAGTTGATGGTGGGCCAGTTGGCCAATATTATGCTACAGTCTACACTGTTGGAAAGGATCAAAGAAGGTCAGTTGAGTGATCCACAGTTGATCAAGATCAGAGAGGATGTTTTGGCTGGAGCACCCAGAGATTATACAGTGTCTGATTTGGGCTTGTTGAGATATAAGGGGCGGATATGTGTTCCGTTAGACACTGCTATGAGACGAGAGATTCTGGATGAATCTCATACTACACCTTACTCTTTGCATCCAGGCACCATGAAGATGTATCAGGATGTGAGATCGTTGTATTGGTTATCGGGGATGAAGAGGAATGTAGTGGAATATGTGGCTTAGTGCTTGACATATCAGCAGGTCAAGGTTGAGCATCAAAGGCCGGCAGGGTTATTACAACCTCTAGATATCCCATAATGGAAATAGGAGGACATCACGATGGATTTTGTGGTATGATTATCCAGGACTCTTGGTCAGCATGATTCTATCTGGGTTATAGTGGATAACTATACCAAGTCAGCTCACTTCTTGCCAGTGAGGACTACATATAAAGTTGATCAGTATGCAGATCTCTATGTGAGAGAGATCGTGCGCCTCCATGGAGCACCAAGGTCGATCATGCCAGATCGGGACCCTACTTTTACTTCCAAGTTCTGGGGGAGTCTACAGAAAGCCATGGGAACACAGTTGAAGTTCAATACTACTTATCATCCTCAGACAGATGGGCAATCTGAAAGGACAATCAAAATATTAGAAGACATGCTGCGAGCATGTGTGCTGGACTTTGGTGGATCCTGGAGTAAGTATCTACCTTTGATAGAATTTTCCTACAACAAAAGTTATCAGTCTACCATTGGAGTTGCGCCTTATGAGATGTTGTATGGTAGGAAATGCAGATCTCCCATTCATTGGGATGAGACAGGTGAAAGGAGGTACTTGGGTCCTGAGGCAGTTCAGAGGACCAGTGAGGCCATTGAGAAGATTAGAGCTCGGATGCTCGCTTCTCAGAGTAGACAGAAGAGCTATGCAGATCCCAAGCATAGGAGTGTGGAGTTCCAAGTGGGAGACTATGTCTTTCTTAGAGTCTCGCCATGGAAATGGGTGAGAAGGTTTGGGAAGAAGGGCAAGTTGAGCCCTAGATTTGTAGGTCCATTTGAGATCCTGGAGAGGATTGGTCAGGTGGCTTACAGATTAGCCTTGCCTCCGGTATTGTCAGCGGTGCATAACGTGTTTCATGTTTTAGCTCTTCGGAGGTATGTATCTGATGTGACTCATGTTTTGAGTTATGAAGATCTGGAGCTCGAGGCAAATCTCTCCCATGAGGAACAGCTAATCCAGGTACTTGACAGGAAGGATAGTGCGACAGTCAGATTCCTGTGATCTATAAGGGGAAAGACCGGGTAAGTTGTGCAATCCCACACCGCCTGGGGAAGGTCAACTGTGATGATTCTAAGACTGTGTAGGTATGGGACTACACAATTGAAGAGGGCTTAAATGGATTGATGGGTACTACCTATATCAACAAGATGCATCTTCTTTTCGATAGCCCATCACTTGAGAACTCCAAAGTTAAGCGTGCTTGACTTAGGGTAATCTAGGGATGGGTGACCTCCTGAGAAGTTTTCCTAGGAAGCATGTGAGTGAGGACAAAGCACGCTGAAAAGATTCGTGTTGGTTTGTAGGGCCAGTCGTCATTCCAGAAAGCAGCCATAGTGACGTGGGATGTCACAGATAGGGTCCTCAAAAATAAGACGATACCTTTGGTTAAGGTATTGTGGAGGAACAACAAGGTCGAGGAAGTGACCTGGGAGCTTGAGTCAGATGTGCGAAGTCAGCATCCCGAGCTATTCAGGTAAATTTCGAGGAGGAAATTTCTGTAAGGAGGGGATAGTTGTAATGCCCCAAAATCCCTAATGTGGTTTAATGGTCGAATTAGTAGGCCGGGAGGGCCATAATTGATTTATTATGCCATTAAACTATAATATGCATGTTTATGTGAATTATATTGTAATATGATGTTAAATGCATGCATGTGGGTCCACATTCATCACAGGGGTATTTTGGTAATTTGGCCCATTGAGGGCGTAATTGTATATTTGTATGCATGTCGGTGATTTATTGTTGAGGCCACATTATAATGTGGATTTGTTCGAGCTATTCGGCATGAGACGATCTTTGAGTGCAAATTAGCGGTTTGGTCATAACGGGATCAAGTTCGAGGCTCGGGGTGAGTCTCGTGGTGATTTAATGATTAGTTGCCGGGAATTATAGGGTAACGGGATATGAATTATTGGTATTTGAGAATATCAAGAATAGCGGGAATTGGAGGGTGTTAATTATGATAAACGAAATAGGCGGGAAATGACGGTTTTACCCTTGGAAGCCTTTAGAAACCTTTATTTGACCTAGGGGCATTTTAGTCTTTTCACCCCTAGGATTGGTATAAGCCATTGAAGGCTGTATAAGTTTACCCAAAGTAGAGCAAGTTCAACACCTCTCCCGTACACCATTTCTCCTCCAACTTTCTTTCAATTTTTGACCTTAATTTGAAGAAACAAGCTAGGAAATCAAAGGTTGGAGCTTAGAGACTTGGTTCATCCATTGAATAGGACTCAATCTCAGCTTGAGGTAAGAATTCATCCATGAATTTTAGTTGTACCCTGTTTTTCTTATGGTTTTCAGTCAAGAGAATTTGATGTGTCTAGTTAGGAATCAATGGAAGTTTTTGAGGAAGATTACTTGGGTTTTGATGAGGGTGTGATATGGATGAAGTTTTGGGGTTGAATTTGATGTTTGGGTAATGTTTGGGAGTGGTTTGAAGGGTTGTTTTTAAGGGGAAATTGCAAGGAAGGAAACCAGGAAAAACCTGGTTCTACAGATGGTGCCCCAGCGCTAGGCAGGGCAAAGAGCTGGGTCTCTCTGACTTGGGACAGCGCCCCAGCGCCACTCAGCAGCCCCCTAGTGCTGGTCCATTTTTCCAGCAAGCCTATTTTAGGGCTCGGGATGACTTTTAAGGTTCGGGGATGGGTTCCTTTACCCTGTTTGGGTGGATTGGGAGTCCCGAGAGTGCGGGATTGGTCCCGAGAGTGAGGTTTTAGATTGTGAACCTCTTATTGATTTACTTTATTTAAGGTTTCCAATTGGTTATGACTAGGTGACCGCTAAGGGACTAAAGGGCAGATTGTTCTCAAGGGTCGTTCTTTTATTACTTCTCGCTCGAACCTGAGGTAAGAAAGCTGCACCCTGTGTTTATGACATGCGTGGTTATTATAGAGGCATGTTGATCGTTAAATGTGGACATTGATTGCATATTAAATGCTTAGCAAATCCTGCTTACTTGTGTATGGCACTGACTAGTCAGAATCGGCATTGCTCGCGTGTTACTGACCTAAGAGTCAGAAACGACATAAGCGTCAAGAACGCAGAGCCGATAAAAGATTAGATCTAATCGACATCGGCATTGAATGACTCATATGGGGTATTAATGCTGGACCGACCCTAAGTTCGATGAAAATTATAAGCGCTTGTCTAGTCTATGACTAGTTACTCAGAGCCAGGGCTAAAGGCCTAGGTGACTGTTTGTCATATGGCTAAGGGAACGGAATCCCACAGTTGTGACTCTGTGGTCACTCGGTAGGTTTATGTTGGTGACTATTCATCAGATACGTACCTCGTTTAAGCTAGTGAAGTGATCACTTATCTGTAAAGGGTACAGAACCCACTTTAGTGACTTTTACAACTGTCACTCCTCTATTTTGGACTAAAAGTCCTGAATGATTATTATGATAATTGCTGATATTATATTCATGCAGTATTGAGTTTCTTGCTGGGCTTTGGCTCATGGGTGCTATGTGGTGTAGGTAAAGGGAAGGAAAAGTTCACCCAGCCTTGAGTGGAGAGCTTAGGTGGCGATGTGTACATATGCGGCCGCTTGACCACTACGGCCAAGGAGTCCTTAGGGGAACTAGGGGGTTTAACCTATTTTTTCCGCTTATATCGGCGGGTGGTAAATTTTATATAGTAATGACCATTTTGCATTGTAAATGTAGCGTCCCAAATTTGCTAATAAGGCTTGGGGCCTTGATTAGCGTGCCTAGAGGGCAATAAGTGATTTATTATTATTATATGTGATTTTGATGAGTATGTGTTTAGAAATGCATGTTTAGGTGAATTAAATATGCATGTGGGCCCCGTTTGGTTATTAGGGGAATGTTTGGAATTTTAGCCCGTTGAGGGCATAAATGCAATATATGTGATATTTGTGATGCACGATCCGAGACAGTCCTAGGGAGCGATTTAGCTAGAAAGTCACAACGGTGTCAAATACCCGACTCGGGAGGAGCTTAGGGGTATTTCGGGGATATTATAATGTGTTAGGGAATTATTTAATAGCGGGTAGTAATTAAGTAATGGTTGGGATATGTTGGGATTAATAAGGATTTATTAGACTACTCGGGGACTTAGCGGGGAATGGCAAATGACTGAAATGCCCTTGATGTCATTAAAGGGTTAAGGTTAGGCTTAGGGGCAATTGAGTCTTTTTAGCTAATGGTTATATGCTTACAAGCTTAGGAATGTACTGGAATCTAGAAAAGATAAGGCATAACTCAGTTTTGGCTTCTCTTTCTCTCTCCACCGATTATCTCTATCTCTCTTGGGGTGTTGAAGCTTTGAAGAAAATCTTAAGGACTTGGGCTGAGGTTTTGGTGATTTACATGATTGTGGATTGAGGGGTTAGAGCTAGGAGGAGATTTGGAGTTGGCCAAGTCAAAATCATCAGCAGAGGTAAGGATCTAAGCTTGAGTTCTGTTTAATTTTCCTCTGTTTTGTTGATGTTTGAGGGGTCAAAGCTTAGATAATTGAACTTGAGTTATAGTAGGGTTTTGGTTGGTTTCTCTGGGCTTATGTGCTGCTTAAAGTGTAGGATGATTATGGGACTCAATTCTATTGTTGGGGTGCGTTTGGGATGATTTCCAGGGGAGTTAGCTTGTGAAAATTACATGGAATTTCTGGGTTTCGGGGTTGAGCCACGGCCCTGTTCATCAGCGCCGCGACCCGCTTGAGTTTATAAGCTAGTGGGGCTTCAGGAAATTTCCCAGGCGCCGCGGTGCAAGGTTTAGGTGCCGCGGCCCTAGGTTGGCAGATGTGAGGCAATTTTTCCTCTGTTTTGGGGCGCAACGCGGCGCTTAAGGGAGGCTGGGCCGCAGCCCAAAAGTTGATTTTTGGCAAAATGAGGGTTTTTAGCTCGGGATCTTGAACGTTAAGGCTCGGGAAGGTTTCTACTACCCATTTTGGTAGAAACCAAGGTCCCAGAGGTTAGAATTATGTCTCGAAACTATTTAATGGATTAGAACGTGATGGTTAATTATTATTCATGCGTTGTGACTAGGATTTCTCTTCAAGGCTCGGGTTAAAGGACTGTGCTCGTGATCTCGGTGCTCGAGTAGCTTGGGACACAGGTAAGAAAACTGTTGTGCCTGTAGAGCAGGGCGAGGCCCTATAGTTTTCATTGTGGGGCACGACCCTATTTGATTGTGTTGCCGGGCGTGGCCCCATTGATTGTGCTTATGTATGTTTAAGTATTTGTTTAGTTATGCTACATGTGCATATATGTGACTGAACGGCATGAGCCGGGAACAACAAGAGACGAGAACGGCGAGGGCCGGGAATGGCGAAGGCCGAGTGCGGCGAAGGCCGAGTGCGGCGAGGGGCCGGGAGCAGCGTTTAGCACGCGGAGTGTAAGTTGCCAGGGCGAGACCCTATAGGATACTTGGGATATCCTTACGGTGTAGACTGTGAACCCAGGGCCTAGTAAAGCGCCTGGGACAGCTTGGCCGTATGTGTTTAGCCTATTGGCGGCTTGAATATATGTTGGATGATAAATATGTATATGTTATCTGCTTGTGAGGGTTTTCTTGCTGGGCTTCGGCTCACGGGTGCTCTATGGTGCAAGTAAGGGCAAGGGGAGTCGACCAACCATGAGTACGGAGAGCGTGAAGCGGCGCATACATGTTTGGCCTGCCTGGCTGCCACGGCCAGGGGTATTTTGAGAGATGGTTGTACTAAACTTAGATTATGTCGTTTAGCCGACTTTAGTTATATTTTTTAGTTATAAATATTTCTAAACAGTATTTTGGGATCCCAAATGTTAAATGCTTTATGTTTTTCAATGAATTGAATTATTTTCAGAATATAAGACTCTGTTTATGGTTTAATTACACTTTTTCCTTAAAACCTCGATTAGCGAGTTAATTGCACGTTTTGAGTTCACTTAGTAACGGCTCTAAGGAAGTAGGACGTTACAGTAAATAACTTGTAAATGTTTTTATGGGCCCATGAACAGTTTCATGTTTTAAATAAAATATAACCTTTCCTTTTGATTGGTTTTCCACCTTAACCTATTAATAACACCTAGAAGCACATTTTTAACCAAAGAACTTGGTTAGCGAGTTAAATTCACGGTTCAAAGTTCACCGTAACTGTCTTGGGGTAACCAATGAGTTACAGTGCTTGAGGGTCATTTATTGGTAACCTGTGCTTGGACCAAAGGTAAGAAAACTGCACCCAGTATGTGATGCATGTGATGCATATGATACATGTGGTTATGGCATGAATGTTGAATATGGAATTGATCAGAGCTTGAGTCTCTGTAATTGTGCATGATTGTGATTATTGATTAAGCATGCTAAATTCCTTATATCTGGATATTTGACATATGATATATGTATGTTTGCATTACCTCATTGAGGAAGCACTGACTTATTAGTCAGAAACGACAAAGGTGTTTAGTACTGGCCGGGAAGCTCAGACTTATCAGTCATGATCAGCAATAGTATTGAGCGTTGGTCGTATGAAATTGACTTATGAGTCAAGAGCGGCATTAGTGTTCTAACCGCAGGCTGAAATGATTAGATCTAATCAACATGAGCATTAAATGCTTGACCGACCTATTGATCAAAGAAAAATAAAGTGCTTGGCTAGCCTAAGGCTAATTACTCAGAGCCAGGACCAAAAAGGTTCAGGTGACTTGATAGTCACATGGCTTAGGGCACAGGACCCCAGAGAGACTCATTGGTCATCTATTCAAGGCGTTGTTCCCCAAAGAGACTTATTAGTCATATATTCAAGGCGCAGTTCCCCAGAGAGACTTATTAGTCATCTATTCATGGCACAGTTCCCAAGAGAGACTTATTAGTCATCTATTCAGGGCACAGTTCCCCAGAGAGACTTATTAGTCATCTACTCAGGGAGCAGGACTCCATAAACATTTATTTGTACTTGCCTGGATGCATGAATAGGGTTATTACTGCTAGGCATGCTTATTATGATTTGGTGACATGTTAAGTTTTCTTGCTGAGCCTCGGCTCACGGGTGCTATCCGGTGCAGGTAAAGGTAAAAGAAATCTGGACCATCCTTGAGTTGGAGAGCTTAGGTGGCGATGTGTACATATGCGGCTGCTCGACCACCACGGCCAAAGGTTTAAAGAGGAACTAGGGATAAACCCTATTTTGCCACTTAGGTGGCTAGTTGTAAATCTTTTATTGCAATTAACCTTTAAAATATATTTTGGGATCCCAATGTATACAATAAACGTTTTAATGAAACATTGTATCTTTGACCAAACTTTTTAACCCTAAATCGTTGATCACATTTAGTTATATGATTATGGCCAAATGACTCGGTTAGCGAGTTTAGCACTATTTAAAATACACAGCGTAACGATCCCTGGGTAGTAAGGCGTTACATATACTCCCTCGTAGCGAGGCTCTGCCAACTGTAATAATTGTGATAAAGGATAACTTGTTGCACCACTTGTTGTTGTTGTCCTTGGTTTATTTGGAATTCTTCTTCTCTCCTCCTTAGCTCTGCCCTAAGACGAGCATTCTCTCTTTCCAAGTTTTCTTGAGTGGCGGCAGCTGTCGGTTCTTTCGCTACATTAGGTGTTTCTAGTACTCCCGGGGCTGCTGGCATGTTTGGAAATTCTTCATATATTGGGGTGGAGGCTACTCCTCTTCCTCACCCTCTTCCCCTTCCTCAACCTTTTCCCTGTCCTTTTTCTTGGCCATTTAGTCTTTCAGATCTTCTTGGTTCCTGCTCCATATTTCTTTTCTGTTTCCCCAAAAGAGAAAATTGTAAAAGTTAAGACAAACAAAACAAGCAGAAGTTATAACTTAGCCTATTGTTCTACTGTCTACTAGGTCCATCTATCTACTAGAAACTACCCTATTATAATTAAGTCCAACTCAGATAAATGGGCCTTGGCAATTGAATTTTTCATGGAGGAGGGCTGAGTTTAGTATGTCGTACCCACTACTCAAGCCCCCTAACTTCCACTTGAACCCAAGAGACAGGTTTTTAAACTCTTGCTTTATTAATTGTTATTCATTTTAATTAGGTCCAATCTAATAATGCAAAGCAAATGAGCCTTCACAAATGGGCTAACTCATAAGAGAGGAATTTAAACTTTACACTTTCAATTGAATCCAAATTTCTTAATATTTACTAAACAATAAAAATAAAAGAAAATAACATGTTTTATTAAAATAAGAAATTATTTACAAACTAGCAAAAAAATTCTAAAAATAACATAAAATAAAACTTAATGATGTGTTCTTATATTCATCTAATCTTCCACATCATAACCATCTTCTAGCATGTCCTGAGTGAAGTCCTTATAATCATCATGGGTGTAGATAAATCTTGAAGTGAAAGGAACATTACTAAGAAGTCCTTCCCTAAGGTTGTCTGCTAATTAATGTTATATTATTTTATAATATAATGTTTTAGATTAAATAAATGTGACAAAGAGTGTTACATATTGTAACATATAATAGAGAGTTACAATATTTATATATATATGTGAATATCCAAATATGTAACATATTTGGTGTTTCAAATTCAGTTACAAATTTGTAACTTCCAAATATTGCCCATTATTGTGTAGATTTGTTGTTACACAATATTGAGATGAACTTCTTAAATTCATATGTGAAACGACTGTTAGAGATATGATTTTAACCCCAATAATGTGTTTTGGGGATTACAAAATCATTTGGGAGTAGATTAGAACCGTTTGGAAAAACAACACATTTTCATGTGCTGAAATTGGCCAGTGGCCGTGGCCAAGAATGTTGGTGGCCGCAGCCACTGATACTCCTCGTCGCAGCCACAGGTGCTGACTGACTAATTTTTTTCCAACCTTTTTGAACGGTTCCAAAAACCCAAATAACTCCAAAATCTCATTTTTAATTCCATAAACATCAAATTAATCATTGATAACAACCATGGGGGTTGGTGGAATTTGAAATTCAAAGGGTGTCTTTAAACTCTATAAATAGGAGCATATTGCTCACTTGTAAGACACAATTTTTCTATCCATTAGAGCACTTGGATAGAAAACACCTAGATGCTTGATTATTCCAGAAAAGCAATTTCCAAAATCTGTGAGAGATCCCTTAGTGCTTGAGTTAGGGGGAAATAAGCTTTTGGACAAAGGTTTCAAACCTTGTTCAAGTTGTTGATCCCAACCACTCTTCACTTTGGTAGTGTGAGTGAGAGTTGTTTTTTGTTTGTTGTTTGTTTCTTGTTCTTTTCTTTTATTCTATTGCTTTTCATCTTCATATTCTTCTTCTCTATTTATTTGTATTTCTTGTTTAGAGTTGTAATCTTTTCTTTTCTTTTCGTTACAAACACTTTTGCTTTATTTGTATCTCTTTGTTTAGAGTTGTATTCCTCCATTCTCTTCTTCTAATTCTTCTATTATTTATTTGTATTTTCAGTCATAGAGTTGCAACACTATTTAATCAATACTATTTATTTGTATTATTTTGTCTATAGTTGTAATATTTCTTACCGATTTCCATTAAAATAACATATATATTTCCTAACATTCAAAAGTTTACCCCTTGTTTGTTTCAATGGAAGGTAAGACTATCAAGATTGTGAATCAAGACCTAGTGAGGTTGGATAGGTTTGATTGGTCCCATTTCACTAGATGGCAAGATAAGGTGAGATTTCTCTTGACCACTCTCAAGATCGCCTACATTCTAGAGTCCATCCTAGAACCTCTCCCAACGCCATCCGACAAGGACACTCCTGAGGAGGTGGAGAAAAGAAGGAAGAGGGAGGAGGACAATCTCCTTTGTAGGGGTCATATCCTCAGTGCCCTTTCCGATAGGCTCTATGACCTCTACATCGAGACCAAATTGGCAAAGGAAATATGGGATGCACTTGAGACAAAAATCTAGGCAGAAGAGGAAGGTACCAAAAAGTTTTTGATATCTCAATATATTGATTTCAAGTTTTTTGGTGATAAACCTATTCTTCCTCAAATACATAAATTGTAAATAATTGTTAACAAATTGAAAGTTTGGAAGATTGAGCTTCCTGAGGCCTTTCAAGTTGGTGCTATAGTGGCTAAATTACCACCAACTTGGAGGAGCTATAGGAAAAGAATCCTTTATAAAAATGAGGATTATTCTTTGGAGGAAATCCAAAAGCATATTTGAATCGAGGAGGAATCAATATGTAGAGATAAACTTGTGGAGGAGTCTAATGGAGAGACTTCCAAAGAAAATGCGGTGGCACAACCAAAACATCCCAAAAACAAAGGGAAATGTAGAAGGGTAATGAGACATCCTTGGGTCCAAGAACCAACCCAAACAAGTTTAAGGGCGAGCAATGTCCTTGCTTTGTGTGTGGGAAAAATGGTCACTATGCTAGAGAGTGTAGGCATAGAAAAGACCAACAAGGACCTAAGGTAAATGCAACTCAAAAGGAGAATATAGTTGCTACCCTCAGTGAGGTGAATGCGGTCCAAGGCAAGGTGAAAGGGTGGTGGTATGATACATGTGCCACCATCCATGTTGTTGGGAATTGTGCCCTGAAAGCATATGTAGTAAACAATGTTTTATGAAATAAATAAATTAATTAAATTTGTTATGAATATATTTTATGGACTATATTATTCTGTGATAATATTATGTAAATATCAGAAAAATTCCTAAGTTCATATATGTGATCTCAAACACGTATTGGTACGGGAGGATTGTGTTTGAGATAAATGAACTTGAATAGTTTGCAGTAAAATAAAGTTATGGAATCTTTAGATTAATTAGTGCAAGTACAGTCCACAAGTATTATGAATACATGTGATCTATATCCGGATCACTCGTGTGGTAAGACACTTTAGTGGAGGTGCTTTATATATTAGAGAATATATAGAACTGGACCAGATATGTTTATTAATACTTAGTTAAATATCGTTTCGAATTATTAATTAAATATATCAACTGATGATCATATACAAATAAATCTTAATCCTGAAGTTACTATGAACTTTTGTTTATGTTATATGAGTTCTTTGATTCACTCATTAGGGTCTGTCAGAATGATCAGGCTAAAAACTTTTGTTTTGGGAACTCATTAGTGCAGATGGCTGGGGACATAGTATACATATATGGAATCTATGCCTTCTCGTAAGAGATTGAATAATGATTCTCTTAAGGGTTGACTTTTGGGACTGAAAGGTTATTAAGCTCAAATTCATAATTAAGTTATGAATTAACATTCACTAGTAAAGTCAATGGTACTTAAGGAAACAAGAGATAATTAAAAGGGTAAAACAGTAATTTTATTCCCAATTAATTATGAATCATTATTAGAGGGTCAATTTGTATGCAATGATTATATCAATGGATGCTTTATAATTATAAAGTACTCAGTAAATGAAATGTCTATAATTACAAGAGTGCAGTCTCATATTTATAGTGGAATAATCATGAGATTAATAAATTAAGATTATTTAATTAAAGATTTTAATTAATAATCTCAAATTTTTTGGAGCTTGGAATTATAGGTCCATAGGTCCCCATAGCGGCTCTATCAACACTATTCAAGGTAAGAGTTTATATGAAGGGAAAAATAGTTTAAAGATATATTTAAGAAGAAATTTGTTCTTCACGCCAAATATGCAATTATATGATAATAGTGATTAATTAATTAATTACAAATTAGTTGTAGTTAACAAAATTAATTAATATTTAATTATTGTATCATTTTCAAAATTATATTAAATAATTAAATTAATTTCGAAATTTAATTAAATAATTAATTATAATTTTCAAAATTATAGTGAATTAAATATTTATTTTTAAAAATATTGGATTTAATTAATTGATAAAATTAATTAAATATCTTTATTTGAGTGAGAGATAATAATCTGATAAGTTCAAATTGGATTTGAATTTAAAATATTGATATTTATTCAAATAATTAATTATATTTGATAATTAGTTAAAAAGATATTTAATTTAAATTTGAATTAGTTATCAGGTTGTTAGATCTTATCTGACAAAGTAATTTGAATAAATAATTAAATAAAAATAGAAAAATCAAATATCCCTAAAAATAGGGGTGGTACACGTGCGTGTACTCCTATTTTTCAGGGATATGATTCTCATTTTATTTATTTATTTAATTCATTAATGGATAATTCAAAAAATTAGTTTTTTGATATTTTCATGAATAAATAAATTAATTAATTAAAAAGTAAATTGTATGTTGGTTACATATTTATTTTTTAAATTTGAATATTTTCTTTTAAGTATGACTAATCATAAAATATACAGATAACCAAGACAACTAAGTCTATTCGCTCTGTGAAAAATAGAATGATATTTTTCTCTCCCTGAAAAATAAAGAACCAATTCTCAGGCCTATTCTCTTGATCTCATGTGTTGAGTACATCAAGTAGAATCACAAATAAACTATCGTTCATTCTCTAAGTGCCCACACACTTCTTGAGGTGTAGAGAACGCTTTGGAAGATCTTGGTGTGAGTACGCAACTTGGATAGGAAGATCGTTCTAATTACGAAAAGATAGCAAGGACACTTAATAGGCTTCAAGAGGTATGATTTCTATTCTTAACTTGCTTATGATTTATGTAAGTATATTAATGGATCTGTATATTTAAAGGTAGTTTAAATATGTTACAAAATTTTTGTTGTACACTGGGCCAACCCCACCACCATTCTGCTACGTATTAGGAAACTCGTTCCTAACAATTGGTACTAGAGCGGTCATTAATCTCTGCATACATTAATTACTGTGTGGGCATAATATGCATTCTTATGTGTAACGCCCTGCTAATTAGGGTCCATTACCAGGTGTGTTTTGAAACCAGTGCTGGACTTACTAACAATTCATTTGAACTAAACATGTGATTAAGCCACTAAGGTACGGGCATTAAAAACTTTTGATCATTTCATAAACATATCCATTAAGTTAGTAACCAGTTCTTTACATGGGATTCCAAAAACATTAGTTTAAAAGCCTGTTACAAAACTCATATTACACATTAAGCCGTCCTAAGCGGCAAAAGCTGGGTTTAACCCTAGTTCCTCTGAGCATCTCGGTCGTGGTGGTCGAGCGAACTGCATATGTACATACCACTGCTAATGCCCTCTCACTCATGGCTGGTTGAGCTTCTCTTTACCTTTACCTACACCACAAAGCACCTGTGAGCCAGAAGACTCAGTAAGAAAACTTAATCAACAGTTCAGCGAATAAAACAACCATCAAATAGTAATAACTGAATCTAGTGCATTCATTAAACCCAATTGGAGACCATAGAGTCACACAAGTGCATGTCGCACTTCCTTTCAAGTTGTTGGCATCCGAGCCAGTCAAGTGCATGTTGCACTCCCAGGGTGGCCCAGCCATGGTGGCCTGCACTCCACGTGCATTATGCCAATCTTAGCTTATAAACTAAGTTCCTTATGCCCTTGACTTATAAGTCAAGCCACCACGTGCCTCCAACTTATAAGTTGAAGCCTTGGGATTTTCAACTATTAAGAATCTCCCAGAGCCCATCATATTCTCAACTAATAAGTTGATCCCCATTTAACATTCTAATTATACCCTAGTTTATAAACTAAGCCTCACAGTCATAGCAGACAGCCACATGTTTCACATAGCATACTTAACAGATAATCACACAATGCATTATAATACATTCACTCAACAATCATAAGCATAATCATAATTATGCACGTTACAGCATACCTAATCAGACATTCGCAACATAATTATAATCATGTTCATCACCTTAACTAAGCTCTAATCATGCATTCACATAACAGGTGCAGTTTTCTTACCTTTGGTTCGTATGCAGGTTACTAGTGACAACCCTCTGAGCACGATCCCCAATTCAAGCCCTTAGCAAAAACCTAGTCACAGCCGCGATAAGGAAGTTCCTATCAATAACAAGTAAATAACAACTTCCAGACCAACTCTTAGCCTCCGGGACATCGAATTCCACTTAACAAGGAAGTAGGATCGATCCCGAGCCCAAATGGTTAAGTTCCCAATCTAAAAATCCCATTTAAGCCAATTTTCCCCTTAAGAGCCGCGTCCCCTCACACCCGAACCGCGGCCCGCCTCTAGATCCAGAGACTTGGCCTCCCTGGAATCCAACGCGCACCGCGGCCCGCCCCTGCATCTGAGCCCTACTAGCTCCAAAATCTTCTTCGCAGGCCGTGGCTCACCATAGAAGAGTCGCGGCTCATCACCACGAACCCAGAAATTTCTGGGTTTTTCTTCAACCAAATCTAACCAAAGCTTAACCAAATCCAACCCACACCTCCAATTCAATTCCCACAACATACATATTCATTCTCACCAATAAAACTCAACTAATTATCCCACTAAAACTCATCAAACTTACCAAACCCAACCTCTCAATTATCAAGCATGCATAGACATCTTCACTCTAAATTATTCAGCAAAATTAACCAAACAAATTTCTGTTCAGAGTTCATACCTCAGCTGTGATGAAACCCTTGAGCTAAACCTCTAGTTTCCCCAAGTTTGGCACCTTAATTCCCAAGCTTCACTCTTTGAATTTTCCAAAAAAAACAACTTAAGCTTCCATGGCACATAGAGAAAACGAGAGAAAGAGAAGGGAAGCTGCTGAGTTCTTTTTCCTTTTGTTTCCTTAACCTTCTCAGCAATCCCAGCTCACCAAAACACTAAACTTAGCCCAAAAATGACCATTTTACCCCTTGCCCTTATCTTATTTTATCAAGTGTTCACAAGGGCAATTTTGTCCTTTGCCTTAAATCCCGCTATCCACAATTTGCATCCTATAATTCCTGCTACTCCCAATATACTCACACAATCACCAATAAATTCCCATTACCCACTAATTCTCGGTAATGTACTAAATTACTAGAATACCCCGAATCGGGTATTTAGACCCCGTTGTGACTTTTTCGCTAACTTGCTCATCGGAATCGCCTCTCGTCAAGTAACCCAAATATATCCACATAATAATGTGGTCTCAATCACACAAGCACATATTCGCATTTATACCTCAAACCGGTCAAATTACTAATATACCATTCTTGTTAAAGCTAATTTGAATTAACCGATATTTGAAATTTTTCCCGCATTTTTTCTCTCGGTGATTTCTGCACCGGCGCCATGGCAAAGGGAACCAAGGTCGGGGGGAAGGGCAAATCGAAGAGCAAGGGCAAGAAAACAGGGCCAACTTCTGCAGATAGGGTCATGAAAACTCGATCTATGGATGCTATTCTTGGTGTCCAGGAATTGGAGTTGTCAGAGGATGAGCAAGGACAAGGGGCAGAGCGAATCTGTAGTGATATTCCTTTGCCTCGAACTGGAATTTGTACGAATGTTGACGATTGGAAATCGGCTACTCAGCAAGCTATGCAAGATGTTCATATGGGTAAGGTTGTATCATCTCCGATTTTACAGACTTCGTATACTAATAGATATGCTAATGGAGACAAAGAGAAGGTTATCGCAGGGAAGGGTCTAGATCAGAAGAGGACCGCTGGAGTCAAAATTGATATTGAGGATATTGCTGAGGAGGTGAATTTTTGGCAATCCTCTTTAGTGTGCTATGTACTGGGTGCGAATCCACCAATCCGAATTCTGGAAGGCTTTGTGAGGCGATTATGGAAGGACCAGGTTGATAAGGTAGGCATTCTCTCATCTGGTATTTTCATCATTCGATTTACGACAATGGAAGTTCGAGATAGAATATTGGAGGGAGGATATCTGTTCTTTGGGAATAAACCTCTCATAATGAAGGCATGGAATCCGATTGATGATTTTACCAAGGAAGATATTGATTCTGTTCCAAATTGGATACAGTTGGGAGGATTGGATATTAAATACTGGGGTGATAGGTCTCTGTTCAAAATAGTGGGACAGATTGGGAAGCCAATTCAAGTGGACTCCATTACTAAAAACAGAGATCGCTTAGCTTACCCCAGAATTCTCATTGAAGTGACCATGACACAGGAATTTCCATCTCGAATCAGTTTCCTGAATGAATTTGATCAAGAAGTAGATATTTTCATGGAATATGAGTGGAAGCCTACTGTCTGTATGAATTGTTCTGGTTTAGGACATGAGGCACAAGTTTGCAGGAAGATAAAGTTGTGAAGTAAGAATGGGTTCCTAAACAGAAGGCTTCATCGCCAACTGTAAGCAAAGTTAATGTAGATCCTGATGGTTTTCAAACAGTTACTAAGGGGATTAAGATACAGGATTCTATTGTCCTCCCAACGAGTGTGAAGAACAAGTTTTGCCTGCTTAAGGGTGACCCTGAAATGGAGACTTTACAGAAGAGAAATACAGTAAGAGAGGGGGGAGGATCCTCTATACTAGATGGATAGAATTTTAACTTGGAATGTTCGGGGGATTAACAGCCAACATAAACACAGAGAGATTAAACAGTTAATTCAGTCAAAGAAGGTTGGCTTGGTTAGTCTTCTCGAGACAAAAGTGAAGAATAAAAATATGGGGTCTATTTACATGAATCTGTTTTCTTGATGGTGTTTCACAAATAATAACCCTTGGATTGATAAGGGTAGGATCATAATTGCTTGGAATCCGAGTGCATTTACTTTGGATATCAAGTTATGTACAGCACAATTAATCCACTGTCAAGTACAGGTCCCTAATCGAGCAAGAAGTTTTTTGATTACTTTTGTATATGGGTATAATGATGCAGCAGCTAGGGAGAGCCTTTGGACTGATTTACAAAGTTTGGCTAGGAGCATATCTGTCCCTTGGCTGGTGGTTGGTGACTTCAATGAGATTTTATCCATGCATGACAGGATAGGCAAAAAATCTGCTATGAAGTTCTCAAGTAAATTTTCAGATTGTATGTCAGCTTGTCATCTGGAAGATTTGAAGTTCTCTGGATGTTTCTATACTTGGAATAATAAGCAGAGAGCTGATGAGAGGGTTTATTCCAAGATTGATAGAGCTTTAGTGAATTCCAATTGGACTGATCAGTTTCCTAACTCAGAGGCTGTGTTTTTTCTAGAAAGGATCTTTGATCATTGCCCAATTCTTGTCCATTTCACGTTGGAATTGCAGATGGACAAGAATCCATTTTGTTATTTTCGTATGTGGAAAGAGGCACCCTATTATGATGATAAGCTTAAGGCAAATTGGGAACTATCAGTGGATGGCACACCAATGTTCCAGTTAGTGTCAAAGCTTAAAAGATTAAAGCAGGTGCTCAAGACCATCAATAGAGAAGGTTTTTCTGATATTCAACAGTTGGAATTCAAGGCAGGAATTGTATTGAGGGAGACTCAGGAGCAGTTACAAAAAGAGCCATTAAATGACAGATTGATCTCTCAAGAGCGAATATATAGAGAACAGTATATGGCTTACCAAAAAGCGTACATGAGCTTTTTAGCACAAAAAGCTAAAGCCTCTTGGATGATTAATGGTGATGAAAACACTCATATCTTTCATGCTTCTCTTAAGGCAAGGAGACTTCAAAACATAATTTTATCCATCAAGAATGAGGCAGGGGATTGGGTAGATTCTCCTACAGCTATAACAAATGCTTTTTTGGAGTATTATAAAGGTTTGTTAGGGACAGTAATGGTATGCAGGAAGAAGGTGTCATGGTCAATCATGAAGCTGGGACCAGTCTTAAACGCAGGGCACATTCAGGCGCTTACAATGGAGTTCTCAACTCAGGAAGTTAAGAACACGATATTTTCCATCCCAAGGTTGAAAGCTCCAGGCCCCGATGGATTTGGTAGTTTTTTTTACCAGGATAATTGGGGATTGGTGGGTTCGGAGGTCACTACTGCTGTGTTATCCTTTCTTACTTTAGGTAAAATTCTTAGAGAAATAAATAACACAGCTATCACACTTATTCCCAAACATATATGCCCAGATTCGGTGTGTGATTTCAGACCTATTGTAACGCCCTGGCTACCCCAGAACAGTTACGGTGAACGGTGGACCGGAAATTTGACTCATTGCCTGAGTCCTTTGGTCTAAAACTTGCTCTAGGTGTAATTAACGGGTTAAGGCATAAAACCAATGAAAAGGAAATGGAGAATTTATTACAAACTGCTCTGCAGAGCTAAACAAAACATTTACAAGTGGTTCTCAGTACAAAATGGTCATTATAGTTTTAAATTTACAACCCCGCCGACCTAAGCGGCAAAAATAGGGTAAACCCCCTAGTTCCTCTGAGAACACCTTGACCGTGGCAGTCAAGCGGCTGCATATGTACACACCATCACATCAACTCTCCACTCAAGGCTAGGTGAGCTTTTCTTTCCCTTTACCTACACCACATAGCACCCATGAGCCAAGGCCCAGCAAGAAAACATAACACTCTATATAACATTATCAAATGATTATCGTTATAATCACACTGAGCATAAAGCTTTTAAACAAATGAGCAAACACCACATGAGATCCTGACAAACCACATTGAGTGACTGACAAGCAAGTCACTAATTCAAGTGGGAGAGTGGCTGCTGAGTAAGCCACTAGCCTCCAAGCGCTTATTTCATTCATCGACCCCCGGGGTCGGTCTGGCATTAATGCTCTTTGAGCCATTCAATGCTGATAATTGATTTGATCCAATCTTACTGACTTGCGTGACACACGCCAAAGTCGTCCTGACTAATAAGTCAGCTCATCGTGACCAATGCCCAATACCACTACCGAACCTGACTAATAAGTCACAGCTTCACAGTGATACTAGCACCCTTGTCAAACCTGACTAATAAGTCAGTGCCATGCACAAATGAGCAACATATGCTAAGCATTCCATATATAATCCATGTCCACATTCTCACATTCAACATGCCTCAGGAATATCCACGCATGTCACACTTGGGGTGCAGTTTTCTTACCTCTGGTTCGAGCAAGAACGAATAAAAGAACAACCCTGAGAACGATCGACTTTTTGGTCCTTTAGCGGTTACCTGGTCACAACCAAATCATGGGATTCCATCAATAAAATGAATAATAAAAGGTTCCTAAACCAAAACCTAACCTCCAGGACCTCAAACACTACTCAACCGGGTAGTAGGTTCAATCCCGAGGCCTTAGGCTTGCATCCCCGAGCCAAAACACTCTCTTTGGCCAAAAATGCCTTAAGGGCTGCGGCCCTCCTTGGCCATGCCGCGACCCACCCCTCAAACAGAGGCGCCCAAACTCAGATTTCACCAAGGGCCGCGGCACACCCTGGCCATGCCGCGGCGCAACGCCCTTTTCAGCCAAACCCCTATTTTTCTTCCTCTACGATTTCACTTAGAACCAACCCTTCAAACCCAACTTAAACACCACCCAAACCTCTCTTAAACACCCATTAAAACCCCTGAACAACACTAAAAACTCTCCCTCATCATAACTCAAGGCAACCCCCTTAAAACCTCCATAAATTCCAACAATCCTCCATAAAGACAAAAACTGAAACTTATATTTAAAACAGGGCAAAACCAGAAAAGCTATGATCAAAGCTTACCTCAAACTTAGTATTGAACCCTCTCCAATGGCTGAACCAAAACCACAACCTTAGCCCCTTGATTTCCTAGCTTAGCTCCACACTTAAGCTCAAAATTCCAAAGAAGAGAACTATAGAGATGAATGTACGGGAAGGAGAAGATGAAGCAAACTCTGTTTTGGGTTCTATTTCACAGCCATCCATACATCATATATATCCACATACCAAAAGACCATTATACCCCTAGGCATAATAAAGATTCTAAAACCTCTCAAGGGCAATTTTGACATTTTCGACCTACACCGTTAATGATAATTAACGCTTCCCAATTCCCGCTAATCTCAAAATTCTCAAACACCAATATTTCACATCCTGTTACCCTTTAATGCCCGGTAACACTCTAATCATTAAAAGACCCCGAGACTCACCCCGAGCCCCGAGCTTAAGCCTGTTATGACCAAACCGATATTTTCCTTGATCGTCTCATGCCAAATGGCTCGAACGAACCCACATCATAATGTGGTCTCAATTTATATCACCAACATGCGTTCAAATAACCAATTTACCCTCAACGGGCCAAATTACTATCACACCCCTGTATAAAGAAATATGGACTCACATGCATGCATTTCACATCATATCATAATATAATCAATACATACATGCATTTTATCAACTAATAACATAATTAAGCAAGTACGGCCCTCCCGGCCTACTGTTCACACCGTTAAACACAATGGAGAATTCGGGGCATTACACCTATATCCTGCTGTAATGTCATTTACAAAGCTGCATCTAAGTTGATTTGTTCAAGGATAAGGAAGGTGCTACCTGAATTAATTGCAGACAATCAAGGGGGTTTTGTTCATGGTAGGTATATAGCATACAACATTATGATATGTCAAGACCTAGTTCGGCACTATGGGAGGAAAAATAGTAAGCCAAGTTGCTTGATTAATTTGGACTTGAGGAAAGCATATGACACCATTGAATGGGAGTTTATTGAAGAAATGCTCACTAGTTTTCGATTTCCAAAGAAGTTGATTCAGCTCATCATGGTGTGTGTGAGTACTACCAGATTTTCCTTGATGATTAATGGCTCATTAAATGGGCATTTTGAGGCTAAACGAGGATTGAGGCAAGGAGATCCAATCTCCCCCTTACTTTTTGTACTTGGCATGGAATACTTATCTAGGATCATGCTTAAGGTTGGTACTCACCCTAGTTATAAGTATCATGATCGGTGTGCTCCTTTGCGGTTGAACCATCTATGTTTTGCTGATGACATTTTGATGTTCAGCCATGGTGATTTTAATTCTATACTTTTGATGCTCAGAGGTCTCAAGTTGTTTTCAAAGACTTCTGGACTCTTTCCAAATGAGGCAAAGTCTGCAATATATTGCAGCGGCATGAAGGAAGCTGAGATTGAGAGAGTACTAGCTGCCTCAGGATTTTCAAGATCTACATTACCCTTTCGATACTTGGGCATTCCTATTTGTTCTAAAAGGATTTCTAAGGTTGAGTGTGGGATCATCTTAGACAAAATGGTGGGCAGAATTAGACAATGGAGTTCCAGGAATTTGTCATATAGTGCCAGAGCAATCTTGATAAATTCGGTCTTAATATCCATTCACTCTTACTGGGCTCAAATCATGGTATTGCCAAAGAAATTACTGAAGGACATAGATGCAATTTGCAGGGCATTCTTATGGAAGGGAGTTGCAGAAGCTCACGACCCAGGTGCAGTTGCTTGGGCTACTATCTGCTCTTCAAAGTCTGCAGGAGGGTTAGGCTTCAGGAAAGTTATCGAATGGAATTTAGCTGCCTTGGGGAAATATGTCTGGGCAATTACAACTAAAAAGGACAACTTATGGGTGAAGTGGATACATAGCATTTATCTGAAGGATAAGGACTGGTGGACATATTCAGTTCAGCAAGGTTGCAGCTGGTACTGGAAAAAAATAGTGGAAATTAAAGAACCTTTTCGAGCAAGAATGGCTGAAGCAGTGTTCAGAGCAGTGAAGTATGGAATACACTCGGGGCATACATTGCTGTATGATCAACAAGCTAAGGTTCAATGGAGTAAATTTGTTTGGGAGAGATGCAATATACCAAAACACAGGTTCATCCTATGGTTGACGATACATCAGAAGTTGAAAACCAGAACTTTTCTTAGTAGTCATGGTCAGGTAATGGATAAACTATGCGTACTGTGTGGAATGCATAATGAAGAGATCTCACATTTATTTTTCCAATGTGATTACAGCAAAATCTGTCTAGTGAAACTAAAAGAATGGATCGGTTGCAGAGCTCAAACAGGGGATTATATTGCATTACTGAGTTGGATATCCAAAGCCAAACACATCACCAAATTAGGAGAGGTTGCTATATAGCTGCTGTATCAGCTTTAGTGTATCATATTTGGAGAGTCAGGAATCAGGTTCTATGGTCCTCAAAGTTGTGGCATGTTAATCATACAATGGAAGTCATTAGGAGAGAATTAAAGCTGAGATTTTCTGTAATGTATAAAGAGAAACCAAATAGGGATAAGGAATGGTACCAAAATTTGTAAAGTTAGTTGTGGATTGTAAGTACTATAGAAGTAGGGAAGATCTATATTGTACATGACTTGTTTTTTAGCAATACAATGATTGTTATTCACCAAAAAAAAAAAAAATACCATTCTTATAAGAAACGGGCCCACATACACATATTTAATATCTTTAAAAATACAAGCATGATTATATTATAATATAATTCACATAATAACGCAATTATTGCCTCCCGACCCCCTAATCTAGGCACTAAGCCCTATTAGGAAATTTGGGATTTTACATTATGTTATTGTAATATATGTGAATGGATGGATGTATGTATGATTATAGTTTATTCTTAAGGGTCGTTAATTATATGGTGTTTTGGGTTTAGGAAATGTTCTTAAAATTCTAGATGAAAAAATGTAAGCCATTTTGGGACATAGGAATTTTTGTAATTTTAATTTTATGCGTTAAAATTATTTGAAAATTTCTATAAGGCCCGAGCCCCGGGTTCCGAGCCTCAAAGCTCGAGCCTGTGCCCAGCACCTGTTGCTGCCAGCACGTCCCTGCACACCACGCCAGCCGCGCGCCCCTGCACCTGCATCAGCCGCGTGGCCAGCGCACCATGCACCTCGCCCAGTCGAGCGCCTCTGCATGCCGCACTCCGCGCCTGCACCTGTCGCATGCGCACCGTGCGCCCCATCCAGCTGCTACCGTGCCCCATGTCGAGCCACCATATGCAGCCACCCCTAGGGTTTCTAAACCCTAGGGCTTACATCTAAAATTATCCATTTAAATTATGGGCTTAATTAATTTTAGCTCATAATTAAAATTGTTTTATTTTGAATTAATTATATGAGCCCAAATTCAAAACTAGGTCTAATAACTTACCGGGCTTTAAAGCCCAAGTTAATTATTCTTAAAATTTGTTTAAGATAATTAAAAGTTATTTCAATTCAAAATTAAATGGATAAAGTGACTTAATGAATCAAGACTACTTGTGAAGGCCCAAAGTTAAGATAGAGATCCCTTTAGATCTTATTTAGTTTCTTATATTTTTTGTGTATATTTTTGCAAGTATTGTAATTTTTCTAGAAATACCCAAGACAGTCGGCCCGCATTTATTTATTTATTTAGTTAGTATTTATTTATTTAAATATTTGAATGTGATTAAATTGTTTAATACTTTATCATGCATTATTTGACATGCCATACATATTACCCACACAGTATTTAAAATTGTGCATGCATCTCATATGAGTAGAAACATGCCTTAGGATTGTCCTATGTGATTATATGCTGGACCATATAATAATAAATCTAGTTTTTAACTAGTTCAAGAGCGGAAATAGATTTTAAAAGTTGTTTAATTTCTACTATTTAATAAAAATGTTTTATTAAATTATAAATGATATTCTTAGTAATTATAGCAAAATAAAATTGAATTAATTAGGGCATAGTTCTATAATTTTATTTTTGCTTAATTGATTAGTAATTATTAGAATATCATTTGGTAAAAATAGATCACTTTATTTTTACAACCAATTAAAAAGCATAGGATGTTTTGAGAAAACACATATTCTAAAATAGTCAGTGGGAGAGGGAGTTATGACAATAAGTCCAATGGTCTCCATTATTAGTTAGCATCGAGGTAGCATGGAGAAGGCCTCGCGGCACCATTGCTTGTGTCCCCCTAAGGAAGGCTTCCAACTGTGTTATTCTCAAGGTGAACTTCTTTTTCAAGAATAGGATTTAATGATGTATTTCAAGTTTGACTGACCCTAAGTACACTCTTGAGTTAAGTCATTGATCTAAAATAATGGGTTACACTCACAAGGTTCATTAGGCTTTCGAGCAGACTAGTGTATTCTTGACCAAACAAGCGATTGTTTATAAGTCAAAAGAGAAATATTGATTTAAGCTTTCACTTATAAATTTGAGAACTTGTATCAAAATTAATTTGGAATTAGTCTGACCTACCCTAAGGCTGGTCCATTAATGTTCAAATTAATTAATCGTGGAATTAGTAATTATTTTTATGTGTTCTTTAATTACTGTATTCATGCATCACGTTTACTATTCCGAAAATTACTGATATTTATTATATGCAGAAATTCATTTTGTTTATTTATTTATCCCAGCAAATATGTCTATTGGTGAATTACACACCGATGCCTTTCTCAATTCCTTGGTTTTTGAACCTGAAAATATGCAACATTGGTTTCGAGGCATGTTGACCATTTTTTCTTATAAAAAAATGATGTCAATCCTCTGTAACAAACCTCCAATGGAACCCCCTTTGGCTACTAGCTATGAAGCAGAAGAAAAATATGCAAATTGGATGAAATCCGATCGGTTGGCACGTTATTGCATGCTTTCAACCATGCCTGACGAAACAAAGGAAAAATATATACACTATAACTCAGCACATGAGATGTGGCGAGCAATGACAAAGGAAGTCTTTGCTGAGTGTCATTGCTTATATCAAACGTAAAAGGTAAATAAGATTTACATATATTTTTCAACTTTGAATAGTAGATTCAAATATTATGAATATCATATTCAAATTTTTGGATTGTAGATTAAAAAATATATGCCACTGATCTATTTTTCTTTTGTTTTTCCTTTCGCAGAATCAGAACCCTGAAAAGGAGGAAGAGACTGATGAGGATTTTGATAGCGAGTAAAGAACTGGAGGAGTTGGAGTGTAGTTTTATTTAGTAATTTTATTGTTAGTTGAACAATTTAAATTTCTTCATTTTGTTTTAGAAATTTTAGATTTCTTTAAACAAAGAAAACTACAGTCTAGAAATTTAGTTTATTATTAGTAATTTTGATTATTAATGTTTGGAAACTTATTTCTATTTTTTGCATAACATTTATTTCTTTTATTAATAAAGTAGTTATTATTTAAAGAAATTATCTATTTACTTGTTATGGAAATGCTTTGGGATAAAAAAAATTTACATACTTACAATGAATGACAAATTTTTTATAATTCTGAATTATTTAAAACAGCTAATCCTAGATCTATTAAACGACAAAAAACTGATTCCGAAAGTGAAACATATTTGTGACACTTGAGATTGGGCCATATTGGTCTAGACAAAATAAATAGGCTTATGAAGGATGGTCCTTTAAGAGAACTATCTATTGGATCTCTCCCTGCTTGTGAATCCTATTTAGAAGGCAAAATGACCAAGAAACTTTTCTTTGCTAAAGGTTCAAGAGCCACAGAACCACTTCAGCTAGTACATACATATGTTTGTGGTCCACTTGATTTACAAGCAAGAGGAGGTTATGAATACTTTGTCACTTTCATTGACGATTATTCAAGATATGGTTACCTATACTTAATGTAAAGAAAATCTTAAACTTTTGCAAAGTTCAAAGAATTTCAAGCAGAGGCTGAAAAGCAATTAGGTAAATCACTAAAAGCTCTTTGATTTGATCAAGGAGGAGAGTACTTGGATTTTGAATTCGAGGACCATTTGCGTGAGCATGTCATTCAATCCCAACTCACAGCACCTGGAACACCACAGCAAACTGGTGTTTCAGAAAGACGGAATAGAACGTTATTAGATAAGGTTAGATCAATGATGAGTTTCTCATCATTACCACTGTCATTTTGGGGCTATGCGATTCAATGTGCTCTATACATGTTGAATGTTGTTCCATCTAAGTCTATCCAAAAGACACCCATAGAATTATGGAATGGTTGTAAACCTAGTTTACACCATTTTCGAATTTGGGGGTGTCCTGCACACCTGCTTAAAGGAAAGACTGGAAGTTAGAATCACGCTCTGAAGTGTGCATGTTCATGGGATATTCCAGAGAGACTAGAGGTAGAATTTTCTATAGTCCAAAAGAAAATAAAACATTTGTATCGACAAATGAAACTTTTCTTGAACATGACTATGTTAATAACCACAAACCTCGCAGTGAAGTTATTCTGGAGGAGATGGTCTCGAATGAAGTTGCAAAGTCACCAGCAACAACCAATGAAAAATGGCAAGAGGAAACTGCTAGTTGTAGTCAGAATAGTAGAGAACCTCGTCGTAGTGGGAGGGTTAGTAAACAACCCACACGCTATGAACACGAAGTTCAAATGCTTGTGTCTGACACAAACAAAGAAGATCCATTGACATTTTAAGATGCAATGAATGATTCTGACAATGAAAAATGGCAAGAAGCCATGAACCAAGAAATGGAATCAATGTATTCCAATTCTGTCTGGGTTCTATAAGATCCACCTGAGAATATCAAACCCATTAGTTGCAAGTGGATATTCAAGAAGAAAATGGGAGCGGATTGGAAAGTAGAGACTTTCGAAGCAAGGCTTGTAGCCAAAGGTTACACACAGAAAGAAGGGGTTGACTATGAAGAAACCTTTTCTCCTGTAGCCATGCTAAAATCCATTCGTATACTCTTGTCCATAGTTGCATGCATGGATTATGAGATTTGGAAAATGGATGTCAAAACAACTTTTCTGAATGGCTACCTTGATGAAACCATCTACATGTCTCAACCAGAAGGGTTCGAATTAAAAGGTCAAGAGCAAAAGGTTTGCAAGCTTCTTAGGTCCATTTATGGACTCAAACAAGCTTCTAGATCTTGGAATCTTAGATTTGATGACACAATTAAAACGTTTGGTTTTGAACAAAACGTTGACGAACCTTGTGTCTATAAACAAATCAAAGATGGTGTAGTAGTATTCCTCGTTCTTTACGTAGATGATATATTACTGATTGGAAATGACGTAACATAATTATCCAAGGTAAAGAACTGGTTAGCTGACCGATTCCAATTGAAAGATTTGGGAGAAGCCAAGTACGTTCTGGGCATTAAGATTCTTAGAGATAGACAGAGCAAAACTTTGGCACTGTCTCAAGCAACTTATATTGATAAGGTGCTAGAACGCTTTAATATGCAAAACTCCAAAAAGGGTGATATGCCAATCCGTTCTGGAGTATTCCTTTCCAAGGAGCAGTGTCTCGAAACACCTTAGGAAGAGGAAGACATAAGACAGTATCCCTATGCCTCAGCAGTAGGCAGTCTGAAGTACACCATGTTGTGTACAAGACTTGACATTTGTTATGCAGTAGGGATAGTCAGCCGTTATCAATCCAATTCTGGATTGAGTCATTGGACTGTAGTGAAGAATATTCTCAAGTATCTTAGAAATACTAGAGATTATATGCTTGTATATTCAGGTGAAAACCTGAACCCCACTGGTTACACTGATTCTGATTTTCAATTAGATAGAGATAGTCAGAAATCGACTTCTGGATCAATGTTTACTCTTGGAGGAGGAGCGGTAGTATGGCGAAGTATTAAACAAACCAGCATTGCAGACTCCACCATGGAAGCCGAGTATATAGCGGTTTGTGAAGCAGCTAAGGAGGCTGTGTGGCTCAAAAAGTTCTATTCCGATTTGGAAGTTGTACCAGATATGGATAAGTCACTAGTCCTATACTGTGACAACAGTGGGGTAGTAGCTAACTCAAAGGAACCATGGAGTCACAAGAGGGGAAAGCACATCGAGAGGAAGTATCACTTGCTAAGAGAGATAGTTCATCGAGGAGATGTTGCAGTTATGAAGATAGCTTCAGAGCATAATCTTGCAGATCCTTTCACAAAGACTTTATCCATAAAATCTTTTAAGGAGCATGTAAGAAACATGAGAATGAGAGAGATGCCTCATTTTCTTTAGGGAAAGTGGGAGATTGTTGGGAATTGTGCCCTAAAAGCATATGTAGTAGACATTGTTTTATGAAATAAATAAATAAATTGAATTTGTTATGCATATATTTTATGGACTATATTATTCTGTGATAATATTATGTAAATATCAGAAAAATTCCTAAGTTCATATATGTGATCTCAAACACGTATTGGTACGGGAGGATTGTGTTTGAGATAAATGAACTTGAATAGTTCGCAGTAAAATAAAGTCATGGAATCTTTAGATTAATTAGTGCAAGTACGGTCCACTAGTATTATGAATACATGTGATCTATATCTGGATCACTAGTGTGGTAGGACACTTTAGTGGAGGTGCTTTATATATTAGAGAATATATAGAACTGGACCAGATATGTTTATTAATACTTAGTTAAATATCGTTTCGAATTATTAATTAAATATATCAACTGATGATCATATACAAATAAATATTAATCTTGAAGTTAATATTTAATTATTGTATAATTTTCAAAACTATATTAAATAATTAAATTAATTTTGAAATTTAATTAAATAATTAATTAATTATAATTTTCGAAATTATAATGAATTAAATATTTATTTTCGAAAATATTGGATTTAATTAATTGGTAGAATTAATTAAATATCTTTATTTGAGTGAGAGATAATAATCTGATAAGTTTAAATTGGATTTAAATTTAAAAGATTGATATTAATTCAAATAATTAATTATATTTGATAGTTAGTTAAACAGATATTTAATTTAAATCTGAATTCAAATTTGAATTAGTTATCAGGTTGTTAGATCTTATCTGACAAAGTAATTTGAATAAATAATTAAATAAAAATAGAAAAATCAAATATCCCTAAAAATAGGGGTGGTACACGTGCGTGTACTGCTATTTTTCAGGGATATGATTCTCATTTTTATTTATTTATTTAATTCATTAATGGATAATTCAAAAAATTATTTTTTTGATATTTTCATTAATAAATTAATTAATTAAAAAGTAAATTGTATCTTGGTTACAGATTTATTTTTTAAATTTGAATATTTTCTTTTAAGTATGACTAACCATAAAATATACAGATAACTCAGATAACCAAGACAACTAAGTCTATTCGTTCTGTGAAAAATAGAACGATATTTTTCTCTCCCTGAAAAATAAAGAACCAATTCTCAGGCCTATTCTCTTGATCTCATGTGTTGAGTACATCAAGTAGAATCACAAATAAACTATCGTTCATTCTCTAAGTGCCCACACACTTCTTGAGGTGTAGAGAACACTTTGGAAGATCTCGGTGTGAGTACGCAGTTTGGATAGGAAGATCGTTCTAATTACGAAAAGATAGCAAGGACACTTGATAGGCTTCAAGAGGTATGATTTCTATTCTTAACTTGCTTATGATTAATGTATGTATATTAATGGATCCACATATTTAAAGGTAGTTTAAATATGTTACAAAAATTTTGTTGTACACTGGGCCAACCCCACCACCATTCCGATGCATATTAAGGAAACTCGTTCCTAACACATGTCACCTATGACAAATCATTGTTCAAGACCATTGAAGAGTCAAAGGGAAACCATGAGATTCGAATGGTCAATGAGGGCAAATCCATGGTACTTGGAAAAAGTACCATTGAAGTCTTTTTCACCTCCGGCAAGAAAGTAACATTAGTGAATGTACTTTATGTTCCCGAAATGAGTAGAAACTTGGTAAGTGGTGATTTTCTTGGCAAGCCCGGCATTAAAGCCATTTTTGAGTCTAGTAAACTTATTCTTACCAAATCCAATGTATTTTTGGGAAAGGGATACTCTTGTGGGGGTATGGTTAAGTTGTGCACCAATGATATAACTTTCAATGTTATCAATAAAAATGTTAATTCCACCTATATTGTTGAGTATGATTCTGTATTTTTGTGGCATCTTAGACTATCTCACATAGGTTTTTCAACCATGAAAAGAGTAGTAAAATGTGGTATGATTGCATGCAATATTAAAAACTATGTTAAATGTGAAACATGTGTTAAGGCAAAAATGATTAAGAAACCATTTCCTAGTGTAGAAAGATCATCTAATTTACTAGATTTAATCCATAGTGATCTTTGTGAATTAAATAATGTTTTAACTAGAGGTGGTAAAATGTATTTTCTTACTTTTATAGATAATTTTAGTAGATATACCTATGTGTTTCTTTTAAAGCATAAAGATGAAACTTTTGATGCTTTTAAAGTATATAAATTAGAAGTTGAAAATCAACTCAATAAAAAAATAAAGGTGCTAAGAAGTGAAAGAGGATGAGAGTACTTCTCTAATGAATTCAATACATTTTGTGAAAAAAATGGTATAGTTCATGAGTGCACCGCACCTTATACACCACAACACAATGGTGTTGCCGAAAAGAAAAATAGGACTTATCTAGAGATGATAAATTCTATGTTGGTATTTTCTAAGTTTAACTTCAACTTATGGGGTGAAACGTTGTTAACCGCTTGTCACATTCTTAATCGAATACCGATGAAGAAAGAAGAGATATCTCCATATGAGTTATGGAAATGAAGAAAACCCAACATAGGGTACTTCAAAGTGTGGGGGTGTAACGTCCCAAAATTACCTAATAAGGCTTAGGGTCATGATTAGGGGGCCGAGATGGCAATATGTGAAAATATTGCTATATTAATTGTTAATATGTGAATTATGTGATAATATGATTAATTAAATGCGCATATTTAGGGATATTAAATATGCAGGTGGTCGCTTCTTATTAGAAGGGCGACTTTGGTAATTTGGCCCGTTGCAGGCATAAATGTGTATCTATGTGCATGATAACTCTACAAAATAGAGTTATTTTACCATCTTTTATGTGCTAATTGTTGCTTAATTCGTGAGTTTTTAATTGATTTATTAAGTTTTTAAGTAATTTTGAATTTATTAGGTTTATTTTGATTTTATATATTTTTGTGTGTTTTTATAGTTATTTTGTTGTAAAATGTTGTAGTTAATTATTTGAATGATTATTGTTAAGTTAGTGGTAAAAAAATGTTGTATTATTAAACTTAAATGTAAAATATAAATTAAGTTATAATTAATATTTTCAAAAAATTAAATTGATTTATTTTATAGTTGAAAATATTGTATTATGATTTATTTTATATTTATTTTGTAGGGAATTTATGCTCTTGAAAAGTAAAGAAAATAAAGGAAAGGTGGCATTTTTAAGGAAAAGAAAGAAGGGAAATGGCATTTAAAAAAAATGCCATGATCAAGTCATGGGCCCAAGCCCAATTTCTCCTTCCCAGCAAGCTTCCACGTGCCAACAAAACTCCAAGCATCAAGACTCCAAGCATCAATCCTTTATTCAGCAATTCTCTCACCTGGAACCAGCCTTCATCACGCCTCTCACCTGCCGAAATGCCACAGACCATGCCTGCCTCAAGCACAAAGCAGCCCCTTTTACCACCAACATTTTGAGCCCATAAAAATGTCACTTTTGTACCCTTGTTCCATTTGCCAAAAATACCACATTTTTACCCCACTTTCTACACATTTTACCCCAAAACATCATTATTACACCCTATAATTTACCCCTATTTTTCATATCATTATTAAGTTAATTAATTTAATCAATTTAATTCATTTAAATTGATTATTTTAATTTACTCATTTTGGCTATAAATAGGGAATTTTGAAAACCATTTAGGGTGTCCATTTTAGAGGGAGGTTACTATACCATAGTTTCTACACATTCAAAACCTCTCAATTCTCTTCTTCATCTTCTTCTTCTTTTTATTTTTTTCTATGTATTTTTAGAGGAAAAATTTGGGGGTTTCTCCTCCAAATTTTCCTATTTATGTTTGTAATTTTTAGTGTGTATTTGCTATTCTAGTTATGTGTTTCTAATCTTTTTAAGATTATTAAGGTGATGATGAAACATTTTGTAACTAGATAGTATTTATTTTGTATGTTGATTTCCCATTTTGTACAACAAAGTTTATGGAATTTTCTTCTTCAAATATCTTCTTTCATCTTAAATATCATGTATTTTGGATTGTTAGCACATATTTAAACTTTGTTCTTCATTAGTGCAAATACATAATATTCTTTGTGTAAGATGTGTCATTAAATTGTACACATCCATGCTTAGAACAAAAATATTATGTTTTGCCTTATAAATAATGTTCATTGATTTATTTGTTATTTCATTAGATTGATTTACACTAAATGCTTTGAAATTATAATTTTGAAAAGTGAAGAAAATTCCTATATTTTTAGAAGTAATTTGTGCTTAAAATTATTAAATCTATTTAGAAAATGATAGTTTGATTTATTTTAACTATCACTAAAACTTGGGAATCAATGTACTTATAAATATTATTGAACTTATATTTTGTGGATTCTAATCCTTAATAATCTTATTTTACCATCTTCATTTCTATTATTAATTTATGTTATATATATATACATTGTCTTTAATTTCTGTATAATTATTATCTTTTATTTTATTTTTATTATACAAAAATCTCATCAATCTTTGGAACTAGGTTAGAATTTATTAATTTTGATTTAAAATAGTTTTTTTTTCGATTTTAAGACAACTCCTTTGGGTTCGACATCCTTGCTTACACGATCACTATTCTATATGAACGATTCGTGCGCTTACAATACATAGATATTTAAAACATACCCGTTTTGGGTCCATCAGTGCATATATGTGATATATGTGAGAGACCACATTATTATGTGGGTTTATTTGAACTATTCGGCACGAGGCGATCCTGGGGAGCAAGTTAGCAGGAAAGTCACAACGGGACTCGATACCCGACTCGAGGCGAGTCAAGGGGTATTTTGAGTATTAGATATTTATTTGGGTTATTGGGTTATGAAAATAAATATTTTTGAGTTAGAGAGTATGGGAGGGAATGTTGGGGAAATTTACCATTTTTCCCTCAGGGACGTTTTTGTCACCCCGAGCTTTGGGATTAACTTAAGTGACTTAAGTTAGATAAAACAAAACAAAAGAAACATTTAGAACTTTGCCTAAACCAACTTCCTCTCTCCTTCCTTCTACTCTTCCTCTTTCAAGAAACTTTTTCAAGAAAACATTTGAAGCTAAGAAGGAATTTTGGGCTAGGAATCACTTGAATTAAAGCTAAGGACTTGGGAATCACCTTAGTAACTTCTTGGGGGATTCAATCTTTAGCAGAGGCAAGCATTTAAATTTTGTTTTCAGGTCATTAAATTATGGTTTCTATTGAGCTAGTGTTGGGTGTTCTTCAACCTTTAAGCTCAAGGATTGAGTTGGAGTTTTAAGCTAGTTTTCCTATGGGTTTTATTACTAGGAACATGTTAGAGTGATTAGGCTAGTTGAATAATGTTTTGGGGTGAAGTTTGGTATGGTTAGGATTGAATTTAGCTACTGAAATGGAGGTTATTTCTGGGTTCAAGGGGTCAAGTCGCGACTTAGCTTGAACCAGGCACCTTGGGAGGGCTCTGCCTGGGGGGCATGCCGCGACTTGATAGGCCAAGTCGCGACCCGTACCTCTGGACAAAGAAGAGGATGAGGCTGGCTGAGGGGCGCGCCGCGACCCACAGGGGGCAAGTCGCGGCCCATCTGGGCAGTTTTTCCTTGGGGAGTTTGTTTTAAAATAAAACCTTTTCCTTAGGGCCCAGGATTGTTTCCACTACCCCGTTTGGTGGAACCCGAGGTCTTGGAGGCTAGGACTTGGTCCGGAAGCCTTTGATCACTCGATATTAATATAATCCTATTTTATGGTTGTGACTTACGGTATTGCTAAGGGCTCGAAATTGGGATCGTGCTCGAGGGTCGTTCTTGTTTGTGCTTGCTTAGACCTAAGGTAAGAAAACTGCATCCAGAACATGTTGTATGTGATTAGGGCTTGGCCCGTCTGTTGTATATTAATATGATTATGGCTTGGGCCCCAGGATTGATTATGTTTGGCTATTGTTCTAAATGCTTGTTGATAAATGCTTAAGTGCTTATATTCGTTACATGAATTCTATGATTAGGGCATGCGACCCCTTATGTGAATATGTTTAGTATCGTGGGTATGGTTATTAAATGGGATTATATGATTAGCATGAATATGTGCTTAATGGTTGGGATGTGCCTATTCACATCTGTTCCTTATAAGTAAGGTATGAAATCCTGGATCAGGGCTTGACTTATGAGTCAAGGACGGCAATAGCGCGTTGTGCTCTAGTCGAAAGGCATTGGCCTAAACCAGCAACGTATTATTACGTTAATTGACTCTAAGGTCGAAGGTGAACCACAGGGGTTAGGTTAGCTCTATGGCTAGTGAGACAGAGCTAAGGGCGACGCCCCAGGTGACTCTATGGTCACATAGCTAGGTCATAGGCTCGAGAGTTGGCTTAAAAGCCAACTAAATAGGGCGACGACCCCAGGTTGATCCAATGATCGTGTGTTTGTACTAAATGACATTTGATATGAAATTAATGTTGTTGACTATTGTTGAATGGTTATTTAAAGTTGTATTCTCTATTATTGTACGTTCCGTTTTCTTGCTAAGCCTCGGCTCATGGGTGCTTTGTGGTGCAGGTAAGGTAAAGGGAAAGCTTGACCAGCCATGAGTTGGAGAGCTTCGGTGGCGGCGTGTACATATGCGAAAACTCGACCATCACGGTCGGGGTTATCTCAGAGGAACTAGGGTTGTAGCCTATTTTGTCACTTAGGTTGACTGATGTAACTTTTGATATGTATCTATCCTTTTTAACAGTTGAGTTGTAATATTTTGGGATCCCATGTTATATAAAACTTTTGGAGTAAAAGTCAATGGTTCTTTGACCAAAATTTTTAACCCTAACCCTTGTCACTAACCTTAATTACACGTTTTAAGCCAAATGACCTGATCAGCAGATCTGACACAATTTTAAGTACATATTGTAACGGTCCTAGATTAGGAGGGCGTTACAACTTGGTATCAGAGCTGCCAAGGTTTAAGGGTTCCTAAAGACTGGCTGGGTATGTACACTCACCACTAAAGACAAGGTCGACTCAGGGTTCGGTAACTGTTATATGTTTATATGTGTAAATGTTTAAACATGATGTGAATGTCTTATCTGCATGCCTGTTTAGGAAGCATGAGATTATCTGATAAGGCCTGGCCCTTAACTGGTGCGTGAATGTTAAAGAACGTGCTTATTAGCATCGTTACTGCTTGTGGATGCAAGGGAACCACTTATTAGCACTATTATTTGTATATAGGCCAGGGGAAAATGTTTTTTAGCATTATTATTACTAGCAGGAATCAAAGAACATGCTTATTAGTTATGTTGGATTTGTGGAAAATAGTTGGATATGCCTATATGTATTGTTATTTGTTGATGGATATCATGAGGTGCTTATTAGCACTATGAATGAACAAGTATATATATTATGTGATGGCATGCTTATTATCATTGCATATGTGTGTTTTCTGATGATCTTGGACCATCAGGCGGCAAGTGGTATAGTTAAGACTTACCTAATGGCCGATTTGATCTCTGTAGGGTGGATAGAGTGTCAAAATGAACCCTCGAAGGTTAGAGAGACTGGCTAGCCAAGAGTTACAGGGCAGTGAAGGGAATATTTAAGGTCATGTCCCACCGCCAGCTCCAGAAAGCTGGCAGCAAGTGCTTGCTAACATGCAAGCTAGGTTAGAAAGGCAGGAAGAAGAGTTACGCCTCTTGAGACAGCAACAGGTTCTAGCAGAGAACCTACAGGCCGCGGTGCCAGCAGTGGTACAACCTAAGGTATCGGCAGTTGTACAGTCCCAGACAGGGGGAGATAGGTGGGAACCCCTATATGAGAGATTCAAGAAGCATCACCCTCTAGTTTTTTAGGATAGTTCTGATCTACTAAAGGCTGAGCAGTGGAAGACCATGATAACCACTATCCGGGACTTTATGAGAGTAGGTGGTAATGAGAGAGTGACCTGCACCACTTATATGTTGCAGGGGGATGCCCGAATATGGTGGGAGGTGGTATCCCAGACTAGAGCAGTTACCACTATGGAGTGGGAAGAATTCAGAAACTTGTTCAATGAGAAATACTACAATGACGCAATTAAGGCTGCGAATGCTAAGGAATTCAGCAGGTTACTTTAGGGTAACATGTTAGTGACCGACTACGCCTTGAAGTTTGACAGATTGGAAAAGTTTGTCGAGGATCTGGTGCCCACTAATGGGACCAAAAGAGAGAGATTTCTACAGGGGCTACAACCTATGATAGCTCGGGATGTTCGCATTACTACTATGCCGGGAGTGACTACCTATGCACAGGCTGTAGAGAAGGCGCTTAAAACTGAGAACAAAATCTGGCGTGATAATGCAACCAGAAGGGATTCTAGGAGGCTGTGACCTCCATTTTTAGGTTTTAGTAGGGGCGGAGGCCCTGGTGATCAGAAGAGGAAGACCCCAGACACAGTTTCAGTTCCAGGGCCAGATAGGAGGCCATGAGGTATGCAGATGAGCCACCAGGGTGGCGATGAGACATGGAGGGCATTCCCAGAGTGTCCTAGGTGCAGGAGGCGCCATGTTGGTGAATGCCAGGCGAAGGCCTATTTTGTTTGTGGTAGTACGGGGCACCTGAAGAAAGACTGCCCGAGAGCCAAAAAGGAAGAGCGAAAGAAAGTTGACAGCCTGATGCCGGCTCGAGTGTTCACTTTGACCCAGACAGAGGCCGAGGCTAGTCCATCGGTGGTTACAGGTCAGCTTTCTAGTGCTGGAACCTTTTATAATGTTCTTATTGATCCGGGTGCTACGCACTCCTTTGTTGCTAGTAAGATTATAGATGGGTTGTGTAGACCATGTGACTTCTTTTCTTTGGGGTTTGGTACGGTATTGCCTGCTGGAGAGTTAGTGGTATCCAGGAGATGAATTAGGTCACTACCAGTTATAGTGGATGGCAAGGAGTTGTCAGTTGACTTGGTGGAGTTAGAGATGACTGATTTCAACATAATTCTTGGTATGGATTGGCTAAAGAAGTATGGAGCATCGATAGACTGTAAGAAGAAGATGGTAACTTTTGAGCCAGAAGGTGAGTATCCCTTTGTTTTTGTTGGCACTGTGCATGGACCCCGTATACCTATGATATCAGTACTTAGAGCTAGAGCCTGTTGCAGGGAGGATGCATAGGGTTCTTAGCTAGTGTGGTAGATACTACTCAGGTCGTGCCAGTGGGACCAGAATAGACTCGGTTAATCTGTGAGTTTTTGGATGTGTTTCCAGAAGACTTGCCAGGGTTACCTCTACACAGGGAGATTGAGTTTGTGATTGAATTGGCGCCAGGGACAGAACCAGTGTCTAGGGCACCCTACAGGATGGCTCCAGCAAAGCTGAAGGAACTGAAGGTTCAACTATAGGAGTTACTGGAGTTGGGTTTTATCAGGCCCAGTTTCTCGCCATGGGGAGCACCGGTTCTCTTTGTGAAGAAGAAGGACGGTTCTTTGAGGATGTGCATCGATTACAGGGAACTGAATAAGTTGACTATCAAGAACAGATATCCTCTACCAAGGATTGATGACTTGTTTGACCAGTTACAAGGTAGAATGGTATTCTCTAAGATAGATCTTCAATACAGTTATCACCGGCTGAGGATCAAGGAGGAAGATATACCGAAGACAGCTTTTCGCACCAGGTACGAGCATTATGAGTTTTTGGTTATGTCATTCGGATTAACTAGTGCCCCGGCAGCATTTATGGATCTGATGAACAGAGTGTTCAAGGACTATGTAGATCAGTTTGTGATTGTCTTCATCAACAATATATTGATATACTCTCGGACGGAGATAGATCACGATCATCATCTCAAGTTGGTATTACAGAGGTTGAGAGAGCACAGGCTGCATGCAAAGTTCAAGAAGTGTGAGTTTTAGTTGCCATAGGTGACTTTCTTAGGTCACATAGTCAATAAAGATGGTATTAAGGTGGATCCAGCAAAGGTTGAAGTAGTCAGAGATTGGCCAAGATCGAAGAACGCTTCAGAGATCAAGAGTTTCTTGGGTTTGGCAGGTTATTACAGGCGCTTTGTGGAAGGGTTCTCCAAGGTTGCATCATCATTGACAGAGTTGACACGCAAGAATCAGAGATTTGTTTGGTCAGATAAGTGTGAGGACAATTTTCAGAAGCTTAAGGAGAGTTTGATTATCGCACCAGTTTTGAGCCTTCCTACAGATTAGGGTAAATTTGTGGTTTACTGTGATGCTTCGAGGCAGGGTCTGGATTGTGTACTTATGCAAACAGGAAAGGTGATTGCCTATGCATCATGTCAGTTGAAGGATTATGAGAAGAGATATCCCACGCATGATTTAGAGTTGGCAGCGGTTGTTTTTGCACTAAAGGTGTGGCGACATTACTTGTGTGGTGAGAAGTGTGAGATATACACTGATCACAAGAGCCTGAAGTACATTTTCACTCAAAAGGATCTGAACATGAGGCAGAGACGTTGGTTGGAATTGGTAAAGGATTATGATTGTGAGATCCTCTACCACCCTGGGAAGGTCAACGTGGTAGCAGATGCCTTGAGTTGGAAGGGACCATGATAGTTATATAGTGTCAGACAGATATCGAGGAAGTTGGCTGATGAGATGACTCGAGCGGGGATAGAGTTAGTGGTCGGTCGGTTGGCCAACATCATTTTACAATCGACTCTCTTGGAAAGAATCAAGCAGAGATAGTTATAAGATCCGCAGTTGGGGCAGGTTAGAGAGGACGTCCTAGCTGGAGTAGCTAAGGACTATTCGGTGTCGAGTATGGGTTTACTGAGGTATAAGGGTCATATTTGTGTTCCGATGGACACCGAGATTAGATGAGAGATTCTAGATGAATCTCACACCACCTCGTATTCTCTTCATCCAGGCACCACAAAGATGTATCAGGACCTGAGGGTTTTATATTGGTGGCCTGAGATGAAGAGGGATGTGACCGAGTACGTAGCGAGGTGTCTAACCTGTCAGTAGGTAAAGGCTGAGCATCAGAGTTTGACAGGGCTGTTGCAGCCTCTGGATATCCCAGCGTGGAAATGGGAAGATATCATGATGGATTTCATGGTAGGCTTGCACAGGACAGTGGGCCAACATGATTCTATTTGGGTCGTTATGGATCGGTACACAAAGTCAGCTCATTTTCTACCAGTGAGAATGAATTACACAGTTGACCAGTATGCAAATCTCTATGTGAGAGAGATAGTTCGCCTTCATGGGATGCCGAGGTCTATCGTGTCTGATAGGGACCATATCTTTACTTCTAAGTTTTGGGGGAGTTTGTAGAGGGCGATGGGTACACAGCTGAAGTTCAACACAACTTATCATCCTCAGGCTGATGGTCAGATTGATGGTCAAGAAACTTTTTCAAGAAAACATTTGAAGCTACGGAGGAATTTTGGGCTAGGAATCACTTGAATTGAAGCTAAGGACTTGGGAATTAGCTTAGTAACTTCTTAGGGGATTCAATCTTTAGCAGAGGTAAGCATTTAAATTATGTTTTCAGGTCATTAAATTCTAGTTTCTATTGAGCTAGTTTTGGGTGTTCTTCAACCTTTAAGCTCAAGGATTGAGTTGTAGTTTTGATGAGTTTTAAGCTAGTTTTCTTATGGGTTTTATTACTGGGAACATGTTAGAGTGATTAGGCTAGTTGAATTATGTTTTAGGGTGAAGTTTGGTATGGTTAGGATTGAATTTAGTTGCTGAAATGGAGGTTATTTCTGGGTTCGAGGGGCCAAGTCGCGACCTTATTCTTGACAAGTCACGACTTAGCTTGAACCAGGCACCTTGGGAGGCCTCTGCCTAGGGGGCACGCCGCAACTTGATAGGCCAAGTCGCGGCCCGTGCCTCTAGACAGAGAGGAGGATGAGGCTGGCTGAGGGGCGCGCTGCGACCCACAGGGGGGCAAGTCACGACCCGCCTAGGCAGTATTGCCTTGGGAGTTTGTTTTAAAATATAACTTTTTCCTTAGGGCTCGGGATTGTTTCCACTATCCTGTTTGGTGGAACCCGAGGTCCTGGAGGCTAGGACTTGGTCTGGAAGCCTTTGATCACTTGATATTAATAGATACCTATTTTATGGTTGTGACTTAGGGTACCGGGATTGTGCTCGAGGGTCGTTCTTGTTTGTGCTTGCTTGGACCTAAGGTAAGAAAACTGCACCCATAACGTGCTGTATGTGATTAAGGCTTGGCCCATCTGTTGCATATTAATATGATTAGGGCTTGGGCCCCAGGATTGATTATGTTAGGCTATTGTTCTAAATGCTTGTTGATAAATACTTAAGTGCTTATATTCATTACATGAATTCTATGATTAGGGCATGCGACCCCTTATGTGGATATGTTTAGTATCGTGGGTATGGTTATTCAATGGTATGATATGATTAGCATGAATATGTGCTTAATGGTCGAGATGTGCCTATTCACATCTATTCCTTATAAGTAAGGTATGAAATCCTGGATCAGGGCTTGACTTATGAGTCAAGGACGGCAATAGCGCGCTATGTGCTAGTCGAAAGGCATTGGCCTAAACCAGCAACGCATTATTATGTTGATCAACTCTATGGTTGAAGGTGAACCACAGGGTTAGACTAGCTCTATGACTAGTGAAACAGAGCTAAGGGTGAGGCCCCATGCGACTCTATGGTCACGTAGCTTGGGCATAGGCCCGAGAGTTGGCTTAAAAGCCAACTGAATAGGGCGACGACCACAGGTTTATCCAATGATCGTGTGTTTGAACTAAATGACATTGGCTATGAAATTAATGTTGTTGACTATTGTTGAATGGTTATTTAAAGTTATATTCTCTATTATTGTACGTTCTGTTTTCTTGCCGAGCCTCGGCTCACAGGTGCTTTGTGGTGCAGGTAAGGGAAAGGGAAAGCTTGACCAGCCATGATTTGGAGAGCTTCGGTGGTGGCATGTACATATGCAGTTGCTTAACCATCACATCCAGGGTTATCTCAGAGGAACTAGGGTTGTAGCCTTGTTTTGCCGCTTAGGCCGGCTGATGTAACTTTTGATATGTATCTATCCTTTTTAATAGTTGAGTTGTAATATTTTGGAATCTCATGTTATATAAAACTTTTGGAGTAAAATTCAATGGTTCTTTGACCTAAAATGTTAACCCTAACCCTTGTCACTAACCTTAGTTATACGTTTTAAGCCAAATGACCTGATCAGCAGGTCTAACACAATTTTAAGTACATAGTGTAACGGTCCTGGATTAGGAGGGCATTATAGGGGGTGTCTTGCATACTGCAAGAAAAATCAACCTAATAGAACAAAATTAGGTTCAAGAGCCACAAAGTGTGCTTTTGTTGGTTATGCCAACAATAGTAAAGCTTATAGGCTATTAAACTTAGAGTCTAATGTTGTGATTGAATCTAGAGAAGTTGAATTCTTTGAGAACATGTTATGTGACAACAATTCTCAAGCTTCAACATCTCTAAAGGAGAATTTGTTATATGAGAAAAATTCTCAAGCTTTTACTTCCAAAAATGATTCTCAAGAGGAGAACTCTCAAAGGAATGTAAAGCAACCCATTGAACTTAGAAGAAGCCAAAGGCTTAGAAAGGAGAAAAGTCTAGTATTGGATGAGATAGATTCTCAACGAATTTCTTTCTACATGGTAGAAGGAAATAGAGAGGAAGTCATTAGGAAAATTCCTATTTTACTTCTTATTGAGGATGATCCTAAGACTTATAGAGAAGCCATGCAATCAAGAGATAGTGCATTTTGGAAATAAGCCATCAATGATGAGATGGATTCCATTCTTTCCATCAACACTTGGGAATTGGTAGACCTCCCACCGGGGTCTAAGCCAATTGGGTGTAAGTGGATATTTAGAAGAAAATACCACACTAACGACACTATCCAAACCTTTAAAGCTAGATTAGTAGCTAAAGGGTTTAGGCAAAAAGAGGGTATTGATTATTTCGATACCCATGCGCCTGTTGCAAGAACAACTTCTATAAGAATTTTGTTTGCTTTGGCTTCTATACACAACTTGTATGTTCATCAAATGGATGTCAAAACGACATTTCTTAATGGTGACCTCAATGAGAAGGTCTATATGGAACAACCCGAAGGGTTTGTCCTACCAAGATATGAACATAAAGTATGTAGACTTGCAAAATCCTTATGGATTGAAATAAGCTTTCAAGCAATGGCATGAGAAATTCGATCAAGCCATCATGTCTAATGGAGACAAATGTTTGTATTCCAAAACTTGTAAGGGATATGTGATCATTGTTTTCTTATATGTGGATGACATGCTTATTCCAAATGATAGCATGAAAGAGATAGAAGAAACGAAGAGGTTTCTATCATCAACCTTCAAGATGAAAAATATTGGAGAAGTTGACACCATACTTGGTATCAAAGTGAAGAAACATAGTGGGGGTTTTGCATTAGGGCAAGCCCACTATGTTGAGAAAGCATTGAACAAATTTAACCATCTTAAGGTTAAAAATGCCAATACTTCATTCGATCATAGTGTAAAACTAGAAAAGAATGAAGGAAGAGCGGTAGCTAAATTGGAGTACGCTAGTGCTATAGGGAGTCTTATGTACGCTGCCCAATGTATTAGACCTGATATAGCATTTGCGGTAAGTAAACCTAGTAGATTTACAAGTAATCCAAGTGTGGATCACTAGAAGGCTATTGGGAGAGTCCTAGGTTATCTCAAGAAAACCAAAGGACTAAGCCTTCACTACTCCAAATTTCCTTCATTCTTAGAAGGATATACAGATGCAAGCTGGATATCCAATCTTGGGGACAACCTGTCTACAACTGGTTGGGTATTTACACTTGGTGCGGGTGCAATTTCTTGAGTTTCCAAGAAACAAACTTGTATATCTCATTCCACTATGGAAGCGAAGTTTATAGCTCTAGCTGCTACCAGCAAAGAGATTGAATGGTTAAGGGATCTCTTGATAGAGATACCCCTAATCGAATAAAATGTATCCACTCTATCGATACATTGTGATAGACAGGCAACATTGGCTAGAGCATACATCGGAGTGTACAATGGGAAGTCTAGACATATTAGTCTAAGACATGGATATGTAAGAGAATTGATTCAAAGAGGAGCCATCTCAATATCCTATGTAAGAACAAGTGCAAACCTGGCGGATCCTTTCATATCCACTAACGAGAGATTTAGTGGCTACATCATCTCGAGGGATGGGACTCAAACTCTCTAAAGAGTTTCACGATTGATGGTAACCTATCTTAACACTAGTTATTGAACTAGTGTTAGGTTCAATAGGTAACAACAAGTCAGTCAAGTGAAAATTAGTTGTACTCAAAACAAGTCCCATCTGAGATGTTGAGTACTTGTGAGTTACCAAATTGAGGGTTAAAACCGAGAGGTTTTTTTTTTAATAGAATTCAGTCTTGTGAAGACAAGTATTTTTGGTAACAAAATACTATAAGAGTTCTACCTATATGGACCTAGGGGTGGTGTCGTCTCTCATGAGAATTGAGAGTATTCTCAAGAACGTCCATGAATAGAAAGTACACATGGCCATTAGCAAGACATAGAGGTCTCAAGTGAATATGACAAATGTGTGTGTTATCACTGATTTGTTATCATGGAAAGATGGTTCAATGCCTAGTGCAAACAAATTTTCAACAAATTTTGTGATAATTATACTATAGTAAAGTTCAAGTTGAAAAACACTTTATTTTATGCACCAATGCAATGACTCCTATAAGAGAGAGTTATTATTTAATCAAGTGGGGGATATGTTATATTTTAAAATAAAATGTTGATTGATTAAATAAGTGTTACAATAGATAACTATTTAATATAGTGGGGGAATGTTATATTATTTTATAATATAATGTTTTAGATTAAATAAATGTGACAAAGAGTGTCACATATTGTAACATATAATAGAGAATTACAATAGTTAGATATATGTGAATATCCAAATGTGTAACATATTTGGTATTACAAATTCAGTTACAATTTTGTAACTTCCAAATATTGCTCATTATTGTGTAGATTTGTTGTTACACAATATTGAGATGAACTTCTTACAACCATATGTGAAATGGATGTTAGACATATGATTTTAACCCCAATAATGTGTTTTGGGGGTTACAAAACCATTTGGGAGTGGATTGGAACCATTTGGAAAAACAATACATTTTCATGTGCTGAAATTGGCCAGTGGCCACGGCCAGGAATGTTTGTGGCCGCGGCCTAGGGAACAGAGACCAGTGGTCGCGGCCACAGGTGCTGACTGACCAATTTTTTCAGTTTTTTCCAACCTTTTTGAACAATTCCAAAAACCCAAATAACTCTCAAATCTCATTTTTAATTCCATAAACATCCAATTAATTATTGGTGACAGCCATGGGGGTTGGTGGAATTTGAAAGTCAAAGGGTGTCTCCAAACTCTATAAATTAGAGCCTATTGCTCACTTGTAAGACACAACTTTTCTATCCATTAGAACACTTGGCTAGAAAACACCTACATACTTGATTATTCCAGAAAGCAATTTCCAAAATTTGTGAGAGATCTCTTAGTGCTTGAGTTAGGGGGAAATAAGCTTTGGACAAAGGTTTCAAACCTTGTTCAAGTTGGTGATCTCTAACACTCTTCACTTTGGTAGTGTGCGTGAGAGTTGTTTGTTGTTTGTTTCTTGTTCATTTCTTTTATTCTATTGATTTTCATCTTCATATTCTTCTTCTCTATTTATTTGTATTTCTTTTTTAGAGTTGTAATATTTTCTTTTCTTTTTGTTACAAACACTTTTGCTTTATTTGTATCTTTTTGTTTAGAGTTGTATTCCTCCATTCTCTTCTTCTAATTCTTCTATTGTTTATTTGTATTTTCAGTCATAGAGTTGTAACACTATTTAATCAATAGTATTTATTTGTATTATTTTTTCTAGAGTTGTAATATTTCTTACCAATTTCCATTGAAATAAAATATATTTTCCTAAGATTTGATGAACACTTTCTCCTATTTCTCAATTTGGTAATATGACATCTTCGAATATTCTAAAATTTCGTGCAAACATATCCATAAATATGTCATATTTATCTTCAATAGGTACATCATGATGAAATAAAACTTCATTCCATACTATCTTTAAACTCGATGATTTTAACAAGGCTACATGACTACCAATAATATTTTCTATCTCCTTGTGAGTTCAGTTAATTTTAAGTACAATATTTTTCTTCTTGCACGAGCATTTCCTAAAATTAAAGAATGAGAACTCAATGGGTTCATCAGCACCAACGAGCAAACTGTTAGCTACTCAAGTACTCACAATTTTATTAAGCACATTATTAGTTAGTGGGCTCAATAGCACTTACTCTTGCCAATATTTATAGTTGCTTATTATGCATGTCAATTAGTTTATGAATGTTGAAGAAACTCTTAACAATCATCTTCTGCGTTGATTATCATATCTCTTATCTGCAAAGTTTGGGTTGCACTGTGGCCCCTACATCATGTCTCCATGATTCTCATCTGGTTGAGAAATACAAATCATTGTGATTCTTGTTCATTGATGGTTGGTGTTTCACATTTCCAGAAGTTATGGATAAATTTTGGTCTGGTTATCAATATATCTTAAGTTGTGAATGAATGTATCAGTTAATGTTGTAAATGACCATTATTTGTTTGGGTAGCTTTAGCCCTCATTCAGAATTAATACTGGATCTCCTTTTGCTTAAATATGTGTAAAATTATAGTTGCCGAACAATGAGAATCTAATCACAATAGTTGTGTGTGGCTTTAAAAATATTTAATAATGTTAGTGTTATAAATCAAAGAAATTGTAATGTGTTGTTGATATGTGGTAAAACGATAATAAATTATTTTAAAATTTCTCAAAATAAGGGTTAAAACTAGTATTTAAGATTAATAACATAGTTTCCCCCATATGAAAATTGAAAGATAAGATAGCCAGCTGTATACTTAGAAGAAAAATGACCAGTAATTTTTTTTTATTGTTTTGTATAAAAAAAAAAATAATAAAGTAATGATGAATATCTGTTGGTATATTTACAACATATTTTTATTTGGGTTATTTGCGGCAATAATGCCTATGTAGTTCATTTTGTTGCACTTAAATGCTTATGTAAAAAATTTGGCGGCAATAATGCCTACCGTTACGAATTTAGAGCAGACGTTGGTCCCTGGGCCGTTAAGGGTATATTTGATACACGTGGCACGACCCGATTGGGCTAAATTATTAAAATTTAAAACAAAACTCTATTTATTATTCAGGTTTCTAATTTGAAAAAAAAAAAACTAACCTTGATTAATTAATATAACCAAAAAAACCGATTGTCTAAAACCAAGTTCTAAAACTAATCTAAAACAAAAAAACTCATAATTCCATACCCAGAAAAATCATCTTTCCCCCCACGATCAAAGAGATGATGACAACCGAAAGAGACGACAACGACACTATTGCAATACAATGCCGACCATTCGACAACCAGGGGAACAACCACCCGACTACGGTGAGTTCTTTTCTATTGTACAAAGTTCTTTCACCCAAAGTTTTTTTCTGTTGTACAGAGTTCTTTTACCCAAAGTTCTTTTCTGTTGATTGGGTTTCATTTCTCAAAGTGTTCATGCAGTTATTTTTGGGGGAGAATGATAATGATGCTCTATATAGAGCAGTTTGGGCGGGGAAGGGTGTCGATTTTAAAATTTTTTGGGGGTGAGAATATATTAAATTTGGGTAAAAATGTTGTTGGGAAGCATGTGCATACAATTGACAGAGTGGGGTCCATTGAAATATATACTTTGTTTATTGAAAGGAATCTTTGTTGTTGTGGTCCATGGTTCAATCGTGTGGTAGACTATGTTGCTCTTCAAGTGTGTGAACTATATTATGTTTCGGTTTGTGTGTGTGTGAAGTGTTGACATTGCATTTTTTATTTCTATTGACAGGTGGTCATACTAACATCTTCACTATTGCAATACACCATGGGGGAAGCTGGTTTACTCCATTCGGCAATAGAAGATATGAAGGAGGTAAAGTTGATTATGTTGATTGGGTGGATACTGATTACTTCACTAGGATGGAATTGGATGGAATGGCCTTGGACTTAGGCAAAAACTTCCAGTGGGTTTTATGTACAAACCAATAGGAAAGGTGCTTAATATGGGCTTCATGGTGGTAGGGGATAAGGAGATCCTAAGAATTGTAGAGGATATTGAGAGGAATCGGGCTACAAGGATTGACATATATCTTGTTTTTCCTGAAACAGTTCTACCTTTAGATTGGAAGGAAGATTCAGAAGCTATTAAACATGTCCCTGCTAACATTTTACCTCCTCTGAAAAGATGTATTATAGAGGAATTACCAGATGATTGTGATGTCCCTACAAATGTTGTTGGTATCCCTGTTGATGCAACCATTGATGGGGAACAAGAAGAGTTTGATGCTGATCAATATTCTGAGGAATTTCATGATGTTGCCTTTGATGAACCTGATAAAGAGGAATATGAAGAAGAGTTTGACTACATGGATGATGAAAGTGATATGGAAGACCAAATACCAGAGGTGGTTGTGTAATGCCCCGGATTCCCTATTATGGTTAATGGCTGGATTAGTAGGCTGGGAGGGCCATAACTGTTTAATTATGCCGTTAAATGTGTTTATGCATGCTTATGAGAATTATATTATGATATGATGTTAGATGCATGCATGTGAGTCCACATTTGTTTACAGGGGTATTTTGGTAATTTGGCCCGTTGAGGGTATAATTGAATATTTGTTTGCGTGTTAATGATATATTGTGAGACCACATTATAATGTGGATTGGTTCGAGTATTTCGACATGAGACGATCTTTAAACGTGATTTATCAGTTTGGTCATAACAGGTTTGAGCTCGGGGCTCGGGGTGAGTCTCGGGGTGTTATTAATGATTATAGCGTTACCGGGGATTTTAGGGTAACGGGTTATGAATTGTTGATGTTTGAGGGTATTGAGATTAGCGGGGATTGGGAAGCGTTAATTATAATTAACGGGTTTAGCGGAATGTACCAATTTTGCCCTTGAGTTGGTTTAAAAGGCTTAGGATGACACAAGGGTATTTTGGTCTTTTTGGGAGGATATATGTGACTTAAGTGGCTTAGAAAGCTGTAGAACAAACAGAGCAAAAACAGGGGTTTGCCTCCTTCTCTTCCCGTACCTTCTCCTTGCTTCATTCTCTTCATTTCTCCTTTGAGGTTTTGAGCATTAGGTGTGGATTCAAGCTAGGGAAAACTTAAAGGCTGGGTTGGGGACTTGGTTCAGCTTGTAAGGGAGGTTCAAAATAGATTTCAAGGTGAGTTTTGACCATTTTGCACAGCTGGTGTTCTGTTTTCGTTTAATTTTTTTAGTTCATGGTTTTTGTTGTAGGGAGTGAGGATTAAAGGGAGTTTTTATGTTGTTTTGATTGGGGTTTGATGAGGGTGAGCTATGGGTGTTATTAGGGGGTTTAATTGTGTGTTTGGAAGAGGTTTAGAGAGGGTTTGAAGGACTGGTTTGAGAGGAAAGAGCTCAGGGAGAAAAACTGGTTCGTGTGGCTGACTTAGCCATTCTGGGCTGAGCGCCGCGGCGCAGCAAGGGAGCGTCGCGGCCCTTGGCGTCTGGCAGATGGGGAGCCTCTCCGTTTGGGGGCGCGCCGCGGCGCAGCAGAGGGGGGCCGCAGCCCTTAAGGCCAATTTTGCTAAAATGTGGTTTTTAGCTTAGGGATTCAAACCATAGGCCTCGGGGTTGGATCTAGTATCCGGTTGGGTAGTTTTGATGTCTCGGGGGCTGGGATTTGGTTTGGGAACCCTGGGTTATCATTTTTATTGATAAATTCTATAATTTGGTTATGACCAGGTGACTGTCAAGGATTTTAAAGGTTGATCGTTCTCAGGGTCGTTCATATAATAATCCTCACTCGAACCAGAGGTAAAAAAACAGTGTATGAATACAGTTGCACCCTGTACAGGTATATGACATGCATGGTTGGATATTTGAGGCATGTTGGTTGATATATGTGGACATGGATTGCATATTAAATGCTAGTGAACGCTGATTACCTGCTTGAGACACTGACTAGTCAGGGACCGACTCTAAAGTCGATGATCACGCATTGAATGGCTCTATGGCATTAATGCGGGACCGACCCTAAGGTCAAAGAACTTATAAGCGCTTGCCTGGTCTACGACCAGATGACTACAGCCAAGGTATATGACCCCGGTGACCGTTTGTCACGTGGCTAAGGGACGTTGTCCATAGTTTCGACCCTAGGGTCGTGAGGAAGGTTATGTTGGTGACCAATCACCATGCACCTGTCCCGAACGAGCTTATGAAAGAATCACCTATCAGTTAAGCCCTGGTGACCCTATCGTCACATGGCTAGAGGGAGCGATGCTCATTATTGTGACTTTTGGCTATTGTCACCTATTTGTTGGACTGATAGTCCTGAACGGTTATTATGATCGTTGTGGATATTACATCATGTTTTATTACGTTTTCTTGCTGGGCCTTGGCTCATGGGTGCTATGTGGTGCAGGTAAAGGAAAGGAAAAGCTTGGCCAGCCTTGAGTGGGGAGCTTGGGCGATGTGATGTACATACAGGGCCGCTTGACTGCCACGGTCAAGGAGTTCACAGAGGGACTAGGGGTTTACCCTATTTTTGCCGCTTAGGCCGGCGGGGATTGTACATTTGGAACTGTAGCAACTCTTTTGTAGTACAAACTACTTGTAAACATTTTAAAAGGCTCATGAGCATTTTATCTACTTAATGAAATGTACCCTTTCATTTTTATTGGTTTTTCACCTTAACCTGTTAATAGTACCTAGATCACGTTTTTAACCAAAGGATTCGGGTAGCGAGTCAAATTTCTGGTTCACCGTTCACCATAACTGTTCTGGGGTAACCAGGGCGTTACAGGTTGTGCTTTCAGATTCAGAGGATGATATTGGTGATGTGAGGAAGGATACAGTTGAGGAGAACCAAGACCTGGTTCAAAGTGACAGAAATAGGAAAGGAAAGCAAGCTGATGTGAGGGAAAATACATCTGAGGATAGCCAAGGCAAAGTTCAAGCTGATGTGAGGGAAAATACAGTTGAGAAGAGCCAAGACAAAGTTTAGCGTGACAGAAAAGGGAAAGGAAAGCAAAGTGATGAAGATTTCATATTGGAGGAGGAAGAGTTTGAGCAAGATGTTGAAACTGAGATAGAGATGGGTACACAGTCTGACCCTAGGAAGTGGTCGCGATCAGTTTCAGATTTTTGTAATCAAAATCTTGATGATGGAGACTCAGATGGTATATATTTTGAGGAGGAGTTACACGAATTGAAGTCAGATGATGAGTTTGATGCTGGTAAAAATTCCCAAGAATTCAACCCGAAAACCAAAATGCAAAACTTCCAATTTGTTCTTGGCATGGAATTTGCCACTGTTACAATTTTAAGGAATGCAATAAGGGAGTATTTTATTGAAGGTGATCGAGAATATGTATTTATTGCCAATGATTCAAATAGAGTTAGAGTTAAGTCCAAGGGTGCAAACTGTGAGTGGATGTTGTTTGCTTCAATAGTTAACAAGATAGATGGCAAAACAATGAGGGTCAAAACACTTGTTGACAAGCATAGTTGTGGCATTGTTTTGGACAATAAAAAGCTGACCTCAACTTGGCTTGCAAAATACTTTTTGGAGCAATTTAGGCTAAATCCGAGTATGGAATACAATGCATTTAGGGAGATAACTGCAAAGACCAAGTACTCACGTGTGTCTAGCTGGACATTTTACAGGGCCAAGACAAGCAAGGAAGATGTTGGATGGGTCTGTCAAGGAACAATACGCCATTCTTGATGACTACTGTAAAAGGTTGTTGGCTACCAATCCTGGCTCTACTGTGAAGTTGAAAACTGATTTGGTTAATGGGAGAAGGCAATTTCAGCGTATTTATATTTGTCTTAAGGCATGTAGAGATGGCTGGTTGGGGGGTTGTAGACCTCTAATTGGTCTTGATGGCTACTTTTTAAAAGGATATTGTAGGGGCATTTTATTGGCTGCAGTAGGCATTGACGGTAATAACTCCATGTTTCCCATTGCCTACTGTGTTGCTGAAAAGGAAAACACTGAGGTTTGGACTTGGTTCTTGGAGCTATTGAAGGCTGATATTGGGAGTTTGAGTCCCACCAAGGTGACAATGATGAGTGATCGTCAAAAAGGATTAGAAAATGCAGTGGGAGCCATCTTTAGTGGGTGTGAGGTGAGGTATTGTGTTAGACATCTTCAACACAAGCTGAGTTTGCTCGAGCTTTTACTTAAGCAACTTTTGTGGGCAGCAGCGAATACTACAACACAAGCTGAGTTTGCTCGAGCAATGCAAGAAGTCAAGGATGTCTCGGATGGTGCTTACAATTGGCTGGCAGGGAAGAACCCCACAGAATGGACTAAGTCACATATTTCAGAGTACCCAAAATGTGACATTTTGGTGAATAATTTGTGTGAGAGTTTCAATGCAGCCATACTTGATGCTCGCGACAAGCCAATTATAACTTTACTAGAGAAAATTAGATTTTGGTTGATGTCTCAGTTTTATAACAAAAAAGCTGAGTTGGAGAAGATGACTCAACCTGTGGGGAAGAGAATTTTGAAGATAATTGAGAAGCAAAAAGAGGTTGCAAAGCATTGTCTGGTTACTAGGTCTGACAAGTTTCAGTTTCAGGTTCAATGCAGTAATGGTAGTGCCTTGGTTGTCGATTTGGAATTCAGAACTTGTACATGTAGGAGGTTTCAACTATCTGGGCTTCCTTGTGGCCATGCACTAGCTACTATCTGGTTCATGGGAGGTAATGTCTTTGATTATGTCCACGGATTCTATAAAAAAGAATCATTGCAAAAATCATATGAACAGAGTGTGCATCCTATGCCTAGTCCAGATATGTGGCATCAGACAGGACTCAACCCAATTGATCCATCACCTGAGACGAAGCTGCCTGGAAGACCTGAGAAAGCTAGGAGAAGGGACAGATGAACCTCCACCTGCTTTAAAGAAAACTTGAAGAACTGGACAAGTTAAAACATGCAGCAATTGTCTGAAAACAGGCCACAGGAGAGAAACATGCAAATCTGCTAAGGTGGTTGAGGTATAAAATTTATGCTTTCTTCTCTTCCTAGATAATTTTTATCATTGATTAGTTGCTTTATCATTGTTTTGTGAATTTGGAGCTAAATATTTGTTTGTTCAACCTATTTTAGAATCATGTGGTCAAAAAGCGAGGTCGTCCACCACTGCAGAACCCAACTGAATCCACACTTTTAAGGAAGGAAAGAAGATTGAAACAACATGCTAAAGGAGGAACTAGTGGTGCAAAGAATGCTCAACCTGATACTGTCTGACTGGAAGGAGTTTCATCTTTTGATTTTATTTTTAACTAGTGGTGGAATCTTGTATTTTGGTGTCTGTTATGTTGACCATTTTAGAGTCATGTACAAATCACCTTTTGATCATATCTGTTTTTTGAGTCATGACAGGGTCATGCTGGCCATGATATTGGTCATGTACAGATCAGATACATTTGGCTTTTTAGGCCTATATTTTTGTACCTATCTCTTATGGTAATGAATGTAACTAGATGTTGATCATATTTATTTCACAAAATACATAAACTAGAATACTGAATTCAAAATAGACCAAGATAGACTACATTGATTCGGGGTTTCATTTTACAACAAAATTCATTACAAATCAATGCCTAGGGTGCAATAGCTTTGTCATTGTCAATACTGCACATGAAGATTACCCAAAAATAAACTAACAATACCATAAACTTCTACTTTGATTTTGTAGCCCAAATAACCACAACCAATAGAATTACAGCAAAATGCATAGTATTCAAAAAGTAGTAACACTGCATTCGACCTCCATCATTTATTCTACCCCTGCTTTCTGCACAACTTTCAAAACTTTCTCTTCCAACATTTTGAAGGTTGTGAGATTGTGTCTCAAATCCATTTGAAGAACCACTGCATTGCCGATGACTTCCAATGTCAGTTGTCGTACTTAGGGATGTGATTTCAGTTTCAAGGTCACCAATTTTTCTTAGTAGTCCAGGGATGACCACCTTTGCTCGATGGCACATTGGAGGGTCTATCCATTTAAAGAAATTACACCCACCATGAATCTGAGTTGACCAAAACATACAAAATTTCTAGTGAACACCCATAACCATTTATTCAATGAATCAGATTACAAAAACAAATGGAGACCAATCTTACCCGATACTTGTTGCATGTTCTGAATCTTCGCCCAGGATTTTTGTTTGTCCAAGCCGTTCTTTCTACCACTGGCCTTGGTGGTCGACAATGGCAATTTTTTCCGATCTCCATTAACCCGATGCAAAAGATGCCCTAACCCCCAATTCGAAGGAATTACAAGTTTTCTTCTACTGGGTTCACATGCTATACTGTCAGGGGTGGATCGTCTGGGTGTGGTCGGGGAGAAAGCTTCATCTTCATTGTTTTTCTGGGTATGGAGTTTTTAGTTTTTTTTGTTCTAGATTAGTTTTAGAACTTGGTTTTAGAAAAACGGTTTTTTTGGTTATATTAATTAATCACAGTTAGGTTTTTTTTTTAATTAAAAACCATAAACATTAATTGTTTTTGTTTTAAATTTTAATAATTTAACCCAATCGGGTCGTGCCACGTGTATCAAATATACCCCTAACGGCCCAGGAATCAACGTCTGCTCTAAATTTGTAACGGTAGGCATTATTGCCGCCAAAAATTTTACATAAGCATTTAAGTGCAACAAAATGAACTACATAGGCATTATTGCCGCAAATAACCATTTTTATTTTAATGTATTTTTATTTAACGTGCAATGTACGTTTGCTTAGTTTAAAGTTGTAAACATGTTTATTCAAACATGTATTTATTTTTATTATTTTTAATTATCATATAAATTTTAAATAAATAAACAATATCATAAAATAAATAAAATATATTTAATATAACACATGACATAAATGTATTAAAAAATTATGGCAAAACATTATCTATAATTTTAATAAAAATTGGTTCACTTTTTTTTCTTCAATATATAGTAGAGTGAATTACGATTTATAGTATATATAAATATTTATATAAATAATCTCTACATATATGACATTTAAACACAACATCGACATAAATATATATATATACATGGCTACATGACATATATATATAAATTACAATAGTATTTAAAAAGAAATTAATAATAGAAAAAGTCATAGTGTAGAGTAGTATACATGCATCAACTATTTTTATTTTCTAATGTATCTCGCACTGTCCTTTGGTGAATTTGATGAAGAAAAATAGCTTAAATCACTTGATAAAAAATAAATTATCACACAAATTTATAAGATAAAAAAATGATATGTATGATTTTATTATTTTTAAATAAATATGATTTAATTATTTAAATTATCATAAAATATCATATTTTAATTAATTAATTAATTAATTTTTTTTTAAGTTCATGTTTGTTCTAGTTTTTAAATTTGGCAGTGACATCAAAAGATTATATATTATATGTTTAATATGATATTAATATTATACATGAATTTTAAATTTAATTTTGTTGCTTTTTTTTTAAAAAAAGTTTGTTTCTAGTTGATAGTAAATTATATCTTTAATATGATATTATTCTATTACGAAGTTTAAGTTTAAGTTTAATTTTATTTAAGTTATAAAACGTAAGGTTTTATTATTTTTAAATGATTGTCATTGTAAAATATCTCAAAAATATCATATTTTAATTTTTTTAATTATTTATTTATTTAATTTGATTTAAGTTTAAATCATGTTAACAATGTTCCGTTAAATATAAGAATATTTCGTTAAAATTAACGAAAAAAATAAAAACCCGTTAAAACCAATAATTTCCATTATCTACACACTTATTATATAGAAGAGATATACCTTAAAAAAAAAAAAGATTAAGAAAATAAAAAACACATGTAAAACAAGTACTTCCCTTTCACAATCCTTCCAAGTAAGGATTGATTTTTTTTTTTTTTTGCACCATCTCCCTTTCTTAGATCTTTCATATCTACAAAATAAATGTAAGTTAATGATTCATCAATCCAATCTATAGCATTCATAGTTCGTCTTTTAACCCCTCTTACCAAGAGACGGAAAGCCTCTAATGTATTTTAGAGTATGTTGGTGCACTATGTAAAAGCACTCCCAACAACTCTTTTCCTCTACTTTAGAGTAAACAAGTATCAAAATGAGTCAGAAATAGCACACAACAAATGCTCTATTTTACATATTTTCTACGGTAGTGAATAGTAACTGCTCCACATGTATAGCAAAACAATTCATTGCTCTAAAATTATTTCATTAGTTTTTAATTATTTTTTATGTGTATACATATATTACTATTATATATTAAAAATGAATAAAATATATAATATTAAAATGACGTAGAGAAAAAAATTAGAAATTTTTTGGTGGTGGCATGATGTAAATTAGAAAAAGTAGGGTTTTGGTGATTGTTGAATTTATTTGTTAGTGAACAAAATTATTCACAAGATATAAAGTTGAGTATCGAACACATAGAGAATGTTTATGATACTCAACTTTTATATCTATATTATTATTCTTAATTTTATTTAGATTGCTATTTTGAATGAAAAGTTGAATTGCTGCTGAGTTGCAAAGCTCTGTTCAATCCAAAATTATTGTTGAAGATTTTCTAGATTGGCTGTCCACGGTCGAGTGATTCTTTGACTGTATGAATATCCCTGAAATCTCTGAGGTCAAGTTAGTTTCTTACAACCTCAAAGTCAACACTTTTGCATGGTGGGAGCAACTCCAAATGCAACGTCGTTGCCTGGGTAGACTACCCATTCCCTCTTGGCCACGGATGCGATGCTTGTTGAAGCATTGATTCTCACCCCTGGACTAGGTGCAGACATTATATTGGCAATGCCAGTTTTGTCGTCAACAGACTTGTACTGGACTATGAGCAGACATTATACCAGAAACACCAATTTTGTCGTTAATGGTCTCGAACTGTTGCTCCCTATTATGAGGAATTCTACCGATTAGGTGCTCATATAGACTTGGTTGAGATGAGACACCAACAGGTTGCCCACTTTCTTTCAGGTTTGAAGGAGCCTATAAAAAACCAGCTCACCTTAGCACCAATTTGGACTTTTTCCGATGCTGTTAGTTTAACTACTAAAGTAGAAACTCAACATGCTCGCGTTGACGCTTGCTTTATCACCTCGTGGCGCAACACATCTGACCCTGCTAGTGACACTCAAACTCGTTTGCCTCATTTTCCTCAAGATCGGTATTATTAGCCTCATTTATGGATAGATGTTTGTTGAACGAAAAAAAAAAAAAAAAGAGCAGCAACAAATTGTTATTATTATTATTAATATATAAATATTTCCTTTATAAATTAGTTAAAACCGGAAAGGAATATTTAATTATTAAAATAATAATAATATATAAAAAAGGAATGAGTCAGTCAAAAGAGCAAATAAAAGAGATCTTTTCTCCACTTCTACCACTTTTACGTTGAGTGGGTTTTTATTAAAAATAAAAATAATAAAAATAAAAGGCTCTGTAAAAAGGTAGAGAGCATAACAGTTAAAGGGATTTTTTTTTTTTGGCTTTTGGGCAAAAAGAAAATTGATACGCAAAAGTGAACCAGACAAATTGAGAAGAAAAGAACACTGCATATTCTAAAGCCTTCATTCAAGCTTTACAAGGGTAAGTGAAGATTCATAAAAAAGATCTATATCTTCTTCTCTTGACTCTTTTATTTTTTTAATCTATGGTGATTAAGAGTCATTCTAATCCCCTTTGATTCACTAGACTTCAGAAAATAAGTCGATGTGATATATAATCAAAGGGGAAATGAAAAGACTGATATTTTTATATTGTCAATTTCATCATGGATTCTTATATTTCTCTTTGATTCACTAGACTTCAGAAAATAAGTCAACATGTGATACATAATCAAAGAAAAAAATATATATATGAATTTTTCATGGTGTTATGCTGCTTGATTTATTGTAAATCTTCATGGCTTTCTTTTGGTTCACTAGACTTCAGAAAATAAGTCAATATGTGGTACATAACCAAAGGAAATAATAGGAGATTTAAAGAAATTGTTATGCTGCCAAAATTATCACTAAGTGTGGGTTTTAATGAAAAATAACAAAAGCAAGAAAAAAAAAAACTTGATTGAATATCTCATACCTCACTGAAATTGCAAATAATCAAAGTATTTGTCTAAGCAGTGTTGGGATTGGCTAGTCAATTTCCTGGTCAAGTTCAAAAGAGATAAAATCACTCTGAAAATTTGAATGAATATTGACATATATTTGTATACCCCAAAAGAAATAATGGGCTCATGATTCTTAGAAGATAGAAGGAAATCGCCTGGTCTCGTATACATATATATCAAAATTTATATGATATTCAGATTTATAAATGACAGAAGGAATCGTCGGTCTCGTATGCATATATATGCACTAATTTTTGCTTAACATCTTTGTATGGTATATATATATATATGTATATCATATATATAAAAAAAGACCCACTAAAAGTTATTATATATGTATTTTGTTTTATATAGTAAAAGCAAAATTTGGTAACAAAAATGACTCAGTGAAATTACAGATGAATATGTGACTAAAAGTTGGTAACAAAAATGACTAAAAGTTATTATAAATGCATATGTCATGCATATGTCCTATAGTAGGCAAAAGCAAAGATATGTGTGATGCATTTTGTTTTATACGGCAAAAAAAATTTCAAAGTATTTGGTCATTATATATATATATGAAAAACAGGCTCAGATATTAAATATGGACTCAAAATATATATATATATATATATACATATGTATATATGCATGTTTTCATGGATCAGTGCCAACGTAGATAAAAGTGTTCGCAACGCATACCGAAAAGGTACCAATGAAGCCGACCATGTGTTTGTCTGTGTGTGGTTTCTGAGCTAGGAGTGCTTGGAATTTTAGTCCTATATATATGTATATATGATTTCAGCATGAGTCGAATAAGCTAAATTCAAAAAATGTATATACAAATATATATTAGATTAAATCAAGAAAGAGACTGTATATATGATACTTTAAAAAAAAAAAATTAAGTACCATGCATATACAATATATATATAAAGAGACTTACCTTGAGAAAAAAAAATTGTGCGTATGCTCTGTCAAATAATCGCAACTCATCATATGACTCTTACTTTATCTCTGTAAGTCTATTAAATAGACTCAGAGATATAACTAATAATCAAATAATATAAAACAAAAAAAAACAAAATATCTTAAATTTGAAACCAAATTTAAATTCAAATTTTAAGATATTTATATTATTTGAAAAATTCAAAACATAAATACAGACAGATTTTTATCTCAAAATTTTAAATTCAAATTTTTAAATAATAAAATTTGAATTTTGAAATAATGATATTACCTGATATAAAATTTTAGATTATTCCCTACAAATTTTGGAATAATCAATTAAAATATTAGTCAAATAATCTCTTTATATAAAATAAATTATTAAAAATATATATAAATAAAGAGATTTCAAGACGTAAAATTGTCGCCAAAAATGACAAAATTCTAAAACCATGTGAAATGGTATGAAATTTCAAAATCCCAAATGAGCTCATCAAAATCAATTCAAATGATGAAATGTCATTCCAAAATTTCAAAGAGGTCGTTAACCTCACAAAATCTCAAAATGGTTATTTTACCTACAAATTCAAAAGTGCACTAAAACTTAAAAGCCATAATAAATGGTATCTCAAAAAGAGGTCATCCACCTCTTAATTATCAAAGTATCATAAAATCTTTGAAAAATCCGGAACTACGTTAAACTTGATTCCTAAAAAGGGATACGTAGGCAACTTAGTTGCTAAAACTAAGCGCAGTCACCAATACCGCAAAATGGTATAAAAACACAAATCTCAAAGTTCCATAAAAGGTCATCCACTTAGGAATTTCTCCAAATTTTCAAATGGCAAAGAATTCTTGAAAATGGTCATATACCGGAATTCTTATATTCAAATTCTAAAATATCTCAATTTGAACTACAAGTGGCTTGATCCTTCACAAAGAAGGTATGTAGGCAACTCAGTTAGCCAAAAGTACTGAGTTCAGCTGCAATTCCAAATCCATCACCGTTCTCCCTAAATTATTTAATATCATCGTAATTAGAATCAAAGGGTATTTCCTTTAAATAAAAAGGATTGTAATTAAGAGGTTATTCTTATAATTTTGGATGGGTCGAACTTAAATAAATAAAATCTTGTGCTATAAATTTGGCATAGGTGAAATTGTGTTTCGCATTTATTTTTTTATTTTCTAAATATGAAATTTTTGCTTAACAATATTAATTACTCTATGCAATAATGTGCTTTGCTAGTCTGCTAAGGGCGATCATCAGAACACCGACTTAAACATGCCCCTGCCTGTGCCAGTGAACATTTGGGATGACTTGTTCTAGAATTTCGTACTCGACTCACCTTGCATAACCAGGCAAATGGACTCGATCTTTGTTGTTGTTGATAGATTTTCAAAAAGGCCCATTTTCTACTGTGCAAGAAGTCCGGCGATGCCAGCTATGTGGCGTGCTTATTTTTCAAAGAAGTTGTGGACAAACACGACATTCCCAGATCCATTACCTCAGATCGAGATATTAAGTTTGTCAGCCACTTTTGGAGAGTATTGTGGCAGTGTTTTGATACTACCTTGAAGCTCAGTAGCGCCACCACCCCCAAATTGATGGCCAAACAGAGTTGGTCAATCACACGCTCGGAAACATGCTGTAGAGCCTCGTCGGTGACAAGCCAAAGAAATAGGACATTTTTCTTCACTTAGCAGAATTTGCTTATAACAGTATCCTTAATCGTTCCACCTTTTAACATTGTCTATACCAAGGAGCCAAATTTATGTGTTGATTTAGTCTCACTCCTTGACCCCAAGAGTGATGTTGCTGTAGAGTTTACTGATGTTGTTGTTAGGTCACCAAGGCTATCAAGAGAAAGTTGGAAAAAGCTATTGCCGATGCTCACCGCTGACACAAATCATTCGAAGTTAATGACATGGTCATGGTGCAATTACTGATAAAACGATTTCCTGTAGGTACTTATCACAAACTTATGGCTAGAAAGATTGGTCCCTGTTATATTGAAGAAAATTAATGACAATGCTTATGTGGTTGACCTCCCACCCAATACGTTTCGAACACCTTCAATATCATTGATCTATTCACCTTCTACCCACCCAATACGGTTAACTGAGAACTCAAGGATGAGTTCTTCTCTAGGAGAGGAAGATTGATGCACTATATATATTATTACTTTCTATTTATTTGTTACTTGTTGTTTTCCTAAGCTTTATTGTTGTGTGTTGTTTATTTTTAGCGTTGTTGTTTACTTTCTGCTGTTATTGTCGTTTATTTTATTATTTAGTAAACCTAGCTAAAAGAGCTAGCCGTCATTGATGTACGAGAGAATTTTTAGAATTGCTTTTTTGAATGAAAATTTGCACGGAGCTCTGCAACTCAACAATTCTTTAACTTTTCATTCAAAATAGCAATTCTAAAAAAGCTCTCGTACATCAATGATGGCTGGCTCTTTTAACTATAACAACAGAGAGTAAACGATAAAGGCTTAAAAGGAACTATACGCAACAATAAAGCTTCGAAAAATGACAACTAATAAATAAAATGGAAAATAATAATATATACACACCGTATCATTTAAAGTCGGTATAAAAAAACTTAATTACTAAAAAATTCAAAATTTACACACTTAATCATTAAAGGCAAAATCTTAGACAACAAATTATAATAGTATAATTTAGAGAACAAATTGGAACTAGTAGTATAATTAATAGCCACAACAAATTATGAAATCGCAAGACTAGAAAAAAAAGTGCCACTTTCTAATTTTAGTTTAAATTTATGATTCAATTTGATTTGATATTCTCACCGCACGAGTTGAGTACAAATACCTGTTAAGATTAAGAAAATGGTCATTAAGGCCTTGCTTAGAGCATTGGACAATAACTTAGGATTTGATAGTATTTGCACATTTTTCAATATATGACAAGACGGGACAATCATACCCAAATTTCAAATTTTATTCCTTAGACAAGAGGCTATATTAGCATGCCAAAAAGGTAGGTTATTTTAGTCCCATATCAAAGAGGTATTTTTTTCTTTTACTATATAGGATATTATATTTTATTTAAAATTTAAAAATGATAAAAATTTTAATTGTAAAAATAATAAATTTTGTCTATCATAATTTTTATTAAAATAATTTTTTAATTCCTATTTGTTTCTTTATCTATGATTGTTTTTCATAATATATAAATTTTGAAAATTAAAATATATATCATTTAACTTTTTTCGTAAATATTATTTAATTTCACAAATTATTATTTTCATTAAAAGTTATTTAATTTATTAATTTTAAAAATATTTATTTTTATTAAATATTTGTTGTACTCTCAAAATACGAGCTAAATTGTCTTGTTCGAGGTACAGTTGGCGACGCAATAAATGAAGGTTTCTAGATCCTGGGGACATTGCATTAACTCCAGATTAAATAACTCAAGATTACATCACCAAGGTTGGTTATCAAAAGATCCTTTAGATCGCCCAAGATGTGTGTGATAGAGATCGATGAACATAACTTCCAAATCACCCTTGTACCGCTCTAGTCCCTTATAGTCATTACCATGTGAGTTATAAATATACCATTAGCTCGCTAATTGAGGTTTTAGGTTAAAAAGTGTGACTAAATTGAATTAAAGACTTATTTGGCAATAATGAATATAAAGATTTGGACATTCATTAAAATCATAAAAGTTATACATTTGGGATCCCAAAAATACTGTTACAAAATGTATTACAGTTCAGAAGTTAATAATAATAAAGTCGACCTAAGCGACAAAATCAGCGATTTACAGTAATTCCCCAAACAACCCTAGTCGTGGCAGCTAGGTAGGCCGAACATGTAACCGTCGCTCCACGCTCTCCAACTCATGGTTGGTCGATCTTTCCCTTGCCCTTACCTGCACCATAGAGCACCCGTGAGCCGAAACCCAGCAAGAAAACTCAACGCATAACAAATCACATATCAATCCAACAATATACAGTAAAACAATCAACATACTAAACACATAGTGGCCTACGCCAACCCAGGTGCTTTACCAGGTCCTGTGTTCGCGGTCTTCACCAAGCAGGTGGATACAACACCCTTGGAGGGTCTCGCCCTGGCAGCCTGCACTCAGCGTGCTTAACGCTGATTTCGGCCCCTTGCGTACCCGACCTTCACCGTTCTCAGCCTTCGCCATTCTCGGCCTTTGCCGTTCTCGACCGTCGTCGTTCATTCATAAACATGTATAACACAGCATAACAATCACAAATATTCACACATATATTAAACACAATTAATAGGGCGATGCCCTACTCTACGGGCACAAACAATTTTCTTACCTGTGTCTCGAGTTGACAAGTTAATGCGATCCCGAGCACGATCCCCTAACCCAAGCTTGGACGTAAAAACCTAGTCACAATGCCATAATAAATAGATAGCCATCAATTTCTAATCAATTTAGAACTTCATAATATTATTCTAGCCTCCGGAACCTTGAATTCTACTAAACTGGGTAGTAGAATCCTTCCCAGCCTTAACATTTGGGTTCCCGAGCTTAAAAACCTTCAATTGCCTTTTTTTCCCTATTTTGAGCTGCAGCCCGCCCCCTAGGGTTGCGACCCACTACTAGTAAAAGAGCAAAGATCTCTTTGCTGAAGGACACAGGTCGCGGCGCACCATCTCCTATGTCGCGGCGCCTGGGCAATCTCAGAGGCTCCCCAGGCCTCTTCGCACACACGGGCCGCGACACCTGTAGAACAGGGTCACGGTACAAGCCCCAGAAACCAAGGTTTTCTACTGAGCCTAAATCACTAATTCACACTCCAAACACCATTTAGACCTATAATTGAGTATAGATTTCCTATCCACACAGCCTAGGCATCAGAACAATCCATAAATAATTTCATATCCTCACCAAACTCTCAAAACCAAACTAAAATCCAACTCCCATGCAAGCTTAAGGTTTACAGTAGAATTCAACATAAACAATAACGTAAAATCCTTACCTTTGTGATAACCTCAACATTGAGCTAATCCCCAAGCACAACAAGTCTCTAATTCTTCAATTCCTTAACCTAGAGTCCTCAAAACTTCATCAACTTCCAAACACCAAAGAGAGGGAGAGAGAGCCAAGAGACAGAGTGCTGAGAGCTTCTTTCTTTTGTCTTTCCTTTGTTCTAGAGTCCTACGCTGCTGTCTAAGTTCAAGTTTATCCCCTAGCCTCCAAAATGTCTAAAATACCCCTAAGTCTTCCCTTGGCCTCTTAATGCTTCCAAGGGCAGTCTCGTCAATTGTCACATCCCGCTAAATCCTCGAGTGTTCCTATAAATCCTCATTTAATCCCGACATACTTAATCAGTCACTAAATCACTACTAGTTACCCGGTAAATCCCGAACACCAACTATGTTCCCAAAATGCCCTTAGGCTCCTCCCAAGCTGGGTATTCGACCCTATTGTGACTATTTAGCTATTCCGCTCCCTAGGACCGTCTCGGATTGCACATTACAAATATATCACCACAATCTCGTGGTATCAATCACAACACACACATATATATATAAATATATATTGCATTTATGCCATCAATGAGCTAAAATTACAAATATGCCCCTTATAACCAAATTGGGCCCACATGCATATTTAATTCACCTAAACATGCATTTCTAATTACATAATCATTTAATTCTCAGATAGTAAATATACACAAGTAATGATTTGTAACATTTGCCTAATAAATGTACAATATCAAGACAATTGTTGTATTTAAGGAATTTATGTATATTTGGAAAGTTACTCATTTTTGTAAGTTATCGAATATTATTTTGTTACCCAATTTTATCCATCGATCCCCTATAAATAAAAAAGGCAATGGACAGTAGAAGGAATGGAATTTTGTTTGCTAAAACTCTGCAACACAATTTCTCAAAGAGTGCCTAAATAATATAACATAAACTTGTGGACTAGGTAGATTTTAACCACTAAACCACGTAAAAACTCATTGTGTTCTTTATTTACGGTTTACAAAAGTCCAATCATCTTTTTTTTTTCTTTCAGATTTCTTAATCTACTGTTGGCGAAAAACCATGTCAACAATATCTTATATTATTTTTTTAATAAAATTATAAATTTATTAAAAAAAATAATTTATATTTAATCTATATATTTATATAAAGTAGAGCACCAAGAAGATGATTTGTCACTCTAACATTGCTCCAAATCACTCTTTCTATTTTATAATTTTTTCACATTTTTAAATTATTTAAGAACAGTTAAAAAATCACTGACTTCAATATTTTTGTGTGTGCTAAAATTGATTTCTTTATTAAAATTTTTGCAGTTAATATATTTTTGGAATTAATAAGTTGAAGTGGAAGGACCTCAAGGGGCTAATGTCTTAGTTGTCAATAGCAATGCTATTGTCTTTTGATGTTTTTTTTTTTAAAGTAAAGGAAATACCCATTAAGAGGTTAATCGGACATAATCCATTTTGAGATATTTTAATTATTCTTAATAACTTATATATATATATATATTTATATAAATGAGAGCAGCATGGAGATGACGTGACACTCTAACATTGCTCAAAATCACTTTCTAATTTCTAATTTTTTCACATTTTTAAATTCTTCAATAACAGTTCAAAAATCACTGACTTCAATGTTTTTGTATGTACTAAAATTTATTCCTTTATTAAATTTTTTGTAGTTATTATATTTTTACAATTAATAAGTCGAAGTGGAAGGACCTCTAATGTCTTGGTTGCCAATAACAAAGCTATGTCTTTTGTGTGTGTGTGTGTGTTTTTTTTTTAAAGTAAATGAAATACCCATTGTTACACCCAGATTTCGAGCTATGTTAAAAATGACCTCGAAAGTTGGATTCGCAAACAAGTGGACTCATAAGGTTGGAAATATGCTCCAGGATTAAATATCGAGCTTGCAGGACATGGACGACCTCGAATGTGGTGACCTCAGAGTGTTCATGATCTCGAAAAGGTAGCTCCGGAGATGCTTTCATCTTCAGGGATGACCTCGGATCAAGGGTCCCGAGCTCGACGCACATACGATCTCGAAAGCCATGTGACCTCGGGAGATATCTCTAGCTCGAAAGATGACGGGAGACCTGGGAGGCTAAAGCCTTAGAGATACGTGATAACCACCTTGAATATCTATAAGTGTTGTAAATACGAGATGTAATCCTCATTTATTACTGTAAATCCCCTAGAATCGTGGGATATTATTTGGTCAGTTATGCGTCCCCTGGTCTTCAGGGGACGTTTCCTTTTATATCTGATTATAGGCATTTAAAGCCATTAATTTTATTCACAAAAAGGGTAACTACCCAAAATATGTGGGATAGTATTCTGCAGCCTTCTCTATAAATAGAGAGGTTAAGCACCATTGTAATGGACCAAAATTCTAAACCTTGAGAGAAAACTCTGGAGAATTCATTCCTGAAGAATTCCCAGAGATAATCTTGAGTTTAATAACAGAGACTCGTGGACTAGGCAGATTTAACTGCTGAACCACGTAAAAATCGTGTGTTTGTATTGTCTTATTTCAATTGGCCATTATCAGTTATTGTTTATGTGCTCTTCTTTCACTGTTTGACGAAAAACGACGTCAACAGTTTGGTGCTTTCATTGAGAGCCTTAAGCATCCATCCCTGAAAAAGTCATGGCCACTAACAATCAAAACACACCTGAGGAAAGTTACCCAAGACGTCCTGGAAAACAACCAATGGAGAACCTGGATGTTGAAGAGAGAAGTGGGTCCTCTGATTCCCGGGGACCACCTCCTCCACCAAGAGATGAGGATATGTACTACAATCCTGAGCGGTACGTTCCTATTGTGGAACTTGAAAACCGACAACTGAAGCAGCTGTTGGCAGAAGCCAACAAACGGAATGAGGAGTTGACAAGGATAGCCGCAGAGGCGCAGGTGGCTCAGCCCCCGCCTCCGCGTGAAAACCAAGTCCCTCCTCCAAGGGACGTACATGTTCCTCCCCGGAGGCCCCGCAGGCGTCCACGAAAGGATGCTACTACAAGGAGGCCGACTCAACCTCCGGCACCAGCAGAGCCATCCGCTCCACCTAGGCCCCAGAGGAGTACTCGAGCTCGGGCCCCGGCTAACCCGCCTGTAGAAGTGCCTGCAGGAGCTGAGAATAACCGAACCCCTGCAGAGGCTCGGACTCAGGTACCTGGGAGCGCACCGAATGCGACTGACCCATCTCGGGCAAATTCTGGACCCTCCAGGCCGCGACAAGGGTGGCAGTCACTGTCGCCTATACGGTTCCCTCCGTCACCCATAAGATATCCTTCGCCCCCACACAGAAACTCTCAACCTGTTCGAGATCAGGATCAAGGGCGTGCAAGGGAAAGACAAGGAAACAGAGACACTTTCCAGGAGCGGAGAGGCGCTCCATCTGAGAGAAGTCAGACGTCTCGGTCTCGCACTGTGGAGACGAGGCGATGTGGAAAGAATCCATCGCGAAATAACCGAGCAATGAGTTTCACCAGTGATGAGTCCCGAGAGACCAAGTCTGTCAGTAAACACGACCGAGGTCGTAAGAATACTGGAAGTCGCAAGAATCGTCCCGACCTACGAAATCATCTAAATCAGAGTCGGGGGAATGGAGATCAAACAAATCCAGACCTGAGGGATCGCTTGAATAAACGTAGAGATCCCTTGCGGAGACGCGAGCCTGGAATCATTATCAATGACAGTCAATTCCAGACAGCACCTCCTACTGACCCAGTCCAAGAAAGAATCGATCAGCTCGAAAGAGCCTTTAGGCTTTTAAAGAATGAACGAGGAAATGGTCGATATGAGGACTCTGATGAGGAGCTCAAGCCGTTTGCTCCCCATATTTCTGACACTCAATTTCCTCAAGGGTTTTGGATTCCTCACGTTCCTACGTTTGAAGGAAAGACCGACCCGTGTAGTCACCTGAGCACGTTCAACACTATCATGAGAGCCAGTAACGTGGGTTACGAGCTCAGGTGCATGTTGTTTCCAACATCATTGGCAGGACCTGCCAAAAGTTGGTTCGAAAAGTATAAGAGACACTCAATAACCTCATGGGAGCAGTTATCTAAAGACTTTAAGAAACAGTTCAGAGCAATGGTAGGGGTCAGACCAGAAGCGTCCACCTTAAATAACGTCCGGCAGCAACCGGGCGAAACATTGAAGAGTTACTTAACAAGATTGAATCTGGAAGTAGCCCGAGCTCGGGATGTGGATGACAGTGGACACCTCATGGCTATCCGAGCTGGCGTATTACCAGGAAGTGCCCTTTGGGACGACATGCAAGGGAAACCGGTAAGGTCAATAACCGAGTTTAACAGACGAGCACAGAGGTTTGTCAATGTAGAGGAAGCGAGGTCGACGCTCAAAGCGACCTCCCAGTCCGAAACTACAACGATAAACATCAACTCTGCCTCAACCTCGGTGGACCCAGCAGCACCAAAGCCTGCCTCGGAGAACCCCTCCAAGAGGAAAAAGAGCGAAGGAAGTAACCCCGAAGCTGAGGGAGGAAAGAAAAAGAAAGGGGAGAGGTATTTCTCCGTGTATAAGGTATACACCGAGCTCAATGAGTCTCGGGAGAGCATATACCTGGCTAATGAAAACCAGGTCCCCTTTAGGCGTCCGGACCCCATGAGAAACCAAAAATCCAAGAGGGATTCCAATAAGTATTGCCAATTCCACAGAGACACCGGGCATATAAAGGATGAATGTCGACAACTGAAGGACGAGATCAAAGGGTTGATCTCAAGAGGTTACTTCCGGCATTATGTCAAAAACCAGAGTACTGGTCAGGCGGCTGCGAGCCAGAGATTAGTCGCGCCTCCGACGACACAAAACAATAACTCCCGAGCTCGGGAAGAGAACAGGCCCTCGCCGATTGATGGAGCAGATGTAATAACCATCTCGGGAGGGCCTCACCTCGCAGGAGGGGGCAGGAATGCCCAAAAGAGGTATGTTAACGAGTTGAAGACAGGGGACGGGTCTCCTTATGAACCCGAACCTAGGGCACCAAAAAGCCAGAGAATTGAAACACAGCCAATAACATTCACCGAGGAAGACGCCTCTCATGTTCAGTTCCCTCATCATGATCCGCTGGTCATTACTCTTCAGCTGGCCAATAAAAGGGTCCACCGAGTTCTCATAGATAATGGGAGCTCAGTCAACATCCTCTATAAAGCAACCCTCGAGAAGATGGGACTCTCCCTTCGCGACCTGAAAGCATGTGCAACTACTTTGTATGGCTTTTCAGGAGAAGGAACTGCCTGTATGGGATCTATTGAGCTCCCCTTAACCTTGGGAGACTACCCAGTCTCGGTGACCAAAATAATGGAATTCGTAGTAGTAGACTTACCATCTGCCTACAATGTGCTGCTCGGGAAACCCGCCCTGGTCGGGCTGGGGACAGTCTCATCAGTAAGGCATCTGGCCCTTAAGTTCCCGACTCCTAGCAGGGTCGGGACATTAAAAGGAGACCAATGGGCAGGGAGGGAATGCTATAGCATCTCCTTGAGAGGAAAGAAACAAACGAACGCTTAAGCACTCATCATCATACGAAACAAAGACGGAACGATCTTGGAGATTGACGAAGAGATCGATCCGAGGATTGAGGAGAAAGTTGACCTCGAACCTTTAGAGGAGCTCGAAGAAATTCAGCTCGAGGAAGCTGATCCCTCGAAGAAGGTGAAGGTCGGAAAACATCTCCAAGACGAGGTAAAATAGCAATTAATATGTTTTTTGAAGAAAAACCAGGATGTCTTCGCATTGTCGCACTCAGACATGGTGGGGATAAGCCCGAATGTAGCAAGCCACACACTAAACATAGACAAAAGCTTTCCCCCGAAGCAACAAAAGCGAAGACAACTGGATGAAGACAGAAAGAAGGCATTAAAGGAGGAGGTTGACAGGTTAAAGGCAAACCATTTCATTAGGGACGCCTTTTACCCTGACTGGGTAGCCAATCCAGTTTTGGTCCCAAAGCCCAATGGGACGTGGAGAACTTGTATTGACTACTCAGATCTCAACAAAGCTTGCCCAAAAGACTGTTTTCCATTACCAAGGATTGACCAGCTCGTAGATGCCACGGTGGGGCATTGCCTGATGTCGTTCATGGATGCCTATTCTGGATATAACCAGATTCCCATGCATGCCCCCGACCAAGAACACACGAGCTTCATCACGGATAAAGGGCTATATTGCTATAATGTCATGCCATTCGGGCTCAAGAATGCTGGAGCCACATACCAGCGGCTCGTAAACATGATGTTTTCAGAACAAATAGGGAACAACATGGAGGTTTATGTTGATGACATGCTTGTAAAGTCTCAACTCAACAAGAACCATGTTGATGACCTCGAAGAGTGCTTTGGCATGCTCAGGAAATACAACATGAAGCTAAACCCTCAGAAGTGCACTTTCGGGGTATCTTCAGGAAAATTTCTGGGCTTTATTGTGAACTCTCATGGAATCGAGGCTAACCCCGACAAGATCAAAGCCCTGATTGACATGCCCTCACCTTGAAGGCACAAAGATGTCCAAAGTCTGACTGGCAGGATGGCAGCCGTAAGCAGATTCATCTCAAAATCTACAGATCGCGGTCTTCCATTTTTCAACTTACTGAGAGGAGGTAAGAAGTTTGAATGGACAGAAGAATGCGAGCTGGCCTTTCAGGAGCTCAAAAAGCACCTTGCGGAACCACCCATCCTGTCAAAACCTGAAACGGGGGAAATATTGTACCTATACCTTTCAACTACCGAACACGCGATAAGTGCGGTGCTCGTCCGAGAAGAAGAGAGGGTGCAAAGACCCGTTTATTACATCAGTAAAAGATTACTGGGGGCAGAATCAAGATATCCAATGATGGAGAAACTCGCGCTCAGTCTAATTCATTCATCCCGTAAGCTCCGCCCCTACTTTCAGGCACATCCCATCCATGTACTGACTGATCAACCACTTAGGCAAGTCCTGTCTAAACCAGAAGCTTCAGGTCGACTTCTTAAATGGGCTGTTGAGCTCGGACAGTTCGAGATCACCTACCACCCGAGAACGACCATTAAGGCACAAGCATTGGCGGACTTTATAGTGGAATGTACTGGTATAGGCAACGACGAGGTAATAACCACGGCCCACGAGCTGTGGAAACTTTACGTCGACGACTCGTCAAATGAAAATGGAGCAGGGGCAGGGGTCATTTTGATTACCCCCGCAGGAAGCAGATTTCATTCTGCCCAAAGATTTGACTTTAAAGCATCGAATAATGAGGTAGAATACGAGGCTCTACTCGCGGGACTTCGTATAGCTAAGGAGCTCAAAGCTAAAGCTATACATTGCTACAGTGACTCCCAGCTTGTGGTTAATCAAATCTTGGGTGAATATCAGGCTCGCGGCACGAGAATGGTAGCTTATTTGGAGAAGGCAAAATTCGCGTTAGAGTGTTTCTAATTCTATACAATCGAACAGGTTCCCCGCGAGCAGAACTCGAATGCAGATGCCTTAGCTCGACTCGCCACGTCCACCGAAAATGAAGAGCTGAATGTTGTGCCCGTAGAACACCTATCAGCACCTAGCATTAATGTGCCAGAAGAGGAAGATGTGTGTATGATCGAAACAGGGCCGACTTGGATGACCCCCATAGTTGATTATCTCGAAAACGAAGTTCTTCCAAAAGATCGGAGCCAAGCTCGAAAGTTGATGTATCAACTTCCCCGTTACACAATTTTGGATGGAAGGCTATACCGAAGGGGATATTCCATGTCGTTACTCAGGTGCGTAACCCCTCCCGAAGCTAAGAAAGTCATTGAAGAAATTCATGAAGGGTTCTGCGGAGATCACACTGGGGGGCACAGCCTGTCCAAGAAGATAATACGCCAGGGATATTTCTGGCCAACCATTAAAACGGATTCTTTCGAGTATATGAAGAAGTGCGACAAATGCCAGAGATTCGCCACTATACCCCGAGCCCCACCATCCGAGCTGACCATGTTGACATCCCCCTGGCCTTTCGCGGTATGGGGCATCGACCTCATAGGCTCTCTCCCGACTGGCAAAGGCGGAGTGAAATATGCTGTAGTCGCCGTGGATTACTTCACAAAATGGACGGAGGCTGAATCGTTGGCAACTATAACCTCAAAGAAGATCCTTGATTTCGTTGTAAAGAGCATTGTGTGCCGATACAGAGTGCCGAGGAAGATCGTATCCGACAACGGAACCCAGTTCGATTGCGACCTATTCACCAATTTTTGTGAAAAGAACGGTATAATAAAGAGTTTTTCATCAGTGGCTCACCCTCAAGCGAATGGCCAGGTCGAAGCTGTGAACAAAACTCTCAAGAGTTCTCTAAAGAAAAAGTTGGAGGAAGCAAAGGGACGGTGGCCCGAAGAATTGCCCCAAGTCCTTTGGGGATACAGGACAACGGCTCGAACCTCGACAGGACATACCCCGTTCTCTCTAGCATACGGCTGCGAGGCAATGTTGCCCATAGAAGTCGAAATCCCAACGATCCGAACTCAGATTTACGACCAAAGTTCAAACCACACTCAGCTCAAGGGAACCTTAGACTTGATTGAAGAAAAAAAGAGAAGAGGCCCAGCTGAGAAACGCTGCCTACCAGCAATGAACTACCAGATATTTCAACAAGAGGGTTCGAGATCGAAAATTCGGAATGGGAGATCTGGTGTTAAGACGCGTATTCTTGGCGACTCGAGATCCGGCAGCTGGAGTGCTCAGGCCGAACTGGGAAGGACCGTACCAGATAGAGTCAGTCATCCGACCTGGTGTGTACAAACTTGCGAGATTGGACGGGAGCCTAGTACCGCGAGCATGGAATGGCAAACACCTTAGACCTTACTATCAGTAGTGTAGGAAAAGTGTTGCCTATAACCATGAGCTTCTATTTGTATTAGCTTATTTTTTTTTGAATGTCATCAAATAAAAGATCCATTTCGTTCAAATATGTTATTTCTTTTTATTTTTGCAATCTCTCTTAATTTAATAACCTATGGTCACACTCATAGGATATTAAGGGGGGCATCATTGGTACATATACCATCAGCTTAAAAAATAAAATAACATATACAAAAAAAATATAAAGTATTTGGATGTAACCAAATACGCGAGCCTAGATAGTTCGGACATAACCGAATTATCAAAAAAAAATATAAAGTATTTGGATGTAATGTAACCAAATACGCGAGCCTAGATAGTTCGGACATAACCGAATTATCAAAAACATATAAAGTATTTGGATGTAACCAAATACGTGAGCTTAGATAGTTTGGACATAACCGAATTATCAAAAACATATAACATATAAAGTATTTGGATGTAACCAAATACGCGAGCTTAGATAGTTCGGACATAACCGAATTATCAAAAATATATAAAGTGTTTGGATATAACCAAATACGCAAGCTGAGATAGTCCGGACATAACCGAATTATCAAAAACCGAAAACGTTTGGAATTAACCAGATGTGCAAACTTAACAGGTTTGGAACAAACCAGCCAAAAGAAAAAAAACTAATCGATGGTAAGTAGGAACCTAAACCTATTTCGAAATCGAGGCTGGAATATCTTAAAGAAAATAGTTTCGAACTCTTAACCTTGGAGCAAAAACTGAGGATGAGAAAAAGTGACTAAGCAAAAATGATATAACCAAATCATCCACATTACATACCATATAAGTACTTTTGGGTTCATGGTTGAAGTAATACCCGACTTTGAAGAATAACGAGGTCGGATGCGGATAATTTGAACAAACTGTGCATGAATGCATTGAGCTTCGAACCTAAATTCACAATATGTTTGTATGACTAAATAAACATAACTGATTCATCAATATAAAATGTGCCAAATATTTCGAGCCAAGAAATGTAAAACATATATAAGTAATATTTAAAGAAATTGTATCAGCCCCGAGGGCATAAATTAAAATAATTACAGAAATAAGGGGACGCAGCCCCAATAAATGGTTCCCCCGAGATCAGAGTCAAGGAAGAGGAGTCTCCTTGGCCTTCTCAGCATTTGCAGCACCGGATTCCTCAGGACGAATAACATGGCTATCCTCCTGGGCTCCCTCCGAAACGGCGTCCCGAGCAGCCTTTTCCTTCTCGAGCTAATCAGCCTTCTCCTTCTCGAGTTGCTCAGCCTCTTCCTTCTCGAGCCGAGCATTCCACCTTTCAAGAAGCGGTGCCTCGTGAGGACCTAAGAAGCTGGTGTCCAGATCTTCATTGTAGGCCCACATTCGGTACATAGCAGAGTCAACCGCTTGATCCTTCTTCTCTTTGTATTCAGCAAGGAGGCGAGCTTTTTCGTCCTCCATGATGTCGAAGGTGGTAGCCTTTTCCTCTTCAAGCTTCTTGTTGGTCTCCTAAAGCTGGGTGACCTCCTTCTTATGCTCCTCGAGCTCAGCTTTCTGCTTCCCGAGCTCGGTGGCCATGTCCTCACGTTCCTTGGCTCCTGCCTCAAGCTTCGCATTCGCTGCCTTCAGATCATCGCTCACTTTGAGATGGAGATTCTTCGCCTCTTGGGCATGAGACTTGCTCGAATGAATCTCGTTGTTCAACTTATAATTGAGCTGGGCAGTGAAGGCAAGAGCCTGAAAAAGGAAGAAACCACCATTAGCTCCAGGTCAGTGTGATTATAAGCAGAAAAGGAAGGACTATAGAAGGATACTCACTGCGGCAGTATGCTCGATACTCTTCTCGTAGAGAACAGTGCAGTCTCGGGTGTCATTTAAGCACTGCCATTGGGGAGCTTCGAGACTGCCATAGCTCTGGCCGATCCGGGACATAACATCCGAGACCAGCGTAGATCTGTGGGGCCCAGCGGCATTATCGACCACATATGCATCCATGTGGGTGGAAATTGATAGCTTCTGAGCTCGAGAAGCAGAAGGCCTTCTAGAAGGCGGACCTAAGGATGACTGACCTACCATAGGAGGTTGGGACTCGGCCATAATGGAGGGACCAAAGTCGGCGCCACAGCAGAGGCGACGACCTGCGAGGACGGCGCCGTTGTGGAAGCGCCGGCCTGGGAAGTCGCCGCAGCGATGGAGCTCGAAACCGGCGGAGCAAGGGGAGGTGTTTTCTTGGACCTCTTGGGGTGATTAGTGGTGAAAATTGCATTATTTATTTATTTTAATAGCCAAAATAAATTAAGTTTAATTAATATTTTCATTAAATTAATATGATTTATTTTATAAATGAAAATATTTAATTATGATTTAATTTATTGATATTTTGTAGGAATTAAATATGTATTTTGTTACAAATAAAAGAAAATAAATAAATAAGTAAAGTTGAAGAAAGGAATGAAGAAAATGACATTTTTGAAGGAGTTTGGCCCAGTCCCGAAGGCCCAAACAGAAGCCCAGGCCCGCTGGCCTCCTTCTCCACCTTCAGTGCCAGATGTCTGCATCCCAGAGCGCCACGTGTCCAGTCCCCTTCTCCTCCAAATGCATTGATCCAAATGCACCCAACTCTTCATTCCTTCAGCAAGCTCCCCACGTGACCTCCCTTCTCCTCCAAATGCATTGACCCACATGAAGCTCCTTCAGCAAGCCAACGTGACCCAAGCATCCCCATCATCCCAGGAGGCCCAATACTCCAAAAGCCCAACAAGCAGCCAACTCCCATCAGCTCACCCAAAAGCCCAACACGCCCAAGCAACCCAGCCTTCTCTTCTTCAGCCCAGGCTACCTACGTGGCACTCTTTCATTGGTTGAAAGTGGGTCAAAACCCTCTTGTGTCACCAGCCATGTTTTGTGGGTATTGGGCTTTGTAAATTGCTATTTTGAGCTTTATAGATCATGTCTTTGTGGTATTTTAGAAAAAGAGCATTTTGACTATACACAAAAATAGCTAGGGTAATATTAATAATAAGATTTGATTTTTCAAAATCATATTTTATTATTAATATTTCAGATTTATTTTGTAAACCCCATTTTGTTGTTTAATTTCTTTTTAGTCCTTTTCCCCATCTATAAATAGGGACACTCTCTTCACATTATGGATGTAATTTTTAGAGTAGAGAAACTATAGCAAAATTTCCACTCACTTTCTTCTTAGAATTTTGTGAGAATCATGAGCATAATGGCCTAATCTTCCTAGGAAGGTTAGGAATGATTCCATATGCAAGTGATGTTATTTTGCTACTTTGATTTACTATGTTCTTAATGTAATATATTTGAGTTATTTATGTTCTTTCATCTCTATCTTTATTTTGCTATCTTTATTTACTTATGCTAATAGTATATAGGATTAGTCATGCTCTTTCTATGTGCTTCTAATTAGTAAAAGTAATATTGATACATAATTTTATGTCTAATCTTCTATTACATTATTGCCCTTGGGTATTTTGTCATTTTTAGATTTTTCATAAGATTAACATTGTGCTTTTAAAGTAAAGAACTTTATAACTCAAATGAACTTTTGTTAGAAAAACTATGGACTTTAATGTTAGATTTTCCAAGTAAATGTTGGGATGTGAACTATTTACTTGTGTATTTTTAAATCAAGTAACCAAGTAACTAAGCAAGCATATGGATGATTCTTGAAACCTTTCCATTTCTCAAACTCTTGATTACATCTTACATTTATCTCACCTATCTCACTTTATCATTTCATCAAAAAAATACAATATCAAAATCTCAAACCTCTTTCCATTTACAATTTTATTTATTTCTTGTTACAAACTTTTTGTGTTATTTTCTACTAATCTTTTGATTTAGGTTATCTCCTTGTGGATCGACCGCCCGATTATACTACAACCACCGCTTAGTGGTTGTCACATTTTGGGCGTTGAACAAATTTTGGCGCCGTTGCCGGGGAGGTAATTTTCAAAAGTTTAGTGAAATTTTTACAAAAATATTAGTAACTTTATTTGTGTTTTTGTTGAATAAATATTGTGTTAGTATAGTTTTTTTTTACTAATTTTTAATTAATTATATTACTATTATAACAAAAATAAAAAGAAAAAAAACTAAAATATATATATATCTTTATTTATATATATATATATTTATTGTCTTCTTTTACACTTTTTTTCTTTTTCTTTTTTCGGTAACAAAATAAATATATATATATATATTCATTTATATATATATATACATATCTATAAAAGAAAAAAAGAAAAAAAAAACTAAAAAAAAAAAAAGCAAAAACAGAAAAAAAAATTATTCTTATTTTTATTTCTTTTTTCTTCTTTTCCATTTTCTTCCCTTTTTATTTAAAAAAAAAAACTATATATATTTATATAAATTTTTTTTTTTTTTACCTAATTCTTACTCTATTTTTCTTTCTTAATTTCTATTTTTTTTTTAATACATATTTGAAAAAAATAGATTAAGCTTGCTATTTTCTCTTCACTTTAATTGTATTTTCTTTATTTTATTGTGTTTTGTGTTTTTTTTTATTTTGTTACTTAGTTTAAGTTTTTCTTTTCCTTTGCCTTAGTTTTCCTTAGAATTTAGGTTTTTCAAAAAAAAAAAAAAAACATAAAATTGCATACAATTGTTCATAAAATTTCAATCATAAAACACTTTGTATTGGGAACAATTGTGTAATATTACAAATGGTAGAAACCGATATTGTTCTGTCTAGAAAGATTGGTTGTTAAATAAGGTTTGCGATAGCGTTACCCTCCACACTTACCTGGGAACCTCGGGGAGTTCTGTCTAGGCAAGTGTGGGTCTAAAGCGGTACCTTGGCAACCTTCCCAATTGGCCTGGGAACATTTCGAGCATCTACATTTGCACTATTACATTGTTGAACTTATTACTATAAGAAAATCAAGCTTGTTTTGTCAAAATAAGCAATTTCACTTTGCTTAAAGGTTGTTTGGTCGAAAAGGTTGACTTGTGATCCACCATACTTACTCAGTAACCTCGGGGAGTTCTAGTAAGGCGTTGGAGATCACCCGAAAACCTCCAAATCTACCTGGGAACAAGTTTAACAAAAAAATCAAAAAAAATCAAAAAAAATAAAAATAATAAAAATAATAAAATCAAAAAAAATAAATAAAAAAAAATGGAAACATAAAATAAATCTAATTCTGATTTCTGAGAGTGGATGAATTATCACGAAACTTCCAGTGACACTTCTTCCAATTCATCTGCCACTCCTACCGGAACTCCCTCCACCATTCCTGCTTCTCCACAAACTTTCGCTGATAATAACCCATTCGCAATGGCTCGCAATGATGAAATCCAACCAAGAACTCTCAATGACTACCTCCATCCTACTCGCACTTCCACACCTTCATGCATTATCTTCCCTCCTAATATGCCCGCATTAGACTTTAAACCTGGCATGATTCAACTCTTGCCTACATTTCATGGAATGGAAAACGAAAGCCCATACGTGCATATTAGAGAATTCGAGGAGGTGGTAGCCACGTTCTATAACCGAGCCGACAATGTCGATGCTGTGCGACTGAAGTTCTTCCCTTTCTCCTTGAAGGACAAAGCCAAAAGCTGGTTGTACTCTTTGAGACCTAGGTCGATTGGAACATGGGAGGAGATGACCAAATCTTTCTTTCTGAAACACTTCCCCAGCCATAAGACCAACAGTCTAAAACGACAGATTTCCACATTTTCCCAAAAAGACAATGAAACGTTCTATCAAGTCTGGGAAAGATTCAAAGATCTGTTAAATCAGTGCCCGCACCATGGCTATGAGAACTGGCGCTTGGTCAGTTACTGCTATGAAGGCCTCACGAGTCGTGAGCGCCAGTTTGTATAAATGCTATGCAATGGTGAATTCCTCGAAAAAGAGCCAGACGATGCTCTTGAATATCTCGAAGAAACTGCAAAAAAGTCTCACACCTGGACTGGTCCAAGTGCTACTGACAGCACCAATCGACACAAACCATCTGGGATCTATCAACTTCGAGAAGAGGATAGTATTAAGGCCCAACTCGAAGCTTTGAAAAAGCAGTTTGAGGTCTTAATGACGAAAAATGGGCAAAAGTCGCACATGATCGCTCAAGCGGAACCGCAAGAACCTTGCTTTGTTTGTGGAGGGACAGAGCACTTAGCTAAGGACTGCTTAGCTTTGAATGAAATGAGGGGGGTTTATGAGGAGCAATGCAATGCCTTAGGGGCATATAACAAGCCATTCTCCCATACGTACAACCCTGGTTGGAGAAACCACCCAAATTTCAGTTGGAGAGATTCCAACCAAGCTCAATCGTCTGGAGGCCAATGGAGAAACGAGTAACAAGTTCAACCATCAAAGGCGTATTCTGCACCTCATTACAATGCTCATCCACAACGAAATTCTCTCGAGAATACTCTTCATGCATTCATGGAGGAACAATCCAAATTGAATCGCCAAATGATGGAGGAAATCAAGGAAATGAAATGTCAATTCTCAAATTTGACTGAATCCTTGGCCATTCCGGAAAAAGGCAAACTTCCTTCCCAACCGAAATTCAATGTTCAAGGCCAACACATGGCCCAATCTTCAAATTCAAATGATCAAAACGTCAAGGAAGTGAATGCCATCACGACGAGAAGCGGTAAAACTTTGCCAGACCCACCCATTAAATCCAACTCTCCCAGTATTCCAAAAGTCATTCCTGAAAATCCACCACTCAATGCCACTCCAAAGGTACCATTTCCCCAGGCTTTGAAACCTGTTGGGAAACTTCCTGATAACCGAGCTGAACTCCTTGAGCACTTGACACAAGTAAAGATTAATCTTCCTTTGCTTCACATCATTAAGCAAGTGCCTGCTTATGCCAAAATCATCAAGGATCTTTGCACTGCAAAAAGGAAGCACCATGTCAAGAAGACTGCTTTCTTGACCGAGCAAGTGAGTGCGGTGATTGAACAAAAGACACCGCCAAAATACAAAGATCCTGGTTGTCCCACCATTTCTTGCCAAATTGGGACCCATGAAGTCAGCCAAGCCTTACTTGATCTTGGCGCGAGTGTTAATCTCATGCCTTATTCTTTATACTCGCAACTCGGTCTTGGAGAAATGAAGCCAACATCTGTTGTACTACAGCTTGCTGGTCGTTCCACCAAAAAGCCTAGGGGTATCGTTGAGGATGTATTGGTTCAAATTGAAAAATTCTATTACCCCATGGATTTTCTTATTCTTGATACCCAATCTGTGGTGAACATGGAGTCTAAAATCCCTATTATCCTCGGAAGACCATTCCTTGTTACTGCAAATGCTTTGATCAATTGTCGGAATGGTCTAATGAAGATATCGTTTGGAAACATGACTCTTGAAGTCAATATCTTCCACATCGGGAAACAATCCCGAGAAGATGATGAATGCTATCAAACATTCATGATTGACTCTTTAATTCCCGAGGAGGTTCAATTGCGCAACAACTTTGATAATCTTGATGAACTCCTCCTTCTATCCGACAACGAAAGTCCAAGCTCTATTAAGTCTACTCTTGCAATATCAGATCACATAGACTCACGCAATAGACGGACTCAGTTTTGGCAACCTCGCTTTGAAGAGCTACCTCGCGAGAGGGCACAGCCGAAAACTTCAGCCGAAGAGGTTCCAATTGTTCAATTGACCCAACTTCCCGAGGGTTTGAAACATGCCTTCTTGGGAGACGGTGAAACCTTTCCAGTTATCATCTCATCCAACCTTCAAAATTCTCAAGAATTGCAGTTACTCGAGCTACTGCGAGCACATAAATCTGCGATAGGTTGGACGCTTGCTGATATCAAAGGTATTAGCCCGTTAATTTGCTCCCATCGGATCAATCTGGAGGACGAGGCTATCCCTCGAAGAGACCCTCAAAGGCGACTGAACCCCACGATGAAAGAGGTTGTAAAAAATGAAGTTTTGAAATTGCTAGATGCCGGTATTATTTACCCGGTAGCAGATAGCAAATGGGTCAGTCCAACTCAAGTTGTGCCCAAGAAATCTGGTGTCACCGTTATCCAAAACGAAAAAGGGGTCCTTGTCCCCACAAGAACGGTGACGGGGTGGCGCATGTGCATTGATTATAGAAAATTGAATGCCGCCTCCCGCAAAGATCATTTTCCACTCCCATTCATTGATCAAATCCTTGAACGTGTAGCTGGTCATCCTTTCTATTGCTTTCTTGATGGCTATTCTGGCTATTATCAAATTGAGATTGCATTGGAGGATCAAGATAAGACCACTTTCACTTGTCCCTTTGGCACGTTTGCTTTCCGGCGTATGCCATTTGGCTTGTGTAATGCACCAACTACTTTCCAAAGATGCATGATGAGCATCTTTAGTGACATGATTGAAAAATCAATGGAAGTATTCATGGATGACCTAACCGTTTTTGGAAACTCCTTCGAGACCTGTCTTCTTCATCTTGAAGCTGTTTTAAAACGATGCGTCGAGAAGGGACTTGTCCTCAATTGGGAGAAATGCCACTTCATGGTATCTTCTGGCATAGTCTTAGGTCGTATTGTTTCTGAAAAAGGAATTGAGGTTGATCAATCCAAAGTTGACCTTATCTCCAACCTGCCGACTCCTAAGACTGTCAAAGACGTTAGGTCATTTCTTGGTCATGCTGGTTTCTATAGGAGGTTCATACAAAATTTTTCAATGATTGCTCGTCCGCTGAGCAACCTCCTAGCCAAAGATGTTACCTTTGAGTGGACACCTAAGTGTGAGGAATCTTTCCGAGCGCTTGTCAATTCGCTCACTTCCGCTCCCATCATTCAGTCACCCGATTGGAGTCTTCCTTTCGAGATCATGTGTGACGCCAGCAACTTTGCTGTGGGAGCTGTGCTAGGGCAACGAAGGGAGGGGAAACCCTTTGTTGTCTATTATGCAAGTCGAACTCTCAATAGTGCTCAAATGAACTATTCCACTACTGAAAAAGAGTTGCTTGCCGTTGTCTTTGCCCTTGACAAATTCCGATCTTATTTGATTGGATCGCCTATTACGATCTTCACAGATCACTCCACCCTTAAGTATCTCCTTTCCAAAAAGGATGCTAAGGCGCGATTAATACGGTGGATTCTTCTCCTGCAAGAATTTGATATAACAATCAAAGACAAGAAAGGTGTTGAAAATGTCATCGCGGACCACTTGTCCCGACTTGAATTCAGCGATCCCGATGACAGTCCACCTATTCATGATGATTTCCCCGATGAACAATTGCTTTCTGTTGCTCAGTTGCCGTGGTACGCTCACATTGTAAACTACTTAGTAACAGGTGAACTCCCATCTGAATGGAGTTCACAAGACAAACACAAATTTCTGGTCGAGGTGCGCAATTTCTTTTGGGATGACCCATACTTATTCAAGTATTGCCCCGACCAAATCATGCGAAGATGCATCCACGACAATGAGGTGTCTAGTGTGCTGAATTTTTTCCACAATGATGCTTGTGGTGGTCACTTCTCTGTGAAGAAAACCGCTGCAAAAATCTTATAATGCGGCCTTTACTGGCCCACCTTGTTCAAAGACACCAATGATTTTTGTCGCTCTTGTGTAAGGTGCCAAAATTTAGGATCCTTATCCCGTCGGCACATGATGCCCTTGAACCCAATTCTTGTTATCGAAATATTTGACTGTTGGGGGATAGACTTTATGGGACCGTTTCCACCTTCTTTTGGCTACCTTTACATTCTTCTCGCTGTGGATTATGTTTCCAAATGGGTCGAGGCTGTACCATGTCGAACCAATGATAACGCTACAGTTGTCAAATTCTTGAAAGAAAATGTATTATCAAGGTTCGGTACCCCTTGCGCTATCATCAGTGATCAAGGCACTCATTTTTGCAACCGATCCTTTGAGGCTCTTATGCACAAGTACGGTGTACTTCATAAAGTTGCAAATGCCTATCATCCATAATCCAATGGTCAAGCCGAGTTAGCCAATAGGGAGATAAAACACATTCTGGAAAAGACGGTAAATCCCGACCGCAAAGATTGGTCTACACGACTTCTAGACGCTCTTTGGGCATACCGCACTGCTTTCAAGTCCCCTCTTGGGATGTCTCCCTATCGGCTTGTCTTTGGAAAAGCCTGTCATTTACCTGTCGAGCTCGAGCATAAAGCATACTGGGCTATCAAAGCCCTCAACTTTGATCTAAATGCCGCAGGTATCAATCGCAAACTCCAGTTGTCCGAAATTGAGGAGTTGAGAAACGATGCATATGACAATTCCAGGATTTATAAGGAAAAATTGAAAATCGCTCACGACAAACAAATCCTGCGAAAACACTTTGAGCCAAATCAAAAAGTGCATCTGTACGACTCTCGCTTGCAATTGCATCCCGGTAAACTACGATCGCAATGGACTGGTCCATTTGTAGTGAAGCAAGTATTTCCCAACGGTTCGATGGAGGTCGAGGACCCAATCGATGGGAGAATTTTTCGAGTCAATGGCCAAAGGCTGAAGCATTACATTGAGAGTGTGAGTCGTGTTGAAGAGGTCCTTCTTAAGGACCCAATCTATACACTCTGAAGTTCTGAACGGTTTGTTGTTGTTCTTTTTATTTTTCATTATCTTTATTTTTCTGTCTTTCTTTTATTTTTGTATGCTTTTCATTTTTGTATTTTGTTTTGGGGTTTTGTTACCAGGCTATTTTCGCTCTCACCTCATGGACATGGTCATCATCCAGGTGTTCTCTTTCCTTATCTTTTTCATTGCTTATTCATTTTGACATTGAGGACACTGTCTGATTTTTGGTTGGGGGTGGTGAACATGCATTGGCTTTCATTTGTAAAATCTTATTGTTACGTCATTAGCAGTCATTTGGAAAACATTATTTTCTTGTTGAACTGTTAAGTCAAATTTTTTTCAACATTATCCAAGCATGAGTAGAATTTGTTGGTTTGAGTCAGTTCTTACTATATTTAGCTATTAAGAAGTGATTTTCAGAGTTCTTTTGTGCACTTTCCAAACATATGATAAATAAATTGGTCGTTAACACAAATAGTTGAGAGAAATTTCAAGTTTAAAGTTTTTCATTTTTTTTGGTGAGTTGTGAGAGTTGAGAAAACAACTTTTTGAACTTTTATTGATCATTTGAGTTGGTAAAGTCACATTTTTGGAATTTAAAATATGACATTTACTAGAGGGATATTTTTCACTTAAGAAAAGTCTTTGTAATAAATATGTGTTCTATTTATTGTATTTGTAATTTTCTTTTTATTTTTGTGTTGTCTCTTGTCAAAAAAAAAAAGAAGAAGAAATTAAAAAAAAAGGAAAAGAAATTAAAAAAAAAACAAAAGAAAAAGAAAAAAATAGATTTAAAAAAAAAAAAAAAGAACAAGAGCAACACTTCCTTCTATTATTTTGTAATTGTAAAAAAAAAAACTTATATATATTTCTATTACTATTATTTTGTGTAATTGTATTAAAAAAAAATTAATTATCATTATAGTTCATTGTCTTATTTATCATTTCTAATTAGTTGTCATTTTGTTCTTGGAGTTTTCTCATGTAAATCCCAAAGGTTGTTTGTCATTTGAATTCCAATAAGTTGATTTGCCTATCTTGTGATCAATATTGTTCAAATTGTTTGTCCTAAAAAGTTTATCTTTTCTCATTTGAGCGTAAACTGTTACATTTTGATAACGCTACAGGTGAACTCCATTCAGATAACGCTTAGTGGTTGTCACATTTTGGGCGTTAAACAAATTTTGATAACGCTACAGGTGAACTCCATTCAGATAACGCTTAGTGGTTGTCACCTGTTACTAACTTGTGAACTCCAAAATTTGTTTAACGCCCAAAATGTGACAACCACTAAGCGGTGGTTGTAGTATAATCGGACGGTCGATCCACAAGGAGATAACCTAAATCAAAAGATTAGTAGAAAATAACACAAAAAGTTTGTAACAAGAAATAAATAAAATTGTAAATGGAAAGAGGTTTGAGATTTTGATATTGTATTTTTTTGATGAAATGATAAAGTGAGATAGGTGAGATAAATGTAAGATGTAATCAAGAGTTTGAGAAATGGAAAGGTTTCAAGAATCATCCATATGCTTGCTTAGTTACTTGGTTACTTGATTTAAAAATACACAAGTAAATAGTTCACATCCCAACATTTACTTGGAAAATCTAACATTAAAGTCCATAGTTTTTCTAACAAAAGTTCATTTGAGTTATAAAGTTCTTTACTTTAAAAGCACAATGTTAATCTTATGAAAAATCTAAAAATGACAAAATACCCAAGGGCAATAATGTAATAGAAGATTAGACATAAAATTATGTATCAATATTACTTTTACTAATTAGAAGCACATAGAAAGAGCATGACTAATCCTATATACTATTAGCATAAGTAAATAAAGATAGCAAAATAAAGATAGAGATGAAAGAACATAAATAACTCAAATATATTACATTAAGAACATAGTAAATCAAAGTAGCAAAATAACATCACTTGCATATGGAATCATCCCTAACCTTCCTAGGAAGATTAGGCCATTATGCTCATGATTCTCACAAAATTCTAAGAAGAAAGTGAGTGGAAATTTTGCTATAGTTTCTCTACTCTAAAAATTACATCCATAATGTGAAGAGAGTGTCCCTATTTATAGATGGGGAAAAGGACTAAAAAGAAATTAAACAACAAAATGGGGTTTACAAAATAAATCTGAAATATTAATAATAAAATATGATTTTGAAAAATCAAATCTTATTATTAATATTACCCTAGCTATTTTTGTGTATAGTCAAAATGCTCTTTTTCTAAAATACCACAAAGACATGATCTATAAAGCTCAAAATAGCAATTTACAAAGCCCAATACCCACAAAACATGGCTGGTGACACAAGAGGGTTTTGACCCACTTTCAACCAAAGAAAGAGTGCCACGTAGGCAGCCTGGGCTGAAGAAGAGAAGGCTGGGTTGCTTGGGCGTGTTGGGCTTTTGGGTGAGCTGATGGGAGTTGGCTGCTTGTTGGGCTTTTGGAGTATTGGGCCTCCTGGGATGATGGGGATGCTTGGGTCACGTTGGCTTGCTGAAGGAGCTTCATGTGGGTCAATGCATTTGGAGGAGAAGGGAGGTCACGTGGGGAGCTTGCTGAAGGAATGAAGAGTTGGGTGCATTTGGATCAATGCATTTGGAGGAGAAGGGGACTGGACACGTGGCGCTCTGGGATGCAGACATCTGGCACTGAAGGTGGAGAAGGAGGCCAGCGGGCCTGGGCTTCTGTTTGGGCCTTCGGGACTGGGCCAAACTCCTTCAAAAATGTCATTTTCTTCATTCCTTTCTTCAACTTTACTTATTTATTTATTTTCTTTTATTTGTAACAAAATACATATTTAATTCCTACAAAATATCAATAAATTAAATCATAATTAAATATTTTCATTTATAAAATAAATCATATTAATTTAATGAAAATATTAATTAAACTTAATTTATTTTGGCTATTAAAATAAATAAATAATGCAATTTTCACCACTAATCATGGGGCCTTTGCCCGGCTGGTCAGTCTTAAACGACCCCGCTCTGGGACGCTTGCTCCTCTTGGCGCCAGCACCATCGATGATGTTGTCGAGGTCGGAGTCCATCTTGCCTGCACAAGTCACAACACAGAGTGAGCCAGTAAAAGAGAAGCATACAAGTTGTTTAAGTATCACAGATATATAAAGTGATGATAGAAGAAACCTAACTGGAACTCTTCCCCGAGCTCGAGCTTGGGGACCATGAAATTCCCCCGTCTTCAGAGGAGGCGGGGGGAGTGCCTTCCCTATATGTGGGCGATAACCTCGAAAGGTCCCTATAATCGTTGGTCCCATACTGAACAGCTATCCCGTTCCACACCTCGTCTGTGGTATACATGGTGTCGTATTTCCCGAGCCCACTATCAAACCTATGGACACAGTCATCTACCCAACTCCATATGTAGAAGTGGTATCTATCCTGTGGGCACGAGACTAACCTATTGGGCCTGTGTTTTAGTAAGGTGGGGGACCACATTCTCGAGGTAGGGAGGACTTTACCTTCATCCGAATCTGAGCTCGAGTCTTCATCATTAGCCTCATTCCCCGACTGCGGACTCCTCAGGCGAACTGGAAGTGGTGGCCTCGTTTCTCTCCTCGGAGGAAAGGCGCCTGTGGGCAGGGGCACCTGCTCCCAGTGTTCATATTTTTTGTTGGACCAGTCAAAGGTGGACTGGCCCTCTCCCAAAAGTCCACACTTTCGGAGCCTATCCTCGTGTAAAAGGTATAAGAGAGACCTCTTGCCATGTGGGAGTTGGAGCAGAGTCTCTCTATGCTCCTTCATTGTATCGTCAGGAGTGGGACGCTGAAAATTGGCTGAAAGACAACATATTTCTACTAAGTACGGATCTAAGAGCTAAAGTCACGAGCATAGAAATAAAGATAATGGGAATACTTACGAATCCGCCTGAACGAATAGTGTCGAGACGGGGACAAGCCATCCATCCAGAAGAAGGCCCTTTTGAAATCAGGCGGATGATTGGGAAGATCTTCAAAGACCTTCTTCTCCTTGGGATAGCTCGAGAGGTAATAAAAGCCATCCCCTCCCTGAGCTCGGGAGGGGTTACTTTTCAGACAAAAGAGATACAGGATCTCTTAAGGCGAAGGTCCTTTCCACCCCATCTCGTGGTATAAGGACCTCAGGGCAGACAGTACCCTGTAAGAGTTGGTGTTGAGTTGGAACGGGGCCAACCCAACGAAATCCGTGAAGTCCTTGAAAAAAGACTTCAAGGGCAACAGAGCTCCTGCCCTCATGTGTTCCTGGCTCCAGGCCGCGTATTTCACACTGGCGTCGCGGCCCCCAGGGGCGAAGCAGCTTCGTTCATGGTCGACCGGAGCTCGACACTTCAAGGAGCCTGACAGGCTAAGGCCGTGGAAAGCCAGGATTTCAGTTATCTGGCTAGTTGTGGTAACCGAGCTCCAGTAGTGCTCGGCCTTAAACATTTCTCTCCTCAGCTGCAAGGAAGAAGGTTCCCCCATTAGTGAAAATTTGAGCTCTCCTGGATGGTATGCGACAGTAACCTTTAATGCAGGATCGAGAGGAATCGGCCTAGGTCCTGAATAGGATTCTAGATAGAGGGCCTCCCGAAGAACTCTCCTCTTCCCCTCTATGACCTCGTCTATCTGGCGGCGGTAATGAGCTCGAATGTCCTCTTGCTCGCGCGCAAGCTCGTATTCTCTTATCGGACGTTGATTTCGGGCGAACAGCGATTCTGGGCTCGGAGATTTTGGCTCGTAAGGGATTGCCAGCAACGACCCCCACCGTCTTTCCAGATTCTGTGACATCTAGCGAGAAAGAAAAAATGGTGAGGGTCATGCATGCAAGAGTTGCGAGCTCGAAGTTACGAGCTCGGGGGTTTAGGAGCAAAACAAGCTAAATATTAAGACCCTTATTGAAGGGTCAGGGCGTGCGTTCCACGAAAAAGAAAGGAGCGTGGATAATTTTTTGAAAATCCCGAAGATCAAGGGAAAAAAGAGTGGCGGTTAATCAGAAAAGGCATTCTTGGGTTTCGTGCATTTATCAAAGAGAGATTGTCGATTGAAGAAGAGGTTGCAAATAAGAACTCACGGACTCGAACAGACCAGGGTTTCTTTGTTTCTTTGGCCGAGAAAACATGCACGGAATAGAAACTTTATAAAAAGGTCTCTGGTTTCGTTTTTCTTCTTTTCTTGCTTTTGGTGAACGAAGGTAAAAATGAAGATGAAGAGTGGGGTCTCGTATATATAGATGGAAAAAGGGGGATTAATCTGGGGCGTTGAATGGAATCCTTGCCAGATCGGACGGATGGGGATCAATGACAAGATGACGCCGAAAAGGTGGCAGACAGATGATCGTGGGTATGTTTCCAAGGTACTCAAGTACCAAAAATGAGCAATACCCAGCTGCGCGTGTCCATTTTCAAAAGTGTGACGGTACAGTTCTCATAGAAAGTAGTTCAAAAGTTTCCTTCTCTTAGGATTCGAACAAATACTTTTGAGGGGGCAAGATGTTACACCCAGATTTCGAGCTATGTTAAAAATGACCTCGAAAGTTGGATTCGCAAACAAGTGGACTCATAAGGTTGGAAATATGCTCCAGGATTAAATATCGAGCCTGCAGGACATGGACGACCTCGAATGTGGTGACCTCGGAGTGTTCATGATCTCGAAAATGTAGCTCCAGAGACGCTTTCATCTTCAGGGATGAAATCGGATCAGGGGTCCCGAGCTCAACGCACATACGATCTCGAAAGCCATGTGACCTCGGGAGATATCTCTAGCTCGAAAGATGACGGGAGACCTGGGAGGCTAAAGCCTTAGAGATACGTGATAACCACCTTGAATATCTATAAGTGTTGTAAATACGAGATGTAATCCTCATTTATTACTGTAAATCTCCTAGAATCGTGGGATATTATTTGGTCAGTTATACGTCCCCTGGTCTTCAGGGGATGTTTCCTTTTATATCTGATTATAGGCATTTAAAGCCATTAATTTTATTCACAAAAAGGGTAACTACCCAAAATATGTGGGATAATATTCTGCAGCCTTCTCTATAAATAGAGAGGTTAAGCACCATTGTAATTGACCAAAATTCTAAACCTTGAGAGAAAACTCTGGAGAATTCATTCCTGAAGAATTCCCAGAGATAATCTTGAGTTTAATAACAAAGACTCGTGGACTAGGCAGATTTAACTGCTGAACCACGTAAAAATCGTGTGTTTGTATTGTCTTATTTCAATTGGTCATTATCAGTTATTGTTTATGTGCTCTTCTTTCACTGTTTGACGAAAAACGGCGTCAACACCCATCAATAGGTTACTCGGCATAGTCCATTTTGAGATATTTTAATTATTCTAAATAATTACTTCAAAATATATATTATTGTTATTATCTATTTATGTAATTCAAACCATTTCAATTTAGAGGCATTTAACTTCATCAAATTGTAAATGTTGAGTATTTAAGGATTTTTTTTAGAATATTCTATATATTATTCTATTAATCTATATATCTAATCTATTTTATATATATCTATATAAATGAGAGCCCCAAAATGTTAAAATTTATCAAAACCACTCTAATTGTTTTCTTATTTTTTTATAATAATAATAAATTAAGTAATTAATCTAAATGAGAGATATTAACATAAATTAATAATTTATATCTTATATATAAATAATATAATATTAATTAATTAATTTTACTATCCATTTTCTTAATAATAATAATAATATATGTTAAAAAACTAATTAATTAATCTAAATGAGAGATATTAACATAAATTAATAATATATATCTTATATATAAATAATATAATATTAATTAATTTATCTATCTATTTTCTCAATAATAATAACAATAACAATAACAATAATAATAATACACATTAAAAAATATCTATCATTATTTTATTTAATGTAACTTAAATTCAAATAAATTTTTAGATATTTTGAATTAAAATGATTATTATGTTGTAACAAATGAAAAATATTTATAATATCTTATCTCATAAATTACCAAACGTATCTCTATGCTTCACTATAAATAGAATTGAAATACATTGGTAAAGTAGACTTAAATTATAATTCTCCAAGGAAAACCTTCTAACTTGTAATCATTTTTCTTCATAGTAAAAACATTTATGCTTCACTATAAATAAAGTTGAAATACATTGTTACAATAGACTTGAACTCTAATTCTCTAGAGAAAACATTCTCACTTGTAATATTTTTTCTCCATAATGAAATTAGTGTACATTCTTTTTTATCAATAAATTTTAGGAAAATGACTTATTATCATCATTATATATATAATTAATTAATTAATTTAAACCAATTAAAATTTACTTTTAACTTTTTAACAAAACACAAGGCCAAAAAATTTATTTTTAAAAATAAAGGTCCAAACGGATAATTGGCTAGAATACATTATTCAAAATGGTGTGAGCTCTTACACAAAACATAAATTATATATATTTATTTTAGACTTTTTATAAAGAATTTTTAACCTTTTAACAAAATACTGTTATACCCAGATTTCGAGCCATGGTAAATATGACCTCGAAAGTTGGATTCGCAACAAATGGTCTCGTAAGGATTGAAGTATGCTCCAGGATTGTATATCGAGCCTGCAAAGTACGATATATGACCTCGAATATATGAGCTCGAAACGATCTCGATCTCGAAAGGTAGTTCTGAGAACACACTCATCTTCGGGGACGACTTCGGATCGGGGGTCTCGAGCTAGATGTACGTACGATCTCGAAAGACACGTGATCTCGGGAGATGCCATTAGCTCGAACAATGACGTGAGACCTGAGATGCTAAAGCCTTAGAGATACGCAATAATCACCTTGAATATTTACAAGTGTTATAAATATGAGATGTAATCCTCATTTATTAATGTAAATCCCCAAGAATCGTGGGATATTATTTGGTCAGTTATGCGATTCCTGGTCTTCAGGAACGTTTCCTTTTATATCTGATTATAGGCATTTAAAGCCATTTATTTTATTCACAAAAGAGTAACTACCCAAAATATGTGGGATAGTATTCTGCATCCTTCTCTATAAATAGAGAAGCCATGCACCATTGTAAATGACCGAAATTCTGATCCTTGAGAGAAAACTCTGGAGAATTCATGCTAAAGAATTTTTCAGAGATAATCTTAAGATTAATAACAGAGACTCGTGGACTAGGCAGATTTAACTGCTGAACCACGTAAAAAACCGTGTGTTTGATTTGTTTGTTTCGTTTGGCCATTGTCATTCATTGTTTTTGTGCTCTTCTTTTATCTGTTGACGAAAAACGGCATCAACAGTTTGGTGCTTTCATTGAGAGCCTTAAGCATTCATCCCTGAGAGATTCATGGCGACAAACAATCAGAACACCCCTGATGAAAGCTACCCAAGGCGTCCTGGAAAACAACCAATGGAGAACCCGGAGTCTGAGGAGAGAAGTGGATCCTCCGATTCCCGGGGACCACCGCCTCCACCGAGGGACGAGGATATGTACTACAATCCTGAACGTTACGTTCCTATTGTAGAACTGGAAAACCGGCAGTTGAAACAGCTGTTGGCAGAAGCCAACAAACGGAATGAGGAATTGACTAGGATGGCCACAGAGGCGCATGTGGCTCAGCCCCCGCTTCCGCGCGAAAACCAAGTCCCTCCTCCAAGGGACGTGCATGTTCCTCCCCGGAGGCCCCGTGGACGACCACAAAAAGATGCTGCCACGAGGAGACCGACTCAACCTCCGGCACCAGCAGAGCCATCTGCTCCTCCTAGGCCCCAGAGGAGTACCCGAGCTCGAGTCCCGCCTAATCCACCTGTGGAAGTGCCTGCAGGAACTGAGAATAACCGAGCTCCTACCGAGGCTCGGACTCAGGTTCCTGGTAGCGCACCGAACGCGACTGACCCATCTCGGGCAAATTCTGGACCCTCTAGGCCGAGGCAAGGGAGGCAGCCACCGTCGCCTATACGGTTCCCTCCGTCTCCCATAAGATATCCTTCACCTCCCCGCAGAAACGCTCAACCTGTTCGGGATCAGGATCAAGGGCGTACGGGGGATAGACAAGGGCACAGGGAGACTTTCCAGGAGCGGAGAAGCGCACAATCTGAGAAAAATCATACGTCCCGGTCTCGCACTGCGGAAACAAGGCGACATGGGAAGAACCCATCGCAAAATGACCGAACAATGAGTTTTACCAGTGACGAGTCCGGAGAGACCAGGTCCGTCAGTAAACGCGACCGAGGTCGTAAAAATACTGGAAGTCGCAAGAATCATTCTGACCTGCGAAATCATCTAAATCAGAGCAAGGGGAAGGGAGATCAGACAAATCCGGACCTAAGGAATCACCTAAATGGGCGTAGAGATCCCTCACGGAGACGCGAGCCTGGGATCATGATCAATAACTGTCAATTCCAGACACCACCTAAGGACCCAGTCCAAGAAAGGATTGATCAGCTCGAAAAAGCCTTTAGGCTTTTAAAGAATGAACGAGGGAACGGTCGATATGAGGACTCTGACGAGGAGCTCGAGCCGTTTTCTCCAAATATTTCTAATACTCAGTTTCCTCAAGGGTTCCGGATTCCTCACGTCCCAGCGTTTGAAGGAAAAACCGACCCATGCAGTCACCTGAGTACATTCAACACTATTATGAGAGCTAGTAACGTGGGTTACGAGCTCAGGTGTATGTTGTTTCCAACATCATTGGCCGGACCTGCTAAGAGTTGGTTCGAAAAGTACAAGAGGCACTTGATAACTTCATGGGATCAGTTGTCTAGAGACTTCAAGAAGCAGTTCCGAGCTATGATGGGAGTCAGACCAGAGGCATCCACTTTGACTAACGTCCGACAACAGCCGGGCGAAACACTGAAAAGCTATCTGACAAGATTTAATCTAGAGGTCGCCCGAGCTCGAGATGTGGATGACAGTGGGCACCTGATGGCTATCTGAGCTGGTGTTTTACCCAGAAGTGCCCTTTGGGATGACATGCAAGGGAAATCGGTGAGGTCAATAACCGAATTTAACAGACGGGCGCAGAGATTTGTCAATGTAGAGGAGGCGAGGTCAACGCTGAAGGCGACCTTGCAGACCAAAACTACAACGATAAACATTAACTCCGCCTCAACCTCGGCTGACCAAGCAGCTCCACAGCATGCCTCGGAGAATCCCTCCAAGAGGAAAAAGAGCGAGGGAAATAACCCCGAGGCTGAAGGGGGAAAGAAAAAGAAAGGAGAAAGGTATTTCTCCGTATATAAAGTACACACCGAACTCAACGAGTCTCGGGAAAACATATACCTGGCTAATGAAAACCAGGTCCCCTTCAGGCGTCCGGACCCAATGAGAAATCAAAAGGGATTCCAGTAAGTATTGTCGGTTCCATAGAGACACCGGACACACCACTGATGAATGTCAACAGCTGAAGGACGAGATCGAGGGGTTGATCTCGAGAGGTTATTTCCGGCAGTACGTCAAAAACCAGAGTACTGGACAGACTACTGCGAGTCAGAGAGTAGCCGCGCCTTCAACGGCACAAAATAATAACTCCCGATCTCGGGAAGAAGTCAGGCCCCCGCCAATTGATGGAAAGGATGTAATAACCATCTCGGGAGGGCCTCATCTCGCGGGAGGGGCCAGAAATGCTCAAAAGCGATACGTTAACGAGTTGAAGACAGGGGACGGGTCTCCTTATGAACCCGAACCTAGGGCACCAAAAAGCCAAAGGGTTGAAACGCAACCGATAACCTTCACTGAGGAGGACGCATCTCATGTTCAGTTCCCTCATCATGATCCATTGGTTATTACTCTTCAGCTTGCCAACAAGAGAGTCCGCCGAGTTCTCATAGATAATGGGAGCTCGGTCAACATTCTTTATAAGGTGACCCTCGAGAAAATGGGACTCTCCCTTCGAGACCTGAAGGCATGTGAAACTACTTTGTACGGCTTTTCAGGATAAGGGACTGCTTGTATGGGATCCATTGAACTCCCTGTGACCTTGGGAGACTATCCAGTCTCGGTGACCAAGATGATGGAGTTCGTGGTGGTAGATTTACCATCTGCCTACAATGTACTGCTCGGGAGACCCGCCCTGGTCGGGCTGGGGGCAGTATCATCTGTGAGGCACCTGGCCCTTAAGTTCCCAACCCCAAGCGGGGTCGGGACTTTAAAAGGAGATCAATTGGCAGGAAGGGAGTGCTATAGCATTTCTCTGAGGGGAAAGAAACAAACGAGTGCTCAGGCACTCGTTATCATACAAAATAAAGATGGAACGGTTTTAGAAATTGACGAGGAATTCGATCCAAGGATTGAGGAGAAAGTTGACCTCCAACCTTTGGAGGAGCTCGAAGAAGTTCAGATCGAGGAAGCTGATCCCTCAAAGAAGGTGAAGGTCGGAAAACACCTCCAAGACGAGGCAAAATAGCAATTAATTTTCTTTCTGAAGAAAAACCAGGATGTCTTTGCATGGTCACACTCAGACATGGTGGGGATAAGCTCGAATGTAGCGAGCCACGCATTGAATATAGACAAAAGCTTTCCCCCGAAGCAACAAAAGCGAAGACAGCTGGACGAAGACAGAAAAAAAGCACTAAAGGAGGAAGTCGACAGGCTGAAAGCAAACAATTTCATTAGGGACGCTTTTTACCCTGACTGGGTAGCCAATCCCGTGTTAGTCCCGAAGCCCAATGGGACGTGGAGAACCTGCATTGACTACTCAGACCTCAACAAGGCCTGCCCAAAAGACTGTTTTCCGCTGCCAAGAATTGACCAGCTCGTGGATGCCACGGCGGGGCATGGCCTGATGTCGTTCATGGATGCCTATTCTGGATATAACCAGATTCCTATGCATGCCCCTGACCAAGAGCATACGAGCTTCATCACAGATAAAGGGCTCCACTGCTACAATGTCATGCCATTCGGACTCAAGAATACGGGAGCCACGTACCAGCGGCTCGTAAACATGATGTTTTCAGAGCAAATAGGGAACAACATGGAAGTTTATGTTGATGACATGCTTGTAAAGTCTTAACTTAACAAGAACCATGTTGATGATCTCGAAGAGTGCTTTGGCGTACTCAGGAAATACAACATGAAGCTAAATCCTCAGAAGTGCACTTTTGGGGTATCTTCGGGAAAATTTCTGGGTTTTATTGTCAACTCTCGAGGGATCGAGGCTAATCCCGACAAAATAAAGGCCCTGATTGATATGCCTTCACCTCGGAAGCATAAAGATGTCCAAAGCTTGACTGGCAGGATGGCCGCCCTGAGCAGATTCATCTCGAAGTCAACGGATCGTGGCCTTCCATTCTTCAACTTATTGAGAGGAAGTAAGAAGTTTGAATGGACAGAGGAGTGCGAGCTGGCCTTTCAGGAGCTCAAAAAGCACTTAGCTGAACCGCCCATCCTATCGAAGCCTGAGACGGGAGAAGTATTGCTCCTATACCTCTCAACTACCGAACACGCGATAAGCGCGGTGCTCATTCGAGAAGAAGAGAAATTACAGAAACCCGTCTATTACATCAGCAAAAGATTACTGGGGGCAGAGTCAAGATACCCATTGATGGAGAAGCTTGCCCTCAGCCTAATCCACTCATCTCGCAAGCTCCGCCCCTACTTTCAAGCACATCCCATTCATGTACTGACAGATCAACCACTTAGGCAAGTCCTGTCTAAACCAGAGGCGTCAGGTCGGCTCCTTAAATGGGCTGTTGAGCTCGGACAGTTCGAGATCACTTATCATCCAAGAACGACCATTAAGGCACAAGCCTTGGCAGACTTCATAGTGTAATGCACTGGTATAGCCGACGACGAGGTAATAACCACGGCCCACGAGCTGTGGAAACTTTACGTCGACGGCTCGTCAAATGAAAATGGAGCGGGGGCAGGAGTTATTCTGATCACTCCTGCAGGGAGCAAATTTCACTCTGCTTTAAGATTTGGTTTTAAAGCATCTAATAATGAAGCTGAATACGAGGCTCTACTTGCGGGACTACGAATAGCAAAAGAGCTCAAGGCCAAAGCTATACATTGCTACAGCGACTCCCAGCTCGTGGTTAATCAAATCTTGGGGGAGTACCAGGCTCGTGGCACAAGAATGGCAGCTTATCTGGCGAAGGCAAAATCCGCATTAGAGTATTTCGAGTTTTATGCAATCGAACAGGTTCCCCGAGAACAAAACTCAAATGCAGATGCCTTAGCTCGGCTCGCCACTTCCGCCGAAAATGAAGAGCTGAATGTTATACCCGTAGAACACCTATCAGCACCCAGCATTACTGAGCCAGACGAGGAAGATGTGTGTATGATTGAAACAGAACCAACCTGGATGAGTCCAATAGTTGATTATCTCGAAAATGGAATTCTTCCAAGAGATCGAAATCAAGCTCGAAGGTTGATGTATCAACTTCCTCGTTACACCATTATGGATGGAAAGTTATACAGAAGAGGGTACTCCATGCCGCTGCTTAGATGTGTAACTCCTCCCGAAGCTAAGAAGATTATTGAAGAAATTCATGAAGGGTTCTGCGGAGACCATACCGGGGGGCATAGCCTGTCCAAGAAGATTATACGCCAAGGATATTTCTGGCCAACCATTAAAACGGACTCTTTCGAATACGTAAAAAAGTGCGACAAATGCCAGAGATTCGCCATAATACCCCGAGCTCCACCTTCCGAACTGACCATGTTGACATCCCCATGGCCTTTCGCGGTATGGGGCATCGACCTCATAGGCTCACTCCCAACTGGCAAAGGCGGAGTAAAATATGCTGTGGTCACCGTTGATTACTTCACAAAATGGACAGAGGCTGAACCATTGGCGACCATAACTTCGAAAAAGATCCTTGATTTCGTGGTAAAGAACATCGTATGCCGATATGGAGTACCAAGAAAGATTGTATCTGATAACGGGACCCAGTTCGATTGCGACTTATTCACCAACTTTTGTGACAAGAACGGTATAATAAAGAGTTTTTCATCAGTGGCTCACCCTCAAGCGAATGGTCAGGTCGAAGCCGTTAACAAAACCCTCAAGAGTTCTCTAAAGAAAAAGTTGGAGGAAGCAAAGGGAAGATGGCCCGAGGAATTGCCTCAAGTCCTTTGGGGATATAGAACTACAGCTCGAACATCAACGGGACATACCCCGTTCTCTCTAGCGTATGGATGCGAGGCAATGTTGCCCATCGAGGTCGAAATCCCAACGATTCGAACTCAAATTTACGATCAGGATTCAAATCACACTCGGCTCGAAGAAACCCTAGACTTGATCGAAGAAAAAACGGAAGAGGCTCAGCTGAGAAATGCTGCTTACCAGCAACGAACCGCAAGATATTTCAATAAAAGGGTTCGAGATCGAAAGTTCGGAGTGGGAGATCTGATATTGAGACGCGTATTCTTAGCAACCCGAGATCCAGCAGCTGGAGTGCTCGGGCCAAACTGGGAAGGACCATACCAGATAGAATCAGTCATCCGATCTGGCATATACAAACTTGCGAGATTAGATGGGAGCCTGATACCACGAGCATGGAATGGCGAACACCTTAGACCATATTATCAATAGTGTAGGAAGTGTTGCCTGTAACCATGACTTTCTATCTGTACTAGTTTGTTTGTTTGTTTCTGAATTTCATCAAATAAAAGGTCTGCTTTGTTTCACATGTAATGTATTTTTATTTTTGCAATCTCTCTTAATTTAATAACCTATGGTCACACTCATAGGATATTAAGGGGGCATCATTGGTATACATACCAACAGCTTAAAAAATAAAAAATATATATAAAGTATTTGGATGTAACCAAGTACGCGATCTTAGATAGTTCGGACATAACCGAATTATCAAAAACATAAAGTATTTGGATGTAACCAAGTACGCGATCTTAGATAGTTCGAACATAACCGAATTATCAAAAACAAAGTATTTGGATATGACCAAATACGCGAGCTTAGATAGTTCGGATATAACCGACCATCAAGAACCTAAAATATTTGGAGTTAACCAGATATGCAAACACAACAGGTTTGGAACAAACCAGCCAAATTATCGATCGATGATAAATGGGAACCTAAACCTATTGCGAAATATGTCGAGATCGAGGCTGGAATATCTTAAAGAAAAATAGTTTCGAACTCATAACCTCGGAGCCAAAATACTGAGGATGAGGAAAAGTGACTAAAAAGATAACCAAATCATTCATATTACATACCATATAAGTACTTTTCAGTTCATCGTTAAAGTAATATCCGACCTTGATAAATAACGAGGTCGGAAGCGGATAATTCGAATAAACTATGCATGAATGCATCGAATTTCGATCCCAAATCCAAACTATGTTTGTATGAATAAATAAACATAACCGGTTCATCAGTATCAAAATATGCAAAATATTTCGAGCCAAGAAATGTAAAGCATATAAAAGAATAGTAAAGGAAATTGTATCAGCCCCTTGGGCATAAATTAAAATAATTACAGAGATAAGGGGACGCAGCCCCGATAACTGATCTCCCCGAGGCCAAAATCAAGGAAGAGGAGTCTCCTTGGCCTTCTCAGCATCAGTAACACTGGACCCACCAGGATGAATAGCATGACTATCCCCCTGAGCTTCCACCGAAACGGTGCCTGGAGCAGCACTTTCTCTCTCGAGCTGCTCAGCCTTTTCCTTCTCGAGCTGTTCGGCCTCTTCCTTCTCGAGTCGAGCGTTCCATCGCTCGAGAAGCGGCGCCTCGTGGGGACCCAAGAAGCTGGTGTCGAGCTCTTCATTAAAAGCCCACATCCGGTACATGGCTGAGTCGACCGCCTTTTCCTTCTTTTCTTTGTACTCGGCAGTAAGGCGAGCTTTGACATCCTCTATGAGGTCGAAGGTGGCGGTCTTGTCCTCCTCGAGCTTCTTATTGGTCTCCCGAAGCTGGGTGTTATCTTTCTTTTGCTCCTCGAGTTCAGTTTTCAGCTTTCCGAGCTCCTTGGCCATATCCTCACGCTCCTTAACCACTGCCTCGAGCTTAGCATTCGCCGCCTTCAGATCATCGTTCGCTCTAAGGTGGAGATCCTTCGCCTCTTGGGCATGAGTCCTGCTCGAATGGACCTCGTTATTAAGCTCGTAGTTGAGCTGGGCCGTGAAGGCAAGAGCCTGAAAAAAGGAAGAAACCACCATTAGCCTCAAGACAGCATGGATATAAGCGAAAGAAATATGGAAAAATACTTACTGCAGCGGTGTGCTCGATACTCTTCTCGTAGAGAACAGTGCGGTCTCGGGTGCCAGTTAGGCACTGCCACTGAGGAGCTTCGAAACTGCCGTAGCTCTGGCCGATCCGGGACATGACATCCGAAATTAGCGTTGATCCATGAGGTCCAGCAGCGTTATCCACCACATATGAGTCCATATGGGTGGAGATGGTTAGCTTCTGAGCTCGAGAAGCAGAAGGTCTCTTGGCAAGCTGAGCAGAAGACATCTGACCTACCGCGGAAGGTTGGGACTCTACCACGACAGGGGTACCAGCCAGCGAGGCCGGTGCCACCGCAGAGACGACGAACTGTGAGGATGGCATCGTCGTGGGGGCGCTGATCTGGCCAGTCGACGCAGCAGCAGAGCTCGAAGCCGGCGGGGCAGGAGGAGGCGTTTTCTTAGATCTCTTGGAGCCTTTCCCCGGCTGGCTGGTTTTGAGTGACCCTGCCCTGGGGCGTTTGCTCCTCTTGGCACCCGCATTGTCGATAAGGGTGTCAAGGTCGGAGTCCATCTCGCTTGCACAAGTCAACACAGTGAGTCAGTAAAAGAGGTGTATAAGTTACTTCAGTATCACAGACGTATAGAGTGATGGTAGAAAAAACCTAACTGGAACTTTCCCCCGAGCTCGAGCTTGGGGACCATGAAATTCCCCCGTCTTCAGAAGAGGCGGGGGGAGTGCCTTCCCTATAAGTTGGTGATAACCTCGAGAGGTCCCTATAATCATTGGTCCCATACTGCACAGCTATCCCATTCCACACCTCGTCCGTGGTGTACATAGTGTCGTATTTCCCGAGCCCACTATCAAACCTATGGACACAGTCGTCTACCCAACTCCATATGTAGAAGTGGTATCTATCCTGTGGGCACGAGACTAACCTATTGGGCCTGTGTTTTAGCAAAGTGGGGGACCACATTCTCGAGGTAGGAAGGGTTTTACCTTCATCTGAGTCTGAGCTCGAGGCCTCGTCGTTGGCTTCATTCCTAGATCGCGGACTCCTCGAGCGAACTAGGAGAGATGCCCTCTTTTCTCTCCTCGGAAGAAGGGTGCTTGTGGGTTGTGGCACCTCCTCCCAACGTTCGTATTTTTTGTTAGACCAGTCAGAGGTTGACTGGCCTTCTCCCAACAACCCACAGGCTCGGAGCTTGCCCTCTTGAAGAAGATACGAAAGAGACCTCCTGCCATAAGGAAGTCGGAGCAAGGCCTCTCTGTGCTCCCTCATTGCCTTGGTGGGGGAGGGACGCTGAAAATTAGCTGAAAGGCGAAACACATTTCAGCTAAGTATGGTCTTAAGGGCTGAAATTCCGAGCTCAATAAAAAAATAAAAGTAACAAGAGTACTTACGAATCCGCCTGAACGAACGATGTCGAGACAGGGACAGACCGTCTGTCCAGAAAAAAGCCTTTTTGGAGTCAGGAGGGTGGTTTGGAAGATCTTTAAAAATCTTCGTCTCTTTGGGGTAGCTCGAAAGATAATAAAAACCATCTCCCCCCCCCCCCCCCGAGCTCGGGAGGGGTTACTCTTCAAACAAAAGAGATATAAAATCTCTTGGGGTGAAGGTCCTGTCCACCCCAGCTCGTGGAACAAGAACCTCAGGGCAGACAACACCCTGTATGAATTGGTGTTGAGTTGGAATGGAGCCAACCCAACGAAATCAGTGAAGTCTCTGAAAAAGGACTTCAAGGGCAGCAGAGCTCCTACCCTTATATGTTCCTGGCTCCAGGCCGCATATTTCACACTGACATCGCGGCCCCCAGGGGTGAAACAGCTTCGCTCATGACTAGCCGGAGCTCGACACTTTAGGGTGTCCAACGAACCAAGGCCATGGAGGGCCAAAATGTCATTTATTTGGTCGATGGTGGTAACCGAGCTCTGGTATAGCTTGGCTTCAAACATCTCTCTCCTAGGCTGCGAGGACGGAGGTTCCGCCATTAGAGAAAATTGGAGTTCCCCTGGATGATATGCAACCGTGACTTTTAGCGCGGGGTCGAGGGGAATTGGCCTAGGTCCTGGGTTGGGCTCCGAGTAGATAGCCTCCCGAAGAACCCTTCTCTTCTTTTCAATGACCTCGTCTATTTGACGGTGATAGTGGGCTCGAATGTCCTCTTGCTCGCGCGCAAGCTCGTATTCTTTTATCCTACGCTGATTCCGGGCGAACAGCGATTCTGGGCTCGGAGATTTAGGCTCGTAAGGGATGGCTCGCAATGACCCCCACCGTCTTTCCAGATTCTGTGACATCTAACGAGAAAGAAAAAATGGTGAGGGTCATGCATGCAAGAATCACGAGCTCGATGGTATGAGCTTGGGGATTTAGGAACAAGAAATTAAATATTGAGACCCTTACTAAAGAGTCAGAGCGTGTGTTCCACGGGAAAGAAAAGGAGCGTGGAAGATTTTTTGAAAATCCCGAGATTCAAGGGAAAGAAAGGTGGCGGTTAACCAGAAATGGTATTCTTGGGTTTCGTGCATTTGTCAAGGACAAGGGTTTTTACCCGAAAACTTAGTAGACAAGAAACATGGCCTAAAATTTTCAAAACCCAGAAAATTGAAACTTCGCTCAAACGTTAAAACTGGATATAAACCAGTGATGCGAAATCCAGCAGGGGAAGTCTAAGAAACTTGAAAGCCTATCGAAACGAAACCCCCTATCTTATTATGCTAAGAACGTAAACTAGCATACACAATAAGAACAGTAGGGATAAAAAAACTGAAAACAAAAATGGCATACTTACACAGTGATGGTGATTGCAGAGAAATCGTCGACTGAAGAAGAGGTTGCAAGAAAGAACTCACTGACTCGAACAGACCAGGATTCCTGTGTTTCTTTGGCCGAGAAAACATGCACAGAGTAGAAACTGTGGCAAGGGGTTTCTGGGGATGTTTTTCTTCTTCTCTTGCTTACGAGGAACAAAAGTGAAGGAGAAGATGAAGCGGGGTCTTGTATATATAGGTGGGAAAATGGAATTAATCAGGAGCGTTGAATAAAATCCTCACTAGATCGAACGGATGGGGATCAATGACAAGAAGGTGCCGAAAAGTTGTCAGACGGACGATCGTGGGCGTGTTTCCAAGGTACTCAAGTACCTAAAATGAGCAATACCCAGCTGACGCGTGTCCATTTTCAAAGGTGTGACGATACAGTTCCCAGAGAAAGTAGTTCAAGAGTTTCCTTCTCTTAGGATTCGAACAAATACTTTTGAGGGGGCAAGATGTTATACCCAGATTTCGAGCCATGGTAAATATGACCTCGAAAGTTGGATTCGCAACAAATGGTCTCGTAAGGATTGAAGTATGCTCCAGGATTGTATATCGAGCCTGCAAAGTACGATATATGACCTCGAATATATGACCTCGAATATATGAGCTCGAAACGATCTCGATCTCGAAAGGTAGTTCTGAGAACACACTCATCTTCGGGGACGACTTCGGATCGGGGGTCTCGAGCTAGATGTACGTACGATCTCGAAAGACACGTGATCTCGGGAGATGCCATTAGCTCGAACAATGACGTGAGACCTGAGATGCTAAAGCCTTAGAGATACGCAATAATCACCTTGAATATTTACAAGTGTTATAAATATGAGATGTAATCCTCATTTATTAATGTAAATCCCCAAGAATCGTGGGATATTATTTGGTCAGTTATGCGTTTCCTGGTCTTCAGGAACGTTTCCTTTTATATCTGATTATAGGCATTTAAAGCCATTTATTTTATTCACAAAAGAGTAACTACCCAAAATATGTGGGATAATATTCTGCATCCTTCTCTATAAATAGAGAAGCCATGCACCATTGTAAATGACCGAAATTCTGATCCTTGAGAGAAAACTCTGGAGAATTCATGCTAAAGAATTTTTCAGAGATAATCTTAAGATTAATAACAGAGACTCGTGGACTAGGCAGATTTAACTGCTGAACCACGTAAAAAACCGTGTGTTTGATTTGTTTGTTTCGTTTGGCCATTGTCATTCATTGTTTTTGTGCTCTTCTTTTATCTGTTGACGAAAAACGGCGTCAACAAATACGGAGTCCAAAATTTAATTTTTAAAAATAAATGATCAAAACAGGTAATTGGCCAAAAATATAAGGCTCAAATAATTGTTTTATTTATTTTTATTTTTAACATTTTTATAAAACACAAGGTCTAAAAATATTCATTTTAAAAAATAAAGGATCGAAACAAATAATCAACTTACTCTTATATAAAATATAAATTTCTTTATACATAATTGAGATTTTTATACAAGACATTTCGTGTGTCCATATAAGTAATATATTGTACCATTAATGTGATTATTACACAAGAATATGCGTAGATATAAGTATAGTAGTAAAATATTCTAATCAAGGCTTAACTAATCTATCTATATATATATATAAAGGAGAGCTTCAAGGAGATTACGTGGCATTATAAAATATCTTCAAAGTACTTTTTCTATTTCCTCCTTTAATCTAATTTTTTTTATTCATTTTCTATTTTCTAAAATATGTTAACAATTAAAAATATCAATATATACACATATTAATTTGATTAAAAATTTATTTAGCTTAAATATCTTAACTACTTAATCATTAAAAAATACTAAAAAAGTTAATTAAAAATTACGTAATAATTTTTTGGTTCTCTATATATCTATATATCTATTTTTCTTATTATATTACTAAAAAAGTTAATTAAAAATTACATAATAGTTTTTCGGTTCTCTATATATCTATTTTTCTTATTATATTATAATTATATTTTTTTTTCAAAAGCAAATAGTTTTACAAATATTATAATTATTATCATCATTCATTAATATTAATAATTGTATTTTTGTCTCATTTGATATTTTATTAAGCTTGTGACAATATGATATTTATCTATTTTTATTAAGCTACAAATTTATTTAGCTTAAATATCTTACCTACTTAATCATTGAAAAATACTAAAAAAGTTAATTAAAAATTACGTAATAGTTTTTTGGTTCTCTATACATCAATTTTTCTTATTATATTACTAAAAAAATTAATTAAAAATTACGTAATAGTTTTTCGGTTATTTATATATGTATTTTTCTTATTATATTATAATTATATTTTTTCTTCAAAAGTGAATAGTTTTACAAATAGTATAATTATTATTATCAATCATTAATATTAATAATTGTATTTTTCTCTCATTTGATATTTTATTAAACAATACGATATTTATCTATTTTTATTAAGCTAAAAATTTATTTAGCTTAAATATCTTATTTACTTAATCATTGAAAAATTCTAAAAAAATTAATTAAAAAATACATAATAGTTTTTTGGTTCATTGTATATCTATTTTTCTTATTATATTACTTAAAAAGTTAATTAAAAATTACGTAATAGTTTTTCGGTTCTCTATATATCTATTTTTCTTATTATATTATAATTATATTTTTTCTTCAAAAGTGAATAATTTTACAAATATTATAATTATTATCATCAAACATTAATATTAATAATTGTATTTTTCTTTTATTTGATATTTTATTAAGCTTGTGAAAATAGGATATTACTATATATCTATCTATCTATCTATATATATATATATGAGAGCTTCAAGGAGATTATGTGACACTCTAAAATCCCTTCAAAACACTATTTCTATTTTCTCCTTTAATCTTATTTTTTTATTCATTTTCTATTTTCTAAAATATCTTCACAATTAAAAATATCAATATATATACATATTAATTTGATTAAAAATTTATTTAGCTTAATTATCTTAATAACTTAATCATTGAAAAATACTAAAAAAAGTTAATTAAAAATTACGTAATAGTTTTCGGTTCTCTATATATCTAATTTTCTTATTATATTATAATTATGTTTTTTCTTCAAAAGTGAATAGTTTTACAAATATTATAATTATTATCATCAATCATTAATATTAATAATTGTATTTTTCTCTCATTTGATATTTTATTAAGCTTGTGACAATACAATATTACTAATAGTATTATTTGGATTTGTGATTTGTTTTCACAATAGTAAATAAATGTTTTGTAGATTGTAATTTTAATGGACATTCTCACAGCAACAAAAGATACGGAGGTTGATGTGAAACACGAAAAATTCTTTTTAGACTATATATATACATATATAAATATATAAAGGAGAGACTTAAGGAGATCATGTGACACTCTAAAATCTCTTCAAAACATTATTTCTATTTTTTCCTTCAATCTAATTTTTTATTTATTTTCTATTTTCTAAAATATTCTAACAATTAAAAATATCAATATATACATAATAATTTGATTAAAAATTCATTTTTCTTATAATATATATCTTAACTACTTAATTATTGAAAAATACTAAAAAAAATTAATTAAAAATTACGTAATAGTTTTCGGTTCTCTATATATCTATTTTTCTTATTATATTATAATTATATTTTTTATTCAAAAATGAGTAGTTTTACAAAATATTATAACTATTATCATCAATCATTAATATTAATAATTGTATTTTTCTCTCATTTGATATATTATTAAGCTTGTGACAATACGATATTACTAATTGTATTTTTTGGAATTGTGATTTGTTTTCACTATAGTAAATAAATATTTTCTAGATTGTAATTTTAGTGGACATTCCCACAGCAACAAAAGATGTGGGGGTTGATGTGAAGCACGAAAAATTCTCTTTAGAATATACATACTGTTGATCCCAAAAGAGGGTGTTTCAAAATTTAAACTCGCAAGTGCACGAATCGTTTCGGAATATAATGTTCATGTAAGTACGAGGTCGAACCCATGGGAGTTGACTAACATCAAAAGAAACTATTTCAAACAAAGCAATAATATTCTAACCTAGTTCCAAATATTTGATGATATTTTGTTTTAGAAAAATAAAAGACAATTAATAAAAAGATTTAAGATTAAATAGAAAAATGGTTTTTAAAAGATATATATAAAATAAGATTATTAAGATATTAGAATCCACAAAATGCAAGTTCAATAGTATTCATAAGTATATTGATTCCCAAGTTTTGATATAGTTGAAATAAATCACACTATATATTTTTTTCAAAATATATTTTCCATTCAAGCACAAGTTACTCTTTCAAAAAGGTAGGATTTTTCTTCACTTATATAAGATATAATTTCTAAGCATTAGTTGTGTTACAACCTAATGAAACTACAAAAAATCAAAGATATTATGTTTAGGCAAAATATGATATTTATGCTCTAAGAATTAGATGTGAACAATTTAATGAAAAATATTTAATCAAAGAATATCATATTTTTGCATAATGAAGAACTAAGTGTAATATGCTTTAACAATCAACACTAGATGAAAAATGCATATCTTTGATAGAAAAATCCATAAACAATGTTGTACAAATGAGAAATCAACATACAACAAAAAATACTATCTAGTTACATTTTGCTTCATCATCATCTTAATAACCTTTGAAAAAGATTAGAAGCTCATAACTAGATAAAAATTACAAAATAACATACTTGACATGCTCTTCAAAAGATGAAAATGGTAGAGAGAAACTAGTGAAAAGAAGAGAGAAAAATGTGTAGAAGATGTTGAAAAAAAAGATGAAGAAGAAGAGCTCCCCAAATGGTCTTACAAGACTCTATTTATAGGCAAAATATGGAGATTAAATTAATCAAATTAAAATAAATAAATTGATTAATTTAATTGTGTTGGAAAGTGGTAGGATAAATAGAGTAAGTGTAAGAGTATTGGAAATATGAAATGTTTGGTTGGGTAAAAGATTAGTGAAAAACTAGGGTAAAAAAATAAATTAGGAATGTTTATTTAGGTAAGAAAAATAGGGAATAGTGAATTGGTATTTGAGTGAAAAATATTGGGAATGAAAAACATGATTTTTGGCATTTTGGTGGCTATTTGGCAGCTGGTTTAGGCAAAAGATTGTGGCTATTTTGGGGCAGTTTGGGCCAGGCGTGGACTGATGCTGGGCCAGGCGTGGATTGGGAATTGAAGCTGCTGAAGCTTTGGTTCTGGTGAGGCCCAATGGGATCTGCAGGGAGGCAACGAGCCTTGGGAGAGAAGAGGCTGAAGGCCCACGTTTTGGGCTGAATGCTGGCCCGTGTGGGTAATTGGTGTTGGAGTCTTGAAGGCTGGTGAGGAGTTGCTGAGAGCTTCATGCGGCTGGCTGGAGGGAAGTTCAGGAGCGTACGGCCTGGAGCAAATGAGAGCTTGGGCAGGCAGACGCGTGGCGCTCTGGCATGCTGCCACCTGGCGTGCTGGTGAGAAGATATGCATGGGGCACGGTTGATGAAGGAATGGGCATGGGGCTTGCTATTTGGGCCTGGGCAGGTGGGCTTTTGCAACTTGATCCATGGCATTTAAAAATGCCATTTTTCTTCTTTCTTTTCCTTAAAAATGTTAATTTTCATTTATTTTTCTTGCTTTTTCAAGAGCAAAAATTCCCTACAAGATAAATATAAAATAAATCATAATACAATATTTTCAACTATAAAATAAATCAATTTAATTATTTAAAAATATTAATTATAACTTAATTTAATTTAACATTTAAGCTCAATAATACCTCATTTTTTTCCTCAAATTAAACAACAATAAGTCAAATAATCAACTCCAACATTTTACAACAAAGTAACTATAAAAACACAAAAATCTATAAAATTAAAACAAAGCTAAAAAATTCAAAAAGTAATTAAAACTTAATAATTTAATTAAAAACTTAAGAACTAAATCATTTTTAGCTTAAAAAGTATGGTAAAATAACTCTAATTTCTAGAGTTATCACATACATACATATATATATAAAGAAGAGCTTCAAGGAGATTATGTGACACTCTAAAATCTATTCAAAGCATTCTTTCTATTTTCTCATTTAATCTAATTTTTTTATTCATTTTTCATTTTCTAAAATATCTTAACAATTAAAAATATCAATATATATATAAATATTAATTTGATTAAAAATTTATTTAGCTGAAATATCTTAACTACTTAATCATTGAAAAATACTAAAAAAATTAATTAAAAATCTATCTATTCCTATTTTAACCTTTTGACAAAACTTGAGGTCTACAAGTTAATTTGTAAAAATAAAGATTCCAATCGGGTAATCGACTAAAATACAAGGTTCAAAATAGTGTGAACCCTTACAGAAAATAAAAATTATATAAATATATAATCTAATTTTCATAAGAAATTTGAACCTTTTAAATAAATACATGGTCCAAAGGTTCATTTTTAAAAATAAATTGTCAAAACGGGTAATGAGCAAAAATACAGTGTTCAAATAATCAATCTATCAATTCCAATTTTTATTCTTTTGACAAAATACAAGATCTAAAAATTAATTTTTAAAAATAAATGCTTCAAATAAGTAATTGGCCAAAATAAGTCTTACACAAAATATAAATTTTCTTATACATAATTTAGACTTTTTATAAAAAAAACTACACAAAGCGTATAATAATAATAAATAAATAAAAGTACATGTACAACAAACTTTTTGAACTTTGTTTTCGGTACTTTAATTTGTCAGAATTTTTCAAAAACACACTGAAAGTTCGCTATACAATGAACAATGAACACTATCATGAAATAAAAAATTATAATCAAGATGTCTTCACGTGTCCATTTGTACGAGTATGGTGAAAATGAATCACCACCCCACAATCTCCAAAAAATATTTAAAAATATATATGTTTTAATAATTACAAAAGACTGCGCGGAGGGCGGTAATGTTTTCTAGTGAATCAGTAATTGAAATTAGCCCATTTATTAACATATGGGATATTTACATAACATTTATTTAATAAAAAAAAATAACAATTTTATATAGGAGATTTTTTATATACGGTATTATTAAATTAATTTATTTTTTTTGACTCAACAAGCAAGGGGTTGATATTTGACTGTTAAGTCTTACTAGCAATCCAGGTGCAAATTTTTTATTAGCCTAAGAATATTTATTATTTATAAATAAAAAGCATTATTATATTTATAAGAATTATTTAAAAATAAAAGTAAAACATAAAACATATATACTTAAAATATAATAAAAAATTAAACATATATACTTAAAATATAATAAAAAATTAAACTTGTCTAATTTATTACAAATTTAAAACTAAAATAAAACTCTTTCTCTTCTTATTTTTCATCCTTTTGGAAATTTAAGATTATTTTTTTATTTTAATTTAAATTTACTTTTTTTATAAATTAATTTAGTTTAATTTTTAATGTAATTAATTTTTTTTTGTGTTTTTCAGATTTTAATTTAATTTTGTAAACTTATTTTTACTTTTAATTTATTTTTAAATTATAAATTATTTTGGGCCAATAGAATATTGTCATATGAACTGCAACAAATTATTTTTAAATTTATATCAAATAAACCAATTAGTAGATTTAGCTAAGTGTGCATTGAATCATCAAATAAACTAATTAGTAGATTTAGCTAAGTGTGTATTGAATCAACGATTAATGATCGAGACTCATGACTAGCAAATGCAACTAAATGTACCAAAACTTTTGATAGAGATATTATAGGCAACATTGCAAAAGATTAAAATCTTTTGCCACCAAATCAAATTAAATGTGTAGCTCCTATCTACTATATGTTACGGTGCTTTCAAAATTGGACACATATGTTAATAAAAATAAAATATAATCATCTTATTTTTTTTAATATATAAGGAAATTAGTATAATTTATTTTCAGTATATGTTTGGTATATTTTAAGTTTATTTTGGATATACCTTAAACCACCATGTGTTACTCGAGATGTAGCTCATCATCATGATTTATCTTCTCGAACTAGTTTTTTATTACGTATATATTGAGTTGATTTTTTGTTTTAAATTTAATTAAATTGTGTTTTTTATCATTTTTTGTAATTGTTTTTTAGTTATCATACGTACGAAGTAGTAATTTTTAAGTCTTTTTTAATATTTGTTGTTGTGAGGTTGTTGTTATGTTGCATTTAAGTTGTTTTTTTTATTTTTTATTGTTGTTGTGCAAATCAATTTTTGTATATATATATTTAGTTTTCCTATATTTTTTGTTGATTTCTAGTTAATTTCAAATTGAGTCAATTTTTTATAATTTTTTCACATCAGTTTAGTTGTTTTTGTGTTGTTTAGATTTATGTATAGTTGTATTCATGCGCTTTTTTAGTTGTTTAAGTTTATATATAATTATTCTGTTATTGTGTTTATGTCTAATTATTGTTTAGTTGTTTTCAAATATATTTTTATTATTTTAAAAAAAATATGTTAGTATGTAATGTATTGACTTCTAGTTGTTGTCCAATTATTGTATTTTAGTTAAGTTTTTAAAGTGTTAGTATGTAGTGTATTAATGTTTAGTTGTTTTCCAATTTTGTTTTTGTTTTTTAGTTTATTTTGGATATATGTTTAGTTGTTTTGAGATATATTTTGATTTTATTTTTTACACATTTAAAAATGCAGGGAAAAATTATTTTGATGTTGTTTTTTAGTTTATTTTGAGTTAATGCAATGAATTGATGTCTATTCTAATTGTCTTTTTAACACTCTATTGTTATAAGATTGTTTTCATATTGCATTTAAATTATTTTTTTGATATTTTATTGTAGTGTGTTGTTTTTAAAAAAATATAAGATTGAATTTTTTGATGTTGTTTTTTGGTTTTTTAGATGCAATGAGTTGCACTGTGTTATTGTAAGATTGTTGTTGTGTTGCTTTTTTATTATTTTTTTAACGTTATGTTTTGTGGGGGTAATGGTTAGTATAAATCGTATTTTTTTTAATGTTGAAACATTAAAATAATATTTATTTTAAACTTAAACTAATAAAAATGTAAAAAAAAAACCAATGATATTAAAAATGTAAAAAAAATCATAAATGGATATTTTTGAAAGAACCCTTAACATATTATAGGGTAGGTGTTCCAAAAATAGAGGCTAGGTCTCTTCTCGCACATAAGCCCTCGCCCTCACCCTCACTCCCAATTTCTCAAAACACTTGTCTTGTCTTCTCCCTCCCTGCCACAGCCCGGCGGCTGTTGCTTCAGGTATTTTTACATAACCTCTCTCTCTATTCGGAGCTGCTTCTTTTTAATTTTTTTCTAAGTGAGAATCTTAGTGTTATTAATAGTGTCTGATACCACGCTGAGTACCTTAGTTGTATGTGATGCGGAAAATCTTAAATGTGTGTCTTCTGAGTATGTTTTGATAATTTCTCGGGTTTCAGGAGTATTTTAGATGCCGAGAACCTTAATTGTGTGTATTCTTCTTCTTCAGTTAATGTTTTATTTTCAAATTGCAGAGAAACCCTTAAAACCCTACAATCTATATCTCCTGCTGCCGCTTCAGTGGGGTCCTCCAGTCTAGCCACTTCACTAGCTTTCTATCCTTCATCTCTGCCAGGTATCTTAAGTTATTCCTTATTTTGATATTAAATCTTGGTTAGCATTCTAGCAAAGTCAATTTTTGGTACAGTTGATCACACAAAAGTTTTCAATGATAAGATTATTTACTTTGAAATAATCTTAGCCAAGGGCCGGCGTATATAATGCCCCATATAAATATGATCATATGTTATTTAGTTATTGGTAAATTCATGAAGATGATATATTTGGTGGATTAGGGATTTGAGAATGGCAGATGAAAACGAGGAGACCCGGACATTTAAAGATTTGGGGATATGTGATCAATTGGCTGAGGCTTGTGATAAATTGGGTTGGAAAAACCCGTCGAAGATTCAGGCTGAAGCTATTCCTCATGCACTTGAAGGTTTGGTCTTCTACTTTGTTAATATTTGGGTCTGATTTCACAAGTTTCATGTTTGCCTGTGTCCAGATTTTCCTTCGTCAATAGACCACGCGCACAAACACATATTTTGCTAATATTTGAAACCCTGTTAATTCCTTGGCCATTCTCTGTGTAACTCAAACTCATTGATAGTACCACAGTTCAGAGGTTTTCTTTGTGCTCTCTAGTTTCTTTGTACCACAGTTGAAAGTTTCTGGACTTTATTCTCTCTTTTTAATTTTTTTTAATGTAGATATATTTATGTTTTAGACTTTTAGAATCCTTTGCCTTTGGGCTGAAAGGGAAATTTTTATATTAAAACTAACCAACTATAGGGCTTTTGATCTTACTGGGATATCTATTCTGAATGTTATTTTTTACTGTGCATTGTGTAATTGTTTTTATTGCATATATTTTGATTTTGATTTTATTGGCTCACTAAATATAACATGGGATAGATGATATTTAAAAATCTTGTAGGTCTTTCTTTTCTTTTCTTTTGTTTATTGATGATAAATTCTTTGATCGTACCTAGTTAATTTATTGTTCTTGACCAAGTAATTCAGTTGATGAGGGACTTAATCAATTTATAATCCAAAGGCCTTTATATAAATATATATACATTAAGATCTACATTATGGTACCAATATGATGGCTATAACACTTTTATTGCATATATTTGAGGATTGGTCTTGAAGAATTAATCTGAATTTATAGGTAAGGACTTAATTGGACTTGCACAAACGGGTTCTGGTAAAACTGGAGCTTTTGCCCTTCCCATATTGCAAGCCCTTTTAGAGAATCCACAATCGTTTTTTGCTTGCGTGCTGTCTCCAACAAGGTTAGTTTTTGTGTAATGAATTTTATATTTGTGTGGGAATTGTGATATCTCATATAAGGTTCTGATTTTATCTGCCTTTGTTATATCTTGCTTCAGGGAGCTTGCAATTCAGATTTCTGAGCAGTTTGAAGCATTAGGATCTGAAATTGGTGTTAAGTGTGCAGTGGTGAGCATTTCACTCATATTACTTTGCTTGATAGATTTTCTTGCATTGCATGTTTCAATATTTAAATGATGCTCTATTACATGTGATGTGAAATTGATGATTAAGAATTTTAATAAGTTTGAAAGTGACTGTTGTTTTATTGTTTGAAAAGCTTTTCCAGAAACCACAGATTCTAGAAATGTACTGTTTTGACTTTCACAGATTAAATTTATTCAGAAAATTATGGTAAAGTTATATGATTTGCTAAAATGCATTTTTTTCTTCAAACTGCAACCTTATTTATCCTCCTCCATTTTGGTCAAATTTTTTTGCAATGAATTCTTCAATGTTACTAAATTAGCATGTAATATAGAATCTTTAGTCTTGGCAAACAAGCTCATAACTAATGAGTATATCCTTTTTTCTTATAAGTTAGGAAGATCACTTTTATTGAGTGGCTATTTTGGATGATGTTGGTACTTGGAACGACTGTAGTGCAAATATATAATGTAGTTCATCACATATGTTCGCTAAACACTGTTGCACATTGCATAACATAAGTTCCTTTGCAACAGGAGATATGTTTTTCCCCATCTCATCACTAACGATTTGTTTGGAACCAGTATTTATGAGGGAAAGAAAAAAAATTAGAGAGATTTTATTTTCCCTTGTTTGGATTTTGAAGATAAAGGAGAAGAATATATATATTTTTTTAGGCAAACTATAACCAAACTTTAATGTAAATTTGGAGAACTTTAAATTATAATAAAAAAGACTGAGATTGTAGAAAACTTGAAAAGCAAATTTTATGAAAAGTTAGGAAAATGATCTCTCTTTTTTCCCTAAAAAAACTATCAAAACAAAGTGTAAAGAATCTGAGCTAAGATGTTGAGGTGTTTGGATGGAAAGTTATTGTCTATTTTATTCACCCCCTTTGCTTATTATCATTGATAATTTTCTGTAGCTTGTTGGAGGGGTGGACATAGTGCAACAGTCTATCAATCTTGCAAAGCGGCCACATATCATTGTAAGTGTTCAATTTAATCAAAGACTCTTAGTGGTCTTAAGTATGCAATATGGTCCTGGTTTAAGAATGCGACTGGGCTGGAATAAATTGCTCATGTTTGCCTGCAAATAATGTTATTAAAATCTACAGTAGTCTTGCATTGAATAAAAGATGTTCTATATTCCGTTGATGCCAATTACGTAATTTATTATTCAACATGTTTCTGATATTCCAAATTTCTATTAATTTTTGTAGGTTGGGACACCTGGTCGCCTAATGGATCATTTAACCAACACAAAGGGTTTTTCTCTTCGCATGCTGAAATTTCTGGTATTTTTCTAATTTTATTTTGTTTTTTTAATTATATTCAAATAATTTCTGCAGCCATTTTTTTCCCTTAAAAAAACTGGTTGACCATTTTTGCATTATTTTGCATCTTGTTTGACTGAGGAATCATGGTCATGGTCTCATGGGCTTCTGCATTCTATAGCATCATTGCTGCTATTTAGGCATCCATTTAGTTGTTGATAAAACTCTTTTAAGTTATTCACATGATTGGTATGCACATTATACAGGTTTTGGATGAGGCAGACAGGTTACTGAATGAGGAATTTGAAAAATCACTTGATGAAATTCTGAATGTCATCCCTCGTGATCGGAGAACATATTTATTTTCTGCTACCATGACCAAAAAGGTGATTAATTAATATAAGTTTTCACAGATGCGTGAATCATATGATGTTGTATAATTTCAATAGTAGTGAACTTTGAATACCTTTTGCAATGCAGTGTTTGAATGATTCGCCCCTTGTTTTTGATGTAGGAGAAATATCTAGAATTGTTAAGAGTTGTCTAAAATAGTAGTTTATTATTAATACCGGATTATTTTCTTATTTTTTGCTAGTTTTGCTAAGGCTACATAAGCCCAAGAAAGCAAATGTAGTGACACGTTATCATATACTGAAATATAGGTTTGAGAGATAGTTTCTCCCATTTGGGGGTTTTTCCATTCTTAGCCACGGATTTGGCTTGAGTTTTGCTCATTTTATTCCATTCTGATGCATCAGTTTCTCATTCTTAAAATTTGGTAATAATATATTATGTATGCCCTTTCTAGTTCTCATCGTGGATGCTTCTCAAAACATTTGAATTCTTTTAAGAGGTTGAGTGAATGTGCATCTGTCTTGTTCTTACTAGTAATAGCCTGAATATTTTATATTGCTGGATAATGGTAATTGTGTTGTGAATGTCAATTGCTTCTTAAAAATATTTTACCTGATTTAACAAGATATACTATAATAGCATTTTTTTTATGTTCACTGTTGGGTTATAGATATAGAAAAGGAGTTGCAACTTTCTGAACTTATATGACTTAATCTACCTTGCAAAAAGATCCTCATACATTGATCGGATTATGCTTTTATAAAACAGGTCAAGAAGCTCCAAAGGGCTTGTTTAAGGAACCCTGTGAAGGTGAAAAAATATACTTCATATCTTAAATTTGTTATTGATAATACGTCTCCTGACTTCGGATGAAAGTAATTATTAGTTTTATGATATGCAGATTGAAGCAGCATCTAAGTATTCCACCGTAGACACATTAAAACAGCTTTATCGCTTTGTGCCTGCTAAATACAAGGTTTTCTCACTTTCTTCATGTTTTCTGTTTCATAAATCCTTGGAACTTATTGGTGTTCCTGGTAATGTTTGCTACTGAAAGCTTAATTTACTTGTATATTAATTCATATTTCTTCTGCTACAGGATTGCTATCTAGTTTATATTCTTACTGAAAGATCTGAATCTACATCAATGGTTTTCACTCGTACATGTGATGCAACCCGTTTCCTAGCATTGGTTCTTTCAAATCTTGGCCTAAAGGCTATCCCAATTAGTGGTCATATGACCCAGGTATACATTAATTTACCAGAAAACCCTTTTTTGACATGAGCTTAAATCTTAGATTAAAACTTTTTCATTGGAATTTTTCTGACAGGCAAAAAGACTAGGAGCTTTAAATTTATTCAAGTCTGGACAATATAATATACTTGTGTGCACTGATGTGGCAAGTCGGGGACTGGATATTCCATCTGTAGATATGGTCATTAATTATGATATCCCATCAAACTCCAAGGTCAGTTTTGCTGTTAGTCGTCCTAGAAACATATGAGCATGTAAAATTTGCATTCATCATACTGGCCTATTAGAATCTAAAATTATCTATACTTGTTATCAACTTATTATTACTGCACTTTTTCTTCCATATTTGTTTATTATTCATCAATAACTTATCTCTAAGACTGCGTGAGTTATTTAATATGTTGCACTGGGTGACATTTTTTCTTCACGTGTATTTCTTGGTGCTTGCTGCTTTTCTCAGAAGCTCCATATGATTTTCTAAGTAGTGTATGATATCAGCTTTTTCCTCTTGAATGCAATCATTCATTGTTGTAGTCGGTTGTATTCTTGCATGATTTCTTCTTAATTTTCAAGTTTACTTCATTTGCTGAATCTCTTACTTTCTTACCATCGATATTTAAAATTTTCATGAAGGCTTGCTATACCAATTTATTTGTTTTGAATTAATTTTGTAATTTGTGAGATCATTTTTTTTTTTAAGAAAAAATGAAAACGTTCACTCAGATGATTGTTCCTGTAATTATTTATTCTTTTGTGCACTCTGCAATGCTGTACTAACTGCAAGTTGGCCACAGGATTATATACATAGAGTGGGAAGAACCGCTCGAGCTGGTCGATCAGGGGTTGCAATCTCCCTCGTGAATCAGTATGAGTTGGAGTGGTATATACAGATCGAGAAGCTCATTGGTAAGTAATGCACATTTTTGTGCTTGTGGCATGGAAGGCATCGAAGAGAAGATCCGAATTAGTTATTAACAAGTCATTTACATGTTTCAGGTAAAAAGTTACCCGAGTATTCTGCTGAAGAAGCAGATGTCTTGCTACTGTTGGAGCGTGTTTCAGATGCCAAAAGAATTGCCCAAGGGGTAAATATATATATATATATTTGATTGGTTTATGTTTCTGACTTCATCATTGTTTGAAGCGCCTTTTGTGTCTGCTCATAACTGTGAATATGTGATATATGTACTATAGAAAATCAAAGATGGAGTTGGGAAGAAGAGGAGGAATAGGGATGATGATGAAGTTGAGAAAGATGCTGAGAAGTATTTTGGTCTCAAGGATCCTCGCAAGTTCTCAAAGAAACCAAATGGAGGTAGGGGTAGAGGTGGTGGTGGTGGTCGAGGTCGAGGTCGGGGTCGATAAGTAAATAAAACACTTTCTCACCATCCACAAGTTTTGTTTATTTTTATTTATTTATAGGGAAAAAAATGAAGAGGCGACCGGTTAGTTTTGTTCTTTGGCCAACGCACATTTTGTGATATTTTATTGAATTAAAACAGAGAAAGATGTGTGGGTAAAGAGATGGTTTCCTTTTTCATTTTAATTTTTTTAGTGTTTGTTTATGCGTCCATTTTGAAATTTTACATCACTTTGAAATAAGAGATTTTAGTTTAGTTAGTTAGTCAATTTATACTTAAAGATCGTGTTTAAAAAGTAATGATCGAATCACATTTGTTAATTTTTATAATGTGATTTGATTATATAATTAGAGGGCGTACTATTAAGATTAATCCGAAAATATGATTTAGTCTCATTAAGATAACTTTATTAACATCCAATAATCTATTTCATAAGATAATTATGTCTAAAATTTTATATAAGATACATCAATAGCATTTTAGGTATTATTAATTATTTCTTTTTATTAATAATTTTATGATAAGAATTACGAAGTTGTAGCTCGCAATTATAAAAAGAAAAATTAAATTTTTTGCTTCTTTTTATGATAAAAAACAAGATGTGTGAGCAATTCATAGGTTTTCTTAGAAATGTCCCAACAGAAATGATCACAAATGTTGCTTTTTTCATATTATTCCACACAATTGCTTACTTTTTTTTTTATTTTTCCTTACAAATATTTGTTTTTTTTTTATACTAAAATTCTCAAATTGTCATTTGTGAATAGCTTATAATTAGATTTATTTATTTATTTTTTCTTCAAATTTCTCAATTCCATATATTCTCATGCTCTTAATATCTTATTCAAATAAATATAATTTATTTATTCACACTTTTAAATATAAATTATTATTGTTCTTCAATTTTTTTTCAAAAATTATAATGAAAAACTTGCTATATCAATAAATACTAATAGTTTTAAATATAATGTTAAGAAAGTTTAGATTTTTAAAAATAAATTATTCCAAAATAAACTAATCACTTACAATTTCATTTAAATAACTAAATAATAAACTCATTAATTACATTTTTTTATATAAAAATTTATATTGTCTTTACATGATGTACTCATAGATATTTTACTCTTATTTTACTAAATTGTAAATTCCTTGTTTGCAATTTCATTAAAATAAATAGTTGAGTAAACTCGTTGTTTACAATTTTGTTGTAAGTATAAAAAATTGCTTTCTCCACAAGCATAGAATCTATGATAATGGAAACACTTGTTTGCAATTTCAAATTTAAACATAATTATATTTTTGAATTTCTATTCCAATAAATGTGATTAATTTTTCAATAAAAAAATCTAATGATAAACAAAAACATAAACCTAAACTACTTGTTTACGATTTCAAATCAACTTAAATACAAGTTGTAAACTACCTGTTTATTATTTCAAATTTAAATATGATGTAAACAATTTGTTTGTATTTTTGAATTTATAAGGAAATCGTAAACTACTTTTCTTAATATTTGTTTATATTTTAAATTACTTTTTTTAAATGTAAAGAAAAACTTTTTTATTTTTTGTGTATTTTTTACCTTAAAATAAATATAAATTTAAAATTTCAGTTCAATAAAAATTAATATATTTTTTTAATACATGTTTTTATATGTTAAGGCTATTTTAGTCAAATATTCTAAGAAAAAAAGTATAGATGTCATTTTTTTGAATAAAGGATAATTATGTGTATTAAGTGTGAGGAAATGATATTTATGTTCCAGTTCCAAAATAAGTATTTGGAAGCATCATTGCAACTATGGTTGGTATATGTATATGGGTTGCATAAAAGATTAATGCCAAACACATAAATTAGACAGATTTTTTACATGCGTATTTAATTTTAACTATAAATAACTTTATGTAAAGATCACATCATTTTTAATTATATGATATTGTGTAATTTGAGTGTGTTAATCAATTCTTCTTTCATTGAGATCTATACATTTAAAATAAAATAAAAAAAGGGTGGAATTTGGTTTTTCTAGTTTAGTTTGGCTTTCCAATTATGTATAAAGTCTCTCAAATTTGTCGCCACACAATTAAAAGTCCCCATATTTTTTGTTGTGCCAGTGCTAAAATTGTCACTCTAGTCTCCATTAAACAGAAAGAAAAATATATTTAAAAAAAAAATAAGTAAGAAAAATAACACTTCCCCTTATTTAATTAGACCCCCAATTATTTTTTGGTGTATTCATTTAGAGCTCTTTTTTTATAATGAGGTTTTGGCCACTGGTAGGGTAAAAATAATGAAAATGATATACATTATTTGATCAAGAAAATAATACATTTACCCTTTATTCATCAATAAAAATGTTAAAATAGAACAAATCTCAGGTTAAATTAGTGTCTCAATTCTTTCTCTTTTTTAATTATACAATAACTTTTCTTTTTTGCTTTTCTCAAATTAATTTTGTTTTTTAGCCTATTTACGTCTTAATTAAAATAATATGTACAATTTTTAATTTTCTCAAGCTTTTATATTTTCTTAAATTTTGTTTCCTTGTCTTATAATTGCAATACAAATTTAATTTAAATTATTTGAAAAATAAAAAAGAGTGATGCTAATTTTAAAAATGACAAAAACTATTGACGTAGCAAATTAGTTATGTTGGTTGGAAAATAAAAAAAAATCATATATATATATATAATTTGAAGATAAAGCAAACATATATAATAATAAAAGCTTTAATTTATATAAACTAAATTATTTTATTGATGATTGTTGTACTCTAAACATTAGCATGGATTCAACCATTCAGCTAGGGCTATAGTTGGTAGATAAACATGTGGAAAAAACAGGCGAGTAGAATATCTTGCTGATAAAGATGGGAGCAGACCAAGTTAGGACTAGGCAGTACGACATGCAGATAATTATTAGGTCGCCTCAAAGGATGATGTCTAGCTCGAGGCATGTAGTGGCTAGATCCCTTAGGGTGCTTTGAACTTAAATAGAACTAAGGTTCGACTATTCTTCGGTCACCAGCTCGATGAAGATGTTCAGCTTGTAGAAACCTAGTCATGGCGCATAGTGAAGGATCTCGAGAGATTGGAGGCTCTTTATACACTCATTAATGTCCAGGCTGTATTGTACATTTATTTTCCGAGATAACATGAGTAATTTCGATAGGCAATCGTGTCCCTATGTAAATGAGAATTATCTTGATTAAATGCTTACCATATTTATGCACACGGTTACCCAAACCTGTCCATGGAATTCCATTATAAATATCAGGGATAATGGACAGGAAAATTGGCCGTTTTTTGTAATACAGAAACTCTGCAGAAATTGTGAGAGTAATAATATTGTCTCGTGGACTAGGTGGATTTTAACCACTGAACCACGTAAAATTGTGTGTGAGAAATTGTTCATATAGTTCATTAAAGTTTATAAATAAGCACTAATATCTTTCTTGTTGGATTTCTAAATCTATTGTTGATGAAAAACAGCGTCAACTGTTTGGTGCTTTCATTGAGAGTTCATTAGTGCTTAATCCTTTACAAGTTTCATTCAACATTCATGATGGTGGTTACTCGATCAATGCACAACAACAAAATGGAACAGCCTGGTGGGCAAAAGGGCCTAGGCGTTCAGCAACGTCCTGGGAAGCAACAAGTAGGCCAAGACGACACTGGGAGTTCAGCGTCACGCCCACCAAATCCTAATCCAGGATATCTAACAACCATCGAGATGGAGAATGCCCAATTAAGGAGCCATCTCACTACGGCTAACAGACAGATCGATGAGGTCGTGGCTCGATTACCCCTTCTAGCAACTTATGATAACGTCGGAAAGGGGAAAAGTGGGTCCCATAGGTCCCACAAGAATAACTGACCCATTCTCAGTCGTTTTGTCAGGACCACCACTCCGAGGTATGTACCTTCAGAGTGAAATCAGTAGAGTCCTCAGCCCGCTAATCATCACAGGAACCATCATCCACATGTCAGTCGGTCGGTCAGAACTGCGACCCACAACTTAGTGCCTTCCGCACAGATTCCAAGGAATGTCCATAATAACCCAACATGGTGAGTTTGGACAAATTCACGGAGACAAAACGCCCCAGCGAATTCACCTGTGATGCGATCAGAACCACATGCATAGAGAACACGAGATATCGAGGTAGAATAGAGACAGGCTAATTTAGTCTGACCTAATGGGACGAGGATAGCCTCACCGATAAGACATCCGCCATCACCGATTAGACATCCTATACCACCGCGCCCACAGAGAGACGCTCCAGTTCGCGGGAATAGTAGGAGAAATCCTCCCCTGTCAGTGGACACTTATGTCCCACGAGCACATGGTGACAATCCAAGTCCTCGATCTCAGCCGTGGGTCGTAAGTTCTGCAAATGGAAGTTACTGGACGGGGAGCAACGTGGAGGCAGGTCTGAAAGCGACCTGAGGAATCATCTTAGTTTCGCGCAAAGTCCTCGTTCTGATCCACATCCTGACCTGTGTGACCATCTGAAATCACAAATGAGGTATCTAGCTTGCAATGATGATATGAGTTATACTCAACATGGGGGAGGTCCGTCTATCCAACCTGACAATGAGAATGTCCCACATGACCAAGCTTGAACTTGGAGGGAAAACAACCCATCAAACACGTACAATAGGATGGGGGCTGGTGAACAGCCCCCAGCTAACCGAGAGACCAAAGATCCAACCCTCGAGTGACTGGCCTTGATGGAGGAGCAAATGAAAAAGCTCTTATCTGGAAAAGGAATTGATGATTGTGATTCCGATAAGGAGCTCGAACCTTTCACCCCGAACATTGCAGCAGCTCCGTGTCCTATTAGATTAAGGATGCCGACTATGCCAGCGTTTGATGGAAACACAGATCCATCCGATCACCTTGGGATGTTCAATACATTGATGATGGCCCACATTGTTGGGTTTGACCTAAGATGTATTTTGTTCCCCACGAATCTGACCGGACATGCTAGATAGTTGTTCAAAAAATACAAAAAACATTTGATAAGCTTATGGAAGAAGTTGTCTTCCGAGTTTAAGAGAGTGTTCCGAGCTTCAAAGGAAACTCATGTAGAGGTCGACTCATTGGACAACATAAAACAACAACTTGGCGAGTCCTTGAAAGCATATCTGAGCAGGTTCGCCAACGTTCCAACACGAGCTAGAGACGCTGATGATAGCTCCAAGCTCATGGAAATGAGAACGGGAATCCTTGTAGGAGGCGATTATGGTAGGAGCTCTAGCGAAAAGGAGTTAAAAGTGTAGATGCGTTCTTGGCCCAGGCTCAGGATTGGATAAACTTGGAGGAGGTGTGATCTGTTGTCGCAGGAACCAGCCAGGCCCCTATTCAGCCCACTGGAGTGGTGACAGATGTTGCAGCTACGACTCAACCTGTTACGCATAATAACCAAGCGGGAAACAATAAGAGGAAAGTGAATGGTGAGGGCGACTAGGGCGACACAAAGAAGAACAAGCCCGGGGAAAAATTCAAGCCCATTTATGCCACCTACACTGACCTGACGGATACACAGGAACATATTTTCCTGGCAAACTCTAATCATCTTCCGTGGAAGAAACCAGAGCCATTAAGGCATCAGAGGGCAAAGAGAGATCCCTCAAATTTTTTTTGATACCACAATGACATCGGCCATAACACTGATGATTGTCGACAATTGAAGGATGAGATTGAAACTCTCATTCGGGATGGACCATTAGCCCAGTACGCCCGAAACCGAGTTACTTCCAATCAATTTGCCGGACAGAATTCTCGTCCAGCTCCGGAAATTCTGATAGGTCAACCTAGGACTCAAATGGATTAGAAAACCACATTGACCCTCCAATAATGAGAGGAGATATAACTACTATTGCCGAAAGACCTCATTTGGTGGCACGAGTAATGGATCCCAAAAGAGGTATATACAGGAGCTGAAAACTCACAATGGTATGGAATTTATCCCAGAGCAACAGTTATCAAAATAACAACGATTGGAAAAATAACCAATCATTTTCACGGAAGAGGAAGCTAGCCACGTTCAGTTCCCACATAATGACCCGCTGGTGATAACCGCTCAGCTCGCTAATCGAAGGGTACGAAGGATATTGGTTAATAACGGGAGTTCAATAAATGTACTTTTTAGGTCCACCCTAGAAAAGATGGGGTTATCCATAACCGATCTTAAAGCGACCTCGATGACACTGTACGAATTTTCAGGTGAAGGAACAACGACCATAGGGACAATCAGACTGGTGGTCACACTTGGAGATGATACGCGAACTGTTACAAAAATACTTGTATAACGTGATTTTGGGACGACCCGCACTGATGGTTTTTGAAGCCATTACCTCGATCCGACATCTGGCAATGAAGTTCCCCTCAACTTCTGATATATGCACAGTAAGAGGAGACTAGCTCGCTGCCCGAGAATGCTATAGCATTGCCATGAAGGGAAAATCACAACCCGAGAAGCAGGAAATGGTCATAGTTGAAGAAGGAGAGGAGTCCTGGATAATGGAAGTTACTCATGGGGCGGAAGAACCTCGAGAAGGAGATAACAAGGTCACCCAAAAGGACGACATTGATCCCGAATAGGTGAAGATAGATATGAGCTCAAAGCTGTGGAGGAGCTCGAGGAAATCAATATCGACCCAGAAACGCCTTCAAGAGTTGTGAATATTGGGAAAAATCTTGGAGTTGAAAGGAAGAAGGAGTTGGTTGAATTCTTGAGAAAGAACCTGGATGTCTTCCCTTTGTCACATGAAGATAGGGTGGACATCAATCCGAGTATAATAATGCATACTTTGGACTTGGACAAGAATGTGCCTACAAAGTCCCAAAAATCAAGGCTTTTAGGGAGAGTACTGTCGGAAGCATTAGAGAAGAAGTAGCTTGCCTACTTAAGTGCGTGTTTATCAGGGAAACAAACTACCCAATCTGGGTTGCTAACCCCGTTCTGGTCTCGAAGCCAAATGGGAAGTGGAGAACTTGCATTGACTTCTCCGATCTCAACAAGGCCTGTCCTAAGGACTATTTCCCATTACCTAGAATTGATCAGTTGGTAGACGCCATAGCCGGTCACGAGCTCATGTCTTTCATGGACACATATTCTAGATATAACCAGATCGCAATCAACCTTGCAAACCAAGAGCATACCAGCTTCATGACTGAGCATAACATATACTGCTACAAAGTTATGCCATTCGGACTGAAGAATATTGGTGCAACATGCCAACGATTAGTCAACAAAATGTTTGTTAACCAAATTGGGAAAAACATGGAGGTGTATGTCGATGATATGCTCGTTTAATCAAAGACTGTTAGTAACCATGCGTCTGACCTGGAAGAATGTTTTGGTGTACTAAGGAGGTACAACATGAAGTTAAATCCTCAGAAGTGCACTTTCAAAGTTTCTTCGGGAAAGTTTCTGGGGTTTATAGTTAACACAAGGGGGATAGAGGAAAATCCAGAAAAAAATAGATCGTTGTTAGAAATGCCTTCGCCTAGGTCGCGCAAGGAAGTACAAAGTTTAACTGGAAAGGTGGCAGCCCTAACCGCTTCGTTTCAAAATCCACTGACAAGTGTCTCCCATTTACAACTTGCTCAGAGGAAACAAGAAGTTCGAGTGGATCAAAGAATGCGAACAGGAATTTCACGACCTGAAAGCTCACCTGGCTGAAACCCCCGTACTATCATAACCAGAATCTGGAGAATGTTTGTTTCTGTATCTAGTTGTGACGGAAAATGCGGTCAGCGCTGTGTTAGTTCGAGAGAAAAATCGAGCGTAGAAACCAGTGTACTATGTAAGTAAAAGACTTCTTGGAGCTGAGTCCCAATATCAATTAATAGAAAAACTCGCGTTCTGTCTTATTTTGGCTTCAAGGAAGCTCAGATCGTACTTTCAGTCCCACACCATCCATGTCTTAACCGACCAACCTTTAAGGCAGGTTTTGCAAAAACCTGAAACGTTGGGACGTCTACTAAAGTGGGCCATCGAACTCAGCTAGTTCAAGATATTATATATGCCACACACAACAATCAAGAGTCGAGCCCTCACTGACTTCGTGGCCGAGTGCACAGGTTTTCATGACGAGCTAGTGAGAGAATCGATGCAGGAGTCGTATAAAATCATCGTTGATGGATCCTCTAATGAAAACGAATCAGGAGCTGGGATAATTTTAATCTCATCTAAAGGGCATCGATTCCATACAACTCTCAGATTCAGATTCGAAGATAACGAATCCGAGTATGAGGCCCTATTAGCCAGGCTAAGAGTGGCGAAAGAGCTAAAAGCAAAGGCGATCCACTGTTATAGTGATTCCCAGCTCGTGGTTAATTAGATATTGGGGGAATATCAAGCTTGAAGTATCAAGATGGTGGCATACTTAGCCAAGGTTAAGGGCGAGTTGTCTGAATTCGAATTTAGCTCCGTTGAACAAGTACCCCACGAGCAAAATTCCAATGCTGATGCTTTGGATCAACTTGCTACCACCAAGGAGGCGAATACACTGAACGTAGTTCTAGTGGAGTTCCTGGAAAAAATGAGCATAATAGATTAAACAGTTGAGGTCAGAATGGTTGACATAAAATTGACCTGGATGACCCCCATAGTGGAGTACCTCACAACCGGTAAGTTACCTGATGATCAAAAGGGCGCAAGAAAGTTGCTATATCAAGCTCCGTGGTATGTTATGGTTAAAGGGACTCTATATCGACGAGGGCATTCGCTACTTTTCCTGCGGCGTGTTCTGCCCGAGGAAGCGTAGACTATCTTGCAAGAAATACACGAAGGCTTCTGTGGAGACCAAGCTGGGGGGCAAAATCTAGCTCTGAAGATATAAAGATAGGGTTATTGTAATGCCCCAAATTTCCTAATAAGGTTTAGGACCTTGATTAGGAGGTCGGGAGGGCCATACTTGATTTATTATATTATTAAATGATTATATGCATGTTTATGTGAATTATATTATTATATGATGATAAATGCATGCACATGGGTCCACATTTTATTATAAGGGCATTTTGGTAATTTGGCCCGTTGAGGGTGTAATTGTGTATTCTCATGCATGTGAGTGAATTATGAATAGTACCACATAATATGTGGATTTGTTCGAGCCATTCGGCATGAGACGATCATGGAATGCAAGTTTTCGGTCTGGTCATAACGGGGTTAGTTTCGAGACTCGGGGTGAGTCTCGGGGTAATTTGGTGATTAGAACGTTGTCAGGAATTAAAGGGTAACGGGATATGAATTATTAGCATTTGAGAATATTGAGAATAACGAGAATTGGAGGGTGTTAATTATAATTAACGAGATAGTCGGCAAAGGATGGTTTTTCCCTTGGAAGGTTTTGTGAGAGTTTTTAACCTTATGGGCATAATGGTCATTTGAGCCAAAATCTGTGATTTAGTCACCTTTTCCCTCAGCTGAAGGTAGCCTTAGAAAAACAGAGCCTCTTCCTCTTTCTTCTCACGATCATCATCCTTCTTCTTCTTCCGTTGTTTTTTTTTAAACTCCCTTTGAGGATCCAAGCTAGGAGAGCAAGGCTTGAGGGCTTAGGACCTTGGTTCAACCATTGAAGAGGATCTAATTCAAGCTTGAGGTAAGAAATTCAGCCATGAAAATCTTTGGTTTATACCTTGTTTTTCTATTAGTTTCAGCCGAGAATTTTGAAGTGGATAGTTGGGGATTCAATGAAGTTTTTGAGAAAGTTTGCTTGGGTTTTGATGAGGTTGAGGTATGGATGAAGTTTTGGGGTTAAATTATAGGTTTGGATGATGTTTGGTGTTGGTTTTGAAGCTTGGTTTTTAGGGGAAATCGCAGGGGAGAAGACCAAAGTTTTTCTGGTCTGTTAGTGGCGCCCCAGCGCTAGGCAGAGCAGGAATTGGGGGTTATCTCTGACTTGGGCAGCGAACCAGCGCTACAAAGCAGTGCCCCAGTGCTAGTTCACTTTCCAACAAACCTATTTTTAGGGTTTGGGATGACTTTGGGGGCTTGGGGGATTGTTCCACTACCCCGTTTGGGTGGTTTGGGAGTCCCGAGAGCACGGGATTGGTCCCGGGAGTGAGTTCTTAGATTATAAACCTTTTTATGATTTATATTATTGATGGGATTCCATATTTGGTTATGACTAGGTGACCGCTAAAGGATCAAATGATCGATCGTTCTCAAGGGTCGTTCAATTGTCCTTTCTCGCCTGAACCAAAGGTAAGAAAACTGCACCTGGTATGTGATGCATGTGATGCACGAGAAACATGTGGCTAGGGCATGCCATGAGTGTTCAATATGAGATTGTTTAGAGCTTGAGTCTCTGTGTTTGTGCATGATCCTAATTATGCTAGCAATTGTTAAGCAAGCATGCTGAATGCCCTACTTTTGGATGTTTGACATATGATTTATGCCTGGTAGCATTGCTTACTTGTGCGTGGCATTGACTTACTAGTCAGAGTCGAAAATGGTGTCAGATCCGTCTGTGAAGTAACTTACTAGTCAAGTTCAACAATGGTACTGAGCACTGGTTGTGTGTTATTGACCTAAGAGTCAGGAGCGGCATAAGCGTCATGAACACAGAGCCGATAAAATATTAGATCTAATCGACATCTGCATTGAATGACTCATTATGAACATTAATGCCGGATCGACCCTAAGTTCGATGAAAACTAAAAGCGCTTGCCTAGTTCTATGACTAGTTACTCAGAGCCAGGGCCAGAAGGTTCAGGTGAGCCTATCGTCACATGGCTAAGGGAACGGAACCCACAGTTGTGACTCTATGGTCACTCCCTTGGTTTACATTGGTGACTTGCCTATCAGTCACTTATCCTGTTTAAGCTAGTGACTTAATCACTTATTTGTTAAGGGAACGGAACTCACCTTAGTGACTTTTACAATTGTCACTCTTCTATTTAGGGCTAAAAGTCCTTGATGATCATTATGATCATTGTTTGTTATTATATTCTCGCTATATTGAGTTTTCTTGCTGGGCTTCGGCTCACGGGTGCTATGTGGTGCAGGTAAAGGAAAAAGAAAGCTGGACCATCCTCGAGTTGGAGAGCTTAGGTGATGATGTGTACATATGCGGCTACTCGACTGCCACGACCGAGGGTTTAAAGAGGAACTAGGGTTAAACCCTATTTTGCCGCTTAGGTCGGCTAGTTGTAAATGTTTTCTTGTAATTAACCTTTAAATTATATTTTTGGGATCCCAATGTATACAGTAAACATTTTAATGAAACGTTATATCTTAACCAAATTTTTTACTCCTGAACCGCTAATCATACTTAGTTACACGATTATGGCCAAATGACTCGATTAGCGAGTTTAGTACTGTTTAAAATGAACACCATAACGGTACCTGGAGTTTAGGGCGTTACAACTTGGTATCAGAGAGAGCCAAGGTTAAGGGTTTCTGAAGACAAGCTGGGCATGTACACTCGTCACTAAAGATAGCTTCACTCAAGGAATGGTAACTATTTCTGTAGTTATGTGTTTAACTGCTTAAATAGAATGTAAATGCTTTACCTACACATTGTATTAGGGAGCATGAGATTTTTTTAGAGCCAGTCTCTTGACTATATGATTACCTGCTCTATGAATATATATAAATGTGATATTTTCTTGCTGGAATTGAAGGCATGGTATGAATGTTGGAAGAGCATGGATTATGATTGATGTATGAATGCCATGGGTATGTTTTTAGCACTGCAGTGGTTTGTGACTGTAGTGTGGTAAGATTTTTCTCATGGGGAATGCTCTTGATATGCTCATCATGATTAATGGGTCAAGTTATTGACTGCACATTCAATCAGCAAGTTTGTACCCAAGGCAGATAATGAGGCCTAGTGGTGGTTATACTGAGGCAAGGAGTATCAGCCAAGGGTTGAGTTCTTCATCTACCCCTCAGAATTTCCAGCGAATGTTTACAGATTTGCAATCAAGATTGCAGAGGCATGAGGAGGAGATTAGGTGTTTGAAGAAACAACAGAATCTGTCGGGAAACACCTCTTCCTTTGTTTTGCCAGGAGTGGCATCAGCTTTGGCTCAGCCTAAGGTTGAGAGTAGGTGGGAATTTCTCTGTGGAAGGCTCCATGAGTATTATCCTCCAGTCTTTGAGGGAGGCCTAGATCCAGTCAGAGCTGAGCAATGGATGGGCATGATCAGTTCCACTCTTGACAGTATGTGGCTGGTAGGTCACGATAAGGTGATTTGTGCTACCTACGTATTGCGGGATGATGCCCAGACGTGATGGGAAGTAGTATCCCAGACATGGGGCACATCTGTGATGGACTGGAAAGAATTTAGACAGCTGTTTAATGGAAGGTATTATTGTGATGCAGCAAAGACTACTAAAATGAATGAGTTTATGAATGTTGTTCAGGGAAAGACATCAGTAACCGAGTATGTTAATAGATTTGATGGGTTGTCCAAGTTTGCTTTTGACATGGTACCCACAGATGTAGCTCGGAAGGAAAGGTTTATTCAGGGGTTGAATTCCAAAGTAACTCGGGGCATTAGAGTTGCCCCAGTGCGTGAAACCTCCACCTACGCTCAGGTGGTAGGGAAGGCTCTTGCTGTTGAGAGCATAATAAATGAGAACAAGAGTGCCAAAGGGCACGGAGCTCAGGTAGTGGTACCTCCATTTATTGGAGCAAGCAAGAATGAAAGCTGGAAGACCCGTCCAGTATGTGCTCGGTGCACGAGGCATCATCTGGGAGAATGCCGAGCAAAGGCATGTTTCTTATGTGTCATGGTTGGGAATCTTAAGAAGGATTGCCCAAGGCTAAGAGAGGATGAGAAAAAAGGGATGGATAGCTTGACTCTAGCTCAAGTGTTCACTCCGATGCACTCAGAGTTTGAGACTGAGCCTGAGACTAGTTCCTCAGGGGTGGCAGGTCAGCTTTCTAGTTCTGATTTTGTATTATGCCTATTGGTTTTGGTGCCATGTTGTTTCTCTGTTTATTGCATATAAAGAAGCATGGAGATGTTATGCAGATCACATGGTTATGTTGTGATGGGAATGCAGTACTATAATGGGGATTTAAGTGATGAATTAGGTTATGGTGGAAATGACTCTTCCGTGATTTTGATAAAGTTGGTTATGACTAGCTTCGGTTTAATCCTGGATATGGATTGGTTAAGTAATTATGGGGCAATGCTAAATGGCTAGGAAAGGATAGTAACTCTTGGGTTTGAGAGTGGGAAACCCTTGTGGTAGCTGGCACTATGCATGGACTTCGTATGTTTATGACATCTGTATCTAGAGCTAGAGTTTTATTGCAGGGGGATGCATATAACTCTTAGCTAGTGTAGTGGATACCACTTAGATTGTGTCAGTGGGATCAGGACAGACTGGATTAGTCTGTGAGTTTCTGGATATGCTTCCAGGGGGAATTGCCAGGGATACCTTTATATGAAGGGATAGAATGGTGATTGGATTGGTGCCAGGGATGGAATTTGGTCCAGGGCACTGTTTGGAATGGCTTCAACAAAGTTGTAAGAACCTAAAAGCTCAGTCATTGAATAAGATGGTATTCTCTAAGGGGATCTTTGATCTGGTTAGTACCAGTTGAAGATCTGGGAGAAGGATAAACAAAAAACTGTTTGTAGCAGATAAGGGCACTGGGAGTGCTGGGTTATGTTTTGAGAGGGTAATTAATGTTGAGTTGTCTTGATGAATTAGATGGACAGAGTATTCAAAGAATCATCTAAATTAGATTTGTAATCATTTTGATCAATGGTGTTGTGATATACCTCAGTTAGAGATTTTCCAAGGTCAAGGAATGCCTTAGGGGCAGGAGTTTCCTTGGAAGGGCAGGATATTGCATGTACTTTGGGAAAAAGTTCTGAGTCTTTTTGCAGATCAAAATCAATTTGCAGATGGTTATAATACCTCAGTGACATGGGAAAAGTGATTTCCTATGCATCGTGTTGGTTAAAGGATCTGACCAGAACTAGAGTAGAGTTTCTGGTGGGCCAGGTGGCCAACTTTATGTTTGAGATTATCATTTCAGAAAGGATTGAAAAAAAAAACAATTAAGCGAACCACATATAGGAAAGATTGAGTGGAAAGTCTTAGCTTGATTAGCTAAGGGTTTTGCAGTGTCAGGTATGAATTTATCATGGTATAAGGATCGGATTTGGAATCCGATGGACACTGGGATTGAATGGGAGATTCTGGATGAATCTCATAATATCCTCTTTAATTCTCTTCATTCAGGTATCATGACAGTGTACCATAGTTTGAAAGTTTTATAGTGGTGGCCTGGGATGGAAAGAGACATAATGATATACATGACAAAGTTCCTAACCTGTTAGCAGGTCATGATAGAGTATCAGAAATCAGTAAGGCCATTGTAGCCTTTGGGTATTCTATAATGAAAATAAGGAAACATCGCGATGGGTTTCACGGTGGGGCTGCCCAGGTTAGTGGGTCAGCATGAATTGGATTAGGTCATTATGGACCAGTATTTAAAGTGAGTTCATTTCTGTCAGTAAGGACGAATGATACAACTGATCAGTTTTCAGACCTCTAGGTGAAAGAGGTAGTGCGCCTTCATGGAATTCAAGGTCTATCTTATCAGATAAAGACTCTATTATTACTTCCAGGTCTTGGAAGGGTTAAGAAAGGCGATGAGTATATAGATGGAATTCAATACAGTTCATTTTCCTCAGACTGATGGTAAATCAGAGAGAGTTATCCAGTTATTGGAAATGTACCTTATGAGATGAGGTATGCTCGAGAATGTGTATCACTTGTTCATTGGAATGAGATGGGTGAGGTGTTGATTTTGGATCCTGAGATAGTTCAGGGGACCATTGGGATTGTTAAAGGTTAGAGCTTGGATGCTCACTTCTTAGAGTAAATGAAAAAGTTATATTGATTTGAGATGCAGGAACATGGCGTTCCAAGAAGAAGATTGTATCTTCCTTCAAGTACACCATGGAAAAGGGTGAGCAGATAGGGGCAAGTTGAGCCCTAGATGGATGTGATCGTTTGAGTCTTGGATAGGACTGACCAGGTTGCCTTTGGATGGACCTTAGTTTTGGCACTGTCAGTTGTATACATTGTATTTTATATTTTCCATGTTGAGGACATGGGTCGGAAGGAAAATCATGAGTTGAGTTATGAGAATCTGGAGATTGAGGCTAAGTTATCCTGTAAGGAATAACCAGTTCAGATATGAGACAGAAAGAATAAGGTTATGAGGAACAAAGTTATACCTTGAGTCAAGGTAAGGTTACAGAGACAGTGAGGTCAAGGGAACGACCTGGGAAACAGGAATCAGTTGTGCAGAATTCATATTCCGGGCGATTCAGATAAATTTTGAGGACAAAATTTCTGTAAGGAGGGGATAGTTGTAATGCCCCAAATTTCCTAATAAGGTTTAGGACCTTGATTAGGAGGTCGGGAGGGCCTTAATTTATTTATTATATTATTAAATGATTATATGCATGTTTATGTGAATTATATTATTATATGATGATAAATGCATGCATATGGGTCCACATTTTATTATAAGTGCATTTTGGTAATTTAGTCTGTTGAGGGCGTAATTGTGTATTCTCATGCATGTGGGTGAATTATGAATAATACCACATAATATGTGGATTTGTTTGAGCCATTCGACATGAGACGATCATGGAATGCAAGTTTTTGGTCTGGTCATAACAGGGTTAGTTTCGAGGCTCGGGGTGAGTCTCGGGGTAATTTGGAGATTAGAACATTGCCGGGAATTAAAGGGTAACAGGATATGAATTATTAGAGCCTGATTGGTAGTGAATCCAAATTCAATTTTATGATTTCTAAAACTAAAAAAATGGTAGGGCCCATATGAATACTTGATTGTTGCTTGTTTTCAAATTCTCAATCCAAATACTGATTCTAACTTTAAGCTAAAAAAAAAAAAAAAATGCTATATTCACGTTTTCTCCAAATCAAAATCATTATATCCTAAAATCCTACAAATCTATCACTTTTTTATATTTTCATATTCTCTACCAATTACATATTCAGCTTTTTAAAATTCAAAATCAGTTTACGAATTCCGAACCAATCACATTTTCAAAAACATGTTTTAAGACTATAAATCTAGATTTTCATTTTAGAAATACACTTTTTAAAAATGCAATTTTTCAATCACGAACCAATTAGACCTATAGCATTTGAGAATATTGAGAATAACAGGAATTGGAGGGTGTTAATTATAATTAACGAGATAGTTGGGAAAGGACGGTTTTACCCTTGGAGGGTTTTGGGAGAGTTTTTAACCTTAGGGGCATAGTGGTCATTTGAGCCAAAATCTGTGATTTAGTCACCTTTTCCCTCAGCTGAAGGTAACCTTGAAAAAACAGAGCCGCTTCCTCTTTCTTCTCACGATCATCATCCTTCTTCTTCTTCCTTTGTTTTTTTTTTAAACCTTATTTGAGGATCCAAGCTAGGAGAGCAAGGCTTGAGGGCTTAGGACCTTGGTTCAACCATTGAAGAGGATCTAATTCAAGCTTGAGGTAAGACATTTAGCCATGAAAATCTTTGGTTTAAACCCTGTTTTTCTATTAGTTTCAGCTGAGAATTTTGAAGTGGATAGTTGAGGATTCAATGAGGTTTTTGAGAAAGTTTGCTTGGGTTTTGATGAGGTTGAGGTATGGATGAAGTTTTAGGGTTAAATTATAGGTTTGGATGATGTTTAGGGTTGGTTTTGAAGCTTGGTTTTCAGGGGAAATCGTAGGGGAGAAGACCAGAGTTTTTCTGGTCTGTTAATGGCGCCCCAGCGCTAGGCAGAGAAGGAACTGGGGGTTCTCTCTGACTTGGGCAGTGCCCTAGCACTACCAAGCAGCGCCCCAATACTACCAAGCAGCACCCCAGCACTAGTTCACTTTCTAGCAGACCTATTTTTAGGGTTAGGGATGACTTTGGGGGCTTGGGGGATTGTTCCACTACCCCGTTTGGGTGGTTTGGGAGTCCTGAGAGCACGGGATTGGTCCCGGGAGTGAGGTCTTAGATTATAAACCTTTTTATGATTTATTTTATTGATGGGATTCCATATTTGGTTATGACTAGGTGATCCCTAAATGATCAAAGGATCGATCGTTCTCAAGGGTCGTTCAATTGTCATTTCTCGCTCGAACCAGAGGTAAGAAAACTGCACCTGGTATGTGATGCATGTGATGCATGAGAAACATGTGGCTAAGGCATGCCATGAGTGTTGGATATGAGATTGTTCAGAGATTGAGTCTCTGTGTTTGTGCATGTTCCTAATTATGCTAGCAATTGTTAAGTAAGCATGTTGAATGCCCTACTTTTGGATGTTTGACATATGATATATGCCTGGTAGCATTGCTTACTTGTGCATGGAACTGACTTACTAGTCAGAATCGACAATGGTGTCAGATCCATGTGTGAAGTGACTTACTAGTCAAGTTCAACAACGGTACTGAGCACTAGTTGTGTGTTACTGACCTAAGAGTCAGGAGCGGTATAAGCGTCATGAACGCAGAGCCAATAAAAGATTAGATCTAATCGACATCTGCATTGAATGACTCATTATGAGAATTAATGCCGGACCGACCCTAAGTTCGATGAAATCTAAAAGCGCTTGCCTTGTTCTATGACTAGTTACTCAGAGCCAGGGCCAGAAGGTCCAGGTGAGCCTATCGTCACATGGATAAGGGAACGGAACCCACAGTTGTGACTCTATGGTCACTCCCTTGGTTTACATTGGTGACTTGCCTATCAGTCACTTATCCTATTTAAGCTAGTGACTTGATCACTTATTTGTTAAGGGAACGGAACTCACCTTAGTGACTTTTACAATTGTCACTCTTCTATTTAGGGCTAAAAGTCCTGGATGATCATTATGATCATTGTTTGTTATTATATTCTCGATATATTGAGTTTTCTTGCTGGGCTTCGGCTCACGGGTGCTATGTGGTGCAGGTAAAGGCAAAAGAAAGATGGACCATCCTTGAGTTGGAGAGCTTAGGTGACGATGTATACATATGCAGCTGCTCGACTGCCACGATCGAGGGTTTAAAGAGGAAGTAGGGTTAAACCCTATTTTGCCGCTTAGTTCGGCTGGTTGTAAATGTTTTCTTGTAATTAATCTTTAAATTATATTTTTGGAATCCCAATGTATACAGTAAATGTTTTAGTGAAACATTATATCTTAACCAAAATTTTTACTCCTAAACCGCGAATCTTACTTAGTTACACGATTATTGCCAAATGACTCGATTAGCGAGTTTAGCACTGTTTTAAAATGCACACTGTAACGGTCCCTGGAGTTTAGGGCGTTACAACTATTTTTGGCCCACGCTGACAAAGCACTCGATCTCGTACGTGCAGAAATGTGACAAATGCCAATGCTTCGCCATAATTTCCTGAGCAGCTCCCGTTGAGTTAATTATGATCTCATCCCCTTGGCCGTTTGTAGTATGGGGAATCGACTTGATTGGTTCTTTGCCAATAGGAAAATGAGGAGTTCGCTATGCTATTGTCACCATCGATTACATCACGAAGTGGGTGGAGGCCGAACCTCTGGAAACTACCACCTTAAAGAGAGTCCTAGATTTTGTTGTAAAAAATATCATATGTCGATAGTGATCTCTTCACAAAATTTTGTGAAAAATACGACATAATCAAGAGTTTTTCATTGGTAGCATACCCGCAGGCTAATGGGCAGGTCGAGGCTGTAAATAAGACCCTAAAGGAGAGCTTAAAGAAGCGGTTAGATGAAGCCAAGGGACTATTGCCTGAGAAGCTCCACAAGTACTCTGGGCCTATAGAACCTCACATCGAACTTCCACGGGACATACTCCTTTTTCTCTGACCTTTGGAAGCGAGGCTATGCTCCCAATTGAGGCGTTGGTGGCGACCCATAGACAAAAAAACTTTGATCGAGATTAGAACCACGAGCTACTCAGTGCATCCCTTGATCTGATTGAGGAAAAATGAGGGGCGTCACTATTGCAGCTCGCCCATTATATGCAGAAAATCACTCGTTACTTCAACTTGAAGGTAAAAGGATGCAGACTCAAACTAGGTGATTTGGTTCTCCGGAGGGTGTTTTTGGTAAGTAAAGATCCCAAGGACGGTGTGTTAGGGCCGAATTAGGAAGGACCATACCAGATCGTGGAGATCCTACGCGAAAGGACCTTTAAGCTAGTCCGAATAAATGGAGAAATATTTATGCGGACCTGGAATGCCTTACACCTCAAAAAGTACTATCAATAATTTTGTTGTCTTTATGTTTCTGGTATTATTGTTCATGTAAGGCTTATCTATAAAAGCCACTTCATTTTAATAACAATTGAATTATTACGTAATCAATTTTGTCATTTTATTATCGCGTGCTTATTTGTAGAAGAAACCTAGAACCTTTATAAGTTATGGTTGCTTGGGGGCACATAATTGAAGAAAGCTTTTAAAAGAGTTCATCATATTCGGATAAAGTTTTAAACTTAGTGTAACGTCCCAAAAATGCTAATAGGGTTCGGTGCCTTGATTAACGTGTCAGGAGGGCATAACTAGATATATGTGTGATTAACTAATTAAATGCGTGACTATGTGGCATGCATGATATATATAATAATGTGAGTATGATTATATGCATGTTTATGAGTATTAAATATGCATGTGGGCCCATTCTTGATAATTGGAGCATATTTATAATGTTGGCTCGTCACGGTCATAAATGTGATTATATGTGTGTAAATGATTGAGACCACATTATTATGTGGATATATTTGCAGTATACAGCTCGAGGCGATCCTAGTGAGCGGATTGGCGGAATAGTCACAACGAGGTCCAATACCCAGCTCGGGGCGAGCCTAGGGGTATTTTGGGAAGTTTTAATGTATATTTGGGGTTTATTGAGCAATGGTTAAATATTTGGTAATTAGTTGGGCATGACGGGATTAATTGGAAATTAGTAGGACGACTTGAGAAATTAACGGGAATTGGGGATAATGACCATATTGCCTTTATGGGCAAATACGAGGCTAAGTTGATTAAGGGGCATTTTAGTGCATTTTAGTGCATTTTAGTTAAGGGTTAAAGTTAATGGAAACTCTAAGATGATTAGAACTTGGTAGAATAGGTTAGAAATCTCTCAAGTACTCTCTCTTTCTCTCTCTCTCTCTCTTCCTCTTACACGTTCACTTTCCCTTCCTCTCATGGGCCTTGAGGCTGAAGGAGAACTTTGAAGAAAAGCTTAGATTTAAGCTGGGAAATTTGGAGAGATGAGGCTAGGAGTAGACAAGGATCAGCTTGGGGAAGTTCAAGCCATAACTGAGGTCAGGTTCTAAGCCTTCTTATACTGAATTTTTGTTGGGTTGGATATGTTTAGAGTTGCTTGAGTTAACTTCTAGTTTTGGGATTTTAGGTTGTTAGAGCTGGTGTGATAAGTCACATGTGATGTTTATGATGTGTTATTGAGAGTTTTAGGCTCAGTTCTAGCTTTAGCACATACTTGGGGTGAATTCTATTGAGTTTGGGTTAGTGAAATCATTGGACAACCCAAGGAATTATGGGTTCGTAGGGGCGTGCCACAACCCAGTTCAAGGGCGTCGCAGCCTGCGTGCCCCAGATGCCCTGGGAGGGTTGGTGATTTATAGGCGCATCGCGACCCTAGGGGGGGCAAGTCACGGCCTGCCTCCCTCCAGATGCAGAGGCTGCACCTCTGACTTGAGGCACGCCGTGACCCTTAGGGCCAGGTCTCGATCCGCCTAGACAGATTTAGCCTAGGTTTGTCTTAAGGCTCAGGGAGGTTCGGGGATCCAAACTTAAGCGCTTGGGACATTTTCTACTACCCGGTTTTGTAAAAATCGAGCTCTCGGAGGCTAGTATTTTAATCCAAAGTTTTTAAATGGTTTATGATCTTATGTTTATTCATTATTGCAGTGTGACTAGGTTTTACCATAAGGGCTTAGAAATTAAGGATCCTACTCGGGGCCAATATACGCTCGCTGCTCGGGATCCGAGGTAAGAAAATTGCATCAGTGTGGTTGTGTTTGGGACTAAGGTTCCCTGTATCTGAATATACGCAATGTGTGGCTGTATTGATGATATGCTTTATATGGGGTGTCGGGGTTGCTGATAAGCGCACAGGACGTAGCTCGGCCAATGTGAGTCGGGGTCAGCTAAATAATCAGAGGATTTGGCCTAAGCGAGCCGGGGTCAGCTGAGTAAATAGAGGGCTCAACCTAAGGTCGCCGACACCTAATCACTTGTATTACTGATTGAAATGTATGATTGAGATTATATGTTTGTCGTTGTTTAGGTTAATATTTGTACTCTGTTGCATAATTGGACTGGTTGGGATAAGGAAGATTAGATGCTAATGTTGCTCTTTTATTGGAATTGTTACCATAAACTATTGACAGTTGCATCTGGTGAATTATATTTACTGTCTTTATACTCTTTCCTATTTGTGCATGTTGTTTTAAGTTTTCTTGCTGGGCCTTGGCTCACGGGTGCTACGTGGTGCAGGTAAGGGAGTTGATAGCTGGACCAGCCATTGGAGAGCTTTAGGGGCGGTGTGTACATATGCAGCCTGCTTGATCGCCACAGTCGGGGTAGCTTGGGAGGAGCTAGGGTTAAACCCTATTTTTCCACTTAGGACAACTAAATTGTATCTATTTATCTTTTACCAATCCGTAAACTGATTTTTTGGGATCCCGTGTACGAACTTAATATTTTAATGAAAAATAATAAATTTTGTTGACCAAATTTTTTATTACTTGACCTTGACTTAGTTTTCAATTACACATTTAAGTTCATACGACTTGCTTAGCAGGTTAAGCACCATTTTAAACACATAGTGTAACTGTCTTGGTTATCCAGGACGCTACACTTAGAGTTTGGAAAAGTTGATTATTCAACGACTTTTTAAAGCTCAAATTTTCAAAATAATTCCGAATACGAACTAAGTTGAGACAATTCTAAAACAAAACCCTTGGATAAAACCAGTTCCAAGGACTAATTCTTAACATGTACAATGTTATTAAGCAGAATAAAACTCCTGGATATGACCAACTCTGAGGCCTGATTCTTAACAGGTATAACGCAATTAGGCTGGAAAAATCTTGGACACAACTTAGATATTGACTAAAATTAGTTAGTCGAGCCATAAAAAACTTATCACGATCTAAAGACAACCCCTAAGATTTCAAGTGTACAAGAATTCAAAATTCACAAACATGAGAAAACAATAGACTAGGGGGAACACGAATAGATCATAAATTAAATTCGAGGAGGGAAAAACCTTAGGCGATTGTTTTAATCCCTAGGGACTTAGTTATGAAATAAAAAATAAAGAAAATGAATCATTGAGCTCCATCGACTTGCTCAGAGGATATCATTTCCTCGCCTCCCCGTCAGCAACATCGGAAGCCTCGATGGTCTTAGAGGGTTCTTGTGAGAATCGAATCTGGAATTTGGAAAGATAAGGTTCCCAAAACCCTGGCAGCATGAAGGTGAAATTCTCGTCCTGGTTGAAAGCCCAACACCGGTAGAGCATCTCCTCCAAAGAGTTTGTCGACTCTGCAATCTCCAACCTCGCCCTCTCGGCCTCCTCCTTGGCTTTGGTCTCAACCTCATCAAGCCTCTTTTTAAGGCTATCATTCTCGCTCTGCAGCTGGTCCAGTCGATGACTCACTTCCATGACCTAGTCTTTAGCAATCCGCTCGCTCTTTTGGAAAGCAGTTAGGGCAGCCTTTGCAGACCGCTCGCTCTCCTGGGAGTAAACTAGGGCAGCTTTGGCAGATCCTTCACTCTCTTGGGCGACGATCAGGGTGGCTTGGAGCTCATCACTCCTAGCTCGGACCCAAGCGATTCCGCGGAGTTGAGCCAGGATAGACTGCAAAGGAAAAATACAGGTTAAGGTTCATAAAAAAAAAGATAAAAAAAAGAGGTACTATAGAAGGAATGAAAAGTGGCTCACAGTGAGGTTCATTCCCATGGCGGACTCGAGAACGTCTTTGGGGGTATGCTCCTCCATGGCCCTTAGATCCATGACATTGGCTCTATATGCATTGCCCATCATATGGTTCCCCATCTCATATACAGTCCTTCGAAATGCTTCAAGGATCCTTTCCAACTCGAGTGGCTTCACTAGGATGTGAACAGAGGGGACCTGAGCAGGCGGGGCTTCGCCTTGAATCACTTAAGGAACCGACAAAGGAACATGTCGAGGGAGAGAAGGAGGAGCCTCGAGAACTGTGACTGTTGTTACTGGGGCTGGGGGTTTAGTCTGGTGTTGCTGCTCCCGGTTGGAGCTGGCATCTTTGTCTTTGACAGGATACCTGGTGGAAGTTTTAGTCTTGGGAACATGTTTCTTTGGCACCCTGAGCCTTTTCACCACGAGTCCAGCTCCGTCCCCACCAACCTTGAAGGCTCCCCTTAAACCCGAGGCATCTTGCAAATCCATCTCTTCACCTGGAAAAGAACGAGCAGAGGAGTTAGATACGAGAAATCGTTAGTCAAAATAATGCAAAAAAAAGAACAAAGCGAGAACCCTACCTTCTGAGCTAGAGGAGGAATCTACTACGATCAGTTTGGGGTTATGAACCGGGCTAGTAAAACCTCTAACTCGTAGACTACCGAAGGTGGTGGAGACTTTAGAATTATTACACCATGGGTCCTAAGGGGTTCAAACTCTTCTTCCGAGATGGATTCATCTACAGATTGCCTAAAACCAGGGGAGAATACACCCTGACATAAGGAAAGCCACGTCCTACGATTTGTACCATATTCCTAAAAAATGGTGGACCTAAAATGGATGGTATTGTCTACTACATCGGTGCATCTGGGGTAGCTATGGTCATGGCGTACCACCAAATGATCCACACACTGGAGGAGTGTTGTGTTTAGGTCTGGCTCAACATGATGTCTACTCACGAGCTGATGGGGGTTGAAACGAATTAGCCTAAAACTGGTAGCAACCCGATCTAGTTCTCTATATGGGTTACCTTGGCCAGAAATGCTGACTGCTGCCCCCGACTCAGCTCGTTCTGGGTCAAACTCTTGTGCATCCTCAAGAATTCTCCTCTTGCGCACCAATGTTGCCACATCCTCTTCCTCCTCGGTGTCTTCAATGGTGGGCAGCGTCTCTTAAGGAGGGGGAAGCTCGGAAAGTATAGGAGGTGGACCTCGTGTCCTGCTGGCCAGCGTTTGATCTTTGCGTATCAGGTTTCTGGCCACCATGGTAGCATCATTCACTACCTGTCGGAATTCCTTCTCCTTTGAAGGAAGATGGGAAAACGTCTCATATTGACCTCCAAAGGTCTCAGATCACCATGTATTCTTGAATATAGCTGCACAAAGAACGAACTCAGTTAGGAGGATTAAACTCAACAAAAAAAATGATAAGGGAGATCATGTATGGAGTTAAAAAAGCTAGGAAACTTACGAGGATGGTTGAAATATCGGTAATTACAGTTCTTAAACCCATTTTACATAAAGAACTGATCTTTATAGTCATTTGGGTGGCTGGGGAGGTCAATAACGAAAGTCGAGTTGGGGAAGCGAGTGAGGTAGTAAAAGCCTTCACCTCGCCCCTTCTAATCAGGACTGGCCTTGAGGCAAAAAAAGTACATAATATCAGTCGGGGTGGGGACCTCCCACTCGTGCCTCAAAAATAGATATTTTAACCCCACCAAAAGTCGATACGGATTTGGGGGGAGCTGGAACGGAGCTAGTTTGACGTAGTTCAAGAAATCTATGAAGTACTGATCTAAGGGGAGGAAAGCACCTGCCTTCAGGTGCTTATCACTCCAAGCCCCAAAGTCATCTTGAAGGGGGGTGCAACTTCACTCTCCTTCCAATGGAGGTCGGGCAATAAGGCCATCAATTCCCATCTCGATCCCATGGCTCAGCAGTATCTTGTTCACTTTCCCCTGTGTCGTTATTCGAGACACGATGTGCTCAGCCTCATAAAAAGGCGTTAGGGTCGACAACAATCTCCCTTTCCACCATTGGGCCAAAGTGAGGAATTGGAGATTCTGCCACGACCTGCTTGCCCTTATTCTTGTTCTGACTAGAGGAGCTCACGACATTTTTCTTTGGTGGGGTCATAATCTAGCTCGCCTGACGACAAAGTGGCCTATTAGTGGCGGCCTAAAATAATGACTAGCTACGGCGATAAAGGTACGGTGACCCAAGGGTTTGAGTGGTTTATTTTTAGTGATTCAAAATCTACCCGAGCTAAGATATGTCCTAACACCAACGTGTGTTTCCACGCACAGTCCTAGGCCACACGCTATAGGCTCGGGAAAGTCCCTGATACTTTGGGATTCACGTGTCAGATCCGTCAAACCCATTAGTTTTCTTTTGAAAGCTGTTTAATGCAAAAACACTTAAGGAATCGTGACCCTTAAGCTACCCAAAGCCAAACCTAAAATCCTCTCAACTTCTTTAAGAGGTATCCTAATCGATTCATCAACAACATTTTCCTTGCAAAGCTTAGAAAATTTGTCCAGTTTTTAGATACCTTATTTCTAAACAAGTTTAATATCATTCTTTTAGCCTAAATTGATCCATATTTGAACTTAGACATGGCTAGAACACGAAACGGTATTGAAAAAAAATGTTTTTCGAAGTAAAAAGAACTCATTGGAAAATAAAGAAATGAGAAACTCAAACCAGATGAGGAAATACTTACAGTTTATACATTTGCTCGATGAGAATACTGATGTTTCTACATGCAGGAGCTTGAGAGCTTCTGAGAAACTGAAGGAAGATGAAGGTTTTTGGAAAAAAAATGAGAGAAAAAGGGAAATTTTGTTTTTGAGAGGACATTTTTTGAATGCGAAGGTGGTAAGGCTCATGTCTGATCTCCCTATTTGTACGTAAGCTTTGGGAATTAATCTAGGCCATCTAATCGGGTCAGCTCAAGATCCAAAGGCCAAGATTAAATGGCCCGTGCAGCGGAAAAAAGTTTACAGGACAGTTGTCACAGTCCTCGAAACCCGAACAGACGCCAACTACAGACGATCACGTGTTCAACACTTGAGTAGTGGACATGCACGATTTTACATGACATAAGCCTAAAATCCCCTACTGTGCATGTCAGAAAATGATGACTTCAAGCACGAGCAGGAGCTTGGGGGGAAAATGTTGTACCATAAAAATTAGCATGGATTCAACCACTTAGCTCGGGGTACAATTGGCAGATAAACATGTGGAAAAAGCAGGCGAGTAGAACATCTAGCTGATAATGATGGGAACATCCTGAGTTAGGACTAGGCAGTACAACATGCAGATAATTATTAGGTCGCCTCATTGGATGATGGTCCAATTTGAGGAGGCATGTAGTGGCTAGATCCCCCTTTAGGGTGCCTTGAACTTAATCCGAACTAAGGTTCGAATATTCTTCGGTCACCAGCTAGATGAAGATGTTCAGCTCGTGGAAACATGGTCATGACGCATAGTGAAGGATCCTGAGAGACTTGGAGGCTCTTTATACGCTCATTAATGTCCAGACTGTATTGCACATTTATTGTCTGATTCCTGTAATTTGATAGGCAATCGGAACCTTATGTAAATGAGAATTATCTTGATTAAATGCTTACCATATTTATGCACATATTTACCCAAACTTGTCCATGGAATCCATTATAAATATCAAGGATAATGGATAGGAAAAGAGGATGCTTTTTGTAATACAAAAACTCTGCAGAAATTGTGAGAGAGTAATAATATTGTCTCGTGGACTAGGTGGATTTTAACCACTGAACCACGTAAAATTGTGTGTGTGAGAAATTGTTCATATAGTTTATTACGGTTTATAAATAAACACTAATATATTTCTTGTTAGATTTCTAAATCTACTGTTGGCGAAAAACCATGTCAACAAAGATCATTAAAAAGGAAAAAGAAAAGAGAATGCGATAAAGGAGAGATTGTGAAAGAGGAAAAAAAAGAAAAGTGTAAAATACACTACCTAGTGGATAGTGTATAGGGCGAACTTTGCACCTACTCAATGAATAGGGATGTAAATAGAGTAGGGCAGAGTCGGGGATGGCTCTCCCACTGCTGTCCCATTTCGAGGTCGGGTCTCCATCTCTAAAAGTTTAATTTTTTTCTTCTAAAATTGATAAAATATATTGAAAAATTAATACTTTTTAATATAAAATAATAATAAAACCATGAAATTATATCATTAGGAAATATATTTGTCATATAAATAAATATATTATATATTTTTAATAATTTTTATATTAAAAAATTAAATTAAAATTAAATTACAATGTAAACGGGTAGGTTTGGGTCTATGGGTTAAATTGACATCCTATGAATGAAGAGAATTTCTAGTGTGTTACCGGAGACTGCGGCTCCTCTGTTATATTATTTTTATAATATAATGTTTTAAATTAAATAATGTGACAAGTGTTATCACACATTGTAACTTATTATATATGAGAGTTACATATTGGATAATGTGCATTTCCAAGTATGTAACATATTTGAGAGTTACAAAATCAGTTACAAATTTTTAACTCCCAAATATTACCTAATAATGTGTAGATTATATGTTACACATTTTGAGATTGAATTTCTCAAAGCCATAAGTTATATGACTGTTGGAGACATGATTTTAACTCTCATAATGTGTATGGAGGTTACAAAGTCATGTGGGAAGAGGATTGAGCCGTTTGAAAATGCAAAATTGAGTTTTCCTAAAATTGGAGTTGTGGCCACGACCACGGGTGTTCCAGGCCGTGGCCAGGAACATCTTTGACCACGGCCTGGGATGCTGCCAGCCAACTCTAACTTCTTTTTTCCATCTTGAACGGTTCTAACTCTTGATGTAACTCCAAAAACTCTTTTTTAATTCCATAAACATCCAATTAAACATTGGTAACAACCATGTGGGATGGTGGAATTTGAAATTCAAAGGGTATCTCTAAACTCTATAAATAGAAGCCTAATGTTCACTTGTAAGACACACAATTTCTATCCACTAGAGCACTTGGCTAGAAGTTCACCAAAATACTTGTTTATTCCAGAGAGCTATTTCCATATTGTGAGAATCCCCTAGTGCTTGAGATATGGGAAAATAAGTTTTTGGACAAAGATTGTAAACCTTGTTCAATTTGGTAGTCACCAATGCTCTTCACTTTGGTTGTGTTAGTGAGAGAGCTTTGTTTATTGTTCTTGTTTTTTCTATTGCTCTTTATTGTCTTTCTTCTATTTTTATCTTTACATATTTGCTTGTATCTTTTGTTTTAGAGTTGTAGTCTCCTCTACTACTTCTAGTTTATTTGTATCCATTGTCTAGAGTTGTATTTTCTATTATTCTCTTCATCTACATCTTTCTATATTTACTTGTATTTTTGCAATAGAGTTGTAACCTTATTTAATCAATCACCTTATCATTTGTATTATTTTTCTTAGACTTGTAATAGTCTTACTATTTTCCATCGAGTCAATTTTATTATCTCTAAATCCTGAACCTTGGAATGCCCAAGCACAAACACTACTGGCACACACACCACTAACCACTACTCTGGCAGTCTTCACATCAACCTCAGCTGGCATAGACGCCGGTGGCCAATACATAAGGAACTATTTGGTGATCCTCATGAAGGATATAACCTTCCCATGACGGTGGTTCCGATGAATGGAAGCGGAAAAATACTGTAATGTCAGCATTTGTGTCGTGGACCTAAACAAAGGGTGCCCTGTGGAGCTTTGAGTTATGTACGACGATGAAGGCGTGTGGGCTGTAACACCATAGAATGCCCAGTAACTCAAGAAGACTATTGTTCTGGTATAACTAGTGATTCTGAATTCTTTGAAATATGATGTCCACTTGGCTCATTCTTCTATTAATTGTTGTAAAAACAACAACAAAAGAACTAATGATAAACAAAGAATTTAGTAACCAAAATTGAACAAAATGAACATCAACAATTACTTGGTTTGGATCACTTTCTGATCATACTTCCAAGGGGTAGAACAACCTTGTAGATGGATGAAGTTCTTTATTGATTTAAAACCAAGACCAATACAAGATATTACACAAAGAAGACTTGCTTCAAATTACAAAGAAAGCTCACAATGAGATATTAAGATCAGACACAATTTAAATCTATACAACCCTCCCAAAACTCTCTCTCTGATTTTTTCTAACTCTTGATATTACAACAATCACCAAGGCTCACTTTTTATAAGGCTAATCATTTCTAAAAGCAACAAAATTAACTAACCTATACTAAAACAGTAATAAATGGAACCGTGAGCTCATAGGCCACATCATCATAATGGCTTAAGTGGTTGAACTAACACCACAGATCCACCTTAGATCAGTCACTTTAGCTGAGAAGAAAAATGTTGAACTGAACTACCCAGACCTAGCACGACTCATCAGCACTTGTCAATGATGAGTAAGCTTAGGTAATGCCTAAACTTTTACAGACTAACACTTTTAGTTAACATGTCAGCTGGATTTTCTTCAGTGTTGATTTTCTGTGCTTGAACCTCTCATTTTGCTACAATATCTCTGATAAGGTGAAATATTTTGTCTATGTGTTTAGACCTTTCATGTAGCATAGGATTTTTAATCAGATGTAAGGCACTCCAATTGTCACAATAAATAGTAATGTTTTCTGAATTCAAGACAAAATTCATGAGTCAAACATTTGAGCCATAAAGCTTCTTTGAAATCTTCTGTAGCAGCCATATATTCTGCTTTAGTGGTTGATAGAGCAACCACTTTTTGAAATTTTGATTTCCAGCTAACTGTCCACCAAGGACTGTGAACACGAGGTCAGTCAAAGATCTTCTTGTGTCCAAATTTGCTAAATAGTCCTACTATCTCTCCTCTTGATCTTGTGTTTCCATTAAGAATAAGACCAAGTTTGAGAGATCCTTTAATGTATTTAAGTATCCATTTGATTGTTGTCCAGTGAGCTTCTCTAGGGTCTGCCATATACCTACTAATCACACTTAGAGCATGAGCCAAATTAGGTTGAGTGCACACCATAGCATACATTAGGCTTCCCACAACATTTGTGTCAGGAACCTTTTCCATAATCTTTTTTCTGCATTAGTTTTAGGACACTGAGTTTGAGACAATTTGAACTGTGGAGCAAGAGGTGTTGACACAATTTTTGAGATATCCATGCCAAACTTTTCCAAAACTTTCTTTAAGTAACTGTACGCCCTAAATATCCACGAGTTATTAGCGAGCTGAAAAATGGCATAATTCAATCCGCCACGTGTAAACCGTCCACCCGGAGCTGCTGTCACGAGTCTCCACCTCTTTAGCCCGAGCTGATCAAAGAGTTAGCAGTATACTCGAAGGTCACGGGTCAGCAATATGGATATCACGAGCTGGCGCTACATCAAGCTCATGGTGCGGCATAGATCTGGCATCCCCAACCATTTGTGAAGTCAACCATGCAATGTAAACGTGCGCATATCAGACATCACGTGTCTATTCCATTCCTGAATTCTCGGACACGCATCATAAACGTGCGTGTTCAGGCACCCCACGATTGGTTTGGGCCATGCGGCCCATTATCTCCCTTTACCTATTGATTCGACAACACCTCATTGTCAGGTTTTAGGAATTAATCATAAGTGTCACAAAGATGACATGATGGGTAAGAAGGTCACGGGATGACCCCCTTTACCAACACCCGGATGTCCTCTCCCTATAAATACCGAGAGCCTGGGCATTGCAAGGGGTTGGCGTTTTTATTGTAAAGAAACACTCTGTAAGGAATACTCAAGAGATATCAATAATATTGACATCTCCTCGCCTGAAACAAAGACGAGGAAGCATTAGTACATGTAAAAATACTTGATCACAAAAAATCTAAGAATGTATTGAAAAGGTCCTACCCTCCGAGCTAGAGGAGGAATCTATGGCCACGACCTCCGGCTGTGGAGCTTCTACGGGGGAGTCTAAGTTTATAACTTCATGAATGAGAGGGGGCTCTGGGTCCTGATCCGCTTCAGGACTGGACTCCTCTACATACTGCCTAAGCCCTGGAGCTACTACACCCTCCAGGAGGGAGGGCCACGACCTAAGGTTGGTCCCATACTCCTAAAAAAAGGTTGACCTAAAAGCCAGGGTGTTGTCTACTACTATAGTGCCCCTAGGGTAGCCCGTGTCATGACGCAACACTAGTTGGTCAACGCACTGGAGTAGAGTTATGTTACGGTCTGCATCATTTTGATGACGATGAACGAGATGGCTGGGGTTAAACCTAGCAAGCCTAGGTCTGCGACAGCCCTGTCTAAGTCCTTAAACAAATAGGGGTTACCTTGGCCGGAGGGGCCGAATGTTGCCCCAGACTGGATCCGTTCCGCGTCGCCCCCCTGGGCGATCTCAAGAGCCCGCTTCCGACGCACGAGTGGCACCTCGTCTTCCTCGTCCTGCTCGTCGTCACCAGCAGTGCCCCCCTCGAGGATGGGCGCCAACTTGTGAGCTGCGGGGATAGCCTGCGACCTCCTTAAGACTAAGGTCTGGCCCAGGGAGATTAACTTGCACGCCAGCATCGTCTTGTCAGACACGAGCTGGTGATAATCTTTTTCACTTGGAGGGAGCCCCACCAAAGTTTCATATTGACCCTCGAGGGTCACCGATTTAGCCGTCCTCACAAAAATAGATGAACGGTGGTATTTAAGTCAATACACATGGAAAGAAACAAATTAGTGATGATTTTGCGAGCTGAGGTTAGAAAGAACTTACGAGGACGGTTGAAGTAGTGGTGTTCACAGTTGCGAAACCCCGTCGACATAAATAACTGGTCCTTGAAGTTGTTGGGGTGGCTGGGCAGCTCGATGACTGGTGCAGAGTTGGGAAAACAGGTCAAGTAATAGAACCCGTCGCCTCCCCCCGTTGATCCGAGCTGGCTTTGAGGCAGAAGAAGTAGTAAATGTCCGCCGGTGTAGGGACCTCCCATTCCTGCTTCAGGAACAGATACCTCAGCCCCGCTAACAGGCAGTAGGAGTTAGGAGTTAGGGGGCAGTTGAAAGGGGACCAGCTTCACGTAGTTTAGAAAGTTCGCGAAGTACTGGTTCAGAGGTAGAAAGGCCCCGGCCTTGAGGTGTTCATCGCTCCAGGCCGCGAACTCCTCGTCGAGCGGTGTGCAGCTCCGCTCGCCCTCAAGGGGAGGTCGAGCAACAAGAGCGACTGTCCCTATCTCGATGTTACGGGATAACATGATCTTGTTGACCTTCCCTTGAGTTGTAACCTTCGAGACTATCCTCTCGGCCTCGAAGAAGGCATTAGGTCCAACCTCAACCTCTTTCTCCATGGTGGGACCAAAGTGGGGGATCGAGGATTCAGCTACCACCTCCTTCCCCTTGCTGGCCTGCTGGGATGACGAGCCTGCGGCGCTATTTTTGGGCATGTTCTTCCTGGGTCCCATCTGGTCGCCTAACGAACAAAGATGAAGAAAGTTTAGATAGGCGACCTAAAAAGAGGAAAGAGAATCTAGCGCGAGAAATGATTTTCGTACACGGGCTGAAGTAATCTCAGCCCGCGGTGCGTGAGGCCACGCGATTCTATGAACACGCGCCTGTGTTCCCAACGGGTCCCCGATTGCTTGGGATCCGTGTGTCAGGAGGGTCAGGATAATGTTTTCCTTGGAGGGAAAGTTTCAAAAAGCAAAACCGCCTGGGAAGCGTGACCCCTAGGCTACTCGGTTTTGCACCCCAGAAACCTATCACCTTCCCCTCTCCAACACAGGCATTCCAAAAAGCTACCCAGAAAGGCTACCCAGAAAGGTTACCCCGAAATTATCTTGTCGTATACGTCACATTCCTAAACATATGCTCATATGATTGATACCCCTAGGATAAAAACCTACGCACAAAACACCAGCCAAAAAGAAAAACAACCTACAGTGTGCAACTAAGAAAGAAGCTTACCTAACAAGAGAAATAGAAACATCTAAACGTACAACAGGCAGAGGACTTACAGTGTTTTTGCTGTGCAAAAATCGCAAGAAGCGTAGGATTCGGAGTCCTGGTGGAGCCTTTAGAACTGGAGTCATGAAGAAACCCTTGTGTCTGGAACGTAGAGACCTCTGGGACGATAACCGAAAGGAGAAATACTTCTGAGGCTAAAGAAGAGAGAGGATGAGGAAATTTTTTTCGAATAAAGGGTGGCCCATGCGAAAGGTGGCCAACCTTATATATACGTAAAAGACAAAGGAGCGAGGATCGTTCGATCGCCTTAATGCGAGATACGAGGGTCACAACTCGAAAGACAAAATGATGGCCGAAGATAGGCTAGGCCATTTAATGCAATTCTCGGAAGCCGGACCGTCGCCAACCACGGTGCTCCACGTGTCCGATATCAGCGCAATGGACGGGACATGAAGAGTCGAAAAAGAAACCTAAAAGCCCCCGCTGTGGCCACAGATGACGTCATGTATCACGAGCAGGGGCTTGGGGGGAAAATGTACACCATAAATATCCACGAGTTATTAGCGAGCTGAAAAATGGCATAATTCAATCTGCCACGTGTAAACCGTCCACCCGGAGCTGCTGTCGCGAGTCTCCACCTCTTTAGCCCGAGCTGATCAAAGAGTTAGCAGTATACTCGAAGGTCACGGGTCATCAATATGGATATCATGAGCTGGCACTACATCAAGCTCGTGGTGTGGCATAGATCTGGCATCCCCGACCATTTGTGAAGTCAACCACGCAATGTAAACGTGCGCATATCAGACATCACATGTCTATTCCATTCCTGAATTCTCGGACACGCAGCATAAACGTGCGTGTTCAGGCACCCCACGACTGGTTTGGGCTATGCGGCCATTATCTCCCCTTACCTATTGATTAGACAACACCTCATTGTCAGGTTTTAGGAATTAATCATAAGTGTCATAGAGATGACATGATGGGTAAGAAGGTCACGGGATGACCCCCTTTACCAACACCCGGATGTCCTCTCCCTATAAATACCGAGAGCTTGGGCGTTGCAAGGGGTTGGCATTTTTATTGTAAAGAAACACTCTGTAAGGAATACTCAAGAGATATCAATAATATTGATTGGTGGACTAGATTTTAACATTCGAACCACCTAAAAAGAAAGGAGTGATAACCTTCCCACAATACTAATTTCGCTAGTTTAGAATTTAAATATTTTCATATTATGGTTCACTATTTAGCACCAATCTATCCCGTTTATTCGTATAATTATCTGTTGGCGAAGAACCACGTCGACAGTAACCTTCTTGAGATAGCTTGATAACTCAAGTTTCATTTTGATCAATTTATATCCCTAGAATCCTTTTTCAAGGTCTTTCTTCTCAAATTCACTGCTCAATTTTCCTTTTAGCTTTGTGATTTCACCTCTGTTCTTCCTAACTATGAGAATATCATCAACATATAAAAGTAAGTATACGTGTTGATTAAAGTAAACACAAGGTTCATACTTACTTTTAGTGAAACCAACTTTAGTAGTGAAATCATCAAATTTGATGTTCCATTACCTTGGAGCTTGCTTAAGGTCGTACAAGGATCTTTTCAAAAGACACACTTGATTAGAATTTCCATTATCAAGTCCTTCAGGTTGCTCCATAAAAATTTCTTCTTCTAACTATCCATGAAGAAAGGCGGTCCTCACATCTATTTGGTCCACCTCAAGCTTGTCCCTAGCAGTCCTTGCTAAGATAACTCGAATTGATGTTTGTTTAACAACAGGAGAGAATAGTCTACACCTTCCTTTTGAGTAAAACCTTTGGCTACAAGTCTAGCCTTGTATCTTTCCTTTTCCACTCCTAGTATGCCTTCCTTTCTTTTGAAGATCCATTTGCACCCCACTAGTTTTTTTCTTTTCTGGTTTGTCCACAAGAATCCAAATCTCATTTTTCAGTAATGAGCTCATTTCTTCTTCCATGGCCTATTTCAATAACTTGCTTTCAGGTCTGTTGATGGCTTCTCGAACAGTTACAGGATCATAACTGATCTCCTCTTCTCCTACAGACAAAGCATAGGCAATGAAATCAACATATCTTAGCCTTTCAAGTTCTTTCACCTTTCTTCTATTTCTGTCTCTAGAAAGCTTATACTTACTCAAATCTATCTGAGTTTCATCATGTTGAGTCTGAACTTGTTAACTGTCATCAGAAATTTCAACTTCTAGGTGAGTTTTTGTTTGTTCTTCATTACCGATAGACTTCTTTTCAACTTTGATAGGCTTTTCATCTTCTCTGAAAACATCTCTACTTATGATGCATTTCTTGAAACCTTCTTCCAAGCACCACAACATGTATCCATTCACACCATTGGGATATCCAATGAACATGCACTTGACAACTCTAGGCTCAAGCTTGTCTTGTCGAATGTCTGCATAAGCTGTGCATCCAAACACTTTTAAGTGTTGATAAGATGGTTTCTTTCCTCTTCAGACCTCTTGAGGAGTTTTGAAATTCAGAGCTACTGAGGGGCACCTATTAATTAAGTAGCTAGCTGTGGTAACTTCTCCCCAAAATTTTCTTTCTAGATTTGTACCTTTCAGCATGCACCTTATTCTCTCTAAGAGAAATCTATTCATCCATTCAGCCAAGCCATTCTATTGAGGAGTATTTTTGACTGTGTGATGCCTTGCTATACTAGCATTGCTGCAATATTTATCAAATTCCTTAGAGAAATATTCAAGGCCATTGTCAGTCCTTAATTTATTTTACCTCGTGTTTGATTTTCTATAAGTTTATTCCAAGTAATGAAACTATCCAAGGCTTGATTTTTTGATTTCAAAAGCAACACCACACCTTTCTAGAGTAATAATCTATGATACTCATGAAATAGTTTGCTCTACCTAAAGATGATACCCTTGCTGGTCCCCAAAGATCAGAGTGAATAAAAGCCAATGGAGCTATAGTGTTATGGATTCTAACACCAAATTTCACCCTGCAACATTTTCCATAAACGCATTCTTCACAAAAGTCAAGCTTGCCACTAAGAACCCCTTGTTTCAACATTTCAACAATCCCTCTTTCACTAATGTGCCCAAGTCTTTCGTGCCAAAGATGAGTTAAATCAGTATCTTTATTTGAAGCTACTACTGTTGAACCAACAATTGACTTACATGGTAGAAAATAAATACCTCCTCTGAATTTACCTTTCATAACCATAAGAGATCCCTTTAGAACCTTCATAGAACAACCTTCAACTTTGATTGTACAAACATTAGATGCTAGGACTCCAACATATAACAAATTCTTTCTCAATTCAGGTACATACTTGACATTAGTTATAGACTTACTGACACCATCATGCATCTTAATTACAACTGATCCAATCCCTTGCACCTTACAAGGTTTGTTGTTTCCCAAGAGAACTGATCCTCCTGAGATTTCTTCAAAATTGCAAAATAGATCTCTGTTGGGACACATGTGAAAAGAACACCCAGAGTCAAGTATCCAATCTTTCTCAGATTTCTCACTTGAGACCACCAATACATCAGCTGACTTATAACCATTAGACACCACACTTGCTTCACTTTTGTCACTCTTCGCATCTCGATTCTGTTTATTCTTGAGTAGATAACAATTAGCCTTGTAGTGTCCTTCTTTCTTGCAATAGTTGCAGAACTTTCCTGGTTTTGATCTGTGATTACTATGACTTCTATGACCATTAGAGTTCTTGTGATTCTTGAACTCTCTCTTGTCATGTCTGCCTCTAATCAATAGACTTTCACCACTGGATTCAATTTTTTCTTCAGATTTCTTTAGAATTTCTTTTGAGTTCAATGCAACTTTAACTTCTGCCATGGTTAGTGTATATTTTCCATACAAAATAGTATCAACAAAATGCTCATAAGATTTAGGTAAGGAACTAAGAGGAATAATACCTTGATCTTCCTCATCGATCTTCACTCCAATGTTTGACAATTCAAGGACAATTCTATTAAAATCATCCAAGTGTTTCATCAGCTCCTTTGTGTCATCCATGCGAAGTGTATAGAGCTTTTTCTTCAGATAAAGCTTGTTTGCCAAAGACTTCTTGAGATAGATTGATGCCAATTTCTTCCACAAATCAGAAGTTGTTTCTTCATGAGAAACCTCTCTTAGGACTTCATCACTAAGACTCAAAAGAATTACACTATGTGCTTTAGCTTCTGTTTCATTCTTTGTCTTATCATCTTTGAATACCTTTAATTCCTCTTCATCCAAAGCTTCCGAGATTCCTTGATGAACCAGGAGAACCTTCACTTTGATTCTCCACAAACCAAAATCGTTTTCTCCATTAAACTTGTCCACCTTGAATCTGGCTGAACTCATTCTTGCTTTGTTTCTTGATCAACCGAGATGATCACCAAGTAGTTCTTGAATCCTCCAATGCAACCTGTGTTCTAGATACCACTTGTAAAAACAACAACAAAATAACTAATAATAAACAAAGAATTTAGTAACCAAAATTGAACAAAATGAACATCAACAATTACTTGATTCAGATCACTTTATGATCCTACTTCCAAGGGGTAGAACAACCTTATGGATGGCTGGAGTTCTTTATTGATTTAAAACCAAGATCAGTACAAGAGATTACACAAAGAAAACTTGCTTCAAATTACAAAGAAAGCTCACAAAAGATCAATACCAGACACACTTGAACTCTATACAACCCTCCAAAAACTCTATGTGATTTTCTCTAACTCTTGATATTATAACAATGACTAAGGCTCACTTTTTATAAGGCTAATCAATTCTAAAAGCAACAGAATTAACTAACCTATACTAAAACAATAATAAATGGAACCGTGAGCTCATAGTCCACATCAGCATAACAGCTAAGTAGCTGAACTAACACCACATTAATAATGACAAAAGTGTTAGTACTGCTACTTTCTTTTGCTTAGCTGCTGAACATTATGATGTTATTATACTTTCTGTGCCTCTCGTTTTTCTACACTCCAAAGGTACGTGATTTCTATATTTAAATAACATGTGCATTAATTATATGCCTGTTTTAGTTCTACTTTTGGGGTTCTAATTAAGGTAGTTTGTACACATGTATACATACATATATATATCCTAGTCTTGATGATGGGTCTGAGGCACAGTATGAGGGGTCAAATAACAGTACAAGTGTCCATAAAAAGAAAAATTCATCGGTTGTGAAATTTGTTGGTGGTTCCACTGGAGTAGTACTAATGGTGGTGCTACTGGGATCATGTGGTTGCGCAGTGAAGGTTGTAATAAGGCATCGACGCGAAAGGGTGCCTAATATTTCAGACCAATTAATCTATTAATAATACAGCACAACGTCAACTCATGTCTATTTTGGTTTCACGAAGAGATCTTCTTCGGTCCGAAACACTGCTAAAGATGCCGCATCAATTTCGCTAGGTTTATTAAAAGAGTCTCCGTAAGGTGTTTAATATAACAATATTGCTAAGGATATTTTTACTGCTATAATACATATTACTATTTGTGTAATTTAGTATTTTAGTATCGAATTTTACATATTTTAATTTAAAATATAATATGTATAACTCAATATTAAATTACGCCAGTTAATAAATGGTTGAACATCATAAATCAGTGTTGTTAATATTATATTTATATATATGACAATTTTTTTTATAGGGGCTTCATTTTAAGTTCTATCAGTAGGGTTCTCAGTGTTTCTCAACCCGTGAGCAGTTTTCGGTGCGATTTTTTTTATGACCGTGTATATTGTAGCTATTTAGAACCTCCTGCAAATTTTCAGAAAATTCCGAATAGTTTACAGTATCGAAAACTAGGTTCAAACATGTTGTTTTCCACGCGCATAAAAAAAATTAGTCACGTGTGCAACAACATATTTGAACTTAGTTTTCGGCATTTTAAACTATTTGGAATTTTCTAAAAATTTGCAGGATGCTCTAAATAGCTACAATATACACGGTCATAAAAAAAATCACACTGAAAACTGTTCACGGGTCAAGAACACTGAGAGCCCTACCCATCTATATATATATTTGGTGCTGATATTTATTATTTTATGGCACAAAACATAGTTTAGTATTAAAATATGGGCCAGGAATACTATTATGTTCCACACACTCTTGACAAAGATTGTAACGAGGCTCCACTTGTGCACTTTAGCCGACAAAGCGGGTTCAGGGATTTTGTGGATTATCAAAGATAAATAAAATCCCTTATATCCTGATATATGGTAATTTTAAATAAATAAAATAAATTATGCTGAACAATTAATCTCTCCTTTTTTTTTTGGTTCATTTCATACATAAGTAGTGTTGAGTTATAGGATCATCTAATTAAGCAATATTATAGTTTGTATAGGAATAAATTCCTGAATCAATTAGCTAGAACTGGTCTAGGTTCCTAAGTTTGCGCTGATATTACTCAAAATCATATTACAAATGTTTTCTTCACCCGAGTCTTTTGATATGAACACTACTTTTCCAGATATTAAAAAAACGCACTCTTTGAAATTACCAGCAGTAATTACTGAAGAAGCAAGAGGAGGAAATCCCCCATCCCAACATTCTTTCAAAGACAACATATTTTGCAATGTTATGAGCAGCTCTCGCCTCTCGGTGTGAAGAAGAACCCCAAGAAATCACAATTCCATGTCCACCAACACGTTCAGCGGATCCCCATTAAAGAGCAGCGACTGATTCAAGAGTTTTACTGCTTGAAGGCAATCAGAGTTGATGAAAAACTTGCTGGTTCCCAGCTTCTTTCCATGCCTAGTAGCATCTCAAATAGCTTGGACTTCAGCGGCCAAAGGAGATAATTGTTATTTTCATTCAATGTCTTTTAAGACTATATCATTGGTATTCTCATGATTCAATCTCTCTAACATTGGTATAATCCAATCTTCATCTCCTTTAACATCATTCTTCACTCCACATACTACATTGTCATTATTTTCTCTACCATCCGGAGCATTCAATTCTCTTGTATAGCGAAACCCTACCAATATAAGGTGCAATATGTTTCTCCGAGCAACATATATTCGATTGGGTTCAACCAAACATCCCTTACTATATGCTTCTCTAAGAAAAACTCTTTGTCCACTCCCTTTGGTTGATATGTAAAATATTCCAGGGTGCTTTAAAAGCAGTTCACGGACATTAACACCCAGGGAGAAATCCCTTTGGAAATGTGCTAATCTTTCAACCTCAACCATTTTCTCCACTGTCAGACACAAGAACTCATGAAGAATGCCAACAGCTCTTTTCTCATACCGCTCAATGCCTCCACAAGAGCGGACTCGAGGCACTTCTTTCGTCTCATAAGGCTTCACAAAAGGAAGCCTTTGCCAATTCTTCAACTTGTCTCTATACCCACTCTCAATCTTATACCCTGTTGGGAAACTGATGGGGAAGGCATACTTTGTCTCAAACTCACTCAACCACTTCTCTCTATACTCTTTCTCTCTCCATTTCTCGACTTCAGCCAAACCCAACTCTTCATCTCCATCACCAACTAATTCCACAACCTCCAAGTCAACAAGCTTGAACTCTTTCGAGTACTTAGAAAGGATTGATTCCCTGAAATCCTCAGGCAAACCCAACTCTCTCCTAACCAATCTCAAAGCATGAACACGCAGTTTTCCATTCACAGACATCATCAAAAGCTTTTTCACCCGACGTACAGCCTCCATTTCTCCCTTTCTCACAACATTTTCCTCCTCATTCACCAAATTAAGCATTTTATCAGTAAACCTACAGCACAAGTTTCGCCTTACCGGGTGAGTAAATAAGTCGAACACATGGGGGACCTTATGAAGAAACTCCCCAATCCCAATGTTGATCCCCACAAGATGCCTCCATCGAGACATAATCTGTACGGACACAAAAGGACCGCGCTTCCGCTGCGACATGAGATCGTGAAGCTTGAGGATGACGTTGAGCTTTCTGATTTGGGTGGCGACTTTGTCCAGCTGGGCGTCTCTTGTTCTGTCTTCTAAGCGAGTCTGAGCAGAGTCCACTGGCTTTTTCCATCTCCTTTGTATTGAAGAATTGAAAGGTCCGAAAGAAAAAATGGGTTGTAAATGGCAAAGCCTCAAGCTTTGCAGTACTCTCATAATCTGAGCCTCGCCCTCGACCAACTGGTACTGTTTGAAAAATCGATTAGACACACGTACCACAAACCCGACCAGACCCATTAGTTTAATATAGTAATAAATTATTAAATATAACAAAGTTGCTTATGGAAAAAATCTTATACAAAAAGAACTAAATATTATTCTAATAAACAAAAACTTATATATGAAGTGCTTGAATATGAAGGTATCGCCTCAGGTAAGCCACTCTATCTTCTAAGATACATTATTAAACTCGCATGTATATTAATTTCTCTATTTTCTGTATTATATTTTTAACATATTTTATTCATTTCAAATATTTTCTTAACTATCAATAATAACCTCATATCTATTAACATTTACAATACCTTCCTATATTTTAAATTAATCCAATTTTATAAAAACAAGGTAAAATATAAATTAATTAAAAAATAAAAATAACAGATTTAATAATTCCAAAACCTTCATCCTCATTCAGAACTAGATTTTACCCAAGTCTATACAAATCAACTAGATTTTACTCATGCAACAGAGAATAAATTAGAAAAAAAAGTGCATAATATACCACAACAAAATGATCATTATGGTACAAAGGACAAGAAAAGCTTGGCAGCATATATAAACATTGTATTAGATTCTTCTTGGAACTTATATTATAGTGATTCTTATGATGTACCAGGCTTACCCCTGGTTGCTTACCCCTGGTTTAGCCTTATGATGTACCAATCTTACCCCTGGTTTAACTAGAAAGCATACGCCAAGAAAATCTAGTAAGTATATTATTTAAGATTCTTCAGTCTTGCTTGTTGAATCAAAATCACTATAGGATTTAAACATAAACTCTTCAATCAAGTGAAGCAGCAATAGATCCAAAATTCAATATAAATGAGACGTGGATTAGCATGCACGCTTTGCAACAATTAAAACTATTTGTATACATTAAACATACTAACTTCTTGTATTTTTCTAGAGAAGAACATATATTTGTATACTTATACTTAAATAACCCATTGGTGTTATGCATATCAATCATAGTTTCTGGATTGTAATGCATACCTTGCATGTAGTCTTCACCCTACCAGAATATTCTACTTGAATAAACAACTAGCAATGCAATCATAAGTTACATCTTTTTAAAAATAAAAGGAGGTCATGCTTGTAAGTATTTATTGTAAAATCATTTGATTGGCTAACTTAATATTAGAAAAAATATTTTAAAGTCTTTAGAAATTTGTAGCATATCTAAATTGATTTGTAAATTAAATTATTTGATTTATGAATTAGTTGTCACTTGATTTAGCTTTCTTAGCATGAAAATCTCTTTTTAGTTTGAATATATTATTTTTACCATATTTATCACAAAATAATCTTTATTGGTAGAATAATGTATTTGACTTATTCTGTATGAGTATTTTCAGGGATTATGTTTTCTCATGATAAGAATGTTTTGAAAATGAACAAGGTTAAAAGAAATAACCAAGTTCGTTCAACTAGATAAGACCAATGCCCTTGCTAACTCAACAATTTCCTATTTTGTCAAAACAAAATCAATCTGACTGGTAGATTTTTTAAATCAAAGAAATTTGCAAATATTTTTGTATTGATTACAAGATTCCAGAAGAGCTGACCTTGGTCGACTTTCTTAGTTATAAATACATTGCCAAAACCTTTGGAAAAAACACATCTTCCACTTTGAATTTCGTAAACATTTGTTTTTATTTTGAAGAGTGTTTCTTTGTAAAGATTAAGTTGTTCACCTTAATCTTTGTATGTGTGTCGAGTGTACTTGTCCATATATCTATCTTGTTCCTTGGAAACAGGTAGCATCTTTTGTGAACGTGTTCCTAAGGATCTTCGGGAGATGATTCTAGCAAAGTCGCACTTCGGGAGGAAGAGAACACTCGCTATTCATTGAAGAGATTTCAAAAGAAATAGCGTTTTATCAAAACCAGAATCTTAGAGAAGAGTACAACAAGATTGCATCAATAGTTTAAGAGGGAGTCTTACGTTGTTTAAGTTAATACTTTTGTACATATTATTTCTTTATTAATTGGTTTATTCTCTGGGTGTGGCCCCGTGGATGTAGGTTATCCGAAAGGATTTCTGAACCACACAAAAATTCTCGTGTGTTATTCTTTTACATGTTTTTCTGTTTCTGTCTTAACATTCGTATCAGTTGTGTTAACAACACTAGAATCGGTCTAAACAACTTAATCAATATTCCACATTTAATTAAGTTGTTCATCTCTAATCACTTGGTAATCATAAAATGCGGAATTTAAATTTGGTATCAAAAGGGGTCACTAAACTCTTAGTGTGATCTTGTGTATTTCGTTTGTTTGTTCCTTATGCAATGTCTTTCTTTGCAGAAAGTGGTTCAATAACTTGTCCTCCCTTGTCAAATTACTCTAACTGTCCTTATTGGAAAGTTAGAATGAAAGCCTTCATCAAATCACTAGATGAAAAGGCATGGAGAGCAATCTTAACAGGTTGGACACCACCTACTGAGTCTGATGATCTAACAAAGGTAAAATTTTAAATCAACTGGACTGATGCTGAAGGAAAATTTTCTAGTTATAATAACAAAGCCTTGCATACAATCTTAATGGAGTCGGTGAAGGGTATATAAATTTGATTTCTTCATGTGAGTCTGCCAAAGACGCTTGGCAAATTCTTCAAACTCAATTTTAAGGAATTGTTGATGTCAACCATTCTAGCCTTGTGATATTAAATACAAGATTTGAAAATCTTAGGATGACTGAAACTGAGTCTCTCACCGATTTCTATGAAAGATTATCTGATATTTCTAATGAATATTTTGCCTTGGGAGAAAAATTGAAAAATAATGTGCTAGTTCGAAAAATTGTTAGAGTTCTTCCTGACAAGTTTCAAACTAAGCTCACAGTGATTGAGGAGGCAAAAGATCTTGACACAATGAAAGTAGAGGAGTTGATGGGTTCACTCTGAACTTTTAACTCAATCAAGAAATTCTTCAAAAGGAGAAACCGAGTGCTCCCAAAGAGAAATCAATTGCTCTCAAAACGTCAAAGGAGAAAAAATTGGATGACAATGATGGCGAAGATGAGATGGCCTTGTTAACAAAAAAAATTCAAAAATATAAGAAAAAGATTGGTAACAAGAAACCCATGTTCAAATCATCCAAAGGAAACAACTTTTCTAAACCTTTTGATAATAGCAATAAAAAAGGTGTGCAATGCAGGGACTGTGAAGGATTTGGTCATATTCAATCTGAATGTGCCAATACGCTGAAGAAAAATAAAAAGGTAATTGCAGCTACTTGGAGTGATCAAGACTCTGAAAGTAGCGATGAAGAAGATAACTCAAACCTTGCTTTAACTTTTGTTGTTTCTTGATTAACCCTGAATTCACATGTTAATAAAAGGTTTGTTTGTCTTAACAACAGAGTCCAAGAAGAGGAAAATTTTGAATGTGAATCCCATGAATCCGATCTGGATGATGATTCTTTGAAAGAGTCGTACAAAGACATGTACGATAAATGGTTAAAGGTATGTTCTGATAATTTCTTAATGGCAAACAATAACAAATCTTTACAGGAAAAGAATGATGAACTTAAAAGTATTGTGAAGAAACTTGAGAATGGTGTTATTGCCAAAGACTGTGAAATTAAGCGATTATCAAAAGAAATTAACCACATGGTTAAAAGTGTGAAAATGCTTAATCCAAATGCAATGATTTTGGGTGATGTAATCAGTGAAGGACAAAAGCATGTAACTTTTCTGGATTAGGATCAGATGGGTCCAAATAAAAAAAAAAAAAAAAACCATTTTTGATAAATCTGGAATTTTTACTACTAGTTCAACCACTAATGTCTCTACAGGTACATCTCACATAGCGAATGATACAAATGTGCAGTATGTTTTAACATCATGCTAAACATACCAAGTTTCTTCAAAAGGAAATACAGGGCACTCTGTTCCCATCTGTCATTTTTGTGGTGTGAAAGGACACATCCGACCTAGATGTTTTACTATGATGGATTTTTTCAAAAATAATTATCTCAATCATTATAGTAAAATAAAACAGGTTGTGAAAAAACTATCCAAAATGATTTGGGTAAAGAAAAAAGAATTAAATTGTCTTGTTGCGTTTACTTGTCATAAAACTCGTGCTTCTAATTCTTGGTATTTTGATAGTGGATGCTCTAGACATATGATAGGTGATGCAAGTATACCCACCAATTTCAAATCCTTGAAATGTGGTGTTGTAACTTTTGGTGATGGTATGACAGAGAATATTGTTGGTAAATGTATCCTAAATCTTGATGGGTTGCCGAAATTGAGAAATGTTCTACTTGTTGAAGGGCTTAAGGCTAATTTAATTAGAATAAGTCAAATTTGTGATCAAGGCTTCACAATGAACTTTTCTCGTGATGATTGCAATGTTGTTGATCAAAATGGTATGAGTATATTGAAAGGATATAAATTTGTTGATAACTGTTATACACTTTCACCAACTCTCACATGTCATATTATATCATAGGCAATACAACTAATTTATGGCACTAAAAACTTGGTCACATTAATTTCAAAAGTTTGAAAAAAATTGCAACTGCAGGACTGGTTCGTGGGTTACCCAAATTGGGTAAAGAATCTGCAGGTACATGTGAACCTCACTAGTTGGGAAAACAATTGAAAAATTCCCACAAAAATGTTACAAGAATTAATACTTCAAAAGTTCTTGAACTTTTGCATATTGATCTCATGGGTCCTATTCATGTTGAAAGTATTAATGGAAAAATGTACATTTTTTATTGTGTTGATGACTTTTCTCACTTTACTTGGGTTGATTTTTTGAGGAAAATATTAGATACTTTTGATGCCTTTAAAACTCTTTGCATGAAATTAAGAGTTGAAAATGATTGCAATATAGGTAAGATTGTGAGAATTAGAAGTGATCATGGTAAATAATTTGAGAATATTGTTTATGATGATTTTTGTAAATCTCTAGGTATTTCTCATGAATTCTCAGCTCCCAAAACTCTTGAGCAAAATGTGGTTGTTGAAAGAAAAAATAGAACCCTGCAGAAGATGGCCAAAGTAATGCTGAATAGTAAAAAACTCTCAAAAAGATTGTGGGCGGAGGCAATCTTTACTGCCTGCTACACAATCAATCGAGTGTTTTTACGACCAGGTACTACCAAAACTCCTTATGGAATCTGGAAAGATAAAAAACCCAATGTAAGTTATTTTCATATTTTTGGGTATATTTGCTATATACTTAGAGATTGTGAAAATATTGGAAAGTTTGATACAAAAAGTGATGTGGGAGTATTTCTTAGATATTCTATGAATAGTAGAGCTTATTGTGTTTATAACATGAGAACTCAAACTGTTATGGAATCTTCCAAGTTGTTGTTGATGATTTAAAAAGATTTTTCTGAATATTCCATTGAAGAAGAAATTGGCAGGTTCATTGCTGAAAATTTTCAAACAGAAACACCTGTTGTGACTATAAGTGATGTTGTTCCCTCTGTTATTGAAAAAATTGCAACAGAAGCTGAATCTGTTCCAACAACTTCTGAACTAATAGAGAAGGATGGTCCATAAATCATTACAGATTCAATTCAGAGAGAACCTTCTGTCAGAATAAAAAAGAATCACCCTAGTGACCTCATTCTTGGTGACATTGAGGAAAGTATGGTCACAAGAAGAAGGTATGTAAATCTGGTTCAATTTGTTTGTTTTGCATCCACTTTTGAACTAAAAAATGTGAAAGAGGCCTTGAGTGATGAGTCATGGATAAAAGCAATGCAAGAGGAATTAGAACGATTCACAAGAAATGAGGTATGGAATCTTGTACCTAGACCAAATCATACCCATATTATTGGTACCAAATGGATCTTCAAAAATAAAACTGACGAATTTGGTACAATAGTAAAGAATAAGGCTAGGCTAGTTGCTCAGGGGTATACTCGAATTGAAGGAGTGGATTTTGATGAAACCTTTGCCCCTGTTGCAAGACTTGAGTCCATCAGATTGTTATTAGTTGTTGCTTGGATTGTTGGTTTCAAATTATGCCAAATGGATGTCAAATCTGCGTTTGTAAAGGGAGTTTTGAATGAAGAAGCTTTGTTGAACAACCAAAATGTTTTGAAGATCCACATTTTCCTGACCATGTTTTTCAACTTAAAAAAGGCTCTTTATGGGTTGAAACAGGCTCCTAGAGCCTGGTATGATAGATTAACTCAATTTCTTGTGTTGAATGGTTATAGAATATGCGGAGTTGATAAAACTTTTTTCATCAAAAATGTTAGTTTTGACCTTGTTATTGCTCAAATTTATGTTGATGATATTATTTTTGGCTCCACTTCTAACTCTTTAGTGCAGGAATTTGTCAAGCAAATGAAAGATGAGTTTGAAATGAGCATGGTAGGTGAGTTAAACTATTTTCTCGGTTTTCAAGTCAAATAGTCAGAAGATGGAATCTTCATCTCTCAAGGTAAGTATGCCAAGAACTTGGTGAAAAGTTTGGCCTAGAGTCTGCAAAAAAAGCCAAAACACCAATGGGAACTACAGTCAAACTGACCAAGGATAAAAATAGTGTTAAGGTAGATCCAACAATATACAGAAGCATGATTGGAAGTCTTCTGTATCTCATAGCTAGTTGACCTGACATAAGCTACAATGTTGAGGTTTGTGCTCAGTATCAAGGGAATCCCACTGAATCCCATGTGAAAACAGTGAAGCGAATCATTCACAATGTGAATAGTACGCTTGAGTATAGAATTTGGTACACAAAGGAAACTAATTCCAACCTTGTTTGTTTTAGTGATGCTGATTGGGAAAGCAATGCATATGACATGAAAAGCATAAGTGGTGGATGCTTCTGTCTAGGAAACAACTTGGTTTCTTGGCATAGCAAGAAGCAAAAGTCAATCTCCCTGTCAACTGCCGAGGCTGAGTACATAGGTGTAGGAAGTTTTTGTACTCAATTACTTTGGATGAAACAAATGATGGACGACTATGAGTTTGATTTGGATACTTTGACTATTTTTTGTGATGATACTAGTGCAATAAATATTTCAAAAAATCTTGTCCAACATTCTCGCACAAAACACATTGATATTCGCCATCATTTCAATAAGGAACTTGTTGAAAAAAAAACTTTGGTCTTAGAATATAATGAGACTAACAAACAAATTGCAGATATTTTCACAAAAGCCCTTGATACGATCATATTTGACTCCCTCAGGAAATCCTTGGGGGTTTGTTCAAATTAAAGTTATCTTTATGTTTATTTTTGCCTTATCCTTGTTTGAAATGTTGCTCATTTATCTTCTTGATCTTGTCCTAAAAGAAAATCTCCAAACATTATTTTATCTTTTTTTTTACTAATGGTTAGATTTTATAGTTAGCTTATATCATTTTAATATATTTTCAAAAGGGAAATTTGAGTTTTAATGCAATAAGTGACACTCCGTTTGAAAAATACCCTATCCCTATAAGCCTCTCATTTTGGTGCTACTAATGTCGTTACTACCCAAAATACCCCTGGCATAATTTTCTCAAACTCTCTGTATTCTCTCCCAAAATACCCGAACCAAGAAAACTTTGAAATCGATAGGCCTCGATTGAATCCGTAGAACCCAACCTTCATTGTCTTCCACGGCCACGAACAATGGCTCCCAAAGGGTGACGATCGGAGAAGGGGAAGGAGAAAACGTCGAGCAAGCCGACCAAATTTTTAGGAAACAACCTCAAAGAAAGAGAAGGTGAGGGATTTCGTTTTTAATCTGCAATATGTGTATGTGCCTGGTTTTTTTTGTTGATTTTTGTTCATAGGATAGATCGAGGCTGGCAATGAAGAAATCTGGGTTTTTTTCGATATTTTCATGGAACTCGATAGAAATCGATAAGAATCGATAGTATAGGATGAGGAATGGATTAGACTGTGCCTCGATAGGAATCGATAGGACTTGATGATACAAGGCTTTGGGAATTTTTAGAACTTACCACGATAGGAATCGATAGGACTCGATGATACATGGCTTTGGGAATTTTTAGATTCTACCTCGATAGGAATCGATAGGACTAGATGATACACGACTTTGGGATTTTTAGGACCCAGCTCGATAGGAATCGATAGGCCTCGATAAGACTCGATGATACACGACTTTGGGATTTTTTTAGGACCCACCTCGATAAGAATCGATAGGCCTCGATAGGACTCGATATGACTAGACTTTGGTTTTTTTGCCTTACCTCGATAGGCCTCGATAGGACTTGATAGTAACCCGATGATATTATTCTTTGTGATTTTGGAACCCACCTCGATAGGCATTGATAAGACTCGATAGAACGCGATTGTTTCTGCCTCGATAGTAACTGCCTTACCAGATTGTTTTACATTTTTAACATTTTTAACATTTTTTTTGTTTTTTTTCCAGATGCCTGAACTTATTGTGCCGTTGGAGAAACACTTTCCTGGCCATGTCACTTATAGGGGAAGTGCCTACTTGGATACCCTTATAGAGCAGTTTAAGAGGCACGGTCTTATTGAAAGGGCACATGCATGCCCGTTGGGACAGTTCTTTAAGGCAGAACCATTTAGTTTTTCTGGGGTTCTGCTGCACCAGCTAATGTTGCGTAAGGTAGAAAGTAAGAAGCATGAAGAGGGTCAGTTCTACCTAGGCAACACTGTTAGGAAAAAATTGTTTGCCTCAATGGAAATTGATAATAATATTACAACTCTATGCAATATATTACAAATAAATAATGATTGATTAAAATGAGTTACAACTCTATAACTGGAAATTACAAATAAACAAAGGAAATGAAGAAGATGATGAAGAATAAGAGAATAGTGAGAATACAACTCTAAGCAAGAGATTACAAGTAAAATAAAGTGTTTGGACCAAAAGAAAAGATTACAACTCTTAAACAAAATATACAAGTAAATAGAACAAGAGAATAAGAAGAAAAACAATAGAATAAAAAGAAGAATAGAAACACAAGTAAACTCTCACTTACACAACCTAAGTGAAGAGGGTTGGGGATCACCAACTTGAACAAGGTTTAAAACCTTTGTCCAAAAGCTTATTTCCCCCTAACTCAAGCACTAAGGGATCTCGCTCAGATATAGGAAAAGCTTTATGGAATTATCAAGCCTCAAGGTGTTTCTAGCCAAGTGCTGTAATGGATAGAAATGTTGTGTCTTACAAGTGAGCTATAGGCTCCTATTTATAGAGTTTAGAGACACCCTTTGAATTTCAAATTCCACCAACTCCCATGGCTGTTATCAATGTTAAATTGGATTAATATGGAATTAAAAATGAGATTTGGGAGTTATTTGGGTTTTTTGAGCCGTTCAACAAAGATTGAAAAAACTGAAAATTTGGTCAGTTTTGGCCTGTGGTCGCGGCCAGAGACATTAGTGGCCACGGCCACTGGTCTCTGACCCACAGGCCGCGGCCACTGAAAGTTGGTGGCCGCGACCACTGACCAAATTCAGCACAAAAAATGTGATGTTTTTCCAAACGGTTCCAAACCCTCCCAAATGATTTTGTAACTCCCAAAACACATTATTGGGGTTAAAATCATATCTCTAATAGACATATCACATATGGCTTTATGAAATTCATCTCAATATTGTGTAACAACAATTTACACAATAAAGGGTAATATTTGGAGGTTACAAATTTGTAACACCAAATATGTTACATTATTTGGATATATCTCATATATCGAAATATTGTAACTCTCTATTATATGTTACAATATGTGACACACTTTGTCACATTTATTTAATCTAAAACATTATATTATAATATAATATAATTTTACATTATATTATAAATAATAGAACAAACACTATGTGTAGATTTGGTATTCCAGAGTTTGCCCTAGTTACCGAGCTAAATTTTGGGAAATCACCATCCCCAGATGAATTGAAAGAGCATCTTTCAAGTGATCGGATCATCCAGGAATATTTTAATGGTGATTTGAAGGTTAGTTTTGGTCAGTTGGAAGATGCATTGAAGGCCTCCACAAACCCAGAAGATGCATTTAAGCTGGGTTTGTGCTATTTGATAGAGAGGGTACTGAATGCCCCAGAGAAGACAACAACGATATGGGGAGATTCCCTGAGGATGGTTGAGGATATTGATTACTTTTTCAAGTATTCTTGGGGGAAGTTGTCATTTAAGAAGGTTAACAAAGGCCTTCAAAAGGACATGAAGAAGCAATTGAAACACTATGAGGAGAAGAAGAAAGAGGGGTCAAGCAAAAAACAGAAGGAGGTGAAGTATAGTTTCAATTGCTATGCACCCGCGCTTCTTTACTGGGCTTTTGAGGCCATGCCTTCTCTCGGGAGTAAGTTCGGTGAGAACAGTGGGAATCCGATTCTGAGGATGCTCAGCTGGGCTATGAAGACTGATATCACTATTTCGATAGCTCTGTTGGTTCCTATATTTGCCAATCGTCGAATAAGTTCCATTTTATCTTGTTAAATGTCACAAATTAATTGATTAACAATTTATTTTATTAAAGTTTTTCTGACACATGTTATTCAACCATGCAGTTAGTGGTATTTTCCATGCTAAAGCCACGTCCCGGTGAGGTAGTCTACTACAATAGCCTCCCAGAAGTTGATTCCAGGTTATTCCCTGAGTTGGAGGCTGGGACTGCAGTGGATGAAGTAGTGGTACCTGAGAAGGAGGCAGAGAAGCTAGCATAAGTTGCAAAGGAAGCCTCCATTTTTTATGAGGATGTCCCGAGGGTTAAGGGCACTTCACAGGCCTGTGCAGCTTCATCTAGTCAGGTTGCCCAGCCTGATTATGAGCAATTGATGCACAGGCTCAAGAGGGTTGAGGAGGGCTAGGCAACCTTACTACAGAATCAGACCACGATCATGGCTCAATTGGCGCAGCTGCTTTCACTGGTCTCAGGTCGATCCACCGACGTAAAATCAGATACAGAGTCTGATATCTTGCCTGCAGACTATGAGCGCGGTGATCAACCCTCCACTCCACAGGCCCAGACATCTGTAGCTGCTAGTGATGCTGACAGTCCCAGTGTACGAGTACTGCAACCCGATGAGGCAGCTGGCCTTGAAGTTGTCAGGAAGAAACGTAGGCCCAAGCGTTTTGATGACTTCACCGACCCAACAAAGAAGATCAGACTAGATAAACATGGGCTAGTTGCTGAACCACTGAGGAAGTGTGACCCACAGCAGGAGAAGAGCTTCCATAAATGGATCATCGGGAAGATCGACAATAAGAGAGACTGCAACGTGTATATTGGGACGCACGGTGTGGCATGGTTCTTACAGTTGCACACAGTCCAGACTTGGCTTTGGGATTCGGTATGTAAATTACATTAATGTTTTCAATTCAATCTTAAAATATATTGATGGTACTAACGAATTTTTATGTTTTTTTAGCATATTGATGTCGCTTTGCACATGCTACGCCGCCGACGCCACTTTTACCATGCTGCATTTCGGCAGGATGCTGCGATCATGAACACCACCTTCCCCCAGGTGTGCCTAGGTCGTTGGAATCATTTCAGAGAGACCGACACTAAGTATACATGGGACGACGATGTGCTGAAAATGTTGAAGGGCGATGATAATCAATTCCTTGTATCATGGCAAAATGTGAGTGAAGTATATTTTGCCTTGCACGTCGAGAAAGCCGCACATTGGATCACCATTGAAGTCTCCATTCCAACGTGGTGCATCAACGTTTATGATTCCAACCATAGCGTGCTCAGTTCCACTATGATGGAGAAAGTGATCAAGCCTTGGTGCTTATTGTTGCCTTCGTTGTTATGGTGTTCTGGCATGTTTGACGACCATGAGGACCTCCAGGTATATCCTGAGCAGAATGCAAAGCCTTTCTCATATTGTCGTATTCCTCCAGAGGAGTGTCCTCAGACTAAGACAAGGTATTCCCCTATTTAATTAGTGGATTTTGAAATCTGAAAATTGAAGTTATTTTTATCTTCTATTGACACAAAATAGATTATATGCAGTGGGGATTGTGGTATGTTTGCCATCAAACATATCGAGCATCTAGTTTTCAGGCTACCACTCGATACTGTTATCGATGAGAACATCCAGCATTTCAGGACCAAGTGGTGTGTGGACCTGTTCTATCAGAATTTGGCCCCGTGATGCTCTTTACATTTTTGTCTTACACATCTTGTATAGTATAGCATATAGTTAGTTTTGTATATTATTTTTTATCAAACAATATTTTTTGAAAAAGTTATTAAATAAAAAAATATTAAATTCACATAATGTGTCTGCCTCGACATCCCAACACACAAAGTATTAGAAGAAGTATTCCATATGATAAATGTAGCAAAATCAATTAAATAATTACATAACACAATATTTTAAATCCTAGCCTTACATGACTTCCTATTGTGCCCATTACCATCGACCACAAGAAATTCATGATAACCAAGGACTTGGACATCTAAAAAAATTGCTTTATCACCTATTTGCTTCAAATCCTTTTCCATCTCAGGTGATAACGCAGTTGTTGCTTTTGCAGCTCTTTTCCATCGAGATATGGGTGATGAAGAAATATGGTGTGTGGGATTCTTGGACTAAATATCTTTACGTGGACTTGGCTAACCAAACTGTGCCATCATCCTTAAGAAAAAACTTCCGGCCATTAGGTGTTTCACATAATGGTAACCTCTTACTTGAATCAAGAAGTCTTCATGAGAAGAGCTGGTATGCTCTGACCTTTTATGATCCTAAGAGTAGGACAGTCCACTATATTAGGTGCCCAACAACCCATGGTGATGCTTGACGGTGGTCCTTATCTCGAATTTCTTGTGAGCAAGTGTGTACTTCGTTGTATACAGTAATCTCGAACATTCCAGATCACATTTTTTTCTTACCCCTCAATCTCCAACCACAATCAGGATCTTTGCAGGTAATGTACCACACATCAGTCCCAGATTTCTTCACCATAAACTCAAAATTATTCTTCATCGCAAATATGGATGCTTTGGTTTTCAATTCAAGCTTGTTCTGAAAGAACTTTCCAAGGTGCAATTCTCCTGAAGCTTTGTTGGTTGAGGAATGATGTTGATGTGAGGCCTCTATATCCTCTTTGGTGAACATGGGAGCACTCCTGTAATGCCCCAAATTTCCCAATAAGGTTTAGGACCTTGATTAGGAGGCCGGGAGGGCCATAATTGATTTATTATGCTATTTGATGATAATATGCATGTTTAGGTGTATTAAATATGCATGTGAACCCATTTGTGATTAATTGGGTGATTTTCATATTTTGGCCATTTCGGGCATTTTTTGCATATATGTGAAATGGGCGTGGTGCTTTATTATTATTTGGTTATGCCAGGGTTACCCAGCACAAGACGATCCTAGGAGGTAAGCTAGTGGGAAAGTCACAACGGGGTTTAAGCTTGACTTGGAGTAAGTCAAGGGGTATTTAGAGCATTACCGGGTTATTGGGTAATGGGAATTAATATTTGGTGATAAATTGGGAGTTAGTAAGACCAGGGGGAAATTCTGGAAGTTTTGACTATAATATCCCCGGGGGTGTTTTCGGGACCCCGAGCATTAGGTTTTATTGGAAGCTACTTAAGCTTGAAGTAACTTTTTAAGAAAGAAAAGAAACGTTCTGTACGTTCTCTCTCCCTAAAGTTCCCTTTTTGTTCCCGATCGCATTTTCGAAGATAACTTGAGTTCTAGGACTCGGAATCAAGCGAGGATCGAGGCATAGAAATCCTAAGGAGAATTAGAAGCTTATTAGCCGGAGGATTTAGTTGGAAACAACTCAATCGGAGGTAATTCAAGTTTAATTTTTAAGTTTTTAAAAGTTTTTAAGCTTGAATTGGACTTTGTGAATCATTGGGTTTTTAGTTTGTTTGAACCTCGGGTTTTGGTGGTTTTGGACCATTGGGGAGTTTGAGAACTTTGATTTGATGATTTGGGAATGTTTAGACATGTTTTTGGGAGGTTTTAAAAGGTTAAAATGAAGGAAAAATGGCTGCCCCGAAGTCGGGCCGCGGCCCTATTCTTGAGCGCCGCGGCCCTAGTTCGAAGAAGCAGGTGTCAGGAAATTGGCCTTGCTGGGCGCCGTGGCCCTTGATGGAGGGCACCGTGGCCCTAGCCTCAAAGAACCCTGGGGGCCACGGCCGAAGGTGCTAGGGCCGCAGCCCTTGCCCTGTTTTCACCCCGTTTGCTCGTTTTGACCCCGGAAACATGGTTTTAGGCCTCGGGATCATTCCTACTACCCGGATTAGTGAGGATTGATGTCTTGGAGGCTAAGTTTTAGTTCAAGGGTTGGTTTTAGAACTTGAACTCATTGGATCATCATTTGTGGTTGTGACTAGGTTAACACTAGAGGCTTGGATCAGGATCGTGCTTGTGGCTCATTTGTTGGTAACCTATGCTTGGACCAAAGGTAAGAAAACTGCACCCCATGTGTGACATGCATGGTTATGAATGATGCATGTTGAATGTTTAAATGTAAACATTGATAGCATAACGAATGCTTGGCAATCTTGCCCATTTGCATATGAATATTACTGAGGCATGCTGGATGATTAAGTGTGATGCATGTGATGCACGAGAAACATGTGATTAGGGCATGCCATGAATGATGAATATGACAATGGTCAGAGCTTGAGTCTCTGAATTTGTTCATGATCATAATTATGCTAGCAACTGTTTAGTAAGCATGATGAATGCCCTGTTCTTGGATAATTGGCATATGATACACATTGATAGCATTGCTTACTTGTGCATGGCACTGACTAATTAGTAAGATCTGGCAAAGGTGCTAGTACCAACTATGAAGCCGTGACTCACTAGTCAGGTTCGGCAGTGGTGTTGGGCACTGGTCACGCACTGACTAATTAGTCAGGTTTGGCAAAGGTGCTAGTGCCAACTGTGAAGCCGTGACTCACTAGTCAGGTTCGGCAGTGGTGCTGGGCACTGGTCATGCACTGACTAATTAGTCAGATTTGGCAAAGGTATCAACTGTGAAGCCGTGACTCACTAGTCAGGTTCGGCAGTGGTACTGGGCACTGGTCACGTTGTGCTAACTCACTAGTCATGACAACCCTAGTGTGTAGTGCAAGCTATGTCGATTGGACCTAATCGACCCTCTGCATTGAATGACTCAAAGAGCATTAATGCAGGACCGACCTCAAGTTCGATGAATATAAACAAGCATTTATCTAGGCAAGGGCTAGCCATGTAGAGCCATTGCGGGAAATGGGCACCGGGCCCCTAGTGACTTGGTTGTCAGTCACTCAGTATGGTTTACTAGAACCTCAAGTGATATTCACTCGTCTGATCAGGGCTATGAGCTCTGTATGATCATTTTGATCATCATATGCATGGCTTGGGCACTGAGGCCCCTAGTGACTTGCTTGTTGGTCACTTAGCATGGTTTATCGGAACCTCTAGTGTTACGATACTCATCTGATTAGGATTGACTTGATAGTCCTCCAATCAGAAGGCCAGGATTTCTTATCCTGGATACCCCAGCATCTGTTTGAATTCATTTGCATGCTGAGTAGAGCTATGATGCTAGGCATGCCGGATATGATTTGGTATCATGATATGACTGTTTATGAGCATGTGAGTTTTCTTGCTGGGCTTCGGCTCACGGGTGCTTTGTGGTGCAGATAAAGGCAAAAGGAAGCTGGACCATCCTTGAGTTGGAGAGCTTAGGTGGTGACGTGTACATATGCAACTGTTCGACCAATACTTGGGCGAGGTTTGAAAGTGGAACTAGGGCTGAACCCTGTTTTGCCGCTTAGAACGGCCTGTTGTAAACACTTGCTTGTAATAAACTCTGAAATTATATTTTTGGGATCCCAATGTATACAGTAGACGTTCTAGTGAAACGTTATATCTTAACCAAAGTTTTTAACCCCTAAACCGCTAATCACACTTAGTTATACGTTTATGACCAAACGACTTGATTAGCGAGTTTAGCACTGTCTGCAATGTGCACTGTAGCGGTCCCTGGAGTTGGGGCGTTACAACTCCATGTTCTATGATATTCACCTAAGTCCAATGGAGAACTCCATCTAAAACTATCATCGGTTCTACTTGGACCTGGACGACTACTGCTGGTCCCAGGTGTTTGTCGGTCTTCTATTATGCGCTCCTCATCTACCATAACATCTGAACTCTGTGTTGGAAAATCTGCCCTAACATCTGGCCCACCAAGATCTGTTGCATCAGCAACAGGATCGTCGTTGACATAAGGTTCGTCGCCATAAGGATCGTACTCCGCCGTGTCATGCACATATGAAGGATCTCTAACCGGGATATCATCATGGACTATGACATCTAGATTTGTCTCGGGAACACATGTTCCAACGTCACCTTGATTTCCTTTGAAACCATGACATGGAGGAGAAATGTTCTCTTCAAATCGAACTTCTTTATTAACGCTGGCAGAAGCTGATGCATTTCTTACACCTCCCTTCTTAATCAATGTGACACATAGAGGAATGAGCTTCTCTACAGATTTCGATGGTAACCCAATGAATGCACGCACATGCCTATCATTTTTTATAACGGTAGGTTTGACGGATTGTGATAGGCATGTGTACGGGACCTCAATTTTCAAGTCATGCACACATTTATCCACTTCAAGCTCATCGTACAGAATGTCAAGCAGTTGCTCATATGTCACACCCTTCTCCATGGGCAGAACTTGATTTTCAGCATCTCTGAAAATCCAATCCCTATTTTCGAGTTCCTAAACACCATTGAATGCAACAAATACGGAAACAGTCGAATCTCCAAAAAAAAAAAAGGTCAAAAAGTTAAACTACAACATAAAACAGAACATATCGATTTCTATCGATTTATGTCGAGTCCTATCGAGTTTTATCGAGTACAGTCGAGGACTATCGAGGCAAACAATCCAATAAAATTCTTATACACCTATCGAGTTTTATCGAGTACAATCGAGGACTATCGAGGCAAACAATCCAATTAAACTCTTATACACCTATCGAGTTTTATTAAGAAAAATCGAGGCAAACAATCCAATTAAACCTTATACACCTATCGAGTTTTATCGAGTACAATCGAGTTATTAAATCCAATTAAACTCTTATACACCTATCAAGTTTTATCGAGTACAATCGAGTACCATCGAGGTACTAACATCCTAACACTATCGAGGCACGTCGAGGTCCATCAAGGACCATTGAGCCAGCATGCATGCAACACATCAAGACCTATCGAGTTTCATCGAAACTCATTGAGGCAGGAAAAAAATCCAGAAAAAAACGCACGAAGTATCCAAAATTCATTTCGTGAAAAACTGCAATAAAACATGAAGGCATACACAGATCTGTTCGAAATAAGACAAGTAATGTAACCAGACAAGTTTCCTCACTACATATAACAAATATATACTTACCCATAAGATTTTTTCCCTAGATCCGAAATCCAAAATGAAGTTTCTTGACTTGAAAGGACTCACAACTTGCCCCTAGATCCGAAATGCAAATTAATGGTGGCTGGCTTTTTTTTTTGTGTGTACGAGAGTTTGAGAGACAGAGAGGGAAAACATAAGAGATAGAGAGTGAAAACTACGAGAAAAAGAGAGGGAAAATTATGCCAGGGGTATTTTGGGTAGTGACGACATTAGTAGCACCAAAACGAGAGTTATATAGTGATAGGGTATTTTTCAAACAGAGTGTCACTTATTGCATTAAAACTAAAATTTCCCATTCAAAATCAACAGTGCATGACTTGTGTGAGAATATTTTAAAAAGAAAGTATTTCTCAAGCTCCAATTTAGAATAGAGATACCTACACTATTGTGTGAAAGCCGACTTTGAGTTAGTTGAAACTATGTAACTAAAATTATGTAGAAGATACACTACCATTGATGCAACGTCCCAAATTCCCTAATAATCCTTGATTAGGGGGCTAGGAAGGCAATAATTGGATAGTATGTGCATGTTTATGATTATATGCATGATTATGTGAATTAAATGAGTTATATTATGATATAATTATGTTTGCATGTTTAAGTGTATTAAGCATGCATGTGGGCCGGTTTCTTATTAGAATAGTACTTTTGTAATTTTGACCTGATGAGGGTATATTTGTAAATATATGTGATTTGTGATTGAGACCACATTATTATGTGGATATATTTGGGTTACTCGGCACGAGGCGCTCCTAGTGAGCAAGTTAGCAGTTTAGTCACAACAAGGTCAAATACCCGGTCTGGGATGAGCCTAGGGATATTTTAGTAATTTAGTACATAACTGGGGTTTATCGGGTGATGGGAGTTTAATTGATGATTAGGTGGGGATATTGGAATTAATTGGGAAATTATGAGGTAATTTGAGGATTTGTGGAACTCGGGGAAAAAGACGATTTTGCCCTTGAGGGCATTGAAGAACTTAGGTGAGGGCTAGGGGCGTTTTGGTCATTTACCTTGCCCATGAGATAACTTAGTCAGCTGAGAAGGAAACCTCTAGAGTATACAAAAAACCAAAATAGCAGTTCACAATCGCTCTCTCGTTCCTCTCTTTTTCTCTTGAAGCTCTTGGTGAGTTTTTTATTTTTTGGAGAAGGAAAAGCTTGGAAATTGGAGGATTGAAGCTAGGAATTAGATTAGGGTGGAGCTTGGGGTTGTAAATACTCATTTGAGGTAAGATTTACTTTGGTTTTTGAAGAAATTTTGGTGTGGTTTAAGTTTTTATAAGTTTTAAACTTGTGGTTTGGGTTTTGAGTTCTAGTAAGAGTTTGGTTTGGTTTTTGCGGATTATATGTTTCTTATGTTTTGTTATTGAGAGTCCTAGACTCAATTGGGACTTTGGTACAACTTTGGGTTGGATTTGGAGAGGTTTTGGCTTGGAAAAACACAGAAGAAAACCCATAATTTTTGGGTTCGCGAAGGCGCTTCGCGACGCTAGGTTGGTTTGGCCAAATGGGCTTTTCCCAGAATTTTTGCGTGTCGCGGCGCAACCTTGTGGGCAGTGCGGTGCTAGGCCAAAATTTAGGAGCCCGATTTTCATTTTGTTTAGGGCATAGGCCTAGGGGCTCGGAGGACGATTTCACCACCCTGTGTGGTGGAATTAGAGGTCTCGAGAACACGGGATTGGTCCCAGGGTTCATTTATGGAATCAAATTGTAATGAGAATGTTATTTGTGGGTTGTGACTAGGTTACCGCTATGGCTCGGGATAGGATCATTCTCAGGAGTCGTGCTTGCTTTCTTGCATTTGGACCAAAGGTAAGAAAACTGCACCCTGGGTTATGATTAGGGCTCTGGCCCTTGTGAATGAGCATGATTATGATTATGCCTATGATTGTTTGATTAAACATGCTTGAATGCTCTGTATCTGGATAATTGTTAAATGAATTATACTTGTTTGTCTTATCTGGTCGAAATGCTTGATTTATAAGTCAAGGGCGGCAATAGCGCACTGAGCGCTGGCCAAAAGGATTGACTTATAAGTCAATGGCGGCAATAGCGTGCTGAGCGCAAGCCGATATAGTTAGCCCTAATCAGGAGTGTGATATACACTTGACCGACCCTACGGTCGCTTGGAAAATAAAGCGCCAGCTACGTTTGGCCAACCTTAAGGCTGGTTATACAGAGGATAGGGCAATGGGCCCAGGGTGACTCTACAGTCACTTATCCTAGGGAAACGGGCCCCAGTGTGACTCTACAGTCACTTAACTAGGGGAATGGGCCCCCAATATGACTCTATAGTCACTTTTCTAGATTGAATGTATGCATGAGTAGGGTTATTACTGCTAGGCATGCTAATTATGATTAAGTAATATGTTATTAACTACTTATGAGTATGTTTAAGTTTTCTTGCTGAGCCTGGGCTCAAGGGTGCTATGTGGTGCAGGTAAGGGGAAAGGGAAGTTAGGCCAGCCATGACTTGGAGAGCTTCGGTGGCAGCGTGTACATATACAGCTTGCTTGACCACCATGGTTGAGGATTCATAGAGGAACTAAGTTTAAACCCTAATATTGCTGCTTAGGTCGACTTGTGTTGTAATCACCCTTTTGGATTATAATTAACTTTTTAAATGTTTATTTTTGGATCTCATGTATGAACTTAAACATTTTAATGAAAATGATCACTTCTTTTGACTAAAATTTTTAACCCTAATCTTTTTATCACTTTTAGTTACACGTTTATGGCTAAATGACTTGATTAGCGAGTCTGGCACTATTTAAAGTACACAGTGTAATGTTCTTGGCTATCCAGGGCATTACAATTGAAAAGGGCTACCTTCAATGTAGTGTGAAAGCATCTAACTTGGGTACTTTTTGCTATTTAAGAAAAAGGCTAAACAAAAAGAAACAAATTTGCCATATGACAATAACTCTTGCGTTCACAATCACACACAAATGCTTGAAATTAGTGCTAAAAAATTTCTTGTAAGTCTTATACACACTGTTAATTTGATTAAAATATTATTTGCGACTGGGCTATATTTTTTTTTGGTGATTACTTAATTTAAAAATTTATATATGCTAAATATATTTTCTAAACTTATAGTAAAATTACTTGTTATAAAATAATGTTGGTTCTTTTCTCAATGTACAGGTCACATTATTGGAGCTTAATCAAAAAGAGATATTTTGGCGTCTTTAATTTTTTTTTTAAAAGAACATAATAAAATAAATAACAAAAAATGAAAAATAAAAAGATATATATGTTCATTTATGATCGTCTGGGGCTGGTGAGAATCTTTGTCAATCAATTTTGTTTTCCTAATATATTGTTTGACCTACAAAGTTGCCATTTCTTGCATTTTTCATATTTTTGTGGAATTATCGGTAGTTACCCTGATATGTGTTTTTGTGGGAATTGTTTAATTTTTTTTATTGCAAAGAAAATTTTAAAAAGGAAAATATATAAAATCCTTCCCATTTATAGTCACTCACATCATTCATCACCATCACACCACTCTGTCTTCCCAAAACCGAGAGAAGCTTTTTCTCTTCTTCTTTTTTTCCTTTTTCTTCTTATCTTGTTCGTTTCTGTCGTGTGCTTCTGTTCTCTTCTCTTTGTAGGAACCATGGTGAAGACTCATGGAAGTGAATCAAAGGCACTTAAGGCATCCACGCAACCCACCATTTTGACATCTCCCTCATTCTCCAAAAAGAAGGCTCGAAAAATTGTCCTTCCTCTGCCAAATTTAGAAGGGGCTTCACCGACCACCACCACGAGCAATGTCGTGGTCATTCCGAACCTAGAGGTTCCCCCAACTCTGATTGCGCCTCCTACTACGGTGGTTCTGCTCTCCTTTGTCGAGTCCTCTCGCAAAAAGGCCTCTACTACTCTATCATCAGAGGTTTCTGATAAGGGCACCCTTCCGTCTGACGAAGAAGATGACTCATCTGAAGATGCTTCTGATACATCCCTTTCATCAGATGTTCTGGCTCCAAAGAAGAAAACCAAGGGTTGTTTTCAAGTCACAACTTCTCGCCACACTTCACGGTCCAAATGCTCTTCCTCCATTCCACTTCCATATGACTCCACCCCGTTGTCCAAATATAGGAAGAAATCAAAGAAAATTCCTCCTCCATGCTCTTCGTCTGAATTTAATCCATCTGAATAATTCGAACCCTTGGCAGACCAACAGCTTGAAGAATCCTCTGAACGAGCTGTTCTGTCAGAATCAGAATTTGATCTTCCAAAAGCAGTGGTTGTTCAATATAAGGGCGGGAAAGCTATGGAATTCCCCATACTTGTTCAAAAACCAAGTGAGGATTCTCCACCTTCCAAGACAGGTTCCTCTTTTAAAGCTCACTCTCTGAATTTTTGTTTCAATGGCATTGAGAAAAACATGAAGCGTTACTTACATAGAGATGTTATTTGTTTCTCTGCTCATAGAATTTTTAGAGTGATTAAAAATATTGAGGAAAGAGGTTGGCTGAGTTCATTAATGAGTTTGGTGGATTTGTCCCTCGGGTTGTTCAGGAATTTTATGCTAATCTTAATGTTGAATTTTTTGACAAAAAATCCTCAAGTTATGTTCGGGGTCATGGTATTTGTTTTGTGCTACTGAAATTATACAAGTGCTAAACCTTTCATTTTTTGTTGAAAATGATATGGTGGATTTCGACAAAGATAAGGTATTGTCTGAGGTAGTGGGACAGAATATGATTTGGGAACAAAACAAAATTCTCAAAGTGATGGATTTTACTCACTATTATGCTGTGCTTCACAAGTTTGCCATCAAAAATTGGATTCCCACCACTCATTCATCCACCATTACCTTTGACACAACTTTCTTTCTGTTTAAAGTTGGAACCGGTGTCAAAATTGATCTAGCTGCTCCTATCTTTGATTAGATCACTGCATTAGGAAATGCCAAAAACAAAGGTCAATATTTGGTTTTTCCTCATTTGATCTACAAATTGCTTGATTCTCAAAGGCCTCTCAAATTGGAATATGAAACCGTGACTCCTCCAACTGCTGGTCTCAATTACAAAGTTAAGAAGGAGTCTTCATCTGCCAAGAAGACTAAAGGGCTTGATCTCAAGACAGATGATACTAATCATATTGTCATTGAACTTGCTGCTATCAAGACCACTTTGGGAACTATTAAGATAGAAGTTCACAGTCTTCAAAATTGTCTCTCAGCCATTGAGAAACTGCAGCGCACCATTTTGTCTCAAATGTTTGCTGGTCCCCCCAAATGATGCCATCTTTCTCTGCTTATGTTTCATTTGCATTGTTTTCATTTTCAATAAATTGTAAACGAACACTTTATTGTCTTTTCATTTGTGATATTTTTGTTATGTTGTTTCTATTACTCCTTTGGCTTATTGATAAACAAAAAAGGGGAGTAATGTTTGTGAGTCTTTATTTTGTTGGTTGTTAAACTTTCTCAAAAGTTAACATTGTTTGTGTGCTGTTGGTTATGCTTGAGATATCTTTCGCAGTGGGAGTAATTGCTATACTCGTTTGCACTAACCAAGTTGTTTGTGCAGGAACTCTCAAAATGAATTGTTAAAATATTTTTGTCTAATAAGTTGCCAAAAAGGGAGATTGTAAAATCATTTTACTGGAAAACTTAATATTAAACAAAATATTTTAAAGTCATTTAGAAAATCGTGGCATATCTAAATTGATTTGCAAATTAATTTATCTGATTTATGAATTAGTTGTCACTTGATTCAGCTCTTCTTAGTGTGAATACATTATTTTTACCATATTTATCACAATATAATCTTTATTGGTAGAATAATGTATTTGACTTATTTTGTGTGAGTATGTTCAGGGATTATATTTTTTCAAGATAAGAATGTTTCGAAAATGAACATGGTCCAAAGAAATGACCAAGTTCGTTCAACTAGATAAGACTGATGCCCCTGCTGACTCAATAGTTTCCTATTATGTCTAAACAGGATCAATCTGGCGGGCAAATTTTCTAAATCAAAGAAAATTGTAAATATTCTTGAATTGATGACAAGATTTCAGAAGAGCTTGTCTTGGTCAACTTTCTCAGCTATAAATACTTTGCCAAGGCCTTTGAAAAAAACACCTCTTCCACTTTGAATTTTTTAAACATTTTTTGTTATTTTGAAGAGTGTTTCTTTGTAAAGATTGAGTTGTTCACCATAATCTTTGTGTGTGTGCCGAGTGTATTTGTCCACATATTTATCTTGTTCCTTACAAACAGGTAGCATCACTTGTGAACGTATTCCTAAGGATCTTTGGGAGAGGATTCTACCAAAGTCTCACTTTGGGAGGAAGAGAGCACTCGCTATTCGTTGAAGGGATTTCAAAAGAAATAACGTTTTATCAAAACCAGATTCATACAGAATAGTACAACAAGATTGCGGTAATAGTTTAAGAGAGTGTCTTATGTTGTTTAAGTCAATGCTTTTGTACACATTATTTTTTTACTAATTGGTTTATTCTCTCGGCGTGGCCCCATGTATGTAAGTTATCCGAAAGGATTTATGAACCACGTAAAAATTCTCATGTGTTATTCTTTTACCTGTTTTTCTAATTCTGTCTTAACATTTATATCAATTGTGTTAACAACATTGGAATCGGTCTAAAAAACTTAATCAATATTCCTCATTTAATTAAGTTATTTATCTCTAATCACTTGGTAATCATAAAATATGAAATTTCATTTATTAAGCCGCTTATAGATAGTTTAAACCCAACTCCGGCCTTAACAACGAGTGCAATATTTGAGTCCAATTCCAAAGTGACTCCTCCATATTCACATCTCACATGAATGTCTTTCTTTTACACTTGAAAGTTGTTTTACCTTATTAATAGCTAAACTATACTAGTGAAAATGAAGTCTTGGTCATGACATTCCACAACACACTATATCTTAGAGATATTTTATCAAATAGTATTATTGTATTGTAAATACAACCATTTTCAATATAGAACTTAATCAAAATCCTCCCCACAATTACACCTACTTCACAAAACAGAACCTATAATTACTAATAAGAAGAAACAAATTTAATCCACCATATTCAATCCACTATCTCTGAAGTGGTCGAACCATTAATGAAGAAAGCTCAAGAACTATTCATTCATCAAGTTTACTCGGAATACCCAATAACGAATTGAGCAAGTAGACATCAGAACAAGTGGAAATAAAATAAAAATAAAAACGAGTTGAAGAGTAACAGAGAGGGATGGAGATCGAGATTAGAAGAGAAAGAGGAATAGATTAAACAATAAATACACAAAAGAGGACCAAACAAAAATTAGCATCTCAATCAAAACATGTCTTACCAAAACTTGATGGGGGCGAGGATCTTGGAATCTTGGGTCCAGGCTTGGGAGAGAGTAGCAGAGTATAATACAAAAGTTATGATTGGTTAAATACATCTGATAAGTGTTGTTATACAAGCTAGATATAAAACACTTAGTGAATTTCACATAATGTAGATGTGAAATTTGAATTTCATATTTATATGAGATAAGAGAAACATTTATTTAAAAAAATTGTTGAGATTGGGAATAAGAGAATATATATATATATATATATATATATAAGCATATATGAATTAATGGAAAAAATCTTATAAGAAAAAAGAAAGAGGTGAACGAGAGAGAATAATTGAGAAATAATAAAATAGTTTTAGAGTAGTAAATAGTTGTAGCTACACATAGAGAAGCTACAGAACCATTCTTTTAAATTTGTTTTAGAGTAGCTGGTCTGATGTAGGGCTATTTGACCATTTTTAATTATATATTTACATTTGAGTTATTTTGAAGGAATTCTTTCATCAAGTTCACTGCAAATACCCAATAATAAATTGAGCAAATAGACATTGGAAGATGAATATATAAAATAAAAATAGAACTGATTAGAGAGAAAGAGAAAGGGATGGAGATCGAGATTGGAAGAGTGGGGAGAGAAAGAGGAACAACTTAAAAAATAAATACACAAAAGATGACCCAACAAAAATTAGCATCTTAATCAAAACATATTTACTGAAACCTGACGGAGGCAAAGATCTTGGAATCTTGGGTCTTGGCTTGGGAGAGAGTAGCATAGTATCAAAATTGTGGAGAAAGTTCAAGGAAGGTTGTTCACTCCAACCAACAATAGTGAAACTGTGGAACAAGAGAGAGAGGGGAAGAAAGGATTGAGAAATTAATAAAATAGGTTTTAAAGCATGAACAGTGTTATGTAAATGTAGCAAAACCCTGTAATTATGTAAAAAAACTAGTCATGCACAATACAAGCCTCAAAAGGTACAAAACTAGTTTATAAAGAAAAAATGCACTAATCAAATGTGAGAAGGCACAAGACTAGCCTAAAAAGGCACAAAGGAAGCCTGAGAAGGCACATCGCCAATTATAACATGAATTAGCCTAAAAAGGCATTGACATAGATTTCCTTGGTTAGAACCTAGTTCTATAATAAAATTATTGTTTAGTATCTCATAGTAGCTAAATATGATATTAGTAACAAAATAATTATAATTATAATAAAGAGAATGAGTTGTGATACTTTAATTTAATTCTAATATCAACTAGAAACACAATTTCAAACTTTAATATTTATTATGATTAAAATCTCATATAACTTAAATACATGATTAAAATGATAAACAGAAATTAATAGGTACTAAAAACTCCCTAAATTTATGATAATTATTAAGGAAAATAGTACCCATTTGAATAAATCTAATTTAATACTATAAATAAAAATTTCTATATTTTACTAAAGTTATTAACACTAATGCATTAAACTACTACTAGAAACATCTGGTCAATTTAATTAAGAAAAAAATAAAAGAAGAGACCTTTTATATTCTTTCAAAATGCCAAATATGAATTAAAATGAAAGAAACTATATAGCATTTAACCTAAAAGACACTACTACAAAAAAGGTTTTTAGGGCTCACAAAGTTTTTAAGACTTGTAGGGCGCGGTCCTTTATTTGAGAGCCATAAAAACTGAGATTTTTTAATGTTTTTAGGACTTGCAACGCGAGCCTTAAAAGAATTGCCAGAGTAAGTGGTGGTGCCACCACTCCTTGGTGGTGGTTCGGAAAACTAACTAATGGGTTTTAAAGCCCAAGCCATGGGAAATGTCGTGGTGGCAGTGGTTTAGTTTGAAATGGCTCGGAAAAGTGTAGATCTATGCTTGAAGGTTCAGAAATCACTATGGATTTCAGCGAACATTGACTTCCAACTTTGGTGACCATTGGGTTTGATTCTTTAGTGGGTTTTGAAGCCCAAGATGCAAGGAATATGGTGGTGGTGGTGGTTCATCTCGTGGTGGCCGAAAAGTTTGGGAAAACCCAAAATCGCAGAAACATCAACAAGCCCTTTTTCTGGGCCTTAGGCCGTGTGTGATGGGCTGAGCTCTGAGGATAGGGGGTTTCAGGGGGCGGCGCGTCAAGTGTGGTGGCGCGTGGCGATGGTCGGCAAAGACAAGGCATTCATTTGGCCTTGGCAGAGACAAGCTAGAGAAAGAGGGAGCTTCAGGAGAGAGAGAGAGAGAGAGAGAGAGAGAGAGAACCAAGGAGAGAAAGAGAGTGATTTGAGTGAATTTTTGTGTGTGTGTGTGTGTGTTTTTTATATTATTGAGTGATTTGAGGGATTGGAGGGAATTTGTGATTTTTTTAAATTCAAACTTTTAGGACACACATAAGTTTTTAGGGCTTGCACAACATGTCCTAAAAAAATTATTTAAGGACTCGCAATGAGTGTCCTAAAAAGTCTAGGAGGTGTTTGTTAAAAAAAATTCAAACTTTTAGGACACACATAGTTTTTAGGAAGAAATTATTTAATGGCTCTAAAAAGTCCAGGAGCTGTTTTTAGGGCTCGCGTCTAGGTGAGATCCCTAAAAAAGTAACCTAAAAGGGTGTTTTTGTAGTAGTGAGAAGTTAATGAAGAAAAATTACAAATATAAAAGGAACTAACTATTAAATGTTACAAAAATTACATTTATTACAATACAAGAAAACAAGAATATGTATCTGTAAGCCCTGATATTCAGTCCGGGTCTTTTATGCAGCTCGAGTACAGCTGACTAGATAAGAACAGTACTAAAGGATCTACAGTTGATATCTCCTCTGCGAAGGCAGTGCGACTCCGCAGGTAATAACACGAGCTGAGGAATACGAAACAATAAGGCACGAGCTGGAGATGCATGTGAAGCACCACATCCTGAGCGCGAGCTGCGTTATGTTCAGGTCGTGGTACTTTGACAATCTGCCATATCCAAGAGTCTTTATAAACCTAGATACGTTATTTATAAACGTGCGTGGTCAGACATTGCATGTCCATTATCCCTGAATTCTCGAACACGTAACATAAATGTGCATGATCAAACATCACATGTCCGATTATGCCAGACGACCCATGATCAATTTTACCTAATGATTAGACCATACCTTAATATATATTGTAATATTCATTATTTGTGCTAGACAGGTCCCAAATAGGATGGGTATTCACGTGATGACCCCAACACCTATCCTGGGATGACTCTTATATAAATATCAATAACATAATAAAATAACATAATAAACAAATAACATAATAAAGCAAATACTTAAACATGAATAAAATCAATCAAAGGGCTACACCCTGCAACACAATTATATAGGGTTGTGCTCTGCAACACAGCTCTACGGGAACAACAGTTTTCTTACCTGTGTCCCGAGCTATCCGCGCACCGTGACCACGAGCACAATCCCCTAACCCGGGCCTTGAAGAAATCCTAGTCACAATGCATGAACAATAATCAACCATCACGTTCTGATCCATTAAATAGTTCCAAGACATAATTCTAACCTCCGAGACCTTGGTTTCTGCCAAACTGGGTAGTAGAAACCTTCCCAAGCCTTAACGTTCAAGTTCCCGAGCTAAAAACCCTCATTTTGCAAAAAAAATCCACTTTTGGGCCGCGGCTCAGCCTCCCTTAAGCACCGCGCCGCGCCCCAAGACAGAGGCCAAATTTCCTCACATCTGCCAGCCTAGGGCCGCGGCGCCTGGGAAATTTCCTGAAGCCCCACCAGCCTATAAACTCAAGCGGGTCGTGGCGCTGATGAACAGGGCCGCGGCTCAACCCCGAAAACCACAAATTCCATGCAATTTTCACAAGCTAACTCCCCTGGAAATCTTCCTAAACGCACCCCAACAACAGGATTGAGTCCCATAATCATCCTAATATACTTTAACCAACGCATAAACCCAGAAAAACCAACCAAAATCCTACTATAACTCAAGTTCAATTATCTAAGCTTTAACCCCTCAAACTTCAGCAAAACAGAGGAAAATTAAACAGAATTCAAGCTTAGACCCTTACCTCAAGAATGGTTTCGACCCTCAGCTGTTTGTAATCTGCTCCAAGCTTTGATTTCCCCAACTCTCAGCCTTAAATTCAAAGCTTTCTCCTCCAAAAATCTCAATCCTCCAAGAGATAGTGTGAACCGAATGGGAGAGAGAGCTAAAAGGGTTATCTGATTTTTACTTCCTTCTTTTCTTCCAGAATATGCCTAGAGACTAAGGATAACCCCAGCTGCCTAACATAAGCCCATCCTATAACCAAAATGACCAAAATAGCCCTTTAACTTGTCCCTAATCCTTTAATAACCCAAGGGTATTTCAGTCATTTTCCATACCCCGCTAAGTCCCCGAGTAGTCTAATAAATCCTTATTAATCCTGACATATCCCAACCATTACTTAATTACTACCCGCTATTAAATAATTCCCGAACACATTATAATATCCCCGAAATACCCCTAAGCTCCTCCCGAGCCGAGTATTTGACCCTGTTGTGACTTTCTAGCTAAATTGCTCCCTAGGACTGTCTCAGATCGTGCATCACAAATATATCACCAGTATATCAAAAATATCACATATATTGCATTTATGCCCTCAACGGGCTAAAATTACAAGCATGCCCTTAATAACTAAACGGGGCCCACATGCATATTTAATTCACCTAAACATGCATTCCTAGTCACTTACTCATCAAATTCACATATAATAACAATAAATCACTTATTTTCCCTCCAGGCACGCTAATCAAGGCCTCAAGCCTTATTATCAAATTTAGGACGCTACACTATTGAAGAACTCGAAGAAGTAAACATCGATCCCAAAGATGCTTCGAGGATGATTAAGCTTGGAAAAAATCTTGACGTTGATAGAAAGGTGGAGCTGGAAGAACTTTTACGAGAAAATCTAGATGTTTTTGCTTGGTCCCATAAAGACATGGTAGGGATCAGCCCGAATATCATCATGCATACGCTTAACTTGGACAAAAGCATGCCTGCGAAGTCCCAGAAACAGAGGCGCCTGGGTACAACCCGTGCTGAGGCCTTAGAAGAAGAAGTAGCTCGGCTTTTAAAATGCAGTTTTATTCGCGAGGCTAAATACCCGATCTGGGTCGCCAATCCCGTTCTGGTCCCAAAACCAAATGGAAAATGGCAGACCTGCATCGATTTCTCTGACTTGAACAAAGCCCGTCCCAAGGATTGTTTCCCCTTGCTAAGAATTGACCAATTAGTGGATGCCACCACGGGGCACGAGCTCATGTCCTTCATGGATGCGTACTCTGGATATAACCAGATCGCTATGAACCCCGCGGACCAGGAGCATACTAGATTCATGACTCCAACCAACGTGTACTGTGACAAAGTCATGCCCTTCGGGATGAAGAACGCTGGGGCCACCTACCAGAGATTGGTCAACAGAATGTTCGCTGATCAGATCGGGAAAAACATGGAGGTGTATGTTGATGGCATGCTGGTCAAGTCAAAAACTGCCGATAACCATGTTTCCGACCTGAGGGAATGTTTTGGGATCCTAAAGAGGTATAGTATGAGGTTAAACCCCCAGAAGTGTAATTTTGGAGTGACGTCAGGAAAATTTCTGGGATTCATAGTCAACACCAGGGGATAGAGGTGAACTCCGAAAAAATCAGATCGCTGCGGGAAATTCCTTGGCCCAGGTCGCACAAAGATGTCCAAAGTCTGACAGGAAGAGTGGCAACCCTTAATCGGTTTATCTCTAAGTCCACTGACAAGTGTTTTCCATACTATAACCTACTCCGGGGAAACAAAAAGTTTGAATGGACTAATGAGTGTGAGCATGCTTTCCTCAATCTAAAGACACATTTAGCCGAGCCACCAGTACTGTCTAAACCAACGGCAGGAGAGCCATTTTTTCTTTATTTAGCTGTGACGGAAAATGCAGCCAGCGCGGTACTGGTCCGGGAAGAGGACCGAGTTCATAAGCCAGTATATTATATAAGCAAAGGACTTCTCGGAGCTGAATCTCGGTATCCCCTAATGGAAAAGATGACGTTCTGCCTCATTACGGCCTCCAGGAAGCTTAGGCTGTATTTCCAACTCCATTCAATCCACGTCATGACTGATAAGCCTTTAAGGCAGGTGCTATAGAAACCTGAGGCATTGGGACGTCTATTGAAATGGGCGGTCAAGCTCAGCCAGTTCGAGATACTGTACGTACCCCGAACTACGATCAAAAGCCAAGCCCTGGCTGATTTCATGGCTGAATGCACTAGATTCCAGGAGGAGCCCGTGAGAGACCCAGTGCAGGAATTACGGAGAATCTTCGTGGATGGGTCATCTAACGATCACGGGTCCGGAGCTGGGATCATCTTAATATCCCCAGAAGGGCATCGTTTACACTCAGCGCTGCAGTTCGGGTTCGTGGCGTCCAACAACAAAGCCGAGTACGAAGCCTTATCAGCCAAGCTTAGAGCGGCAAAGGAGTTGAAGGCCAGGGCCGTCAAATGTTACAGTGATTCCCACCTCGTAGTAAACCAGGTGTCTGGAGAATATCAAGCGAGGGGGACCAAGAGGGCGGCTTACCTGGCCAAAGTAAAGAAGGAGTTGTTCGAGTTTGAATATGGCCTAGTCGAGCAGATTCCTCGAGAGCAGAACACCAATGGTGACGCTTTGGCTAGACTCGCTACCTCCAAGGAAGCCGAGACTCTAGCATAGTACTAGTGGAATTCTTGAAAAGTCCGAGTATGGCAGAAAGTGCGATGGAGGTCGAGATGATCGATATCAGGCTAACCTGGATGACTCCCATAATAGAGTATCTTGCGACAGGGAAATTGCTTGATCAATGAAAAGACGCGAGGAGAATACTCTATCAAGCTCCAAGGTATACAATCATAGACGGGACGCTGTACCGGCGCGGCCATTCCTTGCCTCTTCTGCGGTGTGTTCTGCCAAAGGAGGTCAAAAATATTTTGCAGCAGGTACATGAAGGCTTCTGTGGGGATCACGCTGGGGGTAAAACCTGGCCTTAAAGATATTAAGGCAGGGGTACTTTTGGCCCACGCAATCAAAGGACTCCATCTCCTATGTCCAAAAGTGTGACAAGTGCCAGCGATTTGCCACAGTCGCTCGAGCTCCACCAGTCGAGCTGAAAATGATTTCATCCCCATGGCCATTCGCGATGTGGGGAATCAATTTAATTGGAGCCCTGCCCACGGGGAAAGGAGGAGTTCGCTATGCAGTGGTAGCCATTGACTATTTCACGAAGTGGGCGGAAGCGGAGCCCCTGACATTAATCACCTCAAAAAGAGTCCTCAACTTCGTGGTCAAGAATATTGTTTGCCGATTTGGACTGCCTAGAAAGATTGTATTAGACAATGGAACTCAGTTTGATAGCAATCTCTTCACCAAATTTTGTGAGAAGCATGTCATAATTAAGAGTTTCTCTTCGGTGGCCTACCCACAGGCCGACGGGCAGGTCGAGGCCGTGAACAAGACACTCAAAGAGAGCCTTAAGAAAAGGTTGGATGAGGCCAAGGGAGTCTGGCCCGAGTAGGTACCACAGGTGTTGTGGGCGTACCGGACCTCCCACCGAACTTCTACAGGGCACACCCCATTCTCCCTGACTTTCGGAACTGAGGTCGTCCTTCCTGTTGAAACAAAGATAACCATGCACAGGCTCCAGACCTTCAGCCAGGAGCGAAATGATGAGTTGCTCAGCGCGTCCCTCGTCCTAATTGATGAAAAACGAGAAGATTCGCAGCTATAGCTCGCGCATTACCAACAAAAAATCACTCGTTATTTTAATTCGAAGGTCAAGAAGCGTATCTTTGGCTTAGGCGACCTGGTACTCCGAAGGGTCTTTTTGGTAGGCAAGGACCCCAAAGATGGTGCTTTGGGTCCGAGCTGGGAAGGGCCCTATCAGATAGTGGAAGTCATACAGGAGGGAACTTTCAAATTTGCTCAACTTAATGGAGAAATAGTTCCACGGACCTGGAATGCTATGCACTTAAAAAAGTACTATCAATGATCATACCACCTGAATATGTAAGGCTTAGCTATAAAAGCCATTTAATTTAAGAAATAAAACAATCTTTGTGTATTTCTTGTGTTTTTATATGGTTCCATCAACATGTTAGTTCGGGTGATAGCGTTGGTCCAAAGTAATCAGGAAATTTCACTTTCTGATCGCTTGGGGGGTATGTACCCCGTGAAGGGGATTAAAACTTGGGAGTTGGTAAAATTGATTAACCAAGTGTCTTTTCTAAAAAGCACGAGGTGTCAAAATACTAACACGAACTAAGTTTTAAATAAAAATCCTGGATACAACCAGGTCCAAAACTTGGGAGTTGGTAAAATTGATTAACCAAGTATTTTTTCTAAAAAGCACGAGGTGTCAAAAAAAAACTAACACGAACTAAGTTTTAAATAAAAATCCTGGATACAACCAGGTCCAAAACTTGGGAGTTGGTAAAATTGATTAACCAAGTGTTTTTTCTAAAAAAGCACGAGGTGTCAAAAAACTAACACGAACTAAGTTTTAAATAAAAATCTTGGATACAACCAGGTCCAAAACTTGGGAGTTGGTAAAATTGATTAACCAAGTGTTTTTTTCTAAAAAGCATGAGGTGTCAAAAAACTAACACGAACTAAGTTTTAAATAAAAATCCTGGATACGACCAGGTTCCGAAACTTAGAAGTTGGTAAAATTGACTAACTAGTGTTTTTTTCAAAAAAGCATGAGATGTTAATAAAACTAACACGAACTAAGTTTTAATTAAATATCTTTGATACGACCAGGCTCTGAAACTTAGAAGTTGGTGAAATTGATTAACCAGTGTTTTTCCTAAAAAACGCGAGATGTCAATAAAACTAACACGAACTAAGTTTTAATTAAAAATCCTAGATACGACCAGGTTCCGAAACTTAGAAGTTGGTAAAATTGAATAACCAGTTTTTTCTAAAAAAATGCGAGGTGTCGATAAAACTAACACAAACTAAGTTTTTAATTAAAAATCCTGGATACAACCGGGTCCAAGGTCTGATACTTAACAGGTAGGATATAAATCATCATTTTTGGTTATGACCAAAATTAAAGTATCTACCTCGACCTAAGGGTCATTTCCTAAAAAAGGATTTAGATGTACAAGTCATGAAGCATAAGAAGGAAACCAAGGAATACATAAAAAAAAAAAATAGATATTGAAATTATAAATAAATTGTCTCGAGGAAAATAACCTCGTACCAAGCCAAAAAAGGAAAATGTTTACAAAAAGAAAACATGAAAAATAAATGAAGACAAAAACTAAGACCCTCCAGGTCGCACTGAGGACGTCACCTCCTCGGTCTTCTACTCGCCAGCAGCAGAGGCCTCCCCGGTTTCAGACGACAGCTCTTGTTGAAGCCAAGCCTTGAACTTCTCGAGGTAGTGCCCCCACACTTCAGAGGCCATGAAGGAGAAGTTGTCGTCCTGATTGAAGGCCTAGCAGTGGTACAGCATGCTCTCCATGGAGGATGTTGAGGCCTTCTTTTCCTCTGTGATAGCAGCCTCGACCTCCAGCTGTTTGGCTTTAGGCCCCGCGAGCTCGGCCTGAAGGGCAGCCGAGGCGGCCCTCGCAGCCTGCTTGTAATGCCCTAAACTCCAAGGACCATTACGGTGCGCATTTTAAATAGTGCTAAACTCGCTAATCGAGTTTTTTGGCCATAATCGTGTAACTAAGTATGATTAGCAGTTTAGGGATTAAATTTTTTGGTTAAGATGTAATGTTTCACTAAAACGTTTACTGTATACATTGGGATCCCAAAAATAAAATTTAAAGGTCTATTATAAGAAAATATTTACAACCAGCCGATCTAAGCGGCAAAACAGGGTTTAACCCTAGTTCCTCTTTCAACCCTCGGCCGTGGCGGTCGAGCAGCTACATATGTACACATCGTCACCTAAGCTCTCCAACTCAAGGATGGTCCATCTTTCTTTTGCCTTTACCTACACCACATAGTACACATGAGCCGAAGCCCAGCAAGAAAACTTTATATGCTCATGAACAATTATATCATGACATCAAATCATATCTGGCATGCTTAGCAAACATAGCTCTATTCAAGCATGCAAATAAATTCAGATAATGCTGGGGAATCTAGGATAAGAAATCCTGCCCTCCTGATTGGATGACTATCAAGTCAATCCTAATCAAATGAGTGATTTAACACTGGAGGTTCTGGTAAACCATACTGAGTGACTGACAAGCAAGTCACTAAGGGGCTTTGCACCCAAAGCCATGCAAATAATGATTAGAATGATCATACAGAGCTTATAGCCATGAACAGATGAGTGAATATCACTTTGAGGTTCTGTTAAACCATAATGAGTGACTGATAAGTAAGTCACTACGGGGCTCGGCACCCATAGTCGTGTGATGGAACCGTCACCTGGGCTTTCCTGCAATGGCTCTAATCAGATGAGTGATTTAACACTTGAGGTTCTGGTAAACCATACTGAGTGACTGACAAGCAAGTCACTATGAGGCTCGGCACCCATAGCCATGTGACTAAACATTCATTGGGGATCGCTGGCCCTGACTCTAAATGACTAGCCTTTGGCTAGACAAACGCTTTTAGTTTTCATTGAACTTGAGGTCGGTCCGGCATTAATCCTTATTTGAGTCATTCAATGCAGATGTCGATTAGATCTAATCTTTTATCGGCTTACGTTAAACACGCTAAGGCCATCCTTGACTTAGTAGTCAATACTAGGTGACCAGTGCTCAGTACTACTGCGAACTTTGACAAGTAGGTCACAGTTTCACAGTTAATACTGACACCATTGCCAAATCTGACTAGTTAGTCAGTGCCACGCACAAGTAAGCAATGCTACCAGACATATATCATGTGTCAAATATCCAAAAGTAGGGCATTCAGCATGCTTACTTAACAGTTGCTAGCATAATTATGATCATGCACAAACACAAAGACTCAAGCTCTGATCAATCTCATATTCAACATTCATGGCATGCCCTAATCACATGTTTCTCTTGCATCACATGCATCACATTTAAACATCCAACATGCATCAAGAATAACCATGCATGTCACATATGGGGTGCAATTTTCTTACCTCTAGTTCGAGCGAGAATTAATAAAAGAACGAACTTTGAGAATGATCTGCCTTTTAGTTCCTTTGCGGTCACCTAGTCATAACCAATTGGAATCCAATAATAAAGTACATCAATAAATTCACAATCTAAAATATCACTCCCGGGACCAATCCCACACTCTCGAGACTCACAATCTACTCAAATGGAGTAAAGGAACCAACACCTGAGCCATAAAAATGAGACTTTCTAAAGTTGGCCTAGCGCTGGGGTACTACCAAATGGTGCTGGGGCGCTGTCCCAAGGCAGAGAGGCCCAAATCCTTGCCCTGCATAGCGCTGGGGTGCCAGCTTCTGACCAGGAAAATTTATGGTTTTCCCTCCTTGCGATTTCCCTTGAAACCAACCCTCCAAACCAATCCCAAACATTACCAAAACATCCAATTCAACCCCTAATCTTCATCTACATCACACCCTCATCAAAACCCAAGCAACCAAACTCTAAAACTTCCACTAATTCCCAACTATCCACATCAAAATCTATAAGCTGAAAACTATAAGGAAAAACAGAGCAAAGCTTAAATTTCATGGATGATTTCTTACCTCAAGATGGTTTTAAGTCCTCTTCAATGGATGAACCAAGATCCTAAGCTCAAACTGTAATGCCCCGGATTCTCTATTATGGTTAATGGCTGGACTAGTAGGCCGGGAGGGCCATAACTGCTTAATTATGCCATTTAAATGTGTTTATGCATGTTTATGAGAATTATATTATAATATAATGTTAAAATGCATGCATGTGAGTCCACATTTGCTTACAGGGGTATTATGGTAATTTGGCCCGTTGAAGGCATAATTGTATATTTGTATGTGTGATAATGATATATTGTGAGACCACATTATAATGTGGATTGGTTCGAGTATTTCGACATGAGACGATCTTAGAACATGATTTATCGGTTTGATAACAGGTTTGAGCTCGGGGCTCGGGGTGAGTCTCGGGGTGATATTAAAGGTTATAGCGTTACCGGGGATTTTAGGGTAACGGGATATAAATTGTTGGTGTTTGAGGATATTGAGATTAGCGGGAATTGGGAGGCGTTAATTATGATTAACGGGTTTAGCTAGAAGTACCAATTTTGCCCTTGGGTTGGTTTAAGAGGCTTTGGATGGTATAAGGGCATTTTGGTCATTTTAGGGGTGGATATATTTGTTTTAAATGGCTGAAGGCTGTAGAATAAAACAGAACAAAAACAGGGGTTTGCCTCTCCCTTACCCGTACATCATCTTCTTCATTGCTCCTTTGAGGGTTTTGAGTTCTTGGTGGAGATTCAAGCTAGGAAAAGCTTGGCCAGCCTTGAGTGGAGAGCTTGGGCGATGTAATGTACATACAGGGCCGCTTGACTGCCACGGTCAAGGAGTTCTCAGAGGGACTAGGGGTTTACCCTATTTTTGCCGCTTAGGCCGGCGGGGATTGTATATTTGGAACTGTAGCAACTCTTTTGTAACATGAACTACTTGTAAACATTTTAAAAAGGCTCATGAGCAGTTTATTTACTTAATGAAAAGTGCCCTTTCCTTTTTACTGGTTTTACACCTTAACCTGTTAATGACATCTAGATCACGTTTTTAACCAAAGGACTCGGGTAGCGGGTCAAATTTCCGGTTCACCGTTCTCCGTAACTGTTCTGGGGTAGCCAGGGCGTTACACAAACCTTTAATTTCCTAGCTTATTTCTTCAAGTTGGCTTCAAAAATTCCGAAGGAGGAAAGGAGAAAGTTGATGAACGTTTGAAGAAGGAGAACTCTGTTTTGGTTTCAGTTTTCTACAGGTTACTAGAGTCATATATATATCCTAGGGGTGAAATGTTTATTTTTCCCCTAGGTCAATTAAATGTTTCTAAAGACTCCCAAGGGTAAAATCGTCCTCTTCCACTTATTTCGTTAATCATAATTAACACCCTTCAATTCCCGCTATTCTTGATATTCTCCAACACCAATAATTCATATCCCATTACCCTTTAATTCCCGGCAACACTCTAATCATTAGAATCACCCCTGAGACTCACCCCAATCCCCGAACTTAATCCCGTTATGACTAAACTGCTACTTTGAACTCAAGATCATCTAATACTGAATGGCTCGAACAAATCCACATGTAATGTGGTATTATTTGTAATTCAGCCACATGCATGAAAATACACAATCACGCCCTCAACGGGCCAAATTACCAAAATGCCCTTATAATTAAAAATGAACCCATATGCATTCATTTACCATTATATAATAAAATAATTCACATAAACATGCATATAATCATTTAATAACATGATAAATCAATTATGGCCCTCCCGGCCTCCTAATAAAGGTCCTAAACCTCATTAGGGAATTTGGGGCATTACACTGCTTGCCTTCTTGAGCCGCAGTTAAGGCAGCCTGCTCGTCTGCTTGGGCCACCGTCAGTGTAATGACCCGAATTTTCTAATCGGGCTTAGGGCCTTGATTAATGTGCCTGGAGGGCAATAAGTGGTTTAATATGCTTATATGTGGATTTATGTGTATATATGATTATGATGCATGTTTATTTAAGTTAAATATGCATGTGGACCCCATCTGGATATTAGGGGTATAAATGTGATAAATGTTATATATATGTGATATGTCTGTGCAGCATGGACCGAGACAGTCCTGGTGAACGATTAGTCAGAAAGTCACAACAGGGTTGAGATTCAGACTCGGGGTGAGTCGAGGGGTAATCCGGGTATTAGATGAGTTATGGGGTTATCGGGTGTAGAGTCCAAGAACTTTACTTAGCTAATTTTTTAGTAGTATTATAGTATGTTTAGTATTATCTTGGTTACTGTGGATTTTTGGTTCAGACCGGGAATTATTTGGACACTCATAGTAGTACTTATAGATTTTCTAAGTTTAACCTATAGTTTAAGAATATTAATTTTAACCTAAGGTTGATTAATATGACTGATATTAAGGATTATATTTATTGTACTATAAGGTTTAGATATCAACCAATAGGATTTTAAGCACATGTTATGAATGGTGATTAAGGATTAAGTATTTTTTAGGATTAAATTTAAAAAGGAGTAGAGTTTGAATGTTATAGGGTCAGTCAGCAGCTTTGAATACGTTGAGGGCTTAGTCAAGGCTGTTTACTCCATTCAAACTTAGCTAAAAATGTGTAATTTCGTGTTTAAATATTCAGCGTGTGCCGATATATCGCAGCTATAAGGGGCGATATATCGCAGCACATAGATACGGAAAACACGAATCGATGCACGGTCGCCTCGGGAACAATGGTCCATGCGATATATCGCCTATAGGGGGCGATATATCGCCTCCTCCAGCATATGTTCAAACGTTTTTGAATTCTTTTCCTTCCAGCCATTCAAACTCCTTCATAAGTCCAGCATCTTTTGAACGAGTCTTCAGCCTCTGCTGAACGATTTTTTAAATTATTTTCACCTAAAAAGCCATTATTTTTATTCAAGTAAAATCAAGATACTTTCATTCCCAAACTCTATAAATAGGACCTAGTACCCATCCATTATTCACCTTTTGCTCTAAGTTCAGAAGCTGCAAGTGCTAGGAGAGTGTGAGAGTTAAACACTTGGGTGGGAAAGTCATAAGCTTAATCATCTTTAGCTTATCAAACACTTTGGGAAGTAAGGTTCTTTAGTATTTCGGTTGTGGTTAGATTGGTCTTGCAAGTCTTTGAGGTAAACCCGAAACTCTATTTCATTTGTTTCATGTTATTTTCTTTCTCAAAGCCTTCTACTCAGTCCCCTAACCTCATTCTTATTTTGGTTAGGGAATCCAAGTTCTTAAGCACATAAGTTGTGGTAAGCATATTTCTCAATGGTTTAGTCTTCCTATTCATTTTCATTTCTTCTTCTTCATAAGACTCACTCTTTCTCATATGGTTTTAGGAGTGGTCCAAAAGTCCCAACTCAGTCCAACATATCCCGGTAACTTTGGTAAGGAAAATAGGATAGAATCTATATGTGTATTGCTTATGTGTTATGTTATGAAATATGATATGTTATGAATGTGTATGTTCGTAGGCTTGGGCTTATGCCCTATTTGACTAACAAGACCCCAAAAAGATTATGGGCATATGCCTACTTAGCTAGTAGGACCCCACTAATCTTATGGGCATAAGCTTGTTTAGTCTATGGGACCCCAAGTAATAATGGGCATTATAATAAGTGTATGTATTAAGTGTTATGATATGTCTTTACATTTATTATGAAATTTATGTGTATGACTATGTGTTAGATTTTCCTTGCTGGGCATTAGGCTCATTCCTTTTTGTTTTATGTGCAGGAAAATAGCTTTAGAGGCGGTAAGATTCGTGACGCTTAGAGGATGTGTATCGATGGTGAATGGAGTCAAGGGGCCGAGCGTTATTCGATTCGAGGATGTAGTCTCATTTTACCTTTTTATGGTTTTATATGTATTTTCCGCATTTCTTATGAAATTATTTTCATTTAAATCATGTTTTGTTTTTAAAGACAATGGGATCCCATATCCTTCTTAGTATTTATTTGTAAGTAACTCTTATTTTACAAGTTACTCAATAAAATTATGGTATTTTCGTAAAAATGTAAGTTTATGTATAGTTTCGTTAATGGTCCAAAAAGTCTAGATTAGTGGGTCATTACATCGGGACATGAAAATAAATATTTGGAGATACATTTGAGGATAGAATGTCTAGGCGGGGATACTTGGGAAATTTACCATTTTGCCCTCGGGGACGTTTTGGTACCCCGAGCCATGAGGTAACCCTTTAGATTTAAGTCAAATAAAACAAAAAAGAGGAAATACTTAGAAACTCTAGGGAGACCGACTTACTCTCTTTTCTTTCAGCTAAGGATAGTTTTATCTCTTCCTTCCTCATTCACTCTCTAAGATAAACACAAGGAAAACTTTGGGAATCAACTTGAAGGTCTAAGGGAGTTCAGCTATGATATTATAGGAGCTTGAAGCTTGGGGATTGAGGATTAAACTCAGGGACTAAGCTCTGCAAGGTAAGCTCTAATTACTAAGGTTTTGTCTTAAATTTCTGCTGGTTATAGGGGATTGCATGTTAGCTAAGCTTGATTTATCTTTGGGTGTTCTAGCTGAGTTTTGGAGCATATTTTAATGGAGGTCTTGATGTTGTGCTTGAGCTGGAATAACTGTGCTGGTTATCTAGGAATGTTAGCCAAGTTTTAGGATGAATTGGCTTGAGAAAAGGTTTAGAAAAATGGTGTGAAAATCTTGGTTTGGTGGGGAGCGCCGCGGCCCGTGTGCGCGCGTGGCCATGGGAGGCCGAGAGGTTCATGCGCGCCGCGGCGCTTGGTGCGTGCGCCGCGGCCCATGTGGGGGGTCAGTGTGGTGCTAGCCTCTGTTTCGAGGCTAGCTGCGGTTCTTGTGGGTGGGGCCGCAGCCCTTAGTGCCAGTTTGAGTTTTTAAGGGTATTATATGCTTGGGAACTCAAGGGGTAAGGCTCAGGATGGATTTTATCACCCGGATCGATAGAATTCAAGGTCCCGAAGGTTAGGGTTATGGCTCGAAGTTATTTATTGGATTAGAATTTGATGGATGGACATTGTTAATGTGTTGTGACTAGGGTTCCGGCGAGACTCACGTTAGAGGACTGTGCTCGGGGCATCGGTGCTCAGAAATCTCGAAACTCAGGTAAGAAAACCCTTGTTCCCATAGAGCTTGTATGCAGGGCTGAGCCCAATATGTTTGAATGGAATTGATATGCAGGGCCGAGCCCAATATGTTAAAACTGCGGGGCGTAGCCCTTTATCTGATTATGCTAGAATTCTGGACTTGCTATATTATGTATGTTATTCTGTGAGTGAACGGCAAGAGTCGAGAACGGTGTAGACCGAGAACGGCGAAGGGTCGGGAACGGCGTTGGGCACGTTGAGTGCAAGGCTGAGAACGGCAAGGGGCCGGGAGCAGCGTTGAGCACGTGGGTGCGAGTTGCCAGGGCGAGTCCCTAAAAGGATACCTGGGATATCCTCACGGCAGGGTCCTTGAACCCAGGGCTTGGTAAACGCCTGGGACGGCTAGGCCGTATGTGTTTAGCCAATTGGTGGCCTGTGTATATGCTTGATATATGTGTTGCATATGTTATCTGTTTGTGGGTTTCTTGCTGGGCTTCGGCTCACAGATGCTCTGTGGTGCAAGTAAGGGTAAAGAGAAGATTAACCAACCATGAGTACAGCAGGCGTGAGGTGGCGTGTACATGTTTGGCTAACCTGGCTGCCACAGCCAGAAGATTTTGGGAGATGCTTGTAAATAAACTTTGATTTTGTCATTTAGTCGACTTAGTACAGTTTTTATGTTGTAAATATTTCTAAACTGTATTTTTGGGATCCCAGGTGTCAAACTTTTATAATCTTCAATGATATGGAGTTAATTCTACATTTTTCCTTTGTTTATGGCTTAATTACACTGTTTAACTTAAAACCCTCGATTAGCGAGCTGAAAGCACGTTTTAAAACTCACTCAGTAACGGCTCTAAGGAAGTAGGGTGTTACAGTCAGGGCAGCCTTGGCGCTTTGTTCACCTTGTTGAGTGCCGACGAGGGCAGCTTGGATCGTAGTCAGGGCGGCCTGAGCAGTCTAGAGCTCAGCCTTAAGCTCATCATTCCTGGCCCTGGCCCAAGCTATGCTGCGATGTTGAGCCAAGACCGCCTGCAAAAACCAAGAAAATAGTTAGAAACATACCAGGGTAAAATAAAAAAGAATGTTAGGTCAAGGAAAGTCAGCTTACTGTGAGGTTCATCCCCAGAGCAAATTCCATTACATTCTTTGGGCTCCTCTACTCGATCGCCCTCAGGTCCGTGGGACTGACCTTATAAAAGTACTCCATCGCGTGGTTCGCCGTCTCGTAGAAAGTCCCTCGAAAAGTGTCTGGAATTTTCTCAAGGTCCTGGGTGTTGACCGGGATGCGCACGGTGGTAGCAGGGACTATCGGAGTTGGGAAACTAGCTGGTGTTCCCTGGTCCCGAGCAGGGGCTGAGGGAAATCGAGGAGGAGGTACAGTCGGACCCCTCTTCTCCTGGGCTGCGGCAGATGGAGCTTCTGAGCCCGGGCCTTTCCCCTTGGCTGGGGATTTGGAAACAGTCGCAGCCGGGGGATGCATCTTCTTTGATGTGGGCCAGAGTTTCTTCACAAGGGGACCCAAACTGGATCTCCTTTCTTGGAACATCATGCGGATGTCAGGTTCCCCTTATTGTGCCATCTCCTCACCTGAAAAAGAATGAGAAGTACGTCAGTATGTGTACAAACTCATTAGTCTACATAAAGTATGTATGCATGTGTAGGATATTATAGAGTCCTACCCTCCGAACTAGAGGAGGAGTCTATTGCCATGACCTCCGGCCTCGGAACCATTACAGAAGAGGGAGAGCCTAGATCTACAAATTTCTTGGATTAGGGGAGGTTCAAGCTCAGGTTCTAACTCAGGGCTGGACTCCTCTACATATTGCCTAAGTCCAGGGGTGAGAATCCCCTGGCGCAGGGAGTCCCACGACCTAAGGTTGGTCCCATACTCTTCAAAAAGGGCTGACCTAAAGGATATAGTGTTGTCTACGACCACAATCCCTCTAGGACGACCCATATTGTACCATACCACTAATTGATCCACACACTGAAGAAAGGTTGTATTATAGGCAGGGTCTCTAGGGTGGTGATGTACGAGCTGGTTGGGGTTAAACCTAACTAGCCTAAGGTCAGTGGAAACCCTATCTAGATCCCTAAAAGGGTATGGGTTACCTTGGCCGAAGGGACTGGATGCTGCCCCTGATAGAGCTCGGTCCGCGTCAGGGTTCCGAGCAGCCTCAGGAGCTTGCCTCTTCCAAAGAAGCGGCACCTCGGTGTCTTCTTGCTCCTCGCTGTCGTCGGCAGCAGCGCCTCCCTCTGGGATGGGCACTAGCTCGCGGGCTATCGGGAAATTAGCTCGCGTCCTCCTTAAGGCCAAAGTCTGGCCTTCAAAAATTAATTTACACGCCAACATCGTGTCATTAGACACCAGTTGGCGGTAGTCCTTCTCGCTGGGCAGAAGCCCCGCTAAGGTATTGTATTAACCCCCAAGGGTCACTGATCTGGCCGTCCTTGCAAAAATGGCTGCACGAAGATACTCCAGTCAGCATACACGTGAGAAAATTAAGTATGAAAAGAATAATTCTACGAGCTAAGAAAGGAAAGGAGACTTACAAGGCCGATTGAAGTACCGGAGCTCACAGTTGCGAAACCCATTCGACATAAAGAACTGATCTTTAAAGTTGTTGGGATGGCTAGGCAGCTCAATGACTGCGGGTGAGTTCAGGAAGCGGGTCAGGTGGTAGAACCCGTCAGCTCGTCCCCTTTGTTCCGGGCTAGCCTTGAGGCAGAAGAAGTAAAAAATATTTGCAGGGGTAGGGACATCCCACATCTGCTTTAGGAAGAGGTACTTCAGCCCCGCCAGCAGTCGGTATGAGTTTGGGGGGAGCTGGAATGGCGCCAACTTCACGTAGTTGAGGAAGTCAGTGAAGTACTGATCGAGGGGGAGGAAGGCCCCGGCCTTTAAGTGCTCATCACTCCATGCCGTAAAATCGTCCTGGAGTGGTGCACAGCTCCTCTCCCCCTCGACGGGAGGTCAGGTGATGAGAACGGCCATCCCAACCTCAATGTTGTTGGACAACATGATCTTGTTGACCTTTCCTTGGGTCGTTATTTTGGAGACTATCCTCTCGGCCTCAAAAAATGTGTCAGGTCCGACTGTGACCTCCTTCTCCACCACGGGGCCGAATTCAGGAATGGGGGACTCTAGGATGACATCCTTTCCCTTGTGGATTTGCTGGGACGATGAGGCAGCTACGTTCTTCTTGGGCGCGCTTTTCTTGGGTGCCATCCTTTCCCTTGTGGATTTGCTGGAACTCTTAGTAGGCGATGTAGAATTTGTAAACAAGCAAGAAATAACCAAGAAAGGCTGAGGGTTCTAACATACGAGCTGAGGTAATCTTAGCCCGCGGTGTGGTGCCACGCGATACCTATGTTACGCGCCTAAGTTTTCCTAGCATACCCCTGATGATTAGGAATTTGTGTGTCAGGGAATCAGGCCACTGCCCTCCTAGGGGACGGGTTAGACCTATGTCACCCTAGAAGCGTGGCCCCTAAGTAACCTATTTCCAAGCCCTAAAAACCTTTCATCTTTTACTTGTCGAATGGATATTTTCTATAAATTACCCAGGAATCACCCAAAAAACTACCCAGTTTATGAACATCGCAATCCTAGATATATATTGGGACATACTCAATAAACCTAAATCAAAACCGAGGTACCAATAATGTTTGGGAACAGCCTAACATTAATAACGGTGGAGTGCAAATCAACGTGATAAAAAAAAAAGAAGAAGAATAAAGAAGAAAGACACACAAAAACCAGTAAAAGAAAAGTTGCGGCAAAACTAAAAACTTACAGTGTATTCTTCGACAAGAGAGATAAGCGGCGTAGAAGAAGAAGTCCTGGAAAAATCCTTGGAGGCTGGATTTCCAAGGGTTGTAGTGACAATTTTTGGAAATTTTTTAGATTTTATCAGAAAAGGAAGAAGGGTTCTTGAAGCTCAGAAGAGAGAAAATGAGGAAAAATCTCAAATGAAAGGTGATGAACACCGAAAATTACTAGCCCTATTTATACGTAATAGGCATAAAGAATATTGGACCGTCTGATCAAGCTAATGCGAGATACGAGGGTCATGCTTTGAAAGATTAAACGGCGGCAAAAAGGTGGCTAGGCCATTTAATGCAATCCTCGAACCAGAACAGACGCCAATCGCGGCATTCCACATGTCCAGTACTTGAGTGATGAACAAACGTGGGTAATTGCAACAGAAGTTTAAAAGTCTCCACCGTGTCAGTCAGAGGATGACATCATAAGACACAGGCAGGGACTTGGGGGGCAAATGCATGCCCTGATATTCAGCCTGGGTCTTTTATGCAGCTCGAGTACAACTGACTAGATAAGAACAATACTAAAGGATCTACAGTTGATATCTCCTCTGCGAAGGCAGTGCGACTCCCCAGGTAATAACACGAGCTGAGGAATACGAAACAATAAGGCACGAGCTGGAGATGCATGTGAAGCACAGCATCCTGAGCGTGAGCTGGCATTATGATCAGGTCATGGTACTCTGACAATCTGCCATATCCAGGAGTCTTTATAAACCTAGATACGTTATTTATAAACGTGCGTGGTCAGGCATTGCATGTCTGTTATCCCTGAATTCTTGGACACGTAACATAAACGTGCATGATCAAACATCACATGTTTGATTATGCCAGACGACCCATGATCACTTTTACCTAATGATTAGACCATACGTTAATATATCTTGTAATATTCATTATTTGTGCCAGACAGGTCACAAATAGGATGGGTATTCACGTGATGACCCCAACACCTATCTTGGGATGGTTCTTATATAAATACCAAGACCTTGGATAGAAAAGGGGTTGAGTCTTTTCTGTGTAATGCAAATACTCTGTCAAAATATAGAGAGATATACAGTAATAATATCGACTCGTGGACTAGGGGATTTTTGCCTCCGAACCACATAGAAAGGAACGAGTGTTCTTAATATTTCCTTGTTAACATCCCTACGTGTTATTATCCTTATTACGATTTATCCTTAAGCACTAATTTATTCTAGCTAATTATGTAATACACTGTTGGCGAAAAACCACGTCAACAATATCCTATAATAACAATTTGTAATAACTAGGTAGAAGTAACATGCAATGCACGTTTGCTTAATTTTAAAGTTGTAAACATGCTTATTCAAACATGTATTTATTTTTATTATTTTTAATTATTATATAAATTTTAAATAAATAAACCATATTATAAAAATAAATAAAAAATGTTTAATATAATGTATTAAAAAAATTAGAGCAAAATATTGTCTATAATTTTAATAAAAACTGGTTCAGTTTTAAAAGAAAATATATACATAATAGAATGAATTATAGTTCCATAGTATATATAAATATTTATATCAATAATCTCTACATATATGACATCTAAATACAACATTGACATAGATATATATATATATATATTTACATGACTACGTGACATATGTATATAAATTACAATAATATTGAAAGAAATAAAATAAGAATATAAAAAGTCATAGTGTAGAGTAGTATACATGAATAAACTATTTCATTTAATGAATTAATTTTTGTTTAAGCTTATGTTTGTTTTAGATTTTGAATTTGGCAGTGACAACAAGAGATTATATATTATATGTTTAATATAATATTAATATTATATGTGGATTTTAAATTTAAGTTTGTTGCTAGTTGATAGTAGATTATATTATATTATATGTTTAATATGATATTATTCTAATACGTGTGTTGACTGCCTTTTCCCCTATCAACCTAATCTGGGAGTTTAAAGAAAATAATAGAAAATAACATAAGGGTTTTACATGATTCAGATTATAAAAGAGTCCTAGTTCACGAGTCTCTGGTATTTAGTGAGCTTGAAGCTTTTTTGAGCAAGCTTCAATAGGGGTTCTCAGACAACGTATATATTGTTGAGTTACAGAGCTTCTCTCTCTAAAATCTGACCCTTACAAGGAAATACCCCAGTCTTATTTATAGATGATGGGGTCATTAATGTTAATCATATATATTTAATACAAATTCTCCCATTATTGGAGTATTACTCTGAATTAATACAAATGGGGGTACACTAAATAGAAATTACGGCTTAGGCGGATCGCACGGGACCCATCACAAAAAGTTGTCTACCAACTTTATGGGAAATGCCCCTGACGGTGTCAGGGTGCGGCTGCACATTTTCCCCATGTCAAGTGGCATATTGGGAAATGTCGATTGTCGAGTGTATGACTCGACACCACTACCCCGAGGATTTTCCAAATGGTTGTCAGACGATCTTCTGGTGGCTCATACGCACAGTGACTGACTCCTGGCAGTTTGTCTAGGTCCCGAGAGCAAAAACCTAGACATGGGGACAGCTGACTGAAGAAGGCGCGAGGATCTCACTTGGAGACATCCACACCTCGAGGACGGACCTCGAGGGGTGTCCTCCCTTGGAGACATCCATGTCTGGCTGGCTCAGGGTACCTGGAGGAGTTCACACTTTGAGAATATCATACCTTGTCTTGTCGTTAATTACTCCTAATTGTCATGTGTCGAGTGATGAAAATACAAACAACAACGTGAAGTTTAAGTTTAATTAAAATTTATTTAAGTTATAAAACATATGATTTTATTATTTTTAAATAATTATCATTGTAAAATATCTAAAATATATCCTATTTTAATTTTTTTAATTATTTATTTAATTTTATTTAAGTTTAAGTCAATATCTAAAAAATATCCTATTTTAATTTGTTAAATTATTTATTTATTAATTTGATTTAAATTTAAGTCATGTTTACAATCTACTGTTAAATATAAAAATATTATGTTAAATATAAGAATATTCCGTTAAAGTCAGCGAAAAAAATAAAAAACTCTTAAAACAAGAAAATTTCGTTATCTACACACTTTTTATATAGAAGAAATATAAAAGTTGCAAGTGAAATATATTTTCAAGAAGTATATTATTACTCAATGATAAAAATTATTAATAATTAAAATTAAGCACAAATTTACTTTTCCACAACTCATATAACAAACGTTTGAGTTCTCATTAACTCAGATACAAATAAATAATAAAAATCAAATTATTAAAAAATTTATCAACAACCAAAGTCTTACATACCTAATATTATAATATGGGCCAAATTCATACAAAATTAATTATGTATCCCTAAATAACAAAAAAAAATCATAAAAAATTAATTATAAATCCCTAAACTACTTAATTAATAGTAATTTAGTTATCCAAACATTAAAGTAAATGCAAATCTTTTCTAAGAGACAATTCATTTCTTATACACTAAACAATAAAAATATATTTCAGTTTTGTTACATTCTACTCTAATAGTGTATTGCAATAGTTCTATAACAATTACTTAACAACAACTAAAATGTTACATAGCTAATATCATAAATAAATCTCAACTTTATATGATTTTACTATAATACCCTCAATTATACTGTTTTTTTTTTTGGAAATTAAATTACAATTTTGCCCTTACTTTTCACAACCACAAAAGCTCTAGTTTTCAAACAAATCCACGTAACCGGGTACATCAAGCCAAAAGCTAAAAAATAAACAATTCCAACAATGCTTAAAATAAAGCAAAACCAATGTGGCCCACATAAAGATTAAGTCCAATGAAGACCAAAGAATTGGCCTATTAATATATATATATATATATATATATATATATATATATATATTAAAAGAAAAACATCTTAGTGGGATGGGTTGTACCGGCCCATTATTGATCCAACCCATACTCATCAAATCTAACCCAATTTCAGTAGGTTTTTAATGGGCAAGTTCAATGTGAGCGAATTTTGATGGGTTGGGCCGGGTGTGGTGGATTAGCGGTATTTTTGTTCACCCCTAGTTTGAGTTGTCATTTTTATCATTATATAAATATAAATATTATTATATTTTTAATGTATTGTTTAATTGATTAAATAAGTGTTACAAAAAAAAGTATTATTTAATTTAGTGAGGAATGTTATATTATTTATAATAATATATTGTTAGATTAAATAAATGTGACAAAATGAGCTTGTCACATTTTGTAACATAATTTGAGAGTTACAAATAAGTGAGACAAATGTGTGTGTCCAAATTTGTAACACACTTTTGAGAGCTACACATCTTACAAAATCAGTAACCACTTGTAACCTCAAAAAGATCACCTATTGATGTGTAAAATAAGAGTTACACATTTCCAAATTGAATTTCATGAACTATTATGTTGAATAGTTGTTGGAGATGTGATTTTGACTCTCATTAGGTGTATAGAAGTTACGAAATCAAAATGGAAAGAGTTTGGATGTTTTTGTGGCAAAGTGCAAAAATCGGGAGGTTACAAGTGCTCTAGGTCGCGGCCTAGAGTATCCCAAGTTGTGGCCTAGAATGGCTGAGGTCGCAGCCTAGGGTGCTGACAACCAAATCTCATTTTTTTCATTTTCAACAATTTGAGCGTTTGAAACAATTCAAGTGACTCACAATTCTTTTAATTCCATAAACACTAAATTTAACATTGGCAACAGCCAAGGGGATTAGTGGAATATGAAATTCAAATAGTGTCTCAAAACTCTATAAATAGAGACCATTTTGTCACTTGTGAATACGAGTTTTTTCATCAATTTTAGCACTTGGCTGAAAAACACTAAGGCTTGATAATTCTGAATAGTTATTTCCAAAACTTGAGAATCTCTTAGTGCTAAGAGAATAGGGGAAATAAATTTTTGGACAAATGTTTCGAACCTTGTTCAAATCTACTGATCATCACTACTCTTCACTTAAGGTTGTGTAAGTGTAAGAATTTTCTTCTTTAATCTTGTTGTTTGATTTGTAACTTTTGCTTTGAGTTTGTATCATCTTCTTCTATATTTTCTATATTTATTTGTATTTTAAACATAGTGTTGTAATTTTATTTTATTAATCATTTTATCCAATTATATTTCTTATCTAGAATTATAATATTGATTTCTATCATTAATGTATATGTGTATAATCACTATATTATTTTATAGACTTAATCCTGAAAGAATAAGCGGAGACTTTAGACAGGAAGTTCAAGTGAGCCGCAATTGTTTCATTTACTACTAAACTAGAAAGCATAACTGTGCTTCGCGCAGTTTTTTTATAATTATTAAAAAATATACATATTTTAAAATATATTTTGGTAGAATGTAGGGTAGAGATTCATCTTCACCAAAAATTAATGTTTTGTGTAAGACTTATTTTGGCCGATTACTCATTTGAACCCTTTATTTTTAAAAATTAACTTTTAGATCTCTTGTTTTGTCAAAATGTTGAATATAGGAATATATATATCGATTATTTGAACATTGTATTTTGATCGATTACCCATTTTGACCTTTTATTTTTAATAATTAATCTTTGGACCATGTATTTATTGAAAATGTTCAAAATTATTTATAAAAATAAAAATATATATAATTTATGTTTTCTGTAAGGGTTCACACCATTTTGAACTTTGTATTTTAGCCGATTACCTGTTGAGATCTTTATTTTTAAAAATGAACTTGTGGACCTCAAGTTTTGTCAAAAGATTAAAAATAGGAATAAATAGATCAATTATTTGAACACTATATTTTGGCCTATTACTCGTTTTGACTCTTTATTTTTAAAAATTAACCTTTGGACCATGTATTTATTCAAAGTGTTAAAAATTCTTTATAAAAAGTAAATTATATAAATATATATAATTATCTATATAATTTATGTTTTCTATAAGGGTTCACACCATTTTTAACTTTATATTTTAGCTGATTGCCCATTTGGACTATTTATTTTTTAAAATTAACTTGTGCCACTTGTGTTTTGTCAAAATGTTGATTACCTGTTTGAATCTTTTATTGTTAAAAATCAACATTTGGATCTTTTGTTTTGTCAAAATGTTAAAAATACAAATATATAGATTATTTATTTATTTATTATTATTATTGTACGCCATGGTTTTCCCGCGGGCTGATTAGCAAGCCGAGCTGCTGACTAATCGTAGTTATCTCATGAACTCCCCTAAGACCGGAGCTTCTGTCGTTAGCTCGAGGAAGCCCAAAGGGCTCCCCTCCATTGTCCAAGACTGGAGCAGGCCCCCTGAAGGCCGAAGGTCGAGTCCAGTATGAAGCTCGCATTACGAGTTGGATATGGAGCTATGACCCCTTGAGAAGTAAACACACGCAAGGTAAACGTGCATATATCAGGCATCACGTGTCTGATATCCCCTTGACTTCTCGGACACGCAGCAGGAACGTGCGTGTTCAGACACCCACGGTTGGGTTGGGCCGTGCGGCCCATTACTTCCTTACCTATTGATTTGACCACACTTATGTGTCAGGTTTAGGAATTAATCATGAATGTCACAGAATTGATACGACAAGTAAGAAGGTCACGGGATGACCTCCCTACCAACTTCCAGGGGCCTTCTCCTATAAATATGGAGACCCTGGGAGTTGATAAGGGTTGGAAAAATAATCTCTTGTAAGAAATACTTTGTAACCAAATACTCAGTATAGATCAATAATATTGACTAGTGGAGTAGAAGGATTTTAACCTTCGAACCACTTAAAAACTGTGTCTTGAGTCACCCCTTTCGTCCTCTAAGATCATATATCTATTTCGGTTCACATTTAGCACTAATCGTTTTCTCTCATTCTCTTAATTACCTGTTGGCGAAGAACCGTGTCAACAGTTTGGTGCTTTCATTGAGAGCAATTTCGATTAGTGCTGCTGCAAACATCCAACTATGGTGACTACTTGGTCCAGGCATGGTAACGAGACAGAACAACATGATGGGCAGGAGGCTCATCATACCACCATCCTTGATGAACAAGTTCCTGAAGTCCAGCAGCGGTCAGGAAAGCAGCCGGTAGGCCAAGATGATACCGGTAGTTCGGCGCCTCAGCCACCTAATCCGAACCCATGTTATTATACTGCGGTGGAGATGGAGAACGCTCAACTGAGGAGCCAGTTAGCAACAGCCAGCCAGCAGATCCAGGATATCCTGGCCCGATTACCCCCTCTCACAACCGGCGTTAATGTCGGAGAGAGGCAAGGCGAGGCTCCTAAGTCTCGCCAGGATAACCGGTCCAGGCGTAGCCGTTCGGATAGGTTTCCGGCAGCCAACTCCACCCCTTCGTCACACCATCGAGAGGCAAACTTCGAGGAAGTGCCTAGGACCGGACGACCGCAGTACAGCCGTTCGGTCAGGACGTCGACTCCTAGCTCTCAGCCATCCTCGAGAACGCCCAGGGGAACTCGAGGAAATTCTCGAAGGAGATCCGGGGGGGGGGGGGGGGGGCTCGCGGCGTCAGCCCGTCCCCGACGACCGTCCTGCGCCTCGTCCAGCTCGCCCGGTGCAGGACTAGCAGGTTGGCAGGGCCGAAAGGCCCCCACCAAACTTGATCCGTCCAGACAGAACTAGGATCGCCTCTCTAGTCAGGCATCCTCCATCTCCGATCAGATATCCGTCTCCTCCTCGGCCCGTCCGGGACGTCCCAGCCTATGGGAGTAGTAGGAGAAAGCCACCGTCTGCTGGACCTTCCCGGCGTAGCAGGGCGCCAGGGGAAAACTCAGGTCGTCACCACCAAAGGCGGACTCCAAGCCTATCCATCATGAGACACTGGACCGGCAGTCGCCGGAGTGATCTCTCTGGGGGAGACCTGCGTCAGCGATTAAGTTCGGCGCAAAGTCACCAGAGCACCCAGGGAGGTGACCTGCGAGATTGCCTCAACTCTCACAGAGAAGACCGAGCTGGAAGTGGTGGCCAGGTTTGTTCAGGGGGGGTCCTGTCCGAAATACGCAACGGAGGGAATGTCCCAAATAACCTATCTCAAGATAGGAGGGGCAATAACCCACCAAATGCGTACAATGGATCCGGAGCTGTTGAACAGCCCCGGAATAACCAAGGACATCAGGACCAAACCCTCGAGCGCCTGACTCAGATGGAGGAGCTGATGAGGAAGCTTCTATCAGAAAAATAAAAAGACGAATATGATTCAGGGGACGAGATGGAACTCTTCGCCCCCAACATAGCAGCGATGGCATACCCGTCTGGTTTCCGTATGCCTCACTTGTCAAATTTCAACGGGGACGGAGACCCATCAGACCATTTAGGGATGTTCAACACCCTAATGATGGCCCATAACATTGGCCCGGAGCTGAGATGCTTGATCTTCCCCTCCACGCTGACTGGACCCGCCAGACAGTGGTTCAAGCAAAGTAAAAGACAGTCAATCTGCTCCTGGAAGGCCTTCTCAGCCGACTTCAAAAGGGCATTCCGAGCCTCTCAGGCTGCCCGTGTTCAGGCCGACTCCCTGGCCAACGTGAGACAGCAGCCCGGTGAGACTCTGAAGGCCTACCTGAGCAGGTTCGCAAACGTCGCTGCTCGGGCTAGAGACGCGGATGATAGCTCTAAGCTCATGGCCATGAGAACCGGAATCCTTGTCGGAGGAGACCTATGGAAGGATATACAGAGGAAGGGAGTCAGCTCGGTAAACGAATTCCTTAACAGGGCCCAAGAGTGGATAAACTTGGAAGAAGCCGAGGCCTCAGCTGCGGGAACCAGCCAGGTTCCCGATCAGCCTGCGGGAATAGGGGCGGAGGTTGTGGCGACGACCCTGAACGTCGCGCAGAGCAACCAGCCCGGTGGAGGCAAGAGAAAGGGCAATGGCGAAAACAGTCAACACGGCCAAAAGAAGAATAAGTCCATAGATAAGTTTAAGCCCGTTTTCACGACATATACCGAGCTCACCCAGTCCATAGAGAGTATCTTCTTGGCCAACTCTACTCGGGTCCCCTAGAAGAGGCCGGAGCCATTGAAGCACCACAAGGGAAAGAGAGACACTTCCAAATTTTGTCATTTTCATAACGATGTGGGCCACAATATCGACGATTGTAGGCATTTAAAAGATGAGATCGAGACTCTCATCCGAGCTGGCCCTTTGGCTCAATACTCGCGGAACAGGGTCCCAGCGAGTCGACCTACTCCAGAGGTCCCAGCCAGTCAGCCCGGGTCCCGGGTAGATCAGGACGTCCCTCCTCCCGTGGTCGGAGGAGAGATATCCACCATCTCGGGAGGTCCACACATGGCTGGCACAAGCATAGGCGCCCAGAAGAGATACGTGAATGAACTAAAGGCTCATAACGGAGTGGAGTTCGTCCCGGAGCATCGTCAGTCAAAACAGCAGCGATTGGAGAGGCAACCAATCATCTTTACGGAGGAAGATGCAGGCCATGTCCAGTTCCCTCATAACGATCCTTTGGTTGTAGCAGTCCAGCTCGCCAACCGGAGGGTGAGAAGGGTACTAATAGACAACGGGAGTTCGGTAAACCTTCTATTCCGATCCACGTTGGAGAAGATGGGTCTGACTGTCGCTGATCTAAAGACAACCTCCATGATGCTGTATGGTTTTTCGGGAGAAGGATCAGCAGCAATAGGGACGATCGAGCTGGTGATCACCCTAGGAGAAGAATCTCGAACAGTATCCAAACTACTCGAGTTCGTGGTCATAGACTGCTCCGCTGCTTACAATGCCATTTTGGGCCGACCTACGCTCATAGCTTTCGAGGCTGTCACCTCCATCCGACACCTCGCCATGAAGTTCCCCACCTCGACGGGAATCTGCACGATCCAGGGCGATCAGCTCGCTGCCAGAGAATGCTACAGCATTTCCATGAAGGGAAAATCTAAACCCGGGCAGCTGGCTATGGCCATTCTGAGTGAAGAGGAATCCCAGGAACCCTTGGCGGCTCCTGAGATTGAAAAACCTCAAAACGCCAAAGGGGAAAATGTCGCCTTGAGTGAGGACATTGACCCCCGAGTAGGCGAGGACAGATCCGAGCTCCAGGCTATTGAGGAGCTCGAGGAGGTGAACCTTGATCCACAAAATCCATCACGGATGGTCAAGCTCGGGAAAAACCTCTATAGCAAGAGGAAGACGGAGCTGATTACGTTTCTGCGGGCTAACTTAGATGTATTTGCCTGGTCCCACAAGGACATGGTGGGAATTAGCCCGAGTGTCATCATGCACACGCTCCATCTGGATAAAAGCGTTCCTGCCAAGTCTCAGAAGCAAAGACGTTTAGGAACAACCCAAGCTGAAGCCCTAGAAGAAGAAGTAGCCCGGCTCAAAAAATGTGGCTTTATCCGTGAAGCCAAATTTCCAATTTGGGTTGCCAACTCCGTGCTAGTTCCAAAGCCCAACGGGAAGTGGCGAACCTGCATTGACTTCTCCGACCTGAATAAAGCCTGCCCCAGAGATTGTTTTCCATTACCAAGGATCGATCAGCTGGTGGATGCCACGGCGGGGCACGAGCTCATGTCCTTTATGGACGCGTACTCAGGATACAATCAGATCGCGATGAATCCGGCAGACCAGGAACATACCAGCTTCATGACCCTGACTAATGTCTATTGCTACAAGGTCATGCCGTTCGGTTTGAAGAACGCCAGAGCTACCTACCAAAGGCAAGTAAATAGAATGTTCGCGGACCAGATCGGAAAAAACATGGAAGTGTACGTTGATGAAATGCTAGTCAAGTCAAAGACTGCCGACAACCATGTTTCTGACCTGGAAGAATCTTTTAAAATACTACGAGAATACGGCATGAGGCTCAATCCCCAAAAATGCACTTTTGGAGTCGCGTCAGGAAAATTCCTGGGGTTCATAGTCAATACCCGAGGAATCGAGGCAAACCCCGACAAGATCAGGCCACTGCTCGAGCTTCCTTCGCCGAGGTTGCGGAAAGATGTCCAAGGATTAACAGGAAGAGTGGCGGCGCTAAACCGGTTTATTTCCAAGTCAACCGATAAGTGTTTGCCCTTCTACAACCTGCTCCGAGGAAACAAGAAGTTTGAATGGGCAGTAGAGTGCGAAAGCGCATTCCTCGACCTGAAGGCGCATCTGGCTGAACCACCCGTGCTATCCAAGCCCAAGGCAGGCGAGCCTCTTTTTCTCTACCTAGCTGTCACTGAGGATGCAACTAGTGCCGTACTGGTACGAGAAGAGGACCAAGCTCAGAAGCCAGTCCACTACATCAGCAAGAGACTTCTCGGGGCAGAATCACGATACCCACTGATGGAAAAATTGGCGTTCTGCCTAATCACGGCCTCACGAAAGCTCAGGCCGTACTTCCAATCCCACTCAGTGCATGTCATGACCGATCAGCCTCTAAGGCAGGTTCTACAAAAACCTGAAGCATCGGGACGTTTGTTAAAATGGGCGGTCGAACTCAGTCAGTTCGAGATTTTCTACACTCCACGAACTGCTATAAAAAGTCAGGCCCTCGCCGATTTCGTGGCAGAATGCACGGGATTCCAGGAGATTCCAGCAGAGGGCTCATCTCAGCTCACCTCACCCCAATCGTTGTGGAAGATCTGTGTAGATGGTTCATCCAACGAGAACAGCTCCGGGGCCGGAATCATTCTGATATCCCCCGAGGGACATAGATTCCACTCGGCGCTAAGGTTCGGGTTCAAGGCCTCCAACAACGAGGCGGAGTATGAAGCTTTGCTGGCCGGCCTGAGGATAGCCAGGGAGTTAAAGGCGAGCTCCGTCCAGTGCTTCAGTGACTCCCAGCTCATGGTAAACCAGGTCCTGGGCGAATATCAGGCGCGGGGACTCAAGATGGCCACCTATCTGGCAAAGGTAAAAGCTGAGCTGTCCGCATTTGAGCGAGGATTGATCGAACAGATACCTCGGGAGCAGAACACTAATGCAGATGCTCTTGCCAAGCTCGCCACCTCGGGAGAGACGGAGACCTTGGGATTGGTGCCGATAGAATTCTTGGAAAAACCAACTATAGAAGGAGATCGGGCGGAGGTCGAAATGATTGACGCTAGGCCGACCTGGATGACCCCCATTCTTGAGTATCTCATCAAGGGCAAGCTGCCTGAAGGACGTAACGACGCACGACGAATCTTGTATCAAGCTCCGAGATATGCACTGGTCGATGGGGTGTTGTACCAACGTGGGCATTCCTTACCTCTCCTCCGGTGCGTTCTTCCAGGTGAAGCGAAGGCCATCCTGCAGGAAGTTCACGAAGGATTCTGCGGAGACCACACTGGGGGGCAGAGCCTGGCCTTATAGGTTCTCAGGAAAGGTTATTACTGGCCGACTCTGTCCAGAGACTCGATCTCATACGTGAAGAAGTGCGACAAGTGCCAGCGATTCGCTGCAGTTGCCCGAGCTCCTCCAGTCGAGCTGAAAATGATCTCGGCCCCTTGGCCGTTTGGGGAATAGACCTAGTCGGCGACTTGCCCACTGGAAAGGGCGGGGTCCGTTACACCGTGGTAGCCATCGACTACTTTACCAAGTGGGCTGAGGAAAAGCCGTTGGCAACGATCATGTCTAAAAAGGTGCTTAACTTCGTGGTTAAAAGCATCATCTGTCGCTTCGGCCTGCCCAAGAAGATCGTCTCCGATAACGACACTCAGTTCGACAGTGACCTGTTCACCGAATTCTGTGAAAGACATGGGACTGTGAAAAGTTTCTCCTCCGTGGCCTATCCTCAGGCTAATGGCCAGGTCGAAGCTGTCAACAAGATCTTAAAGGCGAGCCTCAAGATAAGATTAGATGAAGCGAAGGGGGTCTGGCCAGAACAGCTCCACCAGGTCCTATGGGCCTACCGGACCTCGCATCGGACTCCTATGGGTCATACTCCATTTTCTTTAACTTTTGGGAGTGAGGCAGTCCTCCCCGTGGAGATAAAGGTTCTTTTGCATAGAGTCCAATCTTACGACCAAGATCGAAACCACGAGCTCCTGTGCCATTCCCTCGATCTGGTTGAGGAAAGGTGAGAGGATTCGCAACTCCAGCTCGCCCATTATCAGCAGAAAATTGCCCGCTACTTCAACACCAAGGTTAAAAAAACGCACCTTTAGCGTAGGCGACTTGGTCCTGAGAAGAGTTTTCCTCGCCGGAAAAGATCCCAAAGACGGAGTTTTGGGACCGAACTGGGAAGGACCATACCAAGTCATCGAAGTCATCAAGGAGGGAACTTATAAGCTAGCTCGACTTGATGGAGGGGCGGTCCCGCGAACTTGGAACGCCGTCCACTTGAAGAGATATTACCAATGATCTATGCGTAAGGCCTGGAAGGCCACTTCTTATGTATTAATGAAAATAAGCTTTTCACGCATATTTGCAAGTGTAATCTTAAAGTAACCACGAAAGACCCTTTCCCGGTTACTTGGGGGCATATGGTACCTGGATATAACCAGGTCTCCTTAACGACTTAGATGTTAACTCTTATCGATTGACCGTTGTTTTCTTAAAAATGCGAGATATTGATAAGGGTTAACACTAACTAAGTCCTATCCTGGTTTTAACCGGGTCATAAAACTTAGAAGTTAATTTAAATCTGTTGATCGTTGTTCTTCTTAAAGAGCTCGAGATATGGATAAAAGTTAACACGAACTAAGTTTTCAAATTAAGTTCCTGGTTTTAACCGGGTCATAAAACTTAGAAGTTGATTTAAATCTGTTGATCATTGTTCTTCTTAAAGAGCTCGAGATATGGATAAAAGTTAACACGAACTAAGTTTTCAAATTAAGTTCCTCGTTTTAACCGGGTCATAAAACTTAGAAGTTGATTTAAATCTGTTGATCATTGTTCTTCTTAAAGAGCTCGAGATATGGATAAAAGTTAACACGAACTAAGTTTTCAAATTAAGTTCCTCGTTTTAACTGGGTCGTAAAACTTAGAAGTTGATTTAAATCTGTTGATCGTTGTTCTTCTTAAAGAGCTCGAGGTATGGATAAAAGTTAACACGAACTAAGTTTTCAAATTAAGTTCCTGGTTTTAAGCGGGTCATAAAACTTAGAAGTTTATTTAAATCTGTTGATCGTTGTTCTTCTTAAAGAGCTCGAGATATGGATAAAAGTTAACACGAACTAAGTTTTTAAATTAAGTTCCTGGTTTTAACCGGGTCATAAAACTTAGAAGTTGATTTAAATCTATTGATCGTTGTTCTTCTTAAAGAGCTCAAGATATGGATAAAAGTTAACACGAACTAAGTTTTCAAATTAAGTTCCTGGTTTTAACCGGGTCATAAAACTTAGAAGTTGATTTAAATCTATTGATCGTTGTTCTCCTTCAAGAGCTCAAAATATGGGTTAAAGTTAACGCGAACTAGGTTTTTCAATAAATTATAACTGAAATGTTTAAAAGCATAAAAGAGCATAAATTAAAAACGTTAAAGCAAATTGTCTCGAGGTGAAAACACCTCATGCAAAGGTTACAAAAATATATATATATATATATACTTGAAAATGTTCAAAGGCAACAGGGAAAGAACGCCCTAAGCTCCGTCAGATGGCCCCTTGGAGGTCACTGTCTCACCCTGCTCCGCCGCGCCAGAGGCTTCCCCAGTCTCCGAAGGCGGTGCCTCTTTCTCAAGGTGAGCTTGGAACTTCTCCAGCAAGCGCGCCCAAAGGCTAGGTGACATGAAGGAGAAGTCAGCCTCCGGATTGTAAGCCCAGCAGTGATAGAACAGATCCTGCATGGACTGCTCCGAAGTGGTCCGTTCGGCCTCTAGGGCGGCCTGGGCGGCCTGGATCTCAGTCTTCGCAGCCTCGAGGTCCGTCCGCGAGGTGGCAAGGGAGGTTTCGAGCTCCTGGACCTTCGAGAGGGCTTTCTCCAACTTAGCCTTCGCGGTCGCCAAGGCATCTTCAGTTGCCTTAGCCTCCTGAAGGGAAGCCTGATGCTCAGCTCTCATATCCTCGAGCTGAGTCTTGGCCCTGATGATGCTCCGGTGGAGAGCGACGACGCCCTGTGAGAAATGAAAGATAAAATTGTCTTAGAGGAAAAACAGGGCAAAGTGTAAGGGTAAGAGCTTTACAGAGAAAACAGGGCAACTTACCGTTAGGGTCATGCTCATTGAAGACTCCATCACCCCAACCGGGCACATTGTCTCAATGGCCCGAAGTTCCTTCTTGGTGAACTTATAGATATGGTTAACGGCGTAGTTCGCCGACTCGTACACTGTCCCCTGGAAGGCCTCTGGGATCTTCTCCAGGTCCTGAGGGTTGACTGGGATGCGCACATCGGAGGCCACCACGGCCGGAGTCCCGAGCTCCGTTCCTCCGTCCTGAGTAGTGGTTGGAGCTCGCGGGGCTGGTGGAGGCATTTGGCCTGCTCCTATGGTAGGAAGAATTGCTCCCGTGTCCTGGGCAGCCGGGGTTTTCTCCTACCCCTTTGCCGGAGACTTGGCGGAGGCCCCAGCGGCGCTCCTGGACCCCCGGAGCCTTTTTAGTCTTGGCCTGGCCGAGGGGTTTCCCCCGAGGACTGCGCCTCGCAAGCTATTCTCGGGTTGAGACATCTCTTCTGTCAAAACAAAAACATGGTTAGTACAAGTTAGCAACCATACAGACAAGGACAAAGGGTTAAATATAAAAAGTGCGCGAATACTAAGGGAGCCCTACCCCCTGAGCTGGAAGAACCTAAGACGATTATTTCCCGAACTGGCGCAAGTTCTAGGTCCGGTTCTGACTCAGGGCTAGATTCTTCTACATACTGCCTAAGCCCCAGAGCATAGATACCCCTCTGGAGTGATAGCCATGTGCGTAGGTTGGTCCCATACTCCTTGAATAGGATTGACCTAAAGGCTAGGGTGTTATCTACTACTACGGTACCCCTAGGCCGGCTCTCTTGGTGATCCAGCACGAGCCGGTCGACACAATGGAGCAGGAGTGTGTTCAGGTCCGGATCGCTTCGGTGACGATGGATAAGCTGCCTAGGATTGAACCTAGCCAGCCGGGAGTCTGCAGTGGCCCTATCTAGACTCCTAAACAAGTAAGGGTTACCTTGGCCAGAAGGACCCGCGGCTGCTCCGGATTGGATTCTCTCCTCGCCCATCCTCTGGGCGACCTCTAAGGTCCTCTTCCTACTCCTCACGAGCGGAACTTCGTCACCCTCGTCCTCCTCGTCTTCATCTCCTGCGACCTCCTCCACGATGATGGGTCTGGTGTCCCGAGCTGGGGGCGGCCCCCGGGACCTCTTTAGGTTCAGTGTCTGATTTGGAAAAATCAGCTTGCAGAACACCATCGTCTCGTCCGTCACGAGCACGCGATAATCCTTCTCACTGGGGGGCAAGCCCGCCAGTGTTTTGTATTGGGCCCCGAGGGTCATAGATCTCTCTATCCTCGCGAAGATGGCTGCAAGATTAGTTTGAGTCAAAATGGGGTGCGGGAGGAGCTAAACTAACACTTAAAATGTGAGCTAAGGACGGGAGAAACTTACGAGGACGATTGAAATAGTGGTGCTCGCAGTTCCGGAAACCATTTGACATGAAGAACTGGTCCTTAAAGTCATTGGGGTGGCTGGGCAGCTCGATGACCGCCGCCGTATTGGGAAACCGGGTTAAATAGTAGAACCTGTCACCTCGCCCCCGCTGGTCCGGGCTGGCTTTGAGGCAGAAGAAATATAAAATGTCTGCAAGAGTGGGGACCTCTCACTCGTGCTTCTAGAACAAATACCTCAACCCTGCCAGCAGACGGTAGGAATTGGGGGGGGAGCTGAAATGGGGCCAACCCCACATAGTTAAGGAAATCAGCAAAGTACTGATCCAGTGGAAGGAAGGCCCCTGCCTTAAAATGTTCACCACTCCAGGCCGCGAACGACTCGTTGAGCGGCGCACAGCTCCGCTCGCCTTCTGAAACAGGTCGGGCCACTACGAACGCTTTCCCCAGGGCGATGTTGTGGGAAAGGAAGATTTTGTTAATCTTCACCTGGTCGGTTATCTTCGAGACGATCCTTTCCGCCTCAAAGAAGGCATCAGGGGCCACCACGACCTCCTTCTCCACTGTCGGCCCGAAGCGGGGGATCGGGGAGTTAGGCATCACCGCCTTCCCTTTGTCCTGCTGGGAGGCCGAGCTGCTGACGTTCTTCTGTGGGAGATTTCTCTTTGGAGCCATCTGGTCGCCTAACGAACAAAAGAAAACATTTCAGAAAAGGCGAACCAAGCATGAGGAAAAAGCAATTATTATTTACACAAGCTGAGGTAAGCCCAGCCCGTGGAGAGTGGGACCACACGGTTTGATGAACACGCGCCTGTGCTCCCAACCGATCCCTGATTACTCGGGATTCGTGTGTCAGGAGGGTCAGGATAGAATTTTCCTTGGGGGGAAAGGTTCAGTAGGCAGAAAATTGCAAAACCGCTTGTGAGGCATGTTCCCTAAGCTACTCAGTTTTGCACCCAAAATTCCCAAAACTCCTACCCATAAATTTTCCCCAGAAAAAGCATCCTGAAACCCATACTCTAAAGCAATTTCCTACAACAAATATACCCTAACCTAAAAAGGCTGTCACCCTCCATATCCACAAAACCCAGCAAACCCTTGCATGCGGCTACAGTAATTTTTTTTACCTAAGCTACAGTAACATATTTTCAAGACACACAGGTTCAGGAAACTTGCAGTGTGTGGCTGGGAGGTAGACGAAGGTGTTGCGTTGATAAGAGCTTCGTCGGTGTAATAGCTTCCAAAGCTTCGGAGAAATCCGTGCGCCTAAGCTTCTTGAACGTTGAAAGTGGCAGTAGCAGGGTCGAGGGTTTCGTTCTTCTGGAGATATAGAGAGAAGAAGAAGAGGAGCTTGAAGCTTGAAAAATTTCGAATGAAAGGGTGGCCCATGCGTAGGGTGGCCACCCCTTTTTATACGCGTAAAGGATCACGTATAGAGGGCCGTTGGATGGCCCTGATGGGGGATCCGAGGCCCTCCACTCGAAATACGAAACGACGGCTGGGCATGGGCTAGGCCATTAAATGCGGTTCTCGTAAGACGTACCGTCACTACCCACGATGTTCCACGTATCAGACACCTGCATAAAAGGTGGAATGCGAAGAGTTCATGGGGAAGTCCAAAAACCCCTACTGTGGTCTTATATACGACGTGGTATACCATGAGCAGGAGCTTGGGGGGCAGATGTACGCCCTGGTTTTCCCGCGGGCTGATTAGCAAGCCGAGCTGCTGACTAATCGTAGTTATCTCATGAACTCCCCTAAGACCGGAGCTTCTGTCGTTAGCTCGAGGAAGCCCAAAGGGCTCCCCTCCATTGTCCAAGACTAGAGCAGGCCCCTTGAAGGCCGAAGGTCGAGTCCAGTATGAAGCTCGCGTTACGAGCTGGATATGGAGCTATGACCCCTTGAGAAGTAAACACACGCAAGGTAAACGTGCATATATCAGGCATCACGTGTCTGATATCCCCCTTACTTCTCGGACACGCAGCAGAAACGTGCGTGTTCAGACACCCACGGTTGGGTTGGGTCGTGCGGCCCATTACTTCCTTACCTATTGATTTGACCACACTTATCTGTCAAGTTTAGGAATTAATCATGAATGTCACAGAATTGATACGACAAGTAAGAAGGTCACGGGATGACCTCCCTACCAACTTCCAGGGGCCTTCTCCTATAAATATGGAGACCCTGGGAGTTGATAGGGGTTGGAAAAATAATCTCTTGTAAGAAATACTTTGTAACCAAATACTCAGTATAGATCAATAATATTGACTATTGGAGTAGAAGGATTTTAACCTTCAAACCACTTAAAAACCGTGTCTTGAGTCACCCCTTTCGTCCTCTAAGATCATATATCTATTTCGGTTCACATTTAGCACTAATCATTTTCTCTCATTCTCTTAATTACCTGTTGGCGAAGAACCGCGTCAACAATTATATATAGATATTTTTAATTGACATCTATTATTATTATTATGATGATGATAAAAAAAAAAGAGAAAATAGATAGATTTTTTTCCTTAACTAATTAATAGCCATAAATTAAAAAAGTAAAATAAAAATGAGAAAAGTTTACAGTTATTTATATTTATAATTTAATTAAACAGTTGTTGTAATTAAATATCTAATCAAATTTGAATTTAAATTAAAAAGTGTGAAAAAATAAGAAAATAGAAAGGGTGCTTTGGAACAATTTTAGAGTGACACATCATATAAATATATTAGAAAATGCATAAATTTTATAATTTGAATTTATACATTTTGTAATTCAACTATATACATTTAACGTAATTTTTGTTTGATTAATTTTATAATTTGTATAATGTGAGTGAGAAATTTATACCTATTGTAATTCCTTTATTTTTTTTTAAGTTATGCTCTAATAGTAAAATTGTATAAAAAAACCTAATTAATCAATTATTTTTTTCACTCTCCTTTTAAGAAATTAATAGAATGTATAATAACATTTGAAAAGCAAGAGATGTGAACAAATTAAACTAACAAACAATATTAATATCAATTGTCATAATTATATACTTTTTAATTCATAATATGTTCCTTGTTTCTAAAAAGATTTTTTGTGCTTCGCATCAACCTCCACATCTTTTGTTGCTACTGGAATGTCTACTAAATTACAATCTAGAAAATATTTATTTACTATAGTGAAAACAAATCACAAACCCAAGCAATACCATTAATAATATTGTTTTGTCACAAACTTGAAAAATTATTAAATGAGAGAAAAATACAATTATTAATATCGTTTTTATTATTACTACATTTTTTTAAACGTGTAAAATAGATAGAGTAAATAATAATATCTTGTAAATATTTTATTTAAATTTAAAAAGCATGTAACTACATATTTTTTATAAAGTGTATGGTACATTTTTTTTTAAATTACTACATTATTATAATCTATATAAAATGAATAAAAAACTAGATTAAAGGAGAAAATAAATAGGATGCTTTGGAGCAATTTTAGTTTTTTAAACGTGTAAAATAGATAGAGTAAAATAATAATATATTGTAAATATCTTATTTAAATTTAAAAAAATATGCAACTACTTACATTTTTTTTTTAAATAACTGTATTATTATAATCTATAAAATAAATACAAAATTCGATTAAATGAGAAAATAGATAAAGTGCTTTGTAACCATTTTAGTTTTTTAAACGTGTAAAATAGATAGAGTAAATAATAATATCTTATTTAAAATTTTAAAAATATGTAACTATTTACATTTTTTTTAAATTACTATATTATTATAATCTATAAAATGAATAAAAAATTAAATAAGAAAATAGATAAATTATTTTAGAGCAATTTTAAAGTGTCACATCATCTCCTTGAAACTCTCATTTATATAATATAGAAATTTGATTAACATTTACGTGGAATAAGTTATTTCAGGTTTAGAGTGGTTTTTTAAGTCCATGTGATTCGATGAGATAAGACGTCATCTAACACGCAATTCGTTATACGTAAGTGATGTCTCAATGATTAATAGTAAACCTTAATTTATATATTAAAAAACAATCCGTGTGTGTTAATTTAAATATCTTAGACCATCTTAAATAGAGTGCCAAAAAGTTTGTACAATGTTATATTTAACATATCTTACAAAAAAATGTGACTTTAATAGTATTTTAAAAAGTGTGCCAAATTTGACAAATGCTAAAAGTTGTGCAAAATTTGACACAAAATGTAGCATGAGCCAAATTTGGCACATCAATAAATGCTGCTTTTTTATTTACCATATTCTCACTAATTACTATAATTTAGTAATTGAAAATTAATGACTAACCATATATCATATTTTACTTATTTTTTTAATGACGAATTTCTTGGGGTACATAGTTTGAATAATTAAAAATATTAATTTTTGTATGTTCTCAATAAATATTAAATGAATTATTAATTTTTTTTGTGTTGATTTGTAATTTGTGCATTGGAGGACAATTACAAATATTGAGATAAATATAGCATTAACTCATTTTTTTGTACTAAAGTTGGCACAAAATTTACACGGTGTTATATTTAATATAATTACAAAGTTGTCCATCACTTCAATCTAATAGTCACTCTAAAAACTAGCATTTCTTTTCATTGAAAAACATTAAAACAAAAATCTCAAATTTTCTAAACTCTTAAATTCTTAAACCACTTGATAATAGAAAATATGAAAATTATGTCAAAAAATACAAACAAAATCAGTCACCTCGTGTAAAAATCAAAATGAACTTTTTTTAAAAAGATTTTATTGGTACTTTATAGCAATTTCTTAAAAAAACATTTGTCTTCAAATAATTTGTGCTTTAATTAGGAGCTTCACTTTAAGCCCTACCGGTAGGGCTTTCAGTGTTTACAACCCGTAAACAGTTTTCGGCGCGATTTTTTTTATGACCGTGTATATTGTAGCTATTTAGAGCATCCTTCAAATTTTCAGAAAATTTCGAATAGTTTACAGTATCGAAAACTAGGTTCAAACATATTGTTGCACACGTGACTAATTTTTTTTATGCGCGTGGAAAATAACATGTTTGAACCAAACTACAACCAAGAAGAAGAGCAGGTTTTGTTGTCCATTGTCGCAATTGCAAACAGCCTGGAAATTTCAAAAGAACATGCAAAAATTCAGCAGCCCCACAGGTATTACCTTGTAAATTTAGTTCAAATATTTATTGTTAATAGTGTTGTGTTATGCAAATGACAAAACCAATTTCTTTGTTCAGGTTGAGAAGAAAAAGGGGTCAGGCCACCAAGCCAGAATCCTAGTCGAGAAACATTGAAGAGAAGGAAAAGAAAAGAAAAGAAAAACAGAAGGCAAGGGAGAGTGCAACAACACCAACTGGGGCAGACATACCAAATGCATTTGATGTAGGCAGCTGAAATGCACCAGATGTTGCAGGGCCAATATGAACACCTCATAATCCATTTTTTGACTTCACTGACCTATATTTATTTTGATATACATGTTTATCCATTTTTTTGGAACATTTACACATGCAAAGGGTAATTTTTTTTTACTATTGGCCTTGTAAAGCCTGGTTGTTATATCTCAGACATCTTAGGTGTAACGCCCTGGTTACCCCAGAACAGTTACGGTGAACCAAAAATTTGACCCGCTACCCGAGTCCTTTGGTTAAAAACGTGCTCTAAATGCGATTAACAGGTTAAGGTGGAAAAACCAATAAAAAGGAAAGGGTATTTTCATTACAAACTGCTCTGCAGAGCTAATCAAAACATTTACAAGTTGTTCTACGTACACAATGGTCATTACTGTTTCAAATATATACAATCTCGCCAACCTAAGCGGCAAAATAGGGCAAGCCCCCTAGTTCCTCTGAGAACGCCTTGGCCGTGGTGGTCAAGCGGCCGCATATGTACACATCACCACCTAAGCTCTCCACTCAAGGCTGGGTGAGTTTTTCTTTCCCTTTACCTGCACCACATAGCACCCATGAGCCAAGACCTAGCAAGAAAACTCAATATACCATAATATAATATCAACAATGATCATAATAATCATTCAGGACTATCAGTCCAAAACAGATAGATGACAATCGCAAAAGTCACGAAAGTGGGTACCGCCCCCCCTCTAGCCATGTGACGATAAGGTCACCAGGGCTTAACAAATAAGTGAACATCTCATAAGTTTGAACAGGATAGGTGTATGGTGAATAGTCACCAACATAACCTTCCTCATGACCATAGAGTCATAACCCTGGAACATCGTTCCCTAGCCATGTGACAATAGTCACCGAGGCCTCATGCCCTGGCTCTGAGTAACTACTCTTAGACTAGCCAAGCGCTTATAAGTTCATTGACCTTAGGGTCGGTCTAGCATTAATGCCATAGAGCCATTCAATGTTGATATCGATTAGATCTAATCTTCATTTGGCCTTGCGTTCATGACGCTATGCCATTTCTGACTCTTAGGTCAGTATCCCTGACTAATCAGTACATATTCAATTATACAACATTCACTAGCATATAATATGCAATCCATGTCCACATTTATCAACCAACATGCCTCAATAACAATCACGCATGTCATATACATATACAGGGTGCAGTTGTATTCATACACTATTTTCTTACCTCAGATTCGAGCTAGAATGATTAAAAGAACGACCCTTGAGAACGATCAACCTTTAGTCCTTTAGCTGTCACCTAATCATAACCAAACACGGGACATCATTAATAATAATGATCAACATAGGTTTCCTAACCAATATCTAGCCTCCGAGAGATCAATCCAAACTAATCCAAGTAGTAGGAACACTCCCGAGGCCTATAACTAAGTTCCCGGGGTCAAAACATGCAAACGGGGTGAAAAATAGGCAAGGGCTGTGGCCCTGGAACCTTGGGCCGCGGCCCCCAGAATTTCCTGAGGCAAGCGCCGCGGCGCCCTTCGTCAAGGGCCGCGACGCCCAAGAACAGGGCCATTCCCAAATGTGTTTTCAACACTCCAAAGCCTCTAAAATCATACCTAAACATTACCCAATCATCAAAACAAAGTTCCCAAGCTTCCCAAAGCTCCAAAACCCTCAAAACCCAAGGTTCAAACCAACCAAAAACTCAACAATTTACAAAATCCAATTCAAAGCTTAGAAACCCGAAAAACTCAAAACTCAAAACTTAAACTTCGATTACCTTCGATTGGGTTGTTTTCCGTCAAATCCTTCGATTAAGAAGCTTCTAATCTTTCCTAGGATCGCTATGCCTCGATCCTCGCGTGATTCTAACTCCTAGAACTCGAGATTTCTTCAAAAAGGTTCAAACGGTAAAACGAACTAACGAAAGGGAGAACGAGAGGTTTTCTAACATACGTTCTATCTAATAAGCTACTTCAAGCTTAAGTAACCTCAAATAAAACCTAGTGCTCGGGGTCCCGAAAATACCCCTGGGGACATTATAGTCAAAACTTCAAGAATTCCATCTTGATCTCAAATACTCCCAATTTATCATCAATTGAACATTCCTATTACCCCAAAATTGACCCCGTTATGACAAAACCGCTAATCCATTATATATGACCGTCTCATGCCGAATAGCTCGAATATATCTCCATAATAATGGGATCTCATTCACAAATCACATTATGCACCCAAATACACATATTCACCCTCAATGGGTCCCAATCATCAAAACAGCATAATATTCAAATGTGGAGCCACATGCACGCATATAACATCATATCATAATATAATTCACATATACATACATATTATCATTTAATGGCTTAATTAAACAAGTATGGCCCTCCCGGCATACTAATCCCACCATTAAACCATACCGGAGAATTCGGGGCATGTCACTTTTTTGGATGTTTTATGAACAATTGACCACTATAATGTACTTATGTTGTTTTGGTGTTAATGGTGAATCAATTTACAATTGAACATATTGTTTTCATTCATTCTTTCATTCATATAACCAATTCTAGTACAAAATACATGACAACAAACTAGTTAATTACAACATAAACCTTGCTTAATATTTCAACCACAACAACAAAATGAGAAATACAACACAAATGACAAGTGGATTTCGGAAACATTGAATGATTTTGTTTTCATTGCATTCACCACGACTCTCCATAACTGAATGATTTCCCTCCATGATCTCTGACTTAATAGGCTTGACCGATTGTTCTCTGCCCATTAAATAGGGGTGTTCATCTACTTCTGAAAATGAAGATACTTCGCTCTCCAATTGTCGAATCCTCCTAAGCAGATATGGTATCACCACTGACGAACGCTCACACATTTCAAGGTCCAACCATCGCCAATAATTACAACATCTCACAGCCTGCGAATATCCACCATTTCACTTCGTAAAGAACAGTAAAAACCCAAGAAAAAAAAACACTCACGGGATGCTTGTAGCAAGTTAGGAACCTTCTTCTTGGGTTCACATTCATCCAAGATGTCATCGCCACTTCTGCTTTTGGAGGTCGACATCGACATTTAATACGTCCCAAGGACTCCATCTTCTTCGACCTAAGCTTCTTCCTATTCGACGTGTTTGTAATGGTTATGGGTTATTTATTTTTTGTTTTAATTTTTATTTCATTTATTTTGCAATTAATTTACACGTTGGCATGCACAACTGACCTAGTATAGGTCTGCAATGGCGATGTAGGACTGATGTGTGAGTTAACTGGGTCGATTGAACAGAACTGTAAAACACCTAACAGAATAGTGTTTTAGGAGGTTTGCCCACCAAAAACAAAGAATAGGGGGTTAAGTGTAGGAAATGGCAAAGTATAGGGAATTTTGCTGCCAATTACTTTAACAAATATATAAATACATAAATTTAAATTATTAATTTTTTATATTACAAATAGTGGTAACAAACTCCTCACACACCTCCTCCATCTAGACTAGACTACCATGGTTGGATGTAGATAAGCGCTTTTAAAGTTTTTAACAAACTAAAAATCTATTTTATGTAAAGCAACAATATTGTATTAGATCAATTAAATCAACTCATTATTTATTGAGAAATTATAGTAAATGGTCCAAAACTATTACATAATGCCCTCATTTTTCATATTGGAAGAAATGATCATTTTATAATGTTGATTACTTAAATTTCTATTTTTTATAATTTTTTTAACTATTTAGGAATTTATGACTTCAATATAATGATATATGTATATTAGTTTTTATTTTAAAGTTATATTGATTTTTTATTTTTTTTATGGGTTGTTGGTATATTATTTTGCAACTAGTGTATATATTTTTTGTGGTATGGTATATCATTTTTCTTTTATGATATTTAGTCTCTATCTTATTATACATAGTGGTAGTATATAATTTTGTATCTTGGTATATACATTTTAATGGTAGTATATAATTTCATTAGTATAATATATGCATTTTTGAGTAATAATTTTGTAAGTTTTGTTGGTATATTATTTTTCAACTTAGTATATGTATTTTGTGGTATGATATAACATTCAACAACTCATAAAAATCGAGAAAAATTAAAATAACTTTAAAATAAAAAATAATATACATATACCATAATATTAAAATATTTAGATTAAAATAGTAATTTGTTAAAATGCATATTTGGTAATATGTAATAATAAAAATGTGGTTAAGATATTTTACTATAAAACTAAAAATATGAATATTTACTTACTTTCACACGCTATTAAAAGTCATTTTGCCTAGTTTATGATCAGTCATACTCATAATATATAATTAGATAATGATTATAATAAGTCCCCAATATCCTTAATGGGAAAATTCTTGATAAAATAATGAGAAAAAATAATAGCTTTCAATTTTGAAGGTAGAACTTGTCAAGCAGTATGCCTTGCTTGGTTTAACTGTAAAGGATGGGGTTTTGGTTGTGTTATGTTTGCTGAAAAATAATCAAGTGGGCGAAATTGTGAACCATATTTGTACCTCATCCCAAATACTTCAACTCAATTAAAATCACACAATTAGTTAGAATTTAGATTATAAGCTGTAAATCCATCACTTTAGTTAATTTGCACATAATAATAAAATGGTACCAGAACAATCAATGAAACAAATATATTTTAGAAGTAAAGAATAATAACAAATAATATCCTCTTATCTAATAACTAACAACAAAGTTATGTATTCAAATAGTAACACTGCTAAAAATAAAAGAGTGATTTTATTTTCAAAAAAATAAAAATAAAATCCTCTTTCCTTTAAACGGAAAACTCTTGCAAGAAAAACCCCTTGATTAGGGATTGACGCTATAATGAATAAAACTAATAAAACTCATTATTTATCACAAAAGTCTCTTTCATTATTATTATTACTATCAAACTCAAATCACGAGCTAAAGGAACAAGTTTCATTCTTATTTAAGAGAATTTTCTTAGAGCTAATCTTAAGAAAAATCATAAGAATAGAAATAGTTTGAGTTTACTATTAAAACAAATAAAGAAAATCACATCAAAATAAAAGAATTTATGTGCGAATTTTAAATCAAATTGAACATAACGAACTATGGCCAATATTAAGCCTTACACCCATAAATAAATTAAGCCTTACATTATATACCTTCATAGACCAAAAAACTACTATCATGACATACATAAATAAATTTATCATGTTCATTTATAAGAAAGATTCACAGCACATGGAAACCAACATCTAATGCAGGGGCAGAGAAAGTTGGGGGATGGAAGGCTGATTGTCTTTCTTATACATATACCACTCTGGTATTTTATAACTTGGGTTTATATTATTAGAGCTGCTTAACTTTTTTTTAAAGTATTACTTAGGTTTCTAACATTTATTTTGTATCACTTATGTCCTTAAACTTGTTAGAAAATTGTTTACAGGATATGTAACAAAAAACGATTTATGACCCAACAGAAAGTAATTTATAACTTCAGTTAATTTTTTTGTAATTAACTGGTTAATAAATCGATTTTTTTTAGCATTATGCAAACCATTTTCTAACTAAAAAGACGTATGTGATATACATTTAGTAAGTTTGTGGACTTAAGTAATACAAAATAAAATTTGAGTACCTAAATAATACTTTTTAGAAAAAATGGATATTCATTTTTCTATGATCTAAGAAATAGAGAGAGAGAGAACTCCTATTATACATAAATAAATTAAATATGTTGTTTTATATAACTTTTCTTTAATGATTAATAGTTGTAATACCTTACCATACTAAAAAAAGGAAAAATTACATCCCGTATTAGTTTTTGCATTTTATTTTTAATTTTATTGTCATTTTTTTAATTACATATTTAACTCTTTTATACCATTTTTTTAAACTTAATGTAACTTAATCCATTCTCTCTTTTGTTCTGAGATCTCACCAACCACCGTAGCATCCATTCCATATATGCGCCAGACCATTAGGAAGAGCAGCTGTCGACGAAGCTTCGGCTAAAGTTTTGCCCTCATCCGTTGCCAGAAGCCACTGCACGCGCTGGTCAAAGACGGTGCTGACGACATTTTGACTGTCTTTTCTGGCAATCTCTGGCTACATTGGATGTCGGGGGTGGCACCATTAGATCGAGATTTTCGAGATGAACAAAACCCAGTCCCTCATTGGATGTCGGGGATTTCTTGACATCGTCGTAGAAGATGATGGGGATGGGTTGTTTTTGTGTTGTGTTTGAAAAGTAACATTTAAGTTACTATTAAGTTTCTCTTCAGCTATGTTTATAAAAGAAATAGAAAGGTATCTTTAATAATTGTAATAAGCAATTTATGTGTTTTATTTAAAAAATAATTATGTAGTTGCTTTTTAATTTTATTAAACAAAAATTAATAATAAAAAACCAAAATGTGTATTTATTATTATAATGCCAAAGTAACTTTTAAGTTTCTTTATTATTCCCATGTAAATTAGATTAGTGACTAAAAAGTGAATTAAAACTTTTTATTAAAATAGTTACTATATAGTATTCTAAAAAGAAAACTTTTCATGATAAGCTATATAGTAATTTTTATACTTTATTGTAACTCATTAATTTCTAAAAAAAAGATTAATTGGTAACGTAAAAGTACCTTAAATAATAAGTCACGATAATATAACCTAAAAATGACTAATCGATATTTTAAGATAAAAAAGTTTCAACAAATAAGTGTTGGAGGTAACCAAAATGTATATGAAATCATATGCTCTAAAAATAATATTTTTTATGAAAAAGTAACCAATTGGTAACTTATCACTATTTTAAGTAACCAAAAGGTTTTTGTTGTCCATGTTTTCACCTCCAACACGTGGTGACCCCCAATGGCTGGCTCGGACATTCCTAAACATCATCAGGACATGTTACTGCCCGAGGACTCTAGTCGGAGCGAGGGTCCTCCTAGGTGAGACCTTACCTCTAACATGGTCGTGGGTGCCTTGATAGATTACTCTCCGAGGTCTGTCCTCAAAGATGGAGGTCCTCCTGCTCGGAGAATTAAGGTGAGGGCTCTCGTCTCCCAGTCGTCTCACAGGTCTGAGGTTTTGGTTCCCGGACCTAAGATAAGGCACAACGTGTCAGCAAATGCGGGTTTTCAGAGCCAGAAGATCGTCTGACAACCTTTATGGGCGATCCATCAACAGAGTTGTCGAGTGTACGACTCGAAAATCCGCACAACCACTACGTCGTCTAACATGGAGTTACTTACAGCATGCCCTGATAGTACTTGGGGCATGTTCCCTATAAAGTAGGTGCTTTTCTACAGTGGGCCCCGCAGATCTCGCTTGGGTCGTAGTCTCTATTTAATGCAACTCAATGCATTGAATTGGTATTAATCCCCAAATAATGGGAAGAATATGTATTAATTACTTATGATTAATATTAATAACCTCAGCCTCTATAAATAGGGTCAGGAGTCTCATTGAAAAGGGGTTGATTTTTTAGAGAGAAAATACTTTGTACTCAGAGCAATCTAAACGCTGCCTGAGAATACACCATTGAAGCTTACCCTCACAAGCTTCCAATCCTCTTAATAATACCATAGGCTCATGGACTAGGATTCTTTTATAACCTGAACCACGTAAAAATCCTTGTGTTCGATTCGCTTATTTCTTTAATCTTTCTTCCTTATGGTTGATAGCGAAAAAGACAGTCAATAGTTTCTTTTGAAAACCCAAAAAAATGGAAAACCCAGGATTTCGGAGATATTTCCAATTCATGTATGTTGCTTTTAGAATCTGATATTTTTTGAAGTAGCAAGATAATTTTGTAAATAAATTTGTGTAGGTGATTTTTGTAATTATTTTATGTTATATGTATACAATCGTAAAGATGAAAAAAATGGGGATTTTACAATAATATACCACTATAACAAAATAACTACAAGTTTGTTATAAGAAAAATAATATACCCAAATGGACTATAATCTTCTATATACTGAGTGTGTAGATAACGTAAATTCTTGATTTTAATAGTTTTTAATTTTTTTCTGTTAACTTTAACGGAATATTATTATATTTAACCGAATATTCTTATATTTAACAGTAGATTGTAAACATGTCTTAAACTTAAATTAAATAAAATAAATAAATAATCAAACAAATTAAAATAAGATATTTTACAATGATATTTATTTAAAAATAATAAAATCATATATTTTATAACTTAAATAAAATTTAATTAAACTTAAACTTAAACTTAATATTATATCAAATATAAACTTAAACAAAAATTAATTAATTAATTGAAAAATGATATTTTTAATATATTTTATGATAATTTAAATAATTAAATCATATTTATTTAAAAATAATAAAGACATACATCATTTTTTTTTATCTTATAAATTTGTGTGATAGTTTGTTTTTTATCAAGTGATTGACGCTCTTTTTCTTCATCAAATTCACCAAATGACATTTAGAGATACATCAGAAACTAAAAATAGTTTATGCATGTATATTACTGTCTATGTACAATATGATTTTTTCTATTCTTATTTTATTTCTATTATTAATTTCTTTTTAAATATTATTGTATTTTATATATATATGTCATGTAGTCATGTAAATATATATTTATGTCAACGTTGTGTTTATATGTCATATATGTAGAGATTATTGATATAAATAATTATATATACTAAAGAATTATAATTCATTCTATTATATATATATATATATTTAAAACGGTGAACCAGTTTTTATTAAAATTATAGACAATGTTTATAACTTTAAAACTAAGCAAACGTGCATTGCACGTTGCTTCTACCTAGTATTATTAAATATAACAAATTTTATATTCACGACAAATATCTCTCATAACTAATTCATATCCTGAATCATTCATTATTAATAACATATTCCTAAAACATTTAACACTCATTAAAATAATTATTAAATATAATAAAATATTCCTTATTAATCGTTTTAAAGTGGAAATATGTTATCACATTATAAAATATATCATGTAATTATATATTATAGTATGATATTATGTAGTTTTTGATTGCATATTATACACAATAACAAGTTATTTAATAGATTCAAATTAGTTCCAAATTGCATATGACACCAATGGATATCATATTGTATGCCAACTCATAACAAATTATTTTGGATACCAATTAGTACCGAATTGCATAAGATACCAATAAATATCATATTGTATACTAGCTGATCATAACAAGTTATTTTGGATACCAACTAATATATATATATACCAAAGTGCATAACAATTAATACGCAATTACATATGTTGACCCTGATTTTGGTCAACGATACGGAGTCTAGAAAACGACAGGAAAGTAATATAGAGCTTGAGGAAATAATCTAATGGAAAAATAAAGAACACATAGATTTATAGTGGTTCGGCTCTAGTGATTGGTAATGACCTACGTCCACTTGATACTATTATTAATATTGAGCTCCAAAGGTGTGATCAAAGAACTAGGGTTCTTTGAGTTTCACAGACCTTAGAAGAAGAAAACAATACAATGATGAATAATAGTAATCTAATTCTGAAAGAAAAAGATCGATCCCCTTCCTTGAGATATTTCTTGTGTATATATAGGCTCAGGAAGAGTTACATGAATTAGGAAATAATATTTATCCTTAATAATCGGATCTGCAGGTCATCATGAAGAGATATTCTCGGATATCATCACAACTGTACAGATCTTTACATAAATGAACGGAATATACGACCAAGCTGGTCGTATATAAAACTTGATCTTTTCATGTGGAAATAATGATGGTCGATAGGCGAGCCGTATCTCTGCTACGTGTCCGCCACGTGTCAAAAGTCCTTGCCACGTCATCAGCAACTGATTTATGGATAAATATTTGCCCCCCAAGTTTATTTATTGCGACCAACAATAAGTAAACTTAGGAAACTAACTTTTCGTATGCCCCACGAAATCTGTCAGAGCTTCTAGTGCGATCTTGAAAAATGTGACCTAATCACGTGCAATCATGCCTTTTCAGTTTTCAAGAAACCATTCTGACGGCTGTTACACTCCCTCATGCCTTAAAAAAGGTAACTCATGATTACCCCCTTTTGGCACACCTCAGCTTCTATAAATAATCCCCACATTCTTCTTTTAACTCTTTACACGCCATCTCTTTGCCAAGAACTCTTAAGAACTATATTCCAGAGCCCAAAACTTCCAAGTTTTCAGTCGCTTTGCTAAGGATCTTTCGCCTGCAAACCCAAAGCTACTCCTTTTCAGGATCTCCAATCTTCATTCAGGTAAATTTTCTTCGACGTTTAACCCTTTGAGATGCAATGCATGTTGCTTCTGTGCTCTAAAACTTTTTGTGTTCTTGGGTAGAAATTTGTGAAGATTTTGTATATACCGTTTGAGGCTTGATAGGGTAGTGTAGTTTTGCTCTATATAAGTTAGGAATCAGTTTGATAGTCAGAATCATGGGTTTAGGGCGTAAAATCGAAGTAAAAATTCAAATTTTAGGCTAGCTGAAAAACTGGGTTTTTCCCGCCCCTTTGGAGTTGAAAAAGCTTTTTTCAGAAAAACTTTTTACTTTCACTTTTTGATCCGTTTTTCAATCTGCTCACATAAAACTTAGTGTTTCGGTTAGAATGTTGCTGGTCGTAGACGCTAGCAACGTTATTCTAACTTTCAACATAAGCTCTCAGGTTGTGCGTCTTATCTCCTCCTTTGTCTGTTTGCCGTTTATATGCAAGACCCGTGGGGAGGAGAAAGACCCATCAACGATGATCTGCTAGCTCAATTGCTTGAGGACGAAGAACAACCCTCGACGTTGATACCCGATATTCCCTTTTCTCGTATTAATCCAAACACTTCCCCAGTCTTGACCCGAAACATGGCTCGCACCAAAACCAAGGCCCAAAAAAGAAAAACCTTCGACACTTCCCATTAGCCTGCTGCTGCAGCTGATGCTCCCTCGACCAGTGGTCGAGACGAAAATGCTTCCGACCCAAACATCCAAAGACATGCCTGTAATGACCCAACTACCCTAGACTTTGGACCATTAATGAAAACTATACATAGACCCTAATCCTTAATAGAACTTACAGATGAAAAGATCATAACTTTATTAAAACTTGTAAAAATAAAGGTTAAACTTACATAAAATTTAAGTTAGGATATGGGATCCCATTGTTTTAAAATCAAAACATAACATAATTGTAATTAAAAGAGATTACATAAATAAGTGCGGAAAAATACACATAAAAACATAAGTAAAGACTTCATCCTCGAATCGAAACTCTCGGCTCTTTGAATCCATTCCGCCTCAATATACATGCCCAAAACTACCAAGAACCTTTCCCGCCACTAAAGTTATTTTCCTACACATATAAACAAAAAGGAGTGAGCCTAACGCCCAGCAAGGAAAATCTAACACATAAACCATATACATAAATTTCATAAAGGAACATAAAACATATCATAACACTTATGTCACATACATACTATAATGGCCATTATTACTTGGGGTCCCATAAACTAAACAAGTCATATGCCCATTAGATTAGTGGGGTCTTGCTAGCTAAGCAAGTCATATGCCCATAATGTATTTGGGGCTTGTTAGTTGTATAGGTCATATGCCCAAGTCTACAAGCATACTTAACATAGCATTTTACATAACACATATTCATAAGATAACATATAAAATCATATAACACATAAGTCCTATCCTATTTTCCTTACCAAAATAACCGGGATATGAGAACTGATTTGGGACCTTGGAACACTCCTAAAAACCATTTATAATAGGGTGAGTATATTGAGAAAAAAGGGATGAAAGTAATGAAGAAACTATACTATCAAAACATACTTACCAAAAGCCTTGTGCTTAAGAATTTAGATTTCCTAACCAAGAATAAGAATAAGGTTAGAATACTGAGTAGAAGACTATGAGAACTTTAAAGAAAATAATACAGAAATGGACTAGAGTTTGGGATACCTTAAGTACTTCTATGATCAATCTAAACCTTGAACCGAAATGTGAATAGAGCCTTACTTCCCAAGTGTTTGATAAGCTTATAGTGATCAAGCTTATAATTTCCAACCCAAGTGTTTACACTCTCACACTAACCTAGCAACTTGCAGCCTCTGAACTTAGAGTAATAGATGAATAAATGGCTGGGTACTAGGCCCTATTTATAGAGTTTAGGAATGAAAAGATCTTCATTTAACTTGAATAAAAATAATGGCTTTTTAAGTGAAAATCATTTGAATTATCGTTCAGCAGAGGCTGAAGACTCGTTCAGAAAGATGTTGAACTTATCAAGAGGTTAAGGATTTGAATGAGAACGTTTTTGAAAAATTTCAAAAATTCACTGAAGGAGGCGATATATCGCCTGGGCCAGTATGCCCGAGGCAATCGTGTGACGTTTCGTGTTTTTCGTATCCCCGTACTCCGATATATCGCCCCCTATAGCTGCGATATATCGGCATACGCTGAATATTTAAACACGAAATTACACATTTTTAGCTTAATTTGAATTGAGTAAACAGCCTTGACTAAGCCCTCTAACGTTTTCAAAGCTGCTGACTGACCTTAGGATATTCAAATTTTAACCTTAATAAATTTATTTCTCAAAATACTTAATCATTATTAAACCTATACATGACATGTGCTATTATCTTATTGGGTCTTATCTAAACCTTATAATATAATAAATATTACCATCAATATCAGTCATATTAATCAAACCTTAGGTTAAAATTAATATTCCTAAACTATAGGTTAAACTTAGAAAATCTACAAGTGTTACTATGAGTGTCCAAATAAATCCCGGTCTGAACCAAAAATCCACTGTCATAAAGATAATACTATTATTACTATTATACTACTATCTAACTTAGCTAAGTAAAGTTCTTTGGACTCTACAATGCCCTCCCTCGACACGCCATTCAGTCAGATGTTGAGTGGCATGCAGTCTCTGAAAGTAGGGTGACAGTCAGAATGATCGCCAACTACTTAAGGAAATATGATCTGCCAGGGGTGACCTTAGTCAAGCCCAACCCAGACCAAAGGGCTAATCTGCCTAGGGGCGCCTATAGCGCCTAATCGCGGTTTCATATTGAGGCAGGGGCCACCTTGCCTCTTCACCCATTCTTTCAGGGGGTGGCCAACTATTTTGGAGTTGCCCCCTTTCAAATAACCCCGAACAGATATAGGATGCTTGCTGCACTCTATATCTTGTATAGCCAGAAAAAATGCCCAGTGTCATCGCCTCATGAGGTCAACTACCTGTTCGACCTCAAATCTAACCCCAACCATGAAGGCACGGGGTTCTTCCACCTTTGTCATCAGGAAACTGGGCGCACTTTCTTGACTGACACGACCCATATCTCAAACGTGGGGAGGTACTACCAGGAGTACTTCCTTACGGCTGACCTGGTCGTAAACAACCTGGCTTTCGCACGAGGAGGTAAAACTTTCGTATCGCTCGCTGACTTCTTCACTTAGTGTTTTCCTCCATAATGTCTTAAACTTTTGATGTCTTCCAAGCCCGTGGCTGCGACCAAACCCAACTCCGAGCATGGAGTCGAGATCGACACTATTAGCCAGCATGACTAATGCTGAAAAGAGTGTCAAGAATCTGGTTACAGAGGCTAACCTTAGGTTGGCTGGCCTCAGGGCTCCTCAATCAGACACGAGGGGGCCTTCGGCAGGGAGTGCTTGCGCCGAAGAGGAACCCGAGCAGCAACCTCAAGCGTTACCTCCATGGAGGAGACCGACTGGGGTCATGATCAGGGAACCTGCTGGCACTCCCCGAGCAGAGAGGCCCTCGGCCCCCTTAGGGAAAGGAAAGCAGAAGGCCACCGAGCCTGCTGACCTCTCTGACAACTCATCGGATGACCACGGTATAGTTATTTCGCTTTTATACAATTTGCCAATTCCATGTCATCTATTCGACGGGGACGGCAATTTTAAATATGCTCTACACTTAGGGCCAGACTTCTTCGTGTCAAAGAATGAGTGTAAGACTAGTAGAGTTTGTAGTGTAGCGACCAGTAATAATAGCTCGGGTATTGGACTTTCCAATCCTTTTTTGTTTCTTTTTCTGATGTAATGTGTTTGGCTATTCATGTTATCTCACTGTTTGACTTTGTTCTTGTTTTTCAGGCATGGAATCTACCAACGTGTTCGATCTTTACAGCACCCCAAAGGCTGCTGCTGCCCCTCTAAGCAAGAAGAAAGCCAGTAAGAGACATACTGGGGAGAGCAGCAAAGAGCCTCAGGCGAAGAAGGCCCGGAACGCAGGCCCTTCGAAGGACAGGCCCTCTGCCACCGTGACTCCGCCTTCCCCCTGCGAGCAGTAGACTCCATCTACTACGGCCGGGTCGACTCCTTCTCTCGATGCCCCATCTGACCAACCTCAGCAGGAGGATCCTGCCTCACTTGGGAACTTGATGGTTGGTCGCGCCTTCAAGCAGATCAAGGAGAGGGTCGCCAAAATCGCGAAGCACGAACGCTGCCAAGAGGCAATGGCGGCTACGGAGACGATGGGTGTTGACCCAATTCTGAATCGTGCCCTGAACGAGTTCACTAGTGTAAGTCATCTCCTTTTGTGAAAATAGATCTTCGTTAGATTATTGTTTGTCTAATTTTTGTTCTGACTGCAGGCCATGCTAGCCCTTACTGCCAGCCGCATCCACCTGGGTGCTGTCACCGAGCAGGCCAGGACCTTGGAGCAACGGCACGAGGACGAACTCAAAGCTGTTGAAGCCAGACATGCTGATCAGCTGGCGGCAGTGACTGCGGAAAAGGCCCATCTGGCCAAGGGGTTAGAGGAGAAGCTGAAGTCTATGGAAAAAGCCCGCAAGCAGAGGGGCCAATACAAGGAGTCCAACTGCTCTAACTTCAAAGTGGCTAAGCAGCTCGAGATTGACTTGATCGCGAGCAAGCAGGAAACCAGAGATTTGGAGGGTTGGGTTGAGGACTTGGAGAAGACTAACGCCGCCAACTTGGAGAGTTATAAAAATGCCACCCTGAGGTGCTTCTACGATTTCTGGAAGCACAATCAGGGTGCCAATTTTGACTATCTTCCTGAGAATGCGAGGGAAGCTGAGCTGGCTCGTTGCACGACTCAGTTGGATGAAGAAGAAAGATCGAGGGTCCCTACTTCCCCCAAAATCTCGCTGGCCGCTGGGATGGAGGGTGTAGACAACGAAGCTGTCGACCAGAATCTTCCCCAGGATCCTCCTGCTCCTCAAGCTCCTTAGTCTTTTCTTTTTATATTTCTTTCTTTTTTGACTACACAACCTACGGGTCGTGATGTAAAGACAATATAATTTTTCTTTGGCTTTGCTTCATGGGCAGCTCTTACTTTTATTTTGAACAATTACAGCCATGGACTCTGCATCTGCTTTAACTCGTTGGGAGCTGCTCGCGGGATTTTAGAAAACCTTTGACACTTGTCTCATTTTCGCACGAACTCCATGGAGCCTTCATTCATGGTTGGCCAGAAATATCCCTGCCTTAGGATCTTTTTTGACAGGCTTTGCCCCCCAGCGTGGTCCCCGCAAAAGCCTTCGTGTACCTCCTTCATCAACTCTTTGGCTTTCTCCTTTGTAATACATCTCAGGAGTGGCAGTGAGTATCCCCTTCGGTACAGGATTCCGTCGACCAGGATATACCTAGCGGCTTGCCACTGAAGGGTCCTAGCTTTGTTTATGTCCGCTGGTAGCACGCCGCCTGATAGATACTCTACATATGGTGCCATCCATGTGTCTGTCATCTGGATGAACAGAGTGGTTTCTATTGCTTGGATGCTGGGCATGGATAGTCGCTCGACTGGCACTATGTTCAGAGTATCAGCATCTTTTGCACTTGCCAATTTTGCCAAAGTGTCTGCGTTGGAATTCTGATCACGAGGCACTTGCTGAAGAATGTATCTGTCGAACTGGGCTAACAGATCCTTTGCTTTGTTGAGATAGACGACCATCTTTAATCATCGCGCCTGATACTCTCCCAAGATTTGATTCATGACTAGCTAAGAATCACTATAGATATCAAGTGCTTTTATGTTCATATCCTTGGCTAACCACAGTCCAGCAAGCAATACTTCATATTCAGCCTCATTGTTAGAGGCAGTGAAGTCAAATCTTATTGCACAGTGAAATTGATGCCCTTCTGGCGTTATCAATATCACTCCTGCTCCTGCGTGGGATTCATTAGATGAACCGTCTGTAAACAATTTCCACGAGGGTGCTTGGATTTGACATTCAGGTTCGTTAGGCTCCTCGATCTGCTCGCTACTCGCGAGCTCTGTGAACTCGGCGATGAAGTCAGCTAAGGCTTGCCCCTTTATCGTTGCTCGCGGCAGGTAAGATATGTCGAACTGCCCGAGTTCGACTGCCCGCTTTAGTAATTTTCCGGCAGCCTCTGGCTTTTGCAGGACTTGCCGAAGAGGCTAGTCGGTCAATACCGTAATCGGATGGGCTTAGAAGTAAGGCCGCAGCTTCCTAGAGGCCAATACTAAGCAGTAGGCTAACCTTTCAATGGGGAGATATCTCAATTCTGCTCCGATCAGCCTTTTGCTTACGTAATAGACAGCCTTCTGCACACCTTCTTCTTCTCTCACCAGAACAGCACTAGCAGCGTAATCCGTGATTACCAGGTAGATGAACAAAGTCTCTTTATCGACTGACTTCGACAGGATGGGTGGCTGCGCCATATTTGTTTTTAGTGCTTGAAAGGCCTATTCGGACTCATCTGTCCATTCAAATTTCTTATTGCCTCTGAGTAGATTGAAAAATGGGATGCACTTGTCCGTTGATTTTGAAATAAATCTACTGAGAGCAGCAATTCTCCCAGTCAGGCTTTGGACATCCTTAATCTTCACTGGCGACTTCATCTCGATCAGGGCTTTTATTTTCTCGGGATTAGCTTCAATTCCTCTTGAGTTAACTATGAATCCCAAGAACTTCCCCGATCCAACTCTGAAGGAACATTTAAGGGGATTTAGCTTCATCCTATATTTATTAAGGACGTTGAAGCATTCTTGCAAATCCCTTACATGTCCTTCTGCCTTCTTCGACTTAACCAGCATGTCGTCGACGTAAACCTCCATGTTTGCCCCGATCAGCTCCTTAAACATGTGGTTGACGAGTCTCTGGTAAGTCGCACCAGCGTTTTTCAAGCCAAAGGGCATTACTTTGTAACAACAGAACCTTGTATCGGTTCAAAAGCTAGTGTGATCCTCATCAGGGGGATGCATACTGATCTGATTATACCCAGAGTATGCATCCATGAATGAGAGGATTTCGTGTCCTGCAGTGGCATCGACCAACTGGTCGATCCTCAGGAGTGGAAACAATCTTTGGGGCAGGCTTTATTGAGGTCTGTAAAATCCACGCACGTACGCCACTTGCCATTTGGCTTGGGCACGAGTACGGGATTGGAGACCCACGATGGATAAAAAGCCACCCTGATGAACCCATTCTCCTACAGCTTCTCGACTTCTTCCCTCAAAGCTTTCGATCGGTCTTTGTCGAGCAGCCTTCTTTTCTGTTGCACAAGTGGAAAGCTTTTGTCAATGTTCAGGACATGGCTGATGATTGCAGGATCTATCCCAACCATGTCTTTATGCGACTAGGCAAAGACGTCCCGGTTCCTCTTTAAGAACTCCACCAGTGCTTGTTTTTTTGTTGTCTCTAAGTTGTTATCGACTTTCACAACTCTGGTCGGATTTCCCTCATCGAGTTAAACCTCTTCAAGGTCCTCGATGGGGCCTACTTCTTCTTCGAAATCCCCAAAGCGAGGATCTAAGTCTCTATCCTCACTTTGGGCAACACCCTATTTGGTGAGATTATCACCTGAGCAGGCTTGAACATCAGATGCCATTTGTAACTCCTTCCCGGCGGCATCCCTCGATACACCCTTTTTTCCCTTGGTGATCGAGGCATTGTAGCATCCTCTCGCCTCCCGCTAGTTTCCCAGCACGCATCCTACTCCTGCATCTGTTGGGAATTTCATGGCGAGGTGCCATACAGAAGTGACGCTTGAAGGTCAACCAGAATTGGTCTCCCTATCATGGCATTATACGCCGAAGGACAATCAACTACTATAAAAGTAGTGAGTAATGTCCTGTTAGCAGGCGCAGTACCTGCTGTGACTGGGAGTCTAATTGACCCCACTGGGGAGAGCCCTTCTCCGGAAAAACCATAAATGGTTTGGTTGCATGGCTCTAGGTCCTTAACAGACAATTTCATCCTTTCCAGCGCGACTTATATAGGATGTTGACCGAACTTCCTGTATCGACCAACACCATTTTCACCATCATATTTGCGATTTGGACATCCACGATCAGCGGATCGGAGTGTGGGAATCGCACATGCTGGGCGTCGTCGTCAGAGAAGGTGATCGGCTCCTCCTCTGTTTGAGCCTTTTTTGGTGCACGATCCTCGACACTCATCATCTCGATTGTAACATCCCAAATTTCCTAATAAGGCTTAGTGCCTGGATTAGGGGGCCGGGAGGCAATAATTGAGTTATTATGTGAATTATATTATAATATAATTATGCTTGTATTTTAAAGATATTAAATATGTGAATATGTGCTTGTGTGATTGGGACCACATTATTATGTGGATATATTTGGGTTACTCGACGAGAGGCGGTCCTGATGAGCAAGTTAGCGAAAAAGTCACAACGGGGTCTAAATACCCGGTTTGGGGTGTATTCTAGTAATTTAGTATATTACCGGGAATTAGTGGGTAATGGGGAATTATTGGTAATTGTGTGAGAATAGTGGAAGTGGCGGGAATTATAGGATGCAAATTGTGGATAGCGGGATTTAAGGCAAATGAAAAAATTGCCCTTATAGATGTTTGAGGTATAAGCTAAGAGCAAGGGGTAACTTAGTCATTTCCACTGTGGTTTAAGGCTTAGGTGGCTGGGACATACTCAGAAAGTTTGAGAAGTTACATGAAGAAGAATTCAACAGCCCCTTTCTCTCTTTCACGTTCTCTAGGTGACATAGAAGCTTGAGGAGGTTTTTGGGAAATTCAAAGAGTGAAGCTTGGGAATTAAGGTGCCAAACTTGGGGAAAAATAAAGGTTTAGCTCAAGGGTTTCATCACAGCTGAGGTATGAACTCTGAATTGAAATTTTCTTGGTTAATTATGCTGAATAATTTAGGGTGAGGATGTCCATGCATGTTTGTTAATTGGTAGATTGGGTTTTGGGATTTTGATGAGTTTAACTTAGTATTCAGTTGGGTTTGATTGCTGGTAAGAGGTATATTGTTTCTGGGGACTTAATTGGAAGGTTGGGAGGAAATTGGATGAGCTTGGTTGGGTTTGGTTGCAGGAAAAACCCAGAAAATTCTGGGTTCGTGGTGATGAGCCGCGGCTCTTTTATGGTGAGTCGCGGCTTGCGAAGAGGATTTTAGGCCCGTAGGGCTCGGATGCAGGGGCGCGCCGCGGTGCCTCAAGGGCGCGCCGCAGCGCACGTTGGTTTTCAGAGAGGTCGAGCCTCTGGAATCAGAGGCGGGCCGCGGCTCGGCTGTGAGGGGCCGCGACTCTTAAGGGGAAAATTGACCATAATGGGATTTTTAGGTTGGAAACTTAACCGTTTGGGCTCGGGATCGATCCTACTTCCTTGTTAAGTGGAATTCAATGTCCCAGAGGCTAAGAGTTGGTTTGGAAGTTGTTATATACCTGTTATTGATGAGAACTTCCTTATCGCGATTGTGACTAGGTTTTCGCTAAGGGCTTAAATCGATGATCGTGCTCGGAGGATTGTCGCTAGTAACCCACTTGCGAACAAAAGGTAAGAAAACTGCACCTGTTATGTGAATGCATTCTTAGAGCTTAGTTAAGGTAACGAACATGATTATAATTATGTTGTGAATATCTGCTTAGGTATGTTGTAACATGCATAATTATGATTATGCTTATAACGGTTGAGTGGATGTATTATAATGCATTGTGTGAGTATCTGTTAAGCATGCTATGTGGAACATGAGACTGTCTGTATGAATGTGAGGCGTAGTTTATAAACTAGGGAATCATTAAAGTGTTAAATGGAGATCAACTTATTAGTTGTAAATTTGATGGGTTCTGGGAGATTCTTAATAGTTATGAGTCTCAAGGCTTCAACTTATAAGTTGGAGGCACGTGGTGGCTTGACGTATAAGTCAAGGGCATATGGGACTTAGTTTATAAGCTAAGATTGGCATAACGCACGTGGAGTGCAGGCCACCATGGCTTGGCCACCCTGGGAGTGCAACATGCGCTTGACTGGCTCGGATGCCAACAACTTGAAAGGAAGTGCAGCATGCACTTGTGTGACTCTATGGTCTCTAATTGAGTTTAGTGGATGTACTGGAATTAGTTATTACTGTTTGATGGCTATTTTATTCACGGAACTGTTAATTAAGTTTTCTTGCTGAGTCCTTTGGCTCACAGGTACTTTGTGGTGCAGGTAAAGGTAAAGAGAAGCTCAACCAGCCATGAGTCGGAGGGCGTTAGCAATGATATGTACATATGCGGTCCGCTCGACCACCACGGTCGAGATGCTCAGAGGAACTAGGGTTAAACCCAGCTTTTTCCGCTTAGGACGGCTTAATGTGTAATTTGAGTTTTGTAACATACTTTTAAACTAATGTTCTTAGGATCCCATGTAAAGAACTTATCTTTAACTTAATGGAAATGTTTATGAAATGATCAAAAGTTTTTAGTACCCAAACCTTAGTGGTTAATCACATGTTTAGTCCAAATGACTTGTTAGTAAGTCCAGCACTGGTTTCAAAACACACCTAGTAATGGACCCTAATTAGCAGGGCGTTACATCGATGTCCTGGTCGTGGCGTAGGGTTCGAGCATATCGTTCCCTCGCTTTTCCACTATCGCCTGCAAGATGTGGGCCTCCGCAGATGGTGAGTAGGGTACCTGCCATGGGAGCTGGCTGTAAAGGTGGCGAACGCTGGCGTGCAGGCGCCGACTCGTTGCCACCTTGAGCCTCTCGCTGAGAACCTCCCGCAGCTCGTACATATCTTCTTAAGTGTCCCTGTCTTATCAGGAACTCAATCTCGTCCTTCAGCTGGTTACACTCATTGGTGTCGTGCCCGTAGTCGTTATGATAACGACAGAACTTTGTTGAATCTCTCTTGGAGATATCTTTTCTTATGGGTGCGGGTCGTCTATAGGGCACGCTCGAGCTGGTCGCTTGGAAAACCTCCGCTCGGCTTTCAACAAGGGCGGTGTAATTGGTGAATTTCGGTTCATACCGATTATTTTTGGGGTGCTTACTCTCGGAGGCCGAGGGTTTGCCACTCGCCCGCTTTCCACCATTCTTTCCATTGCCATTCCCGTTGCCTTTGCCGTTGCCGTTGCCATTGGGCTTAGACCTGTTGGCGGCTTTGGTGGGTTCTTCTTTGGGCCCCTTATCTTTTGCTGGCGATTTTCCTTCATTGGAAATTGCGTCCTCGAGCTTGATGTACCGATCAGCTCGATCTAAAAGCTCCTGGGTAGTTTTAACCCCATGCTTCCTGAGGCTACTCTAAAGGGGAGAATGGCGCCTAACCCCAGCGGTTAGGGCCATCATCTTGCCTTCATCGCCCACAGTCTTGGCTCCTGCTGTGGCTCGCATGAAGCGCTGAACGTACTCCTTCAAAGGCTCCCCTTCTTTCTAGCGTATCTCGACTAGTTGGTTTGCCGTGTGTGGGGTGCACACGACCCACATAGAACTGTCCGTAAAAATCCTTCATGAACATCTCCCAGGATATTATACTTGTAGGAGGGAACTTAAAGAACCACTCCTGAGCGGCATCAGAAAGGGTCGTTGGGAAGATCCTGCAGCGAGCATCTTCAGAGACTTTCTGAATGTCCATCTATATCTCAAATTTGTTTACATGAGATACCGGGTCTCCGTACCCGTCAAAGTTTGGCAGAGTCAGCATATTGAATTTGTTGGGGGTTTCTGCCACAGCAATCCTTTGTACGAAAGGGGTGCCTCTCCTCCGATCGTACTCGATATGCGATGTCCGCCCCCCGACCAGCTGTTGGACAGCCTGGTTCGGGGCATCGATTTGAGCCTGAACGGCTTCAGGAATTGTTAGGGCCTCTTGTGCCAGGGGAATGTACTCGTCGTGCCTTTCTCGGCGGTCATTGAGTACATCCCTCAAGTCATCGTTTGTAACGCCCTGGATAGCCAAGACCGCCACACTGTGTACTTATAAAGGTTCAAGACTTGCTAATCAAGTCATTAATTTAAAAACGTGTCACTAAACATGTATGAGCTGGGGTTAAAAAGGTTTTGGTCTCAAAAGTTTCACTTTATATAATTAAGTAGTTATATACACGGGATCCCAAAAGAAACAGCGTTAAAAGTTGGTTTACAGACTTCAGAAGATACATAAACAACTGTTAGCCATACTAAGGCAAAATAGACAATCTTTGGGTCTCGCGTCCTTGCCTAAACCTCAACCGTGGCAGCTGTGCAACTGGCCATGTACATTCCACTCGCAGAGCTCTCCAATCAAGGTTGATCAAGCTTGCCCTTGCCTTTACCTGCACCACGTAGCACCCGTGAGCCAAGGCCCAGCAAGAAAACATGGGAAACACAAACAGTTATAACAGACAGTAAATTTACTAAGCACAAAATCTCATCAAATAATCCACATTAATCATTCAGCATATAATCAGAATCATGGATGCAATCAAACACTTATAACATTCATGTCACATAATAATCAGGGTCGAAAACTTAGGCCGCACCCTCTGTTTATCCCACTGACTCCGGTCCACTTAAACCGAGCTCAATGCATATTAAGTTGTCCTCGGCTACCAGTGGCCAAGCCGCGCCCTATGCACTAGTGTATCCTTTGGCACCCTTAGGCCGTCGGTTCACTAAATAGCTTGCATGGCATAATACCATCTTTTCAAGCATACACAATAGGGAACCCTTAGTCCCGTCACAGATATTCAACCAGGTGCAATTTTCTTACCTTTGATCTTTGTGGTTTCGGATTACGGGCAACGCTCCTCAAGCACGATCCGTTCCCGAGCATAAGCGTTTATCACCTAGTCACAACCAAAGTATTAGGTTTCATTAATATCCAAATATAGGTTTCCGGGTACAAAACTAACTTCCGAGAATCCGAATCCCACCAAGCACGGTGGTGAAATCGATCTTGAGCATTCTAGACCACATTCCCATCCTTAAAAACCCCTAGCATTCAAGTGCACAACTAAGGGCTGCGGCCCTTGAAGCTTAGCCGCGGCCCTAGCCTCAAAACAGAACCAAGGACCACTCTGGGCAAAGACACGCGTCGCGGCCCTTGCAATGGGCGCCGCGGCGCTCACCCCTGGCCGAGCCTCCTTGGCTCATCTCCAACCTAGGGCCGCAGCGCTCTAGAACAGAGCCGCGACCCTTCCCTTCGAGCCTAGAAAACCCACCATTTCCAACATCTAAACCTCATCCAAAACCATCCCAAAGCTTCCCTTTCAACACCCAACAACCCCAACACTTTCAGAGCAAGTTAAGCCACACAATTCACCTAAAACTCATAGAAATCACACACTTAATTCCTGAAACTTAAGAACATAAACACCCAAAGCTAACCAGCCAAAAACTCAAATTCAAACCTCTAATTCATAAATTAAAGCTTACCTGGTTAGTGGAATTCTTCCTCTAATCAAGACCCAGCTGATTCCCAATGATTTTCCAGCTCAAACTCCACCCTAAACATCAATTAGGCAATAACCTCAATACCCAGCTGAAAACTCAAGGTTGAACTTCAGAGAACACATGGTTTAATCCTTACCTTAGCTTCGATTTGATTCCCTAGAGTAAGTCTTGAACTAAACCTCAGAAATCCAACTCAATTTCCCAGCGATTTCCAGCTTAGAAATCCCAGAATTTCTCTGCTTCTCCTTTGAGTTTTCACTTAGTTTCCCTTGTGCTTTGCTTGAGAGAGAGGAAAGAAGAACTGAGAAAGAATGTTTAGGTTGGTTTAGTCTTTCTACGGGTTTCCTCAAACTTGTCTTATCCGTTAAGTTAATCCCAAGGCTCGGGGTGCCAGAACCGTCCCCGAGAGCAAAATGGTAAAATCCCCCAATATTCCCGCCTAGATTTCCTAACCTCCAATATATCTCCATATATTTATTTTCATAACCCGATAGTCTAAATAGCTACCCGATACCTAAAATACCCTTGACTTATCCAAAGTCAACTGCTAAGCCCCATTGTGACTTTTCCCCGCAAACTAGCTCTAGGATCGCCTCGAGTCGTGCTCTGCAGACCTACCCACATAATAATATGGTTCTCACATATATCACATATGTATATCATATTATCATCAATTATCATACAAACATTATTAATCATAGAATTATGCATTAAATCAATAAAGTCATTCAATTCATATTAAACCCAATTATGCCCTCCCGGCACACTAATCAAGGCCCTTAAGCCTTATTAGCGAATTTGGGGTCGTTACATCGTCCCTTCGCTGCTGCTCGCTGGCTTCGAGCCGGCTAAAGACGCTATTTTTTCTGGGCTGCCCCCAGCATTATGTCCTGCTTGTCAGTCTTCTCTAGGTGGGGGGCTTCTGCCTCCACCTCTCTCCTCGTTCCTCCGACCAGCATTCCCTCTGCCTGAGTCGGCCTCATTGTAGTCGTGGCCATCTCTGAATCTTGACTGGCTATGGTGGGACCGACTGTTACCTCTGTTGCCTCCTTGGGCTGGAACTTTCCGAGCGTTAGGGGGAGGCCTGCGTTGGACGGTGGGTCCCAGTGCATTGTCATGCCGTGGGGGGCCCATAACCGCAGAGCCTGTCTCTGAGTTCCTTTTGTTGGCAGAAGGACGCTGCCCCCTGCTCGGTGGATATGGCTCTTCACCCCCTGGGCGTGTAGGATTGCGGGCCTGTTGCCCAGCCCTATTCTGCCTCGGGCGCGAGGGATTGCCTCGACCAGCCTGGGACGGAGGCTGCGTCTCAGGATCCCTAGGTGGGATATCATCCTGAGGCATCGGTGGCTGCTCCGGCCTTTGAAGGCTTGTTGGCTGGAGCGGAGGGCTAGGATTGGGACCTCTTTGAGGTGACCCGCTTGGGGGTTGATCAGGCTGCGAGGCAGGCGCAGCATGATTCCTAGCCAACTGGAGGGCTGCTTCAAGGGCAGCCATGGCATCCCTCTGATGACGTTCCATCTCCGCCTGTCGTTCGCTCAGCTCTTGGCGCTGGCGCTCTATCTCCCTCTGTTGTGACGCCATTACCTCGGTGACACTCTCTTGATTGGCCCTCAGAGCGGTCAACTCATCTTGCAACACCCCTAGTGTTGTCTTCAGGGCCTCAGAGTCCACTTCCTCCTCATCAAACTCCAAATGAGGTTCGTCTTCAGCCATATTTGGTGGAGGAGGCTGGGGTGGTGCAGCGGCAGCCTGTCCAGTCTTCTTGGTAGTCTTTGCCATTAGATTTTCTTGAATTCAAGTCTCTCAACGAGAGCACCAGAATGTTGACCCTGATTTTGGTCAACGACACGGAATCTAGAAAACGACAGGGAAGTAATATAGAGCTTGAGGAAATAATCTAATGGAAAAATAAAGAACACAGAGATTTATAGTGGTTCAACCCCAGTGATTGGTAATGACCTACGTCCACTTGATACTATTATTAATATTGAGCTCCAAATGTGTGATCAAAGAACTAAGGTTCTTTGAGTTTCACAGACCTTAGAAGAAGAAAACAATACAATGATGGATAATAGTAATCTAATTCTGAAAGAAAAAGACCGATCCCCTTCCTTGAGCTATTTCTTGTGTATATATAGGCTCAGGAAGAGTTACATGAATTAGGAAATAATATTTATCCTTAATGATCGGATCTGCAGGTCATCATGAAGAGATATTCTCGGATATCATCACAACTGTACAGATCTTTACATAAATGAACGGAATATACGACCAAGCTGATCGTATATAAAACTTGATCTTTTCATGTGGAAATAATGTCGATAGGCGAGCCGTATCTCTGCTACGTGTCTGCCACATGTCGAAAATCCTTGCCACGTCATCAGCAACCGATTTATGGATAAACAACATATGATACCAATAAGTATCTGATTGCATATTAGCTCATAACAAGTTATTTTGGATACCAATTAGTACCAAATTACATATGATATCAACAAATATCTGATTGTATATACTAGCTTGTATATGATATCTCCAATAAGTAGTTAAATATGGTAGCATATTGTTTATCCAAAAAATAGCTGTTGATGACGTGGCAAGAATTTTCGACACGTGGCAAAGATGCTGCTCGCCTATCGACCAGAGATACTTCCATATACGACCAGCCTGGTTGTATACTCCGTATATTTATGAATAAATCTGTACAATTATAATGGTATCCGAGAATATCTCTTCATTATAACCTGAAGATTCGTTTATTAAGTAAAAATATGATTAATTGACTCATGTAACCCTCCTTGAGTCTATAAATATACAAGAAATAGTTTAAGGGGGGATCTTTTGGATCTTTTTCCGAATTACATTGCTATTATCCATCGTATGTATTGTTTCTCCTTCTAAGGTCTGTGAAATTCAGAAACCCTAGTTCTTTGATCACACCTTTGAAGCTCAATATTAATAATAGTATCAAGTGGACGTAAGTCATTACCAATTACTGGGGTCGAACCACTATAATTCTTTGTGTTCTTTACTTTCTATTAGATTATTTTCTCAAATGTCATACTATTTTCCTGTCGTATATTTGACTCTGTGTCGTTGACCAAAACAAGGGTCAACACATATATTATTAGATAAGATACTAAATAGTACATGTTTTAAAAGATACAAACAAACAAATTCTATAAGATACTAAATAATATTGTTTTAAATAATATTGTATTATTAATTATGTAGTAGTATAGTACAACACAAAGTGAATGGAGAAATGGAATAATAATCATTATAAAGTAACTATTATTTTGATACTATTTAGTGGTTTAGTGGTTTATGTGATTTTTTTAGGAGCTAAACTAATAAATGATAACAAAATAAAATATAGAATACCAAATAGTATCCAAATAAATCAATTCTCAATATTGAAGTAAACATAGAACATTCAAAATAAAAATTTACTACTTATAAATTGTTTGAAAAAACATAGAACTCATAAATTAGGAATTGAAAACTCAGTTGTAAAAAGCATAGAAAATAAGAAAAAAATTGATTTAGTCATAATTAGCAAAGCAATTAATTAAGGAAATGTATAAATTAATATTTCCCATTGGGTATATTATACACATAATTGAATTAATAAATTAGTTTATATTAAAAAAGTAGTGGGTATACTAAATAAATAAATAAAACTTGAATATTTGTTATTTAAGTTAATAAATATTATAATATAGGTAAATTAAAATATCAATAACAAATTAAAAATTATTTACAATATCAAGTGTGAGTGTAAATCTTCAAATAAAAAAAAAAAGTAAAATACCATATAGCTTAGAGAGTAAAATTTATTCTTATTCTTTCTTATTTAATTGATTCAAAGCAATTATTTTTTTAATAATAAAATTTATTTATTCATTTATAAATATTTTTTAGAAAAAAATAAAATATATATTAACACCTAGATTAAAATTATTAATTTTTTATACTATAATAATTGGTTGCAAACTACAGTGTAAAAATATATATAATTAAAATTGAAAGAAAAAAAAAACATTTTTTTCGGCAAAATGACCGACATTTTTATGTGATTATTTCAGTTCAACAAATAACATTAACTTTCACACAAAAAAAAAGTTTCGAAATTTGGAATTCGGAGAAGTTGAGTTAACTTGACCTATTTTCATCAAATTCACACCGTTCAGTTTTATCATTCTTCGTCATTGTCAGCATAACATTTGCCTTCACAAGAAGCGCATTGGCGGCCCTGTTGACGGAGGACGCTCCAATATGAAGTATGGATGCCAATTTGCATAAAAGTAAAGCCAGGATCATCTAACTAAATGGCTGTTCTCTTCAAGTGATCAACAGCCTTAGATTTTGATCCAAAGGAATATTATGCACTTGCCAATGTTCCTCTCGTCTTGGATTGTGAACTATCTCTTTCAAGTCTACAAGATTGCACCCTGGCATTCTGCCCACTATTTTTTCCTTCACCATTTCTTTCACCCTGGCAACTTCTTCCCATCTACCTGCCGTGGCATATAAATTCAGCAGCAATCGATAGTATGACAGATTCTGAGGTTCCCTGTCAATGCCGGATTTTGCAATTTGTTCCCCAAACCAAAAATCTCCTTCAAAGCGACATGAACTGAGCAAATTGGCCCAAATCAATGAATCCGATGACTCGTCCACAATATGCTGTGGAATGTTCCTAATGATCTCCTCTGCTGGCTTTACAAGGCCAACACCTACAAAAATATTAGCCAAACACCAATAATGAGCAAAATTGGGCTTTATACTAAATATGTTAGTCATTTCTTGAAAGTAACCTCTCCCTTCTTCTAACAGTCTATCACGGGCACAAGCACAAAGAACACCGATAAAAGTGATTGCATCGGGTAGTATTTCTCCTTGACCTTGGTCAATCCTTGCACTCTTAATTGGTTTGCTTTCTCCATCTTTTAATCTTCCTTTGCCCACCAATCTGTGGTACAGATTAATACCATCTTCAGGATTTCCCTGAATGCAGTGTCCCAAGATCATTGCATTCCAGCAAACCAAATTCTTTTCTGGCATGCTGTCAAACACTATACTAGCCACTTTCACTCTTTGACATTTACTATACATATCAATTAAAGCTGTGCCGATGAATAAGCTTGATTTCGAAAAGGCAGTCCTGATTAGAAATCCATGAACAGATCTTCCTTCTTTCAGTCTAGCTGATCGACCACAAGCAGTGAGCACATTCACCATGGTAGTATTGTTTCCTCTCATTCCGGTTTTCACCAGCAGCCTATATAGCTTCAACACACAACCCGGAATTCCACTCTTCAAATACCCACTAGTGATCGCATTCCAAGATGCCACATTTCTCTCAGGCATAGCGTCAAATATTCGATGAGCAACATCCATAAAACCATGTCTCGCATACCCATCAACGAGAGAATTCCAAGACACCACATCTCTCGTAGACATTTCATCAAACACCTTATAAGCAAGTTCCACTCTCTCACAGCACACATACATATGAATCAAAGAGTTTTGAACTTGCAGCACAGTATCAACCCCATTCTTGACCGCCTGCCCATGGCACTTCCGTCCAGTTTTAACGCAACCCATCTTCGCACAAGACCCAACAAGAGGTACAAAAGTGTGGCCATTGGGACAGAACCCTTCCCCCAACCATTCAAAATAGAAAATTACAGCTTGGCTCGGATTCAAACCCAAAGAGTAAGCCTTCAAAACTGTGTTAATACAAAAAGTTCCCGGAAAATCTATAAACTTTAAAATCAATATAGTATAATCAAGATGGCCAAAATCCCAGTATAGCTTGAGAATTTTCCTGGCCCAAAACGAGTCAAACCGACCTAATGTAATCAAATTGGCATGGATTTTAGATACCTGGAACACGCTGCGAGAGGCGTCGAGAAGAGCAAACCAATTGCGGCGCTGAGATGATTTTGAGGCATCAATGGAAACTTCTGGGGCAACAGATGAAGAGAATGGATGGGAATGAATAATAGGTCTGGAGTTCCTGAAGCGAAATAGGTCTCGTATGGAAATTCTTGCCATTCATTTGGAATTTGGTTTTGAGCCGATCGTTTTGAGGACTTCCTCCTGGTTATTTCCATTACCGCATAGTACTCTCTCTTGCTCCTTTGACTCAGATTTCAGTGTCAGTCTCATTCGGAAAGGAAGTAAAGATCCATCTCCACAAGAAGCTTTGTATCTACGTCCTCCTCAAGCTCAACTCGATCGATCTTCAATGGAGGTGACGAGCCACTGCTCTTGAAACGAATCGGTTTAGACAACAACGCCTAGGCATTTAGCCATCCAGGGTACAGCAATGAAATACCAAAACGGCGCGTTAGATGTTTTGGATCGAGCAAAATTATGTCATCGTCAGGGGCTTCTTAGAAAATATTGGAAAATATTCAATGAAAAATACATTGAAAATAGCCAAAGTGAATTACATAACGTAGGAAAGAAGGAAATTTATCTAATTATACAAGTTTTCTATACACGAATAATGTATGATTGACCAAACACCATTTGAGAAATGAAATTCCTCTCAATATTTTTGTACTGAATTGTGGTCCCTCATTTGTATGACCTACCATATACTGTCCGGTTTGATTGGGTAATCATTAGTTTGTTAGGATTTATTATTCTTCTAGTATATTCTTTTGTATCCGTGTCATCACAAAATTAAGTTGAGTAATTCATTCAAAACAAGTGTTCTCTATTTTTCCTATCTTTCTGCTTTCAATCTTGGTATTAGAGTCTTTTCGGCTATCGCCCTATGTCGACCAATGAAAATGGCGATCAAACGCCTCAGTCCGGCAATCCTACTGCCCCCGCCCGTAGTGCGGTTAGCTCAACTTCCCTAGCGACCTCTACCACTTCTCTTCCCCCTCATGTTTCTGTTCCTCACTTTACCAACACTCTTAACCATCCATTTGCCCTCAAACTTGACCGTAATAACTTCAGTCTTTGGAAAACTATGGTGTCTACCATTGTTCGTGGTCATCGACTTGATGTGTTTCTCACTGGTTCTACGGTAAAACCCCCTAAGTTTCTTGAAGCTATTGTCGGTTTGTCTTCCTCTCCTGCTATCAACCCTGCCTTTGACCAATGGATTGTTCACGGTCAACTTCTCCTTGGCTGGTTGTACGGTTCGATGACTGAGTCCATCGCCACCGAGGTTATGGGTTGTGACTCTTCTGCTTCTCTTTGGCGCAGCCTCAACGCCCTCTACGGTGCCCACTCCAAGTCTCATATGGATGAACTTCGGACGAAGATTCAGACAGTGCGGAAGGGAACTCTCTCTATGCCTGAATATCTTTGTCAAAAACGTCAGTGGGCAGACATTCTCTCCTTGGCAGGTGATCCGTACCCTGAGAACCATTTAATTGCTAACATACTTTCTGGTCTAGATGCAGAATATTTGCCCATCATTGTCCAGATTGAAGGGCGTGTATCCATCTCAAGGCAAGAGTTGCAAGGCATTCTCCTCAGTTTTGATAGCAAAATGGAAAGATTGAATGTCATTTCGGGTACTGTAAAGCTTCCCAACACTACTTCTCTCCCTCAAGCTAACCTTGTTCACAAACCTCAGGGTTCCACTCAAGGTCGTGGCCCTTCTTTTGAGCCTTTCTCAAGTCACACTCGGAGTTCTTATCCTAATCGAGGCAGCAATCGTTCACGGGGCAGAGGAGGATGATTCAGTGGACGCTCAAATACATAGAGGCCTACTTGTCAAGTGTGTGGTTGGTATGGACACTCTGCTGCTGTGTACTATAATCGTTATGATGACAACTATATGGGCTCAGTTCCTGGTGGAAACAATCACGCCAAGCCAGTTCCAACTCCTTCTGCGTTCATAGCTACACCCGAGATAGTCGAAAATGAGCAATGGTATGCTGACAGCGGTGCGGGTAACCATATTACCTCTGATGCAGGGAACTTACATCAGAAACTTAAGTATCATGGTGAGGATCACTTGGTAGTTGGTAATGGTGATACTCTCAATACTTCACACACTGGTAATGCTAAACTAAGAACCAAGTCCGGGCACAATCTTTTGTTAAAAAATATAACATGTCCCTCAAATTACAAAAAATCCTTTTAGCATTTCCAAACTTACATTAGATAATGAAGGCTTATTGAATTCTTATCTGACTCTTGTTTTGTGAAGGACAAACAAACAAAGAAGGTGGTGCTTCAAGGGAAGCTTAAAGATGGGATCTATCAATTTGACATTCCTGCTGTCAAAACCAGTCAAGCCATTTCCTCTCAAGTTCAGTCATCCAAGTCCTTTCCTTCCAAGAAGTTGAGTCCAACATATGTTCTGTTGAGTCAGCCTACGTCTAGCAAGTCTTTAAATTCCAAGAAGGAGATATGGCATAGGAGATTAGGCCATCCTTCAAGTCGTGTGTTGCAACAAGTGTTGCACAATCTAAATGTGAAAATCGCAAGCAATGAAAATAATAGTTTTTGTGATGCTTGTCAATTTGGAAAAACGCATGCCTTGCCTTTCCAACTTTCCAACAGCTGAGCACAATATCCCCTTGACTTGATTCATACAGATGTTTGGGGACCAGTCCCAATCATGTCCAATACCAATTTTAGATTCTACATTCATTTTGTAGATGATTTTAGTCGGTACACATGGATTTATCCACTCAAAACCAAATCTGAAGCTTTACACCCTTTTGTTCAATTCAAAACCTTAGTTGAAAATCAGTTTGACTGAAAAATCAAAAGATTACAGATAGATTAGGGAGGAGAGTATTAAGCATTTCAGCAATTAGTCACTCAAAATGGAATCATTTTTCAACACTCTTGTCCACATACCTCTGCTCAAAATGGGATAGCTGAGAGAAAACATCGCCATATTACTGAAATGGGTCTCACACTCTTAGTCCAAGCACATATGCCACTAAAATATTGGTGGGATTCTTTCGTAACTTCTGTGTATCTCATTAATAGACTTCCATCTCCAATACTCAATAATCAATCCCCATTTCAGGTCATCTACTCTAAAACACCAGATTACAAATTTCTTAAGACTTTCGGCACTACCTGCTTCCCTTGCATTAGACCTTATCAATCCCACAACTTTTCCTACCACTCAGTCAAATGTGTTAACTTAGGGTATAGTGAGGCTCACAAAGGCTACAAATGCCTTAGTTCCACAGGTCGTATCTACATTTCTCATAATGTTGTGTTTAACGAGCTTGAATTCCCTTTTGAGTCTGGGTTCCTCAATAACTTCCAACCTGAACAATCTGTGCGTGTGGAAGTTCTCTCTTGGTCTTCCATGCTATCTCCTAGTACCTTAACTAGTCACTCCAATTATGTGGGTTCACAAATTGATGGTTCTCATCCCATTGCTGCCCCTGACGCATCACATTCACATTCAGCACCTTCCAGCAATAGTCAGGTGAATTTATTCAATGAGTATATTATTTTTTAATGTGAAATTGCTAATGAGACTTGTGCAGCCAATGATATAGCATCTTCTCAAAGTACCAGCCACCCTAGTTCCTCACAAGTTCCATATTCAGGTCAATCTCTTCATCCTATGATTACAAGGTCGAAATATGGGATTTTTAAGCCAAAAGTCTACCTTGGCCTCTCTAAATGGCAACCGCCTACTGAAGAACCAGATTCCACACAAGCTGCTCTTGCTCATTCTGGCTAGAACAAGGCTATGACCGAGGGGTACATAGCCCTTATGAATAATAACACATGGTCCCTTGTTCCTCACTCCCCTCACATGAATGTTGTAGGCTACAAGTGGGTATTTAAGGTCAAACGGAATGCAAATGGTTCTTTTCAGCACTATAAAGCGCGTCTTGTCGCCAAGGGATTTCACCAAAGACTGGGACTTGATTTTGGTGAGACGTTCAGCCCTGCTATTAAAGCATCTACAGTGCGTATTATTCTTACTGTTGTTGTCTCCAAAGGATGGGATATTCACCAACTTGATATAAATAATGCCTTCCACAATGGACACCTTCATGAAGTCGTTTCATGAGCCAACCTCCTGGCTTTGAACATCAAGCACATCCACACCATGTTTGTAAATTGCATAAGTCCTTGTATGGCCTTAAGCAGGCCCCTCGTGCCTGGTTTGATCATTTAAAAGGGACACTACTCAACTGGAACTTTCATAACTCTAGAGTCGATTCCTCCTTGTTCCACTACAATGAAGGTGGTACTGTTATCATTGCCCTTATTTACATTGATGACATTATTGTCACTAGTAATCACTAGGCATTGAAGCTTACAAAGATGACTCTGGCATCTATCTGTCTCAGTCGAAGTACATTGTTGAACTTCTCTAGTAGAGTAACATGACTCACTCTAAGCCTTGTCCCACTCCAATGACCATGGGGAAAACTTTATCCCTCAAAGATGGTGATTTAATACAGGAACCAAGTCTGTATTGCAGCATTATTGGTGGCTTGCAATACCTTACACACACTCGACCTGACATTAATTTTGCTGTCAATAACTTGAGTCCATTTCTTAAGGCTCCTACCACTGCTCATTGGACTTCTGTCAAGCTTGTGTTGCGATACCTCAAAGTGTCGATTAATTGTGGTCTACATATTAATTTCAGCAACCATTTGAGCATCACTGGCTACTCAGATGTCGACTGGCATGTTTCCCAGATGACAGACGGTCTGTGGCAGCTTACTGTGTATATCTTGGTGACACACTTGTGTCTTGGTCTTCAAAGAAACAAGTTGTAGTGTCTCGCGCCTCAACTAAATCGGAATACAGATTTATAGTACATGTAGCAGCTGAAATATCATGGATACAAGGATTATTGCGTGAACTGAAACTCCATTGCTCAGCAACTCCTATTACTTGGTGTGGCAACTTAGGAGCAAGTGCTCTTGCTTCTAATCCATTCTATCATGCTCGAACGAACACATTGAATTGGATGTTCATTTCATTCGAGATACAGTTCTACAAAAATAGCTTGAAGTTCGATTCATTCCATCACACAATCAAATAGCTGTTTGCCTTACTAAGAGCCTAACACCTACAAGATTTCAGTTTCTCATTAACAAACTTGGAGTCATTCAGTCCCTGCTGCGTTTGAGGGGGGGTGTTGAGAAATGAAATTCCTCTCAATATTTTTGTAACAGAATTGTGGTCCCTGATTTGTATGACCTGCCATATACTTGTACGGTTTGATTGTGTAATCATTAGGTTGTTACGATTCATTATTCTTCTAGTATATTCTTTTTTATACGTGTCCTCCCCTGTGTGGGGCTTGTAATTTACCAATTCAGTATATAATAAAGTTCTTGTAGTTGCAACAAAATTAAGCTGAGCAATTCATTCAAAACAAGTTTTCTCTATTTTTCCTATCTTTCTATTTTCAATCTATAGCATGAATTAAGAATATTCTTGAAAAATTGGCAATAAATTCAAAAGATTTTAATAAAATCCTATTTCATCAATGTTAGAATGTGGAAAGTGGTGTAGAAGTAGACTGGAGTGCATGGTAAGAAGCATGAGGTTCTATCTCAAAACCAATTGGTGATGGGTGGAGTAACTCATGCTCTTATGTATTGTTGAATATACCCACACACTTTCCATGTGGGATATTTTTCTCTAACACTCAAAATATAATAATCTCTGAGTGAAACTAAAGACTAGGTGTTTCGAAAAATTAAGAAAAAGTAACCAATTTAAACCATACATAAGAACCATACATTTTGTTGAACTAACATAAGAGCAACCTAAAGAAAACTTTGATTTTAAATTCTATATTTATTGATAGAATAGAATAAATAAGAAAAAATAAAACTCAAAAAGCCATGTAAACATTAATGTTTAAGAAAATAAGGTACACATAATACCAATAAGAGATTTGGAAGACATGCAAGCACTTTTCTTTTCATTTATGAAAGCATTACATTTAATTTATATTGACCTGAAGACATTGGATATTTTCGATATCCACCGGAGTTGGGCGCCTATTTCGTCAATGGTTGATGCAAACCTTTTGTCAATATTTTTATCGAACTCCCGTCATCATCTTATGTGAGCTTTATGCTTCACTGCCATAGATTGGAGGTGGTCCAGTTGTATCAATTGATTGATCTTTGTGTTCTATCTTTGGATGATCTCTTCCATTCTCACAAAACGTTCCTCCCATCCTTATGGTGGTTTGGTCTGTGCTGCATTCACTGCTGCTCTTCCCCTACCTCGACCACGTCCTTCTCTGACTAGTAGGGTTTGAGGTCCTGAAGGCTAGTATTTTAATTCGAAGTTTTAAATTGATTAGATATTGAAGGATATCTATTTATTTATACGTTGTGACTAGGTTTTAACGCTCAGGCTCAGCATTAGGCATCATGCTCAAGATCGCTTTGGGTTGTCAGCTCGGGACACCAGGCAAGAGAATTTTTTGTACCTGTAGAACTCTGTGGAGTATATTGTTGTATGTATTGGTTATAGTTGTTATGTCATACATATGATTATGACTGATCGGTAAGATCCGGGAGCGGCAACAGCCGGAAGCAGCAAAGGCTCGGGAACGGCATTAAGCATGTTGAATGCAGACCGACAGGGCGAGACCCTCTAAGGGTGTTGTACATACCCGTTCGGTTAAGGCCACAGACTTGGTGCCTAATAGTGCACCTTGATTGGTGAAGGATGCAGCTATGCTACTGTGTTACTATGCCGCTATGATATTGTGTTTGTAACGCCCTGGCTACCCCAGAACCGTTACGGTGAACTGGAAATTTGACCTGCTACCCCACTCCTTTGGTTAAAACGTGTTCTAAGTGTTATTAACAGGCTAAGGTGGAAAATCAATAAAAAATAAAGGATATGTTTTATTATATACATAAAATTGTTCATGGGCCCACAAGAACATTTACAAGTTATTTACAACTCAAAAAGGTCATTACTGTTTCAAATTACAAACCCGCCGACCTAAGCGGCAAAAATAGGGTAAACCCCCTAGTTCCTCTGAGAACTCCTTGGCCGTGGTGGTCAAGCGGCCGCATATGTACACATCACCACCTAAGCTCTCCACTCAAGGCTGGGTGAGCTTTTCTTTCCCTTTACCTGCACCACATAGCACCCATGAGCCAAAGCCCAGCAAGAAAACACAGTATTATATGTAAACATTATCAAATGATTATTATTATAATCACATAGAGCTTATAGCTCTTAAACAGATAAGTGAATATCACTTGAGGTTCTAGAAAAAAAACCATACTGGGTGACTGACAAGCAAGTCACTAATTTAAACAGAAGAGTGGCTACTAGGTAAGCCACTAGCCTTTAACAAACAAGAGACTGATAGGTAAGTCTCCAACTTTAAACAGAAGAGTGGCTGCTAGGTAAGCCACTAGCCTTAAACAGACGAGAGACTGATAGGTAAGCCTCTAACTTAACAGATAAGTGACTGATAGGTAAGTCACGCAAGCGCTTACAATATTCATCGAACTTGAGGTCGATCGGGCATTAATGCTCTTTGAGTCATCCAATGCAGATATCGATTAGATCTAATCTTTATTGGCTTGCGTTGAACACGCTAAAGCCGTCCTGACTTATGAGTCAGCACCGTGTGACCAGTGCCCAGTACCACTGCCGAACCTGACTAATGAGTCACAGCTTCACAGTTGATACTGATACCTTTGCCACTTCTGACTAATGAGTCAGTACCATGCACAAGTGAGCAAGATTCGTTAAGCATTCAATAATCAATCCATGTCCACATTTACACGATCAACATGCCTTAAGAATAATCGTGCATGTTACATTGGGGTGCAGTTTTCTTACCTCGGGTTTGAGCGAGAAATAATATAGGAACGACCCTTGAGAATGATCAACCTTTAGATTCCTTAGCGGTTACCTAATCATAACCAATTAGAAACCATCAATAAAGTAAATCAATGAATGGTTCACAATCTAAACCACACTCCCGGGATCATTCCCTCACTCTCGGGACTCTCAAACTACTCAAAAGGGGGTAAAGGAACCAACCCCCGAGCCTTAAAAACCATCCCGAGCCCTAAAAATAACTTCCTCTGAAACTGACCTAGCGCCTAGGCGCTGCCAACCAGTGCTGGGGCGCTGCCCCAGAAACAGAGAGGGCTACTCTCTGCCCTGGATAGCGTTGGGTGCTAGGACTGGCGCTGGGGCGCCAACTTCAGACCAGCAGCTCCACTGATTTTCCCTCCTTGCGATTCCCCTTGAAACCAACCTTCCAAACCAATCCCAAACCTTACCAAAACATCCAATTCAACCCATAAACCTCATCTACATCACCCCCTCACCAAAACCCAATCAATATTACACAAAAACTCCCATTGATTCCAACTTTCCACATCAAAATCTATAGGCTAAAAACTAGAAGAAAAACAGAGTATAACTTAAAACTCATGGACAATTTCTTACCTCCAGCTGGTTTTGAATCCTCCTTAGTAGATGAACTAAGTCTATAACCTCCAAGCTTTGATTTCCTAGCTTGATACTTCAATTTGGGACCAAAAACCTCAAAGGGAGATAGAGGGAAGGTGATGTACGGGAAGAAGAAGCCTTGCTCTGTTTTGTTCTATATGCTTCTACACCCAACTTAAACCATGTATATCCTAAGCCAAATGACCCTAATGCCCCTAGGTCATTTAAAGCTTCTAAAGTCTCCCCAAGGGTAAAATCGTCATCTTTCACCTATTTCATTAATCATAATTAACGCTCTCCAATTCCCTCTATTCTCGATATTCTCAAATACCAATAATTCATATCTCGTTACCCTTTTATTCCTGGCAACGCTCTAACCATTAAAACATCCCGAGACTCAACCCGAGCCTCGAACTTAATCCCATTATGACTAAACCGCTACTTGATATTCAAAGATCATCTCACACCGAATAGCTCGAACAAATCCACATTATAATGTGGCCTCAACAATTTATCACCGACATGCATACAAATATACAATTATGCCCTCAACGGGCCAAATTACCATCACACCCCTATAATTGAAATGTGGACTCACATGCATACATTTAACGTCATATTATAATATAATTGACATAAACATGCATATAACAGTTTAATGGCATAATAAATCAATTATGGCCCTCTCAGCCTACTAATCCAACCATTAAACTGCATTAGGGATTCGGGGCATTACAACTATCCCCTCCTTACTGAAATTTCGTCCTCAAAATTTACCTGAACAGCTCGGGATACTGACTCTGCATATCTGACTCCAGCTCCCAGGTAGCTTCCTCGACCTTACTGTTCCTCCACAACACCTTAACTAAAGGTATCGTCTTATTCCTGAGGACTTTATCTTTTCTGTCAAGTATCTGAATTGGCTGCTCCTCAAAGGAGAGATCTGGCTCAAGCTCCAGGTCTTCATAACTCAGCATATGGCTTACATCAGATACATACCTCCGAAGAGCTGAAACATGAAATACATTATGCACGGCCGATAATGCCGGAGGCAAGGCCACTCTGTAAGCCACCTGACCAATCCTCTCTAGGATCTCAAATGGACCTACAAATCTAGGACTCAGCTTGCCTTTCTTCCCAAACCTTCTCACCCCTTTCCATGGCGAGACCCTAAGGAAAATATAGTCTCCCACTAGGAACTCTATGTTCTTGCACTTGGGATCTGCATAGCTCTTCTGTCTACTCTGAGAAGTAAGCATGGGCAGGGAAAAGGTCTAACAACCATGAGTTGGAGGGCATGGAGTGGTGTGTACATGTTTGGCCTACTTGGTCGCCACAACTGGGGTTTTTTTGAGAAACACATTGTAAACGTTCGATTTTGTCGCTTAGGTCGACTATACCATACCTTTGGATTCTAAATGTATTTCAAAACAGTATTTTGGGATCCCAATGTAATTTTTTACAAATTTTAATGAATGACCAACTCTTTATATTTAATATTCATTAAATGAGTCTTTATGTTGATGTAATCACACTTTTTAACCTAAAACCTCAAACATCGAGCTAATGGCACATTTATAAATCACTTGGTAACAACTCTAAGGTAGCAGGGTGTTACAACTTGGTATCAGAGCATGCCAAGGTTTATGGTTTGCTGGAGATTGACCAAACATGTATGTTCGCTGCCAAAGACAAGCTTGACTCAAGGTTGGCTGGTATTAAATGCAATATTTGTTTAACTGGTTATCAGAGTTGCTTTATCTGCTGTAATATGGAGCATGATGGATATGTTTGGGTTTTGTGGGATTGAGGTTTGATGAGTGATGCATGATTATTTTGGATTTGTGTCATGGAATGTGTATTATATGGCTATTGTGTTGTTTTCCTTGCTATGTTTTAGTGCTGGAAAGAGTATTAGGGCTGGTAGGCTAGGTTTTTGGCTGCAGATAGATTTGGAAGTTTTGCATCCAAGGCAATCAACTGGATCAGATAGTGTGAATGGTGGCAGCTGAGGCTAGTGGTCATGCAAGCAGGATTGTTAAGGCAAGAGGAAGAAATTAGGTGATTGAGACAGTGGGTTCTGTCAGGGAATGCTGCCCTATGAGAGTTGGCAACAATGGCATCACTTACGACTAAACGTGAGGGTGGAAACATATGGAAATTACTATATGAAAGATTCCAGAAGTGTTATCCTCCAGTTTTTTAGGGAGGTTTGGACTCGTGCAGAATTGAACCTTGGACGACCATGGTTAGCTCCGTCCTCGGCTATATAGGAGCAAAAAGCAGTGATAGGGTGGCTTGTGCCATGTATATATTGTGGGAGGATGCCCGAGCATGGTGGGAAGTTGTATCCCAAACCCGGAATGTTGTTATGGTGGGTTGGAAGGAAACTCAGACAATGGTCCAACGAGAGGCACTAATGTGATGCAGTTTGAATTGCAAAGACCGATGAGTTTATGAACTCGATTCAGAAGAGTAAGACAGTGACAAAGTATGTCAGTAAGTTTAGTAGATTGGCCAAATTTGCGTTTGGTTTGGTACCAACGGATGTGGCCCGGAAGGAGCGATCCACACAAGGATTGAATCCTTGGATAGCCCAGTGTAATGACCCAACTACTCTAGACTTTTGGACCATTAACGAAAACTATACATACTAATCCTTAATAAAACTTACAAGTGAAAATACCATTACTTTATTAAGAAACTTGTAAAAATAAAAGTTAAACTTACATAAAATTCAAGTTAGGATATGGGATCCCATTGTTTTAAAATCAAAACATGACATAATTAAAAAGAGATTTACATAATAAGATGCAGAAAAATAAATGTAAAAGCCATAAAAATAAAACTACATCCTCGAATCGAAACGCTCGGCTCTTGAATCCATTCCACCTCAATACACATTCTCTAAGCTTCCAAGAACCTTCCCCGCCACTAAGACCTATTTTCCTGCACATATAAACAAAAAGGAATGAGCCTAATGCCCAGCAAGGAAAATCTAACATATTGCCATATACATAAAAATTCATAGTGCAACATAAACAAAAATATACCATAACACATATATCACATACATACTATAATGGCCATTATTACTTGGGGTCCCATAGACTAAACAAGTCATATGCCCATTAGATTAGTGGGGTCATACTAGCTAAGCAAGTCATATGCCCATAATCTATTTGGGGCTTGTTAGTCATATGGGTCATATGCCCAAGCCTACAAACATACATATCATAACATACTTCATAACATAAAAACCATAAGATAACATATAAAAGCATATAACACATAAATCCTATCCTATTTTCCTTACCAAAATAACCGGGATATGAGGACAGAGTAGGGACTTTGGAACACTCCTAAAAACCATTTGTGCAAGGGGGAGTCTATTGATATTGAAGAAAAAGGGATGAAAGAGATGAAGGAACTATACATATTAAAACATACTTACCAAAAACCTTGTGCTTAAGAACTTAGATTTCCTAACCAAAATAAAGAATAGGTTAGAAGGCTGAGTAGAAGACTATGAGAACTTTAAAGAAAATAATACCGAAATGGACTAGAGTTTGGGATACCTTGAGTACTTCTATGACCGAACTATACCTCGAAACCGAAATACACTATAACCTTACTTCCCAAGTGTTTGGTAAGCTTATAGTGATCAAGCTTATAATTCCCAACCCAAGTGTTTACACTCTCACAATAACCTAGCAACTTGCAGCCTCTGAACTTAGCTTGATGAATGAATGAAAAATGCTTGGTGCTAGGTCCTATTTATAGAGTTCTAGGAATAAAAATCTTATTTTTGGCTTTGAATAAAAATAATAAATTTAATTGAAAATATTTGAATATCCTTCAGTCAAAGGCTTAGGAATTGTTCAAATTTTTCAGAGAGATTTAAGGATTCAAAGCTTGATTTTAAAATAATAAAAACAAATAGAATCCTAACTTCTAACTCCCTAAATCTCGTAACTCTAAACTCCCCTTCAGTAAAATCAACATATCTGGAGCTGTAGAACTTCAATTTGGACTTTCTTTATACCGTTATAAAGCTCATTAAATTATCTACAACTTTTAAGAAATACTATTTTTCGAAATTCCTAATATAACTGAGTCAAAAACAGGTCGGAAGTTACAGTACCCTAAAGTTATGAAAAATCTATTTAAATTATCTAAATATCAACCTAATCCACAAATAAATAAAATTGTGATAAATGTCATGCTCCTATCACATTTTGGTGAAGACTAAGTCTTATATTTCTCTTATTTATCATTAAAATAATAATTTCTTAATAATCATACATATGATAAGTGTTACTATCTTATTGGGTCTATCTAAACCTTATAATAAAATAAATATCACCATCAATATCAGTCAATTAATCAAACCTTAGGTTAAAATTAATATTCTTAAACTATAGGTTAAACTTAAAAAATCTACAAGTGTTACTATGAGTGTCCAATTAAATCCCGGTCTGAACCAAAATCTACTACTACTACTACTACTACTACTACTACTACTACTACTACTACTACTAGCTAAGTAAATTCTGGGACTCTACACCCAGAGTGTTAAGATCGCTCTAGTGTAGGAGATTGTTACCTACGCTTGGGCAGTAGGGAGGGCCCTTGTTATAGAGGACGCGGGAGACAATACATGGAGTAAGAGTGTTGTTGGGCAGAAAACTCAGGCAATGGCATCCCCATTTCTGGGATCAGGTAGGGGTGGAGGCCCAGTAACTAGGAAAGAAAGACCACTGATAGTTTTATTACTCCTGGTCCTGACAGTAGAGTTCATAGTGTTCACGGCTGCCACTAGGACAACGATGAGGTTTGGAGGAGTTATTTAATGTGTGCTAGGCGTAGGAGATATCATGTGGGAGAATGCCGAGTGAAGGCATGTTTTCAAAGAAGAATAGTAGGGAACATCAAGAGGAATTGTTCGAAGACAAAGATGAAAGAACCAAAGAGTGCAGATATCCCTACCCCGGCTCGACTGTCTGTCTTGGTGCAATCAGAGCCTAAGGCTAGTCTCTCAGAGGCGGCAGGTCAGCTCTACAATTATGGTACTTTTATGTTGAGCTAGTTTGGTGAGGATTTCAAGGTAATCCTCAATGTGGATTTATCTGTCAAATAAGGGACAACCATGGATTGTAAAATAAGATGGTGACTTCTAAGGTTAAAAGGAAAGGACATGGTTGTAGATATAGGGTGCCTAACTATTGAGGAAGATATCACTAGGGTATTTCAGTGAGACCAGATGAAAGTTGGATCGGTCGGTAAGGTTTCAGATGGGTTCACGTTGGGATTGTTCTCGCATCTAAGGAATTGAGTGTGCTATGGGAATAAGGAAAGGATGAAATCAGTATCAAGGACATTATGAAGAATGGCACTAGCTCACCAGGAAGAACTAAGGTTTAGTTGAAGAAGTGTTCGACTTGAGGGTTGATCAGACGGAGCATCTCATCATGGGACACGTCAACACCATTTCGCAAGAAAAAGGCCAAGTCTACAAGAATATGTACCACATATGGATAGTCAAAGGAAGTAATTGTTAAGGATAGGTACCCATTGCTAAGAATAAAGGTTTTACCACCCAGTTGCAAGGGTGGCATAGTGCAGTCGAGAATTGACCCTCGATATGGTTATCACCAGCTGAGGATCAAGGCAAGAGACATTCCAAGAATTGCTTCTTGCGCTAAGTAGGATGTGATGGATTATCGATGAAGGCTTTTAAACTGACCAATGCTTTAGCGGCCTAGGTAAGTTTAACAAGCAGAGAATACAAGGATGGTATGGACAAGTCATATTCAAATTAATCAATGATGCTTCAGACTACTCTCAATTAGAAGCAGAATGCGAATAACAACTTCATTATTAGTACCAAGGCTAAGGAAGCAGGGTTACAGGTAAGGTTCCAAGAGAGACACGTTCCAATTTCTCCAAAAGACATTCAAGGTCATGCTATGGAAGGTAATGGGATCATGTATGAGGAAAGTAAGATGGAAACCGTAAGGAAATTACTAAAGGAACGCCTTAGGGGTGAAAAGCTAAATGAAACCAGTGGGACACATCGGCTACTACTTGAAGCATCTTCGAGGACAGCCATACCTTGGCTGAAGTAACATGAGAACATAAAGTTTGTTTGAATGGATAGTTGCATACCAGATTTTCAGAAGTTAGAATGAAGATTGATTCACACATCACGATATTATAGTTTGTATGTACGGACTGGTACAGGAGAACGATGCGAAAGACACCGTCCTTGCTTAGAGTGTGGAATAATGGTGCAATATGTTACGAGTTAGGGTGCGCTCGTGTGTAACTGATAGAGTGATCGTTTGCACCTCACAGTGGATGAAGGGATGAGGACTTGGATGTTCTACCTAGGATGTCGAGTTGATAGTAATGCCGGTTAGTCACGGTTAGACTGAAATAATGATCGGGATTGATTTGGAAGTTGCGATTCATAATTGGCAGATATATTCCTATGAATAAATGGTGAAACACAAAAAGAAGATCTTGTAGGAATAGTTAAGGATCCTACCACTTTGGAATAGATGGGTTAAGGTACGTAGGTCGGATGAGTGATCCGAAGGATGCTGGCATTGAGGGGGAGATGTGGGATGAACCTTAAATCGACCCTTACAATTATTGTATCCAGGAAGTTTGAATGGATGTTGAGACTACAATCTGTATATCGGGAGGCGCACAACCTAATTGTTTAGTAAACAGGAGATGATAATCAGAGGCCAGAAGGGCTATTATGACTCTAGTGTATCCTGGGTTAGTATAGAGGGATATGATTATGGACCCTAGGGGTGGACCACCTTGGATTATAGATGAGATGGGTGGATGTGAAAGTTGTGATTTGACCTGTTGGGTTGGCACACCATGGTTGGTGTGAGTGAGATATCAAAAAAGGGAGCGGGTACGAAAGGAGATCGTATGTCTCCATTGGACACCGAGGTTGACAGTGTCAGATTGAGACCCATGGACTCCTAGGTTCTGGAAAAAAGGTCATAGAGTGACTCTTAGTAGAATATTGTGAGACAAGGAATGAGAAGTGCTTATTCCGAAAAATGAACCTAGGGACATGAAGTATCCTGGTTCGGAAATGGCTCAAAGGATTAGTGAAATTATTAAGGAATGTTGAGGGGAGGAGTGTCTATGTTATTACAAGGACATGAGAGTTCACAAGTCTAGATATGGGAACGTGGAGTTCCAAGATTGAGGACTTTGTAATCTCCGAGTATTATGAACTAATAAGGATATGATGGTTTGGAAAGGAAAGAGGAGTTTGACTCTAGATTTCGTATATATTTGTGAGATCTTAATAAGGATTAGGCTAGGGGCCTACTGATTGGCCTTACCCCAGCATGGGTGAGGCCCACAATGTGTTACTGGTGCCAATGTTGAAGAAAGGGGTGACAAGTACGACCTCTGATTGGGTGAGGAGACCCTAGAAATTTAGTGAACCTTATCGTATAAGGAAAAAGCCAGTGGAAATTCTAGATAAAAGAGATAAAGTCTTACAGATTAAGACTATCGTTCTTGTGAAAGAGTTGCACAGAAGTGACGAGGTAAAGGACCTGAATCTGGAGATGTGTTCAGGTTTTTGGAATTAGTATCCTGAGATGTTTGACTAAATTTCGAGGAAGAAATTTTAAGAAAGAGGGGATAGTTGTAACGTCCTGAATTTGATATTAAGGCAGAGTGCCACAGTGCCTGGAGGGCCTAATTGGGATTATCTGAGCGAATAATGGAGTATATGTGTGATTGTATGATATAATTGAATTGTGTGGTAATATGATTAGACATGCATGTTTATGTGTATTAAATGTGCATGTGGGCCCATTTTTGTGAATATGGGCATCTTTGTAATTTTGGCTCATTGATGGCGTAAATGTAATTATGATTGTATTGTGAGTGAGACCCCAGTGTTATGGGGATATATTTGAGATGTGTGGTCCAAGACGATCCTAGGAAGCGGATTAGCAGAATAGTCACAACGGGGTCAAATACCCGGCTCGAGATGAGCCCTGGGAGGGTATTTTGAGAACTTGGCATGTGCCTGGGGTTTACTGGGTAACGAGTAATGATTTGGGTATGTTGGAATTAAATGGGAGTTTATGGGACCAATCGAGGAATTAGCGGGAATGTGGCAAAAGACAATTCTGCCTTTGTTGGTGTTAGAAAGGGTAAGGATAAGTTAGGGGTGTTCTTATCTTTTGTACTATAGGATAGACTTAGCCTAGGCCTTGGGGACCTTGTAGAATAAACCAGAATATCATAATGAAACAAACCTAAACTCAGCCCTCTCTTGGTCTCTCTCTCTCGACTCTCTCTCCTTCTCTGGAGACTTGGGAAAATTTTGGAAATTCTTGTGGAGAGGCTCTGAATTGAGGTCGAAGCTTAGGGAAATCTAAAGCTTGTGGAGATTGGAGTTGGAGTTGGAGTATAATTCTACTGTAATCCATAAGCTTGCATGAAGGTTGAAATTCTGAGATTTGGTTTTGAGTTTTGATGAGCTTGTAGAGTAATTTATGGGGTTGTTGTGATACTTAGGTTGTGTGGATGGGGATTCTAGACTTGATTCTAGGTTTGGTTGTAGTTTGGGGTGTGATTTAATGCTTTGGGCTCGGGGAAAAATGCAGAGAAATGGTGGGATTCCTGGGTTTTGAGGCTCAAGTCATGGCCCTGTTCATCAGGTGTCGCGGCCCACTTGAATACTGAGGCATGGGGGCATAGATGTTTGCCTGGGGGCCGCGGTGCAGGCGTGGCGTGTCGTGGCCCATGTCCTTCAGCAGAGAGAGCCATGCTCTCTGACTTGAGCGTGTCGCAACCCTTATGGACTGGGTTGTAGCTCAAATGAGAAATATTTGCTATTTGAGGGTTTTAAGCTCGGGAACCAAGATGTGAAGGCTTGGGAAGGACCCTATTACCCGGTTTAGTAGGGTTGGAGGTCTCAAACGCTAGTATTTTAATTCGAAGTTCTAAATTGATTAGAGATTGATGGATATCTATTTATTAATACGTTGTGACTAGGTTTTACCACTCAGGCTCGAAATTAGGCATCGTGCTCGGGATCGCTTTGGGTTGTCAACTCGTGACACCAGGTAAGAGAACTATTTGTACTTGTATAGCTGTATGGAGTATAGTATTGTATGTATTGGTTATAGTTGTCATGTCATACATGTGATTGTGACTAATCGGCAAGATCAGGAAGCGGCAAGAGCCGGAAACGACAAAGGGTCGGGATAAGCGTTAAGCATGTTGAATGCAAGCCTCCATGGCGAGACCCTCTAAGGGTGATGTACACACCTCTTAGGTTAAGGTTGCGGACTTGGTGCTTGATAATGCACCTTGATCGGCGAAGGTCGTAGCTATGCTACTGTGATACTGTGTTACTGTGCAACTATGATATTGTGCTGTTATGGTATTATTGTGCTATTGTGTTACTGTACTGCTGTGCTACTGTAATATTAGGTTGTTATGCCATTGTGCTATTGTGCTGTTATACTGTTGTGTTGTTGTGCATTCCACTAGGAACTAGTAATTGTTTGTTGTTTTGATTAAGTATGTATTTGTTGAAATGTATTATTGTATGTTGTGCTTCAAGTTCTCTTGCTGCGCCTTAGGTCACGGGTGCTCTGTGGTGCAGGTAAGGGCAAGGAAAAGGTCTAACAACCATGAGTTGGAGGGCATGGATCAATGTGTTCATGTTTGGCCTACTTGGCCGCCACGACTGGGGTTGTTTTGAGAAACATGTGGTAAATGTTCGATTTTGTCGCTTAGGTCGACTGTACCACACCTTTGGATTGTAAATGTATTTCAACACAAAATTTTGGGATCCTAATGTAATTTTCTTACGAATTTTAATGAATGACCAACTCTTTATATTTAATATTATTTAAATGAGTCGTTATTTCGATTTAATCACATTTTTTAACCTAAAACCTCAATTATCGAGCTAATGGCACATTTATAAATCACTTGGCGGTAACGACTCTAAGGTAGTAGGGCGTTACACTTACCCTTGATAGTCTAGGATATAGGTGGTATGGGATCATGGACCAATAATACGAAGCTCTAATAAACCAGATTATTAATTAAACTCTTTAATATAATAATCTTATTTATTAATTCCATGATTACTCCACTATAAATATGGAATTGCACTTTAAGTATTTATAGAATTATATTTACAGAGTTTTCTCTTATAGTCCATTGATATAATTAATAAATGTAGTTATGTCCTTCATTTATTGGTTCGTTAATTAGAGTTGGTCAAGATTACCATTTTACACTTCTAATTACCTCTAGATCCTTAAGTACCATTAATTCACTAGTGAATAATTAATCTATAATCAAATTATAGATTTGAGCTCAATAACTATTAAGTTCCATAATTAACCTATTAAGGGAACCAATATTCGATCTGTTAGGAAAATAACGATTCCATTATTGTAAATCATGTTCCTAGCCATTCATGATTGTAATATCCATCTTCCCAAAAGGGTAATTTTGTAATTTCTCCACTGACGACATTTTTGTCTTTTTTCATTTTTTTTTCTAAATTGGATATGTATGATTTCCAATGGCAAAAAAAAACTCATGGTTTCTTATGTTTGAATTTCAGTGAAATCACAACATGAGTATAATGCCAAGTGAATAAATAACGGCTTGGGTTAACTTGTTATTTATTTAATTGAAGATTATTATTGTTATTATTATGGGCATAATAGTAATAATAATTTACATAAAATTGTTTTATCTTATGATATGTAATTTTTGGTTTGCCGTAATATTATTATTTAATTTAATTAAATAATAATAACTAATTGAATTTGTAAAAATATCATAATACCCCGAATTTTGGGATTGGTTCAAGGAGCATTTCAGAGGCTTTATTTTATTTATTTTATGTGATTAAAAAAAACCACAAAAAAATGAGTCCAATTCAAACTTAACTGATAGCATTAGCTGTGGAACTATAGTTTTATTTATTTATTTATTAAAATAAAGAAATTCCTTGAAAAATGGATCTACATGCTTCATACTTCAACCTTGAGTTTCACCTTAATAAATCATGGTTACCATAAGTTTCTGAAGGAAAGAAATCGTGAAAATAGAGAGGGAAACAAATGATCAAAGAGAGAATGTAGTTATCGTTTTTTTTTTTAAAAAAGAGAAGTAATTTTTGAGTTCTTGCACTTGGGAAATTATGGGTAGTATTGGACATTCTAGAATCATTCTAGGGGAAGAAGTAAACCTTGAGTGTGGGAAAAACAATTATAAGGTCCCGAATTGTGATTCACCACTTTATCCAAGAAAATGCATATTCTTGGACAGTTTCATATTTAATGGTGTTTAAGAGTGTATGGTGTGTGTGGTTGGTGACAAACAAGCTTAAGGGACTCCAAGAATCAATTTGAGTTCCATTGTTGGTGGTACATTGGCATTGGAGAAGAAGACTATGATCTGAGGGGTTCCAAGCATATTTTTGGGTTGGAGTCTCAAGATTTGAGGTTTTGGAGCACATAGGAAGAGTTTCCAAGTGATTTGGGACGTCGAGGTAGCCGGAATCAAGAGATCTAACTACGCCAGCATCGGATAAGACGACAACTCCGGCGAACTCGATCTGGGTATTTCTGGATGTTTTTTCTTTGATTTTTCAATCCTAAAAATTAGTACATTAAATTTTGAGCATTTTCCAACTTGTTTGGTATTTTTTTTCCTTGAATTAGTATGATTTATTGAAGATTAAATAGAGATTAATTATGAAAAATATTTTATTGTTCAAAAAAATATAAGTTTGTGTTTGAATGACCTCTGTATGATTTAGAATGGCTCTATATTTTTAGATTTAAGCTTAGATTATGTGTGATAATTTTCTTGAATTATTTTCTTTTAAATATGTGATTTAAAGTGATAAATGTGGAAAATTATTTAAATTATTTTAAACATTCTGAGAATTTTTGTATATGCTTAAAATGAGATTATAATGCTATATGAATTTTAATTTCGAATTTGTATCATTTATGTAATTTCCATGATTTATTTGGCTTATTCTATATTTTAATTATGAAAAATATTAATGCCACTGTTCTGAACCCTAGGTAATTTATTGTGTGTTACCAGAGCATATAGAAACTGGTCTGTACAATTAGATTTTATTTTTAATCGTTTATGTATTTTTCTTGAATTAATTGGTTTTTCTATTAAATTAATTAAGAAAATAGTTATTTTTCCAGAAAATTCTAAAATTATTTAAAAGTTTATTTTGGATTTTTGAACAAATCTGTATGATTAGTTTGAATTTTGGGCTGATTGTAGATTTATTTTGAATTATTTAGGTTTTATTTGGGAAATTGAGGAAAAATAATTCATAAATGTTAAAAATTATTTTCTTGATCTTATATGAGCTTTTGTTGGTTATTTAGGGTTTTGAAAAGTTGTTTGTTAAATTTTGTTGTCATATGATAATTTTTAGAAAATTATTGAGTCTTTTATGTAATTATGATATTAAGGGCATTTTGGTAATTTTAACGTAAAAAGTATTTATATGAATTCATGTTTTACATTAGAAACATCATTGTTTGTACATGTGACATTATGTTCGAACCTTTGTAAAAATGATTTTAATTTACGTGTCATGCACGTTAAAATTTCAGAGTTAAATTATTTCGATAATTAGGGTTTTGAAATAAAACCCTAACGCCTATTTTTTTACTTTATTCTTAATTGTCGTTGTGCAATTGGACGTCTAGGAGCTAGTGGTCATTGAGGTGACACAACAAGAGGTTCGGGAAAAGTCAACGGACAACGTATTGCTTAAGGTAAGAATAGTGGACATCTGCGCACAGGGTGTACGTTATGCGTACAACCTTGTTTTCTTATGTGTTTAATTATGTAATTATATTTGTGACTTGAATTGTTGCATTAGATTGACTAGCATGAGGATAGTGCTAGAGATTTTAGTTAGTAGAGATGCTTAAATGATAAGGTAGGTGTGCTACCAGATTCTAGATGCTTGTGTGAGTATAGGACTTGCAAGAGTTATCTTGGGTGTGTATAACTCAGGATAATAGAATACCCCCACGGAATTGTGGAGTGTGAGTACAATGCAAGCATTACAATGATGTCTCGAGAGAACAGCCGGGTGTGAGTATAGCGCGGGCTAGACTAGGTGCCACCATGGGAATGCCGAGTGTGAGTACAACGCAGGCAAGGCATATTACATTTCATGTCCGATCAACATGGCTTGTTAGTATTTATGTTAGGAAAATATGTATTTGCCTCAATGGAAATAGGTAAGATAATTACAACTCTAAACTAAATATTATTGATTAAAAAGTGTTACAACTCTATGACAAAAATTACATGTAAATATATAGAAAGAGGTATAACTCTAAGACAAAAATATACAAATAAACTAGAAGTAGTAAAATTAAAGATATAGATGAGATTACAACTCTAAAACAAAAGATACATATAAAAGAGTAAATATAGAATAATAGAATAAATGAAAAAGCAATAGAATAAAAGAACAAGAATAAGAACAATGAACTAAGAACTCTCACTCACACAACCAAAGTGAAGAGTGTTGGGGATCACCAACTTGAACAAGGTTTGAAACCTTTGTCCAAAAGCTTATTTCCCCATAACTCAAGCACTAAGGGATCTCTCATAGATATTGGAAATGCTTTATGGAATAATCAAGCCTCAAGGTGTTTCTAGCCAAGTGCTCTAATGGATAGAAATGTTGTGTCTTACAAGTGAGCATTAGGCTCCTATTTATAGAGTTTTGAGACACCATTTGAATTTCAAATTCCACCAATCCCCATGGCTGTTACCAATGATTAATTGGATATTTTTATGGAATTAAAATAGAGATTTGGGAGTTACTTGACTGTTGGAAACGTTCAAAATTGGATAAAAACCGAATTTGTATGAAGCTGTCAGCCACTAGGGCCGCGACGCTTGTTTCAAGCGCTGCGGCCCTTGGTCATTTTCAGCAACCAATTTTTTAGTTTTTTTCCAAAACGTTCCAATTTATTCCCACTTGATTTTGTAACTTCCATACACAATATGGGAGTTAAAATCGCATCTCTATTAGCCATTTCTCATATGGCTTTGAGAAATTCATCTCAATATTGTGTAAGAACAAATCTACACAATAATGGGTGATATTTAGGAGTTACAAATTTGTGATGAATTTGTAACACCAAATATGTTACATGTTTGGATATTTCACATATATCCAAATAATGTAATTATTTATTATATGTTACAATATGTGACACTCTATGTCACATTTATTTAATCTAAAACATTATATTATAAAATAATATATCATTCCCCCACTAGAGTAAAAAGTCATCTATTGTAACACTTATTTAATCAATTATTATATTTAAAAATATAACATATCCCCCACTTGATTAAATAAGAACTCTCTCTTATAGGAGTCATTGCATTGATGCATAAAGTAAAGTGTTTTTCAACTTGAACTTTACTATAGTGTAATTATCACAAAATTTGTCGAAAATTTGGTTGCACTAGGCATTGAACCATCTTTTCATGATGGAAAATCGGTGATAATGCACACACCTTTGCGATGTTCACTTGAGACCTCTATGTCTCGCTTTGCACCGTTAATGGCCATGTGCACTTTCCATTCATGGGCGTTCTTGAGAATACTCCCAATTCTCATGAGAGGCGGCACCACCCCTAGGTCCATCTAGGTAGAATTATTACAGTATTTTGTTACCGAAATATACTTGTCTTCACAAGACTGAATTCTATTAAAAAACCTTTCGGTTTTAACCCTCTACTTGGTAACTCACAAGTACTCAACATCTCAGATGAGACTTGTTTGAGTACAACTAATATTCACTTGATTGACTTGTTATTACCTATTGAACCTAACACTAGTTGAATAACTAGGGTTAAGATAGGTTACCATCAATCGTGAATCTATTTAGGGAGTTTAAGTCCCATCCCTCGAGATGATGCAGCCACTAAATCCCTCGTTAGTGGTTTAGTGAAAGGATCTGCCAGATTTTCACTTGTTCTCACATAGGATATTGATATGATTCCTCTTTGAATCAATTCTCTTACATATCCATGTCTTAGACTAATGTGTCTAGACTTCCCATTATACACTCCGCTATATGCTCTAGCCAATGTTGCTTGGCTATCACAATGTATCGATATAGTAGATACATTCTCTTTGATTAGGGGAATCTCTATCAACAGATCCCTTAACCATTCGGCCTCTTTGCCGGTAGCAGCTAGAGCTATGAACTCTGCTTCCATAGTGGAATGAGATATACAGGTTTGTTTCTTGGAACCCCAAGAAATTGCACCTCCACCAAGTGTAAATACCCAACCAGTTGTGGACAAGTTGTCCCCAAGATTGGATATCCAACTTGCATCTGTATATCCTTCTAATATCGAAGGAAATTTGGAGTAGTGAAGGCTTAGTCCTTTGGTTTTCTTGAGATAACCTAGGACTCTTCCAATTGCCTTCCAGTGATCCACACTTGGATTACTTATAAACCTACTAAGTTTACTTACCGCAAATGCTATATCAGGTCTAGTACATTGGGCAGCATACATAAGACTCTCTATAGCACTAGCATACTCTAATTGAGCCACCGCTCTTTCTTCATTCTTCTCTAGTTTTACACTATGATCGAATGGAGTATTGGCATCTTTAACCTTGAGATGGTTAAATTTGTTTAATACTTTCTCAACATAATGGGCTTGCCCTAACGCAAAACCCCCACTATGTTTCTTTACTTTGATACCGAGTATGGTATCAACTTCTCCAAGATCTTTCATCTTGAAGATTGATGATAGAAACCTCTTCGTTTCTTCTATCCCTTTCATGCTATTACTTAGAATAAGCATGTCGTCCACATATAAGCAAACAATGATCACATATTCCTTACAAGTTTTGGAATAAAAACACTTGTCTTCATTGTTATGTCTAAACCCATTAGACATGATGGCTTGATCAAATTTCTCATGCCATTGCTTAGGAGCTTGTTTCAATCCATATAAGGATTTTACAAGTCTACAAACTTTATGTTCATATTTTGGTAGGACAAACCCTTCAGGTTGTTCCATATAGACCTCCTCATTGAGGTCACCATTAAGGAATGCCATTTTGACATCCATTTGATGAACATACAAGTTGTGTATAGAAGCTAAAGAGAACAACATTCTTATAGAAGTTGTTCTTGCAACAGGCGCATAGGTATCGAAATAATCGATACCCTCTTTTTGCCTAAACCCTTTAGCTACTAATCTAACTTTAAAGGTTTGGATAGTGCCGTCAGTGTGGTATTTTCTCCTAAATACCCACTTACACCCAATTGGCTTAGACCCCGGTGGGAGGTCTACCAATTCCCAAGTGTTATTGGAAAGAATGGAATCCATCTCATCATTGATGGCTTCTTTCCAAAATGCACTATCTCTCGATTGCATAGCTTCTCTATAAGTCTTAGGATCATCCTCAACGAGAAGTACAATAGGAATTTTCCTAATGACTTCCTCTCTATTTCCTTCTACCATGTAGAATGAAATTCGTTGAGAATCTATCTCATCCACTACTAGACTTTTATGATTTTTAAGCCTTTGACTTCTACTAGGTTCAAAGGGTTGCTTTACATCCTTTTGAGAATTCTCCTCTTAAGAATCAACTTTGGATGTAGAAGCTTGAGAATTGTTCTCATATAACAAACTCTCCTTTAGAGATGTTGAAGCTTGAGAATTGTTGTCACATAACATATTCTCAAAAAATTCAACTTCTCTAGATTCAATCACAATATTAGACTCTAAGCCTAATAGCCTATAAGCTTTACTATTGTTGGCATAACCAACAAAAGCACACTTTATGGCTCTTGAACCTAACTTTGTTCTATTAGGTTTGTTTTTCTTGCAATATGCAAGACACCCCCACACTTTGAAGTACGCTATGTTGGGTTTTCTTCCTTCCCATAACTCATATGGAGATATCTCATTTTTCTACTTCGGTATTCGATTAAGAATGTGACAAGTGGTTAAAAGCGCTTCACCCCATAAGTTGAAGTTCAACTTAGAAAACACCAACATAGAATTTATCATCTCTAGATAAGTCCTATTTTTCCTTTCGGCAACGCCATTGTGTTGTGGTGTATAAGGTGCAGTGCACTCATGAATTATACCATTTTCTTCACAAAATGTATTGAATTCATTAGAGAAGTACTCTCCTCCTCTATCACTTCTTAGCACCTTAATCTTTTTATTTAGTTGATTTTCAACTTCTACTTTATACAATTTAAAAGTATCAAAAGTTTCATCTTTATGCTTTAAAAGGAACACATAGGTATATCTACTAAAATCATCTATAAAAGTAAGAAAATACCTTTTACCACCTCTAGTTAAAACACCATTTAATTCACAAAGATCACTATGGATTAAATCTAGTAAATTAGATGATCTTTCTACACTAGGAAATAGTTTCTTAATCATTTTCGCCATAACACATGTTTCACATTTGACATAGTTTTTAATATTGCATGCAATCATACCACATTTTGCTACTCTTTTCATGGTTGAAAAACCTATATGCGATAGTCTAAGATGCCACAAAAATAAAGAATCATACTCAACAATATAGGCGGAATTAGCATTTTTATTGATAACATTGAAAGTTACATCATTGGTGCACAATTTAACCATTACCTCACAAGAGTACCCTTTTCCCAAGAATACATTTGATTTGGTAAGTATAAGTTTACCGGACTCAAAAACGGCTTTAATGCCGGGCTTGCCAAGCAAATCACCACTTACCAAGTTTCTACTCATTTCGGGAACATAAAGTACATTCACTATTTTAACTTTATTGCCGGAGGTGAAGTAGAATTCAATAGTACATTTGCCAAGTACCTTGGATTTGCCCTCATTGCCCATTTGTATCTCATGGTTGCCCTTTGACTCTTCAAAGGTCTTGAACAATGATTTTTCATAGGTGACATGGACGGCGGTACATGTATCATACCACCACCCTTTCACCTTGCCTTGGACCGCATTCACCTCACTAAGGGTAGCAACTATGTTTTCCTCTTGAGTTGCGTTCACCTTAGGTCCTTGTTGGTCTTTTCTATGCCTACACTCTCTAGCATAGTGACCCTTTTTCCCACACACGAAGCTAGGACCTTTCTTGCCCTTAAACTTGTTTGGGTTGGTTTTTGGACCCAAAGGTTTCTCATTACCCTTTTTCCCACTGTTTTTGGGATGTTTTGGTTGTGACACCGCATTTGCTTTAGAAGTCTCTCCATTAGACCCCTCCACAAGTTTATCTCTACTTATCGATTCCTCTTCGATTCGAATATGTTTTTGGATTTCCTCCAAAGAATAATCCTCATTTTTATGAAGGATTCTTTTCCTATAGCTCTTCCAAGTTGGTGGTAATTTAGCCACTATAGCACTAACTTGAAAGGCCTCGAGAAGCTCAATCTTTAACACTTTCAATTTGTTAATAATAATTTGCAATTCATGAATATGAGGAAGAATAGGTTTATCACCAAAAAAATTGAAATCAGAGTATTGAGATATCAAAAACTTTTTGGTACCTTCCTCTTCCGCCTTAAACTTTTTCTTAAGTACATCCCATATCTCCTTGGCCGATTTGGTCTCGGTGTAGAGGTCATATAGCCTATCAGATAGGGCATTAAGGATATGACCCCTACAAAGAAGGTTGTCATCTTCTCTCTTCCTTCTTTTCTCCACCTCCTCGGGAGTGTCTTTGTCGCATGGCTTGGCTAGAGGTGCCAAGGATGACTCAAGGATGTAGGCGATTTTGAGAGTGGTTAAGAGAAACATCACCTTGTCTTGCCACCTAGTAAAATTGGATCTATCAAACCTATCCAACCTCACTAGGTCTTGATTCATGATTTTGATAGTCTCCCCTTCCATTGAAACAAAAAAGGGATAAGCTTTTGAATGTTAGGAAAATATATATTTGCCTCAATGGAAATAGGTAAGATAATTACAACTCTAAACTAAATATTACAAATAAATATTATTGATTAAAAAGTGTTACAACTCTATGACAAAAATTACATGTAAATATAGAGAAAGAGGTAGAAGATAATAGAAATAGAAGATACAACTCTAAGATAAAAATATACAAATAAACTTGAAGTAGTAGAATGAAAGATATAGATGAGATTACAACTCTAAAACAAAAGATACATATAAAAGAGTAAATATAGAATAATAGAAGAAATGAAAAAGCAATAGAATAAAAGAACAAGAATAAGAACATTGAACTAAGAACTCTCACTCACACAACCAAAGTGAAGGTGTTGGGGATCACCAACTTGAACAAGGTTTGAAACCTTTGTCCAAAAGCTTATTTCCCCCTAACTCAAGCACTAAGGGATCTCTCATAGATATTGGAAATGCTTTCTGGAATAATCAAGCCTCAAGGTGTTTCTAGCCAAGTTCTCTAATGGATAGAAATGTTGTGTCTTACAAGTGAGCATTAGGCTCCTATTTATAGAGTTTTGAGACACCATTTGAATTTCAAATTCCACCAACCCCCATGGTTGTTACCAATGATTAATTGGATATTTTATGGAATTAAAATAGAGATGTGGGAGCTATTTGGCTGTTGGAAACGTTCAAAATTGGATAAAAACCGAATTTGTATGAAGCTGTCAGCCACTATGGCCGCGGCGCTTGTTTCAAGCGCTGCGGCCCTTGGTCATTTTCAGCAACCAATTTTTTAGTTTTTTTCCAAAACATTCCAATTTATTCCCACTTGATTTTGTAACTTCCATACACAACATGGGAGTTAAAATCACATCTCTATCAGTCATTTCTCATATGGCTTTAAGAAATTCATCTCAATATTGTGTAACAACAAATCTACACAATAATGGGTGATATTTAGGAGTTAAAAATTTGTGATGAATTTGTAACACCAAATATGTTACATGTTTGAATACATATATCCAAATAATGTAACTCTCTATTATATGTTACAATATGTGACACTCTATGTCACATTTATTTAATCTAAAACATTATATTATAAAATAATATAACAATTTATGTCTGTGAGTATAACACGCATTATGTTAGTGTGATATTGTGTTTATATATCGCACGATGGTTATTATGTTTATGATGTTATTTATGTTTAGTTGAAGTTTATGTTTTCTTGTTTGGGGAGTTATGTCATACATAACTCTTCTTACTAGGCGTTAGCTCATGGGTACTCTGTGTGCAGGTAAAGGCAAAGCGAAGCAGTGAGTGGTGCGGGCTCGAGGCATGGACAGAACATGTTAGAGGTTGGGCTTTAATTATTTTATGTTTTTAGAAGTAAATTTCATGTTTTTTAATTTTCAGACTTGAACGATTATTTTCTTTATGTTGTTGTTATTAAACCTAGTGTCCAACATTTTTATTTTTAAATAATAAGATCTCATTGTCTGTATAAATTTTAAATAAATATTTTCTTTTAGTGTCTTAAAGTATTTTTTGTTTATTATTTTAAATAGACTCCCTAAGTAACGTCTCGAGAAATCAAGGCGTTACAGTATGGTATCAGAGCAAAGCAGTCTTAAAAAATCTGTGGTAAGCCCTAACATGCAAAGTTCATCACCAAGGATGAGCTCGACTCACTGTACTGTAAGTAGTTAAAGCTTACTTATGAGTTTTTGCTTATTGCTAATACACATTTACATACTTAGCATTCTCTTATAATGATCTCTTTACCACTTGGTTCCCGAGCTTAAAACCCTCAAATAGCCAATATTTCCCATTTGAGTCGCGGCCCAGCCCATAAGGACTGCAGTGCGCTCAAGTCAGAGAGCATGGCTCTCTCTGCTGAAGGACACGGGCCGCGGCGCGCTACGCCTGTGCCGCGGCGCTCGAGAAAACTTCCGAGGCCCCCAGGCCTCAGTATTCAAGCGAGTCGCGACGCCTAATGAACAGGGTCGTAGCTGAATCTCAAAACCAAGAAATCCCACCATTTCTTCCCCGATCCCAAACCATTAAATCACACCCCAAACAACAACCAAACCTAGAATCAAGTCTAGAATCCCCATCCACACAACCTAAGTACCACAACAACCCCATAAATTACTCTACAAGGCCATCAAAACTCAAAACCAAATCTCGTAATTTTAACCCTCATGCAAGCTTGTGGATTATAGTAGTATTCAATAAAAACAACTTAAAACCCTTACTTCACTGATAATTTTGACCTGGGCCAACTCCAATCTCCACAAGCTTTAGATTTCCCTAAGCTCCAGCCTCAATTCAGAGCCTCTCCACAAGAATTTCAAAAAATTTCCCAAGTCTCCAGAGAAGGAGAGAGAGCAAGAGAGGGTTGAGTTGAGGTTTGTTTATTTATGTTTTTTTGGTTTATTCTACAGGGTCCCAAGGCCTAAGCTAAGTCTATCCTATAGTAAAAAAGACAATAATACCCCCAACTTATCCTTACCCTTTCTAACACCAACAAGGGCAGAATTGTCTTTTGCCACATTCCCACTAATTCCTCGATTGGTCCCATAAACTCCCATTTAATCCTGTCATACCCAAATAATTATTAAATAATTACATGTTATCCGGTAAACCCCAGGCACATGCCAAGTTCTCAAAATACCCCCCCCCCCCCCCCCCCCCCCCCCCCACATAGGCTCACCCTGAGCTGGGTATCTGACCTCGTTGTGACTATTCCACTAATCCTCTCCCTAGGATTGTCTCGGACCACACATCTCAAATATATCCCCATAACAATGGGTCTAACTCACAATACAATCATAATTACATTTACGCCCTCAACGGGACAGAATTACAAACATGCCCCTATTCACAAAAATGAGCCCACATTCACATTTGATACACATAAACATGCATGTCTAATCATATTACCACACAATTCAATTATATCATATAATCACACACATAATCCATTACTCGCTTAGATAATCCCAATTAGGCCATCTAGGCACTGTAGTCAAGACACTCAGCCTTAATATCAAGTTCGGGACGTTATAGTAAGGATGTCAAAAGAAAGATTTGTAGAAAGAATGACTTAATTACAAATGAATTAATTTTCCAGGGCAAGAAAATAATTATGTGATAGTATGGGCAATGATTAATTATGAATTAATTAATTATTTAACTATATTGTTTTTATTTTGAAAAACTATATGTTAATTATGTTTGGATTAATATAGAGAGATATTAATAATTATCTTATTTATAATAAGATATTTATTTAAAACTCATATTTTAAGATAAAGTTACTTTTGAATTAACTGATATTTTGGGATAAATATATTGTCTTAAATTTAATTAAACAAACAAATGAGAAAATTAGGGAAAACTCTAATGTGGCTCACGTCACTCAATGTATTGCACAGTGAGTAGCGCCACACAGGGATATTTCCTATCCCTGGGATTTGAATTTTGAATTTAAAATAATTTGTTTATTTAATTATTATTTTTAAATACGATTTAAATTAAATAATTAAATAGGTTATAAATGATCAATTTTATTTTAAATAAAATAAAGATTAATTAAATTAGTTAATTATCTTTATAAACCTAAAAAGAAGCGATACTTTTCAATAAGTTATTTTTCAGAAGTTTTGACTATCAGACTCTCTCTCAGAAAAAGAAAGCGGTAGATTTTTCTAAACCTGAAAAATCTATTCACAACATCCTCTCTATCAACCCTCACTAGATCTCATGTGTTGAGTACATCTAGTGAGTTCTAAATTAATCTTTTGAATCCTACGCGCCCACACACGTCCTTGTGTGTTTGAGGATTTGTCTGGCAGATCAAGGTGTGAGCTTTCAGAATAAGGATAGGAAGATCGTTGATTTATACAAAAATATTAGTGGACTCTTGATAGGCTACAAGAGGTAATCTCTAAGCTATTTGTGTTTGATTAAATATATCTATATATGTATGATATTTTCTGGTATTAATAATTTTTTTTAAAAAGAACACATTCCGCTGCACAATCTAATTTTCATATTTAATACCAACAAGATCTTCTTTCTATAGCTTCTCCAAGATGGAGATAGTTTAGTTATAATCCCTCCCACAATGAAGGGTTCCGGCAATGTTATCTTAAGAGTAGACAACTTATTCACAATAAATTGAAGTTCATGTACTGGGGGAATAAGGGTTTAGCATCAAAGAATTTACATTCCATGTATTGAGTGATAAGAAATTTCTTGGTACCTTATTCTTTAGTTTTGTACTTCTTTTCAACAGCTTCCCATATCTCCTCTATTGATGTAGTGTTTGTGTAGAGATCATAGAGATGATCCGACAAAACATTGAGTATGTGGCCTCTACAAATGAGTTCATCATCTTTCATTTTCTTCCTTTCTTTGATCACATCTTGAGAATTATCATCATTTGGGGGCTCCATAGTCTTCAAATCTTTGTTAAAGATGTAGTGCACTTTAAAATTTGTGAGGAAGAACTTGATCTTGTCTTGCCATCTTACAAAATTTGAACCATCAAACCTATCTAGTCTTACTAGATCTTGAGACATGAACTTGAGAGCTGAGATTGAGGAGCTTTCTTCAATGAATTTGGTTATTAGAGAACCTTAGAGATAGACAAACTTTGATACAAAAAAAATGTTAAGAGATAGAGATTTTTTATTGTTGGAGATTAGGCTTAATCAACCTTGTTTTGTATTACAACTTAAAGCATAATACAACAAGTAATCTAACTCTATAGGTAGATATTCAAAAATTACATAAACATAAAGGAACAAAGTATAGAGTGGACCTTTCTTGAAGAACAACCTTCAAACACAAAATCACAAATCTATGATTTTATGTGAAACACAAAAGTAACAAGGCTTGACACAAATGTAGATTTGTTGTCCAAAAATATTTATCCCTAGCCTTCTCCTTGGAATTACTTGAAGAAACTAAAGTGGAATGAGATTGGGATTCACAAGTATTGATCCTTCATACAAGTCAAGCATTCTTGTTGAAGATCTTGGAGAAAACTAGTAATCTTCAAAGCTCGAAGATAGATTTGCGGTTAGGGTATCATCATCTAAAGGAGTACGAGCAGCGATATTCGACCCATGACTTAGAGTTAGCAGCAGTAGTTTTCGCTCTAAACATTTGGAGGCACTATCTGTACGGAGAAAAGTGTGAAATCTATACGGACCACAAAAGTCTGAAGTACTTCTTTATGAAGAAGGAGCTCAATATGAGGCAACGAAGGTGGCTGGAGTCAGTAAAGGACTATGATTATGAGATCTTATATCATTCGGGAAAGGCTAATGTTGTGGCAGACGCATTTAGTAGGTGGAGTTACGGAAGCATGTCAACAAGTTAAGGCCGAACATCAAAGACCCACCGAAACCTTGCAACCATTAGAGATTCCCGAATGGAAATGAGAAAATATAGCGATGGACTGTGACAGGATTACCAAGGACCACCAAGCAGCATGACTCTGTTTGGGTGATAGTAGATAGACTCACAAAATCTGCTCACTTCTTGCCGGTAAGAACAGTTTATAGTACTAAGCAGTACGCAGATCTTTACGTGGCGGAGATAGTGAGACTACATGGAGTTCCAAAGACGATAGTCTCCGATAGATGATCGGTTTTCACATCAAAGTTCTGGAAAGGTCTACAACGTGCAATGGGCACTAAGTTAAAGATAAGTACGACATTTCACCCTCAAACCGATGGTCAGTCAGAACGCACCATACAAATATTAGAAGATATGCTGAAGGCGAGTGCATTAGAATTCTCAGGATCATGGAGCAAGTATCTTCCATTGATAGAATTCTCTTACAATAATAGTTATCAAGCGACGATAGGCATGGAACCTTATGTGATGCTATATGGGCGGAAATGCCGATCACCACTTCATTGGGACGAGGTTGGTGAAAGACGATATTTAGGACCCGAGGCTGTAAGAGAAGCATCAGAGACAGTATATAAGATAAGACAACGAATGATTGCCACTCAAAGTCGCCAGAAGAGTTATGCCGACGCTAAGAGACGGACTGTTGAGTTTTCAGTAGGCGATCAAGTCTTTCTTAAAGTTTCTCCGATGAAGGGGATTATGCGTTTCGGAAAGAAAGGAAAGTTAAGCCCTATGTTTATAGGTCCTTTTGAGATATTGGAAAAAGTAGGGCATGTATCATATCGGTTGGATTTATCGCCATCATTAGCTGAAACGCATAACGTTTTTCATGCATCAATGATTGAGAAAATACATATCAGATCCATTCCATGTGCTCGATTACCAGGCTCTAGAGTTAAAACAAGATTTCAGTTATGAAGAACGACCAGTACGCGTTCTAGAATGGGGAACTAAGGAGTTAAGGTCCAAAAGTGTTCCTATGGTTAAAATCTTGTGGAGCAATAGCATAGAAAGATAGGCCACATGGGAATTGGAGGAATGTATAAGGGAGCGGTATCCCGAGATGTTTGATAAGTAAATTTCGAGGACAAAATTGTTTTAAGTAGGGGAGAATTGTAGCGTCCCAGAATTGTACTTAGTTAGATAGTAGTAGTAGTAGTAGGTAGTAATAGCTTATAGTGTGTTAGTTTTAGCAGATATTGGTTCAAGCCGAGATTTAGTTGGATACTCATAGCAATAGTTATGGATTTCATAAGTTTAACCTATAGCTTAGAAATATTAATTATAACATAAGGTTTAATTTTTTTTTAGTAGTTATGATTATTATAGTATAGTATAGGTTTATGATATTAGTAGCCTTGTTTGTGGAAAAAATGGTGATTGCATAAGAATAAATTAAGAGGAAATTACACCAAATATGAGATTTTTTTATAAACTTTGAAAAATATGGCAGTCTTTTTTTTTAAAGTTTTTTATGGCATATTTTTTTTGTTTACATTTTTATGGGATTTTTTTCCCATATATTTGTAAAACTTTATTTGTATACCATATTTTATCTTTTATTCTTTTTTAGTACCTATTTTTGATATATTTTGAAATTATTTTAATAATTTTAATCTATTTGTGTTAATTTTTATCATTTATATTTGATAAAATATTTTTTTATATAATTCTATGAAAGAAAAAACTAAGACATATTCAAAAGAAAACGATTGTATTGATTATTCTTATATTATTATTGGTATTATTATTTTTTTTATTCTTTTCTCTTTTGTTGATTTTCTGGATTCTTATTATCTCTCTATATTTATCTATCTATATATCCATTTCTTTTTTCTCTTCATATGCTTTGATTTTTTTTTTTTTCTTAGTTGTTTGAAAGTTGCTGCTGGGTTTTCAAATTCATATGGATGTGTCATCATATAATTTGGATTGATCTTATCTTCTTCGTCTTCTTTTTCTTCTTCTTCTTCTTCATCATCTTCATCTTATTTTCCTGGAGATATATTAGAAAGTGTTTGCATTGCATATTACAGCAGCCTAATTCATCCACTGCTACTCTCACTTCCTCAATTGTTTCCACCACTACTCCTCCAAAGAAGAGAAGAAATCAATCATCATCAAGCAAGTATCATTTATATTTTGAGATTATTTTAATAATTTTTATTTATTTGTTTTAATTTTTATCATTTATTTTTGATAAAATATTTTTTTACATTATTATTTGAAAGAAAAAACCGAGACATTCATCACCATACTTTTTATTCTCATTTCTTCTTCTTTTTTTTTTTTTCCATTTTTTATCTTCTTTAATCAACATATTATCCACAGTAACTGGTTACCCCTATCAAAACAATTTTGAATTTTTTTGTGATAATAATCGTATGCCACTGTCTATTTTTTTAATGATGTGTGGTAACCGGTTACAACTATAAAAACCAGTTTTATTATTTAAGTGGTGTTGTAGTAACTGATTATAACTATAAAAATAATTTTTATTTTTTTAAGTAATGTACCATTATCAAAATATCAACTGAATTATAACTGGTTACTCAGTGAGATTTTGAAGAACAAAAAATGATATGAAAAAAATAAACTAAATTGATCTTGAAAGTAACTGGTTACAACTAGGTCTGAAAAAAATGAAAAAAAAAAAACAGAGACAGTTGCATTGGTAAATGATTACTTAGCCAGACTTGGGAAAAAATAAGATTCAAACAGAAAATCTAAAATAATCATAATCGTAACTGGTTACAGCAAGGTTTGAAAAAAAATCAAATCTAAAAAAAAAAACCAATTGCTATGGTACCTGGTTACTTAGTAAAGTGTAAAAACAAAATCAAATCTAAACAAAAGAATCTAAATTAATCGTTATCGTAACTGGTTACTCATAGGTCTAAAAAAATCAAACATGAATAAAATGAATCAGGCGTCATGGTACCTGGTTACTTAAACAGATTGGGAAAAAAAAAACCCAGAAAAATCAAAAGTTTTGTTTGCTTGTTTTTTTATTTCTTGTACTTGTATTCTGAATAAATTTTGTAAGCCTATCGATACATTTTTTGAGCAAACGTTCTAATTCTATTTCTTTAAATAATTAATAAACACATAAATATTTATGTTAGAACCTTATTTGATAAACGTTTGGCTGCTAAACCTATATCCAATTGATCTAAACATCACAGGGAATAACCTTTTGACAACTTTTGCCCTTTTCAACCAAAAAAACTAATCAGTTAACCTAAGCTTTCATATGTTAAAAGTACCCTAAAATATTCAACTACCTAGCTTCTTATACTACCCTAGTCTACATTAAATAATAGCAGTCAACTTTTCTTAAGTACATTTCTTAAATCAAATCAAATATGAAGTCAAGTACATGGTTACTTAAACAGATTTAGAAGAAAAAAAACCCAGAAAAATCAAATATGAAGTTCAAAATCAGATGTGAAAAAGAAAAAAAAGAATAAAACTAGATTTGAAGAAAGAAAAAAAAGAATAAAACTAGATTTGAAGAAAGAAAAAGAAGAATAAGAAAGACCGAATAAGAAGAAGAGGAAGAAGAAGAAAGAAAGAAGAAGAAGAAAAAGAAGAAAGAAAGAAAGAAAGAAAGAAGAAGAAGAAGAAGAAGAAAAACCAGTTCGTCGTCGTCGTCGTCGGAGGCAGTGGCGGAGGTAGCATCGCCGAAAGAAATCTGAGGAGAGATCGTGAGAAAGAAAATAAGAAATTGGGGGGGGGGGGGGGGAGAGAGAGAAAGAAAGAAATGAGAAGAAGAGAGAGAGATCGTGAGAAGAGAAGAGAAAATAAGAGAATTAAGTTTATGGTAATTTATTTACCACATTTTAAACTTTTTTTCCAAAACTTACCATATTTTGTACAATTATTTTTTTTCCCATAAATTTAGGAACTGTATATATTTTTCCCATATTTATGTAAACATCTCATAAATTAATTATAATATTATTAAAAAGTGTTATGGATCGAGCCTACATAAAGCCCAAAAGCTCAATAAGATTTTAGGCTTAGTAAATTCTGAATCAGCCTAGAGAATTATAATTTGTTACTTTATAGTTAGTTAAGATATTTATGGATTAGGTTGTTATTTAGATAATTATATAGATTTTTTTCGTAACTTTAGGATAATGTAACTTCCGACCTATTTTTGACCCAGTTATATTATGAATTTCAAAAAATAGTATTTCTAGAGAGTTGTAGATAATTGAATTAGCTTTCTAACGATGTAAAGATAGTCTAAATTGGAATCATACAGCTCTAGTCATGTTGATTTTACTGCAGGTGAGTTTAGAGTTACGAGATTTAGGAAGTTAGAGATTGAGATATTTTTTATGTTAGATTATTCCTCAATTATTTAATAAAAATATTAATAAGATAATTTAGAGATATTTTCTACAGAAGTTAGGAATATATTTTATTTAAATTTGGATTATAGTTAGAATGAAATTAATTAAGTATTTTTAAATAAAAGAAATATCTAGAAACTCTAGAACCTTCCTGAACCATTAAGAGCATGACACTTGTCATAATTATGTTTATTTAAGGATTTAAGTATTTTTTTTAATAGGATAGTTTCACTCCTCAAACTCTATAAATAGGATCCTTCACTCAGCCATTTTATTCATTCTTCAAGCACAGTTCAGAGCCTCCAAGCTGCTTAGATTATTCTTGAGAGAAACACTAGAGTTTTGGGATAAAAGCTTTACCATCTTAAGCTTTGTAAACACTTGGGTAGTGAGATATAGTGTGATTTCGATATCGAGGTGTAGAACGGTTCTAGTTTATCCAAAGTGTTTGAGTTCTTTAATTTAAGGTTCTTCTCGGAGTTCCAATCCCGCTCTTGTCTCCAATATTCTGGTTTTTGGTAAGGAAAATTAGGTAGTTTAGTATTAGGATCTAGTTATGATATGATTAATGTTTGTATGATCTAACATTTCAGGTATAATAAAAGGGTAAGTGTATCTGGACCTAAGGTGTCCAATGATGTATGACAGACTATGTCTGGTAGGTTCGGTTGCCAAAACTTTATAACGGGCCTATGTCCAGTGTAAGACGGACTTTTGTTCGGGGCTTAATTGCCACCCCTATATAAACACTTGTCTTTTTATTATATTTGACTTGTTATTATAGTTATGATTATGATATATGACTTATAGTTATGAATATGATTTATGACCTATGATTTATGATCTATGACTTATGACTTAGATTATGATTTAGAATTATGGCTTAAGTTATGATATGATCTAGAGGTTTGTGTTGGTATGAATTTTGTGAATTTATGTTATGTTTGATTATATGACTAACCATTGTTTGTATTTTCCTTACTGGGCTTAGAAGTTCACTCCTTATGATGTTGTTATTTCAGGAAATTAATGATAGAAAAGTCGGTGGCGAGTGGGGCCTAAAAGCTTCGTGATGTATTCGTTGGGGACCATATAGTCGAGGAAGATCAAGCGGGACTATTTTATTTTATTTTATTAAAACATGTTATTTAAATATTGCTCATTTTTATGTTAAAGACACTTGTGTTATTTTTTGAAAAACCATGGCCATGTATTTATTTTCAAGTTTTTTTTAAGTTTTTATTCAATAAAAGAGCAATATTTACGATTACGACCCAATGCTGTATTCTCGGTAATCTATGAGAAATTAAGACGTTACACTTATTTTACAATCTAGTTAATACTTTTTTTTTTCTAAAAAAGACACAAAGAAGGTTCTAAATATTTCTTGTAACTCTTGAACATTTTGGCCTTGTGATGGATTACAACATTCAAATTGATTTGGTTTTAATACGAAAACATTTTTGGCCTTGAATAGCCATAGCGTTCGTGTTCCATTTTGAACACTATTAAAAGGAGAGATTCTCCTCCTCATTTGACACACCATTCAAAAATCACTCTTCTCATTTTCAAAGTTCTATCTTCTCTTGAAGATATGTAACAGTGAGGTGGTTGGTTTGTTATTGAGTCTTCTTTCAAGATCATCTCTCTTGTTGGTCAAACTCTAATTGCCTTAGTCTTGTTCATGATTTTGGTGGTAGATTTTGGGTAACTTTCAGTTCATTGGTAGTAGCAAATGTGCTTAATAGCTGCTCATTAGACTATTTTATACTAGGAGATAAATGCCTATAACAATCCTCAAGTATCGAGTAAGGATGAGAACTATTTTAAGGAAATTGTGTGATGTACAAGGCTTAATTTGCCTTGAAACTCTTTTTTTTTGGTACATGTTATGTATTATTATATGGATGTTATTCTTTAGAGGGTTTACACAATTTTGGATCCTTGCGTTTTAGCTTAATTTTACAATATACTTCCTCTTTTAAAAAATATATTTTTGGACCATGTATTTTGTCAAATTATTAAAAATGGTACCCTGAATCCGAATTGTATCAAAATATTTTTTCCCTCAATCATTATTTACTAAATCATCGACTTAGGAAATATGTCAATCTCTGACAGGCATCAATCTGTATGAGATTATATTTAAAAATATTTTGAATAAATTTGGATTTAAGGGACAATTTTAACCATTTAACAAAACATAAAGTCCAAAAATATATTTTTGTAAACTGAAAATCCATCTGAAATTAAGTTAAATCACATAAACCCAAAATAATATAAACCCTTTTTTAGATGGAGATCTTTATATTGCTTAAATTAATTTTTTTTTGCTTTGTCACATTACATGTTTACATTTTTAATTTGCAATATTACAATGTATTTATTTTTAACAATAATTTATTTTTGTAGTTTAGAAAGCAAAAAAAAATTATTTTGTCCTTTTCCTCAATACTCTTTCTTTCTCTCCCGCTTTCTGTCTCTCCCTCTCCCTTTTAATAAAATCTAAATAAAGATTGTATTTGTTGAAGAAAATAAGTCGTGGTAAAAGATTTTTATTTTCAAAAAACAAAATCCAAAATGCTCGTCTTATTAAATAAACGAATGTATACAAACTATTATTAAACTTTTTATTAATTAAAATTTTAATTTTTAGAAAATCTAAGTTATTTGAGGAAGAGAAAAAAAATGGTTGAAAATTGTCAAATATAAAATTTAAAACAATCTACTTCGATTAGGCATATAAGTCAATTGCATAAAAGAATAAAATGGTGTGGTTTTATAAGGGGCATAAAATGTAGCTTACTATTATTTAAAAAGAGAAATTTTATAGTAGGGGTGTCACCTTAGATATTTTTGTTTTCGGTATGCATATAAATTATTATAACTCAAATCTTTTTATATGATAATGTATACCCCTAATTTTTTTTTTTTAATTTTACTAACTAAACTTTTCAAAAATACTGATTTTAAAGTTTTTTTTTATAAAAAAAGTAGTGTCAAAAAGTAACTTAAAATTAACAAGACATAAACCCCACATCAAGTGTAAATCAACTCGACATGAACATATTGTATCAATCCAAAATCAACAAGACATCAACCTCACAACAATTGTAGACCAATTCAACATCAACACATAGCATCAACCCAAAATAAACTAAAAAATATATCGAAAAACTTATCCATGCATTTTAAAATGTTTCAAAAATTAATTTAAAATATACACCAAAACAACTAAACATAACCGTAATCAACTAGATATTTATCCATTGTAATACTGTTCGAAAAAACAACTACAAATCACCTAGACATTAATCTCACAATAATACAGTGTTGAAAAAACAATTTAAAATCAACCAGACATCAACCCTACAACAACATATTATTGAAAAAGTAACTTAAAATCACCTAGATGTCACCCCCATAACAATCCAGAGTTGAAAAAGCAACTTAAAATCAACTAGACATCAACCCCACAACAATATAGTGTTGAAAAAAATAAATACAAATAAACTAAACATCAATACGTTGCATTAACCCAAAATAAACTAAAAAACAACAACAAAATAATATTGAAAAACTTATTAATGCGTTGTAAAATGTGTCAAAAATATATTAAAACTATATATATATATTAGAACATATGAACATAAACCTAAAATAAACTAAAAAAACAACATTGAAAATCTTATCATTGCAATGTAAAATGTGTTAAGAAAAATTAAAATTTACTCAATTAGAAATCAACTAAATATTAACCCAAAATATATTGAAAGAAAACTAAGCATATACCTAAAATCAACTCACACAACAACAATAAAAAATCTAAAAAAATTATATTTATAAAAAATACACTAAAAGTACAAAATCAACTAGATATTAACCCAAAATGTACTTAAGAAAATCTAAATATATTCCCAAAATAAACTTAAAAAGTTACAAAAAAATCATTTAAAAAAATATTACCAAAAAGTACAAAAAAAGAAGTACGGATAGTTAAAAAAAATATATTTTTTAAAATAGCTAAATATAAATATACTCAAATTCATGTGGACATTATAAATTATAATCAAAGCAAAGTATTTGATTAAATCTTTTCTCCAACTACTTGTGAAAATGTCATATATAATCTTATATATCTCTTAATGCTATTTTTTCATATATAATATAGTAAATGTCGTGTGTATTTTGGTTTTTATTTTTATTTTTTAATCATATGTTAAAATAAATAATAAGAATGAAATTATACAAAGAAGTGGATGAAGTCACATATGTGGGTTAGAATCTAAGTTTAGTCTAGGATTTTAATGGTGGAACATGTGTCATGCAAGTGAGGTTAGGTGTCCAAAAAAAATGACTCTCTTACAAAGCCATCTGAGCTTTGTATTGCGTTACATACACATGTAATGTAAAGAAGGGTTATGTGTGTATACCTTAAGGAGTCACTACATAACTCATACAATTTCCCAATGGTAGAGAAGATGATGAGGTAGATTTAGGCATAACAAACTCAAAAAAGACCATACCACTAATTTTTCATTGAGTAGTCTTAATCTGAAACTATCATATACATATTATACAATTTAATATATATTGTTGTACCCAAAATTTGACGATGCCACGTGGCAGCCTACGAAGCGATGACGTGGCAGGACACAGCAGTCGCCACTGGTCGCCAAGAGGAGTGGCCATCGCCGCTTGTTGTGGATTTTATACTACACAAGTATACGTAATCGCAATTTGTAATAAATCTTAGTAAGACCAAATATTGTCCCATGAATATTGATTTATCAATTAGCAATTAATTAATTCTTGATTTCTATTTGGCTAAAGAAAATTGGATTTGTAAAATTTAAAATCAAGAAAGCATAAATAAATGTAAAGTGCACAAATAAATTAACAACAAGAATACAAGAATGAAATTCATGAACGAAAATAATTAGGAATTCTAATCTTCCCTACTTTCCACTAAACTATTCCTTAATGCAATTACCACTGAAATTATTCTCACTAAAATGATAGGCATACAAAAGTACTAACTATTCAGATTAAGAAATAGAAAACTCGACCCAATGTGAAATCCCTATATTTCTATAGTCAATTCAAACAATAGGAAGCAATAAGTACAACCCTAAATTACATAGACCAATTTGATACTCTCGCTATAAATTGAAATCTACGTCTACTCAATTTTAGCATATTCAAATCTCATTTTTTATATTTTGATTCAAATTCATAAATCGTATGTCACTACAAGAAAAAATGTTTTTAATAACACCAAAAATGTGTTATCGAAGCCTACGATAACACTTTCTGATTTGTTAAGACAGACTGTGTTATCGTAGGTCAGGGTACTTACCATAACACTTTATCAGTGTTATACAGATGTGTTATTGTACTGTCAACGATAACACAATTTCTGTGTTATTTTAATATATAGATAAGTGTTGAATTATGTTATTTATAGTCGATACTATAACACTTTTTTTGTGTTATACTACACTTTACTATAACACTTTTTTTGTGTTATACTACAGTTTACTATAACACATTATTTGTGTTATACTACACTTTAGTATAACACATTATTTGTGTTATACTACACTTTAGTATAACACATTATTTGTGTTATATAATGAAGTTTCCATAACATAATTCTTTGCATAAAAAGTGTTATTGTAATATATATTATAACTCAATTTTCGTATTATTGTTATATTTAGATATATTTAAATTCTCATTATATATTTTATTTATATTACATTAATTTATTCTATTATATTTTAATTTTTTTTATATAATTAAAATTAGCTTTCTAATATATACTAGCATCATCAAATAAATTTGATTTTCAAATAACAAAAAGTAAGAACATTCTACATTGAATTAACAATCCACAATTTAGTTCAAAACATGCAACACTGTCATTAACAACAAAATATTCTTTAAGTATTCAAAGAGTCTAAAAGTTACTACTTTCAAGGAGTCTTAAGTATCATTTTATACTTCGCTTGTCATATCTGCAAAATAAACAAAGAAATATTTTATTGTTATTATCTAGCATCACAAATTACTTCTAAAAAAATGCTATGGAAATTATATCCAAGAAAGGACACCACATACAAAATAATAGATTCAAAACTACACCAAAGCAAACAAAGAAACCAAACACTAAATTATAAGACATTAGTTATTTTTTGAGTATAAAAATGTACCTCTTGGAACAACTTTTTTAGAAGGCCATGCAACTGTGGAACCAACTGCTTCTTGTATTGTAAGCATCGCATGATTAGGACGAAATAAGTAAGACTCTGGTACAATAGCAACATCAACCCATACTCGCATAAAGTCTGGTCCAAGAGGCTTTCCATGTACATTTATATTTGGATCACTAGAATCCCAACGACCTTCAGCAACAATTGCATCTGCCCAGTCAAGCAAGTAGCAAGCATTCTTCCCTTCTGTAAAGTTATGTCTTTTTTCTAGTGCAACACTCTACCAAATTTATTTTAAAGACAATATATTAGTTTCTGTAATCGTTCTTCTAAAATGAAAATTTAAAACAATAACAACTTTTATAATTTACCTTAGGGGACTGAACATTGTTTGACTGCGGTACATTGCGAGACTGTCCTTCGCTTGGTGTCACTTTACCACCAACCTAAATATAAAACCAAGATAAGTTTTATTGGAATAAAAGAAAACTAAGATTCATAAGTGCAAGATAGAAATACCACCAAGTGTTCTTTAAGTAGATTCATCATTTCAGTCATTTTGAGCTTCATATTATGTTGCTCTTCTTCTAACTTGGAGATCTTGCTATTACACATATTAACAACAGTTAGCTTTGACCTTGTCACGCCTCTTCCTTGTCCGATTAAACGACCAGATTTTTGGTTACCAAACAATTTTGTCAAGGCATCCTCATCAGCGTTGTCTGTAGTTCCAGATTTTGGGTCTTCAATGAGAATCTCATTCAATGAACCCTGCATATAAATTAGTATAACTAATGTATGCATTATAGAAAATAAGTAAAAATTCACAAAAATTAAATGACTAATACTCACAAAAATATCAGATGCCGTTAGGTTTACAGGTTCACCATTCTTCTTGGTATGGGCTCTCCGAAAAGCATCGACTCTAGATATTTTACCATCCTCATTTTCTTTCTTCTACACAATACATCAATAGAGATTATAAAATAGAGACTACAATAATGGAAGCAAAAATACAAACAATATAAAACTTAATTATTACCATATCATCAATTGTTCGAGCATATCCTCTTCGACTTAAAGTGTGTGGAACAACTTTCTTTCTTCTCTCTTGGCATTTGGCCCTTATATCCTATTTAATAAATAAGTAAAAGAAGCATAACTATATTTAATTTAACACCAACAGAGATAAAAGAGGCAGCAACATCACTTCTTACATTATATTTCTTACCAAATGATCTTTACTAATTTTTTTGGCAACAAATGCTCTCCATTCTACATCACTTTTTATGCAATCTGGCTTTAAGGCTAGTCGTTCACTCTCATTTTTTGCATTGATAATATCTTTTACAAGTCTAGATTTTCCAGCTCTCCATAGCTCTGCCATCATTTCAAAGCACATCTTTTTTTTCCAATCATCATGTAAGTCATATTGTGCCTACAATAGAATAAAGAATAACATATTATATATTTAAGTGTAGAGCTGAATATATATAAAAAAAATACACTCATAAAACTTGTAATTCTACCTGAATAGATGCCCAAAGAACATCTCTCATCATTGGTGAAACTTTCCTCCAATCTGAAATACTGTAAGGAACAACCTCTCGCACAAGAGCGCCCACAAAAGAAGAAAATTGCACTGAGTTAGTACCAACTGGTTGCCCTTTTTCATTCCAATTTATTATCCTTAAATCATTGTTCCTCTTGGTAAGATTTGCCAATAGAGTTTTCCCCCTTCTCTTCTTGGCTAAGTTCATTACATTCACATCTACATCTTGAGGTATTTCTTCAAACTCAGTTTGATTTGCCTCATCAGTTGTTTTTTGTAATCTAACAGATTTTCTAAGAGGTTGTTCAAGTTCCATCTCAGCAACTTCTTCACATTCTGCATCAGACACTTCTTCTCATTGTGCAACAGCCCCTTCAAATTCTACACCAACCCTTTCCTCATCAGCTATCTCTTCATGTTCCTCCCTTACTCCTTTTTCACAAACACTATCAACTACCTTATCTACTTCATAATTAAGAGATCGTTTAGTTTTTGAACTTCCAAGTGACATCTCCATGTCTTCCACATCATCATTTGGTTCTAGCTCTGTATCATAGACCATGCGACGAGTTGCTACTCTAGTACTAAGAGCAGGTGGTGAATCAATTACAATTCTAACACGTGCAGAAAACCTACGAAGAGCACTCTTTTTCTTTAAAACAGGGCTTCCAAGCAACATATCGTCACAATCAGCTTGAATCTTCAATGATGCTTTTCGCTTTTTGGCCACAAGATTGCATAAAGCACCTGGACGAAGGTGTTTTTTTGGAGATCTTCGTAATGTACTCATTTTTCAAGTTCAAATTGCTGCAATATAAAATGAAAGATAACATAGTATACAAATAAAAAATGTGGATCACCAAAGAGTAATAAACATACACCAAAACCATAAAACCAGAATTATTTCATTCAAATTAAAATAAAATCATAAAGTTCACCGTAGAGAGTAATAAAACCACATTTGTTTCATTCAACAAAAGAGTAATAATACACGAAAATTACATACAAAAAGTGTAAGGAGATTTGTTTCATTCAAAGTACATAAGAGACAACAGGAAACTCAATTTTCTTCATTGGATTCAAACTCAATTTTCCAGAACCTACTTCTCTAATACACACAAGTTTTCAACCTTCCGTTATCACCGCAGCACACAATTTTAATCTCAGAACCTACTTCTCTATGGATGAATATTTAAGATATTCAAACTCCTCTAACATTTTAAAGATATTAATAATAAGATTTAAAAGAACAAATTTCGTACCTCTTGCAAATTACCTTTGCAATGCTCCTTGCCAATTCGATCCCCAACCTAAAGAATATAATCAATACTTAAAAGATTAATACAAAATTAAAATTTGTCAATAGATATTAAACAAGCATGTATGATAAACTAACAAACTAAGGAGAGATCAACCTCGAAAGATGAGGTAAATTTAACATATGCATCTATTGTTGTTTAGATATTAATGTGATCAGGAATCCTTTTCATGAATTTAAATCTAGTATTTTTTAAGTGATCACGATCATACCAGAAAGTTTCTCATATAATATATATCATGCAAGAGCCGTTGACACAACTCGAGCACATTTCTTTAGTAAGTGCTTATAGTTTTTATATAAACACTTATACCTCATACAGTACCAATTAAGTGCACATCAATAATACATATTTAATATTATTAACTTAACTTCATTGCCTGCCACATGGTCACTCTATATTTTATAGTGGCAATGTTATCTATAGCGAAACAAGCTCAAACAACAAAAAATTAAAGTTGGAATATGACCAATCAGAATAAGGCTTAACTGTTCAGTGGATGGGTTTAAACTTTACAAAAGTGATATTGCATTGAAATATTGGGCTTTCTATTTTTCTTACTGTTTTCAGAATTTGAAGAGATTTTTCTTACTATTTTTCTTACTGTTTAAACTGTTCAGTGGATGCTTACCCAAAGTTGGGTTCCCCTTAAAAAAAAGAAAAAAAAAAAAAGACCCAAACTAAACAACATTGCTGTTCCATTGCTTCATGTATGGTTGCTCTATCATGTTCTCTCATGCTGTTAAAGAAAGTGATATTAAACTTGATATTTTCACATGAACAAAAAAACAGATGAAACTTATGAAAAGATTAAAATAAAATCATCAAATGGTATATTCTCTTTTGTATAATGGTTTTGAAAATATCATTTAGATTGACTGAGGATGATACAATCCAAGCAATTTCCTGTTCTGTAACTAGTAAAAATACTAAAACAGGTTTAATTACAAAAAAGGAAAAAAAACACATTAAGCAAGCGGAATTAAAAATTCAATGATGATATAATTATTGATTTAATTCATACAATATTTTATTAACAAGCAGAAACATTGTAATAGATTCCATGAAAAGATTAAAAAAAATAAGTTAGGATTTCTTAATGTCTATGCTTTAGAAATCATGTGAACAAATGGCTTCTCTATGTATTGACATAAAATCAGAAAATATATTCATGCATATTATATTGGAATGTTTCTAGAGAATGTTAATTGCATTTTTTGAGTTGTATGTCCATTCCTCTTCAATTTTTCCTTAATGCTTTTATCTCTTTAATAAGAAATAGAATATCATATCAATGATACTACAAGCAATTCTAACAAGAAAAAAGATGAAGAGATTGAGAAAAGAAATCTAGTATATACAAGTAGGAATAATATCATGATGCACATCATGTATGCTAGGTTTAGATAATTGCAAGCTAGAAAGAGTAGTTTCATTAGAAACCTGAGGGGCATCTCAAATACCTATCAAATTCATCTATGCAGCAAAGTCCTCCATCTACTAAAACTAGGGCCCCACCTTCCAACATCCAATCTCCTGCATATAGCACAAATATAGTAAAATTATTTAATCGAAATATTACCATTAATGTCGTAAAATTATAATAGCTGATTGTTACAAGGAGAATTCCAGAAACATATAAAGAACAAAGATGTAGTACAGGTACAATTTGAAGCCAAGGAACTAAAACAACTTGTCACGAAAATACAAAAACATTCTATCAAAGATAGACCAAACCACCTTTATTTTAACATGCTTTCTAAAATATTAATTGTGAACACGGGGTACAAGCTTACAAGAACCCAAATTTAGCAAAAGATGAAGACAGAAAATCACTACTTTCATATCACAACCATCTGATCGAATTATTTAGCCCCATGGAAGCAAGAATTGGAGTTTTATGATGAAAGATTTGGTTATCATAACAAAGATGTTCTCAGTCATTGAGAGAGTTACTGACTTGAAGTATGAGCAAAAATGGAGATATAGAGAGAAAAGTAAGAGCAGAGACAATGAGATGGGGAACAGGACTAGGATGTGCAAGGTGGTGGCAAACCATGCAAAAAGTTAACACAAACTAATCACAACTTATCGTCTTATGGTTCATTGGTCATGACACGTGGCACGCTCTCTTGTTATCTTATCTCAGCCTAGAAATGTAGTGAAGTGAGGACTTGAATTATTTCCATGAAGGGTGTTGAGTGATCTATTTTCGTATGAATCTTTCTGATATGATAATATTGTGACTTGTGGAGTTAGAGCCTTTATCTTCGATAATTTCCACCTCTCATTTTGCTATGTGAATTTAATAATATATTACTTTTCTTGAGACAATTAGGCATGCACTAGCAATCTATATATATAATGCATGTAACTAATCCAAATAACTTTGTGAAATTAATAATAATCCAACTCCCTATGTAAACTTGATATTTCAGCTATAGAAAGAAGATAAAAATGATCATTTTTTCTAAAATTAACAAAAAAAATACCAATTTTATTACTATTACTTTGTTTAATACTATTAGAGGCAAGAGTTTATTAATTTATAGTTTTATGTACTTTTGGGTCTGGTTTCCACTTTTCCATCAAGATTCAAAGCCATCAAATATTTTCAGCTAGCAAATGCTATATACCTTTCTTTCTAATCTCGTTCACTATGAATATATAAATATATATATGCCTTTATATATAAGTGCGATCGATTCTTATATATTATATATATGAGTTCTATTATATTATAAGTACAGATTTTGTGGAGCCCTTTTTGATTACTCATCCAAGAACCTTATCAACCACAAGTATAGATCGGGTGGAGCTTAATCTCTGTATAGCTATATATGTTTGTGTCTTTTACTTGATTGCTCTTATATATTTTGATTAGTTATTAGTAGCCACACGCGCCTCAACTTTATTAAAAAAGAGTAAAATAAATTTATATACGTATATGATTCAAGCTACTAGATTTCAATGTAGTTCACCTCGTTTTGCTAATACAATTTATCAAAGCAGTGAAAAACAAAATAGTAAATTATAGGGCCATACAAGTTTAGGATGGAGAAATGAGAAACATACCTCCATCCTTGACTGCAGTGACAGTGAGTCCAGCACTAGTGCTTCCTAAGCCAGTAGTGACAACAGATCTGTTACTTAACTTTGCAGCAAATTTCAAGAACTGAGATTTCCCGGTACCTGAGAAAAGCCTTAAATTTTTTTACTACATATATACATATACATGTAACTTTTTCCGTATAATGCTTTAATGATTACATACAGATTCAAAAAAAGAATCTGAACTCATTAGCAGTTGTTCACCAATGATAGTAATATAAATATATATATATATTTGGGTATATTGAAATAATGATAGTAAAACGGTATACTAAACATAAAATCTGCTTTCTTTTACAGAAAGACTGATCAGTGATCCAGTGAAGTACTGAATTTAAACAAATTATTGACCCAATAATAATAAGTACAGAAACAGATATAAAACAAAACTCATTTTCTGAAACATTATTAATAATTAAAATTCAAAAGTAAGTTTAATTCCACACACCTTACATAAATATGTATAGATCAGATTATATGTAGCTAACAGAAGTAGACAAACTGATAGTGAAAGCACAACGAATACAAAAGAAAGAAAAAAACAAAACTATATATGTTTTATCAAATGGATAAAGAGCACCCCCGTAACAAGCTAATAAAAATTGTTTGTTGTTGAAGCACTAGTATCAAGCTTCATGAAAACAAAATGTTAAAAAATACAGTAAAGGTGCCTAATTTGTGTACCTGAGAATGAGTGAAACAGCTGGGGGGTTTGAGGTATTTCTCAAAATAGAAGAGGCTCCTCCATTGATAGAGCAAATGAGAACTTGGTACAAAGAGAGGGCTGACCTGCAAGAGCAAGCTACGGGACCTGCAAGACTGAAGAAATACAGATTAGAAATGCAGAAGAAATGTAGATTAGAAACAAATGTCCGATAAAATAGAGCAACAATCTACACAAAACCCACACTGCAATAACAAAAACAAAACAAGCTATGGGAAGACATGCAAGAGGGCTGACCTGCAAGAGCAAGCTACGAACGGACCACGAACTGAAACCGAGAGACCGAGAGAGAGATCGAGTCTACGAGAAACCGAGAGAGATAGACCACGCACGGACCAAGAATGGAAAGACGAAGAACATTGAAGATTGAAGGGACTGAGAGGAAGGGGAAGACCGAAGAATGGTTGAGGAAATGGGTATAGGGGAAATGGGTACACGGGTTGAAAAAAGTTCAGTAAAAAAAAGTTAAGTCAAAAAAGCTAAGTTATTTTGGCGGTACCTATTTTAAGTTGACGCCTGAAATTTTTTTCATTTACCATAACTCTTTTTAAAATCTATTATAATCATGTGTTATGCTAATGGGTTTTTGGTGTAGTGTGTAAAAGGTGCGCAATCAATCCCATACACAATAAACACAAATTGAGTAAATTTTAGATGATCTTGAAAAAGACAAATACATTAAATCATAATAGAGTTTCAAGAGAGTCAATTAGAAACCCTAATAATGAAATTAGTTTATAAACATTAATATGAAATCCATAACACTAATGATTAACATAAAGAAATACAAAGAAAAGAGAAAAAGAACTCAAGATCCGATCCAATCTTCACTGAAATGGCTCCCAAGTGTTTTCTTCTCTTTTCCTCTCTGCCAAAGACTCTGGTTTTGAAATTAGGATTAAAACCTAATTTTTTTTCCTTCAGAAGAAATGTGGTTCGCGGCCCAACAAAAGCACTAAAAACACTAACGACACTACCTAAAAAATACCCTAAAAACAATATAAAATTAGACTCAACAAACTCCCCCAAACTTAACATTTACTTTCCCTCGAGTAAAGAACTCTAAACACTCTAAAATCACAAACGAACTCTAAAAGGAATTGAGTCAATAACAATAGATCTAGCCTCAAAAATCATGAATACAATGCAATATAATCCTTAGAACATTATAGCCATCATTTTACAATCCACAATTTCAAGTCAAATATTTCTCAAATTCACTTAGAAGCAGCAATACACATGACAATCAAAACATGATTAATGAAAAAAAAGTACTCAACTCAGTTTACACAAACCGAATTCACACCAACAGTCCATCGAGTCCATAATCCCATAGGCTTGCTAACTTACTATTCTCCACTAATTTAGACTAAAACATGCTCAAGAATCACAAGGACTTTTCAAGGTTATCACAAACGACTTAGGTATAGGTAAGTGAAAAAGTCATTTAAGCTCAACCTACCACAAGTATATAAATCAATCAAACCAATATACAACTTTACAACAACAATCAACCCTTTATTACATTTTGTTCATTGCTCGAGAGAGATTTATCGCAACTCAACCAAATCTATATATATACATTTTTCTTTTTCATTCTTTTGTTTTTTTTTTCTATTTTTTAGATGATGTATACTTCCCCCAAACTTATTTCTTTTTAACTCACGGGAAGTAACATTGAAATGTAATATATATATATATATATTTCTCTCTACAAACCATTCCCAACACATTACTTCCCCAATTACATATTATATACTCATGGTAGTCAACGAGAAAGGAATATAATTGAGGTTGATGAAGCTCAAAACATGGTAAAAACAATGAAAAAGTTAATTTAAAGCTCAAACGGGTTAACTATGGATATCAAATTGTAAAGGTCAGCTCGAAAGGCTCATTCGTTACAACAAAATGCCTAAATCATCTTCCTAAGCATGCAAAGTCTCAAAAATTTCGTCTCAAATAGTAAACAAGCAAAATCTAAAATTTTCCAACATCTTTCTTCAAACCAAAGATTCAGCAATGCATAAACCACACCATTGAGTACAAGAAATTCAACAATCATGATCAAGTGTTCATCTTTATTAATAACCACAAGTAAACTTAAGAATTATCCAACTTAAGCACACATATTTTTTTCTTCCATAAAATAGCTTTCAATTCCATCAAATTATATCACATTGTATTCATTCAATCTCATCGGCTATCATTATCAACTTGATTCACTAAACCTGACACTCTAAACATCTTAGACACAACAACACTATAAATAAAAGACTAACCAGATACAATACACAACTAAAACACAAACACAACTAAAACAAACTACTCAATATATAAAAAATGAAAGTAAATATCCTCCCCAAAACTTAATATGAACATTGTCCACAATGTTCAAAATAAAAGCAAAGTGAAGAAGACTTAACGGGAAGCAAATACACATCAACAAGGTGGTGGAGGTGGTAGTGGCTGGGACTCTCTGACTTTTCCAGTGCAGGGACGCTTTGTATCGCCCTGGTTACCCAAAGACCGTGACGGTGAACATTGAACCGTGAATTTAACTCGCTACCCGAGTCCTTTGGTTAAAAACGTGCTTCTAGGTGTTATTAACAGGCTAAGGTGGAAAACCAATAAAAAGGAAAGGATATATTTTATTTAAAACATAAAACTATTCATGGGCCCATAAAAATGTTTACAAGTTATTTACAATACAAAATGGTCATTGCTGTTCAAAATTTACAACCCGCCAATCTAAGCGGCAAAAATAGGGTAAACCTCTTAGTTCCCTTGAGAACTCCTTGGCCGTGGTGGTCAAGCGGCCGCATATGTACACATCACCACCTAAGATCTCTACTCAAGGCTGGGTGAGCTTTTCTTTCCCTTTACCTGCACCACATAGCACCCATGAGCCAAAGCCCAGCAAGAAAACACAATAATGCAAGCATATAATATCAAATAATGATCATGATAATCATACAGAGCTTATAGCTATGAACAGATGAGTGAATATCACTTTGTGGTTACATTAACCATGAAGGAGCTTATAGCTCTTAATCAAATGAGTGGTTTAATACTTGAGGTCCTGGTAAACCATAATGAGTGACTGACGAGCAAGTCACTAGCTTAAACAGATGAGTGACTGATGGGTAAGTCACTAGCTTAAACATATGAGTGACTGCTGGGTAAGTCACACGGGGCTTGACACCCACAGCCATGTGACTAAACAGTCACTATGGCTCTAAATATCTAGCCTTTGGTTAGACAAGCGCTTATAGTATTCATCAAAATTGAGGTCGATCTGGAATTAACGCTCTTCTGAGTCATTTAATGTAGATGTCAATTAGATCTAATCTTTGTTGGCTTGCGTTGAACACGCTAAGGCTGTTCCTGACTTATGAGTCAGCACTGTGTGACCAGTGCCCAGTACCACTGCCGAACTTGACTAATGAGTCACAGCTTCACAGTTGATACTGAAACCTTTGCCAATTCTGACTATTTAGTCAGTACCGTGCACAAGTTAGCAAGATTTGCTAAGCATTCAATAATCAATCCATGTCCACATTTAAACATTCAACATGCCTCAAGAATAACCATGCATGTCACATATAGGGTGCAGTTTTCTTACCTCTGATTCGAGCGATAATTAATATAAGATCGACCCTTGAGAACGATCAACCTTTTAATTCCTTTACAGTCACCTAGTCATAACCAAATATGGGATTCCATCAATAAAATGAATAGCAAAGGTTCCCGCACCAAAACCTAGCCTCCGGGACATCGAATCCTACTAAACCGGGTAGTAGGATCGATCCCGATGCCAAAGGCTTGAATCCCCAAGCCAAAAACCTATTTCTGGCCAAAATGCCACTAAGGGTCGCGACCCTCCCTGGTCATGCCGCGGCCCGCCCCTCAGCTCCCAGCATGGGCCGCGGCCTTCCCTGGCCATGCCGTGACTCTTCAGCCACTTCCTCCCATTTTCTCAAGCTTGGGTCGCGACGCTCTAGAACAGAGTCGCGGCCCCACCTAAAACTCAGCCAAAAACCCTGTTTTCCTCCCTTTGAAATCAATCCAAAACCTGATTAAAGCTCCCCCAACATCACAAAGCAAAGCCCCCAATTGCTACCACAACTTACCCACCATACAAGCATCAAAACCCAAGTGAACTTCCTCCAAAAACTTCCATTAATTCCAACTATCCATATCAAAATCCATAGGCTGAAAACTATAAGAAAAACAGAGCATAACTAAGGTTTCATGGATAGATTCTTACCTCAAGCAGGATTAAGCCCTCCTCAATGGTTGACCTAAAGTCCTAAGCTCCAAACTTTGATTCCTTAGCTTAGTTCTTCAAATTGGGATCAAAAACTCCAAAGGAAGCAAGAGGAAGATGATGAACGTGAGGGAGGTAACCAAACTATGTTTTGGTTCTATTTTTCTACAGCCTTCAGCCCATATATCAATCCTAGGGGTAAAAAGACTAAAATGCCCCTAGGTCAAATAAAAGTTTCTAAAGACTCCCATGGGCAAAATTGTCATTTTCTACCTATCTCGTTAATCATAATTAACATCCTTCAATTCCTGCTATTCTTGATATTCTCAAATACTAATAATTCATATCCCGTTACCCTTTAATTCCCAATAACGCTCTAATCACCAAAACACCCAGAGACTCACCCTGAGCCCCGAGCTTAAGCCTGTTATGACCAAACCGATAGTTAATATTCAAAGATCGTCTCATGCCGAATAGCTCAAACACATCCACATTATAATGTGGCATCAACGATTAATCACAAGCATGCACCAAAATATACAAATATGCCCTCAACGGGCCAAATTACCAAAATACCCCTGTGATGAAATGTGGACCTACATGCATGCATTTAACATCATATTATAATATAATTCACATAAACATGCATATAATCATTTAATGGCAAAATAAAATAATTGTGGCCCTCCCGGCCTACTAATCCAGTCATTAAACCGCATTAGGGATTTTGGGGCATTACACGCTTCTTATGCAGCGCCTAGGCACTTTCCCCTAGAGCAAAATTCTTCTATTTTTTTATGTTTATTTTTTTTCATGTTTTTCACGATCTAAAATAGAATACAAATTACAGAATAAAGATTGAACCTAAAAACTAAGAATAAAAAAACAAACAATATTTCCCAAAATACAAATTGTTCAAAAATAAAAATAAAAACTAAAGCAAAATTCAAAGTAACCATTGGGATGCCTCCCAAATGCACTGGCGTTAACGTCGTTTAGTTGTACGCTGACCTTATTATTAAATTCAAGTCAGATCCAAGCCACCTCTCAAGTCCTTGAGAGCCATAGTGTCATAACAAGACGCTCGTTTCTGGATATTGCAAATTTGTGGGACTTTCCACTGCTCATGTAACAGTTGAGCTTTCCCACTAACAAACCTTTTCAAACGATGGCGCATTGTTTGAATACCAACTTGAGCAATGGCCTTTCTCTTGATAACTTCCACCTTACTACCATCTCCTCTTATCACATCCACTCTACAACAAGTTGGAATTTCAGTTGCTGCAAAAACATTATATGTTATCTCGTCTTGTTGCACGCACAACTTCAACTCCCTTTTTTGTACATCAATTAGCGCTCTTTTGGTAGCTGAAAATGACCACCAAAGAATAATTGGAATATTTTCATCTTCCTCCATATCAAGAATAATAACGTCTGTAGGGAAGAAGAATTTGTCCACTTTCACCAATACATTCTCAATCACTCCCCAAGGATGTTAAGTGAACGATCTGCCATTTGTAGAGACATGGTAGTAGGGCAAGCTTCTCCCAATTTCAACTTGTGGAAGATCGATAGAGGCATTAGATTCACACTAGCCCCTAAATCACATAAAGCCTTTGTCACTATTGAACCCCCTATAGAGCATGGAATAGTGAAACTACCAGGATCTTTAAGCTTTGGCAGTAATTTCATTTGCAATATTGCATTGCACTCTTCAGTAAGCGCAATTGTCTCGTATTCCTCCAACTTCCTTTTCTTTGATAAAATTTCCTTCAAGAATTTAAGGTAAGTTGGCATCTGCTTAAGCGCCTCAGAAAATGGAATATTTATGTGAAGATTTTGAAAAACTTCTAAAAATTTAGCAAACTGCATGTCAATATTGTTTTTCCAGAGCCTCTGTGCAAATGGAATTTTTATGTGGTGCTCAAAACTCACTGGTGACTTGTTCTTCTGAAGGTTTTCAGTAACCTTTTCTTCTACCTTACCCTCTTTCTCAAAATCCATTTTCGGTGGAAGACTAGCAAACTTCTCAACTGACTCTTCCAACTCATTATCGCCCCTCAAAGAGATCGCATTGCACTGCTCCTTAGGATTCACCTCAGTATTACTTAGAAAATTTCCTTGAGATCTGCTTTGTAAAAAAAATTCCAATTTACCCACTTGCATTTTGAGAATTCTGATGGATGACCGAGTTTTAGTCATAAACTGAGCTTTGGAGTTGGTCAAAGTCAACAGTGCAACTTGTAACTCATTTGACTTCTCTTCAGGAACTGGTGGCGCTGTAGGTTGGGGCATGATCTGTTGAGATTGAGGTTGCTGGCCCTAATTATTTCTCCATGAAAAATTAGGGTGATTTCTCCACCTTGGATTAAATGAATTGGAGAAAGGATTGTTGGCTTGCCTTTTAAAAGTACTCATCATGTTGAACTTTGTTGTCATACACTGCTCAAATCGGTGAGGACCACCACAGATTTCACACCCTGTCTGTAACTGAATGGCATTGGCTGATATTGTACTCTACTGCAATTGCTTAGTCAATGTCGCAGCTTGAGCAGTCAAAGCAGTGATTGCATCTAATTCATGAACTTCAGCTATCATTCTGTTACTAATTGCACGCTCATCCAACCATTGATGGTTGTTTGTAGTCATATCTTCCAACAACTCATATTCCTCGTTGGCACTTTTACTCATAAATACCCCTCCAGCTGCGGCATCAATTATGGTGTGAGTAGTACCTCGTAATCCATTGTAAAAGTTTTGGACCAACATCCACTTTTCAATGCTGTGATGAGGAAACCTTCTCAATAGTTCCTTGAACCTCTCCCAAGAGTCATATAAAGATTCCCCCTCAAGCTAGAAAAAATTATTGATCCCCCCCTTTAATTTAGTAGCCCTTGATGGAGGAAAGAACTTGCCAAGAAATTTATGAGCCAAATCCTCCCAAGTATTTATAAAATTGGATTGAAGGGAGTTCAACCAACTTTTAGCTCTATCCCGCAATAAAAATGGGAATAGCCTCAACCTGATTGCATCGTTGCTCACCCCATTATAATTGAACATTGCACATAGCTCCAAAAAATTAGCTAAGTGCATGTGAGGATATTCAAAGGGTAACCCACCAAACTGTATTGTGCCCTGAAGAATTTGGAGGATTACTGGCAGTAACAGTTGGTGGTTTGATACATGTCTGCACCCTCGTAACAATAAGGAGTACATAATTCCTCAAACTACGAACGACGGGATTCTGAGCTTGTGCTCGAGCTTGTGCTGGTGGCACTCTTTCATTACCATTGTTCACCACATCGTCATTATTATTGTTATTCTCCATAGCAACGGTGGAATTCTCAACTCTCTTTTTCCTTCTGTTCTACCCGCACATCTTCTCAATCTCAGGATTAATAGGAACAAAAGTGTATGCTCCTCTTCTTCTGCGCATATAACAAAATTCCCTAAAATAGAAGTTAACAAACGCAGGCAACCCAAGTTAGAAACCTTTTAAAGAAGAACCAAATTAGAAATAAAATTAACAATTTTGATATTGATAATTTTCAGTCCCCGGCAACGGCGCTAAAAACTTGTTGCGGATTTTATACTACGCAAGTATACGTAATCACATTTTGTAATAAATATTAGTAAGACCAAGTATCGTCCCACAAAGACTGATTTATCAATTACCAATTAATTAGTTCTTGATTTCTATTTGGTTAAAGAAAATTGGATTTGTAAAATTTAAAATCAAGAAAGCATAAATAAATGTAAAGTGCACAAATAAATTAACAACAAGAACATAAGAATGAAATTAATGAACGAAAACAATTAGGAATTCTAATCTTCCCTACTTTCCACTCTATTATTCTTTAATGAAATTACCACTGAAATTCTTCTCACTAAAATGATAGGCATACAAAAGTATTAACTATTCGGATTAAGAAATAGAAAACTCGACCCAATGTGAATTCCCTATATTTCTATAGTCAATTCAAACAATAGGAATCGATAAGTACAACCCTAAATCACATAGCCCAATTTGATACTCTTGTTCTAAATTGAAATCTACGTCTACTCAATTTTAGCATATTCAAATCTCACTTTTCAGATTTTGGTTCAAATTCATAAATCGTATGTAAAAGGGGCACCATCAATCCCATACACAATAAACACAAATTGAGTAAATTTTAGATGAAGAAGAAATAGACAAATGTATTAAATCATAATAGAGTGTTAAGAGAGTCAATTAGAAACCCTAATAATGAAATTAGTTCATAAACATGACTATGAAATCCATAATACCAATGATTAACATAAACAAAGACAAAGAAAAGAGAAAAAGAACTCTAGTTCCGATCCAATCTTCACCTAAATGGCCCCAAGCATTTTCTTTTCTTTTCCTTTCTACCAAAGACTCTAGTTTCGAAATTAGGATTAAAACCTAATTTATTTTCCTTCAGACGCAATGTGGGTTGCGGCCTAGCACTTCAAGTGTTGCGACCCATGTCGATTTGCGCTTCTTGTAGACTTCAGGCGGGTCGCGGCCGAACCTTTCCAGCACTGTGGCTCTCATTCAATTTCTAGGCAGACAAAGCCTTCAACGTCGCGGATCTACATCCCTACATCGCGACTCGGGTAGACCCTTAAAAGAAAACAAGCTTTCTGCCTTGGACCTGGCCGCAGCTTAGCATTGTAGTGCCGCAACCCTTAAGAACTTTCCCAATTTTTGCATTTTTGAGTCCGAAAATTCACCAAAGACGTTAAATGACTCAAGGATCCATACTAATACGGAAACAACACCAAAAAGCCATATTTTTGTCATCTTTTTCACCAATTTTCTCCAATTTCTCTCTTCCTTTATTTGAAAGCTAAAACTTGTAAACAAGCAAAAACAAAGCATAATAATGCACAAAACCACTAAAAACATTAACGGCACTACCTAAAACACATCCTAAAAACAATATAAAATTAGACTCAACATCGTTCTCCCATCACCTAGGAAGAGGTGGCTCTCGCAAGAACTGGCCTATTTCTCCCATTGTGTGAAGCCAAATGATCCCCAGATGGTTACGTTGGCGCCAATCATAAGAAGAAAAATGCCCTAGCCAATCGCGCTAACCAAATGAGTGTTATATTATTTTATAATATAATGTAATATTATATTATATTATAATATAATGTTTTAGATTAAATAAATGTGACAAAGAGTGTCACATATTGTAACATATAATCGAGAGTTACAATATTTAGATATATGAAAAATATCCAAATATGTAACATATTTGGTGTTACAAATTCAGCTACAAATTTGTAACTTCCTAATATTACCCTTTATTGTGTAAATTTGGTGTTACACAGTATTGAGATGAATTTCATAAAGACATATGTGAAATGGCTGTTAGAGATATGATTTTAACCCCAATAATGTGTTTTGGGGGTTACAAAATCATTTGGGAGGGTTTTGAACCGTTTGGAAAAATAGCACAAAATTTTGTGCTGAAAATGGTCAGTGGCCGCGGTCACAGGCCAAAAACTGACCATTTTTCAGTTTTTTCCAAATTGTGTTGAATGGCTCCAAAAACCCAAATAACTCCCAAATCTCACTTTTAATTCCATAAGCATCCAATTTATCATTGGTAACAGCCATGGCGGTTGGTGGAATTTGAAATTCAAAGGGTTTCTCTAAACTCTATAAATAGGAGCCTATTGCTCATTTGAAAGACGCAACTTTTCTATCCACTAGAGCACTTGGCTAGAAACACCTTGAGGCTTGATTATTCCATAAAGCATTTCCTAAAATCTGTGAGAGATCCCTTAGTGCTTGAGTTAGGGGGAAATAAGCTTTTGGACAAAGGTTTTAAACCTTGTTCAAGTTAGTGATCTCCAACACTCTTCACTTTGGTTGTGTGAGTGAGAGTTTATTGTTTTTGTTCTTGTTCTTATTTTCTTCTATTGCTTTTCTTCTTTTTCTTCTTGTTCTATTTACTTGTACTTTTGTTTAAGAGTTGTAATCCTTTTATTTCCTTTGTTCAAACACTTTTAGTTTATTTGTATCTTTTGTAATAGAGTTGTACTTTCTATTTCTATCATCTTACATCTCCTTCTTCTTTTATTTGTATTTTCAGTTATAGGGTTGTAACACTCTTTTTAATCAATCATTATTTAATTGTAATATATTGCATAGAGTTGTATTTTTTTTACCATTTCCATTGAGGCAAATACATATTTTCCTAACAATGAGTATGCACCACAAAGCCCCATCTAGTCACCAAGAGTCCTAGCTGGTCGCTAGAGGCCCTCGTTGGTCGCCGAGGATGCTCTTCGCTCGATGGTGGCCCTCGCCACCCGATCCTTCACCCACACCAGAGTGCGCCTTCAACCTTTAAATGAACAAGACACATCGGATTACCATTTTTGGTGAGACAAAAACATGCCTTCATCCAAGTGTACCAAAAATTAGCATGATCGGGAAACAAGTTGCCATTATCAGCTCTTCCCATCTCTGGGGCTATAAATAGTGCAAATCGAAATGTAACAAGGGTCAAAATACAATTCAGTAATTATTCAATTTCAGAGAAAGCTTCTACTCTCCATAACTGTAACTTCCCCAAGAAATAATACTGACTAAAGTAAACGTAGATCATCTTTTTTGGGCCGAACCACTATAAATATTTTTTGGGTCGAACCACTAAAGTGGATGTAGTGTAAAGCTCATGTCAAATCCATGGCAATAAGGGAAAACCCAAATATGAGAGACTTGATAACTCTACAAAATAGAGTTATTTTATCACATTTATATGCTAATTGCTGCTTAGTTCTTAAGATTTTTAAGTAATTTATTAAGTTTTTAAGTAATTTTGAATTTATTAGTCTTATTGTAATTTTTTAGATTTTTATAGATATTTTATTTTAATATGTTGTAGTTTAATTATTAGAAATTAGTGTTGTTAGATTAAAAGTTAAAAATGTGATTTTATTGAGCTTAAATGTCAAAGTAAATTAAATTTTAATTAGTATTTTCATGGAACTTATGTTGTATATTTTATTATTAAAAATACTTAGTTTTAATTTAATTTATGTTTTATTTTATAGGGAATATGTTGTATTTTTTGGATCTTAAAAAGCAAGAAAAAAGAAGAAAATAAAGTGACATTTTCAAGGAAAAGAAAGAGAAAAAAAATAATATTTCTGAAAAGCTTCAGCTCAAGGAGTTGAAGCTCATGAGCACAGTGCTATATTATTTCATATAATATAATGTTAGATTAAATAATGTGACAAAATGTGATTTGTCACACCTTGTAACATATTATTGAGAGTTACAAAAATTGAACACATGTGTGTGCCCAAATGTGACATATTTTGGAGTTACAAAATCAGTTACAAATTTGTAACTCTCAAATATTACCCAATAATGTGTATATTATATGTTACACATTTGAGATTGGATTTCACAAAGCCATGATGAAATATGGCGGTTGGAGACATGTTTTTAACTCCCAATAGGTGTTTGGAGGTTACAAAATCATGTGGGAAAGGATTTGGGACGTTTTGGAATGTTTTGGAAAAATGACATTTTTGTACTGAAAATGGCCTATGGCCGCGGCCTGGGGGACAGAAGCCAGTGGCCGCGACCACTGAAAAGTCCTGGCCGCGGCTAGTGAGGCTGACAACCTATTTGGTTTTTCAGTTTTTTCTAAATGGAACGGTTCTAACATCCCAAATAACTCCCAAATCTCCATTTTAATTCCATAAACATCCAATTAAACATTGGTAACAGCCTTGGGGGTTGGTGGAATTTGAAATTCAAAGGGGTATCTCAAACTCTATAAATAGGAGCCTAATGCTCACTTGTAAGACACACCATTTTCCATCCACAAAGCACTTGGCTGGAAAATACACCATAGAGGCTTGATAATTCCAGAGAGCTATTTCCTAGAGAGATCCCTTAGTGCTTAGAGAATAGGGGGAAATAAGCTTTTGGACAAAGATTTTGAACCTTGTTCAAGTTGGTGATCCCCACTGCTCTACACTTTGGTTGTGTGAGAGTTTGTTTTTTCCATTGGTATTTTCATTCTGTTGTTCTTCTTGTATTATTAGTGTATTGAGTTTGTAATCCTCTTCTCAATTTCTATTTACATATTCATTGGTATCTTTTGTTTTAGGGTTTTAGATCTTATAATTCTCTTCCTTCTCTTTTTTCTATTTACTTGTATTTTGAGCACTTGAGTTGTAATATTTATTTAGCCAATTACCTTGTCTATTGTATTCTTTGCATAGAGTTGTATATTGGTTTTTCCATATTTTCATTGAGCAATAATATATATTCTCTAACAATTAAAAGCTTAAATTCATTTTCAATGGAAGGAGAAGCCATAGAGATCTTATGAGGATCCAACCTTGAAAAGATGGTAAGATAAGGTATTGTTCTTCTTTGGTTTTCTTAAAAGATCTAATAGTTTTCATATAGTGATAGAAATGAGAAGAAGAAAAGTTTATAAATGAGATTCATTGTTTTCTAATCTCCTTTGTTTTTTGGTGGTTAGATTAGAAGATAATTTAATATCTTGAGTTTTTGTTATATGTGATTAATGTGTAAATAATCTAGTAGATTATTGGGTAATATGCTAGCATGTTATATAATTTTCTTATTTTGTGATAATGGGAAATTATTAGAATGACAATTTTATGAGTTTTATATGTAACTAAATTGATTTTGTGAATCAATAAAAAAATATGAAATCATATGTCTATGATATTTGTAATTTATGTTTACATATTAACAAAGAGTCATGTTAGCATGATATAAGTCATATATGTTGACAACTATGTGAAATTATATTGAAATATAATCATGCAAACATTTGTGAGATGTTAATAGGTTTTATCCTATATTATTGTTAGTATATGATTTGTGAATAAAAGAATTATTTGGAAATTAAAATTCTCATTTAAAGTGTTGAGCATCTCAATTATGAGATAAGAAAAGATGAACCTAACGGGGTTACATCTTTTGATAAGTGTCTTTCCATTGCAAGAAAAATGGATCAAAGTGGATTCAAAATTGTGGGATGACATATTGACTCAATAGACTTATAGTCTAGAGTGTGGTCAAATGAAATATATTTGAGAATTATTTAGTGACAATAATTTTTTAATAGAACCCAGTCTTGAAAAGACAAGTATTTTAGGGTAACAAAATATTGTAAGAGTTCTACCTATATATTCCTAGGAGTGGTGCCGCCCCTCATGAGAATTGGGAGTCATTCTCAAGAAAAGTCTATGAATGGAATATGCACATGGCCATTAACGGTGCAAAAGCGAGACATTGAGGTCCCAAGTGAACATAGCAAAGGTGTGTGTGTTATCACTAGTTTGTTATCAAAGGATAGTGGTTCAATGATTCGGCAACCAAATTTTCAACAAACTTTGTGGTAATTACACTAAGGTAAAATTCAAGTCGAAAGACATTTTAATTTATGCACCAATGCAAAGGTTTCTATAGAGAGTGACTGTAATGACCCAAATTTGCTAATAGGGCTTAGGGCCTTGATTAGCGTGCCTGGAAGGCAATAAATGATTTAATATGTGAATATGTGATAGAAATGCATGTTTAGTTGAATTAAATATGCATGTGGGCCCCGTTTGGATATTAGGGGTGTGTTTGTGATTTTAGCCCGTTTAGGGCGTAAATGAGATTAATATGATAAGCATGTAATATATTTCTGTGTAGCACGATCCGAGACAGTCCTGGGGAGCGGTTAGCCAGAAAGTCACAACGGGGTTGAGAATCCGACTCGAGGCGAGTCGAGGGGTATTTTGGGTATTAGATGCAAGGGTAAGCTTTAAATTATAAGGGTTATGTTTGGAATTTCTGCTGGTTTACTTGAGTTTGCATGTTAGCTAAGTTTGAATTTGTTCTTGTTTGTTTGGCTGAGTGTTGGGGCTAGTCTTTGCTAGATTTTGATGCTGAGTTTGTGCTAAAACTTTTGTGATAGTTGGTTTGGATTGTTGGCATGAATTTGGGGGAAATTGGACTGATTTTAGAGGTGGAAAGGTTGAGATTTTCTGGGTTTGAGGGGTAAGGCTATGGCTCTGCTCTTGCTGAGCCGCAACCCCCTTGGTCTTGGTGCGTCAGGAATTGGAGGTGGGTCGCGGCGCCCTTCAGCAAAGGCCGCGACATGTGTGGGCTATCTTGAGGCAAAGCCTCGGGTTGAGCTGGGGGCCGCGGCATAGGTCCCTAGGGCCGCGACGCTTAAGGTATTTTTGGGTTCTAGAGGGGTGTTAGGCTCGGGGACTCAATGGTTAGGGCTCGGGATGAATTCTATCACCCGGATTGATAGAATTCAAGGTTCTGGAGGTTAGAGATATCGCTCAAAGTTATTTAATGGATTAGAACTTGATGGATGAACGTTGTTAATGTGTTGTGACTAGGGTTTCGGCGAGGCTCAAGTTAGAGGACTGTGCTCGGGATATCGGTGCTCGGAGTGCTCGAAACGCAGGTAAGAAAACCCTTGTTCCCACAGAGCTTGTATGCAGGGCTGAGCCCAATATGTCTGAATTGCAGGGCTAGCCCTTTGGTTGAATTTGTTAGTGTTCAGTATTTGTTTATTATACTATGAATGCTATTGTGTAAATGTTCGGCAAGAGCCGGGAACGGCGTAGGCCAAGGTCGGCAGAGGCTGGGAATGGCGTTGGGCACGTTCAGTGCAAGGCCGAGTACGGCAAGGGGCCGGGAGCAACGTTGAGCATGTGGAGTGCGAGTTGCCAGGGCGAGGCCCTAAAGGATACCTGGGATATCCTCACGGTGTAGACCGCAAACCCAGGGCCTGGTAAAGCGTCTGGGACAGCTTGGCCGTAGGTGTTTAGCCTATCGAAGGCCTGATTATATGCTATATGTTTGTTTTGCATATGTTATCTGTTTGTGGGTTTTCTTGCTGGGCTTCGGCTCACGGGTGCTCTGTGGTGCAGGTAAGGGCAAGGAGAAAGCCAACCAACCATGAGTGTGGCAAGCATGAGGCGGCGTGTACATGTTTGGCCTGCCTGGCTGCTGCAGCCAGTGGATTTTGGGAGATGATTGTATTAAAACCTAGATTTTGTCGTTTAGCCAACTTGACTGTACTTATTCGTTGTAAATATTTCTAAATAGTATTTTGGGATCCCAAGTGTTAAACTTTTATGATTTTCAATGAAATAGAGTTATTTCTAAAGTTTCTACTCTGTTTATGATTTAATTACACTTTTGCTTTAAAAGCCTCGATTAGCGAGTGATTGCACGTTTTTAAACTCACTTAGTAACGGCTCTAAGGTAGTAGGATATTACATTGACTATTTAATCAAGTGGGGGAATATTATATTTTAATATAATGTTTGATTGATTAAATAAGTGTTACAAAAAGTGATTATTTAATCTAGTGGGGGAATGCTATATTATTTCATATAATATACTGTTAGATTAAATAATGTGACAAAATGTGATTTGTCACACCTTGTAACATATTATTGAGAGTCACAAAAATTGGACACATGTGTGTGCCCAAATGTGACATATTTTGGAGTTACAAAATCAGTTACAAATTTGTAACTCCCAAATATTACCCAATAATGTGTATATTATATGTTACACATTTGAGATTGGATTTCACAAAGCCATGATGAAATATGGCTATTGGAGACATGTTTTTAACTCCCAATATGTGTTTGGAGGTTACAAAATCATGTGGGAAAGGACTTGGGACGTTTTGGAAAAATGACATTTTTGTGCTGAAAATGGCCTGTGGCTGCGGCCACTGACTTTCAGTGACCGCGGCCTGGGGGACAGAAGCCAGTGGCCACGGTCACTGAAAAGTCCTGGCCGTAGCCAGTGAGGCTGACAACCTATTTGGTTTTTCTGTTTTTTCCAAATTGAACGGTTCTAACATCCCAAATAATTCTCAAATCTCCATTTTAATTCCATATACATCCAATTAAACATTGGTAGCAGCCTTGTGGGTTGGTGGAATTTGAAATTCAAAGGGGTATCTCAAACTCTATAAATAGGAGCCTAATGCTCACTTGTAAGACACACCATTTTCCATCCACAAAGCACTTGGCTGGAAAATACACCATAGAGGCTTGATAATTCCAGAGAGCTATTTCCTAGAGAGATCCCTTAGTGCTTAGAGAATAGGGGGAAATAAGCTTTTGGACAAAGGTTTTGAACCTTGTTCAAGTTGGTGATCCCCACTGCTCTACACTTTGGTTGTGTGAGAGTTTGTTTTTTCCATTGGTATTTTCATTCTGTTGTTCTTCTTGTATTATTAGTGTATTGAGTGTGTAATCCTCTTCTCAATTTCTATTTACATATTCATTGGTATCTTTTGTTTTAGGGTTTTAGATCTTATAATTCTCTTCATTCTTTTATTTCTATTTACTTGTATTTTGAGCACTTGAGTTGTAATATTTATTTAGCCAATTACCTTGTCTATTGTATTCTTTGCATAGAGTTGTATATTGGTTTTTCCATATTTTCATTGAGCAATAATATATATTCTCTAACACCTAGGCCCATGCCCCAGCTGCCCAGCCGGCCCAGGTCGCGCCTCCAGCTGCCCCTAGCGCCGACCCACACCCACGACGCGACCCGACCCGCCGACCCGGCCCGCCGACCCGGCCCGAGACTCTTCAACCAGCTGCCACCTAGGCTTACGCCCACCAGCCTTCGACCCATGCGCCTACCCTAGCTCCCAGGCCAGCTGCCTCCCTCCAAGCCCACCACGCCTCAGCCCAACAGCTCCTAGGCCTTCCAACAACTACCAAACTCATGCATTCCTCCAATTTTCTTGAGCCCAACAATGTCTCATTGTCCCACAATGTCCAAAAATGACATTTTCCCCAAAGTTTTCTACATATTTCACTACAAAATCCATCAATACACCCCAAAATTCATCGTCACATGGCTCAAGACATCTTTATACACTAATTATGCCATATTATTCTTCACTTAAAATTAATTTAATCAATTTAATTAATTTAAATTGATTATTTTAACACTTTATTTTTTGCTATAAATAAGGGATTGGAAGACCATTTTAGAGGAGGTTACACTACACACTCACCATATTTCAAGACCACTCCATTCTCTTTATCTTCTTCTTTTTTTTGGTTAATTTTCTATGTATTTTTAGAGGAACAATGTAACGACCCAATTTTCCTAATAAGACTTAGGGCCTTGATTAGGGGGGCCAGGATGGCAAATTTTGGAATTATATGATTATGTGATATTTCTATGTATCATTATGTGATTATGTGAATAACATTATCATATGACTTAATATGCATGTTTAGGTGTATTATATATGCATGTGGCCCATTTCTGATTAATTGGGCAATTTTCATAATTTGGTCTGTATTGGGTATATTTAACATTAATGTGGTATGTGTGTGGTGCTTCATTATTATTTGGTTATGCTTAGGTTACTCAGCAGAGGACGATCCTAGGGGGCAAGCTAGTTGGAAAGTCACAACGGGATACATACTTGACTTGGAGTGAGTTAAGGGGTATTTAGCACATTACCGGGATATTGGGTAATAGTAATAAATATTTGATGATAAATTGGGAGTTAGTGAGATCAAGAGGAAATTCTGGGAATTTGAATATTTTACCCCCGGGGGCGTTTTCGGGATCCCGAGCATTAGGATTTGCTTGAGGTTACTTAAGTGTAATGCCCCGAAATCCCTAATGCAGTTTAATGGCTGGATTAGTAGGCTGGGAGGGCCATAACTGTTGAATTATGCCATTAAATGAAAATATGCATATTTATGTGAATTATATTATAATATGATGATAAATGCATGCATGTAGGTCCACGTTTGATAACAGGGGTGTTTTGGTAATTTGGCCCGTTGAGGGCGTAATTGTATATTTGTAAGCATGTCGGTGACATATTGTTGAGACCACATTATAATGTGGGTTTGTTCGAGCCATTCGGCATGAGACGATCTTCGAATATTAATTAGCGGTTTGGTCAGAACAGGTTTAAGTTTGGGGCTCAAGATGAGTCTTGGGGTGATTTTAATGATTAGAGCTTTGCCGAGAAGTAAAGGGTAACGAGATATGAATTATTGGTGTTTGAGATTATCGAGAATAGCGGGAATTGGAGAGCGTTAATTATGATTAACGAGATAGGTGGGAAATACCAATTTTTCCCTTGGGAGATTTTAGAAACCCTTAATTGACCTACGGGTATTTTGGTCTTTTCACCCCTAGGATAGATATAAACCATTTATGGCTGTAGAAAAGAAGAGAAAACAGAGTATAGTTCAAGAGCTTCCCCGTACCTATTTTCCTTCCTTGTTCTTTGTGATTTTTGAGCCATTCTTGAGGATTCAAGCTTGGGAAGTAAGCCTTGGGAGTTTGGGAGTGTGTTCCACCATTGAAGAGCATCATAATCTGAACTTGAGGTAAGTTTCTAGCCACTAAAATCCCTGCTTTGCTCTGTTTTAGTTCTGGTTTTCAGCTGGGATTTCTAGGTTGAATGATTGGTTTTGTTGGGAGTTTTGGCTAGGGTTCTTGTGGTTGTGATGCTTGAGGTATGTGAGGATGGTTTTTGGGTTCATTTGGCACTAAAAATGGGATTTGGAAGCATTGGAAACAGGTTAGAATCGAAGGAGTCGAAGAATGAGGTTTCAGGGGAGCATCAGTCTGGGGTAGCGCTACAGCGCCCATCAGAGGGCGCTATAGCGCTACACAGGATTGCTGATGGGCGGTTTGGGGTTCTGAGTATAGTGCTGGGGTGCTATTGAGCAGTGATGTAGCGCTGTTCCTCCATAATCCCGTTTTGTGTGCTTTTAAGGGTTTTTGGCTCGAGGTTTCAATCCTTAAGGCTCGGGATCGAATCTACTCACCGTGTGGGCATGTTTCGAGGTCCCGAGAGTGGGGTTTAGGTTAAGACCCTTTCATTGTTGATTTTCATTAATGGAGGTTATAATTGGTTGTGATTAGGAAACCGCTAAGGAATCAAAAGGTCGATCGTTCTCAGGAGTTGTTCTTAGTATATTTCTCACTCGAACCAGAGGTAAGAAAACTGCACCCCATATGTGACATGCGTGGTTGTTCATGAGGCATGTTGAATGTGTAAATGTGGACATGGATTGATTATTGAATGCTTAGCAAATCTTGTTCATTTGTGCATGGTACTGACTAATTAGTCAGAATTGGCAAAGGTGTCAGTATCAACTGTGAAGCTGGGACTTATTAGTCAAGTTCGGCAGTGGTACTGGGCACTGGTCACACAGTGCTGACTCATAAGTCAGGACGGCCATACCGTGTTCAACGTAAGCCAATAAATATTAGATCTAATCGATATCTACATTGGATGACTCAAAGAGCATTAATGTCGGACCAACCTCAAGTTCGATGATTACTATAAGCGCTTGTCTAGCCAAAGGCTAGTCACTTAGAGCCACAGTGACTATTTAGTCACATGGTTGTGGGTGTTGAGCCCGTGAGACTTACCCATCAGTCTCTCATCTGTTAAGTTAAAGACTTACTCATCTCTTTAAGCTAGTGACTTACCCAGCAGACACTCATCTGTTAAGGCTAGTGACTTACCCAGCAGTCACTCATCTGCTTAAATTAGTGACTTGCTTGTCAGTCACTCAGTATGGCTTACCAGAACCTCAAGTGTTAAATCACTCATCTGTTTAAGAGCCATAAGCTCTATGTGATTATAATAATAATCAGTTGTTAATATCTATATGCACTATTGTGTTTTCTTGCTGGGCCTTGGCTCATGGGTGCTATGTGGTGCAGGTAAAGGAAAAGAAAAGCTCACCCAGCCTTGAGTGGAGAGCTTAGGTGGTGATGTGTACATATGCGGCCGCTTGACCACCACGGCCAAGGAGTTCTCAGACGAACTAGGGGGTTTACCCTATTTTTGTCACTTATGTCGGCGGGTTTGTAAATTTGAAACAGTAATTACCATTTTGAGTTGTAAATAACTTGTAAAAGTTTTTTATGGGCCCATGTACAATTTTATGTATTAAATAGAATATATCATTTCCTTTTGATTGGTTTTCCACCTTAGCCTATTAATAACACTTAGATGCACGTTTTTAACCAAAGGACTCGGGTAGCAAGTCAAATTTTCAGATCACCGTTCACCGTAACTATTCTGGGGTAACCAGGGCGTTACATTAAGCTTGAAGTAACCTGTCAGAATAATAAAAGAACATTCTCTCTCCCTCCCATTCCATTTTCAACACCCGATCACATTTTCAAAGGAAACTTGAGTTGTAGGACTCGGATTCAAGCAAGGATCGAGGCATAGCGATTCTAGGAAAAATTAGAAGCTTATTAGCCGAAGGATTTAGTTGGGAAATGACTTAATCAGATGTAATCTGAGTTTTTAAAGTTTTTAAGCTTTGATTGAATTTTATATTTTGATGAGTTTTTTGGATGAATTGAAGTTTGGGTTTTATTGGTGTTGGATAAATATGATGTTTGGGAACTTTGATTTTGGGATTTGGGTATGTTTAGTATGGTTTTTGAGTGATTTTAAGTGGGAAAATCGTAGGATATGGATGGTTTCGTGGTCAAGTCGCGACTTGGATGAAGCCAGAAGCCAGGAGGAGGAAGCCTTTGGGGGGGCACCGCAACCCAACAGGGGTCAAGTCGCGGCCCGTCCCAGAGCCTAGGCAAGGGTGTAACGCCCTGGATAGCCAGGACCGCTACACTGTGTGTTTATAAAGTGCTAGACTTGCTAATCAAGTCATTTAATTAATAGCGTGTCATCGAAACTATAGAGGAACTAGGGTTAAAATGTTTTGGTCTCAAAAGCCACATTTTCATTAAGAAGCACTTCTTGTTTACATGGGATCCCAAAAATACAAGTTTAAAGATCGTTTACAAAAGACACAAGGTTTATATACAATAACAGGCCATATTGAGGCAAAACAGACAGTTAGGCAGTCCCTGTCCTGATCCACTCCTCGACCATGGCGATCGAACAGCTGGCTATGTACATTCAACCCCGCAGCTCTCCACCTCAGGATTGGTCCAGCTTTCTTTTGCCTTTACCTGCACCACATAGCACCCGTGAGCCAAGGCCCAGCAAGAAAACACAACAACAGAGCATAAGCAATCAACAGACAAATCAATAACCCACGTTGCATCACAAGTTCTCAAATATGTAATCGTTCAATGTAACCAAGTATTCAACATACTATACATATAAACTCATATCATATAACACTGCACAAATGATAACTAGGGCTAGCGCTCTCAGGCTGCATCCTCCGTTATCCCACTGACTCCGGCCCGCTTAAACTGAACTCAGTGAATATTAAGCTGTCCTCGGCTACCAGTGGCCAAGCCGCACCCTGTGCGCAAATATAGTGTACGGCACTCTTAGGCCGCTTTCACATGTCCCATGGCATAATACCATCATTGACACGATGCAAATATCGGGAGCACTTGGTCCCATCACAAGCATATAACCGGGTGCATTTTTTTTACCTTTCAATTCACTAGCTTTGATCCCTCGACTCCTTGAGCACGATCCCCCTCGAGCCCTAGCGCTCACCTAAACACAATCATAGACCAAAGTCATCATCAATCCTCAAGTCCAAAACCTAGCATCGGGCTAATCTCGAGCCCCCGGGAAGTCCTAATTCCATCAAACAAGGGGGTGGAAACAAACCCCAAACCCTTGGTCAAAAACCCTTGCAAATAACCCTAAAATCCCCTTCAAAAGACAGGGTAGCGCTACAGCGCTACAATCATAAGAAAAATCCCCTCAGCAAGCCTGGCCTAGCACTACAGCGCCCAAAGGCTAGCGCTGTAGCGCTAGTCACAGACAGACCAGCATCAGTTTTCCCTTCCTGCGATTTCCTCGAACCAACCTCAACCAAAAGTCTTGCAAATATTTCCCAACCTCAAAAACAACATTATGACCATTCTCCACTCATCCCAAGCACCCCAAATACCTAGAACTCAAGCACATACATCCCCAAACTCAAAATTCACCATAGCCACTCCTAAACACTAAAACTCAGCAGAAACCAGCTGAACATCAAAGTTAGAGTTTAGAATTTATACCTTTGATGGGATTTCGACCACAAGTTGCCTCTAGACTTCCTTGGCTTGCTCCTCCTCAGCCTTAGGCCTGAATTCCCTAAAGTTTCCATCCAATTCAACTTAGCACCATAGCTCAAAAACCAGAAACAGAAACTGAAGAACTCTAAAGTCTTACCTCAAGTGTTAGTGACCTCTTGCTAAACCTCTGCCAATTCCTCAACCCTAGCTTAGGATCCTTGATGTTCAGTCTATCCCAGCTCTCCTCTGAGCTTTGCTCCAGAAATCCTCAAGAAATTGATGAAGGAAATATAAACCGACCTAGAAAACTCTCTCTGTTTTCTCCCTTTCTTTTCCCTTCCTTTTTCCTTCTTTCAGACTTCTACACTTCTCTATAATCTCCACTAACATAAAGCCTTGGTAATACTTAACTCCTGTAAGACAAATGACTATTATGCCCTCTCTATTAAGTCTAAACCCTTTAATCCACTTAAGGGCATTCTAGTCATTTTACCCCAATTCCCGCTAACTCCTCGAGTGTCTCTAATATTTCTCGCTTAATTCCCGATACCTAATTAATCACCAATAATATTCCTCAATGTCAGGATAGACTCCAGTATATTCGCTAAATTCCCATTTATACCCCTCAGCTCACCCCGAGCCGGGTATAAATCCCCGCCATGACTTTCTTCGCTACTTTGCTCACTAGGATCGTCTCGAGTCGCAGATCACAGATATATCCACATAATAATGTGGTCTCGACAATTATCACATATATCAATACAGTTATGCCCATAATGGCCAAAATTACGATTATGCCCTTCTAACCTAATCAGGGCCTACATGCATACTAATACACATATTCATGCATCTCAAATATTCAAATCGTCATATAACATGCTTTAAATCATAATCATGCATCTTAATCATTAAAGTCACACATAATTCCCGTTCTGCCCTCCAGGCACACTAATCAAGGCCCTTAAGCCTTATTAGTGAATTTGGGTCGTTACAAAGGGGCTCTCTGACTTGGGGCAAGTCATGACCGGATTGTGCATTTTTGCCTAGATTTGGTTTTTAATCGTGGGAACTTAACTCTAAGGGCCTGTGATCGATCCTACTACCCATTTGAGTAGGATTCGACGTCCCGAAGGCTAGGTTTGGGTTTGGAAGCATTTATTTACTCATTTTTATGAGGTTTTATATCATGGTTGTGACTAGGTTATCGCTAGAGGCTTGGAAACAGGATCGTGATTGTGACTCATTTATTGGTAACTTTTGCTTGGACCAAAGGTAAGAAAAATGCACCCAGTATGTGACATGAATTGTTATTGATGAGGCACGTTGAGTGCTCTATATATGGACATTGATTGCATTGAAAATGCATAGCAGCACATGTGATTAGGGAATGACATGAATATTAAATATGGATTGATCAGAGCTTGAATCTTTGTAAATGTACATGATCATAATTATGCTAGTGATTGTTGAGTAAGCATGCTGAATGCCCTGTATTTGGATATTTGACATATGATATATGCCTGGTTGCATTGCTTACTTGTGAATGGTACTGTCTTATTAGTCAGCAATGGCAATGGTGTTAGTATTGATTGTGAAGCTGTGACTTATTAGTCAAGTTCGGCAGTGGTATTGGGCACTGGTAGTATGGTATTGGCTTATGAGTCAAGAATGGTATTAGCATGTTTAACACAAGCCAAAAATATAGATCTAATCAACATAAGCATTATCAACATAAGCATGAAATGCTTGAACGACCTCAAGTTCGATGAAAATAAAAGCACTTATCTAGTCTAAAGGCTAGTTACTTAGAGCCAGAGCCAAAAGGCTCAGGTGATCGTAATGTCACTGATAACTCTACAAAATAGAGTTGTTTTACCATATTTTATATGCTAATTGTTGCTTAGTTCTTGAGTTTTTATGTAATTTTTAATTTATTAGTCTTATTGTAGTTTTCTAGATATTTATATGTTTTTTATAGATATTTTATTATAATATGTTGTAGTTTAATTATTTGAAATTTGTGTTGTTAGATTATAAGTTAAAAAATGTGATTTTATTGAACTTAATTGCCGAAGTAAATTAAATTTCAATTAGTGTTTTCATGGTCTTAATATGAGTTATTTTATAATTGCAAATATTTGATTCTAATTTAATATTTACTTATTTTGTAGGAGGTACTTTGCAATTTTTTATGCTTGAAAAAGAAGAGAAAAGGAAATAAAAGTGGCATTTTTGTGGAAAAAGCAAAGAGATTGTGGCATTTTTCCTCCTGCCACTCTCTGCCCAGACCGAAGCCCACCAGGCCCACGCCACCAACCGAACCCCTTCCTTCAGCAGCCACACGGTCAGCCTCCACAGCCGCCTCACCCCTCACCATTCAATCCCCAACCGTACACCACGCCTCATTCCCTCCTGGCAAGTTTCAGCATCTCAAGGCCCAATTCAATGGCCCAATCCTTCTTCAGCCAGGACCTGCCGAGACTCCACCAGACCAACCGCCTGTTCCAGCCAGCCACAATGTTCCTTTTGTCTAAAATTCCAATTTTTTTACCCATTTTTCACCACAACATCATCATTACACCCTATAATTTATCTCTACATACCATATTTATTTTATTTAATTAATCTAATCAATTTAAATTGATTATTTTAATAACCTCACTTTGGTTATAAATATGGAGTTTCAAAACCATTTTTGGGTGCTTAATCTTTGGTTACCATCTTCTTTTCTCCCATTTTCTCTCTACCATTCTCTCTTCCATTTTGGGTTTTTCAAGAGCATTTTGCAAGTATGTATGTCATTTATTTTGTAATTTCTACTCTAGTTATGTGCTTCTAATTTTTTTCATAAGATTATTAAGATCATGATGAAGCAACTTGTAACTAGGTAATATATATGTTGTATGTTGATTTCCCTTGTAATGCAACAAAGTTTATGGATTTTTCTTCTTCATATATGTCTTTCATCTTTAATATCTCATATTTTGGATTGTTATATAATATGCACTTTGTTCTTCATTTTGTAAAAACATAATATTATTTGTGTAAGATGTGTCATTAAATTGTACACATCCATACTTAGAACAAAAATATTATGTTTTGCCTTATAAATAATGGTATTTGATTTTTTGTTGTTTCATTAGGTTGATTCACATTAAATACTTTGAAATTATAATTTTTGTAAAGTGAAGAAAAATCCTATCTTTTTAGTAGTTTGTGCTTAAAATTATAAATCTATTTGGAAAATGATAGTTTGAATTATTTTAACTATCACTAAAACTTGGGAATCAATATACTACTAAATATTATTAAACTTACATTTTGTGGATTCTAGTCTCTTAATAATCTTTTCTTTTAACACTTATTTTCAAATCATTATTGGTTTATTTTTATTATCTTAAATGGCTTTATTTTTCAATCTTTTATTTTAATGTTCATAATATTAAAACTCATCAATCTTTGGGGCTAGGTTAGAATTTATTACTTTTGATTTAAAATAGTTTTCTTTTTGTTTTTAGACAACTCCTTTGGGTTTGATCTCGTTCTTACACGAACACTATATTCCATATACGGTTTGTGCGCTTGCGAGTATAAATTTTTAAAACATACACGTTTTGGGTCCATCAGTCACATGGCTTAGGGTGCGGAGCCCAAGTTCGTACCTCATTAGTCACTTATCTGATTGGGTTGCAAGCCCCAACATGATTACCAGAATCATTATTGATATTCACTTAGGATTGACTTGATAGTCATCCATACAGGAGGGCAGGGTCCACAATCATTCATTTGGACTTGCTTGCATGCATGAATAAGGCTATTGTTGCTTGGCATGCTTATTGTGATTTGGTGACTTGTTATTACTTGTTCATAAGTATAATGAGTTTTCTTGCTGAGCCTCAGCTCACGGGTGCTATGTGGTGCAGGTAAAGACAAAAGAAAGCTAGACCATCTTTGAGTTGGAGAGCTTAGGTGACGATGTGTACATTTGCAGCTGCTCGACCACCACGGCTAAGGGTTTAAAAAGGAACTAGGGTTAAACCCTATTTTGCCGCTTAGGTCGGCTGATTGTAAATCTTTTAAAGTAATTAACCTTTAAATTATATTTTGGGATCCCAATGTATACAGTAAACGTTTTAGTAAAACGTTGTATCTTTAACCAAAAATTTTAACCCTAAATCGTTAATCACATTTAGTTACACGATTATGGCCAAATGACTCGGTTAGCGAGTTTAGCACTGTTTAAAATGCACAGCGTAACGGTCCCTGGGTAGTAGGGCGTTACAAACAATTTGGGGGTTCTCCTCCAAATACTTCTAGTTATGTTTGTAATTTTTGGCTTGTATTTTTTATTGTAGCTATGAGTTTCTAATATTTTTTAAGATTATTATGGTGATGATGAAACAATATGTAACTAGATAGTATTTATTTTGTATGTTAATTTCCCATTTGTGCAACAAAGTGTATGGATTTTTCTTCTTCAAATATCTTCTTTCATCTTTAATATCTTGTATCTTTTATTGTTGGAAGATATTTACACTTTGTTCTTCATTTGTGTAAAATCATAATATTCTTTGATTAAGGTGTGCCATTAAATTGAGCACATCCAAGCTTAGAACAAAAATATTATGTTTTGCCTTATAAGTAATGTTCTTTGGTTTTTTTTTTTTCATGAGATTGATTCACACTAAATACTTTAAAATTATAATTTTAAAAGTGAAGACAAATCTTATATTAATATGATAACTTGAGCTTAAATAGAAAATCTAGTTTGAATAAATGATAGTTTGATTAATGTTTACTATCAATAAAACTTGGGAATCAATGTACTTATAAATATTATTGAACTTATATTTTGTGGATTCTATTATCTTAATAATCTTTCTTCTACCATCTTGTTTACAATTATTGATTTACTTATATATCTTGTCTTTAATTTCTTTATTATTGCATTTATTTGATTTTCTTGTCACAATATCCCATCATCAATCTTTGGAGTTAGGTTAGAGTTTATTTATGTTAGTTTAAAATAGTTTTCTTTTTTATTTTAGACAACTCCTTTAGGTTCGACATCCTTACTTACATGAACTCTATACTATACGATTCGTACGCTTGCAATTTACATATTTAAAACGTACCCACTTTTGGGTTCATCAAGACTCTCAAAGCTCTATTTCACATATCAATTCTAAAAGTTCTAATTACCTTCTTTCCACTAGGTTTATATATTCATTATAATAAAACTAATAAAATGATAGAACAACAAAAAGGCAAAATATAATAAAAATAAAGTTCTAGAATATTATAAATATACATATATAACCTACATCATTCACCCTTTCTATGAAAGAATTCGACCTCGAGTTCACTTTGAAACACACAAAAGGAGCGCATAAGGATTGAAGGAAACTCGAACCAATGAAACAAATAAGACCATTGTTTAACATGTGAGAGTGGTAAACCCCAATGGAAAAGTCTCTTCGAATCTCATCCCAAAGCCAAAGTGGTATCATAATGACAATCCAACAAAATGATAAGGAATTCCAAGCTATCCACCATTGTCGACGTCATCCCATTTTTGTCTTGAAGCCTTCAAAATCAATACCAAGATTATCAAATGCTTCATGGACAGACTTAGCATCAAACAATTCTTCATTTGCATCCCTACATGCTTTTTGAAGGCCTTCTTTTTCCATCAACAAATCAAACTCAATTTTGGTGGCCAAGACAATAGTCTCACACAAATTACACAAAGAGAGCAAGCACATCTTATCCCAAATTTCTTCTTTTAATCCACTAACAAATCTAGCAACTCTTTGGATCTCAAATTTGTCAACATCAAGTATTTAGCTTAGCCTATAAAACTCATTGCTATATTCCAAGACTAATCTTTCTTCTTGCCAACAATTGCAGTATTTTTGGAATAAAATTGGATCAAGAATAGGAGGAAGAAATTTCCTACTCAAGAATTGTTTCATGATTATCAATTTTGCACTAAAAGTTTACCTTCTTTTTTTCTTTGGAACACTAATTTACTCCAATAAGTTTGAGCACAGCCCCTTAACTTACTAGCCACCAATTTGACTTGATTAATCTCTTCTATAATTGTATGGTTAAAATAAAAGTCCAAATCAACCAATCAAATATATCGTCAATGTGCTCATTATATCCATAAAAAATTGGATGTATTTATAGATGATGAGCACGTACCAACTTTTTGAGATACATCATAGAATTGATTGGAGCCCATTACACCGTGGGAATGTGATGAGTGTGATGTTTGGAGTATGGGACATGGTGTGGTGGTGGAGGTGGCGGATATTGATATTGTAACGCCCTACTATCTTGGGACCGTTACGGTGTGTATTTTAAAACAGTGTTAAACTCGCTAATCGAGTCATTTGATTATAATTGTGTAACTATGTATGATTAACAGTTTAAGGTTAAAATTTTTGGTTAAGATACAACGTTTTAATAAAACGTTTACTATATACATTGGGATTCCAAAATATAATTTAAATGTTACTTATAATAAAATATTTACAACCAGCTGACCTAAGCGGTAAAATAGGGTTTAACCCTAGTTCCTCTTTAAACCCTCGGTCGTGGCGGTCGAGCAGCCGCATATGTACACATCTTCACCTAAGCTCTCCAACTCAAGGATGGTCCAACTTTCTTTTGCATTTACCTGTACCACATAGCACTCGTGAGCCGAAGCTCGGCAAGAAAACTCAATATACTCATGAATAGTAATAACATGTTACTAAATCATAATCGGCATGCCTAGCAATAATAGCCCTATTCATGCATGCAAATAAGTCCAAATAATGATTGTGGGCCCTGCCCTTTGTATAGATGACTATCAAATCATAATTAGAATAGATGGCTAATGTGTCCATCTAAATTAAGTGACAATTAAGTCACGCACTTAGGCTCTACACCCTAATCAGATGAGTGAATAACACTTTATGATTTTGGTAATCATACTGGGGCTTGTAGCCCTAATCAGATGAGTAAGTCACACTTTGGGCTATGCACCCTAATTAGATAGGTTACTAAAGAGTCACACGTTGGGCTCTGCACCCTAATCAAATAGGTGACTAATGAGTCACACTTTGGGCTATGCGCCCTAATCAAATAAGTGACTGGTGAATGAGTCACGAACTTGGGCTCAGCACCCATAGCCATGCGACGTTGCAGTTACCTGGGATTTTTGGCCCTAGCTCTAAGTAACTAGCCTTTAGACTAGACAAGCGCTTTTAATTTTCATCGAACTTGAGGTTGGTCAAGCATTAATGTTCATGATGATTCATTCAATGATTATGTCGATTAGATCTAATCATTTCAGCTTCTGTTGAATACATCAATGTCGTTCTTGACTCTTGAGCCAATACCATACGACTCGTGCAGATTTCTGACTCATTGGTCAGTGCCATGCACAAGTAAGCAATGCTACTAGGCATATATCATATGTCAAATATCCAAATGTAGGGCATTCAGCCTACTTACTTAACAATCACTAGCATAATGAGGATCATGCACATTTATAGAGACTCAAGCTCTGATCAATTCCATATTAAATATTCATGTCATGCCCTAATCACATGTATCTCATGCATCACATGCATCACATACTGGGTGGAGTTTTCTTACCTCTAGTTCGAGCGAGAAATAAGTTAAAAATGACCCTTGAGAATGATCAATACTTTGATTCCTTAGTGGTCACCTAGTCATAACCAAATATAGAATTCCATCAATAAAATCAATAATAAAAGGTTCATGATCTAAACCTCGCTCCCGGGACCTCGAATCCTACTAACACGGTTAAAAAATTTGATCCCGAGCCAAAAACCCTCAAAAGTGCCCAAAAGAATGCCCTGGAAAAATAGGGTAGCGCTACAACGCCTGGGGGGGGCCTGGACAGCGCTGCAGCACCCATCCTTGGGTGTTGTGGCGCCAGAACCAGGGTGTTTCAGCCCTGGTTTTTCCCCTTCGAGTTCTCCAAATTCCAACCTTCAAAACCTGATTCCAAACCTCAACCAAACTCACAAATGAACCCAAAAACCCATTCTACAAGTCTTAGGCATCAAAACCCAATCAACTTTCCCAAAAACTTCATTGAATTCCCAACTATCAAATCCGAAATTCCAACTGAAAATTAATTGAAAAATAGAGCATAAACCAGAGTTTCCATGGATGAATTCTTACCTCAAGCTCAAGATTAAACCCTCTTCAATGGTGAACACAATCCTAAACCCTCAAGGCTTGATTCCCTAGCTTGAATCCTCAATTGGAGCTTCAAAAATTTCAAAGGAAAATGAGGAAAAGAATGATCGGGAGGAAGAAGGAGAAGAGGCTCTGTTTCTGGTTTAGTTTTCTACAGCCTTCCTTAGTTAAATATATCCTTTGGTCAAAAGACCAAAATACCCCCAAGCCTATCTTCTTTTCTTAACAGCCTCTAAGGGCAAAAATGTCATTTCCCACTTATCCCGCTTATCATAATTAACATCATCCAATTCCCGTTATTTCCAATATTCTGAAATAATAATAATCCATATCCCATTACCCTTTAATTCCCAGTGTTATCCAAAAAATAGGCGTGGATGACGTGGCAGACATTTTTAACACGTGCCTGACACCTGGCAGGGGTTCTGTTCGACTATCGACCAGGGAGATTCCCCTGACATAACATTTGGATTTTATATACGACCAGCTTGGTCGTATACTCCGTATATTTTGAGATGATCTTGTGCAATTGTAATCATATCCGAGATTATCTCCCATGATTCCTAATTATCCGATTAATTAGGAAAGAATATCTATAACAAATTTGTGTAATCCTCCTTGAGCCTATAAATAGAGAGAAATAGCTCAAGGAATGGACTCTTTTTGGCTGATTTGAGTTTATGCTTTACAAGAGAATTATAGCTATTACCTTTCGATTGTATTATTCATCCCTCTAAGGCTTGTGAAACTCAAAGAACCCTAGTTCTTTGATCACTCCTTTGAGAATCAATATCAATAATAGCTTAAGTGGACGTAGGTCATTACCAATTCGTGGGGCCGAACCACTATAATTTGTTGTGTCGTTTACTGTTCTTTCCATTAGACTTATTTCAATACTTCCTGTCACATCAAGCATTTGACTCCGTGTCAGTTGACCAAAACGAGGGTCAACATCCTGGTGCTTTCGTTGAGCGCTTGAGACGAAGCGGTCGAAGTACTAATGGCAAAGACAACCAGGAAGATTGGACAGGTTGCTGACGCTGCACCATCTCAACCTCCTCCTCCGAACATGGCTGAGAATGAGCCACACTTGGAGTTTGATGAGGAGGAAATGGGCTCTGAAATGCTGAAAAATACTCTGGGAGTATTGCAAGATGAATTGGCCAATCTGAGGGCAAGTCAAGAAAGTGCCACGGAGACCATGGCGCGACAGCTGCAAGAAATAGAGCGCCAGCGCCAAGAGCTTAGTGAAAGACAGGCGGAGATGGACCGTCGTCAGAGGGAGGCCATGGCAGCCCTCAAAGCAGCCCTCCAATTGGCTAGGAATCAGGCTGCACCTACCTCGCAGCCTGATCAACCCTCAAATGGGCCTCCTCAAAGGGGTCCCAATCATAGCCCTCCAATCCAGCCAACAAGCCCTCAAAGGCCGGAGCACCCACCAATGCCTCAAGATGATGTCCCACCTAGGGACCTTGAGATGCAGCCTCCATCCCAGGCTGGTCGAGGCAATCCCCCACATCCAAGGCAGTATAGGGTCGAGTAGCAGCCCCGCAGCCCTAGACGCGAGAGGGGTGAAGAGCCGCACCCACCAAGCAGGGGGCAGCGTCCTTCTGGCAACAGAAGGAACTCGGAGACAGGCTCTGCGGTCAGGGGCCCCACACGGCATGATAATGCACGGGGACCTACCGACCAGCGCAGGCCTCCCCCTAACGCTCGGGAAGTTCTAGCCCAAGGAGGAAACCGAGGAGACAGTCGGTCCCACCATAGTCAATTGAGGTTCAGAGATGGCCATGGCTACAATGAGGCTGACTCAGGCAGAAGGAATTGTGGTCGGAGGAACGAGGAAAGAGGTGGAGGCAGAAGCCCACCACCTAGAGAAGACCAACAAGCAAGACGTAATGATAGGGGGCAGCCCAGAGAAAACAACGTCTTTAGCTGGCTCGGAGCCAGGGAGCAATGGCAGAGAGACGACGATCTAAGGGATGTACTCAATGACCGCCGAGAACGGCACGACGAGTACATTCCCCCGGCACCAGAGGCCTCGGCAATTCTTGAAGCTGTTCAGGCCCAAATAGATGTCCTGAACCAAGCAGTGCAACAGCTGTTCGGGGGAAGAACGTCTCACATCGAGTACGACAGGAGAAGGGGCACTCCTTTCGTCCAGAAGATTGTTGTGGCAGAGACTCCCAGTAAGTTTAAAATGCCCACACTTCCGAACTTTGATAAGTATGGTGACCCGGTATCTCATGTCAACAAATTTGAGATACAAATGGACATTCAGAAGGTGTCCAAAGACGCTCGGTGCAGGATCTTTCCTGCAACACTTTCTGATGCTGCACAGGAGTGGTTCCTTAAGTTCCCTCCTGCAAGTATTGTATCTTGGGAGATGTTCGTAAAGGAGTTTTACAGACAATTCTATGCGGTTCGTGTGCACTCAACTGAGGCAAACCAGCTGGTCGAGATACGCCACCAAGAAGGAGAACCCCTGAAAGACTGCGTCCAGCGTTTCATGCGAGCAGCGGCTGGGGCCAAAATAGTGGGAGACGAAGGAAAAATAATGGACCTAACTCTAGTAGTTAGGCGTCGTACGCCTCTTTGGAGTAGCCTCAGGAAGCATGGGGTTAAAACTACCTAAGAATTTTTGGATCGAGCTGATCGATACATCAAGATTGAGGATGCAATTGCCAGCGAGGGAAAGACCCCAAATAAAGATAAAGGGACTGAAGACCCCGCCAAAGCCTCCAATGGGTCAAAGCCCAACGACAACGGCAAAGGCAATGAGAATAGCAATGGCAAGAATGGGGGGAAGAGGCCCCATAATGAACCCTCTACCTCCGAGAGTAAGCGCGCTAAAGGCAATTGTTATGAGCCAAGGTTCACCAACTACACTACCCTTGTCGAGTCTCGAGCAGAGGTGTATCAGGCCACAAGTTCCAGTGTGCCTTACAAAAGACCCGCTGCCATCCAAAAAGATATTTCAAAAAGAGATACAACCAAGTTCTGTCATTTTCACAACGATTACGGACACGATACGAACGAGTGTAACCATTTGAAGGATGAAATCGAGTTCCTTATTAGACAAGGACACTTGAGGAGATACGTACGGGCTACGGGAACTTCCCAATGAGAGGCTCTAGGTGGCAACGAGCAGGTGCCTGCACGCCAACGCTTGCCACCTTTACAGCCTGACCCTGTGGCTAACACCTTACTCACCATCTACGGAGGCCCGCACCTTGTGGGAAACAGCGGAAAGGCAAGGGAACGATACGCTCGGACCCTACGTCACGACCAGGACATCGAGATGATGATTGTGGAGGATCGGGCATCAAAGAAGGCTCGGACAGAGGACGATGCAATAACCTTCTCTGATTGCGATGCCTAGCATGTCCGGTTCCCACATTCCGATCCGCTGGTCGTGGATGTTCAGATTGCCAACATGATGGTGAAAAGAGTACTGGTTGACACAGGAAGTTCAGTGAACATCCTATATAAATCTTCGCTGGAACGGATGAAGTTTTCTATCAAGGACTTGGAGCCCTGCAACCAAACAATTTATGGTTTCTCTGGTGAGAGACTCGCTCCAACAGGATCAATCAGGCTTCTAGTACAAGCAGGTACTGCACCCACCACTAGGACATTACTCACTACTTTCACAGTAGTTGATTGTCCTTCGGCCTACAAAGTTGTAATTGGAAGGCCCATACTGGTCAACCTTCGAGCTGTCACCTCTATATGGCACTTAGCCATGAAGTTCCCAACAGACGCAGAGGTAGGATGCATAATGGGAAACCAGAGGGAAGCCAGGGAGTGCTACAATGCCTCAATCACTAAAGCCAAGAAGGGTATGCTGAGGAGTGCTCCCCTAGAAAGGTCGCAAATGGCCATTGATGTACAAGCCCAATCAGGTGATGAAGTCACCAAATAGGGTGTTTCCCAAAGTGAGGATAGAGAGTTAGATCCTTACTTTGGGGATTTTGAAGAAGATGTAGGACCTGTCGAGGACCTTGAGGAGGTCCAGCTTGACGAAGAGTTTCCGACCAGAGTTGTAAAGCTAGGCAAAAATTTAGTAGAAACAACCAAACACGCACTGGTGGAATTTTTTAGGAAGAACCAAGAAGTTTTCACCTGGTCACATAAAGACATGGCTGGGATAAATCCTGCAGTCATCAACCATGTCCTGAACGTCGACAAAAGCTTTCCACCCGTGCAGCAGAAAAGAAGGCTGCTCGATAAAGACAGATCAAAAGCCTTGAAGGAGGAAGTTGAAAAACTAAAGGAGAATGGGTTCATCAGGGTAGCATTTTATCCATCATGGGTCTCTAATCCAATACTGGTTCTCAAGCCGAATGGCAAATGGCGGACCTGTGTGGATTTCACAGGCCTTAATAAAGTCTACCCTAAAGATTCCTCCCACTCCCAAGGATCAACCAGCTGGTCGATGCAACTGCAGGCCATGAGATCCTCTCCTTCATGGATGCATACTCAGGGTACAATCAGATTAGTATGCATCCCCCTGACGAGGATCACACTAGCTTTCGAACCGATACAGGGCTATATTGTTACAAAGTAATGCCCTTCGGATTGAAAAACGCTGGTGCGACTTACCAGCGACTAGTTAACCACATGTTTAAGGAGTTGATCGGGGTAAACATGGAGGTGTACTGTAACGACCCAAATTTACTAATAAGGCTTAAGGGCCTTGATTAGTGTGACAGGAGGTCATAATTGGAATATATGTGATTTAATGATTTAAAGCATGTTATATGATTATTTGAATATTGGAGATGCATGACTATGTGTATTAGTATGCATGTAGGCCCTGAATAGGTTAGAAGGGCATAATCGTAATTTTGGCCCGTTGCGGGCATAACTATATATATATGCGATAATTATTGAGACCATATTATTATGTGGATATATCTGTGATCTGTGATTCGAGACGATCTTAGTGAGCAGATTAGCGAAAAAGTCACGGCGGGAATTTATACCCGGCTCGGGGCGAGTCTGGAGGTATAAATGGAAATTTAGAGAATATATTGGGGTATATTCTGACATCAAGGAGTATAATTGGTGATTAATTAGGTATCGAGAAGTAAGCGGAAAATATTAGAGACACTTGAGGAATTAGCGGGAATTGGGTAAAATGACCAAAATGCCCCTTAGTGGATTAAAAGACTTAGATTTAAAGGGGAGGGCATTATGGTCATTTGGATTTTAAGAGATAGGTATTGCTGAGGCTTTATGCTTAGTGGAAGTTGTAGAATAAGGTAGAAGTCTGAGAAAAGAAGGAAAAGAAGAAAAGGAAGGGAAGAAAGCAGGGCATTTCTCCAAGGGTCGGTTTTGTTGGGGTTTTATGCCCTAATTAAAACCCAAATTCTTTGTAATCTCATTTTATTATCAATAAAAGAATAGAAATCATTTTTTGACTTGGTCAATCACTTTGCTCACATGTTTTATTTTCATGATTATTTATTTAATATAAACTTCTATTAAATCCCGAGCATATAGCTAATCTTATTTATAGTGACGTAATCACAGTGGAATATAAATATGATTATATGTTCAAAATAAGTTAGTCCTAAGATTAGTCAGTGCACCGGATTTACACTGACTTGCCAATCTACGATATGATCTACTTACACATTACAGTGTTATGTTCTTTCCAGAACATTAGCAAAGTAGATAAGATCGGATGTATTTGTTACATCGGACAGGACCGATATTGACAGTTGATAAGATAAGTAAACATACCGTTATTATCTATTCTAGTCATATCATATAGTTGACCATAGGTCAATTCAATCTCAATTCTGAGTGGTTAGTATTCTAACTGATTGTATTATTTGAGTTCTTTGACTTGTTCGTTACCAGCTTACCCTATGGACTAGCCCATACTTACATCTTGGGAACTCGGTAGTATAATTGAGTGGGAGTGTTAATCATAGATATGAACATCTATAGCTTCTGATGAAGAAGTGAAATGATGGTTTCCTTTTAGTTTGGTTCAAGGTGTTAAATGATAGAGATCTCATTTCAGTAATTAAATTAGTTTACTGAAATATCATTTACAAGGAACTAAGTGTTTTAAGGATAAAATACAATGAGGGGTAAAACGGTATTTTAGTCCTATCTCATTGTAGACCGTCTATAGAGGATTGAGTGACAATTATGGTTGTAACAATGGATAATTAATAGCGTATCTATATTTGTTATAGAGCGTTCTATGAATTCAAGAGTGCAATTCCAAGTCTATAGTGGAGTCATGAGGAATTAATAAGTTAGTAAATTTATTTGTTAGATTTATGATAACTTATTGGAGCTTGGTTTCATAGGCCCATGGTCCCCATTGTACCTTGGATAAAATCATCTAGATAGTCTCAATTAATTGATTTAATCATCAATTAGAATTATCAAAGTTGACCAGGTCAATTTTGGATAGTTTCACAGAGTTGTGTAATTTTGAGAAGAAAAGAGAAATTATGGCAGATTTATTAATTAAGATAAATTGGTATCTAAATTAATAAATAAATTTAAATCAAGGTTCAAATTATAAATAATTCATTTGATAAAGGATTTAAATAATTATTTAATTAATTAAATCAATAGAAAATAACACAGGCCTTAATTTTAAGTCCAATGGGCTTATAATCAAATGGGAAATTTCACGGGCCTATATCCCATGATAATTTCGACCTAGGGCTTCAAAATGGCTGTTATTTTATTGATTTTTTAATTAAATTAAATGGCCTAATTGAGTCTATAAAAGGAGTGCTTATAGAGAAGTTAAAAAAGGGTTTTTTGATAAGTCAGATTTTCTGATAGTTTTATATTCTCTCTAAACACAAGTCCTTTTCTAAGCCTCTTTGTATTTTCTCTTCTTCTCTCTATATCTATCTCATGTGTTGAGAATTTCCCACACTATTCTAGGTGGTTCTAAGGATACATTGGAAGATCGTGAAGAAAATAGAAGATCGGTTCAGTTTCTTGATAATACTCTGCGACAGAGAGGATACAAGAGTTAGAGAAACTGAAGGAAGGACTCTTAATTCCGCTGCGTATACTGTAAGTATTCTATTTTTGTTTCTCTTTGAATTCAATTCTAGAAACATGTTTTAGGCTATCTCGTATTAATTTGTTTAATATTAGATATACATGAAAATAAATAAAGATCCTGTATAAGTTTTTTCCAACAGGTTTATGCTTTCCTTCATCATTTTCTTGTGTTTTCTTGGAGCAAAGCTCAAAGAGGAGTTAGGTTAGGCTGAGCAACAAGAATTCTGAGCTAGGCTTGAAGGATTGGCAAGGTCTTAGCAAGAACACACCATCACTTAAGGTAAGACTATGGAGTTTTCAGTTTCTGGTTTGGATTGTTTGAACTATGGTGCCTAAGCTGAATTGATGGGAACTTTAGGGGAATCAAGCCAAGGATTGAGGAAGAGCAAGCTAAGGAGGTCTAGAGGCTAACTTAAAGTCGAATTTCCATCAAAGGTTTAAAATTCTAAACTTTAAACTTTGAAGTTTTGATTGTTTTTGCTGAGTTGTTGAAGTCTAAGAGCAATTATTTTGAATTTTGGGATTAGGGGTGCATGTGGTTAGGTTTTGTATGATTGTGATGCTTGGGATGATTGGAATATGTTAATAAGCTTGTTTTTAAGTTTGGTTGAGGATTGGAAGAGTTTTGGTAAAGGTTGGCTCGAGGAAATCGCAGGAAGGGAAAATGCAGTTTTGGCTGTCTGTGACTAGCGCTACAGCGCTAGCCTTTGGGTGCTGTAGCGCTAGGACAAGCATTCTGAGGGTGTTTAGGTTCTGCTTGTAGCGCTGTAGCGCCCTCCTTAGAGCGCTGTAGCGCTACCCTGTTTCCAGAAAGGGGTTTTTGAGTTATTTTCAAGGGTTTTTGCCTGGGGGTTCGGGGTTCGATTCCACCACCCCGTTTGGTGGAATTGAAGCTTCCCGAGGGCTCGGGATTGGTCACGAGACTAGGGTTCAGACTTGAGGTTTGGTGATAATTTTGATCTATGGTTGTGGCTAGGTGTGCGCTGAGGCTCAAGGGGGATCGTGCTCAAGGATCACAGTGAACAAGGCTAGCAAATCCAAAGGTAAGAAAACTGCACCCGGTTATATGTTTGTGATGGGACTAAGAGCTCCCGATATCTGTATAATGTCAATGATGGTATTATGCCATGGGACATATGATAGTGGCCTAAGGGTGCTGTACACAATATTTGCGCACAGGGCGCAACTTGGCCACTAGTAGTCAAGGACAGCTTTATATTCACTGAGCTCGGTTTAAGCGGGCCGGAGTCAGTGGGATAACGAAGGGTGCGGACTGAGGGCGCTAACCCTAGTTGTCATTGTAATTGGTGTATGATATGAGTTGGTATGTTTAGTATGCTGAATACTTAGTTGTCCTGAATGTTTAAATGGTTGAGAACATGTTTATGCAATATGAGATATTGGATTGTCTGTTGATTGCTTATGCTCTATTATTGTGTTTTCTTGCTGGGCCTTGGCTCACGGGTGCTACGTGGTGCAGGTAAAGGCAAATGCAAGTTAGACCAGTCCTGAGATGGAGAGCTGCGGGACTGAATGTACATAGTCAGTTGTTCGGTCGCCTTGGCCGAGAAGTGGATCAGGACAGGGATCGATGAACTGTCTATTTTGCCTTAGAATGGCTATTATTGTATCCAAATCGTGAATCTTTTGTAAATGATTTTAGTCTGATTATTTTTGGGATCCCGTGTAAACTGGAAATGTTATTTATAAGAAACGCGACTTTTAAGACCAAAATCTTTTAACTAGTTCCATTATAGTTTCAGTAACACGTTTTTAATTAAATGACTTGTTTAGCAAGTCTAGCACTTTTATAAACACACAGTGTTACGGTCTTGGCTATCCAGGGCGTTACGTGTACGTTGATGACATCCTAGTAAAGTCAAAAAAGGCAGAAGGACATGTGAAGGATTTACAAGAGTGTTTCAATGTTCTGAACAAATATCAAATGAAGATAAATCCTCTCAAGTGTTCCTTCGGAGTAGGATCAAGGAAGTTCTTGGGGTTCATCGTTAATTCAAGAGGAATCGAGGCTAATCCCGAAAAGATCAAGGCCCTAATCGATATGAAATCTCCAGTAAAGGTCAAAGATGTGCAAAGTTTGACTGGAAGAATTGCCACGCTCAGTAGATTTATTTCAAAATCGACAGATAAGTTTGTCCCTTTCTTTAATCTACTTAGGGGTAACAAGAAGTTCGAGTGGACTGAAGAATGTGAACAGGCTTTCCAAGCCTTAAAAGCCCACATGGCGCAGCCTCCCGTCTTATCAAAGCCTATAGATGGGGAAACTTTGTTCATATACCTGGTGATCACCGAATATGTTGCTAGTGTGATGTTAGTGAGAGAAGAAGAAGGCGTACAAAAGGCGGTGTATTATGTGAGCAAGAGGTTAATCGGAGCCAAATTGAGATATTCCCCCATCGAAAGATTAGCCTATTGCCTAATTTTGGCCTCAAGGAAGTTACGTCCTTACTTCCAAGCCCATCCAATCACAGTCTTGACTGACCAGCCCCTTCGGCAAGTTTTGCAAAAGCAAGAGGCTGCTGGTCGTTTGTTGAAATGGGTAGTCGAACTCGATCAATTCGATATAACATACTCACCGCGAGCAGCAATAAAAAGACAAGTCTTGGCTGATTTCATTGCTGAATTCACTGAACTCCCAGACAGTGAGCTGGGTGAAAAGCCTAGTGCGCCTGAATCTCAAGTTGAAGCTCCTTCGTGGATGTTATTCACAGATGGATCATCCAACGAATCTCACGCAGGAGCACGAGTGATATTGATAACGCCGGAAGGGCATCGATTTCACTGCGCAATTAGGTTTGATTTCACCGCTTCAAACAACGAAGCTGAGTATGAAGCCCTACTCACTGGGTTAAGGTTGGCCAAAGACATGAGCATAAAAGTGCTGGATATTTACAGTCATTCACAACTGGTAGTGAATCAGGTCTTAGGGGAGTATCAAGCACGAGGTCTGAAAATGGTGGCCTATCTGAAGAAAACCAAAGATCTATTGGTGCAATTTGAAAAATATACCCTCCAGCAAAAACCTCGAGATCATAATTCAAACGCAGATGCCTTAGCCAAGCTCGTGAGTGCAAAAGATGCTAACACTTTAAATATAGTGCCAGTTGAACGGCTACACGAGCCAAGCATACGAGCAGACGAAACCAATATGGAGGTCCGGTTGGCAGATACGTGGATGGCACCATACTTGGAGTATCTCACGAGCGGTATACTACCAGCAGATAGAAACAAAGCCAGGACCCTTCAGAGACAGGCTACTAAGTATATACTGGTCGATGGTGTTCTTTACCGAAGAGGATACTCAATTCCACTGCTCAGGTCTGTTACACCAGAAAAGGCTAAAGAGCTTAAGAAAGAGGTACATGAAGGCTTCTATGGAGACCACGCTGGGGGGCAGAGCTTATCAAAGAAGATTCTAAGGCAGGGTTATTTCTGGGCAACCATGAGCGAAGACTCGATGGAGTTTGTGCGAAAATGTGATAAGTGTCAGAGGTTTTCCAAGATCCCACAGGCAGCTCCTAACGAGTTAAAGCATATGCAAAGCCCATGGCCCTTCACAGTATGGGGTATTGATTTAATCGGATCCTTGCCGGCAGGAAAAGGTGGGGTGAAATATGCAGTGGTGGCGGCCGACTACTTCACCAAATGGGTCGAGGCTGAACCACTCGCAACCATAATGACAAAGAAAGTACTTGATTTTGTCATCAAGAACATTGTTTGTCAATATGGATTACCAAGAAAGATTGTCTCGGACAACGGCACCCAGTTTGATAGTGACATGTTCACAGACTTCTGCGAAAGGCATGGCATCATCAAGAGCTTTTCTTCAGTTGCTCATCCGCAAGCAAATGGGCAAATCGAAGCAGTAAATAAGACATTGAAGGATACCCTGAAGAAAAGGCTCAAAGAAGCTAAAGGAGTATGGCCAGAACAGCTGCCTGAAGTCCTCTGGTCGTATAGAACTTCTCACCGAACAGCAACAGGTCATACCCCATTTTCCTTAGCATATGGGTATGAAGCCATGTTGCATGTTGAGTTAGACCCGCCCTTGCATCGCAGAGTCACATACGACCAAGACCAAAATAACCAACTGTTGATGGAGTCCCTAGACCTGATTGAGGAGAAACGAGAAAAAACCCAACTCCGAGTAGCTGCGTACCAGCAAAAAGTCGCTCGGTATTTTAACTCCAAAGTAAAAGAAAGAAAGTTCAATGTCGGAGACTTAGTACTTCGAAGAGTTTTCTTAAACACTCACGACCAAGCTGCTGGAGTACTCAGACCAAACTAGGAAGGACCTTACCAGACTGAAGAAGTCCTCCATCCAGTCACCTATAAACTTGCACGCTTAAATGGAGATCTCGTTCCGCGTTATTTAGAATGGAAAACACCTGCGCAAGTATTATCAATAAACAATCCTTCTTAAAGGACTGGCTTGTATTAATTTTTACTTTTTACAAGTTTTGAAAAAGGGTTAGTCATGTTATATGGCTAATCATTTATAAGTGTAAGATCTTTCAAAGATCACTCATAAAGACATGTTTAGTCCATTTAAATACGAGAAATATAAGGGGTTGTGCGCAGCCAGTCATTCTTGCCAAACTTTGTAATTCTTTACAAGTATTTGTTCATTACGTGTGTTGTTTTGTTGTATTATAAGTTTTGCATTTTATACTTAGCAGCAATGTTCATATAGGTTATGGTCAAGGCAAGTGACCAAGGACCTAAAGCTCGTCAGTCACTTGGGGGGCATATAAGGCACATAGAAATCAAAGCATACCAAGAGGTATGTAAACACATGAACAAAATAAGTGAAAGCATACTACGGTACTTAGAGTATTTTTCAAATTTTATATTTTGTTAAATCAAGCCAAAGTGCTATGCTAAGTTCGGTCATGCGAACGGATGTTATAAAATGCAAACATATTATAATATCAAAATGAATCCTTTTACACCGCGAGCAATCACTGCTCGGATGTAACTGTTCAAGTAAAAGTAAAATGGCTGCCCTTGCAGCAATAAAAAATATTGTCTTTACATCGCGACTCGTGGGTCGTGTAGTTGAAATAACAGGAAAAAAAGGTTAAGGAGCGGGAGGGTCTTGAGGAACGTCTTGGTCGACGGCTGTGCCAACTTCTGTGTCTACACCATCTATCCCTGCTGCCAGGGAAATCTTTGGGGAGGCAGGCACTTCATCCCTCTCTTCTTCTACCAGGCGAATGGCACATTGCAACATTAAAGTCCTCCTCAAGCGTTCTGACAGATAGTTGAAGTTAGCCTCCCGGTTGTGCTTCTAGAACTCATAGAAGCAAAGATGAGTGGCTTCCTTGTATTTCTCAAAGTTCTTAGCTCCAGCTTCCTCAAGCTCTTTCACTCATTTTTCGAGTTTCTCCGCCTCCTGCCTGCTTGCGATCAGATCAAGCTTGAGCTGTACAGCTTGTTGATAGTTGAGTGTGGCGCTTTCCCTGAATTTTTCCCTAGCTTCGTTGGATTTCTTCAGGGCATTTCGAGTTTCCAGCAGCTCCTCGGTCAGAGTAGCTTTTTGCTCGAGCAGTTCTTCTTTCTGCTTAGACAATTCCATTTTCTCCTCAAGCAACTCGCCAATCTGTTTAGTAAGCTCGTTGTTTTTAGCTTCGAGTGCTTTCTTAGCCTCGGCGAGCCTAGTATCGAAATTCCTTACCCGAGACACCAATGCCCCAGCACGGCGCCAGCCAGCGGTTATGGTCAGTAGTCCCTAAAGTCAGATAGAAAAAGATAAAGTAAAGGCAGGGAATCGAAAATAAATGTTACATCATCAGGAGTTGACTTACGCTAACTATCTCGTTCAGCCCTCTATTGATAACTTGATCAGTCTCCATAGAGGTAGTTTCAGTAATAGCTGCCTGACTGTGTTTATGCTTGGAGAGCTTGTATATTCTCTCCATGGCAGAGCAAACCACGATACTGGGCAGGGAGCCTTCGGGCTGAGTACGCAAGGTTTGGCTGCTAGGAGCCTTAGGAGAAGGCTGCTGGTCGACGGGTGTTGTAGGATTGGAAGTTTGATCGACCGAAGGAGTTAAGGCTGGCTGCTCGAGTGGTGATGGAGGTGGTGAGCTCTCCTTCGAAGGGGCGGTAGCCGGAGGGTCATCAGTTCGGGCCTTCTTTGAGGCAGTATTACTGCTCTCCCCTCGGGCCCTCTTGCTGTTCTTCTTCTTGCCAGAAAAGGCAGCAGCAATCCTATAATGCTCGAACACGTCCTCAGAGTCCATTTCTGCACAAAAGGAAACAACGCGAGCAGTGAGACAAGATGGTCACACAGGGCAAAAAAATGAAAGTGAAAAGATTACAAGTAAAGTACCCGAGCTAAAACTACTGGTCGCTACACTATAGACTCTACGAGTCTTACACTCATTCTTTGATACGAAGAAGTCTGGCCCTAAGTGTGGAGCATATTTAAAATAGCCGTCCCCATCGAACAAATAACAGGGAATTGGCAAATTGTTTAAAAGCGAAATTACTATACCGTTGTCATCTGATGAGTCGTCAGAGAGTTCAGCAGGCTCGACGACATTCTGCTTTCCTTTTCCTTTGGGAGCCGAGGGCCTCTCTGCTCAATGAGTGCTAGCAGGTTCCCTGATCGTAACCCCAATTGGTCTCCTCCGCGGAGGAGACTCTTGGGGTTGCTGCTCGGGTTCCGCTTTGGCGCGAGCACTCCCTGCCGAAGGCCCACTCATATTTGCTTGAGGGTCCCAGAGGCCAGCTGTAACGACCCAAATTCGCTAATAAGGCTTAAGGGCCTTGATTAGTGTGCCGGGAGGGCATAAATGGGATTATAGTGAATAATATTGACTTAAATGTTTGAATATGTGATTGATGATGATTATATGATAATTAATGATATTATGTGATAATATGAAATATTTATGTGATATATGTGAGAACCACATTATTATGTGGGCAGGTTCATAGAGTACAACTCGAGACGAACCTAGGGTCGGATAGCGGGAAAAGTCACAACAGGACTTAAGGTATGACTTTGGACAAGTCAGGGGTATTTTAGGTATCGGGTAGCGATTCAGACTATCGGGTCATGAAAATAAATATATGGAGATATATTTGAGGTTAGGATGTCTAAGCGGGAATATTGGGGAATTTTACAGTTTTGGCCTCGGGGACGGTTCCAGCACCCCGAGCCGTGGGATTAACTTAACGAGTAAAACAAACTTAGGAAGCCTTTATAAAATTAGACCGACACTACCATTTTTCCCTACTCAGCTGGTTATTCTCACTCTCACTCCCAAGAAAAACAAAGGGAACCAAACCAGAAACTCTCAAGGGAATTGGGGAAATTGAAGCTGAAGAATTGCTGGAATTTAGAGGAATTCAGGAGCAACCTTGGGGATTAGCTCAGTAGACAATCAAGGACTATATCAGGACCAAGGTAAGCATGAATTTCCTTCTTCTTGTGTTAGCACTAGAGTTTCAGCTGGGTATTGAGGTATTGTTCAATTGATGATTAGGGTGGAATTGAGCTGGGGAAATCCTTGGAATCAGCTGGGATTTGGCTAAGGGAAGGGTTCAATCAAGAAGGTAAGCTTTGTTTCATGAATTAATGATTTGAGTTTGAGTTTTGACTGGTTATAACATGGTGTTTATGTTCTTAGAGTTTCATGGATTGAAAGTGAATTTTCTATGGTTTATTGAGCTGAGTTTCTGCTGAAATTGTGTAGCATGAGTTGAGGTTATGTTGGGTGTTGAAGTAGGAAGCTTAGGGGTGGTTTTGGCTGAGGTTTTAAGCTTTAAAATGGTAGGTTTTCTAGGCATGAAGGGAAGGGTCGCGGCTCTGTTCTAGAGCGCTGCGGCCCTAGGATGAAAAAGGGCCAAGGAGGCTCGGCCAAGGGAGGGCGCTGCGGCGCCCAAAGCAAGGGCCGCGGAGCGTGTTTTTGCTCAGGATAGTCTTGGTTCTGTTTTGAGGCTAGGGTCGCAGCTAATCTTCAAGGGCCGCAGCCCTTGGTTGTGCACATGAACTTTTGAGGGTTTTAGGCTTGGGAATGTGGTCTAGTATGCTCGGCATTGATTTCACCACCGTGCTTGGTGGAATTCGGATTCCCGGGAGTTAGTTTTGTAACTGAAAACCTATACTCGAGTATTAATGGAACCCTATACTTTGGTTGTACTAGGTGATAAAGGCTTAGGCTCGGGAACGGATCATGCTTGAGGGGCGTTGCTCGTAATTCAATAACTGCAAAGATTAAAGGTAAGAAAACTACACTCGGTTAAATATTTGAATGGGACTAAGGCCTCCCTAATATAAACGATTGAAAGAATTGTATTATGCCATGTAAATTGTAACCAACGGCCTAAGCGAGCCATGGTTAACTTATGCAATTGGCACGGCTCGGACACTGGTATCCGAGGACAGCTTATTATGCACTGAGCTCGATTAAGCAGGCCGGAGTCAGTGGGATAAACAGAGGGTGCGGCCTAAGGTGTCGGCCCTAGTATTTGTGTAAAATGAATGTTATACTTGATTATAGATGAGATTGTTGAATAACTTATGTGTGGATGCGGTTGCTTGTATCTGGAAGTATGCTCACATGCTATGATTTGAATAACTTAACATGTTTACTGGAATGTCTGCTTGAGATTGCTGTATATGTTATTTTCTTGCTGAGCCTCAGATCACGGGTGCTGCATGGTGAAGGTAAAGGCAAAGGCAAGATCAATTAACCCTGATTGGAGAGTTCTGCAGGATGAATGTACAGGGCTGGCCGCTCAGCCGCCACGGTTGAGGAGATTACAGGGACAAGAGGACCAGAACATTGTATTTTGCCTTAGTATGGCTAATGTCTACTTTCAACTGTTGAGTTTTGCAATCTAGCTTTTAAATACTGCTCTTTTGGGGATCCCTTGTATTTGATCTGTTTATAAATTTATAAAATGCATCTTTTGAAACCAAAATGTCTTTTAACCCTAGAACACTTTAATTAATGACACATTTTTAAATTAATGACTTGATTAGCAAGTCTTGCACTTTATAAGTACACAGTGTAGCGGTCTTGGCTATCCAGGGCATTACACCAGCCAACCTAAGGTTAGCCTCTGTAACTAGATTTTTGACACTCTTCTCAATATTTGACATGCTGGCTAAGAGTGCCGCTCTTGACTCCATCCCCGGAGTTGGGTTTGGTCGCACCCACGAGCCTGAAAAACATTAAAAGTTTAAGACATTGTGGTGGAAAAACACTAATTGAAGAAGCCAGCCAGCGATGTGAAAGATTTACCTCCTCGTGCGAAAGCCAAGTTGTCTGTGACCAGGTCAGGCGTAAGGAAGTACTCCTGGTAGTACTTCCCCACGTTTGAGATGTGGGTCGTATCAGTCAGGAAAGTACACCCAGTTTCCTGATGACAAAGATGGAAGAACCCCGTGCCATCTTGGTTCGGGTTAGACTTGAGGTTGAACAGGTAGTTGACCTCATGTGGCGACGGCACGGGCCATTTTTTCTGGCTATACAGGATATAGAGTCCAGCAAGCATTCTATATCCATTTGGGGTAATTTGGAAGGGGGCAACTCCAAAATAGTTGGCCACCCCCTGAAAGAATGCATGAAGAGGCAAAGTGGCTCCTGCTTCAACATGAAACCGTGACCAGGCGCTGTAAGCACCTCTAGGCAGATTAGCCCTTTGGTCTGGGTTAGGTTTGACTAGGGTCACCCCTGTCAGATTGTAGTTTCTTAAGTAGTCGGCAATCATTCTGACCATCACCCTACTCTCAGCGACTACATGCCACTCAACATTCGGCTGAATAGCGTGTCGAGGGCGAGCATGCCTTTGGACATTTGGATCGGGGACATTTTCGTCTCGACCACTGGTCGAGGGAGCATCAGCAGTAGGCTGATGAGAAGTGTTGGAAGTTTTTCTTTTATGGGCCTTAGTTTTTGTGCGAACCATATTTTGAGTTAAAACTGGGGAAGTGTTTGGATGAATACAAGAAAACGGAATTTCAGGAATAAATATCGAGGGTTGTTCTTCATCCTCGAGCAGTTGAGCCAACAGATCGTCGTCGATGGGTCTTGCATATGAACTGCAAATAGACAAAGGGGGAGATAAGACGCACAACCTGGGAGCTTATGTTGAAAGTTGGAATAACGTTGCTCGCGTCTATCGACCAGCAGCATTCTAACCGAAACACTAAATTTTATGCTAGCAGTTTGAAAAACGGATCAAAAAGTGAAAGTAAAAAGTTTTCTGAAAAGAAGCTTTTTCAACTCCAAAAGGGCGGTAAAAACCCAGTTTTTCAACTAGCCTAAAAATTGAATTTTTACGTCGATTTTACGCCCTAAACCTATGATCGTGACTATCAAACTGATTCCTAACTTATATAGAGCAAAAGTACACTACCCCATCAAGCATCAAACGGTATATACAAAATCTTCACAAATTTATACTCACGAACGCAAAAATTTTCAGAGCACAGAAGCATCATACATGGCATCTCAAAAGGTCAAACGTCAAAGAAGATTTGCCTGAACGAAGATTGGAGATCCTGAAAAATAGAAGCTTTGGGTTTGTAGGCGAAAGATCCTTGGCAGAGCGTCTGAAAACTTCGAAGTTTTGGGCTCTGGAATATGGTTCTTGAAAGCTCTTAGCAAAAAGATAGCGAGTAAAAGGTTGAAAGAAGAAGGTGGGGGTTACTTATAGAAACCGAGGTGTGCCGAAAAGAGGTAATCATGAATTACCTTTTTCGAAGCATGGGGGAGTGTAACAGCCGTCAGAATGGTTTCTTGAAAACTGAAAAGGCTTGATTAGACGAGATTATGTCACGGTTTTCAAAAACGCACTAGGGCTCTGACAGATTTCGTGGGGCATATGAAAAGTTGTTTTCCTAAGTTTACTTATTGCTGGTCGCAATAAATAAACTTCGGGGCAAATGTTATCCAAAAAATAGGCGTGGATGACATCGCAGACATTTTTAACACGTGCCTGACACCTGACAGAGGTTCTGTTCGACTATCGACCAGGCAGATTCCCCTGACATAACATTTGGATTTTATATATGACCAGCTTGGTCGTATACTCCGTATATTTTGAGATGATCTTGTGCAATTGTAATCATATCCGAGATTATCTCCCATGATTCCTGATTATCCGATTAATTAGGAAAGAATATCTGTAACAAATTTGTGTAATCCTCCTTGAGCCTATAAATAGAGAGAAATATCTCAAGGAAGGGACTCTTTTTGGCTGATTTGAGTTTATGCTTTACAAGAGAATTATAGCTATTACCTTTTGATTGTATTATTCATCCCTCTAAGGCTTGTGAAACTCGAAGAACCCTAGTTATTTGATCACTCCTTTGAGAATCAATATCAATAATAGCTTAAGCGGACGTAGGTCATTACCAATTCGTAGGGCCGAACCACTATAATTTGTTGTGTCGTTTACTGTTCTTTCCATTAGACTTATTTTAATACTTCCTATCACATCAAGCATTTGACTCCGTGTCAGTTGACCAAAACAAAGGTCAACACCCAGTAATATACTAATCATTAAATTACCCTGAAACTCACCCCGAGCCCGGTAAGTAGCCCCTTTATGACCAGACCGCTAACTTCCATTCAAAGATCACCTCATGCCGAATAGATTGAACAAATATACATTATAACGTGGCCTCATCCATAATTTACCAACATGCATGAAAATATTCAAATATTCCCTCAACGGGCCAAATTACCAAAATGCCCTTAAAATGAAAAGTGGACCCACATGCATGTATTTATCATCATATAATAATATAATTCACATAATCATGCATATAATCATTTAATGACATAATAAATCAATTATGGCCCTCCCGGCCTCCTAATCAAGGCCCTAAGCCTTATTAGGAAATTTGGGTCATTACAGATATGGTAGTGGTTATGGTGAAGGGTCACAGTGGAGTGATGGGTGCGGTATCAAGCAAATGAAGAGGGAGATGAAAATGGAGATGGTGATAGATTGTACCTGTGAGAAGAGAATGGGGAAGACGATCGTCGGTGGGCACTCCACCTTCGAAATCGACATTCTCCGTAGCTTGAATCTCTAACTCGCTCGGATCGATAGTAAGCTAAGTCTCGCCTTCACATTCGTTCAAGTTTTTTATCTGACCAAAAGGCTTCCGCTTCATTTTCTTCGACATCAAAGTGACTCCAAATGCCATCCGTGGTTATCTTACCCCTCGGGAAAGAACCAAGGCTCGAATACCAAATGATGCAGCGGGTTGGATGGTTGAGCAAAGCTCATATGAAATCCATGACACTAAGGGAAAACCCCAAATATGAGAGACTCTCAAAGCTCTATTTCAAATATCAATTCTAAAAGTTCCAATTACATTCTTTCCACTAGGCTTATATAACCATTACGATAAAGTTAATAAAATGACAAAATAACAAAAAGGAAAAATATAACAAAATAAAGTTCTAGAATATTCTAAATATATATATATATCCTACATCAACACCACTGTCACCATTGGAGAAGACGAAGCCATGGATGTTAGTTGCTTCTCACTGCAAAGACGTCGATGAAGCCCAAAGGTGTCGCAACGACATATCTTGTCGTAAGCTACAGAAGACTCCCTATAAATGTAAAGGAAAGATGGGGATCATAAAAGTGAAAAAATCTATATGTAACCATATTATTGTAATTTTTTTCTTAACAGTTAGTGATACCTATAAGCACGCGAACAATTTACTATTGAACCATGTTTTAGGCATCATAAATTATTCACAATTTCCCAAAAATTGGTGGGATACCTACTATAGCTACAATATACAACTTCATATAAAAAAAATTGGGTTATAATTTCTCTACATGTCGAAAACAAAAACGCCACTACTTGTAGGGTCTAAACTAGCACCCTTACTATAGAATTTCTCATTTTATTAGTTTTACTTAAAATAAGCGTTGTAACACCAACTCTTTGAGATTAATATTTAGAGACACTTTCAATAATACATTTTTAAGAAAATTTTATTTCAATTTATACAGTAATGAAAAATTTATTTCATAAATATATAACTTAATTTTTTTTTCCCAAAATTACGGTTTGCACTACAGGACTCCACTATTCGTCTCTCTTCTCTTGCAAGACCACCACCACCGTTGATGGCATCATCTTTGGCACAATTCATTAGAGAAAAACTATTATCTCAAGCCACAAATAATCTTATCAATATGTCACAATTCATTAAATAATATACAAATACGTATATGTGTAAATGCTCTCTTTCTCTCTCTCAATTCAAAAAACTTCACGGACATACGGATGATGATATAGCTCCTGATCATAGAGAGATATTATCATCATGTATACATATCTATTTATATATGTATGATTCCTACATAGTTTTTGGTACTCTGTGCTATGACTACATGCATCATTCAAGTTTTATATGACATTAGCCTCCAAATTAAAATTAAAATTAATACAAACATCATTTTTTTGTAATTTAGTATATCTTGAATATTATTTCATGTATTTAGCTAAAATGTTAAAAATATAAAACCATAAAATAATAAACATTAGATAATATTATTTTAAGTTGCTTTAGTTGCAAATGAGGTCTTTTATATACTGCGTTAGTTTCAAATTACGTTGCTTAAAATTTGTATATGAGTTTGTTTAAGTTGTTTTTGGTTGCATAAAGATGATTAATTTACAAATAAGGTTGTTATAGTTGCTTAACATGCTGAAATTTACATGATTTTTTTATGATGCTATTGTATGCAACCTTTGTTGCAGCCTCTTTTGCAAGTTATGCAACCTTTGGAATATCATATGCAATATTTGCAACCTCTGTTGCAACATTCGCAACTATAATTTCCAAATGAGATTTTTCAAGTTGCGTTAGTTGTATAGCATGTATAATGTCATACATTAATTTTAAAGTTGTATTGAATTGAATTTGAAGTTGCATTGGGTTGCACATGGCTTGCATTTGACACATGAACTAGGTTGCATGATTTGCATTAAAAGTTGTAGCAGGTTGCATGAGTTGTATTTGACCCATGAATTGGGTTGGGCATGTATTTGACACATGAAATATTAACTTGATTTTTTAGATTCTTTTTCTTTATTCTTTTATCAAGTTTAAATTTGTTTGCCTCTTGCTCAGGGTTGCATGAGCTTATATTTTAGGTTGCATTAGGCAAAATTAGTATATATTTTTTAAGTTGTCATGGGATTGCATTGGGATGTATGTGTTAGTATTTGAGATTGTAGTGAGTTACTTTAGGTTGCAATGGGTTGCATGAGTTGCATAATGAAGAAATTTATAAATGATTTTTTAAAAGTTTCTTTAGGTTGCATCAGGCATGCATTGGAGGTTGCAATGTGTTGTATTCAGTTGCATGGGCTTGGATTTGAGGTTATAGTGGATTGCATGGACTTGCATTTGAGATTGTAGTGAGTTTCATGATAATGATGAAATTTGCAAATGAGTTTTTTAAAGTTGTTTTATGTTGCATTGGGCTGGGTTGCATTAGGCTTGAATTTGAGGTTGTAGCGTATTGCATTGTGCTTGCATTTGAGGTTGCAGTGGGTTGCATAAGGATGAAATTTATAAATGAGTTTTTTTCTTTTTGCTTTAGGTTTCATGGGGTTGCATTGAGTTTGAATTTGAGGTTGCAATGGGTTGCATGAGAATAAAATTAGCATAAGAGTTTTTATGCTGTCATGGGTCACGTGGGGTTACATTTATTTGTCTTGAATTGCATGGAGTTGCATTGGGCTTGAATTTGGGGTTGCAATGGGTTGCATGACAATAAAATTAGCATATGAGTTTTTATATTGTCATGGGTTACATGGGGTTGCTTTAGGTTGTGTTAGGATTGCTTGTGATTGCATTGAGCTTGCATTTGAGGTTGCAGCGAGTTGCATTAGGCTTCCATTTGAAATTGCAATATGGTACATGAGTTGCATAATGATAAAATTTACAAATGATTTTTTTATTTTTAAAGCTCCTTTAGGTTGCATTTAGTTGCCTTGAATAGTCTGATTACACCCTCTAAAAAATCATTAAAAGCAAACAGATAGACTTATTATATTATATTGTAATATGAAACATATTTATTGATGAAATTCACCACAACCCAAATAGATTTACTGTAGAGCTAGTAAGGAGCCCAAGTGTTGACTTTACCAGAACATGTTTAGTTGAATGATTAGGATTTACTATTTTTAACTTCCTGATTTCACCATATTAGTCCATTGAGGCATTCACAGTTAAACAGTTTGCACTACAAAAAAGACAACTCATTTATAAACCTTTAAACATATATCAAAACCAATTTCATACATGTCCCTCATTTTTAAACACCATAGCTAGCAAAATCCCACATCATAAAATGGTTCATTCATAGCTAAGAGAAACAAAATTTTATAATAGTCATAGTCATACCTAATTATCTAAGCTAAAACTGTAACACCCTGCTAATTAGGGTCCGTTACCAAGTGTGTTTAAAACCAGTGATGGACTTGCTAAACATGTCATTTGGACTAAACATGTGATCAAGCCACTAAGGTTTATGTATTAAAAATTTTATTTAAGTCATAAGTATTTCCATTAAATCAAAAGCGAGTTCTTTACATGGGATCCCAAAAACACATCAGTTTAAAAACTAGTTAGAATACTCAAGTTACATATCAAGTCGGCCTAGGTGGCAAAAGTTGGGTTTAACCCAAAATTCTTTGAGTATCTCGGTCATGGTGGTCGAGCAGACTGCATATGTACATATCACTGCTATCGCCCTCCAACCCATGGTTGGTTGAGCTTCTCTTTACCTTTACAAAGCACCTGTGAGCCAAAAGACTCAGCAAGAAAACATATTAAGCAGTCCACATAGTAATATAACTATCAAACAGTAATAACTGAAACTGGTGTATTCATTATACAAGTTGGAAACCATGGGGTCACGCAAGCGCGTGTCGCACTTCCTTTCAATATGTTGACATCTAAGCCAGTCAAGTGCATGTTGCACTCCCAGGGTGGCCCAGCCATGGTGGCCTGGACTCCATGTGCACAATGCCAACCTCAGCTTATAAATTGAGTCCTTTAAGTCCTTAACTTATAAGTCAAGCCTCACATGCCTCTGACTTGTAATTCGAAGCTTTAGGACCCTCGACTCATAAGACAAGTCTTTCGAGTCCATTATGCCCTCGACTAATAGGTCGATTCCCATTTAACATCCTAGTAACCCTCTGGTTTATAAACTGAGCTTTCCAATCACAACAGACAACCACATATCTCATATAGTATGCATATCAACAATTGCAATGCATTATAATACATTAAAACAGCAGTCATAGGTATAATCATATTTAGGCACACTCCAGTGTACCTAATTAGATATTCTTAAACATAATTATAATCATGTTCATTAACAGGGCCAAAGCCTTAATCATATCTATATTCAGCATTGACTAAGCTCTAATCACACATTCACATAATGGGTGTAGTTTTCTTACCTTCAATCCGAATGCAAGTTACTAGCGACGCCCCATTGAGTACGATCCCCGATTTGAGCCCTTAGCATAGCCCTACTCATAACCATAATAAAGAATTCCATCAACAATTGGAGAATAAAAGCTTCCAAACCAAATCCTAGCCTCTGGGACGTCAAATTCCACTCAACAAGGAAGAAGAATCGACCCCGAGCCCAAATGATTAAGGTCCCGATCTAAAACCCTTATTAGGGCCAAAAATCCCCTTAAGGACCGCGGTCCCATGGACCCATGCCACGACCCGCCTCTAATTCCAGAGGCTCAGCCTCCCTGGTCACCAGACACACACCGCGACCCTGACCATGTGGCACTGCGGCGCTCCCTTGCCACCGAGCCCTCCTGGCTCCATTTTTTCTTAGAGGGTCGCGGCTCACCAAGAACAGAGCCGCGGTCCAGCCCCTCGAACCCAGAATTTCTGGGTTTTTATTTAGCCGAACCCAACCAGAAACCACTCAATTATAGCCCAATCTTCCAATTAAATCCCCAAAATCAATATACTCTTTCTCACCAACCAAACACAGCTAAATACTAGATTAAAACTCATCAAAAATCTCAAAACTCAATTTCCCAACCATCAAGCATGCAAAACACCATAGCTCTTAAAAAAAATATCAGAACTAACAAAATAACTTCAATTGAAACCCTTACCTCAACAATATGACCCAAGGTTTAATCTGCTCCCAACGAATCCCTGGTTTCAAGCCTCCCTTTCAAGCTAATTCTCTTACAATTTGACTCAACCCACCAAAGCTCCAAGGGTGAAGAATAGAACGTGAGAGAGAGAATAAGTGTTGCTGAGAATTTCCCTTTTTTCTTAAGGTTCCCAAATCATCTAAGGAGTTCCCAGCCAATTGAGTCCAAAAACTTGGACAGAAATGACTAAATTAACCCTTGCCCTTAGCTTATTCATCAAATGCTCTCAAGGGCAATTTTGTCCTTCGTTGCTTACCCCGCTATTCACAATTTATTTCCTATAATTCTCATTACTTCCAATATTCTCACATGATTACAAAATAATTTCCCATTACCCACTAACTCCCGGTAATGTACTAAATTACTAAAATACCCCCAAGCTCACCCTGAGCAGGGTATAAAGCCTCGTTGTGACTTTTCCGCTAACTTGCTCATCGGGATTGCCTCGTGTCGAGTAACCAAATATATCCACATAATAATGTGGTCTCAATCACACAAACACATATCTGCATTTATACCGTGAACAGGTCAAATTACTAAAATACCCTTCTTATAAGAAACGGGCCCACATACACATATTTAATATTTCTAACATGCTAGCATAATTATATTATAATATAATTCACATAATAACTCAATTATTACCTTCCGGCCCCCTAATCCAGGCACTAAGCCACATTAGCAAATTTAGGATGTTACAAAAACCACAATAGAATTATAGTTATTGTTAAAGTCAATGGACATAGAGAAAAAAAAAAGTATAAGGATATAAGTGAATCACTTTGGATAATTATTTATTCAATAAATTGAATTGATCCAACTTAAGAGGAGATACGTTGATGTAGGGGTTAGGGACATTTATTGTTTATCATGGGTATACAGTGTCACATATGATATATATTTGTTGCTCAACAAGTGACCATTATTTCCACATGTGATTCTATGACCTTTGCAAACTGAAACTGGGAGCTCTATTGCCTCACGTTCATTCAAAGGAAGAATGTCATGTTACCCATCTCATCATCATATTTAGTGTTCTAGAAAGTAGGGGTGCACAAAAAAACCACTAATCCATCCCACCCGCTCAGCCCATCAAAATCCATCTGCTTTGAACCCCCAAATAAAAAACCTGCTAAAATTGGGTTGGGTACGTGTTGCAATAATATAAGGTGAGTCCAACCCACACCTACTACTTTTTTTTGTATATATATATTTTAATAATAATCTAAATATAAAAATACAATACATAAATGGTTCTTTGAAAATTATAAAGTTTGTGATCCTTTTAATATTGGATTTTGAGATGTAAATTAATCTATTCTTTATATTTATACATACATATATATATATACATATTTATCTTAGTCCAAATATTTAACTTTTTTTAATAAAAGACTCCGTTGCTATGAGATTAATGGTAATAACTTAGTGTTGACGCGATTCTTCGGCAACAGATAATTATATGAATAAGGAGAGGGATTAGTGATAAATAATGAACCGTAATAGATGAATGAACTCCAAGGAAAATTATAACTCGAATACTTTTTTAGGTGGTTCAAAGGTTAAAATCATTCTAGTCCACTAACCAATATTATTGATATATCTCTGATATTCTTTACAGGGTATTTCTTTACAAATTAGAAGCCAACCCTTTGCAACTCCCAGGGTCTCCATATTTATAGGGAGAGGGCACCAGGGTGTTGGCAGGGGGGTCATCCCGTGACCTTCTTACCCATCATGTCACTTCTGTGACATTCATGATTAATTCCTAAAACCTGACAATGAAGTGTGGTCTAATCAATAGGTTAGGGGGATAATGGGCCGCATGGCCCAACCCAGTCGTGGGCGCCTGAACACGCACGTTTATGCTGCGTGTCCGAGAATCCAAGAATGGAGTAGACACGTGATGTCTGATATATGCACGTTTACATTGCGTGGTTGACTTTATAAAAGGTCAGAGGTGTCAGCTCCAGCTCGTGGTGTCCACACTACTGACCCGATGCCTTAGTACTCAATAAACCTTTGGTTATCTCGAGCTAAAGAGGTGGACCCTTGTAACAGCAGCTCCGGGTAGGTGGCTTCCACGTGGTTGATATAATTACGCCCTTTTCCAGCTCGCTAATAACCCATGGATATTTAGGACGTACATTTGCCCCCCAAGCCCCTGCTCGTGGCACATGTCGTCACCTGGGGCCACAGTGGGGGCTTTTAGGCTTCTTTGTGGACTCTTCACCTCCCGCCCATTACGCTGGTATCGGATACGTGGAGCATCGTGGTTGGTGACGGTCTGTCTTCCGAGAACCGCATTAAATGGCCTAGCCTATCTTCGGTCGTCGTTTCGTCTTTCGAGTAGTGATCCTCGTATCCTACATCAAGACAATCGAACGGCTCTCATCCTTTGGCCTTTTACGTATATATAAGGCTGGCCACCCTTCGCATGAGCCACCCTTTTATTTGAAAATTTTCTCATCTTCTTCTTTCTTCTCAGTTTCAAAACCCTTTCTTTCTTCCGGTCACTATTCCCAACATTCCTAAGGTTCAGACACGAGGGCTCTTTCGTGACTCCGGTACCAGCGATTCCAACAGGATTTCAACCCAGACGCTCCTAACAGTCTTTACACAGCAAAAAAAATTTGTAAGTCCTCCGTTTGTTGCATGCTTTAAATGTTTTCCCTTTGTCTTGCTTAGGTAAACTTTCTCTTTAGTCGCATGCAGTAGGTTGTTTGTCTTTTGTTATTCTTTGCTGGTATTTTATGCGTAGGTTTTTATCCTAGGGGTATCGACCGTAGGAAAAACTGCTTAGGAGCATGACTCATAGGATACAACTTATGGGGTGATTTTCTGGGTAAAAATTTTTATGCCTGTTTGGAACAACAAGTTTCTAGGGTGCAAAAACTGGGAAGCTTAGGGGACACGCTTCACAGACGGTTTTGCCTACCGAAACTTTCCTTCCAAGGCAAACTTTTATCCTGACCCTCTTGACACACAGATTCTGAGTAATCGGGGACCCGTTGGGAGCACAGGCGCGTGTTCATAGAACCGCATGGTCTCACTTGCCGCGGGCTGAGATTACCTCAGCCCGTGTAAAGGAAACCCTTCGCTCTAGATTCTTTCTTACGCTTAGGTCGCCTTTTCTAAATTTTCTTCTTTGTTCGTTAGGCGACCAAATGGCACCCAAGAAGAGTGCTGGCAGCTCGTCTTCCCAGCAAGCAAACAAAGGGTAAGAGGTGGCCACAGACTCCCCGATCCCTAACTTTGGTCCCACCGTGGAGAAGGAGGTCAAGGTGGGGCCCGATGCCTTTTTCGAGGCCGAGAGGATCGCCTCGAAGGTCACCATCCAAGGGAAAGTTAACAAAATTATGCTTTCCCATAATATTGAGATAGGGAGGGGCGCCCTAGACGCTTGGCCTCCCCTTGAGGGCGAGCAGAGCTGCGCGCCGCTCGACGAGGAGTACGCCGCCTGGAGCGATGAGCACCTCAAGGCTGGGGCCTTCCTTCTGCTGGACCAGTACTTCGCGGATTTTTTAAATTACGTGAAATTGGCCCCCTTCCAGCTCCCCCCTAACTCCTACCATCTGTTAGCGGGGTTGAAGTATTTATTCCTGAAGCAGGAATGGGAGGTCCCCACGCCGGCGGACATCCTTTACTTCTTTTGCCTCAAAGCCAACCCGAAGCAACGGGGGCGAGGTGACGGGTTCTACTACCTGAACCGTTTTCCCAATTCGACTACAGTCATCGAGCTGCCCAGCCACCCCAATGAATTCAAGGATCAATTCTTCATGTCAAAGGGGTTTCGGAATTGCGAATACCACTACTTCAACCGTCCTCGTAAGTTCCTTCTATCTTCAGTTCGTAAGTTGGTTGCTGATTAGCCTCTTTTTATTCATTCCTGACTTAGAAACTATCATGCAACTATTTTCGCGAGGACATCCAAGTTAGTGACCCTTGGGGGTCAATACGATACCTTGGCGAGGCTCCCCCCAAGTGAAAAAGATTACTGCCAGCTCATGTCTGACGAGACAGTGCTGGCGTGTAAGTTAATTTCCCCGGGCCAGACTCTGGCCTTGAGGAGACCGTAGACCATCCCTGCTGCTCGCGAGATGGCACCCATTCTCGAGGAGGAGGCTGCGGATGAGGATGAGGACGAGGAGGACGAGGTGCCCCTCGTGCGCCAGAAGCGGGCTCTGGAGGTCGCCCAGGAAGCCAATACAGAGAGGACCCAGTCCGGGGCAACAGCTGGCCCCTCTGGCAAAGGTAACCCATATTTATCTAGGGACTTAGACAGGGTGTAACGCCCTAGCTACCCCAGAACAGTTACGGTGAACGGTGAACTGGAAATTTGACTCGTTACCCGAGTCCTTTGGTTAAAAACGTGATCTAAGTGTTATTACCAGGTTAAGGTGAAAACCAGTAAAAGGAAAGGGTACATTTTATTAAGTAAACAAACTGCTCATGAGCCTTTTAAAACGTTTACAAGATGCCTATAATACAAAAGAGTCGCTACAGTTTCTGATTTACAATCCCCGCCGGCCTAAGCGGCAAAAGTAGGGTAAACCCCTAGTTCCTCTGAGAACTCCTTGACCGTGGCAGTCAAGCGGCCCTGTATGTACATCACATCGCCCAAGCTCTCCACTCAAGGCTAGCCAAGCTTTTCCTTTCCTTTACCTACACCACATAGCACCCATGAGCCAAGGCCCAGCAAGAAAACACAATAAAGCATGATATAATATCAACAACGATCATAATAACCACTCAGGACTATCAGTCCAACAAATAGGTGACAATAGCCAAAAGTCACAATAATGAGCATCGCTCCCTCTAGCCATGTGACGATAGGGTCACCAGGGCTTAACTGCTAGGTGATTTCTTTCATAAGCTTGTTCAGGACAGGTGCATGGTGATTGGTCACCAACATAACCTTCCTCACGACTCTAGAGTCGAAACTATGGACAACGTCCCTTAGCCACGTGACAAACGGTCACCGGGGTCATATACCTTGGCTATAGTCATCTGGTCGTAGACCAGGCAAGCGCTTATAAGTTCTTCGACCTTAGGGTCGGTCCCGCATTAATGCCATAGAGCCATTCAACGCGTGATCATCGACTTTAGAGTCGGTCCCTGACTAGTCAGTGTCTCAAGCAGGTAATCAGCATTCGCTAGCATTTAATATGCAATCCATGTCCACATATACCAACCAACATGCCTCAATGTCAAACCATGCATGTCATATACCTATACAGGGTGCAACTGTATTCATACACTGTTTTCTTACCTTAGATTCGAGCTAGAAAGATTAAAAGAACGGCCCGTGAGAGCGATCAGCCTTTAGTCCCTTAGCGGTCACCTAATTAAAACCAAACATGAGACATCATTAATAATAATGATCAACATAGGTTCCCACACCAATATCTAGCCTCCGGAAGATCAATCCCAACTAATCCAAGAAGTAGGAACACTCCTGAGGCCTATAACTAAGTTCCCGGGGTCAAAACGAGCAAACGGGGCGAAAACAGGGCAAGGGCTGCGGCCCTAGCACCTTGGGCCGTGGTCCCCAGGGTTCCCAGAAGCTAGGGCCGCGGCGCCCTTCATCAAGGGCCGCGGCGCCCAGCAAGCACACAGCCTCCACCTGCTTCTTCAAAGAAGGGTCGCGGCGCCACAAGAACAGGGCCGCGGCGCTCCACCCTGGGCCATTCCCAACCGCGTTTCTAACACTTCAAAGCCTCTAAAATCATCCTTAAACATTCTCCAATCATCAAAGCAAAGTTCCCAAGCTTCCCCATACATCAAAACCCTCAAAACCCAAGGCTCGAACGAACCGAAAACTCAACAATTCACAAAATCAATTCAGAGCTTAGAAACTCGGAAAAACTCAAAACTTAAACTTCGATTACCTTCAATTGGGTTGTTTTCCGTCAAATTCGTCGGTTAATAAGCTTCTAATCTCTCCTAGGATCGCTACGCCTCAATCCTTGCTTGATTCTGACTCCTAGAACTCGAGATATCTTCGAATATGCTCAAACGGTAAAACGGGCTATCAAAAGGGAGAACGAGAGGTTTTTCTTTTCGTACGATCTATCTGACAGCTACTTCAAGCTTAAGTAACCTCAAATAAAACCTAGTGCTCGGGGTCCCAAAAACACCCCCGGGGACATTATAGTCAAAACCTCCGAAATTTCACCCTGATCTCAAATATTCCCAATTTATCATCAAATGAACATTTCTATTACCCCAAAATTGACCCCATTATGACAAAATCGCTAATCCATCATATATGACCGTCTCATGCCGAATAGCTCGAATATATCTCCATAATAATGGGATCTCATTCACAAATCAAGTTATGCAGCCAAACACACAAATTCACCCTCAATGGGCCAAATTATCAGAATAGCACAATTATTTAAATGTGGACCCACATGCACGCATATAACATCATATCATAATATAATTCACATATACATGCATAAACACATTTAATGGCATAATTAAACAATTATGGCCCTCCCGGCCTACTAATCCAGCCATTAACCATAACAGAGAATCTGGGGCGTTACACAGGGCCACTGCAGACCTACGGCTGGCTAGGTTTAACCCCAGCCAACTCGTTCACCACCACCAAAACGACCCAGACTTCGATGTCACCCTACTCTAATGTGTTGACCAGCTTGTGCTATGTTATGACATGAACCACCCTAGGGGGACCGTAGTAGTAGATAACATCCTGGCCTTTAGGTCGGCCTTTTTTGAGGAGTACGGGACCAATCTTAGATCGTGGCTCTCCCTCCTGGAGGGTGTAGTAGCTCCGGGTCTTAGGCAGTACGTAGAAGATTCCAGTCCCGAGGCAGATCCGGACCCAGAGCCTCCTCTAGCTCGTGAAGTCATTATCTTAGACTCCCCCGTAGAAGCTCCGGGGCCGGAGGTCGTGACAATAGATTCCTTTTCTAGCTCGGAGGGTAGGACCCTTCTCAATACATACTTAAGCTCTGCTTTCTTTTTTTTGTTTTGCACAAATATTTTTACATGTATATTAATGCTTTGCTGTCTTTGTTTCAGACGAGGAGATGTCGCACCTTGGGGGCAATGATCTTCGAGCTATGTTCCATGGAGGAAACCTTTACTCCGAGTCTTTCGGGCCCATGGTGAAGAGGCTCCGATTGCGAAGAAAGCTATCGGGACTACCTCCAAGTCTCCTACCAAGGGGAAAAACCAAGGCCCTGCTGCCATAGAGAAAGTGCCTCCACCCCCTCCTGCAATGGAGAAGATGGCTCCGCCTCCCTCGCGACCTCCTGTCCTTACTCGGGAACAAGATGTGCCCACTGGGACCTTGTCAGCTCCGACCCCCGGTGTGCGCGTCCTGGTCAACCCCCAGGCCTTGGAGAAAGTCCCCGAGGTCTTTAGTGGGACGCTCTACGAAACTGCGACCTATATGGTGGACCACTGCTACAATGCCACCTCGAGGGATTTGCGGGAGATCGAGACAAGGAGCCCCGAGAACGTGATGGAGTCTTCATTGGGGATGACCCTCACGGTAAGTTTGCTTTTCCACTGGTTCTTCCTATTTGCTTGCTTTTCCTTTTTTTTTTAAGGCATTTGCCTTATTATCTTTTGGTCTTGCAGGCGGCTTTGGCCCTCCACCATAGCATATCTCGGTCCTAGGCCATGATCGAGGAGATCAGGGGCGAGCATCAGGCTGCTCAGGTCACCCTTGCGTCTGCTCAACAACAGGAGCGGGATGCCAAGGTGGCCCTGGCAACTGCTCGAGAAAATGAGAGGGTCGCGCAAGCTACTTCGGTTGCTGTGCAGACCGAGCTGGAGGCATCTCGGACCAAGCTGCTGGAGGCCGAGGCCACCAGGGTCGCCCTAGACGCTGCGAGGATCGAGCTCGAGGAGGCCAAGGCTGCTCAGGCTGCCCTAGACGCTGCGAAGGTCGAGGTTGAGGAGGCCAAGGCTGCTCAGGCGGTGGAGAGGGATGCTTCCAGCTCCTCCATGGAGGCCATGCTGTACCACTGCTGGGTCATCAACCCAGATGGTGACTTCTCCTTCCTGGGGCCGGACGTGTGGGGGTCCTTTTTGGAGAAGTTTAAGGCTCGCCTTCAACAAGAGGATCCCTCCGAGACCAGGGAGACTTCCACTGCCACCGAGCAGGATGGCGAGGGGGTGACTTCATCAGAGCGGCCTGGCGGGGCTTAGGATTTTTCTCCTTTCCTTTTATCATTTTTTTTTATTTGTAACTTTATATTATGAGGTTTTTGTCCTCGAAACAATTGGTATCCCCAACTTTATTTTAATTTATTTACATATTTTTTCCCCGACCTTATGGTTACCTCTCTTCTATGCATTTGGTGATAATTTAGTTTCCGTTGGTGTTGTGATTCACATCTTATGCTTTTCTAGGTAAAAACATGTTAATCAACTTGAACCAACTTCTAAGACTTAAGTCCTGGTTGTATCCAGGACATTAATTTAAAAAATTAGTTCGTGTTAATCCTTTATCGATATCTCGTGCTTTTTAAGAAAAACATCGATCAACCAATTTGAAATAACTTCTAACTTTTAGGACCTAGTTGTATTCAGGGCATTAATTTGAAAACTTAGTTTGTGTTAACCTTTATCGATATCTCGTGCTTTTTAAGAAAAACATCGATCAACCAATTTGAACTAACTTCTAAGTTTTTAGGACGACCTGGTTATATCCAGGACATATGCCCCCCAAGTAATTAGGAAAGGGTCTTTCGTGGTTACTTGACGTTACATCCACAAATATATACAATAATGTAAAAAGATTTAATTCTCATTACTTAATAAACAAAAGATGGCTTTTCTGATTAAGCCTTACAAAGATATTATTGGTAATATTTCTTCAAATGGATAGCGTTCCAAGTTCGTGGGACTGCTTCTCCATTAAGCCGAGCTAACTTGTAGGTTCCTTCTTTTATGACCTCGGTTATTTGATAGGGCCCTTCCCAGTTCGGTCCCAATACTCCGTCCTTGGGATTCTTACTGGCTAGGAAGACTCTTCTGAGGACCAGGTCAACAACGCTAAAGGTGCGTTTCCTGACCTTTGAGTTGAAATAACGAGTGATCTTTTGTTGATAATGCGCGAGCTGTAGCTGTGAATCTTCTCGTCTTTCGTCAATCAGGTCGAGGGATGCGCATAGCAATTCGTCATTGCGGTCTTGGTCAAATGCATGGACTCTATGCGAGGCTACCTTTACTTCGACAGGAAGGACTGCCTCACTTCCGAAATCCAGGGAGAAAGGAGTATGACCCATCAGCGTTCGATGCGAGGTCAGGTATGCCCACAGTACCTGGGGGAGTTGTTTTGGCCAGACTCCCTTGGCTTCATCCAGTCTTTTCTTAAGGCTTGCCTTTAGCATCTTATTGACGGCCTTGACCTGCCCAATGGCTTGGGGATAGGCCACGGAGGAGAAGCTCTTAACAATGTCGTGCCTCTCACAGAATTCGGTGAAGAGGTCGCTATTGAACTGCGTTCCATTATCTAATACGATCTTCTTTGGCAGCCCAAATCGGCAGATAATGCTCTTGACCACGAAGTTGATGACTCTTTTTGTGAAGTGATCGTTGCCAGGGGTTCTGCTTCTGCCCACTTGGGGAAGTAGTCGATAACTACCACCGCGTAACGAACTCCTCCCTTACCAGTAGGGAGGGTACCAACCAAGTCAATCCCCCAGATCGCGAATGGCCACGGGGACGAGATCATCTTCAGATCGACCGAGGGAGCTCGGGAAACTGTGGCAAATCACTGGCACTTGTCACATATTTTGACGTGGAGATCGAGTCCTTTGACATAGTGGGCCAGTAATATCCTTGCCTTAATATTTTCAGGGCCAGGCTTTGCCCCCCAGTGTGATCTCCGCAGAAACCCTCATGCACTTCCTGTAAGATGGTCTTTGTTTCGCCTGGCAGAACACACCGTAGGAGAGGCAAAGAGTGTCCACGCCGGTATAATGTCCCATCTATCACTATATACCTTGGAGCCTGGTAAAGTACCCGACTTGCGTCATTTCGCTCTTTAGGTAACTTTCCTACTATGAGATATTCGAGGATGGGGGTCATCCAGGTCGGTCTAGCATCGATCATCTCGACCTCCACCCCGACTTCCTCTATGCTTGGTTTCTCCAAGAACTCTACTGGCACTAACCCCAAAGTCTCCGCCTCCCCGGAGGTAGCGAGCTTTGTGAGGGCGTCCACATTGGCATTCTGCTCCCGAGGTATCTACTCAATTGAGACACACTCGAATGCAGACAGTTCTTTCTTTACCTTGGCCAGGGAAGCAGCCATCTTGGTTCCTCGTACTTGGTACTCCCCTAACACTTGTTTTACCACGAGCTCCTGGGCCACCCTTAGCCCGGCCAGTAAAGCTTCATATTCAGCCTCGTTGTTGGACGCTTTGAACCTGAATCGCAACGCCAAGTGGAATCGATGTCCTTATGGGGATATCAATATGATTCTAGCCCCAGAGCCGTTCTCGTTCGACGAGCAATCTACGAAGACTTTCCATGAGGCCTGGACTAAGGAGGCCTGGACTAAGGAGGCCTGGGCTGACTCTTCTACAGGATCTTCTCGGAATCCCATGCACTCTGCCACAAAATCAACCAGGGCCTGGCTTTTTATTGCAGTTTGTGGTATGTACAAAATCTCAAATTGGCTGAGTTCAATAGCCCACTTCAATAGACGTCCCGATGCTTCAGGTTTTTGCAAGACCTGCCTTAAAGGCTGATCGATTATGACATGTATTGAGTGGGACTGGAAATACGACCTGAGCTTTCGGGAGGCCGTAATGAGACAGAAAGCCATCTTCTCCATCAATGGATACCGGGATTCAACTCCGAGGAGCCTCTTCCTAATGTAATAGACTAGCTTTTGAGATCGGTCCTCTTCTCGGACTAATACGGCGCTAGCTGCATCTTCCGTGACAGCTAGGTAAAGGAAAAGAGGCTCTCCTGCCGCTGGTTTGGATAATACGGGCAGCTCGGCTAAATGTGCTTTCAGGTCGAGGAAGGCACGTTCACATTCCTCGGTCCACTCGAATTTCTTATTCCCCCGGAGCAGGTTGTAGAATGGCAGACACTTGTCGTTAGATTTAGAAATAAACCGATTAAGGGCCGCCACCCTTCCTATCAGACTTTGAACGTCCTTTCGCGACCGGGGTGAAGGCATCTCGAGCAGCGACCTGATCTTATTGGGGTTTGCTTCTATTCCCCTGGTATTGACAATGAAACCCAGGAATTTCCCTGAGGCGACCCCGAAAGTACATTTTTGGGGTTTAAGCCTCATGACGTATTCTCTTAATATCTTAAAGCATTCCTCCAAATCAGAAAAATGGTTATCGGCAGTTTTCGACTTGACCAGCATGTCGTCAACATACACTTCCATGTTCTTCCCGATCTGGTTGGCAAACATCCTATTTACCAACCTTTGGTACATAGCTTCGGCGTTCTTCAGCCCGAAGGGCATGACCTTGTAACAATAAACGTTAGTTGGGTTCATGAAGCTAGTGTGTTCCTGGTCTGTCGGATTCATGTCGATCTGATTATAGCCAAATATGCATCCATAAAAGACATGAGCTCGTGCCCCGCCGTGGCGTCTACTAATTGGTCGATCCTTTGCAAGGGGAAGCAAACTTTGGGGCAGGCTTTGTTCAGATCGGAGAAGTCGATGCAGGTCCGCCATTTCCCGTTGGGCTTCGGGACCAACACAGGATTGGTGACCCAGATCGGGAACTTTGCCTCACGGATAAAGTCGCACTTTAAGAGCCGGGCTACTTCCTCTTCTAGGGCCTCAGCTCGGGTTGTTCCTAGGCGCCTCTACTTCTGGGATTTTGCGGGCACGCTTTTATCCAAGTGAAGGGTGTGCATGATGATGCTCGAATTGATCCCTACCATGTCTTCATGAGACCAGGCGAACACGTCTAGATTCTCCTGCAGAAACTTAATCAGCTCCGCCTTCCTTTCGCTACATAGATTTTTCCCGAGCTTCACCACCCTCGAGGGATCTTGTGGATCAATGTTTACCTCCTCAAGCTCTTCGATGGCCTGGAGCTTGGATCTATCCTCGCCTATTCTGGGGTCGATATCATTATTTAAGATGATATTCTCCCCTTTGGCACTCTAAGGTTTTTCAATCTCAGGACTAGGCACAAGCTCCTGAGATTCCTCATTCCCGCTCTGGACGGTCATCGTTAACTGCACGGGTTTTAATTTTCCCTTCATAGAAATGTTGTAGCATTCACTGGCAGCAAGCTGATCACCTCGGACCATGCATATCCCCGAGGAAGAAGGGAATTTTAGCGAGAGGTGGTGGATGAAAGTTATGGCTTCAAACGCTATCAAAGTAGGTCGGCCCAAAATAGCATTGTATGCGGCGGGATAATCGATGACCACAAACTCGAGGAGTTTTGAGACTGTCCGAGGTCCCTCTCCCAAGGTGATCACCAGCTCGATCGTTCCTATTGCCGCCGACCCTTCTCCAGATAATTCGTATAGCATCATGGAGGTGGCTTTCAGCTCGGTGACAGATCAACCCATCTTTTCCAGCGTTGACCGAAACAGTAGGTTTACCGAGCTCCCATTATCGACCAATACTCTCCTAACCCTCCGGTTAGCGAGCTGAACGGCTACAACCAAAGGGTCGTTATGAGGGAACTGGACGTGGCTGGCATCTTCTTCAGTGAACATGATTGGTTGCCTCTCCAATCGCTACTGTTTGGGTAGATGCTTCTCAGGGACGAACTCCACTCCATTATGAGCCTTAAGTTCATTGACGTATCTCTTTTGGGCACCTCTGCTTGTGCCAGCCAGATGGGGCCTTCGGAGATCGTGGAGATCTCTCCTCCTATCACGGGAGGAGGGACGTCCTGATCTACCCGAGACCCGGGCTGACTTATCGGGACTTTCGAAGCTGGATGGCCGGCGGGAACTCTATTCCGCGCATATTGAGCCAAGGGTCCGGCTCTGATGAGAGTCTCGATCTCATCCTTCAGGTGCCTACAATCATCGGTGTTGTGGCCAATGTCATTGTGGAACTGACAAAACTTGGAGGGGTCTCGCTTACCCTTCTGCTGCTTCAACGGTTACGGCTTCTTCCAGGGGAGGCGAGCAGAGTTTGCTAGGAAAATGTTCTCCCTAGTGTGTGTGAGCTCAGTATAAGTCGCGTAGACCGACTTAAATTTTTCTACGGACTTGTTCTTCTTTAGGCCTTGCTACTCCCTTTTCTCTTGCCTCCACCAAACTGGTTATTCTGTGTAACGGTTTGTGTCGCTGCCATAACATCCGTTCCCACTCCAGCGAGATGCTCAGGGGCCTAGCTGGTTCCCGCGGCTGATGCTCGCGCCTCCTCCAGGTTGATCCATCCCTGGGCCATATTTAGGAATTCGTTTATGGTGCTGACTCCCTTTCTTTGTATCTCTACCCAAAGTCCGCCTCCGACGAGGATCCCAGTCCTCAAGGCCATGAGCTTGGAGCTGTCGTCTGCGTCCCTGGCTCGAGCAGCGACGTTCGCAAATCTGCTCAGGTAAGCCTTCAGAGGCTCGTCGGGCTGCTGCCTTACGTTCGCCAGGGTGTCAGCTTTGATGCGGGCAGCCTGAGAAGCTTGGAATGCTCTCTTGAAGTCGACAGAGAAGGTTTTCCACGAGCTGATTGATTGCTTTTTACTCTGCTTGAACCATTGCCTGGCCGGCCCAGTCAAGGTGGAAGGAAATATTAAACATCTCAGCTCGGGACCAATGTTGTGGGCCATCATCAAGGTGTTGAACATACCCAGATGATCTGACGGGTCCCCATCTCCGTTGAACTTGGACAAGTGAGGCATATGGAAACCAGGTGGATACGCCGTTGCTGCTATGCTGGGGGCGAAGAGCTTGAGTTCGTCCCCTGAATGATACTCATCTTTTTCTTTTTTGGACAAGAGCTTCCTCAGCAACTCCTCCATCTGAGCCAGACGCTCAAGGGTTTGGCCCTGACTTCCTTGGTTGTTCCGGGGCTGTTCAACAACTCTGGTTCCATGGTACGTGTTAGGCGGGTTATTGTCCCTCCTATCTTAAGATAGGTTATATGGGACGTTCCCGCTGTCACGTACTTGGCGAGCGCGACTGCCATTTCCAACTGGGTCTCCTCTTTGAGAGTTTAAACGATCTCGGAGGTCGCCCCTCGGGACGGCCTGAGGGCTTTGAGCCGAGCTAAAACGATGGCGCAGGTCTCCACCGGACATGTCACTTCGACGACTTCTGGTCCAATAACTTCCATTTGAAAAGCTCAGAGCCCGTCGCTGGGGGTGAGGATCCAGGACTTATCTGGGCGCCCGGCTACGATGGGAAGGTCCGACAGAAGGAGGATTTCTCCTGCTGCTCCCATGAGCCGGAATGTCTCGGACTGGCCGGGGTGGAGATGGGTATCTTATTGGTGAAGGAGGATGCCTGACTGGGGATGCGATCCTAGTCCCGTCAGGGCGGATCAAGCTAGGTCATGGTCGCACCGCTCTACCATCCTCTGCGTCCTGTGCTCGGCGGTCTGAGCATGGTGCAGGACAGCTGGTCGGGGCGGGCTGTCGTCGTGAGCCCTCCCTGGATCTCCTTCACGAGCTTCCTCGAGCCCTCCTGGGTGCGCTCGAGGGCGAAAGTGAGCTAGGAGTTGAGGTCCGGGCCGATCGGCTGAACTGCTACTCGACCCTAGGAAGTTCCTCAAATGTGGTTTCCCGGCGGTGTGACGTGGGAGTAGAATTTGATGTTGGGGGTCTGACCGACCGAATGGGCCTGGACCGGTTACCCTGGCGGGACCTATGAGTCTCGCCATGCCTCTTTCCGACGTTAGCGTCGGTTGTCAAAGGGGGTAACCGGGCCAAAACCTATTGAATCTGCTGGTTTGCTTTCGCTAGCTGACTCCTCAACTATGCATTTTCCATTTCCACCACCGTGTAGAAATCCAGGTTCGGATTGGGTGGCCGAGGAGCCGAACTTCTAGTGTCGTCTTGGCCCACTGGCTACTTGCCCGGCTGCTGCTGAACCTCAGGGTTCTGATCATCGGACATGGCGGCATGGTGGGCCTCCTGCCCATCACGTTGATCCGCCTCGTTACCATGTCTTGAGCGAGTGACTACCATGGTTGGGTATTTGCGATAGCACCAATCTAACAGCTCTCAATGAAAGCACCAAATTGTTGACACGGTTCTTCGGCAACAGATAATTATTTGAATAAGGAAATGGATTAGTGCTAAATAATGAACCGTAATAGATGAATGATCTCCAAGGAAAATTATAACTCGAATACTTTTTTAGGTGGTTCAAAGGTTAAAATCATTCTAGTCCACCAGCCAATATTATTGATATATCTTTGATATTCTTTACAGGGTATTTCTTTATAAATTAGAAGCCAACCCTTTGCAACTCCCAGGGTCTCCATATTTATAGGGAGAGGGCACCTGGGTGTTGGCAGGGGGGCTCATCCCGTGACCTTCTTACCCATCGTGTCACGTCTGTGACATTCATGATTAATTCCTAAAACCTGACAATGAAGTGTGGTCTAATCAATAGGTAAGGGGGATAATGGGCCGCATGGCCCAACCCAGTCGTGGGTGCCTGAACACGCACGTTTATGCTGCGTGTCCGAGAATTCAGGAATGGAGTAGACACTTGATGTCTGATATATGCACGTTTACATTGCGTGGTTGACTTTATAAAAGGTTAGAGGTGTCAGCTCCAGCTCGTGGTGTCCACACTACTGACCCGATGCCTTAGTACTCAATAAACCTTTGGTTATCTCAAGCTAAAGAGGTGGAGCCTTATAACAGCAGCTCCGGGTAGGTGGCTTCCACGTGGTTGATATAATTATGCCCTTTTCCAGCTCGCTAATAACCTGTGGATATTTAGAGCGTACACTTAGGAATTGTATATAAAAATTTGTTTAGGAAAAACATATGAAAAAATAAATAATGTTACTTGTATTGATGTTATAAATATTAGTTAAACTTTTCATAATAAAACTCAAATTGTTGAAATTATCAATGTGTGGATTGATAAGTTTAATAACATTTATAATTTGTATAATTTAGATCATTTTTATACTAATTATTAGAATTTTTTTATGAAGTTTTAAATTTAAGTTTAAGATATGATAATATTTTATCAAGTTATTATTCATGACAAGTGTATAAATTTGAACTTTATAGAATACATTTTTTTTTATTTTTTTAAATTCATTAGTTGATAATTTTGGACTCTAAAATTAACCCACGCCCATAAAAAAACTGTCAAAACCGCATACTTGTTGGGCAGCTAAGAGTTGCATTTTTCTAAAACCGCCAAATAAAAAAACCGCGCAAACTGCTTAAAACCCGCCCAACCTGCTCGTCGTGCACCCCTACTAAAAATGTCTCATGTACGAATAATCAGATTTTAAACCAATGTAAAGATGATGATGATGGAAACAAGACCCTTTATTACCAATTTCACAAATATAAATACCAATAAACCAATTATATTTCACTACATTTTCTCAGTCTTACTCACTACAAACTTCCATGGAAGATAGCTTACCTCTAAAATGTTTTTGGAGAAGCAAAGATTGATGACAACGCTGACAATGGGAGACGCGAGCGACATGGATTGTGGAGTTGAGGTGTGGTGGGGGTGGATGCCGAAGAGAAAAGAAGATAAATAGAGAGACTGTAAAAATGAATGAGAAAATTATATTTTAACATAAAAAATAAAAAGATAAAATATAAAAATGGAGAGCATAAAACAAAAACGTAAAAATGAAAAGAAAAAAAAAAGTTGTAAATTACCCTATATGCTATGGGTGCTTAAAAAAACCGTTAATCCGCCCCACCTGCCCAACCCATCAAAATCCGTCCGCTTTGAACCTGCTCATTAAAAAACCTGTTGAAATTGGGTTGGGTACGGATTGCAATAATATAAGGAGGGTCCAACCCTATAACGACCCAAAATCACTAATATGGCTTAAGGGCATTGATTAGTGTGGCAGGAGGGCATATTTGGTTTATGTGTGAATTTATTGATTTAATGATAAGCATGCTTGTATGATTATATGAATGTAAATATGGTTAAATGTTATATCTGTGAGAACCACATTATTATGTGGGTAGATCTGCAGAGTGCGACTTGAGGCGATCTCAGGGAGCTAGATAGCGGGAAAAGTCACAATGGGGCTTAATAGTTGACTTTGGATAAGTCAGGGGTAATTTAGGTATCGAGTAGTTATTTAGACTATCAAGTTATGGAAATAAATATATGGAGATATATTTGAGGATAGGAAGCTTAGGCGAGAATATTGGGGAAATTTACCGTTTTGCCATCGGGGACGTTTCTGGTACCCCGAGCCTCCGGATTGACTTAACTGGCTAGGATTAAACTAAGTTAATGAAAAAAACAGAGTAATAAAACACAAACCGACCCATGCTCTCTCTCCTCTTCGCTTCTCTTTTCTCTCCCAAGAAACTACAAAAAATCTAAGGGAAATCAGCTGGAAAACTCTGTGTTTGAGCTGAATTCATGAAGGCTTTGCTTAGTTCAGACTAAGGGTCACTCAATCAAGATTAAGGTAAGAATTGAGTTGTGTTTTTTGGGTGTTAGAACTCTGAGTTTTTGGCTAAATATTAAGGTGTTTATGATTTTGATGTTTAGGGGCTGAATTGAAGATAAATGCTTGGGTTTTAGCTCAGAGGTTATCAAGGAAGTGGTTCAGCAAAAGAGGTAAGCTTCAATTCGTAATTCAGAGGTTAAAATTTGGGTTTTCCATGACTGGTTTTGGTGTTTTGAGTTGCTGGGTTTCAGAAATCAAAATGGAGTTTTAGTAGGTTTTTAAGTTGGATTTCTGATGGATTATGCTGTTAGAATCTTGTTAAAATGTTTGTGATTAATGGGTTTTGAATTAGGGTACCTTGGGATGGTTTTGAATGGGGTTAGGATGCTAGAAATGGTGGATTTTTTGGGCACGAAGGGGAGGGCTGTGGCTCTGTTCTAGAGCGCTGTGGCCCTACGAAGTAAGAGAGTTAGGGAGGCTTGGCCAAGGGAGAGCGCCGCGGCGCCCTTGGGCAGGGCCGCGGCGCGTGTTTGTTTGCTGGGGGCCTTGGGCTCTGTTTTAGGAGCGGGCCGCGGCTAGGTTTCAAGGGCCGCAGCCCTTAGGTACATTCTTGAACATTTGGGGATTTTAAGCACGGGAATCTAGCCTAGGATGCTCGGGATCGATTTCATCATCGTGCTTGGTGGAATTCGATGTCCCGGAAGCTAGTACTGTACCCGGAAACCTTTATTTGAATATTAATGGAATCCATTACCTTGGTTGTGACTAGGTGTTAAAGTTAGGGCTCGGGAAACGGATCATGCTCGACGAACGTCGCTCGTAATCAGTGAACGTAGAAATTAAAGGTAAGAAAACTGCACTCGGTTTTGTGTTTGTAATGGGACTAAGGGTTCCCTAATATGTATGCTTTGGAAATGATGGTATTATGTCATGTAAACAGTAAACCAACGGCCTAAGAGTGCCAAAGGTTACACTAGCGCACAGGGTGCGGCTCGGCCACTAGTAGCCGAGGACAGCTTATTATGCACTGAGCTCGGTTTAAGCGGGCCGGAGTCAGTGGGGTAAACAAAGGGTGCGGCCTAAGTTGTCGGCCCTAGTTTTTATGTGACTTGACTGTTATTAATGATTGGTTGCATCTTTGATTCTGATTACATGCTATGTGTTTAATGTGGAATGTTAAGTGTTTGATCATGCTTAAAGGATTATACTCTTGTTATGGTTGCTAAGATGTGTATTATGTTTTCTTGTTGGGCATTGGCTCACGGGTGCTACATGGTGCAGGTAAAGGCAAGGGCAAACTTGACCAGCCCTTACTTGGAGAGCTCTGTGAGCTGAATGCACATGACCAGCTGCTCGGTCGCCACGGTTGAGAGGATAACAGGAACAGAAGTGCTATAAATATCCATTTTGCCTTAGAGTGGCTGTCGGTAGTCTGTATTTTGGAAATTTTGTAAACCAACTTTTAAACACTGTTTTTTTTTTTTTTTTTTGGATCCCGCATGTGAATCTGTTTGAATATATGAAATGTATCTTTTGAGACCAAAACTATTTTAACCCTAACACATTTATGATTTAGTGACATGTTTTGACTAAATGACTTAATTAGCAAGTCATGAACCTTTATAAGTACACAGTGCAGCGGTCATGGCTATCCAGGGCGTTACAAACCCGTGCCCGCTACTTTATTTTTTTTTAATAGACATTTTTAGTAATAATCTAAATCTAAAAATACAACTCATAAAGAGTTCATTAAAAATTATAGAGTTTGTGAACCTTTTAATATGTTTGAAGATATTGGATTTTTGGATGTGAATTATTGTATTCTTTATATCTATACATATATATATAGGTAGTCCAAATATTTAACTTTTTTTAATGAAAGTTTTCGTTGCTACGAGATTAACGGCGGTAACTTAAGAATTGTATTTTAAAACTTATTTAGGAAAAATAGATGAAAAAATAAATAGTGTTACGTATATTGATGGTTTAATATTAGTGAAATTTTTCATAACTAAACTCAAATTACTGAAATTATTGATGTGTGGATTGATGAACCATTTATAATTTGGATAATTATTATAAATTTTTTTGTAAAGTTTTAGATTCAAGTTTGAGATACTATAATATTTTATTAAGTTATTATCCATGATGACATTGATAAGTAACGATGATATAAGTTTGAACTTTATAATCTATAATTTTTTGTGTTTTTAAATATCATACGTTGATAATTTTGATATTTAAATCAACTCAACCCACCTCAAAAACTGCATAAATCTGCCCATAAAAACATTATTCAAACCATACACTTATTAAGCTTTTATGGGTTATATTTTTCTAAAATCGTCAAATAACAAAAGCCGCAAAAAACCTGCGCGCCATGCACCCCTAGTATATACACGGTAATTCTCATATTATTTATTTTATTACTTTCTATCTATTATTATTGTCAACAAAAATAAGAGTTCCCAAGTAATTTCGTTTCAGAGGGAAAAAAAGAAAAGGAAAGAAAGGCCTGGAGTTCATAGAATATTGGTCTAAGCTCGAATAAACGTAGGAAATGGTGAGATTAACCAGAAAGCTTTTGAAGGAAGCAGGATCTGGTCTCAACAAGACTCTTTCCCAGATACTCGTCTGCCCTATTTCTAAACAACCTTTAAGGTTAATTCAATGCTTCAAAAAGCTTCAAATTTCTTCTTTTCAAACGATCAATTTTTATTCTTTTTGTTAATCTAAGCTCGTTTACAATGGTAGGTTCTGTGAGGAAACCAATTCCCTCGTAAGCGAAGCAATTGGGGTTTCCTTTCCTGTAAGTTTCAACTGATCAAAATCATTCTTTCTATTCCGATTTCTTGATGTTTCGTTTCAGTTTAAATCCGAATCTTTTTTGGTGGATAGAGATTGAATATGATTCGTATTACTCGTGTTTGAAATAGATAAAAGATGGGGTCCCTTGTTTAGTCCCCAAAGATGGAAAGATACTAGAATTTGAAGACACTCCAAATGAGTCGTGCAAAGGAGAAAGTTCCTGAGCCTGAATTATGTGAAATTGTAGATTTGTGCATCACAAGGGAGTAGGGTTTGTGCGAATTTTCTCAAAGGTTATCTCTTTCAGACAACCATTTTTCATATGTTTGTTTATGGTCCGTGTAAGAAAATTGGAATCCCAGTGGTTTACTTACTTTCTTTGATAGACCCTTGTTACCCTTTGCAGGTGTAGTTGAGAAGTTCATGTCTTTATATTTTATGAATATTACGAAATGTGTTTCCGGCTTCAACAATGATTAATATGTTAGTTGCTCTATCAAAACCTGATGTAGATACTTGGTAGTAGTTTGCTGACTTATTCAATTTGTTATTTTTTATTGCTTAGTTTCAATATATATTTAAAAGGAGACATGCTTGCATGGTACCTTTTAAATAAATTTTACTCTTAGATGATTCTTTACTATTTTAAGTGATTGTCTAATAATAGCGTCAAGCAAATTAGTATTGGGTATGCTTTGAATGGAAGCAAGTAATATTTGCAGTTTCTTGTTTTGATTCGGATATCTGGTAGTTGAATGAAAACATATTTCAAGGGTTTTTGAGATTTAATTATTTATCACCAATATTTTTTGGCCGGTGCCCTTTTTTTGTTTTTGTATCCTGACTGATTTCTGTGTCCCAATTCATAGACAAAATTTGAACAATCACTATGCCTGCTGACTTACCACCGGCTAAGATAGTTTTGTTCAAGAAATTGCAACTCTTTGTGTTGCCAAAGTATATATGTCCATGTTTATCCAATTCATATTTGAGGGACCATGTAGTATTCTTGGTCATATCTAATGTTGACGGCTGGAATTACATTGTTGCAAAAGGGTTATCTTTGATTAGACGGGTAGACTTTTACTATCATAGTAGTTCAGAGTGTGACTAATGACTAATCTAGGATGCAGAAATTATTATATGGAATTAATTTTGTAGGCTTATGCACTCTTCAAGCTGATTAAGTAATAAGAAAAAAAAAGGTCCAAGGTTATATTCTGTTTAGGTGTAACCGCTGAATATTGTTGGAAACTTAGTTCTCTCTTCCTAATCAAGCCAAAGCACGTAGCAACAAATACCCCATTACTACTATCACATTGCCTCTCCAACAATAACTCTCTTATTAAAGACCTAATTAGAAACGTCTATCCACATTCAAACCAGATGGTCCTTGAGAAGTTACTCTCTATGGTTTATAACTTCATGAGCCTAAAAGGGCAACCAAGAATCAAGGAGCCTCCGGCTTCTTGTGAGGTGGATGTAGTCAATGTTGAGCATAAGGTTGAAGAGGCATTGGCTGAATCTGCTACAGATTCCATTGTAGGTGAAGGTGAGTTCTGCTGCGTTTGCTTGTCAAGACTAGAGGGAGAAGAAACCACCATCCTTCCTTGCATGCACGAGTTTCACAAGGAATGCGTTGAGAGGTGGTTCCACGCATGTAGAAAGACCTGCCCTGTTTGCCGGTTTGCCATGGAAGAAGACAAGTGTTACTATGCAGGGGAATTTTTCACTGAGGAGATGTTGATCTATTTTTCTTCTTTTCATGCAGCTGGCTTCTGAATTTTGACATGTTCACCTTTATTTTTCTAGTTACAATGTTTTGAGTTGTACACAAAATGAACACTTCAAAATCAAGCAAAGCTCAGATGCATGATCTAGCTTAAACTTAGAGTCTACGAAACCCTTGTATTCTTCTGTAGTAAAAGATGCCTTGTACCAACCTGTTATTATTGGCACAAAAGCAATCACGGAATCCCTTTCTTTCATTCAACAGGAAAAATACGTATATTGCCAGTGAAAGAAAAGGCTCTTTCACTGATTTTGCTTGGATTCTTACTCGTTGGCGGTTGTTTGTTTGTGCTTAACTATTTAGCCAAGGACTGTTCTGGTGTTAACCAAAGATTACCAATCCAAAAAAAATTATCCATCCAACAATTTTCATGGATTGTTGCTATGCGTTCCAGTTCTATAATAAAGGTCTTATAGCAGTAAGTCAACACTAATCCTAATCATAAACTAATTTAGTTTTATAACAGAACAAAAGCCATTAACTGACAATGGTTGGTTGTCTCCCATTTAAGTCTCCTATGTTTTAAAGTCGAATAAATACCCCACTCCCATGAGCCGACATCTGTCCTCTGAACTTGCACTGTCCTCTCTCTCAGGCCCCTCCTCCGGCCTTTCCTTTAGTTGGAAAGGGCAGGCACTAATTATCAGCAAATAAATCGTTTTGCTATAGCGAGTGCTTTGAAAGCGAAATCACCTAACTTTTCTAGAACAAATTGGGGTTTGAAGGAGTAGTGCTAAAAAGGAGCACTAGCACCATTCTGATTTTCTCAGTCTACTATGTGTGATTCTTTTGCCCCCTAATCACCTTACACCTACTACTAGAGTAAAAACCATTCGGATCTACAAGAGCCGTTTTTGTAAATTTGAATTGAACAATTTTTATTCTTATAAAAAGCTAAAATGAGAAGTAACACTCCTCACTTGCCAAAGTGCCCTACAAAAAGTCGTATTCCAAGCCAAGTGAGTGAGCCTTCGAGTAAAACCCACATCAGCATTCCATTTAATCTTTTATGATTCTATTTATTCTTTATTTTCCATTTATTCTTAATTGGTATCTAATTCTATATGATTCTATTTTTCAGAGGCAAAGAACTGTGCTTGACTAGAGACTAAAGATTAATATTATAGGGGGATAAAAATAAACCATCATCAGTTTCACAATCACTGATCCAGAGATAAGGAAATATGGAAAGACGATGTGACGACCTCAGAGACATGAATTGGTAATGAAAGTTAAGACGAAAAAAAATGATGATATGGGAATTGTAATCACAACATGAATGAATTATAGTGTCCTCATGACCCCACCAAGCATCAACTTCTGTCCAAACTTAGTATATTAACAGATCATATCTGGAACTTAAAAAAATTACAACCATCATAGCAAATAGTTGCACTTAAATGGGTTTTAGCTTGGCCAAAATTACAAACACTAAGGATGTTTGAAAGGGTATCCAATTTCAGGTGTTGGTCGCAAAAAGGGTACTAAGCAAAAATTAGACACTATAATAATCTTTAACAGGAAAAGAAACCAACGTCAAATGTTAGCTTAGATACCAGACAAAAAAGTGCGTCAATCAATGGCTGTCACTAAAGGTCATGAACGCAAACAAGAATCTGCTTATTGATCTGACTAGAGGAGATAAGAGATAAGAAGATGGTGAAACTTGAAAGCGACTGCCAATAGTAAAATATAGTACCAAAGAAAAGTGACACATTTATTTTATTTTCACATCTTTACTTTAATTTGTTTATTCATCAAAGAAAGACAATTTAGAGCCATATGATATTTATACATATAATTGGTCCACACCCACCGATTTATAGTAGCCACTAGCCACAGAATTAGTTTTGCCATGCACAGAGAAAAGTTTACAAGTCAAACAAAAGACATACAAACAAACAGAGGAGGCCCACCAAGTTAAGTTCCAGCCTCTTAGGAAATAACAAAGAAACACTTTGTTTTTTTGTTACAACAAAAACATTAGTAGAAGACTAGTAGTCACTATTCTAAACCTTAAAATACCACTTACATGTTTCGATATCAAACCTTCCTTTCCCCAACAAAAGCACATATATATATAAACATTAAAAATCCCCATTAGTGATAACAACTCAAAAGAGACCCCTTCCCTCGCTCAGGTAGTGAGATATAGTGTTAGGAAAGTAAAGGAATTGAGATATTTATATGCTTATACTAAAATGGAGCAGTAAACGTTCGTTGAAGAGTACGCTTTTTGGGAAGTTGATCAGCAACAGGCACTTCGGTAATCTGAGAGAAAAGAAAAAAAGAGTTAACCCAAAATAGAAGAAAATATCATTAGTTTGAAATTGAAATGGTTAACATTTCAAGTAAGAGTTTACCTGTGTTTGCAGTCTTCTAAGTCTTTCATTCTCTTCACTCAATTGAGCAACTACAAGCTCCAGTTCATTTGTATATGCCTGTACGGACCAATACAAAATCCAGATAGATACCCTCCAAGAATATTAATGCATAAGAATAATATTTCAGGCACTTTGCAAATGAAAAGTTATTATAAAGATAAAAAAAATGCTGACTTTGATGAGCCAATTTCATTAATATAATAACAACCCATTTCAGAAAAACACACAAATAACATGCTTGCCTGCTTTCTAGCTCGTGATCGAGCAGCTGACTCTCGGTTTTTGATCATCCGCTTGTGTCGTCTGTCCCCTGAAGCAGAGCCATTATCGTCAGCTTGGCACCTTTTCTTCCCAAAAGAGTTTAACAAGCTAGAAGAGGAATCCAAACTCTCGAATGGGCTAGCGAAAGATGAAACATTCGAGATGGGGTTGCCGGGCTGCAAGGGGTGGGAGTTAGGCCGAAGTGGGTCGGTCAGGCTGCCATCGAGAAACGGAAACTCAGGGCCAGAATTCAAGCTCAGCGCGGTAACAGGCTGAGGCAGGGGAGACCCAAACAGAGGACTTTCCGGGGACGGGACCGGTGCCGGAGCCGGAGCAGTGACCATGGTGGTCGGAGGGCGATCAGTGCAAAAGGGTCTGGCTAGAAAGTCTTGGTAGATCATGTTTCGGTAGTTGGCGGCAGTGCTCGGGTGGTTGCTGAGTGGCGGCACGGTAATCGTATTGGTAGTCTCAGAGAGAGATGTAAGGTTCAAGTCTTTCCAAACCTCTTCCATGGCTTTAGTGCTAGTAGTATTAGCACTAGTCGAAGGAGCAGTTGAACTTGTTCTTGAGGATGTAGAAGACGAAAACGACTTCTTTGAAGAAGAAGAGGATGAAACTCTCTGTAAGCTATTGCGTCTTCTGGTTTGTGAAGTAGTACTTGTGTTACTAATTTCGATTTCTTCAGCACCTGATGACGACGACATTTGTAAGAAACTGATGGGTTTTTATGTTTATAGAATGGAACTTTAGTAGAGAGATAGATAGATACAGAGTGATATATACTATAATATATATATAGAGAGAGATGGGAAGAGTAGAGCTGGTGTATATAGCTATGTATATGAAGGTATTTGGTTATCTAGCGTCAGAGAAAGAGAGAGAGAGAAAGAAGAACTAGTGTATATTGTATAGAGCCACGCGCGAAGAGTAGTGTTTTTATTGGGAGGATTCAGATTCCCAAAGAGACTTATAGGGCCTGTAACCTGTATACTTCAGTCCAATCCATCTGCTGTTCCACAACATTATGAGAATCTAAAAGGACTTCACTCCCACCACTCCTTTTAAACAGTACAATGTACTATGTATACATGTATGAGATTACATATACACTATGTACAATGTACATCAATACTATTGCAACCATTATCGGATATTATGGTAGTTTAATCTATTAATAAGATTAATTGACTTTGCTCACTTGCAATTACTCTCACATGGGGTCGGCTCACATCAGAATGCCCATAGTGTTTAAAGCTTTAATTTATCCATTTAAATGTGGAATATTGGGTTATGCTCTTTTGATCTTTACATTATGATATTTAAAATAGAACCAAAGAAAAAAAAACAAAGTGGTTCCCGTGGAACAGGCAAAGTTTGTTTTTGACAGATGTGGTCTGAATTTTGGTGACAAAAACCAATGAAAAAGAAGGGGACATTAGGCAGCAGAGGAAGGAAGAGAGGGCACCCAAATACCACTTAGAAACTGCAGTGTTACACGTACGTGAGTTGTAGTTATTGTTACCTTATTAATGTGAATTTTTGTGCTTGGTCCTATGTCCAGAGAAGATATCTATCACTACTGTGCATCAGAATGAAGTGAAATGACACTGATACACTTTAGTAGCATGCTCATCTAATATGTTTTCCTTAACCCAAAACAACAACAACAAAACACAAAAACAAATGTAAATTCAATAGATTCAATTTTTTTTTTTATCTTTCATTATCAAATGATATCAGATATGATATATCCCTTGTAATGAAGAGAAAAATTTTAAATAAATTTGGACGGTGTGTATGCTGCCACCTAAGAATGCATCAGTTTCTAAACCTTTAAAAGATTCTCTCTCTTTCCAGATTGGCCAAGCTTTCACTTATTAGTTATTTTAGACACCACTACACAATACAAGAGGAAAGGAAAGGAAAGGAAAGCTTATTGGAGTAGAAAGAAAATATGATTGTATTATACACAGGGTAATATGCTGTGTTGTTGATTCAATACAATTTGCTTGAGTAATGATTTGTTTTGGTAATACTTTCACCCACTTTCCTTAACCTTATCTGTTTTTTTTTTTGTTAAATAAAAAAAAATTATTTGGTATGTCGTAAGGATATTTTGTTATTAATATATTGACAGTTGCAGGATATGATTCAGAAAAGTAAAACGACAAAACAAAGAGAGAAAAGTTGAAACAGGACGAACTAGAAGAGAAGAGGTCTACAGAGCACTAAAAAGTGAGCAAAGTGTGTTATGATGAACATATTCTATTCATGTGTTATTGTTTCCCATTCATGTGTTATTGTTTCCCTTTGACTAGGCTCAACAGCAAACAACCATGTTCCCCAAGTTAAAATCACCCCAGCCCAGCCCAGTTCAGGTATGGGGTTTTACGTGGCTAATACGATTTGGCTTGATATGAAATAGAAGAAACATTAAAAAAGAAAAAAGATAGCCGCTGCCGCTGCTGATAGCCCCATAAATGAGGAATAGTAAGCTAGATTTTGAGTAGTATAAGTATAAGCCTACATTATATGGTTGACAGAATTTACCCATTATAGAGTGTAACAAACCTGTGTTTAACGCCCAAGTTTGGCTTATATTAAATGAAAAAAATAAAAAAAAGAAAGATACAATTTTAGAGTGGGAATGTATGGATTGTGCCACTTCCTTGCATATGGAAAAGGAAAAAGAAAACCTGAAATTCCCAAAAAGAAATCTAGAAAAGAGGTGCAAACTTGGTACATTATGTTTGAAACTAGAAGTGAGCGTGCGTAGTTGGTCAAGAAAGGAAAGATTAAGAGAGAGAGATGAGAGTTGAGTTTTTTTGGTGCAGAGTCTAGTCTCTAAAATATTGACAGCTGTTAGTACAGTATTACTCTGTCCCAAACTCTTTCACTCACATCATAATGCTATGGTGGTACTACCCTCTTCTACTAGACCCCACTCCCATTTCCTCAAAAGCTCAAACTAGGCTCTCTTTCTATTATGGCCCCCATCAACTCACTACACACCCTCATTTTCTTTTGTCGTTTACTCTTGCACCATTCTTCACTATCTTTTCATTTTTAGGGTATATTTGGTTTTAGGGAAAAAGAATAAAATGAATTTGAAAGGAACTAAAATTTCATTCTATTTATATGTTTGATTATAATTTAAAGTGTTGAGATGGAATAGTTTTCCACTCTTTTCCTGAATTTTCCACTATTCCTCCTATAAAAGACTTAACTTTTTTAATTATTTTTTAATAGTATTAAATTGTATTTCATTCTCTTTTTTGTTGTGACTGTATATGTACATATAAATTTGATTAAGATAACTCATTTTTATTAAAAATTAATATATAATATTTTTTTATCAACTTATGCTCACATTTTTCTATTTTTTTTCTTTTTCATATTCTAAAAAATACATATAAATAATATATATTTTAAATATTTAAATAAAATAAAAATTTAAACAAAAAAATATAAAAATTTGTCAAAGTAAGAGTTTTTTTTTTCTAAAAATATATACATTGTTAAATAAATAAAATTATGAAAATAAAATAAAATTATTGAAATTAACAAAAAAAAGAATTTAAAGAATTTAAAAAAATTGAGAAAAAGTATTAAAAATAATTTATTTTAATTAATAGAGTGAATATATATATATATTTTTGGGATTCAAAATATAATACCGCTACTCTTAATCAAACATATTCTTGCACTATATTTGGCATGATAGATCAAAAAATTTATTTTTTGGCAAGAGGGAAACTTGGAGGGAGATGAGAGATAAACGGAAGAGGTCTCCCTCTAAATCCTCAAAAATGAAAGAGTAGGAGAACAAGAAAAAGTAATATAAATAAAATTACATAAATACTTTTCAAATAATTTAAATACATATATTTTATAATAATTAGGTTAGTAATTTTAAAATTAAAGTTTGTACTCGTCATTCTCACTCTTCTCTCAATGTCAAACAATACAAAGAAAATATATCATTATCTCCATCCATCAAATCATCTATCATTCCTACCAAGCTTAGTTTTAGGATACGTTTGATTTGGTTGGGAATAAGACAACAACAACAAAAAATGAGAATAAGAATTAATTTAAGTCAAAATTTTAAGGGTTTTTTTCATTAATACATATATACAAAAGTTTGAATGCAAAAAATACAGTAATTAAAGAATTCATTCATTAATATATTCTCTTAAGATGTTTTGCAAAAATATGATTTGCACAATAGTACGCCTTTGAAGTAAATATTACAAACAATGTGAATCTTGGTCTAATTTGAAAGTGAATAAAGCATAGTCAAACATAGGTATATGTAGTATGTTTTGTTATTATTAATTTATTTTTTTAGATTTCATGCCACATGAGTACCATGCATAGAACTTTATGTTCATTTATATATATATATATATAAACAAAATCATATATATATATATATTATCATATATTATGGGTGTTGTATAGGTAAAATTATGTGGGTATATGTTCAACAGGTGGAGTAGCTGCATTATTTATATAAAAACAAAAAAAACAAAACAAGCATATAGTATGTATTGATATCGTTGATCTTCTCATTTTCATGATTATATATGTCACTTGAAACAAAGTTGAAGATCAACAATTCTATTAATATAATATTGGGGAAAATTTTATAATTGTGAAAATGTTAAATGTGTCAAATTGAAAACTTGGAAATGTCGATGTGAAGTTATGATGCTATTTTAATTAAATTAATTATTCCTTCCTTTTTTTAAGTCTTTGTTTTGAAGAAATAAAATAAAGGAGGTTGCAACCTTCAATGTTTTTCTTCCCACCTTCAATATTTTTTTCCCTTAATTTTGAGTTGTGGTGATAAGTGTTATTTCTTAATCGGACTTGTAAATTGAAATTGTTGATACTACAAAAATGAAACCTTATGTTGCTTTTCAACTATATAAATGAAACTTTATATGGTTGTTTAAGGAGTTTCAATTGTTGCTTAACAGGTTGATTTATGAGTTATTAATCAAGTTACTTTAATGACTGCGTAAGGAGATTCAAGGGTTGATTAATAGGTTGTTTTATGGGTTGATTAGGATATTTAAGGTTGTTTAACATGTTGCTTAATAGGTTGTTATATAGAATTACTTCAGAATTTTCAAGGGTTGCTTAAGAGGTTGATTTATAGATTGCTTATGAAGATTATGGGTTGTTTAGGAATTTCAAGAGTTGCTTAACATGTTGCTTTATGAGGATTATGGGTAGTCTAAGGAGTTTCTAAGGTTGCTTAACAAATTGTTATCTAGGGTTGCTTAAAGAGTTTCAAGAGTTGCTTAATAAGTTAATTTATGCGTTGTTTATCAAGTTGCTTTAAGAATTGTGTAAGGAGTTTCAAGGGTTGCTTAACAGTTTGTTTTATGAGTTGCTTAACATGTTGCTTAATATGTTGTTATGTAGAATTGCTTCAGAATTTTCAAGGGTTGCTTAACAGTTTGTTTTATAGATTGTTTATGAGGATTACATATTGCTTAGGAGTTTAGAGAGCTGCTTAACATGTTGTGTTTGTGAGGATTATGGATTGCTTAAGTAGTTTCTAGGGTTGCATAATAAGTTGTTTATGAAGTTGCTTTAAGGATTGCGTAAGGAGCTTTAAGGGTTGCTTAACATGTTAATTTATGGGTTGCTTAACATGTTAATTTATGGGTTGCTTAACATGTGTGATTTATGTGTTGCTTAATAAGCTATTACATAGAATTGCTTCAGAATTTTCAAGGGTTGCTTTATAAAATGTTTATGAGAATTATGGGTTGCTTAGGAATTTTAATGGTTGCAGAACAAATTAAAAGAAACATATACTATTTCATTAAGTTTATGAGGTAACTGCAGCTTAGGTTGCATATATAAGGTTGTTGTTGGTGTTCCATAGGAGCTTGCTGAGGTTGCATCTCATGTTGCTGAGGTTGCATATGAGGTTGCTGGTATGGTTGCTTCGGTTGATCCAAATAACTTTTTTTTTTCAACATTGTTTATTAAATTGACAAATCAACCGAAACATCTAATAAAGCAACCAAAACAACCTTATAAACAACATCATTAGACATATGATGAATTCAAAATAACGTTTAATAAGATTACTATAGAGTTTAGGTTGCATATGAGGTTGTTACGGTTAATTAAATTTATGTTTGTATTAATATTTAATTGTAGCCACCTCATATATTATCATGTTGCTTTGATCTTATATTGATTGTTTTTAAAAAAAAATCATCAAATTAATTAGAAAAATTTCTCATTCGTCATATTTATTGTCAACTTAAAAAAAAAACAACCTAATCATAATTTTTAATAAGTTTTTATTTCAAAATTAATATTGTTATAATAACATTAGTTCTACAAGTATTTTACTCTCATCATATATGTATATATATAGAACTTTTTATAAAACGTGGAATCAATTTGATTCAATTCTCTCTTATAAATGGAACGCACTTATAATCATTTTAATCAATAAATAATATATATATATACATATATATATACATATGTGAGTACAATAATGATGGCAATGAATTAATTAAGAGAAGCAAACCACAAACTCAATTGTGTTTATCTGGAGGCATTGATAAAAATGCATATCATCATATAATAAAGTTGGTAAGTGGTAGACAACAACGCTTAAATAAAAAAATGTATTAGCTTTAAGTAGACTGTATTTTTGAAAATTTTAAATTAGTGAAATAGTATAATTGAAAAAAATACAATATAAATATAAAAGAGTAAAACTTGGACCGTAAAATTGAAATTTTATAGTAAATGTTAGTATAGCTGTAACGACCCTAAGGTAGGGTACGTCTGCCACATACTCGTAATTCTAGAGTTTACGAGTATGTTAGACACTTGACCAAATGAATTAAATAAAAAGATACTAACAAATACAGCAAAATTTAAAACTTTTATATAAACTTATTAATAGAAATTATTACACGTATGAATACTATAAACTTAATGTATCCATATGAAAAACTCTAAACCACTATTGCATTGCTACTGAGTCCGTGCTCCACATCTAAAGCCACACCTGGAAAAATGTTGGAAAATAACATAATGAGCTAACGCTCAGTAAGCAAATCTCATGCATACACATACACATGAATGTCGTGAGTTTGTAGTGCAGATATACTAATATGCTAACTTATATACTTATGCATTTCATTTATTGCTCATGCACTTTCCAACTTTACTTTTATGCTCTTTCTTTTAGTTTCACATTTTTATGGGCCCAATATCACTTGTGCACACTGTTTGATTCAACCAATGCATGCAGGACTTGTTACACATATCATATAGAATCCCATGGATTCTCCTCCGGCTAGCCATCATCTCAGCTAGGCTCATCATAACACTCATTTCATCGTTGCCATAGCTGCCATACTTATTACACATATGGAGGAGAAAGACGGAAACATGGCAAACATATCTGAATGGTCAACTCTGACCTAGCCCACACTAGTGGGCAGCCACTATAAGTCTTATAGACCTCCGTCTTCATCATTGCACTTACTTAATTGCTTAATCGAAACAGTGGCACCCTTTTTAACATCTTATTATCACTTTGCTTAAGCCTTGTATCATTAAAATGTTCACTTCACATAAGACATTTCAAGGCATTTCACAATTTTTCCTCATATTTATATGCATGGTCTTATATCACATAACTGTACATGCCATGCATACATGCTGATGCTGAAATGTCAATGTTCATGTTCATGATTCATGTTTGATAGTATTCAATCAAGGCATTGTATCACATCTCATATAACTCAAAACATCTTTAGTCATAATACATGAAGCTTTGGGTTGGTGGCGTTGTTATACCTTAACGTAGAGCTATGGCTCAGGTCTAAGGTTTCCAGCCTAAAAACTTAAACGCTTCATATATCATAACATATAACAAATCATGAACATAAAGTAATCCACATATCCATCAACATAAGAGCACATACTTGCACATAATTCATATCATTCTTAACCAAGTAAGACATCTTTCACATATCACGGAATTCATCAATTACATATCACACAACACCCTTATGGTGTTCATATAACCATTCTTCACATACTTATCATATGCATCATCATCATACCATACTTAACTCATTAGATGTACACATTTAATGTAGTCATGCATCTTACACTTAAGCACAAAAGGTGAAATTTACTTACCTTAGGTCCTTAGCTTATTTTAAAATTGCTCAGCAAGAGTCAATCAATCAAATCCATACAAATCATATTCAAGGCACATCATTTATTAAATTCTATCAAAATCGTAAATATACACTATTGATAGTGTATATTAACAATACCATAAACTATATGAATGATAATAATAATTATTATCAACGTAATACAAATAACTCTTCATATAAAACCATGCTTTAAACATTGCTCATAAGATAATTTACTCTTATGATAATAATAATAATAATAATAATAATAATAATAATAATAATCACAACAAAAATAATAATTATCGTCTATAAATAAACTTATTTCAATATTAATAACAAAATACTTCAATAGCAAAACGTACATGAATGTATATATTCAAATAGTCATTTTATAAAAGAAATTATATATTTAACATAAAATTGTAATAATCAATATTGTGATAATAATATAATTATAAATATTTATATTATTACTAATTAGTCATAACATCAATTCAGTGATATAATAAATATACTTTTTCCAAAATTTACTGGTCTTACAAATATCAATAACTGTAAGAAACTAATATTTGATATTATTTTAAATATTCAAATATTAACAAAATATTAATATATAAGAATAATTGTTAAATAATAGGTTTACTATAAATCACATTTTTCATATATATATATATATATATATATGAACCTATATTCTTGATTTACTTAACAAAATAATAACAATAATAATTAAAATTACTTAATCATAAAAATTTCCATATTAATATAAAATCAATTAAATATGTATTTTTATACTTTATTTAATATCTAATATTTTCTAGAAAATTGGACAGCACAACGGCTATAAAGTGGACAATCCCAAAATCAAAACCTGTATAAAAATACATATAATCCCAAACAGCCAGTAAATTACAGAAAATATTCCATATATCAATAATATATAATTATATACTATAAATACACATAATAACAATTACTCTAATCAATCACAATTAAATCACAATATAGGTCAAAGAAATTATACCACAATGATCGGGTTCCACAACAAGTCAAACAGTGATTTTCTGAAACTCAAAACGTACTTCGGAACCTCGAACACTAAGTTTCGACCGTCGGTCTACGGTGGATCGCGGTGGCTCGTGGTGGGCCCACCACCCAACTATGGTAGATGTAGGAACAAGTTATTGGGAACACGAGGAGCACGATGGTGGTGACGGATCGGCAAACGGATGCCCGAGGTGGCCGAATCGCAACTTTGAAGTCGCGGGGTGGCCGAACTTAAATCGAGTGGTTGAGGCGTTTAATCGGCAAGTGAGCTCTAGATTCCCGCGTAGGACGATAGTTCGGAGGCCTCTGAATCCAACGGTCCGGCGCGTGGCTAAAAGTGGTGGCCGGAAAGTACTCCTGCGTCGTCGGCAACAGTAGCACGCAGAGAGAGAGAAAGAGAGAGAGAGTTTCTAAGGAGAGAGAGAGAGGGGCCTCGGGTAAAAAGAAAGGCTGAAGCCTTTTCTTTTCTTTTTTATTTTTTAAAATTACACTTAGACCCAAAATACTAAAATTCTTTTCAAATATGCCCTTTAGCAAAACTTTCTTAATTTTATAAAAATCCCCAATTAAAATTATATGACATTTGGGTCCAATACTTGACTTCTCAAGTTTCTCTCTCTTTAATCTCATTAAAACATAAAATGATATTTTAAACACTATTTTTCCATTACTATTTCTTAAATTTGTAAACTTGTACATTTTATGTATTAAAACTTTGATTTATAATAAAAAAATGTATAATGAAAATGTTGGATATTACAATAGCAGGGAATTTCCCAAATTTTAATACCCCTCCTCTCCCCTCTTTTTATTTTAAAGAATAGTCATTTATACCAAAATTGTAGAAAATGAATGGCATTCCAATGTTATAAATTACAAAAAAAAAAAAAAAATAGAATCAACATAAATTCATTTACATTCCATTATATGTAGATATATTATCTATTTATACAAGGGTGATTTTAGGTTATATGCTTAATAATATACTCTATTTCATCTATATGAAAAAATTATTAGGCATTCCAAATATATATTATTTTGTATAATTTTGACTATAATAATCCTTTCATTAAACATCTCACTCTCTCTCACATTAATGTGCACCCATGATTAATTTTTGTGTTCTACATAAAAAAAATTTAAGACTTTAAATATGATTAACGTTAGAACTCAAAAAAAATCAACTAAAACGAACATTAAAGCAAAAAATTATGGCTCACCAAAATTTTCATCAAATTTCAGCGCAGAGCATCGATATGGCAAAATAATACTTTTTCGATGCAAAATCGATGTTGTTTCGATGCTTTTTCGATGCTCTTGCGATGCAATCATGAAAACTTGATTTTTGGCCAAAATCAATGCTACATCGATGGAACATTGATGCTATATTGATGCTCTGCACTAAAATTTGACGAAAATTTTGGTGAGCTATAATTTTTTGCTTAAATGTCTGTTTTAGTTTTTTTTTTTTAATCTTAGTATTTTTTCGAGATCTACACGTTTAGCATATTTAAAGCCTTAAATTTTATATGTAGAACACAAAAATTAATCATTGGTGCATATTAATGGAAGAAGTATTTATGAAAGGGGTATTTTTGTCCAAAACATGGTTGGGGGCACATTAATGGGAGAAGTGTTTAAGTTGGCATATTAAAAAGGGATATTTGCGGCAATAATGCATATGTAGTTAAGTTTGTTGTACTTAAATGCTTATGTAAAAAAATTTGCGACAATAATGCGTATCGTTAATGTTTGGTGCAGCGGTTGATCCTTGAGCCGTTAGGGGTATACATGATACACGTGGCACAACCCGATTGGGTTAAATTATTAAATTTTAAAAAAAATAAAAATATATAACACAAAATATAAAACTAACAAAAACTATTATTTTAATATCTTAATAACATTTCTAAAACTAATCTAAAACAATAAAATCTAAAAATCCCTTACCCCGAATATAACACAAAATATAACCCAATCGGAAACTCAATTGAATGAATCCCTAAAAATTCTTTACCCAGAAAGTTCAAAGGAGGAGCTTGAGAAAAATCAGTCAAGGAAGCCATCCATTTCGCGATAGGAGCACGGAAGAGACGACGACGGCTTCGCCTCCACAATGCTAACCATTCGACAACCAGAGGAACAACCACCAGACTATGGTGAGTTCTTTTCTTTTGTACAGAACTTGTTGACTGAGTTTCATTTCTTCTCAAAGTGTTTTTACAATTTTGGGGGGAGAATGATAAGGATACTCTATATAGAGCAGTTTGAGCAGGGAAGGGTATTGATTTTCAAATTTTTGGGGGGTGAGAGTTTTGTTGATTTACAGTATGTATAATTATTAAATTTGGGTCAAATTGTTGTTGGGAAGCATGTGCATACAATTGACAAAGTGGGGTCCATTGAAATATATGTTTTGTTTATTGAGGGAATCTTTGTTGTTGTGGTCCATGGTTCAATCGTGTGGTTGACTATGTTGCTCTTCAAGTGTGTGAAGTATATTGTGTTTCGATTTGTGTGTGTGTGAAGTGTTAACATAGCAGTTTTTATTTCTGTTGACCAGGGCAGTATTCTAAACTAGAGTTATCTTTATTTAACAAGTGGCCATACTAACATCTTCACCATTGCAATACACCATGGGGGAAGTTGGTTTACTCCATTCGACAATAGAAGATATGAAGAAGGTAAAGTTGATTATGTTGATTGGGTGGATACTGATTACTTCACTAGGATGGAATGGCCTTAGACTTAGGACATAAAATTCCAGTGGGTTTTCTGTACAAATCAATGGGAAAGGTGCTTAATATGTGCTTCATGGTGGTAGGGGATAAGGAGATCCTAAGAATTGTGGAGGATATTGAGAGGAATCGGGCTACAAAGATTGACATATATCTTTTTTTTCCTGAAACAGTCAGACCTTCATATTGGAAGGAAGATTCAAAAGCTGTTAAACATGTCCCTGCTACCACTTTACCTCATCTGAAAAGATGCATTATAGAGGAACTACTAGATAATTGTGATGTCCCTGCATGTAATGCCCCAAAATTCCTAATGAGGTTTAATGGTCGGATTAGTAGGTCGGGAGGGCCATAATTGATTTATTATGCCATTAAATGATTATGTACATGTTTATGTGAATTATATTATTATATGATGATAAATGCGTGCATGTAGGTCCACATTTAATTATAAGGGCATTTTGGTAAGTTAGCCCGTTGAGGGCATAATTGTGTATTTTCATTCATGTTGGTGAATTATTGATGAGGCCACATTATAATGTAGATTTGTTCGAGCCATTCGGCATGAGACAATATTTTAATGCAAATTAGTGGTTTGCTCATAATGGGGTTGATTTCGGGGCTCAGAGTGTAATGACCCAAAATCGCTAATAAGGCTTAAGCGGGCCTTGATTAGTGTGTCAGGAGGGCATTGGTGGAATAATTGTGATTTAAATGAGTAATTATATGTTTAGTAATGTTTATATAATAATTGATGATATTATGTGTTGATGTGATATGAAATAAATATGTGATATATGTGAGAACCACATTATTATGTGGACAGGTTCGCAAAGCACGACTCAAGACGATTCTAGGGTCAGATAGCGGGAAAAGTCACAACGGGACTTAAGATATGACTTTGGATAAGTCGGGGGTATTTTTAGATAGCGCGTAGCGATTTGGACTATCGGGTCATGAAAATAAATATATGGAGATATATTTGAGGTTAGGATGTTTAGGCAGGAATATTGGGGGATTTTACCATTTTGGCCTCGGGGACGGTTCCGGCACCCCGAGCCTCGGGATTAACTTAATGAGTGAGGTAGACATAAGGAAGCCTTTAGAAAATACAAACCGACTAAAACTTTTACTGTAACGCCCTGGTTACCCCAGAACAGTTACGATGAACGGTGAACCGAAATTTGACTCGCTACCCGAGTTCTTTGGTTAAAAACGTGATCTAAGTGTTATTATCAGGTTAAGGTGAAAACCAGTAAAAAGGAAAGGGTACATTTCATTAAGTAAATAAACTGCTCATGAGCCTTTCAAAATGTTTACAAGTAGTTCGTAATACAAAAGAGTCGCTACAGTTTCAAATTTACAATCCCCGCCGGCCTAAGCGGCAAAAGTAGGGTAAACCCCTAGTCCCTCTGAGAACTCCTTGACCGTGGCGGTCAAGCGGCCCTGTATGTACATCACATCGCCCAAGCTCTCCACTCAAGGTTGGCCAAGCTTTTCCTTCCCTTTACCTGCACCACATAGCACCCATGAGCCAAGGCCCAGCAAGAAAACATAATAAAACATGATATAATATCAACAACGATCATAATAACCATTCAGGACTATCAGTCCAACAAATACGTGACAATAGCCAAAAGTCACAATAATGAGCATCGCTCCCTCTAGCCATGTGACAATAGGGTCACTAGGACTTAACTGATAGGTGATTCTTTCATAAGCTTGTTCAGGACAAGTGCATGGTGATTGGTCACCAACATAACCTTCCTCACGACTCTAGAGTCGAAACTATGGACAGCGTCCCTTAGCCACGTGACAAACGGTCACCGGGGTCATATACCTTGGCTATAGTCATCTGGTCGTAGACCAGGCAAGTGCTTATAAGTTCTTCGACCCTAGGGTCGGTTTAGCATTAATGCCATAGAGCCATTCAATGCATGATTCTCGACTTTAGAGTCGGTCCCTGACTAGTCAGTGTCTTTAACAGGTAATCAGCGTACATCAGCATTTAATATGCAATCCACGTCCACATATACCAACCAACATGCTCCAATATCAAACCATGCATGTCATACACCTATACAGGGTGCAACTATATTCATACACTGTTTCTTACCTCTGGTTCGAGTGAGAATTATTATATGAACGACCCCTGAGAACGATCAACCTTTAAATTCCTTGACGGTCACCTGGTCATAACCAAGATATAGGATTCATCAATAAAAATGATAACTGAGGGTTCCCAAACCAAGATCTAGCCTCCAGGACATCAAACATAGCTCAACTAGGTACTAGGTTCAACCCCGAGGCCTAAGGTTTGAATCCCCAAGCTAAAAACATGTTTTTGGCTAAATTTGCCCTGATGGGCCGCAGCTCACCAGAGCCATGCCGCGGCTCACCCTCCTGACAGAGCCATTTTCACATTTTAAGCCATCACAGGCCGCGGCACGCCATAGACAGGCCGCGGCTCATTTCGCAAAACAGCCAAGAAACCAGCATGCACCAGCCAACTCTCCCCTGCGTTTTCCCTTGGAACTAACCCTTCGAACCAACTCCAAACCTCCCCCAAACACTCAATTAAACCCCCAAATAACACCCATAGCTCACCCTCATCAAACCCCAATCAAAACAACACAAAAACCCCCTTTGATTCTCATTTCCCACATCAAAAACCATGAATTGAAAACTAAAACGAAAACAGAGAAACACCTGAGACCAAAGGCTAAAACTCATCTTGAAACCGATTTTGGACCTCCCTTACAAGCTGAATCAAGCCACCAACCCAGCCTTTAAGTTTCCTTGGTTGAATCCCCACTTAGAACTCAAAACCCCAATGAAGGAAGAAGAGATAGGTGATGCACGGGAAGGAGGAGGAAGCAAATCTCTGTTTTTGTTCTGTTTTAAGTCTACCACTTTCTACAGCCAACAGCCACTTAAAGTCACATATATCCTCCCTAAAAAGACCAAAATACCCTTGTGTCATCCAAAGCCTCTAAAACCATCACAAGGGCAAAATTGGTACTTTCCGCTTAACCCGTTAATCATAATTAACGCTTCCCAATTCCCACTAATCTCAATATCCTCAAACACCAATAATTCATGTCCCGTTACCCTAAAATCCCCGGTAATGCTATAACCATTATATCACCCCGAGACTTACCCCGAGCTCAAACCTGTTATGACCAAACCGATAAATCATGTTTAAAGATCGTCTCATGTCGAAATACTCGAACCAATCCACATTATAATGTGGTCTCACAATATATCATAAGCACGCAAACAAATATTCAATTATACCCTCAACGGGCCAAATTACCAAAATACCCCTGTAAACAAATGTGGACTCACATGCATGCATTTAACATCATATTATAATATAATTCTCATAAACATGCATAAACACATTTAATGGCTTAATTAAACAGTTATGGCCCTCCCGGCCTACTAATCCAGCCATTAAACCATAATAGGGAATCCGGGGCATTACATTTACCTTAGCTCTCTCTCACTCTTAAGGAAAACAAAGGGAAGGAAAAACACAGAGAACTTAAGGGGAACAAGCTGGAATTTCTGAGATTTGTGGTGAGGATTTGGAGGTTTAGCTCAGGAGTAAATCAAGAACTAAAACAGGGATTAAGGTAAGCATCTAATCTTCTTTTCTGTGGTTGAATTCTGAGTTCTAGCTGGGTTTTGGTCAAGTTTTGAAGCAAACATGGTTTTGATGTCTTAAGGCAGAATTAGGGAGGAAACTTGGAGATTTAGCTTGGCTTTGGCTTGGTGAGGTGATTCAACAGAAGTGGTAAGTTTTAACTCATGGTTTAGAGGTTTTAGATTGGGTTTCAATGGCTGGTTTGAATGTTCATAGCTCTTGAGTTTCAGAAATTGAAAAGAGAAGATTAATGTGTGTTGGGTTGAGTTTTTTGTGGAATTAAGTTGTTTAAGTCATGTTAAAGGTATTGGATTTGTTGGGTGTTGAAGTAGGGAGCTTAAGGGTGGTTATGGCTGAGGTTTTGAACCTTGAAATGGTGTAAATTCTGGGTTCGAAGGGGAGGGCCGCGGCTCTGTTCTAGAGCGCTGCGGCCCTAGCATGCAAAGGAGCCAAGGAGGCTCGGCCAAAGGCAAGCGCTGCGGCGCCCAAGCAAGGGCCGCGACGCGTGTCCTCCTTCAGGGGTGGTGTTGGTTCTGTTTTGGGGAAGGGTCGCGGCTAGGCTTCAGGGGCCGCAGCCCTTGGTTGCACACATGAGTTTTGGAGGGTTTTAGGCACGGGAAAGTGGTCTAGTGTGCTCGGGTTTGGTTTCACCACCGTTCTTGGTGGAATTTGGAATCCTGGGAGTTAGTTTTGTAACTGGAAACCTATATTGGAGTATTAATGGAACCCTATACCTTGTTTGTGACTAGGTGATAAAGACTTAGGCTCGGGAACGGATCGTGCTTGAGAGGCGTTTCTCGTAATCCAATAACTGCACAGACTAAAGGTAAGAAAACTGCACCCGGTTGAATATATGTGACGGGACTAAGGGCTCCCTATTGTAAATGCTTGAAAAATTGGTATTATGTCATGCAAGCCATTTAGTGAACCAACAGCCTAAGGGTGCCAAGGGTTTCACTAGTGCACAGGGCGCGGCTCGGCCACTGGTAGCCGAGGAGAGCTTAATATGCACTGAGCTCGGTTTAAGCGGGCCGGAGTCAGTGGGTTAAACAGAGGGTGCAGCCTAAGTCGTCGACCCTGAATATTATGTGATATAAGTGTTATATGTGATAGAATGTATCTTGAAACTAATTATATACGCTGAATATCTGTTGGGGATTATCTGATGGGAATACATGCATAATGAGCTAATTGTCTGTTTTCATTGATTTAATTGTTTAAGATGTTTTCTTGCTGGGCCTTGGCTCACGGGTGCTGCGTGGTGCAGGTAAAGGCAAGGGCAAATTGGACCAGCCTTGACTGGAGAGCTCAGCGAGCGGAATGTACATAGCCAGGTGCTCGACCGCCACGGTTGAGGTCTGGGCAAGGGCATGAAACCTGAAGACTATCTGTTTTGCCTTAGTATGGCTAGTGAATACTCATGTATTTTTGGGAGTCTGTAAACTTATTTTAACTCTACTTTCTTATGGGATCTCGTGTTTATTACAGTTTAAATATATGAAATGAGTCTTTTGAGCCCAAAACCTTTTTAACCCTAGCTCTTACATGTTTAGTGACATGTTTTTTAAAATGTTGACTTGATTAGCGAGTCTTGCACCTTTATAAGTACACAGTGTAACGGTCTTGGCTATCCAGGGCGTTACACAGGGTAATTTGATGATTAGAACATTATCGGGAATTAAAGGGTAATGAGATATGATTTATTGGTATTTGAGAATATTGGGAATAACAGGAATTGGAGAGCGTTAATTATAATTAACAAGATAGGCGGGAAATGACGATTTTCCCCTTGGTGACTGTTAAGGGTTTTATTTAAGTCTAGGGGCAATATTGTCTTTTGACCTAAGGATAGATATAAACCATTTGAAGGTTGTAGAAACCTTGCAAAAACAGAGCATAGTTTCCTTCTTCTCCCGAGAGTTTTTCTCTTCCTTTTCTCTTTGAAATTTTGAGCTTCATTTGAGGAATCAAGCTATGGAAGTGAACCTTGAGGGTCTAGGGTTGTGTTCTACCATTGAAGAGGGTTCCATACTGAGCTTGAGGTAAGTTTCTAGCCATTGAAACTCTGGTTTTTTGCTCTGTTTTCATTTGGTTTTCAGTTGGGATTTTGAGTTGGATAGTTGAGAATTGATGGGAGCTTTTGGCAAAGGTTGATTGGGTTATGATGCCTAGGACTTGTAGTGTGGATATTTGGGTTCATTTGGGAGTTTGGATGAGGTTTGGGATCAATTCTTGAAGGTTGAAAGTGGTGAAATCGAAGGAGGGAAAAACCAGGGAAACTCAACCTGGTTCTAGTGCTACAACGCCCAAAGGAGGGCGCTACAGCGCTAGCTAGGGCAAAGCTTCCCTGCTTGTAGCGCTATGGCGCTAGGGGGCAGCGCTACCCTATCTTTCCTGATTCCTATTTTGAGCACTTTTGAGGATTTTTGGCTCGGGATCGAATCTACTAGCCGTTTGGGTACGATTCGGGTCCCGGGAGTGAGGTTTAGGTCAAGAACCTTTCATTGCTGATTTTCATTAATGGGAGTTATAATTGGTTATGACTAGGTGACCGCTAAGGAATTAAAGGATCGATCGTTCTCAATGGTCGTTCTTGTATTATTTCTCGCTCGAACCAGAGGTAAGAAAACTGCACCCAATATGTGACATGCATGGTTATTAATGAGGCATGTTGAATGTTTTAAATGTGGACTTTGATTGCATATCAAATGCTTAGCAAATCTTGCTTACTTGTGAATGGCACTGACTCATTAGTCAGAATCAGCAATGGTGTCGGTATTAACTGTGAAGTTGTAACTCATTAGTCAAGTTCGACCGTAGTACTGATCACTGGTCGTATGGTATTGACTTATGAGTCAAGAACGGTATTAGCGTATCTAACACAAGCTGAAAAGATTAGATCTAATCGACATAAGCATTATCATCATGAGCATGAAATGTTTGACCGACCTTAAGTTCGATGAAAAACAAAAGCGCTTGTTTAGTCTAATGGCTAGTTACTTAGAGCCAGGGCCAGAAGGCCTAGGTGATTGCATCGTCATATGGCTAAGGGTGCGGAACCCAAGTTAGTGACTCACTCATCAGTCACTCATCTAGTTTAAGTTAGTGACTCACTCATCAGTCACTCATCTGGTTTAAGTTATTGACTTACTCATCAGTCACTTATCTGATTAGGGCTCCATGCCCCAGCATGATTATCATAATCTCGATATTATCTGATTAGGGCTACAAGCCCCAACATGGTTACTAGAATCTTGAAGTAATATTCACTCATCTGTTTAGGGCTATAAGCTCTGTATGATTATCATGATCATCATCTGATATTATATCCATGCAGTAATGAGTTTTCTTGCTGAGCCTTGGCTCACGGGTGCTATGTGGTGCAGGTAAAGGGAAAGAAAAGCCCACCCAACCTTGAGTGGAGAGCTTAGGTGGTGATGTGTACATATGCGGTCGCTTGACCACCACAACCAAGGTGTTTCTCAGAGGAACTAGGGGTTAACCCTATATTTTGCTGCTTAGGTCGGCGGGTTGTAATTGTTACACTGTAATGACTATTTTGGATTGTAAATAACTTATAAACGTTTTTATGAGCCCATGTACAATTTTATGTTTTAAATAAAATACATCATTTCCTTTTGATCGAGATTTTCCACCTTAGCCTATTAATAACACCTAGATGAATGTTTATAACCAAATGAATCGATTAGCTAGTTAAGCACGGTTCAAAGCTCACAGTAACGGTCTTCGAGTAACCAGGGAGTTACACTGCAGATGTTGTTGGTATCCTTATTGATGCAGCCATGGATGGGGAACCGAAATAGTTTGATGTTGACCAATATTCAGAGGAATTTTAGGGTGCTGACTTTAATGAACCTGATGAAGAGGAATATGAAGAAGAGTTTGACTACATGGATTATGAAAGTGATATGGAGAACCAAATACCATAGGTGGTTGTGCTTTCAGATTCAGAGGATGATGTTGGTGATGTGAGGGAAGATACAGTTGAGGAGAACCAAGAACCGGTTCAGGGTGACAGAAATGGGAAAAGAAAGCAAGTTGATGTGAGGGAAAATACAGTTGAGTAGAGCCAAGACAAAGTACAGTGTGATAGAAAAGGGAAAGGAAAACAAACTGGCTATAGTAGAAGAGAGAATGATGAAGATTTCATATTGGAGGAGGAAGAATTTGAGCAAGATGTTGAAGCTGAGATAAAGATGGGTACACAGTCTGACCCCAGGAGGTGGTGGTGATCTGTTTAAGATTTTTGTACTCAAAATGTTGATGATGGAGACTCAGATGGTATATGTTCTAAGGAGGAGTTACACGAATTGCAGTCAGATGAAATGTAACGCCCTGGTTACCCCAGAACAGTTATGGTGAACCGGAAATTTGACTCATTGCCTGAGTCCTTTGGTTAAAAGCGTGTTCTAGGTGTTATTAACAGGTTAAGGTGAAAACCAATAAAAAGGAAATGATATGTTTTATTGATACATAAAACTGTTCATGGGCCCACAAGAACATTTACAATTTATTTACAACTCAAAAAGGTCACTACTGTTCCAAAATTATAAACCCCGCCGACCTAAGTGGCAAAAATAGCGTAAACCCCCTAGTTCCTCTGAGAACTCCTTGGCCGTGGTGGTCAAGCGGCCGCATATGTACACATCACCACCTAAGCTCTCCACTCAAGGCTGGGTGAGCTTTTCTTTTCCTTTACCTGAACCACATAGCACCCATGAGCCAAAGCCCAGCAAGAAAACATAACATTATATGTAATCATTATCAAATGATTATCATTATAATCACACTGAGCTCAAAGCTTTCAAACGAATGAGTGAATAACACTTGAGGTCCAGATAAACCATACTGAGTCACTGATAAACAAGTCACCAATTCAAATGGAAGAGTGGCTGCTAGGTAAGCCACTAGCCTTCAACAGGTTCTGGTAAACCATACTAAGTGACAGACAAGCATGTCACTATTTCAAGTGGAAGAGTGGTTGCTAGTTAAGCCACTAGCCTTCAAGCGCTTATAATGTTCATCGACCTTGAGGTCGGTCTGGCATTAATGCTCTTTGAGTCATTCAATGCAGATAATCGATTAGATCTAATCTCTGTTGGCTTGCGTGATACACGCTAAGGCCATTCTGACTAATGAGTCAACACAATGTGACCAGTGCCCAGTACCACTGCCGAACCTGACTAATGAGTCACAGCTTCACAGTTGATACTAGCACCTTTGCCAAATCTGACTAATGAGTCAGTACCATGCGCAAGTGAGCAACATTTGCTAAGTATTCCATAATCAATTCATGTCCACATTTATACAACCCACATGCCTCATGAATAGCCATGCATGTCACATTTGGGGTGCAGTTTTCTTACCTCTGGTTCGAGCTAGAATGAATAAAAGAACGACCCCTGAGAACGATCAACCTTTTGGTCCTTTAGCGGTTACCTGGTCATAACCAATTATGGGATTCCATCAATAAAACAAATCATAAAAGGTTCCCAAACCAAAACCTAGCCTCCAAGACATCAAACACTACTTAACCGGGTAGTAGGTTCGACCCCGAGGCCTAAGGCTTGAATCCCCAAGCTAAAAACACATTTCTGGTCAAAATAACACTAAGGGCTATGGCGTGCCTCCAAACAGAGGCGGCCTTACCCTGTCAAACACCATGGGCCGCGGCTCACCTATGCCATGCCGCGGCTCATTACGCAAAATAGCCCAGAAATCAGCACACACCAGCTCAACTTCCCCTGCACTTTCCCTTGAAACCAGCCCTTCAAACCAACCCAAAACACCAACTTAACACTCAATTTCACCCCTAAACTTCATCTATAACTCACCCTCATCAAAACCTATGTAAAACATCAACCTAACTCCCATTAATTCCAACTATCCACCAAAGAATTACAAGCTGAAAACTCAAAGCTAAAATAGAGTATAACCAGAAAGTTATGGCTGAGACTCACCTCAAATTCGAAATCAAACCCTCTTCAATGGCTGAACCAAGTCTACAAACTCAGCCCCTTGATTTCCTAGCTTGAAACCTCACTTTGAGCTCAAAAACTTCAAAGAGGAAATGAGAGAAATGGAGGTACGGGAAGGAGAAGTAAAGCCCTATTTTTGTTCTGTTTTCCACAACCATCTAAAGCTTCACATATATCCAAACCAAATGACCTAAATGCCCCTAGGTCATTCAAGGCTTCTAAAATCATTTCAAGGGTAAAATTGGTACTTTCCACTTATCCTGTTAATCATAATTAACGCTTCCCAATTCCCGCTAATCTCAATACTCTCAAACACTAATAATTCACATCATGTTACCCTTTAAAGCCCGGTAACATTCTAATCATTAAAAACACCTCGAGACTCACCCCGAGCCCCGAGCTTAAGCCTGTTATGACCAAACCGATAGTTAACATACCATGATCGTCTCATGCCAAATGGCTCGAACAAACCCACATTATAATGTGGTCTCAAAATATATCACCAACATGCGTACAAATAAACAATTTACCCTCAACGGGCCAAATTACCATCACACCCCTGTAATAACAAATATGGACACACATGCATGCATTTAACATCATATTATAATATAATCCACATATACATGCATCTTATCAATTAATAATATAATTAAGCAAGTATGGCCCTCCCGGCCTACTATTCACGCCTTTAAAACACATCGGAGAATTCGGGGCATTACATGAAAATTCCAAAGAATTCAACTCGAAAACCAAAATGCAAAACTTCCAATTTTTTCTTGGCATGGAATTTGCCACTGTTAGAATTTTAAGGAATGCAATAAGGGAGTACTTTATTGAAGGTGATCGAGAATATGTATTTATTGCCGACTATTCAAATAGAGTTAGAGTTAAGTGCAATGGTGCAAACTGTGAATAGATGTTGTTTGCTTCAATAGTTAACAAGACAGATGGCAAGACAATGAGGGTCAAAACACTTGTTGACAAACATAGTCGTGGCATTGTTTTGGACTATAAAAAGCTGACCTCAACTTGGCTTGCAAAGCACGTTTTGGAACAATTTAGGCTAAATCCGAGTATGGAATACACTGCATTTAGGGAGATGATTGCAAAAACCAAGTACTCACGTGTGTCTAGCTGGACATTTTACAGAGCCAAGACAAAAGCAAGGAAGATGTTGGAAGGTTCTGTCAAGGAACAATACACCATTCTTGATGATTATTGTAAAAGGTTGTTGGCTACCAATCCTGTGAAGTTGAAAACTGATTTGGTTAATGGGAGAAGGACATTTCAGCATATTTATATTTGTCTTAAGGTATGTAGAGATGGCTAGTTGGGGGGTTGTAGACCTCTAATTGGTCTTGATGGCTTCTTTTTGAAAGGATATTGCAGGGGAATTTTATTGGCTGCAGTAGGCATTGACGGTAATAACTCCATGTTTCCCATTGCCTACTGTGTTGATGAAAAGGAAAACACTAAGGTTTGGACTTGGTTCTTGGAGCTATTAAATGATGATCTCGGGAATTTGAGTCCTACCAAGGTGCCAATGATGAGTGATCATAAAAAAGGATTAGAAAATGCAGTGGGAGCCATCTTTAGTGGGTGTGAGGTGAGGTATTGTGTTAGACATCTTCATGCTAACTTTAAAAAGGAATATCCTGGGCTTTTACTTAAGCAACTTTTGTGGGCAGCAGCTAATACTACAACACAAGTTGAGTTTGCTCGAGCAATGCAAGAAGCCAAGGATGTCTCGGATGGTGCTTACAATTGGTTGGCAGGGAAGAACCCCACAAAATGGAGTAAGTTACATATTTAAGAGTACCCAAAATGTGAAATTTTGGTGAATAATTTGTGTGAGAGTTTCAATGCAACCATACTTGATGCTCGCAACAAGCCCATTATAACTTTACTAGAGAAAATTAGAATTTGGTTGATGTCTTGGTTTTATAACAAAAAAGCTGAACTGGAGAAAATGACTCAACCTGTGGAGAAGAGAATTTTGAAGAGAATTTAGAAGCAAAAAGAGGTTGCAAAGCATTGTCTGGTTACTAGGTCTGACACGTTTGAGTTTCAGGTTCAATGCAGAAATGGTAGTGCCTTGGTTGTCGATTTGGAATTTAGAACTTGTACATATAGGATTCTATAAAAAGCATATGAACAGAGTGTGCATCCTATGTCTAGTCCAAATATGTGGCCTCAGACAAGACTCAACCCAATTGATCCACCACCTGAGACAAAGCTGCCCCGGAAGACCTAAGAAAACTAAGAGAAGGGAGACAGATGAACCTCCACCTGCTTTAAAGAAAGCTCGAAGAACTGGACAAGTTAAAACATGCAGCAATTGTCTGAAAACAGGGCACAGGAGAGAAACATGCAAATATGCTAGTGTGGTTGAGGTATAAACTTTGTGCTTTCTTCTCTTCCTAGATAATTTTTATCATTGATTTAAGAATGATTTAGGATTAGTTGTTTTATCATTGTTTTGTGAATTTGGAGCTGAATATTTGTTTGTTCAACCTATTTTAGAATCGTGTGGTCAAAAACCGAGGTCGTCCACAATTGCAGAAACCAACTGAAGCCACACTTAAAAGGAAGGAAAGAAGGCTAAAACAACATGCTAAAGGAGGAACTAGTGGCACAAAGAATGCTCAACCTGATACTGTCAAAATGGAAGGAGTTTCATCTTTTGATTTTATTTTGAACTAGTGGTCGAATCTTGTATTTTAGTGTATGTTATGTGTTATACAAAGTTGGTATTTGGATGTTGTGGTTGATGGCTATTTTTTGAGTCATGAAAGTGTTATGTTGACCATTTTAGAGTCATGTACAGATCACATTTTGCATAGATCATATAGACTTGATGATCATATCTGTTTTTTGAGTCATGACAGCGTCATGCTGGCCATTATATTGGTCATGTACAAATCATATATATTTGGCTTTTTAGGCCTATATTTGTGTACCTATCTCTCATGGTAATGAATGTAACTAGTTGTTGATCATATTTATTTCACAAAATGCATAAACTAGAATATTGAATTCAAAAAGCTTGCTGAATTTGAATACTTAATTTTGAGCTATCAAGTTGACCATCAAAATAGACCAAGATAGATTACATTGATTCGAGGCTTCATTTTACAACAAATTCATTACAAATCAATGCCTAAGGTGCAATAGCTTTGTCATTGCCAATACTACACGTGAAGATTACCCAAAAATAAACTAACAATACCAACAACTTCTACTTTGATTTTGTAGCCCAAATAACCACAACCAATAGAATTACAGCAAAATACAAAGTATTCAAAAAGTAGTAACATTGCATTCGACCTCCATCATTTACTCTACCCCTGCTTTCAGCACAACTTTCACAGCTTTCTCTTCCAACATTTTGAAGGTTGTGAGATTGTGTCTCAAATCCATTTGAAGAACCACTGCATTGTCGATGGCTTCCAATGTCAGTTGTCGTATTTAGGGATGTGACTTAAATTTCAAGGTCACCAATTTTTCTTAGTAGTCTAGGGATGACCACATTTGCTCGTTGGCACATGGGAGGGTCTATCAATTTAAAGAAATTACACCCACCATGAATCTGAGTTGACTCAAACATACAAAGTTTCTAGTTAATACTCATAATCATTTATTCAATGAATCAGATTACAAAAACAAATGGAGACCAATTTTACCCGATACTTGTTGCATGTTTTGATTCTTCGCCCAGGATTTTTGTTTGTCCAAGTCGTTCTTTCTACCACTGGCCTTGGTGGTCGACAATGGCAATTTTTTTCAATCTCCATTAACCTATTGCAAAAGATGCCCTAACCCCCAATTCGAAGGAATTACAAGTTCTCTTCCAGTGGGTTGAAGTGTTAAACCATCGAGGGGAGAGCGTCAGGGTGAGGTCGGGGGGAAAGCGTCGAGGTGAGGTCGCCTTCTTTGGGTGTGGGTGTTCAATCATCTTTTCTAGGGATGTTTTGTGGCTGTGAGGTTTGCAGATCATTTTTATAGGTTAGATCTTATTAATCTCATAATATTAATTGTTTTTGTTTTAGATTAGTTATAGAAATGTTATTAAGATATTAAACAAAAAAGATTTCAGGTTTTGTTAATATTTTTTTAAAATTTAATAATTTAACCCGATCGGGTTATGCCACGTATACCCTGTATACACCTAACGGCTCAGGGACCAACGACTACACCAAAACATTAACGATAAGCATTATTGCCTCCAAAATTTTTACATAAGCATTTAAGTGCAACAAACTTAACTACATAGGCATTATTACCACAAATATCCCTATTAAAAAAATTTACTATGTTATGATGCATTTGATACCAAAATTGTAGAAAATGAATGACATTCCAATGTTATAAATTATAACCAAAAAAATAGGATCAACATAAATTAATTTCCATTCCCTTATATGTAGATATATTATCTATTTATATAATTATATACTCACCTTTCACCTTCCACCCTGTTGAGTTAAGAGCTTCTCCAATGCAAATGCAAAGCACCAATTTCTTTTGCCAATATTGCACAATATACAATCTAACCCAACGACAAAATATGCACTATATATATGCTAAGATTTATAGTAGCTTAGCAAATTTGATGTGGCACGGTATTGCATACCATTTTTTTCTTTTACTTTTAAATATAGTAATAATAAAACTTCTTAAATATATATTCAAATTATAATTGAATGATTTAAAAAATATATATTATATTTTATTAGAGAATATATATATTTTTGTGTGTAATTTTTAGTGTTGTGATTAGAATTAAAAAAATACTAGTGTTAAAATTATACTATTTTAATGTTGTTTTAACACAATTATAGTATTTGTGGTTGGAGTTTTTCTAATATTGAAATTTCATTTTTTAAGATTACCAACTAAATTTAACAAATAATTTAATTAATGCGGAATAGTTATAAAATTGTATGATCAGACAGATATTCCGATGTATTAGGACATATTGTTGATGAATCAGAATATACGAACAGAAGGTAAACAAACTGAAAAGTAAAGTGACACGCGAAGTTTTTTATGTGGCTCGAAAAACTTAGTCCACAAGGTCACGCCCAGAGATAAAATCAATTAGTAAAGAGGTAAGAATACAATAAGCAATTGACTTGTACAAGATTAGACTCCATCTAAATTCTTGTCGCAATCTTGAAGTATTCCACTTTAGTAATATGATTTTGATAAATACCAAGAGCGTGAATTCCCTTCTGATCTTGATGAGTGTTCGCTTCCTCCCGAAGTAAGACGTATGGAAATCTTCTCCCGAAGATTGTATGTCACGTTCACAAGCTTTATGACATGTTTAAGAATAAACAACACAAACAAACAAAGAGATAGTTGAACAAAGACTACTCTTTACATAAAAAAGAACTCTTCAAAATATGAAACATTAGAATAGAGAAGAGATAAGATTAGTTGTTGCTTACGTATGATATTTATAGAGTTTAAGAAACCCTAAGGCAAATCAATATAATTTTTTATCTCAATCAGATTAAATCATAGAGTTTCAAAATATACCTGTCAATTACATTTACTGTAGAGAAATCCGGATGTAACAGAAGATCATTTTGTATCATCAGAAATAAATGAACTTGGAATTAATTCTAAACCAAGTTCATTTCAGATTTGAACTGTAATGCCCTGGATAACCAAGACCGTTACACTGTGTGTTTAAAATAGTGCGAGACTTGCTAATCAAGTCATTTAAATAAAAACGTGAATCTAAAGAGATAAACAGGTTAGGTTTAAAAGATTTTGGTTATAAATGAATAATTTTCATCAAAATAAATGTTTGGCACATGGGATCACAAATCAGGGTTTAAATGATACATTTACAGGGTTGCCAAATGCTATAAACATTCAAGCCACTCTAATGGAAAAATACATATTTTAGGTCTCTGTCCCTGCACAAACCCTCAACCGTGGCGGCCGAGCAGCTGACAATGTGCACCTCACCCCCAGAGCTCTCCAACCTATGGTCGAATCATCTTACCCTTGCCTTTACCTGCACCACGTAGCATCTATGAGCCGAGGCCCGACAAGAAAACGTAATATCTTAGTACAATTAATATTAATAACCAAGTTGTTCACAGAGCATAACCAAATGATTTACAAGACATTAATCAATTACCCAGCAAGCTACAACATTTGTTCAATCCAGGACATCAGTCAATAACCAATGATCTAGTTTCCAGATTTTCAGCATATCATAAACATCAATTTAACAATAGAATACATGTCAAGCAACAACTAGGGTCGACGCCCGTAGGTCGCATCCTCTATTTAATCCACTGTCTTTGGCTCGCTTAGGCCAAGCCCAGTGTTCACCCCACTGACTCCAGCCCGCTTAAACCGAGCTAAGTGACTATTAAGCTATCTTCAGCTACCAGTGGCTGAGTCGTGCCCTGTGCGCAAGTGTTGATTCCGGCACTCTTAGGTCGTTCATCACATGCCCCCATAGCATAATACCACCAGTGACATTCATACAGTTATAGGGAGCACTTAGTCCCAACATATTCACATGGTTTATCACAATCATATAACAGCGCATACAAATATAGGGAACACTTAGTCCCATCCTAACCACATAAACGGTGCAGTTTTCTTACATTTAATTCCAAGTGCTTTGATTAAGAAAGACGACCTCCGAGCACGATCTTGTCCCGAGCCCAAGCGTACACCTAGTCATAACCATGATAAAGGATTCCATCAATAATTGTAAAAAGGTTTTCGATTAAAGTTCTAGCTTCCGGGACATCGAATTCCACCAGACACGGGGGTAGAATCGATCCCGAGCATCCTAGACTAGGTTCCCGCACTTAAAACCTCCAAAAGGCCAAAAGTGCCCTTAAGGGTCGCGGCCCTAAAGACCCATGCCATGGCCCACCCCCTGAAACAGAGGCTAGGCCTCCCTGATCACAGACACGCGCCGCGGCCCCGCCCCTGTGGCGCCGCGACGCATCCTTACCTCAGAGCCTTCCTGGCTCTTCCTTGCTCCGTAGGGCCGTGGCACTCTAGAACAGAGCCACGGCCTAGCCCTTCGAACCCAGAAAAACCTCCATTTTTAACATTTAAACCTTACTCAAAACCACCCAAAACCATCCCAATGACACAATTCAATTATCACAACTCTCTAACATGCTTCCAACAGCAAAACCCAGCAGAAATCTAGTCTAGAAACTCATCAAAACAACATTTCAATCTTTGAACCCACAAGCTCAAGAACACTCAAACCAGTCAAAGAAAACATAGAATTTAATGACCAAGAATGTAATTCGAAGCTTACCTCAACTCCTGGTTGATTCCTTTAGCTATCACTGAGCTAACCCTAAATCCTTAGCCTTAAATTGATCTTCAATATCAAGACCCAAAAATCCTTAGAACCCACCAAAGACTACAAAATTTCGTCAGCTAAACCACAATTAAATGCTTACCTAAATTCGTTTTTCAACCTCCAGATTACCACTGAGATATCCCCCAAGATTCTAGCTCAATAAGTAATCCTTGATCTCAGAGTAAGCTTAAGAAATGGAAAGTCTAGAGGGAGCTGAAGTGAGAGAGAGAAAAGAGTCGGTTTACTCAAGTTCTACTGTTTTCCTTAGTTTGTGTTATCCACTCTTATTTAATTAAGTCAATCCCAAAGCTCGGGGTACCAAAAATGTCCACGAGGGCAAAATGATAAAATCCCCCAGTTTTCCTTCCTAAGCTTCCTAACCTCAAATATATCTCAAATTATTTATTTTCATAACTCAATAACCCAGATAAATATCTATTACCCAAAATACCCCTTGTTGACGCGGTTCTTCGGCAACCGATAATTATATGAATAAGGAGAGGGATTAGTGCTAAATAATGAACCATAATAGATGAATGATCTCAAAGGAAAATTATAACTCGAATAATTTTTTAGGTGGTTCAAAGGTTAAAATCCTTCTAGTTCCACCAGCCAATATTATTATATATCTCTGATATTCTTTACAAGGTATTTCTTTACAAATTAGAAGTCAACCCCTTGCAACTCTCAGGGTCTCCATATTTATAGGGAGAGGGCACCTGGGTGTTGGCAAGGGAGGTCATCCCGTGACCTTCTTACCCATCATGTCACTTCTATGACATTCATGATTAATTCCTAAAACCTGACAATGAAGTGTGTTCTAATCAATAGGTAAGGGGGATAATGGGCCACATGGCCCAACCCATTCGTGGGTGCCTGAACACGCACGTTTATGCTGCGTGTCCGAGAATTCAGGAATGGAGTAGACATGTGATGTCTGATATATGCACGTTTACATTGCGTGGTTGACTTTATAAAAGGTCAGAGGTGTCAACTCAAGCTCGTACCCCGAGCTTGATGTAGTCTCAGCTCGTGGTGTCCACACTGCTGACCCAATGCCTTAGTAATCGCACTAAACCTTTGCTTATCTCGAACTAAAGAAGTAGAGCCTTGTAACAGCAGCTCCGGGTAGGTGGCTTCCACGTGGCTGATAGAATTATGCCATTTTCCAGCTTGCTAATAACACGTGGATATTTAGGGCGTACATTTTCCCCCCAAGCCCCTGCTCGTGGCATATGACGTCACCTGGGGCCACAATAGGGGCTTTTAGGCTTCTTTGTGGACTCTTCATATCCCGCCCATTTCGCTGGTTTCAGATACGTGGAGCATCGTGGTTGGTGACGGTCCGTCTTCCGAGAACCGCATTAAATGGCCTAGCCTATCTTCGGCCGTCGTTTCGTCTTTCGAGTAGTGATCCTCATATCCCACATCAAGACAATCGAACGACCCTCATCCTTTGGCCTTTTACGTATATATAAGGCTGGCCACCCTTCGCATGAGCCACCCTTTTATTTTAAAATTTTCTCATCTTCTTTCTTCTCAGTCTCAAAACCCTTTCTTCCTTCCGGTCACTATTCCCAACGTTCCTGAGGTTCAGATACGAGGGCTCTTTCGTGACTCCAGAAGCAGCGATTCCAATAGGACTTCGACCCAGACGCTCCTTTTAGTCTTTACACAGCAAAAAATTTATGTAAGTCCTCCGTTTGTTGCATGCTTTAATTTTTTTCCCTTTCTCCTTCTTAGGTAAACTTTCTCTTTAGCCGCATGCAGTAGGTTGTTTGTCTTTTGTTTCTGACGAGGAGATGTCGCAGCCCGGGGGCAATGATCTTCGAGCTATGTTCCATGGAGGAAACCCTTCCTCCGGGTCTTCCGGGCCCATGGTGAAGAGGCTCCGGATGGCGAAGAAAGCTGTCGTGACTACCTCCAAATATCCTACCAAGGGGAAAAACCAAGGCCCTGTTGCCCTAGAGAAAGTGCCTCCACCCCCTCCTGCAATGGATAAGATGGCTCCACCTCCCCCGCGACCTCCTGTCTCTACTCGGGAACAGGAGGCGCCCACTGGGACCTTGTCAGCTCCGACCCCCGGTGTGCGCGTCCCGGTCAACCCCCAGGCCTTGGAGAAAGTCCCCAAGGTCTTTAGGGGGACGGTCTACATAACCACGACCTACATGGTGGACCACTGCTACAACGCCACCTCGAGGGATTTGCAGGAGATTGAGACAAGGATCCCCGAGAACATGATGGAGTCTTCATTGGAGATGACCCTCAGAGTAAGTTGGCTTTGCCACTGGTTCTTCCTGTTTGTTTCTCTCTTTTTTTTTTCTAAGGCACTTGCCTTATTATCTTTTGTTCTTGCAGGCGGCTTTGGCCCTCCACCAGAGCATATCTTGGTCCCAGGCCAGGATCGAGGAGATCAGGGGCGAGCATCAGGCTGCTCAGGTCACCCTTGCGTCTGCTCAACAACAGGAGCGGGATGCCAAGGCGGCCCTGGCAACTGCCCGAGAAAATGAGAGGGTCGCGCAGGCTGCTTCGGTTGCTGCGCAGACCGAGCTGGAGGCATCTCAGACCAAGTTGCAGGAGGCCGAGGCCACCAGGGTTGCTATAGACACTGCGAAGATCGAGCTCGAGGAGGCCAAGGCTGCCCGGGCCGCTCTAGACGCTGCGAAGGTCGAGGTCGAGGAGGCCAAGGCTGCTCTGGCGGCGGAGAGGGCAGCTTCCAGCTCCTCCATGGAGGCCATGCTGTACCACTGCTGGGTCTTCAACCCGGATGGTGACTTCTCCTTCTTGGGGTCGGACGTGTGGGGGTCCTTTTTGGAGAAGTTTAAGGCTCACCTTCAATAAGAGGCGCCCTCCGAGACCGGGGAAACTTCCACTGCCACCGAGCAGGATGGCGAGGGGTGACTTCATCAGAGCGGCCTGGCGGGGCTTAGGATTTTTCTCCTTGCTTTTTATCATTTACTTTTTTTTATTTGTAACTTTATATTATGAGGTTTTTATCCTCGAAAAAATTGGTATCCCCAACTTTATTTCAATTTATTTACATATTTTTGCCCTGACCTTATGGTTACCTCTCTTCTATGCATTTGGTGATAACTTAGTTTCTGTTGGTGTTGTGATTGACATCTTATGCTTTTCTAGGAAAAAACATGTTAATCAACTCGAACCAACTTCTAAGACTTAAGTCCTGGTTGTATCCAGGACACTAATTTAAAAACTTAGTTCGTGTTAATCCTTTGTCGATATCTCATGCTTTTAAAGAAAAACATCGATCAACCAATTTGAAATAACTTCTAAGTTTTAGGACCTGGTTGTATCCAGGACATTAATTTGAAAACTTAGTTCGTGTTAATCCTTTATCGATATCTCGTGCTTTTTGAGAAAAACATCGATCAACCAATTTGAAATAACTTCTAAGTTTTAGGACCTGGTTGTATCCAAGACATTAATTTGAAAACTTAGTTCGTGTTAATCCTTTATTGATATCTCATGTTTTTTAAGAAAAACATCGATCAACCAATTTGAAATAACTTCTAAGTTTTTAGGACGACCTGGTTATATCCAGGATACAACTTAGTTCACATTAATCCTTTATCGATATCTCGTGCTTTTTAAGAAAAACATCGATCAATCAATTTGAACTAATTTATAAGTTTTTAGGACGACCTGGTTATATCCAGGACATATGCCCCCCAAGTAATTAGGAAATGGTCTTTCGTGGTTACTTGACGTTACATCCACAAATATATACAATAATGTAAAAAGATTTAATTCTCATTACTTAATAAAAAAAAGATGGCTTTTCTGATTAAGCCTTACAAAGATATTACTGGTAATATTTCTTCAAATGGATAGCTTTCCAAGCTTGTGGGACTGCTTCTCCATTAAGCCGAGCTAACTTGTAGGTTCCTTCTTTTATGACCTCGGTTATTTGGTAGGGCCCATCCCAGTTCGGTCCCAATACTCCGTCCTTGGGATCCTTACTGGCTAGGAAGACTCTTCTGAGGACCAGGTCGCCAACGCTAAAGGCGCATTTCCTGACCTTTGAGTTGAAATAACGAGTGATCTTTTGTTGATAATGCGCGAGCTGTAGCTGTGAATCTTTTCGTCTTTCGTCATTCAGGTCGAGGGACGCGCAGAGCAATTCGTCATTGTGGTCTTGGTCAAATGCCTGGACTCTATGCAAGGCTACCTTTACTTCGACAGGAAGGACTGCCTCACTCCCGAAAGCCAGGTAGAATGGAGTATGACCCGTCAATGTTCGATTCGAGGTCCGGTATACCCACAGTAACTGGGGGAGCTGTTCTGGTCAGACTCCCTTGGCTTCGTCCAGTCTTTTCTTAAGGCTTGCCTTTAGCGTCTTATTGACGGCCTCGACCTGCCCATTGGCCTGGGGATAGGCCACGGAGGAGAAGTTCTTAACAATGTCATGCCTCTTACAGAATTTGGTGAAGAGGTCGCTATCGAACTGCGTTCCATTATCTGATACGATCTTCTTTGGCAGCCCGAATCAACAGATAATGCTCTTGACCACGAAGTCGAGAACTCTTTTTGAAGTGATCATTGCCAGGGGCTCTGCTTCTGCCCACTTGGTGAAGCAGTCGATAGCTACCATTGCGTAATGAACTCCTCCATTTCCAGTAGGGAGGGCACCAACCAAGTCAATCCCCCAGATCGCGAATGGCCATGGGGACGAGATTATCTTCAGCTCGCCGAGGGAGCTCGGGCAACTGTGGCAAATTGCTGGCACTTGTCACATTTTTTGACGTAGGAGATCGAGTCCTTTGACAGAGTGGGCCAGTAATATCCTTGCCTTGATATCTTCAGGGCCAGGCTTTGCCCCCCAGTGTGATCTCCGCAAAAACCCTCGTGCACCTCCTACAAAATGGTCTTCACCTCGCTTGGCAGAACACACCGTAGGAGAGGTAAAGAGTGTCCACGCCGGTATAATATCCCATCTATCACTGTATACCTTGTAGCCTGGTAAAGTACCCGCCTTGTATCATTTCGCTCTTCAAGTAACTTTCCAGCTGTGAGATATTCAAGGATGGGGGTCATCCAGGTCGGTCTGGCGTCGATCATCTCGACCTCCGCCCTGACTTCCTCTATGCTTGGTTTCTCCAAGAACTCTACCAGCACTAACCCCAAAATCTCCGCCTCCCCGGAGGTAGCGAGCTTTGCGAGGGCGTCCGCATTGGCATTCTGCTCCCGAGGTATCTGCTTGATTAAGCCACGCTCGAATGCAGACAGTTCTTTCTTTACCTTGGCCAAGTAAGCAGCCATCTTGGTTCCCCGAGCTTGGTATTCCCATAACACTTGGTTTACCACGAGCTGGGAATCGCTGTAACACTGAACGGAGCTGGCCTTCAGCTCCTAGGCCACCCTTAGCACGGCCAGTAAAGTTTCTTATTCAGCCTCGTTGTTGGACGCTTTGAACTCGAATCGCAACGCCGAGTGGAATCGATGTCCTTTTGGGGATATCAATATGATTCCAGCCCCAGAGCTGTTCTCGTTATACGAGCCATCTACGAAGACCCTCCATGAGGCCTGGACTAAGGAGGCCTGGGCTAAGGAAGCATGGGCTGGCTCTTCTACAGGATCTTCTCGGAATCCTGTGCACTCTGCCACAAAATCAGCCAGGGCCTGGCTTTTTATTGCAGTTCGCGGTATGTACAAAATCTCAAATTGGCTGAGTTCAATAGCCCACTTCAACAGATGTTCTGATGCTTCAGGTTTTTGCAAAACCTGCCTTAAAGGGTGATCGGTTATGACATGTATTGAGTGGGACTGGAAATATGGCCTGAGCTTTCGGGAGGCCGTAATGAGACAGAAATCCATCTTCTCCATCAACGGATACCGGGACTCAGCTCCGAGGAGCCTCTTGCTGATGTAATAGACTGGCTTTTGAGATCGGTCCTCTTCTCGGACTAATACGGCGCTAGCTGCATCTTCCGTGACAGCTAGGTAAAGGAAAAGAGGCTCTCCTACCGTTGGTTTGGATAATACGGGCGGCTCGGCTAAATGTGCTTTCAGGTTGAGGAAGGCACGTTCGCATTCCTCGGTCCACTCGAATTTCTTATTCCCGGAGCAGGTTGTAGAATGGCAGACACTTGTTGGTAGATTTAGAAATAAACCGATTAAGGGCCGCCACCCTTCCTGTCAGACTTTGAACGTCCTTTCGCGACCAGGGTGAGGGCATCTCGAGTAGCGACCTGATCTTATCGGGGTTTGCTTCGATTCCCCTGGTATTAGCAATGAAACCTAGGAATTTTCCTGACGCGACCCCGAAAGTACATTTTTGGGGGTTAAGCCTCATGCCGTATTCTCTCAATATCTTAAAGCATTCCTCCAGATCGGAAACATGGTTATCGGCAGTTTTTGACTTGACCAGCATGTCGTCAACATACACTTCCATGTTCTTCCCGATCTGGTTGGCAAACACCCTATTTACCAACCTCTGGTATGTAGCTCCGGCGTTCTTCAGCCCAAAGGGCATGACCTTGTAACAATAAACGTTAGTTGGGGTTATGAAGCTAGTGTGTTCCTGGTCTACTCGATTCATGGCGATCTGATTATTGCCCGAATATGCATCCATAAAAGACATGAGCTCGTGCCCCGCCGTGGCGTCTACCAATTGGTCGATCCTTGGCAAGGGGAAGCAGTCTTTGGGGCAGGCTTTGTTCAGATCGAAGAAGTCGATGCAGGTCCGCCATTTCCCATTGGGCTTCGGGACCAATACAGGATTGGCGATCCAGATCAGGAACTTTGCCTCGTGGATAAAGCTACACTTTAAGAGCCGAGCAACTTCCTCTTCTAGGGCTTCAGCTCAGGTTGTTCCTAGGCGCCTTTGTTTCTGGGATTTCGCAGGCACACTTTTATCCAAGTGGAGGGTGTGCATGATGACGCTCGGACTGATCCCTACCATGTCTTCATGAGACCAGGCGAACACGTCTAGGTTCTCCTGCAGAAACTTAATCAGCTCCGCCTTCCTTTCGCTACATAGATTTTTCCCGAGCTTTATCACCCTCGAGGGATCTTGTGGATCAATGCTTACCTCCTCGAGCTCTTCGATGGCCTGGAGCTCGGATCTATCCTCGCCTACTCTGGGGTTGATATCATTATTTAAGATGATATTCTCCCCTTTCGCACTCTGAGGTTTTTCAATCTCAGGATTAGGCACAAATTCCTGAGAATCCTCGTTTCCACCCTGGATGGTCATCGTTACCTGCCCGAATTTTGATTTTCCCTTCATAGAAATGTTGTAGCATTCCCTGGCAGTGAGCTGATCACCTCGGATCGTGCATATCCCCGAGGAAGAGGGGAATTTTAGCGCGAGGTGGCGGATAGAGGTTATGGCTTCAAACGCTATCAATGTAGGTCGGCCCAAAATAGCATTGTACGCGGCGAGACAATCGATGACCATAAACTCGAGGAGTTTCGAGACTGTCCGAGGTCCCTCTCCCAAGGTGATCACCAGCTCGATTGTTCCTATTTCCGCCGACCCTTCTCCAGAGAATCTGTATAGCATCATGGAGGTGGCTTTCAGCTCGGTGACAGATAAACCCATCTTTTCCAGCGTAGACCGGAACAGCAGGTTCACCGAGCTCCCATTATCGACCAGTACTCTCCTAACCCTCCGATTGGCGAGCTGAACGGCTACGACCAGAGGGTCATTATGAGGGAACTGGACGTGGCTGGCATCTTCCTCGGTGAATATGATTGGTTGCCTCTCCAATCGTTGTTGTTTGGGTAGATGATTCTCAGGGATGAACTCCACTCCATTATGAGTCTTAAGTTTGTTGACATATCTCTTTTGGGCACCCCTGCTCGTGCCAGCCAGATGGGGGCCACCAGAGATCGTGGAGATCTCTCCTCCTATCACAGGAGGAAGGACGTCCTGATCTACCCGAGACCCTGGCTGACTTATCGGAACTTCCGGAGCTAGATGGCCGGCGTGAACTCTATTCCGCGCATATTGAGCCAAGGGTCCAGCTCTGATGAGAGTCTCGATCTCATCCTTCAGGAGTCTACAATCATCGGTGTTGTGGCCAATGTCATTGTGGAACCGACAAAACTTGGAGGGGTCTCGCTTACCCTTCTGGTGCTTCAACGGTTCCGGCTTTTTCCAGGGGAGGCGAGCAAAGTTTTCTAGGAAAATGTTCTCCCTAGTGTGTGTGAGCTCAGTATAAGTCGCGTAGACCGACTTAAATTTTTCTACAGACTTGTTCTTCTTTGGGCCGTGCTGGCCGCCCTCACTGCTCCCTTTTCTCTTGCCTCCACCAAACTGGTTATTCTGTGTAACGGTTTGTGTCGCTACCACGACATCCGTTCCCACTCCAGCGGGCTGCTCAGGGGCCTGGCTAGTTCCCGCGGCTGATGCTCGCGCCTCCTCCAAGTTTATCCATCCCTGGGCTCTATTTAGGAATTCGTTTACGGTGCTGACTCCCTTCCTCTGTATCTCCTCCCAGAGTCCACCTCCGACGAGGATCCCAGTCCTCAAGGCCATGAGCTTGGAGCTATCGTCTGCGTCCCTGGCTCGAGCAGCGACGTTTGCGAATCTGCTCAGGTAAGCCTTCAGAGGCTCGTCGGGTTGCTGCCTTACGTTCGCATGGGTGTCGACCTTGACGCGGGCAGCCTGAGAAGCTCAGAATGCTTTCTTGAAGTCGGCAGAGAAGGTTTTCCACGAGCTGATTGATTGCTTTTTACTCTGTTTGAACCATTACCTGGCCGGCCCAGTCAAGGTGGAAGGAAATATTAAACATCTCAGCTCGGGACCGATGTTGTGGGCCATCATCAAGGTGTTGACACATACCCAGATGATTTAACGGGTCCCCGTCTCCGTTGAACTTGGACAAGTGAGGCATACAGAAACCAGGTGGATACGCTGTAGCTGCTATGCTGGGGTGAAGAGCTCGAGTTTGTCCCCCGAGTCGTGCTCTTCTTTTTCTTTTTCTGATAAGAGCTTCCTCATTAGCTCCTCCATCTGAGCCAGATGCTCAAGGGTTTTGTCCTGAATTCCTTGGTTGTTCCGGGGCTGTTCAACAGCTCCGGTTCCATGGTACGCGTTAGGCGGGTTATTTTCCCTCCTATCTTGAGATAGGTTATATGGGGCGTTCCCGCTGTCACGTACTTCAGACAGGCCTTCCCCTTGGCAAGCACGACTGCCATTTCCAACTGGGTCTCCTCTTTGAGAGTTTAGACGATCTCGAAGGTCGCCCCTCGGGGTGGCCTGAGGGATTTGTGCCGAGCTCAAGCGATGGCACAGGTCTCCGCCAGAGGCGTCACTTCGACGACTCCCAGTCCAGTAACTTCCATTTGAAAAGCTCGGAGCCCGCCACTGGGGGTGAGGATCCGGGACTTCCCTGGGCGCCCGGCTACGATTGGAAGGTTCGACGGAAGGAGGATTTCTCTTGCTGCTCCCATGAGCCGGGATGTCTCAGACTAGACAGGGAGGAGATAGGTATCTTATTGGTGAAGGAGGATGTCTGACCGTGGACGCGATTCTAGTCCCGTCAGGGCGGATTAAGCTAGGTCGTAGCCGCTTCGCTCTACCATCCTCCGCGTCCTGTGCTCGGCGGTCTGAGCGGGGTGCAGGACGGCTGGCCGGGGTGGGCTGTCGTCACGAGCCCTCCCTGGATCTCCTTCACGAGCTTCCTCGAGCCCTCCTGGGTGCGCTCGAGGGCGGAAGTGAGCTGGGAGTTGAGGTCCGGACCAATCAGCTGAACTGCTGCTCGACCCTAGGAAGTTCCTCAAATGTGGTCTCCTGGTGGTGCGACGTGGGAGTAGAATTTGATGTTGGGGGTCTGACCGACCGACTGGGCCTGGACCGGTTACCCCGGCGGGACTTATGAGTCTCACCATGCCTCTTTCCGACGTTGGCGTCGGTTGTAAGAGGGGGTAGCCGGGCCAAAACCTCTTGAATCTGCTGGTTTACTTTTGCCAGCTGACTCCTCAACTGTGCATTTTCCATTTCTACCGCCGTGCAGAGATCCGAGTTCGGATTGGGCGGCCGGGGAGCCGAACTTCTAGTGTCGTCCTGGCCCAGTGGCTGCTTGCCCGGCCGCTGCTGAACCTCAGGGTTCTGATCACCGGACATGGCGGCATGATGGGCCTCCTGCCCATCACGTTGGTCCGCCTCGTTACCATGTCTTGAGCGAGTAACTACCATGGTTGGGTATTTGCGATAGCACCAATCTAACAGCTCTCAACGAAAGCACCAAACTGTTGACGCAGTTCTTCGGCAACAGATAATTATATGAATAAGGAGAGGGATTAGTGCTAAATAATGAACCACAATTGATGAATGATCTCAAAGGAAAATTATAACTCGAATACTTTTTTAGGTGGTTCAAAGGTTAAAATCCTTCTAGTTCCACCAGCCAATATTATTGATATATCTCTGATATTCTTTACAAGGTATTTCTTTACAAATTAGAAGTCAACCCCTTACAACTCCCAGGGTCTCCATATTTATAGGGAGAGGGCACCTGGGTGTTGGCAAGGGAGGTCATCCCGTGACCTTCTTACCCATCATATCACTTCTGTGACATTCATGATTAATTCCTAAAACCTGACAATGAAGTGTGGTCTAATCAATAGGTAAGGGGGATAATGGGCCGCATGGCCCAACCCGGTCGTGGGTGCCTGAACATGCACGTTTATGCTGCGTGTCCGAGAATTCAGGAATGGAGTAGACACGTGATGTCTGGTATATGCATGTTTACATTACGTGGTTGACTTTATAAAAGGTCAGAGGTGTCAACTCAAGCTCGTACTCCGAGCTTGATGTAGTCTCAGCTCATGGTGTCCACACTGCTGACCCGATGCCTTAGTAATCGCACTAAACCTTTGGTTATCTCGAACTAAAGAGGTAGAGCCATGTAACAACAGCTCCTGGTAGGTGGCTTCCACGTGGCTGATAGAATTATGCCCTTTTCCAGCTCGCTAATAACTCGTGGATGTTTAGGGCGTACACCCCTTGACTCGCCCCGAGTCGAGTATTGGGTCTCGTTATGACTTTCACGCTACTTGCTCCCTAGGATCGCCTCGTGCCGAATACTGCAAATATATAAATATTTCCATATAATAATGTGGTCTCAACAGTTTAGTTTATCACATTTATGCCCTAACGGGCCAAAATTACAATTATGCCCTTACAAGCTAAATAGGGTCTGCATGCTTATCTAGTACTCATAAACATGCATTTCACATATCCATGTAATCATAGGATCATGCATATCACATAATCATGCATTTTTACCATTAATTCACATATCTTCCAATTATGCCCTCCTGGCACACTAATCAAGGCCCTTAAGCCTTATTAGTAATTTTGAGTCGTTACATGAACTTTCTTGGGCACAAATATATTTCAAGATAATTGAATTAAATCAATTAAGACCAAGAAAAAATCTGCTCAGTGATCTATTATATATTAAACATATTTTTATAGGTATAGTTACCCTATATAAATAGGAAAACTTGTCTGTAGATAATTTGTGTAATATAAAATTCATACTTACTCTAAAGAGCACAATACACCAATTATACCATTTATATTTTTGAAAATAAGCACATAATTGGAAAAATATATGGCTTAAATGATAGTCAATCTTAAGATTTTACAAATACAAAGTAAAACACACAAAAAAAAAAAAGAGGAGTAAATGTTATCTCCAACCTAGCACCAAAATTTCACACCATTTTCGGTGTGATCTACATTATTGTTAGATTCATTGTAATACTATAGTTTTAAGATTGAATTTATATTAACTCATTAAATAATTGAAAACATATTTATCAATTTTTTTTTACTAACATTGATGAAAAAATATAATCTTGAATTGATTTATCACATGGAGGGAATAAAATTGTATTAAGATTCCATAACAAATAATAGGGGTACTAAATAGTATATTTCCTTATTTTATTCTAAAAGTCTAGAAATAAAAAAAAAATACTTTTGATATAACATTTTGTGTTATGAGTTGAAGAGGAAAATTAAAATAGTGTAATCTTAAACGAATTTTAGAGTAAAAACCACACCATCTTATTTTTATGGGTTGGAGATGGCCAACCCTTCAAAATTAAGCCAAAGATCTTCTACTGCCAATGGTGATGACATAATGGGGGCAATAGATAAACTTACTATGGTTTTCTTAGTGACCATCCAAGAATCAAATCCAATTTGCCATAGTGTTGTTAAGATTACCTCTACTATGGACTCTCCGTATGAAGTTGATTGGCCCTTAGTCTTTGTGGATCCTTTGGATAGCTATTAAAAAAGTGTGTCAAGTTTTCCTTCAAAAAATGCTAAGACGAGGGCATAAGAACACCATTGTTTTTAAGAAAGTAGTGAAAAGAAAAAAAATAGGACTTAACCAAATATCTCACGACACGAGCTGACGACAGCCATGCAACACCTGTATGAATAAGTTGTTCAGTAAAAAAAAAAAAAGTAGAAAGAAGAAAAATGTGAGTGAAAAATATTGAATGAGCCCACAAAATTTTCTCCATACGAAATTGAAAAGAAAATAAAGTGAAATGTTCTACAAAAACAAATAATTGTGAAATTATTAAATTATTTTTACAAAGTTTTATATTAATATTTTAAGAATAATATGGTAATTTTACAATATAATATTTTTTCTTTCCTTCCTACACACTAAAAGCCTAAAAAAGATACACTTTCCTTTCTACTTTTATAATTTTGTTTAAATTAATCTTTCTAATCTTTTATCTCTCTTATTTATTCTTTCATCATCTATTTCCTTCCCTTTGTAGCAAACATAACGTAAGTTTTTACTATTTTCTTCTTTTTTATTTGTGCAAAAGAAGCACTTTTAACTGATCCTACGTGGTCTAAATTTGATTGGGAATTGAATGAATGAAAGGAATAATAATTTTTTACTTTTATTTTCTTAAGAAAAAAACAAAGAAGTCACATTGTTATATAAGCTAGTGTATATTATATATAAGCTAGAAAGGAAAGGAGTATGATATCTCCATTATGGGGGGTTGGACATGATCGAGACTAGTCGAACTTCTCATGCGTGTCTTTCTATCTAGTTTCTACAGTAACACAGATTCTGATTCTATGTCAATCAAAATACAAAATGCACATATATAGTCGGCTTTTTGACTGATTTAACTTCCAACCCAATGGATATTTACATAGTAATAATTTAGTAACCGATGGATGCTTGTTTTGTAGAACATTTTTCTAGACAGAGGCAATGAAAGGTGCAGACTCTTACCCCTTTTAAAGAGGACAACTTTTTGGGGGGTTTGCATTTCTATTCCATTTCAACCCTTCAAGAGCTTATCTTGTGCTTCTTTGGGTTTATGGCCATATTATGCTAAATTTAGCCCATGTTTGGTAGGTAGGTAGGTGGTGGGAGAGGTTAGTTGATAGAGATGGGTATGCAATGCAAGCTGACACATGAAATCTTCTTTTGTTTAGCAATATAAACTGTTGGAGAGAGAAGTCAAGGATCATAAATTGAAGAAATTACCAATGTGTTTTTCCTCACTCTTGTGTATAGAAATAGGTTTTTTTGTTTTTTATAATTGGGCTCAGGCCCAATATGCAAGCACAACTACGGGGCAGGCCATTGGCACTCAATCAAAACAGCTCAAGCACCATACATGCCCAAGTCAATGATAAAAATAATACTATTTTGGTATCGTGCCTCTAAGCAAAATTCTAGTTAGAGCCTCTTTTTGAGAAATGACTTGTATTTTGCAAAATATGATAAAAATGGTTTTTTAATTGGAACTTAGTCAAAATATTTTTAAATAAAACCAAATTACTTTTAAATTTTATAAATTTATTATTTTAATTTATATCTAATCAATTTTAACAATTTAAAATAAATAAATAAAAACTTAATAATTTTTTTTTAACAAATCTAAAATTTAAATTTAAATAAAATTAAAACCTAAGTCAACATTAAACTTAAATAAAAAAAAAACAAAACTTTATTACCTAAATTTAAATAAACATAAAACCAAAATGTTCAAATTCATACATGAAAGAACATCAAATCTAGACAAAGGAAAAAAATTATTATATTAATCTAAATCCATAATCACAAATCAAATAACGCCATAACAAAAAAAATAAAAAATCAAATTCAACTAAGAATCACATATTCGATTCATATATGAAGAACAACCAATCCCAACAAAGAAAGAAGAAGAAAAGAATATAAATCACAGATCTTCAATTGTTTGTGAGCTCCATAGTGGTTGGCCGTGACATGATAGCTTGTGTGTTTTTCTTTTACAAACAAAAGGTTTACTAGATATTAACAGTCTTTGCATCAATGACAATTATCCAATCCCCATTAAACATAACATGTTGCCTATTTTCCAATAATGCCATTTGCTCTCATATCACTCCATTGTCATCGACTATCAAAATATCATTCACGGATAACTCAAATAAAAAGTTCAATATTTGCACTTTTTTTTTTTAAATAAAAAATTTATACAGTGATAAAATTAAAACAGCTAAACGAAAAGTTTTAATTTCATATATAAACATAAAAAGTAAATAAATTGAATTAGGGTACATATATATGTATAATTATTTTACATAAATATTTGTATTTATATATACATGTAAACATAATAAATTCAATTTAAAATTTTAAAAATAAATTAAAAAATAATTTTATTTTAAAATAAACTATTATATTAATATTTGTAATATATAGAAATAAAGATATGTAGAAAAAAAAATTATATAATAAATTAAAATAATATATTATTTTATTATGTCTACAATATATATATTGTTTTTAAGAATAAATAGCATTTTTGCCCCCCTTCTGAACTATAACTACTATATGATTGTGTCCCATGAATGATTCGCGATGTTAAAAATTCCCCCAAACTATACACGTTACTGAAATATGAGACTTATGTTAGATTTCGTCCTAGGTGGCTAACAGATTGATGATGTTGAATTTTTTGGTTAATGTGGCAGTGTCATGTGTAGAATAATTAGCAATTTTGTCCCCCGAACTTTGACCAGTACCAAATTGTGCCATTTTTATTAAAAATAATTCATTTTTTTCTTAAAAATTATAATTAAATCCTTAAAAATAAAAAATAAATCATTTTAAAAGATTAAGAAAATAAAAAATACTAAAATTAAATTAATTAAATAAATTTTCAAAAATTAAAAATCTAATTAATAACAAACAACTTTTTTTACTTTTTATTTTCTTTTACAGCATAAAATAAATATATCTTTAATAAAAATTAATAATAAATCCTAAAACAAAAAATTTCCCTTCGTCCTCCTCCTTTTAAATTAGAAATTTTTTTATTTGTTCAAGCCCTCTGTCCTTCGTCCTCCTCTTTAAATAATTTTTTTTGTTATTTTAGTATTTATTTTATATTGTAAAAAATAAAAGGAAAAAGTAAAAAAAAAGTTATTTGTTATTAATTAAAATTTTAATTTTATATGGATTTAACTAATATTTTTAAGAAAAAATTTAGATTTTTTTAATAAAAATTGCACAATTTGGTAGTGGTCAAAATTTGAGAAGTAAAATTGCTAATTATTCTACACATGGCACGACCACATCAACAGACCAAATGTCACATCATCAATATGTTTGCCACTTAGGACGAAATTTAACACTCATATTTCAGTAACGTATATAGTTCGAGATAATTTTTAATATCGCAAATCATTCGGAGACATGATCATATAGTGATCATAGTTTGGGAGGCAAAAATACTATTTAGTAATACTACCTTTTCATTAATTTTACAAGTATATAATTTATCCCAGTAATTTTAAAAAATTTAAGTACTATTAGTATTTATTATCTTAAATACATAATTATTCATCACTTACTGTATTTTTTTAATTTTAAAAGTATATGGTTACCTTTGGTAACCTATACCAATTCATGTTCCTTACCCACCAAAAACTAATAATAAAATTTAATGCTAACTTAAACAATATAGGAACCTTGCCATCCACTTAATGCTAACTTACAATGTGAGGTGAAGGAGTTGAGTTCTATTTGCCACTTATCATTACTACTTACTCAAGAACCTATCTAGTGCAGGACTCGCCCTCATTTATATTTTAGAAAATCGATCGTAAACCATCTACCCTAACCTATGAAACTCAATTTAATCACTACTCATAGTCATTCTCAACATCCTTTAAGAGCCGTCAGCAATAATGATCAAGATTATAAACCCTAACCCATTTGACATGACCTACTCCTAGACAAACCCTCTTAAGGAAATGGGTATCTCTTCCACGTCTACTATGCAAATTTATTACCAACTTTAATTTCAACAGAAGAAAATCTGTGAACAAACACCGTCTCAACCCTAACACCAATGGCATTAAATTTAGAACAAAAAACAACCAAGACCCAAGCAGCAGCCATAGGTAAGAGCTACCGTCATTGTGGCCAATCAATATATATACATACACATGATTCCATTCATGTCATCTGAAATGAATTAAAAAATTAGTAGAAAAATTGTGGACTTAAAAGTTGAAATCCAATGAGCAAAAGGTTCCATAAGGTCCGCAGTTTAATCAAACATTAAATGCCAACCACATCCAGTTGCAATCTAGAGAAATTAAAGGTATGTTCCCTCAGGGACCATTTATGCAGTAAAATCTTCAAAGGGTTTGAAGATAAAAGGTATACATATAAATGGAATTTTTAAGTGTGTTATTAAAGGGAAGGAAGAACTAAGAAGAAAAAGAAGAAGAAGAAAAGAGAAAAGACAGGAACATAATAATGCCATCAGCGACAAAGCAACCTAGTAGCACGAGCACCAGCGTCCAGCAAAGGCCACCCACCCCTATTCAGAATGCAGACAACTCCAGAAAATGCTTTTCTTCCATCACTCTCACAAAATCACATATTTCTCCCCTAAAATTGGAGAGTATTGGCCCCAAAGATTCTAAAAAAACCAGCTGAGGGGCGGCAAGGGGAACAGATATCAAAAATTCCCCCCAACTAACCAGCAAAAAGCATATGCCACCATAGAAGTTCAAAGAGAGCAGTAAAAATAAAAAATAAAAACACCCCATGAAAAAACATTCAAAATCCCATAAAAACTCATGCTACTAGATTAGTCATAAAAGTACTATTTTTTTTTTCTTTTTTTCCTTTTAAGTCGTTCTTCTGTTCCTTAATTAGTGGTTGTCCTTACCCTTTCTATTCTGTCATTGTATTTTCCAGGCAAGACAGCATGTTTCATCATGCCATTGTAGGACACTCATTAGAACCCACATATTCCCCCATTTGATCATCCAAGGCCTCTATCCTTCTCTGCATTTCTTTATCGAAGAATATGTGCATTCATGCACATTTCTTACTTTAATTTCTTCCAGAGAATGAGCGTTCCGCTCCAGCACTGGATTGACCACTTCCATCGCCATTGGAAAGCTGAGGTTGGTAGGTGCTTGAGGCACTGTTACTGTTGTTGGTACTCTGCTCTTCCAGTGCAACTCTTTGACTGGAGGAACTTCCAGGAGTACGGGGACTTTGGATGGTAGGAAGCTGAGTTTGGGGCAATAACCATCTATTCCAATCAGTGCGCCTCCTTACTTTGTCACCCTGGTATAAAAGGCAAATAAAAACAAAATTAGCACAGAAAAACATTTCACGTGACTATTTATAAAAAAAAAATGTCCCCCTGTGGTGCAATCTAAGAGTACTGGAAAAGAAATAAAAAACCATCATATCTTAAACTATACGAGAACCAAACATGTAATTTGTCCAAATACCTGTACTTCCACAGCACTTGACATTCGTACAGAATCCAATATAAGTTGAATATTGTCTGTCAAAAGCTGAACCTGTAGAAGTGAAAATAGAAAGAAACTGTAGTTGCACTTATTTCATTAAAAAAAAAAGTTCTGTAAAAAGAAATAAAATAATCTACCATCCAATTTGCAAAACAAAAAATTGCAATAGTTTTCAAAACATAAAAGAAAAATTTACATTATAATGTTAGTATAACTATGAAAAAATTTGACACCTAAAAACCACCTCTGCTGCTAATGGTTCTCTTCCAAATTAAGCTTCACATCATGTCTAGGAAAATTCCATTTCCTCTTTCAGTCGGAAGCTAACTCAGTAGACCAGTAGTCAGACAAAGTAAAAGAAGTCACAATTAATCCCATTAATCGTGTGCCATGCAACAACACCGGGCGCACTAACATCAGGCCACACATACAAACAAAATTCTTCATTGACCTGATTGCTACATTTTCATGACTGGTTTTTCTTAAACGACATCAATAACTATATAAGATTTTGAAAAACGCATCAAGGCCACATACTTCAGTGGAGACCATTATAAGAAGAAACTTAACCCAAATTAGTAACACCATATAACAAGAACACTTCATCTTTTGGGACAACACATTAATTCAATGCATTAAATCTCAAGCGGAAAAATACACTCAGTCAAGGGGAAAATAAGGTCAAACTGCTATTCCATAGTCATAAGAAAAGAAATTAAGAATACCAGCCAATCCTCAGAGGAAATGATAGATTCTGTAACATACAATAAATATAAATTGATATCCTTGGACTGACACTTTTAAATAGAAAAGAGGTAAATAACATTGCAGGCTTAAAGCATAGGGAGAAAAATGAAGATATTATCAACAAGGTCTCACATAACCAATTGAGCAAGATAATAAGATAACCACCTAGTGTATTTCGTTAGTCGTGTGTAAATGAAAACCACAACTTCAAAATTAGATACCATGAAAAGGAAAAAAAGAATGTAAGAGAGGGAGAAGGAAAGGGGGATAATTAGAGAAAGATTTGACTTTAGATTGTAGGACCTAAGATTCCAAATCTTCAATGGGAAAAAAATTCTTAGCTATGGCCAAATTCAACGTAAAAATACAATTTGAAAGTAGAATGGCCAAAAAAAAAAAACAGAAGCTTCCAATGAAAGCAGAAGAAAAAGAACTTGAAGTATAAGTAGAAATACAGATGTGGAGATTGCTAAGACAATAAATGAAAACTTTTCAAACATCCCAAACAACTCACTTTGTTAAAACCTGCAATTAAGGTGATAGGAACCCAACCCTGGTCATCCATGTTCTGCCTCAAGTATGTATCTCTTATAAGATTTTCATTACTGCATCAAATGAAGTAGAGGTGCAACCGCAGTTAAATAATATACATCTTTAATTTCACATTAGAAAGGAAAGAATAAAAAAAAAGGACAATGGTAACAGAGAGATTGAAATACAATGACCTATTTTAAGACCAATCAGTACCTAAAATAGTAGTCAATCTGGTTAACAATCTTAGAAGGTAACTGAGGATCTGGAGCAGGGATGAACATAGGCTGCATTGGGGCTACGAACGGAGGATGAGGAACATATACTATTGGAGGTCCCAGTTCTCCTAATGAATGGATAAAGGCATAAAGAATTTAAAGGTAAGTAAATACATACTTAGAAATGGAAAATATTAATAAATCAGGCTTACCCGGGAACCCCATGGGAGGAGTACCATAAGGGCGGATATGTGGCGGAATAAATGCAGTTGGACTAGGCTGTGGTGTTGGACCATGATAAACTCTAGAAACAGGTCTCTGCTGATGGATATGTGAGTCTCTACCATTGAAACTTCTACGATTATTCCAATCATGATTTCCCCGATCTTGATCACGCCGGTTCCCGTAATTATGATGGTGAGAACCATCTCCACGCGGGTGCATACCACCATTCCTGCTTCTGAACGAATTTCGTTGCTGTAGATGATCACCACCTCCATCAGAGTGAGAACCAAATCCACTCCTCTGAGTATGTTCCCTAGGAGAGGGATTTGTTGAAGCCATATCAACAGCTTGATTGGCTGGTGCTTGTGGTTGAGAGGAGGACCCATTAGAGGATGCGTTTGAGTTATTACGCTTAAATGATCTCTGGCGAGCAGTTGCAGGATGGCTGGGGGTTGAGGTAGGATGTGCATGTTTCTGAGAGGGGGTAGCTGTGGGCGCCACTGTGGTTCCAGAACCCTGCAGCATTGCACATTGGATTATTTGATGTTATAAGTACATATATTGACAATATTTAGAAATTTAAGAACATTAGTATCAAACCCGATTCAACATTAACAGCACAAATAATCTTCGCTCACTCCCACTTTCATAAAAAGTAATCAAAGTTCCAACAATCTTTTTTAAAAAAATTGTCCAACATTGTCTCATCGGAATAAAAAACCCCTTAATTATAGACCTCTAATGAGATACACAGTGCCTAAGAAAGAAACTCACAATTACAAACCTAATCTCAACTGGGTTGGAAAGATAACACAATAATAGTTACAATTTATGCTTGTTTTTCATTTAATCAAAATCCAACATTGAAAATATCACATACCCAAATGAGATTTTAGATAGGTAGCGAAAAACAAACCTACCTGCGAAATCGAAACGGATGACATTCCATCCGATAAAGCTTTCAAGGAATCGGAAGACGATTTGGCCGAAGCTCTAACAGACTCTAATTCAGGCCATGAATCAGCCCCCATGACCGTTCCGACCTCCACAGCCCCATTCGATGGCATGTTCCACGCGGGCCGCTTACCCGCATTGCCGTTGGGCCCAGTGCCACTCTCAGAGCTCTCGACCCCAGTCTCCTCCACAAGAGAAGGCGAAGAAGACGCAGACGGTGGTGGAGAAGAAGACGAAGAAGAAGGACCACCACCGCCGCCGGCACCAGCAACAGCAACCGTTGCGATGACGACTTGCTCCGTTACAGTAGTAGTCGAGGAAGGCACAGTCGCGATCGGCTCCGATTCACCTCGAACAACCTGGTTCCAAGCCGAAGCTCCAACCCTCGGGGCGCGGCGCGATTGAGGGCTACCGACACCTTCGCCGGTGTGACGTGGCGATTTCACCACCGTCGACGGAGCAATCGCCGCCGCCGTAACGGAAGAATTGCTATTAGCAGCAGTCGTATTAATCGCAGCCATGGAAAACGCCAAACACAAAAAAAAATTAGGGTTAGGGTTAGTCGACGATGAGCTGATCGACGCGGAAAAGGGGCAAAAAGGGAATAAATAAAATGATCAAAATTTCTTTTAAGAGAGTTACAAAAAAAAAAGAAATCCTAATTAGGGTTTGGGAAAGGGAATAATGTGAGACAGAAAAGGGGGTCTTTTCCAAATATTAGGGCGATCAGAACGCAGAGAAGGAATGCAGAGAGAGAAAGTGAGGAGAGAGAGAGCTAAGAAGAAGATGAGCGAGGATGAAAGATAGAGGAGCAAAAGAGCTCTCTTCTGAATTTTCTGTCTCTCTTTCCTTTTTTTCTCTTTGGTTTTTGGGCTTTGGAATACTTTGGGGGAGAAAAATGCCTCCACCCTCAGGGTTATTGTTATGACTTGTGAAACTACTAAAGTACCCTTATGTTTCAGGGGCTGTTTAGGTCATTCACAAAAGGATTTTGGTACGACTTGGAAGGCCATTTCATTGGACCGTAGTTAGGGTTTTTAATGAAGCATCAAAAATTAATAAATAAAATAAAAACTTTAGTTTTTCACCGTTCAACTTGGAAGGTCTGATCAGATGAAGCCACGTGCCAGGTTCTTGTAAAGTGATTAATGATTATTTTTTTAAATATACATATAAAATGTGATTAATTATTATTGGTTTTAGCAAATGAGTTAAATTTAGGAATATTTTGGACAAGCATTGATTGTTCTTATTACAAAATATAAAAATTATGGTGTTAGAATGAATTTGGAAACCTTCCAAGCTCAAAGCATACCTTCTTTTTCATTGTCTCTTTCGACATAAAAAAATAAAAGTAGGATTAGAAAAACAAAGGGTTTATTTGGCTTTATTTTTTGTTTTATTTTTTCAAAATTGTGTTATCAGAAATGAGAACAAGGGTTGTTTGGTTAATGTTTTTTAAAAATAATTTTTTAGTTTTTTTAATCTTAATTAAAAAATTAACAAATATATTTACAAAAATAATTTTTTTTAAAAGTTTGTAATAAATAATGAGATCAAATAATTTGAAAGAAAAAATGATGAAAAATAAGAAGTGAGAATGTAAGGAGAGACAATTTGAAGAAGTAGAAATTGATAATAGAGAAATTGATCGATGCAAGAAATAATGAGAGAGAATGTGATGAGAAATAAAATAAAGAAAGAGAAGTGAGTAGAGAGAAGGAGGAAACGGCGAGAGAGAAAAAATGACGAGAGAGAAAATAAGGAGATAGAAAGTGATGAGAGGGAAAATAATGTGAGAGAAAGTGAAGAGAGAGTAACTAATGAGAGAGAAAATAATGTGACAATAAATGATGTTTAATAATAATAATTAAAAAAATGATGTGAGAAAAAAAAAGATAGACAAAAAAATTTTGAGAATATTTTATAGTTAAGAAATCATAACCAAAGTATACATAAAAATATTATATTTTTTCCATATTGTTACAATATTGTACCAAATAATTATAGGAACCTTCATATTTATGTTATACAACTTAAAAATATAAATTTAAGATATTCATTATTTATAAAAACACTTTAATGAATATATATATAGTGGTGAAATACAATATTTTTTTTAAACAAATTTTACATTTTGTAATAACGATTTACGAAACTAATTTCACAATCAAAAAATTTATTTTTGTAACTAACATTTACATAAATATTTATAAAATTTATTTAACATGATTGTTACAAAAATTTATAAAATTAACTTATGAATTTAGTACATGTTTGTAAAAAATTTTATAAGTAACAAATATTAGAAAAAATATATAACTACTAGTATAGAAATAGATTATATTTATTAAAAATATTATAATTTATGCAAGCATAAATATTTATTTAATATTAATAATACATTTATTTTAAATAAATAAAAATACAAAAATTGAAAAGAAAATGATTGAATATTATTATATCACATCAACATAATTAAATTACATCAATTAATGATGTTACTTTTTTTTATGAGTAAACGACAAAATAAAATTTCATCATACTGACATAAAAAAAGTTATTCATTACTCATTAGAGACCAAATTGATACATTAATGAATTGTATTCTTGTTTTATTTCCTTTTACTAATCTCCATATATTTTTTTAAAGCATCGTATATATGTAATTATTTGTATTCACCGTATATTTCAAACTTTTTGTAAACATACAATGCATTATGTAATTAATCCGGCTGAATATCGCCTCACTAATGTAAATTGTCATTTCTAGACCGAACATATCAACTAAATGATTAGAAAATTTATTTTCTAAAAAAAATTACAATCATTCAATTACATCACTACAACTTTTACAAAAAAAATACATCACTAAAAGGGTTTATATTTTTTTTAATAATGTATTTTGTCCCATTATTTATTTAAATCATGTATTTTAACAAATTACTTAATAGACATTGTGTTTTGTAAAATAGTTCAAATAAACTTTTAAACCTGATTTTGATCAAACTTTTTTTAACTAAAATCACGAATAACTAACAACTCAGTACAAAAACATAACCATTATGCATAAAAATGGTGTTGTTATATTTAAATTTTGTTCATCAAAATCAAGTTTAGGGTGCATATTTGAACTATTTTACAAAATATAGGGTCTAAAAAATAAATTTTCAAAATACAAGGTCCAAATAAGTAATGATACAAAACACAGGATTCAAAAAACTATAAACCCTCACTAAAATAATATTTTTTGACTTATTGTAGCAAAAATTCCTGATCCATATTTTGCAATTAGATCCCAAATCTCAAATTCTTTTACATTTATATTTCCAACCTCTTAAAAAGTTAGTATCATTAGTCATTTTTCACTTTTTCATCCAATTTTAATTTAAAAAACTAAAATTTTGTGGCGAAAAATCCTAACGTATACATCATTTTACACTTATGTCCCTAACTTTTTATTTTAGCATTATTTTTCAAACAAATATAACTTCAAATTTATTGAAAAAGATCAATTTCATAATTATTTTCAATTCATAAATATATAGGATTTATTATAATATTCAAATAATAATTAAACTATTTGCTAAATGTATTTTTAGCATAGTTACAATAAAATTTGTTAATATATTTAATGACAATTTCAATAATTATACAATAAATTATTAAAAAAAATGAATATATTTTTTTAATTCACAATAATTAAATCACAAAGTTATGTCATTTTTATTATTTTGATTATGTAGATTTTATTACAAAAAATATCAAAATTTAAAGTTGGGGACTTATTATATGCAAAATGATGTATAGGTTAGGGATTTTTTTACCACAAAACCTGAAAAGGAGTAACGATGCTAACTCTTAATTGGGAATTTAAATTAAAAAATTTAAGGTTGGGGAATTAAGTACAAAATGTGGGTTTGGTTGGGGATTTTGCACAAATAAGCTTATTTTTTCTCATTTACATCTAGCTTTTATAGTAGGGGTGCACACGGGTCGGATTTTCGGGTTTCGGGCTCGTCGGGTTCAGGTTTTGCGGGTTTCGGGTTAAGAAAAATGGTACCGAAACCGATCCGAAATCTTCGGATTTTTTCGGGTTCGGGTTCACTCGGGTTCGGGTTCGCTCGGGTTCGGGTGTAATTTCGGGTTTTCTGGGCCATTTGTGATTTTGGGCCGAAAATCCCAGATTTGCAAAAATGCCATTTTTTTACACTTTTTTTTCAAAAATACCATTTTTTTCAAATATACCATTTTTTTATTCAGATTTCAGGTTTGATTTTGGGTTGGGCTGAGCCTATTGGGTTTTGGGCCGAAAAGCTAAAATTTGCAAAAATACCATTTTTTTACACTTTTTTTCAAAAATACCAATTTTTTCGAAAATACTATTTTTTTTTCGGATTTCGGGTTTGAACCCGAACCCGAGGCTAACAAATTTTCAAACCCGAACCCAACCCGAATTTTGTCGGGTTCGGGTCGGATTTCACCCGATTTTGACGGGTTTTCCCAAAAAACGGGTTTTCGGGCTGCGGGTCGGGCGGGTTTGTGGGTTTTTCGGGTCAAATGTTCTCTATTTTATAGTACACCTCACATTAGCATTTTTTTTTTATAATTTAATTTTTTTATGGTTTATATCTTTTTAGTATATTTATTTTATAACTTTATTTGTTTAAACTCTCTGTTTGAAAAATATATTTTTGGACCATATACTTTACCAAACGATTCAAAATACCCTTAGATTTTATTAAATATTAAATATTAAAAATACAAAATATATATTAATTAACTAAAATCTAACCAAGATAAAACATAAAATAAACAAATAGGAACTTCTTTTTTTTTTTTTCATACTTCTCCCTTTTCTTTCACTTCCTATTAATCTTTATACAATATTGAACTCAAAAATACAAAATCACATAACAAATGTGTAAAATCATGCAACACCCAAATCCAAAGTACCATATTTTAGAATAAATCTCATAAATTTTACAATGATAGCAATAATGAGTCTCATAAATATTAGAAAAAAAATCTCAATAATAATACAATAAAGTTTACCCATGGCAAAATCAACCCGGCAGACGTTTTGCCTCTCCTTATTAATGCCAACTTGTCAGTGTCACTCAGTAATAAATAAGGAAAAGAACTCACTCACTTCTTCCAACTGTTGACCCGTATTGACTTGGATTATACTCCACCCAGGGTCGAGCCAAACTTTGTGGGGGCCTAGGGTGAAATCATAAAATGAAACATTTTTTAAGAAAATAAATCTAAATTTTTAATAATAAATTATAATTTAAAACTAAATAAAAAACTTTACATGGATATTCAAATGCTTAAAAATAAAAAATATATATTAACATTAGAATATTATTTATTTTGCAAGAAAATATATAATTATTAGTTTATATTGAAAAAAATAAATGGAAAAACTAATCATTCTTTAATTTTTTATTAAATATACACTTACCACACTAATATTAAAAAACATAATTAAAAATGAAAAAAAAACCTTTTCTTCCACTAAAAAACTTTTAAAAAAATATTAATGTATATGTATATAATATATATGAAAAATAGGCCCCAATTATAGCCATGGCCTCACTCGCCTGAAGTCGGAACTGCCTCCACCCAAATCATTGCTAGAGACCCAACCCTCCCTCGTATATGAAGAAGATGAACTCACTTGTTGCATTCAACATTTCTTATGGCAGCGTCAACTCCGACTAAAATAAATACTTCGTCTCAAAGGCCCTTTTGTCGTCGACCACTTTAGAGTCTCAGCCAACATCCGAGTTTCAAAGAGAGGAACATATATGAGAATGAGCCCAAGTAAAGGAACAAAGCAACCATGTGTATCTTTTTCCCATGTCTCAGTAAGCCCAGACCAAGAATGCTTCGTGTCATCTTGTGCCAAGTTTCACGTTGTCATCCTCGTCCTCATTCTATGCATAAAAATGCTTTACGTTAACCTAGCCGATGGAGAAAATAAGGAAGAAAGAAGAATAACTTTTTTGTTAACTTTGTTTTTTTTTTTAAAAAGAACAAATATGGCATATATTTTTATTCTGTTAAATTTATATTTTAAAATTTGTTTTTGTTTTATTTTATTTTACTTGTATTATTTTTTTTAGTTTTTTTATTAGTTAAAATACATTTTCAATAATTATAATATATATTTAGGGTTTTAGTTTGTTTAATTAAAAAATTTTCTATAATAAAGGCATTTTGGTAGTCCTAAAAAATATTTTACTTAAAATTGGATTATTTGGACTATTTTGAAACATTTGTTAAAACACGGAATCAAAAAATATGTTTTTTTTTTTTCAAAACAAAGGATCCTAACATGTAAAAATGTGAAACATAAGGGCCTGATTGGTATCTATTTCAGATACAATGTTTTGTTTTGGAATACTAAAAATATGTAGGGCCTATTTTAATCTTTGATTGGTTGACTGTTTTTTTAAATAAAATTCAAAACTCTATCCTAATTTTACGAAGGAAAATTGAAAATGAAAAAATCATGTTTTTTTAGTTTTTAAATTTCTTTTCCAAAAGGCCTAAAACCGACTATGAGTACTTTGTTATTTTGTTGTTGCTTTTTCAAAAAATAAAAATTATTTACATTAGTCTTTGTTGTACTCATTGCATACATATATATATATATATATATATATATGCATTTGGAAAGTAAAATTAGTCACATGCAACTTAAATTCATATAACTATATAATATATTATTTGAGACTTTTGTATTCAATAATACGGACATTTGTATTAAATAAATAAAGTTGTTTAAGAATATATATATTTATATGTTTAGTTAATTAAAAAAATGTAACTTTAATTTAAAAAAAATCCAGTGTTATGAATTTAATTAATATATTATTATTAAATTTTAATTTATCAATATTATTAAATTTTACTTAATTAAATCTATTGATAAATCAATATTTAATGTCATACAACCTATGTATATAAAATATATAAAATTAAAATAATATTCAGATTTAACTAAACCAATCACATATTCAGTTTCTGTTATATTTTCAAATTTAATACCAATCACAGATTTAGTTTTTTAAAACTCAAAAACAGTTTACAGACATTGAACCAATCACATTTTCAGAAACATGTTTTTAGTCACTTAATTCAGATTTTCATTTCAGAATCTACTTTTCGAAAATACAGTTTTCTAATCGCGAACCAATCATACCCTAAAGTTCAAAATGATATAAATTTTGTTTTTATATCTTTTTTATCCATTTCAAATATAAAGAGATGCGGAGGGGGAAGAGTATGGAGAAGATGTTGTAACATTTTATGGAGGAAAAAAATAATAAGAGAGAGAAGAGAATGGGATGGAGTGGTATTTTAACCGTTTATATATATATAGGAGTCATATGTAGTTACGCTTGTGGTTTTTGCTAGATCGGTCACACCCTCAATCAGGACCGTTGGATGTGATGACTTTGTGATCCAATGATACAAGATGGTACAAGATCATATTAATAAAGTATTATTACTTTTTGTACTTAAAATAAAAAAAAAATATAGGTGTATAGATATAGTAACCGGTTGTATTACCGATGATGTGGCAACATTTAGTGGGTGTGTTAGTTTTTTTTTTGTTACTGCACTCGATTGTAACTTGAATATGAGCAACCACCATTTTCATTTCTTCACACATAAACTCTCATCATTTTTACATTCTCAGAAAGAAAAAAAAATATCTAGTCACATTGTAGAAGTATTTTTTGGGGGGAGTTTCTCTCTTTTTCCTCTATGAAGGGATAGGACCAGCCAAACTTAAGCGATTTGAATGAGCCTTACTCAGTTTAGGTCATTCATCCATGTTTGTAAAGGTAAGCTTTCTTTCGGACTGAAAATTTGGGAAATTTTTTAGAAATGGTTAATTTGTGGGTAATTTCTTTGTCGAACTAAATGTAACATCCCAAATTCACTAATATGGCTGAGTGCCTGGATTAGGGGGCCAGGAGGCAATAATTGTTTTAATTGTGTGCTAATATGGTATGAGCATGTCATTATGTGAATTATATTATAATATAATTATCCTTCCATGTTTAGAAATATTAAATATGCGTCTGGGCCCATTTCTTATAAGAAGGGAATTTTAGTAATTTGACCCATTGAGGGTATAATTGTAAATATGTGTGTGTGATTGAGACCACATTATTATGTGGATATATTTGGGTTACTCAACGTGAGGTGATCCTAGTGGGCAAGTTAGCGGAAAAGTCACAACGGGGATTAAATACCCGGCTCGGGGTGAGCCTAGGGATATTTTGGTAATTTAGTACATTACTGGGATTTATTGAATAATGGGAGATTAAATGATTAGTATTTTGAGGTAGTTGGGGATATAGAGGAACACTTGAGGATTTACAGGAAGTGGCAATTGACGAAATTGACCTTGAGGTCACTAGAGGATCTAAGTTAGTTATAAGGGCATTTTGGACTTTTTGGCAAAAAGGGATATGTTTGGTTTAGGCAGTTGGAACCTTAGAACCATTCAGAAAGAAAGATAGAAGAAAACTCTCTCTCTCTCTCTCTCTCCCGTAGCTCTCTCTCCTTTGTAGCTTGGGAATTTTGAGAAAATTGAAGGAACAAAGCTTAGGAAATTGAACAGTTAGACTTGTTGAACTTGGGGATTAGCTCAAGGGTGAAAATATCTCAGAGGTAAGGATATGAAATGAGGTGTTAAATTGGTTGTGGGAATTGAATTGAGGGTTTAGGTTTGTTTTGAAGTGATTTGGGTAGGGTTTGGCTAAAGAAATACCCAAGAATTATGGGTTCGAAGGAATCAGGTCGTGGCCTTGTTCTTGGGGTGCCGCGGCTCGCTTAAACACAGGGAGCCAAGGAAGGCTCTGTCGTGAGGGCGCGTCGCAGCGCGTGTTTAGTAAAATGGGAGGTTGAGCCTCTGACTTGGGGCGGGTCATGGCGCTAGGGCATGGGGTCGCGACGCTTAAGGGGTTTTGAACTCCGAGAGGGTTTTTGAGTGTAGGAACTCAACCCTAAGAGCTCGGGATCGATCCTACTACCCAGTTTAGTGGATTTCGATGTCCCCGAGGCTAGGACTTGGTCCGGAAGCCTTTATTCACTCATTTTGACGGGATTCTTTATCATGCTTGTGACTAGGTCGTCGTTAGGGGCTCGAATCAGGGATCATACTCAAGGGTCGTTCATTAGCTTGCACTTGGACCAAAGGTGTAGAGTCCCAAAACTTTACTTAGCTAGTTAGTAGTAGTAGTAGTTATAATATGATAGTTATTGTGGTTTTTGGTTCAAGCCGAGACTTAGTTGAACACTCGTAGCAACACTTATAGATTTTATAAGTTTAACCTATAGTTTAAGAATATTAATTATAACATAAGGTTTGATTAATATAGCTGATTATAAAGATGTCATTTATTATACTATAAGGTTTAGATATAATTAATGAGATCATGACACTTGTCATGTGCATGTTTATTTAAGGATTTAATTATAGTTTAAATAGAAGAAAGTTCTAGAAACTCTAAAATCTTCCAAGACCATTAGGAGCATGACACTTGTCTCAATCTTATTTATTTGAGGATTTAAGCATTTTAAATGGATAATTCAAAAATAAAAGTTTCTAGAAGCTCTAGACCCTTCCAGAACTTGCTGGAATCTCGTATTACTAAGTCAAACCTGATTAATCAATTCAAATTAAGCTGATAAAGTGCAATTACGTGTTTAATATATTCACGTATACTGATATATCGTAGCATAGGAGCCGATGTATCGCCACACGGGGAATACGAAAAACACGTCAACTTCGCACAAACAAAACGATGAGCACTCGGGACATAGGGCCAGGCGATATATCGGCCCTAGGGCCATATTTTCAAACGTTGTTGAAACCGAGCTTAATTCATTCCTTAAACTCTTAACTAGCCTCTGAGCGTTTTGACTGAGTCTTCAGCATCTGTTGAACGAATATTCAAATATTTTTCAATGAATACTCATTATTTTTATTCAAGCTAAAAGGAGATAGTTTCACTCATTGAACTCTATAAATAGGACCTAGTACCCAGCATTTTTCTCATTCTTCAAGCTGTGTTCAGAGCCTTCAAGTTGCTAGGGTTACTATAGAGTGATAAACACTTGGGTTGGGATAAAAGCTTTATCATCTTAAGCTTTATAAACACTTGGGAAGTGAGATATAGAGTGTGTTTTCAATATCAAGGTGTAGATCGGTTCTAGTACATTCAAATGTATTCTTATTCTCAAGTTCATTTCTGTATGGTTTCTTAGTTTTCTTTAGTTTTCATTCACATCCTAACTCGTTGTTTTCAATTCTTGGTTAGGTATTTAAGTTCTTTGAACTTAAGGTTTCTTTTCGCTAATCTTCGTCTTGGTGGTTTAGTTCTCTTCTTTTTCATCTCTTATCTTTAGAAATACTCACCATTCTTATTGTTGGTTTTAGGAGTGTTCCAAATCCCGTCCTTGTTCTCAAATATCCCGGTGTTGGTAAGGAAAATAGGATAGTGTTTATATGCTTATATGTTATGACATGCTTATGTTATAATATGTTATGTGTTATGATATGTTATGTGTTATGATTATGTCTTGTAGTCTTTGGGGCTCATTGTTGCTTAGCTAGCAAACCTCAATGTATTTTGAGGCTTATAGTTGTTAGCTAGCAAACCCCAAACGTTTTCATGTTGCTTAGGGGCTTATAGTTGCTTAGCTAGCAAACCTCAATGTATTTTGAGGCTCATTGTTGTTAGCTAGCAAACCCCAAATGTTTACATTTTATAGTCATATGTTTTATAGTATATGATTTTGATATAGTCTTATGTTTATGTTTTATGTTGTATGTGCTAGTAGATTTTCCTTGTTGGGCATTAGGCTCATTCCTTTATTTTATGTATGCAGGAAAATAGTTATGGCGGTAGAAGGATTCTTGGCAGCTTGGTTTGTGTATTAAGGATGAAGGGATTCGATGGACTGCGTGAATGATTTGAGGACGACGTTATTTTTAGTCTCTTTAAATTATATTTTTATGTATTTTTCCGCATTTAGCTTTGTAAACAATTTTCTTTAGTTTAAAGTTATGTTTTATTTTAAAACAATGGGATCCCATACCGCTCATTTATGTATTTTAATATTTACTTTGGAGTTTTTAATAAAAGTTATGAATATTTCTTATGTATGTTTTATCAAATATAATGGCTTTGTCTAGTAGTTTTAATGGTCCAAGGTCTTAGAATTAGTTGGGTCATTACAAAAGGTAAGAAAACTGCACCCAGAATATGATGTACATAATTAGGGCTTGGCCCGAATGCTGAACATAATCTTGATTTGGGCGTTGGCCCTGTAAATGCGCATGATGATGATTATGTCTGGGTATATATGTTTTAATGTATCACAATGCATTGTACTTGTATGTGTGATAAACATATTATGCGATTGTCTGCTATGGCTAGGAATCTTGGTTTATAAGTCGAGGACATGTTGTTGTATTTGGTTAAGGATCCAATTACTAGTCAAGGGCATACTTGATTTAAGAGGCTCGACTTATAAGTCGAGGATCTGCAAGACTCGGCTTATGAGCTGAGACTGGCATTACATGCGTTCAGCGTAGACCGCTGTGGCTGGGCCACCTTAGGAGTGCACATAAGAATAAAAAGGGAGTGCAACATGCACTTGTACAACCCTATGGTTGTTGATCTGAATAGTGTTTATGCTTAGTTCCAGTTATTACTGCTAAGCCTGCTATATTATTCCGTGAATTGTTTGAATATGATTTCTTGTTGAGTCTTTTGGCTCATGAGTGCTTTGTGGTGCAGGTAAGGGTAAGGAGAAGCTTGGCCAGCCATGAGTTGGAGAGCGATAGCAGTGACGTGTACATATGCAGTTCGCTCGACTACCACGGTCGAGAGATTTCAAGGAAGCTAGGGTTAGACCCAGTTTTGTTGCATAGGTCAGCTTATTTTGTAACCTTGGAATTGTAATCAACTTTTAAACTTATATTTTGGGATCCCATGTAATGACCAAAGTTTTTTGTTAATGAAAATGTTTATGACTTGACCAAAATTTTAAATACCTAAACCCTTAGTGGCTTAATCACATGTTTAGTCCAAATGACTCGTTTAGCGAGTCCAACACTAATTTTAAACACACATGGTAACAGACCCTAATTAGCAGGGCGTTACACTAAACTTCTACATTTTTTTTGTTTTTATTGGTGGTTTAGATCGCGTAGAACTTACTTCAAAAGCAAGGGGCTTCTTAAAAAAAGTATGGTTTTTATCTCTTTTTTCTCTTTTCGTTGATAATGTCATTATTTGGATAGTTAGTTATGGTTAGAAATGAGGAGAACAAATGGGTGTATATAATACCTGGTTAATTTGTGATTCTTTCGTTTATTTCATTTGGGATGCTAACATTACACTGTTATTATCTTAAATTGCTTCTGATGCCAGTATTACAGTGGTATAGAATAGAATACTTTCATGGGTAATGGGTTTTGGGGTATATACTTTGATTTCATTGTTTATGGCAATAACTGAAAACTTAGTTAGTTTTGGGTATGGTTTAAATGAGTATGATGGATTGGATGAACAATTTTTTGGTATTAATTTTCAATTGGTAAGTTAGGAAGACAAAACAGAGTTTGTTCTCTCATTTAGTCAGTTTATTTTGTTGTGGACACTTGTATTACAGTGGTGTTGAGAAGATTACATGCATGATATTATGTTCTAATTAATGATTTGTCTTATATTTTGAAGACGGTAGAGTATTACAGTGGTATTGTATAGATTTCTTCTATGTGTATTATGTATTTGAAATATTACAGTGATTTATTATCTTGATACAGGCATTGTATTTAATTTATTAAAAGTGGTGATAAAATATATGGTCGTAGAAATAAACATTGCCCTAACTGGGTTTAACTTTGTGTCATGTTACCACTGTTGATTTGTACTTAAATCTTAATTGGGTAGAGTAACTTGATGAGTATACATTAATTTTTGCATTTTAATAAAGGTTATTTGAAGTTTGTGATTTATTTTTTTGTTATAAGCATTGTGTTTCACACATTGGAAATGGTGATTAAATATAGGTCAGTACCAAATAATTAGAGACAACTTATTTTGTAGGGTTCAATGTATAAATATCTGCGAGATAGGTGTAACATTAAACATTCCTAAGCAATGCATTCATGTCAGTAGTAATGTTATATGCATGTGTTGGAGGAATCTGTTTTGTATACCTATTTGGTATATGAGTGCAACATTGATCATCCACATCTGTTTTAGATGCATACCTGAGCAATTTTGTCCTTTCAGTATTAATATCTGTTTGATAATTTTGAATGCTTGATGGCAATTATGCTCCTAGAAAGCGGAAGGAATCCAACAAGAATAGAGGTGCCAATAAGCCTAAATCGAAATGATCCAAAACAGTTTATAAACTAAAATAGAAAGTTGACCTTCTAAAGTAAGAATTTTTCATATGGACATATTATAGTTATGGAATTTGTATTGTTTTGTGATTGTTGACTGACGAATTAGCCAACGACACAGAGTCACCAATAACAATAAATATTTGTAAGTTGAATGAAAATGACGAAGCAAAACTAGGATTTATAGTGGTTTGGCCCCAGATGTTGGTAATAACCTACTTTCACTTAGTGTTGTTATTAACGTATTATGACACCTGCAATCAGCAAACGTACTGAGTTTCACAAGCTCCAAAAAGGTACAAAAGTTTGTGTATATAAAACACTAATTCTCTCTCCAAAAATCCCTCCCATTTCAAAGAGTCCCTTGAGTCCTATTTATAGGCTCAAGAATCTACTTATGGGTCGACGGGGCCCAATACACCTTGATTTATGCATATTTGAATGATAACAGAAAACGTAATCTTTACATAAAAATAGAGTTAAATATCTTAAAAATATCTAACTTATAACTGTATTTGGAATATGGCTTCATATCCACGACCAGTCCTGGTCGCACCTTCAACATATCTGTCGTACAGTTATCATCCTTAACTCCATTGAGCAACTTCTCTCCTGGTCGTTGGTCGACCTGAATGTAGTCACTAAGTAGTCACGTGCAACCCACGTGTACACGAATCATGCCACATCAGCAAGTAGTATTTTTTTAGGGTAAACACTCCCCCCCCCCCCCCCCAAGTTTATTTTGTTGCGATCAACATTTAATAAACTTACTCGTCCAACAATCCGTCTGACCTGTCACATCTGTCAGAACCTTTTCGAAAAAGCAAGCAATTATGACCTTTACAGTTTCCCAGAAATATTTTGATGGTTATTGCAGTTCCCCATACATCAAAATCCCATTCCCATCATTACTCTTTACAAATTCCCTGAGTAGTATAAATATAATACTCTTAAGCTTTTCCATTTTTTAACAAAAACCTTCTCTCCTCAAGAACTCGGAAAAAACCTTCCTGAAACTCAGAAACTTCAGTGTGATCTGAGACGCCTTCGACCAACTCCGAGCAAAATTTTCGTGATTTCTCCTTCAACTCATACTCCAAGTAAGTTTTCGAATCCATTTTCTCATTTATGTAGAATTTTTCATGTAATCTAGTCTTGATTTCACAAATTTTTGTAACTCCGTCTTTGCTGTTCTTGAGAAAATTTATGGGTAATCGGGTTTAAGCAAAGATACATAGAAAAAGTATGCTAGAATAGGGAGTTTAGGTAGTAAAAAATACTACACGATGTTTAAAAAGAAATGTGGGGTAGAGGAATATTGATTTTGGGTCCAAAATCGAAGTGAAAATTCGATTTTAAGCTTTTCGGAAAAACTGGGGTTTTCCCACCTGTTTTTGGAGTTGAAATTTTTTTGCTGAAAAGACATTTCACTTTCACTTTTTGATATGTTTTTTCAAACTGCTCGCATGTTTATAACATTTTTTATCAGGATGCTACTGGTCGTATAAAAGATTAACTTTTTTACACGAGCAACGTTTTCTTTATTTTTCTTTTTCTTCTGTCTATTGGTCGTAGATTCTCACTTCCCCTTTGCTTTTCTCAGATATTCATGCATGATCCCCGGGGAGGTGAGACCAATAGACAATGATCTTCTCACTTTGCTATTCGAGGATCATGAACAACCTTCTTTGCCCTTTCCCAAGCCTTCATCTTCACAATCAAACCCTACGACCAATCCTCTAGTTAGTCAACCAAACATGGGTCGTGTCAAATACACTGCTCGTAGGAAAAGGAAAAAAACAGATTCACCTTCTAAGCATCCCGCAACCAATACCGAGGGTCCTTTAAACAACCCTCAACCTTTAAAATTTTCACCACCAGATATTCAGCCCAAAGCCCGTCTTCGCGATGACCCTCAAGCAGAAGTAGACTGGTACATCGCCCCTCCTAGTGTCATATCGGCCAAGATAGTGGCAAAATATCCCAAGAAGTACGGGCTTCCTGGGATTACCCTATATAAACCCACATCTGACCAAAGGGTAAACGTGTCTGGAGGCGCTTACAGAGCTTGGTTGATGTATCATATAGAGGCAGGGGCAATCTTGCCTTTGCATGACTTTTTTCAGGGGGTGGCCAATTACTTCAAGGTCGCCCCTTTCCAAATAACACCCAACGGATATAGAGTACTTTCAGCACTCCATATCCTATATAACCATAAAAAATGGCATGTGCCTACTCCGCACGAGATCAACTATCTGTTCGATCTTAAATCCAACCCCAACCAAAACAACACAGGGTTTTTTCACTTCTGCCACCAGGAATCTGCTCGCATATTCCTAAGTGATGTTACCCACAAGTCCAATGTAGAAAAGTACTTCCAAGAATACTTCCTCACTGTCGACCTGGTTGCCAACAATTTGGCCTTCACACAAGGAGGTAAACTTTTAAATCTTTGGTCAGAACTTATAGTTGTTTATTTTTTTTCTTTTCATGTCCTTAGCTATTTTGTGCCACGTCTAGGTCCATGGCACTAACCAGACCCCACTCCAAAAATGGAGATAAGGGCCATAACCCTAGCTAGCATGACGAATATAGAAAAAAGCATCAAGGAGCTGGTTACGGAGAAGAATCTAAGGCTGGTCGATCTTTTGGAACCTCATCAGGAAGTGAGGGAATCGACTGCGGAGAGTGCCATTGGAGAGGGCACCGAAGGACAGGAAATCCCTGAGCAGCAGCAGGATGTGTCACAACCCTAGAGGTGACGACCAACGGGAGTGACCATTTGAGAGCCATCCAGCAACCCTCGAACTGCCACTACCCCTGCCCATTATGGGAGGGGAAAACAAAAACTATCAGAATATACCGATCCTATACTCGAATCCTCAGATGAGAACGGTATAGATTTCTCACTTCTAGATACTTTGCCCATCCCTTATCATTTATTTGATAGGGAAGGAAATTTTAAATTTACGACCAATAATTTTAGCCTGGACTTCTTCGAGACAGATATTGAGTGAAGTTCTTTAGATAATATAACGACAGTAATAATAGTTCGGGTATACTTCTTAAAATTTCTCTTTACATTATTCCATTATTGCTCCAAACTACTTCTTAACATATCTGCTTGTTTGTTTTTGTTTTGTAGTCATGCCTTCTGAAGACGCTTTTGATATGTACACCTCCACTAAAGTTCCTTCGAGCAAGAAGAAGTCGAGCAGAAAGCATCCTGGGGAGAGCAGTAGTGAGCCTTCCAAAAAAAGGGCTTGACCAGAAGACCCTCTGACTCCCACTCCATCAAGCACTACAACACCTCATCCTCCTCCTCGCAGTGCCCCTTCCTCCGAGCAGGCAGGGAGATCCTCGACCGCTAACTTGCTGAAGAATGCTTTTAATTCTACTTACAAAAAGTTGCAAAAATTGTCCAAGCATCGTCTCAGCCAGGAAGCCTTCACCAACCTTCCCCCATTAAAGCATAGCCAGGTCCTTAGTCACGGGATTACTGAAGTCCTCAGTGTAAGTTTTTTTTCTACATTGTGTTTTAGTCGAGCAACATTTTCTCTAATTGCCTCTAACAATTTCATTTTTTCTCTGTTCGTAGGGTATCCTGACCATGAGCAATGGCTGGCGTCGTGCTGAGGAGATCGAGGCCATACACGCCGAGGAGATCAAGGCATCTGAAGGCAAAATTGCCAGTTTAACCGAGGAGCTAAAGAGGACCCATGAAGAATTGGTCAAGGCCATTGCTACCAAGGATAAATTCAAGGAAGCTTTGGAGAACAACTTCAAAGAAGCAGCCAAACTTCAGGAGGATTGGGTGGCCCGTATGAAGGAGCCTACTGGGCTGGAGGAGCGGGTTAAGCTACTCGAGGAAACTAATTCCCAAAACTTGGAGAGGTTCAAAGGAGCAACCTTTAACTGCTTCTACCTGTTTTGGAAGAACAAATCGGAGGCAAATTTTGATTACCTTTCCGAGCAAATGAGGCAGGTCAAACTTGCAAAGTGCGTTGCTCGCCAAGAAGAGGAAAGGAATGCCCAGAATGCCTCAGACTCACTTGAAATCTCTTTGGCGACTTGCATCGATGGTGCTGAAGAAGATGCTGGAACACAGTTGACCAACAGTCTCATCAAAACCCTCCTCCAACTGCACAATAATTTTTGATTTTTTGTTTATGTAACTAAAACATACGAACAACTGTTCGTAATGTTGAGACAATTTTGCTGCCTAAGGCAGCTTTTCCTTTTTAATATTTTAATTACATCCGAGCAACAATCGCTCGCAGTGTAAAGACATTTTGTTATGATATTATAATATATTAATTGCTATTATAACATATGACCGAACTTACCATAACACTACTAATATTTTACAAAAATAACTAAAAATTATGCAAAATATGTTAAATGTCGTAATATGCTTTCCCTTATTTTGCTCATGTGTTTACATATGCTTGTTGATATGCTTTGCTCGATTAGTATCTTATATGCCCCTCAAGTGATTGAGGAGCTTAAGGTTCTCGGTCACTTGCCATGACCAAGTCCTGTTCGAACATTATTGCTCGCGTACTTATAAACAATTAACGATAATATAGCAAAACAACACATGTAATGAGAAAATAATTGTAATAAATACAATAATTGGCAAGAATAACTGGCTGCGCACAGTTCTTTTTATTTCTCGTAATAAAATGGACAAAATCGTGTCTGTACGAGTGATCAAGAATTGATCTTAACTTATAAGCGACCAGTCATTTAACTGACTAGCCCTTGTTCATAAACTTGTAAAAAGTAAAATTAATACAAGCCAATTCTTTAAAAAGAATTGTTCATGGATAATACTTGCGCAGGTGTTCTCCATTCCAATAGTGAGGAATGAGATCTCAATTTAAGCGAACAAGTTTATATGTGCTTGGGTGAAGGATTTCTTCGATTTGATAGGGACCTTCCTAGTTTGGGCCGAGTACTTCAGCATTCTGGTCGCGAGTGTTGAGAAAAAATCTTCTAAGTACCAAATCTCATACGTTAAACTTTCTTTTGCATACTTTAGAATTAAAATATCGAGCGACCTTTTATTGGTATGCTGCTACTCGAAGTTGAGCCTGATCGCGCCTTTCATTGGCCAAGTCCAAAGACTCCATTAATAACTGGTTATTCGTGCCCTGGTCGTATGTTAGCCTTCTATGCGATGGTGGATTTATCTCAACATGCAACATGTCTTCATACCCATAGGCCAAAGAAAATGGTGTATGGTCTGTTGTTGTTCGGTGAGATGTTGTAATGCCCTACTACCTTAGAGCCGTTACCAAGTGAGTTTAAAAATGTGCGATCACTCGCTAATCGAGGCTTTTAAAGCAAAAGTGTAACTAAGTCATAAACAAAGTAGAAATTTTAGAAATAACCCTATTTCATTGAAAATCATAAAAGTTTAACACTTGGGATCCCAAAATACAATTTAGAAATATTTACAACATATAAATACAACCGAGTTGGCTAAACGACAAAATCTAGGTTTTATAACAACCATCTCCCAAAATCCACTGGCTGCGGCAGCCAGGCAGGCCAAACATGTACACGCCGCCTCATGCTTGCTACACTCATGGTTGGTTGGCTTTCTCCTTGCCCTTACCTGCACCACAGAGCACCCGTGAGCCGAAGCCCAGCAAGAAAACCCACAAACAGATAACATATGCAGAACAAACACTTAGCAAATAACAGGCCATTAATAAGTTAAACATACACGGCCAAGTCGTCCTAGCCGCTTTACCAGGCCCTGGGTTCATGGCCTATGCCGTGAGGATATCCCAAGTATCCTTTAGGGTCTTGCCCTGGCAACTTGCACTCTACGTGCTCAACGCTGCTCCCGGCCCCTTGCCGTACTCGGCCTTGCACTCAACATGCCCAACGCCGTTCCCAACCCTTTGCCGTTCCCGGCCCCTGCCGACCTCGGCCTGCGCCGTCCCCGGCTCTTGCCGATCATTTACACAATAGCATTCATAGCATAATAAACAAATACTGAACACTAACAAATTCAATCAAAGGGCTACGCCATGCAATTCAAACATATTGGGCTCAGTTCTGCATACAAGCTCTATGGGAACAAGGGTTCTCTTACCTGCATCCCGAGCTTCCCGAGCATCGATATCCCGAGCACAGTCCCTTAACTTGAGCCTTGCAGAACCCTAGTCACAACACATCAACAATACTCATCCATCAAGTTCTAGTCCATTAAGTAACTTTGAATCATAACTTTAATCTTTGGAACCTTGGATTCTATCAATCTGGGTGATAAAATCCATCCCGAGCCTTAACCTTTGAGTTCCCAAGCCTAAACACACATTAATACACAAACTGGCACTAAGAGCCGCGACCCTACCCACAAGCGCCGTGGCTAGCCTCGAAATAGAGGCTAGCACCTCACTGAAGCACACATGGGCTGCGGCGCACATGGCCAAGCGCCGCGGCGCGCATCACACTTCACGGCCTCCCATGGCCGCGAGCGCACACGGGCCGCGGCATGCCCCTCCTAGGGCCACGACCCTCACCTAGAAACCCAGAATTCCTCATCTTTTCCTGCATTTTCTTCAGACCAACTCATCCAATAATCAGGCTAACAATTCCAGATAATCAACACAAAGATTCTAGCCCAGTTTCAACATCCAAACCCATCAAAACCTGCTCTAAAAACTCAAATAAAACACCTAAGAACAAACCAAATTCTAGTCACATGCATAACCTAAGAACATAGCTGAAATTCAAGCATAATTCCCATAGTTAGAGCTTACCCTTGCTGAGTTATGCTTCTGAACTGATTTCTCCAAATGCCCAGCTTTAGCTCCTTAACTCTAACAGCCCAAAATCCTCAATTCTTGACTAGTTCCACCAAAGCTTCTTGACTAGTTTTTCACTAACTTGCCTCCTTGAGTTGCCTTAGAGAGGAAAAGGTGAGAGAGGGTATAGAGTTAACTTCAGCTGAGAATGAGAGAAGAATGTCGGTTTCTACAAGTCTCTAAATGATTCTTTCTTTTTTTGTTTTATTTAACTTAATCTATGTGGTTACCTCAAGGCTCGGGGTACCAAAACGTCCCCGAGGGAAAAATGGTAAATTTCCCCAACATTCCCTCCTAGACATCCTAACCTCAAATATATCTCCAAATATTTATTTCCATAACCCGATAACCCCATAATACATCTAATACCCAAAGTACCCTTCGACTCGCCCTGAGTCGGATTCTTAACCCCGTTGTGACTTTCTGGCTAACCGCTCCCCAGGACTGTCTTGGATCGCACTATGCAGAAATATATATCACATGCATATCATATTTATCACATTTACGCCCTCAATGGGCTAAAATCACAAACATACCCCTAACATCCAAACGGGGCCCACATGCGTATTTAATTCAGCTAAACATGCATCTTTATCATGTATTCATATAAATTCACATATTAACATATTAAATCATTTATTGCCCTCCAGGCACACTAATCAAGGCCCTAAGCCCTATTAGCGAATTTGGGTTGTTACAGATGTTCTATACAACCAGAGTACTTTTGGCAATTGCTCTGGCCACGCCCCTTTTGCTTCTTCAAGCCTTTTCTTCAACGTGCCTTTAGAGTCTTGTTAATGGCTTCAACTTGTCTGTTGGCCTGTGGATGAGCAACTAACGAAAAACTCTTTATAATACCATGCCTTTTTGCAGAAATCAGTGAAAAGATCGCTGTCAAATTGTGTGCCATTATCTGAGATAATTTTTCTTGGTAACCCATACCAACATATGATATTTTTAACGACGAAATCCAATACTTTCTTGGTCGTTATTGTTGCGAGTGGCTCAGCTTCGGCCCACTTAGTAAAGTAGTCAACAACAACTATTGTATACTTGCCATTCCCTTTACCTGTAGGTAAAGATCCAATCAAATCAATTCCCCAAACTGCAAATGGCCACGGGCTTTGCATCTGTTTGAGCTCATTTAGGGCTGCTCATGGTATCTTAGAGAATCTTTGACACTTGTCACACTTTTTAACAAATTTGATAGAGTCCTTGATCATGGTAGGCTAGATATATCCTTGTCGGAGAATCTTTTTTGACAAACTTTGCCCCCGAGCGTGATCTCCACAGAAATCTTCATGTACTTCTTGCATCAATTCCTTAGCCTTCTCCTTAGAAACACACCGTAATAAAGGCATTGAGTATCCTCGTCTATACAAGATTCTGTTGACCAAAATAATTCGGACTGATTGTCTTTGAAGTGTCCTCGCCTTGTTCCTTTCTGCTAGTAATACTCCTTGTTCGAGATATTTGATGATGGGCGTCATCCACGTGTCTGACGCTTGTATCACTAGCGAGGATTCTTCCACTTGAATGCTCAGTGCTAACAAATGTTCGACTAGTACTATACTCAAGGCGTCAACATCTTAAGCGCTTACCAACTTGGCTAAGGCATCAACATTTGAATTCTGATCGCGAGGTACTTGCTGGAGAGTAAACTACTCAAACTATGCCAACAAGTCCTTTGTTTTGTTCAAATAAGCCACCATCTGGAGACTCCTGGCCTAATATTCTCCCATAATTTGATTAACTACTAGCTGAGAATCACTATATACTTCTAGTGATCCTATATCCATATCCTTGGCTAGTCTTATTCTTGCGAGCAGAGCCTCGTACTCGGCTTCATTGTTGGAAGCCGTAAAGTTGAATCTGATCACACAGTGAAACCGATGTCCCTCGGGTGTGATTAAAATCAACCCTGCCCCTGTGTTATGCTCATTGGATGAGTCGCCTACGAACAACTTCCAAGTAGGGGATTGATTTTGACCATCGATCTTTACCATCAGTTTGCTGACAAGGAGTCTAGTGAATTTCGCAACAAAATCCGCTAGAGCTTGTCCCTTTATAGTTGTTTGTGGAGAATAAGAAATTTCAAAGTGCCCTAATTCGACTGCCCATTTTAATAACTGACCAGCGACTTCTGGTTTTTGTAACACTTGCCTTAGTGATTGGTCGGTGAATATTATGATGGGGTGAGCCTGAAAGTAGGGTTGTAACTTTCTAGATGCCAGATTCAAGCAATAAGCTAATTTCTCTATAAGCAGATATCGTAGTTTTGCTCCCACTAGCCTCTTGCTTACGTAGTATATTTCTTTTTGAATGTTGTCTTATTCTCTGATTAAAACAACACTAGCAGCGTACTCTGTGATTGCTAAGTAGATGAACAAATCTTCTCTTTCGACCGGTTTGGACAAAATTGGTGTTTGCGACATGTGGGATTTTAACGCTTGAAAGGTATGTTCGCACTCTTCTGTCAACTCAAACTTTTTGTTGCCTTTGAGTAGATTAAAAAATGGAACACACTTGTTCGTTGATTTCGATATGAATCTACTTAGGGCCGCAATTCTTCCCGTTAGGCTTTGAACATCTTTAATCTTGGCAGGGGACTGCATTTCGATTAGTGCTTGATTTTTTTTGGGATTAGCTTCGATTCCTCGTGAGTTTATTATGAATCCCAAAAATTTCCCTGATCCAACACCAAAGAAACACTACAGAGGGTTCAGTTTCATTTGATATTTGTTTAAGATGTTGAAGCATTCTTTTAGGTCCTTGATGTGTTCTTTGGCTTTTTTTGACTTGAACAGCATATCGTCGACATAGACTTCCATGTTATTGCCGATCAACTCTTTGAACATATGGTTGACTAGTCAATGGTAAGTCGCACCAGCATTTTTCAAACCGAAGAGCATTACTTTATAGCAGTAAAGTCCCATATCTGTTCGAAAGCTAGTGTGATCTTCATTAGGTGGATGCATACTAATTTGATTATGACCAGAGTACGCATCCATGAATGATAAAATTTCATGTCCTGATGTAGCATTGACTAGCTGGTCGATTCTTGGAAGTGGGAAACAGTCGTACGGGCAGGCTTTATTAAGGTCTGTGAAATCCACGCATGTCCTCCACTTGCCATTTGGCTTGGGAAGTAGTACGGGATTCGAGACCCAAGATGGATAAGAAGCTACCCTAATGAATCCATTTTCCTTCAGCTTCTCGACTTCTTCTTTCAAGGCCTTAGATCTATCTTTGTCGAGCAACCTTCTTTTTTGTTGTACAGGTGGAAATTTTTTGTCTATATTCAAGACATGGTTGATCACTGTTGGGTCTATCCCAACCATATCTTTATGCGACCAGGAAAAGACCTCATGTTGTTTCTTTAAAAACTCTACCAGCTTGTTTTTCGTTGTTGTCTCTAAGTTTTTACCGACTTTCACAACCCTGGTTGGATTTGTCTCTACTAACTAGACCTCCTCGAGGTCCTCCACGGGTCCAACGTTTTCTTCAAAATTTCCAAAGTGAGGATCTAAGTCCCTATCCTCACTTTGGGCAACACCCTATTTGGTGACTTGTTCACCTGATTAGGCATGTGTTTCATTTATTACCAACAACCTTTTTTCAGCTCCATCCCATGACCACCTCTTCTTGCTTTTGTGATCGAGGAATTGTAACATTCTCTAGCTTCTCGTTGGTTTCCCAAAACGCACCCAACTCCTGTATCAGTTGGAAAATTCATGGCCAAATGTCAGACCGAGGTTATGGCTATAAAATTGATGAGTATAGGTCTTCCAATCACGACATTATATGCAAAAGGACAATCAACTACTATGAAAGTAGCGAGTAATGTCCTATTCACAGGTGCAACTCCTGTTGTGACTGGGAGTTTGATCGACCCTGTTGGCGTGAGCCCTTCACCAGAAAATCCGTAGATGGTTTGGTTGCGTGGCTCTAAATCTTGAACTGATAATTTCATTCTTTCCAGTGAAGATTTATACAAAATATTGACCAAGCTTCCTGTATCCACCAACACACGTTTTACCATCATGTTGGCGATCTGAACATCTACGACCAGAGGATCTGAGTGGGGAAATCGAACATGCTGAGCGTCCAGCTCAGAGAAAGTTATCAACTTTTCCTCTGTTCGAGCTTTTTTGGGAGTTCACTCCTTGACATTTAGCATTTCGATATCTTGATCATGACGTAGGGTTCTGACATATCTCTCCCTTGCCTTACCACTGTCACCTGCTATTTGTGGTCCTCCATAGATGGTTAATAATGTACCAGCGACTGGAGCTGGCTGTAAAGGAGGCGAGCGTTGGTGTACAAGCGCCTGCTCGTTGCCTCCGTGAGCCTCTTATTGAGAACCTCCACATGCTCGTACATACCTCCTTAAATGTCCTTGTCGGATAAGGAACTCGATCTCGTCTTTAAGCTGGTTACACTAGTTGGTGTCATGGCCATAGTCGTTGTGAAAACAACAAAACTTGGTTGTGTCCCTTTTGGAGATATATTTTCTAATTGGTGCTGGCGCCTAAAAGGAGCAGTTGTATGACTGGCCTAATATACTTCAGCTCGGCTATCGACTAGGGCAGTGTAATTGGTGAACCCCCCCCCCCCCCCCCCCATTTTTTCCGTTATTTTTGCCGTTGTCGTTGGGTTTAACAGTTCCATTGGCGGCTTTGGTGGGGTCTTCCTTCTTACCCTGGTCATCCACAGGAGACTTCCCCTCATTAGCGATAGCCTCCTCGAACTTGATATACTTGTCTACTCGATCTAGAAATTCCTGAGTACTCTTGACTCCATTATTTTGTGAACTACTCCAAAGGGGAGAGTGGTGTCGTACTCTAGTCGTGAGAGCCATTATCTTTCCCTCATCTCCAATAGTTTTGGCTCGAGTAGTGGCTCGCATGAATCATTGTATATACCCTTTTAGGGTTTCTCCTTCCTTCTACCGAATCTCGACCAGCTGATTGGCCTCTGTTGGGTGTATTCGACCAGCATAGAACTGTTCGTAAAACTCATTTACGAACATTTCCTAGGAAACTATGCTGGCTGGAGGGAACTTGAAATACCACTCCTGAGCAGATTCAGATAACATGGCAGGAAAAATCCTACACTGAGCATCATTTGACACTTTTTGGATGTCCATCTATATCTCAAACTTGTTAACATGAGATACAAGATCTACTCCTATAAAGTTGGGTAAAATTGGCATCATAAATTTTCTTGGAGTCCATGCCACATCAATTCTATGAATGAATGGGGTGCCCTTCCTCCGATAAAATTCTATATGGGACGACCTGTTCCCAACTAGTTGTTGCACGACCTAATTCAAGGCATCTATTTGGGCATATACAACATATGGTATTGCTGGAGCGACCAGAGCTAGGGGGAAGTACTATCGTGCCTTTCCCTTAGATTATTGAGTACATCCCTCAAGTCTTCATCCCTTCGCCTTTGCTCGCTTGCACCTAGTAGGTTAAAGACATCGGGCTGTTTAGGCTGCCCGCCAGCATTTTGGCTTATAGGTCGGTTCTCCATTGGTGAAGGATTTTGTCGTTTGCCTCTCTCTTCCTGTTGTCGACCAGTGTTCCTCCTGCCAGAATCTGCTTCATTATAATCATGGACATCTCTAAATTGTGACCTATGAGGGTGCGACCTGCTGTTCGCACTATTTCCCTCTCTCCTTGCTGGTATGTCTCGATAAATAGGGGGAGGTCTGCGTTGATCGGTAGGTCCTCTGACATTACTATGTCATGGGGGACCTCTGATCACAGAGCCTGAATCCACATGTCTTCTACTTCCCGAGGGACGTTGTCCCCTGCTAGGAGGGTTTTGCTCCTCAACTTTTTGACGTCTAGGGCTTCTGGGATGTTGCTCGGTCCTATTCTGCATTTGCTGCTGGGTGTTATCTCGATCAGCGGGAGAGGGTGGTCGCTGCTCAGGATCTTGGATTGGCCTCTCCTGTTGAGCAGCAATAGGTTGCTTTGGTCTTTGAGGATTCCTTTGTTGTGGTGGATTATGGTGATACTGGGGATGCTCTGAATGTGGATTTTGTTGAGGGTGAGTGCTGGGTGGATAATCTGGTTGGGAGGCAGGTGCAGGCTGTCCTCGTGCCAATTGAATGGCCACTTCTAAGGCCGTAGTGGCATCCTTCTGTCGGCGGTCCATGCCAGCTTACCGCTCATTCAGTTCTTGGCACTGCCGGTCAATCTCCCTTTGCTGCAACACCATTGTCTCAGCTACATTCTCTTGATTAGCCCTCAGGTTAGCTAATTCTTCTTGCAATATAATCAAAGTTGTTCGCAAGGTTTCAACATTCATCTCCTCCTCTTCCAACTCCACTTGTGGCTCATCTTCTACTACATCTTGTGGAGGAGGTTGATTTGGCATATTCCCAGAAGTTTGCCCCGCTTTCCTGGTTGTTTTTTCCATTTGATCTTCTTGAAGGTCTTGAGTTCGAATCTCAATGAAAGCACCAAAATGTTGACTGGCAAATTAGCCAACGACACAAAGTCACCAAAAACGATAAATATTTGTAAGGTGAATGCAAATGACTAAACAAAACCAGGATTTATAGTAGTTCGGCCCCAGATGTTGGTAATAACCTACTTCCACTTAGTTTTGTTATGAACATATTATGAACACATGCGATCAACAAATGAGGGTTTACTGAGTTTCACAAGCTCCAAAAAGGTACAAAAGTTTGTGTATATAAAACACTAATTCTCTCTCCAAAAATCCCTCCCCTTTCAAAGAGTCCCTTGAGTTCTATTTATAGGCTCAAGAATCTACTTATGGGCCGACGGGGCCCAATACACCTTGATTTACGCATATTTGAATAATAACAGAAAATATAATCTTTACATAAAAATAGAGTTAAATATCTTAAAAATATCTAACTTATAACTGTATTTGGAATATGGCTTCATATCCACGACCAGTCCTGGTCGCACCTTCAACACATCTGTCGTACGGTTATCGTCCTTAACTCCATCGAGCAACTTCTCTCCTGGTCATTGGTCGCCTTGAATGTAGTCACTAAGTAGTCACGTGCAACCCACGTGTACATGAATCTTGCCACGTCAACAAGTAGTATTTTTTAGGGTAAACAGTGATTATTTGTGAAATTGTGATTTCTTTTTTTCTAACTTTTACACTTTAACAGGCACTGACTCTAGATCCACATTCTATGGCGCAGTAGCTATCTCATCTAGAAAACTCTGCAGAGCTAATGCTTAAAGGATCAACTAGTAAAAGTCGTGAAGATTCAAAGAAATTGACTGTGGAAGTAGAGAAGATGAAAGTTGAGACAGATGCGAACAAATCTAGTGACGAGGGTAACAACATGCAAGTTCAATGTCGATGTTTGCGTGGGAAGCTGAATAATGTTGTCAGCCATCTCAACGAGGAGCTATTGAAGGCGATCGAAGATATTAGATTTGGTTCCTTACTTATAACCGAATCGTTTGAGCATATTGGAGGTGTCAAGTACCCCATTACAGTGGAATCTTTTGAGCATATAATGGGGATAAATGATGGTGGGGAGGATCTTGTTTACTTTGATGATGAAGAGTTCAACCCTTTATGGGATTTGATTTTTGGAGGAGAGAAGCAGATTAAAATTTAGACGCAAGTGGAGTACCTTCAGCAATATGACAAAGCGGATGATGAGTTCATTGTTCGATTTATGTTTATTGCACTTGGTTCCTTTTTGGTTTCGATGTAATATCTGCCTTTGCATTTAGTGGGTATTATGATAATTTGGCCTATGAGGGCAATTTGGTAATTTATGATTGATGCATATGAGAATTATTTTCTTTTAAATTTCATGATAATATGTGATTTGTGTTATGATTATGATATGCATATGTATGATAGCGTCAAAACACCGTTCCTTCAAGTATTGGGGCCTTGAGTGCCAAAGATATTGGAAATAAGGGGTAAAAGTAGAAACATGAGTTTTATGGTAGAAAGTGTAATTAAGGAAAGTCAAAACTATTAGCCTAAGGAGGAATTACAAAAACGGGCTTAAGTAACTATTAAGGAAAATTAGAGAATGAGGATAGTATGGTAAATTGGCTTTATATGATTAATTATCATAAATAAATTAATATTGGGAATTAGGTTTAGAATTGATACGATAGTCAAACACTTCTCATTTACGATACGCGATATAGTAACATGCCAAGAACACTTCTCCTGTTCTTGATTTGGATCTTTGAGGCTTAGGGAACCAAAGGAGGACGTGGAATTAGTAATTTGGTGGACTAAGAATCATACAAAGGAGTAAGGATTGGGAGATTGGTGGCTGAATATTGATTGGTAAGTTATTTCAATTTTGTTTAGGTTTGATGATAGATATAGGTTTTTGATGATGAAAAATGGATTTTATTGTATTATTTTATTATTGATGTTTATTATATGTTTATTATTAGTTATATCTGAGTTTCAAGGGTTAGAAACATGCTAGGTTGACTGATTTGGTGAATTGGGGTCGAAACTTTGCGATTTGGGGTTGAAATCTAGGTTTAAGATTGCATATGTGATTTCTTTATTCGAGGACTAGTGCGACCGCACCCAGCCCTGACGCGATAGCGTTACTCGGCTGGAAAGTCCATGCATTCTGTAGGCGCGACCGTACCCACGCACTAGCGCGATCGTGCTGGTTGTCCAGAAATGCGTTATTTCGCTTCAAGTGCACCCTTTTGTTATAAAATTGTACCTTTTGGTTTGGGGGTTTTAAGACTTTCTTAATGATATTTTGAGCATGAATTAGCCTTAAGAGGGACATGGGTGTATTTTATTATGGTTTTTGAAATTCCGTTTTTAGTACTTACCAAATTATTAAACCATGAATTAATTAAAATGCGGAATGGTAATTAATTGTTTACACAGATAGCAGTTCTGTCGGAACAGAATCCGAACTTGTCACGACAGAACTGAACACAATAAATAGACAGTGTAAAAATTAAAGAACACAGTGAATTTTTACAAGGTTCAGAAACCCTTTCGGATAACCTACTTCTTGGGGCCACGCCCAGAGAATAAACCAATTAGTAAAGAAACAAAGTGTACAAAAGCATGGACTTAAACAATGTAAGACTCCTCTTAAACTATTGCCGCAATCTTGTTGTACTCTTCTCTACGAATCTGGTTTGATGAAACGCTGATTCTCTTGAACTCCCTTCAAAGAATAGCGAGTGCACACTTCCTCCCGAAGTGAGACTTAGATAGAATCCTCTCCCGAAGATCCTTATGAACATGTTCACAATAGACACTATCTGAATACAATGGACTAGATAGATATCCACCAGTACACTCAGCACTCTCACAAAGATTAAGGTGAACAAACTTAATCTCTACAAATAAATACAATCTTCAAAATAACGTAATGTTTACAAATATTCAAAATGGAAGAGGTGAAAAATCCAAAGGCCTTGGCAAGGTATTCATAGGCAGGGAAATCGTCCAAGGCCATCATTTTCTGGTATCTTTGAAATCAATTTGCGAATTCCTTTGATTTAGGAAATCAGCCAGCCAGATGCATTCTGTGTCGACAGAAAAGGAAACTGATGAGTCAGCAACGAAATCAGTCTCATCTGGCAAAACGAACATGGTAATTTCTTTTGACCATGTTCATTTTCGACATCAACTTAATTCCAGAATAGACATAATCCCACATAATCCCTGAACATAATCTTAAGATATTTGCACAATATATTTTTACCAAAAATTGATTATTTGAGATAAATAAGGCAACAAATATATTCACACTTAAAGATATTTTCACATTACAAAATCAGCTGAAAATATTGCTAATAAAACCGAAAATCAATATGGAGATATGCTACTAATTTTTCTTTAAATAATTAAAATATTTTCTCTAAATTAAAGTTTAGCCAAAAAAGGATTTTACAGTTTTGGTTTAGCTTGAGTTTTAAAGCTTTGTTGTTATAATATGTTTAGGCTCACTAAGGATACTTGGAGGGACACATTAATGTGTGTGGAGCATTGTTGGACCTGAGGTAAGATGAGTGTACACCATGCGTGCATGTGTCCACTCGACATACTTAAGTGTGGTAAAATTTGTATGTTACATTATAAATTATGTTATAATTACTATGAATTATGTTAGGACCTATGTTATGAGTGATGCATGTTGTGTGTGACTGAAATATGTGTGAATATGTTGTATGTTTGTGTGCATGCTTACAATATGAAAATGCATCTTCATGTTATGATAAATTGCATGGTTATGTTACGAAAAATACATGCTTATGTTAATTCGTGCTTGGTTCCACAACTGACCAGATCAACACTAGTTTATGGCCAGAACGACATCAATAATACGTGTTATGGATTGAATATGTTATTCTTGTTGGGGTTTTATGCCCTAATTAAAACTCAAATTCTTTGTAATCTCATTTTATTATCAATAAAAGAATAGAAATCATTTTTTGACTTGGTCAATCACTTTGCTCACATGTTTTATTTTCATGATTATTTGTTTAATATAAACTTATATTAAATCCCGAGCATATAGCTAATCTTATTTATAGTGACGTAATCATAGTGGAATATAAATATGATTATATGTTCAAAATAAGTTAGTCCTAAGATTAGTCAGTGCACCAGATTTACACTGACTTGCCAATCTACGATATGATCTACTTACACATTACATTGTTATGTTCTTTCCAGAACATTAGCAAAGTAGATAAGATCGGATGTATTTGTTACATCGGACTGGACCGATATTGACAGTTGATAAGATAAGTAAACATACCGTTATTATCTATTCTAGTCATATCATATAGTTGACCATAGGTCGATTCAATCTCAATTATGAGTGGTTAGTATTCTAACTGATTGTATTATTTGAGTTCTTTGACTTGTTCGTTACTAGCTTACCCTACAGACTAGCCCATACTTACATCTTGGGAACTCGGTAGTATAATTGAGTTGGAGTGTTAATCATAGATATGAATATCTATAGCTTCTGATGAAGAAGTGAAACAATGGTTTCCTTTTAGTTTGGTTCAAGGTGTTAAAAGATAGAGATCTCATTTCAGTAATTAAATTAGTTTACTGAAATATCATTTACAAGGAACTAAGTGTTTTAAGGATAAAATACAATGAAGGGTAAAATGGTATTTTAGTCCTATCTCATTGTAGACCATCTATAGAGGATTGAGTGACAATTATGGTTGTAACAATGGATAATTTATAGCGTATCTATATTTGTTATAGAGCGTTCTATGAATTCAAGAGTGCAATTCCGAGTCTATAGTGGAGTCACGAGGAATTAATAAGTTAGTAAATTTATTTGTTAGATTTATGATAACTTATTGGAGCTTGATTTCATAGGCCCATGGTCCCCATTGTACCTTGGATAAAATCATCTAGATAGTCTAAATTAATTTATTTAATCATCAATTAGAATTATCAAAGTTGACCAGGTCAATTTTGGATAGTTTCACAGAGTTGTGTAATTTTGAGAAGAAAAGAGAAATTATGGCAGATTTATTAATTAAGATAAATTGGTATCTAAATTAATAAATAAGTTTAATTCAAGGTTCAAATTATAAATAATTAATTTGATAAAAGATTTAAATAATTATTTAATTAATTAAATCAATAAAAAACAATACAGGCCTTGATTTTAAGTCCAATGGGCTTATAATCAAATGGGAAATTTCACGGTCCTATAGCCCATGATAATTTCGACCTAGGGCTTCAAAATAGCTATTATTTTATTGATTTTTTAATTAAATTAAATGGCATAATTGAGTCTATAAAATGAGTGCTTAGAGAGAAGATTTCAGAGACGACAGATAAGTCACAAGTCAGATTTTCTAATAGTTTTAGATTCTCTCTAAACACAAGTCATTTTCTAAACCACTTTGTTATTTTCTCTTCTTCTCTCTATATCTATCTCATGTGTTGAGAATTTCCCACACTAGTCTAGGTGGCTCTAAGGATACATTGGAAGATTGTGAAGAAAATAGAAGATCGGTTCAGTTTCTTGATAATAATATGCGACAGAGAGGATACAAGAGTTAGAGAAACTAAAGGAAGGACTCTTTAATTCCGCTGCGTATACTGTAAGTATTCTATTATTTGTTTCTCTTGAATTCAATTTTAGAAACATATTTTAGGCTATCTCGTATTAATTTGTTTAATATTAGATATACATGAAAATAAATAAAGGTCCTGTATAAGCTAATCCAACAATTATAGGATAGGTTATTTATGCTATGTTTACGTTACACTATGGTTATGTTAGGATAGATTATATTATGTTATGATAATGTTACGTTGCGATATGGTTGATTATGAAACTTTGTATGATAAGGTATCGTGTATGAGTAGTTTATATTTTAGGTTGTAATGATAAGAATTAGTTTATATCTATGTTTCATGCTTTATGTTTTATGTCTTATATTGTTGGGCTTTGAGGATTGTGTCCTATGTAGCTCTTCTTGCTGGGCGTTAGTGTTGGTAACTAGTTTACCATATGTGCAGCGAAAAACATGGGATGGTGGGCACAGAAATTAAAAAAAAATTATTTAAACAAACTTTAAATAACCAGATCCATTAATATGCAAAACATTAATTAAAGAGAAAGAAAAAGATGAGGATTTACCAGTTGTAGAACAATCAAGAATCATTGCTATCTTTTAGTAACTCCAACGAACATCCAATCCAAAGCAACCTTGTGAATACTTAGACCAAGATCTTCCAAGATGTATCTCTATGCCTCAAAACGTGTGTGGGCACATATAGTAATGGTGGGAAATTTTCTTATTCACAAGATGTCTCAACTCATGAGATCTTGGAATATTAGGTCTGAGACAATTTTCAAGGATATGAAACTATTACGTTATATTTTTCTCTCTTTGTAAAAAGCTTAGAATTTTCTCTCTAGAATATTAATATTCTCTCACTTAAGTGTATCTTTAAATAATTTCTACGTGATAGATTTATAAAAGAATTAATTAAAATTAAAATTCAAAATTCAAGATTCAAATTATAAACCAATTATTAAATAAATAAAACAAATATCAAGATCCAATCTTGGATCTTTGTTACATGCCAACTACAATACTACAGTGCATGCACTGTAGTTGGCGTGTAACACATCCCTGAAATTAGAGATGTGTTCCAACCACTTTCTTTTAATTATTATTTAATAATTATTTATTAAAAAATATCTAAACCTGATAACTTATCTTATCAAAATAATTAAAGAATAAATACAATTTCAAATTCAAATCCAATTTGAATTATCATAAATATATTTTCACATTATTTAAATAAATAAAATTAATTATCTTAATTATTTAAATACTATTTTTGAAAATTCCCATTTTATTTAAAAAATTATTTTCAAAGATTAATATATTAATTAATCAATTACATATTTGACCCTCACGAACAAATTTCTTCCAAATATGTCATTTCCCTGATTTTTCTCAATTTCAACTCTTACCTTGAATAATGTTGATAGAGCCATCTTGGAGACTTGTGGACCTATAATTTCAAGCTCCAATAAATTTAGATTATTAATTAAATTTTTTTAATATAATAATCTTAATTTATTAATCTCAATATTATTCCACTAAAAATGTGAGACTATACTCTTGTAATTATATAAATTTATCTATTAAGTCTTTTAAGTATAAAAAACGTCCATCGATTTAATCATTACGTATAATTCATTCCTCTATTAATGGTTCATAATTAAAGTAGGAATTAATTACCGTTTGGCCATTTTAATTATATCTTGTTTCCTAAGTATTATTAACTTTACTAGTGAAAGTTAATTCATAAACTGATTTATGAATTTGAGCTCAATAACAATTTTGATTAGTGGTGAAAAATACATATTTATTGATTTTAATAGTCAAAATAAATTAAATTTAATTAACATTTTCATGGAATTAATATGATTTATTTTATAAATGAAAATATTTGATTATGATTTAATTTATTGTTATTTTATAGAAATTAAAGTTGTATTTTGGCACTTTGAAATGAAGAGAAAAGGAAACAATTAAATCTGAAAAAGAGAAGAGAAATATGACATTTTTCTTGAAACATAGGGCCCAATCCAAAGGCCACTAAGCCCAGGCCTAGCCTCCTCCTTCCTCTCTCCCCAGCGCCAGGTGGCGTGCCCTCCTCACGCCACGTGTCCCAGCCAGCAACCCAGCCAGCCAGCGACTTGCGCCCCACCTGGTGACTCACCTCTCTCCAGCCTTCTCTTCCCCCAGCCAGCGCCCATGTGGCGCCTCCCCATTGGCTACGGATTGGGTCAAACCCACCTCTGCCACCAACCACCTTTAGACCATATTTTGTGGGTGTTGGGCCTTGCACATTTATATTTTGAGCTTCAAAGCTCAATTTTTTTTGGTGTTTTAGAAAAAAAGGCAAATTGATCATTCACCAAAATAGCTAGGTTAATATTAATAAGAAGATTTAATTTTTCAAAATCATATTTTATTATTAATATTTCAGATTTATTGTGTAACCTCCATTTGTTGTTTAATTTCTTTTTAGTTCTTTTCTCCCTCGATAAATATGGACTCTTTCTTTCACATGGATATGTAATTTTTAGAGAAAAGAAACTATAGAAAAATTTCTACTCACTTTCTTCTCATATTTTCTTCTTAGAATTTTATGAGAATCATGAGCATAATGGCCTAATATTCCTAGGAAGGTTAGAGATGATTCCATATGCTAGTGATGTTATTTTGCTACTTTGATTTAATATGTTCTTAATATAATGTATTTGAGTTATTTACGTTCTTTCATCCTCATCTCTATTGTGTTATCTTTATTTACTTGTGCTAATAGTATATATGATTAGTCATGCTCTTTCTATGTGCTTCTAATTAGTAAAAATAATATTGATACATAATTTTATGTCTAATCTTCTTTTGCATTATTGCCCTTGGGTATTTTGTCATTTCTAGATTTTTCATAAGATTAATATTGTGCTTTTAAAGTAAAGAACTTTATAACTTAAATGGACTTTTGTTAGTAAAGAATATGGACTTTAATGTTAGATTTTCCAAGTAAATGTTGGGATGTGAACTATTTACTTGTGGATTTTTGTAAATCAAGTAACTAAGTAACCAAACAAGCATATAGATGATTCTTGAAACCTTTCTATTTCTCAAACTCTTTATTACACTTTACTTTTATTTCACTTATCTCATTTTATTATTTCATCAAAAAGACAACACCAAAATCTCAAATCTCTTTTCATTTCCATTTTTATTTATTTCATGTTACTACCTTTTTGTGTTATTTTCTATTAATCTTTTGATTTTAGGTTATCTCCTTGTGGATCGACCACCTGATTTTACTACAACTACCGCTTAGTGGTTGTTACATTTTGGACATTAAACAAATTTTGGCATCGTTGCCGGGTAGGTAATTTTTGAAGGTTTAGTGAAATTTTTACCAAAATGTAAGTAATTTTATTTGTATTTTTGTTGGTAGTTTTTTTTGCTAATTTCTAGTTAATTTGATTACTATTATTAAAAAAAACTAACTAAAAATCATAAAAAAATAGTTATTTATATATATATTGTTTTTTCTTTCTTCCTTTTTTTTAGGGTTAAACAAAAGAAAAAAAAAACAAAAAAGAAATAAAATTATATATTTAAATATACATATAAAAAAACATATAAATTTATTTATTTCTTAATTTTTTTCTCTACTTTTCAGATACATAAAAAGAAAACATTATATAAATATATATAAACTTATATTTTTCTTTTAACTATAATTTCATTTCTCTTAGTTTCTTTTTATTTTTTTTAGTTAAATAAATATTTGTAAAAAAAATATGAGATTAAGCTTACTATTTTATCTTCACTTCAATTCTCTTTTCTTTACTTTATTTTTTGTGTTGATTATTTTGTTGCTTTAGGTTACTTAGTTTATGCTTTTCTTTTTCTTTGCCTTAGTTTTCCTTAGAATTTAGGTTTTCAAAAAAAAAAAAAAAAACATAAAATTGTTCATAAAATTTCAATCATAAAACGCTTAGTATTGGGAACAATTGTGTAATATTAAAAATGGTAGAAACTGATATTGTATTGTCTAGAAAGATTGGTTGTTAAATAAGGTTTGTGATAGCGTTACCCTCCACACTTACCTGGGAACCTCGGGGAGTTCTGTCTAGGCAAGTGTGGGTCTAAAGCGGTACCTTGGAAACCTTCCCAATTGGATTGGGAACATTTCTAGCATATACCTTTGCACTATTACATTGTTGAACTTATTACTGTACGCCCTAAATATCCGCGGGTTATTAGCGAGCTGAGAAAGGGCATAATTATATCAGCCACGTGGATGCCACGTGCCCGGAGCTGCTGTTACCAGGTCCTACCTCTTTAGCTTGAGGTAACCAAAGGCTTAATGAGATTACTGAGTCGGGTCAGAAGTATGGACATCACGAGCTGAGAGTACATCAAGCTCGAGGTGCGAGCTTGAGTTGGCACCTCTGACCCCTTATAAAGTCAACCACGCAATGTAAACGTGCATATATCAGACATCACACAATGTTCAGGCGCCCACGACTAGATTGGGCCATGCGGCCCATTATCCCCCTTACCTATTGATTAGACCACACTTCATTGTCAGGTTTTAGGAATTAATCATGAATGTCACAGAAGTGGCATGATGGGTAAGAAGGTCACGGGATGACCCCCCTTGCCAACCCCCAGGTGCCCTCTCCCTATAAATATGGAGACCCTGGGAGTTGCAAGGGGTTGGATTCTATTTTGTAAAAAAATACCCTGTAAGTAATATCAGAAAGAGAGCAATAATATTGGCTGGTGGACTAGAAGGATTTTAACCTTTGAACCACCTAAAAAAGTAGTCGTGTTATCATTTTACTTTGAGATCACTCATCTATTACGGTTCATTATTTAGCACTAATCCCACTCTTTATTCTATTAATTATCTGTTGCCGAAGAACCGCGCCAATAATTACTATAAGAAAAACCAAACTTGTTCTGTCAAAATAAGCAATTTCACTCCGCTTAAAGGTTGTTTGGTCGAAAATGTTTAACTTGTGATCCACCATACTTACTTAGTAACCTCGGGGAGTTCTAGTAAGGCATTGGAGATCACCCCGAAACCTCCAAATCTACCTGGGAACAAGTTTAACAAAGAAAAAAAAAACATAAAATAAATCTAATTATGATTTCCGAGAGTGGATGAATCACCACGAAACTTCCAGGGACACTTCTTCCAATTCATCTGCCACTCCTTCCGGAACTCCTTCCACCCATCCTGCTTCTCCACAAACTTTAGCTGATAATAATCCATTCGCAATGGCTCTCAATGATGAAATCCAACCAAGAACTCTCAATGACTACCTCCATCCTACTCGCACTTCCACGCCTTCATGCATTTTCTTCCCTCCTAATATGCCCGCATTAGACTTTAAACCTGGCATGATTCAACTCTTGCCCACATTTCATGGAATGGAAAATGATATCCCATACGTGCATATTAGAGAATTCGAGGAGGTCGTAGCCACGTTCTATAACCGAGCCAAAAATGCTGATTATATGCGACTAAAGTTCTTCCCTTTCTCCTTGAAGGACAAAGCCAGAAGCTGGTTATACTCTTTGAGACCTAGGTCCATTGAAACGTGGGAGGAAATGACCAAATATTTCTTTCTGAAACACTTCCCTAACCATAAGACCAACAGTCTAAAACGAAAAATTTCCACATTTTCCCAAAAGGACAATGATACGTTCTATCAAGTGTGGGAAAGATTCAAAAATCTGTTATATCAATGCCCGCACCATGGCTATGAGAACTGGCGTTTGGTTAGTTACTACTATGAAGGCCTCATGAGCATGAGCACCAGTTTGTAGAAATGCTATGCAATGGTGAATTCCTCGAAAAAGAGCTAGACGATGTTCTTGAACATCTCGAAGAAACTATAAAAAAATCTCACACCTGGACTGGTGCAAGTGCTACTGATAGCACCAACCGACACAAACCATCTGGGATCTATCAACTTCGAGAAGAGGATAGTGTTAAGGCCCAACTCGAAGCTTTGAAAAAGTAGTTTGAGGCCTTAATGACAAAAAATGGCCAACAACCGCACATGATCGCTCAAGCGGAACCGCAAGAACCTTACTTTGTTTGTGGAGGGACGGAGAATTTAGCTAAGGACTGCTTAGCTTTTAATGAAATGAGGGGTGTTTATGAGGAGCAATGCAATGCCTTAGGGGCATATAACAAGCCATTCTCCTATACGTGCAACCCTGGTTGGAGGAACCATCCAAATTTCAGTTTGAGAGATTCCAACCAAGCTCAATCATCTGGAGGCCAATGGAGAAATAAGCAACAAGTTCAACCATCAAAGACATTCTGCACCTCAATACAATGCTCACCCACAATGAAATTCTCTCGAGAATACCTTTCATGCATTTATAGAGGAACAATCCAAACTAAATCGCCAAATGATGGAAGAAATCAAGGAAATGAAATGTCAATTCTCAAAATTGATTGAATCCTTGGCCATTCCAGAAAAAGGCAAATTTCCTTCCCAACCAAAATTCAATGTGCAACAAATTCTAATGATCAAAATGGTAAGGAAGTAAATGCCATCACAACTAGAAGCGGTAAAACTTTGCAAGAACCACCCATAAAATCCAACTCTCCCAGTACTCCAAAAGTCATTTCCGAAAATCCACCACTCAATGCCTCTCCAAAAGTACTATTTCCCCAGGCTTTGAAACCTGTTGGGAAACTTCCTGATAACCGAGCTGAAATCCTTGAGCACTTGATACAAGTGAAGATTAATCTTCCTCTGTTTCACATCATAAAACAAGTGCCCACTTATCCCAAAATCATCAAGGATCTATGCACTGCAAAAAGGAAGCACCATGTTAAGGAGACTGCTTTCTTGACTGAGTAAGTGAGTGTGGTGATTGAACAAAAGACACTGCCAAAATACAAAGATCTGGGTTGTCCCACCATTTCTTGCCAAATTGGAACCCATGAAGTTAGCCAAGCCTTACTTGATCTTAGCGCGAGTGTAAATCTCATGCCTTACTCTGTATACTCGCAACTCGGTCATGGAGAAATGAAGCCAACATCTGTTGTGCTACAGCTCCACCAAAAAGCCTAGGGGTATTGTTGAGAATGTTTTAGTTCAAATTGAAAAATTCTATTACCCCGTGGATTTTCTTATTCTTGATACCCAATCTGTGGTAAACATGGAGTCTAAAATTCCTATTATCCTCAGAAGACCATTCCTTGCTATTGTAAATGCTTTGATCAATTGTCGGAATGGTCTAATGAAGATATCATTTGGAAACATGACTCTTGAAGTGAATATCTTCCACATCGGGAAACAACCCTGAGAAGATGATGAATGCTATCAAACATTCATGATTGGCTCTTTAATTTTCGAGGAGGTTCAATTGCGAAGCAACTTTGATAATCTTGATGAACTCCTCCATCTGTCTGACAACGAAAGTCCCGGTTCTATTGAGTCTACTCTTGCAATATCAGATCATATAGACTCACGCAATAGAAGGACTCAGTTTTGGCAACCTTGCTTTGAAGAGCTACCTCGTGAGAGGGCACAGCCAAAAACTTCAGTCGAAGAGGTTCCAATTGTTCAATTGACCCATCTTCCCGAGGGTTTGAAACATGTCTTATTGGGAGATGGTGAAACCTGTAAATCCTATAATTGGCATTTTTATAGAAATATCTTTTTCTTAAAAGATAAAATTGGTTGAATTAGTTGTTTCCCTTTATTACAATTTTTGGATGTGTTTGTTTCCCTTTATTATAATTTTCAGAATTGTTTGGTTTCCTTTATTAAAATTTTCGAAAATCCACTTTCCCTTTGTGTGAATTTTGGACAATATTGTGCTTCCTTATTTAGCCTATATTGTCTCATTTTGTTTATAAAGGGAAAAAGTATATTGCAAATATCGGTACTTACCCAAAGTTGTTTTTGGATTATTTGCTTACATATTTTCGTGCAGCTTAAGGATTGCAATCAGGAAACTGGTTCTTAATGTCATTAATTGTTGTTTCCTTTTTGAGCTTGTTTTTGATCCGACACAGGTCTGAGCTGTCCCCACCGATATCGCATCTGTCAGATCAGCATCTTCTAAATAAGGCAACTCTTTGACAATCAAGAATAACTTCTATGATTCTTGCCTTTATTAGAAGAATTCTTTCTCAGCCTTTGTGAGCACGAAAAAGGACTCTATAAATAGGGCTCTAAAGGCAGTGAGAAAAGTGAACTCTTTGGTGCATTATTCGTGAGCTTTATTGTAATATTTGTGAGAGTTCCACTTTGTATTCAAGATCATAAGTATTCACGTGATCTTGTAGAATTATGTGTGTTTAGTTTTTAGTGGTGAGTTTATACCATGTTCATGAGTGAATACACATTGTAATTTGAACACAACATTTGTAGTCTTCAGGAGAAGATTTTTACAAGCCTTGCGTCGGGAGGATGTAAGCACTCGCTGGCCATTGAAGGGAGTTCAATTGGTTGAGCATTTCAATCAAGATCAGATTAGTGAAGAGAAGTACAACAAGTTGCGGCAAATCTCAAGAGGGAATTTTGTTTTGTTTAAGTCAATGTTTTTGTACTTGTGATTCTTTATTAATTGGTTTTATTCTCTGGGCGTGGCCCTAAGGAGTTGGTTATCCGAAAGGGTTTCTGAACCTTGTAAAAATTCGTTGTGTTCTTTATTATTTTACACTGTCTTTTTATTGTGTTCAGTATCTGTCGTGACAAGTTTGGTTTCTGTCCCGACAGAACTGTAATATGTGTAAACAGTTAATTACCATTCCGCACTTTAATTAATTCACATGGTTTAATTAATTTGGTAATTACTAAAAATGGAATTTCAAAACCTTTCTAGTTATCATCTTGTCCAACCTTCAAAATTCTCAAGAATTGCAGTTACTCGAGCTACTGCGAATGCATAAATCTGTGATAGGTTGGACGTTTGCTAATATCAAAGGACAAGGCTATCCCTCGAAGAGACCCTCTAAGGCGACTGAACCCCACAATGAAAGAAGTTGTAAAAAATGAAGTTTGAAATTGCTAGACGCTAGTATTATTTACCCAGTAGCTGATAGCAAATGGGTCAGTCCAACTCAAGTCGTGCCTAAGAAATCTGGTGTCACTGTGATCCAAAATGAAAAAGGGGTCCTTGTCCCCACAAAAACTGTGATAGGGTGGCACATGTGCATTGATTATAGAAAATTAAATGCCGCTTCCCGCAAATATCATTTTCCACTCCCATTCATTGATCAAATCCTTGAACGTGTAGCTGGTCATCCATTATATTGTTTTCTTGATGGGTATTCTGGCTATTATCAAATTGAGATTGCATTAGAGGATCAAGATAAGACCACTTTCACTTGTCCCTTTGGCACTTTTGCTTTCCGGCGTATGCCATTTGGCTTGTGTAATGCACCAACTACATTCCAAAGATGCATGATGAGCATCTTTAGTGACATGATTGAAAAATCAATGGAAGTATTCATGGATTACCTAACTGTTTTTGGAAACTCTTTTGACACATGTCTTCTTCATCTTGAAGCTATTTTAAAATGGTGTATTGAAAAAGGACTTGTGCTTAATTGGGAGAAATGCCATTTCATGGTGTCTTCTGGCATAGTCTTAGGCCACATTGTTTCTGAAAGAGGAATTGAGGTTGATCAATCCAAAGTCGACCGTATCTCCAACCTACCTACTCCTAAGACTGTCAAAGACGTTAGGTCATTCCTTAGTCATGCTGGTTTCTATAGGAGGTTCATACAAATTTTTTCAATGATTGTTTGTCCACTATGCAACCTGCTAGCCAAAGATGCTCTTTTGAGTGGACACCTAAGTGTGAGGAATCATTCCAAACACTTGTAAACTCACTCACTTCCACTCCCATCATTCAGTCACCCGATTAGAGTCTTCCTTTCAATATCATGTGTGACGCCAGTAACTTTGTTGTAACGCCCTGGTTACTCCAAGACCGTTACTGTGATCTTTGAATCACGCTTAACTCGCTAATCGAGTTCCTTGGTTATAAACGTGCTTCTAGGTGTAATTAATAAGTTAAGGTGGAAAAGCTAATTAAAAAGGAAGGATATATTTTATTTAAACATAAAACTATTCATGGGTCCACAAAAACGTTTACAAGTTATTTACAATTCAAAACGGTCATTACAGTGTAAATTTACAACCTGTCGACCTAAGCGGAAAAAATAGGGTTAACCCCTAGTCCCTCTGAGAAACTCCTTGGCCGTGGTGGTCAAGTGGCCGCATATGTACACATCGCCACCTAAGCTCTCCACTCAAGGCTGGGTGAGCTTTTCTTTCCCTTTACCTGCACCACATAGCACTCGTGAGTCGAAGCCCAGCAAGAAAACTCAATACTACATATATATAATATCAAATGATGATCATGATAATCATCCAGGACTTATAGTCCTAAACTGATGAGTGACAAATGTATAAGTCACTAACATGGGTTCCGCACTCTTTACAAATGAGTGATTGAGTCACTAGCTTTAACCGAATATGTGACTGATGAGCGAGTCACCAATGTAAAACAAGTGAGTGACCATGGAGTCACTACTATGGGTTCCGTACTGTAATGACCCAACTACTCTAGACTTTTGGACCATTAATGAAACTATGCATACAAATCCTTACTAAAACTTACATTGCGAAAATACCATAATTTTATTAGGTAACTTGTAAAAATAAGAGTTACTTACAAAAATATCAAAAAGGATATGGGATCCCATTGTCTTAAAAACAAAACATAATTTAAAATAAAGGGGTTACATAGAAAGTGCGGAAAAATTACACATAAACCCATAAATAAAAGACTACATCCTCGAAATCGAACTCTCGACTCCTTGAATCCATTCACCATCGATACACAATCTCCAAGCATCCATGAACCTTACCGCCACTAATAGGTATTTTCCTGCACATATAAACAAAAAGGAATGAGCCTAATGCCCAACAAGGAAAATCTAACACATACTTCATATACATAAATTTCATAATAAACATAAAGACATAACATAACACTTATTACATACACATACTATAATGGCCATTATTACTTGGGGTCCCATAGACTAAACAAGTCATATGCCCATGAGATTAGTGGAGTCCTACTAGCTAAGTAGGTCATATGCCCATAATCTATTTGGGGTCTTGTTAGTCATATGGGTCATATGCCCAAGCCTACAAACATACATATTCATAACATATTTTATAACATATTTCATAACATAAGATAACATAAGCATAAAACATATAGATTCTATCCTATTTTCCTTACCAAAGTTACCGGGATAAGAGGACAGCGTGAGACTTTTGGAACACTCCTAAAACCATATATAATAGGGTGAGTTGATTGAAGAAAAAGTAATGAAAAGAATGGAAGGAATGGAATGACTAAACCTTTGAGGAACATACTTACCAAAAACTTATGTGCAAGTTCTTAGATTTCCTAACCAAAATAAGAATGAGGTTAGAAGACTGAGTAGAAGACTATGAGAAAGAAAATAACATAAAACTATTGAACTAGAGTTTTGGGTTACCTTGAAGACTTGTAAGACCAATCTACACCACAAACCGAAATACTATAAAACCTTACTTCCCAAAGTGTTTGATAAGCTTATGATGATCAAGCTTATGATTCCCCAACCCAGGTGTTTACACTCTCACACTCACTTAGCACTTGCAGCCTCTGAACTTAGAGCAAAAGATGAATAATGGCTGAGTACTAGGTCCTATTTATAGAGTTTAGGAATGAAAAGATCTAAATTTTACTTGAATAAAAATAATAGCTTTTTAGGTGAAAAAAATTTGAATAATCGTTCAGCAGAGGCAAAAGACTCGTTTAAAAAGGTGCTGGACTTATCAAGAGGTTGAATGGCTGAAAGGAAAAAGAATTCAAAAACTTTTGAAATATACTAAAGGAGGCGATATATCGCCCCCTGTAGGCGATATATCGCCTGGGCCAGTATGCCCGAGGCTGTCGTGCATCGTCTCGTGTTTTCCATATCTACGTGCTGCGATATATCGCCCCCTATAGCTGTAATATATCGGCACACGCTGATTATTTAAGCACGCAATTACACATTTTTAGCTAAGTTTGAATGGTGTAAACAGCCTTGACTAAGCCCTCAACGTATTCAAAGCTGCTGACTGACCTTATAGCATTCAAACTTTACTCCTTATTAAATTTAATCCTCAAAATACTTAATCCTTAATCACCCATTCATAACATGTGCTTAAAATCCTATTAGTCCTTATTTAAACCTTATAGTATAATAAATATTATCCTTAATATCAGTCATATAATCAAACCTTAGGTTAACATTAATATTCTTAAACTATAGGTTAAACTTAGAAAATCTACAAGTACTACTATGAGTGTCCAAATAATTCCCGGTCTGAACCAAAAATCCACAGTTACAAAGATAATGCTATAAATACTATAATACTACTATCTAACTAGCTAAGTAAAGTTCTTGGACTCTACACGTACCCTTAGCCATGTGACGATACGGTCACCTGGCCTTCTGGCCCTGGCTCTGAGTAACTAGTCATAGAACTAGGCAAGCACTTTTAGTTTTCATCGAGCTTGGGGTCGGTCCGGCATTAATGCTCATAATGAGTCATTCAATGTAGATGTCGATTAGATCTAATCTTTCATTGGCTCTGTGTTCATGACGCTTATGCCACTCCTGACTCTTAGGTCAGTAGCATACGACCAGTGCTCAAAACTACTGTCGAACTTGACTAGTAAGTCACAGCTTCACAGCTAGTTCTGACACCATTGCCGATTCTGACTAGTAAGTCAGTGCCATTCACAAGTAAGCTTGATTTGCTAAGCATTTGATATGCAATCCATGTCCACATTTAAACACTCAAGATGCCTCAATAATAGCCATGCATGTCACTTATGGGGTGTAGTTTTTTTACCTCTGGTTCGAGCGAGAATTAGTAAAAGAACGACCCTTGAGAACGATCTGTCTTTTAGTTCCTTAGCGGTCACCTAGTCATAACCAATATAAACTCCCATCAATAAAATGAGTAATAAAAGGTTCCCGAACCAAGACCTAGCCTTTGGGACATCGAATCCTACTAAACTGGGTGGTAAGAACGATCCCGAGGCCTAAGGTTTGAGTTCCCATGATCAAAACACTACTTCGGCCAAAAAAACCCCCAAGCGCCGCGGCCCCACCTCACTGAGCTGCGGCCCCCAGCCATGACAGAGGTGCCAGCCTCAGGCACCTGCACCAAGCACCGTGGCCCTCCTTCCCCAGCGTCGTGGCCCCTAGGCCCTTCAGCTCCACCGCCCACTCGCACCAAGCTCGGGCTGCAGCACCCAAGAATAGGGCCGCGGCCCCACCTGGAAACTCAGCCATAACCCCGATTTTCCACTTCTGAATCCTTCCAAAAACCTACCCAAACATTTCCAAATCCAAAAATCAAAGTTCCCAAACATCCCAATGATCCAAAATCATCAAATCCTAAGGCTTAAACAAATTAAAAACTCATCAACACACAAATTCCAAATTAGAGCTTAGAAACTCTAAAACTCAAAACTTAAAGCTTAGAGCACTTTTGATGAAGTTGTTTCTCGCTAAATCCTTTGGTCAAGAAGCTTCTAATCTTTCCTAGGATCGCTATGCCTCAATCCTCGCTTGATTTCGACTCCTAAAACCCAAGTTTCCTTCTAAATTGCGATGAACGGTCAAAAAGGATAACGGGTGCCAGAGAAAAGGTGTTTGAACGTAGTTTTCCCTTTTGACAGGTTACTTCAAGCTTAAGTAATCTCAAGTAAATCCTAATGTTCGGGGTCCCAAAAATGTCCCCGGGGGAAAAATAGTCAAAACTCCCATAATTTCCTCCTGATCTCACTAACTCCCAATGTATCATCAAATAATCCTTCTCATTATCCAATACCTCAATAATTGACCCCGTTATGACAAAACTGCTAACTTGCATCCTAAGATCGTCTCATGCCGAATAGCTCGAACATATCCACATAATAATGGGATCTCACCCATAAATCACAAACATGCACCAAAATATACAAATATGCTCTCAACAGGCAAAATTACCAAAATTCCCTTATAATGAAATGTGGACCCACATGCATGCATTTAACATCATATTATAATATAATTCACATAAACATGCATATAATAATTTAATGGCATAATAAATCAATTATGGGCCTCCCGACCTACTAATCCAATCATTAAACCGCATTAGGGATTTTGGGGCATTACATTTGTTGTGGGAGCTGTGCTAGGACAACGAAGGGAGGGGAAACCTTTTGTTGTCTATTATGCAAGCCGAACTCTCAATAGTGCTCAAATAAACTATTCCACTATTGAAAAAGAGTTGTTTGCCGTCGTATTTGCCCTTGAAAAACTCCAATCTTATTTGATTGGATCACCTATTACGATCTTCACAGATCACTTTGCCCTTATGTACCACCTTTCCAAAAAGGATGCTAAGGCACGATTAATACGGTGGATCCTTCTCTTGAAAAAATTTGACATAACGATCAAGGACAATAAAGGTGTTGAAAACGTTGTTGCAGACCTCTTGTCCTGACTCGAATTCAGCGATCCCACTGATGGTCCACCTATTCATGATGATTTTCCTGATGAACAATTGCTTTTGGTTGCTAAGATACCATGGTATGATCACATTCTAAATTACTTAGTAACAGGTGAACTCCCATTTGAATGGAGTTCACAAGACAAACACAAACTTTTGGTCGAGATGCGCAATGTCTTTTGGGATGACCCCTACTTATTCAAGTATTGCCCCGACCAAATCATGCGAAGACGCATCCACGACGATGAGGTGTCTAGTGTGTTGAATTTTTTCCACAATGATGCTTGTGGTGGTCACTTTTCTGTGAAGAAAACCGCTGCAAAAATCTTACAATGCAGCCTTTACTGGCCCACTCTATTCAAAGACACCAATGATTTCTGTCGTTTTTGTGTAAGGTTCCAAAAGTTAGGTTCCTTATCCCATTGGCACATGATGCCCTTGAACCCAATTCTTGTTTTTGCAATATTTGATTGTTGGGGGATAAACTTTATGGGACCATTTCCACCTTCTTTTGGCTACCTTTACATTCTTCTTGCTATGGATTATGTTTCTAAATGGGTCGAGGCTGTACCATTTTGAACCAATGATAACGCTACAATTGTCAAATTCTTGAAAGAAAATGTGTTATCAAGGTTCGGTACTCCTCGCGCCATCATTAGTGATCAATGCACTCATTTTTGCAACAGATCCTTTGAGGCTCTTATGCGCAAGTATGGTGTACTTCATAAAGTTGCAAATGCCTATCATCCACAGACTAATGGCTAAGCTGAGTTAGCCAATAGGGAGATAAAACACATTATGGAAAAGACGGTAAATCCCAACCGCAAAGATTGGTCCACACATCTTTTTGACGCTCTTTGGGCATACCGAACTGCTTTTAAGCCCCCTCTTGGGATGTCTCCTTATCGAATTTTCTTTGGAAAAGCCTATCATTTACCTGTCGAGCTCGAGCATAAAGCGTATTGGGCTATCAATGCCTTAAACTTTGATCTGAATGTCGTAGTGTAGAGTCCAAGAACTTTACTTAGCTAATTGTTAGTAGTATTATAGTATATTTAGTGTTATCCTTGTTACTTTGGATTTTTGGTTCAGACCGGGAGTTATTTGGACACTCATAGTAGCACTTATAGATTTTCTAAGTTTAACCTATAGTTTAAGAATATTAAGTATAACCTAAGGTTTGATTAATGTGACTGATATTAAGGATTATATTATTATATTATATGGTTTAGACATCAACCAATAGGATTTTAAGCACATGTTTTGAATGGTAATTAAGGATTAAGTATTTTTGAGGATTAAATTAAATAAGGGTAAAGTTTGAATGTTATAGGGTCAGTCAGCAGCTTTGAGTACGTTGAGGGCTTAGTCAAGGCTGTTTACTCCATTCAAACTTAGCTAAAAATGTGTAAATTCGTGTTTAAATATTCAGCGTATGCCGATATATCACAGCACGTAGATACGGAAAACACGAATCGATGCACGGTCGCCTCGGGAACAAAGGTCCAGGCGATATATCGCCTATAGGGGGCGATATATCGCCTCCACCAGCATGTTTTCAAATACTTTTGAATTCTTTTCCTTTCAGCCATTCAAACTCCTTCAACAGTCCAGCATCTTCTGAACGAGTCTTCAGCCTCTGCTGAACGATTATTCAAATGATTTTCACCTAAAAAGCCATTATCTTTATTCAAGTAAAATCAAGATATTTTCATTCCCAAACTCTATAAATAGGACCTAGTACCCAGCCATTATTCACCATTTGCTCTAAGTTCAGAAGCTGCTAGTGTTAAGTGAGTGTGAGAGTGTAAACACCTGGTTTGGGGAAAAACTATAAGCTTAAACATCATAAGCTTATCAAACACTTTGGGAAGTGAGTTCTATAGTATTTCGGTGGAGGTTAGATTGATCTTGCAATCTTTGAGGTAAACCCAAAACTCTAGTTCCTTTCTGTATTTTATGTTATTTCCTTTCTCAAAACCTTCTACTCAGTCCCCTAACCTTATTCTTATTTTGGTTAGGGAATCCAAGCTCTTAAGCATATAAGTCGGTAAGTATGTTTTTTTATGGTTTAGTCTTTCCATCTATTTCATTTCATCTCCTTTCTTTAGACTCACTCTTTCTTATGGTTTTAGGAGTGTTCCAAAAGTCCCAACTCAGTCCATAATCCCGGTAACTTTGGTAAGGAAAATAGGCTAGAATCAACATGTTATGTGCTTATGTTATCTATATGTTTTATGTTATTAAAAGTGTTATGATATGTATATGTGTATGTTTGTAGGCTTGGGCATATGACCCATATGACTAACAAGACCCCAAATGGGTTATGGGCATATGACCTACTTAGCTAGTAGGACTCCACTAATCCCATGGGCATATGCTTGTTTAGTCTATGGGACCCCAAGTAATAATGGCCATTATAATAAGTGTATGTTATATGTATTATGTTAAGTCTTTATGTTTTCTTATGAAATTATGTATATGACTTTGTGTTAGATTTTCCTTACTGGGCATTAGGCTCATTCCTTTCTGTTTTATGTGCAGGAAAATAAGCTTTAGAGGCGGTAAGATTCGTGACGCTTGGAGGATGTGTATCGATGATGAATGGAGTCAAGGGGCCGAGCGTTAATCGATTCGAGGATGTAGTTTCGGTTTTATATCTTTTTATATGTATTTTCCGCACTAATTTTGTAATGTTTTATTATTTTAAATTATGTTTTTGTTTTAAAGACAATGGGATCCCATATCCGTTTTGGTATTTACTTTGTAAATAACTCTTATTTTGCAAGTTATTCAATAAATTATGGTATTTTCGTAAAAATGTAAGTTTTATGTATAGTTTCGTTAATGGTCCAAATAGTCTAGATTAGTGGGTCGTTACACGTAGGTATCAATCGCAAACTCCAATTGTCCGAAATTGAGGAGTTGAGAAATGATGCATATGACAATTCCAGGATTTATAAAGCAAAATTGAAAATTTCCCACGATAAACAAATCATGTGAAAACACTTTGAGCCAAATCAGAAAGTGCATCTGTATTATTCTCGCTTGCACTTGCACCCTGGTAAACTGTGATCGCGATGGACTGGTCCACTTGTAGTGAAGCAAGTATTTCCCAACAGTTCTGTTGAGATCGAGGACCCAACCGACGGGAGAATTTTTCGAGTCAATGGCCAAAGACTGAAGCATTACATTGAGAGTGTGAGTCATGTTGAAGAGGTCCTTCTTAAGGATCCAATTTATACACTCTAAAGTTTTGAATGGTTTGTTTGTTTGTTCTTTTTATTTTAATTTTTTTATTTTTTTTTTCTGTCTTTCTTTTATTTTTGTATGTTTTTCATTTTTGTATTTTGTTTGTTTTGGGGTATCATTATCAGGCTATTTACGCTCTCGCCTCATGGACATGGTCATCATCCAGGTGTTCTCATTTCCTACCCTTTTCATTGATTATTCAATTTGACATTGAGGACACTGTCTGATTTTTGGTTGGGGGTGATGAGTTCATTAGCATTCATTTGGAAAATCTTATTGTCGTGCTGAATTTTTAAGTCAATTTTTTTTTTCAAAATTATCCAAGCATGAGTACAATTTATTGGTTTGAGTCACTTTTTACTATGTTTAGCTATTAAGAAGTGTTTTTCAGAGTTCTTTTGTGCACTTTCCAAACATGTGATAAATTGGTTATTAACACAAATAGTTGAAAGAAATTTCAAGTTTAAAGTTTTTCATTTTTTTGGTGAGTTGTGAGAGTTGAGAAAACAACTTTTTGAACTTTTATTGATCATTTGAGTTGGTAAAGTCACATCTTTGAAATTTAAAACATGACATTTACTGGATGGATGTTTTTCATATAAGAACGAGTCTTTGTAATAAAGTTTAAATTTGTGTTCTATTTATTTTATTTGTAATATCCTTTTATTTTATTTTTCTTGTGTGCCTCTTGTCAAAATAAAAAAAGGAAAAGAATGATGATGAAAAAAAAGAAAAAAATGAAAAATGAAAAAAAAGAGAACAAGAGTAACACTTTCCTTTATTATTTTTGTAGTTGTTGAAAAAAATATTTCTAGTATTATTTTTTTGTTTTGTGTAATTGTAAAAATATATATATAATACGAATACAAAATGTTATTATTATTAATAGTTTCCTTTTCTTATTTATCATTTCTAGTTAGTTGCTTTTTTGTTCTTTGTGCTTTCTCATGTAAATCACAAAGGTTGTTTGTCATTTGAATTCCAATAAGTTAATTTGCCTATCCTGTGATCAATACTTGTTCAAATTGCTTGTCCTAAAAAATTTACCTTGTCTCATTTGAGCGTAATCTGTTACATTTCCAACTCCAACAGTGGTATCCTTCCCATTAAAAATACTTTCAATGCTCCTGAGGAATTTGGATTTGAGACTTTTATACTTTTGAGATTTTTCGATACTATTTATGTTATGACTTGCGATGAAAAGAATATGGTTTGGTACACACACACACAACTCTGAAATCGCAACCGAAGTAGCTTAGATAGTAATTTCTGACTTCTTGCTGATACTTTGAAAATGCTTAGATGATTTTGCTTGGTTTGACTTGATTATTCAATTTGATAATTTTATTTTTCGCTTGAATTGCTAGGGACTAGCAATAAGCTAGTTCAGAGTTGTGATTAGTGGTGAAAAATACACATTTATTGATTTTAATAATCAAAATAAATTAATTTTTAATTAATATTTTCATGGGATTAATATGATTTATTTTATTGTTATTTTGTTGGAATTAAAGTTGTATTTTGGCACTTTGAAATGAAGAGAAATATGACATTTTTCTTGAAACATAGGGCCCAATCCAAAGGCCCAGCCTCCTCCTTCCTCTCTCCCCAGCGCCAGGTGGCGTGCCCTCCTCGCGCCACGCGTCCCAGCTAGCCAGCGACCCGCCTAGTGACCCGCGCCCCACCTAGTGACCCGCCTCTATCCAGCCTTCTCTTTCCCCAGCTAGCGCCCACATGGCTGCAGATTGGGTCAAACCCACCTCTGCCACCAGCCACCTTCAGCCTATATTTTGTGGATGTTGGGCCTTGCACATTTATATTTTGAGCTTCAAAGCTCAATTTTTTTGGTGTTTTAGAAAAAAAGGCAAATTGACCATTCACCAAAATAGCTAGGTTAATATTAATAATAAGATTTGATTTTTCAAAATCATATTTTATTATTAATATTTCATATTTATTGTGTAACCCCATATGTTGTTTAATTTTTTTTAGTCATTTTCTACCTCTATAAATAGAGATTCTTTCTTTCACATGGATATGTAATTTTTAGAGAAAAGAAACTATAGCAAAATTTGTAACGACCCAAATATCTATAAAACTTAGGTCATTAAACCTACTAGACATAACTACATCTTTTAAAGAAACATACATAAGAAAATTCACAACTTTATTGAAAACTCTAAAAAAATAATATTTGTAATACATGAATGAGCTCATTGTTTTAAAATAAAACATAACTTTTAATAAAATTGTTTACAAAGATAAATGCAAAAAATACATAAGAATGTAATTTAAAGAGACAAAAAAAAAAAAAACATTGTCCTCGAATCGACATGCAGCCCATCCACTCCATTCACCTCCATACACACACCAAGCTTCCATGAATCCTTCCGGCTCTGTATCTATTTCCCTGCATCACACTAAGAGAAAAGGAGTGAGCCTAATGCCCAACAAGGAAAAACTAACAACATAAACATACCCATCAAGTCATAACATATACTTTAAACATATTATAACATATACTATAAACATATTATAGCAGTTTCCATATAAGACTATACTAATAATGGCCATTATGACATGTGATGAACCATCTACGTCCCCTGTCTAATATTTGAGGTAGGTTAGATCACATGTAGTGTATGATAACCCATCTACGTCCCCTGTCTAATATTTGAGGTAGGGTAAATCATAACATAACATATTAAAACATAAACTTATCATAACATATTATACATAACATAACATAAAAGCATAACATATCATACAAACATACAAGATCTAGCCTATTTTCCTTACCAAAACCAGGTTATGAGAACAAATGCGGGGCTTGGAATACTCCTAAAACCAGCAATAGAATAATGGGTATTTCTAAAGGAAAGAGATGAAAAGAATAGAACTAAACCACCAAGAGAAAACTTACCGAAAAGACACCTTAAGTTCAAAGAACTTAAAAACCTAACCACAAAACCATAACAAAAGTTAGAGCCTGAATGAAACTAAAGAAACTAAGGAGTTAAACAGAATTGAACTTAAGAATAAGGGTACCTTTGTTGACCTTAAGGATTGGCCTTACTCCAATATCGAAATACTCTAATCCTTACTTCCCACGTGTTTGATAAAGCTTAAGAATGATAAAGCTTTTTTCTTTCCCAACCCAAGTGTATCACTCTTATGTTCTTACTAGCACCTTGGAGTCTGATCACAACTGAAGAGTAAGTGAAAGGGCTAGGTACTAGGTCCTATTTATAGAGGTAAGGAGTGAAACTAACCCCATTTTGATTTGAATAAAAATAATGAATTTAATTGAAGATACTTGAATTTTCGTCAATCAGAGGCTGAAGACTCGGTCAAAACTAACAGAGGTAGGTCTAAGGAGTCAAAGGTGGTTTTTAAAATTAAAAGAAAAAATAAAAAAAATGATTAATTATGGCGATATATCGCCCCTATGTGGCAATATATCGGCTGCCCCTATGTTTCGAGTCTCCGTTCGTACGATTGTGCAACGTCAATGTGTTTCTCCGTATTCAGCGTCAGGCGATATATCGACTCTAATACTGCGATATATCGACGTACGTGATTATTTTAAATACATAATTGCACTTTTTCAGCATAATTAAGGTTGGATAACTACTTTGACTGAGTCAAATTACGACCCTAACAGATTCTGGTGAAGACTAAGTCTTATATTCCCTTATTTTATCATTAAAATAATAATTCCTTAATAATCAAGCATATGACAAGTGTCATAATCCTATTGGCTCTATCTAAACCTTAGGTTATAATAATTATCATATTTATAAACAACAATATTAATCAAACCTTATTTTAAAATTAATATTCTTAAACTATAGATTAAACTTATAAAATCCATAACTATTGCTAGGAGTTTCTAACTAATTCCCAGTTTGAACCAAAATCCACGAAATCTAAAATACTACAACTACTACTAGCTAGCTAAATAAGTATACATTCTGGGACTCTACAATTCTCCCCTACTACAAAGAATTTCGTCCCCGAAATTTACTTACCAAAAAATTCCGGATATCGAGCTTGCATGTCCTCCTCCAACTCCCACGTTGCCGTTCAGAACTATTTATCCATAAGATTTTGACTGTTGGAATACTCTTAGACCGTAACTGCTTCATCCCTCTATCTAGGATGCTAACCAGCTGTTCCTCGTAACTCAAGTCCTTCTAGAGTGCTATCGTATCATACTTGAGGACGTGAGATGAGTCTGACACATATCTACGCAGCATTGAGATGTGGAACACATTGTGACTATCTGCTAGAGCTGGTGGTAGGGCTAATCTATATGCAACTACTCCCACTTTGTCCAGTATCTCAAAAGGACCTATAAACTTGGGACTAAGCTTGCCTTTCTTCCCGAACCGCTTCACACCTTTAATAGGAGATATTCTTAAGAAAACTTGATCTCCGACTTTGAATTCCACGTCACACCGCTTGGCATCCGCATAACTTTTCTGACGACTCTGAGCAGTGAGCATATACTTTCTAATCAACGCTACTGCATCCTGAGCTTCTTTAACAACTTCAGGTCCAAGTAGTTGCCTTTCTCCTACCTCATCCCAATGTAGTGGCGATCGACACCTCCTTCCATAAAGTAGCTCATAAGGTGCCATCCCGATCGTTGACTGGTAGCTATTGTTGTAGGAGAACTCTATCAGCGGCAATTACTTACTCCATGATCCTCCGAAATCAAGTATAGAAGCGCATAACATATCTTCTAAAATCTGTATGGTACGCTCGGACTGACTGTCTGTCTGAGGATGAAATGCTGTACTAAGACTTAACTTGGTACCCATAGCTTGCTGCAATCTTTTCCAAAATCTATTTGTAAACACCGATCCTCTATCGGACACTATTGTATTGGGGATTCCATGCAGTCTTACTATCTCTTGAACATAAATATCTGCGTATTGCTCAGCCGTGTATGAAGTCTTGACGGGTAGAAAATGAGCTAACTTGGTTAATCTATCTATTACTACCCAAGTCGAGTCATGCTGCTTATTCATTCGAGGCAAAACCGTCACGAAATCCATTGCTATGTCATCCCATTTCCATTTTGGAATGCTGAGTGGTTGCAATAAGCTTGCAGGCCGCTGATGTTCTGCTTTCACTTGCTGGCACACCACACATTTAGACACGTACTCCACTATATCCTTCTTCATTCCTGGCCACCAATACATTGCCTTGATGTCGTGAGTCATCTTGGTCGACCCTGGGTGAACTGAGTATGGGGTATTGTGCGCTTCTTCTAAAATCTTCACCTTAACCTCTTGATCATTTGGCACGTATACCCGATCCTTATATCTTAATAACCCCTGTCTTGATATTGAGAAATCCGTGGCTTTCCCTTCTCTAACTACATCCATATGTGTTACCAACGTGTCATCAAGCACTTGCCCATTCCGTATATCTTCTAACAGACTTGACTGAATGGACAAGTTAGCCAGTTTACCAATGACTATTTCTATTCCAGCATTGATCAGCTCCTGCTGTAGAGGCTTTTCTATTCCAGCTAACGTTGCTAGACTTCCATAATTCTTTCTACATAGCACATCAGCAACTACGTTTGCCTTTCCTGGATGGTATAAAATTTCGCAGTCATAATCTTTCACTAGCTTTAACCACCTGCGCTGCCTCATGTTGAGCTCCTTCTGAGTGAAGAAATACTTTAGGCTTTTATGATTCGTATAATCTCACACCGTTCTCCATAAAGATAATGGTGCCAGATTTTCAATGCAATGACCACCGCTGCCAACTCCATATCATGAGTTGGATAGCGTTGCTTGTACTCCTTCAATTGTCTTGGGGCATAGGCTATCACCTTGTCATTCTGCATCAGCACATAACCCAACCCTTGCTTTGACGCATCACAGTAGACTACAAACTTGTCATTGGGTGTCAGTGCACAGAGTATTGGTGCTGAGCATAGCTTATCCTTAAGCAACTAGAAGCTTTCTTCACACTTATCATTCCAGTTGAACCTCTGCTGCTTTCGAGTTAGGTTGGTGAGCGGAGTGGCTGTCTTAGAAAAACTTTCTACAAACCTCCGATAATAACCTGCTAATCCTAGAAAGCTTCTTACTTCAGACGTGTTCTTTGGTCTTGGCCAATCCTTCATAGGCTCTACTTTAGATGGATCTACATCAATCCCGTCCTTGGATACTATGTGGCCGAGAAATGCTACTTGTGAAAGCCAAAATTCACACTTCTTGAACTTTGCGTAAAGCTGATGCTCCTTTAGTCATTACAAGATTAACCTTAAATGTTTCTCGTGCTCGACTTCATTCTTTGAGTACACCAAGATATCGTCAATGAAAACTACAATGAATTTATCCAAGTAGTCCTTAAAGACCCTATTCATTAAATCCATGAATGCGGCTAGAGCGTTGGTAAGACCAAAAGACATGACTAGAAACCCGTAATGCCCATAACGAGTTCTAAAAGCTGTCTTAGGAATGTCTTCTTCCTGTACCTTGAGTTGATGATACCCGGACCATAAGTCAATCTTTGAGAACACAGTCGCTCCTTGGAATTGATCAAACAAATCGTCAATCCGCGGTAGTGGGTACTTGTTCTTAATCATCACCTTATTTAGCTCTCGGTAATCTATGCACATCCGCATATTCCCGTCCTTTTTCTTCACAAACAGAACCGGTGCTCCCCATGGCGAATGGCTTGGTCTAATGAAACCCAAGTCTAATAGTTCTTGCGGCTGCTTCTTTAACTCTTGAGTTTGGTAGGTGCCATCCGGTATGGTGCCTTGGAGATAGGCTCGGTGCCTGGTACTAGCTCGATTGTGAAGTCAATTTCCCGCGTCGACGGCAATCCTGGCAAGTCGTCAGGAAATACCTTTGGAAATTCCCTTACAATATGCACATCTCTGACCTTTAGTGGTGTTTCCTTTACCACATCCGTAACACTAGCTAAGAATGCTTGACATCCTTTTTCTTTCATCTTCTGAGCTTTAAGTGACGAAATAAGTGGTGTGCGTAAACTTGAAACCTTTCCCATAAAACATAGCGTCTGGCCGTCAAGAGTCTCGAACATCACTTGCTTACATTTGCAGTCGATGGTTGCACCTTGCCCTGCTAGCCAGTCCATTCCCAGTATCACGTCAAAGGTTTTAATCTCTAGTTTGATCAGGTCTCCTTCTAGCTCTACATCCTCTATCTTGATCGGTACGCCTCGTACTATCCATGATGATAGGACTACTTCACCCGAAGGTAATTCTGTTACAAACCTAGTTCTAAATCTTTCACAAGGTTTGTCTAATTTCTTTATCATTCCTAATGAGATATACGAATGAGTGGCTCCCGAATCAAATAATACATAACATTTATTATGGAGAATAGAAACCTGACTTGTAACTACTTTATTGTTAGCGTCAGCTTCTCCTTGGGTCAGGGCAAAAACCTTGGCAGGAACCATCTTATCATCCTTTTCCCCTCTGACTTGAGCTGGGGACAGTCTTTCTTTCGGTGCCCTTCCTGACCACAGTTGTAGCATCCCTTGGTGTTTGCGCGACACTCACCAGGATGTTTCTTTTGGCACTTAGCACATTGTGGGTACTCTACATAACCTGGCCTATTTCCTCCATTGTTCATCCATGCCCTTTTATCATTGTCGGACTGCTTGTTGTTAGGATGCCTTCTTTTCTGACCGTTATTGTTGTTGGATTGCTGGTTGTTGTTGTTGTGGTTATTCCGACCATTCTGGGGTTGACCCTACTGCTTAGGCTCAGGCTTACTAGCCTTTTCTTTACTAACATTTGCCTGAAGCCTTTCCACTTCTATTGCCGTTCGTATAACATCAGCATAAGTAGTATTCCCCGAGTTTGCTAGCTTAACCTCTAGCTCAATCTTTGGTCGAAGTCCTCTAACGAACTTGTTCACCCTCAGAAAATCAGTTGGAACCATCTTAAATGCAAACTTAGCTAATCGTTCGAATTGCCGAGCATACTCTGCTACCGTCCAGTTTCCTTGCTTTAAACTAGAGAATTCCTCGACCCTTGAAGCAATGACAGCTGAGTTGTAGTACTTTTTGTGGAATAGCTCCACAAATCTAGTCCAAGTCATAGTGGCGACATCGTGAGTCTGCTGTACTAGGTCCCACCATATTCTTGCATCCTTCTTGAGTAGAGATGAAACGCAAGATATGCGGTCTGCGTTGCCGAGGTTTATGTGCACAAGGATCGACTCCACATTTCTGAGCCACTCTTCCACCTCGAAGGGGTCAGTTTCCCTTCAAAATTTGGAGTGTGCTGCTTATGAAACCGCTCATAGATAGGCTCCATATGTTGAGCTGGGTATGGCACATAGTTCGCCATTGGCCATCCCCCATAAGGACCAACTTGTTGGGGTGCTGGAGCCATTTGCTGGGGCTGTGGTTGCGGCGGAGGCGGAGGCTGAGGCTGAGCCTACTGTCACTGTTGCTGCAGTAATTCCTCAACTTGTCGTCGTAGTCTGGAAACTTCCGCAATGTTATCAACTGGTGGCAGCGGCGGCGGTGCATTCCGGTTGGCATTTGGACGCCTTCCCCTTCTTCGAACTGGAGGGGCTTCATTCATCTCAAGGGCGATGTTGGGGACATTTCCATTGGTGCGAGTAGATCTTCAGAGCGACATCTTCAGCAGAGTTGTAACGGTTGAGAAAAACATGTTAGAACTTTCCTTAATAGGCTCTAAGGCAAAAACTTAATCTAAGCAAACATAACTCGAACCTATTAATTATGACTTCTTATGAAAAGAATTATATAAGCCTTCTTTATAATTAGGGTGTGTTTCTAAACTTAGGAAAATAAACCATCTTTATTATTTTCTAAGTGTGTTTCTAATTATCCTATATGACTTAATTCTCAGGCTCGAAACTCATCGTTGTTCCAATGTTAACCATACTGAGGGAGGGCTGGGATCAGTAAAATCGTTCCCACTACTATGGCCCCTATCTCTCAATATAGAGAACCCAGTTCATTGATTTGTATCCACCCTCACCGAACTTAGTCATTATTTATTATGATTGAAAAAAAATCAAACTCATACATGTCATCAAAATAACAATGATATTAATTTGGAAAAGCAGTTTTCACTAAGTACAATCATAAAGACAAAATAATAAATAAAATAAATAAATAACTAATCTATTCTAAAAATCGGGATCTTCTACATCAGATCCTTCATCTAACATGTCATCATCTATCTCTTCATAATCATCATTTTCGTGAGCCTAAAAAATTTCTCTTGGAAGATTGGTAAAGATTCTATTCTTTTGTTCTTGTGTGAATTGGAATTCCTTCTTAGATGTAAATCTAATTATGAGAAAATAATATCTCATAGCTGGTGGTACTTCATCCTCAACATCTATTGTCTCCCATATTTCTTCCAAAGTAGCAATTACAAAAGGAAAATCTCTAAAAAGTCTAATTACTAAAATATATTGCTCCGTAGCTCTCATCATTATTTGCTTAGTTTCTTGAAGATGAACTGTTTTATTATGGAATAAAAGAAATCTCCGAGTGATTCTCTCCAATATTCCAATGGTATTTCTAGGTTTTCTAATCCTTTTTAAAGCTTTAATGGCTTAGATATCGTTATATGATAAAGCTCTATCCATATCTTAACTGAAAACATAAGACTAAAACGTTAGCTATAACACATAAACATAATAACTAAAATATAAATACTTACATTGGCGGTTGGATTCGGAGCTTGAGTGTGTGTATCAAGGAGAATTTCGTGAAAAATGAACCGTTGCTCTGATACAAACTGTAACGACCCAACTATCTATAAAACTTAGGTCATTAAACCTACTAGACATAACTACATCTTTTAAAGAAACATAAGAAAATTCATAACTTTATTGAAAACTCTAAAAAAATAATATTTGTAATACATGAATGAGCTCATTGTTTTAAAATAAAACATAACTTTTAATAAAAAAAGTTACAAAGCTAAATGCGGAAAAATACATAAGAGTGTAATTTAAAGAGACAAAAAAAAAAAAAAACGTTGTCCTCGAATCGACATGCAGCCCATCCACTCCATGCACCTCCATACACACACCAAGCTTCCATGAATCCTTCCGCCTCTGTATCTATTTCCCTGCATCACACTAAAAGAAAAGGAGTGAGCCTAATGGCCAACAAGGAAAAACTAACAACATAAACATACGCATCAAGTCATAACATATACTTTAAACATATACTATAAACATATTATAACATTTTCTGTATAAGACTATACTAATAATGGCCATTATGACATGTGATAAACCATCTACGTCCCCTGTCTAATATTTGAGCTAGGGTAAATCATAACATAACATATTAAAACATAAACTTATCATAACATATTATACATAACATAACATAAAAGCATAACATATCATACAAACATACAAGATCTAGCCTATTTTCCTTACCAAAACCGGGATATGAGAATAAATGCGGGGCTTGGAATACTCCTAAAACCAGCAATAGAACAATGGGTATTTCTAAAGGAAAGAGATGAAAAGAATAGAACTAAAACACCAAGAGAAAAGTTATCGAAAAAAGACACCTTAAGTTCAAAGAACTTAACAACCTAACCACAAAACCATAACAAAAGTTAGAACCTGAATGAAACTAAAGAAACTAAGGAACAGAATTGAACTTAAGAATAAGGGTACCTTTGTTGACCTTAAGGATTGGCCTAACTCCAATATCAAAATACTCTAATCCTTACTTCCCAAGTGTTTGATAAAGCTTAAGAATGATAAAGCTTTTTCTTTCCCAACCCAAGTGTATCACTCTTATGTTCTCACTAGCACCTTGGAGTCTGATCACAGCTGAAGAGTAAGTGAAAAGGCTGGGTACTAGGTCCTATTTATAGAGGTAAGGAGTGAAACTAACCCCATTTTGATTTGAATAAAAATAATGAATTTAATTGAAGATAATTGAATTTTCGTCAATCAGAGGATGAAGACTCGGTCAAAACTAATAGAGGTAGGTCTAAGGAGTCAAAGATGGTTTTTAAAATTAAAAAAAAAAAGATTAATTAGGGCAATATATCAGCTGCCCCTATGTTCTGAGTCTCCGTTCGTACGATCGTGCAACATCAATGTGTTTCTCCATATTCAGCGTCAGGCGATATATCGGCTCTAATGTTGCGATATATCGGCATACGTGATTATTTTAAACACGTAATTGCACTTTTTCAGCATAATTAAGGTTGGATAACTACTTTGACTGAGTCAAATTACGACCCTAACAGATTATGTTGAAGACTAAGTCTTATATTCCCTTATTTTATCATTAAAATAATAATTCCTTAATAATCAAGCATATGACAAGTGTCATAATCCTATTGTCTCTATCTAAACCTTAGGTTATAATAATTATCATATTTATAACCAGCAATATTAATCAAACCTTATGTTAAAATTAATATTCTTAACCTATAGATTAAACTTATAAAATCCATAACTATTGCTAGGAGTTTCCAACTTAGTCCCGGTTTGAACCAAAATCCACGAAATCTAAAATACTACAACTACTACAAGCTAGCTAAATAAGTAAACATTCTGGGACCCTACAAAATTTCTACTCACTTTCTTCTCATATTTTCTTCTTAGAATTTCATGAGAATCATGAGCATAATGGCCTAATCTTCCTAGGAAGGTTAGGGATGATCCATATGCTAGTAATGTTATTTTGCTACTTTTATTTACTATGTTCTTAATATAATGTATTTGAGTTATTTATGTTCTTTCATCCTCATCTATATTTTGTTATCTTTATTTACTTTTGCTAATAGTATGTAGGATTAGTCATACTCTTTCTATGTGCTTCTAATTAGTAAAAGTAATATTGATACATAATTTTATGTCTAATCTTCTATTGCATTATTGCCCTTGGGTATTTTGTCATTTATAGATTTTTCATAAGATTAACATTGTGCTTTTAAAGTAAAGAACTTTATAACTCAAATGGACTTTTGTTAGTAAATGATATGGACTTTAATGTTAGATTTTCCAAGTAAATGTTGGGATGTGAACTATTTACTTGTGTATTTTTGTAAATCAAGCAACTAAGTAACCAAACAAGCATATGGATGATTCAAACTCTTGATTACACTTTACTTTTATTTCACTTATCTCATTTTATTATTTCATCAAAAAGACAACAACAAAATCTCAAATCTCTTTTCAGTTCCATTTTTATTTAATTCATGTTACTAACTTTTTGTGTTATTTTATATTAATCTTTTGGTTTTAGGTTACCTCCTTGTGGATCGACCGCCAAATTTTACTACAACTACCGCTTAGTGTTTGTTACATTTTGGGCGTTAAACACCTTTCAGTTCCAAAAGTTAACCGTTAAGAGAACCATTATTCAATTCCTCTCGGGAAGGTATAGATTCCATATCTATATATTATGTCCCCAGCCATTTACATCAATGAGTTCCCAAAACAAAAGTTTTCAGCCTAGTCATTTTGACAAACCATAACGAGTGAATCAAAGTACTCATATAACATAAACACGAGTTCATAATCAAGATTAAGATCAAGTTGTATATGATCATCTTATTGATATGTTTAATTAATACTTATAAAGTAAACATTATTATTAGGTATTAATATCATATCGGGTCCCGTTCATGTATAACCACTTTATACAAAATACCTCCACTAAGATGTCCTTCTACATAGTAATCCAGATCTAGATTGCATGTATTCATAATACTAGTGATTCGTACTTACAGTATTTAATCCAAAGATTCCATATAACTTTGTTTTACTGTGAACTATTTAAATTTGTTCACTACAATCTTAATCCTCTCGTACCAATACAAGACTGTAGTCACAATAACGAACTTGGAAATTTTCTGATATTCATATAACATTATTATAACAATAATAATAAATGATCAATATATGCAAAAAAAAAAAATCCATTTTAATTATTTATTTCATAAAACATTGTTTAATACATATGCTTTAAAGGACATTAATCCCAATAGTTAGCTCACGGGTACTCTGTGTTGCAGGTAAAGGCATAAGTGTAGTTGATGAGTCGATGAGTTGGAGCAGATTTGATTAGTTGTGTGTATGTCGTGATTAGTTGACCTAGGGGTTAAGGGGTTGCTACTTATGCATGGTTATAAAAGTCTTCAAGTCATGGTTATATGTTGAGTTTTAATGGCTTGTATTTTTACCTATGATATGCATGTAAAGGTGGTTTATTCTAAATAACGAGATCTCGAGTTGCATATTTTGTAAAAGCTATTTAATTTATGTTTGTTTTCAAATGAGTTTCGATAAATATTTTGTAGTAAATTAATTAGATTATGCCGGGTCGTTACATCCGACCTCGGGCGTATATGTGAGGCAGGAATACATCAACCTTTTGTATGATGTAAAGAGGATCACGAAGCGAAATTGGCATCCTATGTCAAGAACTTTTTACACACTGCAATTCAAGATTATTACAAGAGGAAATTAGACCTAAAGAATAAGTCGACATCGTATATTCATGGTTGCACCTTCTTCCTTCAGGTAAAGTATTGTACTACAAGTCAGTTTACCATAACCTTTCTCTATATGTGAATTTGATGATAAGTTAATTTTGTTTTCTAGCTGTACCACTACAATCACATTCGTAGTAAGCATGGTTATGTGAAAAAGATATTAGTCCTCTTTCTTTTTGGGACTAGGAAAAAGAAAGGAGACTACAATGTCAGATCTACACTACCCTAAAAAATTGGAGGGTGCTGCTTTTTGAACCTTTCATAAAGAGGTTCTCATTTGTTCCCAGCCTCTGGAGGCTGTACTACTGCCGGTACCAATGCAGGTGGCACCACTGGCTGAACGTTCCTTGCTGGAACTTGTTGTTGTCTAAGTCGGCATATTTCTTCTTCCCGCCTTTGTAATCTGGCTTGCATATCAACACACACTTGCTACTAGGCCTGTTCACGGGCTGGGTTGAAAGGTTATTGTTGGGATGGGCCGAAATAATCGGCTTACAGAAATTATGGGCCAAATAAAATTTTAAGATCTACAAACCTGTAGGTTCGGCCCACCTTTCGATCTGGGTTGGGTTGGTTTGGCCAATCGATTTATGGGCTTACGTTTTAGGCCTCATTGTAGAAGTCTGTCAATTTTTGAGTTTTTTTTATTAGTTTCGTCCAAATAATATTTGACACATTGTCATTGAAAAGCATAATAAATATGAAATATAATTTTTTATATAATTTGTTTGACAATACAATCTTGTATTTATATTTTATATGATATAAATAATATCATTAATCCTTTTAAAAAAAATATCATTAGTCAAAAGATATAATTGGAAAATATCTTTAAAGTCATCAAACATAAATAAAAAATACTTATATAATTTTTTTATTCCAATACAATTATATAATCTTCAGTCTCCCCAGTTTCGAAGCTTTCTGAAAAAACAATGAAAAAAATAGATTATAAATAGGACTAAAACATACATATATGTAAGCATATTAGGTTTCCATCCTCTGTGTAAGCATATTAGGTTAACTAACCTTTGTTTCGCAGATGATTTGATCATATTTTGTAAAGGGAATGTCAGTTCAGTGAGTAAGATTCACGAGGCTTTTACTTTGTTTTGTGCTTCTACTGGTCTGTCTGCAAATAGTTCGAAATCCCAAGTCTTTTTTGGAGGGGTTAAAGATCATATTAAAGCGCAAATTCTTGAGATGCTGCACATGGAAGAAGGATCTTTTCCGCTGAATTACTTGGGGGTCCATCTTCGCCCTACTAAGTGGAAAGCTTCAGACTGTGGGGTGATTCTGGATAAGCTGAATAAGAAGCTTAATTGTTGGGCGAGTAGGAATTTGTCTTTTGCAGGTCGGGCACAACTTATTCACTCGGTCCTTCTTGGTATTAGGAATTTTTGGATGAGTATTTTCATTCTTCCTTCCAAAATCTCTGCTGCCATTGATAAGAGTTGTCGGGATTTCCTTTGGGGTGCTTGTGGGAACAAAAGCAAGCTGCATCTCCCTTCTTGGGAAAAGGTCTGTCTCCCTAAAAATCTGGGTGGGGTTGGCTTTCGTGAGTGTAAGAAATGGAACAAGGCTTTGATGGCCAACTTCATTTGGGCGTTAGCGTCTAAACAAGACTGCCTGTGGGTTAAATGGATTAGTTCCATTTATCTGAAGGATTTTGATATTTGGAACGTTCCTATCAGTCCGGATATGAGCTGGTATGTTAAGAAACTGTTGAGGCTTAGATTAGTCGTTAATGAGGGTTGCTTGCTGCAAGCGATTAAGGGAGGTAAACTCAGTGTTAAACGTGTTTATTCTTCTCTTCTTTCTGCCTCTTCTGTGAGTTATGCCGAGACTGTTTGGAACAAGCTAATAGTGCCCAAACACAGATTTGTTTACTGGCAGATTTTCAACAAACAGCTGCTCACTAGAGACCACCTAAGCCGGTTTTTGTCCTTAAATTCAGCTCTCTGTCCTGTGTGTGAGTCTGAAATGGAAACTCACAGTCATTTGTTTATGGAGTGTATCTTCTCTAGGAGAGTCTTTGAGGAGATTGGTAAGTGGCTGGGGTATTTCCACTGGCCAGATTCTTATGAGGATCTTAATCAATGGTGCCTTTTCTCTACTCAGAATGTGAAGTCTCAGATAATTAATGCAGTGATTTCGGCTACTTGGTATTGTATCTGGTGTAATAGAAATGGTTGTATTTTTGATACTGTTTGTAAAATGGCCAATAGATTAAGTTTGGAGATCAAGGATATAGTTAAGCATAGAGTGTTGAGCTTGGGTTCTCTCTCTCATAGGAAAAAGGATATGTATTTCCGTATGGTGGTTGAGAGCTGGTAGTGGTGTTTGGTTGTTCTGTTTTCTTTTTGGTTGAGTTTCAGCCTGCTGGGTTGTAGCAGGTGGTTCTCTGTTTTGTATCTTTGTCTGTTTTTTGGATAAAGTCTTTCTTTTGTTCAAAAAAAAAAAAACGTACATATATGATATATGGTGTAAATCCATTAGAACAATTAATAAACTAAAATGTACTTCTACATTTCATTCGTTAATCATTTCAATACTTTTAATTTGATTATTTTTAAATGTAATTGTTGCCAGGAAGTATTACACCTAATTACTGATTTTGACTATCAAATGTCAAATTAGTAATCAACGGAAAAAATAAATGAAACTTGATTATTAAAAAAGAAAATAAAATAGAGTTGTATTGTAGAACAAAGCCAAACATGATTAACAAAAAAGAAAGACATCTATTAAAAGAAAATAATGAATGAATGTGAAGCTTGGCTTAGACCTGAGAGAGTGTGGGACACTCAGAGAGAGAGTGCATCCCCAAGCTTGTTGTCGTTGCTAGTGAGGAGATGGGAAAATCAGTAGTGCAGGCGGTTGAAGTGGCTGAGTTGATGAGAAGAGAGGCACTGAGTCAGAGAGAGTGAGAACGAGAGAAAGAAAATTGAGAGTGAGAGAATATACACATGCGGCGGGTGAAAAAGTTGAGTGAATAATGTTTTGAATTTCTAGGTTTAGGTTAAGAGTGAAAAAGTTTAAAAATAATTATATATAAAATAATAATTTATATATATATTAATAAATAGGGATTCGGCTTCATTGGGCTAGGTTGGCCTAAAATATCTTTAAATTGTAGCCGACCTTTAAGAGGTCGGCCTGCTCTATTTAGCCACTGAAGTGGACTCGGCCTAGTTTTATGTATGAATTTTGGCCCAAAATTGGGTTAGGTTGGCCGGGTTCTTCAGCCTAGCTATATTTGTGTGCACCCCTACTTGCTACCAGTTCTCTGGAGCTAGCGGAGGGGTCTGACCCTGGTTATCATTCTCGACCTGTATTTCTTGGCCGACTAACGAGTCTGACTGCCTTGGAAGCATACTTCCAAGCTTATCTCTGTAGTAACCAATTCGGCCTATTAGGTATTAATAGAAATACCTCATGTTGCCCTACGGTCCAAGAATGAACAAACAAGTATTCACACTCAACAGTCATGCTAATAAGCGTGTCAGTTCATATTCATGCTCAAACATGGTACTAATAAGCACTTCCTAACATTTATAGATAGATAACAATGCTAATAAGAATTTTTCTAGCATACATATGCATATAAAAACACTGATAAACGTTTCCTAAGCATTCATAAGTAATAATAGCGCTAATAAGCATATCTCTAATATACACACAATAGTCAAGAGCCAGGCCCTATCAGAATTAGGGATGCACATAGGTCAGGTTTTTGGGTGCATTGGGTTCGGGTTTTGCGTGTTTCGGGTTGGGAAATGGGGTATCGAACCCACTCTGATTTTTTTGGTTTTTTGGGTAATTTCGGGTTTCGAGTTTGGTCGGGTCGAGTGGGGTCGGGTTTCAAGTGGGATTGGGCCGAAAATGAGCGTTGGTAAAAAAAAAAATTCAAAAATACTAATTTTTTGACACTTTTTAAATTTTTTTTACTTTTCACATGTTTTTTTTTTAACTTTGTTGTTTGTTTGGTTTAATTGATTTTTTTTATAAATTGGGCCTTCGTAAATTTTTTTTGAAAGGGTAGGGGGTTAGGGTTTTTTTGTCATCAAATTTGAATTAAAATTAAAACATTTTTTAATTTGTTTGGGTTTGGGTTACACCCGAACCCGTGTATGTGTATTTACCACACCCGAGCCCGACCCGAACATACTCAAGTTTGGGTCTAATCCAACCCGAAATTAACGAGTTTTGTAAAAAACCGGTTTTTGGGTTACGGGTTGTGCTAGTTTTCGGGTTTTGCGGGTCAAATGTTCATTCATAATCAGAATATCTCATGCTCCCTAATAAGGTAGGCAAATAAGGAATTTATATCCTATTTAAGTAGTTAAACACATAACCACATAAATAGTTACCAAACCATGAGTCGAGCTTGTCTTTAGTGGCGAGTGTACATGCACAGCCAGCCTTCATGAACCCCTAACCTGGCTCTAATACCAAGTTGTAACGCCCTAGATAGCCAAGACCGTTACACTATGTATTTTAAATAGTGTTAGACTCTCTAAACGAGTCTTTTGGCCATAAATGTGTAACTAAACGTGATTAACAACTTAGAGTTAATTTTTTTGGATAAAAGGAACAATCATTTCATTAAAATGTTAAGTTCGTACATGAAATCCCAAAATAAACATTTAAAAAGATTATTTACAACTCAAAAGGTTACAACAAGCTGGCCTAAGCGGCAAAATAGGGTTTAACTCTAGTTCCTGTGAGAAACCCCGGTCGTGATGGTCGAGCAGCCGCATATGTACACACCGTGATCGAAGCTCTCCAACTCATGGCTGGTCCAGCTTCCTTTTCCCCTTACCTGCACCACATAGCACCCGTGAGCCGAGACTCAACAAGAAAACTTAAATATGCTGAGAAGCAGTTAACAACATATTACATAATCATTATTAGCATGTCTAGCAGTAATAACCCTACTCATGCATGCATTCTATTCAGATAAGTGACTACAATGTCACAATGGGGCTCTGTTTCCCTAGATAAGTAAACATAGAGTCATACCGGGGCTCGCTGCCCTAGGATAAGTGACTACAATGTCACAATGGTTGTTGGTGACACTAGTGATGATGATCCATTGTCTTTCAAACAGGCAATGGCTAGCCCTGAAAAGGAACTATGGCTCGAAACCATGAAACAGGAAATGGAGTCTATGTACTCAAATTCTGTCTGGGATCTTATGGAAGCACCTAGTGACTTTAGGGCCATTGGGTGCAAGTGGATCTACAAGAAGAAACAAGGTGTTGATGGAAATATCGAGACTTATAAAGCTCGATTAGTGGCAAAGGGTTATACCCAAAGAGAAGGCGTGGAGTATGAGGAAACTTTTAGTCTGGTAGCCATGCTTAAATCCATTCGCATCCTCCTAACCATAGCAGCCGCTCTCGACTATGAGATTTGGCAAATGGACGTCAAGACATCTTTTCTTAATGGAAAGCTTGATGAGGTCATTTATATGGATCAACCAGAAGGATTTAAAGTATCTGGACAAGAAGGAAAAGTTTGTAAGTTAAATAGGTCCATCTATGGACTTAAGCAAGCTTCTCGTTCCTGGAATCTTAGGTTTGATGAAATAATCAAAACCTATGGCTTTGAACAAAATATTGATGAACCCTGTGTTTACCAACTGAAGGCAAATCAAATAGTGGTATTCCTGGTTCTTTATGTAGATGATATCTTACTCATTGGAAACAATGTTAAGAAATTATTAGATGTGAAGAATTGGCTGAGCACTCAATTCCAGATGAAGGATTTGGGGTGAAGCAAGTTATGTTCTAGGTATCCAGATCATTAGGGATAGAAAGAACAAACTTTTAGCTCTATCTCAAATAGCTTACATTGATAAAGTGCTTGAACGTTTCTCAATGACAAATTCCAAGAAAGGGCGTCTACCGTCCCTCCATGGAATTCATCTTTCAAAGAAGTAGTCTCCCCAGACTCCTGAAGAGGAAGATGCAATGAGAAAAGTTCCTTACGCATCTGCAGTTGGAAGTCTGATGTATGCCATGTTGAGTACTAGACCAGATATCTGCTATGCAGTGGGAGTAGTGAGCAGGTATCAGTCAAACCCAGGAGCAGAACATTGGATAGCAGTTAAGCATATCCTGAATTATTTGAGACAGACTAGGGATTGTATGTTAGTCTACAAGGGTGGTGTTCTGAACCCTGTAGGCTACACCGATTCAAATTTTCAGACTGATGTCGATGACAGAAAGTCTACTTTTGGAATGGTGTTTACTCTTGGGGGGTGGAGCTGTGATTTGGAGAAGCGTAAAGCAGTCTGCAATCTCAGATTCCACCATGGAGGCTGAGTACATAGCCGCATCAGAAGCAGCTAAGGAAATAGTCTGGCTAAAGAAGTTATATTCGGATCTTGGTGTTATTCCAGAAATGGATAAACTGCTTGTGTTGTTTTGTGACAATACAGGAGCGATAGCCAACTCGAAAGAACCTCGAAGTCACAAGAGGAGTAAGCATATAGAAAGGAAGTATCACATTATTCGAGAATATGTGGCCAGGGGAGATGTGAAGGTTATGAAGATTGCAACTGAAGACAATCTTGCAGATCCGTTTACAAAGACACTACCAGAAGCTACATTTGATAAGCATATCAAGGAGATGGGATTAGTAGAATTAAGGCATTAGTTTCAATTAGTGCAAGTGGGAGTTTGTTGGGGTTTTATGCCCTAATTAAAACCCAAATTCTTTGTAATCTCATTTTATTATCAATAAAAGAATAGAAATCATTTTTTGACTTGGTCAATCACTTTGCTCACATGTTTTATTTTCATGATTATTTGTTTAATATAAACTTCTATTAATTCCTGAGCATATAGCTAATCTTATTTATAATGACGTAATCACAGTGGAATATAAATATGATTATATGTTCAAAATAAGTTAGTCCTAAGATTAGTCAGTGCACTGGATTTACACTGACTTTCCAATCTACGGTATGATCTACTTACACATTACAGTGTTATGTTCTTTCCAGAATATTAGCAAAGTAGATAAGATCAAATGTATTTGTTACATCGGACAGGACCGATATTGACAGTTGATAAGATAAGTAAACATACCGTTATTATCTATTCTAGTCATATCATATAGTTGACCATAGATCAATTCAATCTCAATTCTGAGTGGTTAGTATTCTAACTGATTGTATTATTTAAGTTCTTTGACTTGTTCGTTACCAGCTTACCCTATGGACTAACCCATACTTACATCTTGGGAACTCGGTAGTACAATTGAGTGGGAGTGTTAATCATAGATATGAACATCTATAGTTTCTGATGAAGGAGTGAAATGATGGTTTCCTTTTAGTTTGGTTCAAGGTGTTAAATGATAGAGATCTCATTTCAGTAATTAAATTAGTTTACTGAAATATCATTTACAAGGAATTAAGTGTTTTAAGGATAAAATACAATGAGGGGTAAAACGGTATTTTAGTCCTATCTCATTGTAGACCGTCTATAGAGGATTGAGTGACATTTATAGTTGTAACAATGGATAATTAATAGCGTATAGATATTTTTTATAGAGCGTTCTATGAATTCAAGAGTGCAATTCCGAGTCTATAGTGGAGTCACGAGGAATTAATAAGTTAGTAAATTTATTTGTTATATTTATGATAACTTATTGGAGCTTGATTTCATGGGCCCATGGCCCCCATTGTACCTTGGATAAAATCATCTAGATAGTCTCAATTAATTGATTTAATTATCAATTAGAATTATCAAAGTTGACCAGGTCAATTTTGGATAGTTTCACAGAGTTGTGTATTTTTTAGAAGAAAAGAGAATTTATAGCAGATTTATTAATTAAGATAAATTGGTATCTAAATTAATAAATAAATTTAAATCAAGGTTCAAATTATAAATAATTAATTTGATAAATGATTTAAATAATTATTTAATTAATTAAATCAATAGAAAATAATACAGGCCTTGATTTTAAGTCCAATGGACTTATAATCAAATGGGAAATTTCACGGGCCTATAGCCCATGATAATTTTGACCTAGGGCTTCAAAATGACTATTATTTTATTGATTTTTTTTAATTGAATTAAATTTCCTAATTGAGTCTATAAAAGGAGTTCTTAGAGAGAAGTCAAAATAGAAGTTTGTAAGTCACAAGTCAGATTTTCTGATAGTTTTAGATTCTCTCTAAACACAAGTACTTTTCTAAGCCTCTTTGTTATTTTCTCTTCTTCTCTCTATATCTATCTCATGTGTTGAGAATTTCCCACACTATTCTAGGTGGTTCTAAGGATACATTGGAAGATTGTGAAGAAAATAGAAGATCGGTTCAGTTTCTTGATAATACTCTGCGATAGAAAGGATACAAGAGTTAGAGAAACTGAAGGAAGGACTCTTTAATTCTGTTGCGTATACTGTAAGTATTCTATTCATTGTTTCTCTTTGAATTCAATTTTAGAAACATGTTTTAGGCTATCTCGTATTAATTTGTTTAATATTAGATATACACGAAAATAAATAAAGTTCCTGTATAAGCTTTTTCCAACATAGTGCCCATCTTTCATATAACCAGCCTTAGAGCTGGAAAAACAGGTCTGATGCTTAACATTCTTGAAAACCCTAGAGGAAGCGTATATCTCGCTTTCGGGTTGGCTTAACCCTATCAGTCAGCGTTCAGCACGCTATTGCCGCCCTCGACTCCTAAGTCGAGGCTTTAAACTGTTGACTCATAAGACAAGTCCCTTAATCCCCAACTAATAATTCGAGTCTCTCAACCTTCTACTGATAAGTCGGGTCTTTAACCTTCGACTGATAAGTAGAGTCTTTAACCTTTGACTGATAAGTCGAGTCTTTAACCTTCAACTGATAAGTCGAGTCTTTTAACCTTCGACTGATAAGTCGAGTCTCTAGAATCAGCTATACTCTTGACTATTAAGCCTAGCACTTCATCTGATAACACAACTAAATCTTTAGCTTATAAGCTGAGCTTTCAAATCAGATATATAGACCAACAACTATTACATAACATAGGTAAACACAGCACATTTAATATGTTTAATAAAAAATTCTCAACATAACATTAACCATGTACTATAACCGGACCAAGCCTTAAACGAAGATCAAATGCAGTTTTCTTACCTCAAGTCCAAGTGTAATGTATATTAAGAATGACCCTCGAGCATGATCCCGATTCCGAGCCCATAGCGATAACTGTAACGTCCCAAAATTACCTAATCAGGCTTAGGGCCTTGATTATGAGGACATGATGGCAATTTATGGAATTATATGCTTATATGAGATTTATGTGTAATTATTTGATTATGTGAGTTATATGATCATATGACTAGATATGCATGTTTAGGTGTATTAAATATGCATGTGGATCTGCTTCTTATTAGAAGGGAAATTTTCGTAATTTGGCCTGTATGGGCATAATTGTATATATGTGCATATATGTGATATATGTGAGAGACCACATTATTATGTGGGTTTATTTGGGTTACTCGGCATGAGACGATCCTAGGGAGCAAGTTAGCGGGAAAGTCACAACGTGACCCAATACCCGACTCGGGGCAAGTCAAGGGGTATTTTGGGTAATTGATACATTACCGGGTAACGGAAATAGGTAATTGAGGATATATTTAGAGTTAGTGAGAATAACAGAGGATACCGGGGACTTTGACCATTTTGCCCACAAGGACGTTTTTGGTACCCTGAGCCCTCGGGATTACCTTAAGTTACTTAAGCCTTAAGAAAACAAAACAAAACACTCAACACTTTTATCAGGTCACATACTCTCCCAACAGACTCTCTCTCCCTCTCCCTCATTCTCTCTTAATTCTAAGGGGATTTCTTGAAGAACTAAGGGGATTTGTGACTGAAAAACTTGGGAACTGAAGGCTTGAACTTAGGATTAGATTAGCTACAACTAAGGGGACTTAAATCACAACTGAGGTAAAGTTCTAATCTCTGTTTTAGTTGAATTATGTTAAGGTTTCTTAGTGTTCTTGAGGTGTTCTTAAGCTTTGTGGCTCAAATGTTGGATTGTGAGTTCTTATGGGATTTTATTCAAGTTTAATTTGGTTTTTGATGTTGGTAATGTGTTGATAATGTTTGGGGGATTTAAATATGGTTTTGGGAACTGGTTGGGGTGATTTTTGGTAAGGTTTTGGCTGAGGAAAAACAAGGAACTCTGAGTTCGTAGGGTCGGGCTGCGGCCTTGTTCTTGGGGTGCCGCGACCCTCTTGAACCCAGAGGTCAGGGGAGATTCTTGATGCGAGGTCACGCTGTGGCGCGTGTTCAGTGAGAAGAGAGGCTGGGGCCTCTAACTTGGGCGGGCCACGACTCAGATTCTTGGGGCCGCGACACTTAGGGTTTTTCAGTTCGGGAACTCAACCCTAAGGGCTCGGGATCGATTCTACTACACGATTTGGTAGAATTCGAGGTCGGGGAAGCTAGGACTCGGTCCGGAAGCATTTGTTTGCTCATTTTGGTTGGATCCTATATTATGGTTGTTACTAGGTTATCGTTAGGGGCTTAGAACCGGGATCGTGCTCGAGGTTTGTTCTTATTATTATGCTATACTCGGACCTGAGGTAAGAAAACTACACCCAATACGTGATATATGTGATTAGGGCACGACCCGGTTGTTGATTATAACTATGATTAGGGCTCAGGCCCCTGAGAATGAATGTGATTGATTTATGTTTGCGTTTTTTGATTAAACATAATTGAATATTCTGTTTCCGGCTAAGTGTTATGTGATTGTTTGCATGGTCTACATAGCTAGGGCTTGGTCTCATTAAGGAACACGGTTATTACTATGTTTGCATTTAATTGATGGTATTATATGATTAATATGTATGCATAATTGATGGCTCAGGGCTTGACTTATTAGTCAAGGATGGTAATAGCGTGTTGCGTGCTAGTCGAAAGGCTTAGGCCCAATAAGGAACGTACTATTACGTTGGCCGACCTTATGGTCATTGGAAAACAAAGTGTTTGACTAGCTCTATGGCTATTTACTCAGAGCTAAAGGGCGAAGGCCCCAGGTGACTCTATAGTCACATAGCTAGGGCATAGGGCTCGGGGTTGACTCTATGGTCAACTATTCAGGGCAGCGGGCCCCAGAATGATCCGATGATCATTTATTTGTAATTGTATGCATGCATGAGTAGGTTATTACTGCTGGGTATGCTAGATATGTATTTAGAACCTGTATTTACTGTTCATGAACATGTTTAAGTTTTCTTGCTGAGACTTGGCTTACGGGTTCTATGTGGTGCAGGTAAGGGGAAAGGAAAGCTTGATCAGCCATGATTTGGAGAGCTTCGATGGTGGCATGTACATATGCGGCTGCTCGTTCACCACGGCCGAGGGTTTCTCAGAGGAACTAGGGTTGTATCCCTTATTTTTCCGCTTAGGTCTGTCGGTTGTAACTATTGATGTATATACACCCTTTTAAACAGTTGTTTGTAATATTTTGGGATCCCATGTATGTATGTAACTTTTAAATGAAAAGTCAATAGTTCTTTTGACCAAATTTTTTAACCCTAACCCTTGACGTTAACCTTAGTTACACGTTTATAACCAAATGACTTGATTAGCAAGCCTGACACTATCTAAAGTACACAGTGTAGTAGTCCTGGATTAGGAGGACGTTACAATAACCTAGTCAAAACCATAATATAGAATCCCATCAATAATGAGTGAGTAAAGCTTTCGGATCGAGTCCAAGCCTCCGTGACGTCGAATTCTACTAAACCAGGTAGTAGATTTGATCTCGAGCCCTTAGGTTTGAGTTCCCGCACTCAAAACTTTCCCAGGGCTCAAAAGCCATTAGAGTGTCGTGGCCCAAGGCCCAAGATCCACCACCTTCCTTAAGTTAGAGAGCCTAAAGGCTCTCCTATGGACCACACACGCCGCGATTCTCCCTGTAAGCACCGTGGCTCAAAATGGATGTTTAGCACCTCCTACTCCCTGTCGTTCATGAGAGTCGCGGCACCCCAAGAACAAGGTCGCGGCTTGACAAGAAAACCTAGAATTTTCCCCGTTTTCTTCAAGCCAAATCCCACCAAAATCCTATCTAAACATAGCTAAATCCCAAAAGTAAGGTTCACAATCAATTCAGCACCTTGATACACATAAAACCCAAGCTTAAACTTGGCTAAAACCTCATTAATTCTCCATATTCAGCTTGAGTTTCTAAAAATATAAAAACTCAGCTAAAATTAGGGAAATCACAGAGATTTAGGGCTAAAAATCGTTACCTTTGTTGCCCCAATCGATGCTAAGCTTTTCCCTAAGCAATCCCGAGCCTAAACTTACTTCAATCCCCCTTAGATCGTGAAGAATTCCCAAGGAATTAGGAGAGAGAGAGTATGATGAGAGAGAGAGAGTTGAGAGTGTTTAAACATTCTAAGTGTTTAGGTGTTTTCGAGGTTGCTTAGAGCTCAAATAACTCTAAGTAAATCCTGAGGCTCGAGGTACCAAAAACGTCCCCGAGGGTAAAATGGTCAAAATCCCCGAAATTTCCTCCTAATCTCACTAACTCCAAATATATCCTCAAATATTTACTCCCACTACCCAATATCTCGGTAATGTACTAAATACCCAAAATACCCCTTGACTCACCCCGAGTCGGGTATTGGTCCCGTTGTGACTTTCCCGCTAACTTGCTCCTTAGGATCGCCTCATGTCGAGTAACCCAAATATATCCACATAATAATATGGTCTCACACATATATCACATATTTGCACATATATTCCAAATATACCCGTAACGGACCAAATTATGAAAATTTCCTTTCAGATAAGAAACATGCCACATGCTTATTTCATACACCTAAACATGCAAATATAGTCATATTATAATATAACTCACGTAATCATATAATGATACACATAAACACATATTTCATAATTAAATCACATAATTTCCATAATTTACTATCCTAGCCCCCTAATCAAGACTTTAAGCCTTATTAGGAAATTTGGGACGTCTCACTTCCTTGGCATGAAAAGATTGAATTGCCCCTAGTCTAACCACTTGTTCTTTAAAGTTGTCTTTCTCCTCCATTTCTCATAAATCTTCAAATTCCCTCATAGTTTCCCAATTAATTATAATATCCCAAAATAATCACCAAATAAATTCTCATTACCCAATAAATCCCGATAATGTACTAAATCACCAAAATACCCCTGGGCTCATCCCAAGCCAGGTATATGACCCCGTTATGACTAAACTGCTAACTTGCTCACTAGAATCACCTCGTGTTTAATAACTAAAATATATCCACATAATAATGTGGTCTAACTCACAAGACAAATATTTGCAAATATGCCATCAACGGGTCAAAATTACGAAAATGCCATTCTAATAAGAAACGAGCCCACATGCATGCTTAATACATCCTAAACATGCAAATATAGTCATATCATAATATAACTCACATAATTTATATAATCATAATCGTAAACATGCACATAATATTCAATTATTGCCCTCCTGGCCCCCTAATCAAGGCACTATGTCTTATTAGGGAAATTGGGACGTTGCAGGGGTGGGCATAGTTCAGAGAGGACCATTACAGATGTGCATAATCAGTATGTTACTACTAAGTGTAAGGTGATTACATCAAGTGAAACATTCAAATTGAGTGACCAAATTGTGTAGGAAGTTGGTAAGATTTCTGTAGAAACCACTGACCTGCTTCAAAGGCTCATATTACTTATAAAGAGAAGGAGATGGCTAAGTGTGACACATCTAATGATAAAGGCCAAAATGCAGAGGGTATAACTAAGATTGGTGAGAAGAATGAAGACCCTACTCCCACGACTACAAATAAAAGTTGTATCGAAGAAGAAGTTGACACTTTGGATGTTGATGGACCTATTCTACAGTTGATCGAAGTGTGCAGGATATCAATCATGTCAGACGGGATCACATTTTATCACCAACATACCAAAAGTGGCATGAGAAATTTCTAAGCTCGAAGGGTAAAGCTGTGGGGCCTTTTTCTTTAAGTCGTAGAGCCAGCGAGGAAGATTTTTAATTATTCGCATTTGTGTATGGAGATACACTAGATAAATGGTACGATTTGATTCCTTCTTTCTCTATTTGTATTGTTATATATGTTTAGTAATAATTGATTGTTCTGGCAGGTGAACATTGGTGGGATTTAAGAAGCTTAAATTGTATCATGGAATTGTTTCGTTTCTTAAACCAATGACGAAGGTGCTTTATATGGTAGCGTCTCAGTATAATTTAATGTAGGGATTTTTTTATTATCCTCTATATGTATGTACCTTAAAATACTTAATTCTTGTGTAGGTTAGAAGCTGTTACTACTATATGCTGACCTTAAGGGAGCGTAGGAAGGCACCAAAAGGAGTTTGTACTCACTGGTTTATGCCATGTAGAATATTGGTAAGTGAATAATGTAGTTTAAATAATTTCAAAATTTGAAACACCCTAGTAATAGAGCAAATCCCTAAGTAATTTGTTATTTTTTTTTTCAAATTTGATGTTGTGGTTGATTATGCTACTTATACACTACATGTTTCTTTTTGCTTAGCACGCCAATTCTTGATTTTCAAAATCCTTAAGTAAGTTTGCCATGGAACAAGACTGGTCCAATCTATTCTATGCAGATTTGGCGACCACAGAACATGTAATTATCTTGTTTAACTTAAATTAAGATGTTTGGTTATACCTTGTTTATTTTACCTATCATAATATAGCTAAGATTGTACATGCAGATGCTTATTCTGGTGTTGAGCAAGTGTAGGGGAAACCACTGGTTTCTTGCCCATATAATGATGAAACTAGCTAAGGTTTTCGATGGGATTCCATGAAGAGTCCAGTGAGGAATAATACCATAATTATTGAGACAAAGGAAATGGTACCGTCGTATTGATTGTATTGTGTTTAGGTTTATTGGTAGCTATTAGTTTAACCATGTGATTTAAAAAATGTAGGTTATCACTCTTTACACAATTTGAGAGCATGCACATATATGTCTGTTTAGTCTATGGCTAATTTATTGAATAATGGCAGCTTATAACTCTTGATACACTATTGGGGCTCAACGTAAAGATGAAACTTGGAGTAGAATTCCAATTTTCTGCCATAGAGGTTGACTTTGCGAAAGACGTTCCGCAACAGGACAACAGTTATGACTGTGGAGTTTATGTGATGAAATTCATGGAAGCCTTTTCAAATAGAAAGGAAACAATGGAAGTGGTATACTCTTTCTTAATCATGATTTTTTATTTCCCTTTTATTTATTGTGCTTCCAATTGTCATGTGATAGTGTGTGTATCAATGTGATTAATTATTGGTAATTTTGGCAGTTTGATGCAAAACAAGCGAAGTTCAACACTGTCATGAAATTGATTCTTTATGACAGCAGCGAGGCCAGTTTATGTTAGGGGTGCACACGGGTCTGGTTTACGAGTTTCGGGTGCATCGGGTTCGGGTTTTGTGGGTTTCGGATTAAGATATGGTGTATTGAACCCGCCCCGAATTTTTTTTCTTTAGTTTTTTTGGCTAATTTTGGGTTTCGGGTTTGGTCAGGTCGGGTTCTGGGTGGGATTGGGCCAAAAATGGGTTTTGGGCCAAAAATTGGCCTTGGTAAAAAAAATTCAAAAATACCAATTTTTTGACACTTTTTTTTTTAATTTTTATTACTTTTCCCATGTTTTTTTAAACTTTGTTGTTAGTTTGGTTCAATTGATTTTTTACAAATTGGGCCTTGGTAAAATTTTTTTTGAAAGGGTAAGGGGTTAGGGTTTTTTTGTCATCAAATTTCAATTAAAATTAAAATAATTTTTTTTTATTTGTTCGGGTTTCGGGTCTATACCTGAACCCACGAAACCACACATTCAAAACCCAAACCTGACCTAGGCCATGTCGAGTTCAGACCAGATTTAACTCGAATTCGACGGGTTTTGTCAAAAACCAGGTTTTCGAGTTACAGGGCGGGCGGGTTTGCGGGTTTTGCAGGTCAAATATTCACCCTAGTTTCTGTAGTGAAAGATTTATATGATACTACCGAGGTAGCAACACTGGCCCCTGCCGTAACCTCTAACAAATCCCAATCCACACTAGTGAAATCGCCTTCTAAATCAAGGAGTGACTCAAGATATTTGACCAAGAAGAATAGAGCCAAGAACATGGCATCAAACTTATCCAAAGCATCAAGCAAACGCAGAAGTAGTGGAGTTGCTTTTACCATGTCTGACTTATTATAAATAACTACTTTACGAAGTATTATAACCCTATTCTATTTGTTTTGCTTTAGTGACAATAGTGTTGCTTTTATATGGACCTTGTTTAGCATTAACTAGGAGTTGGAACTGATGGTGCTTTTATGAACACTTATTTTCAACTAGCATACTAGAGACTTTGTTATTGACATGTTATAGTAATTTGACATGAACACTTAAAAACAAAAATTAATGTCCGTTCTTGCCATTGTTTCTTTAGTGTAACGCCCTAATTTCTCATAATATTATCGAGAACACAACGTTGGATCATAAACATAAATATTGTTCCTTTATTTAAGAAAATCATTATAAGCAAAGGGATCCCGTGTCTTTACAAAAATAAAATAAGGTTTGTAACAAATAAAATGAGCAACATTAAGATATAAAAATAAACAAAACTTAAAAGAAAATACTTTGTAACTAAGGTCATAGGCTCGTTGATCATTCCTCGACTATATGGTCCCCACGAATACATCTTTAAGCTCTTTAATCCCACTCCCCACCAACCTTTCTATCCTCAATTGTCTGCACAACAACATAATAAGGAGTTAGCTTCTAAGCCTAGTAAGGAAAACAAAACAAAAGTCATATAACAAGTAATCATAACAGACATATCATAAATCATACAAAAGTTCATAACAACGCTAATTTATACTAATCATACAAGATCATAATATATTCTAGGTCATAGCATAGATCATAAGCATAGGTCATAATATGTCATAATCATAGGTCATAATAGGTTATAATAACAGAACATGTATAAGAAAAAGATAAGTTCTTATACAGGGGTGGCAATGAAGCCCCAGACATAAGTCTGTCATACATTTTTGAGCACCTTAGGTCCAGCCAAACTTATCTTCTTTTCGTGCTTGAAAAGTTATGGTCATACATATCACGAGCTAGGTCATAAACTAAACTACCTAATTTTCCTTACCTTGAGTGTGGAATGAGAAGAAGAAAAAGAGAGATTGTTGTTTCTATAGAGAATCGCCCAAAACCTTATATATGACATAAAATTTTAAGATTAGAGACTTATAATCAAACTATACTTCCAAAAATTCTAAATCTTATAAAGTCACACCTTCACCCTTAAAACGAAATCTCAAGACCTCCAAAATCCTGAGCCTCCACAAAAAATGTCTATCCTCAACAACAATGTATAGAGTTGATCTTAGGGTAATTTCGGCTATATCAAGGGTTGAAAAGTTTAGAGTGTTTCAACTTATGTAGGGGTTGTGTAGTGGCTATGGAGTTTTAAGGCTGTATAGAAAGTAGAAGGAAGAGATGAGCAAGAGATGAAGCTTTTCGGAAGCTATGGATTTCGAAATTTAGAGAGGCTTTGATGCTCTGATTGTGTGTGAAAATTGAAGAACTCTAATGCTCTATTTACAGGCTCTAGGTCTCAACTCCTTTCCTTAGTTTTCTCCACTATCCTTCAACAAGTTTTTAAATTTCAAACCTTCCCTCCACCATATAGTTTTGTCCAACCCCATTTTCACTCATTCATAGTGCTACAAACACTCACTTAATGCCACACATACCCATCTATAACTATAAGTAATCAAGGTCTCATCTTGTTCCTCCAAAAACTCTCTCACGCCCACACATGTACTATTTTAAATTCAACCTCTTCAAATGGTTTCAACTATCACCAACTTAATCACCTAGTTAAAGCTTAGTATGACACCTATTACATAAATTCAAAATGAGTAAAAAATCTAGCCTATTTCTATGCTACACGCCTATGACTATGCTATGTCTTACTTGGTTCTTCAAAATAAATCTTATTACTTAATAAATAAATTCACAAAAATCCCACCTAATAATACCATAGGACAATTTGGCGATGCAGTTTATATTTAAATAATTAGGACTAAATTTAATGCCACATGTATACTTCTTAGACCACTAAATAATATGTGCATTATTCTTTAGTAAAACTATATTCTAATTTAATAAAAAACTTAAAACTATATAATAAAAAATATCTCATAAATTACTAGCTATAATAATTATAATTTATCTAAATTATAATTATTTCTAAGTCATGAGATCATACCTTAAAATAAATAATTTAAACTTAAAGTAATCTTTTTAATTTCCACCACTCAAACTAAACTATAAACTATAATAAAAACTAACATATAGTGATAATTAAGGAGAAAATAATAACCTTGGTTATTACAATCTTCCCTCCTTAAAGAAATTTCACCGTCGAAATTTTTACTTACCAAATACCTTGGGATACCATTCACTCATATCTTCCTCTAATTCCCATGTTGCCTCTCTTTCAGTGTTATTGTTCCACAAGATTTTAACTATAGGGATATTTTTGGACCTTAAGTCCTTAGTTCCCCGCTCTAGAATGCATACTAGTCGTTCTTCCTAACTGAAATCTTGTTTCAACTCTAGAGCCTTATAATCGAGCACATGAGATGGATTTGATACATACCTTCTCAACACAGATATATGGAAAACATTATGTGTTTCAGCTAATGATGATGGTATAGCCAACCGATAGGCTACTTGCCCTACTTTGTCCAATATCTCAAAAGGACTTATATACCTCGGGCTTAACTTTTATTTCTTTCCAAAACACATAATCCCCTTCATTGGAGATACTTTGAGAAAGACTTGATCGTCTACTGAAAACTCAATGTTTCGCCTCTTAGCGTCGGCATAGCTCTTTTGGTGACTTTGAGCGGCAATCATTCTTTGTCTTTATCTTTTCTACTGCTTCTGTTGCTTCTCTTACAACCTCGGGTCCTAAGTATCGTCTTTCACCAACCTCATCCCAATGAAGTGGTGATCGACACTTCCGTCCATATAGCATATCATAAGGCGCCATGTGTAATGCCCCAAAATCCCTAATGAGTTTAATGGTTGTATTAGTAGGCTGAGAGGGCCATAATTGATTTATTATGCCATTAAATGATTATATGAATGTTTATGTGAATTATATTATTATATGATGTTAAATGCATGCATGTGGGTCCACATTTCATTATAAGGGCATTTTGGTAATTTGGCCCATTGAGGGCATAATCGTGTATTTTCATGAATGTTGGTGATTTATGATGAGGCCACATTATAGTGTGGATTTGTACGAGCTATTTGGCATGAGACGATCTTTTAATGCAGGTTAGCAGTTTGGTCATAACAGGGTTGATTTCGGGGCTCAGGGTGAGTCTCAGGGTAATTTGGTGTAGAGTCCAAGAACTTTACTTAGCTAATTATTTAGTAGTATTATAGTATGTATAGTATTATCTTTGTAACTGTGGATTTTTGGTTCAGACCGGGAATTATTTGGACACTCATAGTAGTACTTATAGATTTTCTAAGTTTAACCTATAGTTTAAGAATATTAATGTTAACCTAAGGTTTGATTATATGACTGATATTAAGGATAATATTTATTATACTATAAGGTTTAGATAAGGACCAATAGGATTTTAAGCACATGTTATGAATGGGTGATTAAGGATTAAGTATTTTGAGGATTTAATTTAATAAGGGTAAAAGTTTGAATACTATAAGGTCAGTCAGCAGCTTTGAATACGTTGAGGGCTTAGTCAAGGCTGTTTACTCCATTCAAACTTAGCTAAAAATGTGTAATTTCGTGTTTAAATAATCAGCGAATGCCAATATATCGCAGCTATAGGGGGCGATATATCGCAGCACGTAGATACGGAAAACACGAAACGATGCACGGTCGCCTCGGGCATACTGGCCCAGACGATATATCGCCTCCTTCAGCATAATTCAAATGTTTTTGAATTCTTTTTCCTTTCAGCCATTCAACTTCTTCATAGGTCCAGCATCTTTTGAACGTGTCTTCAGCCTCTGCTGAACAATTATTCAAATTATTTTCACCTAAAAAGCTATTATTTTTATTCAAGTAAAATTAAGATTCCTTCATTCCCAAACTCTATAAATAGGACCTAGTACCCAGCCATTATTCACCTTTTACTCTAAGTTCAGAAGCTGCAAGTGCTAGGAGAGTGTGAGAGTTAAACACTTGGGTGGGGAAATCATAAGCTTAATCATCATAAGCTTATCAAACACTTTGGGAAGTAAGATTTCATAGTATTTCGGTTCGAGGGTTAGATTGATCTACAAGTCCTCAAGGTATTCAACACACTCTAGTTCATTGGTTTTATGTTATGTTTCCCTTTCTCTTAGTCTTCTACTCAGTCTTCTAACCTCATTCTTATTTTTGGTTAGGGAATCTAAGTTCTTGAGCACATAAGTTTTGGTAAGTATGACTTTCAATGGTTTAGTCTTTCCATTCCTTTCATTTCATCTCTTTTTCTTCATTAGACTCACCCTGTTATATATGGTTTTAGGAGTGTTCCAAAAAGTCCCAACGCTGTCCTCTTATCCCGGTAACTTTGGTAAGGAAAATAGGATAGAATCTATATGTTTTATGCTTATGTTATCTTATTTGTTATGTTATGAAATATGTTATAAATATGTTATGATTATGTATGTTTGTAGGCTTGGGCATATGACCCATATGACTAACAAGACCCCAAATGGGTTATGGGATGTAATGACCCACTAATCTAGACTATTTGGACCATTAACGAAACTATACATAAAACTTACATTTTTACGAAAATACCATAATTTTCTTGAGTAACTTGTAAAATAATAGTTACTTACAAATAAATAAAATACTAAGAAGGATATGGGATCCCATTGTCTTTAAAAACAAAACATGATTTAAAATAAAAGACATTACATAAATGGTGCGGAAAATACATGTAAAAAGACATAAAACAGAAACTACATCCTCGAATCGAATAACGCTCGGCCCCTTGACTCCATTCACCATCGATACACATCCTCTAAGCGTTACGAATCTTTCCGCCTCTAAAGCTTATTTTCCTGCACATAAACAGAAAGGAATGAGCCTAATGCCCAGCAAGGAAAAATCTAACACATAGTCATACAAATCAGTTTCATTATAACGTAAAGACATATCATAACACATAATACACTTATTATAATGGCCATTATTACTTGGGGTCCCATAGACTAAACAAGCTTATACCCATGAGATTAGTGGGGTCCTACCAGCTAAATAGGCATATGCCCACAATCTTTTTGGGGTCTTGTTAGTCAAATAGGGCATAAGCCCAAGCCTACAAACAAACACATTTATAACATATTCATAACATATCATAACATAAACATAAACATATAGATTCTAGCCTATTTTCCTTACCAAAGTTACCGGGATATAATGGACTGAGTTGGGACTTTTGGAACACTCCTAAAACCATAATGAACAAGAGTGAGTTGAAAGAAGGAAAGAGATGAAAAGGAAATGAGAAGACTAAACTATTTGAGAGACATGCTTACCGAAACTTATGTGCTCAAGAACTTAGATTCCCTAACCAAAATAGAGATTAAGGTTAGAGATTGAGTAGAAGACTATGAGAAAGAAAATAACATAATACAGAAACGAACTAGAGTTTTGGTTACCTCAAAGACTTGCAAGATCAATCTAACCACAACCGAAATACTAACGAACCTCACTTCCCAAAGTGTTTGATAAGCTTATGGTTTTCCCAAACCAGGTGTTTAAACTCTCACACTCACTTAACACTAGCAGCTTCTGAACTTAGAGTAAAAGGTGAAGAAATTGCTGGGTACTAGGTCCTATTTATAGAGTTTGGGAATGAAAGTATCTTGATTTTACTTGAATAAAAATAATGGCTTTTTAGGTGAAAATCATTTGAATAATCGTTCAGCAGAGGCTGAAGACTCGTTCAAAAGATGTTGGACTTTTGAAGGAGTTTGAATGGCTGAAAGGAAATCAATTCAAAAGAGTTTGAATTTATGCTGGAGGAGGCGATATATCGCCCCCTGTAGGCGATATATCGCCTGGGCCAGTATGCCCGAGGCGACCGTGCATCGTTTCGTGTTTTCCGTATCTACGTGCTGCGACATATCGCCCCCTATAGCTGCGATATATCGGCACACGCTGAATATTTAAACACGAAATTACACATTTTTAGCTAAGTTTGAATGGAGTAAACAGCCTTGACTAAGCCCTCAACGTATTCAAAGCTGATGACTGACCCTATAACATTCAAACTTTACTCCTTATTAAATTTAATCCTCAAAAATACTTAATCCTTAATCACCATTCATAACATGTGCTTAAAATCCTATTGGTTGATGTCTAAACCTTATAATATAATAAATATAATCCTTAATATCAGTCACATTAATCAAACCTTAGGTTATACTTAATATTCTTAAACTATAGATTAAACTTAGAAAATCTATAAGTACTACTATGAGTGTCCAAATAATTCCCGGTCTGAACCAAAAATCCACAGTAACAAAGATAATACTAAACATACTATAATACTACTAAACAATTAGCTAAGTAAAGTTCTTGGACTCTACACGGGCATATGACCTACTTAGCTAGTAGGACCCCACTAATCCCATGGGCATATGACTTGTTTAGTCTATGGGACCCCAAGTAATAATGGCCATTATAATAAGTGTATGTAATAAGTGAATACAGAGTGAAGCATTTTGCTACGAATTCTTTTATGTCCTTTTTCATTCCCGGCCACTAGTACATTGTCTTGACATCATTGTACGTCTTGGTCAACCCCCGGTGAAGTGAATACAGAGTGGTGTGCGCTTCTTTCATAATATTATTTCTTAATTCACCTTTTTCTGGCACAGACACTCAGTTTCTATATCGTAGCATGCCTTCCTTTGTCAATGAAAAATCAACATTTTTCGAGCTTTGAAGTGTTGCCCTCTTCTTAAGAAGATACTCGTCCTATTGCTGTTTTTCCTTAATTTCCTCCATCGCCAACTTAATTACCTAGTTCAAGCTTAGAGTGACACCTATCATGTAAATTCAAAATGATCAAAAAATCTAGCCTATTTCTATGTTACACCCCTATGACTATGCTATGTCTTACTTGATTCTTCAAAATAACTCTTATTACTTAATAAGTAAATTCACAAAAATCCCACCTAATAATACCAAAGGGAAATTCAGCTATACACTTCATATTTAAATAATTGGGACTAAATTTAATGCCACATGTATACTTCTTAGACCACCAAATAATATGTGCATTATTCTTTAATAAAACTATATTCTAATTTAATCAAAAAATTAAAACTATATACTAAAAAAATATCTCATAAATTACTAGCTAAAATAGTTATAATTATTTCTAAGTTATAAGATCATACCTTAAAATAAATAATTTAAACTTAAAGAAATATTTTTAATTTCCACCACTCAAACTAAACTATAAACTATAGTAAAAACCAACATATAGTCATAATTAAGGAGAAAATAATAACATTGGTTTATACATTTAGTTATCTTAGACATAACAAATTAAAGCCATGAATGTTACTAATCGTTGAAAGAGTAAATATCATAGATTAAAAAGTTCTTGGAATGAAACACCCATGGGAAAGCAACTTAATAAAAATTGCACCACATGTTATAATATTACCCAGGTGGGCGATGAAAAAAAAATGTCTAAAAATAATAAATAGAAAAAGATATCAAAAGGTAACACGTTTAATAATAATAATAATAATAATAATTAACAAGTAGATTACTTTCAAAATAGGGAAGAGTTGATTATGAACAATGGTAGTTAATCGCCTCCTCTGTTCCTCTTCCTCTTCGGGGACATTTTGTCTAGCCTCAGCTCCAAAAAGCGATGGTATTAAGCCACAACCTCATGCTTAAGTTTAGAAATATTTAACTTCAATGCTGCACGCTCAAAATCCCATGCCTTCACTTTAAGCCCACAGTCTGCATTACTTGTGTGTGAATGGTATTACGTATCCATCATCTCCCCCTCCAAATGTGTTATTCTAGCCTTCAGAGAAGCAATCTCTGTTTCTAGGTGGTGGATGCGTATGCCTTTGCCCAAGTCTTCTTGTTCTATATCTATTTTTTCTCAAGATCATTCAGATAGGTTAGAGCATTCTCGGGGAGCTTGGTATGAACGTTGGGGAAGAAACACTCTGTATCAGTTTGCTCATCCACAGTTAATGGTTATTAAGCATTTCAAAGAAAGATACATGCTTGGAATCATTAGAGGAACCATCCTCACTAGCTATGGTGTCTAATGCCCTAATGCATAATGAACTACCCATTCATATACTCATTCTTGTGATTCGATGTGACTTGTCACATAATTTTCCCTATTCCCAAGATAAATTGTTGAATGATACTTTATTTTAAATGGTACAAATTCGGTTATGTAATAAGGAGAAAATATAAGTAATTCTGTCATATTAAGAGAGATTTAGGTCCTCACGCATGCAACCCATGCCCAGACAATAATAGTTGTCACGCACCAATTCATATAATATTTTAATGTAAATTGTGAAGTACGATTTGATACAGTTCATGAAGGCTACATGTACGTGACTTGTATGGTTAAATAGGGCATGTCTATATGTACATCATAGCCACCCTATAGTTGTAACACCCTGGTTACCCCAAGACAGTTACGGTGAACTTTGAACCGTGATTTAACTCGCTAACCGAGTACTTTGGTTAAAAACGTGCTTCTAGGTGTTATTAATAGGTTAAGGTGGAAAACCAATCAAAAGGAAATGATATATTTTATTTAAAACATAAAACTGTTCATGGGCCCATAAAAATGTTTACAAGTTATTTACAATGCAAAATGGTCATTACTGTATAAAATTTACAATCCGAGGATCTAAGCGGCAAAAATAGGGTAAATCCCCTAGTTCCCCTGAGAACTCCTTGGCCGTGGTGGTCAAGTGGCCGCATATGTACACATCACCACCTAAGCTCTCCACTCAAGGCTGGGTGAGCTTTTCTTTCCCTTTACTTGCACCACATAGCACCCATGAGCCAAAGCCCAACAAGAAAACTTAATACCGCATGAATATAATATCAAACGATGATTATAATATCCCTCCAGGACTTTTAGTCCAAAATAGAGGAGTGATAGTTGTAAAAGTCACTAAGGTGGGTTTCATACCCTTTATAGATAAGTGATCATTTCACTAGCTTAAACGAGATAGGCATCTGGTAAAATAGTCACCAGCATAAACCTACCAAGTGACCATAGAGTCACCAATGTGGGATTCTGTTCCCTTAGCCATGTGACAAAACAGTCACCTAAGCCTTTGGCCCTGGCTTTGAGTAACTAGTCATAGACTAGACAAGCGCTTATAATTTTCATCAAACTTAGGGTCAGTCTAGCATTAATACTCCATATGAGTCATTCAATGCCGATGTCGATTAGATCTAATCTTTTATCTGCTCTGCGTTCTTGACGCTTATGCCGTTTCTGACTCTTAGGTCAGTAACACACGACCAATGTCGATTCTGACTAGTCAGTGCCATACACAAGTAAGCAGGATTTGCTAAGCATTTAATATGCAATCAATGTTCACATTTAACAATCAACTTGCCTCTATAATAACCACACATGTCATGAACACATGGTGTAGTTTTCTTACCTCAGGTTCGAGCGAGAAATAGTAAAAGAACGACCCTTGAGAACGTTCTGTCTTTTAGTTCCTTAGCGGTCACCTAGTCATAACCAATTGGAATCCATTAATAAAGTAAATCAATAAGAGGTTCATAATCTAACATCTCACTTCTGGGATCAATCCCACACTCTCAGGTCCCCCAATCCACCCAAATGGGGTAAAGGAACCAATCCCCGAGCCCCTAAAGTCATCCCGAGCCCTAAAAACAGGACTTGCTGAAGTTGACCTAGCGTTGGGGCACTGCTAGGTAGCGTTGGGGCACTGCCCCAAGTCAGAGAGGCCCAGCTCCCTGCTTTGCCTAGCGCTGGGGCGCCACTGCCAGACCAGAAATTTTTCTGGTCTTCTCCCTTGCGACATCCCTTGAAATCTAAGCTTCCAAATCAATCCCAAACATCAAATTCAACCCCAAAACTTCATCCATATCACACCCTCATCAAAACCCAAGAAAACTTACTCAAAAACTTCCATTGATTCCCAACTAAACACTTCAAATTCCTCAACTGAAAAACCATAAGGAAAACAGAGTATAGCTAAAGTTCATGGATGAATTCTTACCTCAAGCTGGGTTTGAGTCCTCTTCAATGGATGAACTAAGTTTCTAAGCTCCAACCTTTGATTTCCTAGCTTGTTTCTTCAAATTGGGTTTCAAAAATTTAAAAGAAGAAAGGAGGAGGATGATGATCGTGAGAAGGAAAACCAGCAGCTCTGGTTGGGTAAGCTTCTACAGTCTAAAGGATTGATATATATCTTAGGGGTGAAATGACTATTTTGCTCCTAGGTCATTTAAAGGTTTCTAAAGACTCCCAAGGGTAAAACCGTCCTTTCCTGACAATTTCGTTAATCATAATTCACTCCTTCCAATTCCCGTTATTCTCGATATTCTCAAATACCAATAATTCATATCCTGTTACCCTTTAATTCCCGGCAATGCTCTAATCACCAAAATATCCCAAGACTCACCCCGAGCCTCGAACTTAATCCCGTTATGACTAAACTGCTAATTTGCACTCAAAGATCGTCTCATGCCGAATAGCTCGAACAAATCCACATTATAATGTGGCCTCAACAGTAAATCGCCAACATGCATACAAATATACAATTACTCCCTCAATGGACCAAATTACCTAAATACCCCTGTGATGAAATGTGGACCCACATGCATGCATTTAACATCATATTACAATATAATTCACATAAACATGCATATAATAGTTTAATGGCATAATAAAATAATTATGGCCCTCCCGACCCACTAATCCAACCATTAAACCACATTAGGGATTTCAGGGCATTACAATAGTACTTTCCCTCCTCTTTGTTTTTTTTGAAGCCACAAATCTTGAAAATTTTTAATTTTATTACTTACCCATTCAATAAAAATTGTAAAATGTAAAATATAAATATAATAATTGGATGCTAACAAAATTTGCAAATAAATCATCATAATTGAGTAAGTGTAGTTGGAATCGAATTAAGCACCATAGTTGACAAGTGTAGAGTACAATTTACTAGGCAAATAATTAGTTAAAAATGTTAAACACTAGTGTGAATACAAGTAAAATAATACAAATTTTTAACAAGTACACTTGGTTCCAAAGTTGACTAATTTGGTGGTTTTGTCTTTCCATGTTTCTTCCAATCTTCAAAATAGCCTAACAATTATGGCATCCACATCTGGGTCAATCCATTGAAAGAAATCACATCCCTTCAAAATATTTCGGACCTGAGAAAAATTGTTGAGAAAAAGTAGAACAAGATGTGAATCTCCTAAATCACTGGTCAAAGCAAGAAATCCATTAGAATTAAAATATGAAACTTACATAGTTTCCACACCCATAGAACTTCCAGTCAAGGTTGTCTTGGCTCCACGAGGTTCGAATCACGGCCATGTCACGAAAAATACAAGCTGGAGTGGAGCAATAGTTAGCATCTTGAGCTAAACTACCAGCACCATTGTCCATGGAGAAGTGTTTCGAACCAACTAGTTATTGCAAACCTAAACAATTTTTTAGTTGTCTCAGAATTTATATAGTTAACTAGGCTTGGGAAACACGATTATGAATTTACATGAGGGATGGACACATGGATTAATTTAGGGATATATTCTGATTATGTGAAGATTTTCGCACTATTGTAGAACTGCCGATAATGCCATTTCTTGCTTTTAAATATCACATGTAGTTACCAATATATTAGGTAAAAATATTATAATTATTTTAATATATAGAGGCTCAGTAATTCATTTCGCATAGTAGAAATTCAAAATTACGTGATATTTTTATTCCACATACTAGCAACCCTAATAATATATTAGTGTAATCAGCAGTCATAAATCACGTGATGTAGCAAAAAACTGTAAATTCTTAATGAAAATATTGTCAGCGTACATAAACTAAAGAAATAACCAGTTTTAACTCTACTAGATTAAAAGACAATACAAATAAAAATAGATTCTACTCCATCCATAATATAGTAATTTTATTCATTACGACATTGAGGCCTTGCCATAACTAAAGATTGAGGATCCTCACCAACCAACACCTCTAGGTATCTCCTATATTTAGTAATTGCTTTATGTTTCAAGTGTGCGATGCAAATATTCAGTCCAGCCCGTTCAACAGCCCAGTCACTTTCTTTCTTCTTCATCATTTCCAACTTTTCCTTGAGATCGCCAATATTATCTTTCAATGAAGCAACATATGCCTCCAACTTGTGTTTGTTGATGCTCTCATGTTATGTCTCCAATTCGGCCTCCCAATTTTTTTTTCAAGATCATTTAGATACTTCAAAGCATCATCTGGTAGGCTTTCGTGCTCTTTCCATTTTATAATCTTTTGTTTCATCATACACTCAATTTTCATTGGAATATGATGTTCCCTGAGTTACCATGGCTAGTTGGGATATGCTTTCTTCAAGAAAAATTGCACTTCGGGTTTGGAGGTGAAATATAAGCATTTTGACACTCATAAATCAACCCTAGCCAATGTTTAAAGTACGAACTGATGTGAATGTCAGGTCTCAAATCAAAGCGAACAGATAAATAATATATTTATTTATTCACATTAACCTTAATAAAAAAAGATAATATCATTAAATTAAATAATTATTACAAGTAAATATATATCTGCCCAAGCAATATAAACACCATAAAAACAACAAAGGGTATGATGAGGTATTGTCATTGTTACTAAATTGTGTGCATTGTTATATGTGTGTCACGTCAAACATTAAACACATAATTAATCTGATTTCTCTAGTTAGTACTTTGATTGAGATCACAAAGTACATGGGTTTTCAATTTTAAAATTCAAAATTTAGGGCATTTTAATTTTAAGTTCCCTCCAAACTAGAAAATTTTCTTTTCCACTTCCCTCCACTAATATAATTATATAGAAATATGTACAAATTAATTAGTAACACTTCAATATAATGTCCAAAATATAATACAATAGTATGCATTGATATTTATAATCAATCAATTTTTTTAGAAAAATTAATTATGATGATTATAAAAATCCAATTATTCCAATACTTAATATATTGTCTAATATAATTAACATGATATATACTTCTTTAAGAATATTCTTACTATTATACCACCTAATACAAAATACACCATATTAATTATTCTCCTTAAATATATGATGTAAACTAGAAGCATGTGATCATAATAGATAATTTGTAAAAAAAAAACATAAATTGAAGGGCAATTTTATTCATTATATATATATATATTGTATTAAACAAATTTAATGTAGAGAATAATATATATAGTATTAAACAAATTTAATGTAGAATAATGTAAATTTTCCTAAATTGAATCATAATAAAAAATTATTCTTAAATTATAACCCATAAATTCAATGAATTTATTTTAAAAAGTCAAAGCATTTTAGAAAAAGAATTCTTCGCAAAGTGTCTACGTGGGGTGATCAGGTAGTTGAGCCATGTGATCTTTCCAAACCGGGGTGGATCCCATCTTATTTCATCTTTAAACAAGCATTGATACTCAAACAAGACATGACATTGGTCTGATCGATCCATTTGGACATTTGGTCCCTATTTAAATAGGGCAGTCTTCACAAAGGGTCTCCGTGGGGTGATCGGGTAGCTGGGTCATGTGATCTTTCCCAACCAGGGTAGATCCCACCATATTTCATCTTAGGACAAGCCTTAGTGTTAAAAAAGACATGATCGTTGGTCTGATCGATCCATTCGGATAACCGGTCCCTATTTAAATAGGGAAGTCTTTTCAAAGGGTCTCCGTGGGGGAATTGGGTAGCTGAGCCATGTGATATTTCCGTATCAGGGTGGATCCGACCATATTTTGTCTTTAAATAGACCCTAGTTCTCAAATAAGGCATGATCGTTCATCTGATCGATCCATCCGGACATCCATTCCTTATTTAAATAGGGGAGTCTTCGCAAAGGGACTTCGTGGGGTGATTGCGTAGCTGAGCCATGTGATCTTTCCCAACCGAGGTGGATCCCACCATATTTTATTTTAGGACAAACCTCAGTGCTCAAACAAGACATGATTGTTGGTCTGATCGATCCATCCAGACATTCGGTCCTTATTTAAATAGGGAAGTCATCGCAAAGGGTCTCCGTGGGGAGATCAGGTAGCTGAGCTATGTGATCTTTCCCAACCGGGGTGGATCTCACCATATTTTGTCTTAGGACACGCCTCAGTGCTTAAACAAGACATGATCATTGTTCCAATCGATCCATCCTGACATCTGGTCCATATTTAAATAGCGAAGTTTTCGCAAAGGTTCTCCATGGGGCGATCGGGTAGCTGTGCCATGTGATCTTTCCCAACCGAGGTGGATCCCACCATATTTCATCTTTGGACAAGCCCCAATGCACAAATGTAATTATGGAAGATTGTGTAGTTTGAAGATCCAATTCACTCTCTCGTCATTACTCTGCGACATAAAGGAACAAGGGTTAAAGAGAGTGAAGGAATGAATCTTAATATCCGCTGCGTATAAGTAAGATTCTTAAACTCTGTTATTTTATTTACTTTATGAAATTCATTATAAACATGTTTCTAGGTTGTTTTATATGTTAATTTGTTTAATATATGAAACATACAAGAAAATATTTATGATCATGTAAAATATATTCCCCACATTAATTTGGTAACATTTCACTAGTATAGGTTACTAGGCATCAATTTGGTAACAAGTCACTGATTCTAGTTTCATTATTTGCACTAACATGTCATAATGTTTCACAACTTAATGAATCAGGAATCTTTTAGATGAGGAATCGAAATCATTTTTACACACTAATCGCAACCTCCAAGATAATGTGTCACGATTAGACAAATAATTTGGTAACATTTCACTAATATAGGTTACCAGGCATCAATTTGGTAGCAAGTCACTGTTTCTAGTTTCATTACTTGCACTAGCATACCATAATGTCTCATGATTTAATGAATTAGGAATCCTTTAGATGAGGATTCGAAATCATTTTTACTCACTAATTGCAGCCTCCAAGATAATGTGTCACAATTTGACAAGTAATTTGCAAACATTTCACTAATATAGGTTACTAGGCATCAATTTGGTAACGTCACTGTTTCTAGTTTCGTTACTTGCACTAACATTTCATAATATCACTACCACATTAAATAAATAAATTTGACTACCACATTAAATAAATAATTTTTTTATTTATTCAACCGGGGTAGTTGAATTGGATTTAACTCCACTGATTCTAAGATCATTCAGATGGAAGTTGTCATCCTAAATGATCAGTACCTAACTGTATATTGAATGAAAAGATCAACTCTACCACATTTGTAAGCCAAAGCATAAACAAACGGACATGGTGGAGAACAATGCATGAGGGTTAGATTTAGGTGTTCAGGTGCCTTGTTAGCATTGTTGAGCCTTTCTTACCACACTTGTAAAGGTATGTATTTCATCATTTCAGCTTCCCATTCACTGCCTCATACACATATTGCTTAAATAGCTTCTAACATTATGTGAAAAACACCACAATTGACCCTAAAATCACTCATCATATGTATGACATGCATCTTCCTAACTGTGAATGATTAATTGTACTATTTTCATGCAACTTGGGATGGCGGACATCGACATTGCCTTCAATCCAAAGTGGGAAGAAATACTAAATAACCTTCAACAAACTAAAACAATAGCTGAAATAGATACTATTGATATTTTAGGGAAGGAGATGGATTCTCTAGAGATTTGGAAGGTTTTCTACCAGACTTATTCCAAGTGGAGAGGATTTAGAATAAGGATTGATGATGGAAAAAAGAGGGATAAGGTTATTAGCATGCATCGATGGGTTTGTTCCAGGGAAGGTAAGCTTGCCAAACTGTAAGAAGCGTGCAAAGGAAGTAACTCGAATTCGATGTCAGGCTGCAATCCGATTGGTTCGAATGGAAGAGACGAACCTTTGGAGGGCTATGAAAGTTTTACCCATTCATAATCATGAATTGACAACTTCCTCATAAATGCAATTCTTGCATTCACATCGCAACGTTCCAGACGCAGTAGCTGCCCGAGTAATGATTCAAGAGCCCTACTAATGAGGAATCCAGATCATTTATACTCACAAATGGCAACCAAGATAATATCTCATGATTTTAGAAGTAATTTAGTAACATTTCACTAATATAGGTTACTAGTCATCAATTTGGTAACATATCACTATTTCTAGTTTTCTTTTCTAATTATTTGTAGTTTATGTAAAACAAATATCTAAAATTCCAATGGACCGCGCATATGAAACTTTTTTCATAATGGGTTGTTAAATAAGTTTTTTACTTCTAACCAAATAAGTTTAGGTCAGAATCATCACCGTATTATGATGTACTATGGTGCAATACGACTCTTTTTATCAAGAAATTATCTCCACGCTATTTGATCTCATGGGTGTACTACGTATATGCATGGATCCCAACACATAAACCAAAGTGTTGACCAAATTCTGAAAGATATCTTCCATTTCACAACTTGTCATTGTCATAGTATTTGGAGCTTTTAAATTTGTACTATCAACATGGCCTATTGCGTGAAAAGGTCAATGCATTTTAAATAAAAAAATTCATTACAATCAATTGTCATTTTCCCCATAAATAGTGTATGTGCAAATCATAATCGTGTTTCAAGATAAATAACATACCTAAAGTGAAATAAAATATCTAGCCTACCATAAGAGTTCATTATTAAAAAAAATTATTTAGTTGTCATCCATTTGAAAACAAACAAATTATTTGGGGTATTTTCTGAAAGGTGTTTGTTGGGTACACAACCAAAGTCCCACATTGGCTAGAAATGGGAAGGATCTTGGGTATATAAGGATGGACACTATCTCCATTGGAATGAGACCTTTTGAGAAGGTGCCCAAAAACAAATCCGTGAGGGCTTAGGCCCAAAGCGGACAATATCATACCAATGAGGAAATAGATAGTGTCCGACGGTCCTTACAAGTGGTATCAGAGCCAGATCCCAAAATTAGCCATGTGAATGTATCCTCGGATTGCCAAACAAAGGAGGTGAAGCTTGCTGCTAGAGCCATCAAAGGTTCAGATCTGATTCGAAGGGATTTCGAATTTAGCTGGTGAAGGGATTCATCTAGCTTACTCAAGGGGATCTTGAGTGTTGGATCTGAGGGATTCAGGTTTAGATCTGTAATCGTCTGAGGGGAGGCAATGTGGTCCTTTGTTTGAGGGGAGGATTGTTGGGTGTACACCAAAGTCCCACATTGGCTAGAAATGGGAAGGATCTTAGGTATATAAGGATGGACACTATCTCCATTGGAATGAGACCTTTTGGGAAGGTGCCCAAAAACAAATCCGTGAGGACTTAGGCCCAAAGCGAACAATATCATACCAATGGGGAAATAGATGGTGTCCGACGGTCCTTACAGTGTCAATTTTTGGACATTAAAAATAATTTAATTTATACTTCTAAACGATATTTCAAAAACAATTTTACATGGAAATCATTATTCATGGAGGTAAACTAACAAAAAAAAAAAAAGATTCTATCAAAGTCTTTTTTAATATTTCCTAATATTTAGTAGTAGAGTTCATTTCTAACCTTAATAATATTTCTTAATATTTAGTAGTAGAGGCTACTGCTAACATTTTTAATTTTTTTAATGTAAAAATGTAAGCCACACGTGCCATAAAAGGATGTTTGGCTTTCATTTTTAGTTCATATGTCCTTTTTTAGTTCATCTCTTTAGTTAATACCCTAAAAGGACGGATGAAGTGCAAAAAGTCATTTTTCTGTTATTATATAAAAAGGATATTGTACAAATTGACATGACAACACAATCCTATATTGGAAAAGAAAGTGGAGAAGATTTTCATGTCTCCAACATGGACAACCATTAATAATCATTATCCGTGTAAGGTCTCTATTGGTTAGAACATGAGAAACCCTAATGGAAAAAAATTCAAATAATGGTTTAGTTCCAATAACATTAGAGGGAAATAACATATTCTTTATTTCACCTTACAATACACATTACTTGTGGGTATAAATATTAAGTTCGCTTAAGCAACATAATAGGTTTATGAATAATGACAAAGAAATCAATTACTATTAACTTATTCTCTTCCTCCAAAAAATCACCTATTATAATAGATAACCATAGCCCAGACCATGTAACCCCAATGACCTCCGGCACCCCAGGTTCGTCTTGCAAAAAAAGCCCTAATATGTCGACTCGTTCCAAGCTACTTCGGTGTGGCTCAAGTAATTCATTCCCAAACTGCGTTGTTGTGGAAATGACATTGACGGTTGCTAACAATTCGAAGAGAAGATGCATTGAACTATTGTTCAACACTCGTAAGTATTGCATAGAGTTGGCATTGACTCAGTACTAGCAAAACAAACTCTAAACACAAGGAAATGACCAGGTGAAAACCATTGAAGCCTTTGTGGAGGAAGCGACCAACTACCTCTGTGGTGAGGCTATGCCCAAGGAGATCATCGATCTTGACTGAGGTTCATCCAGTGGGGAATGAAGATATTGGCACCATCTACATCATGCACTAAACTACATAGCCAACTTCTTCTTATTCTGTTTTTAAATGTATGGTTTAGCTTTGTTGTTTTACTTTTGTAGTTCTATGGTTTCTTCCCTTGTACTCTTCCCATTGTGCCATGCATGGTGGAAAATGGTACTGTTACTAATATGGAACTAATCTCATGTTTTATTTTAATGTACCTCTTTTGAAGATTCAATGTTAAGTAACTTTAATGAACACTGGCTTTTTTAGTTATGAAATTTCCATGCATGAACTTTAAACTTTAATGAACTAATCTTCTGTACTAATGAGTATTTTCACTCAAATCACTGATGTTTTTTTTTATGAAACTCAAACCTCCAAGAGCTCATAATTTGGTACAACAAAAGTTTTTTTGGTTAGTTATATTACGTTTGAAAACTATTGTGTTTAATTTGGTAACATGATCAGGTAAAATTTTCTACATGTACATAATGTGCATACAAATCACACATGGAACATAAATTGAGCTACACTTTTTTTCCCTTAGAAAATTAGTCTTCAGTACACATAAATTCTTTAATGTTCTTTACTCACTTGACATTAATTGGAGGTATCAAAATTTTAGCTCATGGGTCAATTTGGTAGACCCTTACTTGGGCTCACCTACACTTAGCCCATGTAATATCAAAATATGTACTCACCGATTAAACTTTTATAATTGAATACCACATTAAAGAAATATATTTTTTTATTCAAAATGCATGTGAATTAGATTTAAGTCCACTAAAGCTTAGTAAAATGATGGTAGTTGTCATCATCTATGCTCAGTACCTAACTATATATTGAATGAAAAAGATAAACTTCTACCACCTTTCTAAGCCAAAGCTCAAACAAATGGACATGGTGAAGAATAATGCATGAGGGTTAGATTTAGGTACATGTAGTGACTTCACACTCCCTTATTTTGTTGCCTTGCTAGCATTCTTAAGGCATTATGAAGATTGCATCTGAAGAAAATCTTGTGGATTCGTTTACAAAGACACTGTCAGAAACTACATTTGATATGCATATCAAGGAAATGAGATTAGTAGAATTAAGGAATTAGTTTCAATTAGTGCAAGTGGGAGTTTTTTTGGGTTTTTATGCCCAAATTATAACCAAATTTCTTTGTAGTCTCATTTTATTATCAATAAAATAGTTTATATCATTTTTTACTTAGGTAATCACTTTGCTCACATGTTTTATTTTCATGATTATTTGTATAATATGAAATTCTATTAAATCTCGAGCATATAACTAATCATATTTATAGTGACGTAATCACAGTGGAATATACATATGATTATATGTTCAAAATAAGTTAGTCCTAAGATTAGTTAGTGCACAGGATTTACACTGACTTGCCAATCTACGATATGATCTACTTAAAAATTGTAGTGTTTTGTTCTTTCCAGAACATTAGCAAAGTAGATAAGATCGGATGTATTTGTTACATCGCGCTGGACTGATATTGACTTTAGATAGATACGTAAATGTACCGTTATTATCTAATATAGTCATATCATAAAGTTGGCCATAGGTCAATTCAATCTCAACTCTGAGTGGTTAGTATTCTAACTGATTGTATTATTCAAGTCCTTTGATTTGTTTGTTATCAGCTTACCCTACGGACTAGCCCATACTTACATCTTGGGGACTTGGTAGCATAATTGAGTGGGAGTGTTAATCGTAGATATGAACATCTATAGCTTCTAGCAAGAAGTGAAATGAAAATCACATTATAGCTTGGTTCAACGAGTTAAATTATTGTGTACTCATTTCTGTGATTAAAGTTCACGAAAATATCATTTACAAGGAACTTAGTGGTATTTAAGGATAAAATACAATGAGGGGTAAAACGGTAATTTTTACCCGACTCAGTTGTAGATCATCTATAGAGGATTGAATGAAAAATTATGGTTGTAACAATAGATAACGTATTTAGTTTAAGTGTAAAGTGTTATATGAGTTCAAAAGTGCAATTCCGACTCTTTAGTGGAGTCACGAAGAATTAATAAGGTGGTGAAATTATTCGATAAAATTTTTACTGTAACTTATTGGAGCTTGAATTCATGGGTCCATCGTCCCCACAATGCCTTTGATTAAATCATCTAGATAGTCTCAATTAATTGATTTAATTATCAATTAGGATTGTCAAAATTGTTTTGTGCCAATTTTGGACAATTTTAGTAAGATGTGGAATTTAGAAAAGAAAAGAGAATTTGGGGCAAATTTATTAATTATAACAAATTGGTGTCAAATTGATAAATGGTATTAAATTAAGGTTAAAAACATAATTAGTTAATTTGAATAAATAATTTAATTAATTATTATTTAAATATAATTATAATTATATATATAGTTTTAATAATACAGATTTCCTATATATATAACGAAATCTATTTAAAAAATATATATATTATATTTATTTAATTAATTAATAATGATTTTATTTTGTTATATAATTATAGAAAATAATAGTATTTGAATTTAAAAGACTTTTATGCTTTGAATTTAAAAATAAAAAAATCTCAAGGCTTGACAAAATATTTAATATTAAGCCATATAAGGATTTTTAAGCTATTATTTAATCAAATTAAATTTACCCTAAAATATTGCTATAAATAGGGAATTAAGTCTAGGGTTGACAAGTAAGCTTGAAAAAGCAAAAACTTAGACTCAAAAGAGACCAATCATGGCCGCCCATCAATACTCTCTTCTTCTCCATAATTTTCCCATCTCATGTGTTGAGAATTGCCCACCCTAGTCTAGGTGATCAAAGTAAATTGAGGAAGACTGCGTAGTTTGAAGATCCAATTCACTCTCTTGTTATTACTATGTGATAGAAATTAACAAGGGTTAGAGAGAGTGAATGAAGGAGTCTCAATATCCGCTGCGTAAAAGTAAGATTCTTAAACTCTGTTATTTGATTTACTTGAAATTCATTAGAAACATGTTTCTAGGTTGTTTTATATGTTAATTTGTTTAATATATGAAACATACATGAAAATATTTATGATCCTGCAAAATATATTCCCAACAGTTATTAGCATGCGTCGGTGGGTTTGTTCCAAAGAAGGCATTCGAAGAGAAAAATTTCTCAACTTGCCAAACTGAAAGAAGCATGCAAAGGAAGTAACTTGAACTTGATGTCAGGCTGCAATTTGATTTGCTTCAAATGAAAGAGACAAACCTTTGGAGAGCTAAGGAATTTGTACCTATTCATAATCATGAATTGGCAACTTTCTCAGAAATGAAATTCTTATGTTCACACTGCAACATTCTGGATGCAACAACTTTCTAAGTAATGACTATTAACAAGGTTGTGATCAAAACTTGCTCTGCTATTGTAACGATCTACTGCCTTAGAGTCGTTACTAAGTGAGTTTAAAAACGTGCAATTAACTCGCTAATCGAGGTTTTAAGACAAAAGTGTAGCTAATCCATATACAAAGTCTCATAATTTAAAAATATATCAATTCATTGAAAATTATAAAGCGTTTTACATTTGGGATCCCAAAATACTGTTTAGATATATTTACAACTCAAAAATATAATTAAAGTTGACTAAATGACAAAATTAGGTTAAATACAAGCGTCTCCCAAAAATACCCCTGGTCGTGGCAGCCAGGCAGGCCAAACATGTACACGTCGCTTCACGCTCTCCGTACTCATGGTTGGTCGACTTTCCCCTTGCCCTTACCTGCACCATAGAGCACCTGTGAGCTGAAGCCCATCAAGAAAACTCACACAAACAGATAACATATGCATATCTTTCACTTAACACATAATCAAACTGCCAACGGGCTAAACACATACGGTCATGCCGTCCCAGGCGCTTTATCAGGCCCTGGGTTCACGGTCTACACCGTGAGGATATCCCAGGTATCCTTTAGGGTCTTGCCTTGGCAACTCACACTCTGCATGCTTAACGCTGCTCCCGGCCCCTTCCCATTCTCGGCCTTCGAAGTTCCCATCCCTCGCCATTCTCGGCCTTCACCGTTCCTGGCTCTTGCTGTTCATTCACACATATGCACACATAGCATAATTTAACAAATACTTAAACACGTATAAACATATTCAAGGGGGTTACGCCCTGCAATACAATCATATAGGGCCGGGCCCTGCAACACAAACTATAGGGCCTCGCCCTGCTCTACGGGAACAACAGTTTTCTTACCTGTGCCCCGAGCTTTCCAAGCACCGATGTCCCGAGCACAGTCCCTTAGTCCGAGCCTCGCTGAAAACCTAGTCAGAACACACAAGTAACACTCCCGTTACTAACCAATTTACAATTGTACCTCGGAACCAATCCCGTGCTCTCGGGACCTCCCGTTTCCCCCACACAAGGTAGCGAAAGCGTCCCCCGAGCCCTCTGAGCCAAAACCCTAAAAACACATATTCCCATTTCCTAAAATTGGCCTAGCGCCGCGACACAACCCTATAGGGGCCGCAGCACCCAGAATGGTTCTTGTGTCTTGATTCAACCTAGCGCCGCGACACGGAAGAATAGGGCCCCGACGCTCATACGCGAACCCAGAAAACTGGGTTTTTCCTACTATTTTTCCCGAGCCAAAACTTAACCAAATCAATACCCAAGTACACCCAAGTCCCCAATTCGACCTAAAAATTCATGTAAATAGTATAACAACTCATGAAAACCAGAAACACACTCAAACACTCATCCAAACTCAAAATCACAAAGTGGTTTAAAATTCACAAAAACCTAAACCACACCAAAAATTTCACCTAAAAAATCAATGAAATTCTTACCTTAAGTAGGAATTCGACCCTGAGCTGCTTCCAAGTCTAGTTCCAAGCTCAAATCCACAAATTCCTCAGCTTAATCTTGCCAAAACTTCATTCCAATGTCCACAAATCAAAACACATATCAGCTCCCAACCTTACATTTCTCAGCAGAATTCAATCATAGAACTGAATTAGAGCTTACCTTTGAACCTAGCTCAGTCTCCCAAGTCCTAGCCTTGAATCCCTTGAATTTCTGGCCTATAATCCTTCAAAATAAACCACCTTAGAGAGGGATAAGGAGAGCATCAAATGGGAGAGAGAGAGAGAGTTGAGAGAATTTGGTTCACTTTTCCTTCCTTTGTTTTGTCTAAGTGATTCTAGTATTCCCCAGCTCTTAACTGAGTATATCCAATTGCCAAAATGACTTAATTGCCCCTTAAGTTAACCTAAGTCTTCAAATATCACCAAGGGTAGTTTAGTCATTTAACACATCCTGCTAAGTCCTCGAGTATACCTAAGAATCCTTGTTAATCTCGACATACCAACATATTAATAAGCTACTAACCACTACTCAATAATTCCCGAACACAAGTTATATTCCCAAAATACCCCTAGGCTCCTCGCGAGCCGAGTATTTAACCCCGTTGTGACATTCTAGCTATACTGCTCCCTAGGACCGTCTTAGATCGTGCATCTCAATTATATCACCACTCACAAGTGGTATCAATCACAATATACACAAATATTGCATTTATCCCCTCAACAGGAAAAAATTACAAATACGCCCCTAACAACCAAATGGGGTCCATATGCATATTTAATTCACCTAAACATGCATTTCTAATCACATAATAATAAAATTCATATATTAACACAATAAACCATTTATTGCCCTCCAGGCACACTAATCAAGGCCCTAAGCCTTATTAGCAAATTTGGGTCACTATAACTATCCCCTCCTTACAGAAATTTCGTCCTCAAAATTACCTGAACAACTCGAGATACCACTCCCGCATATCTAATTCAAGTTCCCACGTCGCCTCCTCAACCTTGCTATTTCTCCACAGTACTTTCACCAAGGCAATGCTCTTGCTCCGCCAGACTTTATCCTTCCGGTTCAAAATTTGAACCGGCTTCTCCTTATAAGATAAGTCCTGATCCAGCTCTAAGTTCTCTATACTCAACACATGTGTAGAATCTGATACATAATTTCAGAGCATGGACACATGAAACATATCATGAACCCCTGATTAGGTTGGAGGCATTGCCAACCTGTAAGCTACCTCTCCAACCAGTTCCAGAATCTCAAAGGGGCCAACAAACCTAGGGCTCAACTTGCCCAGAACACCAAAGTGTTTCACTCCTCTCCAAGGTGAAACCGGAAGGAACACATGGTCACCGACCTGTCCTGTGTCTCAAGTTTGAGTAACTCTTCTGGCGACTCTGGGAGGCGAGCATTCGAGCTCTAATCTTTTCAATCGCCTCATTGGTCATCTGAACCATCTCAGGACCTAAGTACCTTCTCTCACCCGTCTCATCCCAATGGATGGGTGATCTACACTTCCTCCCGTATAACATCTCGTACAGAGCCACTCCGATAGTCGCTTGATAGCTGTTGTTGTATGAGAAATCAATCAAAGGGAGATACTTACTCCAAGATCCCCCAAAATTAAGCACACAGGCTCGTAGCATGTCTTCCAGTATCTGAATCGTCCTCTCAGATTTTCCATCTGTCTGAGGATGATAAGCGGTACTAAACTGCAACTGTGTCCCATAACCTTTTGCAGACTCTCCCAAAACTTAGAGGAGAAGGTAGGGTCCCTGTCGGATACTATCGACCTTAGAGCCCCACGAAGTCGAACAATTTCCTTCATATACAACTCGGCATACGGCTCCACGGTATAAGTCGTCCTGACAGGTAGAAAGTGGGCAGACTTGGTATACCTATCCACAATCACCCACACCGAGTCATGCTGTCCCACGGTCCTCGGCAAACCAACCACGAAGTCCATGGTAATATATTCCCACTTCCACTCCGAAATCCCTAGAGGCTGCAATAACCCTGCTGGCCTCTGATGTTCAGCCTTAACCTGCTGACATGTTAAGCACTTGACCACATAATCCACCACATTCCTTTTCATGCCTGACCACCAATACAAAGCTCTCAAATCTTGGTACTTCTTCGTCGTACCTGGATGTAAGGAATAGGGAGTGGTATGCGATTCATCCAAGATCTCTCGCCGGTTATCAAAATCCATCAGAACACAGATCCGACCCTTGTACTTCAGTAACCCCATCTCCAAGATAGAAAAGTCCTTAGCCACTCTGACTAAAACACTCTCTCTGTGCCCTCTCAGCTAGGAATCCTCCCCCTGCGCCTCCTTGATCCTCTGAAGGAGTGAAGACTGAAGAGTGATGTTGGCTAACCAACCAACCACCAACTCTATACCTACTCTAGTCATCTCCTTAGCTAACTTATGAGATATCTACCTCAAACTAAACAACTGTTCTGGGCCCTTCCGACTCAATGCATCAGCCACTACTTTAGCCTTCCCAGGATGGTATAGGATATCACAATCATAATCCTTTGCCAACTCCAGCCACCGTCTCTAGCGCATATTCAGATCCTTCTGAGTAAATAAGTACTTTAAACTCTTATGGTCGGTGTATATTTTACACTTCTCACCATATAGATAATGTCTCCAAACCTTAAGTGCAAATACCACCGCTTCCAACTCCAGATCATGCGTGGGATATCTCTGCTCATATTCCTTTAATTGTCTTGATGCATAGAATATCACCTTTCCAGCTTGCATCAGCACACACCCTAAACCTTGTCTGGAAGAATCACATTAAACCACAAACTTTTCACTGTCTGTCGGCAGACTCAACATTGGCGCAGTGATCAGTCTTCTTCCTTGTCAATTCAGTTAACAGTGTAGCTATCCTGGAGAACCCCTCAATGAACTGCCGATAATACCCTGTCAATCCCAGAAAACTCCTAACTTCAGGAACACTGCTTGGTCTAGGGCAATCCCTCACTGCCTCAATCTTACTTGGGTCAGCCCCCTCCTTACTAACGATATGGCCCAAAGATGTGACTTGCAGTAGCCAAAACTCGCACTTGCTGAAATTAGCATATAGCTTATGCCCTCTCAACCGCTGCAATACCAAATGTAGATGCTTCTCATGCTCTATCTCTGACTGAGAGTACACCAGAATGTCATCAATAAACACAATCACTAACTTGTCCAAGTAGTCCTTGAAAACCCTGTTTATCATGTCCATAAAAGCTACTGGGACATTGGTTAATCCAAAGGACATAACCAGGAATTCATAGTGTCCATATCTTGTGCGGAAAGCGGTCTTTGGTATGTCCTCTTCTTTGATCCTTAACTGATAGTAACCCGAATGAAGATCAATCTTCGAAAACACTATCTTTCCCTGTAGCTGGTCAAATAAATCGTCAATCCTAGGCAGTGGGTACTTTTTCTTAATGGTTAACTTGTTCAACTCCCTGTAGTCAATACACATCCTAAGAGATCCATCCTTCTTCTTGAAAAATAACACTGGAGCATCCCATGGCAAGAAACTCGGTCTGATGAACCCCAAATCAAGTAACTCTTGCAATTGAATCTTCAACTCCTTCAACTCCGCTGGAGCCATTATATAAGGTGTCCTAGATACTGGGTCTGCCCCTGGCGCCAACTCTATAACAAACTCAATCTCCCACTGCGGCGACAACCCTGGCAAGTTTGCTGGAAATAAATTTGGAAACTCACATACCAATCTGGTCTCACTCGGTCCAACCGACACCACCCTAGAGGTATCCACAACGTTCGCTAGGAATCCTATGCAACCTTCCTGCATCAGGTCTCTAGCCTTCAGTGCTGAAATCACAGGCACCATCGATCTTCTGATTGTCCCCACAAATACAAAGGGTACCTCCCCTTCTGGTTTAAAAGTCACCATTCAGCGCGTGCAGTCAATCGTCGCCCCATACTTCGATAGCCAATCCATCCCTAGAATCATATCGAATCATCCATCACTAGCTCAATCAGATCAACAGACAACTCCCTACCGTCTATCTCTACTGGCAATGCTCTAATCCATCTCCTAGAGACTACCAGTTCCGCAATCGGCAACAAAGTCTGAAAACCCCTAGCATACAAAACTCTAGGTCTACACATCTGATCTATCACTCTAGCAGACACAAATGAATGAGTAGCTCCTGAATCAATCAATGCAGTGTAAGAAGAACCAGCACTAGAAATCTGACATGTCACAAGCGAGGGGCTAGCCTTAGCCTCAGTCTGAGTCAAGGTGAACACCCTGGCAGGAGCGAGACTGTCGCCCTGCTTCGGCTCCTATTTCCTGGCTTGTGGGCAGTTCTTCTTCAGATGATTGGCACTCCCACATATAAATCATCCCCTAATCCTTCACTCACCCTGATGTCGTCATTTGCACCGGAAAACTCCTCCAGTTGTCACCTCCTCCCTAACGGCCGCCAAAAGCACCCCGTGCCCTCCTATCTGAGCTAGAAGGAACAAAAGGATCTGGCGCCTTTCTCTTCTATTCACTGGGGCCACTACCCCGACTAGATCCAATAAAAGGAGGCACCATCCTCCTGGCATCGCGCCTCACAACACTCTCTCTCCATATCTGATCCTCGGCCCTCTCAGCTGTAAGGGCCTTGTCCACTACCTGAGCATATGTAGTAGTCTATGGATCCAAGGTAATCTTAACATCACAGTCAATCATAATATTCAACCCCCATACAAATCTATCTCTTCTTGCCGCATCGGTCGGCACCAATTTCGGTGCGAACTTCGCCAACCAGTCAAATCTCAAGGCATACTCAGTAACTGTCAACTGGTTCTGGATCAGGTTGATAAACTCATCAACCTTCGTAGCTCAGACCGCTACACTGTAATAATTCTCATTAAAGATGTTTCTAAACTCTTCCCAAGTCATAACTGCCACATTCCTCCTCTGAGTCACTACATCCCACCAGATGCGGGCATCTTCTTTGAACATGTAGCTGGCACAAGCTACCCTCTCGTTCCCTACCACCCTCATAAAATTCAGGACAGAGGAAATCATATTCATCCACTACTCTACCTGCAGTGGGTCTAGTCCACCCTCAAAGGTGGGAGGATGTTGTTTCCTGAACCTCTCATACAAAGGTTCCCACCTATTCTCCATAAGAGGCTAAATCGGCGCTGGTGCCACAACCTGCTGAACTGACAACCCAGTGGCCTGAGGAGGGGCTTGCTACCTCAACTATCGAAGTTCTTCCTCAGTTCGTTGCAGTCTCTCTTCCATTTCGGCAAACATTTGTTGCCAATTCTATGGGGCAGGTGGAGGGTCTTGGCCCTGGTTGTCATCCTCGGCCCTACTGCTGCGGAGTCTCTATGATTATCGAGGCATCTCAACAATATGCTTGCAATCAATGACGGCGCTCATCAGGCATGATAACCACATCTAAAACCACCTTCCAAATCACATCAGCCAACCATAACAACAATCCACATAACACAAATAACATATAACACTCAACAGGCCATGCCCTGACATCATGCATATGTTAACTCATTCATCATGCTCTATATAGAATAAGCAGGCAAATAGGTCAGCTAAGAACATATTCAAGCATATAAGTCAATCATTACCAACCAACCCTGAGTTGAGCTTGTCATTGACAGCGAGCGTACATGTTTGATCAATCTCCAGGAACCATAAACCTTGGCTCGCTTTGATACCAAGTTGTAATGCCCTACTGCCTTAGAGTCGTTACTAAGTGAGTTTAAAAATGTGCAATTAACTCGCTAATCGAGGTTTTAAGACAAAAGTGTAGCTAATCCATATACAAAGTCTCATAATTTAAAAATATATCCATTCATTCAAAATTATAAAGCGTTTTACATTTGGGATCCCAAAATACTGTTTAGAAATATTTATAACTCAAAATATAATTAAAGTCGACTAAACGACAAAATTAGGTTAAATACAAGCATCTCCCAAAAACCCCTGGCCATGGCAGCCAGGCAGGCTAAACATGTACGCACCGCTTCATACTCTCTGTACTCATGGTTGGTTGACTTTCCCCTTGCCCTTACCTGCACCATAGAGCACCCGTGAGTCGAAGCCCAGCAAGAAAACTCACACTAACAGATGACATATGCATATCTTTCACTTAACACATAATCAAACCGCCAACGGTCTAAACACATACGGCTGTGCCGTCCCAGGCGCTTTACCAGGCCCTGGGTTCGTGGTCTACACTGTGAGGATATCCCAGGTATCCTTTAGGGTCTCGCCCTGGCAACTCGCACTCCGCGTGCTTAACGCTACTCTCGACCCCTTGCCATACTCGGCCTTGCCGTTCCTGGCCCTCGCCGTTCCTGGCCCTCGCCGTTCTCAGCCTTCACCATTCCCGGCTCTTGTCGTTCATTCACATATATGCACACATAGCATAATTTAACAAATACTTAAACACGTATAAGCATATTCAAGGGGGCTATGCCCTGCAATACAATCATATAGGGTCAGGCTCTGTTTTGTATAAGTGTTTCTAGTATTCTCCAGCTCTTAACTGAGTATATCCAATTGCCAAAATGACTTAATTGCCCCTTAATTTAACCTAAGTCTTCAAATATCACCAAGGGTAGTTTAGTCATTTAACATATCCTGCTAAGTCTTCGAGTATACCTAAGAATATCCGTTAATCCCGACATACCAAATTATTAATAAGCTACTAACCATTACTCACTAATTCTCGAACACAAGTTATATTTCCAAAATACCCCTAGCCTCCTCCTGAGCCGTGTATTTGACCCTGTTGTGACTTTCTAGTTATACCGCTCCCTAGGACCGTCTCGAATCGTGCATCTCAATTATATCACCACTCACACGTGGTATCAATCACAATATACACAAATATTGCATTTGTGCCCTCAACGAGCTAAATTACAAATACGCCCCTAACAACCAAATGGGGTCCACATGCATATTTAATTCACCTAAACATACATTTCTAATCACATAATCATCAAATTCATATTTTAACATAATAAACCATTTATTGCCCTCCAAACACACTAATCAAGGCCCTAAGCCTTATTAGCAAATTTGGGTCGCTACAGTTATAGCACATCTTGCCCTACAATCTATTGGGTACAAAAATTTGCTTTTCAATTAAGGGACATGTACAACATAGTGGAAAAAATAAGAAATGAACAGAAGCTAGAAAGTGACTCAGAGGGAGCACTAGGTTATTCGGTGAGGCAATTGCTTTTGATTCGACGTAGAAGACCAAAAAGTATAATAAGCCATTGGTAATTATTGTCGGCGTCAATCAACATTTCGAGACATGTGTTTTCTGATTAGCTTTGCTTTTTGGATGAGACAGAAGATGCAATTTGTTTGTTATTGAGGGTGCTCCTAGACTGCATGGGCAACAAAAAATCGAAAGTAGCACTCAATGATGGTGATGACAGAATGGCTCTCGCCATTCACTATTTCTTGCCGTCTTCAACTCATTAACTTTGTGCATGGCACTTGGGGAACAATGCAACAAAGAAAATTAAGTTGCTTGCTTTCACCACAAGGTTTGTTAAGTTAATATACCAATACAACACAGAGAAAGATTTTAAAGAAAAATGGGTTGTATTGTTTGAAGAGTTTGAGCACCACTAGACGGTCTACAATGATATGAGACTTAAAATACCGTTTTACCCCTCATTGTATTTTATCCTTAAAACACTTAATACCTTGTAAATGATATTTTAGTAAACTAATATTAATCACTGGAATGAGATCGTTATCATTTAGTACCTCAAACTAAACTAAAAGGAAACCATCGTTTTACTTCTTCATCGAAAGCTATAGATGTTCATATCTATGATTAACACTCCCACTCAATTATAGGACCAAGTTCCCAAGATGTAAGTATGGGCTAGTCTGTAGGGTAGGCTAGTAATGAGCAAGTAAAAGAACTCAAATAATACAATCAATTAGAATACTAACCACTGAGAATTGAGATTGAATTGACCTATGATCAACTATATGATATGAATAGAATAGATAATAACAATATGTTTACTAATCCTATCTACTGTCGATATCGGTCCAGTCCGATGTAACAAATACATCCATAACCCTACAATGTGTAAGTAGATTATATCGTAGATTGTCAAGTCAGTGTAATTCCTATGTACTGAATAATCTTAGGACTAACTTATTTTTTAACATGTAATCATATTTATATTCCACTGTGATTACGTCACTATAAATATGAATAGTTATATGCTCGACATTTAATAGAAGTTCATATTAAACAAATAAACATGAAAATAAAACATGTGAGCAAAGTGATTGACCAAGTAAAAAATGATTCATATTCTTTTATTGATAATAAAATGAGATTACAAAGAAAATGAGTTTTAATTAGGGCATAAAACCCCAAAAAAACTCCCACTTGGATAATTGAAACTAATGCGTTAATTCTACTAATCTCATTTCCTTGATATGCTTATCAAATGTATCTTCTGGTAGTGTCTTTGTAAACGGATCCACTAGATTGTCTTCAAATGAAATCTTCATAACCTTCACATCTCCCCTGGCCACATATTCTCAAATTATGTAATATTTGCTTTCTATATGCTTACTCCTCTTATGACTTCGAGGTTCTTTCGAGTTAGCTATCGCTCTTGTGTTGTCACAAAACAACACAAGCGGTTTATCCATATCTGGAATAACACCAAGGCCTGAATAGAACTTCTTTAGCCAGACTATTTCCTTAGCAACTTCAGACATGTAATGACCCAACTATTTCTAAGACCTTGGACCATTAAAACTACTAAACAGAGCTACTATTTTGGGAACATACATAGGAAATAACATAACTTTATTTAAAACCCCAAAATAATTATTGTGCAAAATACAAAGTAAAACATGAAATATAAAATATGGTATGGGTACCCATTGTTTAATACATAATAACAAACCTAAATTATTGAAATACTAATTGCAGAAATATATCAAACACTTATTTGCATTTTTTCAGCATATTTTGAATTGAGTAAAAAACTTTGACTGAGTCATAATACGATCCTAACAGCTGCTGGAAGGCTCTAGAGATTCTATATCTTTCTTTTAATTAAACTCACTACAAGAAAAAATACTTTCAATAAGACCGAAAAAGTATTATTAAATATATACCATAACATTTTTTGATGAAAGCAGTGTTATAGTAAGTCAGAGCACTTTGCATAACTCTTTTCCATAGTTATAGACATGTGTTATGGTATAGCCTACGATAACACTTTTGTTGTGTTATTTTAATAGTTAGATAAGTATTTCATTATGCTATTTATAAATAGATTATATAACACTTTTTTGTACTTATAAAGTAGCGTTATGATACACTTTATAATAACACACTTTCTGCATTATAGAAAATAATTTGCATAACATAATTTTATGCTTATAAACCAATGTTATTGTAAAAGATACAATAACACATTTTTTGTATTATTCTAATATTTGGATAAGCTTAAATTATTATTATATAAACCTGTACATTATAATTATTTTTTATTGCTTTAATTCAAACCTGCTTCATTTAATATACTTAAGACACCCTTAACATTGTACAAATATATTTTTGAGTACCAATTATATGGTTCAAAACACATAACCAAAAAATTGTGTCAAAATACATTCAAGTTTATCTAAAAAACAATCCAAAAGTCTTAAGATATTCAACATTGCCTAATTAACATAAAAAAAAATTCTCACAATAGTCAACAAAATAGTCATAAACAATTGCATATTCAAAAGTAAAGGTAGGAATTCATAATCTTCCAAATGTCAGCACACCAAAGCCTTCCAAATAAGATTTTCTTTTGCACTTCACTTGTTGAATCTGGTAAATAAAACATAAAAGAAAAACTTATGAAGTCATGAAATATCATATCATTCATCTAAAATAGTCAATAATATCATGACACAACCAAATTTACAATAATTGAGTTTGAATAATAATGAAGTTATTATATTACACACATTACTACAACTATCTATACTCAAGTGACCTTAGAACTTTAATTAAATGGTGCATAATATTAATTCAAATTGGCCCCATTATCATTTTGTCTTTCTCATCTTCCCTATCAAATCAATCAAATCATACTATAATAATCTGGGATTGCATATCGGTTAATGGTGAACAAACATTTATATAATCAAATAAAAGGCCATGCAACTGTTGAAGCAAAAGCTTCTCGTATAGTTTGTTAATGCATCCTCATCAGTATTATCAAACGACATGCCAACTTATTTCTTTACACAAAACACTACCCAAAAACAAAGGCAAAGGGTTGTGTATGCAACTGACTCCTACTTTCGATGCCCTGATGCTGCCATAAGAACAGCAACAGCCACCATAAACATAGACAACATACTTACTAGCAATATATATGTTCTTCTTGATGATTTTCTGTATTCTCCAAACAAAAGAATTCCCCATAAAGTGCTTACTAGTGGAAGTGCCTGCCAATCACCACTCCAAAAAAGTCCATATTAGTATGTGATGCACATTTTGGTTCAGTTGAAATTTTGCACTAACAAGTTTATCCCACAAAAGAGAAGTTTGGAATCAAGAAAAAATAATATATTTGAACCAACCTGAACATCATCTGCTCCAGCATACCCTGCATCTTGGCCTCCCATGAATTGGAGACCATTGCCAAACCCGCAAAGCAGACCGGTCATTAAGGCCCAGCCTCTGCCATTCTAGTCATTCATATAAGCCTTGAATGATGATTTGGGTAAGTCGAGCACAGGGTAGTAAAGGAATGTGATGTTGAGGATTATAGCAAGGACAAAACAAGATACTGAGAAGTAAAAGAATGCAGTGTAGACAACCAAGTGAGGAACCCCATCTTTCAATTTATGCCATTGATCATTTGTTGCCAAGTTGAATGCTGGTGAGAATAGAGAAAAGCAAACACCAGCAAAGAAACATATGGACAGTTCAATGAGAGTGCTTTTCCCAAACACATGTAGCAAGAGTTATAATAATTATTAAATGTGATAGAGAATCTGAGATGTTTGGATTTGAGTGTCAGGTGATGAACGTCCAAATATTGTTGTGTAGTATTTTTGCAACACAAGATTATCATTTTTCATCTAAATGTGAGAATTTTAATTGATTTTCCATACTGAAAATTATTGTCTTTTACAGTGCCGTCTATAGTGGTGCAGCTAGTTTTCTGATCATTCTCATTGCATCACTCAACAAGCTCGACGATTTTCTTTTTAGAAATGAATAAAAAAAAGATAATTCTTAGATAACCTTAACATTTAATGAAGGAAACATACCCTTCTTTAGATGAAAAACCTTCAAGCTTTTCTTTATTATCAGCTACATTAGATGAGTGGACAGCAGAAGCAAAGCAAACTGCAACCAAGAAGCAGCCAATGCCAGGGAAAAGGATCTTGGCTCTATTAATTCTATCGTCTAAAAAGTAATTCAAGATTGTTATCATCACCATTAAAGATTGCAACAGAAGCAAATGGTGACAGGAACAATGGTCAGAGACAAACATCAACATTTAGAAATGGTCAAAGAGAGAGAACGAAAGAAAGGACCTATAATAACTGTTATGCTTGTAGTGATCACTTCTGTGACTGATAAGCCAACAAAAGCCCAAGCATACTGAGTTGAGAGATTTCCAAGGCTAAGTATCACCCCTCCTGCTATTGCAAACATCATAGAAGGCCAATTGTCCTGCACCAATCACCCTAACATGAATCAAAACCAAATACATACAATACAATACAACTCCATTATGGCAAACAGATGAAATGTTCATTATACTGTGTTCCTTATCACTGGTCTCTCCAAACAACACCACATTCATCAGAGATAATAGAGAATGAATGAACTAAACTTTATCCAAATATATGCAAGTGTTGAATATTTGTGATTCAACACTTGTAATGAGCTAAAAAATATAATCAATACTGAATTATCATGAGAAGGAGCAGTCTCTGCAGATGCAACAGAGTAGTCTCTGCAGATGCAATAAATTTCTAGCAATTTTCTTTTTGCACTAAGAGTAGTCTATGTACATAATATCAAAATAATATCTTAACCAGTTAAATAACTTTGTGACATTAATTAATAATATACATATATATTGATATTTTTTGTAGTAGTAAGATATATATGTGACTAGGAGCCATTACAAGACTCCCAACAGTGTTGCTTAACTTCTGGAAAATCATGACGAGAAGAGACCTAGGAGAAATTAGTCAAGAAAAATATATCCATGAGAGAGGTTCATTATACCATTTGAAATAGAGATCAAAGAGAGATGGAGTTAAATCTTCTTATTTGGCTAAAATGAAATTATAATGAAAAATACAGTGATGTAAAACTTTTAATGACATGAGAAAGAATAAAATTTGAATTTATTTGAACATAAAACAAATTGGAAATGAATTGTTCCATACAAATCATAGAAGGACGAGAGTAAATAAACACTAACAATAATGCCCAATAATAGATCCCAACATCAAAAAATAAGTAAAAAAAAAAAAGAAATCAGAAATTAAGAAGGAAAACTAATGACTAGAACTTATAAAATAGATTTTTTCAAGGAAATCATTTGAACATATAAAAAGCCCAATCAGCTAAAATCTCACAAATCAAACTAGTACTACATATTATGTTATATGTTTATAGAATCACCAGATGCCACAAATCTAAAGCTAGTGAGCACCATGACGTGAGGTGGATATCATTTAATGAACCAAAATATAACGACCAAAAAACAAAAAATATAATATTGTCTCTGTACAGAACAACCCACTCATGGGTTTTGGAAGAGAAAATTGAAAAAAAAAAATGCTTAGCTTACCTTCTAAAGTTTTATCCTTTTAGCCCTTAATCTTTTTCTCTGCAAATCTCTTACTCAATCATCTTTACACATATCATTCAAAGCTTTAAAGTAGTATAAATCTACATAGAGAAGATAGGGAAGGTCAATTTTTCAAATTAAGAAAAAAAAGTCAATTTCATCAGAAGGGAAAAGCTAAGTTTACTGAGCAAGTGATACTACTACATACCTACTATGTCTTTGAACTGCATTCAATATAAGCAGGTGCTCCAATAAGCTTTCGCAGTTCCTCCCCCTAAATGTGATACAAAGGTCAATGTAAAGAAGGTAAAAAAAAGTGAAATTATGTAATCCATTAGAGCATGTAAGGAGTGAATTTTCACCTAAGCTGTAGTAATTGGCACGGTACCAGGATGGTCTATAAAGAACTGCTTATCATCTTGAAGGTCTAGCTCGTCAAAATCAAAAGGAAAGGGAAAAAAATGAAAAAAGGTTCATTCTTGTTCATGCTATTATCAGAAGTTCCATCAACTAAACAATATGGTACTTAATAAACAAGAATAATTGGGACACCGGGTGCATAATGCTTCAATTCTGGAATCCACTGGAGAAGAAACATAAAAAATGTGATGGGAGACATTAGCGCATTAATGGGATTACCAACTCCAAATGAATGTTATAATAAATTGTAACTGCCCATACGAAAACAAAGCCTAACCTTCTTGGAAACATTTTCATAGCTAGCTTCGCTAATGAGAGAGAATGCCAGTATAAAAACATCTGCCCCACAATAACTCAAGGGTCTTAACCTGTTATAGTCCTCTTGTCCTGTTCCACAGAAATAAATTCAGACCCAGAAAAGAAAATCTATATAACACAACTGAATAAATTAAATTGTAATCATGCATAGTTACCAGCTGTATCCCATAATCCCAAGTTAACAATGCTTCCATTCAAAACCACATTTGCATTGAAATTGTCGAAAACAGTTGGCACATAATCCTGTTTTCAACCAAAGAACGAAATGAATATGATTTCAATTGTAGAACAAACCCAGAATTCCTCTTCCAAAACATACAAAACAAAATGGAAACAACCCTAATTTTTTTGGAAATTTAAGAGCAGGGGATTGAAATTCCATAATCTTACCAATTAGCAGCACATTAATACAATTAAAAACAGTCTCAAAGGTTACAAAACCACAATCTAAATTTTAGTCATTGGACAAAATGATATGCAATCGCATATCAGATAATCTTTCCAAAGAAAGAGTAAACAACTAAAACCAAACAATTTTAGAAAGGGGACCAAAAACACGTTCGAAGCTTTAGTTTATTAGGGTCTGGTGGTTCTGGTAAACAAGCCACAAGATCCACTTCTATACAATCGGAATAGGCAAATTTGTATGCCTTCCTTACATACTCATCCACATCTAAGTCGTTTCCTGTGCAAATGGATAGAGACTTAGAAAAGGGGGAAAACAAACAACTCCGAAAATAAAAAATGATAGAAAATGATACGAACTAATAAACAGTAAGATTCAATTGCTACTGCAAAAGTAGAAAACATAGAAACAAATGACCAAAACTCCAGACTAGGGAACTGCATGTACCATTAAACACCATTCTACATATAAAGAGCATGTTAATTGCTAAGGCAATTTGCTGATACGCCAAAGAAGAAACCAGAAGGCGAATACCATTGAGATGCCTTTGAACCAACTGTAACATACACAGCACAAAGTTTGTACACACAAAGAAAAGCAACAACTAGAAGTAAAAGAACAGCAACAACTCCTGTAGAAGCAAAATTCAGGAGATGTGAGTGAAACTTTCTGAAGTTAGGTGGCCAGACATAAAAATAATATAATTCATCAAAAGCTTCATCACAATAATGTAACAGAGCTTTAACAGGGCCAATTAACCATTTAATATAATTTCCACCTAAATGGACCAGACACTGTTAACACATCACATTGATCAACCTTCATAGAGCATATCTCATTATTTAGCAATAATACCTCATATTATAACATTTCTCTACACTTTTCCTCCATAAGACCAACAAAGAACATTTTCTCCAGCCCCAATAGCAGGGGCAACTAGTGAGCTAAGAATCCATAATTAACCTTCTTTTTATTTTCACTAATAAGAAGATAAATCAAGAAAGAGAATACACAACTACAGTACAGATGTGCTCAACCTTAAATCCAATCTAAACAAAAATTTACCCAATGAAATAATTCTAAATGCACTACAGACTCCCCACCCTCTCTTCTATTCTTCTTACACTTAAGACTTGCCATTTGAAAAACTATTGAAGTTTCTGAATGGGTCTTTTTTATAAAAAAATAATAATAATTTCTAAAAGGGTCTAATTAAGGATAAGCTCCTTTAAGCCCGTCTGCTAAACCATACAAGACTGAAAAGGAACAAGAAGAGAAAGAACTGGAGTATAAATGAATTCAAAAATGTCATTTCAAGAATTAGAGCAGAATAATATAATACTTAGCCTACTTCAGAGTAACTGGTTTCATCTTTTGTCAACCTAAGCTTGTAGCATGTTTCATAAACTGTTGAAAAATCATAACCTCAAATTTCCAAACAGTGCATAAAATGACAAAAGGAACAAAAAAAAGTGAAAATAGTCCTATTAGCTAGAAAGCTAAAAGCACCAACTGATTTCTTTTGAATCTAACTAGCCCTCTAGCATCCAGGATATAACAAATATAGCACTAAGCTCCCAAAGCTCAAACAAGGCTACACCATAAATATCATGTCAATTTTCTTTTTTGTTTCATGATGATGAATCAAAGACTAGTATTGACTAGAAGAGAGGACAAGCACACTCCACCAATGCAATAAAGATATCCATTCTCTTAATAAATTGAAGAAGGAAACCAGCCAAAGGGCTACCCAATGAAACTTATAGGAAAATGATTTGCACATTAATTGAAAGGTCAAATCAAATTCAGCATCTACTTCCTCAGTTCACGCAATTAGAGGAGAGGATGATCGAAAACATATTAAGTTCAGTCTATTTAAGCCGACTACAAAATTACACTACTGGACAAAACATACTTGTTCTCATGTTCAGATATCAGATAAAAAAAAATGTATTCTCCGCTTTTCCATGCTAAGGCTAACTGCAACCCCTCACATCTGAAAACTTCTTATATTTCTTTACACCCCTCAAAGTTACATGAACACGTTGACATTCATGCTTGCACAATTGGGATACTTATCTTCATAACAAACCAAAATTTCAAGAAAGCATTGTTAATAGCAAGCAAAATGTTTCGTAGAAGAACCAAATATAAATGCGTACAAACTATAATTATGAAGTCAAATGATTAAGACCAACTTATTTCTAGGCACAGGACAATAAACTAATGGCCAGATACTTTTTTTAAAAACAAAATCTGAGCCTTTATTAATGATGTTGAAATAGTAAGGTTGTCACATAGAGAAATATAAATAAATTTCAATGAAATACGTACTTGAGCTTTGCCATTGTGTTCTCCACCAAAGCATAATTGAATAAAAAGACAACAATAGAGCAGTTCCAGCCATTATTACAGCCAGACCAATTATATCTCGACCCAATATTACAATCAGCCAGCTTCCTCATATGATAAGAACCACAACCAGAGATATAAAACTGCCCATGTGGAGAGAGACAGGAAACCGCATAATATATTTAACTGTGGTCCTTGCAAGATGTTCGGCCATTTTCTGACAAAGATCCAACTGAAACACATGCACATGTATGGGGAAAGAAAAGAAGACAAACATATTATTGTAACACAACTCTTAAAGAACACAAAGAAGGTTTTACAAGTCTTATTCTTTTCATCTACATAAATAGAAAGTACATAACCAGCATATATCATATCATCATATCTAACCATATTACTTAATTAAGAAAAGAAAAAAAACAACTTTCTTCAATTAAGGTGTCTGTCAATTTAGTATATATCCTTGTTAACACTTGACCATATTTGAAGGATCCTTGTGGGTTTGGACGAGCAGCACCAGCTGAGACATTCCATCTAAGATTGCACCACCATGACCAAAGTGTAATACTAATTAGTCCATAATTAGGTGAAGAAAAAAAAAGATTAAGGGAACCAAAAGTAAATTACTATTAAATCATAAGCCAGATCAATAATAACAATCAATGCTAAGTATTATTGGGCTATTGGATAAATATTTATTTGGCACCTCTTCACTTTACAGAATTAGATTTTAAGCACTTGAAATAGATTATTTTTAGCCTAGATTGTAATATTATAATACTCAGCTTCAACCTTATCGAGCTTGCTTGATTCATTGAGAAATAGGGGTCCAAATCATTAGGAGGATCAGGGAGAGGACCTGACGCAGGCCTCTGAGAGTTTGAGTAGTGCAAAACAGTAACTCTATTTACTTGAATCCAAGAAGATGAATTGACAAAACGAGGGCTGGCAACAATGTAATAGTCATTGCTGGCATTTTGATCCATTGTTACCAAAAATGAATATGACTGACCCACATGTATGTCCATGTTTGAGTGGTTCTGCTGAACTGTATATGATCCTTCAGTCTCAACAAGAAGTAAGTTGTGGTTTTGTATCCTGAAATTCTAACTAGTTGAGATACCGACATTATGCACCTGTAGACAGTATGTTTTTCCTGTTCAAGAGAAAGTTACAATGAGATTGACAGCCTACCTTCATAAATCAATTTAACAATCATAACTAAACCTTACATAGCCAAAAAGAAAAATGAAAAAAGAGGCATACTATTTACTTTTTACCTGGTTCAACATTTACTAGAAGTAAATGATTTCCTGCTGGAACAAGTGCCTCATCATATCGAAAGGGACCATGTCCACTTATAGTAATACCGTTAGGAACTCCAAGGGCAATTCCATTTTCAACATCTTTTCTCAGTTCTTGTTACCCCATAAACATCAGTATCATACCCAATAAAGCCAAGAGAAAGAATTCAGTAATAGATGTAGTAACAAGACATAAACTCACTTTATGACTCTTTGTATACCAGTCACTAATAAAGAGTGTAATATCTCCATCTAGCAGCAGAAAAGGTAGTGGAATAACTGCTCTATTGTTTATAATGACCCCCCCCCCCCCCACACCCTCCTACAGCTCTTTGAAAGTTCAAGGAAGGGAAGTAAAAGAAACTCCCTATCTGATCTTTCACCTGAAAATCATATGTCCAATTCCAACCGGCCGGGATTGGACAATTAGTCCCTGACACGCCATCTTGCCAAGAGTTTTTCCTGTGCTGTATTCCATTCCTGCATTTAAACATTATGCAAAAAAAAAAAAAAGTATACATTTGAATTTGTCAACATTAAAAACAACTCTCATATGTTAATGGCACACATACATTATACCATGTAATAAGCAATGGCTCATCGAGGTTATTCTTGACATTAACAACAACATTCCAGTTGGTAGTGACATTGAGAATCGGTCCTGGAAACTGCCCCTTTATCCCAATAACCTAGAATAATGAAACAACCAATGTCATTTTATCACTAGCCTCAAATGTTTAAGTCTTACACAGTAAAATACTGGAGCAAAAGGAGATAAACAGAGACTTAAAAGGTAATGCTGCTCAAAATGAAGAAAAAGGCCAGATTAATTTCTCGTACTCTTTAAAAAATAGTACACATAATCAAGTTGCTGACACACCTAAATAACAAACAAAAGAAAGAAAACATACCCATGAAAGGAAAATTGTTCAAGCAGATAAAAATACTATATAGGAATCTCATTTTAAAATTCTTTTTTCCCTATCTTGTAAAAAAAGAAAACACAAAACAAAAAACAAAATTCCAGATCTTCTGTGCCACAAAAATTAAAAATAGCTTACAAAGGGGTAGTGCATTCCCACTAAGCTCTGTCAAAATATAACCAAGAAAAGAAACTTAAAAGGCATCATAACCCGGCATAAAAAACAAAAAATTAAGTTGGATTTTGACAAACGAGGCATATCTCAATTGGGTACAAAAAAAAATTAGCCAAAAGAGAAAAAGAATTAAGGAATTGCATTATAAAAAAAATGAGAGAAATTGAAAGGGAAAGAAAGAACCTTCTGTTTGGGTCCAAGTGGGGAGGCATTGATGTACGAAACTGACCAATCATAGTAGACATAGGGACCACCAGCCAAACCAACACTTAACGAACCCAGAAGGAGAATCAAGTAGAACAAGAAGAAGCAAGGACAGGGCAGAGCTGAGGGCATTGGAACCCCCAAAGTCTCAGTCACAACTTCCCTTTTAGCCTTACCCTTGTGGGTTTTCTTTATCTTTTGCTAGAAAGAGAGTTCAAGCTTCAGATAACTCTATCAAAGCTCAAAAAAGAGTGACAAAGAGAGAGAAAAGGGGGTTACTTAGCTTTGTTTGCTGCAATGAGTGGTGACGTGGAAACAACAGAAGCAAACTTTGGTGGTAGAGAGAGAGAGAGAGAAAGAGAGATGTAATAGAATGGTGTAGGCACATGTGGGAGTGAGTTGAGGCGAGTTTGACTTCGGATACACCATAGCCGAAGAAGAAAACGGGGGAGCCGAATATAACTTTTACAAGTTATAGGCAGGCTACCAAAGTAAATTACCGCCACTTTTTTGTTTTACCACATATATATAACTATATCATAATACTTTTTCAGTAGTATTATATTCTTATGTTATGAAAAGGGATATTTGGTGTAGTGACTATTCATCAAAATACTTAAATCCTTAATAAAAATGCATATGACAAGTGTCACCATATTATTAATTCTATCTAAACTTTAAGTTATAATAAATTACATCTCTATAATCAGCTATATTAATCAAACCTTATCTTATAATTAATATTCTTAAACTATAGGTTAAACTTATAAAATCCACAACTGTTGCTATAGGTGTCCAACTATGTCCCAGCTTGAACCAAAATCCACGGAATCTAACATACTACAAACTAATACTAACTACTATTACTATCTAGCTAGCTAAGTAAATATTCTGGGACACTACAATTCTCCCATACTTAAAAGAATTTCGTCCCCGAAATTCACTTACCAAACAATTCCGGATACCGAGCTAACATGCTTCCTCCAACTCCCACATTGCCTCCCGTTCAGAACTATTACTCTGTAGGACCTTGACTATTGGAATACTCTTAGACCATAATTCCTTCATCCCTCTATCTAGGATGTAACCGATCGTTCCTCGTAACTCAAGTATTTTTGGAGTGCTATCGTATCGTACTTGAGGACGTGAGACAGGTGTGACACATATCTACGCAACATCAAGATGTGGGACACATTATGGCTATCTGCTAGAGTTGGCAGTAGGCCTAATCGATATGCAACTGTTCCCACCTTGTCCAATATCTCAAAAGGACCTATAAACCGGGGACTAAGTTTGCCTTTCTTCCCAAACCACTTCACACCTTTCATAGGAGATATCTTTAAGAAGACTTGATCTCCGAATTTGAATTCGACATCACACCGCTTGGCATCCACATAACTTTTCTGTCAACTTTGAGAAACGAGCATACGCTTTCTAATCAATGCTACTGCTTTCTGAGCTTCTCTAACAGCTTCGGATCCAAGAAGTTGCCTTTCTCCTACCTCGTCCCAATGTAACGGCGATCGACACCTCCTTCCATAAAGTAACTCGTAGGGTGCCATCCCAATTATGGATTGGTAGCTATTGTTGTAGGAGAATTATATAAGTGGCAAATACTTACTCCATGATCCTCCGAAATCGAGTACACAAGCTCGCAACATATCATTTAAAATCTGTATGGTAAGCTCAGACTAACCATCGGTCAGAGGATGAAATGTCGTACTAAGACTTAACTTGGTACCCATGGCTTGCTGCAAGCTTCCCCAAAATCTCGATGTAAACACCCATCCTCTATCGGATACTATGGTCTTAGGGATTCCATGCAGTCGTACTATTTCTCGGACATAAATGTCTATGTACTGATCTGTTGTGTACGTAGTCTTGACAGGCACGAAGTAAGCTGACTAGGTTAGTCTATCTACTACTACCCAAGCCGAGTCATGCTGCTTATTTGTTCGTGGTCGTCCTGCCATGAAATCCATGGCTATGTCTTCCCACTTCCATTCTGGGATACTAAGCGGTTGCAATAAGCCTGCAGGCCACTGATGTTCTGCTCTCACTTGCTGACATACTAAGCATTTAAACACATATTCCGCTACATCTTTCCTCATTCCTGGCCACCAATACAATGCCTTAAGGTCATGAGTCATCTTGGTCGACCCTGGGTGAACTGAGTATGAGGTATTGTGCGCTTTTTCTAAAATCTTCATCTTAATTCCATGATCATTCAGCATGCATACCCGTTCCTTATATCTCAAGAACCCCTGTCCTGATATAGAGAAATCTGTGGCCTTGCTTTCTTTGACTGCAGCTATGTAAGATACCAATGTGTCACCATGCCCTTGTCCGATCTGTATATCTTCTAACATACTTGACTGTATGGACAAGTTGGCTAGTTTACCAATAACTACTTTTATTCCAGCATTGATCAGCTCTCGCTGAAGCGACTTTTCTATTCCGGATATTACTGCTAGATTCCCATAACTCTTTCTGCTTAGCGCATCAGCAACTACGTTTGCTTTTCCCGGGTGGTATAGGATTTCTCAGTCATAATCCTTTACTAGTTCTAACCACCTACGCTGCCTCATGTTGAGCTCCTTTTGCATGAAGAAATACTTTAAGCTCTTGTGGTCCGTATAAATCTCACACTATTCTCCATAAAGATAGTGGGGCCAGATTTTCAATGCGAAGACCACTGCTGCCAACTCCATATCGTGCCTTGGATAGTGTTGCTCATATTCCTTCAGCTGCCTTGAGGCGTAGGCTATCACTCTGTCATTTTGCATCGGCACACAACCCAAACCTTGTTTTGACGCACTTGTTGTTGGGTTTCGGTACACAAATTACTGGTGCTAAGCATAGCTTATCCTTAAGCAACTGGAAGCTCTCTTCACATCTATCTGTCCTGTTGAACTTTTGTTGTTTCTAGGTCAGGTTGGTAAGCAGAGTGGCTATCTTAGAAAAGCCTTCTACAAACCTCCGAAAATAACCTGCTAGCCCAAGAAAACTTCTAACCTCTGACGCACTCTTAGGTCTTCGCCAATCCCTCACAGCCTCTACTTTAGCTGGGTCTACAGCAACTCCATCCTTGGATACTATGTGGCCGAGGAACACTACTTGCGAAAGCCAACATTCGCACTTCTTGAACTTGGCATAAAGTTGATGCTCTTTCAGTCACAACATGGCCATCCTTAAATGTTCCTCGTGCTCTACTTCATCCTTGGAGTACACCACAATATCGTTGATGAACACTACGGCAAATTTGTTCAAGTAATCCTTGAAGACCCTATTCATTAAATCCATAAATGTGGTTGGAGTGTTGGCAAGACCAAAAGACATAACTAAAAACTCGTAATGTCCATATCGAGTTCTAAACATTGTCTTAGGAATATCCTTATCCCGTACCTTGAGCTAGTGATACCCGGACCATAAATCAATCTTAGAAAACATGATCGCTCCTCGGAGTCGATCAACCAAGTCGTCAATCTGGGGTAGTGGGTACTTATTCTTAATTGTCACCTTATTCAGCTCGCGGTGATCTATACACATCCGCATGCTTCCATCCTTCTTTTTTCACAAATAGAACTGGTGCTCCGCATGGCGAATGGCTCGGTCTAATGAAACCCAAGTCTAAGAGTTCTTGTAGCTGCGTATTTAACTCCTTGAGTTTGGTAGGTGCCATCCGGTATGGTTCCTTTGAGATAGGCTCAGTGCCTGGTACTATTTTGATTGTGAAGTCAATTTCCCGAGTCGGCGGCAACCCTGGTAAGTCGTCAGGAAATACTTCTGGGAATTCTTTTATGATGCTTACATCTCCAACCTTTAGTGGTGTTTCCTTTACCACATCTGTGACGCTGACTAAGAATGTGTGACATCCTTTTTCTATCATCCTCTAAGCTTTGAGAGATGAAATAAGCGGTGTCTGTAGTCCTGAAACCTTTCCCATAAAGCATAGTCTATGACCGTCAGGATTTTCGAACATCACTTGCTTGCGTCTACAATCGATGGTTGTGCCATGCCTTGCTAGCCAATCCATGCCCAGTATCATGTCGAAGTCTTTAATCTCCAACTCTATCAGGTCTCCTTCTAGTTCTACATCCTCAATTTTGATCGGCACGCCTCGTACTATCCGTGATGATAGGACTACTTCACCCGAAGGCAATTTTATTACAAACCTAGTTCTAAATCTTTCACAAGGTTTGTCTAATTTATCTATCATTCCTAACGAGATATACGAGTGTGTTGCTCCCAAATCAAATAATATTGAACATATATTATCGAGGATAGGAATCTAACCTGTGACCACTTTATTACTAGCTTCAGCTTCTCCTTGGATCAAGGCAAAGACTCTGGCAGGAACCATCTTGTTGTCCCTTTTCTCTTCTTGCTTGAGCTGTGAACATTCTTTCTTCTGATGACCTTCCTGGCCACAATTGTAACATCCCTTAGTGTTTGCATGACACTCACCAAGATGTTTCTTTTGGCATTTGGAGCACTGCAGGTATTCTACATAACCCGACCTATTGTTTCCATTGCTAGTCTGTGCTCTTTTGTCATTGTCAAATTGATTGTTGTTAGGATGCCTTCTCTTCTGACCATTATTGTTGCTATGTTGATGGTTTTTGTTGTGGTTCCGACCATTCTGAGGTTGATTCTACTGTTTAGGTTCAGGCTTACTGGCTTCCTCCTTACTAACATTCGCCTGAAGCCTTTCCACTTCTATAGTCGTTTCTAGAACACCGTAATAAGAAGTAGTTCCATGAGTTGCTAGCTTGACTCCTAGCTCAATCTTTGGTCTGAGTCCTCTAACGAACTTGGTAACCCTCAAAAAGTCTGTTGAAACCAACTCTGGTGCAAACTTGGCTAGTCGGTCGAACTGATGAGCATACTCTACTACCAATAAGTTGCCCTGCTTCAAACTGGTGAACTCTTCTACCCTTGTGACGATGACTGCAGAGTTATAATACTTCTTGTGAAAGAGCTACACAAATCTAGTCCATGTCATGGTGGCGACGTCGTTAGTCTATTGTACTAAGTCCCACCATATTCTAGCATCCTTCTTTAGAAGAGAAGAAATGCAGGATATGCGGTCCGCGTTGTCAAGATTCATGTGTACTAGGATCGACTATACATTCCTGAGCCATTCTTCCGCCTCGAAGTGGTCCGTTGTCCCTTCAAAGTTTAGAGCATGTTGCTTACAAAACTGCTCATAGATTGGCTCCATGTACTGAGCTGGGTAGGGCGCATAGTTTGCCATTGACCAACCCCCATAAAAACCTACTTGTTGGGGTGCTTGAGCCATTTGCTGAGGCTGCGGTTGCAGCTGAGGCTAAGGCTGAGCCTATTGGCGTTGTTGCTGAAGCAGTTCTTCCACTTGTTGTCATAGTCGGAAAATTTCTGTGGTGTTGTTAACCAGAGGCGGCGGTGCACTTCTGTTAACAGCAGCATTGGTAGTAACTCGGACCTATTGGCGGCGGTGTTGTCAACGCGCTCCCCTTCTTCGAATTGGAGGGGCTTCACTAGTCTCATGGGCGGTGCTGGAGGCATTGGCATTTGTGCGTGTAGACCTTCTGAGCGACATCTTCAGCAAAGCTCTAACAGTCGAGAAAAACATGTTAGAACTTACCCTAATAGGCTCTAAGGCAAAAACTTAATCTAAGCAAACGTAACTCGGACCTATTAGTTATGATTTCTTATGAAAAAAAATTATATAAGCCTTCTTTATAATTAGGGTGTGTTTCTATACTTAGAAAAATAAGTCATCTTTATTATTTTCTAAGTCTGTTTCTAATCATTCTATATGACTTAATTCTCAGGCTCGAAACTCGTCACTGTCCCAAAGTTAACCATATTGAGGGAGGGCTGGGATCAGTAAAATCGCTCCCACTACTATGGCCCCCTAACTCTCAATATAGAACCCGGTCCATTGATTTGTATCCACCCTCACTGAACTTGGTCTTTATTCATTAAATTTATTACTTATTATGATTGTAAATAAAATCAAACTCATACATTCCATTCAAAAATAACAATAATATTCATTTGGAAAAAGGTTTTCACTAAATACAATCATAAATGCAAAGATAATAAAGAAATAAAGAAATAAACTAACATAACTAGGGTGAATCTAAAAATCAGGACCTTCTACATCTGACCCTTCATCTAACATATCATCATCTATCTCCTCGTAATCATCATTATCTTGAGCCTCAAAATTTCCTCGAGGAAGATTCATAAAGATTCTATGCTTTTGCTCATTAGTAAATTGAAATTCCAACTTAGAGGTGAACCTAAGTATGAGAAAATAATATCTCATGGCTACCGGTAAATCATCTTCATCATCTATAGTCTCCCATATTTCTTCTAATGTTGAAATTACAGAAGGAAAATATTTAAAAAGCCTAATTACTGAGACATATTGCTCCGTAGCTCTCATCATAATTTGCTTAGTAGTTTGGAGGTGAACTATCTCCTTGTGGAATAAAATCAATCTTCGAGTGATTCTTTGTAACACTCCTACGGTATTCCTTAGCTCTCTAATCCTTTTTAATGCCTTAATGGCTCGGATATCCTCATAGGTCAAGGCTCCATCCATTCTTAAATGAAAACATAAGGGCTAAAACGTTAGCTATAAACATAAACATAAGCATAATAAACATAAACACTTACATTGGCGGTTAGATTAGGAGCTTGTGCGTGTGTATCAAGGAGAACTTCATGCATATGAACCGTTTTCTCTGATAACAACTGTAATGACCCAACTATTTCTAAGACATTGGACCATTAAAACTCCTATACATAGCTACTATTTTGGGAAAATACATAGGAAATAACATAACTTTACTTACAACCCCAAAATAAATATTGTGCAAAATACAAAGTAAAACATGAAATATAAAATATGGTATGGGTACCCATTGTCTAATACATAAAAACAAACTTAAATTAACTAAATACTAATTGCGGAAATACATCAAAAAACATAATTCTAAAGGCTTAAAAATAACGTCATCCTCAATCGTTCACATAATCCATTCATCCTCAACACACAAGCCAAGCTGCCATGAATCTTTCCGCCTTCCTTATTCATTTTCATGAATCAAGCTAAAAATACAGGAATAAGCTTAATGCCCAGCAAGGAAAATCTACTAACACATAAGTCATAAATCATAAACATATACTATAAAACATATGACTATAAAAACGTATATCATATAGGACTACAATATTAATGGCCATTAACTCATTAACATGGCATGTGATAAACCATTTAGGTTCTCTGTCTACTAATCAAGGTAGGTTAGATCACATGGTAGTATATGATAACCCATCTAGGTCCTCTGTCTACTAATCAAGGTAGGGTAAATCCTAACTCTAAACCATGAAAATGATAAAAAAAAAAATTGGGGTTTCCTATCTAAGCAACTATAAGCCCCAAGCGACATAAAAATATCGGGGTTTGCTATGTAAGCAACTATAAGCCCCAAATGACTACAAGACATATTTACATATATATATATATATCATAGCATAAAGCATATCATAACATAAACATATAAACACATAAAATCTATCTTATTTTTCTTACCAAAAACTGGGATATTTGAGAACAATAACGGAATCGGAACAATCCTAAAAACCAACAGTAAGAATGGTGAGTTTCTAAAGAAAATAGATGAAAAGAAAACTAAACCATCAAAGAAGGAACTTACCGAGAAGAACCTTAAGTTTTCAAGAAACTTAAACACCTAACCAAGAATCATAAACAAGAGTTAGGATTTGAAAAGAAAGAAAATAAAGAAAACTAAAGAACCATAAAGAATTGAACTTAAGGATAAGAATACCTTGAATGATCTTATGAATTGATCTAAACCTCGATACCGAAATCTCACTAAATCTCACTTCCCAAGTGTTTAGAAAAGCTTAGAATTAATAAGCTTTTAACCCAAAAACCCAAGTGTTTTTCTCTATAGTAACACTAGCAACTTGAAGGCTCTGAAGACTGATCGAAGAATGAAAAAAATAGTTGAGTACTAGGTCATATTTATAGAGTTCAAGGAGTGAAACTAACCCCTTTTAATTTGAATAAATAAATGAATTTAAAATGAAAAAGATTTGAATTTTCGTTCAACAAACGCCCAAAACTCGGTCAAAATCATTCAAAGGTAGGTCCATGTAACGACCCAAAATTACTAATAAGGCTTGAAGGCCTTGATTAGTGAATCGGGAGGGCATAATTGGAAGTTATGTGAATTAATGGTGAAAATGCATGATTATGTGATATGTATGATCCTATGATTATATGGATATGTGGAATGCATGTTTATGAGGATTAGATAAGCATGCGGGCCCTGTTTAGCTTGTAAGGGCATAATTGTAATTTTGGCCCGTTAGGGCATAAATGTGGTTATTTGTGATAACTGTTGAGACCACATTATTATGTGGATATATATATATATATATTTGAAGCCTTCGACACGAGGCGATCCTAGGGAGCAAGTAGCAGGAAAGTCACAACGGGACCCAGTACCTAACTCGGGGCGAGTCAAGGGGTATTTTGGGTAGTGAACATTTATTTGGGTTATTGAGTTGTGAAAATAAATAATTGGAGATATATTTGAGGTTAGGAAGCCTAGGTGGGAATACAGGGGAAATTTTACCATTTTGCCCTCGGGGACGTTTTTCGGTACCGCGAGCCTCGGGATTGACTTGATTAATTAAGGATAGGTTAGATAAAGCTGAGAAAATAGTAGAAGATACCCAAATTGACCTTTCTCTCTCTCTCTCTCTCTCTCTCTCAAGGGAACCACAGAAACAAAGGATTTTTGGGCTGGAAACTCATGAATTTGAGCTGGGATTGTGGGGAGAATTTTAGTAGCAATCTGAGGGTTCAGACCAATAGTTTAGGTAAGTATTGAATTTTGGTTTAGCTAATTAAATTCTATAGTTTTGGCTGGGTTCTAAGAGTTTTTGGGTTTTGAATTTAGAACTGAATGGAGGCTAAAGACTTGGGAGATAGCTCAGCAATCTCTTGGAGGATTGGTTCTTCAGTAAAGGTAAGTTCCAATTTATGGTTTAGTGTTTGAATACTGTGATTTCCTGGCTGGTTTTGGTGTTCTTGAGCTTATGGGTTTCAGAGATTAAAATGTTACTTTGATGAGTTTCTAGACTAGGTTTTAGCTAGGTTATGTTGCTGAAAACATGTTAGAATGTTGTGATAACTGGGTTGTATCATTGGGATGAATTTGGATGGGTTTGAGTGTGGTTTGAGCGTTAAAATGGTGGAATTTCTGGGTTCGAAGGGGTTAGGCCGCAGCTCAGTTCTTGGTGAGTCGTAGCCATTCGAAGCTTATTGGTGTTAAGGAAGATGGGCGGGCCGCAACATGGGGAGTGCTAAGTCGCGGCCCGTGTCTGTTTCTAGGTGAGGCTGGGCCTCTGGTTGGGGGCAAGCCGCGGCATAGGGAGCTTGAGCCATGACCCTTAAGGGGATTTTTTGGCCTTTTGGAGTTTTTAAGCGTGGGAACCTAACCTAGGGTGCTCGGGATCAATCCCACTACCGTGTTTGGTGGAATTCGATGTCCCGGAGGTTAGAACTTTATCCAGAAACCTTTATACAACTATTGATGGAATCCTTTATCATGGTTGTGACTAGGTGTACGCTTGGGCTCGGGGCAGGATCGTGCTTGGGGGTCGTCTTTCCTAATCAAAGCACTTGCAATTAAAGGTAAGAAAATTGCACCCGTTTATGTGGATAGGATGGGACTAAGTGTTCCCTATATTTGTATGCACTGTTATATGATTGTGATAAACCATGTGAATATGTTGGGACTAAGATCTCCCTATAACTGTATGAATATCATGGGTGGTATTATGCCATGGGGACATGTGATAAACGACCTAGTGTCGGAATCAATACTTATGCACAGGGTGCGGCTCAGCTACTAGTAGCTGAGGACAGCTTAATAATCACTAAGCTCGGTTTAAGCGGGCTGGAGTTAATGGGGTGAACACTGGGTTTAGCCTAAGCGAGCCAAAAATAGTGGATTAAATAGAGGGTGCGGCCTGGATTGTTACTTGGCCTAAGCAATCCTAGTTGTTGCTTGACTTGTATACTATTGTTAAATTGATGTATATGATATGTTGAATATCTGGAAACTAGATCATTGGTTATTGAGTAATGTCCTGGATTGAATGAATGCTATGTCTTCCTAGGTAATTTAATAATGTCTTGTAAATCATTTGGTTATGCTCTATGAACTACTTGGTTATAGATATCGATTATGCTATGATATTATGTTCTCTTGTTGGGCCTCGGCTCACGGGTGCTACGTGGTGCAGGTAAAGGTGAGGGTAAGATGGTTCAACCATGGGTTGGAGAGCTCTGGGAATGAGGTGTACATTGTCAGCTGCTCGGCTGCCACGGTCGAGGGTTTGTACAGGGACGGAGACCTAAAATATGTATTTTTCCATTAGAGTGGCATTGATTGTTTATAACATTTGGAAACCGTGCAAAATATGTCATTTAAACCCTGATCTGGGATCCCATGTATCAAACATTTGTTTTAATGAAACTTATTCATTTTTAACCAAAATCTTGTAAACCTAACCTATTTATGTCTTTAGACTCACGTTTTTACTTAAATGACTTGGTTAGCAAGTCTCACACTATTTTAAACACATAGTGTAACGGTCTTGGTTATCCAGGGCGTTACAACTTGGTATCAGAGCGTCCTAAGTTTAAGGGTTCCTAAAGATAGGCTAGACATGTACGCTCGCCGCTAAAGAAAAGCTCGACTCAGGGTTTTGTAATTGAATATATAAGATTATATGCTTAAGTTCTTGATTAAAATATGAATGTATTATGTTGTATGACTGTAGGGAGCATGAGAAACTGATATGGCCTGGCCCTTGACTATTGTGTGATGAGATTGAGGCGTGTTGATTAGCATTGTTATTGCATGTGAATGAATATTTGGATAATGGTTTGCATACTAATTGTATGTGGTTAACTACCTGAATCGAATTTATATGTTGTATCTGTTTATTGGTATGTAGGAAGCATGGTAAAGTGTGAATATACGTGGTAGCAATAAAATTTGGTAGCTAATGCATAGAATTGTGGATTAGTGTTTATTATGCTTTATATGTGCATGATTATTGTGGTTATTTGGACCTAGTTATGGATTGGTTCTAAGTGTGAACCACAGGGCTGAGGAGTTTAGTCAGCAGTGGCGGATGAATTCAAATTGTTTGCGTCCAGAATGGTTAAGTTGGCTTGGACAGGGGGTTGCAGATGATAGTCAGGGTTTGAAACCTCCATCTGCCCCTAAAATTTGCAGCAGATGTTCGCTAGTATGTGAGTAAGCCGTGGGGTTTAATAGTTGAGACTAGATGGCAGGTCAGCAGACTATTCTAGAGAAGGAGCTACTCTATATACTTTGACAGTGAAGTTACCAGTGTTGGTTTAATATAAGAATATAGACATATAAGAGCACTAAATGGAAGGCTTAAAAGGCATTATCCTCTAGTTTTGAGGAAAGTTTGGGGTTGCCTAAGGACTGGACAGTGGATGGGCAAAGTTAATTCCATCCTGGGTTATATGAAGATGAGAGGTCATGACTAAGGGGTTGTGCTAAGTATTTGTGGCAGAAGGATGCCTGTAAATGGTACGCAGATCGAGACATTGGCATGATGGGTTGGAAAAAACTCAGATGGTGATTTGATAAAAGAGGTTATAAAGACATAGTTTGAGCTGTGGAGACTAATAGGTTTATAAGCTTGATTTGGAATAATAAGGTAATGACAATGTATGTCAATGAGTTTTTTGAATTTGGTAATTCATTTTGGGAGATTGATACGGGAGGATGTAGCTGGAAATGATGACTCATTTAAGGATTAAACTCTGGAATAGACCAAAGCGCCAAGGTCGCTCCAATGTATGAGATCTTCGTCTGTATTTTGACATCAGGGAAGGCCATGTTATTTGAGATTTGTGGAATGAGGTATAAAGAATGAATGTTGTAGGGCAAGAGATGCAAATGACAGTATTTTCATTGGTGGAATTTTGTAAGGATAGATTCTCGGTAATCGAAGCTGAAGAACCCCAGACAGTTCTATGGCTTCTAGTTTTGATAGGAAGGGGCCTGATTTACAAGATAGTCGCTAGGACAGTGATGGGAACCAATGAGGTTATTTAATATGCACCTGAGGTAGGATACGCCACCTGGAAGGATGTCAGGTGAGGGCACGACTTTTACATGAAATGATTTGATATGTTAGGATGGATTTCCCATGATTTGGGAATGGAAGACTGGAATGCCTTGTTGCATTCAGAGCCCAAGGCTAGCTCCTCTGAGATGATCAGTTACTGAATAGTTCATGTTTTTGGTTATTTAACAAGATGGAAGAGTTCGATGTTAAGAATGTCTCGGGAAGGATTCAAACATAGAGAATATGCCTCAAGGGTAATATATGAGGGACTGGAGATATTAGTAATTGTTGAGGGGGAATTAGAAACTTTAGGAAGAGGAATTTGGATACAAGTAATAAAGGGGTTCGTAGTGAGAGTTAAATTGTTAGGAGACAACCATGGATTGTAGGGGATTCAGATGGGTATATAGGGAAAGATTGGGTACTCTTCAGGACTGGGCTACAGAAAGGTTCAATATCAGGGACATTGTAGAAGATGGTAATGGTTTGACAGAAAGAACTACTAAGTAGTCGAAGAAGTTTGACCTCGGGGTGGATCAGACAGAGCATCATATTGTGGGAATTGTTGGCATCGTCTGTTAAGAATGAAGAGTTTAAATGCCCAGTTACAAGACAGGACAATGTCTTCAGGAATTGATCTACGATCTGGTTATTACCAGCTGAGGATCAAGGAAAGAGACATTTCAGTAATTACTACTTGTACCAAGTAGGGTGTGATGAATTGGTAACAAAGGTTCTTAATTAATTCAAGCGTTAGCAACACAGGTAAGCTCTACAAGCAGAAGATATAGGAACAGTATGGACAAGTCTCCTTCAAGGTTATTGGCGGTATGTTAGACTACTCTCCAGTTAGAAGTGGAATACAAATGACTACTATGCTGATGATGTTGATACTAAGGAAGCAAGATCACAGGTAAGGCTTCAGGAAGTGTCAGTTTCAATCTCGCCAGGGGTATTCAGAATAATGCTACAAGAAGAAGAGGGGATAGGTATGAAGAGATTTGACCTGAAGCCACAGAGAAGCCACTGAAGAGCATTCACAACAAGATTGGTAAACACGTCATCTACTACGTAAGTATCTTCGCAGGCAGCTACACCAGAGATCAGAAGGACAGTAAAACTTGAAGTTAGACTGAATGGATAGTGTCAAATTAGAAGTTCAGAAGACAGAGTGAGAATTTATTAGTGCATGGTGATGTAAGAATATGCATGTTAGGGTTGAATATAGAAGGGTAGCACGAAGGACCTAACTTTTGATAAAGATGTGAACCGTGAGTGGTATATCACAGGTTGAGAAGCGCCCAGGCACAGACTGACACGAGGATGGATCGAGCCTCACGGGAGGTAAAAGAATGGGAACATGGTCGATATACATGGAACGTTGAGTTGGCGGTGTGTGCATAGCGTAAGGTATTTGAGCGTTTGATCATTTGTAAGAAAGATAACCTTGGACCAAGATTTAGTGAAATATAATGGGTGGATGGTTGACATTAGAAATCCTCGACTGTACGAGGAGAGGATTTATATGGAGGTAGATCTCTTATTTGGGAGGTGTGTGTGTCACTTGAACAGAACACCACGGGCTACAATGGAACAAACAAGGTAACGATTAAGGTTGGAATATCATTGGTGTGTTGTGATGACTAATTACGTATCCCTTTGGACAATAAAATCCAAAGTGATGGTTTTGTGGAGATGGGGAAGAACCCTATGAATATAATACAAGTTAAGGTTCAAGGGTCGGATGAGTGGTCCGATGGGAGTTTGGCATGGAGATGAGAATTATAAGTGGATGTCATTCCACCTCCCAAGGTATGTTGTACCAGGAGGTTTAAGTGGGTGACATAATTTAATATGCTCGGATATTGGAAAGTAAAGTGTTATAGTGGTGGATCATAGGAGTGGACCACATTAGATTACAAGTAAAGTGATTGGACAGGGAAAATTATAACTTAGCTGAATGAGTTAATGTAACTTGGTTAAGGTGAACTAGTAATGGGGCAGAGCATTTGTAATGCTGAGTTGAAATCCTATAGTCTTCCAAGTTGAGGAAAGAACTAGAGAACGAAGACAATAGAGTGGGAACCTAGAATTATTGGTTGATTGCAGATGGGATGGCAATCTGAAGACTTAACGGTTAACTAAGAGAGTATGCATTGAATGTACATAAATTTGAGATATCCAGGAAGGTATAATCCTTTGATGGAATGGTCACAGTGATGAATGCTAGAGTACAGCTAAGGTGACATGGCATAGGGCATGACAAGATAAAAAGTAAGGGGTACTACTCTAAGTAAAGAAGTAAAGGGTAGTGGATACTACGGTTCAATATTAGTTCCAATGAGTAAGATATCATCTACATAAAGAACCAAGAATACCACTATTTGATTTTCCTTCAGATGGTAAACACAAGGCTCATCAATATTTTGTTCAAAGCCATAGGTTTTGATTATCTCATCAAACCTAAGGTTCCAGGAACTAGAAGCTTGCTTAAGTCCATAAATGTATCTATTTAACTTGCAAAATTTTCCTTCTTTTCCAACTACTTTAAATCATTCTAGTTGATCCATATAAATGACTTTGTCAAGCTTCCTGTTAAGAAAATTTGTCTTGACATCCATTTTCCAGATCTCATATTTGAGAGCGGTTGCTATGGATAGGAGGATGCGAATGGACTTGAGCATGGCTACCGGACTAAAAGTTTCCTCATAGTCCACGCCTTGACTTTGGGTAAAAACCTTTGCCACTAATCAAGCTTTATAAGTTTCGATCTTTCCATCAACACCTCATTTCTTCTTGTAGACCCACTTGCACCCAATGACCCATAAGTGTACAGATGGATACATGATTATAACATTTAGCACTTAACATGTATCAAATAATAATTCCCAATGAACAATACTAATGAGTATGTTCCAGCAATATTAGTACTATTTAGCACACAATTGCTGAAGATGCAGTATTTAAGGCATAGCCTTAACATGGTGTCTCATGTAAACAAGTAAAGCATTTATACCATATTTAAGCAGTTAAATATATAACTACATAAATAGTTACCAAACCATGAGTCGAGCTTGTCTTCAGTGGTGAGTGTACATGCCCAGCCAGTCTACAGGAACCCTAAACCTTGGCATACTGTGATACCAATTTGTAACGTCCTGGTTACCCCAGGACAGTTACTGTGAACTTTGAACCGTGAATTTAACTCGCTAATCGAGTTCTTTGGTTAAAAACGTGCTTCTAGGTGTTATTAATAGGTTAAGGTGGAAAACCAATCAAAAGGGAAGGATATATTTTATTTAAAACATAAAACTGTTCATGGGCCCATAAAAACATTTCCAAGTTGTTTACAATCCAGAATGGTCATTACAGTTTCAAATTTACAAACATGCTGACCTAAGCGGCAAAAATAGGGTAAACCCCCTAGTCCTCAGAGAACTCCTTGGCCGTGGTGGTCAAGCGGCCGCATATGTACACATCACCAGCTAAGCTCTCCACTCAAGGCTGGGTGAGCTTTTCTTTCCCTTTACCTTCACCACATAGCACCCATGAGCCAAAGCCCAGCATGAAAACTCAATACTGCATGTATATAATATCAAATGATGATCATGATAATCATACAGAGCTTATAACCCTGAACAGATGAGTGAATATTACTTTATGGTTACATAACCATGAAGGAGCTTATAGCTCTTAATCAGATAAGTGATTTAACACTTAAGGTTCTGGTAAACCATAATGAATGAATGATGGGTAAGTCACTATGTTAAACAGATGAGTGACTAATGGGTAAGTCACTAGCACAAACAGATGTGTGACTGATGGGTAAGTCACCACGGGGCTCGGAACCCATAGCCATGTGACTAAATAGTCATCGGGGCTCGCTGGCCCTGGCTCTAAATGACTAGCCTTTGGCTAGACAAGCGCTTTTAATTTTCATCGAACTTGAGGTCGGTCTGACATTAATGCTCATTTGAGTCATTCAATGCAGATGTTGATTAGATCTAACTTTATTGGCTTGCGTTAGACACGCTAAGGGCGTTCTTGACTTAGGAGTCAATACCATGTGACCAGTGCTCAGTACCACTGCCGAACTTGACTAATGAGTCACAGCTTCACAGTTGATACTGACACCATTATCAATTTTGACTATTCAGTCAGTACCATGCACAAGTGAGCAATATTTGCTAAGCATTCAATATTAAACCCATGTCCACATTTAAACATTCAACATGCCTCATGAATAACCATGCATGTCACATATGGGGTGCAGTTTTCTTACCTCTGGTTCGAGCGAGAATTAATAAAAGAACGACGGTTGAGAACGATCTATCTTTTAGTTCCTTAGCGGTCACCTCACGATGGTTTTGAGTCCTCTTCAATGGATGAACCAAGATCCTAAGCTCAAACCTTTAATTTCCTAGCTTATTTCTTTAAGTTGGCTTCAAAAATTCCAAAGGAAGAAAGGAGAAAGTTGATGAACGTATGAAGAAGGAGAACTCTGTTTTGGTTTCAGTTTTCTACAGGTTACTAGAGTCATATATATCCTAGGGGTGAAATGTCTATTTTGCCCCTAGGTCAATTAAATGTTTCTAAAGACTCCCAAGGGTAAAACCGTCCTCTTCCACTTATTTCGTTAATCATAATTAACGCTCTCCAATTCCCGCTATTCTCGATATTTTCAAATACCAAAAATTCACATCATGTTACCATTTAATTCCCGGCAAAGTTCTAATGATTAAAACATCCCGAGACTCACCCCGAGCCTCGAACTTAATCTCGTTATGACTAAATTGCTACTTAATATTCAAAGATCGTCTCATACCGAATAGCTCGAACAAATCCACATTATAATGTGGCCTCAACAATATATCACCAACATGCATACAAATATACAATTACACCATCAATGGGCCAAATTACCAAAATATCCCTGTAATGAAATGTGGACTCACATGCATGCATTTAACATCATATTATAATATAATTCACATAAACATGCATGTAATAGTTTAATGGCATAATAAAGCAATTATGGCCCTCCTGGCCTACTAATCCAACCATTAAACCGCATTAGGGATTTCAGGGAATTACAATCTCCCCCAGCGCCAGTCGACCAGAACCCTCCTTCTGCAACTGCCAACCAGACACCTCCTGATCAAACTAGAGATGCCTTGATGAATGTCGTGCTTAGCTCAGCTAAGGAGAGAATGACCAAACTCTTGAGGCACCGACGCAGCCAAGAGGCCATCATCAGCACCGACTCCATGGATGTTGACCAGATAATTAACCGCGCGCTGAACGAAATAGCTAGCGTAAGCTGCTGTCTATTGCTGAGCTTTATTTATTTATCTTGTCATTTTCTGCCATCACCTTATCTTTTTGTCTGATTGCAGGGAAGGCTAACTATGACCGCCAGCAGGCGCCGCTCGAGGGCTTTGATTACTTAATTCAAAGAGTCTGAGGCCAGGCATATTGAGGAGTCCAAGATGGATGAGAAGAAAAACGCAGAACTGCTCAAGCAAAACACCAAGTTGGCCGAAGAGCTAAAGCAGTTACAGGCTGCCTTGACCAAAGCCATTGGAGAAAAAGAGAAGTATAAGGAGGCTTCCTTGCTCAACTTCAAGGAAGCCACTAAGCTTCAAGATGACCTGGTCGCTAGCAAAAATGAAATTGAGGGGCTGGAGGGGCGCATTAAGGAGCTCGAGGAGACCAATGCCAACAACTTGGAGAGGTATAAGGGAGCCACCTCTAACTGCTTCTACACATTTTGGAAGCACAACCGCGAGGCAGACTTCAGCTATCTCTTCGAGCGCTTGAGGAAAACTAAAATAAACTGGTGCCTCGCTCGCTTGGAGGAAGAGGAGAGAGTAAAAATCCCAGCCTCCCCCGAAATCTCCTTGGCTACGGGCATTGATAGCATGGAAGAGGAAGTTGGGGCCTCTGTTGACCAGCAAACTCCTCAAGACCCTCCTGCTACTTCATAATTTTACTTGTTTTTCTTTAATTTTAACTTGTAGTTTAAGACACACGAACTACGATTTGTGATGTCAAAACAATTTATATTTTTATTGCTGCACGGGCAGCTTTCCTTTTAATATACAATTACATCCGAGCAGTAACTGCTCGCGGTGTAAAGGGTTTTTCTTTTGACATTATAATATTCTTATTATAACATCTGTTCGCATGACCGAACTTAGCATAGCACTTTGGTTTGATTTAACAAAATTTAAACAAAATTTTGAAAAATACTCTAAGTACCGTAGCATACTTTCACTTATTTTGCTAGTGTGTTTACATACCTATTGATATGCTTTGCTTACTAGATACCTTATATGCCCCCCAAGTGATTGAGGAGCTTTAGGTCCTCAGTCACTTGCCTTGACCAAGACCTATTCGAACATTTCTGCTCGTAATAAAGATATATAAAAAATAATTATTATAACAAAACAACACACGTAATGAGCAAATACTTGTAATAAATACAATAGTTGGCAAGATTGACTGACTGCGCACAGTCCCTTTTATTTCTCGTAATAAATGGACAACCGTGTCTGTACGAGTGATCAAAGATATGATCTTACACTTATAAGCGATCAGTCATAAGTTTAACTAACCCTTGTTCATAAACTTGTAAAAACTAAAATTAATACAAGCCAATTCTTTAAGAAGAATTGTTTATTGGTAGTACTTGCGCAGGTGTTCTCCATTCCAATAACGAGGAATGAGATCTCCATTTAAGTGAGAAATTTTATAAGTGTATGGATGGAGATCTTCTTTGATTTGGTATGGTCCTTTCCAGTTAGGTCCGAGTACTCCAGCAACTTGATCGCAGGTGTTAAGGAAAACTCTTCTAAGTACCAGATCTCCCACATTAAATTGTCTTTCACGTACTTTAGAGTAGAAATTCTGAGCGGATTTTTGCTGGTAAGCTGCTACTCGGAATTGGGCTTGCTCGTGCCTTTCATCGACCAAATCCAAAGATTCCATCAATAATTGGCTATTGGTGTCTTGATCGTATGCCATCCGTTGATGTGATGGCGAATCTAATTCAACAGGTAACATATCCTCATATCCATAAGCCAAGGAAAATGGAGTATGACCTGTTGCTGTTCGATGGGATGTTCTATACGACCAGAGGACTTTAGGCAACTACTCTGGTCATACCCCTTTTGCCTTTACAAGCCTTTTCTTCAGAGTATTTTTTAGTGTTTTATTGACATCCTCGACTTGTCTGTTTTCCTGCGGATGAGCTACTGAAGAAAATATTTTGATAATTCCATGTCGTTTGCAAAAATCCGTGAATAGATCACTATCAAACTGAGTGTCGTTGTCTGAGACAATTTTTCTTGGTAATCCATAGCGACACACTATGTTCTTGATTACAAAATCCAGCACTTTTTTGGCCGTTATGGTTGCAAGTGGCTCAGCTTTGGCCCACTTTGTGAAGTAATCAACAGCCACCACAGCGTATTTGATGCCGCCCTTTCCTGTGGGCAAAGACCCGATTAAGTCTATTCCCCATACTGCGAATGGCCACGGACTTTGCATCTGCTTTAGTTCGTTGGGTTGCTCGCGGAATCATGGAGAATCGCTGACACTTATCACATTTTTGAACAAATTCCATCGCGTCTTCATTCATTGTTGGCCAGAAGTATCCTTGCCTTAGGATCTTTTTCGATAAACTCTGCCCCCCAGCGTGATCTCCACAGAAACCTTCATGGACTTCTCGCATTAATTATATGGCCTTTTCCTTTGAGACACACTTTAGATGTGGCATTGAGTACCCCATTCAGTATAGAATTCCATCGACCAGGATAAATCGAGCAGCCTACCTCTGGAGGGTTCTTGCTTTGTTTCTGTCCGTCGGCAACACTCCATGCTCCAAGTACTCAGTGAAAGGTGCCATCCATGTATCTGCCACCTAAATTACCAGAGAATTTTATTCTGTGATGATGCTTGGTGCAGACGGTCGTTCAACAGGCACTATATTCAGCGTGTCTACATGCTTTTCACTCGCAAACTTGGCCAAGGCATCATCATTTGAGTTCTGGTCGCGAGGTTCTTGCTGTAGAGTATATCTTTCAAATTGTGCCAACAAATCCTTTGCTTTGTTCAAATAAGCAACCATCTTCAACCCCCAAGCTTGATACTCTCCAGTAATCTGATTAACCACCAACTAGGAGTGTAACGCCCTACTTCCTTAGAGTCGTTACTAAGTGAGTTTAAAATGTGCAATTAACTCGCTAATCGAGGTTTTAGGTTAAAAGTGTGGCTAAACCGTAATAAAAATCATACAATTTGAAAATATAAATCATCAATTGAAAATTATAAAGAGAAATACATTTGAGATCCCAAAATACTCTTTAGAAATATTTACAACTCAAAAATATAATTAAAGTCGATTAAACGACAAAATCAAGTTTAGTACAAACGTCTCCCAAAAATACCCCTGGTCGTGGCAGCAGGCAGGCCAAACATGTACGCATTGCCTCACGCTCTCCGTACTCACAGTTGGTCGACTTTCCCCTTGCCCTTACCTGCACCATAGAGCACTCGTGAGCCGAAGCCCAGCAAGAAAACTCACAAAAACAAATAACATATGCATATCTTTCATTCAACATATAATCAAACCGCCAATAGGCTAAACACATACGGCCATGCCATCCCAAGTGCTTTACCAGGCCTTGGGTTCGTGGTATACACCGTGAGGATATCCCAGGTATCCAATAGGGTCTCGCCCTGGCAACTCGCACTTCGTGTGCTAAATGCTGCTCTTAACCCCTTGCCGTACTCGACCTTGCCATTCTCGGCCTTCGCCATTCCCGGCTCTTGTTGTTCATTTACATGTATGCACACATAGCATAATTAAACAAGTACTAAAACACGTATTAACATAATCAATGGGGCTACGCCCTGCAACACAAACATATAGGGTCATGCCCTGCAACACAAACATACAGGGTCGTGCCCTGCAACACAAACTATAGGGCCTCATCTTGCTCTATGGGTACAACAGTTTTTTACCTGTGTCTCAAGCTTTCTAAGCATCGATGTCCCGAGCACAGTCCCCTAGTCCGAGCCTCACAGAAAACCTAGTCACAACGCATCAACAATATCCATCCATCAAGTTCTATTCCACTAAATAACTTTGAGTTACAATTCTAATCTCTGGGACCTTGAATTCTAATCTCCTGGCCCCATGAACCCATGCTGCGGCCCGCCTCAACTAGAAACCCCCAACCCCAAAATAGGACAGGCGCGCTGCGGCCCAAGCTAGGGTGTGTCGCGACCCGCCCCTCTTCCTGGCCTCCAACTTGTTCTAGAGGGACGCGACTCAGCAAGAATAATGTCGCGGCTTGACCCTTCGAACCTAGAAAAATCCTCCATTTTTACCTCCAAATCCAAGCCAATTTACCCCAAAATCAACCCAAAAATTCAAGTCAATCATCACAGAAGCTCTACTAAAATCTCAGCAGCAAAACCTAACAAGAATTAACCCCAAACCTCATCTAAAACTCAAGAATGATTCTTCACCCAACTCACATGAAAAACCTTAAAATATCAGCAGAAAACTCAACATAACTCAGACAATTAAGTGCTAGAATCCTTACCTCTATCTGATAACTTGACCCTGAGCTAATCCTTAATCACAGCCAGCTTCAATTCCAAGCTTGATCTTCAAAGTTCCCCCCTTAGTATGGTTTGGAGAAAGAGAGAGAAAAGAGGATGCTTGGGTCAGCTTCCTTTAGTTTCTGAACACTTCTTTTGTTTTTTTTCTTTCTTAACTTAAGTCTCTAAGGTTACCTCAAAGGCTAGGGGTACCAAAAAAACGTCCCTGAGGGCAAAATGGTAAATTTCCCCAATATTCCCTCCTAAACATTCTAACCTCAAATATATCTCCAAATATTTATTTCCATAACCCCATAAAATGTCCAATGCCCGAAATACCCCTCGACTCGCCCCAAGTCAGGTATTCGTCCCCATTGTGACTTTCTTGCTAAACAGCTCCTTAGGACTATCTCGGATCATGCAACACAGATATATCACAAATATATCACAATAATTACATTTATGCCCTCAACGGGCTAAAATTACAAACATGCCCCTAATAACCAAACGGGGCCCACATGCATATTTAATTCACCTAAACATGCATATCTAATCACATACTCATCAAAATACACATATAATAATATTAAATCAGTTATTGCCCTCTAGGCACGCTAATCAAGGCCCCAACCTTATTAGAAAATTTGGGACGCTACAGGGAGTCACTATAGATTTCAAGTGACTTTATGTTCATGTCCTTGGCTAATCGTAAACCTGCGAGTAGCGCTCCATACTCGGCTTCATTGTTGGCGTTGTGAAGTCGAATCTGATCGCGCAGTGGAATCGATGTCCTTCAGGTGTTACCAAAATCACTCTAGCGCCAGCATGATGTTCATTAGAAGAACCGTCTGTAAAAAACTTCCAAGAGGGAGTTTGGCTTTGAGGTTCAGCCTCTTCTTTCTGTTCACGGTCTGGAAGCCCAGTGAGCTCTGCAACAAAGTCGGCCAAGGCTTGCCCTTTTACTTCTGCTCGTGGTAGGTAAGAAATTTCAAATTGCCCAAATTCAACCGCCCATTTCAATAATCGACCAACGGCTTCTGGCTTCTACAGAACTTGCCGTAGGGGCTAATCGGTCAATATTGTGACGGGATGGGCTTGAAAGTATGGCCGCAGCTTTCTGGAGGCTAAGATCAAGCAGTAGGCTAATTTTTCAATGGGCGGATACTGCAGTTCTGCTCCTATTAGCCTTTTGCTTACATAATATATGGCCTTTTGCACATTTTCCTCCTTTCTTGCCAAGACAGCACTAGCAGCATATTCCGTGACCGCCAAATAGATGAACAAAGTTTCTTTTTCAACCGGTTTAGATAAAATTGGTGGCTGCGACATATGAGACTTTAGTGCCTGGAAAGCCTGCTTGCACTCTTCCGTCCACTCAAATTTCTTATTGCCCCTAAGTAGATTAAAAAATGGGGCACATTTGTCTGTTGATTTGGAGATAAATCTACTTAGAGTGACGATGTAAAGACCCAACTACTCTAGACTTTGGACCATTAACGAAAACTATACATAGACCCTAATCTTTAATAGAACTTACAAGTGAAAAAGATCATACTTAATTAAATACTTGTATATGGGATCCCATTGTTTTAAAAAGAAAACATATCTTAATTGAAATGAAAAGAGATTACATAAATAGGTGTGGAAAAATACACATAAACCATAAATAAAAGACTACATCCTCGAAAATCGAACTCTCGACTCCTTGAATCCATTCATCACCGATACACATTCTCCCAAGCATCCACGAATCTTACCCGCCACTATAGCTGTTTCCCTGCACATATAAACAAAAAGGAATGAGCCTAATGCCCAGCAAGGAAAATCTACCCCATAGTTCATATACATAAATTTCATAAGAAACATAAAAACATAACATAACACTTTTATCATACACATACTATAATGGCCATTATTACTTGGGGTCCCATAGACTAAACAAGTCATATGCCAATTAGATTAGTGGGGTCCTACTAGCTAAGTAGGTCATATGCCCATAATCTATTTGGGGTCTTGTTAATCATATGGGTCATATGCCCAAGCCTACATACACACATATCATAACACATTTCATAACATAAAAACATAAGATAACACATATAAAACATATAACATATGAATTCTATCCTATTATCCCTACCAAAATACCGGGATAAGAGGACAGAGGTGGGAATTTGGAACACTCCTAAGGACCATTTGAAAAAGAGTGAGTATAGAGAAGAAGATAATTGAAAGGAATGGAAGGACTAAACCATTGAGAAAATACTTACCAAAAACTTATGTGCGAGTTCTTAGATTTCCTAACCAAAATAAGAATAAGGTTAGAATAAGTAAAAGACTATGAGAACTTTTAAAGAAAAAGTACAGAAACGAACTAGAGTTTGGGTTACCTTGAAGACTTGTAAGACCAATCTAAACCTCGAACCGAAATACTATGAAACCTTACTTCCCCAAGTGTTTGATAAGCTTGTGATGATCAAGCTTATGATTCCCAACCCAAGTGTTTACACTCTCATACTCACCTAGCAACTTGCAGCCTCTGAACTTAGAGCAAAAGATGAATAATGGCTGGGTACTAGGTCCTATTTATAGAGTTTAGGAATGAAAGGATCTTAATTTTACTTGAATAAAAATAATGGCTTTTTAGGTGAAAATAATTGGAATTGTCGTTCAGCAGAGGCTGAAGACTCGTTCAAAAAGATGTTGGAATTATCAAGAGGTTGAAGGGTTGAATGGAAAATGATTTCAAAAACATTCAAAATATGCTGAAGGAGGCGATATATCGCCCCCTATAGGTGATATATCGCCTGGACCATTATGCCCGAGGCAAACGTGCCTCGTTTCGTGTTTTCCGTATCTACATGCTGCGATATATCGCCCCCTATAGCTGCGATATATCGGCATACGCTGATTATTTAAACACGAAATTACACATTTTTAGCTTAATTCAAATTGAGTAAACAGCCTTGACTAAGCCCTCAAACGTATTCAAAGCTGCTGACTGACCTTAGAGCATTCAAATTTTACCCTTATTAAATTTAATCCTCTAAATACTTAATCCTTAATCACCCATACATAACATGTGCTTAAAATCCTATTGGTTCTTATCTAAACCTTATAGTATAATAAATATTATCCTCAATATTAGCCATATTAATCAAACCTTAGGTTAACATCAATATTCTTAAACTATAGGTTAAACTTAGAAAATCTACAAGTACTACTATGAGTGTCCAAATAATTCCCGGTCTGAACCAAAATCCACAGTCATAAAGATAATACTATAATTACTATAATATTACTATCTAACTAGCTAAGTAAAGTTCTTGGACTCTACAGACGATTCTCCCGGTCAAACTTTGGACATCTTTTATCTTTGTTGGAGATTTCATATTAACCAGGGCCTTGATCTTTTTAGGATTAGCTTCAATACCTCCTGAGTTCACTATAAATCCCAAAAATTTCCTTGATCCAACTCCGAATGAACACTTGAGAGGATTCAACTTCATCTGATACTTATTCAAGACGTTGAAGCACTCTTGCAAGTCCCCTATGTGTTCTTCTGCCTTCTTCGACTTAACCAGCATGTCATCAACATATACTTCCATATTTGTACTGATCAGCTCCTTAAACATGTCATTGACTAGTCGCTGGTAAGTCGCACCAGCATTTTTAAACCGAAGGGCATTACTTTGTAATAGTAAAGCCCTATATCGGTCCGAAAGCTACTGTGATCCTCATCAAGTGGATGCATACTGATTTTATTGTACCCAGAGTATGCGTCCATAAACAATAGGATCTCGTGCCCTGAAGTGGTATGGACCAGCTGGTCGATCCTTGGGAGTGGGAAGCAATCTTTCGGGCAGGCTTTATTAAGGTCTGTGAAATTCACGCATGTTCTCCACTTGCCATTCGGCTTGGGTACTAGTACAGGATTAGAGACCCACGATGGATAAAATGCTAATCCATTCTCCTTTAGCTTCTCGACTTCTTCTTTTAAAGCTTTCGATCTATCTTTGTCGAGTAGCCTTCTTTTCTGTTGCACTGGTGGAAAGCTTTTATCTATGTTCAGGACATGGCTGATAACTGCTTGGTCAATTCCAACCATGTCTTTATGAGACCAGGCAAAGATTTCCTGGTTTTTCTTTAAAAATACGACCAACTTTTGTTTTACCGTTGTCTCTAAGTTTTTATCGACTTTCACAACCCTAGTCGGATCTGCTTCATCGAGTTGAACCTCTTCGAGGTCCTCAATTGGTCTCACTTCTTCATCAAAATCCCCAAAGCGAGGATCCAAATCCCTATCCTCCCTTTGGGCAACACCCTATTTGGTGACGCACTCACCTGATTAGGCTTGTATTTCATTGGTCGACTATAACTCTTTTCCGGTGTCTTCCCTCAATCCACCTCTCTTTGCCTTAGATATCGAGGAATTATAGCATTCCCTCACTTCTCGTCGGTTTCCCAATACGCATCCTACTCTGGCATCAATTGGGCATTTCATGGCAAGGTGCCAAACCGAGGTTACAGCTCGCAGGTCGACCAGAATTGGCCTCCAATTACAGCATTGTACACGGAAGGACAATCAACTACTATAAAAGTAGTGAGTAATGTCCTGTTCGCGGGCGCAATTCCTACTATAACCGGAAGCCTAATCGATCCTGTTGGCGTGAGCCCTTCGCCAGAAAAACCATAAATGGAATGGTTGCACGACTCCAGGTCCTTCATGGACAACTTCATCCTCTCCAGTGAAGATTTGTACAAGATGTTGACTGAGCTCCCTATGTCGACTAACACCCTTTTGACCATCATGTTGGCTATCTGGACGTCCATGACCAGAGGATCCGAGTGAGGAAATCGGACATGGTGAGCGTCAAGCTCAGAGAAAGTTATTCGTTCTTCCTCTGTTCGAGCCTTTGGGAGTTTGCTCCTCCACATTTAGCATCTCGATGTCCTGGTCGTGGCATAAGGTCTAAGCGTATCATTCCCTCACCTTCCCACTATCTCCTGCAAGGTGTGGGCCACCACAGATGGCCAGCAACGTACCTGCCACAAGAGCTGGCTGTAAAGGTGGTGAGCGTTGGCGTACAGCCACCTGCTCATTGCCTACTTGAGCCTCTCACTGAGAACCTCCAATGGCTCGTACGTATCTCCTCAGGTGTCCCTGTCTGATAAGGAACTCAATCTTGTCTTTCAGCTGGTTACACTTATTAGTGTCATGACCATAGTTGTTGTGGAAACGACAAAACTTTGTTGTATCTCTCTTGGAGATATCTTTCCTTATTGGCGCTGGTCGCTTGTAACGGACATTGGTGCTGGTCGCCAGGTAAACCTCTGCTCTGCTCTTGACAAGGGTCGTGTAGTTGGTGAACCTAGGCTCGTATCTGTTGCCTTAGGGCACTTATTTTCGGACGTTGATGGTTTAGTGGTAGCCCTTTTTCCATTGTTTTTACCATTCCTGTTGCCTTTGTCGTTGCCATTGGGTTTATCTGACCCATTGGCGGCTTTAGCGGGATCTTCTTTTGGTCCCTTGTCTTTCGCAGGCAATTTCCCCTCATTGGCAATCGCATCTTCGAGCTTAATGTATCGATCTACTCGATCAAGAAACTCCTGGGGTAATTTTTACCCCATTCTTTCTTAAGTTGTTCCAGAGGGGAGAATGGCGCCGTACTTCAGCAGTAAGGGTCATCATTTTCCCTTCATCGCCAACCATTTTGGCCCCAGCAGCTGCTAGCATGAAACACTGGACATACTTTTTTAAGGATTCTCCCTCATTCTGACGTATCTCGACCAGCTGATTGGCTTCTGTTGGGTGCACACGACCAGTGTAGAATTGTCCGTAGAATTCCCTCACGAACATTTCCCATGATACTATGCTAGCAGGAGGGAATTTATAAAACCGCTCCTGAGCAGTATCAGATAGGGTGGCCGGAAAGATTCTACAACGAGCATCATTCGACACCTTTTGGATGTCCATTTGTATCTCGAACTTATTCACGTGAGATACTGGGTCCCCGTACCCATCGAAGTTTGGCAATACTGGCATCTTGAATTTGCTGGGGATTTCTGCCACAACTATTCTTTGTATGAACGGAGTGCCTCTTCTCCGATCATACTCTATGTGGGATGTCCGGCTCCCTACCAGCTGCTGGACAGCCTGGTTTAATGCATCGATCTGAGCCTGTACAACATATGGGATTGCTGGGGCAACTAGTGCTGGAGGAGCGTACTCATCGTGCCTGTCGTTGAGCACGTCCCTTAAGTCATCATCTCTGCACCTTTTCTCGCTAGCGCCCAATCAATCAAAGACGTTAGGCTGCCTAGGCTGCCCCCCAGCGTTCTGGCTCGCAGGACTATTTTCTCTTGGTGGGGGGTTCCTTTCTCCACCTCTTTCTTCTCGCCCTCGACCAGCACTCCTTCTACCGGAGTCAGCTTCATTATAGTCATGCCCATCTCTGAACTGCGACCAACTATGGCACGACCAATTGGTCGCGCTATTCCCCCTTCTAGCTGGCACCTCTCGAGCATTAGGAGGAGGCCTGTGTTGGTTGGTAGGTCCTCGGGCATTATCATGCCGTGGGGGTCCCCTGGCCACAGATCTTGACTTGGTGTACCTTCTGTTAGCAGAAGGATGTTGCCCCTTGCTTGGTGGATTTTTCTCATTAGCCATTGGGCGTCTAGGGCTTTGGGGAGGCTGCCCGACCCTATTCTGCCTTTAACATTGGGGATTATCCTGACCAGCGCGAGAAGGTGGATTTTGCTCAAGATCCTGAATTGGGACATCCTGTTGAGTAACAAGTTGTTGCTCCGACCTTTGAGGGCTCGCCGGCTAAAGCATAGGACTCGGGTTTAGGGCCTGTTGTGGTGGCGCATTTGGTGGCTGATCCAGTTGAGAAGCCGGTGCAGCTTGCCCCCGTCCCAACTGAATGGCTGCTTCTAGGGCGGCAGTGGCATCTCTCTGTCGGCGGTCCATGTCTGTCTACCGCTCATTCAGTTCTTGGCGTTGGCACTCGATTTCCCTCTGTTGCAATGCCAACGTCTCAGCCGCATTCTCTTGATTGGCCCTCAGATTGGCCAACTCCTATTGCAACACACTCAGTGTTGTCCTCAAGGTTTCAGAATCCATTTCTTCCTCTTCAAAGTCCAATTGTGGCTCATCTTCAGCCACATTTGGTGGAGGAGGCTGGGTGGATGTAGCGTCAGCAGTCTACCCCGTCTTCTTGGATGTCTTCGCCATTTGATCTTCTTGAAGTGATTTATTAAGCTCTCAATGAAAGCACCAAAATGTTGACCAGCAAATTGATCAATAACACAAAGTCAGATAAACAATAGAAAATGAGAGGAAAAACAAGAAGGGAATCAAATGGAAAGCAAATGACACAAACGATTTATAGTGGTTCGACCCCAATTGGATAGTAATGACCTACATCCACTTAGTGTTCTTATTGATATTGAATCCCAACATTGTGATCAGTGAACTAGGGTTCACGAGTTTCACAAGCCTTGGGAAGATTATAATTTTGGCGAATAATCACACTATATTTCTCTCTCAAAGTTCCAAGATCAAAGGTTCAAAAGTCCCTTCCTTGAGCCCTTTCATTCTTATTTATAAGCTCAAGAAGGTTACATGAGCCGATGGGCCTTAATTACAATTAAGATTTGCATATCAAGGTAAAATATAATATATGCAAATAATACAATATTGCATATCCAAAAGGAAATAAATGAAAATATGCGACCAGACTGGTCACACCTAAGCATGAGGCTTGATAAATCAATAACTATCTAGTCGCTGGTCGAACAGGATTCATTCACTTGAAACTGCCACGTGCCAGCTATGTGTAAGTCAATTCTGCCACGTCATCAGAAGCCATTTTTTTGGGTAAACAAGACTGATAGGGCATGGCCCTTGACTGCTTTGTGATGATATTGAGGCATGCTTATTAGCAATGTTGTGTATGTGAATGAATATTTGAATAAACTGTCATATTTTGATTGCTTGTGATTGATTGTGTTCCATTGGTGGATTTTGGAAAGGTTATTACCCTGTCATCATCGTCTAATTGCCGAGTCGTTGATTGCAAATTAACTTGGATAACTATGCGTCCAAGGAAATCTACGTGACTAGCTGGCACTAGGTCTGAGAGTAGAGATGATGACCAGGGCCAGACCCCTCCGCCAGTCCCAGAGAATTGGCAGCAACTTATGGCAAACATGCAAGCATGACTATAGAGCCAGGATGAGTAGATCTGACTTTTGCGATAGCAGACTCCATCAGGGAGTGCTACCCCTATTGTGCCACATGTAGTGGTACTAGTTGTACAGCCAACAGAGGTTGGGATCTGATGGGAGCCGTTGTATGAGCGATTCAGGAAACATCATCCTCCAACTTTTGAGGGAAGACCATATCCACTAAACGCTGAACAATGGATGAGTATGGTCACTGTTATTCTGGATTTCATGAGGGTAGAGGGTCATGACAGGGTGGCGTGTGCTGCATATATGTGTTATATTATTTTAAATAATATAATGTTAGATTAAATAATGTGACATAATGTGATTTGTCACACAAATGTGATTTTTCACACCTTGTAACATATTATTGAGAGTCACAAAAAGTGGACACATGTGTGTGGCAAATGTGACATATTTTGGAGTTACAAAAAAAAAACTTGTAACTCCCAAATAGTACCCAATAATGTGTAGATTTGATATTACACATTGTGATTTTAATTTCTCAAAAGCCATAAGAGATATGGCTGTTAGAGATGTGATTTTAACTCCCATAATGTGTATGGAAGTTACAAAATCAAGTGGGAATGAATTTGGAACGTTTTGGCAAATTTAGAAAATTGGTTGCTGAAAAAACGACTTAGGTCGCTGCCTATGTTTTTCAGGTCGCGGCCCAAGAGGCAGAAAACATCGTGGGTCGCGGCCCATGTTTTCCAAACTTCAGTTTTATCCAATTTTGAACATTTCCAACAGCCAAGTAACTCCCAAATCTCTATTTTAATTCCATAAACATCCAATTAATCATTGGTAACAGCCATGGGGGTTGGTGGAATTTGAAATTCAAAGGGTGTCTCAAAACTCTATAAATAGGAGCCTAATGCTCACTTGTAAGACACACCATTTTCCATCCACAAAGCACTTGGGTGGAAAATACACCATAGAGGCTTGATAATTCCAAAGAGTTATTTCCTAGAGAGAGCCCCTAGTGCTTAGAGAATAGGGGGAAATAAGCTTTTGGACAAAGGTTTTGAACCTTGTTCAAGTTGGTGATCCCCACTACTCTACACTTTGGTTGTGTGAGAGTTTGTTCTTTTTATTGGTTTTATTTTCAATCTTTTGATCTTGTTGATCTTATTTACTTATATTATTATTGTTTTGAGTTTGTAATCTTCTTCTTCTACCTTTTTATATTTACTTGTATTTTGAGCAATTGAGTTGTAATGTTTATTTAATTAATTACCTTGTCTATTGTATTTTTTGCAAAGAGTTGTATTTGGTTTTTCCATATTTCCATTGAGTATAAAAAATATATTCTCTAACAATATGTTGAGAGAGGATGCCCGCATCTGGTGGGAAGTGGCATGGCAGACCAGGGATGTTACTACATTGAGTTGGGAAGGATTTAAGGATTTATTCAGCCAGAAGTATTACAATGTTGCCATCAGGGCAACAAAGGTTAATGAATTTGTGGGGTTGGTTCAGGGCAGCATGACAATTACAGAATATGCCCTGAAGTTCGATAGGCTTGCGAAGTTCACACCGGATCTTATGCCTACTGATGCAGCTAGGCAAGGCAGATTTATCAAAGGGCTTAATGCTATGATAGCCTGATATGTGAGGATTACAATAATTCCTAGGGGGACAACTTATGCCCAGGCTGGGGAGAAGGCATTTACTGCTGAGGAAGCGGAGAATAAGATATGGAGGGAGAATGCTGCAAGGCGGGAGGGTCGTAGGGTGGTGCCTCCATACTTTGGGTCTGGTAGCGGTGGAGGCCCCATTGATATAAAGAGGAAGATCCCTAATGCTTTGACTGATCTTGGTCCTGATAGGAGAGGTCGAGGTACTCAGGGTGGTCGTCAGGGAGGCGGTGACTCATGGAGGAGCTATCCTGAGTGCACGAGGTGCAGAAGATGCCATCCGAGCGAATGTCGGGCTAAGGCCTGTTATGTGTGCGGGGTGGTAGGACACCTCAAGAAGGACTTCCCAACAATGAAGAAAGGGGAAACAGGGAAGGTGGATAACTTGACTCCAGCTCGAGTGCTCACCTTGACGCAGGCAGAGGCCGAGGCTAGTCCCTTGGTAGTGACAGGTCAGGTTTATAGCACTGGCTCTCCTTTTGCTGTATTGATTGACTCTGGTGCTATGCATTCATTTGTTTATAGTAAGGTGATTGATAGACTGTGTAGACCTAGTGAGTATTATACTGCGGGGCTCGGGACTATATTGCCTACATGAGAACTGGTAGTTTCTAGGATGTGGATTAGAGCAGTGCCAGTGATGGTTGATGGTAGGGAATTGTCAATAGACTTGATTGAGTTGGGTATGGAGGACTTTGATATGATTTTGGTAATGGATTGGCTGGTTAGATACGGAGCTACTATTGGCTGTAGGAAGAAGATGGTGACCTTTGAGCCAGAGGGCGGAGATCCCTTTGTCTTTGTGGGAGTGGTATATGGACCCCGCGTACCCATGATATCAGCGCTGAGAGGCAGAGATTTATTACAGGGTGGATGTATAGGCTTTCTAGCTAGTGTGGTGGATACCACTAGGATTTTGCCAGTAAGGTCGGAGGAGACCAGATTGGTTTGTGAGTTCTTGGATGTATTCCCCGAGGACCTACGAAGATTCAATTTGTTATCGAGTTAGCGCCAGGGACAGAGCCAGTGTCGAGGGTATCATATAGAATGGCACCGGCGGAACTGAAGGAATTGAAGATACAGTTACAGGAGCTTCTGGATTTGGGGTTCATCAGGCCTAGCTACTCGCCATGGGGTGCTCTAGTTTTGTTTGTGAAGAAGAAAGACGGGACTCTGAGAATGTGTATAGACTACAAGAATAAGTATCCCCTACCAAGGATTGACGACTTATTCAATATACTGCAGGGTAAGACAGTGTTATCGAAGATTGATCTTAGATCTGGTTATCACCAGCTGAGGATCAAGAACGAGGACTTTAATGCCCTGGTTACCCCAGAACCGTTACGGTGAACCGGAAATTTGACCCGCTACTCGAGTCCTTTGGTTAAATACGTGTTCTAAGTGTTATTAACAGGCTAAGGTGAAAAACCAACAAAAGGAAATGATATGCTTTATTTAATACATAAAACTGTTCATGGGCCCACAAGAACATTTACAAGTTATTTACAACTCAAAAAGGTCATTACTGCTTCAAAATTACAAACCCGCCGACCTAGGCGGCAAAAATAGGGTAAACCCCCTAGTTTCTCTGAGAACTCCTTGGTCGTGGTGGTCAGGCAGTCGCATATGTACACATCACCACCTAAGCTCTCCACTCAAGGCTCGGTGAGCTTTTCTTTCCCTTTACCTGCACCACATAGCACCCATGAGCCAAAGCCCAGCAAGAAAACACAGTACTGGGTATAAACATTATCAAATGATTATCATTATAATCACACAGAGCTTATAGCTCTTAAACAGATGAGTGAATATCACTTGAGGTTCTAGAAAACCATACTGAGTGACTGACAAGCAAGTCACTAATTTACACAAAAGAGTGGCTGCTAGGTAAGCCACTAGCCTTAAACAGATGAGAGACTGATAGGTAAGTCTCTAACTTAACAGACGAGTGATTGATGGGTAAGCCACACAAGCGCTTATAATATTCATCAAACTTGAGGTCGGTCCGGCATTAATGCTCTTTGAGTCATCCAATGAAGATGTCGATTAGATCTAATCTTTATTGGCTTACGTTAACCATGCTAAAGTCATCCTGACTTATGAGTCAGCACTATGTGACCGGTGCCCAGTACCACTGCCGAACCTGACTAATGAGTCACAGCTTCACAGTTGATACCGACACCTTTGCCAAATCTAACTAATTAGTCAGTACCATGCACAAGTGAGCAAGATTTGCTAAGAATTCAATAATCAATCCATGTCCACATTTAAACATTCAACATGCCTCATGAAAAATCATGCACGTCACATATGGGGTGCAGTTCTCTTACCTCTGGTTCGAGCGAGAAATAATAATAAGAACGACTCCTGAGAACGATCGACCTTTGATTCCTTAGCGGTTACCTAATCACAACCAATTATAACCTCCATTAATGGAAATCAACATGGATAGGGTCTTAACCTAAGCACCACTCTCAGGACCTCGAAATATGCCCACACAGTGAGTAGATTCAATCCCGGGCCTTAAGGATTGAAACCCCAAGTCAAAAACCCTTAAAAATACTCAAAACGGGACTTTGAAGGAACAGAGTAGCGCTACAGCGCTGACCCCTAGCACCCCAGCGCTATTCTCAGAACCCCCAACATGCCCAAATGCCCCCTGAGTAACGTTGTAGCGCCCTAAGGTGGGCGCTATAGCGCTACCTCCAGACCAGGAACCCCCTGAAATCTCCTTCTTCATCTCCTTCGATTCTAACTTGATTCCAATGCTTCCAAATCCCATTTTTGATGCCAAATGAACCCAAAAACCATCCAAACATATCCCAAACATCACAACCATAAGAACCCTAGCCAAAACTCCCAACAAAATCAAGTATTCAACCTAGAAATCACAACTGTAAAATAGAACTAAAACAGGGCAAACCAGGGATTTCAATGGTTAGAAACTTACCCAAAGCTCAGCTTATGATGCTCTTCAATGGAGGAACACACTCCCAAACTCCCAAGGCTTACTTCCCAAGCTTGAATCCTCAAGAATGGTTCAAAAATCCCAAAGAAAAACTGAAGAAAGAAGATACGGGAAAGCTTCAAGAACCTACTCTGTTTTTCTCATCTTTCATAGCCTAAAATGGTTTATATCTATCCTAGGGGTGAAATGACCATTATACCCCTAGGTCAATTTAAGGTTTCTAAAGGCTCCAAAAGGCAAAATTGGTATTCTCCACCTATCTCGTTAATCATAATTAACACTCTCCAATTCCCGCTATTCTCGATAATCTCAAACACCAATAATTCATATCTCGTTACCCTTTAATTCCCGATAACGCTCTAATCATTAAAATCTCCCCGAGACTCATCCCGAGCCCCGAACTTAAACCTGTTATGACTAGACCGCTAATCAATAATCCATGATCGTCTCATGCCGAATAGCTCGAACAAACCCACATTATAATGTGGTCTCAACAACATATCACCGACATGCATATAATTATACAATTATACCCTCAACGGGCCAAATTACCATCACACCCCTGTAATTAAAGTATGGACCCACATGCATGCATTTAACATCATATTACAATATAATTCACATATACATGCATTCTATCAATTAATGACATAATTAAGCAAGTATGGCCCTCCCAGCCTACTATTCCCGCCATTAAACCACATCGGAGAATTCGGGGCATTACAAGGACATATCGAAGACTGCCTTTCAAACGAGGTATGGGCATTATGAGTTTTTGGTCATGTCGTTTGGTTTGACCAATGCCCCAGCAGCCTTCATGGACCTAATGAACAGGGTGTTCAAGGACTTCTTGGATCAGTTTGTCATCGTCTTCATCGACGACATCTTAGTATACTCCAGTTCAGAGGCAGAACACGAGTTTCATCTTCAACAGGTTCTACAGAGCTTGAGAGAGCATCAATTGTATGCCAAGTTTAAAAAGTGTGAGTTTTGGCTACCAGAAGTGACATTCCTTGAACATATTAGGTCACGGCATTGTTCTTGCTGAGCTGCGGCCCTCTAGAACAATTAGGAGGCCAGGAAGAAGGGCGAGGCATGTCATGGGACCTTGGGGCCATGGGGCTTAGTGGGTTTTTGAACCCCAAGGAGTTTTTAGGCTCGGGAATCCAAAAGTTAAAGCTCGGGATGGATTTTATCACCCGGATTGATAGAATTCAAAGTTCCGGAGACTAGAATTATAACTCAAAGTTATTTAATGGATTAGAACTTGATGGATGGATGTTGTGACTAGGTTTTCAGCGAGGCTCAAACTAGGGGACTGTGCTCAGGACATCGGTGCTCGAAAAGCTTGGGACACAGGTAAGAAAACTATTGTACCCATGGCCCTATAGTATGTGTTGCAGGGCACGACCCTATGTGATTGTGATGTAGGGCGTAGCCCCATTGTTTATGTGTAAGTATTTTTAAGTATTTGTTAAATTATCCTATGTGTGCATATTTGTCGGGAATGGTGAAGGCTGAGAACGGCGAGGGCCAGGAACAGCAAAGGCCGAGAACGGCAAGGTCGAGTACAGCAAGGGGCCAGGTGCAACGTTAAGCACATGGAGTGTGAGTTGCCAGGGTGAGACCCCTATAGGATACCTGGGATATCCTCACGGTGTAGACTGCGAACCCAGGGCCTAGTAAAGCGCCTGGGACGGCATGGCCGTATGTGTTTAGCCTGTTGGCGGTTTTATTATATTCTAATTGGTAGCTATGCATATGTTGATTGCTTTTGTGGAGTTTTCTTGCTGGGCTTCGGCTCACGGGTGCTCTATGGTGCAGGTAACGGCAAGGGGGAAGTTGACCAGCCATGAGTACAGAGAGCATGAAGCGACGTGTACATGTTTGGCCTGCCTGGTTGCCACGACCAGGGGTATTTTTGGGAGATGTTTGTATTAAACTTAATTTTTTCGTTTAGTCGAATTTAATCATATTTTTGGGTTGTAAATATTTTTAAACAGTATTTTGGGATCCCAAATGTTTAACGCTTTATAATTTTCAATGAATGATTACATTTTCAAATTATGTGACTTTTATTACAGTTTAGCCACACTTTTGACCTAAATCCTCGATTAGCGAATTAATTTCACGTTTTAAACTCACTTAGTAATGGCTTTAAGGAAGTAGGGCGTTACAACCTTCCTTGAGAGAACACAAGAGCCAACACCCAAATGGCAATCACACTTGAATACCCTAGGGTTTTCGAAACCCATGAAAAGAAGAACACAAAATCTTAGGATGGTGGGGAAAAGAAACCTTAGACTTAGAAATTAATAAAAGATTAACAATATAAAAACCATACCTATGACTTCCCAAGACCTTCTTCTTCTTCCTTTCTCTCCTTCTCTCTCTAGAACACGCTCTCTCTCTCTCTCCTTCTCTTTAGGCCGACAGCTCAATGGCCCATCTTTTCTCTCTTCCCTTTTTATTCTAACTTAGCCAAAATAACCTAATGAAGAAAATGGGTAAGTTTCCTAATGGTGCCTATTTTCTTTTTAATTCTAATTTATTTGATTGACAATATAAATGGAAAAATAAATCCCCCATGTTCGCACCTATGTCGTCCACTCCTTGTTGCCCTTTCTTTACACACGGCCAAAAGTGGCATTTTCACACTAAAATAATCAATTTCCAACTTTCCCATTTTGCTACAAATTATTGTCATTTTTCCTTTCTTATTTCTCCTTTTAATAGAATAAATAAATAAAATAAATCAAAACACATTCACACACACACACACACACACCAAATTTCGGCTCACACTCAATAATGAAATAAAGTAACTTATTTTAATCACATAATTTGTCACACTTAATAAAATGTAACACTAATAGTAAAACAAACAAGTTACACAATTCTTCACATATTAAAATAAATAATCAAATAAATAATTAACAAATTTAAATTCACAAAAATTCTACCAAACAATTCTAACAATGTATTTAAACATATAATAAAATAATTCACAACACTTAACAATTAAATAAAAATAAAGCAAAAAATTTAATAACTAAATTTTTTTTTGGTGTGCTACATAATGTTCTTAGGCATTGGGTTATGTGGGTATAGTGTGATTGAAGTAACTTGATTTTGTTAATGATTTGAGTTGCATGCTAGTTGTCATATTGAAATGCATAAAGGTATAGAAGCATGTTAGGAAATTTGTTAAAATGGTTAAGAATGACTATGAGTATATTTAAAATAAATTATGCTTGCTGATTTTAGTTTATATTTTATGGTAATTTATAAATAATTTAAAAGGAGAACAAATTATGTGTTAAAATTTCATGCTTTAAAACTAAGACAAGTAAGAGGTGAATATCATGCATGAATAATGTATTTTTCTTTAATAAGATATATGCGATTTTTAGTTTTTAAAGGTTGAGAAACTCTTTTTAAAAGAATGTCTAGAATATGGTTTATTGAAAATGCGAGAATTATTAGTCATTTTACCAAATGTTTAGCTAATTATAATTATTGTGAATTTTTGGTCTAGAAATTATATATATTTTTAAAAAGGGTACTTTTATTAAATTAATTAATTTTGCCAAATTAATTATTTTACAAGTAATTATAAATGTTGTCACATTTCATTGTTATTAAATAATAAATGAGATTATTATTTGTAAAATTCAAGCTAAAAGGTTATTTTAGTAAATTAAAATTTCGCAATAAATTTTATGAATGACAATTTTATGATTTAAAATAATAAAGTAGTATTAACCAAGTTGATAATTTATTTTATGCTTGTTGAATTTTTGTGAATTTGACAAGAAAATAAATGAATAAATATTACCAACTTCAAAGCGAGATTTAAGAACCATCCCACGCACGCATGTTACATGCAAGTTTACTTTTATGCTCAAATATATGTTATTCAATTAAATACATGGCTCATTGTGACAGTCAGTATCACGTGATCCGTAGGGGGAAAGACTGGGTAAAGTTGTGCAATCCCACATCGCCTGGGGAAGGTCAAGTGTGATGATTCTAATACTGTGTAGGTATGGGACTACAGAGTTGAAGATGACTTAAATGGATTGATGGGTACTAGCTATGCCAACAAGATGCATCTTCTTTTCGGTAGCCCATCACTTGAGAACTCCAAAGTTAAGTGTCTTTGATTTGGAGTAGTCTCATGATGGGTGACCTCCTGGGAAGTTTTTCCAGGAAGCGTGTGAGTGAGGACAAAGCACGCTGGAAAGACTCGTGTTGGTTTGCAGGGCCAGTCGTCATTATAGGAAGTAGCTATAGTGACGTGGGGAGTTACATTCATGATTTGAAATCATTGAGAATTACTTAGTAGAATTGACATTATTCTTTTATGATTCTATGTGATGTTGTTGTATGAATAGACTTGTGGTGCAACTTGTGCCACGTGTGCATAGCCCATGCACACGTTGGGTATGTATGTTGGGCATGTGTATTCTTACGTAATTTTAAAGACGAAAGTTTGATTATTATTATAGGATCGCTATGACGTACTCGCACTTTACTTTTGCTTGGACCTGAGGTAAGGAAGTTAGTTAGAATTTTTCTATGAACTATGTTATTAAAGGTATGAATTGTGATGTTGCAAAAGTTAAAGTGTTATGAAAAGCATATGTTGTGATGAGCCAAGTGTTGTGAATTCTATGTTTTGATATTAACTATTATACATGTGCTTGTATGATGTATGAAAAGAAAAAAGATTGCTAGCGTGCTAAACGCAACACAACAAAGAAGTTACTAAGGATATGACGTAACTCATAGGGCGGACGTGCCGAGATTATTTGAGGACCTGAGATATTGTTTACCTTATAGAGGAGGTCTTACTAGTTTATGTTTCTGCTGGTTACCTCATGACATGACATGGACAATAGGGGTGACATGATCACAAAGAGTATGATTATGATGTATGACTATGACTACGATTATGATTATAATTTATGAGTATGAATATGATATGTTTTGCCTTGAGTTTACAATACGAATATGCTTTTCTTGCGTTTTCTATAATATTGTTGTATTTGTTTGTACTTTCTTACTGGGCTTTTAGCTCACCCCTTACTTTATTCCCCTTTTAGGTAAGCAATAGATTTCTCCCTGGCAAGCGCAATGATGTGGGGAGTTCCGACGTCTGAGTATGTATGGCGTGGGGTGTCCAGTGAACGAATAATGATCAAGCTGAGCACCAAGAATAGTTAAGAAACTTGTATTATGAACTAAGTTCAAATTACGTCAGTGAGATTTATTATTTTATTTTATTTCCAAATATTGCATAAAGATATAATATTTTTATTTTAAACTATTGGGTCCAAATTGCATATTTTAACAAAGCCCCACAGAACTTTTCCATAAAATAGTACTTTTCTAATTCATGCGAGATGAACAATGTTTTATAAAGTAATAGATTAGGGCGTTCTTACAATTACCATGCAGATTCGACACAAGACTCATTCAATTGAATTAAAACAATAAATCCACATCAGCTTGTTCTAACTGACTATGGTTAGTTTTGTGTTTCTAGATCAAATTAATTAATGCTCAAAATTGCATCAATTAATTTAATATTTATTCCACATATACACATTGCTCATAATAATAATTAACATTACGTCACAAATACCCTTGGTATGAATCAAGGTTATTTACAAAGCATTTTCTAAATTAACCCAATCAATCTCATATCACTTGTAAATTATTAATATTTGTTCAGAATAAATATATTCATCAATTAATGACCTACAATTATATCATATTACGTTTTTATCACTACACAAAATATATTACTCATAATTAATTTAAAGTTTATTCCACAGATTCATATTACTAATAATAATAATAATAAACATTACGTCAAAAATATGCTTCGTATGAATCTACATTATATATAATATGAGTTTGATATTTGTATTATATTATATTATTATTTTTATTTTGTTAGTTATAAGTGTAGATAAATGTTACAACACTAGTAGGTATAATGTTATTGATTAATTAAAAAGTTAAATTAGGAGCACATTGGACACACAATATTAAGAGCATAATGATTACTTCCCTTTATTTTTTTTTGGCTCCTCTTTAGGCCAAGTTTGGTGGACGAAGGACAAAAATATGTGTGACTGAGTAATATTTACTCCTCAGATACACACATTACGTCAAAATATCATTTCATATGAATATACATTATTTACTGAACATCGTCTAAATGAAAATAGTCAACCTCATATCACGTGTGTGTTATTAATATTTGTTTAGAATAAATATATCCATCACTGACCTAAAATTGTATAAGATTACAATTTTATCACTACTCAAAGCATTTGATATTACTTAATTGTCCAATTATTATTCTGGCACCTAAGTAAAACCGGAGATAGCAGGTCATTCCTAGGCTGCCAGAAGTAATTCGTACAAGCTGTCAGAAAAATATAACATTATTATAATGATGCTGGCCCACATTACTAATATATATATATATATATATTAATATTTATGAGCAACACAAGACACAGTTTTTGCCAAGAACGATTTTACATCCTACACTTATATATATATATATATTTATATATTAAAGAAGTATGGATTTTACATAATTTCTTGGGAGTGTGAGTACTCTCTAAGCTAAGAAAATGTATGTACTTTTTTTTTTTTTTTAAATTATTGTAGTAAAATAAATTAGTTTTTTTTAACTATTACAACAAAAATAACTTAAATATTCAGTCAAAATAAGTTGTTGATGATCACAATATACATATATATATATTTAGTTATGATGTATATATGTGATGGTAACAATTATTATTTATAGTTTTTTAATTTGTTTTTAGTATATGATTTAATATATTTTTTAATTATTATCATGATAAATATTTTTTGTGCTGTAATATATTTTTGTGATGATGGTTAATGATTATTAATTTAATATAAATATGTCTATTTAAGATCACTATTTGTTATGACTTCTCTAGGTCTAAGAGGAAGAAATATAATAAAATTGCTTATTTACAATATGAAATCAATATTTATATATATAAAAATATATATATTATGGGTTAGTAAAAAATATACCACATTAGCCGAGGGAAGGTATATCATTAAACTATTTTTGTGTACTCAATTGAAAAGCAAACATTATTGTTAGACACTTAAAATTAGTTATATTTCTTTCCCATAAAAAAAATATTAAAATAAACTTCTAAACTTAATCATAAATGAAATACAAGAATACATTACATTTAAAAAAAAAGTATTTTTTTTAAAGATAAGTTTAAATAAGGATACTTTTTCTCGAATTATTTTACATTAATATCATTTATTGTTTGGTGCTTATTGTTATCATGCTCAAACATGATTATCAATAATATAGTATTTGATTTAGGACTTATATTTGTACATGTAATAAAACTATTAAGAATATTGAAATGTAAAATATAAAGAAAAGAAATTGACAGAGAAATAGAGAGTTAAACTCTTATATGTTATTTCAATAGAGGAATGACCCCTATTATACAGATACATAAGCCCTAAGGAAATCAATAATTACTCTAAATACAATCAAGAACTAATGCTGATATAATACTTTGGATAACCTACTGATTCTTCATTATTATGGACATCCATATATATAATATTTATAACACTCCCCCTTGGATGTCCATGAAAACTGCCTCATTAAAAACATTGCCAGAAAAACCCAGTAGGACAAAAACTTGGCTAAGGGAAAAAGAGTGCAGTGTATATTTACTCCCCCTTGGATATCCATGAAAACTGCCTCATTAAAAACCTTGCCAGGAAAACCCAGTAGGAAAAAAACTTGGCTATGGGAAAAAGAGTGCAGTGTATATTTACTCTCCCTCATTTCGACGCTCTTGAAGATCCTTTAATCGACGCATTCCATTCTTATGTACCATCTTCTTGATCGTTGATGTTTGTAATGACTTTGTAAATAAGTCTACAAGAATGTCGCTTAATCGAAATTGATGTACATCAAATCACCACTCTTTTGAAGATCATGTGTGAAGAAGAACTGCGGTGAAATGTATTTAGATTTATCTCCTTTAAGGTATTATCCTTTTAGTTGAGTAGTGCATCCATCATTATCTTTATAGAGAATTGTTGGTATTTTTTTATCAGGTGATAATCCACATGTTCCTCAAATATGTTGTTTCGTTGATCTCAATCACACATTTTTTGTTTGCCTCATGAATTGCAAGTATCTCAACATGATTTAAAGTTGCCTCGTTAAAAACCTTGTCAGGAAAACCCATTGGGACAAAACCTGAACTAAGGGAAAATGAGTGCAACACATATATATCTCCCCCCTTTGCATATATCCATGGTAACTTTCGTGATCAAATATCTCATATGATTTTCATCGTAATATAAATCACCATAAATTTTCTATGATCACAAATTTACTATAACTCTTCTAGAGCATATGAGTAGAATGGAATATGAATATTTATCCAACATATTAAATCAATCATGTATATAACCTTGTTCATTATCATATCATTTCAACAATGTTATAATATGCATCATATTTGTGGATATTCATTATCTATGACTATATTCAATCCAAAATTTGAAATTTAAATATGATCACATGAATGAATACTTTTGATAATATCAATTTTCATTTGCAATAAAGATGGTACTTCGGAACCATATATTCATTACATTCTCATTATATGTTCTGTAATTTCTACATCATATGATCATATACACTATGATTCTTTATGCATACAAAGTTCTTCAGGACTTCTCTACTCATAATTTAATCAATAAACAAATAATATATTTAATAATTCTCAATCTACAAGATGAAATAAGAAATTCTTCTTCAATAGTTTATAAAATAACCAGAAGCTCTTCAAGAGCCTTTTACAACGTATTATTTACGAATTCACATTGCTTAGACAATCATACTTGTAATTTCAAATGATTATTCACATACCTGTCTTTAATCCAAACAAACATCTTTATTGTCTAATGCGCGCAACTTTGAATTTATATCTCTTAAAACATGTTAAATTCTTCTTGAATTTTTCCGATAAGGCATATTTTAAATTCTTATATTACTAGGAGCTCCAAATAAATAATTTGTGTTGCAACGTTTATATGACACATATCAATTCTCATAAAACATATATACTCCAGGCTATAATCAATAAATCACGATTATGAACTTATTTCATTTTTAAGAATGAGTCATATACATATGTATAGTTGAAAATATACAAGTTTATAATTCTTGTAAGTTCATGATCATACGATCTTATCACATCGATTAAAAAATTATGCAATAAAAATCCAATAATTATTCAAGAATGCAAAGATAATATAATTAAACACTCATTATCAAAATAATATAATTTTTTTCTCGTACATCTTGGACAAAATAAATAACTATATATCAAATAATTTACATAGGCAAAATAATTTTCAAAAGATATAAAAATTTCAACTTATAAATAATTATGAAAAATTTGAGAAATAAATGCACTAACATTCTAATGAGTTAAAATATTTATAAACAAAACATCTGAAAACTAGTTGAAATATATATATATTTTTCTTTTAAAAATGCAAGATATTCAAATTTATTTTCAATTCCTATATACAAAATATATATAAATATTTTCTTGAGCACCATACAAGAATTAAAAAGAATCTTCTGGTTCTTCATCTAAATTTAGGGAAATGTATACATTTTATTGCATATGATTGATCATTCAACTAATGAACTTCAGGTTCACTATACTTTGTATTTTACTAAAATTTTCAACATATACATAACCGCTATAAAAGTTTCATTTTTGTTTATATACTAGAGACTGAAATAATTTTAAAATCATTCAAAACATATAATAGCATTGATTCTTCAAGAATCAGATTTCTCCATTTGATTTTTGTAATATATTATGTTCAACAACATTATATTTAATAATTTTCTCTATCAAATGGTGTGCTTGCTTAAAAGCACAATTATTTTTCAAATATAAACAACTTTATCTTTCATTCAAGTTAATACACAATGATAATAATCATGTTTGCTGTAGCCAAATATGTATAATCATAATATGAATATATCACTTATTTTTCTTTCTTATTTCTTTCCAACAAGTGGTCAAATTAATTAATGAAATAAATCATTCCTTATTCTTATGACTTGATATATTATATAATTAAATGTACAATCGGTACATATTATAAGTCTTTTTTTTTGCCACATTCACAATTATATAGAAATTGTACAACTGGTACATAAAATATGTTTAACTTTAGCTAGTAATATATTGTGTTAAGGTTTTCGTCAAGAACATTTTCAAACAATCTGTGTGACTTTATAACACTTTGAGGAATGTAATTATAAATTACATTTTGATCAATGACAAAGTTCACTATAATACTAATAATTAGATATTTACTTCTAAGAATGTGCAATGAATAATTGACATAAGTAATGAATCATTCACTTCAAGGAATAACATTAAAAAGACCATACTTGCTTCTGGCAAGAAATATTGCATATATAATAACATGACTAATAATATCAATACTCTTTAAAATGAAATTTACTTTCTATTATTCTCTTCAGGGAATAATATTTAAATGTACAACAAAATTGATATATATGTTACCTTCTTTATTGTACAATAAACACACATCCAAGTCAATATCAAAGATAGTTACACCTGAATTAGTTTATTCTCTTCATATTTGTTTCTCAATCTTGTTTATCATTATTTCATATTTTAATATTTTGATGCAATTTTCTTAAAACTTTTTAGACTTGAAAAATCAGTCGCCAACTGCATCAATCATAATACATTTCAATTTTTTTTTTAATTGTGTTCATAAATTTCATATATAATTGACAAATACATGAAATATTCACTTCCGGTAATTTTGCTAAAATATCACAACTCTCTAGCAATTATATTTCTTTTTCAATATTGTCAAAGAACACATATAACTTAATAAATAATTATAATGATGAATATCATTTTCAATTTGCATAATCTTCAGGGTATATGCAAGATCTTATTAAAGATCTATAATAAATATTTTTTTTTCTTCTCAATATGCCATGGGAGTTTACAATTTCTAATGGAAACATAATTGTAGAGTCCAAGAACTTTACTTAGCTAAGATAGATAGTAGTATGATAGTATTTATAGCATTGTCTTTGTTACTGTGGATTTTTGGTTCAGACCGGGAATTATTTGGACACTCATAGTAGTACTTATAGATTTTCTAAGTTTAATCTATAGTTTAAGAATATTAAGTATAACCTAAGGTTTGATTAAAGTGACTGATATTAAGGATCATATTTATTATATTATAAGGTTTAGACATCAACCAATAGGATTTGAAGCACATGTTATGAATGGTAATTAAGGATTAAGTATTTTGGAGGATTAAATCTAATAAGGAGTAAAGTTTGAATGTTATAGGGTCAGTCAGCAGCTTTGAGTACGTTGAGGGCTTAGTCAAGGCTGTTTACTCCATTCAAACTTAGCTAAAAATGTGTAATTTCGTGTTTAAATATTCAGCGAGTGCCGATATATCGCAGCTATAGGGGGCGATATGTCGCAGCACGTAGATACGGAAAACACGAAACGATGCATGGTCGCCTCGGGCATACTGGCCCAGGCGATATATCGCCTACAGGGGGCGATATATCGCCTCCTTCAGCATATGTTCAATTGTTTTTGAATTCTTTTCCTTTCAGCCATTCAAACTTCTTCATAAGTCCAGCATCTTTTGAACGAGTCTTCAGCCTCTGCTGAACGATTATTCAAATGATTTTCACCTAAAAAGCCATTATTTTTATTCAAGTAAAATCAAGATCTTTTCATCTCCAAACTCTATAAATAGGACCTAGTACCCAGCCATTATTCACCATTTGCTCTAAGTTCAGAAGCTGCTAGTGTTAAGTGAGTGTGAGAGTGTAAACACCTGGTTTGGGGAAAAACTATAAGCTTAAACATCATAAGCTTATCAAACACTTTGGAAAGTGAGTTCTATAGTATTTCGGTGGAGGTTAGATTGATCTTGCAAATCTTTGAGGTAAACCCGAAACTTTGTTTCATTTATTTCATGTTATTTCCTTTCTCAAAACCTTCTACTCAGTCCCCTAACCTCATTCTTATTTTGGTTAGGGAATCCAAGTTCTTAAGCATAGAAGTTGGTAAGTATGTTTTTATGGTTTAGTTTTTCCATCTCTTTCATTTCATCTCCTTTCTTTAGACTCACTCTTTCATTATGGTTTTAGGAGTGTTCCAAAAAGTCTCAACTCAGTCCATTTTATCCCGGTAACTTTGGTAAGGAAAATAGGCTAGAATCTATATGTTTATGTTTATGTTATCATATGTGTTATGTTATGATATGTTATGAATGTGTTATGAATTTGTTATGCATGTGTTTGTTGTAGGCTTGGGCTTATGCCCTATTTGACTAACAAGACCCCAAAAAGATTGTGGGCATATGCCTATTTAGCTGGTAGGACCCCACTAATCTCATGGGCATAAGCTTGTTTAGTCTATGGGACCCCAAGTAATAATGGCCATTATAATAAGTGAATTATGTGTTATGATATGTCTTTACGTTATTATGAAATTATGTTTATGTTTATGACTATGTGTTAGATTTTTCCTTGCTGGGCATTAGGCTCAATCCTTTCTGTTTATGTGCAGGGAATAAGCTTTAGAGGTGGAAAGATTCGTGACGCTTAGAGGATGTGTATCGATGGTGAATGGAGTCAAGGGGCCGAGCGTTATTCGATTCGAGGATGTAGTCTTGTTTATGTTTTTATGGTTTTAAATGTATTTTCCGCATTTTCTATGAAACTCTTTTTAGTTTTTAAGTTTTTTTTGTTTTAAAGACAATGGGTACCCATATCCTACTTATTTTATGAAAGTAAACTTTGTTTCTACAAGTTTCTGATAAATTATGGTATTTTCGCAAAAATGTAAGTTTTATGTATAGTTTCGTTAATGGTCCAAAAAGTCTAGAGTAGTGGGTCATTACAATAATTATAAAATAAATACTATAGTGAAATCAATATCAAACATGTGAGATAATATTAACACATACATAAATATAACCATATTTATGATAATAAGTTATTAAACCATCTCATACAATCACAATGGTGAAATAGCAACTCATATATATACAAGTCTTATCAAAATATACAATATGATAATGATATAAACATACATTCGCAACAAAATATTTTTACCTCAATGAAATATGATGACTAGAGTTTTGATGATGATTTTTGATATCAACATATGATGGCGGCTGAAGATTGAATCATCAAGTTCAGATTCAAGGAATGATTATGACTAGAAACCCGTGATAATATTTTGAACCTACAAACAATGGTAGTTAGAGAATCATGTTGATAACGTGTTATAAAACTATTAAGAATACTGAAATGTAAAATAAAAAGAAAAGAAATTAATAGAGAAATAGAGAGATGAAGAGAGAGTTAAACTTGAAATTCCGTTTTTAGTAATTACCAAATTAATTAAACCAAGTAAATTAATTAAAGTGCGGAATGGTAATTAACTGTGTACACAGATTACAGTTCTGTCGGGACAGAAACCAAACTTGTCACGACAGAAACTGAACACAATAAAAAGACAGTGCAAAACAATAAAGAACACAACGAATTTTTACAAGGTTCATAAACCCTTTCGGATAACATACTCCTTGGGGCCACGCCCAGAGAATAAAACCAATTAATAAAGAATCACAAGTACAAAAACATTGACTTAAACAAAACAAGACTCCCTCTTGAGATTTGCCGTAACTTGTTGTACTTCTCTTCACTAATCTGATCTTGATTGAAACGCTCAACCACGTGAACTCCCTTCAATGGCCAGCGAGTGCTTGCATCCTCCCGACGCAAGGCTTGTAAAAATCTTCTCCCGAAGACTATAAATGTTGTGTTCAAATTACAATGTGTATTCACTCATGAACATGGTATAAACTCACCACTAAAAACTAAACACACATAATTCTACAAGATCGCATGAATACTTATGATCTTGAATACAAAGAGGAACTCTCACAAATATTACAATAAAGCTCACGAATAATGTACTAAAGAGTTCACTTTTCTCACTGCCTTTAGAGCCCTATTTATAGAGTCTTTTTCGTGCTCACAAAGGCAGAAAAAGAATTCTTCTAATAAAGGCAAGAATCACAGAAGTTATTCTTGATTGACGAAGAGTTGCCTTATTTAGAAGATGCTGATCCGACAAATGCGATATCGGTGGGGACAGCTCAAACCTGTGTCGGGTCAAAAACAAGCTCAAAAAGGAAACAACAATTAATGACATTAAGAACAAGTTTCCTAATTGCAATCCTTGAGCTGCACGAAAATATATCAGCAAATAATCCAAAAACAACTTTGGGTAAGTACCGAATATTTGCAATATACTTTGTTTCCTTTATAAACAAAATGAGACAATATATGCTAAATAAGGAAGCACATTATTGACCAAAATTCACACAAAAGGAAAGTGGATTTCCGAAATTTGAAATAAAGGAAACCAAACAATTCCGAAAATTATAATAAAGGAAAACAAATATTTCCAAAAATTATAATAAAAGGAAAACAAATATTTCCGAAAATTATAATAAAAGGAAACAATTAAATCAACCAATTTATCTTTTAAGAAAAAAGATATTTCTATAAAAATGCCAATTATAGGATTAACAATCTCCCCCTTTGGCAATTTTATAGACAAGGAATATCTATTTTTAAAAGATCCCTGCAAAACACAAGTAAGTGCTTAAAATCACAAGAGTCACAAAATGACTCCCCCTGCGAAAGATAACCAAAGCACAAGATATAACAGTTAACAAAAACCAATAAGAAAGAGCAGGTCAATGTACCAAAAAATAGAGAGCAAAAAATAGAGTTACTCTCTCTCTCCCCCTCATTGTCTAAGAAAAATGCCAAAGAACAAAGGAAACGAAACCAAAAGAAAGACCCATCAAGTGTTCTTTTACGTCTATCAAAAGCAAAATAAAAATAGATCAAAGGGAACTGTAACCATCATGGAGCAGGAGAGGGGGATGCACTGATAAGGGCCAATGAAGCAAGAATTTGGCACTGAGTATCCTCCATTAGAGTGAACCAGTCAGAAAGATGTGTAAGACCTGTCTGGACAGAAGCGAGAGCAGTCGGGACAGCAGGGGTGATAGGCTCCTTGGATTTCATGGCTGCTAGAATAGAAACAAATGGAGACACACAAAGAACAAAAACCCTAAACACTTTGGTTATACGTGAGAGAGAGAAACAGGAAAAACACTGATTATAAAACAACCAAAGTGAATCCGAATAGAGTATTCGGTGCACAAATGAGGCAAGTTCAAAAATGGGTAACCGGATTTTAGTGATAAATGCCAAAATATCTCCTCTTGTTTTTTTTTTTTTTTTAAACAAATTCTTTCACACCTCAAAATTGGAAAATTTTTGAATATTTTTAGAATATATTGAGATAAAACAAATAAATTGCATCAATTTTTCAAACCTTTTTTTAAGTACATGGTAGATAACAGATCTTATTTTTCAATTTTTTTATTATTTTTTATTACAAAATTACCGAAAATAGAGCTTAGATTGCCATACCATATGTGTCCATGTAAATGCCAAGTCCTGTTCAAAAGAAACAAGATAACCATATTTTTCACAAATTAGAGAAATGAGTTATAAATCAAATACTAAGAGACCATAATTCGAAAAACATACCAATCACAAAACATATTTGAGTCAATTCATTATATGTATGAGTCTTACAACCAACTTACACGGTCCAGAACAGGCATATGTGTGTGCATGTGTAAGCAATTTGGCGTTTCTTTTTGGCCTTTTTAAACCTAGGGTCATTGCCCATATTTGGCGATTTTTAGCCTTTTTCCAATTGTAACCATAATGGATGCTATAACTCTTATAATGATGGTAGCCCTTTACGCTGGTAGAGTATCCTCCAATATAATTGCTAATTACCTGGTACCAACTTACTCAGTGTCGGCTTTCACACATCAGTATAGGTAGCTCTTTTCCAAAATGGAGCCTGAAAAATAAACTGGATTAGGAATGCTCATACAAAGATAATGATTTGATCAAATATAATTTGGATGTCTATGATTTTTTTCAAATATGGTTTTTTATTCCAACAAGGTATAAGACTCATAACAATCATTTTCTAAAATACAAAAAATATGCTCATCAAATTTCTTCCAGTCAGGACAAGAGAATTACGCAAACACATATGCAAGGCAAGACAATCAATTTATTGGCAATTTCAAATAAAACAAACCCCCAAGGACTTCCTGAGGGAATCAAATCTGACCGTGTCTAAGGCTTTAGTAAAGATATCTGCAATTTGTTTGTTAGTCTCAACATATTCTGAAATCAATGTTTTGTTTTCAACAAGTTCCCTAATAAAATGATGACGAATGTCAATATGTTTGGTGCGAGAGTGCTGAACAGGATTTTTGGAGATATTAATAGCACTTGTATTATCACAAAAAATGGTTAAAGTTTTAACATCAAACCCATAGTCTGCCAACATTTGTTTCATCCACAAAAGTTGAGTACAACAGCTTCCAGCAGCAATGTACTTAGCTTCGGCTGTTGACAAGGAGAAGGAGTTTTGTTTTTTACTATGCCAGGAGAACAAATTGTTTCCTAAGTAAAAACATCCACCACTTGTACTTTTGCGATCATCAGTGTTTCCTGCCCAATCTGCATCACTATAACACACAAGGTTAGAATTTGTTTCTATGGAGTACCAAATGCCTAAAACAAGAGTATTATTGATGTAACGAAAAGAAGTTACATGAGACTCCATGGGGTTCCCTTGGAAGCGAGCACACACTCCAACATTGAAACGTTTTTCATGGTAAATTTTCAAATTTTTTCCCAATCGACATGGTTCACACTTACCAAAAGAATATTTACTTAAATTCGGTAAATCATTAACATGACTCATACTTCCAATTTTTCTCAAATTTTCACAATCCACATGATCATATTTTTCATGACACAAATTAGTATCACTCCTTGTAATTGTGTGACAATTGTGTGATTGAGATAATGTGTAACAATTATCGACAGATTTATAACCCTTCAAAACACAATTTCCATCTTGGTCAAGCACAAAACAATTATCAAGAGAAAAATTTACAAACAAGTCTTGGTCACAAATTTGACTTATACTAATTAAATTAGTATTAAGTCCATCAACCAAAAGAACATCTTGCAACTTTGGTAGTCCTTAAGAATTTAGAGTGTCACTACCAAGTACCTTACAAGACTTACCATCTCCAAATGTGACTTCCCCATTTTTCAAAGTCTTGAAGTCAGTGAGTATGCTTTTGTTACCTGTCATATGCCTTGAACAACCACTATCAAAAAACCAAGAGTTAGAAGCACATGTTCTAAGACAAGTAAAGGCAGCAAGACATTTGAATTTATTTTTCTTCACCCAAAATTTCTTAGGTGGAGACCTTTTCTTCAAGGGCATTTGTCTCAAATTACCATGATGATTAAAGTAATTTTTGTGAAGAAAATTCATCAAGGTAAAACATTTAGGTCGAAAATGACCTTTCACTCCACAGAAATTGCAAATTGGAATAAAATGACCAGTTTTTTTATTCTCAAAATTTCTCGTCTATTTCTCATGTGATGTGACAGATTGAAAAGATGATGCCACATGAGTTTGAGTTGTTCCTGCAGAAGGGTCAGTTGTCAAAACAATAGGAAGATTTCCATAAATATAAATTGTTTTTCCTTTAGGTTTAGATCCATTTGATCCTAACCTAGAAAAATCACAAGCTTTTTGACCTGCAAGCAGAAAATCATCCAAAACCATAGATCTATGATTAAGCAATTTGACACCTTTCACAATTTTATCAACTTCATTAGACAAACGATTGATTTCAGAATCTTTAGCAACAACCTCAATTTCATATTTTTTAACAAGAGAGTCAAGTTCTTCATTTCTTTTCTTGAGAACTTTGTTATTGTTTTCCATCAAACAATTATCTGAACATACTTTCAACCATTGATCATACATGTTTTTGTATGATTCTTTCAAGGAATCCTCATCCAAATTGGATTCATATGAATCACCATGGAAACCCTCATCTGCTGAAATAGTATTATTTAAACAAACAAGGTTCTCATTCACCTGCACAGAAAGAGGTAAGCAAGAAAAAATAGAAGTTAAGGCAAGATTAGAATTTTCTTCCTCATCACTACTTTTAGAGTCTTGGTCACTCCAAGTCACTACCATGACCTTCTTATTTTTCTTTAAGGTATTGGCACATTCAGCTTGAATATGTCCAAAACCTTCACACTCCCTGCATTGAATACCTTTTTTATTAGTATATTCAAAAGGTTTCGAAAAATTATTACCTTTGGAGGATTTAGACATGTTTTTCTTGTTACCAATCTTTGTCATAAACTTCTTAAATTTTTTCGATAACAAGATCATTTCATCATCATCTTCCTCATCTGAGCTTTCCATTTTCTCTTTGGAAGATTTCAAGGCAATCGATTTCTCCTTCACGGCAATTGGTTTCTCTTGGCGAATCTTTGATTAAGTTCAAAAGTTCGAAGAGATCCCATCAATTCCTCAACTTTCAAGGTGTCAAGATTCTTTACCTTCTCAATGGCTGTGATCTTGGATTGAAACCTGTCAGGAAGAGATCTAACAATTTTCCTAACCAAAACAGAGTCAGACAACTTTTCTCCTAAAGCAAAATATTCATTAGCAATGTCAGACAATTCTTCATAAAACTCAGTGAGGGTTTCGTTTTCAAACATGCGAAGGTTTTCAAATCTTGTGGTCAACATTACAAGCCTAGATCGCTTAACATCAGTGGTTCCTTCAAATTGAGTTTGAAGGATTTCCCAAGCATCTTTGGCAGACTCACAAGATGAAATCAATTTTATATAACCCTCACCAACACCATTAAAAATTGCATGTGAAGCTTTATTATTATAAATTGACAATTTATCTTCTTCATTAGACCATTCAAGTTCAGATTTTACCTGTGTCTTACGAGATTTCAAATCTCTCTCGACAGGTGGTGTCCAACCGGTCAATATTAATCTCCAAGCCCTTTCATCAAGGGATTTGATAAAAGGTTTCATCCTTACTTTCCAGTATGGATAATTTGTATCATTCAACAATGGAGGGCGAGTTATAGATCCACCTTCTGCAAAGATAGACATTTCACAAGGCACAAAACAAACGGAAAAATACAAGATTGCACTAAGAGTTTAGTGACCCGCTCTGATACCAATTAAAATTTCGTTTTTAGTAATTACCAAATTAATTAAACCAAGTAAATTAATTAAAGTGTGGAACGGTAATTAACTATGTACACAGATTACAGTTCTGTCGGGACAGAAACCAAACTTGTCACGACAGAAACTGAACACAATAAAAAGACAGTGCAAAACAATAAAGAACACAACGAATTTTTACAAGGTTCAGAAACCCTTTCGGATAATCTACTCCTTGAGGCCACGCCCAGAGAATAAAACCAATTAATAAAGAATCACAAGTACAAAAACATTGACTTAAACAAAACAAGACTCCCTCTTGAGATTTGCCGCAACTTGTGGTACTTCTCTTCACTAATCTGATCTTGATTGAAACGCTCAACCACTTGAACTCCCTTCAATGGCCAGCGAGTGCTTACATCCTCCCGACGCAAGGCTTGTAAAAATCTTCTCCCGAAGACTATAAACGTTGTGTTCAAATTACAATGTGTATTCACTCATGAACATGGTATAAACTCACCACTAAAAACTAAACACACATAATTCTACAAGATCACATGAATACTTATGATCTTGAATACAAAGAGGAACTCTCACAAATATTACAATAAAGCTCACGAATAATGCACTAAAGAGTTCACTTTTCTCACTGCCTTTAGAGCCCTATTTATAGAGTCTTTTTCGTGCTCACAAAGGCAGAGAAAGAATTCTTCTAATAAAGGCAAGAATCACAGAAGTTATTCTTGATTGACGAAGAGTTGCCTTATTTAGAAGATGCTGATCCGACAGATGCGATATCGGTGGGGACAGCTCAGACCTGTGTCGGATAAAAAACAAGCTAAAAAATGAAACAACAATTAATGACATTAAGAACCAGTTTCCTGATTGCAATCCTTGAGCTGCACGAAAATATATCAGCAAATAATCCAAAAACAACTTTGGGTAAGTACCGAATATTTGCAATATACTTTGTTTCCTTTATAAACAAAATGAGACAATATATGCTAAATAAGGAAGCACATTATTGACCAAAATTCACACAAAAGGAAAGTGGATTTCCGAAATTCGAAATAAAGGAAACCAAACAATTCCGAAAATTATAATAAAGGAAAACAAATATTTCCAAAAATTATAATAAAAGGAAAACAATTATTTCCGAAAATTATAATAAAAGGAAACAATTAAATCAACCAATTTATCTTTTAAGAAAAAAGATATTCCTATAAAAATGACAATTATAGGATTAACAAAACTCTTGTATGCCATTTTAATAAAGGAAGGACCCCTATTTATACAGATACATAAACCCTAAGGAAATCGGTAACTAATACAATCAATAATTAATGTTGATATGATACTTTGGGTAATCTAGTGACTCTTCATTATTATGGACATCCATATATATAATATTTATAACAATACCTAATATATATATATAAGTACCCATTAATTAAAAAACTATATTTTTAAAACTTTATCTCATTATTTTTTATGACATTCTTTAATTTATTTTTTTGCTAATTTCAATAATTTTATTTTATCTTGTTTTCATAATTTTTTTTTAAAAATAATATATAATTTTTTTGTTTTATTTTTTTATTTAAATATTTAAAATATATTATTTATATGTATTTTTTAGAATATGAAAAAGGAAAAAAATTAGAAAAATGTGAGCATAGTTGGAAAAAAATATTATATATTATTTTTTAATAAAAATAGGTGTCTTCATTCAATTTTGGGTGGAAATATAATGCACCTTAATTTACTAGTGCTTCTCTATTTTAACACAACTTCTTGATGGTCATTATGGCTTATGCCCCAAAGTTTTGAGAAAATGTGAAGCTCTGGATTTTTTTCATCTTATAATTTTCGTTTTGCATTTCTTAAAGTATAAAAGCTAGACGACAACTGATGTTCAAAAAAAAAAAAAAAAGCTAGACGACAACATCATTTTTTTTCTTTCAATAAGAATAAATTACGAAGTTGTCATTGACAGGAATTCATATTTTTATATTGGCTTATTATAATAATTATACACATGCATATGTATTTATCTGATTTTGAATTTTATTTATTTAATGAATTTGCGGCTCTATGGCTCAATGAAGCAACAAAGTTGAATATATTAACAATATTGATTACAATCATAAATCATTTGACTGATTTTGTCCCCACAATGCTTTTATAGTTGAGTTTGGTCCTACTCGCAACCATTTCCAAGCCTTAGGGAATTGTAGCTTATCTTAACTTTGCTTCTTCCATAAAATATGAATTTGACAGCACAAACTTTTGGAGAGGATGACACATGATCATTTTATTAATCAATTTGTATATTTACAAATTACAAAATAAAAGAAATATTACTTAAGATAATTCAAAATTCAAAATGTCATGTAATTGGTAAACATGTAACCATCCACGTATACAATCTTGTCTCAAATTCATAAAAACATGTTATTGGGTTGTACATGATAAAGTTATAATTTGTCATTTTGATTTGCGGTCTCATACAAACTCATAAATAATTTTCACTAAAGATAAAAATTTAAATAATTATATTAAATATACAATATATTATATTAGTGGAAAAAATTATTAAAGACATAATACTATAAATAAAAGGCAAAATATAAATTAAGAAAGATTATAATAGTAAAAATAAAATTATATTAATTTTTTTAAATATAAATATTATGGGACAACTGATGCAGTAACAAATACCAGACATTGTCTCCATAAAGATTGTTTTAAGTGTTTGATTGTGAAATTAAAATCTAACAAAATGGTTGAAGAGTACGAGAATTCATTGAAAAGATTGTAATCTAAGAACTAAGCAATTAAGAACTAATTCAATGCAGAAAAAGTAAAAGAAACAACGTGGGAATGTAGTAGCAAGGGTTTACAAGTGGCGAGAAGACAAACTAGAACAATTATCCCCCTAATATGCAAATCCTGATGGCGATGATGGATTGATGCTACAACAACCAGTTGTCTATTAGTCAAGAATTCTAATTAGTTTCATAGACTTTCGTCAAAGTACTATGGTTTTAATCCTTTAATTAAATCACATATGTCTATATGAATTTAACTTCAAAGATTCAATTCAAGCATCAATTCCATAAGACTATGCATGGTAATAATATATGTTTATATCACTACAATATTGAAATCAAAGAATTCAAGCATGCACCATTCAAATTGTGTGTCAATTAATTCTAAACATTTCAGATTTGAACATTAACTCAACTACTTATTAAAGGTGATCAATCATTAGCAAGTATTAATCATGAGGAATATTTAAATGACTAAACCTTAAGTTGCATTTAGCATCAATATCAAAAAATAAAAAGTCACATATTAGGTGTTGGGCCCAAAATATTCGGCCCAAAGTTCTTTCCTCATTTACCGAATATTCAAAACGAATTGTTTTGGTCTGCAGAAGCTCCGAAGGCAGAAGTCACGGGTCAGAGGTGGTCTGCGCCTCTGACCTCCGAATACATAATTTAAAATCAGCGTGTTTTGGAGGGAAATTCGGTTATCTTTCCTCCACCAATCAAGGGTTTGCTTGAACCAACTAACCACTTTACATTTTTGCTCTATAAATATGAGATTCTTATTGGAACAAAGGCATCGAATTTTTTACTGACTTAGGCATCGAAGTGTCTTTCTTGCAGGTATCCCCAACGAGTCAAAGGCAATCTTCATCACCGGAACAGTATCGGAGCATCATCTACCATTGGTTCATACCTCCAAATATAGAAAGACAAATTTGTTGTTTCAACAATTGGCGCCGTCTGTGGGAACTCCGAACGTTTTGGCCTTAGCCACATCGTCGAATCAAGAAATCAAGAACTCTCTTTTTTGCAACCAATATTTTCTCAAACCTTGGAGCCATGCCGCCAAAGGGCAACGGAGTGTCGGGTCCAGTCACCCAGGTCGTCCCACCAGCGGACATGAGCGACCAGATCGACAGGATGTGTCGCCGCTGGAAGCCAGCCAGCAGAGATTCGACGAAGCAATTAAAACGTTGACCGAAGCTCGGACTAAGCTCGAAGCTAAGATCGTTGAATTGCGCAAATCCGCCGACGCCACACGCAACACTCAAGGCAATAGCAATCTCGACTCTGGTAGACCCGAAGTTCCAATCGACCGCATCAGCTCCCCTCAACAAACCACGCACCTCGGCAGCGAAGGATCCCAGGGTCTCCCACCACCCTCCCCAACCCATCTTCGTCTTGGGGCCGAAGAATAACGAGCCTCGCTCTGTGACACACATGTGCGGACCGGAGCAGAGCCCACCCGGTCAACTCAGCCGACCGCCGAAATCAGGCCCCAACAAATCGCGCAACGAGCCACGCATGACTCACCCGCTGAGGACTGTGCTCCCTCGATCCGGTTCTTAGACAATTGGAAAGAAGAGATGATGAGGGAAATGATGCAGAAGTTCTCAGACGGGAGGTCCGTTCATGCAACCGAACATATGCATCTGGTATCAAGAACCACTGAGAAGTCTCCCTTCTCAGAGTGGATTCAGAATGAGCCTAAACCCCGAGACTTCGTCATCCCTTCTCTGCCTGCATTTAATGGAAAGGGAGATTCGTTAAACCACCTGTTTCAATTTCAGCAGAAAATGGCACTGGAAGCCAACAACGAAGCCATTCAATGCAAGGTCTTTTCCATGACTTTCTCTGGGCCAGCTCTGTTGTGGTTCAGACAATTAAAGCCCGGATTCATCAACAGTTTTAGTGACCTCCAACGAACTTTTCTCCAACAATATAGTGTGAACCATGAGGCACCAAGAACAATGGCAGACCTCTGTCGGATCGAGCAAGGGGAAAATGAACATCCGAAGGCGTATCTACAGCGTTTCATTGACCTCGTGCATCAAATCCACGACGTCGACCCGGTTACCGCAGCCAATCTCTTCGTCAAAAGCTTGCAGGTGGGATATCTCTTGCACGAAAATCTCACCATGACACCGCCTTATGACATGGCTGAGGTCCAGACCCGAGCCGAGGGCGTCTTCAGGGTCCTAGAATTTCGAGAGCGTGCACAGAAGAAATCTGCGCTTATCTCTGCTCCACCAGCAAATAACCCTCCACCACCTGCTAGAGATGACAAGAGGAAGAGGCAACAGACAGACCACGCAAAGGAAGGGAAGAGGCCAAGACATAACCGAGGTTCACCGCGGTACCCTTCCTTCGAATACACCGTCCCACAGGAAGTCATTTACGAAGAAAACAAAGATAGACCTATCTGGCGTGAGCCGTATAAGATTACCACTCCTCCAGATAGAAGGGATAAAAATAGATACTGCCTCTTCCATAAAGATCACGGTCATACAATCGCTGAATGCCACAACCTTAACAATCAGATCCAGGCCCTCATGAGAAGTGGGAGGCTAACCCAGTACATTAAGGAGGCAGGGAGACCCTGTACCTCGCAGCATAATCTTGCTTCTGCCCCAACACCACAAGCAGCAGACCTCGTGCGCACAGCCTCTGCAAGCCCACACGAACCTCTTAAGCAAGTCCCCATGATACATGGGATCGTGGAGCTCACTGAAAACCAAGAGCATGCCACCAAAATCCGTAAGAGGATGGAGGAACGAGTGAAGCGATATAAATCATTAGGCCACACGGTCAATCTTGTCACTTCAGAGGACAGAAGTTATCCAGCCTCTGCAATCACCTTCACCGACGATGACTTGCAAGGAGTGCACCTACCCCATGACGATCCTCTCGTCATTTCGCTACAGGTCGACCATTGCCAGTTGGGCAGAGTTCTAGTCGACGGGGGCAGTGGGGTTGACATACTCTTCTGGGAAGCCTTCCAGAAGATGGGGCTAAAGGAAAATCAGATCCAAACCTCTACTACGCCCATGTTGGGATTTAACAGCGAGAGAGTGTACCCGTAGGGCGTCGTGCGGTTAATCGTGGTGGCCGCAGAGCGTACCCTGCCAGTAGACTTCCTCATTATAGATTCCATCACAAGCTACAACGCCATCATGGGGAGAAATTGGATCCACAGGATGCAAGGGGTGGTCTCAATTTTGCATCAGGTGATGCGATGCCTCTCGTCCAACAGGCGCTACACCATCGACATCAAGGGATGTCAGAAACAGGCCAAAAAGTGCTTCCTTACCTTGAAAGAAATGAACAATTCTGGAACTTCCTCCCATGATGACAATCCTGACAAATAGCAATCACAGCACAACCTACCAGCATGCCTCAAAGGAATCGATCTAGAAGAAGACCAAGAAAAACCCCAAGTCACTCTTGACGACCTAGAGAAAATTTGTCTAGACGACGCTGACCCATCTAAAATAGTGCTGGTAAGTACCAAACTTTCTGAAAACGAAAAACAGACCTAGTCCAATTTCTCAAAACTAGAGTTGGAACTTTTTCCTGGTCTCCACACGACATACCTGGAATAGACTCCTCCATCATGAGTCACAGCCTTAATATATCAAACAGCTTCCCACCCGTCAAACAGAAGCAGAGGAGGTTCGCTCTCGAAGTAAACCAGGTCATCCAAGAGGAGGTACAACAGCTTCTGAGCACAGGGGCAATCGAAGAATGCCTATATCCCAGTTGGCTAGCCAACCCCATCGTGGTCCCAAAGAAGAACGAGAAAAAGAGAGTATGCATAGACTACACCAACCTAAATAAAGCATTTCCAAAGGATAGCTACCCTCTACCGAAAATCGATCAGATGATAGATGCCACGATAGGGTTTGAAAGAATGAGCTTCCTAGATGCCTACTCCGGATACAATTAGATCCCAATGAAATCAGAAGATCGGATCCACACAGCTTTCATAACAAAAGGTGGATTGTATTGCTACAAAGTTATGCCCTTCGGACTAAAGAATGCAGGCGCAACGTACCAAAGGCTGATGCACAAGCTGTTTTCCTCATTTCTTGGGAGAAACATGGAGGTCTATATTGATGACATGGTCATCAAATCTAAACAAAGCTCTTCACATGTAGGCGATTTGACCGAGTGCTTCGACATTCTCGACACTTATAAAATGAAATTGAACCCCTCTAAGTGTGCCTTTGGGGTGTCCTCTGGGCAGTTCCTAGGATATGTGGTCAACCAGAGGGGCATCGAGGCCAACCTAACACAGATTTCATCCCTCTCAGAAGTCAAAGAAACCAGAACCATCTGAGACATCCAGGCTCTGATGGGCAAAATTATGGCATTAAGCAGGTTCATATCGTGCATGTCCGACCGTTGCTAGCCATTCTTGCAATGCGTAAAGAAATCCACCAACACCACCTGGGGAACAGAACAAAGTAAAGCATTGGAAGAGTTGAAAGCTTATTTGAGCTCTCCTCCTATATTGAGCTCCCCCGTCGCCAATGAAGATTTATTCTTGTATCTGTCTGTCTCACACTTTGCTGTGAGTTTCGTGCTCTTCCGAGAGGAGGCTAGTCGTCAGAAGCCAGTGTTCTATTGCAGCAAGATGCTTCTAAACGTTGAAACTCGCTACAGCATGATGGCAAAATTGGCACTCGCACTCATCACAACAAATAAGAAGCTACGGAAATATTTTGAAAGCCACGCCATCATTGTATATACGGACTATCCACTGAAGCAAGTGTTAAGTAAACCCGATCTCTCTGGAAGGTTATCTAAATGGGAAATTGAGCTAGGGACGTATGATATACGATTCTTGCCACGAAAAGCAATGAAAGGACAAGTACTTGCTGACTTCCTGGTCGAAATACAATCATTCACCCCAGACACCCTGCCTAAATTGTTAGAATCAGAAGATGAATGGGTGTGGACAATACATACGGATGGGGCATCCAATTCCCAAGGAGTCGGTATTGGCATCATATTAGAGGCTCCCTCAGGCCTCAAAATTGAGGAAGCCATTCGTTTAGAACAGTTCACAACGAATAATGAAGCGGAGTATGAGGCTCTGATCTATGGTTTAGAACTAGCACGAGACATAGGCATTAAACGTCTGAGTGTCAGAGGAGATTCACAGCTTATGATAGAACAAGTGGCCGGGAATTTCAATACCAAAGCGCCCCATCTGGTTAGCCTACTACAGAAAGTAACTGACTTACGGTCACATTTCCACCAGTTTGAACTCGTACAAGTACCGAGGGAACAAAATCAGAAGGTCGATGCCCTCGCCAAATTAGCCTCTGCAGGGGACTGTACACGACAATCCTCTATATCCATAAGCCGATCAATCAAAGCTCTGGAAGTCTACTCAACCTCGTCAGAACCCGAGTGCTGGATGGACCCAATCATTCGATACTTGTCCACCTCTGAACTACCCCCTCATCCAAAAGACGCAAAGCTTCTGCGCCTTCGAGCACAACGTTATTCCATAATCCATGGAACGCTATACCGTAAGTCCTTCGATGGCCCCTATCTTCGGTGTTTGCGTCCATCAGAAGCTAAAAAACTGTTAGAAGAGATACACGAGGGAGCATGTGGAAATCACACGGAGGGGTCGCAGTCTGGCACACAAGGCACTTACAGCAGGGTACTACTGGCCGTACATGATGATAGAAGCACGTGACTATGCCAAAAAATGTGACAAATGCCAACGATTTGCACCAACCATCCATCAACCCGCTCAAACTTTACACTCAATCGTTGCACCTTAGCCTTTCGCAAAATGGGGTATGGACGTGGTAGGTGAACTGCCTAAAGCTGCTGGAGGAAACCGGTATGCTCTGGTAGCCACTGATTACTTCACTAGGTGGGTTGTGGCAGAAGCGTACGTCACGTTCAGCAAAACAGACACCATGACCTTCATATGGAAGCACAATATCTATCAATTTGGGATACCATGGGAGATAGCCGTTGACAACGGAACCCCGTTCCAAAATGCCAAAGTACAAGAACTATGTGACACATACAAGATCAAGTTGAGTTTTGCCTGTCACTTACTCGCAAGGCAATGGCCAAGCAGAAGCTTCCAACAAAGTTATTTTTGCCAACATTAAGAAGAACTTGGAAGATAAAAAAGGAGCATGGGCAGAGGAACTACCGAAGGTATTATGGGCATACAGGACAACAAAAAGGTCCTCTACGAGTGAGTCTCCCTATGCCATGGTATATGGAACAGAAGCTATCATCTCGACAGAAGTGGGCCTGCCTACACTTCGAATAGAGATCGTCTCTGATCAAACCGCAAACAACATTCAACTAGTGCACAACCTAGACCTTCTAGAAGAAGTACGTACAATAGCACAATTATGACGGGAAAATTATCAAAAGGCTACAGAACGCTACTACAACAAAAGAGTCCACTCGCGCACATTTCAGAAAGGTGATTGGGTTCTGTGCAAGGTCACCGGCAACAAAAAGAAGCTAGAACCAAACTGGGTAGGGCCTTTTGAAATCATAGAAGTACTAGGCATAGGGTCTAATACTCTTAAGAATGTATGTAGTGGGAAGATCGTACCTCGTACTTGGAATTCAATGTCTTTGAAACAATATTATTGTTAATTGTTGTACTGTGCAATTCAAAAGTAATACAACAACTTTCCTTTTTAACATTATTTTGAGTATATCTTGCACGTTCAATTTTTGTTGACATGATTTTGCATAAGGATTCCTCACTATGACAACACACTAAGTCAGACATGTGACAACTGTCACTTCACTCGAAAGATGCTATCAAATATATACTTTAATATGTCCCCACCTACCCATATTAAACACAACATTATTCACATGGACTTAAAACCATCTACCACTCTGACTATAAATAAGTTACTATTTGAACGCTTGTGGTTATCAGTTTACCATCCTTTTAAACATCCTATAACAATACACCATAAGCCTTTGGTCCCAATACAGCCATTTTCCAGGCCTAAGTGGTCATTTTAAACTAAGAAGATGTTTACCAACAAACAAAAAATAATGCGTGGTGAGATGAAACATCTCGCCTCACACATCGGCACAAGGCAGAACCTCAATGGGTCGTGGCAGCAAGGCCACTACATACAATCTGCGTACACAATCCTGTTGCCTCTGCCACTTCAACCGATGTTATGCCCAAAAGCATTCTAATCTGACTTGACTAAGCTTACGGGGAGCTAAGGCCAACCATTTCGCAGTCTAATCTGCCCTGACTATGCAGATTTGGCTGTCCAACCAGGGTACACTACCTACTCTGTCCCCTTACTTGAGTAAGAGGAGCTCCCCCCGCAGTTTGCTATGCTCTGACTACTGCAGCAGAACCATCAGCTGCCACACTTCGGGTCCGACACCAGTATACATTAACTGGTTTGGCAATCCAAGGCTGGGAGGAACTTTTCCTGCAGTCGCACTGTAATGACCCACTACTCTAGACTTTTGGACCATTAACGAAACTATACATACAAATTCTTACTAAAACTTACATTTGCGAAAATACCATAATTTTATTAGAAAACTTATAGAAATAAGAGTTACTTACATAAATACCAAGAAGGATATGGGATCCCATTGTCTTTAAAAACAAAACATGATTTAAAATAAAAAGACATTACATAAATAGTGCGGAAAATACATGTAAAAGACATAAAACGAAACTACATCCTCGAATCGAATAACGCTCGGCTCCTTGACTCCATTCACCATCGATACACAATCTCCAAGCATCCACGAACCTTACCGCCACTAATAGCTATTTTCCTGCATATTTAAACAAAAAGGAATGAGCCTAATGCCCAGCAAGGAAAAATCTAACACATACTTCACATACATAAATTTCATAATAAACATAAAGACATATCATAACACTTATTACATACACATATTATAATGGCCATTATTACTTGGGGTCCCATAGACTAAACAAGTCATATGCCCATTAGATTACTGGGGTCCTACTAGCTAAGTAGGTCATATGCCCATAATCTGTTTGGGGTCTTGTTAGTCATATGGGTCATATGCCCAAGCCTACATAAATACATACATATCATAACACATTTAATAACATAAAACATAAGATAACATATGCATATAACATATAGATTCTACCCTATTTTCCTTACCAAAGTTACCGGGATAAGAGGACAGCGTTGGGACTTTGGAACACTCCTAATAACCATTAAGAAAAAGGTGAGTCTATAGAAAAAGAGAAATGAAAGGAAGGGAAGGACTAAACCTTGGAGAAACATACTTACCAAAACCTTTTTGCTCAAGAACTTAGATTTCCTAACCAAAATAAAGATTAAGGTTAGAGGCTGAGTAGAAGACTATGAGAACTTAAAAGAACAAGTACAGAAATGAACTAGAGTTTTGGGTTACCTTGAAGACTTGTAAGACCAATCTACACCTCAAACTGAAATACCATAAAACCTTACTTCCCAAAGTGTTTGATAAGCTTATGATGATCAAGCTTATGATTCCCCAACCCAGGTGTTTAACTCTCACACTCTCCTAGCAATCTTGCAGCCTCTGAACTTAGAGTAAAAGGTGAATAATGGCTGGGTACTAGGTCCTATTTATAGAGTTCTAGGAATAAAAATCTTCTTTTTAGCTTTGAATAAAAATAATAAATTTAATTGAAAATATTTGAATATCCTTCAGCCAAAGGCTTAGGAATTGTTCAAATTTTTCAGAGAGATTTAAGGATTCAAAGCTTGATTTTTAAAATAATAAAAACAAATAGAATCCTAACTTCTAACTCCCTAAATCTCGTAACTCTAAACTCCCCTTCAGTAAAATCAACATATCTGAAGATGTAGAACTCTCATTTAGACTCTCTTTATACCGTTAGAAAGCTCATTAAATTATCTACAACTTTTAAGAAATAATATTTTTCGAAACTCCTAATATAACTGGGTCAAAAACAGGTCGGAAGTTACAGTACCCTAAAGTTACGAAAAATCTATTTACAACCTAATTCATAAATAAATAAAATTGTGACAATTATCATGCTCCTGTCAGATTTTGGTGAATACTAAGTCTTATATTTCTCTTATTTTATCATTAAAATAATAATTCCTTAATAATCATACATAAGACAAGTGTTACTATCTTATTGGGTTTATCTAAACCTTATAATATAATAAATATTATTCTTAATATCAGCTATATAATCAAACCTTAGGTTAAAATTAATATTCTTAAACTATAGGTTAAACTTAGAAAGTCTGTAAGTACTACTATGAGTGTCCAAATAATTCCCGGTCTGAACCAAAAATCCACAGTAACAAAGATAATACTATACATACTATAATACTACTAAATAATTAGCTAAGTAAAGTTCTTGGACTCTACACGCACCCCTATCCTACACAACGGGTACCTCTGTCGAAGTACAAGACTACCCTAGCAAGCCTTCACACATACTCCTCGGTATGGGTGCACTAGAAAGACATCTGCCTCATGGCCCTAACCTCCTCGCCTCTGCCTCGATGCCCAACCCCGCATGTTGTTTCCTGCGTCCGACCTGAACCGCATCGAACCCTCTAGCAAATGGTAGAGTATCAACCATGCTCTTTCATACACCCTAGAGGTCGATCCCGTTCTGATGAGGCATCAACACGACTCTCCAAGCGTAAGAAAGTTTAACACTTAACGATAACATCGACTTCATAGAGTACAACACTCTCAATACAATCCAGTTTGACAGATGATACGCACAGCCATACGTGTATGACCGATTCTTTTAAATAATCAACGCATGAAAACGAAGAAAAATTTGTAGTTCACACAATCAGAAGAGCACAAATAATCAAAAGTGGCAATTAATCAGAAGCTGTTATTTATAAATTATGTTACATTAATAACAATATTCGTTACATATTGCATATTGCTTTATCCACTACATACAAATATTCTCTTAGTCATATTTAATCCCATTCAGTACGGCGCATGTACTCTGCCATCGCACTCTCTAGCTTCGGATGGCCTAACCCATAGCGCTCACACGATATGTAGTACGGAATGTCGCTTCTAATTAGTTCCTCCAGCACCCACGTTGAGTATAACCACTGTGGGTTATCAAAGATTCGCCTAAAAAAAGGCACCTTCATCCACTCACGATGCTCACTTGCAACAACAATGTCATCAGCCCCAACCAATCACTACAACGCTAAGCTGAATTGCTCACACAACACTTAACTGGACATTCTCTCCCACCATTTGTACGGTTTTTTTACTGTATCTCACACGCAATGGTCTAAAGGGTCTATGAAGCCTCTGATCCGAATAAACCATCTGACTCTCACCTGCTGCAATGCCTTCAATTAAGTACTAAACAGAGAAAAACACATCGAATAACACACCAGACAACCAACATGAAACAAAACTCAACTTGTATTGATAATTTGTACTATTACATATACAATTGTCTACATATTAACGGCCAAAAAGACCCAATAATGAATATACTGGCATCAATACAAAACAAAAAATAACAAAACCAAATAGAAGAGATAGTGTGTCATTCATTCTATGGCACCTCTTTCGCCATCTAGCCTGGCTTATGCAACTGGAGCAGGTTCTGTCACCTTCTGTTCAGAAGCCTCAGCCGCATCACCTTCTTCTGTAGCTTCCCCGTTGGCATTATAAATCGACCCCAACGTGTCGCCTTTCAACTTCAGCTTCTCCAGATGATGCGCTGGATAGGTGATCTGCAGATCCCCGAGTTCATTCAGATACTCGTCAACATTGTACTCTCCTACTTTCACACCGACGCTTTTGCAATACATCTCGAGTTTCGCCCACTTCTCCTCTGGGGTTTGCTTCTTATTACGCAATGCCAGATCAAGGTACTTCGCAGTATCCACCTCAGCCATCCTCACGAACTTCCGTTCGGTGATCTCACGATCTCGGATGGGCAGTCTCGTGGCTTCCACTGCCGCCTCTTCTACCCTCTACAAAAATAAAACCATCATGTCATCAACACATGCGACATACAGAAATAACACATACCTCAGCCATCTCCTTCAATTGCTTCTCGGCTTTGGTGACCACTTCTTCTTTTTTCCTTCAGCTTCTTATCTAACTGGAGTTCCACCTCCAACTTCTGCTTCCTGGCATCTACCACGCTCATCTCCAGCACCTCTGACTTTCGTTGCAGTTCTTTCTTTTCTTTCTCCAAAATCTCTTTATCTGCCTGCAACGAAACTATATCCTCATGAAGGTCATTTATCATGTTGTCGAGCTTCCCCATTCGGGCTTCGTGTTGAGCGCAGACTTGGTTTTTCTCCATCCACTTATTGGTCATTGCCACCAAATCAACTTTCAGTTTGTCTCGCTCCACCTCGAGTCCGATAGTGCCTACTAGCTTCTCCTATGTGGCGGCCACCTTCTCTTTAGCCTCTGCCAGCTCTGTTTCTAACCTCTTGATGGCTTCCACAAGCACATTTTGATTCGCTTCGGCCATCATTCTCCCCGCCCGCTCCTCTTCCAACTTCACCGCCTGTTCCGCCAGTTTAGAGCTGTTCTGTACAGCCGCCGCATACTCCCGCCTTATAGCAAAAGCACATATGTAGCTCTGTCAAACATCCATCAATTACACTCATCAAAAATCACATTACACACGTATCACACGATACTCGCTCTATTATGTAATAATAAAAGGTGCTAGTTTTCAACCAACTTACCATCCAAATATGGCCCGACACTTGTTGCAGCAAGTCACCTTGCCCACTCAGTGATCCAATAGCTTTTGCAGGAAGATGGGGGTCTGCTTATGCGTAGCATCTCCTCCATCACCTCCGTAGACGCAGAAGTACCATATTCGGACACGACCCCCGCTCTGTCATTTTGCTTCTCCCCCTGCTAATGCAGCAACAGAAGCAACGGGGGCAACAGGCTCCCCACCTTATGCTAACGTTGACACCATAACACCATCAGACGTTAACACAATTGTTCCCACTCCAGAAAGATATGTCTTGGAAGGGCGTACAAGTAAACTATCGTCTTCACCCATGTCGCTTGGCAGGTACACCGGCGTCTGCACGACAAAAAACGTTAGTTGCTCCAGGAAAACACTAGGAGACTCGAAAGTACTTGTACCCTTCGGAGATACAATGATAACCTCTTCTGAATGGGACTCAGAAGCCACAGGTGGTGATGCGGAAACGGCAACATTAAGAGTATGAACACCTGCTACTTCGGCAGCCCCCGATTCCTGACATACGGGGAGAGTCTCAGAAGTGACGGTTGTGCCTGACCCAACTGGCTGGGGAGGAGTGTTCACGGACTTAAAACCACCTCCGAAAGCATCCTCCAGAAGCCGGTTCTTACGAGAGGCAGAAGAAGGGTGTCTCCCCTCTGAGCCATGCTTACGCCCAGCGTCAAAACCCCCAACCAAAGCAGAAGCAGAGGGTAATGCCTCTGACGACTTCATACAGACGCCAGGGGACTTCGCCTTGAATGGTAGGCCACCTTGCGCACCATCTGTAGTCGCCGCCTCTGATGACTTGGCTGGTGTAGGACATACGACCGCAGCATGAGCCGCTCCTTCTGGACCTGCCTTTAAGGAGGACCCGACTACGTGCGAAGAAGAAGACGACCCAGGTAAAGATCCAACGGGGGCAGACCCTCGAGGCTTCTTGCACAACTTTAGAGCCTGGCCAGTTGGTAACTTCCCTGGAGTAAGCTTGGGGATTGCAAGGGGAGAACCCTTAGCAGCAGAGGCAAATCCCTTTGGGATCTGAAGCTTGGACGAAATACACTTCCCATCGTCCGAATCTTCGTCAGAGGATTCCTCGTGCGTCTTTCTCTTCCCTAAGGAATCCTTAGGCAGAGGCACCTGTTGAAGAGGCTGGATTTGGAGAGCATCAGAAGGTATGGAGGATCGCCCATGAATACGGGAAGATCTGCGTGGCAAAGCAGACTTATCAGGAGATGATTCTACAGCAGTAGCTGAGCCAGAGCCCTCTTTCTTTTTATTTTCTAGGATCCCTAGGCGCTTGGCACATGCGACGAAGGTCTCAGAGCATGCTCTTTCACACTCGATCTTCAATAGAGACAAAGTTGAAGAAGCAAGGGGAGACTTCTTCAAAAAAGCTCCCAGCTGTTTTGCACATGTAACTGTAATTTTGCCTAGGGACATGTCACCCTTCTGCGATCTGACCCGCACGACACCAGGATCAACTCGATCCATGAAGCAGAGCCGGGTCATAATTTGCATACAGTAGGGGTTCATCACGCCCCTAATACTAATGGCGTTCTCTTTGGACTCATGCAGAAGCCCCTTCTCTGTCAGCATGCTCTGTCGTTCAGGACTCATGTTAACCTGAGGCCATGAAAAATCTGATACGAGGAAGTAAGACAGTAATACGCAGAGTCAGATTAATAGATAATCATCTAGATATGATTAACTCGCACTAAAAGCAATAAGGAACAAAATCAAAACATAACTCACCTTTTATGAACACCCTGGCCAAAGGAAAATTTTCTTGAGGCAGAAATTCAGGATACCATGTTCCACCACCGGCGAAGAAGTATTTATCCCAATTTCTATGGGAGCTGTCAAAATCAGTAAAAATCGTCCGATCCTTTTTGGGAGAGAGATAGAAGGTCTTCCAGGGTTTTCCCTCTATCGCCTTGTTCGTCAACTTGGTAAAGCATGCATAAATTTCATCTAACTGAATGTCAACGTTCCTAAGAGATCCTATCATATGAGCACCAACTATGGATTGAATAGCGTTTGGAAGAAATTGAGAAATGTGAGCTCCAGAGTTTGAAATTACTTGCACCAACAGAACAGGAAGAAGGAAACGAAGCCATTCGATGTGTCTCAGACTCATGACAATTTCGGTGGGCTTGACTCATCTTTGAATCGCCATACCCGAAGTTCAGCATCTGAAGCATCCGCACTGTGACATTGTCAGGAATATCGAACGATTTGCGTATGCGTTCATACGCATTCTTGTATCCATCACGATCCAAAGGTTCAGGAGATGAGCGTGAAGACATGATTGAGAAGATTGAGATGATCGTTGTAAGATTAGAAGGATGGTTATCTTTAGGGTTTCTTCCCTCAAAGCTCTTTTCTGGAAAGTTTAGGATAAAGTTTGAAAAATCTAGAATGAGAATTATTTTGAATTAGAACTAGTTAAATGAGAAGTAAAATTATGAATCGAGTGCTTCACTCAGTAATTGTGTTTGCATTAAATTTCAAATGTAGCTTGTCAGGAGATTGAATGATCATGTACCTACGAACTGCCTCGATCTATGGAGAATGACAACTTTGGGCGAAAATTTTGGCATTGAAGAGTCGGCCCAAGATTCGAGTAAATAAGCATGCCTTGTCCGTTCGAAGCTTGGGCCAGGGGGCATCTGTTGGGCCCAAAATATTCGGCCCAAAGTTCTTTCCTCATTTACCGAATATTCAAAACGGATCGTTTTGGTCTGCAAAAGCTCCGAAGGTAGAAGCCACGGGTCAGAGGCAGTCTGCACCTCTGACCTCCGAATACATAATTTAAAATCAGCGTGTTTTGGAGGGAAATTCGGTTATCTTTCCTCCACCAATTAAGGGTTTGCTTGAACCAACTAACCACTTTACATTTTTGCTCTATAAATATGAGATTCTTATTCGAACAAAGGCATCGAATTTTTTACTGACTTAGGCATCGGAGTGTCTTTCTTGCAGGTATCCCCGACGAGTCAAAAACGACTTCATCACTGGAACAGTATTGGAGCACCATCTACCGTTGGTTCATACCTCCAAATATAGAAAGACAAATTTGTTGCTTAAACATTAGGGTTCCAATTATCCTAGCTATTTAAAGTTTGGTTCATAGTTACAATCTTAAAAACACTCAAATAATAACAATTCATATTCAGAAACTTAGAAGAAAATTTCAGCAAAACTAAGAGAAATAAGGTGAGAGTGTCAAGCCAATAAGATATCTCCAAGTAGCTTTGTCCTCTAGCTTTTTTCTCTTTTGCTTTCCTCCTTCTCCTTTGTGTTAAGCTCCTCCAAAATGGCTAAAAATATGTACCAAGCGGCTCCTGCCTCTCTATTCCTGTTCTATACGTTCTTAGCTCTAAGGGGAAAGCTCTTTGATGGATTCGGTCATTCCTCTCTTATTTCCCACGTGGGCCTTCCTTTTGCTTCTTTTCCTCCTCTTTGAAAGCCAATGGTCCAAAAAAAATTAAAGGCTCAGTACACCACTTTAATTATTGCTCAGCCCAACTCAAAACAAATCCAAAAGCGGATAAGATAAAACTTTAGTTTCCCATGCGGGCGGGCCTTCCAAGCAGATAGCTAGCAGAACGCGATGCTGCTACCATATGCTGCGACATCCTAAACTTATGATTCCATTTCAAGCTTCAAATTCTTCTCAAAATATCCAAACTCTACCAACCACTTGTCAAGACAAAATTCAACACTTTAAGATCTATTTTTCAAGCATTAAACTAAAATTTAATATTATCTCATTATAGTTAATATTTAACAAAATCAAAATAACACTACAAAACACCCTAAATCACTCATCTCTAGATAAAAATATAAGTTTAAAAGCATAAAAATAACTTTAATTCCTAGAGTTATCAATAACTAACTAGCTAGTGTTACATTGAGTCTCCCTGTGGTCCCATAGGTTTAAGATGGAAGAGAATTTAAAACACACCTATTTAGAGAGATTTAATATTACCCATAAAAGAAACTGAAACTTATAACAAATAAGATAATATTTTGAGATTATTTCCATACTAAAATTACTCTCATATCATATAGTCGAAACGTGCAAAAGACTTAATTAAATGTGGTGATAGATATAGTCTAGTGGTATTATACATCTCCTCACAAGGAGTAGGTCCCAATTTCGAATCCTTCTCTCACAATGTGAAAAAAAAAGATATAATTAAATAACTATAGAATGATAGAAACACAACTCAAATTTACATATATTTTATACTTATTTTTTTTAAAGAAAAACTGTGGATTTTTATTAAAATAATTCAATAGCTACAATATGTTAAATATACGGAGGAATTGAACCATCCCAAAGCATATTAAAAAAATAAATGCTAACTTTTGCCAATGAATGAGCTTCAAAATTCCGGAATAAAACAACAAGAATTACCACCTGATCAATATAGTAAAAGACTGATATCAAAGGTGACTAAATCTTCGAGAGAACAACCTGCCAAATTATAAACTGCATTCATGCAATCACTCTCTAAAGAAGCTAGGGTTACACATCGAGCGGGTTCGCCGAGTTCAGGTTGGTCGAGTTCAAAAAAAATTTCAGGTTTCGGGTGGAGAAATCACTTACCGATCTCGCCCGAAATGGGCTCGGTTTCGTCGGGTTCGGGCCAGATCGGATTGGGGTGGTCGAGTTCGATTTGGGTCGGGTCAGGTTCGCATTGTTCTTTAGCTCTTGTATTTGTCTTTGCCTGTCGAAGCTAACCCGAAGTGCCTCTTTCCTTCCTTTGCCTTGCCGACGTTTGCTAGAGATGTTGTCGCCGCTTGCGATGCCGAGCCACTGAATTGAGAACAAGAGGAGGACCTGACGCCGAGAGGGAGAGAGTGAATGGGAAAAAGAGAAGGGTTGTGGTGATGGTGGGTGTGCCTGGTCTCAGAGAAGAGAAGAAGGGGCTGTGGTTGGTGGTGGTCTGGTAGGTGGGTGGGTGGGTGGCGCCGATGAGGGAGAGAGCCGACAGAGAGAGGGAGAAGAGGAAGGAAGAGAGGGGGGGGGGGGGGGGGGGGGGGGGGGGTCGGGTTGATTTTGGGGTTAGGGTAGGGATTCTAAACTTTTAATTTTAGGGTTTTGTTTTTTATTTTATTTTTTAAATTTTAATCTAAAAAGTAAAAACTGAAGAAAAAAAATCAATTATCGGTCGGGTTCGGGTGTACCGAAGCATGTAAATTAGGCCACCCAAACCTGACCTGATTACTTAGTCGGGTTGAGCCCGACCCTACCCAAACAGACAAGTTCTGTCATTTTTTTTTCTGGTTTTCCAGATGCGGGTCGGACGGATCCTTCAGGTTTTCGGGTCTAGATGTGCACCCCTAAAAGAAGCTATGGGCAGATCCATTAGATGGACCACTTCAAGGACAGGATAGTCCGAATGGCCAGGAGCTTGGCTATCAGAGGGGCACACTGAATATGTCTAAATAGAGAGCAATCCCGAATGACCTTACCATGGTTGTTTCTAACAACAAGCTGCATGCGAAACACATTCTACCCCTTGTTCATTCTTATTGTGTTAAACATTTATTTTTTAGCATTGTTATAGGACACCTATCTTGCCCAACACCACCTAATGTTGATTGGCAATGATTGTATGCCATATAAGGTGGTGTTGAATACCATTAATGCCTGTTAGCAATATTCTTTATCAACATTTAATAATATTACTTGATTTTGTCCAACTTTTTATTCTCTCGATTATCTCTTAAAGTTATTTCTCTTCAGGCCTTCGGCTATGTTTGTGATGTGAATTTTGGATTTTTTTTGGGAAAGATATCACAAGGAAAAGAAATCTACGTCTCCATAAAATTTACTTATCAAACTTTTGACTTTCTTATTCCAAGACTTATTAACTCATAATATTTTGTTATAGTTTCTCTAAAAGAAATTCTTCAAAATCCATACAGAATAAAATAATCTCCAAAAGGTTCCAAAGCGAGGGATTAGTTTCATTGTCTATTCCAACTAATGATCAAACCATACCTAAACACTAATCTATATAATTATTGTTGTTGTTAATTTACCTCTATTGTCAATAATAATAATAAAGAAATGACAAAACAATTTCATATTGATCAAGTGGAACTACTTTTTAAAGAAAATTCAAAATTTGAATCTTGAATAATGTAATAACATAGTAAAAATAGAGCAGAAACTTACTTATGTTATGCCCACTAAATTGGCCATGTTTTTAACATTGAAATTACCATATACTAATTCCATGAATTTGGAGTTTAAAAAAATAGTTCTTATTAGATATGTTTATAATGCTATGTTAGTGTTTGATTGGACAGCAAACTCACAACCAATGACAACGTAGACATCACATGGTCTTGCTGTATATACAATGTTATACATATTACATCCTACTATTCTTATACCTTTTCCTTTCATACTAAATTAATATACATATAATATTCCGTTAATCCATACAAACCCCTGTCTTTTAGTCCTCTATATAAAATCTCATTCGCTAATAGACATAAAGGCACAGAAAAAAAAAAAAGCAAAAAAGAACAAAGTTTAAGAGAGTTATTTGGCAAAAATGTCAAAGCCAGAAGTGAATGAAGAATCCCAACAAATAGAGGAGCAGCAAGGGAGGAGAGACTACGTAGAACCACCCCCAGTTCCTCTACTAGACGTGGCAGAGCTAAAACGTTGGTCGTTTTACAGAGCTCTTATAGCTGAGTTCATAGCTACACTCCTTTTCCTTTATGTCTCAGTAGCTACAGTCATAGGCCACAAGAAACAACCCAACGACTGTGATGGAGTTGGTCTTCTTGGCATTGCTTGGGCCTTTGGGGGCATGATCTTCGTTCTTGTTTACTGCACTGCTGGAATTTCTGGTATATATTAACATTATTAATTTACATATATATTTATGGAGTCAACTGCTAGCTAGTACTTTAAGTAGTTGTGACTATGATAACAAAAGGGTTTGGTCTAATTTTTGTTGTAGTTGCACCGCTAGATTATTAGAAATAGGTTTGGTGTATAAACTTTGTAATTAAGTTTAAAGCCTTTGAAAAACCAATCATCACTTGATTAATTATCACCTTTTGTAATTAAGCTTGCACTTTTAAGTAGTTGAGAACATGATTAGAAGTGGGTTTGGTTAAATTAGTATAACTGTATTGAAACTTTTTCCTCAGGTGGTCATATCAACCCAGCAGTAACACTGGGGCTGTTCCTGGCGAGAAAGGTATCGTTGGTGCGAGCGGTGGCGTACATGGTGGCACAGTGCTTGGGAGCCATAAGCGGCGTGGGATTAGTGAAAGCCTTCATGAAGCACGACTATAACACCTTCGGAGGTGGAGCCAACACCATTGCCCCTGGCTACTCCAAAGGCACAGCTTTGGGCGCTGAAATCATTGGTACTTTTGTGCTTGTTTACACCGTTTTCTCAGCCACCGACCCAAAGAGAAGCGCACGTGACTCCCACGTGCCTGTAAGTCTAAAATGCCTCAAAACCTCATGCATTGCATATTTTAATGCCAATCATCTAAGTTATCCTAATTAATGAACGTGCGTATGTGGTTTGGATTTGGGTTCAGGTTTTGGCTCCCTTACCAATTGGGTTTGCCGTGTTTATGGTTCACTTGGCTACTATCCCTATTACCGGCACTGGCATCAACCCTGCTAGGAGCTTTGGCGCTGCAGTCATTTTCAACAACGAGAAAGCTTGGGACGATCAGGTATAATATAATTAATAACTACCATGTTACGTACGGTACATTACATATAATATAAATGTGTTTATAAAGTAACTAGCTTTTACATGATGTATTGAGACATTGTGTGTTTTTGTGATGAGCAGTGGATTTTCTGGGTTGGACCATTCATTGGGGCACTGGCAGCAGCAGTGTATCACCAATATGTGCTGAGAGCATCAACCATTAAAGCATTGGGGTCGTTCCGCAGCAAACCCAGCAACTGAGATATGGTGTTTCCTTCAAAATTCTATGCTATTATTAGTTTTTTTTAATGGTCACGTGTATTTAACTTGATTAATTTATTGTTAGCCTATGGTTAATTTTCTGTATCTGTATGATTTTTCCCTTATCAATTCTATAATTTATCATATCGCGTTATAAATAAATATCATCTTCATAATTAGTCAACGAGTTAAAATTGCATGGTAGTTTATAATAAAGATTGCAGAGATGGGATGGACGAACGACAAAAACTTCACCAAAGCAATGGACTAATGGAGCGATTAATGAAAAAAAAAAAAGAGAGAGAATAAAAGATCGTTACACTAATAAATATTTATAATTTTCTATAAAAAAAGACCGGAAACACAATGTATTTAACACGACAAAGTATTGTAAAAACGACAATAATTGAAGGACGTAATACCAACAGAATTCATATCCTTACGCTTCCACTAGAGATGATAATTCAGAATTCAGATGTCATAATTGTATCTTGTAATTGTCTATATCTCTTTTATAATAATGACTTAAACTTTGATAAAATTAAATAAACAAATAATTAAATAAATTAAAATAATTATTTAAAAATAATAAAATAATATCATATTAAATATATAATATAATATATTATCAATTAGCGACAAACTTAAATTTAAAATTCACGTATAATATTAATATTATATTAAACATATATTATATAATCTCTTGTTGTCAGTGCCAAATTCAAAAACTAGAACAAACATAAGCTTAAATAAAAATTAATTAATTAATTAAAATATGATATTTTTAATATATTTTATTATAATTTAAATAATTAAATCATATTTATTTAAAAATAATAAAAACATATATATAATTTTTTTATCTTATAAATTTGTGTGATAGTTCAACTTTTATCAAATGATTGAAACTATTTTTCTTCATCAAATTTACTAAAAGGCATTGCGAAATACATTAGAAATTAAAAATAATTAATGTATATATATTATTATCTATACTATGACTTTTTTTATTCTTATTTTATTTTTATTATTAATTTTTTTTTAAATATTATTATAATTTATATATATATATTATGTAGTCATATAAATATACATATATCTATACCAATATTGTATTTATATATCATATATATAAAAATTATTAATATAAATATTTATATATGCTAGTATAATTTATTCTATTATATATATTTAAAAAAAAAATAGTAATCCAGTTTTACTAAATAAATGTGAATTTACTCCTTCCAAGTACGTAGATAATATATATATGACAATCCAACCGCAACACGTTATGTTTAATAAATATATAATCTAAAACACGACATATTTAGTCCTTTATTTAAATAAGTTTTGTTCAATTTAGTAAGAATTACATACATCTATTATTTAACTTATTAATTCAGCAAATTTTAATAAACATTTTTTTTAATATATATATATACTTTATTGACACATCCATGTAATATGTTACTTATAAAAAAAATTAAAATTCAGCTACTAAAAATATTAAATATTATAAATTTAAGTTATAATATTTAATATTTTAATAATATTAAACAAATTTCATTTATAATTGAACCCGTTGAACCCTAATTGTACGGGTTTCAAGTATATTATCATATATTGTCACTCCTAGTCCTACCTTTCAGTTTGACAATCCATTAAAAAAAAGAAACTTAAGTTTGACAAGACATACATTTAAAAACGACAACCTTTTAACAAACAACTAATTTGTAAAATCTATAACTTTTGTAGGATCAGTCTCATTAAGTTTTCAAACATCATAATTATTGGTACAGAACACACTTCACTCAAAAATATATTATGTTTTAAAACAATAACGATAATAAGAACACAATTCTTGGACAATTGATACTAGGAAGTAGGAACAAAGATGGCTAGGATGAAAGAAACACTAGTAAAAGAGGCTATCCAGTAAATAAAGAAGTAAAACGACTTATCACTTGGTGCTTGATTGGGGATTATTAGGACACACATTTCCAATAAATTTACAAGCTATAAGAGAAACAACCTCCTTAACTTGGAGCCACCGCTATGTTTAAAGTTTTTAACTCTCCAAAGTCTCAAACACAGCTACCACAACACAACCATTCCCAATCAGAGCAAGCAATATTGACAAATGACACAGATAGCAAAAGGTCTCTCTCTCTCTCTCTCTATGAAGTCTGAACAAAGAAATGGAGATCAAAGATGCTATAAAAGTAAATCCTTTAGATCTGAAAGGTTACAACAGTTTACAATGGTAAAAGAATGACAGGGCAAGGAATGAACTCAGCTAGTAGGTTTGCATCCACATGTTTGGAATGAATGGCTTCCATGCTTATAACCACTAAATCCAGATTAAGGTCATCAGCAACCTCCCCAATGATGGCCGTTGGCTTAGCGCCCTCCCCTAGTCTTTCTAACAATTTGAATTCCTGGAATCCACCTATCATATATATAAACACACACACGCATGCACACAAGCATATGAATAAATGTTTTCAAAGGGTTGGATTACTGATATTTCAACACATGTTTGTGCAAATCTTGTTAAAAACATACAACGTATACATATAATAACATAGTTCATCCAATAAAATAAAAAAAATGAAAGCAGTAATCAGCAAAACTACTCACCAACTACAAAGGTGAGAAGCTCTTATTTGAAAAGGTCTAGTATAAATTTAAGTCAGAGAAGAAAGAAAGAAAAAAAGGAGATAACATCATGGGGGCAAAAGGTTCGTTCACCACTGTTTTAGATGCCCAATTTGCAATCTAGCTTTTTGGTTCAATTTATTAATGAAAGACTTCATTATGTTTTCTAGACATAATGATATGATGAAGCTAAGGAGAAGACTTCATTACATGCTTCTAAAAGACACTTTGCATGAATAAGACTCCATATCCAAGCGCATTCAGTATGCTATATTTTCTTTAATTTTAAATGTATCAGACCTTAAATAAACATTTGTAGTAACAAGAGAGTGCACTAACCTTCAGAAAGATGCCATCGGATGCTAGAGAGCTGGTTCTCATGCTCTGGCAAGGAGTCTTTCTGCCTTTCATCAATAACTGCAAAGAACATTAAGTTCTATGTTCCTTGAAATCTTCTTAAAAAGCTTCATGAAAGGGTGGGGGTGATGCCTCAACAACTCAGTTTCCAATTTACCAAATAGAGAATATTATGAACAAAGTTCAGCACACATACCCACAACAGTGATGTCAGCCCCATACTTCTTCGCCAAAGAAGCAGTGGTTGCTATAGCCTGTAAATTTTACAAGCAAGGGTGAGCAGGCAGACTCAGAAAGAAACAATGGGTTGTTCAAGAACATTGCTGCAAAAGGATTTTAAAAAAACAGCATACTTGTAAATCTTTCACCAAACTTTCAACAAGGATATTATAATCTCATTAATGGTGACTTATGCACAACATATATCCAGGATCCATAACAGTAAACACACAGGCACACACAAAAAAGTGTTCATTTAATGTATGCAGTAGAGGGAAATTCGACCAAGCAATAGAATTAGGATGATGGATTTCTTAGGTAAAAGTTCACCTCACTACACAGTACACTCAGATCTGTTTACAATTAGGATAGTTTTAATATGTGAAGGTTCATCAATTCAACGAAACTTGAGCAACAGTGCCTTGCAACTATAGTTGATCTTGTAAATTCCTAAGCCAACAGTTGTTGATCAAACCATAAGTTTGGATCCATTTTTATGAAACATCAATCACTTTTCTCTCCTGAACACCCACCCACACACATACAAAATCCTTGTTCTCTTCAATTTTCCTATCACACACACACCTATATATATATTTAATTGCAATCTCATTCATTTTTCCAATACACAGGAAAAAAAAAACAAGTTCATTGTGTAACCAATATCCAAAAATGGACCAAAGTTGACACTAAAAAAACCAACAGCCACCCAAAGATACATAAATTGAAATGAATTAAAATAATGAAGTTAGGAAAATTTCAGAAAGAATAAAACAAGAAAGCCCTTAAGGAAGTTTCAGGTCACCTGTCTTGTTCCTTCAGAAAGAAACGGTTTTCGGTCTGTAATTGGCAAGAGCAGATGCTTGAACCCAGTAAAGGCATCAGCAGAAGCTGAGCTCACATCAGCTTCTTGAGACTGAGCTTTTGCTGATATAAATTAATTTACACACAAAACAAGTCAGTAGCTAGAAAGAGAAGTTGAAAAAAAAAATGATACTTTTATTGAAAGCGAGAGAAAACGAGATAAAGGAAATTACCTAAACGGCCAATCCGACCGAGCCCGGTAAAGATAGAGACTTGAGAAGAAGCTCTGGACCTGAGAAAAGCAGAGGAGAAAGGTACAGATAGCAGACGCTTGGAAGAAGACAATGGGGGAATCGAAGTTTTCGGGTGCCTTGAGGTTTCAAGGGGAATGGCCGGAAGGAAGTGAGCGAGCGCCATGGGAGGAGTGAGTTGCGAGGTCGGAGTGAGGTCAGTGATTGACAGAGTAATTTGAAACGAAGACGAAGAATGGAGGATTAGGGGTCAATCGAGAAGCTACGGCATAATAGAGTACGTGTATTAAAGGATAGCTTATGTGTGGAGCCCATGTAGTCGCAGTATAGTATTATTGGGCCGTTAATTAGGTTACTACTTTGTTTAGAGAATTGCCAAGTGCCCATGGTGAAATGAATTGCTAAGGGCGCGGCGCCATGGGAGAAATGAGTTGCGAGGTCATTTATTAACGGGAAATCTACAAAAAAATACACTAAAACTTAAAAAAAAAATCTGAAAAATACGATACATTACAAAAAAAATACGGAATTTTTGTATAAAAACACAGAATGGCAAAATTGTAAATATGGAGTGACAAAATAATAAATAAAAGCTGTAAAATACAATTTTTTGTGATCAACGTTTACAAACTAGCAAATATCTGTTACAAACTTGTAAATATCTGTTACATGTTTGTAAATAATATTTATAAAATCAGTAATAGAATTGTAGATTTTTTTTTTGTTTTTTTGTAGATAAATCTTACAAACAAATTCGTAACTAAATTTTTTATTTTTGTAACAATAGTTTACAAATCTAGTTTTACAACTAAGAAAGATATTTTTGTAACTGACATTCACAAAAATATTTTATAATTAAGAAATCATAAACAAAATATACATAAAAATATTATACTTTTCCATATTATTACAATATTGTACCAAAAAATTACATGAACCATCATATTTATGCTATACAACTTAAAAATACAAATTTAAGATATTCATTATTTATAAAACACCTTATTGAATATAGTGGTGAAATACAATATTTTTTTAAAACAAGTTTTACATTTTTGTTACAACAATTTACAAAACTAATTTCACAACAAAAAAATTTATTTTTGTAACTCACATCTACATAAATATTTATAAATTTAGTTAACATGATTATTACAAAGATTTACAAAACTAATTTTTTAACTTTAAATATATTTTTGTAACAAAACTTGAAACTTTGGTTATATTATGATTTTGGTTCAACATTGAGTGTTTAGACTTGACTAGTTATAATTTAAAAAATATATATATAATATTTTTATAAAGAATAATAATATTGTGACATATAGTTATTAATATTAATTTTAATTAACAGCATATTGTAACTTGTATAAATATTTATTTATTTTTTGAGTAATTGTATAAATATTAATTTTAATATTAATAAATATATTCATTTTAAATAAAAATAAATTAATCTACCTTGTTTTATTTTATTTTATTTTATTTTATTGAAGGTAGTAACTATAATTATTATTACTTTTATTATTATATTATTTGATATACCTAAATTCTTATTAAAAATTAAGATAAAAAAATAAAACAAAAGGTCAACATATTGATTAGTGGTGAAAAATGTACATTTGTTGATTTTAATTGTCAAAATAAATTAAGTTTTAATTAATATTTTCATGGAATTAATATGATTTATTTTATAAATGAAAATATTTTATTAGAATTTAATTTATTGTTATTTTGTAGGAATTAAAGTGCATTTTGGCATAAAGAAAAGAAAGAAAAAATAAAGAAATAAAGGAGAAAAAGTTGGCATTTTTGCAAAAATTGAAGCCCAGAAATTCGGCCCAAAGCACCACAGGCCCAAAGCTTTCCCTTCTCTCCAGCAGCCACTTGTCGCACTCCCAGCCTGCCACGTGTCCCAGGCAGCTCCTCCAGCTTGCGCCACCTGTCTCCACCTGCATTGACCATATGCACATATATGCATATCTTCCTTCAACGTGAATGTGGCTTCAGTAACTTGCCTCACCAATTAACAGACCCCAACATATATCTTAAGGCCCAGCCTTCACTCCAACATCAACGGCCCAACTCCCTTCAACCTCCAACACATCAAACATTGAGCATCTAGCTCCCAACGTGACCCAAAGGCCCAGCAAGCCCAATCCGACATCTCCCAACAGCTGCCTACGTGGCACACCCTCATTGGATGAAAGTGGGTCAAAACCCTTTTGTGTCACCAGCCATATTTTGTGGGTATTGGGTTTGTAAAATTGTCATTTTGAGCTTTAAAGCTCATGTTTTTGTGGTATTTTAGAAAATGAGCATTTTGACTATACACAAAAATAGCTAGGGTAATATTAATAATAAGATTTGATTTTTCAAAATCATATCTTATTATTAATATTTCAGATTTATTTTGTAAACCCCATTTTGTTGTTTAATTTCTGTTATACCCAGATTTCGAGCCATAGCAAATATGACCTCGAAAGCTGAGTTCGCATTAAATGGTCTCGTGAGGGTTAGGGTATGCTCTACGATTGTAAATCGGAGCCTACAAAGTATGATACAGACCTCGAATATGGTGACCTCGAAATGATCTCGATCTCGAAGGATAGCTCTGTGAGCCCCTCATCTTCAGGAACAACTTCGGAGCAGAGATCTCGAGCTCGATATGCCATCTCGAAAGAAATGTCAACTCGGGAAATGTCAGTGGCTCGCACAATGACGTGAAACCTTAGATGCTGAAGCCTTGGAGATACGCTATGATTACCTTGAATATCTACAAGTGTTGTAGATATGGGATATGATCCTCATTTATTGATGTAAATCCCCAAAAATCGTGGGATATTATTTAGTCAGTTATGCGTTTCCTGATCTTTGGGGAACGTTTCCTTTTATATCTGATTATTGGCATTTAAGGCCATTTATTTTTATTCACAAAAGAGTAACTACCCAAAATATGTGGGATAGTATTCTGCATCCTTCCCTATAAATAGAGAAGTCAGGCACCATTGTAAAGGACCGAATTTCTGATCCTTGAGAGAAAACTCTGGAGAATTCATGCTAAAGAATTGTTCAGAGATAATCTTGAGATTAATAACAGAGACTCGTGGACTAGGCAGATTTAACTGCTGAACCACGTAAAAACCGTGTGTCTGATTCGTTTGTTTGTTTTAGCTATTGTCTTTAATTGTTTACGTGCTCTCTTCTTTTATCTGTTGACGAAAAACGGCGTCAACAGTTTGGTGCTTTCATTGAGAGCCTCAAGCATCCATCCCAGAGAGATTCATGGCTACAAACAATCAGAACACTCCTGAAGAAAATTACCCAAGGCGTCCTGGAAAACAACCGATGGAGAACCCGGACGCTGAAGAAAGGAGTGGGTCCTCCGATTCCCGGGGACCACCTCCACAACCAAGGGATGAGGACATGTATTATAACCCTGAGCGTTATGTCCCTATTGTAGAATTAGAGAATCGGCAGCTGAAACAACTGCTGGCAGATGCCAACAAACGTAACGAGGAGTTGACTAGGATAGCCGCGGAAGCGCAGGTGGCTCAGCCCTCGCTTCCGCGCGAAGACCAAGTCCCTCCTCCAAGGGACGTGCACGTTCCTCCCCGGAGGCCCCGTGGGCGTCCACGAAAAAATGCTACCACAAGGAGGCCAGCGCAACCTCCAGCACCAACAGAGCCATCTGCTCCTTCTAGGCCTCAGAGGAGTACCCGAGCTCGGGTCCCGCCTAATCCACCTGTGGAAGTGCCTGCAGGAACTGAGAACAACCGAGTTCCTGCCGAGGCTCGGACTCAGGTTCCTGGTAGTGCACCAAACGCAACTGGCCCATCTCGGGCAAATTCTGGACCCTCCAGGCCGAGGCAAGGACGGCAACCACCGTCACCTATACGGTTTCCTCCGTCTCCCATAAGATATCCTTCACCTCCCCGCAGGAACGCTCAACCTTATCGAGATCAGGATCAAGGGCGTACAGGGGAAAGACAAGAAAACAGGGAGACGTTCCAGGGGCGGAAAGGCGCGCCATCCGAGAGAAGTCAGACGTCCCGATCTCGCACTGCAGGGACAAGGCGACGTAGAAAGGATCCACCACGAAATGACCGATCGATGAGTTTCACTAGTGATGAGTCTGGAGAAACTAGGTCTGTCAGTAAACACGACCGGGGTCGTAAAAATACTGGAAATCACAAGAGCCATCCCGACCTGCGCAATCACCTGAATCAGAGCAGGGGAAAGGGAGATCAGACAAACCCGGATCTTAGGAATCATCTGAATGGGCGTAGAGATCCCTCACGAAGACGCGAGCCTGGGATCGCGATTAATGACTATCAACTCCAAACACCGCCTAAGGACCCAGTACAAGAAAGGATCGATCAGCTCGAAAAAGCCTTTAGGCTTTTGAAGAATGAACGAGGGAACGGTCGATATGAGGACTCTGATGAGGAGCTCGAGCCATTTGCTCCCAATATTTCTAACACTCAGTTCCCCCAAGGGTTCCAGATTCCTCACGTCCCAGCGTTTGAAGGAAAAACCGACCCATGCAGCCATCTGAGTACATTCAACACTATCATGAGAGCTAGTAACGTGGGTTACGAGCTCAGATGTATGTTGTTTCCGACATCATTGGTCGGGCCTGCCAAGAGTTGGTTCGAGAAGTACAAGAGACACTCTATAACTTCGTGGGATCAATTGTCTAGAGACTTCAAGAAGCAGTTCTGAGCTATGGTGGGAGTCAGACCTGAAGCATCCACTTTGACTAACGTCCGACAACAACCGGGCGAAACACTAAAGAGCTACCTGACAAGATTTAATCTAGAGGTCGCCCGAGCTCGAGACGTGGATGACAGTGGGCATTTGATGGCCATTCGAGCTGGTGTTTTGCCCGGGAGTGCCCTTTGGGATGACATGCAAGGGAAACCGGTGAGGTCGATAACCGAGTTTAACAGACGGGCGCAGAGATTTGTCAATGTAGAGGAGGCGAGGTCAACACTCAAGGCGACCTCGCAGACCGAAACTACAACGATAAACATTAACTCCGCCTCAACCTCGGTTGACCCAGCAGCTACGCAGCCTACCTCGGAGAATCCCTCCAAGAGGAAAAAGAGCGAGGGAAATAATCCCGAGGTTGATGGAGGAAAGAAGAAAAAAGGAGAAAGGTATTTCTCCGTATATAAAGTGCACACCGAGCTCAACGAGTCTCGGGAAAACATATACCTGGCTAATGAAAACCAGGTCCCCTTCAGGCGTCCGGACCCTATGAGGAATCAAAAGTCCAAGAGGGACTCCAGCAAGTATTGTCGATTTCATAGGGACACCGGCCACACAACTGATGAGTGCCGACAGATGAAGGACGAGATCGAAGGATTGATCTCGAGAGGTTATTTCCGGCAGTATGTCAAAAACCAGAATACTGGACAGGCTACTGCTAGCCAGAGAGTAGCCGCGCTTCCGACAGCACAGAATAATAACTCCCGATCTCGGGATGAGGACAGGCCTCCGCCGATAGATGGAGAGGACGTAATAACCATCTCGGGAGGTCCTCATCTCACAGGAGGGGGCAGAAATGCTCAAAAACGATATGTGAATGAGCTGAAGACAGGGGACGGGTCTCCATATGAACCCGAACCAAGGGCACCAAAAAGCCAAAGGGTTGAAACTCAGCCTATAACCTTCACCAAGGAGGATGCCTCCCACGTCCAGTTCCCTCATCATGATCCACTCGTCATCACCCTACAGCTTGCCAACAAAAGAGTGCGCCGAGTTCTCATAGATAATGGGAGCTCAGTTAACATTCTTTATAAAGCAACCCTAGAAAAAATGGGACTCTCCCTTCGCGACCTGAAGGCTTGTGCAACCACTTTGTAAGGCTTTTCTGGAGAAGGAACCGCCTGTATGGGGTCCATTGAACTCCCTGTGACCTTGGGAGACTATCCAGTCTCGGTGACCAAGATGATGGAGTTCGTGGTAGTAGAGTTACCATCTGCCTACAATGTATTGCTCGGGAGACCCGCCCTGGTCGGGCTGGGGGCAGTTTCATCTGTAAGGCATCTAGCCCTTAAGTTCCCAACTCCAAGCGGGGTCGGAACATTGAAAGGAGATCAATTGGCAGGAAGGGAGTGCTATAGCATTTCCTTAAGGGGAAAGAAACAAACAAGCGCGCAAGCACTTGTTGTCATACAGAATAAAGATGGGATAGTTTTAGAAATTGATGAGGAGATCGATCCAAGGATTGAAGAGAAGGTTGACCTCCAACCTTTGGAGGAGCTCGAAGAGGTTCAGCTCGATGAATCTGATCCCTCAAAAAAGGTGAAGGTCGGGAAACACCTCCAAGACGAATCAAAATAGCAATTAATTTGCTTTCTGAAGAAAAACCAGGATGTCTTCGCGTGGTCCCACTCTGACATGGTGGGAATAAGCCCTAATGTAGCGAGCCACGCATTGAATATAGACAAAAGCTTTCCCCCGAAGCAGCAAAAGCGAAGGCAGCTGGATGAAGACAGAAAGAAAGCACTAAAGGAGGAGGTGGACAGGCTGAAAGCAAATAATTTTATAAGGGACGCTTTTTACCCTGATTGGGTGGCCAATCCAGTGTTGGTCCCGAAACCCAATGGGACATGGAGGACGTGCATTGACTACTCGGACCTCAACAAGGCCTGCCCGAAAGACTGTTTTCCCCTGCCGAGAATTGATCAGCTCGTGGATGCCACGGCGGGGCATGGTCTGATGTCGTTCATGGATGCCTATTCTGGATATAACCAGATTCCCATGCATGCCCCCGACCAAGATCATACGAGCTTCATTACAGATAAAGGGCTCTACTGCTACAATGTCATGCTATTCGGACTCAAGAATGCCGGAGCCACGTACCAGCGGCTCGTAAACATGATGTTCTCAGAGCAAATAGGGAACAACATGGAAGTTTATGTTGACGACATGCTTGTAAAGTCTCAACTTAACAAGAACCATGTTGATGACCTCGAAGAGTGCTTTGGCGTGCTCAGAAAGTACAACATGAAGTTGAATCCTCAGAAGTGCACTTTTGGGGTGTCTTCAGGACAATTTCTGGGTTTCATTGTCAATTCTCGTGGGATCGAGGCTAATCCCGACAAGATAAAGGCCCTCATCGATATGCCTTCGCCTCGGAAGCATAAAGATGTTCAAAGCCTGACTGGCAGGATGGCAGCTCTGAGCAGGTTCATCTCGAAGTCAACAGACCGCGGTCTCCCATTCTTCAACTTATTGAAAGGAAGTAAGAAGTTCGAAGGGACAGATGAGTGCGAGCTAGCCTTTCAGGAGCTCAAAAAGCACCTAGCCGAACCGCCCATCCTATCAAAGCCTGAGACGGGAGAAGTACTGTTCCTGTACCTCTCAACTACCGAACACGCGATAAGCGCGGTGCTCGTCCGAGAGGAAGAGAGAATACAGAAACCCGTCTACTATATCAGTAAAAGATTACTGGGGGCAGAGTCAAGGTATCCACTGATGGAGAAGCTCGCCCTCAGTCTGATCCACTCATCTCGAAAGCTCCGCCCTTACTTTCAGGCACATCCTATCCACGTATTAACAGATCAACCACTAAGGCAAGTCTTGTCTAAACCAGAGGCGTCTGGTCGACTCCTAAAGTGGGCTGTTGAACTCGGACAATTCAAGATCACCTACCATCCGAGGACGACCATCAAGGCACAAGCGTTGGCGGATTTCATAGTGGAGTGCACCGGCATCGCTGATGACGAGGTAATAACCACGGCCCACGAGCTGTGGAAACTTTACGTCGACGGGTCGTCAAATGAAAATGGAGCGGGGGCAGGAGTTATTTTGATCACTCCTGCAGGGAGCAAATTTCACTCTGCATTAAGGTTTGGCTTTAAAGCATCTAATAATGAAGCTGAGTACGAGGCTTTACTGGCGGGACTACGAATAGCAAAGGAACTCAAGGCCAGAGCTATACATTGCTACAGCGACTCTCAGCTCGTAGTTAATCAAATCTTGGGAGAGTACCAGGCTCGTGGCACAAAAATGGCAGCTTATCTGGAGAGGGCAAAGTGCGCATTGGAGTTTTTTGAGTTTTATGCAATCGAACAGGTTCCCCGAGAACAAAACTCAAACGCAGATGCCTTAGCTCGCCTCGCCACCTCCGCCGAAAATGAGGAGCTGAATGTTGTACCCGTAGAGCACTTGTCAGCACCCAGCATTACTGAGCCAGACAAGGAAGATGTGTGCATGATCGAGACAGAACCGACCTGGATGAGCCCGATCGTTGAATACCTCGAAAATGGAATTCTTCCAAAAGATCGAAGTCAGGCTCGGAAACTAATGTATCAACTTCCTCGTTACACCATCCTGGATGGAAGACTATACAGAAGAGGGCATTCCATGCCATTGCTCAGATGCGTGATTCCCCCCGAGGCAAAGAAGATTATTGAAGAAATTCATGAAGGGTTCTGCGGAGATCATACCGGGGGGCACAGCCTATCCAAGAAGATTATACGCCAAGGATATTTCTGGCCAACCATTAAAACGGATTCTTTCGAGTTCGTGAAAAAGTGCGACAAGTGCCAGAGATTCGCCACGATACCCCGAGCTCCACCTTCCGAACTAACCATGTTGACGTCCCCATGGCCTTTTGCGGTATGGGGCATCGACCTCATAGGCTCACTCCCAACTGGCAAAGGAGGAGTAAAGTATGCTGTGGTCGCGGTTGATTACTTCACAAAATGGACAGAGGCTGAACCACTAGCGACCATAACTTCAAAGAAGATCCTAGGTTTCGTGGTAAAGAACATCGTATGCCGATATGGAGTGCCAAGAAAGATTGTGTCTGACAACGGAACCCAGTTTGACTGCGACTTATTTACCAACTTTTGTAACAAGAACGGTATAATCAAGAGCTTTTCGTCAGTGGCTCACCCTCAGGCGAACGGTCAGGTCGAAGCCGTTAATAAAACTCTCAAGAGTTCCTTGAAGAAAAAGTTGGAAGAAGCGAAGGGACGATGGCCTGAGGAATTACCCCAAGTCCTTTGGGGATATAGAACTACATCTCGGACATCAACTGGACATACCCCATTTTCTCTAGCATACGGCTGCGAGGCAATGTTGCCCATTGAGGTCGAAATTCCAACGATTCGAACTCAGATTTACGACCAAAGTTCCAATCATACTCAGCTCGAAGAAACCCTAGACTTGATTGAAGAAAAAAGGGAGGAGGCTCAGCTGAGAAATGCTGCTTACCAGCAACGAACAACAAGATATTTCAATAAAAGGGTTCGAAGTCGAAGGTTCGGAGTAGGAGATCTGGTATTGAGACGTGTATTCTTAGCAACCCGAGATCCAGCAGCAGGAGTACTCGGGCCAAACTGGGAAGGACCATACCAGATAGAATCAGTCATCCGCCCTGGCGTATACAAACTTGCGAGATTAGATGGGAGCCTGATACCTCGAGCATGGAATGGCGAACACCTTAGACCATATTATCAATAGTATAGGAAGTGTCGCCCGTAACCATGATTTTCTGTACTTAGTTTGTTTTTGAATTTCAAATAAAGGGTCTACTTTGTTTCACATGTAATTTATTTTTATTTTTGCAATCTCTCTTAATTTAATAACCTATGGTCACACTCATAGGATATTAAGGGGGCATCATTGGTATACATACCTCCAGCTTAAAAATAAAAACAAAAAAGTATTTGGATATAACCAAATACGCGAGCTTAGATAGTTCGGACTTAACCGAGCGAGCTTAGATAGTTCGGACTTAACCGAGTTATCAAAAACATTAAGTATTTGGAAATAACCAAGTACACGGGCTTAGATAGTTCGGACATTACCGAACTACCAAAAACCAAAAATGTTTGGAGTTAACCAGATGTGCAAGCATAACAGGTTTGGAACAAACCAGCCAAATTATCGATCAATGATAAATGGGATCCTAAACCCATCACAAAATATGTCGAGATCGAGGCTGGAACATCTTAAAATAGTTTCGAACTCATAACCTCGGAGCTAAGATACTAAGGATGAGGAAAAGTGACTAAAAGATTAACCAAATCATTCATATTACATGCCATACAAGTACTTTTCAGTTCATGGTTAAAGTAATGTCCGACCTTGATAAATAACGAGGTTGGAAACGGATATTTCGAGCCAAGAAATGTAAGCATATAAAAGAATAATAAAGGGAATTGTGTCAGCCCTGTGGGCATAAGTTAAAATAATTACAGAAATAATGGGACGCAGCCCCGAAAACTGATCTCCCCGAGGTCAGATTCAAAGAAGAGGAGTCTCCTTGGCCTTCTCAGCATCAGTGGCACCGGACCCCTCAGGACGAATAGCATGACTATCCTCCTGAGCTCCCTCCGAAACGGTACTCGGAGCAGCTTTATCCTTCTCGAGCTGCTCAGCCTCTTCCTTCTCGAGCCGAGCATTCCATCGTTCGAGGAAGGACGCCTCGAGGGGACCCAAAAAACTGGTGTCCAGTTCTTCGTTATAGGCCCACATCCGGTACATGGCTGAATCGACCGCCGTTTCCTTCTTTTCTTTGAACTCGGCAGTAAGGCGGGTTTTGATATCCTCCATGAGGTCGAGGGTGACGGCCTTGTCTTCCTCGAGCTTCTTATTGGTCTCCCGAAGCTGGATGTTATCTCTCTTTTGCTCCTCGAGTTCATTTTTCAGCTTCCCAAGCTCCTTGGCCATTTCCTCATGCTCCTTAACCACTGCCTCGAGCTTAATGTTCGCCGCCTTCAGGTCATCATTCGCTCTAAGGTGGAGGTCCCTCTCCTCTTGGGCAAGGGCCCTGCTCGAATGGACCTCGTTATTCAGCTCGTAATTGAGCTGGGCAGTGAAAGCAAGAGCCTGAAAAAAGGAAGAAACCATCATTAGCCTCGAGACAGTATGAATGTAAGCAAAGGGAATATAGGATACTTACCGCGGCAGTGTGCTCGATACTCTTCTCGTACAGGACAGTGCGGTCCCGAGTGCCAGTTAGACACTGCCACTGAGGAGCCTCGAAATTGCCGTAGCTCTGGCCAATCCGGGACATTACATCCGAGATCAGCGTAAATCCGTGAGGACCGGCAGCATTATCCACCACATACGAATCCATATGGGTGGAAATGGTTAGCTTCTGAGCTCGGGAAGCAGAAGGTCTTTTGACGAGCTGGGTAGAAGGCATTTGACCCGCCACAGGAGGTTGGGATTCGACCACGGCAGCGATACCAGTCTGCGAGGCCGGCGCCACCACGGAGATGACGGCCTGCGAGGGTGGTATCGTCGTGGGGGCATTAGTCTGGCCAGTCGACGCAGCAGCAGAGCTCGAAGCCGGCGGGGGAGGAGGAGGCGTTTTCCTAGATCTCTTGGAGCTTTTCCCAGGCTGACTGGTTGTCAGTCCCCTTGCCCTGGGGCGCTTGCTCCTCTTGGCACCCGCATTGTCGATGAGGGCGTCGAGGTCGGAGTCCATATTGCCTGCACAAGCATCACAGTGAGTCAGTAAAAGAAATACAAGTTACTTCAACACTATATATAGAGTGGTGAAAGAAAAAACCTAACTGGAACTTTCCCCCGAGCTTGAGCTTGGGGACCATGAAATTCCCCCGTCTTCAGAAGAGGCGGGGGGAGGGCCTTCCCTATAAGTTGGTGATAACCTCGAAAGGTCCCTATAGTCATTGGTCCCATACTGCACAGCTATCCCATTCCACATCTCGTCCGTGGTATACATAGTGTCGTATTTCCCGAGCCCACTATCAAACCTATGGACACAGTCATCTACCCAACTCCATATGTAGAAGTGGTATCTATCCTGTGGGCACGAGACTAGTCTATTGGGCCTGTGTTTTAATAAAGTGGGGGACCACATTCGCGAAGTAGGAAGGATTTTACCTCCATCGGAGTCCGAGCTCGAGGCTTCGTCATTGGCCTCATTTCCCGACCGCGGACTTCTCGAGCGAATTGGGAGAGATGCTTTCTTTTCCCTCCTCGGAGGAAGGATGCCTGTGGGCAGAGGTACTTCCTCCCAGCGTTCATATTTTTTACTGGACCAGTCAGAGGTTGACTGGCCCTGTCCCAACAAGCCACAAGCTCGAAGCTTGTCCTCATGTAGCAGAAATGAGAGAGACCTCCTGCCATAAGGGAGTCGGAGCAGGCTCTCTCTGTGCTCCTTCATTGTCTCGTCGGGGGTGGGACGCTGAAAGTTAGCTGAAAGGCGAGATACACTTCAACTAAACATGGATTCAAGGGCTAAAGATTCGAGCTCAAAAATAGAAAGTAACGAGAATACTTACGAATTCGCCTAAACGAACGATGTCGAGACGGGAACAGACCGTCTGTCCAGAAGAAAGCCCTCTTGAAGTCAGGGGGATGGTTCGGAAGGTCTTCAAAGATTTTTGTCTCTTTGGGGTAGCTCGAAAGATAGTAGAAACCATCTCCTCCCCGAGCTCGGGAGGGATTACTCTTCAAGCAAAAGAGATATAAAATCTCTTGGGGTGAAGGTCCTGTCCACCCCTGCTCGTGAAACAAGGACCTCAGGGCAGACAGCACCCTGTATGAATTGGTGTTGAGTTGGAATGGAGCCAACCCAACGAAATCGATAAAGTCCCTGAAAAAGGACTTCAGGGGCAGCAAAGCTCCTGCCTTTAGGTGTTCCTGGCTCCAGGCCGCGTATTTCACACTGGAATCGCGGCCCCCAGGAGCGAAGCAGCTCCGTTCATGCCTTGTCGGAGCTCGACACTTCAGTGTGTCCAACGAGCTAAGGCCATGAATGGCCAGGATGTCAGTTATCTGGTCGGAGGTGGTAACCGAGCTCTGGTAGAATTCGGCTTCAAACATCTCCCTCCTAGGCTGCGAGGATGAAGGCTCCGCCATTAAGGAAAACTGAAGTTCCCCCAGGTGGTATGCTACCGTGACTTTTAACGCGGGGTCGAGGGGAACTGGCCTAGGTCCGGGGTTCGGCTCCGGATAGATGGCTTCTCGAAGAACCCTTCTCTTCTTTTCGATGACCTCGTCTATCTGGCGACGATAGTGGGCTCGAATGTCTTCTTGCTCCCGTGCGATCTCGTATTCTTTAATCCGACGCTGGTTCCGAGCAAAGATCGATTCCGGGCTCGGAGATTTGGGCTCGTAAGGAATTGCTCGTAGTAACCCCCACCGTCTTTCCGGATTCTGTGACATCTAACGAGAAAGAAAAAATGGTGAGGGCCATGCATGCAAGGATCACGAGCTCGACAGAATGAGCTCGGAGATTTAAGGACAAGAAACTAAGAATTTAGACCCTCACTAAAGGGTCAGAGCGCGTGTTCCACAGGGAAGAAAAAGAACGTGGATGATTTTTTTTTGAAAATCCCGAAGTTCAAGGGAAAGAAAGGTGGCGGTTAGCCAGGAAAGGGCTTTTTCGGGTTTCGTGTAATTGTCAAGAATAAGGGTTTTTACCCGAAAACTTGGTGTACAAGAAACATAGCCTAAAATTTTCAAAACCCAGAAAGTTGAATCAAAACCCAGAAAGTTGAAACCACATTCAAACGTCGAATCTGGATATAAACCAGAGACGAATTTCCAGAGTGAAAATCCAGAAAACCTAAAAACCTATCGGTTCAAACCCTCCTATCGCATCATGCTAAGAACGTAAACTAACATACACAGCAAGCACAGTATAAAAGGAACAACCAAAATGGCGTACTTACACAGTGATGGGGAGTGCAGCGAAATCGTCGAGTGGAGAAGAGGTTGCAGGAAAGAATTCACTGACTCGTACAAACCAGGATTCTTTTGTTTCTTCGGCCTGGAAAACATGCAATGAGCATAAACTGTGGTAAGAGGTTTAGGGAGTGTTTTTCTTTTTTCTGGTCTGTGATGAGAAAATGTGAAGAAGACGAAGAGGGAGTCTTGTATAAATAGGTGGGAAAACTGAATTAATCAGGAGCGTTGATTAAAATCCTCAACAGATCGAATGGAGGGGAGTCGATGATAAGATAGCGCCGAAAAGCTGTCAGACGAACGATCGTGGGCATGTTCCCAAGGTACTCAAGTACCTAAAGTGAGCAATACCCATCTGGCACGTGTCCGTTTTTAAGAGTGTGACGGTATGGTTCCCGAAAAGAGTAGTTCAAAAGTTTCCTTCTCTTAGGATTCGAACAAATACTTTTGAGGGGGCAAAATGTTATACCCAGATTTCGAGCCATAGAAAATATGACCTCGAAAGCTGAGTTCGCATTAAATGGTCTCGTGAGGGTTAGGGTATGCTCTACGATTGTAAATCGGAGCCTGCAAAGTATGATACAGACCTCGAATATGGTGACCTCGAAATGATCTCGATCTCGAAGGATAGCTCTGTGAGCCCCTCATCTTCAGGAACAACTTCGGAGCAGAGATCTCGAGCTCGATATGCCATCTCGAAAGAAATGTCAGCTCGGGAAATGTCAGTGGCTCGCACAATGACGTGAAACCTTAGATGTTGAAGCCTTGGAGATACGCTATGATTACCTTGAATATCTACAAGTGTTGTAGATATGGGATATGATCCTCATTTATTGATGTAAATCCCCAAAAATCGTGGGATATTATTTAGTCAGTTATGCGTTTCCTGATCTTTGGGGAACGTTTCTTTTTATATCTGATTATTGACATTTAAGGCCATTTATTTTTATTCACAAAAGAGTAACTACCCAAAATATGTGGGATAGTATTCTGCATCCTTCCCTATAAATAGAGAAGTCATGCACCATTGTAAAGGACCGAATTTCTGATCCTTGAGAGAAAACTCTGGAGAATTCATGCTAAAGAATTGTTCAGAGATAATCTTGAGATTAATAACAGAGACTCGTGGACTAGGCAGATTTAACTGCTGAACCACGTAAAAACCGTGTGTCTGATTCGTTTTTTTGTTTTAGCTATTGTCTTTAATTGTTTACGTGCTCTCTTCTTTTATCTGTTGACGAAAAACGGCGTCAACAATTTATTTTTAGTCATTTTCCCCATCTATAAATAGGGACACTTTCTTCACATTTGGTATGTAATTTTTAGAATAGAGAAACTATAGCAAAATTTCCACTCACTTTCTTCTCATATTTTCTTCTTAGAATTTTGTGAGAATCATGAGCATAATGGCCTAATCTTCCTAGGAAGGTTAGGGATGATTCCATATGCAAGTGATGTTATTTTGCTACTTTGATTTACTATGTTCTCAATGCAATATATTTGAGTTATTTATGTTTTTTCATCTCTATCTTTATTTTATTATCTTTATTTACTTATGCTAATAGTATATAGAATTAGTCATGCTCTTTCTATGTGCTTCTAATTAGTATAAGTAATATTGATACATAATTTTATGTCTAATCTTCTATTGCATTATTGCCCTTGGGTATTTTGTCATTTTTAGAATTTTCATAAGATTAACATTGTGCTTTTAAAGTAAAGAACTTTATAACTCAAATGAACTTTTGTTAGAAAAACTATGGACTTTAATGTTAGATTTTCCAAGTAAATGTTGGGATGTGAACTATTTACTTGTGTATTTTTGTAAATCAAGTAACCAAGTAACTAAACAAGCATATGGATGATTCTTGAAACCTTTCATTTTCTCAAACTCTTGATTACATCTTACATTTATTTCACTTATCTCATTTCATCACTTTATCAAAAATACAATACCAAAATCTCAAACCTCTTTCCATTTACAATTTTATTTACTTCTTGTTACTAACTTTTTGTGTTATTTTCTACTAACCTTTTGATTTTAGGTTACCTCCTTGTGGATCGACCGCCCGATTATACTACAACCACCGCTTAGTGTAGTCACATTTTGGGCGTTAAACACATATATATAGAGCTTTTTCTAGCCGTATTTTTGTAATTTATTGAACTTACCGTATAAAACGAATTTTTTTTTATACTACGGTGGAAGATGTAATTATTCATTTATTAATTTGGCTATTGGTGGAATCAATAATACTTATTTAGATTTAATAAGTATTATGATGTATCATTAATTAATTATGAGGTGACAATTCATATGTTATTGTATTACACTCTTTTATTTATTATTCTAAATAACTTTAAATTTGCAAAAGTTCTTTTAAAAATTTTTTGATAACTTTTGTGTACGAAAAAAGATAAGAAAATAATAAAATGGGTAAAAAAATAGTTTTTTTTAAATGCATATGTTTTTACCTTTCTAATGTTCTTATTTTTTTTTCTTTCAAAATACTTATTCAAAATTTTAAAAATATGATTTTTAAAGTTTCATAATTATAAAAATATAATTTAAGAAAAACAACTAAATGTATCAACCAAAAATACACTATAAAAATATATATATATCAGATTAACTAAACATTAAAAAACTAAAAATAACGTGAAAACAACACAAAAAAAGAGAAAAATTCAAAATCTTATAAATATAAAAAATTTCTTAAATCATAAAATTGAAAAAAAAAATATGACCGTAAAAATGTAATTTTTTTAACAAAATTAATTATTTTCTGTTAAATATCTCTAAAATAAAATGGGTTCATAATGCGAAGATCTTTATTATTAACAACAATACCACAATTTTTCATGTCTATTTCAAAATATCATTTTTGAGGTAAGTTTTGAATTTTTTTTATTTGGAATATTTGTGGCATAAGTTTATTGGTTATGCTAAAAATTATACATAAATATTTATATTTTTACGACAATTTATTTTGAGATTTTTATAAAAAATATTTAAGTGTGCTAAAAAATTACATTTTTATGGTTAAATATTTTTTTTTTCAATTTTACGATTTCAATGAAATTTTTATATTTTTACGGTTTTGATTTTTTTTGTATTATTTTCATGTTTTTTTAGGTTTATTTAGGTTAATGTTTAGTTGTTTCTTATATTTATTGTTTTATTTATTTTTATTTTAGTTTATTCTGAGTCGGTGCACTAAGTTGTTTTCTAGTTATTTTTTCTTTTATGAAATTTTGAAAATCATATTTTTTAAACTTGAGTATGTATTTTTGAAAAAAAAAAATTAGGAATCGTAAAAAATTAAAAAAAAAACAAAATAAATATGTATTTAAGAAAAAAAATAACTTTTTTTCCACTCTAAGTGATGAGATGATTAACATATATCACTGTTTTTGATTGGTGTACTTCTTAAAAGCTTAAATAATTAATTATTTATTAACTAAAAGCTTAAATAAATAACAAAAATCAAATTTTAATTAAATGAAACAGCTTAAAATAAAATAAAGTAAATTAAAATTAAAAATAAAAACAATTTGAAAAATTAAATTAAATTACATATTTTCATCTTTTTTAATAATGACACAAAATACAGGACAGAAGCTTGGGGGTTAGGTTTCTTTGGTCATTATTGTTTACAAAAATACCACAATTTTCATGTCCATTTGAAAATGTCATCTTTTTGGGTATAAAATTTCGAGCTTTTAGTTTTGTTTGTATCTTTGTAGTGCTGAACAAAAAGAGTTCTTAGAATTAGAGAGAATGGAAGAAGAAGAAGAAGGCAGCAAATCAGTCGAATCGGCCGATGGCCTGATGACGACGATATCTCGTCATTATTTTGGAGACGAACCATCCTATTCTATCGCCATAATCGAGGTTATAATCATTTCTACGAACTCCGTATCAGCCATGAATGTGTTTTGTGTGTAAAAAAAATCTTACAACTTTGTGTATTTTGTCTTCAGAACATCAAGGAAGACTATGGCCAATTCGTGTGGCCGTGTTGTGTAGTCCTAGCCGAGTACGTTTGGCAACAAAGACTCCGATTTTCTGGAGCTTCTGTAGTTGAGGTGATTTCTCTCCTCCTCTGGTTAAAATTGCAGATATAGATAATCTGTGCATTTGGGTTTTAACTAATTTTTGTGGAAAACTTGTTAGCTTTGCAGCTGGGAGCTGGGACTTCGTTGCCAGGCTTGGTGGCAGCCAAAGTTGGTGCAAATGTCACTCTCACTGATCATGCCAATGGATTAGAGGTATTCTATCTCCATTATTTTCTTATTCCTAGTCGTTCATTTCTCTTGTTATATACATATTTTAGAGTGTGTGTTTGGTTGGACTGAGAAGTGGAAGGAAAGAGAGGGGCTGGGTGATGAGATTATTGGATGGATTTCGAGATGAGTGGTTGGTTGGGAGGAAAGATTTTTGGAGGGAAGGGTTTAGGCAATGGATTTTAAATCCTCATTTCCAATATTGAGACTATTTTAGGAGAGAATTATCCCTTCAAATGGCTGTTTTATTCCATTACTAAAATTTCTCATTTCTTTTTCTACTTATTTTGGTATTCTCTCATTCATTTCATACCAAATGCATCGAGACAAGGGTAATTTTCTCCTTCTCCCCTTTCCTTGCATTGGTAATATGCATTTATTTTCTTCTTATTCTCACTTCCTTCTACCAAAGATAGCCTTAGAGTGTTTGGTGAGAGAGAACTAGAGTAAGAGATTGCTGGATGAATTTAAATAGAGTGATTCTTTAAATAACATCTACTGTGGCTTGTACTTCTTCTTCCTACAGAATAAAATAGAGGAGTTTGGTCTTCTTTCCTTTCTTGTATACCAACTGACTCTCTTCTTTCGTTTTCTAGGTAATATATCTCTTTTTTCTTTGTATCTTCTCTTCCTTCAACCCAATTGATAAATAAGCTCCCTTTTGTATTTCCCTTTCTCATTCTTCGTATATGGCTGGGCTTGATTGTTGTTGGTCATTGTCATGCCAACATTGTTGATATTTTGTCACTTATTGCCTCGTTGCTTTGTATGGAAGGTGCTGGACAACATGAGAAGAATGTGTCACTTGAATGAGCTTAACTGTAATGTAAGCCATCTTCATTTATATGTGTGTTCAAATGTTCATGTTTTTTGATATTTTTTTTAAAGGGGAAAAAAACCCCTCTTGTTCATACCTTAATTGTTTACATTTGAATGTTTTCTTTCTCTTCCCTCTGCCTCTAATTGACTGATCCTCATTGCTAGCTCATACAACATCTTGTGGAACAGTTTTGACGAATTTTATAATTTTTTTTTGTCATGGTTTTTTGAAGTGCTTCTGAAAAATTAAGTTTTGTTTTGTTTTGCAGATATTGGGATTGACGTGGGGGGTTTGGGATGCATCTATATTTAGCTTGTCTCCATCAATTATTCTTGGTGCTGATGTATTATATGACACCGGCGGTAGGATAATTTTTCTTAACCCTTTCCCTCTATCATCTTACAGTGTGAACTAAAATGTTTTATTTGTGGTGGTAGCCTTCGATGATCTCTTTGCAACTGTCACTTTTTTGCTCCAAAGCTCTCCTGGGGCTGTATTCATAACAACATATCATAATAGAAGGTATTTCCTGTGGTGCGCATTTCTTTTAGATTTATATATATTTTTTGTTTTCTTCCTTTAAGTGCTTCTCAAATTACATGCAGTGGGCATCATCTTATTGAGTTCTTGATGGTGAAGTGGGGATTGAAGTGCGTCAAGCTTCTAGACAGCTTTTCATTCATGCCATCTCAGAAGGTGTCTGGGCTTAGTGGCAACCTTCAATTGGCAGAGATTGTTCTAAATACTGAAGTGAGTGAGCTTAAAGTTTAGTCACTTAAGATCTTTGTTTCATATTTATATTTCATATGGATGGCTCTCCTAATGGTAGATGGAAATGTTGTTAGTTCATCCACACTTGTATAATAATATTGACATCTCCTGCTCATTTTACTTGTTAACAACAGTATTTCTTTATATTAAACTAGCTAATGAAAGAAAGCTGTAAATTCTTTTAATTCTTGCTGCAATTGGGTTTTCAATTATTTTTTGGTTGCCTTGTCTTTCTGGTTAAAGCAAGTAAGAAGTAGGAAAAAAGGAAAAAAAAATGAAGATTAAGATCATTCAGTTATAGATAACATAGGAATATAATATTTTTTTTATAACTTCATTTTTCACCATCTTTGTAAATTTTTACAGTACTGGTTTTATAAACCTTTTAATTCCTGACATTGGAATATTGAATATCAGTACTTTTATCACTAACAAAATAGCTTAGTTCTCATCGTCCAACAGGGTGTTATTCCTGTTCACATAACCTCTTATTACAGAAAGATCAATTTTATGATTACCCCTGATCTCAGTAATTCACCACAACCGAGAAAAAAACCCTTAATTTACTACCCTGCAATCTTTCCTAATTTCCTGTCCACTACCACTGATGCTACCCATCTTAGTAATGGACTTCACGAAAGCCTGCCAGAAGTCATTCTTTGACCTAGCAAACCTGTAAACCAGCTCTTTAGTTTTAGGAAGTTCAAGCAAAGAGTGGTCTGAAGCGAAGAGGGTTTTCCTCTGCAAGATTAACTGGTAGTAGGTGTTGTCAAAAGTTTTTGAAGAAGGATCCATGGGGACACCGGCATTCTTCGCCTTGTTATGAAGTGGACACTTACCCTTCAACTTTGATGCAAAAGTTGGATGTAAATTTGGGTCAACATCGTGTGTGGCGCTGAAGTTGTGGATTCTGTTTTGGAACGAGGCACAGTGGGAAAATCCTAGAGTGTGCGCTCCTGCAGATGAGTCGAAAGCCTCATGAGATTACATCTAAAGAAGAATCAGATAAGCAGAGTAAAGAAGGCTAATGGAGACTTGCCAACTTTTGGGCTGTGGATTTGGCTTACCTGAAAGAGCTGCTAGATCTTCCAATGAAAGACCTCTTTGACCAAAGCTCTGCTGCAGCTGAGCTAAGTTGAAGGCTGGAGATGGCAATGTGCTGGTTTCACTAGCCCTTGATATTCTCCCGTCTTTCCTCCCTTTTGGCACATACCAGTTTGGACCCCCAGACTGCAAAGATGAGGTGATAATGTGAGTAAGATTTTAAACTTAACATTCTTCTTTGCTGTTACAGTAAACTGCCCTTGCATGATTACTAGTAATACTGAGTTTGTTAGCTTACCAACACAACAGCATCCCTTGCTGCCATAGCCAATATATCAGCACAAGACACCACACCAGGACAGGCCTTTTCCACTGCTTTCTTTGCATTGTCAATGACAAAAAATCCATGCAGAGAAAGATTTGGTGTCGCGTCTTTCTCAGCTTTGTTGTTCCCCTTCGAGTCTAACAACACCGAACCATCGCAACCCTATAAGAAAAAGAACAAATCAGAAACATGGGAGAGAACTTAGGTTAGACTGCAAAGTTAAGGGTGAAAGCTACATTTGACTGTAAAATTCCTCGACAGTATTACCCTTATGAAACAATCATGGAAATGCATCCGGAGGAGTGTGGCAGGGATAGTTTTGTCTCTGGAAACTGCAGCCTTGACCGCGTTAGTGACGATTGAATCTACATTTGGGCAAGTTTTTGCATAATAATTCCAGTCGAGTGCATGAACCCCTGAGAAAAACACTGAAAGGATGAGAAGTGAAGAGAAGAGTGCAACACCAAAAGCCATACTTGGAACTCCGTTACTACTGTGATTGCTGTCTCTCTTTTAGCTTTGCTTATGGGAAAGTAATCAGGATCAAAAGGGTATTTATACAGAGAAAAAGTGATCATTATGGTGATTGAAACAATGAAGGTGGCCCAGACGTTGAATTAGTTAAAAGAGTAGTATCAATGAAGCAAAACATCCTGATAATTAAGACTAAAAGACAATCCGTATCACATCACTACATGCAACCTCTAATATTCCCATCAAGCCGTCTTAAAAATTAAAATTGATTGCTTATAATTTCTCTAATTATGTATGGTACCATATATTGATCATATAAAGTTGGAGTAACGTACTAATTTTGTGTTGTAAATTAAGAAATACAGTGAACTAATGTAGTTACATCTATAATTCTTGTTGGACTAGTTTCTTGATGATGAAGGTACTAATAATTGAGTTGCTCATGCGTCGGAGACATCATGATAAAAATACAAGAAAAATATGAGAAATATACTCTTGCTGGCTTTTAGCTGGTGCATAGAATTATGATCATATGGAATGCTTACACTTTTCCTTCCCTTAATCACTACACAACTAAAGATAGATGAAAAAAATGAACTTTTTTGAATGACATTACATGCACCATCACTAATCTAATCTTGTAACAGTTTCAACAGCTATTTCGCCATGCTTCATGGTCAGTAAAAGCTATCAATGATTCATTTTTCTTTACCTTATGGCCATGTGGTCGGAGAGAATGGTAGAATTGGCTTTTCTAATCTATTTTGATTATGAAATTAAAATACATATTAGAAATATTAACTTAATTTCCACATTAATTCATTTAGAATAGAATAATTTAGTCTCATCGAAAAATTTATAATAGTTTAATTTGGAATTTGTTCAGGATGAATTTCATTCATCCACAATTGTCTGATTATAAAACAAAGTTGAAAGTACATTAAATACTTTAGTACACAAAATTAAGTGCAAAATACATATAGTAAGATTTAACCTCAAATGTGAAAAAATTCAAAGGTTATATGTGAGACAAATATTTATAATTTTCTTACTCTTTCACTAGGGCTTTATCGGTAGTACAATATTATTATCATATTACCTCCACCAAACCAGATCTAAAAGTACTGTAAATTTAAGATCTATTGTACACAGGGGTACTTTTTTTTGGTGTGGTACCAATATAAATCTTTGATAGAAGCAAGCAGAAAAATTCTCATACACATCATGAACAACAAAACAAATCCATTATGGACACCCACAGCATCGAAAGGGATATGCCTGGAAAGTAGTTAGGATTGAGCCATCAAAGTTTGTTATTAGTGTTGTAAAAAGCTTATTTTTCAAGGCTTAACTTTGTTGGGTAGCAAAAGAAAGTCTACAGGCCTAGAAATGAGCCATAATTAGTGAACTTTAATCCCACAGCCACCATGTTCCCTACTTTTTGCTGTTTGTGTTCATTGCATATGTTCAAGTATAATAAATTTTGTTTATTCAAATTAACAAAAAAGAGAAAAAGAAAAGAAAAGAAAAGAAATCACAGTGAAAGATCATGATTTTGTTTCAAGATTATGACGCCTATGATCAAAAGAAAAAAAAAATAGAGAGACCCACATTTTGGAGATAAAGAAGAACAAATTCTATTATTCCACCACTTAACTACATAATTATGTTTGATTTTAATTGGACTATTTCATAATTATACAAGCATTTGTTAGTTTTGGTAAAAGTTTTTTACAAATTCGACCGTTGATTGAAGTGGAATCTCTTAATTTTTAGGAGGTGAAACAGTAAATATTTTAGTTAAATAGAATCACAAGAATTTCAAATATCTTATGGTGGGAGGGATGGTTGGAGATTTGGAGTGGCAGCCACTCCCATAGAGCTGTAAGCCTATCAAGAAGATTAGGGCAACTAATTAAGATTACACACTAGAATTGTGCCAATTATGTAGATCATGTTGAGCTTTAATCTAAGCATGAAGCTACAATGACACAATGTCACCTATACACATTAAGATAATCTTTTAGTATGTTTTTAGTGGTTTTTAGACATATATTTAGTTTCAATCTATTTTTATTTCATGTTAGTCCATGCATATACTTGATCAATGATTAACGTTGGCTCATACACAATTATTAAACCATCCATATAGTGCTCGCCTTGGAACTTTTTCTTTTTCTTAATGCTAAAAAAAAAAAAAAAAAAAAAACTGTAGGCAATTCAACAAGGACCCCTCCCTCCCTTCGATTACAAAAACTAGATATACTATTAAGTCTAGCCCATCTTGCAACATTACAGCTACGAAAAAAAAAGAAGACATAATCTCTAAAATGACATGAGATAAACCCCTTAAGGACCAAGCCGGGACACGCTTGTGTAACTCAAACTATATCCAACTATATACATTCTCTATGTTGCTGCCACAGCCCAAGAAAATTCTTGATATCTAGCCACTATATCCTTTCTAATGGCCATAATATCCAGCTGAGAATTCAATTTAAGAGCTTGGTTTCTTTTCCTCCACAAAACATCAAACAAAATAGTAGCATAAACAATAAAATCATCCTTCTCATGACCTGCAAATTGCTCCAAAAGCGAAACCAGAAACTCAGACAGAGTAGAATATGTAGCTTCCTTAACTCGGATTGGGTATGGCATGACAAACCACAGAACTCTAGCAGAAGAGCACTCCTTGAAGATATGAATAACATATCAAAACTCCCCATACAGAGATGACATGCTTTGTGTCATTGGTGGGTAGGATCTCAGTAGTAGCTCTTTAGATTATTTAGTTCATTCTAGGACGATTCTTGGGTCCCCAAATTGAGTTCCAAATAGAGTTTCTACTGTTAAATCTCATTTCTTAAGTGACCACCTTTCACCAAAAAGGTCCTTAACTTTGAATTCTTCCAAACTACTTCATCAACCATCAGATGGGGAGGACTTTGAATATTAAAAAACTTCTTTGCCATCTCTTTACTAAAAATGTTGATGATTTTTCCTGTCTCTAACTCTAGTTCTATTAATCAACAAGTTTGGCATTGTCTTTGAGTCTTTTAATACAAAAAATCTTACAAATTCCATCACTTGCAATAATTCATAGAAACTAAGCCAAAGGATACAAGGTTGATTCCAGAGATCAAAACAAATCCATCACCCACCAAGCTGTTGAAAGAAATTTAGAATAAATAATTCTAAATTTTATATCTTTAAAAAGAGATTCACACAAAATTGGAGACACAACAGAAAACTCTCAATAGCAAGACTACAACCTTTTATATATATATATATATATATATATGTAAGATTTCTAGTCATATTTGGTTTTTACATTCTCGATGTTTCTATAAGAATTAAAGACTGATAAGCCTTTGGTACGAATCACCTATCAAAGGAGGATTAGAAATTAGATATTCGGTTGAGTTGTATGTGGTTATTCCCTTATAATTGTTTGCCATAGAGTTGTATTTTATTGGCCAATAATGCCAAGTCATTAATTATATTTTTTTAGTGGTTTAGGAATTAGACCAGCTGTCAGTCTTTTATTAGCCTAGACTCAAAGAGGGGAAGACTATAAATAGGAGGGGGAGTTCTATTCTAGGGGAGGATATTCATTTTTGAGTTTGTAGACTTTTGGGGAGAGCTCAACCCTCTTGAAGAGGTTGATAGGAGTGACCAGCCACTTGAAGTGCTGATCTTTTGTACAGTTGAGGCTACTGCAATAAAGATTTGATGAATTTTCATTGTTATTTTGGCTCCTAATTGTTAGAACTATTTTTGTCTAAGAAATATTTTATCAATTTGGTGCGGTGAACTGCGGACATGGCTCCAAAGAAACCAACAGAGAAGGAAGTATCCGACAAGTCATTGGAGGAGGAGGTTCACACGTTGAGGGCTGAAGTGGGCTCGATGAAGGAGATAATTCAAGAAATGGGCAAGAATCTCCAACTCCAGCTTCAACAACAATTGCAACAGCAATTCCAATTATTTTTGGAAACCCAATAAGCATCAAGAAGGGACCAAGAACCACGGGTAAGTCAGGCCGGTGTTGCTGGGGGGTCGACCCAGATTCCGACGACCCCAAGACCAGAATCGCGTGCAAATCCCCATTGTCCCACCGACGGAGAATCGGGTCAAAGCAAGAACAGGGGACGGGGGCTCATCATTCTGGCATGAACATCCAATCGCAGGGATACTTCCAACCAGAATATTCTGGGCAGCAGCAATTCCGACACGAGCAACGACTAAAGAAATTAAAGATGGCCTCGTTTGATGGTGAGAACCCCGATGAGTGGATTATGCAAGCTGAGCATTTTTTCTCCTACCACAATTACGAGGACAGCGAAAAGGTGGAAGCTTCCTTCATCTCTTTCGTGGAGGATGCACTTCTTTGGTATCAATATGAACACAAAAAAGGGCCATCCTTAGTTGGGAAGATATGAAGCATTTGATTTTGCGGCACTTTCGAGACACCCAAGCGGGAACATTATACGACCAGTTCTTGGTAGGAAGGCACCATGGGGGAATACCGGAAGCAATTCATCAAGTTATTGGCACCATTGGATAACATATCCATGGAAATACAATTGGGCACCTTCATGAACAGACTGAACTCGATAGTCTGTAGCGAGTTGCGACTTCTACGACCCCAAAATCTTGATGTGGCGATGGAGTTGGCTCAAGCCATTAACGAAAAGATGAAATTGGCAAACGGGAGCAAGTTCAAATCGGGGTAGACTTTGAGGACCCATTTAACCACCTCCACAACGAACTTCCATCATGAAGTTGGCAAAACGACATACAACAAATCTGGGGCAGAAGTTAAGAGGTTGACGGAGGCCCAGATTCAGCTAAAACGGGAAAACGGGCTATGTATTCAATGTGATGATAAATGGAAACCTGGTCATCGGTGCAAAAAGAGAGATTTGAATGTGTTAATGGTGGGAGATGAGGAACAAGAGGACACAGACAACAAGGAGGAGGCTGAGGCAGAAATCGAGGCTAACCCCACATTAAATTCAATGGAACTTGATGAAGGAACCGAGGTGTTAATGCAATCTGTGGCAGGAATGTCAACCACTAAAACTCTTAAGCTCAGAGGGAATATAGGTGCCCAACCAATGGTCATTATGATTGATCCAGGAGCCACCCATAATTTTCTCTCAAAAGAATTGATTGCCAAGATGAACATACCCATAACAGCCATAGGGAAGTATGGAGTGACTATGGGCAATGGTGAGTCTGTAAGGAATGAAGGAGTGTGTCGAAATGTGAATGTTCATTTCCAAGGAGTAGACATTTGGGATGATTTTTTGCCGATGCACTTGGAAAGTGCGGATGTGATATTGGGGCTACAATGGTTATCTACCTTGGGAATGACTATACTTATTGGAAGAGGCAAGTAATGGCATTTGAAGTGGGCAAACATAATGTCACCATAAAAGGGGATCCTTCACTGGGCAGATCTCTAATATCATTAAAAACAATGATAAAACTCTTCAATCAGAGAAGCATGGATTCATAGTGGAAATCGATGAAATTCAGCAAGGGAAGGTGATCGAGGTAGCTGAAGTTCCAACTTATTTGCGGGCTGTGTTGTTGGAATTTGAGGAAGTTTTCTTGGTGCCAAAGGGGCTGCCACCTATTCGGTCCCATGAGCATGGAATCATATTACAAGACGGAACCAACCCGGTGAGTGTGAGGCCTTATCGGTACCCCCACTATCAAAAAGGAGAGATTGAGAAACTAATCGAGGAAATGCTTTCAACCGGAATAATACAACCTAGTACTAGTCCTTTTTCCAGCCCGATTTTGTTTGTAAAGAAACGAGATGGCTCATGGAGATTTTGCGTTGATTACCGAGCCCTTAACCGTGCCACCATACCGGATGAATACCCAATTCCAGTTATTGATGAGTTGTTAGATGAACTACATGGAACCCGCATCTTTTCCCGAGTTGATCAAAAGGTCGGGTACCATCAAATCTGCATGAAGGTGGATGATATACACAAGACGGCTTTTCGAACTCATGATGGGCACTACGAATTCTTGGTCATGCCCTTCGGCCTCACCAACGCACTGGAAACTTTCCAATCACTCATGAATGATGTATTTCATCCTTTCCTTCGTAAATTTATTTTGGTTTTTTTTTTATGATATTCTTGTGTATAGCAGGTCTGAAACTCTACATGAAGAACACTTGAGCACCGTTTTGGCAACCTTGCAATCACACCATCTGTTCGTCAACAAAAAGAAGTGTGCTTTTGGGAAAACTACGATCTCTTACTTGGGTCATGTTATTTCCAATGATGGGGTTGCGGCGGATCTCGAGAAGATTGAAGCAATGAAGGCATGGAAAATGCCCTGAACTTTAAAAGATTTAAGAGGATTCCTTGGGCTGATCGGATACTACCGCAAATTTGTAGCCCGGTATGCCCACATCGCCCAACCATTGACGGACCAGCTTCGGAAGGATAGTTTTCATTGGAATGAGCAAGCAGAGGCGACATTCCAAGCTTTAAAGGAAGCCATGACCACCATACCAGTCTTGGCACTTCCTGATTTTTTAAAGTCTTTCATTATTGAAACTGATGCTTCAAGTTTCGGGCTTGGGGCTATTTTGATTCAAGGCCAACATCTCATAGCTTATTACAGTCAAATCTTAGGAGTACAAGCAAGGAAGAAGTCTATCTACGAAAAAGAATTGATGACCATTGTCTATGCTATTCAGAAATGGCGTCCGTGCTTAATGGGACAAAAATTCCTTGTGAGGACGGATCAACAAAGCTTAAAACACTTGTTGGAGCAACGAGTCATTGGCACGGAATATCAAAAGTGGGTTTGAAAATTGATGGGAATAAGCTTTGAAATTGAGTACAAAAGTGGAGCAAGTAATCGGGTAGCAGACGCCTTATCAAGACCTCCTGGATAACCTTCACTCAATGAATTCTCAACTACATAATGGGATTTATGGCCAGAATTGAGCAAAGAAATTGAGGCGGATGAGTTCATTTCTACTATTAAGCATGACTTGCAAAATGGGCAGCAACACCATTATATATCTCTACACCAAGATAACTTGTACTACAAAATAGGCTGGTTCATCCAAAGAAATCAGCCACTATTAGTAAGTTTTGGAGGAGTTTCATAATACACCCATAGGTGGACTTTCCGGGGAGCTAAAAACATATAAAAGGGTTGCGGCTGAATTATTTTGGGAAGGAATGCAACAGGATGTTGCGAAGTATGTGCAGCAGTGTTTGCCAACAAAATAAAACATTAACTTCGTCACCTGCGAGTTTACTACAGCCTATACCATTGCCACGACAAGTTTGGGACGAAGTTGCTATGGATTTTATCGAGGGACTTCCTACTTTTGATGACTAGAATACCATTCTAGTGGTTATTGATCGCTTATCTAAGTATGCCCATTTCATGAAGTTAAAGCACCATTTCACCGCCATTGCAGTAGCTGACCTATTTACTAAGGAAGTGGTCAGATTGCATGGACCACCCGTGTCAATAATTTCATATCGAGATCGCATCTTCATAAGCCTTTTTTGGAGTCACATGATGAAGTTACAGGGCACAACCCTAAAAAAATCCACAGATGGATGACCAATCTGAAGTGCTTAATCGTTTCCTTGAGACATATTTGAGGTGTTTCACATATGAGCAGCCAAAGCGATGGTCTAAGTGGTTGGAATGGGCAGAGTTTGCTACAATTCTTCCTTTCATTCAACTATCAAGTGTACACCATTCAAGGAATTATATGGTCGAGACCCACCTCCAATTATTCCCTACAAGAAACGGGCATTAGTAGTTTCGGCCGTGGATAATATTCTGGAAGATAGAGAAGAAATTCTGGACAGTTTAAGAATGAATCTACTATGTGCCCAACAGCGTATGAAAGCCCAAGCAGACTTGAAGCGTCGAAATGAGGAATCTGAAGTTGGAGACATGGTGTTTTTAAAGCTTAGACCTTACCGGCAATGTTCACTGGCAAAAAGAAGGAATGAAAAGCTTGCTGCCAGATTTTATGGGCCTTTTGAAATAATCCAAAAAGTGGGGGAGGTGGCCTACAAACTCAAGCTCCCTGAAAGCGCAAAAATACACCCCGTCGTTCATGTTTCACAACTTCGTCGGGCAATGGGAAACAACTTATTCTCCCCAACAATACCACCTTTCTTGACAACGGAACTGGAGATGCAATGCACCCTTGAAAAGCTGCTACAACATCGCTACACTGCATCCGGCAAGCTGGAAGACTTTGAGGTTTTGATTAAATGGACTAATCTGCTAGATTTTGAGTCAACATGGGAGGAGTATGCTGGAATTTCCTCACGCTACCCTTCTTTTCACCTTGAGGACAAGGTGAGGATTTTAGGGAAGGGTAATGATAAGCCTTTGGTACAAATCACCTATCAAAGGAGGATTAGAAAGTAGATATTTAGTTGAGTTGTATGTGGTTATTCCTTTATAATTATTTTTGTATTTTATTGGCCAATAATTCCAAGTCATTAATTGTATTTTTTTAGTGGTTTAGGAATTAGACCAACTGTCAGTCTTTTATTAGCCTAGACTTAAGGAGGGGAAAACTATGAATAGGAGGGGGAGTTCTATTCTAGGGGAGGATATTCATTTTTGAGTCTGTAGACTTTTGGGGAGAGCTCAACCCTCTTGAAGAGGTTGATAGGAGTGACCAGCCACTCGAAGTGCTGATCTTTTATACAATTTCAGCTACTGCAATAAAGATTTGAGGAATTTTCATTGTTATTTCGGCTCCTAATTGCTAGAACTATTTTTGTCTAAGAAATATTCTATCAAATACAAACCACATATTTTAATTAGGCTAATTAATAATATCCACACATTATATATACTTAATTTCGATTTAGTTTTTATTTAGGAGCTAATATTGATTTTAACACTGCCCCTCAATGTTATCTCCCATTCTTTGAACTACTCCAAGTTGACGACGAAAGTTTTCAAACTTTCTGATATTCAAGCTGTTTGTGAATAGGTCTGCAACTTGCTCATCTGTCTTGACTTGTCTCATTGAAATCTCGTATTGCAGAACTTTCTCTCGAAGAAAATGATAGTGCACTTCCACGTGTTTAGATCTTGCATGAAATACTGGATTTTCTGCTAAACGAATTGCTAAGTGGTTGTCATAGCACAACGGAATCGCATAATCTATTGGTTGGTGCAAATCATTCATTAGCTGTATCAGCCATGTACTCTCTTAAGCTTCCATTGCTGCTGCTCGGTATTCTGCTTCAATTGTTGACAAAGAAACTGACGATTGTCTCTTACTACACCAAGAAATTATTCCAGATCCAAGCATAAACATATACCCTGTAGTTGATCTACGAGTATCATGATCACTTGCATAGTTAGCATCACAATAGCCAACTAGCTTGCAATTTTCACCCTTCTAGTACACAAGACCATAGTCTATTGTACCTTTTATATATTTGAGTATCCACCGAACCACTTCTAAATGAGACTTCTTTGGATTTTTCATGTATCGATTCATCACTCCAACTGCATAGGAAATATCAGGGTGGGTTAAGGTGAAGTAGATTAGAGTACCTACTATCAGTCGATACATGGATGCATCCTCCAAATCTTTTCCTTCGTGTGCACACATTTTCCCATTTGGCTCCATTGGTATGGAGAATGGTTTACAGTCAAGCATCCCAAACCTCTCTAGTAGGTCTCTTGCATACTTTTGTTGACAAAGAAACAACCCTTGTTTTGTACAATCGACCTCTAGTCCCAAAAAGTGTTTGAGCTCTCCAAGCTCATTCATCTGGAAGCAGACTGATAAATTTTCTCTCATTTGGTGAATTTCTCCTTTGTCATCTCCAGTGATGATCAAATCATCTACATATACCAACACTACTGCCAATTTTCCTTCTCTAGCTTTAACAAATTAGCTAGAATATGCATGTGCCATCACATAACCACTTTGGCTTAAAAATTCAGCTATCTTCTCATACCACGCTCGTGGTGCTTACTTCAATCCATAAAGAGCTTTCCTCAGCTTGTAGACAAAGCTAGAATAAGTTCCACTCTCAAATCCTCTTGGTTAAATCATGTAAATCTCTCAATCCAACTCTCCACACAAGAAGGCATTCTTCACATCCATCTGCCACAAGCTCCAATTTTTGTTGGTTTCCATTGCAAGTAGATTTCGTACAACTGTAAGTTTTTCCGCTGGACTAAACATTTCATCATAGTCTAGTCCATATTCTTGAGAAAAACCACAAGCTACTAATCGAGCATTATATCTCTCGATTGACCCATCTGGACGACGCTTTATTTTGTAAATGCATTTACAATATATGGGTTTTATATCTCTTAGTTTTGGCACCAGATCCCAAGTCTGATTTTACTCAAGTGCTTCAATCTCTTCTTTCATCGCTGTCATCCACTCAACAATTTGTGATGCTTCCTCAAATGTCTCTAGCTCTGTTATAGTTACTTCTTCGACTAAGGCTATATTGGAAATATTTGGGATTTGATCTTCTTTTTCTTGTTGACCTTCGAAATTGAGATTTCGGATTTGAATCTTCAATTTCACTATGCCCACCTTCTTCTCTCGGTAGTTGATACACACCAGTTTGCCAAGGATTCTATGTCACTATTTGATCGACGTCATTGTCATTTGAATTAGATGACTCATCTGAACTTGTTTGAAGTTGAGCAATATGCTCCCCCATCTTTTGTTGTAGATTGTCTTCAAATTATCTCGAGTCAGGTAACATCTTCTTCAAATACCCTGGATAGCCAAGACCATCACACTGTGTGTTTTAAATAGTGTTAGACTCTGTAAACGAGTCTCTTGGCCATAAAGGTGTAGCTAAATGTGATTAATGGTTTAGGATTACAAAATTTGGTAAAAATGAATAACCATTTTATTAAAATGTTTACGTTCATACATGGGACCCCAAAATAACATTTAAAAGGCTAATTACAGTTCAAAAGCTACAACTAGCCGACCTAAGCGGAAAAATAAGGTTTGACCCTAGTTCCTCTTAGAAACCCCTGCCATGGTTATCGAGCAGCCACATATATACACGTCGCCACCGAAGCTTTCGAACTCATGGCTGGTCCAGCTTCCCTTTCCCCTTACTTGCACCACAAGCTGTAGCCCTAATTTTCCGAGACGTTACTTAGGGAGTCCATTTAAAAATAATAAACAATAATTACTTTAAGACACTAAGAGAAAATATTTATTTGAAATTTAAATAGACAATGAGATCTCATTATTTAAAAATAAAAATGTTGGACGCTAGGTTTAATAACAATAGCTTAAAGAAAATAACCGTTCAAGTCTGAAAATTTAAAAACATAACATTTATTTCTAATAACATAAAATAATTGGAGCCCAGCCTCTAACATGTTCCGTCCATGCCTCGAGCCCACACCACTCACTGATTTGTTTTGCCTTTACCTGCACACAGAGTACCCATGAGCTAACGCCCAGTAAGAAGAACTAACAAAAAAATAAACATAATAATCATCGTGCGATATATAAGCACCATATCACACTAACATAATGTGTGTTACACTCATACACATAACAAGTCATGTTGATCGAACATGAAATGTAGTCTGCCCTGCCTGCGCTGTACTCACACTTGACATTCCCACGGTGGCACCTAGTCTAGCTTGCGCTGTACTCACACTCGGTTGTTCCCTCAAGACATCGTTGCCCTGCCTGCGCTGTACTCACACAACATTTTTGTGGTGGCATTCTATTATCCTGAGTTATACACACCCAAGATAATTCCTGCAAGTGCTATACTCACACAAGCAGCTAGAATCTAGTAGAATGCCTACTCTATCATCTAAGCATGTCTATTAACTAAAATCCTTAGCACTATCCTCATGCTAGTTAACCTAATGCAACAATTCAGGTCACAAATATAATTACATAACTAACTGTTAACCGAGATTTTTGACAACTATATTAATGAACAATATATTTACTGATACTAATAATGAAAGTAGAAGATCGACACGAGGTTTTTACGTGGTTGGGGCGTTAACTAGCCTTAGTCCACGAGTCTGTATATTAGAGCTATAAGAAGCTTTTACAATGGAGTTTTCTAAATATATCTGAACAGAGTTTCTACCTTTTCTTTCCTTTTTCTTTTCCCCCTGGTACGTTGTTCTACAGCTTATATTTATAAGCTGAGGGGAACCCCGGGTCTGGGCCGGATCCGACCTAGGCCCATCACAGAAATGGGTACAAGGGGTCTTTCTAGTGGAGGCCCAATACAAAAAGGTATACAATACACAAAATTCAGACCAGCTAAGGCCCAATTGGTTGACCTGAGACACAAGCCTTCGCTCGACAAAACGACGCTTTGGCTCTGACCACTTCGAGTCACGAGGCTGATTCAGGAGACAAGACCGGTCAGAGTACTTGGCTGCGCAGTCCTGACACACCAGTGGGCAATCCCGAGGCGACCTTTTCTGCAGGCGAAAAGTGGGGGACAATGCCCACGCGAAATGAGGCGGTTTCAGGATCCTGGACGCCTGGCCCTTCAATTGGGGAGGAGGTGACCCAAGTCTGTTTACCTTTGGCCCGCTCCATTTACCTCGGGCCCGGACCATACCAGGCTCCGGGACAGGAATGTGTAGGTCGCGACGGTCCGGGCGCTCTGGACATCGCCGGGACCGTTCGAGCTGAAGATGAATCCAGAGGGACGTCCCGGACCCCTCCAAACGGGCCCAGGCTAGGGTCCCGGTCTGTACCAGTCCCCTTGGGTGATATTCGAGCCAAGGGACCTTGGGCCAGGCCCAAATGCTGAGTCGGTCCTCTGACTGTGGGCCAGGGCTAAGGCCTAAAGCCCTTCCAGGAAATGGGGATAACATTTACCCCCCAAGCCTTCACCCGGGCTTGCCGGGGGGAGGGTTGGACCACCCTCGCGGCGCTCGCCAAGTTGCCTCCGCAGTTCCTGCTCGAGCTAGGAGGCTTGGCCGAAAGGCCGCGGCAGTGGCAGGTTGCTTAGCCCGGATCGTTTACCGTGATCCAGGTACGTTTACCCTTGGCCCGCTTTAAGAAAAACGACACACGTGTCACCATGAAATTGCTGCAAGGGCCTCGAAGAGTTGCCTAGGCCTCCCAAAGGCCGCTAGGCCTAGACTAGGGTGTCGGCGCACGTCCCGAGGCGTCACTTCCGCATGGGGGGAGTCATCATTAATGTCCCTGGAATGAGGTGGACCGTAGGATGGGGCGTCCTTTGGCATCCGCCACTCTTGGGCCGTCGGATTTGAGACGTCGAGGATCCAGACCAAAAGGACTCATAAATGCCCCCTGCGTGATTCTTGATCGTCGGATGAAGAGGCACCTGACCGTTGGATCGTGGGCCCGAATTTGGGGGCTGATATAAAGACTCCTAGAGAACAACATTCGGCACTTTTCCATTTTCGAACCAGCTTAAGAAAAAACCCGAACGCTTGTCAGAGCTTTGCATGTCCAACCTCGCTGACGAAATACTCCGCCGCTTGCTAGTTCTGCGCCACCGCCTGTTTCCCATAGCCTCAACCTTCGTCCTTCAACCTGACGGCGCTTCTCGGGTTTGTCCCGTCGAAGAACTACTGAACCGGCTGTGCCACTTCAAGAACGAGGTTCTGCCATCCTTACGGTCGGACAGCCACCAGCCTCAGCGGTCGACACCACACAGTAAGTCTCCCTTTTTTTTATCTCTGTTACCAACTTTGTGAATTTATGCTCTCTCGATGCATGCGTCTAGGCTCTGTGTGTTAGAATTCGCTAGGAAGGCTGCCTGGTTTGGGTTGCACCGTACTCGGATGCTTCCCGGGCAAGGGACGGACCTTAGTAGTTTTCTCTCCCGATCAGGGTCCCGGGGCTCGTCGGGGTCCCGGGCCTGATCCGACGGGACTCCAAGCAGTCCTTAGGATACTCCCTGTACCTTGAACGACTCTTTTGAGTTTAGGTACTGACTGCTTGGTTTTTTCTTTCTTTGTTCCCAGATCGTCAGTTATGGCCACGGGCGTTACACTCCATTCCGAAGAAGAGGTCAATAGGGCCCCTGTAGTCGCTCCCGGATCCAAGACGCCCACAGGAAACAGGTGGGAAATGGACGTAACGGCCAACTCGTTCCGGAACTACCGGATGATGCTGCTCCTGGAGACGAAGCTGGGCATCGAATCGACTCCGGGCCTCTTCCACAATCGCATGGCTAGGCTAGAGGATCAAGCGCATATGTCCGTGGATGGATTCGGGGCTTGGAGCGCCGGACATATTAGCGCGGGAGCTACGCTCCCGCTTTATGACTACTTCGTGCGGTTCCTGACATATGTGGGGATCGCACCTTTCCAACTGCTGCCGCAAGCGTACCGCCTGCTTTCTGGGTGGAAGGTGTTCTGTGTCGCGAAGGAGATCGCGGAGCCTACTCCGGCGGAAGTCTTGTAGTTCTACAAGTTGGTTCCGCAAGTCAATGTTAAGGACAAGAGCTTGGACAACTTTTACAGGCTGCAGCCGCGGAGTGGCTACCCTGCTCCCACCAGCACCTGGAAGCACCCCCCGGATGTCCAGCATTACTGGTTCATGACATCCGGGTTCCTTATTGACAATAACCCCACACTGTTGCTGGACTTCCAGCGAGTGGGTAAGTATTCCTCCGGACCCTCTCTTTTATTCATCTTTTGCTTCGACCTCTTATCGTATCTTCCGGGTCGCAGTTCCATTCATTCAAATCCCCCTTACTGAGTTTCTCCTAAAAAGGAGGAGGTTCTATGCCAAGCTGACCGCGGAGGAGCTGGACGTTGGGGGCTATGTCAATGATGGCAACCTCCAGCTAATAGGGTTGCTTGCGGCCACCCAAACCATTGTCGTCCTGAGCTTCCGGGGCATCCCGTGCGAGAAGGACGCCGAGGTCCGGGAGCAGCTGGCCCTCGACCACATCGCCGAGGTGGTGAGAGTGGCGCGAGCCACCGCAGCCCAGCGTAAGAAGAATCAGCTTCCGGCGGAAGAGGCCACCTCGGAAGAGCTGGAGGAGCTTTTCGAAGATGCCCTACCAAACGACGGGAATCCCGGGGCTAGTGTATCGGGGTGAGGTAACTCCCCTTTAATCTTAACTTATGCTCCCCAAGTCAGGGACTTAGCTAGGGATAGGCTAGAGCCGCCGGGCCCCGCGTTTGGGGCTGATGGGGAGATGAGGCCTTCATCTCCCGTCCCTGTAGGATCAGGGATCCTAATGTTCCTGTCCGGGTTCCTCCAGTATGGGGGGTTTCTAACCCCGGATGACGTAGGAGACCGGATAGACTCATTCGCTATAAGGGAATTGAGTCTCGCCCGGGGCTTAGATGAGGGTTCGTCCCGGGCTGTTCTTTTTTACTGATGCGTTTTCCTGTCTGGCTTATCATACTTACTCCTTTCTCCTGTACTTTTTGCAGAGGATTCTGATATGTCTAACCCGGCCAACGAGATGAGGAGGCTCATCAAGGAGAGGTCGGCCAAGAAGGCGGCCAGGAGGCCAAACGTTGTGGCAGGCACGGAGCCCTTCCCCGCCAGTGAAACACCCGGGGTAGCGCCCGATCCAGGCAAGGCTCTGGCCGTGGTTCCCTTCCAGGCCGTGGAGCCAGCCGCCAGCGTCCCGTCGGACCAGCCCCCGGTCATTGATTTGGAAGCGGGCGAAGCCGTAAGCCGGAGCTCAGGCAAGAGGGGCCCGGAAGTCGATGCCGGGGAAGGCAACCTCGGGAAGAGGCCCCGGATGACGCGGTCGGAAACAACTGAGGAGTCTCACGGGGAGAGTTGACTAACTGCGAAAGAGATCCCGGCTGTGCCTGCCCTTCCCCTCCGCCCAACTCTCCTCGAGGAGGGGGAGTCCGCCCTGAGGGACGAACAGTCCCGGCTGATCAACCGGACTTGGGAAAATGGCCGGTGCTGGAGGGACGACGCTTACAAGGCCCTGACAATCTGTCGTCAGGTCGAGTTCTCGGACCGTCCTGCCGAGTTCAGCACTCTCCAGCCGATCGTGGACCGGCTAGCTGCCGAGGCGGGCTTCCGCCCCAAGCTGGGCCAGGACATCGCCCCCATGGCTGCTGATTTGATGGATCAGGTTGGGAGTACTATGTCCAACCTTCAGCTGAAGAGGTACGCCACGATAGCCAACCCGGACGTTCTGTTCATCTCTCAGGCTCTCCGCCACCAGGGCACTGCGGTAATGTTCACCTCACTTATATTCCTTCTGTCATTTGTTGGTGGTTTTATTATCTAACTTTTCTTTGCTCCAGGTTGATTTACTGTCCTAGAGGAGTGCTGATCTAGTAGCCGAGCTTGCCATAAAGATGGAGATGGCCAAGTTGGAGCTGGAGGCGGCCGTGAACCAGAGGGAGGCCGTCAAGGAGACCCTCAGCCGGGAAACGGCCCATCTCCAGGAAGAAGTGGCCCGCCTGAAGGCGGAGCGCGAGGAGATTTGCCGCGCCAAGGCTGGGCTGGAAGAGGAGCTGTCCCAGAAAACAAAAGTCGCCGAAGAAAGGGCGACGCTCTTGGAGACAGCCGCAGCACAGTCTGCCCTGGACAAGGAGGAGATCCTGGCCCTGAAAGCCCGAGTCTGCGAACTAGGCGACTCCCTACTTCAGGAGAAGGCGGCGCATGAGACGACCCGTCAGGAGAAGTAGGAGGCCGATAACTTGGTGGACGTCACCTTCGACGAGGCCATCTATATGGCCTGGTGCAAGGATAAGAACATGAACCTCCTCGTCTTCCCTGACCCACAATCGAAGCGTTCCGAATACGAGGCCAAGGAGAGGGAGGATGCGGACCTCCGGGCGGATGCGTTGTAGGCCTGTGTCCTGGCCTTGTACTTTTGTTATTGTTTTTGGCTTGTAATTAAACTTAAAACCTTGCTCCTTGCTACTTTCTTTTGTTCAGTAGAGATTTCGATTTGTTGCCGCGACTATCTGATTGCAGGGGTTTTAGTCCTGGTTCCAACGGCCGGGACTAGGCCTAACTAAATTTTCCAAGTCTCTAGCCTTGGCGCTCGGTCCAGGGCTCCCGGGGCTCGGCTCAACCGGGCATTTCATCCTTTTCAGTTTTAGGCCCCGGCCTTACCCCGGGGTAAACCGGATATCTTTATCTCCCAGGACAACACCTGGGCGGGACGAGCCTTGGGCTTGGTCCCTTTTTTAATATACCCCCGGACATCGTTTCGTCCGGGGCGGGACGTGCCTTGGGCTTGGTCCCTTTTTTAATATACCCCCGGACATCGTTTCGTCCGGGGCGGGACGAGCCTTGGGCTTGGTCCCCTTTTTTAATATACCCCCGGACATCGTTTCGTCCGGGGCGGGACGAGCCTTGGGCTTGGTCCCTTTTATTATATACCCCCGGACATCGTTCGTCCGGGATGGGACCGGCCTTGGGCTCGGTCCTCTTTTTTAATATACCCCCGGACATCGTTTCGTCCGGGGCGGGACGAGCCTTGGGCTTGGTCCCTTTTATTATATACCCCTGGACATCGTTTGTCCGGGGTGGGACTAGCCTTGGGCTCGGTCCCTTTTATTATATACCCCCGGACATCGTTCGTCCGGGGTGGGACCGGCCTTGGGCTCGGTCCTCTTTTTTAATATACCCCCGGACATCGTTTTGTCCGGGGCGGGACGAACCTTGGGCTTGGTCCCTTTTATTATATACCCCGGGACATCGTTTGTCCGGGGTGGGACTGGCCTTGGGCTCGGTCCCTTTTATTATATACCCCCGGACATCGTTCGTCCGGGATGGGACCTGTAATGCCCCAGATTTCCTATTATGGTTAATGGCTGGATTAGTAGGCCGGGAGGGCCATAACTGTTTAATTATGCCATTAGATGTGTTTATGCATGTTTATGAGAATTATATTATTATATGATGTTAAATGCATGCTTGTGAGTCAACATTTGTTTACAGGGGTATTATGGTAATTTGGCCCGTTGAGGGTATAATTGTATATTTGTATGTGCGATAATGATATATTGTGAGACCACATTATAATGTGGATTGGTTCGAGTATTCCGACATGAGACGATCGTTAAACGTGATTTATCGATTTGGTCATAACAGGTTTGAGCTCGGGGCTCGAGGTGAGTCTCGGGGTGATATTAAAGGCTATCGCGTTACCGGGGATTTTAGGGTAACGGGTTATGAAATATTGGTGTTTGAGGATATTGAGATTAGCGGGAATTGGGAAGCGTTAATTATAATTAACGGGTTAAGCTAGAAGTACCAATTTTACCACTAGAGTAGTTTGAAAGGCTTTAGATGTCATAGGGGCATTTTGGTCTTTTTAGGGGTGGATATATATGAACTTAAGTGGCTGAAGACTGTAGAATAAAACAGAGTAAAAACAGAGTTTTGCCTCCTCCATTCCCGTACATCACCCTCTTCATTGCTTCTTTGAGGTTTTGGAGCTCTAGTTGTGGATTCAAGCTAAAGGAACTTAGGGCAGGGTTGGAGACTTGGTTCTGCTTGTGTGGGAAGTTCAAAACAGGTTCTAAGGTAAGCTTTGACCATTGAATTCAAATTAAGCTCTGTTTTTGTTCTAGCTTTTGATTCATGGAGTTTGATGTGGGAAGTGAGAATCAAAGGGGGTTTTGGTGTTGGTTTGTTTGGGGTTTGATGTGAGTAAGCTAAGGGTGTTGTTTGGGGGTTCAATTATGGGTTAGGAAGAGGTTCTATGAGGGTTTAAAGGTCTGGTTTGAGAGGGAATTGCACAGGGAGAAAAACTGGTTCGTGTGGCCGACTTAGCCATTCTGGGCTGGGCGCCGCGGCGCAGCAGGGGAGCGCCGCGGCCCTTGGCGTTTGGCAGGCAGGGAGCCTCTCTGTCTGGAGGCGCACCGCGGCGCAAGAAGCAGGGAGGGCCGCGGCCCTTGAGGCTAATTTTGCTAAAAAAATGGTTTTTAGCTTGGGGATTCAAACCATAGGCCTCGGGGTTGGACCTAGTACCCGGTTGGGTAGTATTTGATGTCTCGGGGGCTGGGATTTGGTTTGGGAACCCTTGGTTATCATTTTTATTGATGAATCCTATATTTTGGTTATGACCAGGTGACCGTCGAGGAATTTAAAGGTTGATCGTTCTCAGGGGTCGTTCATATTATAATACTCACTCGAACCAGAGGTAAGAAAACAGTGTATGAATACAGTTGCACCCTGTATAGGTACATGACATGCATGGTTTGATATTAAGGCGTGTTGATTGATATATGTGGACATGGATTGCATATTAAATGCTATTGAATGCCGATTACCTGCTTGAGACACTGACTAGTCAGGGACCGACTCTAAAGTCGAGAATCATGCATTGAATGGCTCTAAAGCATTAATGCCAGTCCGACCCTAGGGTCGAGGAACTTATAAGCGCTTGCCTGGTCTACGACCAGATAACTATAGCCAAGGTATATGACCCCGGTGACTGTTTTTCACAAGGCTAAGGGACGTTGTCCATAGTTTCGACTCTAGAGTCGTGAGGAAGGTTATGTTGGTGACCAATCACCATGCACCTGTCCTGATCAAGTTTATGAAAGAATCACCTATCAGTTAAGCCTGGTGACCCTATCGTCACATGGCTAGAGGGAGCGATGCTCATTACTGTGACTTTTGGCTATTGTCACCTACTTGTTGGACTGATAGTCCTGAATGGTTATTATGAACGTTGTTGATATTATATCATGTCTTGCTATGTTTTCTTGCTGGGCCTTGGCTCATGGGTGCTTTGTGGTGCAGGTAAAGGAAAGGAAAAGCTTGGCCAGCCTTGAGTGGAGAGCTTGGGCGATGTGATGTACATACAGGGCCGCTTGACCGCCACGGTCAAGGAGTTCTCAGAGGGACTAGGGGTTTACCCTATTTTTGCCGCTTAGGCCGGCGGAGTTTGTATATCTGGAACTGTAGCAACTCTTTTGTAACTTGAACTACTTGTAAACATTTTAAAAGGCTCATGAGAAGTTTATTTACTTAATGAAATGTACCCTTTCCTTTTTATCGGTTTTTCACCTTAACCTGTTAATGGTACCTAGATCACGTTTTTAACCAAAGGACTCGGGTAGCGAGTCAAATTTTCGGTTCACCGTAACTGTTCTGGGGTAACCAGGGCGTTACAGGACCGGCCTTGGGCTCGGTCCTCTTTTTTAATATACCCCCGGACATCGTTTCGTCCGGGGCGGGACGAGCCTTGGGCTTGGTCCCTTTTATTATATACCCCCGGACATCGTTTGTCCGGGGTGGGACCGGCCTTGGGCTCGGTCCCTTTTATTATATACCCTCGGACATCGTTCGTCCGGGGTGGGACCGGCCTGGCTCGGTCCTCTTTTTTAATATACCCCCGGACATCGTTTCGTCCGGGGCGGGACTAACCTTGGGCTTGGTCCCTTTTATTATATACCCCCGGGCATCGTTTGTCTGGGGTGGGACCGGCCTTGGGCTCGGTCCCTTTTATTATATACCCCTGGACATCATTCATCCGGGGTGGGACTGGCCTTGGGCTCGGTCCCTTTTATTATATACCCCCGGACATCGTTCGTCCGGGGTGGGACCGGCCTTGGGCTCGGTCCTCTTTTCTAATGTCCCCGGACGTCGTTTCGTCCGGGACGGGATGAGCCTTGGGCTTGGTCCCCTTTTTTAATATACCCCTGGACATCATTTCGTCTGGGGCGGGACGAGCCTTGGGCTTGGTCCCTTTTATTATATACCCCCGGACATCGTTCGTCCGGGGTGGGACCGGCCTTGGGCTCGGTCCTCTTTTTTAATATACCCCCGGACATCGTTTCGTCCGGGGCGGGACGAGCCTTGGGCTTGGTCCCTTTTATTATATACCCCTGGACATCGTTCGTCCGGGGTGGGACCGGCCTTGGGCTCGGTCCTCTTTTTTAATATACCCCCGGACATCGTTTCGTCCGGGGCGGGACGAGCCTTGGGCTTGGTCCCTTTTATTATATACCCCTGGACATCATTCGTCCGGGGTGGGACCGGCCTTGGGCTCGGTCTTCTTTTTCGCATTTGCCTGGGATGACACCCCCCGCAAGTGAGCGGAGATGGGTCTGGGGTCACTTGGGAAAGAAATTCGAAAGGAATTCGCCCTGAGGCGTACATTTTCTTGGTGACAATAGCCCTTTACGACGTTTTACACGCCGTTTTCATTGTTCAAAAGGGAATTAGCCCTGAGGCGTACATTGCTTACAACGTAAATACTAAACTGGGACGAGTTCTAGGACTACTGGTAGTATTTGAGAAGATGCTCTGCATTCCAGGCTCGCGGAACCTCGGAGCCATCGAGCCGCTTCAAGCGGTATGTTCCGGGGCAGGCCTCGTGCTGGATCTCATACGACCCTTCCCAATTAGGGCCCAGAACCCCAACTCCCGGATCCTGAGTGGCAGGGAAGACCCTCCGCAGGACTAGATCGCCGGTTTCGAACTTGCGACTCTTGACTTTGGAGTTGAAATGCCGCGCAATCTTGCCCTGGTACATCTTCAACTGCACTTGCGAATCTTCCCGGATCTCCTCGATAAGATCCAGGGATTCCTGGAGCAAGGCGTGGTTCTGGGTAGGATCATATGTGTCGCGTCGATGGGACAGGACGGTCGTTTCAATTGGGATGACGGCTTCGCATCCATAAGCCATTGAGTAGGGGGTGTGCCCGGTTGACGTCCTCTCGGTCGTCCGATAGGCCCACAGTACGCGGGGGAGTTCCTCGAGCCATTTGCCCTTACAGGCCTGAAGCTTTTTCTTCAGCGTCCCTTTTAGGATTTTGTTCACGGCTTCGGCCTGCCCGTTATCGACCTTGGTCTTGGAGGCTTCTTCAGTGAAGCGCTGGATATAGGCTCTCAATGTCTCCGCGGGGAGTTGCTTAATATTGGCGAGGGCGCTGATTTGCATGTCCATCCTCATGGCGGCCACGAACTTTTTCCGGAACGCCGACTGTAGCCCGGACCATGTTTGGATGGACCCCGGTTTAAGCCTTTTCCACCACTCTTCGGCGGGACCGCCCAACGTGATGGAGAAGCAGAGGCATTTGCCGTCGTCGCTGACGTGAGCCACGGTCATGAGTCGGTTGTACCGGGACAGATGATCCCTAGTATCTGTGTTTCCAATGTAGGCGGTGAGGCTTGGCATCTTGAACCCCTTGGGCAGTATGGCGTCTAGGATGTGCCTCGCGCACGGCTCTTTATCCTCTTCGTCAGAGTCAGTGTCTGCGCCTTCCTGCTTGCGGACCAAGCGATCAGTGACCTTTTTTAATGCAGCCATTTGCTCCAAGAGCTGTTTGGTCGTGCTATCCTCCAGGGGGATTCTCTCATTCCTCCTGTCGTTGATGTTGTTCCTGAGGTCGCCGTCTCGAGGGAGGATTTTTTCCTTGCGGGCTCGCTCTTTCCGGGCATTCAGTCCGTCACGTAAATCTACCCGGGAAGTGTCGTCCCCAGAGCTGAGAGCGTGACGATCCTCGCGGCGAGATTGGTCCCGGCGGTTCTTGTTGACCGAAGCACTCGGGTGCAAATACCTTTCCCGCCGGCTTGGCCCTGGGGGGTGCCGGGGCTGCCCGTTCTGTGGCCACGCTCCTTGTGGATCAATTGGGTGGCCTTGTCCTGGGACGAGGCGCACCTTCTCTTTCCTAGGTAACGGCCGAGAACGTGCCCTGGCTTTCTCGACGGGGGTGGTCTTCTCCCGGGTCCTCCGTCGCTCCTTGTCCGGGACTCTCTGAGCTGCGTCGGGAAAAGGCTCTGGGGGACGGATCGGACTAGCACCCCTGGGGCCCCTGGCTTGCTCTTGGGGAGCGGGTTGTTGCGTTTCTGATTGCGGACCAGCCGTGGGGTTGGCTGCCGGGCCCTGCGCGGCCATCAGTGCTTGCAGGGCTCGCAGAGACTCTTGCACCCGGCGGTGTGCCTCCGCCTGTTCAGCCATCTTGGCTTCCTGATCCAGGATCTGCTGCCTTAGTCTAATCACCTCCGAATCTTGCTGATCATCGCGAGGATCCCGGGGTCCACGGCTTCATCATGATACTCCCCCTCGTACTCCTCTTCTTCGTTTTCTACTTCGTATTCTGCCTCACCCTCGTAGTCTTGCGACTCATCTTGGTGAGACGTCTGAGGAGGCACGTCTTCAGGCAGGTCTTGAGGAATATGCTGAGAAGGCAGCGGGTCTCCGTTACCTTGCTCTGGGTTGGTAGGGTCGAAGGTGGTGTGACGCGTGTTGACCATCGTGGTAAAGGCCTGATGTTGGCGCTAGCTTCCTTCAGCTCTCAATGAAAGCACCAAACTGTTAACCGAGATTTTCGGCAACTATATTAATGAACAATATATTTACTGATACTAATAATGAAAGTAGAAGATCGACACGAGGTTTTTACGTGGTTGGGGCGTTAACTAGCCTTAGTCCACGAGTCTGTATATTAGAGCTATAAGAAGCTTTTACAATGGAGTTTTCTAACTATATCTGAACAGAGTTTCTACCTTTTCTTTCCTTTTTCTTTTCCCCCCTGGTATGTTGTTCTACAGCTTATATTTATAAGCTGAGGGGAACCCCTGGTCTGGGCCGGATCCGACCCGGGCCCATCAGAGAAATGGGTACAAGGGTCCTTTCTAGTGGAGGCCCAATACAAAAAGGTATACAATACACAAAATTCAGACCAGCTAAGGCCCAATTGGTTGACCTGAGACACAAGCCTTCGCTCGACAAAATGGCGCTTTGGCTCTGACCACTTCGAGTCACGAGGCTGATTCAGGAGACAAGACCGGTCAGAGTACTTGGCTGCGCAGTCCTGACACACCAGTGGGCAATCCCGAGGCGACCTTTTCTGCAGGCGAAAAGTGGGGGACAATGCCCATGCGAAATGAGGCGGTTTCAGGATCCTGGACGCCTGGCCCTTCAATTGGGGAGGAGGTGACCCAGGTCTATTTACCTTTGGCCCGCTCCATTTACCTCGGGCCCAGACCATACCAGGCTCCGGGACAAGAATGTGTAGGTCGCGACAGTCCGAGCGCTCTGGACTTCGCCGGGACCGTTCGAGCTGAAGATGAATCCGGAGGGACGTCCCGGACCCCTCCAAATGGGCCCAGGCTAGGGTCCCTGTCTGTACCAGTCCCCTTGGGTGATATTCGAGCCAAGGGACCTTAGGCCAGGCCCAAATGTCGAGTCGGTCCTCTGACCGTGGGCCAGGGCGAAGGCCCAAAGCCCTTCCAGGAAATGGGGATAACACTAACAAATAAGAAAGCAAGGTTGTACGCATAACGACTCCCTATGCGCAGATGTCCACTCTTCTTACCTTAAACAGTGAGTTTTTCGCTGACGTGTCCCGAACCACTTGTTGCGTCACCTTGACGACCGCTAGCTCCTAGACGTCCAATTACACAGCGAAAATTCAGGAAAAATAAAAATAGGCGTTAGGGTTTTATTTCCAAACCCTAATTGTCGAAATAATTTAACCATGAAATTTTAATGTGCATGGCACGTAAATTAAAATTATTTTTCACAAAGGTTCGAACCATCATGTCACATGCACAAACACTAATGTTTATAACGTATCGCATGAATTCATTTATGTACTTTTTATGTGAAAATTACCAAAATGCCCTTTAATATCACAATTACATAATATACTCAATAGTTTCTAAAGATTATCATATGACAACAAAATTTAACAACCAACTCTCCAAAACCCTGAATAATAAGCGAAGACTCATATAAGACCAGAAAAATAATTTTTAACATTTATAAATTATTTTTCTTTAATTTCTCAAATAAAACCCAAATAATAAAAAATAAATACACAACCAGCTCAAAAATCAAACTGACATATAGAACTATTTAAAAATCCAAAATAAACTTATAAAATTTATTTTAGAATTTTCTGGGCAAAATAACTATTTTGCTTAATTAATTTAATATAAAAACTAATTAATTAAAGAAAAATTAATAACGGATTAAAACTAGAATCTAACTATACAGATCGGTTTCTACACCCTACAGTAATACACAAAAATTACCTAGGGTTCAGAGCAGTAGTATTAATATTTTTCATATTTAAAATATAAAATAAGCCAAATAAATAATGAAAATTACATAAATGATACAAATTCGAAATAAATTACAGAGAGCCTTAGAATCTTATTTTAAACATATACAAAAATTTCCAGAATTTTTAGAATACTTTAAATAATTTTTCCACATTTATTTTCTTAAATAACATATTTAAAAGAAAATAATTAAAGGAAATTATCAAATATGATCAAAACTTAAATATAAATATACAAAGCCATTCTAAATAATATAGACATCATTCAAACATAAAATCATATTTTTCTGAACAATAAAAATATTTTTCATAATTAATATTTATTTAAACTTCAATAAATCATAATAATTCAAAGAAAAATATCAAACCAATTGGAAAATGCTCTAAAATTAATGTACTAATTTTAAGATTGAAAAACTAAAAAAAAACACCTCAGTAAACACTCAGATCAGGTTCGTCGGAGCTCTCGCCAAAGTTATCGTCTTCTTCGGCGTCGGCGAGGTTGTTTCTTTCGTTTCCGACTACCCCAATGTTCCAAATCATTTGGAAACTTCCCACACATGTTCCAGCAGTCCAAAACGACCCTAAGACACAAAGAATCACGCGACAAATGCCTTGGTCGAAGTCTTCTTCTCCAACGCCGGTGTACCGTCAACAATGGAGCTCAAAATTAGTTTTTCTTGCTCTGGACCATTTCAGCCTATTTCTTCACGTTAAAACTGATTCTTGGAGTCCCCTAAGCTTCTTTGTCACCAACCACGCACACCATACACTCTTGAACACACTTAAATCCAAAATTATCCAAGAATATGCATTTTCTTGGATAAAAATGGTGAATCACAATCTGGGACTTTATAATTGTATTTCTCATACTCAAAAGGTTTATTTCCTCCCCTAGAATGATTCTACAACATTCAATACTGCCCAGATTTTTTCCAAGTACAAGATCTCAAAAATTTCTTCTCTTATAAAAAAAAAAAAAAGATAATACCCTCTCTCTCTTCGATTATTTGCTTCCCTCACTATTTTCACGATTTATTTCCTTCAGATTATCATGGTAAACACATTTTAGAATAGGTTTAGAAAAGAAGTTAGTGTTTGAAGTGGTAAGATCCTCTTTTCAAGGAATTCTTTATATTTTCCTTTAAAAAATAAAATAAAATAACTAAGGTTCCACAACCGATATCGTCAGTTAAATTTAAAAAATTTAACTCATTTTCAAAATATTTAATCATGTTAAATAAAAAAAATAAGGTCTCTAAAATGCCCCTTGAACCAATCCCAAACTTGAGGGTATTATGGTCTTTTCGCAAATTCAATTATTTAATATTATGGCAAACCAAAAATTACACATAATATGATAAAATAATTTCAAGCATATTATTATTACTATTATGCTCATGATAATAATAAATTTTAATTAAATAAATAACTTAACCCGAGCCGTTATTTATTCAGTTGACATTATTATCATGTTGTGATTCCACAAAAACTCAAACATGAGAAATCATGAATTTTATTTCCATTGGAAGTCATACATATCCAATATTCCATCAAAGGAAAAGAAAAAAAATGACAAGGATGCACATTGTGGGAAAATTACAAAATTGCCCTTCCAGGAAAACGGATATTACACAAGCACCCATGAGCCAAGACTCAGCAAGAAAACTTAAACATACTCATAAGCAGTTAATAACATATCATAGAATCATAATAAGCATCCCTAGCAGTAATAACCTTACTCATTCATGCATTCTATTCAGATAAGTGACTACAGTGTCACACCGGGGCCCGTTGCCCTAAATACGTGACCATAGAGTCACCTCGGGGCAGAGACTAATAAGTCATATCAGGGCCCATTGCCCTAGGATATGGGACTATAGAGTCACCCCTGGGCCCACTGCCATATCCTCTGTATAACTAGCCTTAGAGCTGGCCTAGCGTACCTGGCGCTTTAATTTTCCAACGACCATAGGGTTGGTCAAGCGTATATCACGCTCCTGATTAGGCCTAACCATATCGCTCAATGCGCTATTGCTTCCCTTGACTTATAAGTCAATGCTTTCGACCAGCGCTCAACGCGCTATTGTCATCCTTGACTTATAAGTCAATGCTTTCGACTAGCGCTCAACGCGCTATTGTCATCCTTGACTTATAAGTCAAGTTCTTTCAGTCAAATAATGCAACACAAGCATACATCATTTAACAATTATCCAGATATAGAGCATTCACGCATACTTAATCAATAAATCACATGCATAATCATAATCATGTTCATTCACAGGGGTCCGAGCCCTAATCATATCTACATTTAACAACGGGGCCAAGCCCTAATCACATATATCACGTGTTGGGTGTAGTTTTCTTACCTCGAGTTTCAAGTGAGTGGTGAAACGAACCCGAGCGCTATCCCTGACCTTAGCCTTGCGGAAACCTTAGTCACAATACAAGTATACATTCATCAAGCCCAAATCCCGAGTTCCAATCTGGACTCTAACTCTCGAAACCACTGTTCCCAGTTAATGGGACGCTAAAAATATCCCCCGAGCCTCTAGTGGGCTCCTAAATCGGATTCCTGAGCCCCCCGGACCTTCCTCTAAAATCTCAGGAAAACAGCTTTTCGAGGCACCTGGCGCAGTTGCGCCCATAGAAATATTGGGCTTTCCAGGGCATTGGTGCGATTGTGCCAACCCTTGGCGCGGTTGTTTCCCTCAACTAGAGACCCAATCCCAATTCAAATTCCACCTCTTCTGGGACACTAGCATGGTCGCGCTACAACCTAGCACGGTCGCCAGAAACCCGAAAATTGCCCAAAACAAAAGTGTTCTTCCCCAATCGAAGTCCATACGATTTCCTACAAAAATCAAACTCTGATTTCGACCAAAATAGGTGTTTCCAGTAGGAGTTCAACCACAAAACACCCCACAAAGCTCAGATAAACCAAACCCAACACTCATCCCCCACAAAATACATCATACAACTTAAAACCCAAAATCAAAGCTTTAAAACTCAAGAACATTCAAAGAACTCAATGGCTTAAGAACAGAGGGATCATTTATTGAAATTCTAAATTTCCAAGCTGCTTTGAGACCCTCAACAACTTTTAATCCCTTATAAAACTTCAATTCCCCTTCACCCTTCTCAAGAATCCAAACTTAGGCCTAGCTTTTGAGTTCCCTTGATTGTTCTTCCAAAGTGGCCAACAAGTGAGAATGAGAGAGGGAAAATGTGAATGCTCATCCCCAAAGGATGCTTCCTATTTTGCAATCTAATGTGGTCAAATGACCACATTGCCCCTTTCCCCACTTAACCTCAAAGTTTACTCCCGAGGGAAAATTAGTCATTTGGCATAATTCTCGTTAATCTCAAATTACCACGAATTCCCACTTAATCCACTAAACTCGAGTGCTCACCAAATTAATTCTCGTCACTCAATAAATCCCGGTAATTTAACAAAATACCCCTAATCTCACCCCGAGCCGGGTATTTACCCCGTTGTGACTTTCCCGCTAAATTTCTCACTAGGATCGCCTCATGCCGAGTAACTCAAATATACCCACATAATAATGCGGTCTTAATCATAAATCACATATATTTACACTTATATACCCTCAACATGTCAAAATTATGAAAATGCCCTTCTAATAAGAAACAAGTCCACATGCATGCTCAATACACCTAAAGATGCCAATATAGTCATATTATAATATAGCTCACATAATACATATAATCACATAATATATTATTAAATCAATTATTGTCCTCCTGGCCCCATAATCAAGACATTAAGCCTTATTAGGGAAATTAGGACGTTACAGTGGGTGTGCCGAGTGCACTTTTCTATGTATCTAACTTGTTCCTTGTGTAACAGGTGGTATCTCTTGTGAACGTGTTCCCAAGGATCTTTGGGAGAAGATTTCATCAAGTGAAACTTTTGGAGGAAGAGAGCACTCGCTGTTCTTTGAAGGGATTTCAAGAGACTCAGTGTTTCATCAAAGCTAAATCCGTAAAGAAGAGTTTAACAAGATTGCGGCAATTGTTTAAGAGGGAGTCTTACATTGTTTAAGTCAATACTTTTATACAAATTGGTTCTTTATTTCTTAGTGTAGTTAAATTCAGTAAGAAAGTTTATTTTAAAGCTATTAGTTAGTTGCTGCAACTTGTATCCGTTTGTTATCATTTCATGTATTACTGGTTACCATAAATAACTTTTTAATCTTTTTCATAATCAATGAATAAGAGAATTCTTTTCTTGTTTTCTCTATTCGTTTTCTCTATTCGGTTCATTCAAGTAATATGGTACCATAGCCTTGAAGGCTTCTTCTACTTTTTTTTTTCATCTTTCAAATTTTTTTTTCAGCCACCATGGTTCAAACCATAAGCACCATTAACAATAATTCTGGTAATGAAGCTTCCATCGATGCAACTCACATTCCTCTTATGGATAAGACTGTTCGAAATTACAAGGAATAAGCTCGAAATCCCTATTTCTTAGGGCCTGGTGATCATCCTAGTGTAATCTCGTTCCTAAAATTCTCACTGGAGGAGAAAACTATAGCTCATGGAAACGATCTATGATGGTAGCTCTAATTGCTCGGAACAAGGTGAAATTCGTCACTGGTAAGCTTCCTCAACCTCCTCCAGATGATGATGATGATTATGATCCTTGGTGTAGATGCAATAGTCTTGTCATTTCTTGGATTTTACATGCTATTTCTAGTGATATTGCAGACAATATCATGTATCTTGGTGATGCTTCCCTGATTTGTTCTGAACTTCATGAAAGTTTTCATCAAAACAATGGTCCTAGAGTTTTTGAGGTTAAACAATCTATACAAGTTCTTGTTCAGGGAAATAACAATATACAGACGTATTTTACTTGGCTCAAAGGTCTTTGGGATTTGGTCAAGGAATTTCGTCCACAACCTATTTGCAGTTGTGGTGATATGAAGACTTTCTTGGATTATCAAGAACATGACAAGGTTCTCGAGTTTCTAGTGGGCTTAAGCGAATCTTATTTTGCTACAAGATCACAGACTTTGATGCAAGACCCCCTTCCTAACATCAACAAAGTTTATGCCACCTTAATCTAGGAAGAAAGACAAAGGGGTCTCAATCATGTCTCATCTGAATCCCTTGACACCAACACTCACAATTTTGGTCAGTTTGCAGGTAGTGCTCACTACAATCGACCAAAGGCCACTTGTTCTCATTGTGGAAACTCAGGTCACACCATAGCAAAGTGCTACAAGATCCATGGGTATCCTCCTAGACATAAATTCCATGGGAAAGGTCGACAACCATTTAATACTTCCAACAAGCTAGCTGCAAATCTGACAGGTGTTAATGATGAAAAGTCTGGAGATAATTTGGAGCAAAATTATGATATAGTGTCTTCTCTCTCTGCACCCCCCAGTTTTAATCGATTATTGCCATGCTAGCCAATAAACTCAAACACATCACTAGTTCCACTTCCTTTGCTGATCAACCACTCGTTTCAAACTTCACTGGTAATGTCTCTTTCCCTTCTGATAAAAGATGGATAATTGACACAGGTGCCACTCATCATGTTTTTCATGATCATTCCTTGTTTTTCGAAACCTTTTCTCATTCATCTTTTACTTTAGTAACATTACCAAATGGTATATCAGTGCATGTAGCTTGTATGGGTTCAGTTATTCTTAATCCACTCTTAACTCTTTCTAATGTCCTCTATGTTCCCACCTTTCAATACAACTTACTTTCAGTCAGTTCTTTGACTCAATCCACTAAGTGTTCTTTATCATTTTTGGACAAAAATTGTGTCATTCAGGACACTACTCGGACTGTGCAGATTGGGATGGGTGAAAGAATGGGCAATCTCTACTATCTTCTTGATTCTTTCCAAGTCAAACCAGTTGTTCTTTCTTTTTCAAATTCCACAATTTTTGTAGATACAGTGTGGCATTACAGATTAGGTTACCCCTCTTGTATTAAACATCATTCATTGAATAAAGAATTACAATTTTAAAATTCTTCTTCACAACACTTTCATTGTTCCATTTGTCATTTTGCCAAATAAAAGAGACTGCCTTTCATTTCAAATCATCATATTTCAGAAGCTTGTTTTGATCTCATTCATGTGGATATATGGGGTTCTTTTCATACATTAACTGTTCAGGGTTTTAGATATTTTATCACTGTGGTTGATGATTGCTCAAGGCACACTTGGATTTTCTTTATCAAAAATAAATCTGAAGCCCAACAAGCAATGCCCAATTTCCCTAATCTTGTTAAAACTCAGTTTGGAAACTATCAAAGGCATAAGATCTGATAATACCAAAGAACTTCAACTTTTAGATTTATTCAATTCTCTTGGCATTACACACTTTTTCATTTGTGTGTAGAAAGGCCTCAACAAGATTCAGTTGTTGAACGCAAGCATCAACATTTGTTAAATGTAGCTAGAGCCTTATTATTCCAATCTCATGTACCTTTAGTATATTGGGCCACTTGCATATCTACAGCTGCATATCTCATGAACAGAATCCCTACTCCCAATCTATAGGACAAGTCTCCTTTTGAAATTCTCCATCATAAACAACCAACATATTCTCATCTCAAAGCATTTGGCTGTCTTGCCTATGCCTCCACATTACCTAGTCACAGATCTAAGTTCTCACCATGAGTTGTTGCTTGTGTTTTTCATGGATATCCCATTGGCATGAAAGCCTACAAGTTGCTTGGTTTAAATACTAATCGTATTTTTGTTTCACGAGATGCTCAATTCCATGAACAAATTTTCCCATCTGTCTCCTCACAGATACTATTTCCCCAGTATGCCAATTTCTTTTCTTCTTCTAATCTTCCATGTTCTAACAAGAATTCAGCGGTTGCATCACAACTTCCAGCTAATGCAACTCAGCTTTCGTTCTGATGTTATTCACCCCACACCAGATGACTCTTAGCAAGCACCTAATGCTTCTTAGCTTCCAGCTGAAAATTATAATACCAAATTTGTTGGAAAAAATTGAGTGAATGAGAAATTGATGCCTAAAATGATAATTATTCAGCAAATCACTTTGACTAAAGATGAGAATATCTGAATATTGTGTGATTTATTCTGATTGATTTTGGCAAATCACTTTGGTCAAAATTAAGATATCAGAATATTGTGTGATTAAGTCTGATTGATTGTCAGAAAATCACTTTGGGTAACAATTGATATTAACAAAATAAGAGTGATTAATTCTGATTGATTTTTCAGAAAATCACTTTGGGTAACTGCTGATATTACCAGAATAAGTGTGATTAATTCTCATTGATTTTCAGAAATTAAGATTCCATATTTGTTGGATATTTTGGCATTAATGCACTTGATTCACACACATTTTCAACTCTCCATGAAGCCTATATAAGGAGACTTCTCCTCTCATTCTAGGACGCACAGATACAGAGTATCACACACTTAGTCTCTTTCTCTCTTCAGTCTCTGTAGTATTTTCTGGTGATAGAGGGAAGGTTTGTTTTTAGTTCACCTAAGCAGACGCAATGGTGCTTTCATTCTACTTGATAGCTATTGTATCATGGGAAGTGGTTGCTCACGAATCCTCTAGCACCGTTCAGGTAGAAGGGGAAAATCTGCTTTAAGGAAAGCGTGTTTTGCGTGCCTCGACTTTGGTTTATTCTTTGTATTGTATTTTTTTATTTCCATTCTTCAATTAAATATATTAATATAGATGTTTCGTTCTTCTCCACTATATTATTTCTAACAATCTTATCCCATCATCCTGTTAGACAAACTTGGGTACCCTCTTATCTTCGTGTTTATCATTGCTCTTTAGTCAACAATTCTGAACCATTTGTGCACCAAATTTCTCCCACTGCTCATCCTATCTCCAAAGCCATCAGTTATGACAAATTATCTCCCACTTTTTGAGAATCAGTTCTTGCCACATCTAGTCACTTTGAACCCACTCAATACCAGCAGACAGCTGCCATTCCTGCATGGGATAAGGCAATGAGTGATGAACTACAAGCCTTGGAACATAACAAGACTTGGACAGTGGTTACACACTACTACAAAAACGGGCTTTCCTGACAGTTTTTAACTGTCGCTATTGAGCAACGACGACAGTCAACTAACTGTTGTATTTGCCTATGCCGGCGTAGGGGTAGCTACGTCGACAGTTAAACAATGTCTCTGTTGCAGGCAATGCTGACAGTTATTAAGTGTCGTCGTTGCTGGCAACGCCGACAATTATTAGGTGTCGTCGTTGCCAGCAGCACTGACAGTTATTAGGTGTTGCCGTTGCTAGCAACACCGACAATTATTAGGTGTCGTGATTGACTCTCTATGGTGATAGTTTTTAACTAGTGAAAAGTTTCCACACTAGAGGACATTGCAAATATGTTGTTAATGCCCTTGGTTTCAAAGTCAACGCAACAATTGTAGTAAAAGAATGCAGATAAAAAATTAAATTAAATTTACATTGGTAACATTAAATTTATATTTGATTAGTTCTAACACTTTCTAATAAAAGAAATACATAGTTCCAAAAAAGTTTGTCATAAAATGGACATCTAGCAAAGTTCCAAAAAAACTAGTTTGTCATAAAGCAAATAGGCACAATATGGAAAAGACATGCTTTGGCTTTGGTTTTTGCATATAAGCTCGGTTCCCTATTCTTTTCTTGCAACTTCGCAATTTGAATCAATTTGGTGAGTTATCAATAAGTATTACAAGCGTCAAATTGTAATAAGTATTAAATGAGTATTACAAGTGTCAAATTGTAATAAGTTGGTCACCAAACCAAATTCATATGTTTATTTTCTATTTGAGTTGGAGACACCATTTGCGTAATTTTTCACTCTTTCTTTTTTCGATTATTTTCATTAAATAGTAGTAGGCACATGTGCCTACCCCTAAACATAATGGGTAGTTAATTAAGGGATTGTTAGAATATGGGTTAGAACTAGTCTTTTAACAACATTCCACACAAGGAATTTATAGATTAGTTCAATTGCAAACATTTTAGCAAAATTTAAATGAATTCATATATTATTAATGGTGTGACTATTCGCACCCATCCTTTTCAATATTTCTCACTTGTTTTCAATTAATTATTTAATACCAAATATTTATTCGTGAAGTACTTGGATATATATATATATATTACTGATGATTATGGGGTGGGGTTGGTGGCATATGCATCCTATTTACTTGGAGCTATTTTCAAATGGTTCAATGAATTCTCAATTGGTTTAAATGTATTAGTTTCTAAATCATTCATATTATCTTTTATGATTTAGTTAGTGTATTTAAGGTCTTCAAGCAAAAAAAAAAAAAAAAACAATTGTGATCTCTTGCCCCATTATTTTTAATTATCATTGCTAAATTTAAAATGGACATCACTTCTCCTATATTTGTAACCTAACCATCTGTCAACATCAATTCAAATAATTCAATCAATTCAAACAACAAACGATTTTTCTTCCTTATATCTCCCCCATCACGCAATTATATATATATATATATATATATCACAGAACCTACTTCACTAAGACATGCAAGTTCTCAACCTTCCGTTATCACCGCAACACACAATTATAATCTCAAAACCTACTTCACTATGGATGAATATTTAAGATATTCAAAATCCTCTAACATACACTTATATAATATTAAAAAGAATAAAATAATATACCTCTTTCAATCAATAACAAGCTTTTCTAATGCTCGTCACTAATTCCACTACCTAAAAATAAAATTAATGCTTGAAATATTATAACATGGAATATATTATACTCAAAAGTAATACAAGTATGAATGAAAACCAAAAAAAGTGTTGTGCTCAAATAAATGCTAGTCCAAAAAAAAAAATGAAACTTAGATTCCAATATAATTATGAATTATCACCCAATATGCTAATGTCAAACTTTTGTTTTGTTTGTGCACGTGCCTATTATCTACAATGTAATGACATGCTTGCTTGTTTCTTATGCTCACTTCTTAGCTCTTGGAAATAATCGTTATGCAACAATTACAAATAATATAAAAATAAAATACTATACATAAAAATATAATGTTTTGCATGTAATACAATACCAAGAAAGTTTAGCTTGTCTATTATGTTGAATGTAATGTTTTGCATATTCTATAATTAAACATATTACTAAATGTAAAATCAAGACAATGACATGCTTGCTTGCTTCTTATGCTCACTTCTTGGCTCTTGGCAATAATAACTATGCAACAATTACAAATAATAAGAACCAAATAATTTTTTTTTTTATATTTTTCCATAATCAAAAGTTTCAATGAACTAATTTTTTTCTCTCTAATACTTTATATCAAAACAAAATCAATAAATCAAAATTTTCAAACTAGAACAAAGCAAAGAAAATACAAAGTATATCAAGGAAATACACTAAGTGCATTTTATCAAACACTTTGTGTGCAACTCAAAATCCAAACTAAAACACATAGTTATTTACCGAAAGAGAACCATAAATGACAAAATCAAATGTAATGTGCATATAAATGAATGTTATTATGCATGAAAAAGACAAACTAACCTTGAATTTACAATCACAAATTCAGACCCTAAACTTTGAGATTTATAATTTTAAACTTTGAAATCTTTAAATCTATACAAATAATAGGTCAAAAATACAATTAAACACACATAAAACATAAATTTCCATACCAAAATAATAAATAAATGAGTTGATAACCTTGGGAAAGATGGAAGAACTGCTTGAAGGGACCTCGCGCGCAGCTGTTGGAAGATGGAGGAGAGACGCCTGTCGCAAGTGACCGGCTAAAGGAACGACGCCGGTGTCGCACGTGGCTGTAGGGGGTTTTCACGTCAATGGTGCTGGTTGGAAGAAGACTAGGCGCACGAGCTGGCTGCTGGAAAGAAAGAAGGAAGAGGGAAAAAAAGGAAGAGGGAATGAGATTTAGGATTTTAAACATTGAAATCTTTAAATCTATACAAATAAAACAAATCATAGGTCAAAACTACAATTAAACACATATAAAACATAAATTTCCATACCAAAATAATAATAAAAAATGAGTTGATAACCTTGGGAAACATGGAAGAACTGCTTGAAGGGACCTTGCGCGTGGCTGTTGGAAGATGGAGGAGAGACACCCATCGCAAGTGGCCGGCTGGAGAAACGACGCCGGCGTCGCACGTGGTTGCAGGGGGTTTTCACGTTGACGGTGTTGGCTAGAAGAAGACTAGGCGCACGGGCTGGCTGCTGGAAAGAAAGAAGGAAGAGGGAATAGTCGGGGGGGGGGGGGGGGGGAATAAATTCAGTCTGAATTTTTTTAAATTGAGCAATGCCGAGTTGCTCCAATACGTCCATATTTAAACATATATATATTAAAAAAAATCATAACTAATAAATTTATTTATTGAACTTTTTTTACAACATTTTTTAAATAAATAAAACAACTCTTTTTCAAATAATACTAATTTTATAAATATGTTAAAGAATAATATAGTTAAATTCAATTAAAGTGTTATTACTCTATATTAAATTCATAATTAAATTTAAATTTTGATAAAAAAAATTATTATAAATACAAAAGTTAATTCCTGAAAAATTTAGAAACAAAAAAAAATCTAGTTATAAAAGTTTTCTAATAAATACATAATTTTTATAAATATATATTTACAAAATTTAGTTTATTTTAAAATTATATTATTCATTAATTATATTTTTAGATTTTTAAAATAATTTATAAGTAAATACATATTTTCAAATATTTTATTTGAATTTTGGCGACATTTTATGACTGTCGGCATTGGACTTTTATTAACTGTCGGCATTGGGGTCAATAGCGACAACGTTTAACTGTCGGCATTGGACTTTTATGAATTGTCGGCTTGGGATCAATAGCGATACTTTTTAACTGTCAGCATTGGTCTCAAATTAACTGTCGGTGTTGGGGTCAATAGCGACACTCAAAAGCAATGGTGACAGTTACTATATGTCAGCGTTGGTCTCTAGGCCTACAGTTTTTAACTGTTCGCATAGAGTCCCGCTAAGCAATTACAACAGTCAACTCTATTGACTGTCGTGGTTGGGTGTCGAGAAAGCCCAATTTTTTTGTAGTGACATTACCCCCTCATAAACATGTCATTGGTTGTAAATGGGTTTATAGAATCAAATATAATGCAGATGGTTCCATAGAGAGACACAAAGCTCGCTTGGTTACTAAGGGTTACAACCAACAAGAGGGAGTAGATTACACATAGACTTTTGCTCCAGTAGCTAAATTAGTCACTATAAAACTAATTTTAGCTATTGCAGTTATAAAAGGATGGCATCTTCACCAACTAGATGTAAACAATGCTTTCTTACATGGGGATTTAAATGAGGAAGTGTTTATGACTCTACCTTTGGGGTATAGTCCTAAGGGGGAGACTTTACCATCAAATCTTGTTTGCAAGTTACGAAAGTCCTTATATGACTAAAACAAGCATCTAGGCAGTGGTTTGAGAAGTTTTCTAAAGCTCTCATTGAAGAAGGATTCTCACACTCTGCTACTGACCACTCACTATTCATAAGATATTCAGAAGCTTCTTTTATTGCCTTGTTGGTTTATGTAGATGATGTAATCATAGCTAGCAATGATATGACAACATTAGAAGATCTTATAAGAAGGCTTAATGATAGGTTTGAACTGAAAGATTTGGGTAAGCTAATATACTTCTTAGGCTTGGAAGTAGCTCGGTCAGACAAGGGGATATTCATTTCACAAAGACCATATGCCTTGCAACTTCTTGAAGACTTTGGTTTCGTAGGGTGTAAATTTGTCAGTACTCCCATGGAGCCTAACCTGAAGTTTAGTCAAGAAAAAGGTGAAGTCAATGATCCTCATATATACAGAAGGATAGTTGGAAAGCTTCAGCATCTCACTATTACTTGACCATATCTGGTCTTTGCAGTGGATAGATTGAGTCAGTTAATTGCAACTCCAATGCTTCCACATCCGAATGTAGCAAACAAGTTATTAAAATATGTCAAAGGCTTTCCAGGTTTGGGACTTCTTGTCCCTGCTAACTATGAAATACAACTTAAGGCATATACAGATTCAGATTGGGGAGCTTGCCAAGATTCAATGAGATCAACAACAGGCTTATGTGTACTGCTTGGTAAGTCCTTGATATCTTGGAAGAGTAAGAAACAACACACAGTGTCAAGGTCATCAACTGAGGCAGAGTATCGAGCAATGGCCAGCACAATCTGTGAAGTTGTTTGGTTACTTTCAGTTTTGAAGGAACTTAAATTGGTTCGTAAAGGACCAGTTGAGTTGTTTTGTGACAATCAGGCAACACTATACATTGCAGCAAATCCAGTGTTCCATAAAAGAACATAGCATATAAAAATAGATTGTCATCTAGTGAGGGAGAAAATACAATTAGGCATCATCAAAACTTCTCATGTTTCATCACAAGAACACTTGGCAGACATTTTTACAAAGGCTTTGTTATCTCAAGGTCAAGATGGATTTACAAAACATTTATAATCCATCTTAAGGGGGAGTCTTAGTGTAGTTAAATTCAGTTAGAAAATTTGTTTTACAACTATTAGTTAGTTGCTACAACTTGTATCAATTTGTTATCATTTCTTGTATTACCAGTTACTATAAATAACTTTGTAATCTTTTTCATAATCAATGAATAAGAGAATTCTTTTCTCGTTTTCTCTATTCGGTTCATTCAAGTAATATTATTAATTTGGTTTATTCTATGAGTGTGTCCCCGTGGATATTCTATGAGTGTATCCCCGTGGATGTAGGTTATCTGAAAGGATTTCTGAACCACGTAAAAATTCACTTGTGTTAATTTTTACTTGCTTTTTGCTTCTGTTTGACATTTATCACAGTTGTGGTTAGTAGAGCCTAAGTTAGTTATGATTAGTTTTGGTCTGTTAGTATTCTGTTTGTATAGCTGTTAGATTAGTTATTTTGTTAGAGATTAGTTACAATTGTAATCTGCTATATATATAACCATTGTACAGCTGATTTATTCAATGAATCAATATTATTCAGTCATTCATACTTTGCTTTCTCAAGATGGTATCAGACCCAATCGATTCTCTCCTCTGATTTTTTTTTCGTTTCCAATTGATTCTTGATTCTTGGCTTAAACACTTTTCGTACTGTCTTCTTCAATGGCACAACAATCTTCATCTTCGACCGCTTCTGCAAATGCATCGTTCGTTCCCATTGTTTTCTCTCACAAGATCTCTGTGAAGCTTGATCATCATAATTTCCTTCTCTGGCGTCCTCAGATCCTCTCGGCAATCAAAGGTCACAAGCTTCAAAAGTTCATCTCTTCTGATTCTGTTCCTCCACCGAAGTATCTTAGTGAAGCTGATCAGATGTCGAATACTCTCAGCGAAGAGTATATGTAGTGGGAGCAGCAGGATCAACTTCTCTACTCGTGGCTTCTCTCGTCCATGACCGAAGGAATTCTCACCAGAGTTGTTGGATCGGACACCTTCGCTCAGGTTTGGGCTGTTCTTGATGTATACTTTACAACTCATACATCAGCTAAAATTGATCAGTTTACTACTCAACTTCAGAATCTTAAGAAAGGATCTCTAGCCCTAACTGACTATTTGTTGAAAGTAAAATCACTTGTTGATAGACTTGGCTCTATTGGTCACAAAGTCTCAGCCAAAGAGCATATTGTAGCTATTTTCAAAGGTTTACCCTCTGAATATGATACCTTCATCATCTCTGTTAATTCCCGTTCCCAGCCCTATACGGTTGCAGAGATTGAGTCTCTTCTACTCTCTCAAGAACATAGAATGGAGCGTCAAACTCCAGAGCTTGATTCTGTCAATCTTGCTCAGTATCATGGTTACAAAGGAAGAGGTGGATACTCCAATAATGCTTCTCATGGTTCTAATCGTTCTATGTCTTCTGCTTCGAATTTTTCTAGCAATAGTAATTTTGTTCCAAATAACAGCACTAGTCGAGGCTTGTGGAACCCGTACGCTGCTAATTCTCGTCCTAACTTTCCCTCCAGTTCACCTCCTGGCAGGCCCAATAATAATCATGGCACCTTCTCCTCTCGACCTATCTGTCAACTTTGTTCACGACCAGGCCATGTTTCTGCTTGCTGCTATCAGCGTTTCAACACAGATTTTCTAGGAGAAGGGGCTGCAAATATTGACAAACCATCTGCTAACATTGCCACTGCAGATTCTGTTACTGATATGGCCTGGTATCCAGATTCCGGAGCTACCAGTCACTATACAGCTAATGAAAAGAATTTGATGGAGAAGGTTGACTATTTTGGCTCGGAAAAGATTCATATGGGTGATGGAGGTGGCTTGAATATTCATAATGTTGGTAAGACAACTTTTTCCACTCCTTTCACTTCTCAATCTCTTGTCCTAAACAGGTTGTTGAATGTTCCTAAAATAACCAAAAACTTAATCAATGTTTCTCAATTTGCTCGGGATAGCAATGTTTATTTCGAATTCTTTCCTGATTACTGTCTTGTCAAAGCTCAGGATTCCAAGCAGGTGGTGATGCGCGGAACACTACATAAGGGGCTATATGTGTTTCATCCTTCCACCATGCATTTCGTTCCTCCTCAAACTTCATTGTCCTCTGTTTTTTCTTCTAATACTGAATCTGTCAACAATACTCAGTTGAGCACCTGTAATAATACTTCTTGTTCAATTTTTCGTCTATGGCATAATCGCCTTGGACACCCTTCCTCAAGGGTTGTCAAAACTATTCTCAACAAGTGTAATATTGCTCATAGTAATAAAAATGTTCATGATTTTTGTAATGCTTGCTGTAAAGGGAAGATTCATAAGTTCCCTTTTCCAAATTCAGATGCAAAATATCATTCTCCCTTATAATTAATACACTCCGATCCATGGGGACCCTCACCAACACACTCATTCAATGGATATAAGTATTATATTCATTTTATTGATGCCTATTCTAGATACACTTGGGTATATCTCTTGAAAAATAAATCTGAAGCTTTTCAAACATTCATTAACTTTAGAACTTCAGTGGAAAAACAATTTAACTGTCCCATTAAGGCCATTCAATCCGTTTGGGGGGGATACCAAGCATTTAAAAAATATCTCATCCAAAATGGTATCCAACATAGAATTTCTTGCCCCACTACACATGAACAAAATGGCTTGGCTGAGAGGAAACATAGACATCTCATTGAGACATCCTTAACCTTGTTAGCTAATGCTTCCATGCCTCTTAAGTTTTGGGATGAGGTTGTTCGAGCCTCAGCTTTCCTAATCAATCGGTTACCCTCACAAACCATAGGTAACTCTACTCCTTTCAATCTCCTTTTTCACAAAGACCCCGACTGCTCACAACTAAAAGTTTTTGGTTGATCTTGTTTTCCTAATACTCGTCCTTTTAATGCTAACAAGCTTGATTTCAGATCCACTCAGTGCACTTTTCTTGGCTATAGCCTAAATCACAAAGGCTACAAGTGCCTATCTTCGACATGTAGAATATACATTTCTCGTGATGTTCTTTTTGATGAGTTTTCTTTTCCATATTCTGCTTTGTCATTCTCTTCTACCACTTCTCCTTCCACTTCACATTGCACCACTTCTAGTTTCATTCCTATTGTTTCTTCACATCTCACGCCACCCGCAACTTCTTCCACCACATCTCCTTCATGTCCTCCCACTATTCCCTCCCATTCACCAATTGTTCTTCCCACATTGGACCCTATATCTTCTTTATCTCAGCCATCCACTTCTCATTTTCCTTCCACCTCTTCCTGCCCTCCTTCTATACAGCCACCCATTTCCTCAGTTGTCTTACCTGCATCATCTTTACCAAGTGCTTCTAACACTCATGCGATGACTACAAGAGCCAAGGCAGGTGTGTACAAACCCAAAGTGTTTATTGCTTCCAAGGAACCACTTACTGTAGTCGAAGCTCTTACTCATAAGGATTGGACAAATGCAATGCAAGAAGAGATTAATGCTCTTAAAAACAATCAGACATGGACTTTAGTTTCCCTTCCTCCAGGCCGAAGAGCAATAGGCTACAAGTGGGTTTTTAAGTTGAAAGAAAATCCTGATGGGTCTCTCTTGAAACACAAGGCCAGATTAGTTGCAAAGGGCTATAATCAAAGGTATGGTTTTGATTTTACTGAAAATTTTAGCCCGGTTACAAAGCCTACTACAATTCACATTATTCTTACTATTGCCTTGTCTAAAGGCTGGTTATTGAAGCAATTAGATGTAAATAATGCGTTCCTTAATGGTGAGTTGCAAGAAAAGGTTTACATGACACAACCACAGGGTTTTGAAGATCCTACAGCTGCTGGTTTGGTTTGCAAACTTAATAAGGCTTTTTATGGCTTACGGCAAGCTCCAAGGGCTTGGTTTGACAAGCTCAAGTCTGCCCTTTTTGGATGTGGATTCATTTGTTCTAAAGCTGATAACTCATTATTTATTAGACAGACTAATCTTCATATTACATATATTTTAGTATATGTAGATGATATTCTCGTTATAGGGAGCTCCATCACTGCTGTCAAACAACTAGTTTCAGATCTTCACAAGGCATTTGCTTTATAAAACCTAGGGGAGCTTCATTATTTTCTTGGAGTCCAAGTCGAACATACATCAGCTGGGATACATCTATGTCAAAAGAAGTACGTTACTGATGTCTTAGTCAAGGCTAAACTTCAGTTTGCAAATTCTTTGGCCACACCTATGACAGGTGGTAAAAAACTTTCAGCTTTTGGGAGTGATCCCATTCAAGATCCTCATCATTATCGAAGCCTAGTAGGTGCCTTACAATATGCCACAATCACTAGACCAGAAATTTATTTTGATGTCAACCGTGTATCACAGTTCATGCACACTCCTCTTGAATCTCATTGGAAGACAGTCAAAAGAATTCTACGCTATCTCAAAGGTACTCTTGATTTTGGCCTTCATTTCCAGCCATGTTCTGACCTGTCTTTGACAGCATTCTGTGATGCTGATTGGGCCTCGGATCCTGATGATAGGGGGTCCACCTCTGGTCTATGTGTTTATTGTAATGCCCCGAATTCTCTGATGTGTTTAACGGCGTGAACAGTAGGCCGGGAGGGCCATACTTGCTTAATTATGTTATTAATTGATAAAATGCATGTATATGCTGATTATATTATGATATGATGTGAAATGCATGCATGTGAGTCCATATTTCTTATTACAGGGGTGTGATGGTAATTTGGCCCGTCGAGGGTAAATTGATTATTTGTACGCATGTTGGTGATATATCTTGAGACCACATTATGATGTGGGTTTGTTCAAGCCATTTGGCATGAGACGATCAAGGAATGTTAATTATCGGTTTGATCATAACAGGCTTAAGCTCGGGGCTCGGGGTGAGTCTCGGGGTGTTTTAATGATTAGAGTGTTACCGGGCATTAAAGGGTAACGGGATGTGAATTATTGGTGTTTGAGGATATTGAGATTAGCGGGAATTGGGAAGCGTTAATTATGATTAACGGTGTAGGTGTAAAGTGCCAAAATTACCCTTGAAGTGGTTTTAGAAGCTTTAAAAGACCTAGGGGTATTTTAGTCTTTTGGCTTGGATATATATATATGATGTTTGGAGGCTGTAGAATAAACAGAGTAAAACATAGACAATTCTTCTTCTCCTTCCCGTACCTTCTCCTTCCTTCATCTTCCTTGTGAATTTTTGTGATCTTGTTGAGGATTTGAGCTTAGGAGATAGGCCTTGGCACTTTAGGAGAGTGTTCCACTGTGGAAGAGCACCATAACCTGAACTTGAGGTAAGCTTTTAGCCATTAGTTTCCATGTATGTTCTGTTTTCGTTTTAAGATTTCAGCTCTAGATTTTGGTGTGGAAAGTTGGAATCAAGGGGAGTTTTTGTGGTGTTTTACTTGGGTTATGATGGGGGAGAGTTATGGGTGATGTTTGGAGGTTTAAATGGGTGTTTGGAAGAGGTTTTGAGTTGGTTTGAAGGGCTGGTTTGAGAGGGGAAACGCAGGGGAGTTTGCTGATGCGTTGCTGAATTCTGGGTAATTTAGCATAATGAGCTGCAGCCTATCTAGGGTGTGCCGCGGCCTGAGATGGCTTCAGAGGTGGAAACGCCTCTGTCAGGAGGGTGAGCCGCGGCCCAATAGGGAAAATTTGGCCAGAATAGTTTTTCAGCATGGGGATTCAAACCTAAGGCCTCGGGGTTGAACCTACTACCCGGTTGAGTAGTGTTTGATGTCCCGGAGGTTAGGTTTTGGTCTGGGAACCTTTTATTGTTCATTTTATTGATGGAATCCCATAATTGGTTATGACTAGGTAACCGCTAAAGGACCAAAAGGTTGATCATTCTCAGGGTCGTTCTTTTGTTCATTCTAGCTCGAACCAGAGGTAAGAAAACTGCACCCCAAGTCTGACATGCATGGATACTCGTGAGGCATGTTGGTTGTGTAATATGGACATGGATTGAATATGGAATGCTTAGCATATGTTGCTCACTTGTGCATGGTACCGACTCATTAGTCAGGTTTGGCAAAGGTGCTAGTATCAACTGTGAAGTTGTGACTCATTAGTCAGGTTCGGCAGTGGCACTGGGCACTGGTCACGTTGCACTGACTCATCAGTCAGAATTGGCAAAGGTGTTAGTATCAACTGTGAAGCTGTGACTTATTAGTCAAGTTCGGCAGTGATACTGGACACTAGTCACATAGCGCTGACTTATTAGTCAGAACGGCCTTAGCGTGGATCACGCAAGCCAACAGAGATTAGATCTAATCAACTATTAGCATTGAATGACTCAAAGAGCATTAATGCAAGACCGACCCCGAGGGTCGATGATTGAGATAAGCACTTGGAGGCTAGTGGGTTACCTAGCAGCCACTCTCCCGCTTGAATCATGTGATGTTCACTCATTTGTTTAAAAGCTTTATGCTCAGTGTGATTATAATGATAATCATTTGATAAAGTTTATATAAAGTGTTATGTTTTCTTGCTGGGCTTTGGCTCATGGGTGCTATGTGGTGCAGGTAAAGGGAAAGAAAAGCTCACCTAGCCTTGAGTGGGGAGCTGATGTGGTGATGTGTACATATGCGGCCGCTTGACCACCACGGCCAAAGAGTTCTCAGAGGAACTAGGGGGTTTACCCTATTTTTGTCGCTTAGGTCGGCGGGATTGTAAATTTAAAACAGTAATGACCATTTTGTACTGAGAACCACTTGTAAATGTTTTGCTTAGCTCTGCAGAGCAGTTTGTAATGAAAATTTCCATTTCCTTTTTATTGGTTTTATGCCTTAACCTGTTAATTACACTTAGAGCACGTTTTTGACCAAATGACTCGGGTAGTGAGTCAAATTTCCGATCAACCGTTCACCGTAACTGTTCTGGGGTAGCCAGGGCGTTACATTTATCTTGGTCCAAATCTTGTTTCGTGGTCATCTAAGAAACAACGAACTGTCTCGAGGTCTAGAATATCGGTGTCTTGCTCACGTCACTGCGGAGGTTACTTGGATCTAGTCCTTACTGTCTGAATTGTGTCTCCATCTTTCTCGGCCTCCTACAATCTGGTGTGACAACTTGAGTACCGTTTTGATGTCCGCGAATCCTATTCTTCATGCTAGGACCAAGCACATCGAACTGGACCTCTACTTTGTGCGTGAAAAGGTGCTGAACAAGTCTATTGTTGTTAAGCACACTCCAGCTCATGACCAAGTTGCAGATATACTGACTAAAGCTCTTTCACCCTCTCGATTCTTACTTCTCAGAGACAAACTTCGAGTGTTGTCCTTATCCACTCTCAGTTTGAGGGGGAGTATTAGAGCCTAAGTTAGTTATGATTAGTTTTGGTTTGTTAGTATTCTGTTTTGTATAGCTGTTAGATTAGTTATTCTGTTAGAGATTAGTTACAATTGTAATCTGCTATATATATAACCATTGTACATCTGATTTATTCAATGAATCAATATTATTCAGTCATTCATACTTTGCTTTCTCAAGAGTGGTAACAATGCATAAATCTATTTAAACAATTTAATACATATTCTGCATTTAAACAAGTTGTTTAATTCTAATTACTTGGTAAGTATAAAATACGGAATTTCGTGACTAATTTTTAACTACCCAAAAAAGAAAAGAATAATTTTTATCTGTTAAAAAATAATATATATGGCAGAACTTAAGTAGAAATTAATTGCTAGTAAACTGAGGATATGAATAAGAGTATGACCTTTTGATAATTCCAAGCTAAAAAATTAGACAAAAGCATATAGTTTAGATTGACAAAATGAGACATTTGAACATTTATGGACCAAATGAGACTACCCTTATAAAAATTAAACATTATTTTCACCCAAAAAAGAAAAGTAAATAATTTCAAGATAATAAAGAAACACGTAGGAACGCTTCATAAGTTTATCATAAACAATACATTAACATTTTAACTAAAAGGGAATTACCAGAAAATTATGAAGAGGAGAGCTTTGGTTGGAAGCTCAATTCTAACTCTCTCAAACCCGATAAGGGTATGAAAATTATATGTCACTTATTTTATTCTGGCTACGAAAGAAGATCCCCATAAGCAAGCTACAAATTAAATCATTAGAACAACAAAATTACACTATTAGAATCTTGTAATTACATTTTAGGCAATTTTATTAGAGAGTCATAATTACTTTATTAGAATCTTGTAGTTTTATTTTACCCTGCAACATTAGAACAATATTTAAATCCCTTTGGGGAAAATAAACTATACAATTATTTGAAATATATGTTCTAATAATAAACAGAATAATTACTTATCTTTGTTGATTGGTAAATTGTGTTTATCATCTCACATTTTATTATACTTTGACAATAATTACGTAAGATTTAGTTTTATCTGTGTTTAAACAAATTAAGTTACCCTTAATTAAGGAAATAAACTAAATTTGATTAAAGCCAGCATAAAAATAATGAGAGGAATTATAGAATTAAAATATCCCTAGTCCAAATTTGATCATTCTTTTTCTGCTTATTTAACCTTGCTATAATTGTAATCCAAAGACATAATGGCAGTTTGACTAATTATTGAATAAAAATTGAGACTTGTAGTTGCAGCAATCATCAAATGTGACCCCAACTTTGATTAAATTGCACTTCACCTTAAATGGCTTCTTCTTTTTTTCTTTTCTTTTTCCTTTACCGGTTGAAGTTGAATACTTTTGCTATTATCTTTGACAAAGATAAACTTCTCTGCTCATAATGTAAAGAAAAAAGGGATTGAAACTATAGATTTACAGAACAAAATTTTACATTAATCAAATTTGACACACAAAGAAACAAAAAATCAAAGCATAGCCAAGGAAAATAACTCAACTATAATTAATATATGGATGTTACTGTCTTTGCTCATAATCAATGCATATATACAACCCCATGTTTATACCAACGTTAGACATTCCAAAAAAAAAGGATGTTGTGGTACATCCTATTTGTTTGTTGTATATGTCTCAATAAAAAAACCGACTAATACATATGAATATATGATACAGGGGCCGAGAAAACCTGCCTACATAGAAAGAATGATCAAACAATGACAAATAATGGACAAGTAATCAGTAGAATGAACATGAATGAGAAAGAGTTCAGCTTCGACGAATGGTTTCTAGGCGGTGCAGCTTCTGGTTTAATAGAATTGTTGACACTGCCTGATGTGGCTTCTGGGCTAAGGGTGCCTGCAGGGGAAATGGCAGGCGAACCAGATGGCTTGACAGGAAGTGTTGCAGTTTCTTCTTCTTTGAAACCTGTCGATAGAGATTGCCATTGTTACATTAGAAACCAACCCAGAAAATAGATTAGAAATCTTTCTGAACATGAATCCAAAAATGGTAAATTTCACTCACAGTTGGAATCCTTCCACCCCAGGACCAATTTCTCACGATCAAAAGTTATACGATAACCAGTCATGAAGTTTTCTGCATATATATCAATAAAATCTTATTATAAACAGCAGTTCAATAATGCACAGATGAAAAAATCTATGTCTAACAATCTATCAGAGACTATACTGAATACTTTGCGCAAAAGAAAGAAGGATAAATCAAAAAGATACTCACGTCCAATGATATTTACATTTTCGCTTTTGACAACACCCAGACAGTAGATAAGTGCACCCTGGAGATCACATGAATTCAGTTTAGAATACACAATGCAGGATAGGGATATCAAAATTCTAAATAAGAGACCCTACCCTTTCAGAAACCACCACAACTGAATCCTTAACGGCGTATATATGACCACCTTTCATTGTAAAATTCAGGGCGGGATATTCAAAAGAAGTTTGGTTTGGCCTGTGGTAAAAACCAAGTTAGTCGTTGGAGGTTTGGAAGGGTGTGCATGCACACATTAACCAAGAAAAGGAATAATAGAAAGGAACTTTATCTTTAGAAATAACTGACCTTAAGTCATAACAATACTCAAAGGGGATACTAGAATTACTTGAATGCCGATCTTCGTTTGCCATTTTATTGAACTGCAAGATAGCCAAGTACTACTAATTAGACTATTGAAGCTTAGAGTGATAGACCAAAGCTACTAGTTAAACCACTTACACTCTCAGAGATCAGTGTATAAGCCGGATCGTTTAGATATGTAAATGAGGTACCAGAGTCGAATATTGCACTGAATTCAAGGTTAGCATCCGTACCTCCCACATTTATTTGAGTGATAGTGACATTGTAAGTTGGACTGGTAATAATTCCCAAAGAAAAATCAGTACAGAAATCACACAACTTATCTTAGAAATTAAACTTTGTTACGCATACTAAGTTGTGACCACTCACTGTGTTTCTCTAATACTAAATGGAGTTTCTCCTTGGTCCAAGCTTCCCTTGTCTCCAAATCTGATTCTGCCTACACCCTCATGTCCAAAACACATGGAAAAAGAATTTGACGTATACCCTTCTTTTGCTAAGATGCTAGGAACAGATATATCCTCTATACCAAGCCCAATTAAACCGTTGGGAGCTGCACCTTCTAAAAACGAACCAGTCTGAACTGTACCACAACTGCAATCAAATAACACATTTTACTTGGTTGCTAACAGAGAATGAGAAAGGGGGAATGTGAATAAGAATGATAATGACAAGAACAGAAGTCATGTCACTACAAAACTACACAAGCAGTGAAAATTTGTAAAGTCACCAGCAAGCACATGAGATCGGCTCAAGTGATGTAATTTCAGTTAATCAACTACCCTGTATTTATTGATGCGAAATCAATTCATAAACAACTCACCCAAAAGTAATGGGAGCCTTAACACCTTTCAATTTAGCATCATCAGTAATCAAGTGTAATACATCTTCTACCAAGTACCCAGTAGATGATGTGCCATTAGAAAGATACTTAATTTGATAAGGACAAGTGCTAGTTTCAGAAGGGCATTGTCGTCGTAGATCACACAAGGTGCTGTTACAAGATACCTTCTTACTTGTCGATGATGTATTAGGGCTGAAGATATTAAACTCTCGTACCTGTTTGAGAGGACAAAGAATATTAAGAAACTAATACAGCTATTTCGGTGCTATTTGCAAATCGATCAATCAAACGAGCAAATCTCTCCTGAAACTATGTTGGTCGAATACAAATCTTAGGAACCTATTAAGATGAAGTTTAGCAAATTTCAGTATGTTGCTGAATTCAGTTGACTGTTTGTTCATTCTGTGTTTTAAACACCATAATAAGCTTTATGAACTGAGCTATTTTAAGCAGGTCAATGACTAAGTCAACGGTTACGAGTAAAATTACATTCCAGAGAAACTAAACTTGATATTCTTTCACGTAATTATATGAGTTTAGTTACTTTTCACTACTATATTTTCTCATTGAAATTTTTGACTGCATTTCTAATAATCTAGGCAATCTTCGGCTAAATCTACGAAATTAATCAAATTCAATTAGTCAAACAAGATTGATACTATAAGAATACTAGATCCTGAAAAATGTTAAACTAATGGATAATTCATCATCAAATTCATCCTTATTCAAAATTTAAAATAAAAAAGCATTTGATCAAATCGCTTACATTTCCATCTCTAGACCTTACTCCACCCACACAACTGGTACAATCACATGGTAACCAGAACAAATCGCTTCCAGTGTCTAAGGCCACAAGGTATGATGAACTGGGTGTCCCCACTGATATATTGGCATAATGCAAACTGTAATACAAACATTATTGGGAAAAAAAAAATTAAAAACATGAAAAGGAACAATAATTAAATATAAAATAGGCTCTTTTTTTTCCTCCACTTTCTCTCCAACCAAACAAAACCCAGCTCAAAACCAAGAACTTGAAAATCGAGAGAGAGGACGTACTATCCAAACACGCCACCTAGCTGTATTGTTTCGTTGCCAGGGTAGAATGCGAGCGGTGTGGTCTGATCATCAGAGGTGAGGTGGCGAGCCTTAATTAGGTGGTCTCCATGGACCAAAACCTTATAATAATCCACAGTCCCCTTCTGTGGTACCTCATCATAACCGATAATATCCCTTACGGGATCCGAAAATTTATGGTGGATATCGAACCCGAAAGTCCCGAAACCATAACAGTTCAGAGAACCCCAGCCCAATACTACTAAAAATAATGGTAACAAATATACTGGAACTTTACCTAAAACAAAGTTAGAAGTAGCTGCCATAACTGATCAGCAGAGAGAGAGAGAGAGGAGGAGGTCGGGAGGGAGGGAGAAAGAGAGAGATAATTTTCCCTAGAAAATATCAAAATTTTCTGGGAAAGGTGAGGCATGAAAATGAGAAAATGACAAAAATGAAAAATGGTATTTAAAGGTAGAGAATTGAAAAGGAGGGTACGTAGAATTGAGGCGTTTTCCCAATTCCCACCCAAGTTTAAGAGAGAGAAAGAAGAGAGAGAGAGAGAGAGAGGTGTATGGCTTGGTGTTCTGGTCTTCTCTTCTACATAAAAGTCAAATATCTCTCTGTCATCTTCATTTTTCGGTGAAGACGAAAGCCGCGGGTGTACGGTAGGCCCGCGGACTAAATTATAATAATAAAAATAATTATGGATAGATTATTTTCCTAATTTTAATAACTTAAAAAATAAGAAAGGGAACGGTATTTTAAATTTGTCTAATTACAGTTGTATTAAATAATGTAATGATTATGTAACTATTATAAAGACACGTCAGACTATGGGTGACCAATAATAAATAAATAAAAAGTACAAGTACAGAACTTGCCATAAAATTCCATTTAAAAAAAAAGGTACTTGCCATAAATATAATTACTGAAACGAATAAGATAAAAGTAGAGTATAGGGGCATATATGCAATTATATAAAGATACAAGGGTGAGAAGAGAATGTCGTATATATGGTTAGGTAAAACCGTTGACATCAGAAACCCAGAACCCATGATTGACTCCGAAACTTAGAAAGACAACATTATATTATTATTATTATTATAGAATTAATGTTGTTTTATTATGCCACTTGTCAGACAATAACTTCCGCTCATATCTCATTACTTCTTTTTATATATAATTAAATTAAAAAAATAAATTACTGTTTAAAATTAAAAACGTCATAAACACCTTCCTTGGTGTATATTTTTTTTTTTATAGAATGCTTAGTTCATTAAATACTTAAGCGGATGTGCACCAAAGGAGTACCCTTTGAAAATAGATATCTTTACAATTATATACATATAAGATATAACATAAAATAATTACAAAATTTTATTTACAAAAATATCTTATCACTATACCTGAATTGGAAACATTCCTGAAATCTCGAACTTCTCATTTTTCTAGATTTTCAAAAGTAACTTTTTAGTTACTTATGTAATGCCCCGATTAATTCTAAAAATAGAAAAATGATAGAAATGAAGAGATGAATATTTGTGAAATTTGAAATTCTGTTTTTAGTAATTACCAAATTAATTAAACTATGTGAATTAATTAAAGTGTAGAATGGTAATTAACTGTTTAAACAAATTGCAGTTCTGTCGGGACAAAATCCGAACTTGTTACGATAGAGACTGATCACAATAAAAAGACAGTGCAAAACAATAAAGAAGACAACGAATTTTTACAAGGTTCAGATACCCTTTCGGATAACCTACTCCTTGGAGCCGCGCCCAGAGAATAAAACAAATTAATAAAGAATCACAAGTACAACATATTGACTTAAACAAAACAAGACTCCCTCTTGAGATTTTTTGCAACTTTGTTGTACTTCTCTTCACTAATCTGATTTTGTTTGAAACGCTCAACCACTTGAACTCCCTTCAATGGCCAGCAAGTGCTTGCATCCTCCTGATGCAAGGCTTGTAAAAATCTTCTCCCGAAGACTATAAAAGTTGTGTTCAAATTACAATGTGTATTAACTCATGAACATGGTATTAACTCACCACAAAATCTAAACACTTATATTTCTACAAGATCACGTGAATACTATGATCTTGAATACAAATAAGGAACTCTCACAAATATTACAATACACTTACAAATTATGCACCAAAGAGCACTTTTCCTCACTGCCTTTAGAGCCCTATTTATAGAGTCATTTTTCGTGCTCATAAAGGCTGAGAAAGAATCTCCTAATAAAGGCAAGAATAATTGAAGATATTCTTGATTGATGAAGAATTGCCTTTCTTAGAAGTTGCTGATCTGACAGATACGATTTTGGTGGGGACAGCTCAGACCTGTGTCGAATAAAAAACATGCTCAAAATAGAAAGAACAATTAATGACATTACAGATTCAGTTTCCTCAATTTCAATTCTTGAGCTGCACAAAAATATAATGTCAAATATTTCAGTAAGGATTTTGAGTAGAATATTTGCAAGATATTACTTCCCTTTATAATCAAATAAAGTTAAATAAGGAATGTAAATATTCCACAAATCACAAGAAATAGAAAGTTTAATTCCGAAAAACACAATAAAGGGAAACACAAAATTGATCTTGTAATAAAACGATATTTCTATAAAATATGCCAATTTTAGGATTTACAATTAAATTGATAGAATTAATAAATTGATAGATGCACTGTTGTAAATCTTATTCTAACATTGATATTAATTCAAAGTAGAGTGCTAAGGAGACTCTCCAACCCACTCTCTTTTGCACTATCTCTTTAGTTTGATGACATGTGTCATCTTTTAAGTCATGTCTATTTTTACAAAATAATTAGTCTTTATTACAATTATGCTAATGTAAATAATTTTTTTTTTTAAATCTACATGTGAGTACAAATTAAAAAGAAAAAAAATAATTAGTTTTTTTTTAAAACTTCCTTATAATTATGCAACCATTAGAACACTTATTTTATAGAGGAATGTAACCAATAAATTAAACTTTATTTTATTTATTACCCGGGCAAGGATATAGTATTAACTTTGTAACGTCTTAAATTACCTAATAAGGCTTAGGGTCTTGATTGAGGAGTCAGGATGACAATTTATGAAAATTAGATGTTAATGTGATACATATGCGTGTAAGTAGGTGATTGCGTGAGTTATATGAGAATACGACTAGATATGCATATTTAGGTGTATTAAATATGCATGTATCAAGATGTACCAAGATTTGAGAACTTTTAATTGGTGGTTAGGAATGAAGAGGGATGTGGTAGATTATGTGGCCAAGTGTTTAACTTGTCAATAGGTAAAGGGTGACATCAGAGGCCAGCAGGGTTGCTACAGCCTTTAAGGGTTCCAGAGTGGAAATGGGAGGGTATCACCATGGACTTCGTGGTTGGATTACCGAAGATTATTGGACAACATGATTCAGTATGAGTGATTGTGGATAGGTACACTAAATCAACCCACTTTTTGCCTGTTAGGACAACTTATACAGTGAAGCAGTATGCATAATTGTATGTGAAGGAAATTTTACGACTACATGAGGCTCCGAGGTCGATAGTATCCGAAAGGGACCCCACCTTCACCTCCAAGTTTTGGGAGAGCTTGCAGAAGGCTATGGGTACAAAGTTGCAGTTTAGTATCACCTATCATCCTCAGACGGATGGACAGTCTGAGAGGACAATTCAGATACTGAAAGATATGTTGCGAGCCTGCATGTTGGATTTTGGGGGATCTTGGAGTAAGTATATCCCTTTGATTGATTTTTCATACAATAATAGTTATCGGGTGACTATCAGAGTGGCTCTGTATGAGATGCTTTATGGGAGGAAGAGCAGATCACCCATCCATTAGGATGAGATGGGTGAGAGGAGGTATTTAGGTCCTGAGGTTGTTTATAGGACCAATGAGGTGATTGAGAAGATTAGAGCTCGAATGCTCACCTCCTAGAGTTGATAGAAGAGTTACTCAGACTTGAGACGCAGGAGCAAAGAGTTTCAGGTTGGGGATCAGGTGTTTCTCAGAGTTTCTCCCTTGAGAGGGGTGAAAGGATTTGGGGTGAGGGGCAAGTTAATCCCTAGGTTTGTTGGCCCCTTTGAGATTCTGGAACTGGTTGGAGAGGTAGCCTACAGGTTGGCAATGCCTCCAGCTCTATCAGGGATTCATAATGTGTTTCATGTATCCATGCTTTGGAAATATGTATCAGATTCTACGCATGGGTTGAGTTATGAGAACCTAGAGTTGGATCAAGATTTATCGTATTAAGAGAAGTCGGTTCAGATTCTAGACCAAAAATATAATCTTGCGGAACAAGACCATCGCCTTGCTGAAAGTATTGTGGAGGAACAGCAAAGTGGAAGAGGCGACTTGGGAACTTGAGACAGATATACGGGACCGGTATCCCGAGTTATTCAGGTAAATTTTGATGACGAAATTTCTGTAAGGAGGGGATAGTTGTAGCGTCCCAAATTTGCTATTAAGGCTTAGGGCCTTGATTAGCATGTCGGGAGGACAATAATTGTTTTAATTATGTTAATATGTGAATTAAATGATTATATGATCAGAAATGCATGTGTTAGGTGAATTAAATATGCATGTGAGCCCCATTTGGTTATTAGGGGCATATTTGTAATTTTAGCCCGTAGAGCGCATAAATGTTATATATGTGTGTATTTTGATTGATACCACGAGGTTATGGTGATGATATTTGCGATGTACAATCCAGTTCTATTGTTTGGATATGAATCCTAGGCTGAATTCTAGGGTTAAGGCTCGAAATTGGTGAGTTTCAGGGAGGTTAGCTCATAAAATGCATGGGAAATTCTAGGTTTTGGGGCTCGAGCCGCGACCTGTTTAAACATTTAGGTTTGGGGGCCTCAGAAATTTGCCTATGCGTCATGGCCAGTGTCCTTCAGCAGAGAGGGCTTTGCCCTCTGACTTGAGCGCGCCGCGGCCCTTAAGGGCTGGGCTGCGGCTCAAATGTGAAATAATGATTGCTTGAGGGTTTTAAGTTCGAGAACCCAAATGTTAAGGCTTGAGAAGGATTTTACTAACCAGCTTCATAGAATCCAAGGTCCCGGAGGTTAGATTAATATTTTGAAGTTCTTATTTGGTTTAGGGCTTGATGGATGGTTATTTTGAATGCATTTTGACTAGGTTTTCAATAAAGCTCGGGTTAGGGAATCGTGCTCAGGATTGCGATAGTCAATCGGCTTAGGACACAGGTAAGAAAACTGTTGTACCCGTAGAGCAAGGCATGGCCTTATTGTTTGTGTTTTAGGGCGTGACCCTATTGTTTATGTTTAACATATGTGTGAATATCTATGAATGCTACGCTCTATGTAATGCCCCGATTAATTCTAAAACCTTGGACCATTAAAACTATTAAGCATAACTACTATTTTCAAATACATGCATAAAATAATATAACTTTATTATAAAATCCAAAATATGGGATCCCATTGTTTAGTACATAAAAACATAAAGAAAACATAAACCTTTAATTAATTGTTCAAATACTAAATGCGGAAAAATAAATACATATATGAAAAAGACTCAAAATATAAACTTCACCCTCGGTCTTTTCCAGCAGTCCATTCATTCAGTTATCTCCCAACACACATGCCAAAGCTACCATGAATCCATCCCGCCATCTAAGCTTATTTTCCTGCACCATCTAAAATAAAAAGGAATGAGCCTAATGCCCATCTACTAAATCATATCATAATCATAAGACTAAAAACATTTATCATAAAACATAGGAGTACAATATTAATGGCCATTAACACATTACCGTAGTATATGATAAACCATCTAGGCCATCTTGCTACTATTCGATGTAGGTTTAATCATAACTCTAATCTACGATAATGATAAAAATATTGGGATTTATTTGCTATCTAAGCAACTATATTTCCCAAGTGACTACAACATAAATATATACATACATATATATACATATAGCATATAAACATAACATATCATATAATCATATCATAACACATACAATCTAACTTGTTTTCCTTACAAAAAACTGGGATATTGGAGACAAGAACCGGATTGGAAAACTCCTAAAACCAAACAGTAAGAATCATAAGTTTCTAAAGAAATGGAGATGAAAAGGAGATCTAAACCATCAAGATAGAAACTTACCGAAAAACTTAAGTTTCAAGAAACTTAAACACCTAACCAAAAGCCATAATAATAACAAGTTAGGATCTGAAAGAAAATGAAAGAATAAGAAGACCTATAATGAACTAAACCTGAGGATAAAGAATACCTTGGATATATTAGAACTTCGATCTATATCTCAATACTGAAATATCACTCTATCTTACTTACCAAGTGTTTAGAAAAGCTTAGATTGAAAAGCTTTTAATCCCAAAACCCTAGTGTTTTCTCTCTAGAATAAACTTAGCAACTTGGAGGCTCCGAAGAATACTTGAATGATGAATGAAATGGTTGAGTTAAAGGTCCTATTTATAGAGTTCAAGGAGTGAAACTAACCCCCTTTTTTAAAAAAAAAAATGAATATTAATTGAATAAATTTGAATTTTCTGTTCAACAGATGCCCAGAACTTGGTAAAAAACGTTCAGGAGCAAATCTAAGTTGTTGAGGGCTGTTTCTAATTTGATTCCATGAAATTTCAAAAATACAAAAGGCAGCTGATATATCACACCCTATAGGCGATATATTGCCTGTCCCTCTATCCCGAGCCTTTGTGGTTTCATTCGTGCGAAGTCGACGTGTTTTCCGTATCAACCTTAGGCGATATATCAGCCCCTATAGCTGTGATATATCGGCATACGTTGATATTTTAAACACATTTTTGAACACTTTCAGCACACTTGAAGTTTGTTTAAACAACTTTGACTGAGTAAAATGTGATCCTAACAGCTGCTAGAAGGTTCTAGACCTTCTAGATCTATCATTTATTAATTTATTCATATAAAATGCTTAAATCCTTAATAAACATGCATGTGACAAGTGTCACGTTCTTAATTATTCTATCTAAACCTTAGGTTATAATAAATATCATTTCTAGGACCAGCTATATTAATCAAACCTTATGTTAAAATTAATATTTCTAAACTATAGGTTAAACTTATAAAATTCATAACTATCTTTATGAGTTTCCAACTAAATCCCGGCTTGAACCAATAACCACGAAAACTAGAATACTAAGCTACTACTATTACTATCTAGCTAAGTAAAATTCCGAGACACTACAATTCTCCCCTACTTAAAAGAATTTCTTCCCTGAAATTTACTTACCAAACAATTCCAGATACCGTGCTCGAATGTCTCCCTCCAACTCCCATGTTGCCTCCTGCTCTGTACTATTACTCCATAGGACCTTGACTATCGGAATACTCTTAGACTGTAATTCCTTCATCCCCTTCTCTAGGATGCTAACTGGTCGTTCCTCGTAACTCAGGTCTTTCTGAAGTGTTAACGTATCGTACTTGAGAACATGGGATGGGTCTGACACATATCTACGCAGCATCGAGATGTGAAACACATTGTGGCTATCTGCTAGAGCTGGCAGTAGGGCTAATCTATATGCTACTAGTCCCACCTTGTCCAATATCTCAAAATGACCTATAAACCGGGGACTAAGTTTGCCTTTCTTCCCAAACCGCTTCACTCCCTTCATAGGTAGGGGTGCACACGGGTCGGGTTTTCGGGTTTCGGGTGCATCAGGTTCGGGTTTTGCAGGTTTCGGGTGGAGGTAAGTGGTATCGAATCCGGTCAAAAAATTTCGGGTTTCGGGGTGATTTCGGGTGGGATTGGTCCAAAAATGGGCTTTGGGTCGAAAATGGGCCTTGGTAAAAAAAATTCAAAAATACCATTTTTTGACACTTTTTGAATTTTTTTTACTTTTCACATGTTTTTTTAACTTTGTTGTTAGTTTGGTAATGTTGATTTTTTACAAATTGGGTCTTGGTAATTTTTTTTTAAAAAACATTAATTTTTTCAAAAATTAATTTTTTTAATTATGTTCGGGTTTGGGTTACACCCGAACCCGTGTGCCCTTAATTTCAAAATCCGAAGCCAACCCGAACCATGTTAGGTTCAGATCGGATTTCACCTGAATTTGACGAGTTTTGCAAAAATTCGGGTTGGTCGGGTCGGGTTTGTGGGTTTTCAGGTCAAATGTTCACCCCTGTTCATAGGAGATATTCTTAAATAGACTTGATCTCCGACTTTGAATTCCAAATCTCACCGCTTGGCATCTGCATAACTCTTTTGTTGACTCTGGATGAATCTTCTCCGAAGTCTGAGTGCAATTCGAACATTCATTGCAAGCTCGGGGAGGTTGTTCTCCAATGGTTGAGCTTGGTAAAGTCACTGGCTAAGGACGAGGTTAACCAGAATGATGAGCTCGTGATGTTGGTCGATCTCGAAAGTGTATAAATTGTATGTTTGAGGTCGGTACTCTAGTTTGAACGCGATTGCTGTTTGAAAATCCCTATTCCTTAGGGATTTGTTGTAATCTGATAATAAATCCTGATTATCATGGGATATTATGTAATAATGCATTTATTTCTATTTATTTCAAATTTGAATTGTAACTTCCTGAAATAAAAGGGAAGATATTTTGTTAACCAGTCTATAAATAGACTGGAGAATTTCATTTGTAAAAAACAGACAATTTTGTACTGAGAATACTCTGCAAAATTACTTCCTAAAAGCTTTAAGTGAATTCTACGACTCAATAATATTGACTCGTGGACTAGGCATATTTTAACTGCTGAACCACGTAAAATCTCAATTATTTTTTGATTTATTGTTTAGTGCTCTACATATTCAAGTTGACAAAAAACGACATCAATAGTTTGGTGCTTTCATTGAGAAAGTCTAGACTTCATTGAAGAAAGACAAGACGAAGCCCAATTAAAAAATGATGCATACCAGCAATGGCCTACTAGATATTTTAACAAGAAGGTCCGAGATAGAAAATTCGGATTGGGAGACCTGGTGCTAAGGCACGTGTTTTTGGCCACGCGAGGCCCGTCTGCTGGGGTACTTAGACCTAATTGGGAGGGACCCTACCAGATCAAGTCCATTATGCGACCTGGAGTGTATAAGCTGGCGAGGTTAAACAGAGAATTGGTTTTGCGAGCATGGAATGGTGAACATCTACGACCTTATATCAGTAATATAGGAATAATGCTTTCATTTTAACCAAGCATGTACTTTATTTTTTGTTTTTTATCAATAAAGTACTGAATTTTGTTCAAAAGTTGTATTTTTTATTGTTATACTTTTTTGCAAACCCTCATAATTCAATAACCTAAGATTGCAATCATAGGATATTAAGGGGGCATAAGTGGTATACAATCATACCATAGGTTCGAAAAAATATAACATGTATAAAAAGTAACTAAACTAAAAATGTCTGGATTATTAACCTAACATGAAAAATTATTAAGTGTATGGATCATTAACCAAACACAAGAACTAAAATGTCTGGATTATTAACTAGACATGAAAAAATTAATAAGTGTATGGATCATGAACCAAACACGCGAGCTGAACAAGTCTAGAACAAACCAGCAAAACCTAACCGAGGGTAAAAAAATTGGAATTCTAGATAAACCAACTATAAACTAAGTTGACACTAGGGTTGGAAACTTTTGCAAACAAGTTTTGACCTCACAACCTCGAGGCCATACTCAAGGATAAGGAAAAGTAACTGGAAAAGAAAAATATAACTAGACAACTAAGGTTCCATGCCAATTAAGTACTTTTCACGTACATGGTAAATGTAAAGTTCGACCTTGGCAATAACGAAGTTGAACATGGATATTTTGAATAAATTGTGCATGAATGCATTGAAATTCGAACTTAAATCCAATATATATTTGTACAAATAAACAAGTATAAAAGTAGGTCCTTAATAATGGCGTGCTCAAAATATTTCGATCCAGAAATGTAGGGCATAATATTAAGGCAAAAAGCTAAAGATTAAACCAAGTGCATAATGATTTTGGAGCTAGAATATTGTGAGCATAAAAGTTGTTATTTGTATAAATTCATAAGATAATTAAATGGCTCAAAATTGAGCTGTAAATTGTCATTGCCCCGAGGGCATAAAAATAAAAAAAGTATAATTACAAAAATTATTACAATGGGTCGCAGCCCATGATCTTGGCCTCGAGACTTAGATGTCTCTCCAGCTGCAGCCCCTGAAGCCTCCACTACCTCCTAAGCCTCGAGCCTGGCCTCTTTTTTCTCAAGTCGAGCCTGCCATTTGGCGATGAACTCGGTCTTCAGGTTGGCTAGGAAGCTGGTGCCGAGGTCGGGATTGTTCACCCAAATTCGATAAATCGCCATGTCTACGACGCGACCTTTTTTGGTTTTGAACTTCTCCAGAAGATGAGCCTTCTCACCTTCGATAACTTCGAAGGTCATCTTCTTTTCCTCTTCCAGCTTGGCATTGAGTTCCCGAATCTCCTTGATCTCAGAATTCTTGTCCTTGATCTCAGAATTCTTAGCCTCGACCTCCAAGGTCACCTCCAGCGTCGATTCAAGGTCGGGGACCTTCTGGACCTCTTTTAAAGCGACCTCCAGCCTTGACTCGAGCTTAGAAACCTTCTGAATGGTCGCATCCCTTGCTGCCACCTCCAGCTTCGCTGCTTTCAGTTCGTCCTCAAGCCTCAGCTGGGCGTCTCTAGCCTCCTACGCAAGCGCCTTGCTCGCGGTCACCTCGTTATTCAGCATGAAGTTGTGCTGAACGAAGGATATGAATGCCTACACACAAAAACAAACATAGATCAGCAAATCACAATATAAGTTAGTACACAATAAGAAAGCTAATGCAAAAATAACTAACCGATGAGAGAAGTTCGCCGCCCTTGTCAAAAATAATGTTGGCATCTCGGCAGGAGGTTAGAAACTCCCATTGAGGGGCCCTGAGGTGGCTGAGACTTTCACCCACGCGAATCAAAGTGTCAGAGCCCAGGTTGACTCCATGATCCCTAGCTGCACTATCGACCACAAACTCAGGAACATGAGTTGAGATCGATAGGAAGCGTTCCCGTAGAGGAGCCTGTCTCGCTTGGGCTGCGGGGACTTTCTGGATCGCTTGGATAGTAGGAGGAGGCAGAAGAGTGGGAGGCGTCGCGGGCTTGGTAGCTGTACTCGCTCCGACCTCATAAGTGGGTACGACAGCTAGGCTTGAATCCAGGGGAACCGAGGATGAAGGGACCACCTCGATCTTTTTGGGCATCTTGAAGGGGCGACCTCCTTTCTGCGAGGCTCTTTGGCACTTACTCGCCTTCGCCGCCATAGGCCTGTTGAGCACGTTATCCAAATCTGAGTCCATTTTACCTGAAAAATATAAGGATTGTACTTTAATAATTGAACAGGAGTTATTAAAAGAAATAAGATTCAAGGATAATAGAAACCTAATTGGTACTCTCGACTGAGCTTGAGCTCGGGGACCAAGAAATCCCCTTATCTTCTGATGACACTAGGGGAGTCCCATCTCTACAAGTAGGAGATAGCCTCGAAAGGTCTCTATAAACATTAGTCTTGTACTAAACGGCTACCCCATCCCAAACCTCATTTAAACTATACATGTTCTGGTACCACCCTAACCAGCTATCGAACCTACGGACTCTAAGGTCCACCCTTGACCAGGCTAAGAATTTCTAGGGTCTTCGCACACAACTATCACGTCAGGCTTGTGTTTAAGCATTGACGGAGACCACATGGAGTGGTCTAGAACAACTTTACCTCCATCAGTCGAGTTCGGTGAGGCTTCGTCATGGGTTTCATTGCCCGAGACTGGTCGCTCGTGTAGGCGAGAGGCAGAGGCATGGAATTGCGAGCCTGAAGGTCTCTTCCTAGGGGGAAGTCTATCAGTGGGGAGTGGTAAATGTTCCCACCTCAGGTATTTGCTGTAATGCCCCAAATTTCCTAATAAGGTTTAGGACCTTGATTAGGAGGTCGGGAGGGCCATAATTGATCTATTATGCTATTTAATGATCATATGCGTGTTAATGTGAATTATATTATCATATGGTGGTAAATGCATGCATATGGGTGTATTTATAATTATAAGGGCATTTTGGTAATTTGGCCTGTTGAGGGCATATTTGTAAATTGGGTGCATATTGTAATTTGTGAATGAGATTTAATTATTATGGAGATATATTCGAGCTATTCGACATGAGACGGTCATATATAATGGATTAGCGGTTTTGTCATAACGGGGTCAATTTTGGGGTAATAAAAATGTTTATTTGGTGATAGATTGGGAATATTTGAGATCAGGGTGAAATTCTGGAAGTTTTGACTATAGTGTCCCCGGGGGTGTTTTCGGGACCCCGAGCACTAGGTTTTATTTGAGGTTACTTAAGCTTGAAGTAGCTTGACAGATAAGAACGTACGTTAGAAACTTCTCGTTCTCTCTCAAAACAGTCCGTTTTACCGTTTGAGCCTTTTTGAGGAAATCTTGAGTTCTAGGAGTCGGAATCAAGCGAGGGTCGAGGCATAGCGATCCTAGGAAAGATTAGAAGCTTCTTAACCGAAGGATTTGATGAGAAACAACCCAATCGAAGGTAATCTAAGTTTGAAGTTTTAAGTTTTTAAAGTTTCTAAGCTTAGAATTGGACCTTGTTAATTGTTGAGTTTTTGGTCGGTTTGAGCTTTGGGTTTTGAGGGTTTTGGAGTATTGGGAAGCTTGGGAACTTTGATTTGATGATTGGGGAATGTTTGGGTATGTTTTTGGAGGATTTGGAGTGCTTGAAGCACGTTTGGGAATGGCCCAGGGTTGGGGGCCGCGACCCTATTCTTGTGCGCCGCGGCCCTAGTTCGAAGAAGCAGGTGTCAGGAATTTGTCTTCGCTGGGCGCCGCGGCCCTTGCCTCAGAGAACCCTGGGGGCCGCGGCCCAAGGTGATAGGGCCGCAGCCCTTGCCCTGTTTTCACCCCGTTTGCTCGTTTTGACCCTGGGAACTTAGTTATGGGCCTCGGGAGTGTCCCTACTACTTGGATTAGTTTGGATTGACCTCTTGGGGGATAGATTTTGGTGTGGAACCTTTGATTATCATGTTATTGATGATGTTCCATATTTGGTTATGACTAGGTGACCGCTAAGGGCTTAAAGGTTGATCGTTCTCAAGGATCGTTCTTATATTGGTTCTAGCTCGAATCTATGGTAAGAAAACTGCACCCTGTGTATATGTGACATGCATGGGTATTATGATGCATGTTGGTTGATTAATGAGTATGACATGCGTGGTTATTATAAGATGCATGTCGGTTGATTATTATGTATGACATGCATGGCTATTCTTGATGCATGTTGGTTGACTATTAAACGTGACATGCATGGCTGTTATTGATGCATGTTAGATTGCTGGATAATGCATATGATGCATGTGAAACATGTGATTGAGACATGCTTTATATACTGAGTATGTTATCGTTCAGAGCTTGAGCCTCTGTGTTTATGCATGGCCCTAATAGTGCTAATACCTGTTTAGTAAGCATGCTGAGTACCTTGTTTATAGATATGGAACATGTGATATATGATTGGCAGCATGACTTACTTGTGTATGACACTGACTAGTCAGGGACCGACTCTAAAGTCGAGAATCACGCATTGAATGGCTCTATGGCATTAATGCTAGACCGACCCTAAGGTCGATGAATCATGCATTGAATGGCTCTATGGCATTAATGCTGGACCGACTCTAAAGTCGAGAATCGTGCATTGAGTGGCTCTAAGGCACTAATGCCAGACCGACCCTAAGGTCGATGATCACGCATTGAATAGCTCCATGGCATTAGTGCGAGACCGACCCTAAGGTCGAAGAACTTATAAGCGCTTGCCTGGTCTATGACCAGATGTTTATAGCCAAGGTATATGACCCCGGTGACTGTTTGTCACATGGCTAGGGGACGTTGTCCATTGCACGACTCTAGAGTCGGGAGGAAGGTTATGTTGGTGACCATTCACCATGCACCTGTCTTGATCAAACTTATGAAAGAATCACTTATCAGATGAGCCCTGGTGACCCTATCGTCACATGGCTAGAAGGAGCTAAGCTCATTATTGTGACTTTTGGCTATTGTCACCTATTTTCTTGGACTGATAGTCCTGAATGGTTATTATGATATTATATCATGCTTTATTGTGTTTTCTTGCTGGGCTTTGGCTCACGGGTGCTACGTGGTGCAGGTAAAGGCAAGAGGAAGCTGGACCATCCTTGAGTTGGAGAGCTTACGTGATGATGTGTACATATGCAGCTGCTCGTCCACCACGGCCGAGGTTTAAAGTGGAACTAGGGTTAAACCCTGTTTTGCCGCTTAGAACGGCCTGTTGTAAATATTTTCTGTAATAGACTCTGAAACTCTATTTTCGGGATCCCAATGTGTATATTAAACGTTCTAGTGAAACGTTACATCCTAACCAAAGTTTTTAAATCCCTAAACCGCTAATCATACTTAGTTCACAATTTTGGCCAAATGACTCGATTAGCGAGTTTAGCACTGTTTACAAGGCACACCGTAACGGTCCCTGGAGTTTGGGGCGTTACATTTGCGATACCCCAAGTCATCCGTGGACTCGCCTTCGCCTAGAAGGTCGCAAGCTCGGAGCTTGTCTTCATGAAGGAGGTAGGATAGGGACCTTCGACCATAGGGAAGGTGGAAGATGGCTGCCTTGTGTTCCATCATAGCTTTTGATGGAGTGAGGCGGTGGTAGTTGGCTACAGGAAAGAATAGTGTGAATATTTCGAGCATAATTATTCAACAAAAAATAGATAAAAGTATGTTGAAATACTTACAGATGCGTTGGAAGGAATAAAATATGGAAGGGGCGAGACCATCCGTTTAGAAGAATGCAGTCTTGAAGTTTGGAGGATGGTTTGGCATATCCTCAAAGATCCTTTTTTCCTTCGGATAGCTTGATAAATAATAGAAGTCGTCTCCTCCACGAGCTCGAGAAGGGTTGCTCTTGAGGCAGAATAGATATAATATCTCTTATGATGAAGGCCTTTCCCACTTCATCTTGTGGTACAACGACCTGAGGGCTGAAAAGACCCTGAAAGAGTTGGTCTGGAGCTGGAAGGGGGTGAACCCGACATAGTCCAACAAATCCTTGAAGTATGTCTTCAAGGGTAGCAGAGCCCCAGTCCTCATATGCTCGCGACTCCAGGTGGCAAGTTTGATCTTACGGTCTCGATTGCCATCTCCCGGGGCGTAGCAGCTCCTTTCATTCATGGTCGCTGGTCGACACATCAATGTACTAGAAAGCTTAAGGCCATGATAAGCTAGCAACTCGGATATTTGGCTGGTGGACGTGACTGAGCTCCAATAGTGCTCAACCTCGAAAAACTCCTCCGAGGTGGGGACTGAGAGAGCATGGGAGGTGGAAGGATGTGTTGAAGAGTCTTCCATTAGGTAGAAGAAAAGTGCTCCAGGTGCGAAGGCGACAGTGACTTTGAGTTTGGGATCTAAGGGAATAAACCTAATCTCGGGGTCTGGATCAGGATAAGCCGACACTCGGAGTCTCTTTCTCTTTTTCTCTTCGACCTCGTCTATCTGACGTTGAAAGCGGTCTCGTATATCTTTTTGCTCACACCTTTCTTTGTACTCGCTGATCAGTCACTGATTTTGGGTAAAAGGTGACTAGGACTAGGTGTTGATGGGTGATAAGGGATAGCGAACTCGGGGCTCCACCGATTCTCAGAGTACTACGACATATAACAAGGAAGAAAAAGGTGAGGGCCCAACATACAAGAAATCATAAGGAAATTATAATTTTGATGACTCGAGCTCGAAAGCTCGAGATAACAAGATTGCCTCAATCGAGATTGAAACCTCGAAAGGGCGAGATTAACTCGGATGTCATACCCAAACTATTGTAAAGTTCGGGCATCGAGGATGCACCCATGCGAGAGTGGGGAGGTTAATACCAGTTTAAAAGAATGCCGGATTTTCAGGGAAAAAGTTAGCAGTTACCAAAAAAGGTGATATTTTTGGGATTCGTGCGTTTAAACCCCTAAACCAAAAACCCCTATTTCTTAAGCTACATGAAACCCCCCATTACCAGAAAAAAAAAACTCATTTTTACATGTTTATGTCAGAAATTTATTGGTCTAAAATCGTGATTCTAACTACACCAAAATTATTCGGACCAAAAGCTTGCCTAGTGTCAAAGTGGAACCTTAAAAAACTGGTAAAAACCAGAGAAGGTATTCTCACAAACAGAATGAACATGTAAAAAAAAAAATATATGCCAAAGAAAAGGAATCAAGAACATGAACTTACACAAAGTTGTTCGTGGGTATGATAGAATCGTCGACTCAAGGAGCGGTTACATGAAAGCTTTCACGGAGTCAAAAGTACTGGAGTTACTTTGTTTCTTTGGTTTAGAGAACATGTAAAGGAAAAAATAAGGCTCTGGTTCGTTTTTTCTTTTCTCTGAAAGTTAGAATGAGAGTGATGAAGAAGAAGAGAGGGCATATATATACGTCCCAGTGGGATGTCAATGGTCGAATTGATCTAGGCCTTTGATTTGGGTTGAAAAATGATATGACAGATGGGGTTTAGTTATAACATTGGTGGAAAAAAGAGGATATATGAAAGGACGTGGGCAAAGATATGGAGTACTTGAGTACTTTGGGTGTGAAATCCTCGAGTGACGCGTGTCCATACTCGAGTATGGTAGGTGGCACGTTTTTTGAAAGGAGAAGTTCAAAAGTTTCCTTCTCATAGGATTTGAACCAACACTTTTGAGGGGGAAAAATGTTACACCCAAATTTCGAGAATAGAATTTATGGCCTCGAAATGTAGGCTCGTAAAATGTAGTCTCGAAAATGGCAAGTAAGGGTTAAACACTTGTCTAAATTATCATGTTTCCTAATTTATTCTTATTGGCAACCGAGCACCAATTAAGAAGGATTGAGCTTAGGCATCAAGCTCAAAAGGATGAATCTTCTCCGAAGTCTGAGTGCAATTCGAAACTTCATTTCAAGCTCGATGAGGTTGATCTCCGATGGTTGAGCTCGGTAAAGTCACTGGCTAAGGACGAGGTTAACCAGAATGACGAGCTCGTGCGGTGGGTCGATCTTGAAAGTGTGTAAATTGTATTTTCGAGGTCGGTACTCGAGTTTGAACGTGGTTGCTATTTGAAAATCCCTGTTCCTTGGGGATTTGTTGTAATCTGATAATAAATCCCAATTATCACGAGATATTATGTAATTAATGCAATTATTTGTATTTATTTCAAATTTGAATTGTAACTTCCTGAAATAAAAGGGAAGATATTTTGTTAACCAGTCTATAAATATACTAGATAATTTCATTTGTAAAAAACAGACAATTTGGTACTGAGAATAATCTGCAAAATTTCTTCCTAAAAGCTTTAAGAAAATTCCACCACTCGATAATATTGACTCGTGGACTAGGCAGATTTTAACTGCTGAACCACGTAAAATCTCGATTGTTTTTTGACTTATTGTTTAGTGCTCTACATATTCAAGTTGACGAAAAACGACGTCAATACTCATCAAACATAAAATCCAATCAAAGCTTAAAAACTCGAAAACTCAAAACTTAAAACTTGGATTACCTTTGATTGAGTCGTTTCCCAGTTAAATCCTCCGACTCATAAGCTCCTAATCTTCCCTAGAATCGTTATGACTCTAACCTTGCATGAATCCGAGTCTTAAAACTCGAGTTTCCTTAAAAAAAAAATGCTAACGGGCGTAAAAAAGATAACAGGAGAGAGAGAATGTACTGAACGTTCTTTTTATTTCTGACAGGTAACTTCGTGCTTAAGTAACCTCAAGCAAATCCAAATGCTCGAGGTTCCAAAAACGCCCCCAAGGAAAAATAGTCAAAATTCTCAGAATTCCCTCCTGATCTCACTAACTCCTAATATATCATCAAATAATCATTCTCATTACCCAATATCCCGGTAATGTGCTAAATACCCAATATACCCCTTGACTCACTCTGAGTCAAGTATGGGTTCCGTTGTGACTTTCCCACTAGCTCGCTCTCTAGGATCGTTTCGTGCCGAGTAACTCAAACATATCCACATACTAATGTGATCCCACACACATATATCACATATATGTCAAATATACCCATAACGAGCCAAATTACAACAATTTCCCAATTAATGAGAAATGGGCCCACATGCATATTTAATACACCTAAACATGCATATCAAGTCATATTATAATATAACTTACATAATCACATAATGATTCACATAAATATCATATAATCACATAATTTTCATAATTTTCCATCCTGGCCCCCTAATCAAGGCCCTAAGCCTTATTAGATAATTTGGGACGTTACATTAATATTAATTACTGAAATGAGATATCTATCATTTAACACCTCGAACCAAACTAAAAGGAAACCATCATTTTACTCTTCATAAGAAGCTATTGATGTTTTTATCTATGATTAACACTCCCACTCAATTATACTATCGAGTTCCCAAGATGTAAGTATGGGCCAGCCCGTAGGGTAAGCTGGTAACGAACAAGTCAAATAACTCAATTAAAAATTCCTCATAAATGTTAAAAATTCTTTCCACGCATATAAAAAAAAAATTAAGCAATAAATTATAAAGGTTGAAATATTAACAATTTACGAGGAGTTTAAATAGAAATGTGTATGGTGAGAAAAAATTAACATATAGATAGAGGCACCTTAATAAATTTCATGTTTGTAAAATTTAAATATATAAACGTTTTTATTAAAAATAGTAAATTAATTAATATATAAGTAATATATTAAATATTTTAGAGATTTGATAGAAAATACTTTTTATATTATTTCAAGAGAATATTTAGGTCAATTACAAATAAAAAATATTTGGTAATAAAGAAGGGTTTAGAAAGAAAAAAAAAATAGGTGTTATTTTTTAAAAATCATATTTTACCATTACAAATTAGGATTTATTTAATAAAATATAACTTTAGGTACCTATGTGAGCCATAAAGCAAAGGCTGGGAATCTAATTGCTACAAAATAAAGGCTGTGGACTTAAGTGATACAATTAGTAAAGTATACTCCAAGTGCTATTTACCCAAAGTTATATGTAAGAGTATATTAAGAATTATGAGTTTCATCTAAAAATTAATTGGTAATTAGTATGGTGATCATGCTTTTTTATAAATGATCTAATATTTTTTTAAATATATTCATGTGAGACACCAACAATAAGGATTAAGAGATGAAAAGAGGATTTAACTTTTACTTAGGATTGCAAAAAGGAAAAAGTGAAGAATTGAAAGCTGGAATTATTAAACGAGTTCTGATCGAAGAATATTTCAAGGGCTGAAAACGTGACATTTTTTCACACACAGTTCACGACATTCAATTTAAGCAGCCATTTGATTAAGACTAATATAAAGTTAAGTTGTCATTTTTTTGCTTAAAAAGAAGAACAATCAGTGAATATACCCCCTCACTTTTGTTACTAGCATGTTTTTGCCCCCTTACTTTTGACATTGTCTTCAAATGCTCACTAAATAGTAAAATTAATATTCTTTTACCCCTAACTAGTTCTTTTAATATGAATTACTTAAAAACTTTTATCTATTGTCAATTATTACTCAAATTGATAAAATTGTTTCATTTTTACCCTTAAATTTAACTTTTCTTATCAATTTATTTTTTTAGTTTTTATTTAAATATTAATATCATTTATTGTTTTACAAAACTTGCAAAGTTTGTTTGCAGAACTTGTAGATGAGGTTTCGTTTGCCATGATCTGTAACAGAGATTCGTCGGTAGGATAGGATGAAGTATGGCTCTGATGCTGTTATATTGTAAAATATTCTGCTCCCAAAGACTTACTTGAATCTCCTCCAGAACTAACTAGATGGGACATTGAGCTTCCTCCAACAGACTCCCAAGAAACTCCGCTTTCAACTCCTCAACAAAACATTTTTCCATCCTACAAAATAGAAGCAAAATGGATGCGACATCATGGAGAAGCTTTTCCTGCTCAAAATCAGTTCCAAAAGATTCCACAAGTATGAGTCAGATTTTCCTCCTCTCAAGAAATTTGATAGACAAGACGACCAAGGTACGATTTCTCACCAACCAAAAGTTCAAAACCCCACAACTAGGAACGTGAATGGGTCTCTAAAAAAAGTATCTTCGGCCGAAGAAGTTCTCAACTGGAAATTAGAAAATATGATTGCCCAGAACAAGGTCTTAAAGCAAGTCGAGTTACAAAATACCAAAATAGAGACAGCAGTAAACCAATCTCAGACTACTGTCATCGATAAACTCACTACAAAAATCCAACAGACTCATGAAGAGCTTTTAGTCATCATTAAAGTAAACTCAATCCCGATGCCAGTATTCCTAGCCAAAGAAGTCGAGATGAAGAGCCTTAAAACTCAATATGAATCCCTCAAGAACTAGTTCTGCCAGCAAGAACTGACAAAGGCTCCTTCAACTAGCTATTTGGGAACTTCGTCCCCGTTCAGGATAACTACGACGCCGGTCCCTTGGTAGTTTTCTACAATACCAAAGACCTCCCAGCCTTTTCCTATCACTAGATCTATGCAAGAGGATTCTGTTGTAAGACTAAGATGCATGCTTGATGAAAGTCAACAACAGAAGACAAAAAAGGGGAAGAAGAAAGAATCACCAAGCCAACCGAAAAATGAACTTAAGCAACTTATGGTTCACCCAGCCACTAATCCTTTGTCACGAATGATTCGACATACAAGCACTCTCCACATCGCAGAAAAAGAAACGGACTCAGATGATCAAGTCTCTTCGGCTAGTTCAAAAAATTCTTCAGATGACTGGTTTAGAGAAATGAGTTCAACTTCTAATGATACTATACCTAGTGATCTCGAAAGCTTATCCAGTGAAAACTTATCCAGCCATGCAAAGTGATACTATAGTCATGCAAAGCAAATGGGTCTTCACAAGTGGAACTACCCACAAAAGAAGAATTTAAACTTTACATTTTCTAATGGGCCCAAATAAAATCTATCATTTTATGAATATTTTATTTGGCAAAATCCATATATCTAACAAACATATGAGTCACTATATGCATCTAAGCCCAATTGCAAAAATACCACATATAGTGCAAACAGACATGATATAATTGGATGAGCCTAATCATGTTACTATATGAGCAAGTCTAAGAATTTATGCAAAAATACCACAATTTATTTCATTTACAAAAATAACACAATCAATTATCTAAAATTGATCAAAAAATTCAAATTAATTGATTTTTACAAAAATAAGTCAATTTAAATTTCATTTAACAACAATCAACTTGGTTTAGGTTAATTTGAAAAAAAAAATATTTTTTTAATTTAAATAGGATTCATCAACAATTAACCAAACTTAATTTAAATCTCATTTATAAAAAAAATATTTTTATTAATTGGTTGAAAAAATATCTTAACTATTTTTCAAAAAATATCTTGTGTTGTTACAACTATAAGCTAATATTTTAACCATTAAAAATAAATAAAATATTAATAGTTATAACAATCCTAAAATATCTCAAAACACATAAACAAATTCAAATTTCCATGAAAATATCTAACTAACAAATTTCAAATTTCAAATAATTTAAATATTAAAAACTATAAAATAAACATATATTTATATTTTCAAATAAAGATTTAATAAAAAAACAAGTATTTAAAAGAAAATATCTTAAATATCTAATATCTTAATTATAATATTTTAATATATTAATTTTTTTAATTAAGTTGTGAGTCTATTTTTAAATTTGAATTTGAATCTTTGTAGAAAATATCTAATTATTTAAATCTCAACCAACAAAAATATCTTATTTAAAAAAAAATTAAATGATAAAATAAATCTGATATTTTTTGCTTTGATTATAAATAATTAATTTTCACATTTTAATTTCTTTAATTAATTTTTTTTAATTTGGATGAACAGTACCCGTCATCGTGTGCGGCTGCAAGGAGACGAGCACGTGCAGGCCTACTGGCTGCCGAGAGGTGAGTGCAGGTGCGCGTGCATCTGCTAGTGCGCGAGCGGGGTGTGCGGCTACGCGCACGCAATGGTAGCCAGGCCAAAAAATTTTCGAAATTTTTTTTGTGCAATTTTTCAAACCAAAATCATTCTCAAATTAATTTTTAACATGTTTTTACACAAAATAAAGTATATATAAAAATTAATGGCATAGAAAACACAACAACACAACCTAAAAATTGCTAATAATCACATAAAATTCAATATGCATCATAAAATCATGAAATCCATCCAATTACTCAACACATCATCTAATTCAATTTTTAACATGTTCATGCATGAAAATAAAGATTACCAAAGACTTTGAGGCCAGTTGTTGGGAAAACTTTTACAGGATCTTTATTTATTTTCATGTAGATCTAATATCAAACAAATTAATATGAGATAACCTAGAACATGTTTCTAAAATTGAATTCAAAGAGAAATAATGATAAGAATACTTACATTATACGCAGCGGAATAATAGAGTCATTCCTTCAGTTTCTCTAACTATTGTATCCTTTCTGTCGCAGAGTATTACCAAGAAACTGAACCAATCTTCAATTTTCTTCACAGCCTTCCAAAGTGTCCTTAGAATCACCTAGACTAGAGTGGGCAATTCTCAACACATGAGATAGATAGAGAGAGAAGAAGAGAAAAGAACAATGAGGCTTAGAAAATGACTTATGTTTAGAGAGATCTATCAGAAAACCAGTGATTAAACTTGTGTTTTGGCTTGTCTGATTTATGTTTTGACTTCTCTCTTAACATTCCTTTTATAGACTCAATTAGGTCATTTATTTAATTAAAAAATCAATAAAATAATAGCCAATAAACAGCCTTAGGTCGAAATTATCATGGGCTTTAGGCCCGTGAAATTTCTCATTTGATTATAAGCCCATTGGACTTAAAATCAAGACATGTATTATTTTCTATTGATTTAATTGATTAAATAATTATTTAAATCATTTATCAAATTAATTATTTATAATTTGAACCTTGATTTAAACTTATTTATTAATTTAGATAACAATTTATCTTAATTAATAAATGAGTCCTAATTTCTCTTTTCTTTTCTAAATTACATAACTCTGTGAAACTATCTAAAATTGACCTGATCAACTTTGATAATTCCAATTGATAATTAAATCAATTAATTGAGACTATCTAGATGATTTTATCCAAGGTATAGTAGGGACCATGGGCCTATGAAATCAAGCTCCAATAAGTTATCATAAATCTAACAAATAAATTTACTAACTTATTAATTCCTCGTGACTCCACTAAAGATTCAGAATTGCACTCTTGAATTCATAGAATGCTCTATAAGCAATATAGATACGTTATTAGTTATCCATTATAACAACCATAATTGTCACTCAATCCTCTATAGACGGTTTACAGTGAGATGGGACTAAAACACCGTTTTACCCCTCGTTGTATTTTATCCTTAAAACACTTAGCTCCTTGTAAATGATATTTCAGTAAACTAATATTAATTACTGAAATGAGATCTCTATCATTTAGCACCTTGAACCAAACTAAAAGGAAACCATCGTTTCACTTCTTCATCGGAAGCTATAGATGTTCATATCTATGATTAACACTCCCACTCAATTATACTACCGAGTTCGCAAGATGTAAGTATGAGCTAGTCCGTAGGGTAAGCTAGTAACGAACAAGTCAAAGAACTCAAATAATACAATCAGTTAGAATACTAACCACTCAAAATTGAGATTGAATTGACCTATGGTAAACTATATGATATGACTAAAATAGATAATAACGGTATGTTTACTTATCCTTTCTACTGTCAATATTGGTCTTATCCGATGTAACAAATACATGCGATCTTATTTACTTTGCTAATTTTCAAGAAAGAACATAACACTACTGTTATCCCAAAAATTTAAAAAGACTGACGTGGAAGTGAAATTGACGCGTGGCATGAATTAGTGGAGTGATTTGACCTTATAATGGCCCAGTACATCAGTTAAGGAATGAGACAGATAGTCAATACAATATGCCCGATCGAAGAGAGTATTTGGACTGGGGGTTGCTTGGCTCAGACCTCAGTTTAAATATCCTTAGAATTCAATTGGTGCATATGGCAAATGGTCCGAGGAAGTGCACTTGGGCTTGAATGAGGTGAGGAGGAAAAGTTTATCAAAGATCATTTCGGACCAAGGAGATGACTATGCTCGATCGAGCTTTGGTTGAAAAAGAGAGCTATGTCCGATCGGACATGCTCATCAAGGAGGTACCTTGGACCATTTTGGTCCGAGGAGGTGTAAGTGATGGCTCGGACCACCTTGGTCCGAGGAGAGAAGTCCAATGCCCGATCGAGCATGGGTTGGACCAAGGAGACACCTGCACCCGATCGGACATGTTCATGGGAGAGATCTTGGGTTGTTTGGATCCAAAGTGTTGATATGTGAAGGAAGAGTCCAATGCCCGATCGAGCATTGGGTGTACGAGGGAAAGCTCGGACCATGTTGGTCCGAGGAGAAGGAATGTGTGCCCGATCGGACATGGTACTTATGAGGTACCTTGGACCATTTTGATCCAAGGAGAGGTAAGTGGTGGCTCAGACCACCTAGGTCCAAAAAGAAAGGACCAAGGTCCGATCGGACCTTGGTTAAACGAAGGAAGCTTGGACCATTTAGGTCCAAGTAGAGGGGCATTGTGCCCGATCGCACAAGACGCCTTCCCCGATCGCACAAGACGCCTGAAGGAGTGCTTTGGACCATTTTGGTCTGAGGAGATGCTAGGAAGAAGATGGCTCGGACCACCCTGGTCCGAGAAGCAAAGTGCAAGGTCCGATCGGACCTTGATTGAAGGAGTCAAATAGGGTGGTTTGAACCACCTTAAGCCAAAGAAGACAACCATTTGGTCCAAGGAGAGCCATGCACATATCACCTTTGACCTACGTAAAGCTTGAAGAATAGTCAACATGCATGAGAAACTACATCAAACTGCCCGAAACTACTTCAGTGAGAATTGGTCCAAGCATCCGGGAATCACTCAATCCTCACTTGAATTTAGGGATCAGTTATATTTTGAATGTTTATTTTGTAATATAAATATTAGGTAAATAATGGAATATCCCTATCGAAAGGGGATATCAGTTGAGGATCCCAGGTCTATAAATAGAGACCTGGGAGAATCGTAAAAGGACTTTTGAAAAATTGGAGAGTGAATCTGTATTCTAGAGAGAGAAAGTGTATTTTTCTTGAGAAAAACCCTTTTTTGTATTATGAAATATTTGCACTGAAGAAACTCAGTTGACTCTGGTTCATCTGATCTTGAGTGTGAATACAGTAATAAAATCTCTAAGTGGATTAGGCTATTACCGATCATTGGGGCTGAACCACTATAAAAACCTCGTGTTATTTATTTTCATTCATAAAAACTGTCTATTTTCGTTTATAATTCTCTTGAAGGTTGTCGTAGTTGACGTTCTTACGTCGTTGGCTAAATTCACAGTCAACATTTTGGTGCTTTCATTGAGAGCCTGAAGAGAAAACAGACAGTCCCTAAAGCGATATGGCGCCTAAGAACACCACCGCGGCCTCCAAGAGGGCAAGCACCTCCAGGGAGCATGCTAGATCGGAGAATCCCAACGTTCAAGATCGTGAGAATGAGCCTAGAGTTGTGCTCGAGGATGCAGTTCCAGAAGTAGAGGAGCTCCAGGAGACTATGAGCGCATTCCAGGAGGAGCTAGCTCAGTTCAATGCTAGGCAGGAGGCCTTTGCTGAGGAAATGGCCAAGCAGAGACAAGAGATGGACGCTAGGAGCGAGGAGATCCGTCGACAGCAGGAGGAGGCCGACAGGCGACATCGCGAAGCTGCACTTGCTCTGGAGGCAGCTACGCAATTGACCCGAGCCAATGCTCAAGCTGCGCCTGGGGTTATACCCACTCCAGAAGCAAGGACCACAGAGGCTGGTCATAAGAAAGCTGATAGACCAGCAAGAGGTGGTGGTAACCCACCTGGTCATGAGGAGGAGGGAGTACGATCGCGCACTGCCTCGACCCAAAGGGGGAATTCTAAGACCCCCTCAAGGAGTCACAGATCAGAAACTTCCAAGTCAGGGAGTCATAAGTCTGGCAGTAAGAAAACACCTTCTGAACAGGGGCACAACAAAGCCCCTCGTGGCAAGGAAACTTCACACTTCAAAGATGGACATGGGCGTGATGAAGGTGACAGTTACCACACCAACCAGTCGAAGGAGAAGAATAATAACCGACGAGGAGGAGATGATCAACCAGCTCAAACGGGGAAGCCACCACGGCATCCCAACCAGCGTAATGGCAAGGAGCACGCTCCACCTAGTAGGCCCTCCGAAAAGACTCGGAGTACGGTGTTCGACTGGTTGGGAAAGAACACTGCTCAGAAGGACCTAAGGGATGTCATTGATGACAGAAGGAGGACCGCTCCGGTCGAAGGGCAGGAGCCAATCCGTCCTACTAGTCGAGTAGAAATACTCGACGTGGATACGCCGGATAGGAGTGCCCGACCAAGCGGTCCCGAAGGTGCATCCCCAGCAGTGGCCCCAGCCATCCAAGCCTAGCTTGATGCTTTGACGGCGGCAGTACAAAGTTTATCCAAACAACCAGTTATTGATCCGGTAGACCACAGAAGTGGTAGCCCTTTTTGTGCTAGAATAAGAGCAGCCCAACCACCAAGGAAATACAAAGCGCCGGTGTTGCCAGTTTATACAGAAAAGGCAGACCCGGTGAGACACGTTGGAAAGTTCGAAGATCAGATGGAGCTGCTTGGGGTGAGTGATGACTACCGCTGCAGAGTCTTCCCCACCACCTTGTCAGACACTGCCCAGGAGTGGTACTGGAAGTTCAAACCCGACTCCATCACCTCTTGGGAGAGCTTTAGGAAGGAGTTCTGCAGGCAGTTCAGTACTGCCCGAACCCCTCCTGTTTATGCCAACCACTTGGCGGATATCAGGCAGGGTAAGGATGAGTCTCTCAAGAACTACATTCAAAGGTTTATGAGAGAAGCCAATCGGGCTACCGCTGTTGGAGATGAAGGGAAGATGGTTGCAATCTCCTCGGGTATTATTTATCGAAGTCCTTTGTGGGACAGCATTCACCGCCATCCAATTTCAACTTTACAACAGTTCTTGGACCGTGCAGATAAGTACATGAAGTTGGATGATGCCATTGAGAAAGGAGAGAACGGGTTGAACAACCCAAGTGGATCGGGGGATACTCCAAAGGATAGCGGAAATGATCAAGGCGGTAGTAAGAAACGTGGGAATAACGGGTCTGACCGCCGCAGTGAGAAAAAAGCTAAGTCTGGGTCGAATGACAAACCTACGAAGTATGAACCTCGATTCACCAACTACACTACTCTTTCGGTAACCCGAGCGGAGATCTATCTAGCCAGCCATCAGGAGGTCCCTTACCGAAGACCCCCTCCAATCAAGAAGGAAATGAGTAAGAGGGATAAGAACAAGTTCTGTCATTTCCATGGAGACTATGGTCATGACACGAACGAGTGTAATCACCTTAAGGATGAGATAGAGTTTCTCCTCCGTTCGGGGAAACTAAAAAAATATAAGGCAGAGAAGACCCAGGGCGAGGGAAGCAACAATAATCCTGGGTTCAAGCGACAACGGTCCCCACCTTTGCAACCTGAACCTGTGGACTTCACACTAGATACAATATGTGGAGGACCACATCTCGCGGGTGATAGCAGCAAGGCGAGGGAAAGATATGCTCGCACCCTTCGTCATGAGTTGGAGGCAGCGTCCACATCCGAGGTTATGACGGTGGAGGAGAGACCATCAAAGAACCCAAGGTATGAAAGTGAGTCCCTCACTTTCACTGAGGAGGATGCTAAACACGTGAGGTATCCTCACAATGACCCTCTTGTAGTGACAGTTCAAATAGCTAACATGAAGGTGAAAAGATGTCTGGTTGATACGGGAAGCTCCGTAAACATTATTTATAAGTCCTCTTTTGAAAAAATGAAGTTATCCATCAATGACTTGAAGCCATGCTCTCACGTCATTTACGGGTTTACTGGAGAGGGACTATCACCAGCTGGAACAATAAAGTTACCAGTCACCACGGGGGAAGCTCCCAAGCATGAAACCGTGATGATTGAATTTTTGATTGTTGACTGCCCGTCTGCCTACAATGTGGTTATTGGTCGACCACTACTCACCAACTTGCATGCGGTAGTTTCAATTTGGCACCTCTCTATGAAGTTCCCGACCAGTGCTGGCATAGGCTGCGTCCAAGGAGACCAAAGGGAAGCTAGGGAGTGTTATAATGCCTCCATAGCTAAGGCAAAGAAAGGTGCCAGGGAGAACAACATGATTATATGCGTTGGAAGAGAGGAAGTGGATGAGATGGATGTAGACCATAATCTTGTAGTAGTAAATGACGAAGAAGTGTTGGAGGAGTGTGGCCAGGAGAGCACTCCTAGTTTGAAAGAGCATAAGACCCTGTCAGGTGATGAAGTCACCAAATAGGGCGTTGCCCAAAGCGAGGGAAGAGATATTGATCCTCGCTTTGGGGATTATGAGAATGATGTGGGATCGTCCGAGGAGTTAGAGGAGGTCCCTATAGATGAGAATGACCCGACAAGAGGGGTCAAGATTGGGAAGAAGTTAAAAGCTGAGGTGAGAGTACAGCTGATAGAGTTCTTGCGAAGGAATCAAGATGTCTTCGCCTGGTCTCACAAGGATATGGTGGGTATCTCACCAACTGTGATTAGCCACGTGCTCAACGTGGATGAAAGGTATCCAGCGGTACAGCAGAAGAGGAGGTTGCTTGACAAGGATCGAGCAAAGGCTCTTAAGGAGGAGGTAGAGCGATTGAAGGAGAATGGGTTTATTAGAGAGGCATACTACCCAGCTTGGGTTTCAAACCCAGTCTTGGTGCCTAAACCCAATGGAAAATGGAGGACTTGTGTAGATTTTACTGATCTAAACAAAGCATGCCCGAAGGATTGTTTTCCTTTACCGAGGATAGATCAGTTGGTGGATGCAACCTCAGGTCACGAGACCTTGTCCTTCATGGACGCATATTCGGGATACAACCAAATCAGCATGCATCCTCCTGATGAGGAGCATACCAGCTTCCGAACAGATATAGGGCTCTATTGCTATAGAGTAATGCCCTTCGGGTTAAAAAATGCAGGAGCTACCTACCAGCGCTTGGTGAATGGTATGTTTCGTAACTTAATCGGCAAGAGCATGGAGGTATACGTAGATGATATGCTGGTGAAGTCGAAGGAAGCTGGGGGGGCACGTGGGAGACTTAGAGGAGTGCTTTGCAATCTTAAGGAGATATAGCATGAAGTTAAACCCCCTTAAGTGTTCGTTTGGGGTAGGTTCCGGAAAATTCCTTGGGTTTATTGTCAACTCCCGAGGAATAGAAGCAAACCCTGAGAAGATCAAGGCTCTCATGGAGATGAAGTCTCCCACAAGAATAAAGGATGTGCAAAGCTTGACTGGGCAGATTGCGGCTCTAAGCAGGTTCGTCTCAAAATCAACGAACAAGTGCGTCCCGTTTTTTAACCTGCTTAAAGGAGGCAAGAAGTTCGAGTGGACCGTAGAGTGTGAACAAGCTTTCCAGGCGATCAAGGAGCATTTGGCTCAACCTCCTGTTCTTTCTAAACTAGTTGATGGAGAGGACCTATTTATGTATCTAGCAGTCACAGAACACGCTGTTAGTGCTGCCTTAGTGCGTGAGGAGGATAAGGTGCAGCACCCAGTGTATTACGTTAGCAAGCGCTTGGTAGGAGCGGAGTCCCGATACCCCATGATTGAGAAGTTGGCCTACTGCTTGGTACTTGCGTCACGAAAGTTGAGGCCGTATTTCCAAGCACACCCCATCAAGGTCCTCACTGACCAGCCTCTTCGCCAAGTTTTACAAAAACCGGAGTCGTCTGGTCGGCTACTTAAATGGGCGGTCGAGCTAGGCCAGTTTGAAATCAAGTACCAACCAAGGACTGCTATTAAGGGTCAAGCCTTGGCAGATTTCATCGCTGAGTGTACCAGAATCGTTGAGGTCCCTAACCAGCAGGAGAATGTTACTGGGTTAAAGGAAGAAATTCCTACTTGGCAACTTTTCGTTGATGGATCGTCGAACGAGCACCATTCAGGAGCTGGGATTATACTAGTCACACCGGAGAAGCACCGAATTCATTGTGCACTAAGATTCAGATTTAGTGCTTCTAATAACGAAGCGGAGTATGAGGCCCTCTTAGCAGGCTTGCGACTGGCTAGAGAAGTACGTGCCCGGTCAGTGGAGATAAAGAGTGATTCCCAATTGGTGGTTTATCAAGTATTGGGGGAGTACCAAGCAAGGGGCCTACGCATGGTGGCATACTTAAACAAAACTAAAGATTTGCTAGCCCAGTTCGAGGAGTATACCATCAAATTAGTACCAAGGGAGCAGAATTCCAATGCTGATGCTCTAGCAAAGCTTGCAAGTGCGAAAGATGCCGAAACACTGAATATAGTTCCAGTAGAGTACTTGGCAGAGCCAAGTATTGATAGACAAGAGGCCATGCTGATTACGATAGTCGACACCTGGATGACTCCCATCATTGCTTACCTTGAGCAAGGGACACTCCCAGATGGTCGTAATGAAGCAAAAAAAATTATGAGGCAAGCTGCTAGATACACCATGGTGGATGGAGTGTTATATAGGAGGGGATACTCCTTACCTCTCCTCAGGTGCATAACTCCCGACCAATCAAAGAACTTATTAGCTGAGGTGCATGAGGGGTTTTGTGGAGATCATGCTGGGGGGCAGAGTCTATCTAAAAAGATCTTGAGGCAAGGATTTTTCTGGCCTACTATGAACGAGGACTCTATGGAATATGTGAAAAGGTGTGACAAATGCCAAAGATTTTCTAAAGTACCCAGAGCACCCCCAAATCTTTTGAAGCAAATGCAAAGTCCGTGGCCTTTTGCAGTGTGGGGCATTGATCTGATCGGGAAGTTGCCCAAAGGAAAAGGAGGAGTGCAGTTTGCAGTGGTCGCGGTAGATTATTTTACTAAATGGACTGAGGCCGAACCATTAGCCACGATCACATCGAAGAAAGTATTAGACTTTGTAGTAAAAAACATAATATGTCGTTATGGTCTACCTAAGAAAATAGTGTCTGACAATGGCACTCAGTTTGATAGCGACATATTTATCGATTTTTGCACTCGGCATGGCATCACCAAAAGTTTCTCCTTAGTTGCCCATCCTCAAGCCAATGGGCAGGTTGAAGCGGTGAACAAAACATTGAAGGACACTTTAAAGAAGCGCCTGGAGAAAGCTAAGGGTGCTTGGGAAGATGAGTTACCAGAGGTCCTTTGGTCATATAGGACTACCGCTCGGATGGCAACTGGCCATACCCCATTCTCTTTAGCATATGGGTATGAAGCCATGTTACCTGTGGAGATAGACCCACCCTCTCATAGAAGGACCGTTTACAACCAAGAGGAGAACCATCAGTTGTTGGCAGAATCATTGGACTTCCTCGAAGAGAGGAGAGAGGAAGCAAGCCTCAGAGTAGCAGCTCATCAAAAAAAAGTGGCACGCTACTTCAATTCTAGAGTACGGGACCGAAAGTTCCAGGTTGGAGATTTGGTCCTAAGGAAGGTATTTGTTAGAGATCCAGTAGCTGGTGTGCTAGGACCAAACTGGGAAGGCCCGTATCAAATTGAACAAGTCTTACCGCCCGGCACTTACAAGCTTGCTTGATTGAATGGGGAGCTTATCATAAACTACTGGAATGGCGAGCACTTGAGAAAATATTATCAATAAATACTACTTGCAGAGTAGTAACTTTGTATCAAGTGCTTAACTTGTTATTTAAGTGTTTGTTTGTGACCTGGTTATTTGCTACCCAGTCACATTATTTTTTAACAATGTTATTTTGTTTGGAACTCGTTGTTAGACGCGTTATGTCATTTATTATTGCGAGTAATAAAAGAGACCACGCGCAGCATGGTCGCACCTTGCTACAAACTTTGCATATGTGTTGATTATTTTTGCTTGGCAGTGTTCAACTGTCATAATGATTTAAACAAAACAGGTCTTCTAAAAACTAAGTGTAAATATATACTGAACAGTGCTCAACTGGTCGGTATCATAACATGAAGGACCAACGTTTAAATAATATTTTGTAGTGGTCAACTACTGATATATGTTCGTATATTTTATGTGTTTCACGAGTAGTGACTACTCGAACAAATTCGATCAAGTAGTAAGTGATCAAGGATTTATCCACCCTCAATCACTTGGGGGGCACATAGGGTGTACTGGTATGTATTTTAACACAGGCAATAAGAGCACGGGGAAATATGTTTGTTTTTGGGCTGACTTGTAAGTTTGGAAGTCTAAAATAGCCGTTAAGCTAACTTGTTTTACAAAGCTTAAGTAACTTAGAATTTTTCAAATTTTAAGTTAGAAACTGATATTCGTGTAATAAGAAATTTATGCTCATAAAAAGTTAGAGCAATAAGAGCATGAGGAAGTATATTTAGTGTGAACTTGTGGAATGGTAAAAATTTCTAAGTTAAAAAACTAAATTCTCATGTGAAACTAAAGGCATCTAAAAACTTTGCTATGCACAATAAAAACTTAAAAGTTTGAAATTGTCAGCAAGGAAAGAGTAAAGAGATAAATGTCAAAATAGCTCACTAGTTCAAGCAACAAAATACAAAGTAAAGTAGACTGTGATGAACTACGAGAGGGCGTCACAGGCGAGCTCCTCTAGAGGGTTGATCGACTCCCTCCTCTGCATCAGCTGCTCCTCTCGCTCGAAATGATATAGCAGAGCAGGCGGGGGTGAGTGCAGGAGGATTGGCAGCTTCTTCAGCGGCCCTTGCTTCACATCTGGCAAGATCCTCTGCCTGGGCCTCCTTGGAGAAACAATCAAGATTAAGAGGCTTGTTCAGCTTCCAGACCTTATAAAAGCAGTCAAAACTGGCCTCCTCAAAGCGAATCAAGTCAAGCTCTTTTTCTTGCTTCAGCTCTTCGTTCTCGCTGATCAACCTCTCATTGTCTCGAAATAACTCTTTAATATCGAGGGATTGCTTCTCCAAATGAGTTGTCAAGGAAGCATTGTTTTGAGCCTGCTTTTTGAGAGACTCGTCCCGTTCAGCTACAGTTCTCTCTGCTTGCTCCAGCTTGGACTTGGCCTCCACCAGTTGATCGTCCTACACCTTGATCAACTCCTTGTATTCTACGGCTCGAAGCTGAGCATGACCAATGGTGACAAGTGACTGCATGGAAGACAAAAGGTTAGTACAAGTAAAAATACTAATAACAAAGTGTCTCAAGAAAAAATGCTTACCTTCATCAATTGAGCGAGTCCTCTCTTCAAGACAACTTCGACACTAAGTCGAGGGTAGGAGTCTAGGCTTTGAAGCGTCGATGCATCACGGCCAATATCCTCAAGAAGCCCCTTGCCCAGGTCGCTAACAGCACGAAAAAGCTCGCTCGAACTACCCTGGTGAGTAGGAGTTAGGCTCGCAGAAGGAGGAAGGGAAGAGGGGGTCAATGGCGGAAGTGTAGTCGGTCCCCCAGGTTTCCTCCCTTGACTTGGCGGTGTTACCTTCTGAATCTTCTGTGGAGGCATAGAGCCACTTCCATCACCAGTTTTCCTCTTTGAAGCAACGCAATCTCTGAACATGTCTGAATCTGCAAAGGATGAAAAAACAAGATTGTTAGAGAAATAAACATAATGAAACGTGTACAAGTGTATGCTACAATTGTGTTATTCTCTAATTACCGATTATCGAAAATATTCCTATTTACACTAGACATGTGTTACCTGCGTTGAGGATTTGATCAAGGAACTCATCCTCGTCGTCCGAGGATGAGCTAAGTTCCCCATCAGCTTGGATAACTTTTCCTTTCCCAAGATGAGCGGGAATAGTAGATCTGCGCTGAGGATCAGGCTCTCTAATGACTAGGTCGCCAGGTCTACGGGAAAGCGAAGAAGGCCCAGGAGAGGGCCGATCAGTCATTTGCTCTGTGCCCTCATTAGACCGACCAGGCGTGTCGTTCTCCCCGGTGGTACTTTCCACCACCAGATCCTGCTCACATGGCACCAAACTCACCATCTGGAGAAGGTCCAGCGTGACCAACCTTTTTACATCCTTCTCTTTAAGACTCATGTTAGCCAATTTCTTGGCCCGCCTAAACATCTCTTCAGTAGGCAATGGTCGCTCAAACGGACCCGAGAGCGTAAAAGCCAAGTTGTTGGCCTCAATATCCAATGTGAGGAAGTATTCCTTATGATACTTCCCGGCGTTTGACTTATGGGAGATGCCGTTGAGATATGTAACCCCCCTATGCCTGTGATAGAAATGGAAGAAACCTGAGTTGTTGTGGGAAGGGTTGGTCCGAAGATCAAACAGGTAATGCACCTCATGAGGGGTGGGCTCGTCCCAACCGTTCAGAAAATAAAGGATGTACAGCGCAGAGAGTGCCTGTATCCCGTTCGGCGTGATCTAAAATGGGGAGATGTTGAAGTAGTCTGCTACAGACGGGAAATAGATGTGCAGCGGGAGTGTCGCTCCAGCTTGTACATGGTGCCTGGACCAGGCGCAGTACCTTCCACCGGGCCTATTGGCTCTTTGATGCGAGCCCGGACATGTCACGTTTGCCTCGCTCAAGCCTAAAGCTTCAAGATGTTTCTGGAATAGCGTGGGAGTAAGTTTGGAAGCTTCGGCAACGAACCAGGAGGGTTCTTCTTCTCCTTCATCACGTGGCTTCTGGACAGCCAAATCCTGAATCGCAGTAGCAAATTTCAGAGACGACTTTCTTGAAGCTGTGGTAGTGCGGGTTTGATTGCGCTGTACCACCTTCTGTACTGCTCTGCGGGCGACCTGCGGATCGTGTTCCTTAGGGAGCCTGTTAGATTGCTTCACCCTCATCGTCGACTCAGAAGTTTGTGGAAGGAACTGTTCCTCGTGGAGAAGATATAAGGCTGAGCGAGGGAGGATCTGTTTGAAGCGGCGAAGACGATCCTCTGGAGTGTAACCAGTAGACAAATTTGGTGAGGAATCGCTATTCAAGGGAGTCTTGATTGTTTGCGGGGTAGATGATTCGGAGTCCGTATGATTGTCACCTCCCCTATAGTCAGAGCGATTCATCTACAAAAATGAATAAAATATGGGGAGGTGAGTAACCATACAGAAAAAATTCATCAAAAATAAGAGTTATTTTTATACTTGAAATTTTTTGTCTAAGTTATAAAAATATAACGCATATGGAAAAAATAATTTTAATGCTCAAAAGTGCCTAAAAAGTACTTAAAGTATTGAACTTATTAAACTTTGTAGAAGGAGACATTTTTGGGATTTTCCTATAAGGCTAAGTTCCTTATGCATGTAAGTAACACAAAAGGTTGGTTATGCATTTGGAAAGAAAGAGGCCAAGGTCTAAGAAATTAGGTGTGGTCCGATCGGACCACATCCTAGGCTCAAAGGGATGGTTTTATACCGTTAAAAATTCTGAAGAGAGTATTAAAAATAAGGTGGTCCCATCATCAAACTTGGCAACACCAGCCCTATTTTTGGCACCAAAATAGCGAAGAAATTCAGTGTAGAAAGCAAAATCTTCCTCACTGTAACGCCCTGGCTACCCCAGAACAGTTACGGAGAACGGTGAACCGGAAATTTGACTCGCTACCCGAGTCCTTTGGCTAAAAACGTGATCTAAGTGTTATTATTAGGTTAAGGTGGAAAACCAGTAAAAGGAAAGGGTACTTTTCATTAAGTAAATAAACTGCTCACGAGCCTTTCAAAATGTTCACAAGTAGTTCGTATTACAAAAGAGTCGCTACAGTTTCATATATACAATCCCTGCCGGCCTAAGCGGCAAAAATAGGGTAAACCCCTAGTCCCTCTGAGAACTCCTTGACCGTGGCGGCCAAGCGGCCCTGTATGTACATCACATCGCCCAAGCTCTCCACTCAAGGCTGGCCAAGCTTTTCCTTTCCTTTACCTGCACCACATAGCACCCATGAGCCAAGGCCCAGCAAGAAAACATAATAGAACATGATGTAATATCAACAACGGCCATAATAACCACTCAGGACTATCAGTCCAACAAATAGGTGACAATAGCCAAAAGTCACAGTAATGAGCATCGCTCCTTCTAGCCATGTGACGATAGGGTCACCAGGGCTTAACTGATAAGTGATTTCTTTCATAAGCATGTTCAGGACAGGTGCATGGTGATTGGTCACCAACATAACCTTCCTCACGACTCTAGAGTCGAAACTATGGACAACGTCCCTTAGCCACGTGACAAACGGTCACCGGGGTCATATACCTTGGCTATAGTCATCTGGTCGTAGACCAGGCAAGCGCTTGTAAGTTTCTTCGACCTTAGGTCGGTCTCGCATTAATGCCATAGAGCCACTCAATGCGTAATCATCGACTTTAGAGTCGGTCCTTGACTAGTCAGTGTCTTAAACAGGTGATTAGCAATCATTAGCATTTGATATGCAATCCACGTTCACATATAACAAACAACATGCCTTAATATCAAACCATGCATGTCATATACCTGTACAGGGTGCAACTGTGTCCATACACTGTTTTCTTACCTCAAGTTCGAGTGAGAAGTATGATAAAGAAGACCCCTGAGAACGATCGGTCTTTTAATTCCTTAGCGGTTACCTAATCACAACCAATTATAACCTCCATTAATGAGAATCCACAATAATAGGGTCTTAACCTAAGCACCATCCTCGGGACCTCGAAACATGCCCACACGGTGAGTAGAATCGATCCCGGGCCTTAAGGATTGAAACCCCAAGTCAAAAACCCTTAAAAACACTCAAAACGGGGTTTGGAAGGAACAGGGTAGCGCTATAGCGCTCAACCCCTAGCGCTACAGCGCTATTCTCAGAACCGCCCAAGTGCCAGAACCCTCCTGAGGAGCGCTATAGCGCCCTAGGGTGGGCGCTGTAGCGCTACCTCCAGCGCAGAACACCCCTGAACCGACTTTCTTCATCTCCTTCGATTCTAACTCGATTCCCAAGCTTCCAAAGCCTATTCTTGATGCCAAATGAACCCAAAAACCATCCCAACACATCCCAAACATCACAAGCATGGGAACCCTAGCCAAAACTCCTAACAAAACCCATGAATTCACCCTAAACATTTCAGCTGCAAAACAAAACTAAAACAGAGCAAACCAGAGAAACTATGGTTAGAAACTTACCCAAAGCTTGGCTTATGATGGCCTTCACTAGTGGAACATACTCCCAATCTCCCAAGGCTTGCTTCCCAAGCTAGAATCCTCAAAGTTGGTTCAGAAATCACAAAGAACAGTGAAGAGAAAAAGGTACGGGAGGACTCTAAAAAACACTCTGTTTTTCCATCACCTTTTCAGCTGAATAAGGGTTATATCTATCCTAGGGGTGAAATGACCATTTTACCCCTAGGTCAATTAATGGTTTCTAAAGACTCCCAAGGGCATTTTTGGTACTTTCCTCCTAACTCGTCAATCATAATTAACGCTCTCCAATTCCCGTTATTCTCGAAAATCATAAACACCAATAATTCACATCCCGTTACCCTTTATCTCCCGGTAACGCTCTAATTATCAAAATCACCCCGAGACTCAAACCAAGTCCCGGCACTTAAACCCATTGTGATTAAACCGCTAATCAATAATCTACGATCGTCTCATGTCGAACAGCTCGAACAAACCCACATCATAATGTGGTCTCAACATATATCACCGACATGCATACAATTAACACTATATTATAATATAATTCTCATAAACATTCATAAACACGTTTAACAGCATAATTAAGCAATTATGGCCCTCCCGGCCTACTAATCCAGCCGTTAAACCACATTAGGGAATCCGGGGCATTACACTCACTGTCAGGCATGAAGAACACAATTTCAAATCCAATTGCTTCAGCATAGTGTTTAGTTAACATATCCAATACTGTTCTAGCAGAGCAATTGACTACTTCAGAAAACTCAGATCCTATTCCTTTTCCGATTGGGACACAACGAGCATGACAAATAGGAAGAGCTAGAGGCATTGAGTGGGCATGACCAAAAGAGGCGTTCAGGGACCATGGGTCAAGGGTCCATGCATCCACGCGAGCCCAGAGCAAAGTGTACTTGGTCCGATCGGGCAAATTCTAGCCAGGAGACATCCTGCCACGCCACCGCACGAGCCTCACGCGAAGACCCCAGGACGTCCGATCGGACGTAGCACCCCCGAGGAGAAGACACGCACCCACGATCCAAGTCCGCCTGGTCTGCCTCGTGCCACCTAAGCTCCCAGCCAGCAGCAACAAGTCAGGTTCGATCGGGCATGGGTGTCTAGGGAGGTTCAGAGTTGGCTATTAAAGACTTGGAGTTTAAAAGCAAAGGAAGGAGCGTGTGGTCCGATCGGACCACACGCTTGTCTGAAGCTTTTCGAGGCCCGATCGGGAGTGGTTGTCTCACCTCGTTCAGAAGAAACGCACGCCTCAAGCTTGACCATACTTCATCATCCCCGATTGAACCTAGGCTCACGATGAAGACAAAGTGTGGTCCGATCGGACCACACATTTATGCCCAGAATTTCTGGGCAAAACTAAGTAAAAAATGGTCACTAAATGGCATACTTTGCCTACCCCGAATCCGAACCAAATAGACAGCCCTAAAAATCCCTAGCCTCAAACACATTCCATCATTTACACAAACAAAAAGCAAGATCAAAACATGAAAGTGAAAGGTTTTCTTCATGTTCTTAAAAACCCATTACACTATCAAAACCCTCAAAACCCATATTCATGTTTATGTCAAAATATCAAAAATGTCTTGAAATTCCTATGAAATTAGGAGAAAATTCGGGTTACCCATGCCACAAACCTCATCAAGACATCAAGCAAACTCATTGAACAAAGCATATTCAAGAACTTCAAGAACATTCAAGGCACAAGCATATTCGGCCATGGCATTTTTTTTAGAATTCCTAAAAAAAAAATGTAGCAATCTAAGAGGCATGGGGAAAGGAGGCTTACCCAAGGTTGGAGAACTTTGAGTTTGCTTGGAGGATGCTTGAAGATGAAGAGCTCCCTTTGATGCTTGTGAAATCGGCAAGATGGGGAATCCTTGAGAGGGTTTCGGCCAAGAGAGAATATGGAGGGTTTTTAGAGTGATTTTTGTATATGTGAAGAAGAGAGTGTAGAGTGGGGATATTTAAAGGGAAAAAAGTGGGTTTTTCATTTACTTTTGGACCTTTGGTATTCTGGGATTATTTTTCCTCCACGATCATGGGTGGATTTTTGCAGTGGTCGTGGGTCTGCTGCATGAAGATAAACAGTTATTATTTTTTATAATGACGTCAGCTGGAGAAAAAGTTTATTACATGAATAAATCGTATAATAAACTTGGGGGGCAAATGTTATCCCAAAAATTTAAAAAGACTGACGTGGAAGTGAAATTGACGCGTGGCATGAATTAGTGGAGTGATTTGACCTTATAATGGCCCAGTACATCAGTTAAGGAATGAGACAGATAGTCAATACAATATGCCCGATCGAAGAGAGTATTTGGACTGGGGGTTGCTTGGCTCAGACCTCAGTTTAAATATCCTTAGAATTCAATTGGTGCATATGGCAAATGGTCCGAGGAAGTGCACTTGGGCTTGAATGAGGTGAGGAGGAAAAGTTTATCAAAGATCATTTCGGACCAAGGAGATGACTATGCTCGATCGAGCTTTGGTTGAAAAAGAGAGCTATGTCCGATCGGACATGCTCATCAAGGAGGTACCTTGGACCATTTTGGTCCGAGGAGGTGTAAGTGATGGCTCGGACCACCTTGGTCCGAGGAGAGAAGTCCAATGCCCGATCGAGCATGGGTTGGACCAAGGAGACACCTGCACCCGATCGGACATGTTCATGGGAGAGGTCTTGGGTTGTTTGGATCCAAAGTGTTGATATGTGAAGGAAGAGTCCAATGCCCGATCGAGCATTGGGTGTACGAGGGAAAGCTCGGACCATGTTGGTCCGAGGAGAAGGAATGTGTGCCCGATCGGACATGGTACTTATGAGGTACCTTGGACCATTTTGATCCAAGGAGAGGTAAGTGGTGGCTCAGACCACCTAGGTCCAAAAAGAAAGGACCAAGGTCCGATCGGACCTTGGTTAAACGAAGGAAGCTTGGACCATTTAGGTCCAAGTAGAGGGGCATTGTGCCCGATCGCACAAGACGCCTTCCCCGATCGCACAAGACGCCTGAAGGAGTGCTTTGGACCATTTTGGTCTGAGGAGATGCTAGGAAGAAGATGGCTCAGACCACCCTGGTCCGAGAAGCAAAGTGCAAGGTCCGATCGGACCTTGATTGAAGGAGTCAAATAGGGTGGTTTGAACCACCTTAAGCCAAAGAAGACAACCATTTGGTCCAAGGAGAGCCATGCACATATCACCTTTGACCTACGTAAAGCTTGAAGAATAGTCAACATGCATGAGAAACTACATCAAACTGCCCGAAACTACTTCAGTGAGAATTGGTCCAAGCATCCGGGAATCACTCAATCCTCACTTGAATTTAGGGATCAGTTATATTTTGAATGTTTATTTTGTAATATAAATATTAGGTAAATAATGGAATATCCCTATCGAAAGGGGATATCAGTTGAGGATCCCAGGTCTATAAATAGAGACCTGGGAGAATCGTAAAAGGACTTTTGAAAAATTGGAGAGTGAATCTGTATTCTAGAGAGAGAAAGTGTATTTTTCTTGAGAAAAACCCTTTTTTGTATTATGCAATATTTGCACTGAAGAAACTCAGTTGACTCTGGTTCATCTGATCTTGAGTGTGAATACAGTAATAAAATCTCTAAGTGGATTAGGCTATTACCGATCATCGGGGCTGAACCACTATAAAAACCTCGTGTTATTTATTTTCATTCATAAAAACTGTCTGTTGTCGTTTATAATTCTCTTGAAGGTTGTCGTAGTTGACGTTCTTACGTCGTTGGCTAAATTCACAGTCAACAACTACAATGTGTAAGTAGATCATATCATCGATTGACAAGTCAGTGTAAATCCTGTGCACTGACTAATCTTAGGACTAAATTATTTTGAACATATAATCATATTTATATTCCACTGTGATTACGTCACTATAAATACGATTAGCTATATGTTCAGGATTTAATAGAAGTTTATATTAAACAAATAATCATGAAAATAAAACACGTGAGCAAAGTGATTGACTAAATCAAAAAATGATTTCTATTCTTTTATTGATAATAAATGAGATTACAAAGAAATTGAGTTTTAATTAGGGCATAAAACCCTAACAGTAAAAACGTCATTTGTCTATAATCGCCCAGACTTGTCCACCAGTCTTGTAGGGTACCTGTAAAATGGGAGACAAAGTTGAGGAGAACCGTTCATGTTTGTGCTTCTGCTCTTTTTGATTCTATGTTGAGCCAAGCCTGAAACTCTTGGAACCTTTCACTCCATTTTGATGGAGGGAGGTCATCAAAAGTAAAAGTTTGAAAGTTTGAACTTTTACTCTTTCATTTTTGGGGAACATGTGGTGTTGGTGATTCATTTCCACTTTCGTCTTCACTTATGATAATTGGTTCGGTCTGTGAGTTTGATTCAGCAAGTTGAACCATCAAATGCGGAAATGCTCCATCGTCAACGCTGGATAAGTTTTCACTGGATAAGCTTTCGGGATCACTAGGTATAGTATTATTACAAGTTGAACTCATTTCTTCAGACCAATCATCTAAAGAATTTTCTGAACTAGCCGAAGAGCTTTGATCGTCTGAGTCCGTTTCTTTTTCTACGATGTGGAGAGTGCTTGTATGTCGAATCATGCGTGATAGAGGAATTGTGGCTGGGTGAACCATAAGTTGCTTAAGTTCGTCTGTCGGTTGGCTTGGTGATTCTTTCTTCTTCCCCTTTTTTGTCTTCTGTTGTTGACTTTCATAAAGCATGCGTCTTAGTCTTACAACATATTCCTCTTGCACATATTGTTAGGAGTGTGTCCTAAAAGCATGCAAAAGACATTCGTTATTTCTATGAATAAATAAATACAATGGTCTATTATTGTTATATTTAGATTATTAAATTATTGTTTGAATAATTTTGTAAATATCAGAAAAATTCCATATTCATTATTGAGGATGTGATCTTGTATTAGTACGAGAGAATTAAGATCACATGAATGAATAAAAATAGTCAACAACAACAAATTAAAGTTATGGAATTCTTTAATTGGGGTTGTAAGTACGGTTTGCTAAGTATCATGTTGATACAAATAATCTAGATTCAGATTATTGATGTGGTAAGACATCTCGGTAAATGTGCTTTATAATATGATTATATATGACATGGACCGATATGAATAAAAATCTTTATCCAAAAACCATTTAACAATAAGGACTTATAATTCATATTATAACTGATGATCATTTATAGATCAACCTAAATCCTGAGTGTTCATAAACTCTTGTTCATGTTTATTAAATCTTTTGATTCATTCGTTAATGTCTCTTCATAGAATGAGGCTAATGGCTATTGTTTTGGAGATTTAATATCATGGATGGCTGGGAACATGTATCAACAATACAGAATCTAATATTTCCTAACGGATCGCATATTAGTTCCCTTAAGGGTTAATTCTGGAACTGAATGATTTTGAGCTCAAATTTATAATTAGATTATCGATTAATTATTCACTAGTGAATTAATGGTACATAAGGAATAAGAAGTAAATTAGAAAGGTAAACTGGTAATTGTTCCATTATAATTTATGAACTAATTAATTAGAGGGTTGAACTATTGTAAGATGGTTATATCAATGGACAACTTAGAATAAGATTTCTGTAAAAGTATATCTATAACATAAAGAGTGCAATTATGAATTTTTATAGTGGAGAAATATCAGAATTAATAAATTAACTATTATAATTAAAGAGTTTAATTATTTAGTTTCAATTTATTGGAGCTTAATGTTATAGGTCCATGGTCCCCGAAATGGCTCAAACAAACACTGACAAAGATAAATACAAAAATGGGCAAAAAAACTTATTTGATAAGTAAAATATTTTTCTATGCATCAAATATAATTATTATATAATTATGTGTAATTAATTAATTGAGAATTAATTAATTATTTGATTTAACAAAAATATAATTAATTTTGAATTTTTTTTGGGAGTTTGGTATTTAAATAATAAGGAAAAATTAGGAAAAATCACATGTCTTCCCTGGCATGTGGTACACGTGTAGCACAGTGCACAGTCACTGTGCTACACACATACGAGGCTCTTGGTAGTTTCTTGGTTCCACAATTTTAGTTATTTAAATATTAAATAAATAATGAGATATTGTAATATGATTATGTTGACGCCGTTTTTCGTCAACAGATAAAAGAAGAGCACAAAAACAATGAATAACGATAGCCAAACGGAACAAACAAATCAAACACACGGTTTTTTACGTGGTTCAGCAGTTAAATCTGCCTAGTCCACGAGTCTCTGTTATTAATCTTAAGATTATCTCTGAAAAATTCTTTAGCATGAATTCTCCAGAGTTTTCTCTCAAAGATCAGAATTTCGGTCCATTACAATGGTGCATGGCTTCTCTATTTATAGAGAAGGATGCAGAATACTATCCCACATATTTTGGGTAGTTACTCTTTTGTGAATAAAATAAATGGCTTTAAATGCCTTTAATCAGATAAAAAAGGAAACGTCCCTGAAGACCAGAAAACGCATAACTGACTAAATAATATCCCACGATTCTTGGGGATTTACATCAATAAATGAGGATTACATCTCATGTTTACAATATTTGTAGACATTCAAGGTGGTCATAGCGTATCTCCAAGGCTTCAGCATCTCAGGTTTCACGTCATTGTGCGAGCCACTGACTTCTCCCGAGCTAACATTGCTTTCGAGATAGTACATCGAGCTCAAGATCCCTGCTCCGAAGTTGTTCCTGAAGATGAGGGGCTCTCAGAGTTACCTTTCGAGATTGAGATCATTTCGAGGTCACTACATTCGAGGTCATGTATCATACTTTGCAGGCTCGATTTACAATCGTAGAGCATACCCTAACCCTCATGAGACCATTTAATGCGAACTCAGCTTTCGAGGTCATATTTACTATGGCTCGAAATCTGGGTATAACAGATTAAAATATTATTATTTAAACATAATCTGATAACTCATTAGTTATTTTTAAATTGTTTAAAATAACTAATATTTTATTTTTAATATATTGGATATATTAAATATAGGATATCATTTTTTCAGAACGATACTTTTCAGGGATAGAAAAATATCGTGAAATCTCTCTGAGAAAAAGAGAACAATGCTACAAACATAGATCACCGTTCTTCACAAACTTAGGTCCAAACTTTATCAGATCTCATGTGTTGAGAACATCTGATAAATAGATTTTGCCTATTATTTTGTATAGCGAGCCCACACTCGTTCTTTGTGTGCTGAGAACATTTTGGAAGATCTTGGTGTGAGATCTCAAGGATTTTTGCCATACAAAAAGATAGCAGCAAGGAAGGACCTGAGATAATTTTCTATTCATGTCTTTGATTCAATGTATATATATATATATATATATGTATGTGAAGAAGTAGATCTAGAAATCTTGTGGGATTAAATTAACAATTTTGATTGTTGTTCCTCTACGTATAATCTCTGATTTGATCTATAAAAACCAACACATATCCAGTGATAGGAAAAATCGGTCTTTGGTATTGTAGCAAACTTCCTGTGCCACAAGTCATGCCAAGTTCCTCAAAAAATGTGAACGCCCTCTATGGAAAAATCAGCTGTTTTTCATCAGTTTACCATTCAAGCTCAATGAAGACAATAACCCTACCAAGGCAAGTCACCCAGGCATGAACCCAGAGCATCAGAAAATAGCAACCGAAGAATGCAAAGAATTACAACAACAAGGATTGATTGAACCAACCACCTCTTCATGGGCATGCCAAGCTTTCTATGTCAATAAGAGATCAGAACAGACTCAAGGAAAACAAAGACTGGTCATCAATTACAAGCCATTGAACGAATTTTTGACAGATGATAAATTTCCCCTACCAAACAAGAATTTGCAATTTGAAAGCCTGTCAAAGGCTCAAATATTTTCGAAATTCGATCTAAAGGCGAGATTTTGACAATTGGGTATCAAACAAGAAGATAGGCCCAAAACGACCTTCTGCATTCCAAATCACCACTAACAGTGGACTGTCCTTCCCTTTGGTCTCAAAACAGCCCCATCATTGTTCCAAAAGGCCATGACTAGAATCTACGACCCCATTCTAGGTAAGGTAATGATCTGCATTGATGATATATTGCTTTTCTCACAAGATGAACAAGTCCATCACATTCTACTAGCCCAATTCATCTCTCTCACAGAAGCCCATGGGGTCATGTTATCCGAAAAGAAGATGATCATTGAACAAGCCCAAATTGAATTTCTGGGAATAAAGCTTATTAAAGGCCAATATGAGACCCAACCTCACATAGCCCAAGAATTACTAAAGTTTCTTGTAAAGGACTTCACAAAGGTTCAAATCCAACAGTTCTTAGGAATTGTCAACTATTTATGGGATTTTGTCCTACGACTTTCGGAAATGACAAGAGCACTCAGTGACATGCTTAAAAAGAGAACTCCACCATGGTCACAAGAGCAAACTGTAGCAGTCAAAAAACTAAAAGAGATGATGCAGATACTACCACCTTTGCAGATTCATTCTGATGGAAAAAGAATCCTGCAGACAGACGCTAGTGATCGATATTGGGGAGCTGTCCTACTTGAACAAGACAAGACAGGGAAAAGAAAAGAGTGAATACAAGACAGGGTAAAATATCATTCTACTCTAAAAGAATTATTGGTGATAATGATGGATATTACAAAATTCGAATTTCATCTGATAAGTCATCATTTCTTGGTAGAAACAGACTTTGCCGCGTCAAAATGAATGATCGGTCTGAAGAAGAGCAAGACGACAAATGCTCAACTTTTAAGATTGACAGTCTGGTTTGACAACTACTCTTTTGACATTAAACACATCCAAGGAAAAGACAATACTGTGGCTGATTTCTTATCCAGATCACCCCTGCTATAAATCTAGCCTCAGGATACTCACCAAGAACAATCCCCATCGTCGCCCAAAAATCTTCACATACCATCCCACTCATACTCATGATGGCTTCTTCCTCTTCTGTCAAACACAATCAATCTTTTCCATGGGATGCAAAAAATATCCTTTCGAAGACGTCCCACAAATCAGCCAGAGAAAGAGCAACTCACAGAGCAATCTTTCTTCAGAATTTTATGATTTCCAAACTTGGACCTTCTATACAAAATGACTTTGGAATCCATCCAAAGTATCCATTTTCCCAAATCCTACCTCTTCGAGATGCTATCTTCACACCAAAACCAGTAGCTCACTTTTTCTGTTATTTGGCCAGTGTTTTTACCATAGTTGTCGAGGTACAAACTATGTCCTTGCACACATCCATAAAATCATTCTTGAACCAAGAAAGGTTCAAACCAACTTACCAAGTCCAAATGGACATTCTGTCCTAGTTCGCTCCATTGGAAAAATGGAAAAAGGGTCTTATCGGCTGAATGGAAAAAGGTCCAGAATAACAGTCCCACTTTTATCTACCCACCAGGCCCAAATGTTGCCAGCCCAATGAACTGTTATACTGTTCTCTTTCTTAGTCTCAAGGCCAAACTTGATGCAGAATAGAATATAGTTATCAATCCAGCATTCGAAGTTTACGGGTCAAATGAAGAGCCACTATGTGGTCTTGAGGGCCAAGAATACATGGACATCCAAAAAAGTCTATTTGAGAAAAATCAGCTATACCTCCTGAATTATGGTCTAAGCCAGAAGAAGACGCTCCTTGGGAAACATTCCCTTCTAACTATACTTGCAAAATAACGAGGGCCCTTGAAGCCTTCCATATTGCAGAAAATGAAACAAATCAGGTCGCCAAACTCCAAGAAACTTTAGAGCAAAAATATCTGTCACTATACAAATTGACTGACACTGAAGGGGTAATTTTGCGAAAAAGTAATTAATTTAAAGATTCTCAAGACCCACATTACTACACTGCAGATATGCAAGATCCTTATCTATTCTAGTACACGGGAAAAAAAAATGAGAGATGAGATATACAGACTACGACGCCTACCCTCCAGTTGGCAGTGATCAGGATGAAGAAGAAACGGCAGGATGGAACCCACTTCATGAGGACCCAACATATGATTCTGACTATGGGGCCAGCCATGAAACAATTTTTAAATAAACATTATGTCTTTTAGCCTTTTATTTTGGTTAGGGAATCTTATCCCTTATCTTGTATGCTTTACTTTATGCTTTTGTCGTTTAGCCTTTTGCTTTGGACAGTGAATCTTATCTCTTATCTTGTCTACTTTACTTTATGCTTTGGTCAGGGAATTTGATCCTTTATTCGGTCCCAACTATGGTTGGTTTTGACTAGGGTGGGTTAAGTTTGTATGCCTGAGTACATGGCTATATAAGCCCATCATCTCTCTTTATGTAAGACAGAGAATTACGAAGTAATAAAATATCATAGTGTTTATTATAAAAAATATTCTTCTAAATCTTTCATTCAGAGATTTTTGAAGTAGAGATAGTATGCAATATAGATCATATCTGAAGTCAACTACTGTTAAAAGTTATTAGATTAACTTTCGAGTTAATTGATATAGCAATCTATCATTTATGATCGTAAGTCACGCAATTTGGAGTATAAGTCATGCAGATTCGTGTGAGAAATTGCTGAGTTTATTAATTAGTTAGTTTGTTTAACTAACTTATCATATGAACCCCTTAATGGTATATGGTCAAATTTATAATAAAAAAAAATTTAGGGTAAAACTAAAATATTTTTATCATCAATGTGATATTTGGTTATAGACAAAAAGTTTGGGGATAAATTTATATTAAGAAAATTAGTTAAGGTAAAAGAAGACTAACTTTACTATTTAGGAGGTATTTGAATACAATATCAAAAGTGAAGAAGTAAAAATATACTACTAACACAAATGAAGGGAGAAATTGACTAACTGTTATAAAAAGAAATGATGTGAAATTATTGTAGTAATGAAAAATTCAAAGAAATAATAATACTCTTCCGTGAAAGGTGGATTTGTAAGAAACAAAATTTACCATATCATATTATTATACCACAGTGCCACCAAATGTGTAAAACGGGGGATATGTATTATGTATGTATTAATTTGGTGTAACATTTTGAGAAACATAAGGGTGGGAGCAATAAAAAAAAAAAGCTTTGACTATTCAACTAGTTGGACCAGCTATTGATTGCGTTCGTTTCAAATTGGTCAACAATAAACTAAGACGATTACACGAATTATCATCAATCAGTCAGCCCTTTTTCCCTGCCTCATAAATTTGACTTTTCTAGCCATGTCTTTTTTTTATGAAGACTTCTTATTCACATCCATAACTTCGTGTTTTGTTTTTAAATTTTGTTTTTTTTTCTTCACGAAAAGACGTGGAAGAACTTAGTCGTCGTTTACTCAAGTGAATAAAAATGGAGTAATATGAATGTAAAAAAGAAAAAAAAGAATGAAATGAAATAAAATAAAAATTAATATAAATAAAAAAATTATTAATATTTTTTGAATCTTGCATTAAAATGATTTTTCTTTTTATTTTTTTAAATGGAATAACTATTCTACTAAAATAATGAAATAATTATTTCATTGGAATGTATCTATTAAAATAGCATTCAATACTCTAAAATGCAACCAAACAAAAAAATAAAATGAAAATTAATTAATTTCTATTTTATTTCATTTTATTACTCCCAATCAAACATCCCATTAGTTTATATCTTAAATTTGAATATAGATCTCAGGATGTAGCCCAACTAGTAGCGTGGAACAATTATTCAAGTAATGATTATTGTGAAGTGATGTTTATAAATCTAATCTAGCTTAATATTTTGTTTACATTGGTGTTTAGCTAATGTTGGCCCAAATTTTAAAGTGGGGAACATTTGTTCGTATCATTAAAAAATAAAAATCCAAATTCATTTCATGTATGGTGTACGAGCATTGAAATCTTCTTCTTGGCACTTCTTGACTTGAAATGGGCAAAACTTAATGATGTGTACTATGAAAGGAACACGTCTAGAATCATTAATTGCCCAACCATAAACTCATTAATATTTTTTTAATACACTAGACAACAAAGCAAAACGACTTTAGGGAAGACAGAGTATATTGACTAATGACCAAGTCAAAATCAAATAAGCAAACAACGAGGATTTGGCAATCAATCATATATAATTGATTTTGGCAGAGATGGACTCGAGAATGAAAGAGGATTTGGTCACCATGTACTCATTCTTTGTAGTTTAAAACAAGTCGATGATAATGTCAGAGACATGGATGCTGAAACTTAGGGTCAATTTCATACAAAATGGTTTGAAGTCTCTGGTTACCTGAACTAAGATAATGTCGAGTAATGAACATTATCTTCTGAGGAACAAGCTATCAACATATATATAATTCCTTTCTGATATAAAAAAAACACAGAAAAGCTCTGTCGTCACTGAGAATATGACAATACGACTAATAATGCACTATTGCCTGGGGCTGTGGTAGATGACAAAAAGCTTAAGAAGATAGTGGAAGTGAGCTGAACTATTACTATTTTCTTATCCTGTCCTGTGGTGTATGGTTTACATTGTAAACATAATGGTAAGAAAAAGATAACCTAAAACTGCAAGACATGGGCTAAAAATTGGCCTGCAAAGTCTGACAATGTAAAGAGTAAAAGAGAGAATAAGACGAAAACTCTGAAACAAGTCACAGGAGTTGTAGGGTGAGGATAAGATGGACACGCACTTGAAGTCTGATTACTCTTGATCTCCTTTGTTGATTTTGGCGTAGAATAATTGCTTAGTCCAGCAGCAACAGCAGGAGGCACATTGGTGGAATTGGACTTTTCAGAGAAATAACTATAATCATCAACATCATAACCTGCATTAGCGCCCCCAAATTTTGTTCATTCAGTAAGTTACAAGAGAAAGATCAGAAAAACGGCAATATTCATAAATGAAATGAACACCTACAATCAAATTTCTTCCAGCCCAAGATGAGTTTCTCTCTGTCAAACACCACCCGATAGCCAGTCATGAAGTTCTCTGTAAAAAGTTAGTTATGGTAGCATAAGTAATATAAAAAAAGGCAACTGATCCCATCAAAACTGATATTATTGTAATCCCCCACCAATAAAAAAAAATTAAAAGTGTACATTCATCTGTTGTGAAATAAGAAAGGCATAGTCACCTAATGATTGTTAAGGCCTACTTACCACACTTTTATTAACAGAGACTCCCAGGCAATAACAAGAATGTCTCATTTGTTGAGTGTGATTGATAACATTAGATTGGATTATAAGAAATAAGAAAGAAAAAAAAAAGAATGATTTAGTTGATTATTTGCAAATAATTAATTATTAGTATGATATAGATATAATAACTATCCTAAGTTTCTCAATAAGATTAAATTATCTCATTCTAGGTGGATTAATTTGATAGTTGACTTAATTTTTCTAATATATTTTCTTCTTTCACAACATAAACGCATGAGAAAAATGGTCAAATCCTATCCTACTCTTCAAAAGCAACTTAAGAGTTCCAAGATATTATTTATATCACCAATGTATACATATTTGTCATTCAATTGATTCAGTGTTATCAAATAGAGCATAAGCAATCGCTCAACTGAAAATTCCTGTCAATTATAATATTAAAGACTTACGCCCAATTATATTCAGTTCTGCACTCTTGACAACTGCCAGGCAATATACAATTTCATTCTGCAAGTCAGGTGCAGGAAGGATTACTGCTTAAAAGATGTTGCAGATAAATACAAATTCAACAACTAAAAAAGAAGAAAAAGGAGACAGAAATAAAACTTACCTGAGTGGAGATGACAATGATGGGATCATAGACAGCAAATTGACTTCCACCTTTCATAGTTAAGCGCAGACTAGGAATCAAACTAGAATTCACATCGGGACTGCCCATCATCATCCAGAAAGTGTTAGAATAGGAGGTAAATTTTTTTTTTAGAAGGAAATACAGCATAAATGTATGTGTGCTCAAAATGATAATCAACCTCATATCATAACAATATTCAAAAGGGATCCTTGAGTCAGATTGACGTCGTCTATCATGAACCTGTGAATGAAACTGCAAAAGAATGTAGATGGAATGTGAGTGAGCGCAAAATTACAAAACCATATATGGTGTCAGGATGCAGTTCACTGTTCTTCTTACACTTTCTGAAAGCCTTGTATAGGCTGGGTCAACCAAATATGTGAACGAGGTCCCTGAATCAAAAAGGGCTGCCAAATCCACATCAAATAAAGTTGTTCCAACTCGAATTTGAGTAACACTAATGTTGTATGTTGGACTGCCAGACAAAAGCAAGTATATTACGTTAATAATAATGCAATGGCAATCTTCTACTGTGCCCAAATTTAATATGGCAACTTAAATAATTATCAGCATCAAGTAAAAGAGAAATTACCACTTACTGTGATGGGTTCAAATTAAATGGGGTCTCTTCTTGATCGGGACTGCCCTTGTCACCAAAACTGATTCTTCCAACCCCATCTTGTCCAAAACACATAGAAAAAGAATTTGCTATAAACCCTTCCCTCGATAAAATGCTAGGTACTGATATCTTCTCCATTCCAAGCCCAAATAAACCATTGGGAGCTGCAACATCAAGGAATGAACCGCTTTGAACCTGTCCACAACTGCATATAATTCATGATGCATAATCATCTACCGACATTAAAATTGAAAAATGAATATTAATCAAGAATTTTAACAAAAAGTGTTGTATTATACAGAATAAACAAGATGATAACGTAACTCACCCAAAAGTGACGTATGCCTCAACAAGTTCCTGGTATTTATCTTCCCTTTTCAAGTGCAGGACATCCTCTATCAGTACTCCAGAAGTAGATGTTTCTGCTGAGACATAAGAGACCATGTAAGGGCAACTGCCTAATGTTTCAACGCAACGATTTCGATGGGCGCACATAGTGTTGTTGCAAGTAACCTTTTTGCTTGTTGACGACCCTTTAGGGTCATACATATTAAGCTGAAAATCCTGGCACAAGAAAGCATAGCTATAGATGGTTAATGAAGCGGCGACAGAGAGCATTTGAATACAGGACTACGGCATCCTGGATAAATGTACAGAATCATTCTCACATATGCATGACATTAATGTATTTTGAAATTGTGATCGCCACTCATGTTCCCTTAAAACCAACGTTGAAGATTCCTAAAGTTTTCACTTTACTCTGTAACACCTTTTTATGCAGAAATGGCACATTCGTATAGTTGCTCCAACCAATAAAAAAGAATTAATGTTCAAAATCTAAAATTGGATCCCAATCACATTCAAAATTATAAAAGAAAGGGAACATGGTTGCATTTGTTTTTTTTTTAACTTTCTATCGTATAACAGAATAGTTCATAGTCTTCTCTTTAGAAGTAAGCAGTAATAATTACATGTGGTGTTTTGGTCCAGTCAACTATGCTGACGTGGATTAGTTGACTGACTGCCTAACTGTCAAAGTTTACTATTCTTGTAATGTTTTAGTTTTATTACTCGGCTATAAAAATAGAGTAATACTCATATATAGAGCTTGACGAAACGTACAAAATTGATTTAGTTCTGTACATGTTTTAAAACATTCCAGTAATAAAGATTGAGATTCATTTTTCATTCTTGTTCTTTTTGGAGTATTGTGATTGTTCAACAGTTCTTGCATGAAAGTTATAGTTTGATTGAATATAGTGCGACAAACTAACTGTAAGTATTTGAGTTTCACAACAAGTGGTGCGGTGAGCGTGGAGGACAGTCTGAACCATGGCATCAGCAAAGTACGAAGTAGAAAAATTCACAGGCCAGAATGATTTTGGCTTATGGCGATTAAAGATGAGGGCTCTGCTTGTTCATCAGGGTCTTGAAGAGGCGTTACAAGGAGAGGCAGCTCTGGATTCAAAGCTGGATAAAAAGGAAAAGAAGATCTTGATGGACAAAGCTCACAGTGCGATAATCTTGAGTCTTGGAGACAAGGTTCTGAGGCAAGTCTCGAAGGAGAAGTCAGCAGCTGGCATTTGGTCAAAACTTGAAGGGTTGTATATGACCAAATCACTGGTAAATCGTCTTTATCTCAAGCAGGCCTTATATTCATTCAAGATGCAAGAAGACAGAACAGTGGAATCACAGGTAGACATTTTCAATAAACTGATTCTTGATTTAGAGAACATAGATGTGACGATTGATGATGAAGATCAAGCCTTGCTATTACTATGTGCTCTGCCCAAGTCGTTTTCTCATTTCAAGGAAACACTTTTGTATGGAAGAGAGACATTGTCTCTGGGTGAAGTACAATCAGCATTAAATTCGAAAGAACTAAATGATCGAAATGAGCAGAAGGCTTCTGCAAGTGGTGAAGGGTTACTAGTTCGAGGAAAATCAACCAAGAAAGACAAGAATCAAGAGAAAAGAAATACCAAGATGAAAACTGGAAGTAGTGGTGGCATGACTAATCTACGATGTTATCACTGTAAGAAGGAGGGGCACACTCGGAGGTTCTGTCCAGAAAGGCAAACCAGATCTAATTTCCAAAAATCATATGAAGGAGGAAAGGCAGCAATAGCACAGGATGGCTATGAATCAGCAGAGGCATTGATGATTGCTTTTGGGAAAACAGATGGAGAATGGATCATGGACTCGGGGTGCTCTTTTCATATGACACCTAATAAGTCCTTGTTTGATAAGTATACTGATCTTGAGGGAGGATCAGTATTACTTGGAAATGATGAACCATGCAAGATTCATGGTATTAGATCAATACGGTTCAAACTTCACGATGGAGCTGAAAGGATAATCCAGGAAGTGAGATATGTCCCTGACCTTAAGAGAAATTTGATTTCTCTTGGTGAATTAGATAAAAGGGGTTATCTGTTCAAAGGTGAAAAGGGTGCATTGGAAGTCATAAAGGATTCAAGGGTGGTCATGAGAGGAGTAATGAAGCAGGGTTTGTATTCATTAGAAGGAGAGGTGGTAATTGGGTCAGTAGCTTCAGTGACTGATAAGGAAATGTCAAAGACTGAGCTGTGGCATAGGCGATTGGGGCATGTAAGTGAAAGAGGTCTGGTGGAGCTCTGTAAACAAGGCCTTCTGGGTGGTGACAAAGTGGAGAAACTAGAGTTTTGTGAACACTGTGTCTATGGCAAGGCTTGTAGAGTGAAGTTTGGAGTTGGACAACAAAGAACAAAAGACATCTTGGATTTGATACATGCTGATCTATGGGGCCCTTCAAGGACATTATCACACTCGGGTGCAAGGTATTTCTTGTCCCTTGTAGATGATTTTTCAAGGAAATTGTGGATCCATATTCTCAAAACTAAAGATGAGGTGTATGAGAAGTTTAAGGATTGGAAGACAATGATTGAGAATCAAAAGGACAAGAAAATCAAGAGGTTTCGAACAGATAATGGCCTGGAATTCTGTTCAGATTTTTTCAATGATTATTGCAGAAAGGAGGGGATTGCAAGACAGAAAACAGTGGTGAATACACCCCAGCAAAATGGTTTGGCAGAGAGGTTCAATAGAACTATACTCGAAAGAGTAAGATGCATGCTCTTGAGTGCTGGGGTCCCAAAGATTTTTTGGGCAGAAGCTGTAACAACAGCTTGTTTCCTAATTAACAGATGCCCATCTAGAGCCTTGAATATGAAGACACCAGAGGAGATTTGGTCTGGTCATCCCCCCACTTATGACAGACTAAGGGTGTTCGGGTGTGTTGCCTATGCACATATAAGGCAAGATAAATTGGAACCAAGGGCATTGAAGTGCATGTTTATTGGTTATCCAGAAGGCATTAAAGGGTATAAACTGTGGTGTTTAGTAGATGGGCACAGGAAATGTATAATTAGTAGGGATGTGGTGTTCAATGAGTCTGAAATGGCTTATAAGACAACATCAAATACCAATAAGGAGCAATCAAGTTCAGTTCCAGAAAGTGCTATGTTTGAGGTGGAGCCTGCTGAAACTTCCCAAAGAAATTCAGATAGCAACAATGCACCTGAAGCAGAAGAGTTGGAAGGGATGCAATCTGAAGAAGAAGAAGAGAGAACTGACTATCTATTGGCTCGAGACAGAACCAAAAGACAAATTAAGCCTCCTGAAAAGTTTGGATATGCTGATTTTATGAGTTTTTCATTTGTAGCTGCCAGTGAGGTGTTCAATGATGAACCAAGGAGTTATAAGTCAGCAATGTCAAGCAATGATAAACTTAGATGGAGGGAAGCAATGGAGGAGGAAATGAAGTCACTTCTTGATAATCACACTTGGGAATTAGTCAAGAAACCAGCCTGTGCAAAACTGGTCAGTTGCAAGTGGATCTATAAGATCAAAGAAGGTATTCCAGGAGTTGAACAAGGCAGATTCAAGGCAAGGTTAGTGGCTAGAGGTTTCACACAGAGAGAGGGCATCGATTATAATGAGGTGTTTTCACCTGTAGTAAAGCATAGATCAATTAGAATACTGTTGGCAATGGCTGCAAAGTTTGATCTAGAGCTGGAACAGATGGATGTGAAAACAGCCTTCCTGTATGGAGAACTTGAAGAGGTTATCTACATGAGACAACTTGAAGGGTTTGAAGAGAAGGGAAAGGAAGACTATGTCTGCAAACTACACAAATCCTTGTACGGGCTGAAGCAATCCCCCAGGCAGTGGAATAAAAGATTCAATGATTTCATGTCAAGGATTCATTTCAGCAGGAGTAAGTTTGACAACTGTGTTTATTTTAAGTTTGTCAATTCAGATACTTTTGTAGTCTTGTTACTTTATGTGGATGATATATTGCTTACAAGCAATGACAAGGCTGAGATTGCAAAAGTGAAAGCAGAACTTAAAAGGGAGTTTGAAATGAAAGACTTAGGTGCTGCCAGGATGATTTTGGGGATTGAAATCAAAAGCGATAGGAAGAAGAAGTACCTGTTTCTGTCTCAAGAAAGGTACTTGAGGAAGGTGTTAGATAGATTTGGTATGACTGAAGCTAAACCAGTAACACTTCCTATGCCCCAGCAATACAAATTAAGTAAGGATTTGGTACCAAACTCAGAAGAAGATAAGGAAGTTATGGCTGAGATTCCTTATGCAAATGCAGTAGGCTTGTTGATGTATGCCATGGTTTGTACACGGCCTGATATAGCATACTCTGTAAGTTTGGTAAGCAGGTTTATGTCAAATCCAGGAAAGGTGCATTGGCAGGCTTTAAAATGGATACTTAGATACATTAAAGGCTCTCTTGGAAAGGGTCTATTGTATGGTGGAGCAGATTGGAATAAAGCAGATGCAATAGAGGGATTTGTGGATTCAGATTATGCTGGTTGTCTGGATACCAGGAAATCACTTACAGGGTACATATTTACTGCATTTGGAACAGCTATTAGCTGGAAAGCAAGCTTACAAAAGGTAGTGGCATTGTCCACGACAGAGGCAGAATATATAGCACTTACAGAGGCATTAAAGGAGGCACTGTGGCTTAAAGGAATAGCAAGGGAACTTAAGCTTCAAGATCAGATTATCACAGTTCATTGTGATAACCAAAGTGCCATACACCTATCAAAAAATCAAGTCTATCACGAGAGAACTAAGCACGTGGACATAAAGTTGCATTTTATTAGAGAAGTTATCTCAGAAGGAGGAGTACATGTTCAGAAAATTGCTACTGAGAACAACCCATCTGATATGATTACTAAAGTATTACCAAGTAGCAAGTTTTATTACTGCCTAGACTTGATTCAACTCAAGTAAAGATCTCATCTTACATAGTTACTGTACCAAGGTGGAGATTTGTGGTGTTTTGGTCCAGTCAACTATGCTGACGTGGATTAGTTGACTGACTGCCTAACTGTCAAAGTTTACTATTCTTGTAATGTTTTAGTTTTATTACTCGGCTATAAAAATAGAGTAATACTCATATATAGAGCTTGACGAAACGTACAAAATTGATTTAGTTCTGTACATGTTTTAAAACATTCCAGTAATAAAGATTGAGATTCATTTTTCATTCTTGTTCTTTTTGGAGTATTGTGACTGTTCAACAGTTCTTGCATGAAAGTTATAGTTTGATTGAATATAGTGTGACAAACTAAACTGTAAGTATTTGAGTTTCACAACATTACAAAATAAAAGGGAAAAAAAAAACCTCCAATACCAGTGAGCAGACGAATAATGTTAAAAGAAATGACTCGTAATGGGCAGACTTTTGAGAAAATATCATTTTAGATTTAGATAATATTATATTAAAAAAATGAATAAGGAGTGAAAATATGCAGAAAGCATACAGAGGAAAAAGTTGTGCCATCAGTAGGAGCACATCGGTTGCAGTCACAGGGCACCCAAAATAGGTCACTTCCAGTATCCAAAGCCACCATGAACATCATTCCCGGAGTACCCAACTTGACCGTCGTATAATGCAGACTACGTTAATCTCCAAAATTATTTCAAGAAAACAAAAAAGAAATTTTAGAAACCCCTCCCCAAAAAAAGTAACAATAAACGAAAAACCCTGAGTTCAAGAACCTAAAAATGGAACAAAAACGAAAGATAGAAACATACAATCCCAAATTGCTGATCCGAAAGGTTGAGTTTCCTTCGGAGAAGGCGAGCGGCGCATCGATTTCAGAGAGCTTCCGGCCACGGAGGAGGCGATCGCGGTCGGCCAATTCGGCGTAGTACTCGTAGCTTCCCTTCTCCGGCAAATTTTGAGGCGGAGAGAGCTTGCCGGCACCGGCAGTCTCGGACCACTTCTTGACGGGCTCGGAGAATCGATGGTGCATCTTGAAGCTGAAGATGCGGCCATGGCAACTCCGAAACCCCCAGATCAAAACCAAGAAGGAAAAAACGACGACGGTTTTGGTCCCGAAAGGGAGCATTGGCAATGGCATCTCTTCCTTAGCAAAATCTTGGCATGGGAGGAAGGAAGGAACCCCCTTTTACTTACCAGATCTTGGAGTTGCAGAGAGAACAAAAGAGAGAGAGAGAGTCGAGTGATTTTTTCACTGTTCTTTCTTTCACTGAAACTTTTGGGTCTTCTTTTTTGGGTCCCACTTTCTTCTGTCTGTGACAGTTAGGGAGGTTATATTGGCAGTTTTTTTTTAATCCAATTTATTATTAATTTTAAGTTTTCATTAATTAATTTATATAGTGTTTCTTCACATAATTAATTAGATATAATAATTTAAGAAAAATTCCGAAACAATTTTATTGATAAACTCTTGTTGCTTAAACCCTGTTACAGCAAAACTCAACGTTAAAAAATAAAAAAATAAAAAATCCTAATATTATATCTACACTTAATTTGTAATTTTTTTAAAAGATGAAATGAGGTGCCAACGACGTCGTTTTTGAGACTCTCAAAGAGGTGAGGTAGAGTTGGTGAAGCCAAATCTATCAGAGAGGTTGGTTCGCGTCAATGGCGAGAGAAGCTCCATCTGGTACTGCGTAAATTGAACGTCGTGAACCAACGGGTTATCGGTTCGACCCGGTGGTGAACCCGAATAACATGCCGGAACTGCCGATGAGCAACCGCTGCATATACATTCCCTTCTCTCAACTACACCATTCTTCACAACACCATATTCATTCGTTTTCATTAGAATTTGTATATACATTTATTAATACAGACAGCTTTAGAATTTCAATGAATCCTAACCTTGTCTTCGATCAAATTCAAGATTCCGCTTCTTCCATCGCTACTAGATTGGCTGGAATCACGAAAATCACAAAACCAGTTTGAGCTCAGATATTAAGACCTCAAGGAAGAAGAAGAAGAAGAAGAAGAAGAAGAAGAATTGAGAAACCTGTGATTGGAACATCTATGAGGCTTGAGGAAGTCGGGAATGGCAGGTCCAACAGGTCGCCGAGGCTTGGGACAAAGAGGCCGGTCATTGCTGCTGCCATAGCTGAGCTTAAGCTTGTTCGGGTTTGAGTCCGAATCTGACTCGAAAACATTGCGTTTCACAACTAAATGATGCATTTCTTTCTATGGCCGATTTTTCCTAGTCTCTGTAACTATTTGTTTTGGTTAAATGGGTTTATTTTAAGAAAAGCCATGCATGCATTTATATATATATTTTATACGTATGTGGCAGAGGGAGAGTGAATATGAGTAACATGTGGAACCACGTTGAATTGAAGACCCCGTTCAAGTGAAAGAAGAATAGAGCTTTTTGGTTGGCCGAGAGTGATTATAGGACGATAAAATTCACTACTTGGGTTTCATTTCCTTATGTTTCTCTTATTACTCAGCACTAACCACAATTTGTTTGGAATTTTTGGTCCAAGTATATGGCAACGACAACGCTTTCACCTCACGCTAAACCAATTTTCAGTCATTTCTTCTTACAAGTGGGTCACTTGCTTTCTTCTGATGACGGTATATGCCTAAGACCAATTGGTCAGAGAATCATCAAAGTCTCTTGCTTTACATCTTATTTCTACTCTTTCAACCCCCAATTGCAATACATCTTATTTCAACTGTTTTCACTTGCAGGGTAAAATAATGCTTAGTGGGTGTAATAGTAATTCAAATAAGTGAATTACATCTATAGATTAGTCACTAATTAGTATCTGACATACAAGGATAGCCTTGGCAAACAACTTGATGCTTAAACGGAAAATTTTGCAAACAATGCAAACAAAAATGGAGATCAGTGGAAGAATTTTCAATTTTTCGTGTTGTCATTAATTCTCTGTTGAATAAAACAATTAGTAGCAATACAATACAAATCACTGATAATATACATCCCAGTCAAACTTAGGTTGTGAAAAGATCTCATAATCAATAGGCCCCCCATCGACAATGCTGTCAACTGTTTGTATGCCTCCCAAAAGAGCTGGTTGAAAACCATCACCATTAGAAGGCAGCAGTTTATACATTACCAGCAACCCAAGGGTAAAAATAGCTTGCAGCTTCGTTGAATCTCCTTGAACCGAAAAGAATAAGAGCATCGAAATCAGGAACATATCGACACTGAACCGCATGATACACAATACTGTGTCCATCAACTTCCCATCATTCCCAGCAGGAAAGCCTCTTACTCTATAAACAAAGAGGAAGTTGTACTTATCAACCACATACCTATACCCGAAATAAACTGCACCAACAGGAACCACAAGCGGAGCAAATGAAGCATATATCATGGTCAGGGCAAATATTGTCAAATTGAATGCGTAGTATTGAGCGAAATCAAATGTCTGCTTCGGGGCAGTTGAGGTTCTGTTGATTGGATATACAGAAAGATCGTGTCCCTGAAAATCAATCTCAATCTCCCTTGGAGAATCATATGTGCCATTAGCCACCAAGGGTCTCCGAAGACTATCTGTTTCCTGATTCTCAAGTGGGTATCCTTCGGTTTGTTCTGGGACAAGTTGAAGCATGTCATTCTTCCGAAATTTCTGTAATCTCTTCTTTATCCATGGTATTGGAGCCAGTAGATCATAAGAAATTCCCAAGAAAGTACTTGTGATCAGAAATGCAAGAGAAGAGAGGCACGACCTTGACAAGAATGACGCACTCATGTATTGCTCAATCTTCTTGCAATCTTCACCATCCAGATAGCACCGCCCCATTCTTAGGAGAGTTCCCTCCAAGGATGATTCAACTAAAGCCCTAAGGAGGATAAGATTCACGAGGAAGAAACACACCATCTTCAAAAGTGCAGCTCTTTGCTCACCAGACACAGTGAGATGTCGTTCAAACTTGGAAAGATAAGAAAGAGCAGAAGGGATCACTATATACATACTCACAAATACAATGACATTGGGCAAGAACTGAAAGATAAGGCTTCCAAGCCAACTCGAGCTTAACACCAAAGCTAACCATGACTGGGCATTATCCATAGCTTCAGCATTTATTATCCGACCGGCACTCTTTACAGCACTGATAACAGCAAGAGGAGAGCTAAAGAACAGAAGCATCAACAGTAAACATGTGTTGACGAACACTCTACGCAATCTCAGCGAAAGCTTTGACGATCCCAAGTGATTCCAGTAAATATCTGTTGCCAAAGGTGCCCTCTCAACTTTCCATTGGCTCCTCTGTAAACGCAGTTCCATGAGGGAGAAGAATTTTCCTATCCGCTTCTTCTTCTCATTTCGAAAATCCTGAACTGCTTTATTGGCTGTGTACACATCCTTAAACACTACAAATGTAACTCCAGCACCAAGTGCGCGACCTTCTTTGTAAGCTGCCAGTTCAGTCTCTAACTCAGCTCGCAATTCCTGCAATCTTCTTAGCTTATCATCATCCGTATAGCCTAATCTAGACATTATCTGATGCCACAAATCACACACCACCTTCCATAGGTAACGAAACCGACCCCATAAACCATTCGAATACTCACCTTGGTCATCTTCCGGCAAGATCCGAGAGTCAATTCTAGCTACTAACCATGTTATATCATCCCTAACCTTCACTAATTCCGAAGCTAAATCGTCCAACGCACACAAATCCATTGGTAAAATTACCCTGAAAACCTTTCCAGGGTACTTGTGCTGAAAATATTCGTGCAACAATGTCCTATCCGAACCTAAAGTTTTCGGTATGCCCTGCACCATTATAGTAAAAATTGCAGTAGAATTTGCGCTTGGGTCACTCAAATTCCCATTTCCATCCCTAAACCTAGTGATTTTTAACCGTTCTTCAATAGCAGAAATACCAAAGTGCACGAAACCAACAACCACAACCACAAAAAGAAAATGCACCCAAAGCAAAGCCGAACCTTTTTCGATGTGATTAATAGTCGTCTTCGAAAATTCATCGGCTAGAACAGCTTTCCCACCATAAAGATTAAGAGGAAGCATTACAAATATCGACAATACAGCAATGGACAAAAGCAATCCGCAGCTACCGCCCTCGATCAGCAAGAATTGCGAGGCATCGGCACCGCAGTGGCGAGCAATTTCACGGCCAGTGGCGTGCCATACAGCGAGGAGCTTGGTTAGTAGAGCAGAAGGCCCAGGCATGCGGTGGTGGTCACTGCGAAGCTTTAAGAAGACGAATATGAAGACGCAGAAGAATGCCCCAATCGCCGAAATGTTAATCAAATACTGGATATTACCATACCACGCTCCGAAATCATCGAAACCGCCGCTTCCATCATCGGATGATGGAGGAGGAGAGAGGGTTTGGTTTGCGGAGGCGAAAGGGGGTACTGCCAAAAGCAGCTGATGGGGATCCATGGCGGTCGATGAGAATTAGGATTCGAACAGCAAAGATTTGGGATTTATTTGCTGGGATTGGAGGTAGAATGAGTCTGGGTCTAATTCAAAGGGTTTCTTCTTCATATGGAAAATCACAAACACAATTTTCGAATTTCGAGGAGAAACTCGGAATCAAATTTTCGAAAGAACGAATTTTGATTCGTTAGGGTTTCCCAAAATTTTAGAGGGAATTCGATTTAATGTCAGTCGAGTTCTTTGTTTGGTTGCCGAGAAAGTGGGCATTGAATTGAGAATGGACCAGAGAAGACGGCTAGGTGAAGAGAGGTAGACGAAGTAATAGTTGCTTTCATCTAATATTTTCTGGAAGATATGTATTGTTAATATTATGCATTTTTCTTTATATATATAAAAATTATAATTAAAAGATAATATGTGATCAAAATAATCTTGTCGTGCATACCCTAAAAATTATTAGTTTTGAATTTGAAAATGGAAATTCGAGTTTTTATACTTGATGAGTTGTCATAAACTAGGACTTCTAATCATTTAAAAAAAAAATGTCAAATTTTTTGACAATATCTAAAATACTCATCTCTTAATTTTTCCTTAATTTTTCCATCCACTTCCTCTTCCCTCTCTCTCCTTCTCTCTCCCTCAACTCATTCTTAAAATCAACAAGTAAGCTAAAATATAAGAGAACTCCATGTAATAGCAAATATTCCTTACTTAGATACTAAAATACTGCATTTCAAACACATCTCGGCATGATTTTTAGGTTTTTTTGCGATTTTTTTTCAGATCTAAAACTTTGAAATTTGCAGAAAATCGACGTGGTTCGATGATGCTCGATGCCAGCTCAATGGGACCTTCAAAATCAAGATTTTTATGAAAAAATCGATGTTGCTCGATGGTGGTTCGATGGTGGTTTGATGGTGTTCGATGCGATTCTTGCAAGATACGTAATTTTTCACTCGGACGTCCGTTTGGGGTGATTTTTTTTTTATTTTTGGTATTTTTTCAAGATCTACACGTTTGAGATATATATATATACACATTTGGGAAATGTAAATCTTGAAAAAAAATGACAAATGCAAAACATACCTCATGTTCAAGATATGTTTTGGTATGTTTCAAGTTCTAAACTTTGAAAATGTGTATATGTACATCTTAAACGAGTAGATCTCAAAAAAATACCAAAAATAAAAAAAATCACCCCAAAAGGACACCCGAGTGAAAAATTATGTCTCTTACAAGAATTGCATCAAACCACCATCGAGCAACGTCAATTTTTTCATGAAAATCTTGATTTTGAAGGCCCCATCGAGCTGGTATTGAACACCATCGAGCAACAATCGAGCAAAGTCAATTTTCTACATATTTCAGAGTTTCATATATGAAAAATAACTCAAAAATCATGCCCAACTTGATAGTTGCTCGATGAGCCCTTCAAAATCAAGATTTTCATGAAAAAATCGACGCTGCTTGATGGTGGTTCGATGCAATTCTTGTAAGTGACATAATTTTTCACTAGAATGTCCTTTTGGGGTGATTTATTTTTTGATTTTGGGTATTTTTTTAGATCTACTCGTTTAAGATGTTCACATACACATTTTCAAAGTTTAGAACTTGAAAACATACCAAAACATATCTTGAACATGAGGTATGTTTTGCATTTGTCATTTTTTTTTCAAGATTTATATTTTCCAAATGTGTATATATAAATCTCAAACGTGTAGATCTTGAAAAAATACAAAAAAAAAAAAAACCCAAAACGGACACTCGAGTGAAGAATTACGTATCTTGCAAGAATCACATCAAACACCATCAAGCAACATCGATTTTTTCATGAAAATCTTGATTTTGAAGGCCCCATCGAACTGGCATCGAGCACCATCGAACCACTATCAAACCACGTTGATTTTCTGCAGATTTCAAAGTTTCAAATCTGGAAAAAAATCACAAAAAAAACCTAAAAATCATGCCCAGATCTATTCAAAATATAGTATTTTAGTGTCCTAAGTGGGAATATTTGCCGTTACATTGATTTCTATTATATTTTTACCTTACCCATGGATTTTTTTTCTAGAGAGGGAGTTGAGAGAAATGTGTTAATGGAGAGAGAAAGAAGATACAAGAGGAAGTGGATGGGAAAGATTATGAGATGGATACTTTGAGTATTGTCAAAAGAATTGACATTTTTTTAAAATGATTTAAATGCCTAGTATTTTTTTGACTTAGAACCTCTCAATAAGCATAAAAACTCAAATTTTACTTTGAAAATAATAATTAAAATAGTATGATTTAAAATAATTTCAATTCATCAAATATTATATTTTGTCAAAAAAAAGTCATCAAATATTATAAAATTTATTCAAAATATTTTATATAAATATAAATAATATAATAACTTTTTTTATTAAAAAAAAGTGTTTTCCCACCAGAAGAACACAAAGAATATCAAAATCATGGAAACCATAAAAACATTAAAATAATAATAAATTAATTTAAAATTAAAATTCATTATTAATTAAAAAAAAAGTCCATTGTAGCAAAATAATATTCAAATTTGTGATCGTGTTTAACATTATAAATCAAAGTGCAAAGAAAACTCTCTTTGTTAAAAAAAAAAACCAAAGTGCAAAGAAAACTCTCTAGTCTCTCTCTTTTGCACAACATTAAAAGCATGACATCGCAGCTATAAATATGAGCTGGACTTTTTAAGAGTATGAAACTGATACGAGCATTATATGACACGAAAAAATATGGGTTTGAGTCAAGCACAACATGATGTTATAAATTGGCACGACACGACACGAGTTTGAGCACAGCACAATACATAAGGCACAGAATACAGTGAAATTCCGTTTTTAGTAATTACCAAATTAATTAAACCTAGTGAATTAATTAAAGTGCGGAATGGTAATTAACTGTTTGCACAGAATACAGTTCTGTCGGGACAGAAACCAAACTTGTCACGACAGAAAATGAACACAATAAAAAGACAGTGCAAAAGAATAAAGAACACAACGAATTTTTACAAGGTTCAGAAACCCTTTCGGATAACCTACTCCTTGGGGCCACGCCCAGAGAATAAAACCAATTAATAAAGAATCACAAGTACAAAAACATTGACTTAAACAAAACAAGACTCCCTCTTGAGATTTGCCGCAACTTGTTGTACTTTTCTTCACTAATCTGATCTTGATTGAAACGCTCAACCACTTGAACTCCCTTCAATGGCCAGCGAGTGCTTGCATCCTCCCGACGCAAGGCTTGTAAAAAATCTTCTCCCGAAGACTACAAACGCTGTGTTCGAATTACAATGTGTATTCACTCATGAACATGGTATAAGCTCACCACTAAAAACTAAACACACATAATTCTACAAGATCACGTGAATACTTATGATCTTGAATACAAAAGATAACTCTCACAAATATTACAATAATTGTAGCGACCCACTAATCTAGACTATTTGGACCATTAACGAAACTATACATAAAATCCTTAAAAGAACTTACATTTGCGAAAATACCATAATTTATTGAATAACTTGCAAAATAAGAGTTATTTACAAAGTAAATACCAAAACGGATATGGGATCCCATTGTCTTTAAAACAAAAACATAATTTAAAATAATAAAACATTACATAATTAGTGCGAAAAATACATATAAAAAGACATAAAGTCGAAACTACATCCTCGAATCGATTAACGCTCGGCTCCTTGACTCCATTCACCATCGATACACATTCTCCAAGCGTCACGAATCTTTCCGCCTCTAAACTTATTTTCCTGCACATAAACAGAAAGGAGTGAGCCTAATGCCCAGTAAGGAAAATCTAACACAAAGTCACATACATAATTTCATAAGAAAACATAAAGACTTAACATAATACATATAACATACACTTATTATAATGGCCATTATTACTTGGGGTCCCATAGACTAAACAAGCATATGCCCATGGAATTAGTGGGGTCCTACTAGCTAAGTAGGTCATATGCCCATAACCCATTTGGGGTCTTGTTAGTCATATGGGTCATATGCCCAAGCCTACAAACATACACATATATCATAACACTTTTAATAACATAAAACATATAGATAACATAATCACATAACATGTTGATTCTAGCCTATTTCCTTACCAAAGTTACCGAGATTATGGACTGAGTTGGGATTGTTGGAACACTCCTAAAACCATAAGAAAGAGTAAGTCTAAAGAAAGGAGATGAAATGAAAGAGATGGAACGACTAAACCATAGAAAACATACTTACCGACTTATATGCTTAAAAGCTTGGATTCCCTAACCAAAAGAAGAATAAGGTTAGGGGACTGAGTAGAAGGTTTTGAGAAAGGAAATAACATAAAAATACAGAAAAGAACTAGAGTTTTGGGTTTACCTCAAAGATTGCAAGATCAATCTAACCTTCACCGAAATACTATAGAACTCACTTCCCAAAGTGTTTGATAAGCTTATGATGTTTAAGCTTATAGTTTTTCCCCAAACCAAGTGTTTACACTCTCACACTCACTTAACACTAGCAGCCTCTGAACTTAGAGCAAATGGTGAATAATGGCTGGGTACTAGGTCCTATTTATAGAGTTTGGGAATGAAAATATCTTGATTTTACTTGAATAAAAATAATGGCTTTTTAGGTGAAAATCATTTGAATAATCGTTCAGCAGAGGCTGAAGACTCGTTCAGAAGATGCTGGACTGTTGAAGGAGTTTGAATGGCTGAAAGGAAAAGAATTCAAAAGTATTTGAATTCATGCTGGTGGAGGCGATATATCGCCCCCTATAGGCGATATATCGCCTGGACCTTTGTTCCCGAGGCGACCGTGCATCGATTCGTGTTTTCCGTATCTACGTGCTGCGATATATCGCCCCCTATAGCTGCGATATATCGGCATACGCTGAATATTTAAACACGAATTTACACATTTTTAGCTGAGTTTAAATGGAGTAATCAGCCTTGACTAAGCCCTCAACGTACTCAAAGCTGCTGACTGACCCTATAACATTCAAACTTTACCCTTATTTAATTTAATCCTCAAAAATACCTTATCCTTAATTACCATTCAAAACATGTGCTTAAAATCCTATTGGTTGATGTCTAAACCTTATAATATAATAATATAATCCTTAATATCAGTCACATTAATCATACCTTAGGTTATACTTAATATTCTTAAACTATAGGTTAAACTTAGAAAATCTATAAGTACTACTATGAGTGTCCAAATAATTCCCGGTCTGAACCAAAAATCCACAGTAACAAAGATAATGCTAAACATACTATAATACTATTATCTATCTTAGCTAAGTAAAGTTCTTGGACTCTACAATAATGCACCAAAGAGTTCACTTTTCTCACTGCCTTTAGAGCCCTATTTATAGAGTCTTTTTCGTGCTCACAAAGGCAGAGAAATAATTCTTCTAATAAAGGCAAGAATCACAGTAGTTATTCTTGATTGATGAAGAGTTGCCCTTTTTAGAAAATGCTGATCCGACAGATGCGATATCGGTGGGGACAGCTCAGACATGTGTCGGATAAAAAACAAGCTCAAAAAGGAAACAACAATTAATGACATTAAGAACCAGTTTCCTGATTGCAATCCTTGAGTTGCACGAAAATATATCAACAAACAATCCAAAAATAACTTTGGGTAAGTAACGAATATTTGCAATAAACCTTGTTTCCTTTATAAACAAAATGAGATAATATATGCTAAATAAGGAAGCATATTATTGACCAAAAATCACACAAAGGGAAAGAGGGTTTCCGAAAATTGGAATAAAGGAAACCAAATATTTCCAAACAAATCCGAAAAATATAATAAAAGGAAAACAAATATCTCCGAAAATTATAATAAAAGGAAACAATTAAATCAACCAATTTCTCTTTTAAGAAAAAAAATATTTCTATAAAAATGCCAATTATAGGATTTACAATTATTAATTAAAAAAAAAGTCCATTGTATCTGTAACGCCCTACTACCTTAGAGCCGTTACTTAGTGAGTTTAAAACAGAAATCGTGCTTTTGACTGACTATACGTGGTTTCTAAAACCAAAAGTGTGAATAAACCAGAATTTAAGGCTGTACTCTTTGAAAATGTTTAGTTTCATTGAAAACATTTAAGTATCAAACATCTGGGATCCCAAAAATAAGGTTTACAAAATATTTACAACTCAAAAATAGATTTACACCAGGTTAACTATCAAAAGAATGAGTTAATTGTAGAGTCCAAGAACTTTACTTAGCTAATTGTTTAGTAGTGCTATAGTATGTTTAGTGTTATCTTTGTTACTATGGATTTTTGGTTCAAACCGGGAATTATTTGGACACTCATAGTAGTACTTATAGATTTTCTAAGTTTAATCTATAGTTTAAGAATATTAAGTATAACCTAAGGTTTGATTAACGTGACTGATATTAAGGATTATATATATTATATTATAAGGTTTAGACATCAACCAATAGGATTTTAAGCACATGTTATGAATGGTGATTAAAGATTAAGTATTTTTTAGGATTAAATTTAATAAGGAGTAAAGTTTGAATGTTATAGGGTCAGTCAGCAGCTTTGAAAACGTTGAGGGCTTAGTTAAGGCTGTTTACTCCATTCAAACTTAGCTAAAAATGTGTAATTTCGTGTTTAAATATTCAGCGTGTGCCGATATATCGCAGCTATAGGGGGCGATATGTCGCAGCACGTAGATACGGAAAACACGAAACGATGCACGGTCGCCTCGGGCATACTGGCCCAGGCGATATATCGCCTACAGGGGGCGATATATCGCCTCCTCCAGCATGAATTCAAACTCTTTTGAATTCTTTTCCTTTCAACCATTCAAACTTCTTCAAAAGTCCAGCATCTTTTGAACGAGTCTTCAGCCTCTGCTGAACGATTATTCAAATGATTTTCACCTAAAAAGCCATTATTTTTATTCAAGTAAAATCAAGATACTTTCATTCCCAAACTCTATAAATAGGACCTAGTACCCAGCCATTTCTTCACCTTTTACTCTAAGTTCAGAAGCTGCTAGTGTTAAGTGAGTGTGAGAGTTTAAACACCTGGTTTGGGAAAATCAAAAGCTTAAACATCATAAGCTTATCAAACACTTTGGGAAGTGAGGTTCGTTAGTATTTCGGTTGTGGTTAGATTGATCTTGCAAGTCTTTGAGGTAACCAAAACTCTAGTTCATTTCTATATTATGTTATTTTCTTTCTCATAGTCTTCTACTCAATCTCTAACCTTAATCTCTATTTTGGTTAGGGAATCTAAGTTCTTGAGCACATAAGTTTCGGTAAGCATGTCTCTCAAATGGTTTAGTCTTCTCATTTCCTTTTCATCTCTTTCCTTCTTTCAACTCACTCTTGTTCATTATGGTTTTAGGAGTGTTCCAAAAGTCCCAACTCAGTCCATTATATCTCGGTAACTTTGGTAAGGAAAATAGGCTAGAATCTATATGTTTATGTTTATGTTATCTTATGTGTTATGTTATGATATGTTATGAATATGTTATAAATGTGTTTGTTTGTAGGCTTGGGCTTATGCCCTATTTGACTAACAAGACCCCAAAAAGATTGTGGGCATATGCCTATTTAGCTGGTAGGACCCCACTAATCTCATGGGCATAAGCTTGTTTAGTCTATGGGACCCCAAGTAATAATGGCCATTAGAATAAGTGTATGTTATATGTATTATGTTAAGTCTTTATGTTTCTTATAAAATTATGTATATGACTATGTGTTAGATTTTCCTTGCTGGGCATTAGGCTCATTCCTTTCTGTTTTATGTGCAGGAAAATAAGCTTTAGAGGCGGTAAGATTCGTGACGCTTAGAGGATGTGTATCGATGGTGAATGGAGTCAAGGGGCCGAGCGTTATTCGATTCGAGGATGTAGTCTCATTTTATGTTTTTATGGTTTTATGTGTATTTTTCGCACCAATTATGTAATGTCTTTTATTTAAAATCATCTTTTGTTTTTAAAGACAATGGGATCCCATATCCTTATTAGAATTTTATTTATTTGTAAGTAACTCTTATTTTACAAGTTACTAAATAAAATTGTGGTATTTTCATAAAAATGTAAGTTTATGTATAGTTTTGTTAATGGTCCAAATAGTCTAGATTAGTGGGTCATTACATTAATACAGCCATATACAAAATGCCCCCAACCAAAGCAGTCGGGCAGGCCGAACATGTACGCGCCGCCCCCACGCTCTCCATACTCATGGCCGGTTGACTGATTCCTTGCTTTTACCTGCCACACAGAGCACTTATGAGCCGAAGCCCAGCAAGAAAACCCAAATAGTACATAACATATGCATAGTATATAGCTGACATAATCCACTGATAAATAGGAAAACCATCAGACTAAACAAGCACGGCCATGCCGCCCCAGAAGCCTTACCAAAGCCTAGGGTCTCGGTCCTCACCGTAAGGATAACTCATGTATCCCTTGGGTCCCACCCTGGCTATAAGCACCCCATGTGCTGAGTGTTACTTCCGGCCCCAAGGCCGTACTCGGCCATTGCCGCTCTCGGCCTTAGCCGTTCATTTCATCATAATCGCACGCATAATACATTTTGAAATAATTGTTCAAACATATAATAATTCATCCAAGGTCATACATTTGCAAGTAAAACAATCTAGGGCCATGCCCTGCAATAACACTATGGGCCCATGCCCTGATCCCGGGTGTTACGGTTTTCTTACCTTTAAACTCGATAGCCTTGATCACCTAACTCCTTGAGCACGATCCTACTCGAGCCCTAGCGCTTACCTAAGCAAAATCCATAAGTCAAAGTCATTACCAAACCTCAAGTCCAAAACCTAGCCTCGGGACCAATCCCGAGCCCCCGGGAAGTCCTAGATCCCCAAAACAAAGTGGTGGAATCGAGCCCTGAACCCTAGGTCAAAATCCCTCATCAAAAACCCAAAAATCCCCTTCTGTGAACAGTGCAGCGCTACAACGCTCTAAAGAGGGCGTTGTAGCGCTACAAGTAGAACCACCCACCAGAAACAGGGGCTAGCGCTATAGCGCCCCCTGACTAGCGCTGTAGCGCTAGTTGCAGCCAGACCAAACCCAAAAATCGCTTCTTGCGATTTCCTTCTACCATTTCAACCCCAAACTTGTCCAAACCTTTTCCAAACCCAAAAAAAAAACATATCCACACCTCACACTCATCCCAAGCATCCCAAGAACTCATACCCCAAGCTTAAGCAACCCAAAACTCAAGATCTACCATAATGAACCCAAAAACCAGAAATTCACTCAAACAACAAAGATAAGGTCGTAGAAATCATACCGTGGATGGAAATTCGACCTTGAGTTGAACCCTAGACCTCCTTAGCTTGCTCCTTCCCAACCTTGACCTGATTTTCCCAAAAATCCCATCTATTTAGCTCAAATACACAGCTCAAACCAGTTAAGCCCTAAAACTGAAATCTCCAAGAACTTACCTCAAATTTCTGATGTGATCTTGCTAATCCCTTGCCAATCCTCAAGTCTAGCTTAGGATCCTTGATGCTCAGCCTACCCTAGCTCTCCACTGAGCTTAACTCCAAGAAAAATGAAGGAAAATGGTTGGGAGAGCCACAAACCGATTCTTTAAAGCCAAACCCCTATGTTTTCTCTCTTTTCCTTTTTCTCTTCCTTCTTTCTTTCTTTCTTTTCAGCCTATAACTCTTTTTTTTTTCTACAAAATCCACTAAGTATAAAGCCCCCTTTAACTTATCTCTAACAAGCCTAAAGACCAAAATGCCCTCCTTAATAATTCTAAACCTTTTTTTGCCCATAAAGGGGCATTTTAGTCATATTACCCAAATTCCCACTAATTCCTCAAGTGTTCCTAATAATTCCTGCTCGCTACCCAATACTTGATTAATCACCAAATATACAATCCTCATCATCAAGATTAACCTCAATATATTTCCCAAATTCTCATTTAAACCCCCCAGGCTTAACCCAAGCCGGGTATAGATTCCTGCTTTGACTTTTCCGCTAACCCGCTCATTCTAGGATCGTCTCGAGTCACAGATTACAGATATCAACACAGTCATGCCCAAAATGGCCAAATTACAATTATGCTATTTCTAAGACAATCAGGTCTACATGCATACTAATTCACATAGTCATGCATCTCAAGTAATCAAATAGTCATTTAACGTGCATTAAATCATAATCATGCATTAAACTCACACACAGAATTCCATTATGCCCTCCAGGCACACTACTCCAGGCCCTTAAGCCTCGATAGTGAATTTGGGGTCGTTACAGTAGCAAAATAATATTCAAATTTGTGATCGTGTTTAACATTATAAATCAAAGTGCAAAGAAAAATCTCTTTGTTAAAAAAAAAACCAAAGTGCAAAGAAAACTCTCTAGTCTCTCTCTTTTGCACAACATTAAAAGCATGACATCACAACTAAAAATATGGGCTGGACTTTTTAAGAGTATGAAACTGATACGAGCATGATATGACACGAAAAAATATGGGTTTGAGTCAAGCACAACATGATGTTGTAAATTGGCACGACACGACATGAGTTTGAGCACAGCACAATACATAAGGCACGAAAGCACAACACTAAAGCACGAATGTAACATCTCAAATTCTCTAATGTGGCTTAATGCCTGAAGTAGGGGTCAGGAGAGCCATAATTGATTTAATATGCAATTATGTGATTATATGCATGATTATGTGAGTTATATTATTATATGATGATAATTGCATGCATGTGGGCCCACTTCTTATTAGAAAGGTATTTTCGTAATTTTTGCCCACTAGGGCATATTTGTATATTTATGTGCATGTATGTGATATTTGGGTGAGACCACATTATTATGTGGATATGTTTGAGTTATTCGGCATGAGACGATCCTAAGATGCAAGTTAGCGGTTTTGTCATAACGGGTTAATTACCGGGCTCGGGGTGAGTCTGGGGGTAATTTGATGATTAGTACATTACTAGGAATGAACAGGTAATGGGATATGATTTAATAATTATTTGAGAATATTGGGAGTAACGAGAATTTGAGGACGTTAATTATGATTAACGGGATAGGTGGGAAATGATAGTTTTGCCCTTGGTGGCTTTAAAGGCTTTAGAAGGCCTTAGGGGCATTTTGGTCACTTTGACCATTAGATATGTTTAAAGTTAAGGAAGGCTGTGGAATTAGACTAAGGCAAAACAGAGTTTTCCTCTCATCACTCTAGATCATCTCTTCCTCTCCTTCTTGGATTGGAGTTTTGAAACTAAGTGGAGAATTGAAGCTTGAGAGTTTAGGATTGGATTGCAACAACTGAAAGGGGTTTAATTCAAGTTTAAGGTAAGGATTTTCAGCTTAAACTTCAAGGTTATACTCTATTTTTTAGATAGTTCATAAGCTAGATATCTTGATTGTGTAATTGGATATGTGGTGGTGTTTCAAGTGGTATTAAGCTTGGGTTTTGATGTTAGGTTGGTGGATATGTTGTATAAATGTTAGGTTTAGTTTTCTTCAACCAATATGTTGTGATGTTAGGTTAGGGGATATGTTGTATAAGTCAAGAGTGGCATTGGCCGAAGAAAACTAAAGTGCTTGTCTAGTCTAAAGGCTAGTTACTCAGAGCCAGGGCTAAAAGGCTCAGGTGACTGAAACGTCACATGGCTTGGAGTGTAAAACCCCAGAGAGACTTATCAGTCATCTATTTAGAGAGACTTATTAGTCATCTACTCCAAAGATACTTATTAGTCATCTACCCAGAAAGACTTATTAGTCATCATCTGATTAGGGCTGCAAGCCATAAAATCATTTATTTATATTGTATACATGCAGTAATAAGTTTTATTGTTGAGCCTTGGCTCACAGGTGCTATGTGGTGCAGGTAAAGGGAAAGAAAAGCTCACCTAGCCTTGAGTGGAGAGCTTAGGTGGCGATGTGTACATATGCGGTCGCTTGACCACCACGGCCAAGGTGTTTCTCAAGGGAACCAGGGTTTAACCCTATTTTTGCTACTTAGGTCGGCGGGTTGTAACTTTCATACTGGAATGATCATTTTGGATTGTAAATAAATTTGTAAACGCTTTTATGGGCCCATGTACAATTTAATGTTTTAAATAAAATATATCATTTCCTTTTGACCGAGTTTTTCTCTCTGGCCTGTTAATAACACCTAGATGCACGTTTACAACCTAATGACTCGTTTAGCGAGTTAAGCAATATTTAAGTACACAGTGTGACGGTCTTGGACTATCCAGGGCGTTACAATGAACAAACTAGTCCGAAAACACGACACAACAAAAAACTCGATATTTTGGCATTAATAATAATAATTTTTTATGTGTCAATTATATCCAAATTAAAATAATAATATAAGTCCAGTATTTATCATTCTATCATTAAAATAATTATGAAATATAAAATTAAAATTATATTAATTTTTTTTAAATATTTATGAGTTAAGCATTTGAGTATTTATTATTACGTATTCAGATTCTAATAATTAATAATTATCTTTGAGTGGTCATAGGCATAACTTAGTGGTACTACACCTCTCCTCACAAAGAGGAGGTTCCAAGTTTAAATCACTCTCACCCATTGTCAAAAAATAATAATAATTATCTTTCATATTGTCACGTCTCGTGCCGTAATCCATGGCAAATTTGTAATATCTCTAACTTGGGTGGTCAAAAGTCAAACTTTGATCCTTGTTGGAAAATAACACTTATAAATGATCATTTAGTTTATACCATAAATTATAAGTCCAAAAATAATGGAATAACTCCTATAACTGTATAAAAAATTATTAATAATAAAATTAGGATCATTCATCATTATATATCGAATAATAATATCCTCACAATTATGTAATCACCAAACAGTTAGATTTAATACTTCATAAAGCATAAAAATAATACTTAAAATTAATCATTCCTCATTCTTAACTATTACATAGCTAATTAAAATATACTGACCCTTTGGTTGTATATTAAGTACATAAATAGTTCTTTTAAAGGGTCACATTGTTGTCCATCAAAGAATCTCATTATCACCTATTAGCATCAAACTCTATTATGGAAAGGGATAGATATAGGGGTGAGTTTATAAAGCCTAGTAGGAAAATAATTAATATCAAGGGACCAATAGTTCAATAAAACTCATGTATTTAAAACAAAACACATCATCATCATCATGTATAAACAAAATAGAGAGACCACAAATAATCACAAGAGACTAGCTACACGTGCGCATCACACAATCCACTAGATCCCTAGCTCTTGATACCCACCATAGAAAATCGACATCTTGAACCGGGTAGTTGAGTTTGACAACCACCATCGGGTAGTTAACATCCTAAACAGTTCGCAGTAAAATAAAGTTAAGGAATCTTTTGATTAATTACTACTAGTAAAGTTCTCTAGTATTATGAATACAAGCGACTTAGATCCGGGTCACTAGTGTAGTAGGGCACTTTAATGAAGGTACTTTATATATAGTGATAAATAGAACTGGATTAGATGTGATTTGTTAATACTTGTTTAAACACAGTTTCACAGTATTAATCAAACACATCAAACGATGATCATATGCACAATAATCTTAATCCTGAGGTTACTATGAATTCATATATATGTCATCTGATCCTTTGATTCATGCATTAAGGTTTGTCATAATGATCAGGCTAAGAACTATTGTTTTGGGGACTCAATGATTGTTTAACGCCCAAACGTGACTTCCATTTAGCAGTAGTCATAGTATAGATGGGCGGTCGATTCCACAAGGAGGTAAAGAAACAAAGAGCAAATAAAACAGTTAGAAGGTAAGTAATGTGAAAGTAGTAAACGAAATTATATTTTTGTGGTTTTGAAGAATTGAAATGAAATAAAAATAAATGATAAAAGGGGTTTGGTGAGGCATCAGGGTTCCACAATATATTTTGGTTACCTATTTACTTTGATAATTTGCAAATGTATTTGAGTAATAAAATTTCTTAGTTGAAGTACATGCATATGTTATTGTTGTGAGAAACCTAGAATCGACATAATATCATTGACAATATGCAGTAAAAGACTACTCACAAAATAACAAACTAATATCTCATGCTAATACTATTGTTATGAGAAATCTAGAAGCGACACTCTACCATCTAATACTATTGTTATGCAGTAAGAGACTACCCAAAAAATAATAAAATTAATATAAATTATTTTAGTAAAATTACATAGAAAAAGCTTGATTGAATCTATATAAAATTAATAATAAATATTAATTGCATAAATAATGATGGAAATAATAAAACTCAAATATTTGAACATTAAAACACTTTTATAAATTCAAAATAAAAAGATTACAAAATATAAAACTTCACCCCTATCCTCACTAAAAGAAAACTTGTAAGGACTCAACTATTCTAGACTTTGGACCATTAATAACTACTATACTAACCTTAAGAAAATGTACATATGAAATAACCATAACTTTATTTAAAACTATAAAGTAAAGGTTTAAAATACATAAAAATTCATAAGTAAGACATGGGATCCCATTGTTTTGAAAATAAAGCGTATCATAACTTAAATCTTAAAATTCATTACAACTCAGATGCGAAAAAATACATAGAAAATATGATTTGAAAGACTTAAACAACTTCATCCTCGAATCGTACGCACAGTCCACCGATTCCATTCTCCCTCAATACACATCCCCAAGCTGCCAAGAACCTTCCTACCGCCATAACTATTTTCCTGCACATATAAAACATAAAGGAATGAGCCTAATGCCCAGCAAGGAAAATCTACTACAAGCATGAAACATATACATACACATAACTATAAACTATAAACTGTAAACTATAATCATATGACTATATAAATACAACATCTATTACATTGGCCATCATACTTCTTGGGACTTGCTAGCTAAGCAATCATATGCCCATAAATTTACGGGGCTAGTTATCTAAACAAGTCACATAAATTTATGGGGCTCGTTATCTGAATAATCATATGCCCAAGGAATCTACTATTGAGACTTGTTATCTAAACAAGTTATATATTTGTTATCTAAACAAATTATGTGATTGTTATCTAAACAATTCATATACTAAAACAACTAAAAACATATCATACTTATCACATAAACATATATCAACAACATAAAAGCATAAAAATCTACCCTATTTTCCTTACCAAAAACCGGAATGTGAGAACAAGATCAGGACTTTGGAACACTCCTAAAAACCATAATAGAGAGGTGAGTATACTAAAGAAAAGAGATGAAAAGAATGAACTACACCATGAAAAAGATACTTACCAACAAGAACCTCAAGTTCAAGATCTTAGATGCCTAACCAAGAATAAAGAATACTGAGTTAGGATTTGAGTAGAGAAAAACTATAAGAACAATACAGAAAGGAACTAGAATTAAGAATACCTTGAATGCTTCTATGACCGAACTACACCTCGAAACCGAAATACACTATAAACCTTACTTCCCAAGTGTTTAATAAGCTTAAGATGATAAAGCTTATAACCCCAACCCAAGTGTTTAACACTCTAAAGTAATCCTAGCAGCTTATAGGCTCTGAACTTAGCTTAATGAATGAAGAAATGGCTCGGTACTAAGTCCTATTTATAGAGTTCAAGAATGAAAAGATCTTCATTTAGCTTGAATAAAATAATGGCTTTTTAATTGAAAAACATTTGAATAATCGTTCAGCAAAGGCTGAAGACTCGGTAAAAAAGATTCTGGACTTATCAAGAGGTTAAGGATTAAAATGAGCTCGGTTTCAAAATCATTCAAAATTTATGCCTTAGGGCCGATATATCGCCTACCATAGGCGATATATCACCTGGCTTCATATGCCTGAGGCTCGTCGAGGTTGTCGTGCGAAGCTACGTGTTTTTCGTACCCCCGTATGGCGATATATCGCCCTCCAGAGCTGCGATATATCGGCATACGCTGAAATATTATACATGTAATTAGACTTTTTTAGCCTAATTTGAATTGAGTAAACAGCTTGGACTGAGTCTAATAACGATTTCAAAGCTGCTGGCAGACTCTGGGATTTTCAAATATTACTCTTAATAAACTATTCCTAAAAAATTCTTAATTATTCATTAAACATACACATGACAAGTGTAATTACCTTAATGGGTTTATCTAAACCTTATAGTATAATAATTATCATCTTCATAATCAGTCATATTAATCAAATCTTAGGTTATAATTAATATTCTTAAACTATAGGTTAAACTTATAAAATCTACAAGTGTTGCTACGAGTGTCCAACTAAATCCCAGCTTGAACCAAAATCCACAATAATGAACATACTATAACTACTACTAGCTACTACTATCACTACTACTATCTAACTAGCTAAGTAAAGTTCTTGGACTCTACAATTCTCCCCTACTTAAAACAATTTCGTCCTCGAAATTTACTTACCAAATAATTCCGGATACCGGCCTTGCATTTCCTCCTCCAACTCCCACGTTGCCTCTTGTTCAGAACTATTAGTCGATAGGACTTTGACTATTGGAATACTCTTGGACCGTAACTGTTTCATCCCTCTATCTAGGATGCTAACAGGTCGTTCCTCGTAACTCAAGTCTTTTTGGAGTGCTATCGTATTGTACTTGAGGACGTGAGATGGGTCTGACACATACTTGCGTAGCAGTGAGATGTGGAACACGTTGTGGCTATCTGCTAGGGCTGGCGGTAAGGCTAATCTATACACAACTGCTCCCACTTTGTCCAATATCTCAAAAGGACCTATAAATCGGGGACTAAGTTTGCCTTTCTTCCTAAACCGCTTCATACCTTTCATAGGAGATATCTTCATGAAGACTTGATCTCCGACTTTGAATTCCACATTGCGTCGCTTGGCATCCGCATAGCTTTTCTGACGGCTTTGAGCAGCAAGCATACGCTGTCTAATTAGCACTACTGCTTCTTGAGCTTTTCTAACAGCTTCGGGACCGAGAAGCTGCCTTTCTCCTACTTCATCCTAGTGCAGCGACGATCGACACCTTCTTCCATAAAGTAACTCATAAGGTGCCATCCCGATCATTGACTGGTAGCTATTGTTGTAAGAGAACTCTATTAGCGGCAAGTACTCATTCCATGATCCTCTGAAATCAAGTACACAAGCGCGCAACATATCCTCTAAAATCTGTATCGTACACTCGGATTGACCTTCTGTCTAAGGATGAAAATTTGTACTAAGACTTAACTTAGTACCCATGACTTGCTGTAAGCTGCCCCAAAATCTCGGTGTAAACACCAATCCTCTATCCGACACTATTGTCTTGGGGATTCCATGCAACCGTACTATATCTTGGACATAGATGTCTGCATATTGATCTGCCGTGTATGAAGTCTTAATAGGTAGGAAATGAACGGACTTGGTTAGTCTGTCTATTACTACCCAAGCCGAATCATGCTGCCTACTTGTTCGTGGCAAACCCGTCACGAAATCCATAGCTATATCATCCCACTTCCATTCTAGTACGCTAAGCAGTTGCAATAAGCCTGTAGGCCGCTGATGTTCTGCTTTCACTTGCTGGCATACTAGACACTTAGACACAAATTCCGCTATGTCCTTCTTCATCCCCGGCCAGCAATATATTGCCTTGATGTCATGCGTCATCTTGGTCGACCCTGGGTGAACTGAGTATGGGGTACTGTGTGCTTCTTCTAGAATCATCATCTTAATCCTTTGATCATTTGGCATGCATACTCGATCCTTATATCTCAATAATCCTTGACTTGATATTGAGAAATCTGTGGCCTTGCCTTCTCTGACTGCATCCATATGTGCCTCTAGTGTGTCGTCATGCCCTTGCCCAATCCGTATATCTTCTAGCAGATTTGACTGGATAGACCAATTAGCTAGCTTACCGACAATTATTTCTATTCCGGCACTGATCAGCTCCTGCTGTAGCGGCTTTTCTATGCCTGCTAGCATTGCTAAACTTCCATAACTCTTCCTACTTAGCGCATCGGCAACTACGTTTTCCTTTCCCGGGTGGTATAAGATTTTGCAGTCGTAATTCTTCACTAGCTGTAACCACCTATGCTGCCTCATGTTGAGCTCCTTCTAAGTGAAAAAGTACTTTAAACTTTGTGGTCCGTATAAATCTCGCACCGTTCTCTGTAAAGATAATGGTGCCAGATTTTCAATGCAAAGACCACTGTTGCCAACTCCATATTGTGAGTTGGGTAGCGTCACTCATACTCCTTCAGCTGCCTTGAGGTGTAGGCTATCACCTTGTCATTCTGCATTAGCATGCAACCCAACCCTTGCTTTGAAGCATCGCAGTAGACTATGAACTTATCATTGGGTGTCGGTACACAGAGTACTGGTGCTGAGCATAGCTTGTCCTTAAGCAACTGGAAGCTTTCTTCACATATATCATTCCAGTTGAATCTTTGTTGTTTCCAGGTCAGGTTGGTGAGTGGAGTGGCTATCTTAGAAAAGCCCTCTACAAACCTCCTATAATAACCTGCTAATCCTAGAAAGCTCCTTACTTCAGATGCATTCTTCGGTCTTGGCCAATCCTTCATGGCCTCTACCTTTGATGGGTCTATTGCAACTCCGTACTTGGATATAATGTGCCCGAGGAATGCCACTTGCGAAAGCCAAAACTTGCATTTCTTGAACTTGGCGTAAAGTTGATGCTCCTTTAGTCGTGACAAAATCAACCTCAAATGTTCCTCGTGCTCGACTTCGTCCTTGGAGTATACTAAGATGTCGTCGATGAACACTACGACGAATTTATCTGAGTAGTCCTTGAAGACCCTATTCATCAAGTCCATAAATGCGGCTGGTGCATTGGTAAGACCAAAAGACATAACCAAGAACTCGTAATGCCCATAACGAGTTCTAAAAGCTGTCTTAGGAATATCTTCTCCCCTCACCTTGAGCTGATGATACCCGGACCATAAATCAATCTTTGAAAATACGGTCGCAGCTCGGAGTTGATCAAACAAGTCATCAATCCGGGGTAGCGGGTACTTATTCTTGATAGTTACTTTATTCAACTTGCGGTAGTCTATACACATCCGCATGCTTCCGTCCTTTTTCTTCACAAATAGAACCGGAGCTCCCCATGGCGAATGACTCGGCCTAATAAAACCCAAGTCTAGGAGTTCTTGTAGCTGTGCCTTTAACTCCTTGAGCTCTGTAGGTGCCATCCGGTATGGTACCTTGGAGATAGGCTCGGTGCCCGATACTAATTCTATTGTGAAGTCGATTTCCCGAGTTGGCGGCAACCCTGGCAAGTCATCAGGAAATACCTCTGTGAATTCTCTTACAATACGGACGTCTCCAACCTTAAGTGGTGTTTCCTTTACCACATCTGTGATGTTGGCTAAAATGCTTGACATCCTTTTTCTATCATTCTTTGGGCTTTAAGAGATGATACTAGTGGGGTGCGTAGTCCTGAAGCTTGTCCCATGAAACATAATCTTTGGCCGTCAGGAGTCTCGAACATCACCTTCTTGCATTTGCAGCGATGGTTGCACCATGCCGTGCTAGCCAGTCCATGCCTAGTATTACGTCGAAGTACTTGATCTCCAGTTCTATCAGGTCTCCTTCTAGTTATACGTCCTCAATCTTGATCGGTACACCTCGTACTATCCGTGATGATAGAACTACTTCGCCCGAAGGCAACTCGGTTACAAACCTAGTTCTAAATCTTTCACAAGGTTTGTCTAGTTTTTCTATCATTCTTAACGAGATATACGAATGAGTGGCCCCCGAATCAAATAATACATAACATATATTATTGAGGATAGAAACCTAACCTGTGACCACCTTATTGCTAGCATCAACCTCTCCTTGGGTTAAGGTGAATACCCTGGCAGGAACCATCTTGTCTTCCTTTTTCCCTTCTTGCTTGAGCTGGGGACATTGCCTCTTTTGGTGACCTTCCTGACCACAGTTGAAGCATCCTTTGGTGTTTGCACGACATTCACCAGGATGTTTCTTCTGACACTTAGCACATTGTGGGTATTCTACATAACCCGACCTACTAGCTCCATTATTTGTCCGTGCCTTTTTATCATTGTCGGACTGTTTGTTGTCAGGATGCCTTCTTTTCTGGCCATTGTTGTTGTTGTTGTTGTTGTTGTTACTGGACTGATTGTGGTTATTGTGGCTGGACTGATGGTTGCTGTTATGGTTGTTGTTTCGACTTGTCTGAGATTGACCCTACTGTCTAGACTCAGGCTTACTGGCTTCTTCTTTACTAACGTTAGCCTGCAGCCTTTCCACTTCTATTGCCGTCTCTAGAACATCGGCATAAGTAGTATTTCCTGGGTTTGCTAACTTAACCCCAGCTCGATCTTTGGTCGAAGTCCTCTAATGAACTTAGACACCCTCAGATAGTCGGTTGGAACCATTTCCGGTGCGAACTTAGCCAAACAGTCGAACTGCCGAGCATACTCTGCCACTGATAAACTTCCTTGCTTCAGGCCAGCGAACTCCTCAACTCTTGAAGCAAGTACAGCCGAATTATAGTACTTTTTGTGGAACAGCTCCACAAATCGAGTCCAAGTCATGGTGGCAACATCATGCGTCTGTTGGACTAAGTCCCACCATATCCTGGCATCTTTCTTGAGCAAGGACAAAACACATGATATGCGGTTCGCGTTGCTGAGGTTCATGTGCGTCAGGATTTGCTCCACGTTTCTTAGCCACTCTTCTGCCTCGAAGGGGTATGTTGTCCCTTCAAAGTTTGGAGTGTGTTGCTTAGAAAACCGCTCATAGATTGGCTCCATGTGCTGAGCTGGGTATGGCGCGTAGTTCGCCATTGGCCATCCCCCATAAGGACCTACTTGATGGGGTACTTGAGCCATTTTCTAAGGCTGTGGCTGCAGCGGAGGCTGAGTCTGGGGCTGAGCCTGTTGTCGATATTGCTGCAATAGTTCCTCAACTTGTTGTCGTAGTCTTGCAATTTCCGCAGTGTTGTCAACCGGTGGCGACGGCGGCGACATCGCTCTTTCATTAGCAGCAGCATTGGTTGCACGCCTCCTTCTGCGAACTGTAGGGGCTTCATAAGTTTCAAGAGCGACGCTTGAGGCATTGGCGTTGTTGCGAGTAGATCTTCTGAACGACATCTTCACCAAAAGTTCTAATAGTTGAGAACATGTTAGAAATTACCCTAATAGGCTCTAAGGAAAAACTTAATCTAAACAAACATAACTCGGACCTATTGATTATGACTTCTTATGAAAATTATATAAGCCTTCTTTATTATTAGAGTGGGTTTCTATACTTAGAAAAACAAGCCATCTTTATTGTTTTCTGAGTCTGTTTCTAATCACCCTATATGACTTAATTCTCAGGCTCGAAACTTATCTTTGTTCCAAAGTTAACCATATTGAGGGAGGGCTGGGATCAGTAAAATCTTCCCACTACTATGGCCCCCTAACTCTCAATATAGAAACTTGGTTCATTGATTTGTATCCACCCTCACCGAACTTAGTCATTATTTATTTTATTTATTATTTATTATGATTGCGAAAGAAAATCAAACTCAGATATGTTAACAAAATAACCATGATATTAATTTGGAAAGGAAAGTTCTCACTATTTACAACCAGTAAATAATTAAAACAAACAATGAAACTAATCTTATTCTAAAAATCGGGATCTTCTATATCCAATCCTTCCTCTAGCATATCATCATTTAACTCCTCATAGTCCTCATTATCATGTGCCTCAAAATGCCCTCGAGGAAGGTTTTTAAAAATTCTATACTTTTGCTCATTTGTAAACTGAAATTCCATTTTTGAAGTGAACCTAATTAAGAGAAATAATATCTCATTGCTACCGGCAATTCATCTTCATTATCCATTGTATCTCATATCTCCTCTAAGGCTGCAATTATAGCATGATAATCTCTAAATAGTCTAATTACTAAAATGTATTGCTCTGTTGCTCTCATCATGATCTGCTTAGATTCTTGGAGATGACCTATTTCTCTGTGGAACAAAACCAGCCTCCGAGTGATTCTTTCTAGCACTCCTACGGTGTTTCGCGGTTCTCTAATTCTTTTTAAAGCCTTAATGGCTCGGATATCCCCATAGGTTAATGCTTCGTTCATTCTTAACTGAAACAGAAAGGCTACAATCGTTATCTATACATATAAACATAATAACTATAACTTAAATACTTACTTGGTGGTCAGATTCAGAGCTTTGAGTGTGTGTATCAAGGAGAACTTCATGCGAATGAACCGTTTCTCTGATACCAACTGTAACGACCCAACTATTCTTAACTTTGGACCATTAATAACTACTATACTAACCTTAAGAAAACGTACATATGAAATAACCATAACTTTATTTAAAACTATAAAGTAAAGGTTTAAAAGACAAAAAAATTCACAAGTAAGACATGGGATCCCATTGTTTTGAAAATAAAGCGTATCATAACCTGAATCTTAAAATTCATTACAACTTAGATGCGGAAAAATACATAGAAAATATGATTTGAAAGACTTAAACAACTTCATCCTTAAATCGTACGCGCAGTCCACCGATTCCATTCTCTCTCAATACACATCCCCAAGCTGCCAAGAACCTTTCTGCCGCCATAACTATTTTCCTGCACATATAAAACATAAAGGAATGAGCCTAATGCCCAACAAGGAAAATCTACTACAAGCATGAAACATATACATACACATAACTATAAACTATAAACTGTAAACTGTAAACTATAATCATATGACTATATAAATACAACATCTATTACAATGGCCATCATACTTCTTGGGACTTGCTATCTGAGCAATCATATGCCCATAAATTTATGGGGCTAGTTATCTAAACAAGTCACATAAATTTATGGGGCTCGTTATCTAAACAATCATATGCCCAAGGAATCTACTATTGGGACTTGTTATCTAAACAAGTTATATATTTGTTATCTAAACAAATTATGTGATTGTCATCTAAACAATTCATATACTAAAACAACTAAAAACATATCATACTTATCACATAAACATATATCAACAACATAAAAGCATATAAATCTACCCTATTTTCCTTACCAAAAACCGGAATGTGAGAATAAGATCGAGACTTTGGAACACTCCTAAATAAAAGAGATGAAAAGAATGAACTACACCATCGAAAAGATACTTACCAACAAGAACCTCAAGTTCAAGATCTTAGATGCCTAACCAAGAATAAAGAATACTGAGTTAGGATTTGAGTAGAGAAAAACTATAAGAACAATAAAGAAAGGAACTAGAATTAAGAATACCTTGAATGCTTCTATGACCGAACTACACCTCGAAACCGAAATACACTATAAACCTTACTTCCCAAGTGTTTAATAAGCTTAAGATGATAAAGCTTATAACCCCAACCCAAGTGTTTAACACTCTAAAGTAATCCTAGCAGCTTATAGGCTCTGAACTTAGCTTGATGAATGAAGAAATGGCTGGGTACTAGGTCCTATTTATAGAGTTCAAGAATGAAAAGATCTTCATTTAACTTGAATAAAATAATGGCTTTTTAATTGAAAAACATTTGAATAATCGTTCAGGAGAGGCTGAAGACTCGGTCAAAAAGATTCTGGACTTATCAAGAGGTTAAGGATTAAAATGAGCTCGGTTTCAAAATCATTCAAAATTTATGCCCTAGGGCCGATATATCGCCTACCATAGGCGATATATCACCTAGTTTCATATGCCTGAGGCTCGTCGAGGTTGTCGTGCGAAGCTACGTGTTTTTCGTACCCCCGTATGGCGATATATCGCCCTCCAGAGCTGCGATATATCGGCATACACTGAAATATTATACATGTAATTACACTTTTTCAGCCTAATTTGAATTAAGTAAACAGCTTGGACTGAGTCTAATAACGATTTCAAAGCTGCTGGCAGACTCTGGGATTTTCAAATATTACTCTTAATAAATTATTCCTAAAAAATACTTAATTATTCATTAAACATACACATGACAAGTGTAATTACCTTAATGGGTTTATCTAAACCTTATAGTATAATAATTATCATCTTCATAATCAGTCATATTAATCAAACCTTAGGTTATAATTAATATTCTTAAACTATAGGTTAAACTTATAAAATCTACAAGTGTTGCTACGAGTGTCCAACTAAATCCCGGCTTGAACCAAAATCCACAGTAATGAACATACTATAACTACTACTAGCTACTACTATCTAACTAGCTAAGTAAAGTTCTTGGACTCTACAAAACTCTAGCCTAAGTTAAAAGTCATTCTCACATTTTCCATTGAAAATGTGAGAAGACTAGGCTTAGAGAGAAAATGAAGAAGAGGAAATAGAGAGTAAAGATGGTAGGGAGAGAAGTGTGTAGAAAATGTGTGTTTTTCAAATGAAAACTATATCCTATTTATAGGTGTAGAATACAAATAAACTATGATGGAAATGACATGTGGCAAGCTACCACTGGTTGAGAGGGAAGCACATGGATTGCTAATTTTTGTTGAAATGAGTTGTAATTGACATCTCTTGTTGGTGGAGAAGAAATTGCATGGATTGGTGACATGACATCTTCATGAATTGGATTGGGCTTTTTCAATTTGGGCTTCACTTCTTCAAAATGCTAACTTTCTTCATTTTCTTCCACTTTTACTTCCTTTTCTTTTTGCTTTATTTTATTCAATCAAAATTGTATCATTTTCCTACAAAATAAAAACAAATTAAATCCAAATTAAATATTTTAATTTATAAAATATATCACATTAATTCCATGAAAATATTAATTAAAACTTAATTGATTTTCACAATTAAAATCAATAAATGTGCATTTTTGACCCTTAATCAATGATATATATGGTTGGGGACATAGTTTAACAAATATGGAATTTATACTTTCTTATAGATTGAATAATGATTCCCTATTGGGTTGACTTTTGGAACTGAAAATGTTATGAGCGCTCACGTCACAAACTTATTGTGACACAACATTCACTAGTAAAGTCAAGGTACTCTAGGAACAAGATATAGCTAAAAGGGTAAAACGATAATTATATTTCCTTTTAATTATGAACCATTAATAGAGGATTAACGTTGTATGTAATGATTATATCAATGGACACGTTATTCTTTAATAAAGTACTCTGTAAATATATGTCTATAATTATCAAGAGTTCAATCTCATAATTATAGCGGAGTAATCATGAGATTAATAAATATGATTATTTAATCAAAGAGCATTGATTATTAATCTAATATTTATTTGAGCTTGATATTATAGGTCCATAGGTGTAACGTCCAAAATTTCCTAATAAGGCTTAGGACCTTGATTAGGGGGCTAGGATGTCAAATTATGGAATTATGTGATTATATTATATTTATGTGTATTATCATGTGATTATGTGAATAATATTATAAAATGACTTGATATGCATGTTTAGGTGTATTAAATATGTATGTGGGCCCAATTCTATTTAAATGGGCAATTTTCATAATTTGGTCCGTTTTTGGTATATTTGGCATATATGTGGTATGGGTGTGGTACTGCATTATTATATGGATATGTTTGGGTTACTCGGCATGAGACGATCCTAGGAAGCAAGCTAGTGGGAAAGTCACAACGGGATTCATACTTGACTCGGAGGGAGTCAAGGGGTATTTTGGGTATTTAGCACATTACCGGGATATTGGGTAATGGGAATAAATATTTGATGATAAATTGGGAGTTAGTGAGATCAGGGGGGAATTTTGGGAATTTTGACTATTTTACCCCGGGGGCGTTTTTGGGACCTCGAGCATTAGGATTTGCTTGAGATTACTTAACCTCAAAGTAACCTGTCAGAAATAAAAAGAACGTTCATAACGTTCTCTCTCTCTCTCCTGTTCCCTTTTTGACACCGATCGCATTTTTGAAGGAAACTTGAGTTTTAGGACTCAGATTCAGGAAAGGATTGAGGCATAGCATGTTGAATGCCTTATATTTGGATATTTGACATATGATATATGCCTAGATGCATTGCTTACTTGTGAGTGGCACTGACTCATTAGTCAGAAATGGCAATGGTGTTAGTACTGGTCGGGAAGTCTTGACTTATCAATCATGAACGACAATAATACTAAGTGCTTGTCGTATGGAATTGACCTGCAAGTCAAAAGCAGCATTAGTGTATTGAACGTAGAGTCGAAATGATTAGATCTAATCAACATGAGCATTAAATGCTTGACTGACCTTAAGGTCGAAGAAAACTAAAAGCGCTTGTCTGGTCTAAAGGATAGTTACTTAGAGTCAGGGCCAAAAGGCTTAGGTGATTGAAACATCACATGGCTTAGGGAGAGGATCCCCAGAGATGGACTCATTAGTCATCTATTTAGGGAGCAGATCCCAAGAGATGGACTCATTAGTCATCTATACAGGGAGAGGATCCCCAGAGATGGACTCATTAGTCGTCTATTCAGGGAGCGGATCCCCAGAGATGGACTAATTAGTCTTCTATCCAGGGAGTGGATCCCCAGAGATGGACTCATTAGTCATCTATACAGGGAGAGGATCCCCAGAGATGGACTTATTAGTCATCTATTCAGGGAGCGGATCCACAGAGATGGACTCATTAGTCATCTATACAGGGAGCAGATCCCGAGAGATGGACTCATTAGTCATCTATACATGGAGCTGATCCCTAGAAATAGACTCTTAAGTCATCTATACAAGGAGCATATCCCTAGAGATAGACTCATTAGTCATCTATTGAGGGAGCATATCCCCTGATTAACTTGATAGTCATCTATACAGGGCACAGGGCCCCATAATCATTTATTTGGATTTGTTTGCATGCATGAATAGGGTTATTACTGCTAGGCATGCTTATTATGACTTAGAGACATGTTATTATATGTTTATGAGCATGTTGAGTTTTCTTGCTGAGCCTCGGCTCACAGGTGCTATATGGTGCAGGTAAAGGCAAAAGAAAACTGGACCATCCTTGAGTTGAAGAGCTTAGGTGACAATGTGTACATATGCAGCTGCTCGACCACCACGGTCGAGGGTTTAAAGAGGAACTAGGGTTAAACCCTATTTTGCCGCTTAGGACGGCTGGTTGTAACTCTTTGATTGTAATTAACCTTTAAATTATATTTTGGGATCACAATGTATACAGTAAACGTTTTAGTAAAACATTGTATCTTTGACCAAAAATTTTAACCCTAAACCGTTAATCACATTTAGTTACACGATTATCGCCAAATGACTCAGTTAACGAGTTTAGCACTGTTTAAAATGCACAATGTAATGGTCCCTGGGTAGTAGGGCGTTACAATAGGTCCCCAGGGTGGCTCTATCAACACCATATCAAGGGTAAAATTGTAATTTGGAAATTTGAGAAGAATTTTATTTTTCGGGTCAAATATGCAATTATATGATAATGGAGATTAAATAATTAATTTGGAGTTAATTATTAAAATTTTGAAAATATGTTTATTAATTTAAATATATAATTTTCGAAATTCATATATATAAATAAATTAATTAATTATTTTATTTGAGTGGGAGAAAATAAAATTGGTAAGTAAAACATAGTTTTTTTATTTATTGAATTTTAAAAGATGATGATAATGATGATCATCAATTTGAATTTTGAATTTAAAATTTAAATTTTGAAATATGGTTGTCATATTTTCCTTAGAAAGATAAATACCTTATTTTGTGGAGTGATTGATTTTAGTTAAATAAATAAATAAAAGAAAAATAAAATATCCCTGAAAAGGGAATACACTCATATTCACGCATGACACAGTCCCTGGACTGTGCCATGTTTGTAACAGTGTACAGAATTTGTATCTGTGTAGTTTTTATTTTGTTTATTTAATTAATTAATAATTTGAAAATAGATATTTCCAAATTTGGCAAGTTAGATATTTACCTAAATCAATTCCTACCATCATTATGATATTATTATATTACTATTATTATTAGGAATAATAAAGCAATACAATAATCTCTATATATATGTTATAGAATGACAAGAAGAAAAGAGAAGCAATACACAAGTTAGTAAGAATTCATAAAAGTTTCAGAATTTTTGTCAGACAAAAGATTATCTTCTTCTTCTTTTATTCTAACATTTTCTCAGAACATAACCCAAGTTCTCGTGTGTTGAGAAATACTTGTGATTCCTAAATTATAAACTCATGTTCTATATGTGCCCACACACATCTTGAGGTGTAGAGAACACTCCAGAAGATAGTGGTTTGAGTACTCAAAGCGTTGGATAGGAAGATCGATATATATACGAAAAGACTCAAGGACACTTGATACGCTTTAAGAGGTAAACACTCATGTTCTTGAATATTTATGTATATGTTTATATGATCTATATAAATATATTGTATATTTATATATATATATATGTTGCATGATTAATAATATTTTATGTTAATGCTTTTGTCTGGATGTTTTTCTTAATCATATAAATTGTTTAGATGAGAGATGGAAATTTTTTGGTGTTATGTAAACTAGGCTCACCACGCCAATTCCCCTGCGCACTCTGATTGTTTTTCCAACATTGTCTTGGTTGGAAGCAATCTGCCAAGCCAATTTTTCTAGGAGGGCTATGTTCGTATCTTCAAAAAGATTGATTCCCAGTCCTCTGCATATTTTCGATTGGCATACACTGTCCCAAGTTTTTGTTGCTAGTAACCTTGTTTTTTCCATGTTCCCTGTCCATAAGTATTGTTGATGCTCAAAATCTCATCAAGGGAAAACACGCGGTTTACAAGGTGTGGATGCTAAGATGTCATGGCCTCGCACGTCCCCACTCGGATGCTTAGGCACGAGGCGACATGGCCTCGCTTGGCCTCGCCAGCCCCCGCCGCCAAAGTGGCCTCGCGAGATGCCTAGGCCACACCTCCCAAGTGGCCTCGCGAGAAGGTCTTGGCCACGCCACCAAAGTGGCCCCGCGAGACGCCTAGGACACGCCACCCAAAGGGCCTCGCGAGATGCCTAGGCCACACCTCCCAAGTGGCCTCGCGAGAAGGTCTCGGCCACGCCACCAAAGTGGCCTCGCGAGAAGGTCTTGGCCACGCCACCAAAGTGGCCTCGCGAGATGCCTAGGCCAAGCCACCCAAAGGGCCTCGCGAGATGCCTAGACCACACCTCCCAAGTGGCCTCGCGAGATGCCTAGGCCACGCCACCCAAGTGGCCTCGCGAGACGCCTAGGCCGCGCCACCCAAAGGGCCTTGCGAGATGCCTAGGCCACACCTCCCAAGTGGCCTCGCGAGATGCCTAGGCCACGCCACCCAAAGGGCCTCGCGAGATGCCTAGGCCACACCTCCCAAGTGGCCTCGTGAGAAGGTCTCGGCCACGCCACCAAAGTGGCCTCGCGAGAAGGTCTCGGCCACGCCACCAAAGTGGCCTCGTGAGATGCCTAGGCCACGCCACCCAAAGGGCCTCGCGAGATGCCTAGACCACACCTCCCAAGTGGCCTCGCGAGATGCCTAGGCCACGCCACCTAAGTGGCCTCGCGAGACGCCTAGGCCGCGCCACCCAAAGGGCCTCGCGAGATGCCTAGGACACAACTCCCAAGTGGCCTCGTGAGATGCGTCCATGGTTTCTCCCATGGCCTCGCCCACGGCCTCGCCCATGGCCTCGCCCACGGCCTCATCCATGGCTTCGCCCACGGCCTCGCCCAGGGCCTCGCCCATGGCCTCGTCCATGGCTTCGCCCATGGCCTCGCCCACGGCCTCGTCCACGGCCTCGCCCACGGCCTCGTCCACGGCCTCGCCCACGGCCTCGTCCACGGCCTCGCCCACGGCCTCGTCCACGGCCTCGCCCACGGCCTCGTCCACGGCCTCGCCCATGGCCTCGTCCATGGCCTCGTCCATGGCCTCGCCCATGGCCTCGCCCATGGCCTCGCCCATGGTCCCGTGCCCATGGCCTCTCCCATGGCCTCGCCCATGGTCCCGTGCCCATGGCCTTGGAGGCGAGAATACTCACAAGGGGCAAGGTACATGCATGAATATGGAATGTTCCTACAAACCTAAAGAAGTCAGAGTACGGATATAGTACCCCTACCAGACAAGTAGTGGGAACGCCAGGAGTGGGTATGCAAGGATAGGAGTTATGGTCCGTACGTCTACAGCCATAGGTCAGAGCCGACGCCACTACCTCCTGCGCCACTACGCCTGCCACCACGCATTAGACATGGGTACCGACAAGTAGTGGAGACATCCTCCTGACACCTGCTTCTGTATGGGATGTACGACCACAACCTCTGAAGCCACTCCTCTGACACAGTACGTATGTACTGTTTGGTCCCCTGGACCCTGGACCACTATGTATCTAAGGCCATTAGAGCCTACTATAAAATGAACCCGAAGACCACCTGAAAGGGGGTGGGGAAAATTCATTGTATGCAGAGGCCATTAAGAAATATACATTTTTTCACTCCATTGTTCATCTGTGTTTATCCTTTCATAAGTTAATTCTAAGTTCTTATCTAGAGATCGCCCCATTTACCTTTGAGTTTTCCGACCTAATTTCGTTGACGAGATTTCACCGTCAACAAGTATCTTTTGACAATTGCTTCTAATTCTCTACATGTTGTGATAGGCACCTTGAAAGTGGACATAGTGTACACATGTATATTGTTGACTACTGAGTTGATGATAAGTTGTTTCCCCACATAGGATAGCATTTGCATCTTCCATTATTCTAATTTCTTCACCAGACTTTCTTTTAACCTTTCATAGTCTCTTTTTCTTTCTTTAAAACACAAAAGGGTTGCCGAGGTGTCTTTCATTCCATTTTGTTTCTTCCACCTGCAACAAACTCCATAACTCAGCTCTCGTAGCTTGATTAAGATTTCCCGAAATAAAAATACTTGATTTTTGTTTGCTACACTTCTGTCTAGACCAAGCCTCATAGGTAGCCATGCATCTGTTTAACACCGATGCCTCCTCCTTATTTTCTCTTCCGAATAGGGTAGTATCATCAACAAACATGAGGTGGGTTATAGTTTGGGATGAATGAGTAATCTTGATTCCATGTATATTACCCATCTCCCGTTCCTTTGTGATTATCTTTGAGAGGCCCCATGACACAACAGAAACAAATTCGGGGAAAGAAGATCCCCCTGTCTGATACCTCTCTAGAGGTGAGAATTTCTTCAAAGGAGACCCATTTAGTCACAAACCACATGATTAGTCTACATAAATGCTCGGAGAATCTGTTTGCATTTAGCACTCAAAGAAGGAAATACCATTCCATTCGATCATACGTGTAAAGCCCCGAATTCTCTGATGTGGTTTAGTGGCGGTTTAGTAGGCCAGGAGGGCCGTAATTGCTTAATTACGCCATTAAATGAATATATGCATGTTTATGTGAATTATATTATAATATGATGATATATGCATGCATGTGGGTTCACATTTGAAATATTATGGTGTTTTGATAATTTGGCTCATTGAGGGTAAATTTGTGTATTTGGGTGCATGATGTGATTTGTGAATGAGATTCCATCATTATGGAGATATATTCGAGCTATTTGGCATGAGACGGTCATATTTAGTGGATTAGCAGTTTTGTCATAACGGGGTCAATTTTGGGGTAATAGAAATGTTTATTTGATGATAAATTGGGAACTATTGAGATCAGGGTGAACTTCTGGAAGTTTTGACTATAATGTCCCCGGGGGTATTTTCGGGACCTCGAGCATTAGGTTTTATTTGAGGTTACTTAAGCTTGAAGTAGCTGTCAGATAGAACGTATGATTAGAAAACCTCTTGTTCTCCTTCGTTAGTTCATTTTTGCCACCCGAAGCATATTCGAAGAAATCTTTAGTTCTAGGAGTCAGAATCGAGAGAGGATCGAGGCATACTGATCCTAGGAAATATTAGAAGCTTCTTGACTGAAGGATTTGACAGAAAACAATCTAATCGAAGGTAATCTAAGTTTAAAGTTTTGAGTTTTTAGAGTTTCTAAGCTTTGAATTGGACTTTGTGAATTGTTGGGTTTTCGATTCGTTTGAACCTTGGGTTTTGAGGGTTTTGGTGCATTGGGAAGCTTGGAAACCTTTTTTTGATGATTGAGGAATGTTTAGGTATGAATTTGGAGGTTTTGAGAAGTTGAAAACGCTTCTGGGAATGGTCCAGGGTTAGGGGCCGCGACCCTGTTCTTGGGCGCCGCGGCCCTAGCTCGATGAGGAAGGACGGGTTTCTGTTTGCGCTGGGCGCCGCGGCCCTTGGTGTTGGGCACCGTGGCGCTTGCCTCTGGATTTTCTGGGGGCTGCGGCACAAGGTGCCAGGGCCGCGGCTCTTGAGCAGGGTTGAGCCCATTTGCATGTTTTGACCCCGGGATCATGGTTTTAGGCCTCGGGATCACTCCTACTACCCTGATTAGTGAGGATTGATGTCTCGAAGGCTAAATCTTGGTTTGAGAACCCTTGATTATTATGTTATTGATGGTATCCTATAATGTGTTGTGATTAGGTAACCGCTAACGGACTTAAAGCTAAACCGTTCTCAAGGGTCGTTCTTTTGTTCATTCTAGCTCGAATTAGAGGTAAGAAAACTGCACCCCATATGTGACATGCATGGTTATTCATGAGGCATGTTGGTTGTATAAATGTGGACATAAATTGATTGTGGAATACTTAGCAAATCTTGCTCACTTGTGCATGGTACCGACTCATTAGTCAGATTTGGCAAAGGTGCTAGTATCAACTGTGAAGCTGTGACTCATTAGTCAGGTTCGGCAGTGGTACTGGGCACTGGTCACATTGCGCTGACTCATTAGTCAGGACGGCCTTAGCGTGTTCAACGCAAGCCAATAAAGATTAGATCTAATCGATTTTCTGCATTGGATGACTCAAAGAGCATTAATGCCGGACCGACCTTAAGTTAGATGAATATTATAAGCGCTTGTGTGGCTTACCCATCAGTCACTCATTTGTTAAAGTAGAGACGTACCGATCAGTCTCTCATTTGTTGAAGGCTAGTGGCTTACCCAGCAGCCACTCTTCTGTTTGAATTAGTGACCTGCTTGTCAGCCACTCAGTATGGTTTACCAGAACCTCAAGTGATATTCACTCATCTATTTGAAAGCTATGAACTCTGTGTGATTATAATGATAATCATTTGATGATGTTTACATACAATACTATGTTTTCTTGCTGGGCTTTGGCTCATGGGTGCTATGTGGTGCAGGTAAAGGGAAAGAAAAACTCACCCAGCCTTGAGTGGAGAGCTTAGGTGGTGATGTGTACATATGCGGCCGCTTGACCACCACGACCAAGGAGTTCTCAGAGGAACTAGGGGGTTTACCCTATTTTTGCCGCTTAGGTCGGGCATGTTTGAAATTTTGGAACAGTAATGACCTTTTTGAGTTGTAAATAACTTGTAAATGTTCTTGTGGGCCCATGAACAGTTTTATGTATCAAATAAAACATATCCTTTCCTTTTTATTGGTTTTCACCTTAGCTTGTTAATAACACTTAGAACACGTTTTTAACCAAAGGACTCAGGCAATGAGTTAAATTTTCGGTTCACCGTAACTGTTCTGGGGTAACCAGGGCATTACAATACGCCTTATGCATATCAACTTTGATAGCCATAAGTCCTCCTTTTCCTTTCTTCCTCCTAATGATATGTACAAGTTCCTGAGTTAGAATCGACGCTTCAGCAATCCATCTTCTAGGAACGAATGTCGACTGAAGCGGAGACACTAGCTTATGGATCGCAACTCTAAGTCTATTGGAAAGTAATCTGGACATTACTTTATAGATTAAATTACATAGGCTAATTGGTCGAAAATTCTCCATGGTATCAGCATTTTCCTTCTACGGTATTAGACAAATGATAGAGTAATTGAGTTTTTGATTGAAGACACCTGTTCTAAAGAATTCTAGACTCATTCCACCACTTAATGACCAATGATCTCCCAATACTTTCTATAGAAACACCCTGACATCCCTTCAGGTTCTAGGACTTTTAAAGGGTGAAGTTCAAAGACTACTCTTTTGACCTCTTCTCTACTTAGGATTTGACCCAACGCTTCATTTTCTTCATGTGTTACTTTAATCTGAAATAAATTCTCCAGTTCCCCATCAATGTGAGGCCTTTCTGATTTGAACGAATTCTTAAAGAAATTTTTGAAAATGTTCCAAATTTCCTGCCTCTTCTCTTTCAGACGCCATGTTCTATCCCTTATAGCCCATATGTGGTTTCTCCTTCTTCTTATGACTATTGAAGCATGGAAGAATTGAGTTTTATGGTCCCCATTAATCATCAACACCGCTCTTGATGTTTTCTTCCATATACTTTTGTGTTTGAGCCATAATTCATTAAGCTGCACTTGGAGATTGGCTTCTTCTTCCCTTAGAGCAAGATCTTGGGGTTGATTCTGAATCCATTATATTCTTTGTTCTATCATTTTGATCTTCTTTTCCTGAATTCCAAAAGTACTTTTATTTCATCTTTGAAGAGCTCTCTTTGTTGCCTCGAATTGTCTACTTAGTGGCCCATTTATACCTCCTATGCCTTCCCCATTCCAAGCCTTTTCAATAATCTCATGATAACTTTCATCTCTTATCCACACTTTGCAGAATCTAAAGGGTCGGTATCCTGTTGTTCTATCCATATATGAGTCAAAGATTATTGGTCCATGGTTTGAGACAGTAATGGGTAAGTTCTTTACTCCTACCCTTGGGAATATTGTGATCCATTCATTTGAGACCAAAGCTCTATCGAGCCATTCTTTGATTAATCCATTGGTGAATCTCTTATTTTTGCAAGTGTACTTGCATCCCAAGAATCTCTGTAATGTCCCAAATTCCCTAATTTGGCTTAGTGCCTTGATTATGGGGTCAGGAGGGCAATAACTGGTTTATTGTATTATTATGTGATAATATGCATGATTATGTGAGTTATATTATTATATGACTGAATTGGCATTCAGGTGTGCTCGTTTCTTATTGGAAGGGCATTTTATTAATTTAGGCTCATTAAGGGCATAATTGTATATGTGTGCATAAATGTGATATATGTGTGAGACCACATTATTATGTGGATATATTTGAGTTACTCGACACGAGGCGATCCTAGGGAGCAAGTTAGCGGTTTAGTCATAACGGGGTCAAATTTCGGGCTCGGGGTGAGCCTAGGAATAATTTGGTAACTTAGTACATTACCGGGATTGATCGGGTAATGGGAAATAATTTTGTAATTATTTGAGGATATTGGAAGTAACAAGAATTATAAAGCATTAATTAGGATTAACGGGATATGTGGCAAAGGATTGAATTGCCCTTAAGGGGCTTTGAGAGAGAAATTTGGCCTAGGGGCATATAGGTCTTTTGGGAAAAAAGTAGTGACTTAGATCACTAAATCCTTTAGCAGCAAGTAATCCAAAGAACAAAACACTTACAGCTCTCTCTCTCTCTCTCCCGATTGTTTTCTCTCTTCTTCCTTAGCACCTTGAGGATTTTTAAAGGAAAACTAATTGAATTCAAGGCTTGGGAATTGAAAGCTTGAGGTTTAGGATTGATTAGTTGTAGCTAAGAGGTGGAATTCATAGATGAGGTAAGGTTGTAAACTCTATTTTTAATTGAATCTATTATGGTTTTGGGTGTTCTTGAGATTGAAGTTCAAGGTATTGAATTGAGCTTTTGGTGCGGTTTTGAGTGAGTTTAAGCTTGGGTTTTGTTGCTGGTTTAGTGTTGATATTGTTCTGGGATTGAAGTGTGATTATGGGATTGTTTGGAAAGGAGTTTTGGTTGTGGAAAACAGGGGAAATTCTGGGTTTGTAGGTTCACAACGCGACCCTATTCTTGGGGCGCCGCGACCCATGTGAACCCAGAGCGCATGGGCTCTATTTGGAGTAGGTGCGCCACGACCCTTAGGGTCAAGTCACGACGCATGTCCTTGGGCAGAGGCAGGGGGAGACCTTGGATTAGAAGCAAGCCACGACCTTCAGGGGCAAGTCGCGACCCGTATAGTCAGTTTTAGCCAAGTTAGGTTTTGAGTGATGGGAACTTAAACCTAAGGGCTCGGGATCGATCCTACTAGCTAGTTTAGTAGAATTCGAGGTCCCTGAGGCTAGGAATTGGTCTGGAAGCCTTAATTCACTCGTTATTGGCAAGATTCTATATTTGGTTATGACAAGGTTACCACTAGGGGCTTAGAATCCGGATCGTGCTCGAGGGTCGTTCTTATCTTACATTACACTCGAACCTGATGTAAGAAAATTGCACCCAATACGTGATGTACGTGATTAGGGCTTGGCCCGGTTGTTAAATGTAGTCTTGATTAAGGCGTGGGCCCCTGTAAATGTGCATGATTATGATGATTCTTGTGATTGATTGATTAAGAATGTTGAATGCTTTATATCTGAATATTTGTTATATAATGAATGCCTGTTAGTATTATCTAATTGAGAAATGCTTGACTTATGAGTAAGAGACGGCAATAGCGCTGAGCGCTGGTCGAAAAGCATTGACTTATAAGTCAAGGGCGGAAATAGTGCATTGAGCACTGGTCGATATGGTTAGGCCAAATCAGGAGCGCACCATACGCTTGTCCGACCCAATGGTCGTGGAAAATTAAGTGCCAGGTACGCTGGGCCAGCTCCGAGACTGGTTATATAGAGGATAGGGCAATGGGCCTCGGGTTGACTTATTAGTCTTATATCCTAGGGCGCTGAGCCCCAGTATGATTCAGTAATCATGTATTTTGGGCAACGGGCCCTGATATGATTAAGTTAATCATTTAATTAGGGCAGATGACCCCATATGATGTTGTAGTCATTTATATAAATGGTATGCATGTATGAGTAGAGTTATTAATGCTAGGCATGCTTATTATGATTCGGTAACATGTTATTGACTGCTTATGAGCATGTGTTAAGTTTTCTTGCTGAGCCCTGGCTCATGGGTGCTATGTCGTGTAGGTAAGGGGAAAGGGAAGCTGGACCAGCCATGTGTTGGAGAGCTTTGGTGGCGACGTGTACATATGTGGATGCTTGACCACCACGGCCAAGGTTGTTCAGAGGAGCTAGGGTTAAACCCGATTTTTGTTGCTTAGGACAACGGGTTGTACCTTTTGAGTTGTAATTACTCTTTCGAAACTTTAAACAACTTTGTAAACGTTTATTATGGGATCCTATGTACAACTTAGCGTTTTAACGAAATATCTATTCCTTTTGACTGAAATTTTTAACCCTAAATCATTAATCATGTTTAGTTCCATGGTTATGGCCAAATGACTCGTTTAGTGAGTTTAGCACTATTTAAAACACAGTGTAATGATCTTGGCTAACCAGGGTGTTACAATCTCTATGTTCAATGTTGTGTGTGTGACCGTATATAATCATATTATGTGTGTGGTGTGTGTGAATTTGTTAGAATTTGCCTATGGGTGTGTGTGTTGATCTTGAATTAGGTTTTATATTTAAGGTTGCTTTTTATTTTTAATAAACCGTGATCTTGAATTTTGTTTATATATATAAAAGAAGCTTTCATTGATTTGCAAAGTTTGTGATCTGCCTATGTGATGTGTATATATGTGTTTAATGCTAAAAAATATGCCTATGTTGTGTGTGTGATCGTGCTATTGCGTGTGTGGTGTGTGTGAATTTTTCAAAATCTGCCTGTTGAATCGTGAATTAGGTTTTATATTTAAGGTTTCTTTTTCTTTTTAATGAACCATTATCTTTATTTTTTTTATAAAAGAAACTTTCATTGATTTACAAAGTTTGTGATCTGCCTATGTGATGTGTATATATATGTTTAATGTTAAAATTCATAGTCATATGCTAAAGTTTTAGTGACAATTACTTATTTTTGTGGATTCATAGATTGGCGTGAAAGCGAACTAGTCTAAAGTCATTGCTTCTACTTTGAAGCTTGAGGTAAATCTATTATCTTTGTTATATTGAATTATAATATATAGGCTTTTGTGAATGTGCGTTGCCCTGTTGTAGTGGATTATAGGCTTGTGTGCTTCCTTGTTGTAGTGGATATTGGGCTTGTTGTGTGTTGCCCTATTGTAGTGGATATTAGGCTTGTTGTGTGCTGCCTTATTGTAGTGGATATTAGGCTTGTTGTGTGCTTCTTTGTTGATTAGTTTTTTTCTTAAACATATTGTATTAGGCAATGGATATTGATGAGGTAGATGAAACCCCTCCTTCAATAGATGATCAACCACCTCTCATTTAGACTGAAAAACGCTACTGATAATGGTAGAAAAACTAAGGCTAGAAAGAGGGGTAAATCTCTGTTGTGATATAATTTGATCAATAATGTGCAAGTGTAGACAGTCACAAAACAAGTAATATAATGATAAGTTGAGTATCGTCTCTGATGGGATTGAATTAGTAAATAATCGTGCTAAAATCAATTACCAAATAATTTAATAGTGGTGAAAAATACAGGGGGTTGATTCTTTTAAACTAAAAGTAATTATAACAAATCTAAAATTCTTAACATACACTAAGATGAAAATCTAACAGCAAGAGAAATTTGATTTAGTGAAATGGGCTAGAACTATTAAATTAAACTATGTCAAGTAACATGTATCATTTGTTGCAACAATATTTTAGCAAAATTCCCAGAGTTAACAAAAATTCAAATATGTTCTAGAACTTTCCCAAGTCCTATTATATTAATTCTTTCACCTAATTAAACATATTCCTATGCCAATCAGATTTAAAAATTCAAATTTAAGCTTCAATTCATAATTGTTACACAAAGCAAATAACACATTCCTATGTTATTCACCAAACATAACCTAACAAGATTATCTACTTGTGTCATTCAAGTTCATCCATTATATTCAAACTTTAAAGCACAAATATGACTCAACATCTTGCCATTGACGGCCAAAAAACAAAAAGAATTAATCATTAAGCACACTTGAATGAACAATGGGTATTTTCGCTAAATAAAGTACTAGAAATTGAAAACTAAGACATATAGGTTTTTAATAATTCAAGCCTCAAAAGGGGAAAGGGAAGCTGGATCAGCCATGTATTGGAGAGCTTCGATGGCAAGTGTACATATGCGGCCGCTTGACCACCACAAGCAAGGTTGTTCAGAGGAACTAGGGTTAAACCCTATTTTTGCCACTTAGAACAGTGGGTTGTAACTTTTGTGTTGTAATTACCCTTTTGGAACTGCAAACAACTTTGTACACGCTTATTATGGGATCTCATGTACAACTTTGTAAGAGAAATATCTATTCCTTTTGATCGAAATTTTTAACCCTAAACCATTAATCACGTTTAGTTACACGATTATGGCCAAATGACTCGTTTAGAAAGTTTAGCACTATTTAAAACACCCAATGTAACGGTCTTGGCTAACCAAGGTGTTACAACTTGGTATTAGAGGGTGCCAAGGTTATGGGTTCCTGAAGACAGGTTGGGTGTAACGCCCTACTACCCTAGAGTCGTTACCATGTGATTTTAAAATATGCCATTAGCTCGCTAATTAAGGTATTATACCAAAAGTGTGGTTAGTTAAAATAAAAGCTCATTTAAATAAGGTTTTGGAATAAAAGGGTTGGACATTCATTTAAATTATGAAAGTGTTACATTGCTATCCCAAAATACTGTTTATAAACATATTTACAACTCAAAAAGTTACTTTACAGTCGACCTAAGCGACAAAATCAAACATTTATAACCCGCTCCTCAAAATACCCCAGTTGTGGCAGCTAGGTAGGCCAAACATGTATGCACTGCTCCATACCCTCCAACTCATGGTTGATCAACTTTTTCCTTGCCCTTACCTGCACCACAGAGCACCTATGAGTCGAGGCTCAGCAAGGGAATTTCATAGCACAACATACAATAATTTATTTCAACAAATACACGCTTAATCAAGGACAATAAACAATTTACAAGTTTATATTGAAATACACAACAATACAACAGTATGACAACATAATAGCAAAATGACATAACAGTACAATAGCACAACAGCGCAACAGTATAGCGGCCTCCATCGATCGGGGTGCGTTATTAGGCACCCGAGTCTGCGGTCTTAACCGAATGGGTGTGTACAACACCCTTAGAGGGTCTCACCTTGGTGGCCTGCATTCAGCATGCTTAGTGCCGATTTTGGCCATTTTCTGCTCCTGACCTTTGCCGTTCCTGACCTCTGCCGCTCCCGGCCTTTTGCGCTTCTAGCTCTTGCCGATCTGTCACAATCACATGTATGAGATAATAGCTATAGACAATACACACAACACTATACACTCTGCGGGCAAAAACAATTCTCTTACTTGTGTCCCGAGCCAATTGATTACTGCGATCTCCATAAAGATCCCCTAAACCCGAGCCTTGACGTAAAACCTAGTCACAATGCATTAATAAATAGACATTCATCAATTCATTAGCAGATTAAGAACTTCTTATTTAAATACTAGCCTCTGGGACCTCATATTCTACTAAATCGGGTAGTAGAATCCTTCCCGAGCCCTAACATTTGGGTTCCCAAGCTTAAAACCTTCATTTGGCAAACATTTTCTATTTGAGCCACGGCCCAGCCCATTAGGGCAGCGGCACACCTCAAGTAAGAGAGTTCTAAGATTTTTTAAAGGGGACACGGGTTGCAGCACGCCTCAGCTTGCGCCATGACGCCTGGGTAAAATCAGAGGCTCCCATGCCTTTTTGTTCATACTGGTCGCGGTGCCTGAAGAATAGGGCTGCAGCTCGAGCCTGCGAACCCAAAATCCCCTGCATTTCTCTTAAGCTAACATCACCAATTCCTCTCTAAATCAATCCCTAAGCCCAGAAGTAGATCTAGAACTCATATCAGTGCAACATATTCATCATTATAACCCCAAGAACTTCCCCATAACCATACCAACATTAAAAATAAACCTAATATTTTTATCCCAAGAAAACCTCCAACTTCAGTAGATATCTTAACAAAATCATAGCAAAACCTTACCTCAATTAAGGAATTCGACCCTTAGCTTTGCCCCAACTACTTCAAGCTTCAAGTCCTTCAAGCCTACAGCCAATTTCCCCAAGAGTTCTCCCAGAGTTTCCATAGAATTTCAAAGCACCCTAGAGAGAGAGAATGCATCGAGAGAGAGAAAGAGGCTAAGAGAGCGTGTTGTGTTTTTCCTCTATTTTCTAGTTAGTTCTAGAGTCTTAGGCCAAAACCAAGTCTATCCCCCAACAGTAAAATGAACAATTTATCCCAAATATATCACCACAATCTTGTGGTATCAAGCGCAACACACATAATTCACATTTATTGTAACGCCTTACTACCTAGGGACCGTTATGTTATGCATTTTAAACAGTGCTAAACTCGCTAAATGAGTTATTTGGCCATAATCATGTAACTAAGTATGATTAATGGTTTAGGGTTAAAATTTTTGGTCAAATATACAAAGTTTCACTAAAACATTTACTGTATACATTGCGATCCCAAAATATATTTTAAAGGTTAATTACAATAAAAGAGTTATAACCAGCCAACCTAAGCGACAAAATAGGGTTTAACCCTAGTTCCTCTTTAAACCCTCGGTCGTGGTGGCCGAGCAGCCACATATCTACACATCGTCACCTAAGCTCTCCAACTCAAGGATGATCCAACTTTCTTTTGCCTTTACCTGCACCACATAGCACCCATGAGTGAAGGCTCAGCAAAAAAACTCAACATGCTCATAAACAGATAATAACATGTCACTTAGTCATAATATGCATGCCTAGCTGTAATATCCATATTCATGCATGCAGGCAAATCCAAATAAATGATTATGGGGCCCTACGCCATGTATAGATGACTATCAAGTCAATCTGGGGATCTGCTCCCTGAATAGATGACTAATGAGTCTATCTCTAGGGATCTTGTAACGCCCTGGATAGCCAAGACCATTACATTGTGTGTTTATAAAGTGCCAGACTTGCTAATCAAGTCATTTAATTTAAAACGTGTTGCTGAAACTATAAAGGAACTAGGGTTAAAGCATTTTGGTCTCAAAAGCCACATTTTAATTAATAAACATTTCTTGTCTACACGGGATCCCAAAAAATATTAAGTTCTAAGATTGTTTACAAAAGACATAAGGTGTTAATACAATCTCAAGCCGTATTAAGGCAAAACAGGCAGTTAGGCTATCCCTGTCCTGATCCACTCCTCGACCATGGCAATAGAACAGTTGGCTATGTACGTTCAACCTCGCAGCTCTCCATCTCAGGGTTGGTCCAGCTTGCTTTTGCCTTTACCTGCACCATGTAGCACCCGTGAGCCAAGGCCCAGCAAGAAAACACAACAACAGAGCATAAGCAATCAACAGACAAGTCAGTATCTCACATTGCATCACAAGTTCTCAACCATATAATCATTCAGTATAATCAGGTATTCAACATACTAAACATATCAACTCATATCATATATCACTGCACAAATGATACCTAGGGCTAGTGCTCTTAGGCTGTTCCCTCCGTTATCCCACTGACTCCGACCCGCTTAAACCGAGCTCAGTGAATATTAAGCTGTCCTCGGCTACCAGTGGCCAAGCCGTGCCCTGTGCGCAAATATTGTGTACGACACTCTTAGGCCGCTTTTACATGTCCCATGGCATAATACCATCATTAACACGATACAAATATCGGGAGCACTTAGTCCCATCACAAACATATAACCGGGTGCAGTTTTCTTACCTTTCAATTCACTAGCTTTGATCCTTCGACTCCTTGAGCACGATCCCCCTCGAGCCCTAGTGCTCACCTAAACACAACCACAGGACAAAGTCATCATCAATCCTCAAGTCCAAAACCTAGCCTTGGGGCCAATCCCGAGCCCCCGGGAAGTCCCAGTTACACCAAACAAGGTGGTGGAATCAAACCCCAAACCCTTGGTCAAAAACCCTTGCAAACAACCCTAAAATCCCCTTCAGAAGACAGGGTAGCGCTACAACGCTCATGGGAGGGCACTACAGCGCTACAAACAAAAGCGAAATCCCCTCAGCAAGCTTGGCCTAGCGCTATAGCGCCCAAAGGCTAGCGCTGTAGCGCTAGTCACAGACAGACCAACACCAGTTTTCCCTTCCTGCGATTTCCTCGAACCAAACTCAACCAAAACCTCTCCAAACCTTTGCCAACTTCAAAAACAACCTTATGAACATACTCCACTCATCCCAAGCACCCCAAATACGTAGAACTCAAGCACATGCATCCCCAAACTCAAAATTCACCATAGCTGACCCTATACTCAGAACTCAACATAAACTAGTCAAAACACCAAAGTCTAGAGCTCAGAACTTCCTACCTTTTAATGGAATTCGATTTCAAGATAACCTCTACACCTCCTTAGCTTGCTCCTCCTCAGCCTTTGGCCTGAATTCCCTAAAGTTTCCATCAAATTCAACTTAAACACCATAGTTCAAAAACCAGAAACAGAAAATGAAGAACTCTAAAGTCTTACCTCAAGTGTTAGTGTGTTCTTGCTAAACCTCTGCCAATTTCTTCAAGCTTAGCTCAGAAACCTTATGGCTAGTTGACCTAACTCCCCTCTGAAAGTTACTCCAAGAAAACGCCCAGAAATGGTGAAGAGATCACCAACCGACTCTAAGGAAAACAACTCTGTTTTTCCCTTCCTTTTCTCTTTTCTTTCTTTTCCTTCTTTTCTCTCTTTCAGGCTTCTATAACTTTCTACAATTCCCACTAACATAAAGCCTCAGCATATCTATCCCTTACAAGCCAAATGACCTTAATGCCCTCCCCTTTATTTCTAATCCTTTAATCCACTTAAGGGCATTCTAGTCATTTTACCCAGTTCTTGCTAACTCCTCGAATGTCTCTAATATTTCCCACTTAACTCCCGATACCTAATTAATCACCAATAATATTCCTCAATGTCAAAATAAACCCCAATATACTCACTAAATTCCCATTTATACCCCTAAGCTCACCCCGAGCCGGGTATAAATCCCCGCCATGACTTTTTCGCTACTTTGCTCACTAGGATCGTCTGGAGTCACAGATCACAGATATATCCACATAATAATGTGGTCTCAACAATTATCACATATATCAAAGCAGTTATGCCCATAATGGCCAAAATTACGATTATGCCCTTCTAACCTAATCAGGGCCTACATGCATACTAGTACACATAGTCATGCATCTCAAATATTCAAATAGTCATATAACATGCTTTAAATCATAATCATGCATCTTAATCATTAAAGTCACACATAATTCCCACTGTGCCCTCCAAGCACACTAATCAAGGCCCTTAAGCCTTATTAGCGAATTTGGGTCGTTATAGATCTGCTCCCTGTATAGATGACTAATGAGTCCATCTCTGGGGATCCGCTCCCTGAATAGATGACTAAAGAGTCCATCTCTAGGGATCTGCTCCCTGAATAGATGATTAATGAGTCCATCTCTGGGGATCCGCTCCCTATGCCATGTGACGTTTCAGTCACCTAAGCCTTTTGGCCCTGACTCTAAGTAAATAGCCTTTAGACCAGACAAGCACTTTTAGTTTTCTTCGACCTTAAGGTCGGTCAAGCATTTAATGCTCATGTTGATTAGATCTAATCATTTCGACTCTACGTTCAATACGCTAGTGCCACTCTTGACTCGTAGGTCAATTCCATACGAGCAGCGCTCAGTACAATTGTCGTTCATGACTATTAAGTCAAGAATTCACGACCAGCACTGACACCATTGTCGATTCTGACTTATGAGTCAGTGCCACTTACAAGTAAGCAATGCAACCAGACATATATCATATGTCAAATATCCAAATATAGGGCATTCAACATGCTTACTCAACAATCACCAACATGATTATGATCATGCACATTTATAGAGACTCAAGCTCTGATTAATTCCATATTCAATATTCACGCCATGCTATAATCAAATGCATCACATACTGGGTGCAGTTTTCTTACCTTTGGTCTAATCACAGGTTACCTATAAACAACCTTCAAGCAGGATCCTATTTCCAAGCCTCTAGCGATAACCTAGTCACAACCATAATATAAAAGCCCATAAAAAATGAGTAAATAAATACTTATGGACCAAGTCCCAGCCTCCGGGACGTCGAATCCTACCCCACTGGGTAGTAGGATCGATCCCGAGCCCTTAGAGTTAAGTTCCCACGGCTAAAAACCAAATATGGGCAAAGCTGCCCTTAAGCGCCGCGACCCCCCAACACTGAGTCGTGACCCACCTCCAGACAGAGACGCCAGCCTCAAGATGCCTGCACCACGCGCCGCGGCCTGCCTCACAGGCGTCGCAACCCTATCACCCTAGCTAAGAGACTTATGCATCCTCATGCAATAAATCTCTAGCTCTAGGTACAGATGTTATAAACATACGGGGTCCATGCACAGTGCCAACAAATACAAGGGTTTCTCACCCTCAAGCCCAAATGTTACCATCCTTTCATTGCAATCTATCATTGCGTCATACTTGGCTAACCAATCCATATCTAGGATCATATCGAAGTCAGTCATAACCACACATCAACTGATGAGTCCCTTCTCACCATAACCTAACCCATCTCTTCAAATTACCAATAGAATATCACATTCTCATCACAACATAACCATGTCATCGGCATACCAAGTCTATGCCTCTCTAAATGCAACAAGCAAAGAACAACATGGCACCAAAAACTAGTCAGCATAATATAGAAATTAGAACTAGGAAACTGACTTGCCACTACTGGGAACCAGCCTCAGCCTCAGTCTCAATCTTTGACTCTGACTGCATCAAAATAAACACACATGCTGGAGTCGAGCTGTACACCCCTTTTTGCTCATCCTTCCTTTGCCTTGGGCAATTCCTCTTACGGTGCCCAAACGTTCCACAAAAGAAATAAGCCCATGCTCGACATTCTCCTAGATGACGCCTCTTACATCAAGTGCACTCTAGGTAGACTTTCCAATCTTTGTCCTCGCCTGATCCAATAAATGGGGGTATCACTGTCTGAGCTCCACACTCTCCGGCACTCTCCTTCTCAATCTGATTTCCTATGTTCTCAACAACAAGAGCCTTTCCTACCACCTGAGCGTAGGTAGAGATTTCATGAACTGGGGCAACTCTAATGCTTTGAGCTATTCTGGGATTCAATCCCTGAATAAACCTTTCCTTCCGAGATACATCCATGGGTACCATATAAAAAACAAACTTGGCCAACCCATCGAATTGGTTAACATACTCGGTTACTATTGCATTCCCCTGAACTAGGTTCAGAAACTCATTCATCTTAGCAGTCTTAACTGCATCACAGTAATATCTTTCATTAAACAACTGCCTAAATTCTTTCTAGTCCATCATACCTGTATCTCGTGTCTGGGATACTACTTCCCACCATGTCCGGGCATCATCCCGCAATACAAATGTAGCACAAATCACCCTATCATGATCTACCACCCCCATACTGTCGAGGATGGAACTGATCATACCCATCCATTTCTCAGCTCTGAATAGATATAGGCCTCCCTCAAAGACTGAAGGGTAACATTCCTGGAATCTTCCACAAAGAAATTCCCACTTGTTCTCAACCCTAGGCTGAGCCAATACTGATGCCACTCCTGACATAACAAAGGAAGAGGTGTTCCCTGACAGAACCTGCTGCTGTTTTAAACACCTGATCTCTTTCTCTTGCCTCTACAATCTTAATTGCAAATCTGTAAACACCTGCTGCCAATTCTGAAAGGCAGGTGAAGAACTCAAGCCCTGACTGTAATTCCCAACCTTGGTATAACCACCACCAGGCCTCATTAATTGTCTTAAACACATATCTTCTGATTGAATCTGTAGTCAATAACTTGACCCATTGAACATGATGAGCATATTCAAAAGCCTTCCCCTTGGGAACAATCTTATCACACCACATTCACAACCCACTGCAGTGCTAAAAATATGCCCATGGCATTCATACATCAATCTTAATCCATGCTCTTCCAACGTACATACCATGCTCTTAACTCCAGCATGCAAATAACACATTCATATATTCACTGAGCAGGTAATCTTATGAACATATCAATAATCAAGAGACAGTCTCTATCAAAATCTCATGCTCCCTAGTAAGGTGTATAGGTAAAGCATTAACATTCTATATAAGAAGTTAAGCACATAACCACATAAATAGTTACCATACCCTGAGTGAAGCTTGTCTTTAGTGACGAGTGTACATGCCCAGCTTGTCTACAGGAACCCTTAACCTTGGCTCACTCTGATACTAAGTTGTAACGCCCTACTACCCAGAGACCATTACATTGTGCATTTTAAACAGTGCTAAACTCACAAAACGAGTGATTTGGCAATAATCGTGTAACTAAGTATGATTAACAATTTAGGGTTAAATTTTTTGGTCAAAGATACAATGTTTCACTAAAACGTTTACTGTATACATTGCGATCCCAAAATATATTTTAAAGGTTAATTACAATAAAAGAGTTACAACCAACCGACCTAAGCGGGAAAATAGGGTTTAACCCTAGTTCTTCTTTAAACCCTTGGCTGTGGTGGTCGAGCAGCCGCATATGTACACATCGTCACCTAAGTTCTCCAACTCAAGGATGGTCCGACTTTCTTTTGCCTTTACCTGCACCACATAGCAGCCGTGAGCCGAGGCTCAGCAAGAAAACTCAACATTCTCATAAACAGATAATAACATGTCACTAAGTCATAATAAGCATGCCTAGCAAAAATATGCCTATTCATGTATGCAGGCAAATCCAAATAAATGATTATGGGGCCCTGCACCCAGTATAAATGACTATCAAGTCAATCTGGGGATCTGCTTCCTGAATAGATGACTAATGAGTCTATCTCTAGGGATCTGCTCTCTGAATAGATGACTAATGAGTCTATCTCTAGGGATCTGCTCCCTGTATAGATGACTAATGAGTCCATCTCTAAGGATCCGCTCCCTGTATAGATGACTAATGAGTCCAGCTCTGGGGATCTGCTCCCTGAATACATGACTAAAGATTCCATCTCTATGGATCTGCTCCCTGAATAGATGACTAATGAGTCCATCTCTAGGGATCTGCTCCCCAAGCCATGTGATGTTTCGGTCACCTGAGCCTTTTGGCCCTGACTCTAAGTGACTAGCCTTTAGACCAGACAAGTGCTTTGAGTTTTCTTCGACCTTAAGGCCAGTCAAGCATTTAATGCTCATGTTGATTAGATCTAATCATTTCGGCTCTACGTTCAATACGCTAATGCCGCTCTTGACTGATAGGTCAATTCAATACGACCAGTGCTCAGTACTATTGTTGTTCATGATTGATAAGTCAAGACTTCACGACCAGTACTAACACCATTGTCGTTTTTGACTAATGAGTCAGTGCCGCTCATAAGTAAGCAATGCAACCAGGCATATATCATATATCAAATATCAAAATATTGGGCATTCAGCATGCTAACTCAATAATCACCAACATAATTATGATCATGACCATTTACAGAGACTCAAGCTCTGATCAATTCCATATTCAATATTCACGCCATGCTATAATCACATGTATCACATGCATCACATACTGGGTGCAGTTTTCTTACCTTTGGTCCAAGCATAGGTTACCAATAAATGACCCTCATGCACGATCTTTTTTCCAAGCCTCTAGCAATAACCTAGTCACAACCATAATATAAAAACCCATAAAAATGAGTAAATAAATACTTTCGGACCAAGTCCTAGCCTCCGGGACATCGAATCCTACCCAAATGGGTAGTAGGATCGATCCCGAACCCTTAGAGTTAAGTTCCCACGACTAAAAACCAAATATGGGCATTACTGCCCTTAAGCGTCGCGCCCCCCCAGCACTGAGTCGCGGCCCGCCTCCAAACAGAGACATCAGTCGCAAGATGCCTGCACCCTGTGTCGTGGCCCCATCACCCTTCAACCTCTTCGCTCATCTTTACTAAGCTCGAGCCGCGGCTCCCAAGAACAAGGTCGCGGCCCCACCTGGAACTCAGCCAAAAACCTTCATTTTCCCATTTTAAATCATTCCAAAAACCTACTCAAACATATCCAAATCCCAAAATTAAAGTTCCCAAACATCCTAATTATCCAAAACCATCAAAACCTAAGGCTCAAACAACTCAAAAACTCATCAACACATAAAATCCAATTCAAGCTTAAAACTCAAAAGCTCAAAACTTAAAACTTGGATTACCTCCGATTGAGTCGTTTCCCAGCTAAATCATCCAGCTAAAAAGCTTCGAATCTTCCCTAGAATTGATCGATCCTTGCCTGAATCCGAGTCTTAAAATTCAAGTTTCCTTCGAAAATGCAATCGGTGTCAAAAAGGGAACAGGAGAGAGAAAGAGAGAATGTTCTGAACGTTCTTTTTATTTCTGACAGGTTACTTAGAGCTTAAGTAACCTCAAGAAAATCCTAATGCTCAAGGTCCCAAAAATGCCCCCGGGTTAAAATAGTCAAAATTCAAAGAATTTCCCCCTGATCTCACTAACTCTCAATTTATCATCAAATATTTATTCCCATTACCCAATATCCCGGTAATGTGCTAAATACCCAAAATATTCCTTGACTCCCTCCAAGTCAAGTATGGATACCGTTGTGACTTTCCGACTAGCTTGCTCCCTAGGATCGCCTCGTGTCGAGTAACCTAAACATATCCATATAATAATGCAGTACCACACTCATATCACATATATTCCAAATATACCCAAAACGGGCCAAATTATGAAAATTACCCAACTAAACATAAATGGGCCCACATGCATATTTAATACACATAAACATGCATATAAAGTCATATTATAATATTATTCACATAATCACATGATAATACACATAAATATAATATAATCACATAATTCCATAATTTTCCATCCTGGCCCCCTAATCAAGGCTGCCTTATTAGGAAATTTGGGACGTTAAATTTATGCCATCAACGGGCCAAAATATGTCCTTATTAACCAAAATGGGCCCACATGCATATTTAATTCACCTAAACATGCATTTTTAATCACATAATCATTTAATCCATGTAATAACATAATTAAATCAATTATCGCCCTACCGGCATGCTAATCAAGGCACTAAGCCTTATTATCAAATTTGGGTCGTTACACTAGGCATGTACACTCGCCACTAAAGACAAGCTCAGCTCAGGGTTTGGTAACTATTTATGTGCTTATGTGTTTAACTGCTTAAATAGGATATAAATGTCTTATTTGCCTGCCTTATTAGGTAGCATGAAATATTCTGATAGGGTCTGGCCCTTGAATGTTGCATGATTTAAAAAGATGTGCTTATTAGCACTGAAATTGCTTGTGAATGCAAAGGAAATGCTCATTAACGTTGTTATATGGACATGTAGGTCAAGACATGAACATTAGCTTTGTCATAGATACATGTATGCCAAAAAATATTTATTAACATTGTTATTTAGTTATAGATGCTAGTAAGTGCTTATAAGCACTGTTAAATGTTAAAGAAATGCTTATTAGCATTGTTATTGGTTATGAATGTCAAAAAGTGCTTATTAGCACCATACATGGATATCAATATGAATCGACATGCTTTTTAGCATGAGCGTTGAATGTGAATGATTATTTGTCTCGTCTTGGACTGTGAGACGACAAGAGGTTTAGTTATTACTACCCAACTAAGCGAATTGATTATTGCAGCAAGGTATAAGCTTGGAAATATTGCTTCCAAGGCAGATAGAATCATCAACTGGTCAGGAAAATTAGGGCCAGAATGATAGATAGGGTTAGAATGACAATCAGGGTTAGACCCCTCTGCCAGATCTTGAGAATTGGCAGCAAGTGCTTGCTGATTTGCAAGCTAGGCTATTGAGGCAGGAAGAAAAGATTCGCCTCCTGAGACAACAATGGGTTCCTGCAGGGAACATTTTGCCAGAGGCACCACTTGTGAGGGTGCCAACAATAGAATATCAGTCAGAGTATGGGAACAAATGAGAACCTCTTTATGAAAGGTTCAGGAAACAACACCCTCCAGTCTTTGAGGGTAGTACAGATCCGGCTAAGGCCGAACAGTGGATGAGCATGGTTACCACTATCCTGGATTTTATGAGGATAGTTGGTAATGAGAGGGTGATCTGTGCCACATATATGTTTGGGAGGATGCCCGAATCTGGTGGAAGGTGATATCCCAGACCAGGAATGTTAATACCCTAGAATGGGAAGAGTTTAGGACTCAGTTTAATGAAAAGTATTATAATGATGCCATTAGGGCTGCAAAAGCTGAAGAGTTCAGTAGGTTACTTCAGGGCAATATGACAGTGACCGATTATGCCTTGAAGTTTTACAGATTAGAAAAGTTTGTCGGGGAACTGGTGCTCACTGATGAGACTAGAAGGGAGAGGTTTCTCCGGGGGCTACAACCTATGATAGCCCGAGATGTTCATATCACTATTGTGCCAGGAGTGACTACTTTCGCACAGGTGGTTGAGAGGACGCTCACAGCTGAGAGTGCAGAGAACAGAATCTGGCGCAAGAACGCGCCCAAGAGAGACACTAGGAGGGTGGGACCTCCATTTATGAGTTCAAGTAGGGGCGGGGGCCCCAGTGATCAGAAAAGGAAGGCTCTTGATGCCTTTCTAGCTCTAGGCCCTAACAGGAGACCACATGGTACTCATATAGGAAGCCAAGGCGACAATGAGGGCTGAAGGAATGTGTGTTGCCCTATTGTAGAAGATTATAGGCTTGCGTGCTTCCCTGTTGTAGTGGATATTAGGCTTGTTGTGTGTTTCTTTGTTGATTAGTTTTTTCTTAAATATATGGTATTAGGCAATGGATATTGATGAGGTTGATGAAACTCCTCCTCCAATAGATGATCAACCACCTCTCACTCAGACTGAAAAACCCTACTGATAAGGGTATAAAAACTAGGGCTAGAAAGAAGGGGTAAATGTAATGCCCCGAATTCTCCGATGTATTTAACGGCGTGAACAGTAGGCCGGGAGGGCCATACTTGTTTAATTATGCTATTAGTTGATTAAATGCATGTATATGTTGATTATATTATGATATGGTGTGAAATGCATGCATATGTGTCCATATTTCTTTATACAGGGGTGTGATGGTAATTTGACCCGTTGAGGGTAAATTGATTATTTATTCACATGTTGGTGATATAATTTGAGACCACATTATAATGTGGGTTTGTTCGAGCTATTTGGCATGAGACGATCAAGGAATGTTAAATATCGGTTTGGTCATAACGGGCTTAAGCTCGGGGCTCAGGGTGAGTATCGGGGTGCTTTTAATGTTTAGAGTGTTACCGGGTATTAAAGGGTAACAAGATGTGAAATATTGGTGTTTGAGGATATTGAGATTAGCGGGAATTGGGAAGCGTTAATTATGATTGACGGTGTAGGTAGAAAATGTCAAAATTGCCCTTGAGTGGTTTTAGAAGCTTTAGTATGCTTAGGGGTATAATGGTATTTTGGTATATGGATATATATGATGTATGGAAGGCTGTAAAATAGAACCCAAAACAGAGTTTGCTTCATCCTTCCCGTACCTTCCCTTCCCTTCATTTTCTTTGCTTCCTCTTTGGAGATTTTGAGCTCAAGGGGTGGAACTAAGCTAGGAAATCAAGGGGCTTAAGCTATAGACTTGGTTCAGCCATAGGAGAGGGTTCTATTCCAGGTTTGAGGTGAGTTTTATCCATTGTTTTACTGGTTTTGCTCTGTTTTCGTTCATGGATTTCAGCTCTTAATTTAGGTGTGGAAAGTTGGAATTAAGGGGAGTTCTTGGGATGTTTTACTTGGGTTATGATGAGGGATAGCTATGGGTGATGTTTGGTGGTTAGATGGGTGTTTGAAAGAGGTTTGGGTGGTGTTTAAACTGGGTTTGAAGGGTTGGTTCTAAGAGAAATCGTAGAGGAAGAAAAACAGGGTTTTTGGCTGAACTGGGTATTGCGCCGCGGCATGGCAGGGGTGAGCCGCGGCCCTTGGTGGCTGCTGGGTTTAGGCGCCTCTGTCTGAGGGGCGGGCCGCGGCATGGCCAAGGAGGGCCGCGGCCCTTAAGGCATTTTTGGGCAAAGTGAGCTTTTAAGCATGGGGATTCAAGCCTAAGGCCTCGGGATTGAACCTACTACCCGGTTGGGTAGTGTTTGAGGTCCCGGAGGTTAGGTTTTGGTTTGGGAACCTTTTATTATTCATTTTATTGATGGAATCCCATAATTTGGTTATGACCAGGTAATCGCTAAAGGACCAAAAAGTCGATCGTTCTCAGGGTCACTCTATTATTTGTTCTTGCTCGAACTGGAGGTAAGAAAACTGCACCCCAAGTGTGACATGCATGGATATTTGTAAGGCATGTTGATTGTGTAATATGGACATGGATTGAACATGGAATGCTTAGCGTATGTTGTTCGCTTGTGCATAGCACTGACTAATTAGTCAGGTTTGGCAAAGGTGCTAGTATCAACTGTGAAGCTGTGACTGATTAGTCAGGTTCGTCAGTGGTACTGGGCACTGGTCACGTTGCACTGACTTGTCAGTCAGAATTGGCAAAGGTGTTAGTGTCAGCTGTGAAGCTGTGACTTATTAGTCAGGTTCGACGGTGATACTGGGCACTGGTCACTTAGCGCTGACTTATTAGTCAAGGATGGACTTGGCGTGGTTCACGCAAGCCAATAGAGATTAGATCTAATCGATTATTAGCATTGAATGACTCAAGGAGCATTAATGCCTGACCGACCCTGAGGGTCGATGAACAAATAGAGCTTGGAGGCTAGTGGCTTACTTAACAGCCACTCTCCCGCTAGAAAAGAGAGCTTGGAGGCTAGTGGCTTACTTAACAGCCACTCTCCCGCTAAAATCATGTGATGTTCATTTTCTTGTTGAAAGCCTTATGTTCAGTATGATTATAATGATAATCATTTGATAATGTTATTGAAAAATGTTATGTTTTCTTGCTGGGCCTTGGCTCATGGGTGCTATGTGATGCAGGTAAAGGGAAAGAAAAGCTCACCTAGCCTTGAGTGGAGAGCTGATGTGGTGGTGTGTACATATGTGGCCGCTTGACCACCACAGTCAAGGTGTTCTCAGAGGAACTAGGGGGTTTACCCTACTTTTGCCGCTTAGGTCGGCAGGATTGTAAATTTAAAACTGTAATGACCATTTTGTACTGAGAACCACTTGTAAATGTTTTGTTTAGCTCTGCAGAGCAATTTGTAATAAAATCTCCATTTCCTTTTTTATTGGTTTTATACCTTAACCTGTTAATTACACTTAGAGCACGTTTTTGACCAAAGGAGTCGGGTAACGAGTCAAATTTCCGGTCCACCGTTCACCGTAACTGTTCTGGGGTAGCCAGGGCGTTACAGTAAATCTCTATTGTGATATAATTTGATCAATAATGTGCATATGTACATAGTCACAAAACAAATAATATAATGATAAGTTAAGTAGCGTCTTTGTTGGGGTTGAACTAATAAATAATCGTGCTCAAATCAATTACCAAATAGTTTAATAGTGGTGGAAATAAAGTGGGTTGATTCTTTTAAACTAAAACTAATTATAACAAATTTAAAATGCTTAACGTACACTAAGATGAAAATATAACAACAAGAGAAATTTGATCTAGTGAAATGGGCTCGAACTATTAAACTCATCTGTGTCAAGTAACCTGTACCATTTGCTGCAACAATATTTTAGCAAAATTCCTAGATTTAACAAGAATTCAAATATGTTCTATAACTTTTCCAAATCCTATGGTATTAATTCTTTCGTCTAATTAAACATATTTATATGCCAATAAGATTTAAGAATTCAAATTTAAGCTTCAATTCATAATTGTTGCACAAGGCAACTAACACATTCCTATGTTATTCACTAAACATAACCTAACAAGATTATCTACTTGTGTCATTCAAGTTCATCAATTATATTCAAAATTTCAAGCATAAATATAACTCAACATCTTGCCATTGATGGTCAAACAACAACAAGAATTAATCATTAAGCACACTTGAATGAACAATGGGTATTTTTGCTAAAATAAAGTGCTAGAAATTGAAAACTAAGACATAGAGTTATTTAATAATTCAAGCCACAAAAGGTCTAGTTCATGGCTAAATTAAGAAATAAAATCAAAATCAAAATCTGTCCATGAGTAACTAAACAACAAAGTATTAGAGAATAATATTAACAATTGTTTGTTTTATTTTTGTCTAACTTTAACAGAATCTTACAAATATACCTGTAAAACCAATTAAAAAAATACAGTAGACTAAATATTTAATAATTATAATTTTATAAATTACAATATTACAACATAACATTATTATAATAATATTTATTATAATCCTAATTTTCATTATTATTATTTTTCTTTTGTTTGTATTAGTTAAAATTTAAATTTCAATATATATATAGATAAGTATTTATGATAGATAATTATTATACTAATCGAGAAAGAAAGATTTATTTGGATCTTTTCTTAATTTTTTAATCTATATTTTTAAAAATTGGATGTGATTACTATTGGGAGAGAGTCAGATTACACCACCACAATAATAAGAATCTATTATGATTGGCTAAATACAAAGTGAAATTGGTTAGGCACGAAGAGGTGCAAAAGCCATAACGATTTCACTAAAGTCAACACATGAGAGTTGACTTTTGGTATATGCATCTATAAATCATCTTTTTGGGTCCAAAGTGTTTATTTGGAGTATATAAGAGTACCCAAAAGTTTGGAGGCATTTGGGGATGGTTTGTGATAAGTTTTGAGGCCCCAAGTCAGAGAGACCTGTGTTGCATTGCCTCTGGGATGCGATGCATCGCTAGTCCTATGAAAACCTACATAGGCGACGCATCCCTTGCATGGTGGCTGTTGACGGTAAGAAATCATCAACTAAGTTAGATTGAGAACTTTATCAGTTATAAAAGAAATAGATTCAAGTCAAACGAACTTCAAGCAAACTTTATTATGATTTCCACACTAATGTCAATGCTGAAATTTCAAACTGAAAAATAGAGAGAATGTGTAGTGTCTATTAGCAATGTGTGGTTACAAACTTTTCTCATAAAATCCTCTCCCCCTTTTCAGGTGAAGGGAGGTCATATTTATAGTAGAGCACTATTGGCTCATTGTACATGGTGGTCCCTGGGGACACGACTCTACAGATGCAGTCTACAGATAGTAGTGGCACTAGGAACGTGGTGGTCGGCTCCAGTACATGCTCAGGGTCTATGGGAGCACCTCCTCTTTAGTACTTAGTTCTACCTCCACCATCTATTTAGTACGAACGTCAGAGGTTGGCTGGGAAGGACCACATCAGGTACCCCATTCGTACGACCACTACTTGTCTGGCGTGACCTTTAGGGTCTGTCAACTGAGGCAGTCAGAGCCGTACCCCCATACGTACTTCATATCTATATGATCTCTTTTGCGTCACTCGTGGGTATTCTTATACTCACCATGCACCCTGCTCTCTTAAACTTTAAGGGTGGGAAAGCTTGCACGCCATCATGAGTAACATACCTAGCTACCTTCACCAATTATAGCTTGATACCAAACGATGGTTGGGCGTTCCCCTCATATGACGAGGCAAGGCGCCATTCATGGATCTCCATCCAGGAAGGACACGGGGTCTCTCATGGACCCTTGGGTGCAAGGCACATCGTCTCACATGGCGAGGCTTATGAGCCTATGGCGAGGCATGCGTTGGCAAGTGGCATGTGGCCCTATGTGCGAGGCGTTGGGTGTGGCCGAGGCAATCTCTGCGAGACCCTCGGCGCGAGGCCTTGATGCGCCTGGTGCGAGGCCCCTCCCCACGAGACCCTCGGCATGAGGCCTCGGTGCGCCTAGTACGAGGCTCTCTCCGCAAGACCCTCGGCACAAGGCCTCGGTGCGCCTAGTGCGAGGCCCCTCTCCATGAGACCCTCGGCACGAGGCCTCGATGTGCCTGGTGCGAGGCCCCTCTCAACGAGACCCTCGGTGCGAGACCTCAGTGTGCTTGGTGTGAGGCCCCTCTCCGCTAAACCCTCGGCGCGAGGCCTCAATGAGCCTGATGCGAGGCCCCTCTCTGCGAGACCCTCAGTGCGCCTAGTGCGAGGCCTCTCTCTGCGAGACCCTCAGTGTGAGGCCTTGGCGCGCCTGGTGCGAGGCCCCTCTCCGCAAGACCCTCGGCGCGAGGCCTTGGTGCACCTAGTGTGAGGCCCCTCTCTGCGAGACCCTCAGACAAGGCCTCGGTGCGCCTGGTGCGAGGCCCCTCTCCGCAAGACCTTCGATGCAAGGTGTTGGGCGCACGCATGAGTTGCCTGATGCACGCGAGACATTAGGCATGCGCATGGCTCCAAGGACGTGCGAGGTGATAGCGCGCGAGGCGCTTGATGCCTTTTATGATACTCTTGCAATGTGAGTGGGCCTCACCCATCGACAGAGTGAACCTTACGGGATTTTATACATGGTTAGTTTGGACCGTCAAGGGACCTTAGACAAGTGATGTGGGTCCTTTACCGGTGTGGAATTTTTAGCGTCCACAGTGGCGATACATTGCGTGGGTGTAGACAACGCGTCTCCTGAGCAGTCCGTACAGTGACGTGTTTTTGGCTCCAAAATTCAAAACAAATGCTTTGATCTATTGGTTGAGCCTAATGAGGGTTCCTATACTATTTAAAGGGGTCACTTGAGTTTTTGGTGAATTAATCACTCATCTTTCATTCTCTCTCTCTCTCTCTCTCTCTCTCTCTCTCTCTCTCTCTCTCTCTCTCTAAAACCTCTCTCTCTAGCTCTCAAGATTACTAGTTTTCTCCAAGATCTTCATCAAGAAAGCTTGACTTGCATGAAGACTCAAGGCTTGTAAATCCCAATCTCATTCCAAAGTAGTAGCTTCAAGGAATCTCAAGGAGGTGGCTTGGAATAAAGACTTTTGGACAACAAATCTTCATTTGTGTCAAGTCTTGTTACATTTTGTGATTTACATAAAATCATAGACTTGTGATTTTATGTAACTTGGTTTTCTATCCATAAATGTCTATTCTTTCTCTTTATCTAATATTTGTTATTCTTTCATTAAATATATGGTTATATTGTGATTAAATGTTTATAAATTCATGTTATAATTATTTAATTACTTATTCTCTAATTATCAAGATTTGCATTCATACTTTGAATATGGTTCTTGATTAGCTTCTAGGGTTTGAAATATTGAATTAATTCTCATTATTCATTATTGGATTATAAAGTGTAAGGCATAAATCCCCTACATAATCTACACACAATACCACACGAAAAATTCCAAGAAAAGATTGAGATAGAGATATGCAAATCCTAGTTATAGAACAAAACTCATTGTTCTTCTTGCAAGCTTCAAACTCTTGTTAGAACACCACTTTTGACATTTGATGGAGAGAATAAAAAATTTGTATGTCATACATTATATTAAACATATTTTTTTATAATATATGACATTGGTTATTTATTTAAAATTTATATGACAATTAAAAAAGCATAATAAAAATAAATTAATATATTTTCTAAATAAAACTAAGCAAACGTGTATTGCCTAGTATAAATATAAATCTAAATCGATAGATATACCATTAATTATGTAAAATAATTTGTATTTATTTGTTATTGACTTTGTATTATTTAGTTACCTAGAATATTGCTAATCTTAGGAAATCATAGCAACGATTCCTATATTCAAGCCTAAATGGCAGCTTGTATCTTTGTATATATTTTGACTCAATGAATGGCAATACTCACGAATCATATTCCTTTATGGTATTAGCAGTCTAGGTTCATCTTCTTCCTCTCTACCTTCTGCCATCTTCTTCTTCTTCTTCAATGGTTGATCACTCAAAAATCCATCCCGCCACCACTGTCACCAATATCAGAACAACCATCCCCATCACTCTTGATTTCGAAAGCGACCAATACAACAACTGGGCCACTCTCTTCAAGCTCCATGCTCGCGCCAACCTCATTCTTGACCACATCATCCCTCCTCCGGCAGCCGCTGCTGCCAAGACGGATGCCGAAACAGCCACTTGGAAGAGGATCAACGCCATTGTCATACAATGGATTTATAACACAACTTCTTTGGATATTCTCAACATTATCATTGATCAGATGATGAGGCAAAAGATGCTTGGAACCGTGTAGCAGATTTGTTCCAAGAAAATATGAGTACGAGGATTGTTCAACTTGAAACCCAACTCACCAACATTCATCTTTGAGACTTTCCCAATGTTGCTGCCTATTGCCAGTGCCTTAAAGTGTTGGTTGATCAATTGGCAAATGTGGGCGCAAAAGTATCCAACGATCGCATGGTTCTCAAAATGATTCGTGGCTTGACGGAGGCTTACGCGGGGTTCATCACCTTCATTCAACACCGCAGCCCTCTTCGGACCTTTGCCCAAGCCCATTCGATGCTTTCATTAGAAGAGGAAAGCATGAAACAACATGCCGCTCTTGAATCAGGTTAGGATTCTGCTTTGCTTACGAATTCAAATAATGATCATGTTTTTGGTGACAATAATTCCAAACTGCAGTAAGATAATAAAAATGGGCATAATAATTATGGTAGCCGCAATTATGGTGGCCGCGGTGGGCGGCGCAACAACTACCGCGGTGTTCGGGGTGGTCGTGGCAGCATCCGTGGTGGATCTCGTGGCGGAGGTCAGCAGCAACATTCAGCAGAGTCTTGGCCACAACAATGGGCTTCCATGCCTCCTTGGGCTACCTGGTCACCTCACACTTGGGCCAGCCCACCTTGCCCATTTCCCACTACAAGTTGGCCAATCCATCCACCATCTACAAAAGGAGTTCTTGGGCCTCAACCCTCCCAAGCCCACTACACGACAACAACCCCAAGTGTGAATTATGCACCTACAGACATTGATGCGGCTATGCACACTCCCTCACTTCATCAACCAGATGAAAATTGGTACATGGATACCGGTGCCACCTCACACAGGACCGCCAATCAAGGTACTCTCTCGTATTATTTTAATTTGAGCAAACATGATGGCATTATTTTTTGTAATGGTTATACAATTCAGATTCTTGGTTATGGAAGTGCCTCACTAACCCAAACAAATCCACCTTTCAGCCTTAAAAATGTGTTGCATGCACCTAAACTTATTAAAAACCTCATCTCAGTCTGTAAATTTACTAATGATAATATGGTGTCTATTGAGTTTGATCCATTTGGGTTTTCTGTGAAGGATTTACAAACAAGGAAGCACCTAATGAGATGTGATAGCTCGGGCGATATTTACCCCTTCACCAAACTTTAGGCCTCATCACCTTCAGCTTTTCATGTTATTTCTTCTAATTTGTGGCATTCTCGTTTGGGACACCCCGGAAATGTTGTTTTGAATTCTCTTCGTAGTAGCAATTATATTAAATTTAATAAGGCTCGCAATTCTTTTTGTGAATCTTGTCCTCTTGGAAAACACATTAAGTTGCCATTTAATGACTCTCATTCTTTTACTATTATGCCATTTGATATTATTCACAATGACTTATGGACATCTCATATATTAAGTTCCTCCGGTCATCGTTACTATGCTCTTTTTCTTGACAATTATAACAATTTCTTGTGGACTTTTCCTAAATCTAGAAAATCACAAGTTTATTCCATTTTTCTATCATTTAGAGCGTATATTAAAACTCAATTTGAAAGAGAAATTAAAAAATTTCAATGTGATAATGGCCGCGAGTATGACAATGGACCATTTAGGAAATTTTGTGAATCAAATGGTATGTATTTTCGTTTCTCATGTCCCCATACCTCTCCTCAAAATGGTAAAGCCGAACGAAAAATAAAAACTATTAATAACACGGTTCGTATTGTACTTGCTCACGCTTCCATGCCACCCTCCTTCTAGCCTCATGCTCTCGAAATGGCAACGTACCTCCTCAATATTCTTCCTTCAAAGACATTAAGCTACTACTCCCTTACTCAAATTCTTTATGGAAAAACTCCAGACTATACCCATCTTCGAGTTTGTGGATGTTTGTGTTGCCCTTTATTTCCTTCCACCACCATCAATAAATTACAAGCCCAATCCACTCGATATGTCTTATTGGGCTATCCGTCCAACAATCGAGGTTATAAGTGCTATGATATTTTGAATAGGAAAATTATTATTTCAAGACATGTTATTTTTTATGAATCTAAATTTCCTTTTTCCACAGTTCATACTCCCTCTCCTACCTCCTATGAATTTTTAGATGATGGTTTTCATCCCCAATTCCTTCATCAACTGAATGCCCCTACCCCATTAGATCCACAGACTCAGCCACCCATTTCCCCTGCTGGGCCTCTCTCTTCTTCAAACCCCTCGCCTACATGCACACCCCCCTTCCTCCCCAGCCCACGTTGCAACACAACCCACTCCCCAACCCACTTCCCAACCCACTCGCTCTCCTATTCCCACTACTCCGCCACCCACAACCACCAGCCCACCTTATATCCCTCCACATAATAGATTTGGGCCGACTTCTTCTTCCCATCCTCAACTTAGTCCAATTTCCACTACATCCATTCGACCTCCTCCTCCATCCCACCGACTGGGAACTTGAAGTCAGCATGGTATACACAAGCCAACTCGTAAATACCATAACTTAAGTGTCCTCTCGACCACTACCTTTATCTCTCCTGTACCCTGCAACCTCGTGAGTGCACTAATTGGCCATGAAGGATGAATATGATGCTCTTATTAAAAATAAGACATGGGAATTAGTACCTCGTCCATCTGATGTTAATGTTATTCGTTCAATGTAAATTTTTAGACATAAAAAGCAATCTGATGGTTCTTTTGAGAGGTATAAAGCTCGTCTTGTAGGTGATGGCAGGTCTCAACAAGCTGAAGTGGACTATGACGAGACGTTCAGCCCGGTTGTTAAACCAGCCACTATTCGTACTGTTTTGAGCATTGCACTCTCGAAATCTTGGGCCATTCATCAGTTAGATGTTAAAAATGCATTTCTTCATGGTAATCTAACTGAAACTATTTATATGCATCCGTCTTTGGGCTTCAAGGATGCAGTTTATCCTGACTATGTCTCCTTGTTGAAAAAATCACTTTATGGTCTTAAGCAATCCCCTCTTGCCTGGTATCAACGCTTTGCAGACTATGTGGCCACTATTGGTTTGTTTCATAGTGCGTCTGATTATTCATTGTTCATCTGCAAAAATGGATCTGACATTGCTTATATTTTATTATATGTTGATGATATAATTCTCACAGCCTCCTCCGATGCTCTTCGATTATCTATCATGTCTCTTCTCAGTTTGGAGTTCGCAATGAAGGATTCGGAACAATTGAGTTATTTTTTGGGTATTGCAGTAACCCAGACTGCACATGGTCTTTTTCTCTCACAGAAAAAATATGCCGAGGAAATCCTTGAATGAGCAGGTATGACAGGTTGCAAGCCGTGTCCCACTCCTGTTGACACAAAGGGGAAACTCAGTGTTTCTACCGGCCAGCCTTATGAGGACCCAACTAAATATCAACGTCTAGTAGGTGCTTTGTAATATCTTACTTTTACCAGCGAGATATCTCCTATGCGGTTCAACAGGTATGCTTATATATGCATGATTCGAAAGTCGAGCACATGGATGCTCTCAAGCGTATATTACGCTATATTCACAGAACGATTAACTATGGTTTGCATTTGTATAAGTCTAAACTTGACTCTCTTCTTTCTTATACGGATGCTAATTGGGATGGTTTTCCTGACACGCGTCGCTCCACCTCTGGTTATTGTCTATTCATCGGTGACAACCTAATCTCATGGTCCTCTAAACATCAACCCACATTGTCTAAGTCAAGTGCCGAAGCTGAATATCGAGGGGTTGCTAATGTTGTCTCCGAATCCTTCTAGATCTGAAATTTACTACTAGAACTTCATTGTTCGGTCCACAAGGCAACACTTGTCTACTGTGATAATGTAAGTGTGATATACCTTTCGGGCAATCTAGTACAACATCAACGCACTAAACATATTGAGATGGACATTCACTTTGTTTGTGAAAAAGTTAAACATGGCGAAGTGCGTGTCCTTCATGTTCCGCCACGTTATCAGGTTGCTGACATATTTACAAAAGGGCTCCCACGCGTACTCTTTGGTGACTTCTAGGATAGTCTAAGCGTTCGACAACCTCCCGCTTCGACTGTGGGGTTGTGATAGATATACCATTAATTATATAAAATAATTTGTATTTATTTGTTATTGACTTTGTATTATTTAGTTACCTAGAATATTACTAATCTTAGGAAATCAGAGCAACGGTTCCTATATTCAAGCCTAAATGGCAGCTTGTATCTTTGTATATATTTTGACTCAATGAATGGCAATACTCATGGATCATATTCCTTTATAAATGAGTCGTATAATTTTTTTTTAATTTTTAGTGTATTTTATATGGATAGTTTATTAATTATTTAAGTTTAATATTTTTGTACGCCCTAAATATCCATGGGTTATTAGCGAGCTGGAAAATGGCATAATTATATTTTCCATGTGGAAGCCACCTACCCGGAGCTTCTGTTACAAGGCTCCACCTCTTTAGTTCAAGGTAACCAAAGGTTTAGTGCAATTACTAAGGCATCGGGTCAGCAGTGTGGACACCACGAGTTGAGACTACATCAAGCTCGGGGTACGAGCTTGAGTTGACACCTCTGACCTTTTATAAAGTAAACCACGCAATGTAAACGTGCATATATCAGACATCACGTGTCTACTCCATTCTTGAATTTTCGGACACGCAGCATAAACGTGCGATTTCAGGCACCCACGACTGGGTTAGGTCATGCGGCCCATTATCCCCCTTACCTATTGATTAGACCACACTTCATTGCAGGTTTTAGGAATTAATGATGAATGTCACGGGGATGACCTCCTTTGCCAACACCCAGGTGCCCTCTCCCTATAAATATGGAGACCCTGGGAATTGCAAAGGGTTGGCTTCTAATTTGTAAATAAATACCCTGTAAGGAATATCAGAGATATATCAATAATATTGGCTGGTGGACTAGAAGGATTTTAACCTTTGAACCACCTAAAAAAAGTATTCAAGTTATAATTTTCCTTTGAGATCATTCATCTATTACGGTTCATTATTTAGCACTAATCCCTCTCCTTATTCATATAATTATCTGTTGCCGAAGAACCGCGTCAACAGTTTAGTGCTTTCATTGAGAGCTGTTAGATTGGTGCTATTGCAAATACCCAACCATGGTAGTTACTCGCTCGAGAAATGGTAACGAGGCGGACCAACGTGATGGGCAGGAGGCCCATCATGCCGCCATGTCCGATGATCAGAACCCTGAGGTTCAGCAGTGGCCGGGCAAGCAGACACTGGGCCAAGACGACACTGGAAGTTTGGCTCCCCGGCCGCCCAATCCGAACCTGGATTTCTACACAGCGGTAGAAATGGAGAATGCACAGTTGAGGAGTCAGCTGGCGAAAGCGAACCAGCAGATTCAAGAGGTTTTGGCTCGATTACCCCCTCTTACAATCGACGTTAACGTCGGAAAGAGGCATGGTGAGACTCATAAGTCCCGCCGAGGTAATCGGTCCAGGCCCAACCGGCCGGTCAGACCCCCAACATCAAATTCTACTCCCACGTTGCATCCCCGGGAGACCACATTTGAGGAATTTCCTAGGGCCGAGCAGCAATTCAGCCGATTGGTCCGGACCTCAACTCCCAGCTCACTTCTTCCCTCGAGCGCACCCAGGAGGGCTTGAGGAAGCTTGCGAAGGAGATCTGGGGAGGGTTCGCGATGACAGCCCGCCCCGGCCAGCCGTCCTGCACCCCGCTCAGACCGCCGAGCACAGGACGCGGAGGATGGTAGAGTGGAGCGGCCGTGACCTAGCTTGATCCACCCCGACGGGACTAGGATCGCGTCCTCGGTCAGACATCCTCCCTCACCGATAAGATACCCGTCTCCTCCCCGTCTAGTCCAAGACATTCTGGCTCATGGGAGCAGCAAGAGAAATCCTCCCTCCGTCGGACCTTCCCACCGTAGCCGAGCGCCCAGAGAAGTCCCAGATCCTCACTCCCAGCGGCAGGCTCCGAGCTTTTCAAATGGAAGTTATTGGACCAGAAGTCGTCGAAGTGACATGTCCGGCGAAGACCTGCACCATCATTTGAGCTCGGCTCAAAGCCCTCAGGTCGTCCCGAGGGGCGACCTCCGAGATCGTTTAAACTCTCAGAGAGGAGACCCAACTGGAAATGGAAATCATGCTCGCCAAGGGGAAGGCCTGTTTGAAGTACGTGACAGCGGGAACGTCCCATATAGCCTATCTCAAGATAGGAGGGACAATAACCCGCCTAACACGTACCATGGAACCAGAGCTATTGAACAGCGCCAGAACAACCAAGGAAGTCAGGACCAAACCCTTGAGCGTCTGGCTCAGATGGAGGAGCTGATGAGGAAGCTCTTGTCGGAAAATATTAAAAGATGAGTATGATTCAGGGGACGAACTCGAGCTCTTCGCCCTCAGCATAGCAACAACAGCGTATCCACCTGGTTTCCGTATGCCTCACTTTTCCAAGTTCGACGAAGACGGGGACCCGTCAGATCATCCGGGTATGTTCAACACCTTGATGATGGCCCACAACATTGGTCCCGAGCTGAGATGTTTAATATTTCCTTCCACCTTGACTGGGCCGGCCAGGCAATGGTTCAAGCAGAGTAAAAAGCAATCAATCAGCTAATGGAAAACCTTCTCTGCTGACTTTAAGAGGGCCTTTCGAGCTTCTCAGGTTGCCTGCGTCAAGTCCGACACCCTGGTGAACGTAAGGCAGCAACCCGACGAGCCTCTGAAGGCTTACCTGAGAAGATTCGCGAACGTCGCTGCTCGAGCCAGAGACGCTAACGACAGCTCCAAGCTCATGGCCATGAGGACTGGGATCCTCGTCGGAGGCGGACTCTGGGAAAAAATACAAAGAAAGGGAGTCAGCACCGTAAACGAATTCCTAAATAGGGCCCAGGGATGGATCAACCTGAAGGAGGCGCAAGCATCAGCCGCGGGAACCAGCCAGGCCCCTGAGCAGCCCGCTGGAGTGGGAACGGATGTCGTGATAGCGACACAGAGCGTTACACAAAATAACCAGTTTGGTGGAGGCAAGAGAAAGGGGAGTAGCGAGGGCGGCCAGCACGACCCAAAGAATAACAAGTCCATAGAAAAATTTAAGTCGGTCTACGCGACTTATACCGAGCTCACACACACTAGGGAGAACATTTTCCTAGCAAACTCTGCTCGCCTCCCCTGGAAGAAGCCGGAACCGTTGAAGCACCAGAAGGGTAAGCGAGACCCCTCCAAGTTTTTTTGGTTCCACAAAGAAATTGGCCACAACACCGATGATTGTAGGCACCTGAAGGATGAGATCGAGACTCTCATCAAAGCCGGACCCTTAGCTTAGTATGCACGGAATAGAGTTCCCGCCGGCCATCCAGCTCCGGAAGTCCCGATAAGTCAACCCAGGTCTCGGGTAGATCAGGACGTCCTTCCTCCCGTGATAGGAGGAGAGATCTCCACTATCTCCGGTGGCCCCCATCTGGCTAGCACGAGCAGAGGTGCCCAAAAGAGATACGTCAACGAACTTAAGGCTCATAATGGAGTGGAGTTCGTCCCTGAGCAGCATCTACCAAAGCAGCAACGATTGGAGAAGCAACCAATCATATTCACTGAAGAAGATGCTAGCCACGTCTAGTTCCCTCATAACGACCCTCTGGTTGTAGCCGTTCAGCTCGCTAACCGGAGGGTTAAAAGAGTACTGGTCGATAATGGGAGCTCGGTAAACCTACTATTTCGGTCCACGCTGGAAAAGATGGGTTTATCTGTCACCGAGCTAAAAGCCACCTCCATGATGCTATACAGATTCTATGGAGAAGGGTCGGCGGCAATAGGAATGATCGAGCTGGTGATCACCTTGGGAGAGGGACCTCGGACAGTCTTGAAACTCCTCGAGTTTGTGGTCATCGATTGTCTCGCCGCGTACAATGCTATTTTGGGTCGACCTACATTGACAGCGTTTGAAGCCATTACCTCCATCCGCCACCTCGCGCTAAAATTCCCCTCTTCCTCAGGGATATGCACAGTCTGTGGCAATCAACTTGCTGCCAGGGAATGCTACAATATTTCTATGAAGGGAAAATTAAAACCCGGGCAGTTAACGATGACTGTCCAGAGCGGGAATGAGGAATCTCAGGAACTTGTGCCCAATCCTGAGATTGAAAAACCTCAGAATGCCAAAGGGGAGAGTATCATCTTAAATGATGATATCGACCCCAGAATAGGCGAGGATAAATCCGAGCTCCAAGCCATCGAAGAGCTCGAGGAGGTAAATATCGATCCACAAGATCCCTCGCGGGTGTTAAGGCTCGGGAAAAATCTATGTAGCGAAAGGAAGGCGAAGCTGATTAAGATTTTGCAGGAGAACCTGGACGTGTTCGCATGGTCTCATGAAGACATAGTGGGGATCAGTCCGAGCGTCATCATGCACACCCTCCACTTGGATAAAAGCGTGCCTACGAAATCCCAGAAACAAAGGCGCCTAGGAACAACCCGAGCTGAGGCCCTAGAAGAAGAAGTAGCCCAACTCTTAAAGTGCGGCTTTATCCGCGAGGCAAAGTTCCCGATCTGGGTCGCCAATCCTGTATTGGTCCTGAAGCCCAACGGGAAATGGCAAACCTGCATCGACTTCTATGATTTGAACAAAGCCTGCCCCAAAGATTGCTTCCCCTTTCCAAGGATCGACCAATTGGTAGACGCCATGGCGGGGCACGAGCTCATGTCCTTTATGGATGCATACTCGGGCTATAATCAGATCGCCATGAATCTAGCGGACCAGGAGCACACTAGCTTCATGACCCCAATTAACGTTTATTGTTACAGGGTCATGCCCTTTGGGTTGAAGAACGTTGGGGCTACGTACCAGAGGTTGGTAAATAGGATGTTTGCCAACCATATAGGGAAGAACATGGAAGTGTATGTTGACGACATGCTGGTCAAGTCAAAAACTGCCGATAACCATGTTTCCAATCTGGAGGAATGCTTTAAGATATTGAGAGAATACGACATGAGGCTTAACCCCCAAAAATGTACTTTCGGGGTCGCGTCAGGAAAATTCCTAGGTTTCATTGTTAATACCAGGGGAATCGAAGCTAACCCCGATAAGATCAGGTCGCTACTCGAGATGCCCTCACCCCGGTCGTGAAAGGACGTTCAAAGTCTAACAAGAAGTGTGGCGGCCCTTAATCGGTTTATTTCTAAATCTACCGACAAGTGTCTGCCATTCTACAACCTGCTCCGGGGGAATAAGAAATTCGAGTGGACCAAGGAATGTGAGCGTGCCTTCCTCGACCAAAAAGCACATTTAGCTGAGCCACCTACATTATCCAAACCAACGGCAGGAGAACCTCTTTTCCTTTACCTAGCTGTCACGGAAGACGCAGCTAGCGCCGTATTAGTCCGAGAAGAGGACCGATCTCAAAAGACAGTCTATTACATCAGCAAGAGGCTTCTCGGAGCTGAATCCCGGTATCCGTTGATGGAGAAGATGGCTTTCTGTCTCATTACAGCCTCCCGAAAGCTCAGGCCGTATTTCCAGTCCCACTCAATACACGTCATAGCCGATCAGCCTTTAAGGCAGGTTTTGCAAAAACCTGAAGCATCGGGACGTCTGTTGAAGTGGGCTATTGAACTCAGTCAATTTGAGATTTTGTACATATCGCAAACTGCAATAAAAAGCCAGGCCCTGGCTGATTTTGTGGCAGAGTGCACAGGATTCCAAGAAGATCCTATAGAAGAGTCAGCCCAGGCCTCCTTAGCCCAGGCCTCATGGAGGGTCTTCGTAGATGGCTTGTCTAACGAGAACGGCTCTAGGGCTGGAATCATACTGATATCCCCAGAAGGACATCGATTCCACTCGGCGTTGCGATTCGGATTCAAAGCGTCCAACAACGAGGCTAAATGCGAAGCTCTACTGGCTGGGCTAAGGGTGGCCCAGGAGCTAAAGGCCAACTCTGTCTAGTGTTACATCGATTCCCAGCTCATGGTAAACCAAGTGTTAGGGGAATACCAAGCACGGGGAACCAAGATGGCTGCTTATTTGGCCAGGGTAAAGAAAGAACTGTCTGCATTCGAACGCGGATCAATTGAGCAGATACCTCGAGAATAGAATGCCAACGCGGACACCCTGGCAAAGCTCGCTACCTCTGGGGAGACGGAGACCTTGGGGTTAGTGCCAGTAGAGTTCTTGGAAAAGCCAAGCATAGAGGAAGTCGGGGCGGAGGTAGAGATGATCGACGCCAGACCGACCTGGATGACCCCCATCCTCGAATATCTCACAGCAGGAAAGTTACCTGAAGAGAAAAATGACGCAAGGCGGTTACTTTACCAAGCTCCAAGGTATACAGTGATATATGGGATATTATATCGGCATGGACACTCTCTACCTCTTCTACGGTGTGTTCTGCGAGGCGAGGCGAAGACCATTTTGCAGGAAGTGCACGAGGGTTTCTGCGGAGATCAAACTGGGGGGCAAAGCCTGGCCCTGAAGATATTAAGGCAAGGATATTACTGGCCCACCCTATCAAAGGACTCGATTTCCTACGTCAAAAAATGTGACAAGCTCCAGCAATTTTCCACATTCGCCCCTGATCTCCTCGATCCTGACCCTGGACCGAGATATGCTCCAGTAAAGGGCCAAAGCCGCCTGCAAGACCAAAAGATAATAAGGCAAGTGCCTTAGAAAAAAAAAGAAACAAACAAACAGGAAGAACCAGTGGCAAAGCCAACTTACCGTGAGGGTCATCCCCAATGAAGACTCCATCACGTTCTCGAGGCTCCTTGTCTCGATCTCCCGCAACTCCCTCGGGGTGGCATTGTAGCAGTGGTCCACCATGTAGGTCGCGGTTTCGTAGACCATCCCCCTAAAGACCTCGGGGACTTTCTCCAAGGCCTGGGGGTTGACCGGGACGCGTGTGGCGTGCTGCCCCTTTGGCACACCCACATGGGGCCATTTTGTAATGAGCATGCCTTGGTGCTTGATCATTAGTCAAGTCTTGCACCAAGCAACCTCATGGGATAGGGTAGTGGCAGTTTTGTAATATTGCATATGTCTCCCAGACAAAAATCATATATGTTCCTGGGAAGACTTTATTTCCCTAGAAGGCTCCTTAGGGGGAGGTGACCTGGTGACTTAGGGAAGCACCATGGCCATCAGCAGATAGGGGCCAAAGCTGTGTACTCCCTTGCCCTATCAAGGCTATATATTAATGAAATAACATTTATCCATACTTGTCCCTGTGTGCGTCCTTGTTGCTTATGTGTTACTTGTTTGTTACCTTCGTTGGGCCATTGTGTACCACTTGCCTTGTTGTGTGCTTTGTGTTGTGTGGATGTTCCTAGGAATGACTTGCTTTGTGCTTCCTCATACTTCGTTATCGCCCGTTGCATGTCCGAGATGTGTATGTGGCTAACCGCTAAGTTTGTTTGCCTGTAGGTGTGTGTTGTAGGCTGACTTGCTAGCTTGAAGAGTCTGCAAGTGTCGCACGTTCCGTCTAGTTGGAATACCCAAATAGCCGGCCCGTGACAACGCGCACACCAGGGGTCGGAGCTGACAAGGTCCCAGTGGGCGCCTCCTGTTCCCGAGTCGAGACAGGAGGTCGCGGGGGAGGTGGAGCCATCATCTTCTCCATTGCAGGAGGGGGTGGAGGCATTTTCTTTAGAGCAGCAGGGGCTTGGTTTTTCCCCTTGGCAGGAGATTTGGAGGTGGTCCCGATAGCTTTCTTCGCCATCCGGAGCCTCTTCACCATGGGCCCTGAAGGGCCGGAGGAAGGGTTTCCTCGAGGGAACATAGCTCGAAGATCATTGCCCCCGGGCTGCGACATCTCCTCGTCTGAAACAAAGACAGCAAAGCATTAATATACATGTAAAAATATTTGTGCAAAAAAAAAAGAGAGAGAGAGAAAGCAGAGCTTAAGTATGTATTGAGAAGGGTCCTACCCTCCGAGCTAGAGGAGGAATATATTGTCACAACCTCCGGCCCCGGAGCTTCTACGGGGGAGTCTAAGATAATGACTTCTCGGGCTAGAGGAGGCTCTTGGTCCGAATCCGCCTCGGGACTGGACTCTTCTACGTACTGCCTAAGACTCGGAGCTACTACACCCTCCAGGAGGGAGGGACACGATCTAAGATTGGTCCCGTACTCCTCAAAAAAGGCCGACCTAAAGGCCAAGGTGTTATCTACTACTACAGTACCCCTAGGGCGGCTCATGTCATAACACAACACGAGCTGGTCAACACATTGGAGTAGGGTGACGTCGCGGTCTGGGTCGTTTTGGTGGCGGTGAATGGGTTGGCTAGGGTTAAACCTAGCAAGTCGTAGGTCTGCAATGGCCCTGTCTAAGTCCCTAAATAAATAAGGGTTACCTTGGCCGGGGGGGCCGGCTTCTGCCCTAGACTGGGTCCTCTCTGCATTTGCTTCCTGGGGGACCTCCAGAGCCCGCTTCTGGCGCACGAGGGGCACCTCATCCTCATCCTCATTTGTGGCCTCCTCCTTAGGGATGGGCGCCATCTCGCGAGCATCGGGGATGGTCTGCGGTCTCCTCAGACCAGAGTCTGGCCTGGGGAAATTAACTTACATGCCAGCATCGTCTTGTCAGACACGAGCTGGCGGTAATCTTTTTCACTTGGGGGGAGCCCCGCCAAGGTTTCGTATTGACCCCCAAGGGTCACTGACTTGGCCGTCCTCGTGAAAATAGCTGCATGATAATTTCTAAGTCAGGAACGAATAAAAAGAGGCTAGTCAGCAACCAACTTACGAGCTGAAGATAGAAGGAACTTACGAGGACGGTTGAAGTAATGGTATTCGCAGTTGTGAAACCCCTTTGACATGAAGAATTGATACTTGAATTCATTGGGGTGGCTGGGCAGCTCGATGACCGCAGCCGAATTGGGAAAACGGGTCAGGTAGTATAACCCGTCACATCGCCCCCGTTGCTCTGGGCTGCCTTTGAGGCAAAAAAAGTAAAGGATGTCCACCGGCGTGGGGACCTCCCATTCCTGCTTCAAGAATAAATACTTCAACCTCGCTAACAGACGGTAGGAGTTAGGGGGGAGCTAGAAGGGGGCCAGCTTCACGTAATTTAAAAAATCCGTGGTCCAGCGGAAGGAAGGCCCCAACCTTGAGATGCTCATCACTCCAGGCGGCGTACTCCTCGTCGAGTGGCGTGTAGCTCCGCTCTCCCTCAAGGGGAGGTCGGGCGTCCAGGGTGCCCCTCCCTATCTCAATATTATGGGAAAGCATAATTTTGTTAACTTTCCCTTGGGTGGTGACCTTCGAGGCGATCCTCTCAGCCTCGAAAAAGGCGTCGGGCCCCACCTCGACCTCTTTCTCCACGGTGGGACCAAAGTTGGGGATTGGGGAGTCTGTGGCCACCTCTTTCCCTTTGCTGGCTTACTGGGAAGACGAGCTGCCATCACTCTTCTTGGATGCGCTCTTCTTGGTTGCCATCTGGTCGCCTAACGAACAAAGAAGAAAATTTAGAAAAGGCGACCTAAGCATAAGAAAGAATCTAGCGCGAAGGGTTTCCTTTACACGGGCTGAGGTAATCTCAGCCTGCGGTGAGTGAGACCACGCGGTTCTATGAACACGCGTCTATGCTCCCAACGGGTCCCCGATTACTCGGAATCCGTGTGTCAGGAAGGTCAGGATAAAATTTTTCCTTGGAAGGAAAGTTTCGGTAGGCAAAACCGCCTGTGAAGCGTGTCCCCTAAGCTACCCGATTTTTGCACCCTAGAAACTGGTTGTCCCAAAGAGGCATAAAAATTTTACCCAGAAAATCACCCCAGAGTTGTATCCTATGAGTCATGCTCCTAAGCAGTTTTTCCTATGGTCGATACCCCTAGGATAAAATCCTACACATAAAATACCAGCAAAGAAGAACAAAAGACAAACAACCTACTGCATGCGACTAAAGAGAAAGTTTACCTAAGCAAGAGAAAAGGAAAACATTTAAAGCATGCAACAAACGAAGGACTTACAGAAATTTTTGCTGTGTAAAGACTGAAAGGAGCATCTGGGTTGAAATCCTGTTGGAATCGCTGGAACCAGGGTCACGAAAGAGCCCTTGTATCTGAACCTCAGGAACGTTGGGAATAGTGACTGGAAGAAAGAAAGGGTTTTGAAACTAAGAAGAAAGAAGAAGATGAGAAAATTTTCAAATAAAATGGTGGCTCATGTGAAGGGTGACCAACCTTATATATACGTAAAAGGCCAGAGGATGAGGGTCGTTCGATTGTCTTGATGTAGGATACAAGGATCACTACTCGAAAGACGAAACGACAGCCGAAGATAGGCTAGGCCATTTAATGCGGTTCTCGGAAGACGAACCGTCACCAACCACGATGCTCCACGTATCTGATACCAGCGTGATGGGCGGGATATGAAGAGTCCACAAAGAAGCCTAAAAGCCCCCACTGTGGCCCCAGGTGACGTCATGTGCCACGAGTAGGGGCTTGGGGGGCAAATGTACACCCTAAATATCCACGGGTTATTAGCGAGCTGGAAAAGGGCAGAATTATATTTGCCACGTGGAAGCCACCTCCACCTCTTTAGTTCGAGGTAACCAAAGGTTTAGTGCGATTACTAAGGCATCGGGTTAGCAGTGTGGACACCACGAGCTGAGTCTACATCAAGCTCGGGGTACGAGCTTGAGTTGACACCTCTGACCTTATATAAAGTCAACCACGCAATGTCAACGTGCATATATCAGACATCACGTGTCTACTCCATTCCTGAATTCTCGGACACACACTACTACAAAATACCCTTTACGGGACACTTTTTTAGGACACGCACCTAAATGCAAGTCCTTAAAAATATTTATAGAGTTTTTAGGACACTCATTGAGAGTCCTGAAAAAACACAATTTAGGACTAGCAATAAGTGTCCTAAAAGAATATGCGAGTCCTAAAAAAATCTGGACTAAAAAAATAAGTGTTTTATTTAATAATTTTAAGGACTTGCTTTGGGAGTCCTTAATACTCTTTTAGGACTCGCAATGAGTGTCCTAAAAGAATATGCAAGTCCTAAAAAAATCTGGGCTAAAAAATAAGTGTTCTACTTAATAATTTTAAGGACTTGCTTTGGGAGTCCTTAATACTCTTTTAGGACTCGCAAAGCAAGTCCTTAAAAATTATTATGTAAAACACTTAAAAAGCTATCATAATTTTAGAAATTATAGGGTTAAACAATAGAGAACTCATCAGCACTACATTTGGGGATTTATTCAAAATCACAACATTTAGGGCTGGTAGAGAGGTGAACGGCGGCTGTAGGTGAACGGCAGTGACGGTGGTGAACGGCGTCGACGACAACTGGGTTCTCGGCTCCAGTAGTCTCGCCGGTGGCGTGCTTCTTGGCTTGGGGTGCTGGTTGCTCACGGTTCCAGCAGGTGGTTCCGTGCTCTCGGCGTGCTTCGGTGGTTTCCAGGTATTGTTTTATTTTACTTCTTTGCTTATATATATATATATATGTAGTTGTTTATATATATATGGGTTATTACCGGCGAAAATACCCAATGTTTACATGTTGTTCCACTTATACACCCAATCTTTATTTTTCGCGGTGAATATACTCAAACCCACATGAACTGTGTCTCCGTCACTACTTTACCCCTAACAGCGTTAAAAACGCTTACGTGGCCAATTGCGTGTACAAAACCAGACACATGTGCTTTAAAATATTAACTGCAAATCAAAAAAAAAAATTCCAACGGCTTGAACAGGGAATGATTTCTTTATACCCACATTTCATGTAGAAAAGGCAAACCCACATTCAAAGTTTTTTCTGAAACTAATTTCTTGAGACTACAAAGATCACAGAGGACGACGACGAAGACTGAGGACGAAGAACCCCCTGCTTTTTACCATTTCGAATTGAGGAGGACGACGAAGACTGAGGACGAAGAACCCCCTGCTTTTTACCGTTTCGGATTGAGGAAGACGACGAAGCAGGAGGAGGAACTGGAACAAAATGCCCATGCTTCGGACTGAGGACGAAGAACCCCCTGGATATGGTAAGCCCCTGACTGTGTTGTGCATGTACTTTTGTGGGATATTCTTTGTTTTGTTTGGGTAATGTGCTTTGTCGTATATCACATGAGTTTGTCCATTTCCCCACTAACTTTCTTTGTATTTTTTTATTATCTGATATGCTAGATCTGTGTGGGGGCCATTTTACTGTGGCAATGCACCATGGAGGAAATTTCTTCACTCCATTTGGCAACAAAAGGTATCATGGAGGTACAGTTTCTTTTTTTGACTGGAATCACACTGATTACTTCAGTAGATATGAGTTGGATTGGATGGTGCAATGCTTAGGGTATAAATTGCCTGTGGGTTTTTTGTGGAAGCCTAAGGAGAAGCATTTGAATTTGGCTGAAATGGTAATTGGTGATAAACAAGTTATTGAAATGGTTGAAGATATGATGAGGAGAAAGTATAGACAAGTGGATATTTTTGTGTCCAACCAGAAAGAACTTTGGAGTTGGAATGGAGTAAGGAGAAAGATGCAATTCCTTATATCCCATAACTTTCTAAGAAGACGGTGTGCACTATAGAAGAGTTGCCTGATGATACAACTATCCCAGCAGATGTAGTGGTCAACCCATTATCAGATGATGAAGATCCTTGGTTTGATCACAATGAAATTAGATATGAGGATGGTCCTGAAGTTGTAGACATTGACTCTGTGAACTCTGAAGATGAGGACCCTTTTTTTGTTGTCAATATGCCAGAGGAATGGACACAATCTAGTTGTGTCATTGAAGACTTGCCTGATGATGCAGATGTAGTTGTCGATGTGGTTGTCAATCCAAAACTCAATTGTGCTGCAGAAGAGGCCCAAGTTGGAGATGAGGTCGAATATGAGTATGAGTATAATGATTTTGGCCCAAGTCAAAATGATGAAGCTGATGTTGGTGAGAATATTCAGAGTGAAAGTGATGTTGGTGAAAGGGGTCTAGAGAGTCAGCATGATGAAGCTGCTGTTAATGAGAATGGGCAAAATGAAGGTGAAGCTGCTGTTAATGAGAATGGGCAAAATGAAGGTGAAGGTAATAAAGAGTCTGAATTTGTTATGGAGGAGGAGGAGTACATGCAGAATGAGGGTGAGGCTGAAGAGATGTTTGCTAATGCTAATCCTGCAACATGGTGGCATTCAGTTACAGACGGTTGTAGCCAAGCTGATCCAAATGATGATGAAGGTGCTTATGTTAGTGAGGAAGACCTACAAAGTTTGTCTAGTTCAGATGAGGATGGTAATGCCAGGAGGAGAAAAAGATCCAACAACCAATTCAATCATGCAACAAACATGGATAACTTCAGATTTAAATTAGGCATGCTTTTTGCTACTGTGGACCAATTTAGAACTGCATTGAATGAGCATTTTATTAAGATTAACAGGGAGTATGTTTGGCTGGCCAATGACCAAAGTCGGGTAAGGGCAAAATGCAAGAGTGCAGGCTGCAATTGGGTCATTTATGCAAGAGTCCAACTGTCAGACAAGCGCTCATTCAGGGTAAATACATTGGTGGATAGGCACACGTGTGGATTGGTTTTCAACAACAAACATGCAACCTCCAATTGGCTTGCAAAGCATTATCTTGAACAGTTCAAAATAAACCCAAACTTAACTTACTCTGGTTTCATGCAGCTAACAACACGTACTCAGTTTTCAAGAACAACAAGGTCAACTTTCTACAGAGCAAAGAATTGTGCAAGAGTGATGTTAGAAGGAACTATAAGGGAACAATATGCCATACTGGAAGATTATTGCAAGCAACTGTTAGAGACAAATCCTGGGAGCACATCAATATTGAAAACCAGAATGCAGGATGGAAAGAGGTTATTTGAAAGGGTGTATATATGTCTTAAAGCTTGTAAAGATGGATTCGTCAATGGTTGTAGGCCCCTTATCTGCTTGGATGGTTGTTTTTTAAAAGGATATTGCAAAGGAATGTTATTAGCTGCAATTGGCATTGATGCAGCAAATGCCATGTTTCCAGTGGCTTATGCTGTAGTGGAGAAGGAGTACACAGGTAGCTGGACATGGTTTTTAAGTTTATTGAAGGAGGATTTGAAGATTGATGAACCAGAGAGATTAACAATGATTTCAGATAGGCAAAAGGGCTTAGAAATAACATTAAGTACTGTATTTCAAGGTTCGGAAGTGAGATTCTGTGTGAGACATATGCATGCCAATTTCAAGAAGCAATTCCCTGGACTCTTACTTAAGCAAATGATGTGGGCCGCTGCAAGGGCAACAACTAAAGTGGAATGGAAAAATAGGATGAATGAAATTAAGCAAGAGAATTTCAAGGCGTATGAATGGCTGATGAAAAAAAACCCAGAAGAATGGACCAAGTCTCATTTCAGGGAGCATGTGAAATGTGACCTTCTTATTAATAACCTCTGTGAAAGTTTCAACAATGCCATTCTTGATGCCAGAGATAAATCTATTATCACTTTGCTAGAAAATATTAGGCATTGGATGATGAGTTTGTTCTGCAATAGAAGAATGAGTGTCTCTAAGTGGGTGCATCCTGTTTCCAAAATAATTATGGACATCATTGAGAAAAACAAGAATGTTGCTAAGCATTGTTTCCCTATGCTTGCTGGAGGTGGTAAGTTCCAGGTAAATTTATTGCAAAGCATCAATGCTCAGTCATTTGTTGTGAACTTGGAAACGAAAACATGCACATGTAGGCTATTCCAATTGTCTGGCATACCATGTGGGCATGCTTTAGCTGCTATCTGGTTTTCAAACCTAGATCCAGTGGGATTCATAGATGACTACTACAAGAGGCAAGCATATGAAGAAACTTATGCGACACCAATCGAACCAATGCCTAGCCCAGATAAGTGGCCTGACACTGGTCTGAATCCGATACATCCTCCAACAGAGACAATTTTACCTGGAAGGCCTAAAAAGTCTAGAAACAAAGAGGCAGATGAACCACCACCTACTACTGCAACAAAGGCTAGGAGAGTTGGCCAAGTTAATCACTGCAGCAATTGTAAGCAAACAGGCCATTCACGAGTAACATGCAAGAATGCAACTATGGAGGTAATCTTGGTACACGGTATGCCAGACTTGTATTCATTTGCAGTTAAAATGAATGTGATTTGCTTAAGTATGATGAGTTATGTTTTTGGTTTAATTACAGCCTGCAAGGCAAAAAAAAAGAGGAAGACCACCATCTCAGAATCCTACTACTGAAACTATTAAAAGGAAGGAGCGAGCTAAGAGACAGAAGCAAAGGAATGGTGGTTCCACATCTCAGACCAACTAAGAAGCTGCTCTTTAATCTTAAACCCTTTTGATGTAGAAAACTTGTTTTCTTTTTGGTGTAGTCGCCATACAATATAGGCATTACCATACTTTTGACATGTACATATTCAGTCTGACTTTATCAATATTTTGGGACATCTTGGCCATTAGGAATACTTTTGACATGTAGACATTATGCTACTTAATATGTCATATGTTTGCTCTGTAAAGTTGAAAATATTAATCAATGACAAAATATCTGGTTTGGTGCATCATTCTATTATGCTTGAAAGCAACACTAAATAAATATATTTCTTTTACATTCAATGAAGCCATGATTTTTTTTTTCAGAGAAGGGTCGAACACTAAATAAAATACATAATTTTTATTATGCTTGAAAGCAACACTAAATACAATAAACAGGGAAGTCGAACATTACATAATTTTTTTCAGCCAATACACAATTACAAAAAAAAAAAAAACAACATCATCTTCCTCACATTTCCCTTTACCAACCAGGAACTTGCATGAACTCTTCCATCCAAACTCCCATTCATATAGCCACAATTTTGACATTGAAAAGACTCCACACTAGGTTCAAAGCAAGACTCATATCTATCTTCATATTCATAATATCTGCCCAGATCACCATCAAACTCACGTACTCTTCTTAGCAAACCAGGTATCACCATCTTTGACCTTTCACACATAGGGGGGTCAATCCATTGGAAATAGTTACAACCCCCATTCCACTGTTCACAAATAGTTTTCTTGAATTAATTTATTTCCAAGCTAATAATATATAAAGGAAAAAGAAGACAAAAAATATAAATAGGCTCACTTTCATCCTATAGCAAGATTTGAACCGTCTCCCTGGATTATCATCGGTCCATGATGTCCTCTCCACTGTTTCTGCCCCACAATCACAATGCTTACGACAAGCTTGATATACACCTTGTGCCCTAGATCTCGACGACCTCATTTTGGCTCCACCTCGGTTTATTGATTCGCCCCAAGACACACTTGGGTCTTCCCCTTTCATCTCTTCTCTCTTCTTCTTCTTCTTCTTCTTCTACAATGGAGATCTCTCGTGCATATGGTATTTAAGGATTTAAAGCTTTTTTTTTTCAATCAATAATTAAAAACTTACCTGGGCTAAATGATGTGTCTAGTTTTGTACACGCAATTGGCCACGTAAGCGTTTTTAACGCTGTTAGGAGTAAAGTAGTGACGGAGACACAGTTCATGTAGGTTTGAGTATATTCACCGCGAAAAATAAAAATTGGGTGTATAAGTAGAACAACATGTAAACATTGGGTATTTTCGCCGGTAATAACCCTATATATATATATATGTATATATATATATAGTATTAGTGCTATTCGAAACTCCATAAGCAAATATAATAGGGACATTGACTAAATCCTCTCTGCTATACATACCATTTGAATGAAAATTCCCTGATGTAATTGGTTATATATATATATAGTTGTTAAGCTTTCTATCATAGTTCGTTTCGTGGCTTTTTTTTTTGTTGTTGATTCCTTTCTGGTAGTACTTTAGACTGTGCTTCACCATCAGCTTCCTCTCCAAATGTAATTGGTCACTTGGTATGTTTTCCTTCAACTCTGATATCAGTATTAACTTGTATCTTCTGTGGCATACCCTCATTTGTCCCTTCTGCCGAGACCGTAAGCATCTCTGCCGATTCAGTCGTATCTTCTTGAACCAGATTCTTTTTTTGTGTTTCCTCAATTAGAATGTTACCATGAAACCCATCTAGAATAGAGTTCTCAATCTTCAACCACATACCATAAACAGTAGTGCAACTGGATTCCCCGCAGGTGGTGCAGTTAGATAACCGACTTTAAGATAGGGCAAAGGAAGCTGTAATACAATTTAGTTCGCCAAAAGGAAAAATGACATCATTAAAATATGAAGAAAAGTAGATATGACCATTAAAAATTCTAGCCTGAATTAACAACCCATTCAACTAAAGATAATTATACACATAAAAAGAAGAATTGAACACAATTTGAACAAGGAGACGAGAAAATTAAGAGTCCACTGTTTTAGAATTACTGTTTCAGATGAAATCATCAAAGATCCGTTTATATGCACTAGGAGAAAAGATATGGTTTCCTCTAGTAATTTATTGTGAACTATCCTAATGACCAATTCTATGGCTGGGAATTTTTACAGTTTCTTTTCCCTGCTCAGGAGCTACTAGTTTTGTGGATAATTAAGAATTAAAACTTCAGTGAGCTAAAAATCTACCCTTTTCTCGTTAATCAGCTATCTGTTTCAGCCATGGAGACACCGCCAAATCAACCCCCAAGAAATATAAGTAACTAAAAGACTAGCATGTAACCTCAACGTAGAATTATTACAGAACTCAAACAATTACCATCTATATTACATGCATAAAAAAAACAAGTAATGCATAAAATCACTATCAGCCAACATTTTCACAACGCATGGTTGCGACCCCTACTTGTGTAGACTTACAAAGTCCTAACACAGATAACAAAATTTCCACCATTTCCTTATATCATACAATGATAATAATGAACAGAAATTATGTATACCAGATCAAATTTAATAATTTACTTATATAGACAAAAAATGCCATAGTAATGAGACTCTAAAAAAGGTTTTCTGGTCAAGTAATTACCATGGAACGCACAAGCCGTAGGGCACTGCTATAAACTTGTACACAAAAACCAGAAGATTAAAAAAAACACTTGGGAGAAAGTGAATCAAACTATATCAGTAAATGTACAAGAGGTAGTTGTTAATCCTTCCCCGTTCCTTATCGTGGCCACCCTTTCCTCACATCCTCGAGCATCATGTCCTATTCTACCACATGAGAAACACATATATGGTAGACATTCATACTGGAAGGGAATTCAAGTTTTCTTTCCCCCTTGTGGAAGTAAGATTTTTTAATTAAACTCAGTTATTGATATGTATTGGTGGCAGTGACGGTGGTGAACGGCGTCGACGGCAGCTGGGTTCTCGGCTCCAACAGTCTTGCCGGCGGCGTGCTTCTAGGTGTGGGGTGCTGGTTGCTCACGGTTCCAGCAGGTGGTTCCGTGCTCTCGGCGTGCTTCGGTGGTTTCCAGGTATTCTTTTATTTTATTTCTTTGCTTATATATATGTAGTATTGGTGCTTTTGGTAAAGAGTTGAAGATTTGAATTATATGCTCACAGTGACTATTTTTTAATTAAACTCAGTTGTTGAAAGAGTTGAAGATTTATTAGCAGAAATCTAATTGTCCTCATAATTTGAAACTTTGTGTAATTGGGTAAAAAAGTTGAATTGAGCAATATATACTATTCCACCTAATTACGTAGGAAATCAAGCCTAATTAATATATATACTGCTAGCTAGGCATGTATATTGATAATATAATGTGTGTGTTGTATTATCTTTATTTCCTGGATATATATATATTGTTGTATCTTCAAAGTCCACGGGCTACAACATTGGTTAATTTATTCTCGTTTAGGCTAATATTCCATGACTTTTCTATATTCTATTTTCCTTTTGGACTTGAACAAAGCTTCTTGGTTGGATCCATGTACAGTCTGACATATATAGTTTATTACAGTAACATGTAGAGACTCCTCTTTGAAAAGACAAAACTCTCTTATTTCAATCATAAAATATATAAACAGGGAATATTAGACTTTAAACCCATGAACTCGTCTTGATGTCTATTTAATAATAGCTAGCTTCTGAGATATGAAAGCATTACAATTTACAATACAATGACTCTGTCAGAATCTAGAAAATGAAAACTTGAGAAGTGGGGTAATAGATTCCATTGTTCCAATTAAATAGTGTGTCAAAGTACAGATATAGAACACACTCCATTCAAAGTTTTCAACGTAACCCACAACAAGTATATAAAGGAATAACTTTTGAGAAAAGGAGAGAAAAATCACTCCTTAAAGAAAACATCTTTGAGAAAGAATAAAAAAAACAAAAGAAATTTGGGATTTTCATTATTAACAAAACGACCCAGCATATGAATCACAAATATGAAGTACATAAAAGTCCTTTGAATCTCTCTCCTTGGAAATGCAAAACAGTTTGCTCAGTTGAGAAAGCTTTTATGATACACTACTTACAATATAATCAAGAATTATGTCCCAAAACCCACTAGCATAAACAAATAATTCACTGAAGAAAACACACACTGCACAGAACACAAGGATTTGGATTAAGAAAAATTAGCATGATCCAAACAGAGGTGCTAGGAAAAAACACTCATACAATCCTAGGAAAAAAAATGAAAGAGAAGAGACCCAGATAATGAAAATCTCTATCCAATCCAAAACAATAATATAAATCCTAAAACAATAAAAAAGAGAAATGACCCAGATAATGAAAACCTCTCTCCAAGTCAAAATAATAATGTTTATTGCAAATTTGTGTAAAACAACAAAGAAGAGATACTAGATCAAGTGATGTTCTTCCAATTAAAACAAGAACAAAGCTGCAAAAGAGAATCGTTGGTACCTTGTACAGTTCTGATGGTTTGGTTTGTTGAAGTTGATGAGAATGAATTGAGTAGAGAGCTTTAAGCTTGCTATCAATGGAGGTAATTGGTATTGATAGACCTTGGTAGACTTACATACCTGCTTCTACAAACATCTTATATAGACTTTGGTAGCTGTTAGCGTTAAGTCTTGACAACGCGTTTCAGCCACTGGGCCATAATTCTAGTCCAATCTATTCCCTTTAAAGTGGGCCCCATTCCACGACCCATAATCCTATCTACTCCCTTCAAAGTTGAAAATAGATATTTATTTTGTTTGAGTTTTTTACATAAATACTACTAGAGTATGCCACTGCACAATTTTTTCCTTATTCAAAAAATTAAATATATCATTTTTTTTTTGTCTTTTCTCTAGTATATCTAGGTTTTGACTTAAGCACCATAAAACTTGGAATAATGAAATGCTTTATGCGTTTATGTCACGAGTAAATTACTATAGAAATGTCTTTTCTATATTAATTGAGTGATGCTAGTCTCACACAAATATTAAACACAATAAATAATTACAAATGATAATGTATAATTAATTTTAACTATTTATATTTTTAAGTGGAACTTACATTATTTTAAATTTTGTGGTGGTGATAAATTATACATCAACTATGTAATTTTTGTTTCGCTATTATTAGTCATCTCAATTATGTGATAAATACAAGAAATATATCCATGTACAATGTATATATATTAACATAAACTCACCTTATGTTTATTGAATTAATAAATTATGTGTATGAGAAAAACTAATTCCATTAAATTAAGAATATTATTAATGGTGTTTAATATCATTTGGTAGAGGATATCACAATTTGGGTATAATTTAATAGTGATGATGATGAGTATATGTATACATACATAAGTGTTGAGTTCCCTGTGTGTTGTATATGTATAATTGATAAAAGTGATGATGATGTTCTTATGTCTAAATAAAAAAAGCTCTTAAAGTGTTGTATGCATATATTTGTTGTGTTGATTTTAACCTTTTTAAAAGAGCATGTCAACATCTGACCTTTTTCTTGTTTTATAACGTTGATTAAAATGAATAGGTTAATATTTTGATTGATCTTAAAGCATTGGATTGGTAGCTAATTGCATTTGATTTAGTTTTTAAAAAATTCAATATTTTACAATTTTGAATGATAACATTACTACTTTAGTGGAGTTTGAATATCTTAGATATTCATCCATAGTGAAGTAGGTTATGGGAATTGTGTGTTGCGGTGATAACGGAAGATTGAGAACTTGCATGTCTTAGTGAAGTAGGTTCTGAGAATTTTGTGTGCTGCGGTGATATATAGATGAAAATCTGTGTGTTGTTTGATTTGTTTGACATGTTGGTGTTGATTGTGACAGATGGCTAAGCTAGTAAATTAGGGGATATGCTGTCCGAATTTCTATAGATTTTCTTGTACTTAGTTTTGTTTTGTATGTTTATTTTATTTTATTTTCTTAATTTTATTTTTTTATTAAAACAAATAGGCGCAATATGGAAAAAGAATGGATGTCAGCTGATAGATTGTCAGTAGAATATATAAAAGGGGTCGATGAGTTTCTTAAATTTAGTTTGGATCATGTCAAATATCCAAACTATATTTGTTGTCCTTGTAGTAAGTGTGGAAATATGAAAAAGATGACTGTCACAATGATAAAAGAGCACTTATATTTCCACGGGATAGACCAAAGTTATAAAATATGGTATTGAATTTATTACCACTAATATAATTCTAATTAAAGTTTTGTTTCTCTTTTTTTCCAGTTCACCTCTGATAAACCATATACTACTCAAGAAATTGACGAAGTTAGAGAAGAATGGGCAATGTCATTTTTACAATTGGTTAGAGCAAAATGAATGATGTTATAGCTAGCTAATTACAATACACATGTTCAGAAATTTTTAATTTCTTTTACAAAAATTTTTTGCCATTTTTTTAGTATTTTCTTTTCAAATTTCTTTTAATACATTTTTGACACTCAAATTGATATATATTTTTAAATTAAAATAAAAATTGTAGCTGCATTTTAAAAAAAAAAAAAACTTTTAAGAGCATGCAAAGCGAGTCCTAAAAAATTACTTCAAGACACTCAACGGGATTTTTTAGGACTAGCGTTGCGAGTCCTAAAAAATTACTTAAAGACACTCAGCCTGATTTTTTAGGACTTGCGTTGCGAGTCCTAAAAAATCACTTAAAAGCAGTCAACCAGATTTTTTAGGACTCGCATTGCGATTCTTAAAAAATCTATTAAAGGCACTCAACCAGATTTTTTAGGGCTCCCTTTGCGAGTCCTAAAAAACCTTAGTTCTTAAGGCTCCCAAATAGAGTACTCGCAATGCTAGTCCTAAAAAATCTTTTTTGAAGTAGTGACGCAGCATAAACGTGCGTGTTCAGGCACCCACGACTAGGTTGGGCCATGCGGCCCATTATCCCCCTTACCTATTGATTAGACCACACTTTATTGTCAGGTTTTAGGAATTAATCATGAATGTCACAGAAGTGACATGATGGGTAAGAAGGTCACGGGATGACCTCCTTTGCCAACACCCAGGTGCCCTCTCCCTATAAATATGGAGATTCTTGGAGTTGCAAAGGATTGACTTTTAATTTGTAAAGAAATACCCTGTAAGGAATATCAGAGATATATCAATAATATTGGCTGGTGGACTAGAATGATTTTAACATTTGAACCACCTAAAAAAAGTATTCGAGTTATAATTTTCCTTTAAGATCATTCATCTATTACGGTTCATTATTTAGCATTAATCTCTCTCCTTATTCATATAATTATCTGTTGCCGAAAAACCGCGTCAACAATTTTTTTTTTTTTTTTTTGATGTTTAGTTAACACATATGAATATGAGAATATGATTTTTTTTTAAATTTAATTGCAAAAAAAAAAAATAGTCATATAGAATATGATTTTTAGAAATAATTCAAGCAAAAGTTACATAAAGCTAAGTTTTTTAGAAAAGCCATATTTAAAAAAAAAAATTGAAGTTAAAAGACACTCAATGTTATATTAGATAACCTTAATTCCAGTTAGGCCAAATACCCACAAATTGTTTTTTATAAGAAAGATGAAAATATGAAGAACCATTAGCGAGTTACATATCCCCTAAAAAAAAATGCAAGAAGTCTTCCATGCTTTGTTGTATTATTTGTCCAGTAAAAGAAGATATCAATACACGTAAAGAAGGTTGTGTTTGGTAAAATTTTTGTTTTTGAATTTTTTAAATATAAAAATGGAAATATTATTTTTATTTGTGTTTTTTATTTTTAAAAAATAAAAATATGTTTGATAACTATTTTTGTCTTTTGTTTTTAAAAATAAAAAATAATAAATGCGTTTGATAACTTTTATTTTTATGTTTTGTTTAGCAATATAAAATAAAATTGTGATTTGAAGAAGAGAAGAAAAAAAAAAAAAGTTGAAAATAATTTTAAAAAAAATTGAAAGTGAAAATTTTCTATTTTCAAAATTTAATAAATTTTGTTTAAAATTTTAAAAAATAAAAAATAAAAATAGAGTTACCAAACACTATTTTATTTTTAATTAATTAAATAAAAAACTGTTTTTTTAATGGTTATCAAACAACACCAAACTAAGTTCGTGATTATTTTAATTAAAAAAAGAAGTTGAAGCGTAGAGAGAGATAATGACTTGTAAATGTGGAGCAGCACTATAGTTAATGTAAAAAGAAAATTAATTAGTTTGAAAGAATGATATAAACTGGAAAAATTGGAGCACTCACATCGGTTTCTCGTTTTTATTTTTAAAAATATTTTACAAAAAAATTATTTATTTTATTTTACCTCAACATTTTATATCACATCATCCATCAATTTCTCGATATTTTTCTATACATAATTTAAATATATGTAATAATATATATAGCTAGATGTAGTTAATGAATAGTACATATGTAAAATACATATTCATCTCATTTATTGGAGGTGAGTTTTAACCTAATTTTTAGTTATATTTTAGTTAAATATGTATTTTATCTCGTTTGATGAGAGTACTCTAAAGGACAAAGAAAATGCATTAATAATCACACATGTAACACGAATTATCATAGTATAGTCCCAAAAAAAGGAACCTACATCTAGTTAGAGCTTGTCCACACACAGGTTTTTTATGTTAGAGTATTCCACATGAAAATTATGTGGGCATATTCAATAATATATATGTTCATTACATCTATATATATATTGGCTTAAATGGATAAAAGAAATTAAGAAAAAATTAATAGTGACCCGTGATTATCATTATAGTTAGGTTGTCACTTTGAGAACTAAACACCACAAATATGTATTATACATCACCTTATGGAGTGATTATTTTTAAATATTTCTTTAAAATTTAAAGAATGCTGCAAAATACATCAACTATTTAGAGTACTCTAAGAGCGAATTGCCAAACTGTTTGTTAGAAATTATAAAATTATAAATAACCTAAAGCTTTTGTAAAAAGTATTTTGCAAAGTGTATTATGTGAGGGTTCACACACCTTAATGCCATACCAGGTGAAGGACTTTTTTTTTTTAATACAAGTTTACACACCTTAGTTTTTGGTTTTTTTTTTAAATATAATATGAGCCAATTCATAGAGTAACGCTACTCGGCTACCATGAGTAGAGTAGAAACCTGTTTAAATAAAAATTGATGAAGTTTTGACAATTATTATTTTTCTTAAATGAGTTTTACATATCTAAATTGGCAAATAAAGAGTATAAAAAGGCACACTTATGACACTCGTATTAGGTGTGAAAAAGTTTAATAACAAATTGGATCAACATGCTAAAGAAAAATTCAAAACTTTAAGAATATTATGAATAATAGAGTAAAGTTAGGCTTAAGTACCTATAAAATTTGTATACAAATATTATACATAAGGATGATGTGTACTTTTAAATAATTTTATTTCAATGCAACCTCAATTTATTGTTGAATTATTTGACCTTTTATTTCAATGCAAACACCACAATTTATTGTTAAAGAGTCAAACTTAGCTATCCCCAATCAAACTTGACTTGAACCAATTGAAATGACCAATGCCTATCTTCAATTATGACAGTTGAGTATGATGCTGCTTTTTTTTTTCATATTTAACTTTGGAAAATCACGTATTTGGACTAAAAATATATATCAAGATAGTTTACAGTTAATTATGTTAGTTTTAGAAACACGTTATAAGCATTAAAGAATTACAAATTAGATTTAACAACAATAATCAATGTTTATGTAACATCTAAAATCATATTCTATTTAGGGTATTAATTGCATGGAGATAAACATACTTTCTAAACTTGACATTGGATCTCCAATACTCATCTTGATCACTTACAATCTGTCCAAAACAACAACAACACCCAAGATGAAATACAAGATACAAAAGAGGACTTATGGAGAACAAACTCTTACCAAAACCACCTTGCCACCCAACCACACATATGAGTTATATGTATATCTTATGTCTTTCTACCTAAAGGGGTATATAGGGCCTATTTGACTCATACGGTTAAAGATGGTGGATTATAATTTAATGAGCTAACTTATAATCATTATGTTATTACCATGTGTCTCAAATGCAATTAGTAAGTTTTAACCATTCCTATGATTATTATTTTCTTATAAACTCACACTATTTTTTTTTAAAAGAAAGTTAATTAATGTAGCTAAATTTTACAATTTGAAGATTACTAGTTGAAAGAAAACACTTTTTACGTGTACAAATTAATTATTTTATAACATTTAAATAAATTAATATTAGTTATTTTAGATAAAGATATCAATCCATCTATATTTATATCTATATCTATATACTTATATAAAGTTAAGTTTTAAGGAGGTGAGGTGGTAGCCTATTGTTGACCGCGTTTTTAGCCAACGACGTGAGAACGTCAAATACGACGAACCTTCAAGAGAATGTAAACGACAACAGACGGTATAAACAAGAAAAGTAAATAACACACAGGATTTTTATAGTGGTTCAGCCCCGATTGTCGGTAATAGCCTAATCCACTTAGAGATGTGATTTATAAACCTGTACTCAAGATCAGATGGACTGAGCCAACTGAGTTTCTTCAGTACAGATTGTGAAAATACAAGAATTCTCTCTAATTTCAGCACTTTCTCTCTCGAGAATAAACAATCCCAATTTTCTCTCTCTAGAAAGAAGAAGCAGAAGAAGAACCCCTCTCTCATCCCATAAGTTCTCTATTTATAGGCCTGGGATCCTCAACTGATATCCCCTTATAATAGGGATATTTTATTATATTTATTACATTTATATTACAAATAAACATTCAAAATTCGAAATGTAACAAACTCCCCATTTGTGGGAAGAATGAGAGATTCCCGCGTATGTTGTTGAAGTTGCGTCTGACTTAGTCTCCTCTAGCTAGTTGGTCCACCTCCTACTCACTACCCATGCAAGTGCTGGTTGAACATGCATGGTGGTAGGATATGCATGGTGGTAGGACATGTTTTTGGTGGGTTGAACGTGCATGGTGGTAGAAGATGCACTTCTCTCCTCTAACATGCACTCTCCTCTAGCATGCCATGTTCCTCCTTGAACCAATCTCCTTGGCTTCTCCTCGGACCAGGTGGTCCGAGGCAACCTCCTTGGCACCTCACCTTGGACAACATTGAGGGAACCTCACCTTGGACAACTATTGAGGGAACCTCACCTTGGACAACATTGAGGCAACCTCACCTTGGACAACATTGAGGGAACCTCACCTTGGACAACTATTGAGGGAACCTCACCTTGGACAACATTGAGGCAACCTCACCTTGGACAACATTGAGGCAACCTCCTTTAGCATCTCCCAAACATGTCCGATCGAACATTGTATAGACTTTCCTTATGAAAGTCTAAGTCTCCATTCTCTTGCATGAGACTCCTCCTCCTTAGCTATTTACCTTGGACACGTTCGAGCCAACACTTAGAAAACCTTGGGAGGCTTACCTCCTACACACCCTTGGGGTCTCCTAGGACCACACCCTCCTTGGGGTCTCCTAGGACCATTCCCCTTAACTCTCCTAGAATGCACCTTCCTATTTTTTGGGTATAACACCTATATTTTCTTCGATGTACATTACTGAAGAAATGGGTTCACTTTTAACTATAAAAGTGTTCAGTTACAAAAAAAAAAATGATAGAAGACTATTAATTACCAAAATATTAATTAATATATAATATATAAAAAACAATTGGTTATACTTGCCAAATTTATATATTTAATTAAGGGGACTTCTTTAGTCCCTCAGTTCCCATTTCAGGACTTAGTCCAACAGTTGATTATTAGCCATAGGATATGTTAGTTTTTAGAGTGAATGGTTGGATTTGAATGTGTTGATTTAATGATACAAAAATACACATATACCCTTAGGAACCCCCTTTAACCGGATACCGATTGCCATTTACCCTTAAGCAAACAAGAAAAAAAAAAAAAAACTTCTTCCTCTTCAACCGAGTATTACTGAGTAACGTCCTGGTTCTTTCTGCCATTGCTATATCGTTGGAGTGGGTTGTGGGTGGAGCGTGGTTACCTACTGTTTAAAGTGTTCAGCTACGTGAGTTTCGGCTTTTGCAGTGTCGGAGTTGGGGAAAAGAGGTGTTCTGTTACTGGTAAGTTGTTATCTCTCTCAGTGTTGTTTTGTTTTTTTGGCAAAAATCCTCTTTTTGTAATTACTAGTTAAGATATTTGCATGAAAGTTGAGTTTGGGTATTTATGAAACTTCTGATGTTTGGAATTTATTCGGGCAATTTTTTTTCTTGAAATGTAGAAATTAGTGAAATTTGTAGTGGGCATTGGTTCAATTTATGAAATTTTTGGAGTTGTAAAGTTTGAGATGCATTTTCGGAGTTCGGTAATGCTAAGATTGTAGGGCTCAATTAACAACTTCACCACAGAAAACCAACCTCCAAGAATCACAACTAAACAGCCAAGTTAAAAGTCACAATAACTCACAAACCAATCAGTAAAATAGAGGTGGAAAAACACAATGCAAAACAAAATCTTTTACGTGGTTGGAATTAGAGGCAAGACAACTGTAACCTACATCCAGGGGCAATCACTTTTATTAGAACTTGATCTTCAACTTTATTTGAGTATAGATGTCACTACTCTCTCTTCTAGTATAGAATGTCTCAAATTACAAGTTTTTTCTCTGTTTCTGGACTATACAATAAAAGCTATATATAGTAATAGCAACTGACTATTAATTGTCAAAAAAGATTTACAAATGATAGAAGGGTGTTATAACAGAATGTTGAGTGAGCCAAATAAGTAACAAATCTCCACCTTGGATCAGTAACACTTCCAGATTTAGTGACTGCACTTCAAGCCCCCTAAAGGGCTTAATCTCCTTTCAGCTGAATCAGATCCAAGTAGTGAAAGAACTTACTGCTTGGAAGAAGTTTGGTGATCATATCTGAAGGGTTATGATCAATAGAAATCTTTTGAACTATAATTAATCCACGAGCTATAACTTCCCTGACAAAGTGTAGTTTAATGTGTACCTGGTTTGTCCTTTCATGAAAGACTTGGTTGTTGGACAGGTGAATGGCACTTTGGTTATCACAATAAACTGTGATGACTTGGTTTTGCAGCTTCAATTCTCTAACAATGCCTCCTAACCATAGAGCTTCCTTAACAACTTTGGTGAGTGCCATGTATTACGCCTCAGTGGTAGATAAGACTACAACCTTTTGCAAGTTTGCTTTCCAGCTGATAGCAGTGCCAAAAGTAATAAAAACATAGCCAGTGAGTGACTTCCTTGTATCAAGACAGGCAGCATAGTCTGAGTCGACAAACCCTTCAATAATAGTTGTTCTGCTCTTCTCTGTAGCTCCACCATAAAGTAAAACTCTTCCAAGTGATCCTTTGATATACCTAAGAATCCACTTTAGAGCTTGCCAATGAGAGTTTCCAGGATTTGACATAAATCTACTGACAATACTCACTGCATAAGCTATGTCTGGACGAGTACAAACCATAGCATACATCAGAGATCCCACAATATTTGCATATGGTATACTATCCATATATTCCTTATCTTCATTGGTCTTTGGTGCTTGATACACACTCAGTTTATACTGCTGAGATATTGGAGTTATTACAGGTTTGGAATTAAACATACCAAACTACTTAAGGATCTTCTTGAGATATATTTCCTGAGACAAATACAGTAGTTTCCTTTCCCTATCTCGGCTAATCTTTATTCCAGGATCTTCTTTGCAGCTCCAAGATCCTTCATCTGAAATTCCCTTCTTAAATTTTCTTTTACCTTTTCTATCTCATACTTACTATTACTTGTTATTAGAATATCATCAACATATAACAGTAATATAACAAAATCATTGTTAGAAAGGAACTTGAAATATACACAATTATCATACCTGCTTCTCTGAAACCTGATTTTGGTGATGAAGTCATCAAATCTCCTATTCCACTATCTAAGGGATTGGTTTAATCCATATAAGGACTTATTTAACTTGCATACATGATCTTCTTTTCCTTTGACCTTAAATCCTTCAGGTTGAGCCATTAAAATGTTTTCATCAAGCTCACCAAATAAGAATGCAGTTTTTACTTCCATCTGTTCCAATTGTAGATTAAATTCTGCTACCATTGCCAAAATAATTCATATTGATCTATGATTAACCACAGGTGAAAAAACATCATTAAAATCGATACCCTCTTTTTTATTGAAGCCACAAGCAACAAGTCTTGGTTTAAACTGAGCTGGTTCAACTCCAGGAATCCATTCCTTCCTTTTGAAAATCCACTTGCAGCTTTCTATTCTAAAGTTCGTAGGGTTTACAATCAAGTCCCAATTATGGTTGTCATGAAGGGACTTTATTTCTTCATTCATAGCCTTAAGCCATTGATGCCCCTCCTTACTAGCTAAAGCTGCCTTCGAACTTCTTGATTCTTCTTCTAGCACTTCCCTTGTAGCAATCAAAGAGAATGCAATTAAATCTGCATATCCATATCTTTCAGGAGGCTTAATCTCTCTTCTGCTTCTATCACGTGCTAACCAATAGCTATCAGTTCTTTGCTGCTCTTTATCTGGTTCCTCCTCTCCAAGTAACCAACTTCTAGTTTGTTCTTCTTCAAGTTTTCCATTACGCTCCACCTCAAACTGTACACTTTCAGTACTATGAACTTTTGCAGGATTTAAACTAGACTGAGTCTTACTTGTAGGATTTAAAAACATCTAGTCGTTCTTACTTGTGAGATTTCATGGAATGAAGCATTGATATAGTTGAATGACTGTATTTGTCCATATTAATCTATTACTTTTATTTTCAACCTTGTTATCTAGCGAAGTGGACTGGTTACTTGTACACTAGTCATTGTTACTTGAGAAGGACTGTGTTTGTTTGTAAGAATCTATTAGTTGATTACTTGTATATTAGTAAGTATTACGTGAGATTGAAATTAAATATTTGATTGCCATAGTTGTTATATTTTTCAATGTTTGAAATATATATACACAAGTTAATGATAACCAATTGCAGTACCTGAGTTTGAATTAATTTCCACTGTAGATCATTGGTACTTTGTGTATTTATTTTTTTTCCCCATTAATTGAAAAGAATATTGTTGCCATATATCATTGTGTTCTCTTTTATTATTTTAATGGCAGGTGAACATTCCTTCTAAAGTGGATTTCAAAATGGCCGAACCTGATAAATTAGACTATAGATGCTCTCCTCATAGGATCTTCAGCCTTATTTCCCATATGAATGGGGGTCAAAAAGAGATGCTGAAAGAGTTGGGATTTGGGCACTATTAGGGTTGAAAGATTGTAATTTGAGAAGAAATCTTATATTTTGGTTGTTGAGTAGGTTCAACGTAGATGATGGATGTTTGGATGTTCATGGGAAGCACTTCAAACTGGACAGTAAAGTTTTTAGTGCTACCATGGGTGTTAATGATGGTGTTGAAGATTTACAAAGACATGGTAAGCCTGTTGAACAACCTTTTTACAATAAAGGTGAGAAGAATACTGTTAGTTTGTTGGAGGAGAAATTGAGGCGTCGTGAATTGGCCGACATGTCCTTTGTTCAGCAATTTTTGTTATTTTTGGTTAGTGATTTTTTGCTGCCTAATACGTCTCTCCATGTTGCTCGAGAGGTTGAGGGTCCTATAATGTCCTTAACTGACGTTGCCACTATTTGTCGTGTTAATTGGGCGTCAATGGCATATACGCATCTATGGAAAAGCATAAGCCGGTATCATGGCAAAGCATCCAAGTTCGTTGGAGGATGCGTGTATTTTTTACAGGTACTTTTTTCTTTTTAGTTTTTTGCAATAATGTTGGCATTGGTGAATGGTGCATAATAATTTTGTATGTGTTTGTATTTTGTAGGTATTTTACTGTCACCATATTATTTGGAAGGAAGGATATGCAGATAGGTCCCTATGCCCTATTGGTGTTTGGTGTGATGATAATACCAAGGCTTTGCTTGAGTGGGTTAAAGAGGAAGGGGGGTTTGAGTCGAATACAGTAAGCATGGGTTAAAATTTAGTCATTTTTTTCTTTGTTGTTATGATGGAAAAGTCTATAATATGTCGGAGTTAATAATATTATGTAATTTTTTTTCAGATCCCCATGTTAGAATTGCAAGAAGGGGTCGATCAATTGAAGTTACCCGCCACGATATCGTCTTTGTGTGTAATGGTTGAATCTTTGGAGAAGAAATTGTTTGCTAAGGAGAATGAAATTGATAAATTTAAAGAGGAGATGAAGATTGAACTGGAAATGGGATTGCAACGCTTACAACAAAGTTTGAGTACTCCAAATCATCACGTCATTCAAATTGACAATTTTAAAGAGGAGATGAAATTGTATTTTGACAAAGGATTTGAACGATTACATCAAAGTTTCAATGCTGCGATAGGTTCAATGGTTCCTGGGAATGCTTCCCCCCATATTAGCAAGGAAGAGGCTGCTAAGTGTATGCAGTTTGGGAAGTTGACTAAAGACCCAATCGAGCCAACCATTTTACTTGCATGAGAAAACAAAGTTGAGCCAGCATAAGATGAAAATTGACCCGATGCTTTTGGAGTGTGGCATAGGTTGTCGAAATGAGTTTGAAGATTCTTATAGAAAGGGTTCAATTTCTAATATCGAGAGGGAAAAATGGGCAATAGAAAATGATTTCAATGATTATGAACCAACTGTTTTACCCTCAGACAAGTACAATGTTGATGTTGGGCCTTACAATGCTATCCAGAACGTTGATGGTGTACTATCATGTTCAGGGAATGAGAAGATAGATGTTGAGAATGAGATTGGTTTGGAAGATGATGCTTCTAAATTTCGCATGGAAGGGAAGGAGAAGGAGAAGGAGGACTTGGGTATTTTGAATTTTGAAGCTATACCAGAAGATGTCATTCCATACGAAGCCAGTGTGTATGGTACCACAGACACTCCTGTTATTCACGAAATAGATGACGATGACAACATGAAGATCGATCCTACTATTTTAAGGAGAGACAAAGAGCTTTGCAAAATGGACAAATCATTTCAGGATATGATTCTTAAGTATAACAAAAGCAAAGGTAGGCAGATTGGTGCAATCAATTTGAAAGTAGCCCTACCACAGTCCAAGTTCGAACTTGGACTTTTCCTATTTGACTTTAGTTTGTTGTTGCGGTAGGTGATAAATTCTTATGTGAATAATTTTTTTGGCTATTGACATCACCATTTTTCCTTTGTTTCAATCATCTTACGACACTTTTGTTCATTAACGAAGTCAATAATTTCCAGAGACGTGTTGGTCGATAATGTAATGGGACAGTTGGAGCGGTGGTACTTCAGAAGCCTTAGACCTGAAGCTGAGGTGGACATGAAGGTAAATACTGTTCTATTTAAAGTTTACCTTTGTTGAAGTAACAAAATTATGATCTTGTAGCACATTGCCCAAATCTTTTTTTCTTCAATATGAAGAAGTTGAGAAAAATATTTGACACTTCATACTGCTTTGCAGATTATTGATGCTTTTGGGTGTGTATTAAGATATAGAGACAACCCTGATGGTGTAATAGATGACGATGCTCAAACTTTGATTTTCCCAACCTATTGGCCCGGCCTGGTATGTTGTAATACAAATTTGAATTTCCTGGGTTCAATATTCCATTTTTTTGTTTTGAATTTAAAAAGTTATTTCAATAAAATAACTTGAAACAGCGATGTCATAATGGTGCATATTTTTGGGACACCGGCAACACTGCCTTTCTTGGTGCCAATGTGAATCTTGATATGCTGCTCAAGAAAGTGCAGAAGGTAGTTAGATTAGATTTATTTTACCACTTAGTGCCTTCTCAATGTGAATTAGCTAATTGAGTTTTATTGTCTTCTTGTTAGATCCTAGTGCCAATGAAGGATGTCGAAAACAATCATTGGATACTAGCCATTATACACTGCCAAAAAGGTTGTGCAAGCGTGTGGGACTCAGTGTCTGGTCGATATAGGACACGGGTCAGGACACATATACTAAGCGAACTAGTATGGGTGTCTCCTGAGTATACTAATAGTGTTGTGACATGTCGTTTTTCATTATATTAAAACTATTTATACTTCTTTGATATAGTTAAAGAAGCTTGACGTGTTGCTTCATACGACCATGGGTAGTGCTCGTGTTGGTGGTCCCGTTTTTTCCCTTTTTAGTGTAGTGCCCTCTGGTCAAGTACCTCAGCAAGAAAATGGTCATGACTGTGGTGTTTTTGTCATGAAGTTTATGGAGTGGATTGTGGATGGGGAATCACCCCCGAAGTCCTATGTAAGTTTTTACTAGTTAATTAATATTTTATAAATGCTTTATTAAATAAGTCCTAAAATAGCGGTTTTAGATTTTAGTTTTTCAGCGCCTTGTTCTGATTTTGCAGAAAGTTCAGGATTCTACTAGAGTCGACATTGCAATCGATATCTTGACCTGTGAGTCCAATAGGCTTCGATTGGGAGTGAAAGATAACGCAACGACTTATTATAAAGCTTGTTTAAGTAGCGTTGAGAAATCCCCTGACTTAAAAGAACGGTCTTGTTATCCTCCAAAAGCTTCAGCTGTACCTCCCATGCTATCAACGAAAAAGGCTAGAGACAAACACTGGTCCAAGTTGGGTAAGAGAAAGAGGAAGAATTGATTGAACTTAACCACCATCCGCCTGCCTTGTACAATTTTGGAACTACTTTCATTTACCATTAAATTAACTATATTTCGTAGGTGCAACCATCAAATTTAAAACTTTATTACTTTAGTATTTGTTTACAAACAATTTACTCTTTCCTGCACATATTTTTCCTTCACAATTCTGGGAGGGATAATGAGCATAAAGCAGAATGTCACAATATTTGAATTGAGGTCATCAACAAAAACTAACAATATAGGTGACCTCCTTTGACTCCTACAATGCCTATAGTTGAAGAAATGGCCCAGATTGGGGTTATGTGATGATAATATGCAACTTCTTGGAAATTATAATGCCAAGGCATTCGTCTCTTTAACTTTTAATAATGGTAATGTTTACATTTTAATTTTTGAAGTCAAAACAAACCACTTCTTTAGTTAAGGTTATATGAATGAACAATAATGAAATTTAATAAAAAACAGTTATTATTAGTTCCATCCGAAACACAAGAGTTTGTAAGATTTTATACTAGATAATATAACCAAATTGAGGGTTCAATCTCTGACTCAAAATTGATATCTTAAAATTTCTTATTTTTTAATTTTTTTGACATGGTAAACGTGTAGTATGAAGGATTTGTCCTTCAATTGTACTTCACTTTGGTGGCCCCCATAGAAGAATATGAAAATGTTAGATTTGCACCCAAATCCATTGATTTGCCAATGTATCCCACAAAATCAGGTACACCATGAAGAGTAAATATATTCCTGACATTAAGTAAAAACCCTTGTTATTTTGTGTTAGGTCCACCCACTACTACAATAGCCTCCTAATGTATTGATATGTGCTACGAATTGGAACAGTACAAGGTAAGGTGGCAAATGAACTACTCAAAAAAAAAAAATTAAATTTCTAAAAAAAAATCTCATCTTCAATAAGTTATGACCTAGCCAAAATCTAATTTTTGTCTTCCTAATAAAAAAATATAGCTCATTATCGTACTCTGACCACTTCAAGACCGGCCTATAGTAGTCATAAAACTCCATGTTGTAGACTAATTTATAATTTACAATAACTTAGTTACAACATCTAACTTAAAGCAAGAAGTTAACAAACAACAATAAGATTACCAAGTATTTCTAATTACCTCAATATTAAAAAAGTAATCGTCCCGAGGTAGATAATATTTGTGGTTATCCCCTTCCATTATCCATGGACACCTCATGGCCGACAAAGTTATTTACTCTTTGCTCTAGGTATTCTTGGTATCGATTTATAGGCTCCTCCATCAGGTGGTGGATCACTTGCGAAAGTCGTTCATATATGATCTTCCACTCCTCATATGAGTACACTGCATCATGGATCAATTCTTGTAGCTTGTTCGTCTTCTCACCAAGCTTTGCCTCCAACTGCAATATCTTCTCTTTGACTGACTTGTTGTGTTCCTCCAATAGGTGCTTGTCCTGGTTGATTGAGAAAATCTCGTGCTCCTTCTCATGTAATGTCTTCTTTAGATTATTAATGTATCCGATTGGGTCAGGTGGGAGGGTTGTGAGTCTGTACTCACTTGAATGTTCCAAATCTGGGAGATATGCTTCTCCCCATCGTAAGTCGGCTACCACCTTCACATTGCAGGAATTGAGAGTAGAGTAAGAATCCATAAGCAATTCCTGCAACCAAAACAAAAAAATAATATTGATATTTGGTTCTGAAATTAAAATATTTTTATCAAGTGAGAAATGTTCAATAAAGGGTCTACTCCAACTACCTGCTCTATATCTTGTAATGATGAATCTGATGACACATCTCAATTATATCCATTATGTGGGCCCTTGTGTACTATTGAACTTCTTCTTATAGCACACGTAACTTGTAAAGGGGGAGAAAGATACAACACATAGAACCATATTAGTTTATTGGCTGGGTGGACCCAACTATGTCTGCCTCCATGTGGTGTTATTGAGAATTTAGTTTAATGATGGAAGAGAAGAGATTTAACCACCATTTTTATATATATTGGGTCCATAAGGGCAGCCTTTTATATAAGAAAAAAAAACTTAACGGTGTGCTAATTACTTTAACTGTACATATTAAAAGTTAAATGGCAATCAACGTTTGACTCACTCCCATAACGGGTTATGTGTTTCAGAATTTTTTTGTCAAGTAATGTCATACCTTATGGAAGTAAGTAAGACACACGGGCAAGTCAATATGTTAAATATTCAAGTAACTGACTTATTACCTGTGTGTTATCACCTAATTTAGATCATATGCAATCTATAGTGCCTCGTTTACTGATAAATCAAATATCACTACCAAGTATAACTTGTACACACGTTACCATATACTAGCATGCTCTACATCAACTCCGTAAGCCACAAGTTATATATATATGTATACGTGTAGCCCTTGTGTTATGCTCACCTTTTATCTGAATCATATTACCCTCTACTCTTTTCAATTTTAGTTTTCTATCTACCATGGATCATACACCCCGTGGAGATGGTAATGTATTTGGGTCCCCATACTTTGATGAATTACAACTTGAGCAAATGGAATACATCAACTACATATTGTTGGAGAACTTGAGGTTGGCAACCGAGCGGAGTGAGTTGGAGAATATGTACAACGCCACAAACATGCAGTACTCTACGCTAAATTCAAAGATACATGGGCTAGAAATGGCTTTAGGGATGATGCAGAAGAAGGCCATGGAAATGGCAAGTGAATGGAGAAAAGACCTCCAAGCCATGGTTTCCATGATCGAGGAGCTCCGTACCGGGTACATGGCAAAGAACACAACTATCGTCCCAAGTCAGAAGCCACCCATGCAGTAGTTACATATTTATAATTTTATACTACGTACGTTGTAGTGGTGTGTATGTGTTATATTTGATTTTGGGTCCATGGCTCGAACAACCACACTAGTAGAATGTTCTTTTTGGGTTCGCAATTCCTAGTGTTGCTGGTCTGTTTTAATGAGTTTCGAAGACTCTTTTCCTTTATGTGTAAGACCATTGCAACCCTTGTCCATGGTCAATGTTTACTTCTTCCTAATATATGATGTCATGTAACTACTGTAAGTATTTAACGTGACTGTTTGTTATGAAGAATGGAGTTTTTTTTTTCATGTTTACTTACTCAAAATAGCATCTAACACAATTTTTATAAATTACTTAGAATACATTTTTCAACTTATTTACTTAAATAAATGCACCTAATACATCAGCCTGTCCAATTCAATGAATTATTAATGCCATATAACAGGCCACAACAAACAACAACCATCTCATTAAATGACGAAGATAAATTGTATATATAGGTGTCACATGCGTGAACTCAATCTCAAAAAATACTAGCTTAACCCATTGCTCTGATTTTGTTGATGCAGTGTGATAGGAAGCCCCATTGTTTTTTATTCTTCAGTTTTACTTGTAAGTTGTTGAAGATAAATTAAGAGGTATATGTCACAAACTTTCATCAAAAAACATTGCTGCATAAAACACTTACTTATGTTGGCTTCGCTTTTTTTTTTCAAACCTTACACTTTCGCTAGCTCTTATACTTTTCCATTTTTTAGTTATCATATTTTTAATTTTAGCTAACTAAATGTATGATGAAAATGCCATTTTCATTGCGGTTTTTCTAAGTAAACCTATGGTTTGCTCTTGAGCATATGCAAAAATGTTAAGGTACGAGGAGGACGTATTCATGACACAAGTGCATTGAACTACTCTCTTAGTTTTTTATACATAAAATCACCTCCTCTCTTGTTGCAGGATGTTCTCAAACTCTATTTCCATGATTTACCGTACACCCTCCACTAAGTGTTAAGGCGCCAAATTATAGCCTCAGTTTGTAATAGTGTCACCGATATCCACATTGAAGATTGCATGGGGCCACATTGAGATACAGATCAGAGTTTCTCTTACTGTTCCCATACTTTTATTCAATCATGACCTAGGTGACAAGTGAGGTGTCCACTTGATAATGTGCGAAACCATTACAACTTTTCATCTGTTTTGCATATAACATCTTTAAAAACAATACATTAGTAAAGTTAATTTAAGAATCGGCCATTATTAAGGGTTAATCAATTTATTCTCATTCACTGTTTCCTAGATCCATAGGTAGTGTTTTGGCGGGAATTTAGTGAACACACTGGATCTTTCACAATGCTCACTATATATATGTGTATATATGTATTTATAAGTTGCTTAAGTGAACCAGTGTAAGAGAAAATATACCCCCACGTACTACTATCTTCATTCCTACCATTACCAAACCATGTCACCCTCTAAGTTATGCGTGAATCTATTCCCTGGTGATGTTAAAGTGAAAACAGAGATTGAATCACCAACCAAACAATTTTCAATTCCCTTCCTTGTTAATTCCATACCCACTCCACTTCCATCCACACAAACTAGTGAAATCACACCCCACCAAAATTAGTCCTCAGTAAACATTGTCACCAACTCATGCAGGGAAGAAAACACCAAGGGTCGAGTTTAGAGGGAAGTGCAAAAACTGCTTCAAAAAGGACTTAAAGATTGAGAAGCTAACAACTTTTAAAAATGTAGTTGCTAAGAAAGGCAACACTTTAAGGATGGATTCAATGGACATTAGTTCTTTCCTTTTTCAGCAGCGCCAAATCATAGACCATGTTGGTTCTATGGTGAAACGCCAACAGACACTAAGTAGTGAGTTATGTGTTGAAGCTAATAATCAGTCACCAAACGACATAGACATCATCTTCTTGGACTAATCTTTTCTACATGTACTGCATTTTGTTATGTTTTAGTACCTTAGTGCATTGGACTACTATGAGTCCCATCTTCATGTTGTAGTATGTTTAAGTCCACTTCCCCTTTCTTATTAATGCTTGTAAGCATTTTCACGTAAGCTTAAGTATCTATCACCTCCAGGTACTGAGATTACCATAATCAATGGTTTTCGGTAATGGAAGTACCAATTGAAGGTCTTTTGAAATCGGTGTCTTAATTATATGGTCGTACTGATCAATGCCCTTAAAAGTTTGATGAATGTATATTTCATATTATGCATTTTGTACATGGCTCAACTATGTTATTGAACTATCTTTTTCAAACCCCTTGTTTTTATTTTACGTGACATAACTAAGAATGGGGTCCGCCTATATATATCAACTAAATGACCACCGAAAATGGTCATTTTTATAAAAAGTAGAAGGACCTTTATTTCTATTGTTTTACAATAACTTTACACTAAGGTCAAGTAAAAGATATGTTTGCCTTGTAAACATAAGGACAACTTTCCAATAAAATAAGTACACAGTATATTTACCTCATCCACCATATTAAGTTGAATGTTAATTAATGTACACTTAAATAACTCTTTCTTTGAGGCAGTGAAATGGTAGGTCAAACCCTTGAATTATAATATTGTATATAACATGTCCCATGATGCAATTAAATAAAATAAGTTATTTGGCCAAAATTTACGAAGATGAAAATAAAAATTTCGTCAGTGTATTCATTTACATATATTTGGTTTTTTATTAATTATTAAGAAAAACAAAAGTAACCACCTAATGCAGCTTGATGCTTGTTGTATTTACCGCCCCAAAAATTCTAACTGATTACCATATCAATTAATTTTTTGGTAGACAAATACAAATGTAAGATATGGAGAATAAAATGGTCACAACACTTGCAGAACTTCAAATTTACAACAAGCATCCACATGATCTGTCAAAAGAAGACATCATAGGCAAACACCTCGAAAGTCTCGATAAATGGGAATAATTTTTTTCCGAATACTCGAAATGGATGGGGTTTAGTGTTCGCAAGGAAGATGTTCGACGTGACCATGAAAACAACCCGTGGCAACGTAAATGGGTTTGCTCAAACCAAGGTTTTCAACGCGACAAGTGGACAAACCTTCTAAACCGTAAGAAAAAAACCAAGACCTATCACAAGAACGGGGTGTCTCGTACTTCTACGCGTGAACTTGGACAGGACGGAAAATACTTGGGTGGCGAAAGACTTCAATCCGAAACATAATCATGAATTAGCTTCGAAAAGGGAATTGCACTTCTTGCGTTCTAATCGAGCCATACCAGAGTCAATCGGAGCCCAGGTAATGTCGATGCGACGATCAGGTATACGCACTTGCCACATATTCAACCACCTAGCACAAGAAAGAGGAGGACGTGAGTATGTACCCTTCCTGAAAAAGGATCTTTACAATTGGATTGGTCGGCAAAGACTAGTTCAACATGAAGAAGAAACTGACGCTGAAGGAACATTGGGGTACTTGGCATGTATGGGCCGCTCTGATGCTGACTTTTTTGAGACACACACAATTGATGTAGAAAATAGGTTGGCAGACCTATTTTGGGCTGATAGAATTTCCCGTCATGATTATGCTTGCTTTGGGGACATTATGGCTTTCGACTCCACCTACAAGAAGAACTCATACAATAAGCCCCTGCTTATCTTTGTCGGGTTGAATCACCATTACAGGACAATAGTCTTTGCAGTTGCTTTGCTATATGACGAGACCGAGGAGACATATACTTAAGTTTTAGAGGAATTTCTAGAGTGCATGAAAAACAAACCACCTCCTGTGGTGGTCACTGACGGTGATCATGCTATGGCGAAAGCAATACAAAAAGTTTTCCCAACTTCTGTTCACCGGTTGTGTGCTTGGCATCTTCAGAATAATGTAACTATTAATGCGCCTCATCCTGTATTCAAGTCCAAGTTCAATGAACTACTTTATCAATACTGTACCGAGGAAGATTTCGAGGATACATGGAATAGAATGGTTTCAAAATTCAAATTTGAGGATAGTCGATGGGCAACAACTACCTACAATAGTAGGAGGAGTTGGGCAGAATGTTTCCTACGAGGGCATTTCTTTGGGGGGCTAAGAACTACTCAAAGATCAGAGTCAATTAATTCCTACTTGTCCCACTTCCTTACGAGCAAACTCAAACTTAGAGATCTGGTTGGCCAAGTAGACAAGGCCATACAAAGTATTCGTCACACAGAACGGGAAGACAAATTCATCAGCAACCATAGTACGCCACAATTACCATCGAACATCCTCCGACAGTACTATGAACAGGTGGCGTCGATTTTGACAAGGAACATGTACAAAAAAGTTGAGGAACAGATCACGAGTGCCCTGGCTCACTCAGTGGACTCCACCAACGTATCCATTGGCTTCAGGTTCTACTCACTGATGCGGTTTCCAAAGGGACTTGTACGAAGTAGGGTGCGCTACCATATTGTCGATGGCCATATAAACTGTACGTGTATGTTGTTCGAGTTGGATGGAATTCCATGTCGACATATATTTGCAGTTATGAAGCACCTCAACATACCATGCATTCCTGAATCTCTTTATAAGGATCGGTGGAAGAAGGATGCGAAAAACACGATTGGGTTAAAAAATTTATCCCACTCAACGGTGCCACCGGATGTGCTAGTTTGTACAAGATGGGGATCTTTAACTTCGCGTTTCAATGTAATGGGATACTATGCCACAAAACATAATGAAAATTTTGAAGAGGCAATGAATGAAATGTCACGTATGGAACAAAAATTTAAGTCAATGTCAGTGGAGGTCCAATCTGTAGACCAAGTTTCAAATGTGGGTCCTACTAACAGCCGCGATCACCCCGCCAACAGAGGAATCCGAGACCCAACTGTGGTAAGAACGAAGGGGAGGGAAACAAACAAGTCAAAATCAAAAGAGAAGGACACAGAAAATGGGAGATCCAAGAAAAATAGGTGTCGCAACTGCAACCAGTTAGGGCATAATAAGGCTACTTGCAAATCTAATCCCACAGCTCACACAGTAGAAAAATATTACGAACCTTCTTCTAATAGTCCAACCACTGAAGCAGAACCGTGGCTATACCTCATGTCGTCTCAATTGAGCTTCACCGGAGACAAAAATCTTCAATTCCATCAGTGGTATAGTGATATTCCCACTAGTTCTAATATTGGGCCTAACTAGGATGATAGTAGTCACTTCATGTCAGCATGTGAATTAAATCATATATGAAAAAGAGTATGTTATATGTTTCAATGTTTAATAGTAACCTAACGCGATTACCCGTTGGTTGCCCATATTTTTAGACAAAGAACTCTATCACTCCTCACACACTTTCAGTGATTGAGTAATTGTTTTTTGGCACTTAACTTACAATATCGTACCACCCACAAAACATAATGAAAATCAGCTCCATTAACAGTTAATATTTAAAATTGCGCCACACGATGTTTATGTAAGTTTTCAATTAATTATGTAACTTCTACAGACCTATGGACAGTAGGGTCTTAATAGGTGTTTATTTACCTAAAACTAGCGATGATGTCTATTAAGCTAATCCAAGTTTATTTCGACTACAGATATTTTGTACTAAATACCAAAACTAAAAATACTACATAAAAAAATACTCATTCGTCAATATTAAGGATGTATCTGCGATAACTAAAGTCTCTGGAACACATAATTAAAAATTATTAATAAGAGTAGTATCTTCAATAATTAAGTCATTAACATAGATTCCTCATTCACTTTCACTAGAAGTTGAAATGAAAAAAATAAACGAGTCCACTACCCTCGTTCTCAATCTTCAACAAAGAGTCACCAACCTGGACGCTCTACAATTTCTCTCGAATAGCTTCATCATGTTCGTCAATCCACTGGCACATCACGTCCCACTATATTCTTCACTTTCATGTGAAGATACTGTTCGTATTTACTAACCGCTTCTTTCTTAAGCTCCTCCACTGCTCGGGACATCTGTTGATACTTGGGCGTGAGAAGACCCGACCGTAGTTCCTCTAATTTTTTTGTCTTAACTTCCACCTCTGCTTCCAATTCTGCGATCCTCTCTTCCAGGAAATTGTTTCTTTGTTCCAACATACGATTATCGAAATTTATAAAAAAAATTTCGCTTTCCCTTTGCTCCAATTTCTGATGCAGATCATTGATGTACTGTATAGGCTCTAGGGGCAGGTTTGTTACTCTGTTGTGACTGAATTCTTCCCACTCCGGCGGGTCTAGACGTTGTCGGTTGAGCTCGGGGAACACCTCAATATTACATGAGTCAATTGATGAATCGGAATCCATTGCCAACGTCTGCAAAGAGAGTTGAAGGTAAATATGTTAAACTAACTGAGAAATCAATATGGATGAGGTGAGATTTTGAAGAATGGAGTACATGATCATTTATTGTCCAATACAAAGGGTATTGAAGATGTGGGCCCGCTATATCTTTAGGGTATGGACAAGTGATACTTCAGTCTTTGGTATTTCCATAATTTTGTTGTATCTGAAGTCAAGAAATTGGTCCCCACCCATTATTTGGCTATTTGGTTGGAGTACTCACTACACTTAATAAGTTCACCCATAATAATGGGTGGAATATTTGGAATTCCTTAAGAAAGTGAAAATCGAACACTGAAACAAAAATCTTCTGTTCACCTAACACTTCCCTTTAATAAACTAGTTCACTATCATATACTTGATTATAATGCGACCATATGAACTATTTAACCTTACATATATATTTTCAGTATCTATATGATGGGATGTACTCCAAACTAGTGGTTAACATAATATATATATATATATATATTTAAGACTATATGGCACATCCGTTTAAATCAAAATTAAGTTGCTAAGCTAAAAATTACTTTCCAAGCACCAATAATTTGAAATGAAAAGGTGGTGGCACGTGTTTTTCCATGATTCAGAATTGTTTTTATTAACAAAGTTATTCTTTGGCGATGTACTCTATATAATGCCCAAAGAACTTGCAATCCCCACTAACTGCACGCACGCAAACAACACAAGCATCCCATTCCAATTTTCTTTCTGACTCCGAGAGGTTAATATAAGATTTTCCCATTGGAGAACATCATGGCGAGCTCCAACAAAGATTCAACTGATGTGAAGGATGTCAACATGTCTGAATCTGCCTCAAAGGCTGATGAACGCGTGAAATCAATCTGGGATAGTAGCAGGAATGCCTACCTTCTTCATGTACCCGAGTCATTGAACCTTCAAGTGACCGAAGTGGCACCAGGAATGAAGTTAACTACCCTGGGTCCCCGGGAGGTTGTTCCTAAATCAACGCACAAAGAACCAGAGAAGAAAGAAGCATTGGACGTTGATCGTTTCATTCGTGAGGAGATTCAGAAGTTTGATGAGGCTATGAAGAACGCAAAAATTGAAAAGAAAGGATTGAACTACAAGAACATTGGTCGAATGCAGGACGCATTAGACACTATGAGTCTTTGCTTCCAAGAGTTGGAGGACATCGAGTTCTGACAACAGGGAAGAAGCCAAAGCTTAAGATGTATCACCTAGTAGTTGAATGTTGTGTATGTGGGTTATCACCTTTTCTCTTTTAGTTGACCTTAGTATGTCATTATCCAATATTTTTGGTATGTCACCTTCTGTATCCTCTCTATTTTCCCAATACTAATGCATGTGTGGTAGCACTTTATTGGAGTTGGCATTATTTGACAAATTTTCCTTGTAAACATAGCGCAATGGTTTAACCGAAGGCGATTTAAATTAATCCTGCTACTAAACCATTTTTGATAGACCACCAACATCAGTAAAAGATATAGACTAAAATGCAACTACCATACTTAAGGGTCAACATCCAAATCCATTCTCTGTCTAGTCGGCTGTCAGTTCATTGAGTAGTGTATGGTATAGTGATGCTTCTGCATTAGGTGGCTTGTAGACTCCTACGTTTAGTAGGCTGGTAGTAGCTACTCATTTGGTTAAAAATAAATATATTCACATGAATCTGAGCAATGAACAAGTATAAGAATAATTACTTACACTTTGTTTAAGCAACTAAAATACAATTTATTAAATTAAGAAAAATATGTTACAATAGAGTCGATCATCAACATGGGTAGAACTAATAAGATAAATATGTTACAAAATCGTAGTCAACTGAATAGATTATGATTTACAACAAGTTTTGATATAATCGGTCGCGTGAACCTGCCAACTGCATCTGAACGCACATCTAACTTGAACAAGGAAGAACCACATGAACATGAAACAACAGAGTCCTCTCTTTAGCACGGACATCCATCCATTATCACATCACCACCCATGATTTTCTTCACTTTCAGATCCAAAAACTCTTGGTATCTGGTAATGGCTTCTGTCTTAAGTACTTCAATAGCCTGGGATATCCGTTGATAATCAGCCATGATACAACCCGACCTATGATCTTCAAATTCCTTGGTCTTCTCTTCCACCTGGGCTTCCAATTGCGATATCCTATCTTTCAATGAACGGGTCCTTTGTTCCAACCTAAAATTCTCTAAATTTATAAAGAATATTTCGCTTTCCTTCACCTCCAATTTCTCATGAAGATCTTTGATGTATTGTATAGGTTCCGCTGGCAGGGTTGTTATCCTATAATGAGTGAACTCTTCCCACTCCGGCGGGTGTGGTTGGGGTCGTTGTATGTCAGGGATAACCGAGGGATTACACGAGTCTGTTGATGAATCACAATCCATTATATTGCACATGCAACAATAGATAAGTAGGAATATATGAGATTTAAACAAAAATATTCATGCAAATAGCTTTGGCCGAAATTTGCAAGTACTGAACTTCATTTTATGAGTATGAGGGTTTGATGAAGAGAGGTAGGATGATGGTACCAATATGTACCCTATGCGTAGGGTCTATTTAAAATAGTATATTGATAGTATAGGATGAACATGTGGCATAGTTATTGAGTACAACAATAGGATAACTGATTTTTTTCAGTTTATCATGAACATTTTCCAACTGCAATCTTTTGCTCACCTAACATCCCACAAAATGTGTTGTGTTGACCAATGACATCAACAATTAAAACATGTGATAGGATATGATATATTTAGCCTGCCATGCCATTCTATACTTACTCAGTACAAGAAAAATAATTTTTACCTGCTATAGCTACCAAATATATGTGGTAGCAATTAGTTATATTTTGCTAATAAATTATGGTAGCAAAAGAATTCAGTTGCAAAATCTAAAAATAGAACACCAACTATTTTTACTATCAAAATTATTAGTAGCTAATGAATAATTTTAGCTACTAATTTCTTTTGGTAGCTAAATGTATGGGTGCCAAAATATAAATTTTTTAACTTTATATATTAATTGCTTCCATTTTATTTTGGTAGCAAAACTCAAATTTTTAGCTACTAGTTTTTTGGTAGAAAAAAATAATTTTTTTAATTATATTTTGCTACTAATTATTTTGTAGCAATATAAGTATTTCAACCACTAATATTATTCTACTAAAATATTGATAGTTAAAAGTATAAAATATAAAAACTTAATAAATCATATTTATTTTGAACATATTAATAATTAATTTTTTATAAGATAATTATATATCCATATTTTAATCATCTAAATTTATATATAATAATACATCTATACGTATCCATGTAAAAATTTGTATTCGTATAACATCAAATAAATTAACTATGTATAAAATAAATTAAATAATTTTAAATATATATTACTATTAATATAAATACTTTACTATGTTAATAAAACATAACTAACCATAAAACTGTCAATTACTTGCACACTCTCTCTCACACACACTTTATTTCTACTACCACTAACACTATCTAACAAACCGCTTGCATATATAAATATATATGTTGGGAATTAATTATAGGATTATCACTGCACCTTAGTTTTTTTTCTCTCTCTCTCTATTATCATTTCCTGCAACGTTTCTTTCTCTCTCTCTCTCTCTCTCCCTCTCTTTCATTTATTAATTTGATACTTAATAATTGAATTTGTTTTTTCTTTCTCTTTTACAGGTTTCGCACAGAACTTGGTTGAGCCATTGGAGTTTAGAAGAGTTATCTGTTTTACACTTTGGAGTAAAGCCTAAACTGTGTACCATCTTGTACTTTTGTATCAATAAAGCAATTTTAGTTTGAATCTTCAAAGGTGAACACGTGAAATTAAGACTTTAATCACAAATTAAACACCTATTTCCTATTTTCTCATCAACAACCATAAAGTGGACACATTAAACATATGTCTACCATACTAATAACCTTTTGCTGATTATGAACATAAATCATACCACTGAAGTTCCAAAAAAAAAAAAAAATTCCGGTCTTTTGAAGTGTACGAGTACATTTACTAACTAAAAGTCACTAATAAATATTCACTAACGGAATGCCTGGAAATCCCTAATTAGGTCTAAGGGTCAGATTAGTAGGCCGTGAGGGCCGTAACTGATTTATTAACTCATTTAACTATTACATGCATGCTTATGTGAAATAGATTATAAGATAATGTTAAATGCATGCAGGGGGGTCAAAATTTCCTCTCAGGGGTATTTTTGTAATTTGCCCCGTTGAGAGCATAATTGTACAATTGTATTCACGTAGGTGAACTGTTGATGAGACCACATTATAATGTGGATTTTTTCTAGCTATTCGGCATGAGACGATCTTCGAATTCAGATTATCGGTTTGGTCATAACAGGGTTGAGTTCGGTGCTCGGGGTGCGTGTCGGGGTGAATTGATGATTAGAGAGTTACCGGGAATAAAATGGTAATGGATATAATTTTATTAGTATTTCAGAATAACAGGAATTTGAGAGTGTTAATTATGATTAAAGAGATAGGTGGAAAATGACTGTTTTGCCATTCGGGGTCTTTAAGGATGAATTAAGCACGGAGGGTATTTTGGTCATTTGACCTAGCCTATATATAGGTTGAAGGCTGTACAAATAGAACCAAAAACTAAATTTTTAATCATCATTATGAACAAAATTGAGACATTAGTCACAAAATAAAGACATTACTCACAAAAAAAAATTGTATGATTACGCCTTTCATGTACAAAATTAATAATTGTACCACTCAATTATCAACAAATTGACTTTTATGGGTCAACAAACATGAAATCAATCACCAATTTGTTACCTTCTCATTATCTTACATCATTTCTTACAATCCATGATTGTCCATTTTTGACAGACAAATGCACACTCAGGAGCACGAGTAATAGAACTATCGGGGGACATTTTTTCTGGTTACTGCGCATTCGCCCCTACCTGATCCCACAAATGGGGATACCATTGCCTGAGCTTCATGCCCTACGACACTCTCACTCCATGTGTAACGACCCAAAATTGGTAATAGGGTTTAGCACCTTCATTAGCGTGCCGGGAGGGCATAATTGGTTTATGTATGTGTTTATTTGGTTAAATGTGTGACATTGAAGGCATGTATGATTAATATGATTATGTGAGTATATTAAATGAATGTTTATGGTTATTAAATATGCATGTGGGCCCTCTACTGTTCATACGGGCATACTTGTAATTTTGGCCCGTTAAGGGAATAAATCCAGTTATATGTGATAAATGATTGAGACCATATTATTATGTGGATATATTTGCAGTACATGGCACGAGGGAACACAATGGAGCAGATTAGGAAAGGAGTCACAGCGAGGTTTACTACCCGCCTCTCCCACAAAGGGAAAACAGTCTTTGTCTCCCATTTCGCACTAATCCTGAAAAAGTCCTATAAATTCCCAATTAATCCTGACATACCAAAATAATCACTAAATAATTACCCGTTACCTGTTGAATCTCAAATGTACACTAAGTTCCCCAAAATACCACTACGCTCACCCTGATACTGCATCAGACCAGCATCTAACTATTCCGCTAATCCACTCCGTAGGATTGCTCTAATACCCTGAAATCCTTAATGCGGTTTGATGGTTAGATTAGTAGACCGAGGACCATAATTGATTTATTATGCTATTAAATGATTTCGTACATATTTATCTCAATTATATTATAATATGATGTTAAATGGATGCATGTGGGTCCACATTTCTTGATAGGGGCATTTTGGTAATTTGACCTGTGGAGGGCGTAATTGTGTATTTTCATGCATGTTGGTGAACTATTATTGATGCCACATCACAATGTGGATTTTTTTGAGCCATTCGGCATGACACGATATTTGAATATAAATTAACGGTTTGATCATAACAGGTTTGAATTCAGGGCTCGGGGTGAGTCTCGGGGTGGTTCGATGATTAGAGCATTTTTGGGAATTAAAGGGTAAAGGGATATGATTTTATTGGTATTTGAGAATAGTGGGAATTGGAGAGTGTTAATTATGATTAACGAGATAAGTGTAAAAGTACGGTTTTGCCCTTGGGGCGTGTGAAGAGGTTTTGAAATGAGTTCGAAGAGGAAAAATAGGGATTTTTGCCTGAGTTTCAAGTGGGGCCGCAGATTTGTTCTGGAGCGCCATGACCCAACCTCATTGAAGAGGGAAGGAGAAGCTGCTGGGTCGTTGGGCCACGGCATGAAGAAGGACGACCGCGCCCCGTGTTGGGGAAATGGATTTGTGGCCGTCTCTGTTTGGGGAGGCGGGCCGCGGCATGGCTTTCCACCTAACTTATTAATAAAAGCTACAAACACGTTTATAGCCAAATAGCTCGATTAGCGAGTTAAGCACGATTCAAAGTTCACAATAGCGGTCCTGAAGTAACCAGGGCGTTACAATCGCCTCAAGCCGACATCACAAATGCATTCACAAAATAATCAGATCCTCAATCATTTAACACATATACTCAAATTTATACCCTCAACAAGTCAAAATTACAAACATGGCCTTATTAACAATAACGAACCCACATGCATATGTAATACACGTAAACATGCACATATCCACATATTGAACCACGTAAATCATGTATGCGACGTACTCACACATTTATTCAATTAATTCCACATAATTAATCTAATTATTCTCTCCAGCACCCTAAACAAGGCACTCAGCCTTAATACTAAATTCGGGACGTTACAGACTTACTCACTAATTCCTTTTACCAGTACGATACCCAAAGAAACTCTTACCAACACCTCACACACTCTCTCTCGTTTATCTATCCTGAACTTGGAGCTTTTGGGATTTGGTTTGGAGCAACTTAAAGCTTCACTTACACAATTGAGGTAAGGTTATGCTCTGTTTATTTTTTTTTATGAATTACATGCAGTTGTTTAAGTTTTAGCAGAGTTTTAAACCAATGGCTTGGTTTTTATTTGGGTTAGAGATTGGGTTTGGTTTTTAAATAATTTTTTAATTAAATTTACTATAATATATGTTAATTTATTTTATTTTATCAATCATTTAGTAATATCTTTGTGGGGAACTCATTTACTAATCTATATATTCAACAATTGAGGAAAATATATTAATTTATATATTCAATGGGACCTATGTATTTTTTTTATAAAATATTATCATATAAATTTAGCGAATTATTAATTTACGACACAGTCCCCGACTCGGGACCAGACAATAGTATGATTTAAGCGAGTTGATTAATTAATTGGGTATGAATTTGTAGATATTTTACTATATATATAAAACAATATATACATGCTAATAAATTATAATAATTGTTCATGTCGCCATTTAGAAAATTAAATTATACATCGTAATAATTGAAATCATAATCAAAATATTTAGTTTATTTAACTTCGACATTAATCCTTCTACTAATTTATGTTAAATGTTGTTTGAAGTGGTATTTTTGAAATACAAAAATATTTTTTCAATGTACCATATTGGGTCCATTACAAAAAAACAAATAAATGTATATCATATTAGGCCCATTAAAGCCCGAACTCTTCCTAAGCCTCCAAACTCCAACAATGAAAGCATCAACACTCTCCCATATGACTTCAACAGTGAAGATAATTTAATGCAAAAAATGTGTGTTGCAAGCAATGCATTTCTTATGTCAGGGCAATGCCGTCACATACATTATAAAGAGGTATGTGATTCGACAGCTCCACAGAGTAGCCATCATTCCCTAGGGTCTTACATCTAAGACCAACTATTCCATTTGTAAACACCTCAGGCAATTCATTAAGTTTAGTTCAGTTACCCATTTCAAAAGGCTTCCCATTTCATATTCTCCATCTTCAGAAATAGTTATTCCGACAAAACAAAAATATGCGCTTCAAGACCTTTGCTAACCGCCGAAGAACAAATGCCGGTGAACGGCGGGAGGAGGAAGGTGACTCGTATCTGCCTGCGTCGGTGGTATGTGAAACGTTGGAACAGAAGAAGCCTCGTCGAAGGCCAGGAAAAAAAGTGGTTCCCCACTACCGAAAGCTCAACCATCGAAAGGTGACTGTATGACTCAACCTTTGCCCAAGCGAGGTCAGAAGTTTATTCTTTTTTAAAAAAAACCAAAAAATGTAGTTTTAGGTGCAATAAGTAGTGATTTGGTGTTTAAGTGGCCTTTTCACAGTGCTATTTAAGTCTCTTCATTTAGTCACTACTTTTTTTGTTTTAATTATTTTGGTGTAATGAAGGACGACCAAGAAGAAATGAACATGTTGCGTTCGAAGGACCATCTGCTCCAAGGACCAAAACGTCTTCCGACTCGGAGGTTTCAGATGCAGAGATAATCATGAGCCGAACCACTTTCCAAAATCTGACTTTCAGCATGTTGTTTAATCTGCGTACTGATGTGGAGGAAATCAAGAACAAAGGGTGTTGCCATTGTTGTACTGACAAATCAAAGGAGCCTCATACCGAAGTTCTTTCTCCATCTCCACCACATCGCCCCTCTAAGACCAAGTAAGCCATGTCCAGAGAAGACTGCTTTTGTGTATAGTCTAGTGATGTTTAATCAAGTGAAATCCTTTTACCTTATGTTTGTTTTTGAAAAGGAAAAAAATATATAGTTTATATCTTTTATCAGGTTGTAATGTAAACATGTATTACGGACAACATCCTCGTGTGAAACTCTTTAAATCGGTTCAAATTATAAAAGTAAAGTAATTTTGTGTTGTTTATGATTTCGATTACATGCTTCAATTAACACCTTATACAATTTTTATTTCGTATTTAAAAACAAAATGAAATCATATTAATATTATTCACATGAACATATCCTTAATTGAATCAACCCTAAATTTCACCCTAAGAAACATGGTTATGAAACGAGACAGAAAATATTTGTTTTCATAAAATATGATAGTGAAAATTAATTTGAATTAAATTTATGTTCAACTTTATCAACTTATGCATCTGGAGTTTAGGGAGGATGACATACGACATACACGTTCCTACATAGAATGCATGAGCAAATATTTGGCTCCCATCGTCCCATGGGATTAAACTTTGGAGGATGCAAGACAAACTTAATACCAAATACATATACCAACTTTTAATATCAGCCAAGAATCAACTTTAAATTGTACAAATATATTGTTATTTCTATGGGGGCATAAATTAACTTAGTATGATGTATCTTTCCTATATTACTTATGAATGAGGCAGGCCACTAAAACAAAATTTGGGCCAACAAAAATTAATTGCTATGTGCTAGTAGAGGTTCTGCACTCCAACTTATTTAAAGTTCCCAATTTGTAAAGAACAAGTTGCACACAACATACTTCTTCCATAAATATTAGCAAAGCAATAAGAAAACAAAATCCTCCCCATTGGGGTAAGATTGAGCTGCATATGGTCATGTTGATGGCCCAACAATCATCCATTGAAACTGAATCAATTGGACTCATTTCTGAAGGAAGCTAAGCGACCACTCCAAATACAAAAGGTAATTTCAAAATAACTACCCATATCTACTGCATTCAACCTTGGTCAGTACTTTACACTTTCATCTCACCTCATTTTCCAATTTCAAAATCTTATATTTTATTTCATTTTATTTCCCATTTGCAAAATCTCAATCTTCGTTGTATTTTTCCAACTCCAAATTTTATTTAGTGTCATCAAAAAATTAGGAAAGAAAAACTTTTCAGAAAAGGACTTGATTAATCACTGTACTATTAATTTCAAAGTGGGCCTTACTTTGGTAGCCCATATATATATATATATATCCCAAAGTTGTTCACAATAAAAGCAAAATAAGTAGCCTTCGTGGTCTGGGCTAAGAAAAAAAAGGCATTTTCTAAACAAATTTCGTGTGGTAGATCATACTCATCAATTGAATCCAAAAACTTTTTTTTGTTACACTGCAATACGTTATTCCCCTCCTTATGAGATAATTTTAATCGATTTATAGGTCCTAATAATTTTTTTCTTTCCCTGACAGTATTAATGCATCACTAATTTATTCAAGTTAGAGTAAGTACGAACATTCCAATCTCAACAAGATTCAATAATGTCCAACGACGAAACAAATTTTCAGGACATTAAACCAATTCAATTAATTGACAGTATAAAAACAGAGAATTGCGCTTATGACCCACAGAAGGACAAGATCCCAACACACCTATTGCGACATGTCTCACTTGCAAAGCGTCACACAGAGCCATGTCCGCTGCCATTTCCAACTGCGAGATGCTCAAGATTTAGAAATGCTAACGGAAGACATGCAATTTTTGTATTTGACGAAGGACAATGTGGTGTATATGATATTGTTACAAATTCGGTAAGTTGCTAAACTCACCCCTTAATATTCAAATTATTAATTGTCATTCACATTTTCAACAACATTTTATCTAGCCATTCAATAATTTACTTTATGATAAATGGCCTTGCAGGTGAAACTCTCTGTGTTCAAAAAAAGGTTTTGAGAAGGTATTGTACGAAAAAACTCCTACCATCTGCTATATCGAATGGAGTAGCTATCACAACGAGAGGATGCTCTGATCAATATGAAACTATAACTATGTACACAAATGGCTTCCACAAAATTGCTGGATTTGCAAGCTGGGAAGATCACCCATTCTCATGCCTACTCACATATGTGCACAAAAATTGTACAGATCAAAACCAACCTCAATAGGAGGCGTACCACTGCCACGCGGCCAGTCGAAACCTTTTGTTCTACTGAAACATCGAAGATAAATTCATAAAATTTATTGATCTAAGAAATGGGGATATTAAAATGCACAGTGATGTTGGACTTCCCATACAGCCAATCCAATTCTCAAAACCAATTGCCTGGAGTACTAATGAATGTGTTATACTACATTGTAGCCACGGATTACGAATATGGGACTTGTTTTGTAATAGGACCGTACAAATAAGACATCTTCCATCAGTGGGAAACACAATTAAGGCATTCACAACCATTAAAGACTTCAACGACAACCAAATCCATCTTCATAACATGTACTACTTTTTTCTTAACCTAATCTTCGATATTCATCATTACTCTCTTCGAGTTTTATATTGTTCAACTAACTTGACTTCAAATTATGTATATTGTGAAATTGTCTTTTGGGTCTTTCCAGAGTGTAAACTAATGAACAGTTTTGATGTACAAAAAATACAAATTAGATGCAGTCTGCATTCCTCTAAATCAACTGATTGGAATAAAACTCTCATCATTGTATCATGTAAGGTTAAAATCTCTTCACCCACTATTTGCTCCCGAACTTTCTAAAATTGGACTTAACCACAGTTCAACTGTCACAATAGAAAGCAGTAATAACTGTAGTTTCAGTATTTGCCAATTTTAGTGGTTCAAAACGATCTTTACACTCAAGCTAGTAAATAGACTCATCTTAGACGTCATCTTCTATTCAACATTGACAAATGCTGTTCTGGGTTCTTGTATTATGTTGGTGAGAGTTTGAAAATTAAAAACAAACTTCTTATTCAAATTATATAACTTTGTATTCATCTAGATTTGTGCTTACTAAAGAGTGTTAGTCCCATCCACTTGATTTAGGTCATATTTGTTTGAACCAAATAAATTTCTTATGTTGTTAACATGAGTATCATTTATCTAATTCTCATTTTGTCTAAAAATGTATTACTAGTGCACTGTTGTCAACATGAGTAATGAAGTGAATAAAGCTCTCTATGATGATCATGAGACAACTAAGGCTTATGAGGTGTGCTCATTCAATTCCATTCATTGTTGGATATTTTTTACTCTTTTACTTTCAGTTAAAACATTATTACTCACCACTCAATTAAATATCACTTACTAGCATACAAATGTTACTTATACGCAAAAAAAAAAAAAAATTACTTCAAGGTTTTTTACTTTTTCATAAAACGTTATTACTGACCATTTCATTAAACATTACTTAGCCGCATAAAAAAATTACTTACCCAATATAATAAATAAGTTCAAACACAATACATATTTGATCTTATTGACCTCGATTGTACAATTTTTGGACTGCAAATTATTTTATTGTCCTTACTTTTCATAGTCCTGCCAGCACAACTTCTTTCATCCCGTTTACATAACCAGTTCATCAAGTATAAAGTTTAAAAAAGAAAAACACCAAAATTGTTCAAAACTTGACAATTGGAAAATTAATTGGGTCCTGCTATAATTTTGTAAGTTCAAAGCTTAGATTACACAACCGTGATTGGGGATGTTCTACTATAACACATATTCGTACAATCGACACATCCCAATTACTTGACCCCATCTTCCATGCAATCAATAACAAATTATTAATTTCCTCATCAACTAAGCCGCCAATGTGGTTTGCAATTTAAACCTATGTACTTCACCATACAAGTCAAATGAAGTTACAAAAAAATAGTATGAATGATTCATCAATTGATCATCTTTTTATATTGTATGAGATTAAATTTTTAGTCTCCATTTATGATAGAAATATTTTAATCACACTTTTTTAACGAAGTAGTGACTCCTAATCGAGCAACCATACAAATATTATAACTTAAATATGGTACGTTTAGTGGTATTATTATTATTATTATACTCTAATTGTGTAACACATTAGGAGATTATAAAATAACTTATGCAAAGGGAAAGTCTTACATACCAAATACCATATAATGGCCAAAATTCATTCTAAATTAACTATACAACCTAAAGTTACATAATCAATGGTAATTCATTCTTCTAACCATTAAACAAGTCAAACAAAACTGAGATATTCACTAAGACAATTCATTTGTTACTCACAAAAAAACAAACAATAATTACTTTCAGTTTTTTTACTTTCAGCTATTATGTTATTACTAACCACTCTATTTAATATTACTTACGGATATCAAAATGTTACTTAAATGCAGATGAGTTACTGGAAATTCATTACTTTTACATGCAATATTATTCATGACTACTCCTTTAAAAATTACCAAGTGACTCTTAAACATTACTTTCCCAATTTCGTAAATATGTTTGACCACAATACTAATTTTACCTTATTGCCCTCCACTGCAGACTTTTTTTACCTGCTAATTACTATTTTGTCCATGCTTTTCAGACCTATTTTTTTACAACTGGTTTACATCACCGGCTCATCAAGTAAAATCATGTAATAATAAAAACACCAAATAATTCACAGCTTGACACTTGGCAATTTTTTTGGGTCCCACTTGTTGGACTAAGTCCGGTGAAACTTGCCTTTAATTAATATATAATATATATATAAAGAGCTTTGGTTATACTTGCCAAATTTATATATTTTATATTTATGAAAATACAGTTTTCTTTAACGGACAGACCTTTCCATTTTTTAGAGGTCTATTTCTATTTATTAATAGCAATAATAATAATAATAATAATGTCAATATATATTTATATATATATCCATATAACTGTAGATTATTTATCATCAATGTTTTAGTTTTAGAGTCTTTTTTACTTGGTGAGGTGGCAGCCTATATTTTCTTCAATGTAAATTATCTATTTTTTTTCCTTTTTCTAATTTTTTTATTCAATTATTCAAGTGACCTTTGGTTATACTTGCTAAAATATGAAGAAATAAGTTCACTTTTAACTCTAAAAGTGTTCCGTTAAAAAAAATGATAGTACACTATTAATTATTAATTAATATATTATATATAAAGACCTTTGGTTATACTTGCCCAAAAAAATGAAGAAATCAGTTTCATTTTTAACTCTAAAAGTGTTCATCAGTTGCAAAACAAAAAAAATTGATAGTACACAATAAATCACCAGAACTATTTAATATATAACTTTATGGCATTTGATCTATATATATATATATATTTGCAAGCAAAAAATTGATGTAATTGATGTAATTGAATCAATATCAACATTCCTTGATTTAAGTTTATTTGACATAAATTGTGTTTCTTATGCAGCTTATGAAAAATGGCACTTTAAACTTTTACATGAAGCACTTGATCAATGTGTCGATTCCATTCCTGTTCTACAGTTCAAGCTTGAACTTTGAATATGTTAGATTTATTTTAATATATATGTGTATATATATTTTAAATTTATGCATGTTTGTTCTTACTCTAATTTTCATTTTCTATGTTCAATATCTTTAGCCGAAGATTTGCTGTTTTTATTTTAATTGGTCTTCTTACAATGCATTTTCACAAAATTCTAGAATATTTCTACAGTTGCATAGTGTGAAGATTTGACAATGAAGAGCATGCCAAGAGGAAAAAACTCTTGGACAAGGTTTAGGAAGCTAAAGTATTATTTTAATTTTTGTATTTCTTGATGTATCATTAGAGTATTTTGCCACTACCACCCATTAAAGGAGGAGAAGTTACAAGCTGGGTACGCAAATGTTGTAGACTTTGATGCAACAAAGGATTGATGTCTAGGGATTTTAATTAAGTATTGCCTCCTCTATAAAGTCTTTCAAGTTTGATAGAGTTTACACACTAAAAGACAATCAAGGTATCGTAGCTATATATTTTGATTGTCTGTCATGTTTCTGTTTGCTGAAATAATGTGAACACATAGGTATTGTTTGTTTTGACAGGTAACGTGTTTGTGGATGCTTCACCAATGGTATTTTCAGTGCTAGATGGCTACAATGTTTGTATATTTATATATGGACAAACAAGAACTTAGAAGACATTTACCATGGAGGGTAGAGGAGTAAATGATAAGACTCTTGAGCAACTGTTCAAAATTTCCAAGTAAATGAGTGAAATGTTTATGTATGAGTATGGAATATCTGTTTGTGTACTTGAAGTCTACAACAAGCATACTAGAGACTTATTAGCTACATCACCAGCATCAAAGAAGTGAGATTACTCAATTTTTTTAACATAAATTCAATAGAAATTAGCTGACTTAAGATTGCCTAAACATTATCTTCTTTTATTGTATTGTTCGATGGGAGATAAAGCAAACTTTTGAAGGGTCATTTTCAGTTTGAACTGTACTGTAGGCTGGAAGCAATGCTAGAGCTGTTGGTACCAATAATGTTAATGAGCATAACATTCCATCACACTAATAAGAATTCTAAATTTTCTTTTGTGATTAATTTGCAATAAATTTTATTTTGTTGTATATACTTGTATTAGTATTTGACTAGGTATATTTACTTTGTTTCTTTATTAAGTGTGCTTTGCCCCCAAGAGTAAGATCTGGCTATATATATATATATATATATAAATTTCATTTATGAATTACTGAAAAATTAATTAATATTTTATATATCTATCTATATATAATTGAATTTCCTAACAAAAAAGAAATAATTGAATTTATTTTAACGATTTTATCATATATATATATTAAATTATTAATTATCATTTAATAATGTAATTTATTAATAACTGACCACTTTATGATTTTTTTATTGTGTTTATTAAATGCTCTTCTTTTATTTATATAATCAACTAATTTAATTTAGAAAATTTTATGATATAGATTGGAAAAAAAATAAAATAATATATATAATCATTAAGCAAAACTATTTCCTTTCTCTATATAAATTTTTAAAATTTTAAAAACAATCCTGCGAATGCATAGGTTCATTTTCTGGTGTATATATATAAAGGAGAATATCATGAAGATAACATCTCGAAAATTCTTCAAACTATTTTTTTTTTTTTTTTAATCTAATTTTTTTCATTCATTTTATATATTATAATAATAATAAATGTAATTTTATAAATTTAAATGAGATATTTATAAAATATTATTATTTAAAAATAAATAAATATCTTTTTATGAATTTATATATTCTAAACATTCTCTATTAATCTCATATTTTTCTCTACTCTAATTTTTTTTTTCTCATTATTTCAATTTTAATTTTCAATAAATTCCAATCTACATCTCCAAATTTTACCACTTATGGGCTATGTAAGTATGTCAATAATTAAACCCACATTTTTTTTTACATTGGGAAAAGACAGCTCAAACTTAGAATCTCTTATGTGCCATAAAATGTAGTTCTACACATTAGTGTAGGCTTATGACCACGAAACATCACAAGGCTACATTGATATTTTTCTAATAAATTTATTAATTATTCTATTTAAACTCAAATTTAGTTAAAAATAAATTTAATCAATCATATTTTTATAAATATATGCTAATAATGAGAAAGATACAACTTTTTAAATCGCTAAAGATACATATGACTGTTATATCCAGATTTCGAGTCATAGCAAATATGACATCGAAAGCTGAGTTCGCATTAAATGGTCTCGTGAGGGTTAGGGTATGCTCTACGATTGTAAATTGGAGCCTGCAAAGTATGATACAGACCTCGAAATGAACTCGATCTCGAAAGATAGCTCTGAGAGCCCCTCATCTTCAGGAACAACTTCGGAGCAGGGGTCTCGAGCTAGATATGCTATCTCGAAAGCGATGTTAGCTCGGGAAATGTCAGTGGCTCGCACAATGACATGAGACCTTAGATGCTGAAGCTTTGGAGATACGCTATGATCATTTTGAATATCTACAAGTATTGTAGATATAGGATGTAATCCTCATTTATTGATGTAAATCCCCAAGAATCGTGGGATATTGTTTAGTCAGTTGTGCGTTTCCTGATCTTTGGGAAACGTTTCCTTGTATATCTGATTATTGGCATTTAAGGCCATTTATTTTTATTCACAAAAGAGTAACTACCCAAAATATGTGGGATAGTATTCTGCATCCTTCTCTATAAATAGAGAAGTCATGCACCATTGTAAAGGACCGAATTTCTGATTCTTGAGAGAAAACTCTGGAGAATTCATGCTAAAGAATGGTTCAGAGATAATCTTGAGATTAATAACAGAGACTCGTGGACTAGGCAGATTTAACTGCTGAACCACGTAAAAACCGTGTGTCTGATTCGTTTGTTTGTTTTAGCCATTGTCTTTAATTGTTTGCGTGCTCTCTTCTTTTATCTGTTGACGAAAAACGGCGTCAACAGTTTGGTGCTTTCATTGAGAGCCTCAAGCATCCATCCCAGAGAGATTCATGGCTGCAAACAATCAGAACACTCCTGAAGAAAATTACCCAAGGCGTCCTGGAAAACAACCAATGGAGAACCCGGACGCTGAGGAAAGGAGTGGGTCCTCTGATTCCCGGGGACCACCTCCACAACCAAGGGATGAGGACATGTACTATAACCCTGAGTGTTATGTCCCTATTGTAGAATTGGAGAATCGGCAGCTGAAACAGCTGCTGGCAGATGCCAACAAACGTAACGAGGAGTTGACTAGGATAGCCGCGGAGGCACAGGTGGCTCAGCCCCCGCTTCCGCGCGAAGACCAAGTCCCTCCTCCAAGGGACGTGCACGTTCCTCCCCGGAGGCCCCGTGGACGTCCACGAAAAAATGCTGCCACAAGGAGGTCAGCACAACCTCCAGCACCAACAGAGCCATCTGCTCCTTCTAGGCCTCAGAGGAGTGCCCGAGCTCGGGTCCCGCCTAATCCACCTGTGGGAGTGCCTGCAGGAACTGAGAACAACCGAGCTCCTGCCGAGGCTCGGACTCAGGTTCCTGGTAGTGCACCAAACGCAACCGGCCCATCTCGGGCAAATTCTGGACCTTCCAGGCCGAGGCAAGGACGGCAACCACCGTCACCTATACGGTTTCCTCCGTCTCCCATAAGATATCCTTCACCTCCCCGCAGGAACGCTCAACCTGGTCGAGATCAGGATCAAGGGCGTACAGGGGAGAGACAAGGAGACAGGGAGACGTTCCAGGGGCGGAAAGGCGCGCCATCCGAGAGAAGTCAGACGTCCCGATCTCGCACTGCAGAGACGAGGCGACGTAGAAAGGATCCACCACGAAATAACCGATCGATGAGTTTCACCAGTGATGAGTCCGGGGAAACTAGGTCTGTCAGTAAACACGACCGGGGTCGTAAAAATACTGGAAATCACAAGAGCCATCCCGACCTGCGCAATCATCTGAATCAGAGCAGGGGAAAGGGAGATCAGACAAACCCGGATCTTAGGAATCATCTGAACGGGCGTAGAGATCCCTCACGGAGACGCGAGCCTGGGATCGCGATTAACGACTGTCAATTCCAAACACCGCCTAAGGACCCAGTACAAGAAAGGATCGATCAGCTCGAAAAAGCCTTTAGGCTTTTGAACAATGAGTGAGGAAACGGTCGATATGAGGACTCTGATGAGGAGCTCGAGCCGTTTGCTCCCAATATTTCTAACACTCAGTTCCCCCAAGGGTTCCGGATTCCTCACGTCCCAGCGTTTGAAGGAAAAACCGACCCATGCAGCCATCTGAGTACATTCAACACTATCATGAGAGCTAGTAACGTGGGTTACGAGCTCAGATGTATGTTGTTTCCGACATCATTGGCCGGGCCTGCCAAGAGTTGGTTCGAGAAGTACAAGAGACATTCTATAACTTCGTGGGATCAATTATCTAGAGACTTCAAGAAGCAGTTCCGGGCTATGGTGGGAGTCAGACCCGAAGCATCCACTTTGACTAACGTCCGACAACAACCGGGCGAAACACTAAAGAGCTACCTGACAAGATTTAATCTAGAGGTCGCCCGAGCTCGTGACGTGGATGACAGCGGGCACTTGATGGCCATCCGAGCTGGTGTTTTACCCGGGAGTGCCCTTTGGGATGACATACAAGGGAAACCGGTGAGGTCGATAACCGAGTTTAACAGACGGGCGCAGAAATTTGTCAATGTAGAGGAAGCGAGGTCAACACTCAAAGCGACCTCGCAGACCGAAACTACAACGATAAACATTAACTCCGCCTCAACCTCGGTTGACCCACTAGTTACACAGCCTACCTCGGAGAATCCTTCCAAGAGAAAAAAAAGCGAGGGAAATAATCCCGAGGCTGATGGAGGAAAGAAGAAAAAAGGAGAAAGGTATTTCTCCGTATATAAAGTGCATACCGAGCTCAACGAGTCTCGGGAAAACATATACCTGGCTAATGAAAACCAGGTCCCCTTCAGGCGTCCGGACCCTATGAGGACTCAAAAGTCCAAGAGGGACTCCAGCAAGTATTGTCGATTTCATAGGGACACCGGCCACACAACTGATGAGTGCCGACAGCTGAAGGACGAGATCGAAGGATTGATCTCGAGAGGTTATTTCCGGCAGTATGTCAAAAACCAGAATACTGGACAGGGTACTGCCAGCCAGAGAGTAGCCGCGCTTCCGGCAACACAGAATAATAACTCCCGATCTCGGGATGAGGACAGGCCTCCGCCGATAAATGGAGAGGACGTAATAACCATCTCGGGAGGTCCTCATCTCGCAGGAGGGGGCAGAAATGCTCAAAAACGATATGTGAATGAGCTGAAGACAGGGGACGAGTCTCCATATGAACCCGAACCAAGGGCACCAAAAAGCCAAAGGGTTGAGACTCAGCCTATAACCTTCACCGAGGAGGATGCCTCTCACGTCCAGTTCCCTCATCATGATCCACTCGTCATCACCCTACAGCTTGCCAACAAAAGAGTACGCCGAGTTCTCATAGACAATGGGAGCTCAGTTAACATTCTTTATAAAGCAACCCTAGAAAAAATGGGACTCTCCCTTCGCGACCTGAGGGCTTGTGCAACCACTTTGTACGGCTTTTCTGGAGAAGGAACCGCCTGTATGGGGTCCATTGAACTCCCTGTGACCTTGGGAGACTATCCAGTCTCAGTGACCAAGATGATGGAGTTCGTGGTAGTAGAGTTACCATCTGCCTACAATGTATTGCTCGGGAGACCCGCCCTGGTCGGGCTGGGGGCAGTTTCATCTGTAAGGCATCTAGCCCTTAAGTTCCCAACTCCAAGCGGGGTCGGAACATTGAAAGGAGATCAATTGGCAGGAAGGGAGTGCTACAGCATTTCCTTAAGGGGAAAGAAACAAACAAGCGCGCAAGCACTTGTTGTCATACAGTATAATGATGGGACAGTTTTAGAAATTGATGAGGAGATCAATCCAAGGATTTAAGAGAAGATTGACCTCCAACCTTTGGAGGAGCTCGAAGAGGTTCAGCTCGATGAATCTGATCCCTCAAAAAAGGTGAAGGTCGAGAAACACCTCCTAGACGAATCAAAATAGCAATTAATTTGCTTTCTGAAGAAAAACCAGGATGTCTTCGCGTGGTCCCACTCTGACATGGTGGGAATAAGCCCTAATGTAGCGAGCCACGCATTGAATATAGACAAAAGCTTTCCCCCGAAGCAGCAAAAGCGAAGGCAGATGGATGAAGACAGAAAGAAAGCATTAAAGGAGGAGGTGGACAGGCTGAAAGCAAATAATTTTATAAGGGACGCTTTTTACCCTGATTGGGTGGCCAATCCAGTATTGGTCCCGAAACCCAATGGGACATGGAGGACGTGCATTGACTACTCAGACCTCAACAAGGCATGCCCGAAAGACTGTTTTCCCCTACCGAGAATTGATCAGCTCATGGATGCCACGGCGGGGCATGGTCTGATGTCGTTCATGGATGCCTATTCTGGATATAACCATATTCCCATGCATGCCCCCGACCAAGAGCATACGAGCTTCATTACAGATAAAGGGCTCTACTGCTACAATGTCATGCCATTCGGACTCAAGAATGCCGGAGCCACGTACCAGCGGCTCGTAAACATGATGTTCTTAGAGCAAATAGGGAACAACATGGAAGTTTATGTTGACGACATGCTTGTAAAGTCTCAACTTAACAAGAACCATGTTGATGACCTCGAAGAGTGCTTTGGCGTACTCAGAAAGTACAACATGAAGTTGAATCCTCAGAAGTGCACTTTTGGGGTGTCTTCAGGGAAATTTCTGGGTTTCATTGTCACTCTCGTGGAATCGAGGCTAATCCCGATAAAATAAAGGCCCTGATCGATATGCCTTCACCTCGGAAGCATAAAGATGTTCAAAGCTTGACTGGCAGGATGGCAGCTCTGGGCAGGTTCATTTCGAAGTCAACGGACCGCGGTCTCCCATTCTTCAACTTATTGAAAGGAAGTAAAAAGTTCGAATGGACAGACGAGTGCGAGCTAGCCTTTCAAGAGCTCAAAAGGCACTTAGCCGAACCACCCATCCTATCGAAGCCTGAGACGGGAGAAGTACTGTTCTTATATCTCTTAACAACCGAACACGCGATAAGCGCGGTGCTCGTCCGAGAGGAAGAGAGAATACAGAAACCCGTCTACTACATCAGTAAAAGATTACTGGGGGCAGAGTCAAGGTATCCACTGATGGAAAAACTCGCCCTCAGTCTGATCCACTCATCTCGAAAGCTCCGCCCTTACTTTCAGGCACATCCTATCCATGTACTGACAGATCAACCATTAAGGCAAGTCTTGTCCAAACCAGAGGCATCTGGTCGACTCCTTAAGTGGGCTGTTGAGCTCGGACAATTCGAGATCACCTACCATCCGAGAACAACCATTAAGGCACAAGCGTTGGCAGATTTTATAGTGGAGTGCACCAGTACAGCCGACGACGAGGTAACAACCACGGCCCACGAGCTGTGGAAACTTTACGTCGACGGGTCGTCAAATGAAAATGGAGCGGGGGCAGGAGTTATTTTGATCACTCCTGCAGGGAGCAAATTTCACTCTGCATTAAGGTTCGGCTTTAAAGCATCTAATAATGAAGCTGAGTACGAGGCTTTACTTGCGGGACTACGAATAGCAAAGGAACTCAAGGCCTAAGCTATACATTGTTACAGCGACTCTCAGCTTGTAGTTAATCAGATCTTGGGAGAGTACCAGGCTCGTGGCACAAAAATGGCAGCTTATCTGGAGAAGGCAAAGTGTGCATTGGAGTTTTTTGAGTTTTATGCAATCGAACAGGTTCCCCGAGAACAAAACTCAAACGCAGATGCCTTAGCTCGCCTCGCCACCTCCGCCGAAAATGAGGAGCTGAATGTTGTACCCGTAGAGCACTTGTTAGCACCCAGCATTACTGGGCCAGACAAGGAAGATGTGTGCATGATCGAGACAGAACCGACCTGGATGAGCCCGATCGTTGAATACCTCGAAAATGGAATTCTTCCAAAAGATCGAAGTCAGGCTCGGAAACTAATGTATCAACTTCCTCGTTACACCATCCTGGATGGAAGACTATACAGAAGAGGGTATTCCATGCCATTGCTCAGATGCGTGACTCCCCCCGAGGCAAAGAAGATTATTGAAGAAATTCATGAAGGGTTCTGCGGAGATCATACCGGGGGGCACAGCCTATCCAAGAAGATTATACGCCAAGGATATTTCTGGCCAACCATTAAAACGGATTCTTTCGAGTTCGTGAAAAAGTGCGACAAGTGCCAGAGATTCGCCACGATACCCCGAGCTCCACCTTCCGAACTAACCATGTTGACGTCCCCATGGCCTTTTGCGGTATGGGGCATCGACCTCATAGGCTCACTCCCAACTGGCAAAGGAGGAGTAAAGTATGCTGTGGTCGCGGTTGATTACTTCACAAAATGGACAGAGGCTGAACCACTAGCGACCATAACTTCAAAGAAGATCCTAGATTTCGTGGTGAAGAACATCGTATGCCGATATGGAGTGCCAAGAAAGATTGTGTCTGACAACGGAACTCAGTTTGACTGTGACTTATTTACCAACTTTTGTAACAAGAACGGTATAATCAAGAGCTTTTCGTCAGTGGCTCACCCTCAGGCGAACGGTCAGGTCGAAGCCGTTAATAAAACTCTCAAGAGTTCCTTGAAGAAAAAGTTGGAAGAAGCGAAGGGACGGTGGCCTGAGGAATTACCCCAAGTCCTTTGGGGATATAGAACTACAGCTCGGACATCAACTGGACATACCCCATTTTCTCTAGCATGCGGCTGCGAGGCAATGTTGCCCATTGAGGTCGAGATTCCAACGATTCGAACTCAGATTTACGACCAAAGTACCAATCATACTCAGCTCGAAGAAACCTTAGACTTGATCGAAGAAAAAAGAGAAGAGGCTCAGCTGAAAAATGCTGCTTACCAGCAATGGACCACGAGATATTTCAATAAGAGGGTTCGAGACCGAAAGTTCGGAGTGGGAGACCTGATTTTGAGACGAGTATTCTTAGCAACCCGAGATCCAGCAGCAGGAGTACTCGGACCAAACTGGGAAGGACATACCAGATAGAATCAGTCATCCGCCCTGGCGTATACAAACTTGCGAGATTAGATGGGAGCCTCATACCACGAGCATGGAATGGCGAACACCTTAGACCTTATTATCAATAGTATAGGAAAAGTGTTGCCTGTAACCATGATTTTCTATCCACGTTAGTTTGCTTTTGAATTTCATCAAATAAAATGTCTACTTTGTTTCACATGTAGTTTATTTTTATTTTTGCAATCTCTCTTAATTTAATAACCTATGGTCACACTCATAGGATATTAAGGGGGCATCATTGGTATACATACCTCCAGCTTAAAAAATAAAAAATATAAAAAGTATTTGGATATAACCAAATACGCGAGCTTAGATAGTTCGGACTTAACCGAGTTATCAAAAACATTAAGTATTTGGAAATAACCAAGTACGCGGGCTTAGATAGTTCAGACATTACCGAACTACCAAAAACCAAAAACGTTTGGAGTTAACCAGATGTGCAAGCATAACAGGTTTGGAACAAACCAGCCAAATTATCGATCGATGAAAAATGGGAGCCTAAACCCATCACGAAATATGTCAAGATCGAGGCTGGAACATCTTAAAGAAAAATAGTTTCGAACTCATAACCTCGGAGCTAAGATACTAAGGATGAGGAAAAGTGACTAAAAAGATAACCAAATCATTCATATTACATACCATATAAGTACTTTCGAGTTCATGGTTAAAGTAATATCCGACCTTGATAAGTAACGAGGTCGGAAGTGGATAATTCGAATAAACTATGCATGAATGCATCGAATTTCGAGCCTAAATCCAAACTATGTTTGTATGCATAAATAAACATAACCGGTTCATCAATTATAAAAATGTGCAAAATATTTCGAGCCAAGAAATGTAAAGCATGTAAAAGAATAGTTAAAGAAATTGTATCAGCCCCATGGGCATAAATTACAATAATTACAGAAGGGGACGCAGCCCCGATAACTGATCTCCCCGAGGTCAGATTCAGTGAAGAGGAGTCTCCTTGGCCTTCTCAGCATCAGTGGCACCGGACCCCTCAGGACGAATAGCATGACTATCCTCCTGAGCTTCCTCCGAAACGGTGCCCGGAGCAGCCTTTTCCTTCTCGAGCTGCTCAGCCTTCTCTTTCTCAAGCCGTTCAGCCTCTTCCTTCTCGAGCTGAGCATTCCATCGTTCAAGGAACGACGCCTCGTGGGGACCCAAAAAGCTGGTGTCCAACTCTTCGTTATAAGCCCACATCCGGTACATGGCTGAGTCAACCGCCGTTTCCTTCTTTTCTTTGAACTCGGCAGTAAGGCGGGTTTTGATATCCTCCATGAGGTCGAGGGTGACGGCCTTGTCTTCCTCGAGCTTCTTATTGGTCTCCCGAAGCTGGATGTTATCTCTCTTTTGCTCCTCGAGTTCATTTTTCAGCTTCCCAAGCTCCTTGGCCATTTCCTCACGCTCCTTAACCACTGCCTCGAGCTTAATGTTCGCCGCCTTCAGGTCATCATTCGCTCTAAGGTGGAGGTCCCTCTCCTCTTGGGCAAGGGTCCTGCTCGAATGGACCTCGTTATTCAGCTCGTAATTGAGCTGGGCAGTGAAAGCAAGAGCCTGAAAAAAGGAAGAAACCATCATTAGCCTCGAGACAGTATGAATGTAAGCAAAGGGAATATAGGATACTTACCGCGGCAGTGTGCTCGATACTCTTCTCGTACAGGACAGTGCGGTCCCGAGTACCAGTTAGACACTGCCACTGAGGAGCCTCGAAATTGCCGTAGCTCTGGCCAATCCGGGACATTACATCCGAGATCAGCGTAGACCCGTGAGGACCGGCGGCATTATCCACCACATACGAATCCATATGGGTGGAAATGGTTAGCTTCTGAGCTCGGAAAGCAGAAGGTCTTTTGACGAGCTGGGTAGAAGGCATTTGACCCACCACAGGAGGTTGGGATTCGACCACGGCAGCGATACCAGTCTGCGAGGCCGGCGCCACCACAGAGACGACGGCCTGCGAGGGTGGTATCGTCGTGGGGACGTTAGTCTGGCCAGTCGACGCAGCAGCAGAGCTCGAAGCCGGCGGGGGAGGAGGAGGCGTTTTCCTAAATCTCTTGGAGCTTTTCCCAGGCTGACTGGTTGTCAGTCCCCTTGCCCTGGGGCGCTTGCTCCTCTTGGCACCCGCATTGTCGATGAGGGCGTCGAGGTCGGAGTCCATGTTGCCTGCACAAGTCATCACAGTGAGTCAGTAAAAGAAATACAAGTTACTCCAACACTATATAGAGTGGTGAAAGAAAAAACCTAACTGGAAATTTCCCCCGAGCTCGAGCTTGGGGACCATGAAATTCCCCCGTCTTCAGAAGAGGCGGGGGGAGGGCCTTCCCTATAAGTTGGCGATAACCTCGAAAGGTCCCTATAATCATTGGTCCCATACTGCACAGCTATCCCATTCCACATCTCGTCCGTGGTATACATAGTGTCGTATTTCCCGAGCCCACTATCAAACCTATGGACACAGTCATCTACCCAACTCCATATGTAGAAGTGATATCTATCCTGTGGGCACGAGACTAGTCTATTGGGCCTGTGTTTTAATAAAGTGGGAGACCACATTCGCGAAGTAGTAAGGGTTTTACCTCCATCGGAGTCCGAACCCGAGGCTTCATCATTTGCCTCGTTCCCTGACCACGGACTTCTCGAGCGAATTGGGAGAGGTGCTTTCCTTTCCCTCCTCGGAGGAAGGATGCCTGTGGGCAGAGGCACTTCCTCCCAGCGTTCATATTTGTTACTAGACCAGTCAGAGGTCGACTGGCCCTGTCCCAACAAGCCACAAGCTCGAAGCTTGTCCTCATGTAGCAGAAATGAGAGAGACCTCCTGCCATAAGGGAGTCGGAGCAGGCTCTCTCTGTGCTCCTTCATTGTCAGGGGTGGGACGCTGAAAGTTAGCTGAAAGGCGAGATACACTTCAACTAAACATGGATTCAAGGGCTAAAAATTCGAGCTCAAAAGTAGAAAGTAACGGGAATACTTACGAATTCGCCTAAACGAACGATGTCGAGACGGGAACAGACCGTCTGTCCAGAAAAAAGCCCTCTTGAAGTCAGGAGGATGGTTTGGAAGATCTTCAAAGATTTTTGTCTCTTTGGGGTAGCTCGAAAGATAGTAGAAACCATCTCCTCCTCGAGCTCGGGAGGGATTACTCTTCAAGCAAAAGAGATATAAAATCTCTTGGGGTGAAGGACCTGTCCACCCCTGCTCGTGAAACAAGGACCTCAGGGCAGACAGCACCCTGTATGAATTGGTGTTGAGTTGGAATGGAGCCAACCCAACGAAATCGATAAAGTCCCTGAAAAAGGACTTCAGGGGCAGCAAAGCTCCTGCCTTTAGGTGTTCTTGGCTCCAGGCCGCGTATTTCACACTGGAGTCGCGGTCCCCAGGAGCGAAGCAGCTCCGTTCATGCCTTGTCGGAGCTCGACACTTCAGTGTGTCTAGCGAGCTAAGGCCATGAATGGCCAGGATGTCAGTTATCTGGTCGGAGGTGGTAACCGAGCTCTGGTAGAATTCGGCTTCAAACATCTCCCTCCTAGGTTGCGAAGACGAAGGCTCCGCCATTAGGGAAAACTGGAGTTCCCCCGGGTGGTATGCTACCGTGACTTTTAACGCGGGGTCAAGGGGAACTGGCCTAGGTCCGGGGTTCGGCTCCGGATAGATGGCTTCTCGGAGAACCCTTCTCTTCTTTTCGATGACCTCGTCTATCTGGCGACGATAGTGGGCTCGAATGTCTTCTTGCTCCCGTGCGATCTCGTATTCTTTAATCTGACGCTGGTTCCGGGCAAAGATCGATTCCGGGCTCGGAGATTTGGGCTCGTAAGGAATTGCTCGTAGTGACCCCCACCGTCTTTCCGGATTCTGTGACATCTAACGAGAAAGAAAAAATGGTGAGGGCCATGCATACAAGGATCACGAGCTCGACAGAATGAGCTCGGAGATTTAAGGACAAGAAACTAAGAATTTAGACCTTCACTAAGGGGTCAGAGCGCGTGTTCCACAGGGAAGAAAAAGAACGTGGATGATTTTTTTTGAAAATCCCGAAATTCAAGGGAAAGAAAGGTGGCAGTTAGCCAGGAAAGGGCTTTTTCGGGTTTCGTGTAATTGTCAAGAGTAAGGGTTTTTACCCGAAAACTTGGTGTACAAGAAACATAGCCTAAAATTTTCAAAACCCAGAAAGTTGAAACCACATTCAAACGTCGAAACTAGATATAAACCAGAGACGAACTTCCAGAGTGAAAATCCAGAAAGCCTAAAAACCTATCGGTTCAAACCCTCCTATCGCGTCATGCTAAGAACACATACTAACATACACAGCAAACACAGTATAAAAAGAACAACAAAAATGGCGTACTTACACAGTGATGGGGAGTGCAGCGAAATCGTCGAGTGGAGAAGAGGTTGCAGGAAAGAGCTCACTGACTCGTACAAACCAAGATTCTTTTGTTTCTTCGGCCTAGAAAACATGCAATGAGCATAAACTGTGGTAAGAGGTTTAGGGAGTGTTTTTCTTTTTTCTGGTCTGTGATGATCAAATGTGAAGAAGACGAAGAGGGGGTCTTGTATAAATAGGTGGGAAAACTGGATTAATCAGGAGCGTTGATTAAAATCCTCAACAGATCGAATGGAGGGGAGTCGATGATAAGATGGTGCCGAAAAGCTGTCAGACGAACGATCGTGGGCATGTTCCCAAGGTACTCAAGTACCTAAAGTGAGCAATACCCATCTGGCACGTGTCCGTTTTAAGAGTGTGACGGTATGGTTCCCGAAAAGAGTAGTTCAAAAGTTTCCTTCTCTTAGGATTCGAACAAATACTTTTGAGGGGGCAAAATGTTATACCCAGATTTCGAGCCATAGCAAATATGACCTCGAAAGCTGAGTTCGCATTAAATGGTCTCGTGAGGGTTAGGGTATGCTCTACGATTGTAAATTGGAGCCTGCAAAGTATGATACAGACCTCGAATGTACTGACCTCGAAATGAACTCGATCTCGAAAGATAGCTCTGAGAGCCCCTCATCTTCAGGAACAACTTCGGAGCAGGGGTCTCGAGCTAGATATGCAATCTCGAAAGCGATGTTAGCTCGGGAAATGTCAGTGGCTCGCACAATGACATGAGACCTTAGATGCTGAAGCCTTGGAGATACGCTATGATCATTTTGAATATCTACAAGTATTGTAGATATAGGATGTAATCCTCATTTATTGATGTAAATCCCCAAGAATCGTGGGATATTGTTTAGTCAGTTGTGCGTTTCCTGATCTTTGGGAAACGTTTCCTTGTATATCTGATTATTGGCATTTAAGGCCATTTATTTTTATTCACAAAAGAGTAACTACCCAAAATATGTGGGATAGTATTCTGCATCCTTCTCTATAAATAGAGAAGTCATGCACCATTGTAAAGGACCGAATTTCTGATTCTTGAGAGAAAACTCTGGAGAATTCATGCTAAAGAATGGTTCAGAGATAATCTTGAGATTAATAACAGAGACTCGTGGACTAGGCAGATTTAACTGCTGAACCACGTAAAAACCGTGTGTCTGATTCGTTTGTTTGTTTTAGCCATTGTCTTTAATTGTTTGCGTGCTCTCTTCTTTTATATGTTGACGAAAAACGGCGTCAACAATGACAATGTTATTATAGTCCACCAAATAGAATATAAATGCTAAAGATACTTAATAAAAATTTTGATCTCGAAAGTCAGGCTCGTAAGGTGTAAGCTCGAAATAAGAAATCGTCATAATCAGCTTTAATGAAAATATCAAAGACAGTCTCGCTAAGCAGTAAATTCGATAACATCAGAATTGGTGAGCTCGTAAATTACGTGGTCTCAGAAGAATTATGAGGTTATAAGCTAGGCTTGAAGCCACAATGATAATAGTTCAACACTTGAATAAATCTCCTGATTCGTTTTCTGCCATCAGACCAGATGGTTCGAGCTCGAGGATTGTAAGCTAGAAGAGGATGATCGCGACAACGTTACTTATTAAAAACATAGGCGAACCGAGGTATCGAACTCGTGATGGGTGAACGGTCTCGAAGGCGTGAGAGTCTAGTGTCCAAGCTCGTAAGTTGTCTGTGAACATGTTTATTGTTATAAAATCTCTATGTTTAAGGGATCAGATGTAATATGTTATTAAATCCTAAATATCATGAGATTTATACGCATACATGATAACCATACACGTTTATTTTCATTTATTTAATTGATTTGTATCATAACTCCCCGAAATCCGATGGGAGATATTCGGTAAACCACTTTATAAATAGAGTGGAACAATTCATTTGTAAAGAGAGAGAATTTTGTATTGGGGAAGACTCTGTAAAATTGCTTCCAGAAAGCTTTGAGAGAATTCCATAAAGTGAATAACACAGACTCGTGGATTAGGCAGATTTTAACTGCTGAACCACGTAAAAAATCGTGTCTTTTATCGTTTGTATCCTCTGGTATTTTGTTTAATTTCTCTTCATATCTAAGTTGACGAAAAATGGCGTCAACAATTATGATACAAAAGCCAACTTCTAAAACTAGCAAGTATGAATAATGTCACTGATCAATAACATATTTGCACATTTAGAAAGTTATCATACAAGGTAAACAATAATCATGTCCAGAAATCCTATTAATCAAATCTAAATGAAGTAAACGGTCTTTATGTATAAAAGAACTTAATAATAGGAAGCAAAAAATCTTTAAAACTTGGCTTTATAGAATTAAGCTACTCAAGTTCCATTTGTTCTTAAGCTCAAACAATCAATAAATCAAAATCTGGGATACTGCCATTGCCTTCACAATAATGTAATAAGACAATTGAAAAAATTTTATTTGACAAAAACATAAATAATACCTATAAAGTTCGTCGTCAAATATATTTTAAATGATAATGCCAAAATTGGAAAATGTCACGGTTTTTTTTATAAAAAAAAAAAAAGAAGAGAGAATTCAAGTCGAAATCTCTAATCTATTTCTAATTTTTCTACATTTTTTATTCTATTTTATTTAATTTATGATTATTAAATAATTAAAAATAAATAAAATATCTAAAATCATCAATAACGACAATGCGTCTTCCATAGCTTTTTTTTTAATATTTATTAATAACTAATTTTCTAATAATTACTATAATAAATCAACCATATATAAATTCACATCTATCTTGAAGATTTTCCAATTCATGATAATTTTTTTATTGTTTCATTTTTCAAATTCAAAATATCTTAATCTATTTATAAATAACTAATTTTTTTAATAATTATAATAATAAATAATCCTATATAATTGACAATTATTTCAAAATTTTCCATTTGTATTTATCTTTTTTATTGTTTTGACATTTCAAATTTAAAATAAAAATATATTTATTTATATTTAAATAAAATATTTAGGAATAACTACTTTTTTTTAATAATTATAATAATAAATAAATCATATATAAATTGACATTTATCTTCAAGATTTATTGTTTTGATATTTCAAATTTAAAATCAAAATATCTTAACAATTAACAATATCAACATGTATACATGTGATATTAATTTGATTAAGAACATTATTAATTAAATTAATAAAAATATTTATTTAAAAATGAATTATTGTGCAAAATGTCATGATTTATAAATTTTATGCCCTAAAAATATAAAAATCTTAAAAAATTTATATAATAAACAAAAAAACAATGCAAAGTGTATAAAATAATACTAATATTAAATAAAAGCACACCTACAACAAATCATTTGAATTTTATTTTTGATAATTTAATTATTCATAATTTCTCAAAAACCTGCAGGAGGCTCGTTATATAATGAACATTATCATGTAAACAAAATCACGATCAAGACGCCCTTACGTATCCATATAATGGGCATGTTGTACAGGTAAGGTGAAAATGAATCATTACAAAAAACTACACGAAGCACAGCTATGTTTTCTAGTATTTATATAAAGGAGAGTCTCAAAGAGATTACGTGACACTCTAAAATTGCTCTCAATCAGTTCATCTATTTTCCTATTTTTTCTCTTTTTTTTATTCAACTTTTTCTAAAAAAGATTTTTTTTATTTTAGTTTTTTTTAATATATAATAATAGTAATAAACTCTATTTTATTTTATTTTCTAAATATCTATCTCTATATACTAATAAATTAATTACTATTAAATCTATTTTATTTTATTTAAACTACAACACAATTATATAAAAGAAAATATATTATGATCTACTCTATTTTAGTCAAATATTATTTTTGAAAAGTCAATACTAAGTCTTCGTTCGATAAATTTTTAATAATTTATTTTACATGTTTTAAAAATAAAGGGTCCAAATAAGTAATTGACCAAAATAGATGTGATTCAAATAATCTATCTATATATTTTTAACGTTTTGACAAAACATGGAGTTCAAAAGTTAATTTTTTAAAATAAATGGTCCAAACGAGTAATCAACGAAAATAGAATGTTCAAAATGGTGTGACCTCTTACACATAACATATTATATATACTTATAATTTACTTTTTATAAATAATTTTTAACCTTCTGAATACATATATGGGTCAAAGGTTAATTTTTAAAAATAAAAGGTCGAAACGGGTAATCGGTCAAAATAGAGTGTTTAAATAATGGATCTATCTATTTCTATTTTTAATCTTTTGACAAAACATGAGGTCTAAAAGTTAAATTTTAAAAATAAAGAGTAATCGACCAAAATAATCCTTACACAAAACATAAATTTCTTTCTAAATATCTATTTATATATAATAATAAGTTAGTTACTATTAACTCTATTTTATTTTATTTAAACTACAACATAATTATATAAAAGAAAATATATTATGATCTACTTTATTTTAGTCGAAAATTCAATACTAATTCTTTGTTCGATAAATTTTTAATAATTTTTTTTGCCGTTTTAAAAATAAAGGGTCCAAATAAGTAATCGACCAAAACACATGTGGTTCAAATAATCTATCTATATATTCCTATGTTTAACGGTTTGACAAAACACGAGGTTCAAAAGTAATTTTTTAAAATAAATAGTATAAACGGGTAATCAACGAAAGTAGAAGGTTCAAAATGGTGTGAACTCTTACACAAAACATATTATATATACATATAATTTACATTTTATAAAAAAAAAAAAAATCTTTTGAATACACATGGCCCAAAGGTTAATTTTTTAAAATAAAATGTCAAAAAAGGTAATCTGTCAAAATAAAGTGATCAAATAATCGATCTATCAATTTCTATTTTTAATCTTTTGACAAAACACTAGGTCTAAAAGTTAATTTTTAAAAATAAAGGGTAATCAACCAAAATAACCCTTACACAAAACATAAATTTATTTATACATAATTTAGACTTTTTATAAAAAAAATAATGCAGAGTGTATAATAATAATAAATATATCTCTTCTATATAATAAGTGTGTAGATAACATAAATTCTTGGTTTTAACGATTTTTTATTTTTTTAATGTTAACTTTAACGGAATATTCTTATATTTGTAAACACTTAAACTTAAATAGAATAAAATAAATAATTAAAAAATTAAAATAGTATATTTTTGAGATATTTTACAATGATAATTATTTACAAATAATAAATAATTAAACAAATTAAAATAGAATATTTTTTAGATATTTTATAATGATAATTATTTAAAAATAATAAACAATTAAACAAATTAAAAAAAGATATTTTACGATGATAATTATTTAAAAATTATAAAATCATACATTTTATAAATTAAATAAAATTTAATTAAACTTAAACTTACTTATTAGAATAATATCATATTAAACATATAATATAATCTACTGTCAATTAGCAACATTTTTTTTTTAAATAGCAAGAAACTCAAATTTAAAATCCACGTATGAAACTTAATATTACATTAAACATATAATATATAATCTGTTGTTGTCACTCCCAAATTTAAAAACTAAAACAAACATAAACTTAAACATAAATAAATAAATTATTTAATAAAAATATGATATTTATTTGAAATTTATATGACATTAATATAAATTTAATAAAAATAATTAATAAATTCTATAAATAAAATTGAGCAAACATGCATTGTAAATTGCTTTGTATCTAGTAAATAAAAGTATGTGTACAAGTTGTTTGAAATTTATTTTCAGCACTTTAATTATTGATAATACAATGAACACGATTATTAAAAAAAATTGGGGTGAAAACCCACTACGTGTTCATATAAGAAGCATGTTGTATGAATAAAGTAAAAAAAAATCCTTACTACACAATCTCCCAAAATATTTTTAAAAAATTACACTTAAAATATTACAAAAACCAGCACAAAACGCAGTTATCTTTTTCTAGTTTAAAAATAAAAGGAATTAATGATATGATTCAGATTGAAAAGTAACCAAAATTACTCTATTGGTCTTCATATGTCTATTTTACATCATTTTTTAAAGACAGAAAATGTAAAATTGAGTGACTCGTGAACGTGGTTTCGGATCAACCATGTAAAATGGTTTATGTTTTTTTCTTGAGTTTTTTATTCTATTTATTGTTTGTCGTTTGAGATATTTTATGTTGTTTTCATTGAAATTTGTCAATACCCAAAATGAGGATACAATTTAAAATAATTTTATTATCATAATTATAATTACGTGCAAATTTTGTAATGTCTAATATTTGATATTAATACAAATAATACGAATCCAACTATATGGATCAACTGTTGAATATATTTGATTATTAAGGTAAATCTTGAGCTAACATCATTGAATTATGAGATCACAAAATATTGCATTGATTGATGTCTTAGCAATTAAATTCTATATAATTGTTCACTATTAAACACATATACCACTCATGTTTAAATTTTCCTTAAAAAAAAAGAAGAAGAAGAAGAAGTCACCATTCTCTATCTCAATTTATTTTTTGAATTATTTGAGCTTTGATCTATTAAGAGAGTCAAACTGAGCTATCCCCAATCAAAGTTGACTAGGACCAATTGAAATGACCAATGTATATCTCTCAATTAAAACAGTCGAGTATCATTTCAAATTGATAAAGGCTATCAATTACACTTTTGATTCTAGCAAAAAATAAAATAAAATAAAAATTACACTTTTGATTTGATATGAATATGCCAGAAGAAGCTACAAATTATGGTGATTAGACAAGAAGAGTGTTTGAGGCCAGTCAATTCTTCTCCGCATGGTAGTGTTGGAAGATCCAACTAGAGGAGTGTTCCTCGTTAAATCTTAATGTCACTGTTCCATTGGACTCGGCATTTATTGTTTTGTTAAGGTTGGTGGAAGTTTTGGTTTTGCTTCAGTATTTATTCTCAGGGGGTTAAGTCATTGTATCTCGAGGCGTGTTTTAGTTCTATCAACAACTGCAGGCTTTTATAAAAAAAAACAAAACAAAAGTGTTGCCCTAAGAAAGTTTAGAGGAGGCACAGAAGTGACCATCGTGACAGAGCCAAATGAACGGGCAGGTGTGGAGATAACACTAGAAGAAGAGGCAATAATACAGGAGGAAGGGCAACAAGTAGAGATGAGCGACGCTGACCAGGAACATAAAGAAGATAGAGATGGGGACACGGACAGCACAAACCCCAACTTGGAAGCCCTCAGACAACAGTTCATTGAGGAGTTATCCTTAGAACTGGAATTGGATATTGAGTTGACAGCAGAGATTACGAGAACTGTTGTCTTGGCCAAAGTATTCAGAAAAAGGGGATTGTCAAAGAGCCTTTCAAAGCAAAACCTACCTAGGATTTGGAAGCTGGATGATAAATGGCATATGAAAACAATGGAACCTGTGATCTTTGACATCTTTTTTGACAATGAGGAAGATAGAGAGCTCATCCTAAGGAAGAGGCCTTGGATTGTTAATGAGGAGTGGAGGAAAGTGAATATGAACAAGGCTTACTCTCGGTTCAAGCACATGGGCTCCCAACCCCATACTTGACTTGGGAAAACACTCTGGTGGTTGCAAAGAAAGTTGGGGACTACATTGACTTTGACTTGGTGGATAGGAGAGTGATCCTAAGGCGAGGATATTTGCAAATCAAAGTTGAAGTGCTAGTCTCACATCAAATCCTAGTGGGGTTTTTCCCTGGCAGAGGAAGGAAAGAGTGGATACAATTTAAATACCACAAGTTACAGATGTTGTGCTTTAACTGCAGATATCTAGCACACACAACTGCAAAATGTAAAAGAGCGAAGGCGTATGCTTACCTACCCGAAGGAAAGGTGGTCCCGATTTTTGGACCATGGCTGAAAGTTGAAGTTCCTATCGCAAGTTGCTTTTATACAAAGGTGTTGGTGAGAAGAAACTTGTTGGAATTAGAAGGACGGAGAATGAAACCGATGGGTTTCAAAAACGCCAGAGACGCAATACGAGGAAAGAACAACATTGGGCAATTGCAAGGGAATGAGCAGAATGGACAGAGTAGCCGCAAAAACTCTTACATGCCTGCAGGCACTAATTCAGGTAACAATAACCCTCAACAAGAACACAACTCAAACCGATGGTCTTTCACTTGGCCTGCACCACACCCAAACGATATTGGTGTAATAAAAAGGTTCTTAATCAACATAAGGCCCACTACTGAACAGATGGTGGAACTTCAACATGTCGAGCTGTGTAAGTCACACACACCACATCACTACCCTAAAACAACAGGTATACCATGGCCTCTTGGCCCACCATCGACCCAACTCTTAGAGAAGTTTATGGGGCCCATCCATGTAGACAAGTTCCAAGCCCAACTTTTGATTTTCTACGACCCATCAGATCTAACGAAACGAGTTCAAGGCCTTACAGGCCTAAGAAAGGGGAAGGTCAACCTATGTATAACATTGAGAGTCCAAGCTTCTGAACAAGATAGTGGTGATGCTTTTTCCCAAGCGATTGATGCGCCGAAATTTGATCCTCTGACCAATGACACACCGTTCAGGATTGGCTACGACCAAAGTAGTTCCAATGAAAAGAAAAATTGAAAGGGAGTTAAAATAAATATGGGAAACCACACTCCATGAGCCCTTACTCAAGCATTGCAGCCAGAAGGGGGAACAAACAACCTGCTGGATGTTGAAATCAGGCTGGACTAAAATTTTCAATTGGGCGAGGAGGCGGCCCTTATCAAGCCCCTCCTCAAAAATGAGACTGCTTTCATGGAATTTTCTTGGTCTCCTCAGAGATTCGACAACCCATGCTTGGAGAGCTTGGGTCAGGAGGCACAAACCTGATGGTGTCTTCCTCATGGAAAAAAAAAAATTCAGAAGAGAGTATGAGAAAATGATGCAAACAGTTGGGATTTTCAGAAGAAGCGTACATAGCATCCCAAGGCAATGGGGGAGGCTATTGCTTGTTGTGGAATAAAGAATATTGCATTAGTTTCCTAGAAGTGAAAGGCTCAGTTATTGAGGCCTTGGTCTGGGATGTCGAGGGAAACAAAACTTGGAACTTAATTGCGACGTATGGATCATTGTATGGGAACCAAAGAAGTTTGCTCTGGGCTGACTTAACTATGTGAGTTTCCAATTGTGATAACCCATGGCTAATCATTAGTGGCATATATACTATCCTCGACAAAACAGAGAAGTGGGGAGGCAGCTTGTGTAATGTCCGGGATAGCCAAGACCATTACATTGTGTATTTTAAATAATGAAGGACTTGCTAATCAAGTTGTTTGGGCATAAATGTGTTACTAAGGTAATTAACGGATAAGGGTTAAAAGATTTTGATCATAAGGTAGTCATTTTTCATTAAAAATGTAAGAGTTTGTACACAGGATCCCGAAAAGGTTTTTACAAGGCAGTTACAACCCTCAACAATAATTACAACAGAAGCCAACCTAAGTGGCAAAATACAATTTGACTCTAGTCCCTGTCAAATCCTCGGTCATGGTGGTCGAGCAGCTGTTGATGTACACATCGCCCCCAAAGCTCTTCAACTCATGGCTAGTCTAGCTTTCCTTTTCCCTTACCTGCACCACATAGCACCCATGAGCCAAGACTCAGCAAGAAAACTTGATTCAACAGGCACAAATAAGCAACAATATATGAATAGTAACTTAGATTAATAAATTCAATCAACAACAAGATATAAAAAATAAGCCTAACAGTAATATTCAGCTCATTCAAACACATAAACCAATACAATTAGTTACGTGCAACACAACACTTTTGTTTATTGTATAATGTTCAGGCCCGATGCCCTTAAGTCAAGTCCTCTGGTCTTATAGCCGACCCTGGCACGCTTAGGCCAGGCTGCGTTCCGCACGCTTGGTATCGGCCCCCGGCGCCCTTAGGTCAGCCTTCGGAATAGATATAATCACAAATATACATTGCACAACAAGCAATCAAAGGCAGCATATACAAGCATGCCTTACCAGATATTTGCAAACGCAGTTATAACCATATTCTCACATATAATCATAGTCAAACTCATATTTATTATTAAGGATTCGAGCCCCAATCACAACCCAGGTGTAGTTTTCTTACCTCGAGTCCCGAGCTAAAGGTGTAGAGCGGTCCCGAGCACGATCCTCAATCCCGAGCCTTATCGACAACCCTAGTCAGAAAACGATAATGGATAACCATTAAAACCTAAACCAATTAAAAGCTTCAGAATAACATACTAGCCTCTGAGACCTTGAATACTACAAAACCGGGTAGTAGGATCCTTCCAAGCACTTAGGTTTGAGTTCCCGAGCATAAAAACTTGATTTGGCTATTTCTCTCAATTAGAGCCGCAACCCAGGCCTTAAGGGTCGCAACGCGCTACAAGTCAGAGAGCCTCAAGGATCTCTCCTGGGGGACACAGGTCGTGGCGCACCTCAACCTACGCCTAGGCAACTTCAGGGACCCCCAAGGCCTTCTCACGCGCACGGGTCGCGATGCCTGAAGAATAAGGTCATGGCTCGAGCCCAAAACCCAAAAATTACCAACGTTTTCAATCCAAAAACCCTCAGATTTTCCTACCAAAAATCTCCTTTTTTCCCAAAATCAAACCCCCAACAAGTTCACTGCAACACATACAACGTTTATAACCTATAAACTAGCTCAAAACTACCTCAATTCTCAAAATTCATACTTAATCTAACAACCCCAAAAAACCTTACTTGATCACACAATTTACATAGAATTTCAAGTTTGTAAAGCTTTCCTGAGCAAGGATTTCGACCCCTGAGCTAACTCCAATCTTGCTCCTAGCTTGATTCCTCAATTCTCAGCCCCAAACTTCAAAGAATTGGTGTCCTTCCCTTTAAATCTTCCAAAAATATCACCAAGGGAGGGAGAGAGAGAGAGAGCTGAAAGATGTTTTTTGGTTAGTTCCTGAGGTTTTCCTAAGTATATCCCTTAACACAAAAGACCAAAATGCCCCTAGTGTTATCTTAGCCATTTATTGCCTTTAAGGGAAAACCCATCATTTACTGCTAATCCTCAAGTGGTCCTATAAGTTCCCAATTAATCTTGACGTGCCCAATTAACCACCAAATAATTTCCCGTTAACCAATAAATCTCAAATACGCACTAAGTCCCCGAAATACCCCTAGACTCACCTCGAGCCGGGTATTAGACCCCGTTATGTTCTGCTAATCCGCTCACTAGGATCGCCTAGGTCGAATACTGCAAATATATCCACATAATAATGTGGTCTTAATCATTTAACACATATGATCGCATTTATACCTCAATTGATCAAAATTACAAATATGCCCTTATTAATAAGAACGGGCCCACAAGCATATCTAATACACATAAACATGCATATATACATATATATATTTATATTACAATATAAATCATGTATGTCATATAGTCACACATTTAATCAATCAGTTTCACACATATATATCCAATTATGCCCTTCTGGCACACTAATCAAGGCTATATCATCCTGGATAACCAAAACCGTTACACTGTGTGTTTAAAATAGTGCAAGACTTGATGATCAAGTCGTTTGAACATAAATGTGATTCTAAAGTCAACTGACAGATTAGGGTTAAAAGATTTTGATCATAAACGGTTAATTTTCATTGAAACAAATGTTTGATACATGGGATCCCAAAAACAGGGTTTACATGGAAAATACAACTCTCAAATATTGATACAAAAGCCAGTCTAATAGAAAAATACAGTTTAGAGCTCTAATTCCTGTAAAATTCCCTTGGTCGTGGCTGTCGAGTAGCTGACAATGTACACTTCTCCCCCAGAGCTCTCTAACTCACGGTTGGTCCAGCTTTCCTTTGCCTTTACGTGCACCACGTAGTACTCGTGAGCCAAGGCTCAGCAAGAAAACCATAATCAACAAGCATAGATAGCAACAAGAGCATATAATCAACTTCAATAAACATATACTTTCAAACATATATCTCGATCAATAATACAAAAAATTAGGTGTCGGCGCCCTTAGGCCAAGCCCTCTGGTTATTTAGCTGATCCCGGCTCGCTTAGGCCGAGCTGCGTTCAGTACGCTCATCATCAGCCCCAACACCCTTAGGTTGTACTTTCATATTGCACATAACAACCATACAATTACATAATACATATGTTCAATTATAGGGAATCTCAGTCCCAAACACAACCACATGGGTGTGTTTTCTTACCTCGAATCCCGAGCGATAGATAAAGCGCGGTCCCGAGCACAATCCTCAGTCCAAAGCCTTAACGGTAACCCTAGTCACAATAAACAATGGATAACGATCAAACTCTAATCCAATTAAATGTTTTGGAAACAAATACTAGCCTTTGGGACCTCGAATTCTACTAAACCGGGTGGTAGAATTCGTCCCGACCGTTTAGGTTTCAATCCTCGAGCCTAAAAACAACCCTAGGCCAAAACTGCCTAGGCGGGTCGTGACCTGACCCTGAGGGTCGCGCTGCACCTCAAGTTAGAGGCATGGCCTCTTGCATCAGGGGGAGGCGGGCCGTGATTTGCCCCTTAAGGTCGCGACTTGCCCTACAGTTAGCAGCCCTCCCAGGGCCATCTGGAACACGCGGGCCGCGATGCCCATGCACTAGGTCGCAACGCGCCCCCGTGAACCGAGAATTCCCTGGGTTTTCTAGTGATTCCTCTTAACCAATTCAGCAGATTTCCCCTCAAATATGTACTAACGCCATAATTGAACCCAAAACTCTTAGTAACTCATCACAAACAACATATGTAACTTATCATACTAGCTTAAACTACCTAAAATCCCAAAACCTAAAGCTAATCCAAGCATTTTTAAACCTATCTAAACCCATCCATAATTCAGGAATTAAAACTTAGAATCTTACTTCAGCTTGCAGCTTAAATCCTCAACAATCACTTAGATTTTCCTATCTTAATTTCCCCTGGTTTCCAGCTCAAATCCAAGCTTAGTTTCCCTAACTTTTCCTTCAAACTTCTCTTAGCTTCAAGGCATAAGAAGAGGGAGAGAGAGTGAGTGTGAGTGAGAGGAAGAAAGGGGGCTGAGAGGTTCCTTAGTGATTCCTAGTAATTTTGGTAAATCCTAAAGTGTCTAAGGATATATTTAACCCTAAAAGATAGATATACCCCTCTAATAAACCCAGCCTCCTTTATCACCCAAAAAGGGCATAATGGTCATTTATCTCAATCCCCGCTAATTCCTTGAGTCACCCTACCAATTCCCAATTAATCTCGTCATACCCCACTAATCACAAAATACTTACTCGTTACTCAATAAATCCCAATTATACACTGAACTTCCCAAAATACCCCTAAGCTCACCCTGAGCTGAGTATTATTCCCTGTTGTGACTATTTCACTAATCCGCTCACTTGGATCATCTCGAGCCGTATACTGCAAATATATCAACATAATAATATGGTCTCAACCACTTAACACATATAATCAAAATTTTATGATACACATAAGTTTTTAGCGAGTCCTAAAAATCTCCAACTTTTTAAAATTTAAAATTTTATGATACACATAAGTTTTTAGGACTCGCAAAAAGTCCAGGAGGTGTTTGTTTAAAAAAAAAACTCAAACTTTTAGGACACACATAGCTTTTAGGACTCACTCCGCAAGTCCTAAAATAAATTATATAAGGACTTGCAACGCGAGTCCTAAAAGGTCCAGGAGACTTTTTTAGGACTCGCATTTATGTGAGTGTCCTAAAAATGTGTCCTAAAAAGGTATTTTTGTAGTAGTGCATACAATAACAATGTTAATAAGCATGCCTCATCATATATACATAGCAGTCAAGGGCTAGGCCTTATCAATATATCTCATGATTACTAGAAAACAAGCACATATGGCATGTCTATTTCATTTAAGCAATTAAACATGTAATCATATATATAGTTAGAAAACCCAGAATTGAGCTTGTCTTTAACGGAAAATGTACATGCCCAGTCAGTTTTCATGAACCCTTAAACCTAGACCGCTCTGATACCAAGTTGTAATGCCCGAGATAGACAAGACCATTACACTATGTATTTTAAATAGTGCAGGACTTGCTAATTAAGTCGTTTTGACATAAACGTGTTACTAAAGTAAATAACGGATTGGGGTTAAAAGATTTTAATCATAAGGTAGTCATTTTTCATTAAAAATGTAAGAGTTTGTACATAGGATCCCAAAAAGGTGTTTACAAGGCAGTTACAACCCTAAACAATAATTACAATAGAAACCAGCCAAAGTGGAAAAATACAATTTGGCTCTAATCCCGGTCAAATCCCCAGTCGTGGTGGTCGAACAACTGTTGATGTACACTGCCTCCAAAGTTCTCCAACTCAAGGCTAGTCTAGCTTTCTCTTTCCCTTACCTGCACCACATAACACCAGTGAGCCAAGCTCAGCAAGAAAACTTGATTCAACAGGCACAAATAAGCAACAATATATGAGCAGTAAACTTAGATCAATAAATTCAATCAACAACATGATATAAACAATAAGCCTAATAGTAATATTCATCTCAATCAAACACATAAACCAATCTCATCAACCAATACAAATAGTTAGGTGCAAACAACACTTCTATTTATTGTATAATGCTCAGGCTTGGTGCTCTTAGGCCAAGTCCTCTGGTGAACACTTAGGCCGGGCTGCGTTCTACACGCTTGCTATCGGTCCTCGGTGCCCTTAGTGTGGCCTTCAGAATAGATATAATCACAAATATACATTGCACAATAAACAATTAGAGGCAGGGTATACAAGCATGCCCTACCAAATATTTTCAAAAACAGTTATAACCATATTCTCACATATAATCATAGTCAAACTCATATTTATTAACAGCGGTCCGAGCCCCAATCACAACCACAATTTTCTTACCTCGAGTCCTGAGGTGAAGGTATACAGCAGTCCTGAGCACGATCCTCAATCTCGAGCCTTAACGGTAACCCTAGTCACAAAGCGATAATGGATAACCATTAAAACCTAAACCAATTAAAAGCTTCAAAATAACATACTAGCCTTCGAGACCTTGAATTATAATAAACCGGGTAGTAGGATCCTTCCCGAGCACTTAGGTTTGAGTTCCCGAGCCTAGAAACCTGATTTCGCTATTTCTCTCAATTAGAGTCGCGACCCATGCCTTAAGGGTCGCTGTGCACTACAACTCAAAGAGCCTAAAGGCTCTCTCCTGGGGGACACGGACTGCGGTGCGCCTCAACCTGCGTCTCGGTGCCTGGGCAACTTCAGGGACCTCCAGGCCCTTCTCACGCACATGAGTCGCGATGCCTAAAGAACAGGGCTGCGGCTCGAGCCCAAAACCCGAAAATTCCCAACATTTTCAATCCAAAAATCCTCAGAGTTTCCTACCAAAAATCTCCCTTTTTCCCGAAATCAAACCCCCAACAAGTTCGTTGCAACACATACAACGTTTATAACCTATAAACTAGCTCAAAACTACCTTAAATCTCAAAATTCATACTTAAGCTAGCAACCCTAAAAACCTTACTTGATCACAGAATTTACAAAGAATTTCATGTTTGTAAAGCTTATCAAAGCAAGGATTTCGACCCCTAAGCTAACTCCAATCTTGCTCCTAGCTTGATTCCTCAATTCTGAGCCCTAAACTTCAAAGAATTGGTGCCCTTCCCTTTCAATCTTCCAAAACTATCACCAAGAGAGGGGGAGAGAGAGAAAACATGGGAGAGAGAGCTGAGAGATGTTTCTGGTTATTTCCTAAGGTTTTCCTAAGTATATCCCTTAACACAAAAGACCAAAATGCCCCTAGTGTTATCTTAGCCATTTATTTCTTTTAAGGGCAAACCTGTCGTTTACCGCATTTCCCGCTAATCCTCAAGTGGTCCTATAAAATCCCAATTAATCATGACGTACCCATTTAATCATGAAATAATTGCCTGTTAACCAATAAATCCCAAGTACGCACTAAGTCCGCGAAATACCCCTAGACTCACCCCGAGCCGGGTATTAGACCCCGTTGTGACTATTCTGCTAATCTGCTCACTAGGATTGCCTCGGGCCGACTACTGCAAATATATCCACATAATAATGTGGTCTCAATCACTTAACACATATAATCGCATTTATACCCTCAACGGGTCAAAATTACAAATATGCCCTTATTAACAAGAATGAGCCCACATGCATATCTAATACACATAAACATGCATATATATTCATATTAGCATATAAATCATGTATGCCACATAGTCACACATTTAATCAACCAGTTTCACACACACACACACATATATACATCCAATTATGCCCTTCTGGCACACTAATCAAGGCACTAAACCTTATTAGCATTTTGGGATATTACAGCTTGGTTCACGATAAAGATCCTGATGTGCTGAGACACTTCTTGCTCTCAACAGGAGGTGTGGATCTTGACTTCAAAGGAGGAAAATATACATGGCATAATAAGAGGTTCATTGGGGTCCTTATAAGAGAAAGACTGGATAGAGTGATAGTGTCTTGTGATTGAATAATGGAATGCCCAAAATGAGGTGTGCTAAACCTCCCCATAATGGTATCTGATCATGCTCCCCTTATTATTGACACTAGAATGGATGGATCAAGAAGGCATCGTCCCTTCTGCTTTTATGAAGCCTGGTTGAGGGAAGATTCTTGTGCTGAGGTTGTTACTCAGGCTTGGCATCAGACTGCAAATGAGATGCTCAATAACTGGAGGTATAGGAAGTTGGAGAACACAAAAAGAGCACTACAAAATTGGAACAAAGAGGTCTTTGGATGTTGCAACGAGAGAATCAAACTTTTGGAAGAAAGATTGGCCTTGTTACAGAGTCAGTCGTCGTGTAAACAAACCTTAGAAAAAGAGGCTCAAATTCAACAAGATATAAATGAGATGTGGCATTGTCTAGAAAGCATTTGGAAGCAAAAGTAGAGGGAGATTTGGCTTGCGAAGGGGGACAGGAACTCAAAAAAAATTCATATTGCAACCATTATCAGACGTAGAAGAAATCACATTTGGGCTCTCAAGGATTGAACAGGGTGTCTAAGACAAAAGACGAGGCATATAGGTGGGATTAGAAATGAGCACTTCACCAAGTTCACCTCAAGTGAACCATATATTGATGATGAACTCGAGGGGTTTTGTCCAAGACTTGTCACTGAAGATGACAATGTCGAGCTTGTTAAGATACCAAACTGGGAAGAAGTCATAGAAGCGATGTCCCAGATGCATCCCCTAAAGGCACCTGGTCTAGATGGAATATCAAGTAGGTTATTGTAATGTCTTCCTAATCCAGGACCATTACACTGTGTATTTTAAATAGTATCAGACTTGCTAATCAAGTCATATGGTCATAAACGTGTAACTAACGTTAGTTCCAAGGGTTAGGGTTAAAAAATTTGGTCAAAGGAACTGTGACTTTTCATTAAAGAGTTTAATACATACATGGGATCCCAAAATATTACAAACAGATGTTTAAAAGGGTATATACAAGTCAAAAGTACAATCAGCTGGCCTAAGCGACAAAATCAGGGATACGACGCTAGTTCCTCTGAGATATCCTCGACCGTGGTGGATGAGCAGCCACATATGTACATGCCGCCACCGAAGCTCTCCAACTCATGGCTGGCCAAGCTTTCTTTTCCCCTAACCTGCACCACATAGCACCTGTGAGCCAAGGCTCAAGAAGAAAACTTAAACTTGTGCATGAACATAAAATACATATTCCAAATACATATCTAGCATGCCTAACAGTAATAACCTACTCATTCATGCATAAAATTACAAATAAATGATCATTGGATCACTCTAGGGCTTGCTGCCCTGAATAGTTTACCATAGAGTCAATCCGGGGCCCTGTGCCCTAGCTAAGTGACCATAAAGTCACCTGGGACCCTTGCCCTTAGCTCTGAGTAACTAGCCATAAAGTTAGCCAAGTTCTTTGTTTTCTAACGACCATAGGGTCATCCAACGTAATAGTACGTTTCTGGTTGGGCCTAAGCCTCTCGACCAACGTGTAGCGCGCTATTGCCGCCCTTGACTAATAAGTCAAGGCTTTAATTAGACATTCAGATACAGATACAAATACAAATACAGATACAGATACAGATAAGCATACTTCAAACAATACAAGTATGCATACATATAATTCATGGTATCTTAACCAATCAAGTACATACATAGTAATAACCATGTTCTTTAATGGGGCTCAGCCCTACCTATCCAAACCAAAAAAGCACTCATTAAATAATTATCTAGGTATAGAGCATTTAAAGATATCCTAATTCACAATCATTCTCAGGGGCCGAGCCCTATTCACAATTAAAATCAACAATCAGGCCAAGCCCTAATCACACATACCACGTATTGGGTGTAGTTTTCTTACCTTAGGTTCGAGTATAGTGTAATTATAAGAACGACCCTCAAGCACGATCCCAGTTTTGAGCCCCTAACAATAACCTAGTCACAACCATAATATAGGATCCTGTCAATAACAAGAAAATAATGGCTTCCGGACCGAGTCCTAGCCTCTGTGATGTTGAACTCTACTAAACTGGGTAGTAGAATCAATCCCGAGCTCTTAGGTTTGAGTTACCGTTACTCAAGACCTAAGGTGGCCAAAACATCCTAGGCGGGCTGCGACTTGCCCCTAAGGGCCGCGGCGCACCTCCCAAGTCAGAGAGCCCCTCCTGCCTAGAGACAAGACGCGGGCCACGACTTGCGCCTCCGAAATAGAAGCCCCATCTGACCCTGGGTTCGCTTGGGTCGCGGCACCCTAAGAACAGGGCCGCGACCTGGCCCTACAAACCCAGAATTCCTCTGTTTTTCTCCAGCCAAAAATCTACCAAAATCTTCCCAAATGATTCCTAGAACTACAATTCAATCCTCAGAACATTATAAGCATAACACCAGCAACAAAACCCCAGCTCAACACACTCAAAACTCCACCCAAAACTCAAATTCATAACCTTGAGCCTCAAAGCTCAAGAATAGCCATAAGACAAAAACAGAACACCATTAAAACAGAAATTGAAGCTCACCACAGCTTTGAATTAATCCTCCTTGCTGCAGCTAACCAAATTCTGGGCCTCAAGTCTTCAACTCCAAACCTTAGCCTCCAAAATCTCAAGAACTCCAAGGAACCACCCAAAGAACTTAGAGAGAAAGAGATAAGCGGTTGAGAGAGAATGAGGGAGAGTGAGGAAGCCGGTTGGGAGAGAGAACCTGAGTGTTTTTGTGTTTTGTTTTCTTACGGTTCAAGTAACTTAAGCTAATCCCGAGGCTCGGGGTACCAAAATCGTCCCTGAGGGAAAAATGGTCAGAACCCCGATATTCCATCCTAATCTCACTAACTCCAAATATATCCTCGAATATTTATTCCTATTACCTGATAACCAAGTAATGTACCAGTTACCTAAAATACCCATTGACTCACACCGAGTCCGGTATTGGGTCCCCTTGTGACTTTCCTGCTAACTTGCTCCCTAAGATCGTCTCATGCCGAGTAACCCAGATAAACTCACAGAATAATGTGGTCTCTCACATATATGCAAATATATACAATTATCCCCATAATGGGACAAACTACAAAAATTGCCCTTCTAATAAGAAACGAGCCCACATGCATATTTAATACACCTAAACATGCATATCTGGTCATATTATCACATAATTACACACAAATATATCTCACATAAACATTCAATTCCATAAATCGTCATCTTGGCCCCCTAATCAAGGTCCTAAGCCTTATTAGGTAATTTGGGACGTTACACTTATTTAGGTTCTTTTGGGACAGAATTAGACGAGATATCACTTTATGTGTTCAGGATTTCTTCAGAATAGGTGTGTTTGATGAAAAGTTGAATTATGAAGCTATTTGCCTAATTCCGAAGGTGGATAATGCTGAAACTATTGAAAAGTTCTGGCCAATTAGCCTCTGCAAATTTACATACAGAATTATGGCAAAAATAATTGCAAATAGGCTAAGAAAGGTGATGGATTAGCCAATATCCTCGTTCCAATCAGCCTTCATACCGAGCAGATGGATTTTCGAATTATTGATCCTAACTGTAACGCCCTGAATAACCAAGACTGTTACACTGTGTATTTAAATAATGCTAGACTCGCTAATAAATTCATTTGGCCATAAACGTGCAACTAAACGTGATTAACGACTTAGGGTTAAAAAAATTAGACGAAAGGATTAGTCATTTTCTTAAAACATTAAGTTCGTACATGGGATCCCATAATAAACATTTACAAAGTTGTTTACAGTTCCAAAAAGGTAATTACAACCCAAAAGTTACAAACATTCGACCTAAGCAGAAAAATAGGGTTTGACCCTAGTTCCTCTGAGAAACCCTGGCCGTGATAGTCGAGCAGCCGCATCTGTACATGTCGCCACCGAAGTTCTCCAACTTATGACTACTCCAGTTTCCCTTTCCCCTTAACTGCACCACTTAGCACCTGTGAGCCAAGGCTCAGCAAGAAAACTTAAACATGCTCATAAGCAGCAATAACCATACTCATGCATGCACTCTATGCAAATAAGTGTCTACACTGTCACACAGGGGCCTGCTACCCTAAATAGAAGACTAATAAATCATATCGGGGGCCATGTACTCTAGGATATGGGACTAATAAGTCACTCCGGGGCCTATTGCCCTATCCTCTATATAACCAGCCTTGGAGCTGGCCCAACGTACCTGCCACTTTAATTTTCCATGACCATTGGGTTGGATAAGCGTATAATGCACTCCTGATTAGGCCTAACCATATCGACCAGCGCTCAGGGCACTATTGTTGTCCTTGACTCATAAGTCAATGCTTTCGACCAGCGCTCAGCGCTATTGCCGTCCTTGACTTATAAGTCAAGCCTTTCTCAATCAAATAATGCAAACAGACATACATTATATAACAATTATCCAGATACAGAGCATTTAAGCATGCTTAATCAAACAATCACAGGCATAATCATAATCATAATCATGCACATTAACAGTGGCCCGAGCTCGAGCCCGAGCCCTAACCATAACTATATCTCACAATCGGGCCAAGCCCTAATCACATATAACATGTATTGGGTGTAGTTTTCTTACCTTTGTTCCAAGCACCGGATAGATAAAATGACCTTCGAGCACGATCCTGCCCCGAGCCTTAGCAGTAACCTAGTCACAACCATAAGTAATATATTCATCAAGATTCAATCCCAAAAACAAACTCTGAGACCACTTCCGTGCTCTCGTGACTTCCAATCCCACCTAACAAGGTGGTGGAACCATCCCCCGAGCCCCCAAAGCCTTCCCAAGCTCTAAAAATGGGGCTTACTGAACTTGGTATAGGGCAGGGGCACCCAAGGATAGAGTAGAGGTGCCTAACCAAGTCGAGAGCCCCTTAGCAGTCCCCATGCATAACACAAGGGCGATGAACACAAGGGCAGGGAAGCCCTAACCCAAATAGGGAGCCCAAGTCCTCCTCTACATAGGGCAAGGGCACTACCCTGCAAACCCAGAAATTCTGGATTTTCCACTTGCATTTTCTCCGAATCAAAACCACCAAAATCCACCCTAAACACATACCAAAATCAAAATTTAGTCTCAAAACATCATCAATACATTAACACCATCAAAACCCAACCTTAAACTTGATCAAAACCCCACCAAAACTCAAAATCATGACCATGAGCCACAAAGCTCAAGAACACTTGAAAACCAAAGCAGAATTCAATGAGAATAGAGGATGGAGATCAATACCTCATATGGAATTCCACCTCCTAGCTGTAGATAAACAGTTTTAGCCTCAAGCCTTCAAGCTTCCAAGCCTTAAACCCTACTAATCTTCCTCAAAATCCAAACCAACACAGAGAGAAAGAGAGAAAATGTATATATATATATAGAGAGAGACAGAGGCAGAGAGCTGAAAGCGTTTCTTTTTGGGGTCTACTAGGTTCTGGGTTGGCTGGGTATTTCTATCCCTTAGGCAAAAAATGACAAAATATCCCTTGCCCTTAGTTTTGCTCTCTTATGCCTTCAAGGGCAAACTAGTATTTTGTCACATATCCTGTTAATCATAATTAATGCCTTGTCAACACCACAAATTGGACATGATCCTGAAAAACCCATGCCTTACGCAAGGCCTTCGCGAGGCAGACCCATCTCGCCCCACTCGAGGCCCAAGTACCCTTCGCCTCACCTACCTCACTGAAGGTCCTACAGACCCGTGCCTAGGTGTCCCGCACCTAGACGCCTTGCGCCACCAGCCACATGCCCAGGCGCCTAACGCCACCAGGCGCCTCGCGCCACCAGCCGCGGGCCCAGGCGCTCGGCGCCACCAGCCGCGTGCCTATACGCCTCATGCCACCAGTATTGCACCCAGGCGCCTAGCACCACTAGCCGCGTGCAGCACACACGCGAGACGCTCCTCGCGACCCTATCGCGTGCGCCACCTCGCGAGACGCCCTATCGCGCATCAGCCCACGGTCTCGTGAGCAACACCCACGCGAGACGCCCCTCGCAATCCTGTCATGCTCATCACCTCGTGAGACACCCATGATCTCACCGCGCGAGGTCCAGGCGCGAATCAGCCCACGGTCTCGCGCGTAGCACCCATGCAAGACGCCTTCGCATCATGCCCCTTAGGAGCGTGTCTCTTAAGAGGACCCATGAAGACTTCAATATCTAAAGGTAATATCCTATGTATAACTCAGAGAGATCATACAGGTGCAAAGCATGTATGGGGTACGACCCTTGAGACATCGGATGTCTGATCCTAATATACACGCCAAACAAGTAGTGGTCGTACGAGTGAGGTACCTGTTGTGGTCCTCACCAGCCAATCTCTAACACTCGTACTAAGCAAGTAGTGTAGGCACATTCAAGTACTAAAGTGGAGGCGCTCCCACAGACTCTGACCATGTACTGAAGCCGACACCACAACCTTCTGCTCCACTATGACCTGTGCCATGATCCTGACAATGTACATACGTACAAGCTTGTCCCCTAGGACCACAATGTATTAGGAGCCATTAGAGCCCCACTATAAATGGATCTTCTTCTCTCCATATAAGGGGTTGGAAAATTTTTGTAATATCAGACTATTCTAAGAGCCATATACGAGATCTTCTTCTATTGTACACTTGCAATTTTTCTCCAATTTTCTACAAGTTCTTTTGCATTCATTAAGTTCTGATTAATTCTTTGAGTTTTCCATCCATATTTCGTTGACGAATTTCTGCCGTCAATAGTTTGGTGCCGTCTGTGGGAAGGATAAGTGCCAAGCCACTGTTCTTCCATTGATTCCGGCAGGAAAATATGCCAAGACGCTCTAAGCAACTGAGAGAGCCACGAGAGGTGGAGGTCCACCTTGATGGAGATCAGCTAAAAGCCTCCATGAAGAATCCTCCGCAACCCAAAAATGTGGATGCACCAAAGGAGCCCATGGTTCTTGGGGATGAAAGGGAGGCTTCATCCCTAGCTGTCCAGCCTGATGAGAACCATCCACGATCTGCAGCTGCTCCTGCTAGAGATACCGGAAAACTTCCACCCCTAAGGCCACCACAGGTGCTGAACTCCGGCCGGCAAGATCCGGGTCCATCAACGCGTAGGCCGGACACGAGTCACCGAGTGCATTCTATAAGCTTGAGCTCTAGGTCTCAATTTTACGAAGAGGAGATACGCGAGTTACATCAGAAGAACCAAAGGCTAGAAACCATCTTAGAAAATATGCAAGAGGTGTTGAACATCCTGCTACAAGGAAAATCAAGTGTGCCCCTTCTTAGACGAAAGGAAAAAGGCCCAGAGGGTGGAGAAACCACGGTCCCTATGGATGATGGGAGGACTTGGCTCTCCACTAGTAATACCCCTCAGACAAAGTAGCGTGAACATCCTGGGAAGGCAAAGCAGCCCCAGAGGCCAGAGCAGAAGAACAATGCTAACCCTCCTAACGAAGTTGAAGTCACCTCTAGGGAGGCGCCACCTGACCTAAGAGAAAAGCTCAATAGAGGGAGGTCAGAAGTAAGGACAACACTATGGCCCCTCTGAAGGGTAGAGAAAAGAGAAAGGCCGACCCTACCGAGCTAAGGGACTCCTTGAATAGGAGGCGACAGGAGCTAGACACCGAGATGAGGAGCCTTCGAAGCAAGATCGTCACGGCGTCTGGGGGGCACATTACCGATGAAGATTTCGACTACGAGTCACTCTTCACGCGAGAAATCTAGTTGGAATGGCTCCCAGATAACTATAAAGAACCTCATATGACCCCTTATGAGGGAAATACGGACCCCAAATACCATCTAGAAGCGTTCAATGACCTAATGAAATTGAGAGGAATTAATAGCAGGGCCAAGTGCCACTGCTTTGCTGTCACGTTAAAAAGACCTGTGTACAAATGGTTCAAAAGACTCCAGCCAGGGTCTATTAGGTCATGGCAATAATTTTATAATGAGTGTCTCCAACAACATCATGCCGTATGCGATTATACCCTATTGGGCACTAGCCTCGCTAATATAAAGCAAGGTGAAGGAGAGAGCCTAAAGAGCTACATCCATAGGTTCAGCATGGAGGCGGCTAAAGTGGAAAGCCTAACCAGGGGAGAACTCAAGATGGCAATCACGGCCGGAGTGCACCCAGGCAATAAGCTTTGGGATAATATGCTCAAAATAGAGGTCACAGACTTAGACGATTTCTACAAGCGGGCACAAAAGTACATTCATGTAGAAGATGACCATGAGAACTTGAAGGCATCACTTTTCAAGCCCTCAGCCCCTGAAAGTTCGAATGATGCAAAAAAGAAAAGGGTGTATGAAGGCCCAAGAGATGACCACCAAAGGAAGCACAAACACGGAGGTAACCCTAGGCAAACATCCCACACCTTCTTCACTGACCTGATGCATACTAGGGAGCATATCTTCATAGCAAACGAGAATCAGGTCCCCTTCAGGAGACCCCCATCAATGAAGAGAGATCAGTTAAAGAGAGACCCTGGAAAGTACTGTCAGTATCATAAAGACATTGGCCACACCACCACGGAATGCACTCATTTAAAGGTGAAAATAGAGGAACTCATACGCAGGGGGCATTTGGGAAGATACGTCCAAAGAGAAAATGAAAGACCAGATGATAGACCACCCTCGCCACGAGCGCGAGATGTAGCCCCAGAAGTGCAAGGAGAGGTGAGGACAATCTTCGAAGGATTGGACGAAAATCGAGAAAAGGGCGAGATAGGTACACCAAGGAAGCCAGATGAAGCCCACCCTCATGCATGCTAAGCTTAGAACAATAACCCTCGAAAAACTTGGGAAAATGATTCAATAACCTTCAACAGAGAAGACGTGAGGGGTGTGCATTTCCCTCACAATGACCCCTTGGTGTTGACTGTTCAGCTTGCAAACATGAGGGTACATCAGGTCCTGGTGGACAATGGAAGCTCTGTAGACTACCTATATCACCCAACCTTAGAGAATATGGGACTAGGTATCAAAAATCTAAAGCCCTGTAACACCTTCCTGTATGGGTTTATAGGAGACTCGATACAACCCCTGGGCACAATCGAGTTAGCTCTCACCATGGGAGAGTTGCCCAGACAAACCACTGTAATGACAAATTTTGTCATAGTAAGTTGTTCCTTGGCCTTCAACACGGTATTAGGGAGACCCTCCCTGAGAGAATTGAAGGCGATAACCTCAATATACCACTTGGCCATAACATTCCCAACTCTTGGGGGTGGCAAGCGTGAAAGGGGAACAGAAAGAAGCAAGGGAATGTTATAACACATCCCTTCACACAGCCATGAGACTGCCAGAACTTATGGCGATGGTAGTGCATAGGAGCACAAACTCGAGAGAGTTCAACCCCAAAGTCACTGAGGAGAACATAATCGATGGTTATGCATACGCGCTTGAGAGGGAACATCGGGTAAAACTCCACTTTTAGTATGATAAATCAAAAGGGTTACCATAGTTAGCCCCCCAACAACTATGAATTAGAGGGGTAACCTAGATGCCTTGATATGTAGTAAGAACATCGTCGCCACAAACACCTATGTATTATCCTTATTTTTAATGAATATGTTTTTTATTGGCATATCACGCTCCTCAATTACGTAAGCACGTATCTAACTTTTGTGTACCTATCACCAATTGGAATTATCAAAGTGCATGAGCAAAATGGTCAAAGTGCCCGACGAGATAAATCTCACAAACCACTTGGGGGGCAAGGTACACGGCCAAAAATGGTTCTAAAAGAGACCCTTATAAAAATAATATATAAGAAAGAAAATCTTGCAAGACATCTCTCGAATTCACAAGGATTAGCTACCCTTATGAACATCAAGAGGGTCAAAAGGTCCTACAAGAAGAGCCTCCTAATAAAAGTTGATACCTCCACGAGAGGGAAAGCCACAAGGAGAGCCTCCTAATATAGGTTGATACCTCCATGAGAGGAAAGGCCTCAGGAAGAGCCTCCTAGTAAAGGTTGATGCCTCCACGAGAGGAAAGGCCCCAGGAAGAGCATCCACCAATAAGCCTAGAGCGGCCACCAAGCCGTCTAGCCAAAAAGGGTCCTAAAAGAGACCCTTGCAAAAATTGTACCATGCATAATGACGAGAAGGACGTTTCTCGCAAGTAATAATAAGCGCGTGCAAAAGTATATAAAAGGATGACTAGAACCCAAAGGATCAACATAACCTTAAAGATACAATCAAGGTGCACCAAAGAGAGACCTAACGAACCCCTTCGTGTGGGCTCAAAAGGACCTCAAGCATGATAAATTAAAAAAAAAAAAAAAAAAACCTATTGAACCCCTTTCTGCGGGCTTAAAAGGACCTCAAACATAGAGAAAAAAAAATAAATGATCACATATATATACAAAAAAAAAGAGTTGCGATAATGTGGCAGGACTTAAAAAAGTTCCAACAAAAAAAATGAATGATAGGCTCAAATGAGCATACAACCAAATCGAGTTAAATGATAAATGTTGCAGAAGCGAAATCTCAGGGCCTCCCGCTGCGAGCATTCACTCGGCCACCTTATCGACGGCGTGCTCACCAAAGGAGGAGAAATCGAAGTTAGGATTTTGCCTCCACATTCCATAGAGGGTGCACTCTATGGATTTGTACTCAATTTAAACCAAATTCGCCTCTAGGAGAGTGACCCTCTCTGCAACATTGCGACCTTAGCTTCTGCTCCCCCAAGATTGGCCTCCAGGCGAGCGACCCTCTCCTGCAACATCACGGCCTTGGCATTCACCCTCCTCTTCTTTTTCAAGGATTAAGAGGCCTTCGCCAGGGCTTTCTCAAGCTTAAGCTTGGTATCAGTGAGTTCCCTCTCAAGCACCTGACCCTTGACCGTTAGACGGTCCTTTTTAGCATTCGACGAGGAGAGGTCATGTGCCGAGTCGGCGAAGCGTTGAGCCACCAGAGAAGCCTACAAAAAAAATAATGATGATGAGCAAACAAAGAACCCAAGACAAACAAAAAAGAAAAAGAGGAAAGAGTAAGACCAATGTGAGATGAATGAACTCATCCAAGTTGTGGAGCGCACAAGAGTCTCCCCAAGCTCCGACATGGAAAAATTCCCAAGACCTCTCCACTCGGTCTCATAAATACCCTCGGCGACTCGGGTATACCTTTGCCCATAAGAGGCCACCATACGACCCACCTAGGGTATCCCCTCCGAATCAGAGGCGCCCAGCTGGGCAGGGATAGATGACCCACTCACCGAAGGAGGAGGGGCCGCAGGAACACCAGAAAAATGGGGCCCCGACGGACTAAGATTGATAGGAGCATGAGAAAGAGTATCGTATTCCTCATAAAAGGGCATGACGAAGCACCCTGGCATGGCCTACGGACCGCGGGAGTGAGAGGTCGTATCACGGTCCATAGGGACCAAAGGAGGGCACCCCCTAGGAGATGGAGATGACTGGGGTGTGCGTCTGGGTTCTGGGGAAACCTCCTCAGGCACCCACTCTGCGTCACCCCCGTCTGAGTGAAGCTCGACTAAATTTTCCTTCTTCCTTCGTTCGAAAATATGCCACAACGCATAGGATCTGAAACCATGGATAACCTATAGCAGTTTAGGTTTGCCACGGTGAAGAGGCAGGTGGCCATTTTCTTAGCAGGGTTGGCATTGAGGAAGGTGTCCACTGGTGCTGCCTCCGACTCAGGAAGGTCGGGATTACCAAAATCCTCTGCACAATCAACACAATTACCAATATGGGTATAAGTTCCAAAATAACAAATTCAAAGTAAAAGGAAGACAAGCTTGAAGTACGTACTTGGGGATGAGCGAAAGTGTTCACGTACAAAAAGGGGACCTTTCACGAAGAAAAAGTCATGCTTCCAGGACCCCAGGTTGGATACAGAGCCCTCTATGAGGGAAACTTGGGAATTGGCTTTCTGCAGGAAATAAAAGCCTTTGGATTTAGGGGTTGGCATAAGGTTATACATAAAGTCCACCTCTCGATCCGTAGGAGCGCGATGGTTGAGCTCGATAAATGCCATGTATAAGCAGCTTAAGGTCAGCCAGCTATAAGGCGCCAGCTGGAGCGGAGCAAGGTCAAAATAGTTAAGGAACATGACGAAGAATGGGTGCAAAGGAATAATACCACTGCCTTTGGGATATGCTCACTCATGGCCACGTACCCCTGGGGGGATTATCGACCCGACAAGTATTGGAAGGAACATACAGCTTGTACTCCTTGCCAATATGATATTTAGCGGATAGCTCCAACAGTCGATTCTCTGACACATTGGACACAATAGAAGATTCCAATAGAGGACCAGAATCTGGCCCCTCAGGAGCCACCTGCCGCCACACTCTCTTTGCCATATTTGCAAAACCAAAGGAAAAAGGTGAGGTAGAAATAGGGCACTTTACCCTCCATTTTTTCTTCCTGGCAAGGGTCTTCCACCGAGGCGCTGAGTGTGGGAGCGCTGAGCAAGGGTGAACCAAAAACAAGGGTTGGGGGGAACCCAAGGTGACCTCATGGCAACCATAAGGGGAGAACGGGGCAGGAGGTTCAGGTGGGAGATTCCCCTCCATGAACTCTAACTCCATCTGTATATCAAAAAGGCTCACTCTAAGGTTTGTAATGTGGTCGCTAAGGTCAAAGGGGAAAGAAACGTCTAAGTTCAGCCAGTGCTCAAGGTGACGTATACGTGCCTACCTCAAAGTATCATAGTCTTGGTGAGGATTGTTTTCGGGGGACTCCGAGTCTGAAGATAAGTCTACAAACTCAACCCCCGGAGGAACACCAGACGACCCCTCACATGCAATGGAAAATCGTCTCGTAGGTAATAAGGGTGCACGTGTAAGTGAAGGGGGTGCTACAAAACACAAAGGAATGGGCTCAAAACCTCTAAACACGAGCGCTCAAAATGACCAACTACGAGGTACAAACAAGGGCATGTATGTGGATTGGCTCACAACGAGCTCCGGCCAAGGAAACCCATCTTGAGTAGTGCTAATTTAGACCCAATGAAATAAGAAAGAGAGAAGGTATACCTTAAGTAAGAAAAATTGGGCACTGTCACGGTCGAAAGGAGGCCAAGGGTCGAAAGTACTGTCACAGTCGAAAGGAAGACAAGGGTCAAAAGAACCGTCGCGATCGAATGAATGCGAAGGGTTGGAGATATGCATATGCAAAAATGAAAAGAGAGGAGTTTTAGTCTCCAAGCATCTATATGGATGTTGGCATAAGAGAAATGAATTCAAATAATAAAAGGGAAGGACAACCAAAATGGAGTTTTTGAGGAGTCGAACCCTTTACCTCTTGGAGGAAATGAAGACACTAAAACCACCAAGCTAAGAAGATAAAAAGTAAACATTATGCTTGAGAGGAAGGTCTATTTATAAGAACCATAAGCTCATCTTAGCCATTGGATTCTATGCTTGATCAATGGTCAAGAAGGGGGCTTGGCACTTGCCTTGGGATCCGCGGAGCAAAATGGCAGTCTCACATTTATCCTCAAAATCTTATAGTAGTCTTCAACTCCAAAGTGTGTTTTTTCTATAATGTCAAAATGAAGAAGCAAGTTAATGCCTCGCGGGCATCCCAAATGCATCGCACCTTAAATTCTACAAAGAGAGCCTAAAGACTCTCTCGTAGACTCTCTCGTAGACTTGGGGGGAAGTGTGAACACTACAAATTAGACATGATCCTGAAAAACCCATGCCTCATGCAAGGCCTTCACGAGGCTGACCCGTCTCGCCCCACGCGAGGCCCAGGCACTCTTCGCCTCGCCTACCTTACTGAAGGTCCTACAGACCCATGCCTAGGTGTCGCATACAAAGTGATGCCTTTTGGATTAAAGAACGTAGGTGCCACCTATCAAAGATTGGTGAACAAGATGTTTGCTAACCAGATAGGAAGGAACATGGAGGTATACGTTGATGATATGTTGGTGAAGACCAAAAATGCCAAAGAACTCAACGAGGACCTAAGTAAGATGTTCGACACACTCCGAAGATACCGAATGAAGCTGAATCCACTCAAGTGCACTTTCGAAGTCTCTTTGGGAAAGTTCTTGGGTTTCATGGTCAATTCTAGAGGTATTGAAGCTATCCCTAACAAAATAAAGGCCGTAGTAGAAATGAAACCACCTAAGAGCAAGAAAGAGGTGCAATGTCTAACGGGACGGGTAGCAGCCCTCAACAGATTCATTTCAAGGTCTACGGACAAGTGCCTCCCCTTCTTCAACATCCTAAAAGGGAGCAAAAAGTTTGCTTGGGATAAAGATTGCGAGGACGCCTTTACCAAGTTGAAGGAAGACCTAGGGAAATCACCCTTGTTGGCTAAACCTGAAAAGGGCGAAAGGCTATACTTATACTTGGCAGTATCCGAGCACGCCATAAGCGTTGCCCTGGTTAAAGGAGAGAAGAAGCACCAACAACCCGTGTACTACATTAGTAAACGGTTGGTAGACACGAAAACCCAATACCTAGAGATAAAGAAGTTAGCATATGCCTTAGTCGTGGCCTCAAGAAAGTTAAGGCCCTACTTCCACGCCCATGAGATCGAGGTACTCACTGATAACCCATTGAGACAGGTCTTTCACAAACCTGAAACCTCGAGAAGACTAATGAAATGGTCGATTGAGTTAAGTCAATTCGACATCACATATACCCTAAGGACCTCCATCAATGGGCAAGTGCTCGCAGACTTCATAGTGGAGTTCACCTATCGACCAAATGAAGAAGGAGATATAGGAGAGGGTGAGTCGGTCGGTAAGGAAGAGGAAGGAAGTTTAAGGAATGGAGCCTCCATGTGGATGGATTTAATGCCCCAACTAATTCTAGACTTCGACCATTAAAAACTACTAAACATAACTACTAATTTTAATACATATATAAGAAATGACATAACTTTTTTTAAAACCCAAAATATTATGCCAAATACAAAGTAAAGTATGAAATATAAATACGGTATGGGTACCCATTGTTTAGTACATAAAAACATAAATAAAACATCATAACTTTAAATTAATTGTTTAAAATACTAAGTGCAAAAATACATAAAAACATAATTTAACTGACTTTAAACAACGCCATCCTCGATCTTCCATCAGTCCATTCATCCTCAACACACATGCCAAGTTGCCACGAATCATTCTCGCCCACCATATTCATTTTCCTGCATCAAGCTAAAAATAAAGGAATAAGCCTAATGCCCATCAAGGAAAATCTACTAACAACATATATCATAAATCTTAAACATAAGACTATATCATATACATATACTATTAAATATATGACTATAGCAACGTATATCATATAGAACTACAATATAAATGGCCATTAACTCATTAGCATGGTATGTGATAAAACCATCTAGGTCCTTTGTCTACTAATCGAGGTAGGTTAGATCACAACTATAATATATGATAACCCATCTAGGCCCTCTGTCTACTAATTGAGGTATGGTAAATCATAACTCTAAACCATGAAAATGATAAAAATTCTTGGGGTTTGCTATCTAAGCAACTATAAGCCCCAAGTGACTACAAAACATATTTATACATATTATAGCATAAAACATAAAACATATCATAACATAAACATATAAACACATATAATCTAACCTATTTTCCTTACCAAAAACCAGGATATGGAGACAAGAACGGGATTTGGAACACTCCTAAAACCAACAGTAAGAATTGTGAGTTTCTAAAGAAAAAGAGATGAAAAAGAGAACTAAACCATCCAAGTAGAAACTTATCGAAAACCTTAATGTTCAAGGAACTTATACACCTAACCAAGAATCATAAACAAAAGTTAGGATCTGAAAGAAAATGGAATAAAAGAACTATGAAAAACTGAACTTAAGGATAAGAATACCTTGGATGACTATGACCTTGATCTACACCTCGATACCAAAATAACACTATATCTTACTTCCCAAGTGTTTAGAAAAGCTTAGATTGGAAAATCTTTTATCCAAAAACCCAAGTGTTTCTCTCTATAATAATCTTAGCAGCTTGGATGCTCTGAACAATGCTTGAAGAATGAAGAAAATGGCTGAGTACTAGGTCCTATTTATAGAGTTCAAGGAGTGAAACTATCCCCTTTTAATTTGAATAAATAAATGACTATAAAATGAAAAATATTTGAATTTTCGTTCAACAGAGGCCCAGAACTCGGTCAAAATCGTTCAAAGGCAGGTCCAAGTGGTTAAGGCTGTTTTAAATTTTAAAAATCCTCAAGCTTCAAAAAGCACTCCCAGGGGCGACATATCGCCTAGAGCTATTTCCCAAGCCCCGCTCGTTCGTTCGTGCGAAGTCGACGTGTTTTCAGTATCTCCCATTGGCGATATATCGACCCCTATAGCTGTGATATATTGGCATACGTTGATATATCAAACACGTATTTGAACTTTTTCAACATATTTTGAATTGATTAAACAGCTTTGACTGAGTCAAAACGCGATCCTAACAGTTGCTGGAAGGTTCTAGAGCTTCTAGATCTTTCTTTTATTTAAACTATTCATCAAAAATACTTAAATCCTTAATAAACATGATTATGAGAAGTCTCACATTCTTAATAATTCTATCTAAACCTTAGGTTGTAATAAATAATATTTCTAAGACCAGTAATATTAAGCAAACCTTCTATTATAATTAATATTTTTAAACTATAGGTTAAACTTATAAAATCCATAATTGTTGCTATGAGTTTCCAACTAAGTCCCGGCTTGAACAAAAATCCACGGAAACTAACATACTACAAACTAATACTAACAACTACTATCTAGCTAAGTAAAAATTATGGGACACTACGATTCTCCCCTACTTAAAAGAATTACATCCTCGAAATTTACTTACCAAACAATTTCGGATACTGTGCTAACATATCTCCCTCCAACTCCCACGTTGCCTCCCATTCTGAACTATTACTCCATAGGACCTTGACTATCGGAATACTCTTAGACCGTAATTCCTTCATCCCTCTATCTAGGATGCTAACCGGTCGTTCCTCGTAACTCAAGTCTTTCTGGAGTGCTATCTTATCGTACTTGAGGACGTGAGATGGGTCTGACACATCTACGCAGCATCGAGATGTGAAATACATTGTGGCTATCTGCTAGAGCTTGCGGTAGGGCTAATCTATATACAACTGTTTCCACCTTGTCTAGTATCTCAAAAGGACCTATAAACCGGGGACTAAGTTTGCCTTTCTTCCCAAACCGCTTCACACCTTTCATAAGAGATATCTTTAAGAAAACTTGATCTCCGACTTTGAATTCTACATCACGCCGCTTGGCATCTGCATAACTTTTTTGTTGGCTCTGAGCAGCAAGCATAAGCTTTATAATTAGGTTTATTGCATCCTGAGCCTCTCTAACAGCTTCAGGTCCAAGAAGTTGCCTTTCTCCTACCTCGTCCCAATGTAACGGCGATCGACACATCCTTCCATAAAGTAACTCATAGGGTGCCATCTCGATCATTGACTGGTAGCTATTGTTGTAGGAGAATTCTATACGTGGCAAATACTTACTCCATGATCCTCCTAAATCTAGTACACAAGCACGCAACATATCTTCTAAAATCTGTATGGTACGCTCGGACTAACCGTTGGTCTAAGGATGAAATGTCGTACTAAGACTTAACTTGGTATCGATGGTTTGCTGCAAGCTTGCCCAAAATATTGATGTAAACACCGATCCTCTATCGGATACTATGGTTTTATGGATTCCATGCAGTCATACTATTTCTTGAACGTTTATGTCTATGTACTGGTCTGTTGTGTACGTAGTATTGACAGGCAGGAAGTGAGCTGACTTGGTTAGTCTATCTACCACTACCCAAGTCAAGTTGTGCTGCTTATTTGTTCGTGGTAGTCTTGTCATGAAGTCCATGGCTATATCTTCCCACTTCCATTCTGGGATACTAAGCGGTTGCAATAAGCCTGCAAGGCGCTGATGTTCTGCTTTCATTTGCTGGCATACTAAGCATTTAGACACATATTCTGCTACGTCTTTCTTCATTTCTGGCCACCAATACAATGCCTTAAAGTCGTGAGTCATCTTGGTCGACCCTGGGTGAATTGAGTATGGAGTATTATGTGCCTGTTCTAAAATCTTCATCTTAATTCCATAGTCATTCGACACACATACCCGACCTTTATATCTCAAGAACCCCTATCCTGATAAAGAGAAATATGTGGCCTTGCCTTCTTTGACTGCAGCTATGTGAGATACTAACGTGTCATCATGCCCTTGCCCGATCCGTATATCTTCTAACAGACTTGACAGGATGGAAAAGTTAGCCAGTTTACCAATGACTACTTCTATTCCGTCATTGATCAGCTCTTGTAGAAGCAGCTTTTCTATTCCAGATATTGCTGCTAGATTCCCGTAACTCTTCTGGCTTGGCGCATCAGCAACTACGTTTGCTTTTCTCGAGTGGTATAGGATTTTTCATTCATAATCCTTTACTAGTTCTAACCACCTGCGCTGCCTCATGTTGAGCTCCTTTTGTGTGAATAAATACTTTAAGCTCTTGTGGTCCGCATAAATCTCACACTGTTCTCCATAAAGATAGTGGCACCAAATTTTCAATGCAAATACCACCGCTGCCAACTCCATATCGTACGTTGGATAGCGTTGCTCATATTCCTTCAACTGCCTTGAGGCGTAGGCTATCACTTTGTCATTCGGCATCAGCACATAACCCAAACCTTGCTTCGATGCCTGACAATATACTACAAACTTATCGTTGGGGGTCGGTACACAAAGTACTGGTGCTGAGCATAACTTATCCTTGAGTAACTAGAAACTCTCTTCACATCTATTCGTCCAGTTGAAATTCTGTTGTTTTTGGGTCAGGTTGGTAAGCGGAGTGGCCATCTTAGAAAAGCCTTCTACAAATCTCCGATAATAGCCTGCTAGCCCGAGAAAACTTCTAACTTCTGACGCATTCTTAGGTCTTGGCCAATATTTCATAGCCTCTACCTTAGTTGGGTCTACTGCAAGTCCATCTTTGGATACTATATGGTCGAGGAATGCTACTTGCAAAAGCCAAAATTCGCACTTCTTGAACTTGGCGTAAAGTTGATGCTCCTTCAGTCGCAACATGGGTCATTCTTAAATGTTCCTCGTGCTCGACTTCGTCCTTGGAGTACACCAAAATATCATCAATGAACACTACGATGAATTTGTCAAAGTAATCCTTGAAGACCCGATTCATTAAATCCATAAATGTGGCTGGAGCATTGGTAAGACCAAAAGACATAACTAGAAACTCATAATGTCCATATCGAGTTCTAAAAGCTGTCTTTGGAATATCTTCTTCCCGTACCTTGAGTTGGTGATACCCAGACCGTAGATCAATCTTAGAAAACACGGTCGCTCCTCAGAGTTGATCAAACAAGTCGTCGATCCGGGGTAGCGAGTACTTATTCTTAATTGTCACCTTATTCATCTCGCGGTAATCTATACACATTTGCATGCTTTCGTCCTTCTTCACAAATAGATACAGTGCTCCCCATGGCAAATGGCTTGGTCTAATGAAACCCAAGTCTAAGAGTTCTTGTAGCTACGTCTTTAACTCCTTGAGTTTGGTAGGTGCCATCCGACATGGTGCCTTTGAGATAGGCTCGGTTCCCGGTACTAGTTCGATTGTGAAGTCAATTTCCCGAGTCGGCGGCAACCCTGGTAAGTCATCAGGAAATATTTCTGGGCATTCCTTTATAATGCGGACGTCTCCAATCTTTAGTGGTGTTTCCTTTACCACATCTGTGACGCTGGCTAAGAATGTGTGACATCCTTTCTCTATCATCCTCTGAGCTTTGAGAGATGAAATAAGTGGTGTTCATAGTCCTAAAACCTTTCCGATAAAACATAGTCTCTGACTGTCAGGAGTCTCGAACGTCACTTTCTTACGTCTACAGTCGATGGTTGCACCATCCCTTGCTAGCCAATCCATGCCCGGTATTACGTCAAAGTCTTTCATTTCTAGCTCTATCAGGTCTCCTTCTAGTTTTTCGCCCTCGATTTTGATCGGTACGCCTCGTTCTATCCGTGATGATAGGACTACCTCGCCTGAAAGCAATTCTGTCACAAACCTAGTTCTAAATCTTTCACAAGGTTTGTCTATTTTCTCTATCATTCCTAACGAGATATACGAGTGTGTTGCTCCCGAATCAAATAATACTGAACATATATTATCGAGGATAAGAATCTTACTTATGACCACTTTGTTACTAGCTTCGGTTTCTCCTTGGGTCTAGGCAAAGACTCTAGCTAGAACCATCTTGTTATCCCTTTTCTCTTCTTGCTTGAGCTGTGGACATTCTTTCTTTCGATGACCTTCCTGGCCACAATTGTAACATCCTTTAGTGTTTGCAAGACTTCCCCAGGATGTTTCTTTTGGAATTTGGAGCACTACGGGTATTCTACATAACCCGACCTATTGCCTCCATTGTTAGTCTGTGTTCTTTTGTCATTGCCAGATTGCTTATAGTCAGGATGCCTTATCTTCTAACCATTATTGTTGCTATGCTGATGGTTGTTGCTGTGGTTCTGACCATTCTGAGGTTGATTCTACTATTTAGGTTCAAGATTATTGGCCTCCTCCTTACTAACATTCGCCTGAAGCCTTTCCACTTCTATAGCCATTTTCAGAGCATCAGCGTAAGAAGTGGTTCCAGGATTTTCTAGTTTGACTCCTTGCTCAATCTTTGGTCTGAGTCCTCTAACAAGCTTGGTGACCCTCAAAAAGTCGGTTGAGACCAACTCTGGTGCAAACTTGGCTAATCGATCGAACTATCGAGCATACTCTGTTACCGTCAAGTTTCCCTGCTTCAGACTGGAGAACTCTTCTACCCTCGTAGCGATGACTGCTGAGTTGTAATATTTCTTGTGAAAGAGCTCCACAAATCTAGTCCATATCATGGTAGCGACGTCGTGAGTCTACTGTACTAAAGCCCACCATATTCTAGCAACCTTCTTTAGAAGAGATGAAATGCAGGATATGCAGTCCGCGTTGTCGAGGTTCATGTGTGCTAGGATTGGCTCTACATTCCTAAGCCATTCTTCCGCCTCGAAGGGTTATGTTGTCCCTTCAAAGTTTGGAGCGTGTTGCTTATGAAACCGCTCATAGACTGGCTCCATGTATTGAGCTGGGTAGGGTGCATAGTTCAACATTGGCCATCCACCATAAGTACCCACTTGTTGGGGTGCTTGAGCCATTTGTTGAGGCTGAGGCTGCGGCTAAGTCTGTTGTTGTTGTTGCAGTAATTCTTCCACTTGTAGTCGTAGTCGGAAAATCTCAGTGGTGTTGTCAACTGGAGGTGGAGCACTTCTGTTAGCAGTAGCATTGGTAGCATGCGCTCCCCTTCTTCGAACTGGAGGGGCTTCGTTAGTCTCGTTGGCAGTGATGGAGGCATTTCTAGCTGTGCGTGCAGATCTTCTGAGCGATATCTTAAGCAAAGTTCTAACAGTCGAGAAAAAGCGTGTTAGAACTTACCCTAATAGGCTCTAAGGCAAGACTTAGTCTAAGAAAACATAACTCGGACCTACTAGTTATGATTTCTTATGAAAAAAGTTATGTAAGCCTTCTTTATAATTAGGGTGTGTTTCTATACTTAGAAAATCAGCCATCTTTATTATTTTCTAAGTCTAATTCTGATCATCCTATATGACTTAATTCTTAGGCTCGAAACTCGTCGTTGTTCCAACGTTAACCATATTGAGGGAGGGCTGGGATCAGTAAAATCGTTCCCACTACTATGGCCCCCTAAACTCTTAATACAGAACTCAGTCCATTGATTTGTATCCACCCTCACCAAACTTTGATCATTATTTGTTGAATTTATTATTTATTATGATTGTAAAAAAAAAAATCAAACTCATACATGTCATTCAAAAATAACAATAATATTCATTTGGAAAAAGGTATTCACTAAGTACAATCATAAATGCAAATATAATAAATAAATAAATAAACTAAACTAACATAACTAGGGTAAATCTAAAAATCAGGATCTTCTACGTCTGACCCTTCATCTAACATGTCATCATCTATTTCTTCATAATCATCATTATCTTGAGCCTCAAAATTACCTTGGGGAAGATTCATAAAGATTCTTGCTTTTGTTCATTAGTGAACTGAAATTCCAACTTAGATGTAAACCTAAGTATGAGAAAATAATATCTCATGGCTACTGGTAAATCATCATCATCATCTATAGTATAGTCTCCCATATTTCTTCTAATGTTGAAATTACAGAAGGAAAATCTTTAAAAAGCCTAATTACTAGGACATATTGCTCTGTAGCTCTCATCATAATTTGCTTAGTAGTCTGAAGATGAACTTTCTCCTTGTGGAATAAGATTAATCTCTGAGTGATTTTTTCTAACACTCCTACAGTATTCCTTGACTCTCTAATCCTTTTCAATGCCTTAATGGCTCGGATATCCTGATAGGTCAAGGCTCCATCCATTCTTAACTGAAAACATAATGGCTAAAACATTGGCTAATAACATAAACATAAACACTTACATTGGCCGATAGATTCGGAGCTTGTGCGTGTGTATCAAGGAGAACTTCATGCATATGAATTGTTGCTCTAATACCAACTGTAATGCCCCGACTAATTCTAGACTTCGAACCATTAAAAACTACTAAACATAACTACTAATTTTAATACATATATAAGAAATGACATAACTTTATTTAAAACCCAAAATATTATGCCAAATACAAAGTAAAGTATGAAATATAAAATACGGTATGGGTACCCATTGTTTAGTACATAAAAACATAAATAAAACATCATAACTTTAAATTAATTATTTAAAATACTAAGTGCGAAAATACATAAAAACATAATTTAAAAGACTTTAAACAACGTCATCCTCGATCTTCCATCAGTCCATTTATCCTCAACACACATGCCATGCTGCCACAAATCCTTCCTGCCTTCCATATTCATTTTCCTGCATCAAGCTAAAAATAAAGGAATGAGCCTAATGCCCAGCAAGGAAAATCTACTAACAACATATATCATAAATCATAAACATAAGACTATATCATATACATATACTATAAAATATATGACTATAACAACGTATATCATATAAGACTACAATATTAATGGCCATTAACTCATTAACATGGTATGTGATAAAACCATCTAGGTCCTCTGTCTACTAATCGAGGTAGGTTAGATCACAACTATAATATATGATAACCCTTCTAGGTCCTCTGTCTACTAATCGAGGTAGGATAAATCATAACTCTAAACCATGAAAATGATAAAAATTCTTGGGGTTTGCTATCTAAGCAACTATAAGACCCAAGTGACTACAAAACATATTTATACATATTATAGCATAAAACATAAAACATATCATAACATAAACATACAAACACATATAATCTAACCTATTTTCCTTACCAAAAACCGGGATATGGAGACAAGAACGGGATTTGGAACACTCCTAAAACCAACAGTAAGAATCGTGAGTTTCTAAAGAAAAAGATATGAAAAAGAGAACTAAACCATCCAAGTAGAAACTTATCGAAAACCTTAATGTTCAAGGAACTTATACACCTAACCAAGAATCATAAACAAAAGTTAGGATCTGAAAGAAAATGGAATAAAAGAACTATGAAAAACTGAACTTAAGGATAAGAATACCATGGATAACTATGACTTTGATCTACACCTCGATACTGAAATAACACTATATTTTACTTCCCAAGTGTTTAGAAAAGCTTAGATTGGAAAAGCTTTTATCCAAAAACCCAAGTGTTTCTCTCTCTATAGTAATCTTAGCAGCTTGGATGCTCTGAACAATGCTTGAAGAATGAAGAAAATGGTTGAGTACTAGGTCCTATTTATAGAGTTCAAGGAGTGAAACTAACCCCTTTTAATTTGAATAAATAAATGAATATAAAATGAAAAATATTTGAATTTTCATTCAACAGATTCCCATAACTCGGTCAAAATCTTTCAAAGGCAGGTATAAGTGGTTAAGGCTGTTTTTAAATTTAAAAATCCTCAAGCTTCAAAAAACTCTCCCAGGGGCGATATATCGCCTAGACCTATTTCACGAGCCCCGCTCGTTCGTTCATGCGAAGTCGTCGTGTTTTCCGTACCTCCCGTAGGCGATATATCGGCCCCTATAGCTACGATATATCGACATACATTGATATATCAAACACGTATTTGCACTTTTTCAGCATATTTTGAATTGATTAAACTGCTTTGACTGAGTCAAAACGTGATCCTAACAGTTACTGGAAGGTTCTAGAGGTTCTAGATCTTTCTTTTATTTAAACTATTTATCAAAAATACTTAAATCCTTAATAAACATGATTATGAGAAGTGTCACATTCTTAATAATTCTATCTGTTGACGCAGTTCTTCGCCAACAGGTAATTAAGAAAATAAGAGGAAGGGATTAGTGCTTAACGATGAACCAAAATAGATGAATGATCTTTGTAACTGGACTGGTGACACAATTACGTTTTTTAGGTGGTTCAAAGGTTAAAATCCTTCTACTCCACCAACCAATATTATTGCTATATGCTTGGTATTCTTTTACAGGGTATTTCCTTACACAATAGAATCCAACCCTTTGTAACTCCCAGGGTCTCCATATTTATAGGAGAGGGCACCTGGGAGTTGGTAAGAAGGTCATCCCGTGACCTTCTTACCTATCATGTCACTTCTGTGACATTCATGATTAATTCCTAAAATCTGAAAAATGAAGTGTGGTCTAATCAATAGGTAAGAGGGATAATGGGCCGCACGGCCCAACCCAGTCGTGGGCGCCTGAATACGCACGTTCATGCTGCGTGTCCGAGAATTCAGGGATACATCAGACATGTGATGTCTGATATATGCACGTTTACCTTGCGTGGTTGACTTTACAGAAGGTCACAGCCTCCAACTCTAGCTCGTACCACGAGCTGGATGCTTCCCTCGACCTGTGGCCTTCAGAGTCCAAACTCAGTCCTTAAGTAATCTTGGTGAACCCTTTGGACACCCGAGCTAACGAGGTAGGACCTAACGACAGCAGCTCCAGTCATGGGGGATCCACGTGGCTGATATTATTTAGGCCGTATCTCAGCTCGCTAATAGCCCGTGGGAAAATTAGGGCGTACACTATCTAAACCTTAGGTTATAATAAATAATATTTCTAAGACCAGTAATATTATTCAAACCTTATGTTATAATTAATATTTCTAAACTATAGGTTAAACTTATAAAATCCATAAATGTTGCTATGAGTTTCCAACTAAGTCCCAGCTTGAACAAAAATCCACAGAAACTAACATACTACAAACTAATATTAACTACTACTACCACTATCTAGCTAAGTAAAAATTCTGGGACACTACAATGGACCATCCAACGAAGGGAGCTCTGGAGCAGGTATCGTGATGACTGGACCCAGAGGACACAAGATGTATTGCGCGATAAGGTTTGGGTTTGTAGCCTCGAACAACGAGGTGGAGTACGAAGCGCTCCTAGCTGGATTGCAGTTGGCCCAGGGACTAAAGGTAACACATTTACACATTTTTAGCAACTCACAATTGGTGGTATTCCAGGTGAGGGGCGAGTATCAGGCGAGAGGTCCTAAGATGGCCGCATACTTAAAAAGGGTAAAAGGCTATCTGGAGAAATTGGAGGGGTATAGCATAGAGCAAATCCTAAGAGAGAGGAATACCCACACCGATACCCTCACAAAGCTGGCCTCCACAAAGGATGGAGATATCCTCGAGTCTATACCTATGGAGTACTTATCCAAGCCAAGAATCACTGAAGCAGAGGTTCACATTATCAACACCCCAAAAGAATTGTGGGTCGACCCAATTATGAACTACCTGAAGGATGGAGCTCTACAAACAGACAAGAGAGAGGCTCAAAGATTGGTGTATAAAGTCACCCAGTATACCTTAGTAGACGAAGTCTTGTACAAGAGAGGATTTTCTGTGCTGCTCTTGCAGTGTGTTGATGAAGATGAGGCAATAAAAGTTTTGTATGAAATACTCGAGGGCGAATGCGACAACCATGCGAGTGGGCCATCCACAGCCAGGAAAGCCATGAGGCAAGGGTACTACTAGCCCTATATGGAGAAGGATGCAAGTGACTTCACGAGAAAGTGTGACAAATGTCAGAGACATGCAAACTACTCCCGGAAGCCCCCAAATGAGCTAACAAGCTTGACCAGCCCTTAGCCTTTCGCTATTTGGGGAATATACCTGATCGGCGCCCTTCCCATAGGTAGGGGTAGAGCCAAGTACGCAGTCGTAGCGGTAAAGTACTTCACCAAGTGGGTTGAAGCAGAACATCTAATAACAATAACGGCTAAGTAGATCACCACCTTTGTTAACATATTCATTGTCTGCAGTTATGGAGTGCCCTACAAAATCATTTCTAACAACGACACCCAGTTTGAGGGGGAAACGTTCGAGGAGTATTATAAGGAGAAAGGAACAAGGAGAAGCTTCTCAGCTGTTGTGCATCCGTAGGCCAATGGGCAGGTGGAGGCCATTAACAAAGTCCTCAAGAAGAACCTAAAAACAAAGCTAGAGAAACTAAAGGGAGCCTGGGTTGAGGAGCTACCTAATGTGCTTTTGGCCTATAGGACCACACCACGCATAACCACTGGGGAGACCCCTTTTGCCTTAGCATATGGATGTGAGGCTATCTTCTCGGTTGAAATGAAGAATAACTCCTTCAGGATACAAGCATACAAGGACCAAGTCAACCATGCGGCAATGGCTGAAAACTTAGCTATGTTAGAATAAAGAATGGAAATAGTGCAGATAAGAGTGGCAGTATATCAGCAACAGGCAACGAGGTACTACAACTTAAGGGTGCGAGAAAGAATGTTCAAGGTAGGAGAATTGGTGCTGAGAAAAGTACTCCCCAACACGCGAGACCCTGGGGCGAGGTTACTAGGGGCGATCTGGGAAGGACCCTACCAAGTCACCCAATGCATACCGCCGAACACTTATAAACTAGCACGCATGGATGACGCCGTAATACCCCGAGCATGAAACGTGGAACACCTCAGGAAATACTACCAGTAAGACTTTCATATCCAATTCATAGAATATTCGTATTTAGTTTATTGTATGTTATGCTAACTTCAGCAAATAAGAATCAAAGAGGCTACAAAGATAACCTCACAAGTAGATGTAACCATTTCATATATTTCTTTGTAATCTGCCCACTATGAATGAAAATATTCGCTACTTCACACGCTACATTTCTTCTTTATGCAAACATCCACTGAAGTGCTTGATGGAATAAATTTCACCAAGCACTTAGGGGGCAGGACAGGAGGCACGCATATATGCAAAAAAGAATAAACTCGGCAAGCTATCTCTTATATTCAAAAGGATTAGCTACCCTTATGAATATTAAGGGAATAGTAAAATAAAGAAAATTATAATGAATGAATACCTCCAACCAAAGGCTGACACCCCCGCAGGGGGTGAGGCTATAAGGAAGGCATCTCCCAGCAAGTATAGAATGGCCACTAAGCTAGCTAGCCAAAGGTTGACACCCCCGCAGGGGGTGAGGCTGTAAGGAAGGCATCTCCCAATAAGTCTAGAACGGCCACTAATTCGGCTAGCCAAAAAGGTCCTAAAAAACACCCTTGTAAAAATAGTACTATACATAATGACGAGAAGGACGCTTATCGCAGAAAATGACAAGTGCACGCAAAGAATATAAAAGGATACCAAGAACCTAAAAGGTTAATATTTCCTTACAAGTATAGTCAGGGTGCACAAAAAAATACTATTGTCATCAGCCCAAAGAAGACACAAGGAATTCGTCAAAAAAATAATAATAAGAAGGACTTGCAAAAGTCCCTTAAGTATGATAATCAAAAGAGAATGACAAAGGCTAGAAAGGCCAATGCATCCTCATTGTCGATATAAAAAAACAAACAATGACATACAAATCAAGAGTTCTACACACCATTAAAGATTTATGAGAAGTTCAAAAAAAAATAAGGAAAATAATATGGAGGATTACATGGCAGCAACATATATGTATACAAATAAGCCTTGAAGAGGGATCTACAGGTTTCCACCCTGACATTTCCACTCAGAGATTTTCCTAGTTGCATACTCTCCAAAGGGAGATAGGTCGACATCAGGATTGGTCCTCCACACGGCGTGCAATGTGCGCTCAATTATGCTGATCTCGACATTTACAAGTTCGGCCTCAAGCACACTAATTTCTCGTTTAGAGTGTGGATGGTAGCTTCAAGTCTAGTGTATGAGAGAGAGGTCGAAGTAGCCTTGGCTAATGTAGCGTCCCTTTAGCAAACCGCTTCAGCAAGTTGACCCTCCAAATCGTGAACCTGTGTGGACAAACTATCCTTTTCTACCTCTGCCATTGAGAGATTCTTCATTGCCCCCTCGAGCTCAAGCTATAGCCGTAGTGTGGATGAGGAGCTTGAGGTGATAAGCCGGTGACCCAGGATGGAAGCCTAAGGACAAAGAAACAAAATAAAACATCAATGGTCAAGCGATATAGAAACAAAAAAACATACATCGAGTGTTTTGACAAATACCTGCATGGAGGCTCGCATATAAGCCTCACCCAACTCGGCATCTGGAATGTTTTGCATAGATCCCCACTCGCCTTCAGGAATGTTGCCCATGTAACGGTCCATGGCTTCTCCATACTGGTTTTCCAGAGGATGGCCTCCAGAAGCGGAAGCATAGGCTCGATGGGGGGAAGCATGTATACCCGTTGAAGCATGCTTAGACATGGAAGGAGACCGAGAGGGTCTTGCCCCATCTGTAGAGGCACGAGGGGCATGGAGTCACCTCTTTAGGCAGAGAGGCACCCGAAGACGCCCACCTTAAACGCCCCCCCCCCCCCCCTCGAGGGTGGAAGGGCATCCCAAAAGAAAGAATGACAAAGTTCCTCGTCGACATAGAAGGGGGGAGCATGGGCGTTGAAAGTAGACTCGCCACCAGGCACCAACGACGGAACCTGAGAAGTAGCAATGTCGGTGTGTTCGTCGTCAGCAACATCCCTAGCCCCACCGGCCAAGGATCGTTAACATGAGTAATACTCGAACACCACCTCTGCTTCATCTTCCGTGTCCATATGGTCACCCGACGGGTAGATGTAACCTTTATCAGCTTCCTCATCATAATTGTCTTCATCACCACCATATACCCACGGAACGGTACATTTGGACGAGACAGAGCATAAGGAAACAACTTGATCCAGAGATAGCAGCTTGTACGAATAAAGGTTTCCCTCTGTGAAAAGGTCACAGGCCTATTTACGCAAGACCAGCACACCCAAGATCTTCGCCACTCGATCGCGGGCCAAAGATTTCAAGGTAGGGGTAAAAGAGAAATTTCTTATATACAAACTCAAGGTGGGAATAAGCTTACTTAAAGTGTTGAAGCGCGTACGTTGGGTGGACACGCTAGGGGTGAAGAAGAAGTCACTCTTCCATGAGCCTCTGTTGGAAATGGAGCCCTCCACAAGGGCATACCCTGTAAGAGCCATGACTTTCTGGAGCTGATAGAAGCCGGGGGCTGTGGGGTTCGCCGTAAGGGTATAAAGGTGATGGACCTCACTCATGGAAGGCCCTCTAGAGTATATGTATAAACAACTGAGCACCACCCAAGAGTTGGGGGATAGTTGGAGGGGCGCTAGCTCAAAGTAGTTGAGTACCTTGACAAAAAAGGGGTGAAGCAGCAAAACTCCACTGGATTAGATTATTGAGTCGCTAAAAGCAACATGCCCTTCAGGTTGCTCAGATGCATGGTCCTCGTGCTTTGGAATTATGAACTTGATGTCTGACGATAGTTGGTGGACCTTCAGCATGTTGGCAAGCTTTACACGGGTAAGAGTGGACATGATACCCATGTTTTCAGAATTGTCGGAAGTCTTCCTCGGCATGTCAGGTACCTAGACAGAGACGGGAAATTTGTGAGCGATTGACTTCCTCAACCCTCTAGAAGGTCCTCTACGCGTCTTACGCCATGGTCCAGCTAAGACTCGATGACGTATGTGCATGAAGACAACCCTATATCTACAACATAAGTGTGAGGGATATAAGAAAAGGACCCATGCATATGTGTCTGATGGGTTGTGAAAGAAAAAAAAACCTCTAAGGAACGGGTGCATTTCAACCAGTGAACCTACCCTCATATAAAAGATAAAGGAAATATGTGTATCATTGGAGGAAGAAAGTATACCTGGGTGTGTATATGTAGATCCGTAGATGTGCGAGGACAGGCTTTTAGGCATGTAAATAAGGGTCGAGCAACAAGCAAGAACGGACCTTTAGCAGGGAGAGAACGCCTTACACCACTACAATGCAAACCTAGTGTGAGAGAGAATAAATAAAAAAAAAGGTGAATGAATGAATAAATGAAAAGGGGAAAAAATCACCTAAAAAACAACTATTTGGGGGATAGAACCGTATAACTCCTAGATATAGCTTGAAAAAGATACCACTACGCTAAACAAGTTTTGGAGTGAAGAGGTGAGTTCTAGTCTTGGGGTATTTATAAGGAAAGTCAAGGCTCCCTAGCCATTGGATCAAATCTAGATGAATGGTGGAGATCAAGAGTCTTGGCAGCATTGGGATCCACGCTTGGAAATGGTTGGCCCTTATTCAATCTTAGGGACATACTTGGATCACCACCAAAGTTAGTTGGTTTTTGTGTTTCTTTAGACACTACAAAGAAACACACTACCTAAATACACTTTGTGTTTCTTCATACAACATTAGATAACACATCATGGTTGAGCCTCCCCAAACTTGCCATCCATATCATACAAAAGAAGAAGAAAAAGTCTCCAAGGACACTTAAAAGTATACTTATAGACTCGGGGGAAAGTGTGAATATGGAATAATTTTCCCCTTAATCACCACGAGCCAAGCTGCTAAGTTGGACCACAAGAAAGAAAGGTCTCCCTAACAGAAGTCTAAGAAGGGCATCCGCGAGCGACTAAGTGTCGAGATACATGGGCTTCACTGTGCGAGGCACTTCCTCAAAGACGCTCTGCATGAACCCTAGAGACCCAAGGGCCTCACTGTGCGAGGCTCGTCATGCGTATGTACCAGCCGAGGCACCAATGGTCTTGCACAGTGAGACCGATCCCCAAGCCTTGTGAATGCCCAAGTGTGCACATGTCCTTCCTAGCCGCACCGCACAGACCCTGGAGACCCAAGGGCCTCGCTATGCAAGGCCCGTCATGCGTATGTACCCGCCGAGGCACCAAGGGTCTCACACAGTGAGACCCATCCCCGAGCCTCTTGAATGCCCAAGCGTGTACATGTCCTTCCTAGTTGCTCAGCACATACCTTAGAGACCCAAGGGCCTCGCTATGTGAGGGTTGTCATGCGTATGCACCCGTCGAGGCATGAAGGGTCACACATAGTGAGACCCATTCCCGAGCCTCGTGAATGCCCAAACATGCACATGTCCTTCCTAGCCACTCCACATGGACCCTAGAGACCCAAGGGCCTCGCTATGCGAGGCTCGTCATGCGTATGTACTCGCTGAGGCACCAAGGGTCTCGCACAGTGAGACCCATCCCCGAGCCTCGTGAATGCCCAAGCGTGCACATGTCCTTCCTAGCCACCCTACACGAACCCTAGAGACCCAAGGGCCTCGCCATGCGAGGGCCATCACGCGTATGCACCTACCAAGGCACCAAGGGTCTCGCATAGTGAGACCCATCCCCGAGCCTCGTGAATGCCCAAGCGTGCACATGTCCTTCCTAGCCACTCCACATGGACCCTAGAGACCGAAGGGCCTTGCATAGCGAGGCCCGTCACACGTATGCACCCGCCGAGGCACCAAAGGTCTCGCATGGTGAGACCCATCCCTGAGCCTCGTGAATGCACAAGTCAAATGCATCTCCAAGCCTCGCACATGCCTATTTCCAGGCCCTACACCTGGAAATAGGGCCTGGAGTAAAGAAGTCTGGTTTCGACACTTAGCAAAATATAAAGAAGTTTGGAGAAAAGACTTACTTTGGAAAGGTAAGGGGGACCACCAGGCATGAAATACATGTACGAGCAGGGGGTGTGCAACCCTGAGAAGGATAGAAGCATGACCCTGACATCTGTGTCCAAAAAGTAGTGGTGGTACGAACCCGTACAAAGAGTGGAGGCACTACCTGAGAACCCCCAACCATGTACTAGAGCCGACACCACAACGTCCTGCAGCACAACCCCGACAACGTACCTGCGTACGTTCTTATCCCCAGGGACCACCATTTATCAAGGGTCATTAGAGCCAACCTATAAATAGACTTCCACCCCTCAGAGTAAGGGGTTGGAAAACTCATGTAATACCAGACTATTCTAATAGCAATATACAAGTCTTCTTCTATTGTTCATTGGCAATTTTTTCTAAATTTCTACAAGTTCTTTTGAGTTCAGGAGCCTCTTAGTAAGTTTTTGAGTTTTCCATCTATGTATTGTTGATGAGTTTCTGCTGTCAACATACCATAATATGACTTTATCTGCATGTTTAGGTGTATTAAATATGCATGTGAACCCATTTTTGTTTAATTGGGTAATTTTCATAATTTGGCCCGTTATGGGTATATTTGGCATATATGTTGTATGTGTGTGGTACTTCATTATTATTTGGTTATGCTTGGGTTACTCAGCACGAGATGATCCTAGGAGGCAAGCTAGTGGGAAAGTCACAACGGGATCCATACTTGACTCGGAGTGAGTCAAGGGGTATTTAGCACATTGCCGGGATATTGGGTAATGGGAATAAATATTTGATGATAAATTGGGAGTTAGTGAGATTAGAGGGGAAATTCTGGGAATTTTGACTATTTTACCCTGGGGGCGTTTTTGGGACCCCGAGCATTAGGATTTGCTTGAGGTTACTTAAGCTTGAAGTAACCTGTCAGAATTATAAAAGAACGTTCAGAACTTTCTCTCTCCCTCCCGTTCCCTTTTAGACACCCATTCGCATTTTCTAAGGAAACTCAAGTTTTAGGACTCGGATTCAAGCAAGGATCAAGGCATAGAAATTCTAGGAAATATTAGAAGCTTATTAGCCAGAGGATTTAGTTGGAAAATGACTTAATCGGAGGTAATCCAAGTTTTAAGTTCTAAGTTTTTGAAGTTTTTAAGCTTTGATTGGATTTTATGTTTTGATGAGTTTTTGGATGATTTGAGGCTTAGGTTTTCATGGTTTTGGATAATTGGGATATTTGGGAACTTTGATTTTGAGATTTGGATATGTTTGGGTGGGTTTTTGGAAGGTTTAAAGTGGGAAAAATTGTAGGAAATGGCTGGTTTCATGGTCAAATCGTGACCTTCTTCTAGCAAGTCGCGACTTGGACGAAGCCAGAAGCCAGAGGGAGGAAGACTGAGGGGCGCGCCACGACCCAAGAGGGGCCAAGTCGCAGCCCCGTACCCAGAGCCCAGGCAAAGGCTCTCTGACTTGGGGGCAAATCGCAACCCTGAGGACCAGGTCGTAACCGACTTATGCATTTTTGCCTAGATTTGGTTTTTAATCGTGGGAACTTAATTCTAACGGCCTGGGATCGATCCTACTACCCAGTTGAGTAGTTTTCGACATCTCGGAGGCTAGGTTTGGGCCTGGAAGTATTTATTTACTCATTTTGATGAGTTTTTATATTATGGTTGCGATGAGGTTATCGCTAGGGGCTTGGAAATAGGATCGTGCTTGAGGGTCATTTATTGGTAACCTGTGCTTGGACCAAAGGTAAGAAAATTGCACCCAGTATGTGACATACATGGTTATTAATGAAGCATGTTGAGTGCTCTATATATGGACATTGATTGCATTATAAATGCATAGCAGCTTTACTTATCTGTGTATTGTCCTGACTTATTAGTCAGATAATGGCAATGGTGTTTAGTATTGACCATGAAGCTGTGACTTATCAATCAAGTTCAGCGGTGATATTGAGAGATGGATGTATGGTATTGGCTTAAGAGTCAAGAATGGCATTAATGTGTTTAACACAAGTCAAAATGATTAGATCTAATCAACATGAGCATGAAATGCTTGACTGGCCCCAAGTTCGATGAAAACTGAAAGCGCTTGTCTAGTCTAAAGGCTAGGTATTTAGAACCAGGGTTATAAGCTCAGGTGACTGAAACGTCACATGGCTAGGAGGGCGTGGGACCTCAGAGATAGACTTATTAGTTATCTACATAGAGATAGACTTATTAGTCATCTACACAGTGATAAACTTATGAGTCATCTATACAGAGATAAACTTATGAGTCATCTATACAGAGATAGACTTATGAGTCATCTATAAAGAGGTAGACTTATCAGTCATCTATACAGAGATAGACTTATCAATCATCTATACAGAGATAGACTTATCAGTCTTCTATTCAGAGAGTGACTTATTAGTCATCTACCTAGAGAGACTTATTAGTCATCTATCTCAGAGAGACTTATTAGTCAGCTACCTCAGAGGGTTATTATTGCTAGGCAGGCTTATTATGATTTGGTGACATGTTATTATCTGCTTATAAGCATGTGTTTGAGTTTTCTTGCTGAGCTTCAGCTCACAGGTGCTATGTGGTGCAGGTAAAGGCAAAATAAAGTTGGACCATCCTTGAGTTGGAGAGCTTAGGTGATGATGTGTACATATACGGCTGCTCGACCACCACGGCTGAGGGTTTAAAGAAGAACTAAGGATAAACCCTCTTTTGCCGCTTAGATCGACTGATTGTAAATCTTTTATTGTATTTATCCTTTAAAATATATTTTGGGATCTCATTGTATACAGTAAACGTTTTAGTATAATTTTGTATCTTTAATCAAAAAAATTCACCCTAAATAGTTAATCACATTTAGTTACACGATTACAACCAAATAACTTGGTTAGCAAGTTTAGCACTGTTTAAAATACACAATGTAACGGTCCTCAGGTAGTAGGGCATTACAACCTGGTATCAGAGGGAGCCAAGGTTAAGGGTTCCTATAGACAAGTTGGGCATGTACACTCGTCACTAAAGACAAGCTTCACTCAGGGTATGGTAACTATTTATGTGGTTATGTGCTTAACTGCTTAAATAGAATGTACATGCTTTACCTGCATATTGTTTTAGGGAGCATGAGATTCTGATAGAGCCTGACTCTTAATTATTGATATGATTATATGATTACTTGCTCAGTGAATATATAAATGTGTTATTTGCATGCTAAAGTTGGAGGCATGGTATGTATGTTAGAAGATGAGGGATTATGATTGATGTATGAATTCTATGGGCATGTTTTTAGCGTTGCAGTGGTTTGTGAATGTAGTGTGGTGTGATTATTCCCGTGGGGAAGGCTTTTGATATGATCATCATGTTTAATGGGTCAAGTTATTGACTGCAAATTTAATCAGCAGGTCTGTATCCAAGGTAGATAATGAGACATGGTGGTAATTATACCAAGGCTGGGAATTACAGCCAGGGTTTGAGTTTTTCATCTACTCCTCAGAATTTCCACCAGGTGTTTACAGATGTGCAATTAAGATTGCAGAGGCAAGAGGAAGAGATCAGGTGTTTAAAACAGCAGCAGAATCTGTCAGGGAACACCTCTTCCTTTGCTATGCCAGGAGTGGCACCAGTATTGGCTCAACCTAGGGTTGAGAACAGGTGGGAGTATCTTTATGGAAGATTCCAGGAGTATTACCCTCCAGTCTTTGAGGGAGGCCTAGATCCATTCAGAGCTGAGCAATGGATGGGCATGATTAGTTCCATCCTCGACAGTATGGGGGTGGTAGGTCATGATAAGGTGATCTGTGCTACATATGTATTGTGGGATGATGCCCGAACATGGTGGGAAGTAGTATCCCAGACATGAGATACAATTGTGATGGACTGGAAAGAATTTAGGTAGCTTTTTAATGAAAGATATTACTATGATGCAGTCAAGACTACTAAGATGAATGAGTTTCTGAATCTTTTTCAGGGAAATGCAAAAGTAACAGAATATGTTAACAAATTCGATGGGTTGGCAAAGTGTGCTTTTGATATAGTACCCACAGATGTGGATTTGAAGGAAAGGTTTATATTGAATTCCAGAATAGCTCAGGGCATTAGAGTTGCCCCAGTGCATGAAATCTCTACCTACGCTTAGGTGGTAGAGAAGGCTCTTACTTTTGAGAGCACAAGAAATGAGATTATAAAGGAGAGTGCTGGAGAGTTGGATACTTTACCCAAAATGTGATTGGTGTAAGAGGCATCATTTGAAGGAATGTCGAGCAAAGGCATGCTTCTTTTTTGGAATGGTTGGGAATCTCAAGAAGGATTGCCCAATGCGAAGGAAGGATGAGAAAAAAAAATGTTGACAACTCGACTCCAACTCGAGTGTTCGCTCTGATGCAGTCAAAGACTGATTCTGAGACTAAGACTGAGACTGAGGCTGGTTCCTCAGTGGTGGCAGGTCAGCATTCTAGTTTTGATTTTTGTATTGTGTTGACTGGTTTTGGTACCATGTTGTTCTTTGCTTGTTGTATCTAGAGAGGCATAGATTTGATATGCAGATTACATGGTTATGTTATGATGAGAATGTGATACTCTATGGGTAATTTTAAAAGAAGAGTTGAATTATTGTGGAGAGAGGACTCATCAGTTGATTTGATAGGGTCGGCTATGAATGACTTCAATATGATCCTGAAAATGGATTGGTTAGCCAAGTATGGGACAATGATAAATTGCGAGGAAATGATAGTAATCCTTGAGTTTGAGGGTGAGAAACCCTTGTATGTGTTGGTGTTGTGCATGGATTTTGTATGTTTATGACATCTATAATTAGAGCTAGAGATCTATTGCAGGAGGATGCTTAGAACTCCTAGCTAGGGTGATGGATACCATTTAGGTTGTGCCAGTGGGATCAGGACAGACTGGAGTAGTCTGTGAGTTTCTGGATGGGTTTTTAGTGGATTTGTCAAGATTATCTTTAACCAAAGATAGAATGGTAATTGGATTGGTGTCGGGGACGGAATCAGGTCTAGGGCACTGTATTGAACGACTTCAGTAGAGATGTAAGAACTAAAGACACAGTTATTAAGTAAGATGGTATTCTCCAAGGTGGATCTTTGATCTGGTTATTATCAGCTGAAGATCAGGGAGAAGAATATGCAGAAAACTGCCTTCTATATCAAATAAAAGCAATGGGAAAGCTGAGTTATGTTTTGAGGATTTGATTAATACTGAGTTGTTTTAATGGATTAGATGGACAGAGTATTCAGAGATTACCTGAATTGGATTTGTGATAGTCTTGATCGACAGTATTGTGGTATACTCTTAGTTGGAGATTGACCAAGGTCAAGAAACGACTCAGAGGTCAGGAGTTTCCTTGGACGGGCATGATATTACATGTGCTTTGTGGAAGAGTTCTGAGTCTTCTTAGAGATCAGAACCAGTTTATAGATTGTTATGATATCTCATTGACAGGAAAAGGTGATTGCCCAAGCAACATGTTAGATGAAGGGTGTGACCAGAACTAGAGTAGAGTTACTGGTGGGCCAAGTGGCCAACATTACATTTGAGTTTACTATTTCAGAGAGGATTAAAATAAAACAGTTAAGTGAACCCATAGATGGGAAGAATTGAGGGGAATGTCTTAGTTCGATTAGCTAAGGATTATGTAGTGTCAGGTATGAATTTATTGTGGTATAAGGATCGGACTTGGGATTTTATGGACATTGGGATTAAACGAGGGATTCTGGATGAATCTTATATTACCTCTTATTCTCTTCATCCAGGCATCATGAAAGATGTATCAAGATCTGAAAGCTTTATATTGGTCGCCTGGAATGGAGAGGGACGTAACAAAATATATGAAAATGTTCTTAACATGTTAGCAGGTCAAGACGTAGTATCCGAAACCAGTAAGGCCATTGCAACCTTTGTGTATTCTAAGTGGAAGAACATCACAATGGATTTCACAGTGGGGCTGCCCAGGGTAGTGGGTCAGCATGATTTTGCTCGAGTCATTATGGACCAGTATATAAAGTCAACTCATTTCTATCAGTAAGGACGAGTAATAAGTTGATCAGTTTACAGACCTCTATGTGAGAGAGGTAGTACGCCTTCATGGAATTCGAGGGTTATCTTATGAGATAAGGAACCTGTTATTACTTCCAAGTCTTGGGGAAGCTTACAGAAGGTGATGAGTATACAGTTGGAGTTTAGTACAATTCATTATCCTCAGATTTATGGTAAATCAGAGAAAGAGTTATCCAGTTATTGGAGGGGCACCTTATGAGATGTTGTATGGTAAGGAATGTTTATCACCCATTCATTGGGATGAGATAGGTGAGGTGTTATATTTGGATCCTGAGGTAGTTTAGAGGACCATTGAGACTATTGAAAAGGTTAGAGCTCGGATGCTCGCTTCTCAGAGTAAATGAAAAAGTTGTGTTAATCTGAAATGCACGAACATGGAGATCCAGGTGGAAGACTGCATCTTCCTTTGATTATCACCATGGAAAGGGGTGAGGAAATCAGGGCAGGTTGAGCCCTAGATTAGTAACACCATTGGAAATCCTGGATAAGATCGGTCAAGTTGCCAATGGATTGGCCTTAGCGTTGGCACTGTCAGCAGTATACAGTGTATTTCATATTTCTATGTTGAGGAAACCTGTGTTTGATGAGACTCATGTGTTGAGTTATGAGAATCTGGAATTAGAGGTTAAGTTATCCTGTAAAGGGTAGGCAGCACAGATATAAGACAGAAAGAACAAGGTTATGAGGAACAAAGTTGTACCTTGGGTTAAGGTATTATAAGGAAACAGTAGGGTCGAGGGAGCGACCTGGAAACTGGAATCAGATATGCGGGATTGATATTCTGAGCTACTTAGATAAAATTTTGAGGACGCAATTTCTGTAAGGAGGAGATAGTTGTAACAACCTAAATTTCCTAATAAGGCTTAGGGCCTTGATTAGGGGGCCAGGATGGCAAATTTTGGAATTATGTGATTATATGATATTCATGTGTATCATTATGTGATTATGTGAGTTATACCATAATATGACTTTATCTGCATGTTTAGGTGTATTAAATATGCATGTGAACCCATTTTTGTTTAATTGGGTAATTTTCATAATTTGGCCCGTTATGGGTATATTTTGCATATATGTTGTATGTGTGTGGTACTTCATTATTATTTGGTTATGCTTGGGTTACTCAGCACGAGATGATCCTAGGAGGCAAGCCAGTGGGAAAGTCACAATGGGATCCATAGTTGACTCGGAGTGAGTCAAGGGGTATTTAGCACATTGCCGGGATATTGGGTAATGGGAATAAATATTTGATGATAAATTGGGAGTTAGTGAGATTAGAGGGGAAATTCTGGGAATTTTGACTATTTTACCCTGGGGGTGTTTTTGGGACCCCGAGCATTAGGATTTGCTTGAGGTTACTTAAGCTTGAAGTAACCTGTCAAAATTATAAAAGAACGTTCAAAACTTTCTCTCTCCCTCCCGTTCCCTTTTAGACACCCATTCGCATTTTCTAAGGAAACTCGAGTTTTAGGACTCATATTCAAGTAAGGATCGAGGCATAGCGATTCTAGGAAATATTAGAAGCTTATTAGCCAAAGGATTTAGTTGGGAAATGACTTAATCGGATGTAATCCAAGCTTTAAGTTCTAAGTTTTTGAAGTTTTGAAGCTTTGATTGGATTTTATGTTTTGATGATTTTTTGGAGGATTTGAGACTTGGGTTTTCATGGTTTTGGATAATTAGGATGTTTGGGAACTTTGATTTTGGGATTTGGATATGTTTGGGTAGGTTTTTGGAAGGTTTTAAGTGGGAAAAATCATAAGAAATGACTAGTTTTGTGGTCAAGTCGTGACCTTGTTCTAGCAAGTCGCGACTTGGATGAAGCCAGAAGCTAGGGGAGGAAGCCTGGGGGGCGCGTCGCAACCTAAGAGGGGCCAAGTCGCGGCCCGCACCCAGAGCCCAGGCAAGGGCTCTTTAACTTAGGGGCAAGTCGCGACCCTGAGGCCCAGGTCGCGACTCGCTTGTGCATTTTTTCCTAGATTTGGTTTTTAACTGTGGGAACTTAATTTAAGGGCCTCAGATTGATCCTACTACCTAGTGGAGTAGGATTCGACATCTTGGAGGCTAGGTTTGGGTCTGGAAGTATTTATTTACTCATTTTGATGAGGTTTTATATTATGATTGTGACTAGAATATCGATAGGGGCTTGGAAATAGGATCATGCTTAAGGGTCATTTATTGGTAACCTGTGCTTGGACCAAAGGTAAGAAAACTGCACCCAGTATGTGACATACATGGTTATTGATGAAGCATGTTGAGTGCTTTATATATGGATATTGACTGCATTGTAAATGCATAGCATCTTTGCTTATCTGTGTATGGTACTGACTTATTAATCAGAGAACGGCAATGGTGTTTAGTATTGACCATGAAGCTGTGACTTATCAGTCAAGTTTAGCGGTGATACTGAGCGCTGGATGTATGGTATTGGCTTAAGAGTCAAGAATGGCATTAATGTGTTTAACGCAGGCCGAAATGATTATATCTAATCAACATGAGCATGAAATGCTTGACCGACCCCAAGTTCGATGAAAACTGAAAGTGCTTGTCTAGTCTAAAGGCTAGTTATTTAGAGCCAGGGCTATAAGCTCAGGTGACTGAAATGTCACATGGCTAGGAGGGCGTGGGACCTCAGAGATAGACTTATTAGTCATCTACACAAAGATAGACTTATTAGTCATCTACACAGCGATAAACTTATCAGTCATATATACAGAGATAGACTTATCAGTCATCTATTCAGAAAGTGACTTATTAGTCATCTACCCAAAGATTCTTATTAGTCGTCTACTTCAGAGAGACTTATTAGTCATCTACCTCAGAGAGAGAGACTTATTAGTCATCTACTCCGAACACAGGACCCCACAATCATTTATATGTACCTGCCTGCATGCATGAATAGGGTTATTATTGCTAGGCAGACTTATTATGATTTGGTGACATGTTATTATCTGCTTATAAGCATGTGTTTGAGTTTTCTTGTTGAGCTTCGGCTCACGGGTGCTATGTGGTGCAGGTAAAGACAAAAGAAACTTGGACCATCCTTGAGTTAGAGACCGTAGGTGACGATGTGTACATATGCAGCTGCTTGACCACCACGGCCAAGGGTTTAAAGAGGAACTAGGGTTAAACCCTATTTTGTCGCTTAAGTCGGCTGGTTGTAAATATTTTATTGTAATTAACCTTTAAAATATATTTTGGGATCCCAATGTATATAGTAAACGTTTTAGTGAAACGTTGTATCTTTAATGAAAATTTTTAACCATAAATCGTTAATCACATTTAGTTACACGATTATGGCCAAATGACTCGGTTAGCGAGTTTAGCATTGTTTAAAATGCACAACGTAACGGTCCTTGGGTAGTAGGGCGTTACAATGTGCCTCTTCAGTCTCTTTTGCGGTACTGCTAAATGGATCACCTTTGAAGAAATTTAAACCGAATCGGGGCTTGCCAGGGAGACCCCATATCCTCGTTCCTTTTTCTTCTATCCAATGAAGTCTTGTCAAAGCTCATTCTTAGGGAACAAGAAAGAGGGTCCATTCATGGCATCAAGATTGCAAGGTCTACTCCCCCAGTCTCCCATTTAATGTGTGCTAATGACACGATATTATTCTCGCGAGAAAATAGAACTGAGGTTGAGGCTATTATCAAATGTATCCACACTTTTGAATCTTGGTTGGGCAAAATATATAGTAAGTAGAAGTCAAATGTCTTATTTTTTAGGAGTATGTCCAATGCAGCAAAACATGGCATTCTCTCTATGTTAACCAAAGGATAAGGGAAACCTTGGATTCAGAAAATTTGAGGATTTTAATAGAGCCTTGCTAGCAAAATTGGCATGGCACATGGTCATACAAGCTAAAAGTTCCTTGGGTCAAAGCCTTCCTGGCAAAATATTGTAACACAGAATCCTTTTGGAGTGTAAAGAGCAAACCACAAGACTCTTTCCTTTGGAGAGGAATTTTAATCGCTAGGCCTATTATTCTATAGTGCAGTCTCACTATGGTGGGGTTGGACACGAACATCAATTTTTGGAATCAACCTTGGATACCATGGTTGGACTATGCAGAGTTTAAAGGAACTATGGAGCAGTTGAGGCACCAAAATCCTATACTCAAAGGAATTAAGGACATCTTCAACGTGGAAGAAAGAAGATGGAATAGTGAAGTTATAACAAGGCTGTTTGAGGAAGAATTGGGAAGGAGAATATGCGACATCCAATTGCTACCGGAAGGGCATAAGGATAAGGTGGTGTGGAAGCCAAATAACTCAGGCAACTTCTCAATGAAGTCGGCTTATTACCTAGACCAATGTTACAAGTTTAATGATGTCAATTCAGTTTGGAAATGGCTTTGGGGCCCAGGAATTCACCCAAGGCTTAGCATGGTCCTATGGAGGACGATTTTTGAGGCACTTCCAACAAAGGACAAGATGAGATTCTTGAGGGAGCAACAATGTGATTTATGTAGTCATGAGCAGGAAACAACTATGCATATTTTCAAGAACTGTCCATTTGCAAGAGCAATATGGTTTAGTGGACCTTTTGCAATTCGAAGCGATATGATTCCGAGTAATAACTTCAAATATTTTGTCATAACCTTGCTGGAGAATCATTGCAGGCAGTTGAGAAAAGAAATTGCTTCTTATATAGCCTGCTATGTTGAGGTAATTTGGAGAGTGAAGAATGAAGCTTGGAGTGGTGTCACAACACCAACTCTATCTAGGGCAATATGGCATGTCCATCAAAGATTTGGGGAATGTAAAAATTCAGCAACAACAATCAACGCAAACCTAATTTGGAACAGGGGAAAAACAACACAAATGGCAGACATAACTCTTTGGGTTGATGTAATGTCCCAAATTACCTAATAAGGCTTAGGGCCTTGATTAGGAGGCCAGGATGACAAATTATGGAAATTATGTGATTATGTGATATATATATGTGTATCATTATATGAATATATGAGTTATATTATAATACGACTTGATATGCATGTTTAGATGTATTAAATATGCATGTGGGCCCATTTCTGATTAAAGGGCAATTTTCATAATTTGGCCCGTTATGGGTATATTTGGCATATATATGATATATGTGTAGGACCACATCATTATGTGGATGTATTTGGGTTACTCGGCACGAGGCAATCCTAGGGAGCAAGCTAGTGGGAAAGTCACAACGGGACCAATACTTGACTTGGGGTGAGTCATTGGGTATTTAGTACATTACCGAGTTATTGGGTAATGGGAATAAATATTTGAGGATATATTTGGAGTTAGTGAGATCATGAGAGAATTCTGGGGATTTTGACTATTTTACCCTCGAGGACGTTTTTGGGGTACCTTGAGCATTGGGATTTGCTTAAAGTTACTTAAGCTCGAAGTAATTTGTCAGAAACATAAAATACATTTAGTACACTTTTTCTCTCTTCCGTTCTCTTTTTTACGCCTTTAACATTTTCGAATGAAACTCGAGTTTTAGAGCTCGATTTAAGCAAGGTTAGAGTCATAACAATTCTAGGGAAGATTAGAAGCTTGATAGTGGGGTATTTGGCAAAAAAAAAACAACATAATTAGAGGTAATTTAAGCCTTGAAAATCTGAGTTTTTGTTTCCTTAAATTTCTTAATCTTTGATTGGATTTTATGGTTTTGATGAGTTCTTGGATGGTTTGAAATTTGGGTTTTGATGTTCTTAGGCTGCTGAGTTGATTGGGAACTTTGTTTTTGGGATTTGTCTATGTTTAAATAGATTTATGGAGGGATTTGGATTGATAAAAACGGAGGAAAAAGGCTGAGTTCCAGGTCGAGTCGCGGCCCTGTTCTTGGGCACCGCGACTCAAGCTTGACGAAGGAGAAGAAGCTGACTGCTGGGCTATTTGGGCCGCAGTCGGCACGGGGTGCAGTCAGAGAGGGCTTTAGGCCCTGAATTGAGCGGGTCGCGGCTCAAGTGCTTGCGGCCGCGGCTCAAAATAAAAAAAAGTGGCCAAAATGGGTTTTTAGTGATGGGAACTCAAACCTAAGGGCTCGAGATCAATCCTACTACCCGGTTTAGTAGGATTCGATGTCCCGGAGGCTAGGACTCAGCCCGAAAGCCTTTATTTACTTGTTATTGACGAGATTCTATATTATGGTTGTGACTAGGTTATCGCTAGGGGCTCGGAACCGGGATCGTGCTCGATGGTCGTTTATTTGTAACCTGTGCTTGGACCAAAGGTAAGAAAACTGCACCAGATATGTGATACATGTGATTATGGCTTGGCCCGAATTATTGAAGAGGAATATGAATAGGGCATGAATGCCTAAGAATGTGCATGATTATGATTATGCTTGTGATTATTGATTAAGAATGTTGAATGCTCTGTAACTGGATGTTTATTGTATGATGAATGCATGTTAGCATTATATAATTGAGAAAAACATTGACTTATTAGTCAAGGTCGACAATAGCGTCGAGCGATGGTCGAAAAACATTGACTTATTAGTTAAGGATGACAACAGCGCGCTGAGCGCTAGTCATTTTGGTTAGGCTAATCTTGCTTGTCCGACCTATTGGTTATGGAGAAATTCAGCGCTAAGTATGCTGGGCCAGCTCTAAGGCTGGTATATATAGAGGATAAGGGCTAAGGGCCCCGGGGTGACTTATTAGTCTCATATCCTAGGGCTAGGCCCCAGACTTGACTTATGAGTCAAGGATGACCTTAGCACGCTGAGTGCTTGTAACGTCCCAAAAATGCTAATAGGATTTAGTGTCTTGATTAGCGTGCCAAGAGGGCATAACTGGATATATGTGTGATTAACTGGTTAAATGTGTGACTATGTGGCATGCATGATATATATATATGACAATATGAGTATGATTGTAGGCATGTTTATGAGTATTACATATGCATGTGGGTCCGTTATTGTTTATAAGGGCATATTTGCAATATTGGCCTGTAGCGGGCATAAATGTGATTATATGTGTTAAATGATTGAGACCACATTATTATGTGGACATATTCGTAGTATACGGCTCGAGGCGATCTTGCTGAGCGGATTAGCGGAACAGTAACAGTAGGGATTAATATCTGGCTCGGGGCGAGCCTAGGGGTATTTTGAGAAGTTAATGTATATTTGGGGTTTATTGAGTAATGGGTAAGTATTTGGTGATTAAATGGGGAGGTTGGGATTAATTGGGAATTTATAGGACAACTCGAGGAGTTAGCCGGAATTGGGGTCAATGACCACATTGCCCTTATGGGAAAAAGGAGAGGTTGTGTTAACTAAGGGGTATTTTAGTCCTTTTTAGTTAAAGGGTGAATTCAGTTGAGGCTCTAAGAATGACCAGAACCCACTAGAATCATTAGGATGCCCTCAAACACTCTATTCATTTCCTCTTACATGGATTCTCTCTCTCTCTCTCTCTCTCTCTCTCTCTCTCTCTCTCTCTCTCTCTCTCTCTCTCTCTTGTGTTAAAGGCTTTGAAGTGCTGAAGGGAGGATCTTGATCTTTTAAGCTGGGGAAGTCTAGAGTTGAAGCTTAAGGATTCAGGAATTGAAGCTGATAGAGGGCAGGAAGTCTCTGAGCAATGAAGCTTTAAATTGAGGTAAGGGTCTTGTTTCTGTTTTGTTGAGAACTTAGATGATTAGGATGAATTTGGCTGGGTTTTGAGTGATACTTTGTAGCTGATTTGGGGTGGTAAACTCAGTAGAATTTTGTGGTGATTTAGTGCACCCAGCTTTGTAGTTGAGAGTCCTAGACTCGCTTTTGGAATTGGATGGAGTTGGGAGTATAATTGGATTGGATTCTTTGAGGTCGTGATTGGCAGAAATGCTAAGAAAACCCAGGGGATTCTGGGTTCGTGGAGGCTCGCTGAGACCCAGCTCATGGGCGCTGCGGCCCGCATGCCCAGAATGCCCTAGGAGGGTTTGCTGACTCGAGGGCGCGTCGTGACCCTAGGGGGAAAGTCGCGGCCTGCCTCCCCCAGATGCAAGAGACCGTGCCTCTGACTTGAGGCACACCGCGACCCGCCTAGGCAGTTTTAGCCTAGGTTTGTCTTAGGGCTCAAGGAGGCTCGGGAATTAAAACTTAAGCACTCGGGACGATTTCTACTTCTCGGTTTAGTATAAATCGAGGTCCCGGGGACTAGTATTTGAATCCAAGTTTTTAAACGGTTTAGGATCTTATGGTTATCCATTATCGCATTGTGACTAGGTTATACCGCATGGGCTGAAGGAATAAGGATCGTGCTCGGGGCTGCCTTATGCTAGCTGCTCGGGACCTGAGGTAAGAAAATTGCACCCGAGTTGTGGTTGGGGCTTAAACCCCTTGTATGAATATATTATGAACATGAACATATTGAACATGAACATATTAGTAGCTGATAATATCTGACTGGGCATGCTTGTATACGCTGCCATCGATTACTTGCTATGAATTATGCATCAGTGATTAGATTTGTTTACAGGCCGGCCTAAGGGTGCCAGGGGCCGATAGCAAGCGTGCGGAACGTAGCCCGACGTAAGGGTTCCGAGGTCGGCTATAAAGCAAGTGGACTTGGCCTAAGGGCGTCGGGCTTGGACATTTTACAATAAACAGAAGCGTGGTTCGCGCTTAACTATTTGTATTGATTGATGAGGTTGATTTATATGTTTGATATGCTAATCTAGTGAATTATATTATTGTGGTTATACTGTTGCCTAGTTGTGCATGTTGTTTTAAGTTTTCTTGCTGGGCCTTGGCTCACGGGTGCTATGTGGTGTAGGTAAGGGAGTTGATAGCTGGACCAGCCATGAGTTGGAGAGCTTTAGGGGCGGTGTGTACATATGAGCATGCTCGATCACCACGGTCGGGATAGCTTGGGAGGAATTAGGGTTAAACCCTGTTTTGCCGCTTTGGACGGCTAAATTGTATCTGTTTATCTTTTTCAAGTCTGTAAACTGGATTTTTTAGGATCCCGTGTACAGACTTAATATTTTAATGAAAAATAATCATTTTGTTGACCAAATATTTTATTACTTGACCTTGACTTAATCTTTAATTACACATTTACGTTCAAACAACTTGCTTAGCAGGTTAAGCACTATTATAAACACAGAGTGTAACGGTCTTGGTTATCCAGGGCGTTATAATGCTGGTTGAAAAACATTGACTTATGAGTCAATGACGACCTTAACACGCTGAGTGCTGGTCGAAAAGCATTGACTTATGAGTCAAGGACGACCTTAGCACACTGAGTGCTGATTGAAAAGCAGTGACTTATGAGTCAAGGACAACAATAGCGCGCTGAGCGCTGGTCGATATGGTTATGCCTAATCAGAAGCGTTATATACGCTTGACTGACCTATTGGTCATGAAAAATTATAGCGCCAGGTACGCTAGGCCAACTCTAAGGCTGGTTATACAGAGGATAGGGCAAAGGGCCCTGGGGTGACTCATTAGTCCCATATCCTAGGACATTGAACCCCAGTATGATTCCATAATCATGTATTTTGGGCGCTAAGCCCCAGTATGATGCATTGATCATTTATCTTGAGCTATTAGCCCAATATGACGTTGTAGTCATTTATATGGATGATATGCATGGATGAGTAGGGTTATTACTGCTAGGCATGCTTATTATGATTTGGTGATATGCTATTAATTGCTTATGAGCATGTATAAGTTTTCTTGTTGAGCCTTGGCCCACTGGTGCTATGTGGTGCAAGTAAAGGGAAAAGAAAGTTGGACCATCCTTGAGTTGGAGAGCTTATGTGACGATGTGTATATATGCGACTACTCGACCACCACAGTTGATGGTTTAAAGAGGAACTAGGATCAAACCCTATTTTGCCGCTTAGGTCGGTAGGTTGTAACTTTTTCATTATAGTTAACCGTTTAAATAAATTGGGATCCCATGTATGAAGTAAACGTTTTAATAAAACGATGGTAACTGTGACCAAATTTTTTAACCCTAAACCGTTAATCACGTTTAGTTACACGGTTATGGCCAAATGACTCGTTTAGCGAGTTTAGCACTATTTAAATACACAGTGTAACAATTCCTAAGTAGTAGGGTGTTACAATTGATGCCTCAGTGAAGGACAACAAAGCAGGACTAGTGGTAGTGCCAAAGTAGAGACTGTTGGAAACTACTAGCATCAAAACAATTGTTGGAGTGGCAACCTCGACTTTGGAAAGTGAAGTGCTTGCTATCCTCTTGGCTCTGAATCAGGCAGTTGATCAGGGATGGCATAGCATCCAAGTTCTGTCTGACTCTTTGAGTGTAATAACGATGTTCATGCAGAGTGGAAAGCCATCTGACTGGCGTTTGTGGCCTCTGTATCTTGAGGTTAATTCACTAATTAAAGGGTTCAATAGTTGTACTTTGAACCATATAAGTAGGGACGATGATGCTTGGCTGATCCAATAGCTAAGCGAGCTAGAATTAACAATCTAGTAAGTTTTGTAACTCATAGAGAGGAGCCCCTTTTGTGGTTTCCACTATTTTCCCTTAATTCAATGAACGTTTTGTTACAGCAAAAAAAATAATTAAAACAGTCGAGTATTCATTTGTACTAAAAAATATAATAAGATAGTTAAAGGCTAATTTAACATAATGAATATGAAAATCCAACCATCACACAACATTTTAACTGACCCTAACATTAGATCTTTTAATTTTATAGTAGTTTAATTAAAGTAGAAAGTTAATTAGTGTAGCTAAATATTACAATTTGAAAATTATTAGTTGAAAGAAAACACTTTTTAAGGTTAATTAATATCCTTAAAAAAAGGTGTTTATCCTTAGATTGGCATCATTAGCATATATTTTGGTAGCTAGGACTTTAGGTTCTTAGTCTTATGAATGTGAAATCCATACATATCTTAAGGAAGAAAAGGCAGTCATTGATATCTCCATGAAAGGAACTTGTTGGTGTGAAAGGCCACCTTAGACATGACATTTTATTCACCATATCTGATCATTGAGGCATTTTCACAAACACAAACTGTTGCTTTCACGGCTCAAGAGTTTTGAGCTCCATACCTATGAAACATAGTACCTAATTATAATCAAATAATAATTTGACCCAATATTAACAATATTTTCAAAGGGATTATTATCTTCTTTGTCATTATCAATGTAGTCCAATACTCCAATTCTATTGGTTTCGGAGATGGAAATAATTTTACAAAAATCATAATATAGATTTATAAGACCCACCAAAAACTCAAATTAAAATAAAATATATCCTATAGTTTTCAAATAATATTACTCCATCTCAATCATAATACCTAAAGAATGGGGAATGTAAACAGTGAAAGGAACAAGTAGTATGAAACTCTTTCAATTCAACTGTGAATTTTGATATTGACATTATTGACTTTGATTTAACAAAAGAACTATTATTTTTTCCACATTAAGAAACAAGAGAGTCAATAATATCGGTATTAGTAACTGTAATGCAACCAATGTAGAAATTTCTTCCAAGTAATAGACTTTCCTGCTTGTTTCTAGAGAGTTCTATTCCACTACTAACTCATCATGATTCACAAAGAGACAATTTATACATCTTCACACATATGGAGTGAGAGAGAGAGAGAGAGTGAGTGGTGGAATCTGAATCATTTGGTTGTGTATGCTTCATAATTATTTGGTTATTATTATTATTCAATAATATATATAAAAAATACCAAAGATTGTACACTTTTTTTTCCTTCCTAATTTTCAATGCTACCCTTTTTTAATTAAACAAATATCTATGATTTTTTTTTTCTTGTCTGATAAATATCTATGGCTTTAATCAATACATTATGCAGGAAAGAGAATACTTTGTTGTACTAAAAACACTAAAGTTAACACCTTTGGTCTTCCTAAGAATCTAAAGTATATCTCCAAGATTCCAACAAAGCTTATAAAATAATATATCAAAATACAAGAAAATAAAATAGGGGGAGAAATGAAAATTTGTATAGGTATACATGTTTTTTGGAATTTGTTATGTTGTTTAATCTAACTTAATTATATATGGCCTGAAACAAGGCAATGGACCAAGTTTCTTTGGCTTTGAAGACTTGTTAGTTGTTATATTGTTTTATCTTATTTTTATGATTATGTTAAATTAAAAAGCTTCAAATCAAATACAATGAAATATATGTTTTTGAATTGGGATTTTGATGTGTTTGTTGGCTACTTTCTCATGTCTAATCCAAAACTTCCAAATGGGCAGTATTGAACTCCACCGACCAGATTGAAAGCCTATCTAGAAAAGTAAGACCTTTAAATATAACAATACCCGTTTTAGTAGTAACAATAATAATAATAATAATAATAATAATAATAATTTTGTGTTAAAATTCATATAAAAAATATGAACAAGAGATAAAGTTGAGGTCTTTAGAATCAAGCATGAGTCTTTATTAGTGGTGAATATTTTTTTTACCACTTTTTACCCCAAAATAGTGACATAAAAAATGAGTGAGATTCACTATAATTATTATTAATTGTTGTTTTTTTGGTTGGGAAGAAAAGTTTGTAACAGTTGCTCAACCTCATAAATAATTTGCCACTTGCTTCACTACTTGGGCGACACCTGTCCCCTTATTCCTTAGCTAAGGGACACATATGCAACCACACCAAAGAAAACATCTTTGGGATCTTGTTATTTTGGTATTAGGTGTTGCCCATGCAAATAATACTCAATCAACACGCAATAACATATAGTTGGAGTTCAACCAATTATAAATAACATGAATCTTCAAACCCCATAAAAGAAAAACCCACAAAGGAAATTTTATCCAACATAAATAAATAATGACAAATAAAATTAGGAAAAAAAACAATTTCATGGCATCTATTTGTTTGTGTGTTGAATTCTAGGAAGAAAAAAAAATTGATTTTGGTGGTATGCATTCATTGTGCTTTTGATTTTGAAACCCCATTTAGTCAAAGATTTGTCCTTATAAACATAATTTCAAATTTTGATTATAAACAACAATTATCTTCTCTTCAAGATAAAAATTATAAAAGGTAAGAACATGATGCAATGAGTATAATTTTTCTATGATACGAAATTTAAACTCAAATATTATGTTTTCAATCACTAATTTTTTTTTGTGTATTTATATTTTTTTATTAAATATAAAATAAATGCAAGGCCTTACTAAAATGTTACTTGCTCTTTAAAAAAAAAAGTGAATGCATTTTCCATTTTCTTTAATGGAAAAAAATAGTAGAAAGGTACTTTTGATGGAGGAGAAGAAAAGAAAGAACTGTTTGACCTAACTTATAATGCCTTTGCAAAAATAAATATTATATAATTAAAAATAAATAAGAAATAAATTGATATTTATTATTTTTTAAAAATAATATTGTTATTTCTTCCTCTTTCTATCTACTTTCTCTTTCTTTGGTTATATGTGGAGCCCATGGCTGCCCATATGCATTGCTGGCTTTCAGCCATCGCTATGTTCGTTTTCTTTTATAGGGGTTTGTCTGCTGAGAAAGACCACAGAGAAATTAAATAAATAAATCAATTATTTATATAATTAATCAATTACTTAATTACAAAATAAATAAAAATAAGAGTCCTTAGTTTGTTCAATCACACTGATTGAGAGCTTCATATTCAATTATCTCTCTTTATCTTCTTCTTCGTCTTCTTCGTTTTTCTATCTCTGTAACCCACCCAAAAGAGAAAAAAAAAGGTAGAGGAGAAGGGGGTGACCCATATCCAAAACCCTATTGCCAACACTTTGATTTGATCGATCTATAGATCTAAAGCTTTCAAACCCCATGTATCGTTTTGTTTCTTTTAGATCTCCATCGTTTTCGTCTGCTCTGATTCACTGAACTGATCACACAATCCTAATTCTATTTATTGCTGTAAGTTTATCTTTTTATCTACACCCTTTTTGTCCTTTTTTGTTTCCTTTTCAAAATCTATATTTTATTTATCTATTTTGTTTGGTTTGTTCTTTTGTTGACTTTGAATTGTTGTTAATCTTTAACTTGTTATTGGGTTTTTTTAAGCTGATGAATAATCTATGGTTATAGTTGTAGAGTAGAGGAGAATGTAGGGGTTGAGTTTTAGTGTCAATGCTATTTTTGCCATCTATCTCTCTTATCATTTACTGGTATCTGTTTCAAAGTTTTTGAGCAGAAATGGAGGTGGGTTTTTTATTTTAAGCCTTATTTTCCCACTATGTAATGTGGTAACTGAAATCTTGAAGAGTGTTTTTTTTTTTTTTTGGTTATGGAAAAGATCAAATTTTGTCACTTCGGATTCTATTGTTTGGTATTGATTTTGCTTTTATGATGTATAATTTGGTGTGCAGAGGAGGTAGGCCTGTGTAGTTTCTCATTGGATTGTTTCAATACATCCATTTTGGATGTGGAGGCATAGGAGGCTGGCTCGGGTGAAATGAGGGATGTTATCAAGGTTGATGAACTTTCTGAGGGCCTGCTGGCTGCCGTCCTCGGACCGGTATGTTCACACAGGTTCGGATGCAGCCGGCCGGCAAGATGGTTTATTGTGGTACAAAGACACAGGGCAGCACATGAATGGTGAATTCTCAATGGCTGTTGTCCAGGCCAACAACTTGCTTGAGGACCAGAGTCAGATTGAATCCGGTCCATTGAGCACGCTTGACTCTGGCCCTTATGGCACCTTCGTCGGAATTTATGATGGCCATGGGGGTCCAGAGACCTCACGTTACATCAATGATCACCTTTTCCAGCATCTCAAAAGTAAGTTTTACCATCGATTTGTTGCTTTCAGGGGGTGGTTGTTGTTATTGTAAGCATCTAAAAACTCCTATCTGTTATGGCCGAGGATTAAGTCGTGGTAGTTGATCATTTCAGTTAATATTTGATTTGCTAACAGGGTTTACTTCAGAACAACAATCCATGTCAACTGAAGTGATTCGTAAAGCTTATCAAGCCACAGAAGAGGGGTTTATGGCCCTAGTTACAAAACAATGGCATATGAAGCCGCAACTCGCAGCCGTTGGATCTTGCTGCCTTGTTGGTGTGGTATGTGGAGGCACCCTTTATATTGCCAATCTTGGAGACTCCCGTGCTGTGTTGGGGAAACTTGTCAACGCAACTGGGGAGGTTCTAGCCATCCAGTTATCTTCGGAACACAATGTTGCTCTTGAATCCGTGAGACAGGAAATGCACTCTACTCACCCTGATGATTCGCATATCGTTGTTTTAAAGCATAATGTATGGCGTGTCAAGGGCTTAATACAGGTAAGAAGTGAAGGGTTTATATGATCTTTAGAACATATTTATGCTGCTCTATGAATCTGACTAATTTTTTCTTCTTCCCACTTTTCTTGTTTTTTTCTGGTACCCTGCATGAATTTTCCTCTAATCTTTTTGCTTAATCCGATCTGAAATGGTTCGAAGGTTTATATTTCATTTCATTTGGTTATCTCCTGGTTTCCTCTTGAAAAACTAATTACTGGTTTTATGTTTAGCATACAAGGCTGGACTTAAAAATGCCAAGACTTTGGCGCTAGAAACAATATATTGCTGGTTTTATACTATGTAATAATCTAATCTATTTGTTAGAATAACAATTCTAGGCCCATAAACATTCATAGTTAGAAAAAGAGAATATAACAATGATTTGTTGATACAGAACAGTATTAATATGCTATTGAAATGATAATAAAGTGTATGAGAGCATTTACAACCCCAAGGACACCCATTAGCTTTTACTTGGGATTTTGTATTTGAAAGATACTTGTGGAAGAACTTGTTAGTCTTCCAGAGAAAATGGGATTTTAGAGAGTGTGATGCAAAAGTAGTTAGTTTTTTTGTTTTGATGCATCCACGTTCTTTTAATGTTTAATTTATCCATAAGTTAATTGAAGTACACTTCTAGTAATTTTGCATGAAACTATAATGTTGTTATATCAGTGTTAACCTACTATGTTTTTTTTTCCATTCCCCGTTATCTTATATCTAATATCTTTCTGTATTTGAACTACTTTTGTTTCTACAGGTTTCTAGATCTATTGGTGATGTATATCTAAAAAAGGCTGAATTCAATAGGGAGCCTTTATATACCAAATTTCGCCTCAGGGAACCTTTTAAAAGGCCAATTTTGAGTTCTGAGCCGTCAATTTCTGTGCATGAACTTCAACCTCATGACCAATTTGTCATATTTGCCTCTGATGGACTGTGGGAGCACCTTACCAATCAGGGAGCTGTTGATATAGTTCAAAATCACCCACGCAGCGTAAGATAATCCTCTTTTTACAGAAATTGTTTCATTCAGTTAGTAATCTGCATCATTTTATTACGTAAGTTGATAACTTACTTGGAAGAATTATGTGAAGCTCCTTGTATTTTTTTACTGCGCACCTTGTTATACATGCTCTAAAAAATTGCATCATTTATAACTGGTGCATGTCACTCAACTTTTGTGTCAATGATCGAGTTTTTATTGATTGATATCTATGATTGGAACTCGATTATATATAAACATTTTTTTTTACTGATATCAGTAAATTGATTTTTACTTTTAAATAATGTGCCACCTTTTTTTTTATTTTTGTTCTTTGGAGATGTGTAACATTTATATGCCTAAAAACTTTCTGTTTGTGCGAATGTGCATCAACTATTTCACGTATGCAATTTTTTTTAAATTGTGGTTCTTGCTCCCACAAGGATTGGATGAAACTTGAATTCTTAAAGCATTTTATTATCGGATACACATGTTCTAAGCACTGGAATTATAGGATTAAAAGCTATTTATTTAGTTGGTTTATTTCATTAATGACATGGGATACCGAAACTCAATCACATCAAACACCTTGCCAAAACTGCTTCCATATAAAGATAAAGAAAGAATTTCAGCTGGCTTTGTTATATTTGCAGGGAAGTGCTCGAAGGCTTGTGAAAGCTGCCTTGCAAGAAGCAGCCAAGAAAAGAGAAATGAGATACTCAGATTTGAAGAAAATAGACCGCGGTGTCCGCCGACATTTCCATGATGACATCACAGTTATAGTCTTATTTCTCGACTCGAATCTTGTGAGTAGAGCCAGTTCTGTTAGGGGTCCAACTTTGTCTTTGAAAGGGACTGGTGTTAACATACCTACTAAGACTCTACCCCCTTGCTCGACAATGGAGGTCACTACATGATGAACAAACCCGGAGCACACGACTGTTTTACCTAGTGTTACCCTTTCTCTGAAGTCGAAAACCTCATGATCGATCAGCTCTGTAAATCTAAGAGAGATGAGAGAAGGTGCAGTCAATTAATTTTTTTCTTTTTTACTGTACTATGTAACATTTAACTTGGGACTTGTATTTTATTTAGTTTCTGAGAACTGGAGCAGAAGTAAAAGGAAAGAATCATGGAAAGTTGCTCTTCAAAATTTGATGCTGTGAAGATTCTTTCATCAGGACTATCTTCTCTACGGATTTTTACCCTTTTTTTTTTAATTTTTTTTCTCCAGAGTTTTTGCGTTATGTAAATCTTATGTGAAATGTCATTCCTGAAAATTCAGAACTCTGTGTTGTTTTTTCGTTCCGTGAAGATGACTCCTCCTGGGGCCACCACATGAGGAAGGGTTACCCTTGCTTTCTAATGGTTGAGGCTGTTGAAATATTCTGAGAATAGTGCTTTTCTAAAGCATTGGATAATGATTCTCTTTGTTTTTTTGTTCTTTCACAAATTAAAAACTTTTGGGGTATTTTAGATTATAGGGACTAAAGATTTCATGGGGTCTACCTTTAACCCTAGCCTACAGTCTGGTTAGAGATCCAAGAGCATTAATCATCATTTCTTTTCTTTTGGGTTGAAACCAAAGAATCTGACTTCAAAGCTGGAGCAAAGCACAAGAGAGAGCAGCACAACTTAGTGGAGTTTTGCATGATGATAAGGTTTTATTAAAAAAAACCTGTTCACTAATAAGACAGTGTATTGGCTTTTTGAACAATCATAAAAAAGTGTAATCAAAGTTTTGCATGAGATTTCAAAAGGGACCAAAGTCTTCTTAACAACCAACTAAGCCTTAAGAAACTTAACCTGGTTGAGTGCTTTTGCCTTTTTTCCCCACTTGTGACCTTTGGTTTTGGCTTTATCTAATACCAAACAACTCCATACATTGCATAGTATAAGAGAGAGCATTATTTCACAACAACCCATGAGAAGAGAGAGGTCCCGCTCCTTTAACTTTGTCCCTTTGCTTATCACAGTTTGAGGGCACTATTCTCCACACCTACTGGCAACTTCTACAAGTAGTACTACTGAAAGGCTCTGTCTCCAGCTCAGTGATGTACCTGCATTAACTATCAATTTGAGCTCTTATTTCTGTAGTTATGATCGCTGTTCTCTTCTAGGGTTAACACGTTAATGAAACCTAGATAAAGTGTATTTTTAAGGGTAGCACTTGTTTTATCCTAATATGGTTCCAACAAAAAGTTCCTACTTCCCTAATAAGGTTGGCCAATAGATTATATCACTAGTGCCCATGTATCATATCGCTTTCAACCACAAAGGAAGATAAAGAAAACGAAACAAAAGGCCTATTGCAAAGAGAAGAATAAAGAAAGACCATAATACAGCGGGCGCTAGTTTGGTAAGCATAACTCCAATGGATTGGGTTAATATTAGTACTAAGTTGTGATTGATATATAAAAAAAAATGTTACAAAATAAAATATAAATATGTGACCTACTTAATATTGAGATTGGGTAAAAAAATATAATAAATTATGTGGGACTCGTATATAATTGGAAGATGTGAAAAAGAGAGATTAAAAAAATCTTATGAGACTCACATGTACGATTGTTGACTGTCTTTTTAGCCAACGATGTGAGAACGTCAATAACGACAAGCCTTCAAGAGAATGTAAACGACACAGACGGTATAATAAAGGAAATAAAGAACACACAAGAGATTTTTATAGTGGTTCAGCCCCGATTGTCGCTAATAGCCTAATCCACTTAGAGTTGTAATTTATAGACCTATACTCAAGATCAGATGGACTGAGCCAACTGAGTTTCTTCAGTACAGATTGTGAAAATACAAGAGTTCTCTCAAATATCAGCACTTTCTCTCTCTAGAATACACAGACCCAATTCTCTCTCTCTAGAATACACAGTCCCAATTTTCTCTCTCTAGAAAGAAGAAGCAGAAGAACCCCTCTCTAATCCCATAAGCCCTCTATTTATAGGCCTGGGATACTCAACTGATATCCCCTTTAGATATGGATATTTTATTATTCATCTTATATTTATATTACAAGAAATATTTAAAATATAACTAATTCCTCAATTTGAGTGAGGAATGAGAGATTCCCGCGTATGTTGTTGAAGCTGTCTCTGGGAACCTTGACTTAGTCTCCTCTAGCTAATTGATCCACCTCCTACTGACTACCCATGCAAGTGCTGGTCGAACGTGCATGGTGGTAGGACTTGTGCATGTTGATTACTCCTTCAAGCTTTCCTTGGACCAAGGTGATACAAGCTTGGCTCTCCTCGAACCAAGGTGGTCTGAGGCAACACCCTTGCTTCTCACCTCGGACAAGTCCGAGCATACCTCCTCCATTCAAGGTCCCTTCGGACCTCGTGGCCTTCCCCTCGGACCAAGGTGGTCCGAGGCATCCTCCTTGGCACCTCACCTTGGACAAGTCTGAGGCACTCTCCTTTAGCATCTCCCAACTATGTCCGATCGGACATTGTGTAGGCTCTCCTTGGCACCTACCTTAGAGACGTTCGAGCCAACACTTAGGAAACCTTGGGAGGCTTACCTCAAACACACCCTTGGGGTCTCCTAGGACCACTTTCTCCTTGGGGTCTCCTAAGACCAATTTCTTGAGTTCTCCTCGGACCTCATCCTTGGGTTCTCCTAGGATCACTCTCTTGGGGTCTCCTAGGACCACTCCCCTTAGCTCTCCTAGAATGCATTCTCCTTAGCCTCCTAGGGTCATTCTCCAATTTTTGGGTATAACAACGATGAAGAGAGAAAGTAAAAAAAAAAAACCAACTATTTTAACATTTCTTATTAGTAAAGAAAAACCTGAGAAAACTCAAGAAGGAAATTAAGAAAAAAATCTGGTATATTATTGAATGAATCTCCAAGAATACAGAGCATAAGTATTTATTACAATAGCAACGTTGTTAAGCCAACTGAACATAACAAATTCAGTTAGTTAGGACAGCTAACCAAGACAAAACAACAAAACGACTACAAAATGAATCCTTAATACAGTTCACAGACTAAAACTCCCCCTAACAATCCCATCTTGTCCTTCAAAAACTGGAACTGTTGTGGAAATAAGACATTTGTAAATATGTTTGCTACTTGATCTTTTGATGCAATGTAAGTTGTCTTGATAACTCCAGCTAGAATATTTTCCCTAACTAAATGACAATCAATTTTTGTGTTTCGTTCTCTCATGGAAAACGGGATTTGTTGCAATATGAATGACCGCTTGATTGTCACAGTAAAAATTAACAGCTTTGCAATGAGTTTGATTAAGTTCCTTAAGAACCGAAATCAACCAAACTATTTCACAAGTCACATTGACCATTGCTCTATATTCAGCCTCAGCAGATGACTTTGAAACAATATGTTGATTTTTGCTTTTCCAAGATATTAAGGAGCTACCAAGGAAAACACAAAACCCTGATGTAGACTTCCTTGTATCGTGGCAAGAGCCCCAATCGGAGTCAGCATAAGCCCTAAGTTGCAACTCTGATTTAGCAGAGAACATCAGTCCTAGACCAGGACTGCTCTTGATATATTGTAGCACCTTTTGGACAGCTTTCATGTGTGGAACTCTTAGAGAAGACAAAAACTAACTTAACTTGTTTACTGATTAAGACAAGTCAGGTCTTGTGATGGTTAAGTATTGTAACTTACCAACAATTCTTCTATATAGTTGAGGATCATCAATCAGCTCTCCTGTATTTGAACTCAGCTTCAAATTTGGCTCCATAGGTGTACTAGAAGGCTTACATCCAAGATAGCTGTAATGCCCCAAATTCTCCGTCGTGTTTAACGGCGTGAACAGTAGGCCGGGAGGGCCATACTTGCTTAATTATGCTATTAATTGACTAAATGCATGTATATGTTGATTATATTATGATATGATGTGAAATGCATGCGTGTGAGTCCATATTTTTATCCACAGGGGTATGATGGTAATTTGGCCCGTTGAGGGTAAATTGATTATTTGTTCGCATGTTGGTGATATAATTTGAGACCACATTATAATGTGGGTTTGTTCGAGCTATTTGGCATGAGACGATCAAGGAATGTTAAATATCGGTTTGGTCATAACGGGCTTAAGCTCGGGGCTCGGGGTGTTTTTAATGATTAGAGTGTTACCGGGCATTAAAGGATAACGAGATGTGAAATATTGGCGTTTGAGAATATTGAGATTAGCAGGAATTGGGAAGCGTTAATTATGATTAACGGTGTAGGTGGAAAGTGTCAAAATTACCCTTGAGTTGGCTTTAGAAACTTTTAAAGACCTAGGGGTATAATGGTCTTTTGGCTTGGATATATATGAAGCTTGGAAGGCTGTAGAGTAAACAGAACCAAAACAGAGTGAGAGTCTCTTCCTTCTCGTGCATTCATTTTCCTTGTTTCTTCTTTGGAGTTTTGAGCTCAAGGTGTGGAATTAAGCTAGGGAATTTGGAGGTTGAGGTTGTCGACATAGCTCAGCCATTGAAGAGGGTTTGGTTTCGAATTTGAGGTGAGTTTTATCCATTGTTTTACTGGTTTTGCTCTGTTTTCGTTTTAGGATTTCAGCTCTTGATTTTGGTGTGGAAAGTTGGAATCAAGGGGAGTTCTTGTGGTGTTTTACTTGGGTTATGATGGGAGAGAGTTATGGGTGATGTTTGGAGGTTTAAATGGGTGTTTGGAAGAGGTTTGGGTGGTGTTTAAATTGGGTTTGAAGGGTTGGTTCCAAGAGAAATCGTAGGGGAAGAAAAACAGGGGTTTTGGCTGAACTGGGCGTTGCGCCGCGGCATGGTCAGGGTGAGCCGCGGCCCTTGGGGGCTGCTGGGTTTAGGCGCCTCTGTTTGAGGGGCGGGCCGCGGCATGGCCAAGGAGGGCCGCGGACCTTAAGGCATTTTTGGCCAGAATTAGCTTTTTAGCATTGGGATTCAAGCCTAAGGCCTCGGGAATGAACCTACTACCCGGTTGAGTAGTGTTTGAGGTCCCGGATGTTGATTTTTGGTTTGGGAACCTTTTATTATTCATTTTATTGATGGAATCCCATAATTTGGTTATGATCAGGTAACCTCTAAGGGACCAAAAGGTCGATCGTTCTCAGGGTCACTCTTTTATTTGTTCTAGCTCGGAACTGGAGGTAAGAAAACTGCACCCTAAGTGTGACATGCGTGGATATTTGTAAGGCATGTTGATTGTGTAATATGGACATGGATTGAACATGGAATGCTTAGCATATGTTGTTCGCTTGTGCATAGCACTGACTAATTAGTCAGGTTTGGCAAAGGTGCTAGTATCAACTGTGAAGCTATGACTGATTAGTCAGGTTCAGCAGTGGTACTGGGCACTAGTCACGTTGCACTGACTCGTCAGTCAGAATTGGCAAAGGTGTTAGTATCAGCTGTGAAGCTGTGACTTACTAGTCAAGTTTGGCAGTGGTACTGGGCACTGGTCACATAGCGCTGATTAATTAGTCAGAACGGCCTTAGCGTGAATCACGCAAGCCAACAGAGATTAGATCTAATCGACTATTAGCATTGAATGACTCAAGGAGCATTAATGCCTGACCGACCCTAAGGGTCGATGAATAAACAGAGCCTGGAGGCTAGTGGCTTACCTAGCAGCCACTCTCCCGCTAGAAAGAAGAGCTTGGAGGCTAGTACCTAGCAGCCACTCTCCCGCTAAAATCATGTGATGTTCATTTGCTTGTTGAAAGCTTAATGTTCAGTATGATTATAATGATAATCATTTGATAATGTTTATGAGAAGTGTTATGTTTTCTTGCTGGGCTTTGGCTCATGGGTGCTATATGGTGCAGGTAAAGGGAAAGAAAAGTTCACCTAACCTTGAGTGGAGAGCTGATGTGGTGGTGTGTACATATGTGGCCGCTTGACCACCACGGTCAAGGTGTTCTCAGAGGAACTAGGGGGTTTACCCTACTTTTGCCGCTTAGGTCGGCGGGATTGTAAATTTAAAACTGTAATGACCATTTTGTACTGAGAACCACTTGTAAATGTTTTGTTTAGCTCTGCAGAGCAGTTTGTAATAAAATCTCCATTTCCTTTTTATTGGTTTTGTACCTTAACCTGTTAATTACACTTAGAGCACGTTTTTGACCAAAGGACTCAGGTAACGAGTCAAATTTCCGGTCCACCGTTCACCGTAACTGTTCTGGGGTAGCCAGGGCGTTACAATAGCCAAATCCCTCAAGAAGCTCAAGAGCATATGGGCGTTGGGAGATGAAAATACCACTCTCGGATCTGGCCACTTCTAAGCCCAAAAAATATCTCAAGTCACCCAAATCTTTTACTTGAACTGAGCATTCAACCTTGTCTTAAGGCTCTCAACTTCTTATAAATTATTGCTGGCCACAATAACATCATCAACATACACAAGAAGTGTAATAAAGCTGGTATTGGAGTGCTTAAAAAAGAGAGAATGATCTGTAGCTGAATGCATGAAACCTTCCTCTTTCAAAGCACTTGAAAACTTTTTGAACCATTGCCAAGAGGCTTGCTTGAGTCCATATAAAGACTTGTGCAACTTACAAACTGGTCGTATTGGTAACTACCCCTTAGGATGATAGCCTTGAGGTAGAGTTAAACACCTCCTCATGCAAATCTCCATGTAGAAAAGCATTATTGACATCTAATTGATGTAGAAACCATCCATGAACCGCAGCAAGAGCTAGAAGGAGCTTGACTGTAACAAGTTTGGCCACTGGAGCAAAAATATCATTGTAATCGATGCCTTCTTGTTGAGTATACCCCTTTGCAACTAAACGAGCTTTGTATCGCTCAATGGAACCATCATCATTATGTTTGATCTTGTAAACCCACTTACTGCCCATAGTGTGCTTATTTGGAGGTAAACTAACAATAGTCCAAGTGTTGTTTCTTTCAAGAACATCAAGTTCGGCATCCATAGCTGAATCCCATTCAGCAATACCAGCTGCTTGATAATAAAACTCAAGTTCAATGGTGTTGGAAATGGCAAGAACAGTAGCACGAAAATTTGGAGATAAATGAGAGTAATCAAGGTATTTAGCAATAGAATACCAAGGAGCACAAGTAGAAACCTGAGATGCATCACAAGAAAAATTAGTGGCAAGATTACAATGATAATCAACAAGATAAGAAGGCTTGCAGATTGGCCTATTGGAGCAAATTGTGGCAAGAACAACAGGCGGATTCAAATGAGATGTACTGGGGTTAGACAAAGTATTAGGCAGCGGAATAGAAGAAGAAGGCCACAAAGATGCAGAAAATAAATTTGCATAGTGAGCAGGTAAGTCATCCCCAGTAACAAAGGGAAACAAAAATTCATGAAACTCAACATCACAAGAATAAAATACACGATTTGAATCCAAATCCAAGAGTTTGTAAGCCTTCATGCCTACTGGATAGCCAAGAAAGATACATGTTGTAGCACGAAGAGAAAATTTAGAACGATAACTAGGAAGAGTGGAGGCATATGCTAAGCAACCAAAAGCCTTAAGATGTTGATAACTGGGAGACTTGTGATGAAGAATCTCAAAAGGAGATTTATTTTTAGATTAGGAGTAGGAGTGCGATTGATCAAATAAGTGGTTGTCAAAATGCAATCACCCCAATAAGGGAGAGGAATATGAGATTGAAATAAAAGTGATCGAGCCACATTGAGCAAGTGTTGGTGTTTTCTTTCAACAACAGAGTTTTGTTGAGGCCTCTCAACACATGAATGAAAATGAATAATGCCTAAAGACAAAATCAAATCAGGAAATTGCAGCTCCTTGGCATTATTAGATCGTACAACCTTTACTTGAATATTAAATTGTGTTTTAACAAAAGTAAGGAAGTTAGGAATAACTTGTTGGGCCCCTGACTTGTGTTTAGTAAAGAAAACCCAGGTATTTCTTGAACAATCGTCAACAATGGTGATGAAATATCTATACCCCTCAACAGTCATAGTATGAAAAGATCCCCAAATATCAATGTGAATAAGATCAAAACAAGCTTTAGCAATGTTATGATTAGAAATAAAAGGTATGTGTTTTTGCTTAGCATAATGACAAACATAACAGTGAAAATCTGAACAAGAAGTATGCTGAAAAAAAATCTCTTTATTCAAAGAATGAATTTTTACAGAGGAGGGGTGGCCCAATCTATAGTGCCACAATGAATCAGACGTAGGTTTTGAATCAGAAAAGGTAAGAACAGATGGTTTTGCAGAGAATTTGTTACAAGTAGAAGGACAGAAATAGTAAAGATTGCCAATCTGCTCACCCATCCCAATCTGAATAGTTTGAGTGGTGTCCTGAATGACACGATGAGAGGCAAAAAATGAGAAGATACAAGTAGCTGATTTAGTTAAAGCATTAACCGAAAACAGATTATACTGAAATTCAGGAACATATAGAACATTATAAAGAGTAAGAGAAGGAGAAAGAACAATAGTGCCAACACATGAAACCTGAGTGGTGTTACCATTTGGTAGAGGCACGGAGGACAAAAATTGATTATTAGAGGTTGTGGAAAAAAAATTGAGATCATGGCACACATGGTGTGTAGCACCCGTGTCAATGATCCAAAAGCTATTTGGGACAAAATTAGTCTTACCAATGAGGTTAGAAACCATTGCATGTTCAGAGGTGTTGGAAGATGATGGTTCCTGAATTTTTTGAGCAAGTAAGGCAATGATCTTATGACATTGAGCTGAAGAGAGATTGGACAGTAAGCCTTGGGCAACATCACCATTATCCCCTATTTTATTGACAGTGGCCTCAGTCATATGAGCAACTGGTTTGGGTGGTCCTGTAAAACACCCCTTGCCATGGAATTTGTGCCAGGAGGGTAACCATGGAGCTTATAGCACTTAGCTATAGTATGGCCAGAGATACCACATTGAGTGCAAGTCACTTTGGGAAGATTGTATTGGGCATTGGAGGCAAACTGATTAGAAGCAGTGGAGGCTAGTGCATGAGGTTTAGGAGGAGCATAATGAAGGCCTCACTGTCTCTTTTCTTGGATGAGTGTAGAGTATACTTTATTGATGGTTGGGAGGGGATCTTGCATAAGGATTTGAGACCGTGCAGCAGAGTAGGTATCATTTAGACCAACGAGAAACTCAAGAACCTTGTCTCGTTCTTGATATTCAAGGATCGTTTTCATTATGCCACAATGACAAACAAGTTGTGGGTGGTATTCACGAACCAAATCCGAAAGAATTTTGAGGCGAGTGAAATAGGTCTGAATGTTAGTGCTACCATGAGTAAGAGCCTGCATAGTCCGTTTAACTTCAAACACCCTAGGACCATTATTTTGGTGGAATCGCTCATAGTGGTCACTCCAAATCATGGATGCATCATCGAGATACATGATACTATCAGCTTTCTCACTAGAGAGAGCATGCAAAATCCAAGAAATAACAGTGATGTTGCATCGACACCAAGAATCATAATCATCATGAGATGGATCTGGTTGAGGGAGCTTACCATTCACAAACTGAACTTTGTTCCGAGTAAGGAGAGCCACCATCATTGATCTCCTCCAAGAACTGTAGTTTTCTCCCCCAGTTAGAATCTTTGGAACTAAATTGGCACTCAGATGGTCGTCATGGCCAAGATGATAAAGATTGCGACTTTCATCTTTGTACGAGTGAAGACTTGGATCAGAAATCACAGGGCAATCAGTTCCAGCAAAAGAATTGGGAATCGTAGGGCGAGTGGCATCGGTCGAAAAGTCTTGAGCTTCAGTCGAATCATTGGTAGCAAATCCACTTTGAGTGACTGCCATAGATTCAGAAGAATGAAGAATCAGAGGAAACAAGAAGAACAACCAAGAACATCGAATGCACTGATACCATATTAGTAAAGAGAAACCAAAGAAAACTCAAGAAGGAAATTGAGAAGAAAATCTGGTATATTATTGAATGAATCTCCAAGAGTACAGAGCATAAGTATTTATTACAATAGCAAGGCTCTTAAGCCAACTGAACATAACAAACTCAGTTAGTTAGTGTTAGATTAGCTTATACAGGATCTTGATTTATTTTCATGTATATCTAATATTAAGCAAATTAATACGAGATAGCCTAAAACATGTTTTTAAAATTGAATTCAAAGAGAAACAAAGAATAGAATACTTACAGTATACGCAGCGGAATTAAAGAGTCATTCCTTCAGTTTCTCTAACTCTTGTATCCTCTCTGTCGCAGAGTATTATCAAGAAACTGAACCGATCTTCTATTTTCTTCACAATCTTCCAATGTATCTTTAGAACCACCTAGACTAGTGTGGGAAATTCTCAACACATGAGATAGATATAGAGAGAAGAAGAGAAAATAACAAAGAGGCTTAGAAAATGACTTGTGTTTAGAGAGAATTTAAAACTATCAGAAAATCTCACTTGTAACTTATGTTTTGACTTCTCTCTAAGCACTCCTTTTATAGACTCAATTAGGCCATTTAATTTAATTAAAAAATCAATAAAATAATATTCATTTTGAAGCCCTAGGTCGAAATTATCATGGGCTATAGGCCCGTGAAATTTCCCATTTGATTAGAAGCCCATTGGACTTAAAATCAAGACCTGTATTATTTTCTATTGATTTAATTAATTAAATAATTATTTAAATCCTGTATCAAATTAATTATTTATAATTTGAACATTGATTTAAATTTATTTATTAATTTAGATACCAATTTATCTTAATTAATAAATTTGCCATAATTTCTCTTTTCTTCTCAAAATTACACAACTCTGTGAAACTATCCAAAATGACCCGGTCAACTTTGATAATTCTAATTGATGATTAAATCAATTAATTGAGACTATCTAGATGATTTTATCCAAGGTACAATGGAGACCATGGGCCTATGAAATTAAGCTCCAATAAGTTATCATAAATCTAACAATTAAATTTACTAACTTATTAATTCCTCGTGACTCCACTATAGACTCGGAATTGCACTCTTGAATTCATAGAACGCTCTATAAAAAATATAGATACACTATTAATTATCCATTGTTACAACCATAATTGTCACTAAATCCTCTATAGACGGTCTACAATGAGATAGGACTAAAATAACGTTTTACCCCTCATTGTATTTTATCCTTAAAACACTTAGTTCCTTGTAAATGATATCTCAGTAAACTAATTTAATTACTGAAATGAGATCTCTATCATTTAACACTTTGAACCAAACTAAAAGGAAACCATCGTTTCACTTCTTCATCAGAAGCTATAGATGTGCATATTTATGATTAACACTCCCACTCAATTATACTATCGAGCTCTCAAGATGTAAGTATGAGCTAGTCCATAGGGTAAGCTGGTAATGACCAAGTCAAAGAACTCAAATAATACAATCAGTTAGAATACTAACCACTCAGGATTGAGATTGAATTGACCTATGGTCAACTATATGATATGACTAGAATAAATAATAACGATATGTTTACTTATCTTATCAACTGTCAATATCGGTCATGCTCGATGTAACAAATATATCCGATCTTATCTACTTTGCTAATGTTCTGGAAAGAACATAACACTGTAATTTGTAAGTAGATCATATCGTAGATTGGCAAGTCAGTGTAAATCCTATGCACTGACTAATCTTAGGACTAACTTATTTTGAACATATAATCATATTTATATTCTACTGTGATTACGTCACTATAAATAAGATTAGCTATATGCTCGGGATTTAATAGAAGTTTATATTAAACAAATAATCATGAAAATGAAACATGTGAGCAAAGTGATTAACCAAGTCAAAAAATGATTTCTATTATTTTATTGATAATAAAATGAGATTACAAAGAATTTGGGTTTTAATTAGGGCATAAAACCCCAACAGTCAAGACAATTAACCAAGACAAAACAACACAAAACGACTACAAAATACATCCTTAATACTGTTCACAGACTAAAATTTCTTCTATTATATTGTTTAAAATAGTCAATTTCTTAACCGCTAGGAAAATATGTCTCTCTTCTTTAGGAACAGAGCTCTTAGTTAGGAACCCTTAGCTTTCTCTTGGACGGAGTGCTGCTGACGTCAACTTATGCGTCGGGGGTGCTTCGGCCAAGAGACCCTCGCCCTTTATAGTTCAATGCCTTAGTCTTCTCCTTAGTTCTGGTGGGCTTCCACTTTGGGCTTTAGATATGATGGTTGACGTTGTTCCTCTGGCATGGTGGGTTCTAGAACGGGTGGTCAACGCCATTTAGGTGGTGTGTGGGCTATTCAAGCGGCTACGGGGTGTGTTGGCAGCTTCGGCGTTGGCTTGGCAGCCCTGGGTTGGGAGTATGGTGGTCTTCTAATGGTCGGTGGAGGTGGGTCGCAACTTTTGGTTGGGGGCGATCACATGGTACACAATGGAGCCTATCTGTGGTCATGATGTTATTGTTTGGGTTTAGTTTTAATCGATCATATTTGTGTGTGTGTGTGTTTGATTAGTATTTGTTTACATAATAGTGGTGTTTTATCACCATATGGACCTTGGTTTATGCCAATTTTGGTATTCAAATTGCTCAAGGTTGTGCACCTTTTGGTGATATCATCGATCTAGTTTTGACTCTGCACTTGTTTGTGAAATCTTTAAAAGGTGACGCAGTATTCAATGTATATGTATAGGGAATTTGATCTATTCTACCTAATTTTTACGTTTATGAGTCATTTGGGGATGATTATAGTTGTTGATTTGTTTTATCAGTGCATTTAGTTTGGTTAGCCATCATTAAGGTAATCTATTCTTTAAGTATTGCTTTACTTGTAGAATTGTGGTCTATTTTAAAATTCATTTCTCTTAAAAAAAACATATATTTTGTTCCTTTACAAAATTGTCCATCATAGTTTGGGTACCAAACATAAATATTTAGCTATTTACACCAAATACACTATGTAATGAAAATTCAATTTTATGAGATATTAGACTACGGGAATTCATCCCAAATTACACAGAGATCTTCCTACAATTGTCACATATTAAATACATTGTAATGATAATAGAATAAATATGATTTTTATCTCTCATATTATTATCACTGTCACATTGTGCCCCATGAATATTTTGCATTGTTAAAAATTCTCTCTGAACTATACACGTTACTCAGTTGTGGGACTTCTATTAAATTTCATCCTATATGGCTAATAGATAACAGATTTGACATTTTGAGCACTGACGTAAGAATGTCATTTCAATGACATGTGTATAATTAAAATAAAAAATATATAAAAAAAATCATTTTAAAGATTAGAAAAATAAAATATTAATTCAAAAATTATATAATCTATTTTCTTATTAAAAATATATTTTTTTACTTTTTTTTTATTTTTCTTTTTGCACCACTTCTCAACTTCGACCTCCCTTTCTTCATCTTGTACGTTTTATTTTTCCGGTGGTTGTTGGATCTGTAAGGCTTGGGGTCGGCGATGACGGGGTTAGGGTCATCAACTGCAAGGTTCGGGCCGGGGCTACAGACAGGATTTGTGAGGTTTGGGGTCGGTGACGACGGGGTTGGGGTTGTGGATTGCGAGGTTGGGGTCGGGGACTACGCGCTGGATCTGTGAGGTTGGTTTCGGCGACGACGGGGTTGGGGTCGTGGAATGCGGGGTCGGGGCTTGCAGAGGCTTGAATCTAAGATTGGGAGGGGGTCGTGGACTGCGGAGTCGACGGTGAAGGTTGTGTGCGACGGGGCTTTGCGATTGCTCCAAAGGCATTGGGTTGACTAGGTCAACGTAGAGGGCTTTGTGATAGCCCTGTGTACGACTGGGTTAAGCAAAACGATTACGAAATCTCTATGGTTGGTTGTGTGAATTTTTTTATTTTTGTTCCTGAGATGTATTAATAGAGTTTAAGGGTATAAAAATTTGATTTAAATTTGAGATTTTGATGATATTTTGAGTGATATATTGAGGTATTTGAAAATAAGACTCGGAATCAAATTTTTAGTTTTTTGTTCATAAACTGTATAAATAAAATTGGGTATATGAGAAGAGTGGCCAGCTTGTTCATAATTTGAATAAATGGATCTGAAGCTATTATTGAGTGATTTGTTCATCAACTCAATTAGCAAAATGTATTTTTTTTCCTAAAGTTGTCGAGATGTAACACCAATAAAGAAGAATGAATACCAATCAAACCAAAAATGATATATATTATTGTTTTGTTTTGGGTTATGGTTTTATTAAATTTATTATTGGGTTTTGTTTTTTGTTAAAGTTTAATTAAAATTATGTTTTTAGTTTTTAATTAGTTAATATAATATTTTTTATAAGCAAAAAATGCGTTTATATTTTATTTTTTTGATATTGATTTTCTATAAATTAATTTAGTGTTTTAAAATCTTTTAAACTAATTTTTTTTATCTAATTATTTTAATATTATTAATTTTTAATTAAATATTTAATTTGAATTATATATGTAGTGTCTGTAAAGTGCATAATTCAGGTAAAATTTTAACAACGATAAATATTCAGTGGACTAAAATATAACAATGATAATAGGTGGGGCGTCAAAAATCCTATTTATTCGTGATAATAATGTTGGAATGTTAGTTTAGTAGTATAAGACTACAGCACACGAAGCCTTCTAAACCTCCAAAAATGTAATGGGCACTTTGTAAGGGGCTACTACTACTACACTACCATAATGATGTAATGCGATGACTGCTGTAGTAATCAGTAGGCAAGTCAGCTCTGAATAGGCCAATCAAAATCAACGGTTGTGATGAGAGTTTCCCTCACTAACACCAAAGAATCTTTATCAGACGGCAAAAGAGAAAGAAAAAAAAGAGGTGGGGTTTCGGTTTCTATTATCATCTGTCGTTTTAGTCATTTATATTCTGTAAAACGACACAAAGTGAAATTATGATTGAGTTGTTAATAGAGAGAAAGGGCCTTACTAAATCTCTACTCTACTTAGCTTTTTAGACTCCAACCTCAGAACTAATTATGCCACTATTATTGTATTTAATCATTTCAACAATACATGTTTCAAATGCATATTTAGCGCGTGCCATACAAAATCTCTCTATTTCAGATATACATTAAAAAAAGGGGTAAATGCATATTCTTAAAATTTGCATTTTCTTTTTCAAAAAAAAAAATTGCATTTTCTCCAATTATTTTTTTCAAATATAGTGAAAATAATTTATATACATATTTTCTTTAGAGTTATTTGTGTAAAAAAAGATTAAATTTTTCATAATTGTTGCACTTAAGTATTAAATTAATTTTTTTTACAGCAATAGTACTAAATTTTTTATAATAATTATATTTAAATACCAAATTAATTTTTTTTACGATAATAATACTACATTTTTACTAAAAATTGTACATAAATTACAAGTTTTATTAATAAATAGTAATAATACCTTAAAGAAGTGTAATATTAACAAAATTTTGATATTATTACCACATCAAAAATATTTTGGTACTTGAGTTCAATTATTGACAAAAATTTAGTATAAATACCATCAAAAAAATTGATTTGATATTTAAGTACAACTATTAGTAAATATTTAGGGCAAATATTCATATTTTTTATTAGATAGATGATTTGAATTTGGAACCTCCTCATTGTGTCGAGAGATATCATTAAGTTATACTTACACCCATAATTGTTTTTTAATTATTACTTTGATAAAAATATAACCACGTTAGTGGGAAAAATTGCATTACCATTAAAAATATACTAATTTGTAAAATGTTTATTTTAAAATAATAATAATATAATTTGCTTAAAAATAAATTAACTTAAGAAAAATCGGAAAGTAATGGATTTTCCCCTTTTCATATCTCATTTTGAAAAATGCAACAAAAGTAAAATTTTGTGTATTTTTCAAGAGAAATATGCAACAATGAGCAAAAATGTGAAGTGAAAAGCATTTTTGTGCAATGAAAAAATACCATGCATAAAGAGTGGTACGTACACTTTAATGGCATTTATTTCCTAATGGCGCGTCTATAGAACAACCAAGCAAGAAAACTGAAACATCAGTCCTACATAATTGTCCTAAAAAAACAAAAAAGAAAATCTGTACAAATGAATGAAGATTTCTGAATTAATTTCTTTGGTCTTTTCTTCCTGTTATTAATGGCTTTATTATTTCTCTTTCTCATTGAGAAATAAAGGACAAGTATTTGAACAGAACAAAGCCAATGCTTTTTGTGATTCAATAGGATAACAGTGGGTTTGGCATATATATTGTCTCATCTTCAAAGAGAAAATATCCTCTTTTTCTTTTCTTTCTTTTCCCAGAAAATATCTGCCAAAAAAATTAAAACCCATCTCCATTTTCAACCAAAGATGGGAACTTTGGTAGTATCAGTTACGTAATTATAAATGCATCATACCAAATGATTCTTCTTTCACAGCTTTTTGCATAATAATCACTTTTTGTTTTTATCCGATTCATTAAAGGCATCCACTGCTATGCTAAGGCATTTTAAGCATGAGCATTCTGTCTTAATCTTTGTTTTTTGCTCACTTTATCTCCTTAAGCAAGGACCTTTTTTCTGTTCATGTCTGAGTTAAAGTACTAGTCTTGAATTTAAGAGTGAGACTTGAAAAAAGTGAGAGAAGATGGGTTGTGCTACTTCTAAGAAGGATGAAGAAGAAGACAACGACGTCGTTTTGCTCTGTAAGGAGAGAAAACGTCTGCTGAAAATGGCTGTAGAGAGCAGGTCTGAGCTTGCGGAAGCACAATGCAAGTACAATAATTCGCTTTATGCAGTAGCAGCCGCTATAAGATTGTTTGTTTCTCGGTATTCTTCTCCATCTTCACCACTTCTCATTACCTTCCCCTCTACTACTACTAATGCTACAAGTTCTGAGACCTTTGTTTCCAAATCCATGTTCCTTCAACAGACACCATCCCAACCCACCTATAAAACGATTCCTTGTTTATCTGAATCTTCTAAGGTAGATAGAGAAGAAAAAGAACAAGGAAGCCCAGAAGAAGAAGGAGATGATGATGGTGATGGTACTGAATCTACTGATACTGATGATGATGAAGAAAGTGGAAGCCAAGAAAGTTTGGTCTGTGACCACTTTTACGGTGAAACGGCCCCACCAATGCCCGAACCACAGAGAGCTTTTCAGTGGGATTTCTTCAATCCATTTGATGGGGTGAGAACTGAGGAAATGGCAAATGGGTTTGGTCAGAATTTGGATGAGGATTTGAGAGCGGTGAGGGAGCAAGAGGGGATACCAGATTTGGAGGAGGTTGGTGAAAAAGTAACAAGTGTTGGAAAAACTGTGGATGTGAATAATGGGGTTGTTTGTAACAATGAAGCTGCTGGTGGTGATGGTAATGGTGGTGGATGTGAGGCAGTGGCCAAAGGGGAAGAATGTTTAGTGAGCCAGGAAGAGCAAAAGTGTTTGAGAGTGATTGACACACCCAATGACGGGAGAGATTTGTTGGAGGCATTGAAGGATGTTGTGGACCTTTTCATTAGGGCCTATGATTCTGGTTTGGATGTTTCTAGGATGCTAGAGACCAATATGGTTCAAGTTCAATCTGCCTTAGAGGAAATTAAAGGTGGGTTCTTTCTCTTGATGCTTGTTTGTGTCTTCATTTCGAATTATTTACCTATGTGTGATTTTTATGAATGGATGAGTTGTTCTATTATGACATTACTCTTTTTGCTAAACAATTTCCAGGCTTATTTAAAGAGTGATATTTCTTTTATCTAAAATTACAATTCTGATAAATAAATTTCAAGTTACTCCTATAACCAAATTGAACCTATCATTTTGACTGAAGGCCATACTTTTATTGGCATTCAAAACTGTTTAAACTTGCCCTTCTAACTTGCCATAGTTTTACTGTAAAATCTCTAGTTTTAGTTCCATTATTTATCTAACAATGACTTTCGGCTGTAGAGAACTCGAATAAGCTCATTCGATCTATTACACGAAGCCGATCAACCTCATCCACCTTATCTTGGTCTCCTTCATGTAAGAGTATGCTTACATCTAGCTCCAAAAGTTCTTCAACATGGACAGAATTTAAGAGTGAAATGTTTGACGAGTATGGAGGAATGGAAGCTGGGAGTCACTCTCTGACACTAGGAAGGTTATATGCTTGGGAGAAGAAACTCTACCAGGAAGTGAAGGTATAAAAAAAATGACCCCCATCAGTTTTATGTTCTATTTTATAATAGATGGTATGATGTATGCTATTTGTCATCATTTGGGAATGAGAAATATTTGATTATTTTCTCTTGTTTTTAACTTTTGATAATCCACAAGTTCAGTCTTCTGAGGAAATGAGGAAAAGTTACGAGCAAAAGTGCTCTCAATTAAGAAATCAAATTGCGAAAGGAGATGACGGCCTCAGGCATGATGACAAAACTGCAGCTGAAGTTGATTCTTTATATTCTCAGATCTGTGTTGCCGTAAGTAGAGCTGAATCAATATCTGAAACAATTCACAAGCTACGGGATCAAGAGTTACAGCCACAACTCGTTGAGCTGCTACAAGGGTAGGAAAGCTAATGTAGTAATCTACTTGTAATGTGACTTTTACTGTGTTATAAACTCCTTTTTTTCCCAACTTCTGCAGCTTAACAAGGAACTGGAAGACAATGCAGGAAATGCATGACACCCAAAACCGAATCATGTATGAAGTAAAATCATTTCACTGTCCATCCTATGGAAAATTTAGCAATGACTCGCACCGTCTTGCCACTCTTCAGCTAGATGCAGAACTCCAAAATTGGCATACTTGCTTTGCTACATATGTTTCTTCACAGAAAGCATATGTTGAAGCACTTAATGGTTGGTTATCCAAGTTCATTACACCTGAAACTCAACTGTACTCCAACGGCAGGCCCTTACTTTCAATTAGTAGAATCAATGTGCCGCCATTAATTGTAATGTGTCATGACTGGTTGGATTACCTGAATAAGCTGCCAGATAAGGGAGTGACTTATGCCATGAAAGGCTTTCGAAAGGATGTCCAAGCTTTGTTGGTTAAACAAGGAGAGGAGCAGCAGCGAAAGAGGAAAGTTGAGGGGCTTGCCAAAGAACTTGACAGAAAAGTTCTGGCGTTCCAAAAGGCAGAGAAAAGAGTGCTTGAGTCGAAGCTTTCAGAGCAGGAGGCAGAGATGCATGTTAGGAGTAGGATTGAGTACTTAACCGAGAAGAAGGAACAGTTGGATATGTTTCAAAAGAGAATAGACACGGAGAAGGTGAAGCATCAAACTAACATGCACGAGACACAAAGAACAGCTGTGAATGGATTTCAGACTGGATTTTCTTCACTTTTTGAGTCCTTAGCTGAGTTCTCACAGGCTGCAGTAAAAATGTACGTTGAGCTTGTGACATTCAGCGAAAGTTCGATGGCAAAGGAAAATGGTAGTAATGCTTCACTAAAAGAATGAACTTTAGCATTTCATTTTTAGCCAGTGGATATATAAACTTGAAAAGAGTTTTGACTTTTGAATTGTAAAGTTGTTTTAGCTAAGTTCTTGGATGTATGGTGCTTCCTAATGCAGTAGAATAGAATATGCTATGCTCAGAAGTGCCTTTGCAGATGAAAAACATAAATTATTGGATACAAAGAGGTAAATAAATTGAAACTTAATAATCTTCTCTTTCCTTTCCCCTGATTTTAAAATAAAAAATAATAACAATCCATAGACTTGATATTGTTTGTTCAAATTAGCTTATGATAATGTCTGAATGTATATGTACTTGAGAAACAAGTATCTTTCTTGGCCTGTTCAATTCACAAAGTGCCACCACAATCAGACAAGACCCTTTTCTCCTACCATAGAAAAAAAATCCATGAAAAAGTGGCTGAAACGAGATACAAACACAAACTGCAAACATCTGTCTTTACTTTTGTTCCTCGTATGTACCTTTCAAAGTGTTCTTATCAGTATCTATACTAATACTATTATCCTCCAAACACCTTAAGATAGTACTCTGACAGGAGAGGCTCTCCATCTCTACATGAAACCTTTGGAATCCAATCTCATTTATGCTCACAAAGCTGCTCTGAGAGTACTCGTAGTCCATGGATTTTCGTGAATCCCAAGAGGGCTGTTTGTTTATGGGATTTTCAGCCATGTAAAGAGCTTCTTCCAGTTCTTGCCAAACTTGGGTCATTGTAGGACGTTCCTTTGGTATATGTGCTACACATCTCAGGCCAAGTCTTCCCATCTTTAGCATCATCTTCATGTTGCAGGGCTCTGAGAGTAGATTAACATCTATAATGTCCTCAACTTTTCCTCTTTCTAAGCTAGACCTTGCCTGGATTTTTTTAAGAAAAATGTGATTATGTTAAATTTCTAAGCTAGATGATGGTATAATGGAGACAGTGTTGGATTGCTTACCCAATCTATAATATGATAATTGGAATGAATTTTAGTAGATTCAATTGCAGGGCGGGCAGAAACAAGCTGCAAAAGGATAACACCAAAGCTAAAGACATCACTGAATGGAGACAAGTGAAGACTGGAACAATATGCAGGGTCAAGGTATCCTGGAGTCCCTTTGACTTGGCTGCTAACATGTGATTGGTCATCAGTTGGCCCAGATTTCACCAGTCCAAAATCAGACACCTTTGCTTGAAACCCATCACCTACTAAGATATTGCTTGGCTTTATGTCTCGGTGGATTATACTTGGCTTAATCCCTTCATGCAAATGTGCAATTCCTGCCACGATTTCAACATTTACTCATTAATTACTAATGTTTTTTAATTGGAAGTATTCACATTTCCATGTAGAAAAGTTATTTGTAATGTAATTTACCTAATAACAACATACAACCTACTCCACTATCAACACTCGTTGTTAGGTAAATGTTGATAGCCTACTTTTGAGTAAGTATGGAGTAGTAGTAGTTGACTATTGCCATAGTATATTACAAAAAATGTTTTTAACTTAGTTGTTTCATTTCAATATAATCATATATTTTTTTATACCCAAAAATCTTCTAAACTCAATAACTTTACAAGGGGAGTATATCAATTATCTCTATTTTTTAGGGGGTGATAGTGATATGAAGCATTAATTTGGTGGGGTTGTATTTGTGTGTGAAATTTACCATACCTTTTGCTGCTCCAATGGCTATATTTGCCCTTTGCCTCCAACTTAAGCTCATCCCCGTTTTTCCTATACAGTGATTAAACAATAAAATTTAGATCTACCAAATATAAAATAAATAAATAATATATTTATATAAACCTTGCCTATTATTTGTTCAGCCAAATAATTTGTAAATTGACGTGAATCTTGGCTGATTTGGCTCGCAAATACAATCATTTGTCGCAATTCTCAACTATAATAACCAACAGAAAGATAGATGTATTTATTATACCTGTAATGAACTCGAGTAGAGAACCGTTTGGAACGTACTCATAAACCAACATCTTTGACCCTTTTGGTCCTGTTCAAAGCATAGAACCAACAACCATTCAAACTCAATAACACAACTCAATTTCTTGAGGTTGAAACATAAAAATACATACTTTGGATTATGATTTTACATGTTTTATAAAAGTGCATACATACCGGGTTCTTCACAATATCCAATTAAACCAACTAGGTTCCTATGTTTTACTTTCGAAAGTAGTCTCACCTCTGTCAAGGAAGAAAAAACAAACCCATAAATCATTACTTAAGAAAGAAATAATAATAATAATAATAAGATCAAAGACTTACCATTTCTGAACTCTTGAACACACTGATATGAGTGTGTATGGGGTCTTTTAATGGCCAGAGTTGCTTGAACATCAAAAGTGCCTTTATATACATTCCCAAAAGCACCAGAACCCAACAAGCATTCTCTGCTGAAATTATTGGTTGCCTTCACAACTTCCTCCAACTGAAACTTCCTTAGCATTGTCTTCTCTTCTTTCAGTACTCCTATACAAATAGTTGTTGTATATACACTTATTTATATGGGTATATTGATCATCATAATATAGTATATGTATGCATGAGTGAGGTACCTTTTGTGATGTTGGAGAGGGGTGATTGGCGTTTTCTTAGAATTGGGAGTAGTTTTTTTATGAAAAGGTAGAGCAAGAAAGCAACCAAAAACACAATCAAAATGCCAATACCGATTCCTCCCCATAAATGCATCTTATTACCATCATCAGAATTATCAGTTGTTGCTGATGAAGTAGCCATTTTCACTCTGTCACCAAGTAATCTTGCATTAATACCCTTTTCTCACCTAAGCAAATATTAGTTTTATTTGTATTGTATGTTGATATTATTGCTACACAACTCACTCCCTTGTCATCTTTGTTTCATTTTAGTTCAGGCATGAAACTAATGGTTCACTGCATTGATAAGAGAGAATTGTTTTATTTTAATTGGTTTTTTTTTTCTTTTGGAAGAGTGACAAAATAAATATGTATATATATTGTATGCCGGCAGTTTAAATTATGTTGTGTATACTGTATATAGTACAATTCAAGTTTATATATATTTTCCAAGACTCAATCCTCCAAACTCATGATTGAATTAGACTTGGTCTATCAGACGGCATATAAGCCAAATTAACCTTCCAATGTCATTATTTATTGTGTATGTTATGTGTATCCATTAAATTTTCCTATATCTAACATAAATTTTTAATTTTAACTGTTTATCTAATTAACTTTAACGGAATATAATTTTAAAATAAATTAAAAACATATATATTTATTAATTATATTAATATTAATATAAATTTAAATATTATAAAATATTATTATTATAACTAAATATATGTTAATTATATTAATATAAATTTAAATATTATAAAATATTATTAATATAATAATATATAATATAAAACTAAATATTTAATAATGAATAAATTAAAAATATATATTTACTAATTATATTAATATAATTTCAAATATTATTAAATATTAATATAACTAGATATTTATTAATTATATTAATATGAATTCAAATATTATAAAATATCGTTATTATAATAATATTTAATACTAGACTAAATATTTATTAATTATATTAATATAAATTTAAATATTATAAAATATCATTATTATAATAATATATAATATAATACTAGATATTTAATAATTAACAAATTAAAAATATATACTTATTAATTATATTAATATAAATTCAAATATTATAGAATATCATTTTTATAACTAGATATTTATTAATTATATTAATATAAATTAAAATGTTATAAAATATCATTATTTTAATAATAATTAACACTAGACTAGATATTTATTAATTATACTAATATAAATTCAAATGTTATAAATATTATTATAATAACATATAACATATAATATATAATCCTCATTTTTATAAAATTTTGCTAGAATAAATATTTAGTAATTATTTTAATAGAAATTTAAATATTATAAAATATCATTATTATAATAATATTTAATACAAAACTAAATATTTAATAATTATATTAATATAAATTCACATGTTATAAAATATTATTATTATGATAATATATAATACATAATAAATACATTATATATAAGTGTTATGTGTGTACAAACAATATGACTGTTTAACTAAATAAGAAATTATAATAATATTTATCTTCTATCAGGAATAAACATGTTTCTTCTCCAATCATTAATGTGTGATTTGAATAATATCATAAATGTTTTGTACCTTAAATATAGTAGTTTGTGATCTAAAAGATTGTCGTATTATTTAAAAAAAATCATAAATAATATTTTTGTTTAATTTTTCTTTTAATATGATTATGTCATTATTTTATATATAATATTGTTTATTTATTTGAAATTTATATGACAATAAAAAAAACTCAATAAAAATAATTAATAAATTTTTTAAATAAAAATAAACAGATGTATTTATTAATTTATATGTATTTATTTGCACCTAGCATATAAATAAATACATATCTAAAAAGGACTCTAAAACTTCACTTAAGCTCAAAAAAGTGACATGTAGTTTAGTTTGGTGACTATTTATAATAATAATAATAATAATAATAATATGTGTGAAACTTAGCAAAAGATTACTTGACACAATTATTCAGTAAATTAACGAGGTTGCAATAATTTAAGTATTTGAATTAATAATTTATTACAAAAATGATCATAATCCAAATTTATTAGTAGAACTTAATAACAAGATAAAATCCAGTACATCTTATATTATTAGTTTTAGTGTGAAAAACTACAATTCATAATATGACCAAACCTATAAATTTAACAATATTTGCTATACATGTGTCCAAAAGTATTGCATTTTTTTAAACTCATATATTAATATATATAAACACAGTTGAATATGATTCATAAGACAGCTAGCCGTGGCGGATACGTACAAAATTTAAGTACGTAATTTAATGGCTTAATTATTCAAAACTAGGTCCAATGACAGTATTTTGCTTTATGTCTTTTTCAACAGTCGTTTTGTGTATTGACTTCATCATGCATTAGTATGCATCACTAACTGCTAATTAAAATATCAACACATTAACATTAACATTATTATTATTGTTACTCTTTAGAAAAAAAGAAAGAAAAAAATAATGAATAAATATATGTAACAAACAACTGTATGTTCTGAAAGTGTTTAGCTAGAAAGAATCTTTGCTAGGCTCCTCCATGGGCGTATAACAGTCTTTCATGTGTCAAATGCCAATAACATCATCAGATTGGTATACAATCCACCTATATTATTATGTGTGGTAAGCTAAATTATATTATGCTTAGTTATTGCTTACCAATAAATTGTAGTTCTCTCACATCTGATCCAATTCAATTCAATGGTGTTTGATTGTATTTTTTTATGATTGATTCGATGTATAAACAAAAATTATGGCCTCATTACTCGTTCAATTGACTAGTTAGCTTGGTCCAAAATTATGTATTACAATTCATGATCACTAATTAATGTAAACAATTATTAGTGAAGAAAAAAAAAACCTTGGTCCAAATTAACAAAAGTTTTGTTATCTTCTTCTCGGGCTTAATTAAATTCGGTCCAATAAATGGTTGAAGTTAATTAGGGGGTCTAATAACATAAAGCCAAGTTCTAAATGAGTTCCACGTGACATGTGTCAAATAACTACAACTAGGGCAAGTGAATAAGATCTTTCTCTTCAAACACAAAAGGGTTGTTCGGTTCGGTTTGGTTTGGGTGTTTGGGATAATCACATGAAGTTTGACCATGTAAACTCTCTACAAATCAAAAGCTGGTATCTTCTCGATCATGATTGACTCAGTGTTTAAGGTACAAATTAATCATATAAAAACGAAGCTGAACCATGTGAGACTAGTCACATGATTATTTAACATCATTTTCCATTTACAAATAAATTTTATCATATTTGTGGTGTTATATATAATTTGGATCCAACATTAAATGATAACTGTATATATAGAGAGGGTGTAAAGTTGGGTTAATTTCCAAGAATCACATAGTGTGATACCATTACCATTTTGGTCAGAAAAGATGGCAGATTTATAAATGCCACAATTATAAATTTATATATATATACATAAAAAAAAAAACAAAAAGAGAACTTTGTGTACATCTATTCAATTAAGACTAGGTGATCATGCGTCTATTTCAAATTCAATTCATAAAAAAAGAACAATTAGGACAAAAGAAACATATTTTGGCAAGCAGCTATTCTAGACAGACAGCGTAACTGGGCAAGAGAAAACGAAAGAAATTTATACATGAAAAAGACTATACACCAAACAGAAACAATTCTGTTCAACATGACATAATAAATATAATCCACTTGAAAAAAGTTTGAAGAGAAACAAAAATTTTATTAAAACCCAATACTAGATTGTTACTTAACACATCTCACCACTACTCAATTACATAGGAAAATAAATAAAAACAAAAGTTATAGTTGCTTTACATTTGGAGAATGTCAACACACTATATTTCTCTATCTTAGTTAAACATTCCAATGGGTTAGGTATTGATTGGGTGAATATTAAACTTGTTATCTTTGTAATAATTAAAAATCTACACTGAGAGTTAAAAAAATTACTAATAGGAAATGGTCTTTTTAACACGCATGATTAATTTAGTCCTGTAGTGTCAAAATAGTATTAAATAATGGCCCATTTGCATAAAAACAAATAATCATCAACCATTAAAATAAGGAAAAAATGCTTTTTTTCTTCTTCTAACAATAGCACTCCTAGATTTTTATCCCACAAATTTATTTGTTTGTCAAAAATATCCCTTGAACTATAACTATACTGTTTGTGGATTTTTGTCCATTCTGTTCAAAATAATTATGGTTTGCTGAACTTACAGTTAAAAAAATATATAAAAATAATATTTTATTAATTAATTGATTTTAAATTAGGAAAAATAAATAATTTTTTTTAAACTTAATAAAAAATTATTTTTAAATTTATTAAATTATATAAAATCTAATAAATAAAAAATTAATAAACATAATAGGTTTTAATCCAAATATAATTTAAAAAAAACTAAAATCAATATTTCTAAACTAATTAAAATCTTTAATTTTTTGCTGGATTGTTTTCTAAATATGTTTGATTTTCTAAGTTGAAATATAGATTTGGTTGAGTTTTTAATTTAAATTTAGTTTAGAAATATTGATTTTAATGTTTTTCAAAATTATATTTGGATTAAGAAAAATTTATGTTTATTAATTTTTTCTATAGGATTTTATATAATTTCATAAATTTAAAAATTAGTTTCTTTATTAATTTTTTTAATTTTTAAATAATTTTTATTTTTTTTCTAATTTAAAAATTAATTAATTATTTTTAAATATTTTTTAACTGCCACATTAGCAAACCGTTACTATTTTTTATGGAAGGGATCAAAGTCTACAAGTGCTATAGTTCGGGAGTTTTTATGCCAAGCGAAAAAATTCAAGGGATAAAAGTCTACAAGTGCTATAGTTCGGGAGTTTTTATGCCAAGCGAAAAAATTCAAGGGATAAAAGTCTACAAGTGTTATAGTTCGCGAGAAAAAAAATAACATTGTGCCCTTAAAAAAAATTAGGAGTATTTAAATATCAATTATAATGCAATCATATTCATCATATATATTTTTATTTTGAAGAGAAAATTTCTTACACATCTTTCTTTACAAAAAGAAGATTAGTCTTATTAGTGTTAACGCGATTTTTTGCCAACAGTGAATTACGTAAATAGCTAGAATGGATTAGTGCTTAATGATAAACCGTAATAAGAAAATGATACTTAAAAATGCTAGAAATGAAGTATCAAGAACACTCGTTCCTGTTTACGTGGTTCGGATGTTAAAATCCCCCTAGTCCCCGAGTCTGTATTATTACTGTATATCTCTTTATATATTGACAGAGTATTTGCATTACAGAAAACAACCAACCCCTTTCCCTATCCAAGGACTTGGTATTTATAGAAAAACAATCCCTGGATAGGCGTTGGGGCCATCACGTGAATCTAAATCCCTCATGCGACCTGTCTCGTACTAACGATAAATATTACAATTTATATTAAGGTATGGTCTAATCATTAGGTAAAAATGATCATGGGTCATCTGACATGATCGGACATGTGATGTTTGATCATGCACGATTATATTACGTGTCCGGGAATTCAGGGATAAACAGACATGTAATGTCTGATCACACATGTTTATATAACGTATCCAAGTTTTTAAAGATCCTTGGAAATGGCAGATCTCTAGCGTACCCCGAGCTGAGCGTAGCGTCAACTCGTGTCTCTGATGCTATGCTTCATAAGTGTTTCCAACTTGTGTCTATTGCTTTGTATCCATCAGCTCGTGCTATTTACCTGGGGAATTGCATTGTCTTCGCAGAGGAAATATGAACTTGTGGATGATCTAGTACTGTTCTTAGCTAGTCAGTTGTACCCGAGCTGCCTAAAAGTCCCGTGCTGAATCTCAGGACGTGCAATTATACTATATCTATGGCACAAATCAATCATATCTATAATTAAGTATCAAGTTCTACATATTTTATATTATATTAAAATATATGGAAAATGATACTAAGGCCCTATTTGTGACAACTTTTAAAAAAACTAAAAGTTGTTTTATGAAAAAGTGTGTGCAATAATGGTGTTTAGTAAACCGTCAATAAACAACTTATTGAAGAATTTATGCAAAAACTACAGTTAGAAGTTAAAACTGGCAAAATCCTATTTTTTTAGCTTTTTCTAAAAATAGCTATTTGAAAAACTTTGCAATAAACTTATTTATCATATATTACTCAAAATAAAAATATTTAAAATAAATTAATATTATAATAAACAATATTTAATTCTTAAATATTTTTTTGTTCAAAAAATATTTTTATAATTTATATTTATTAGATATTATTTTATTTTAGTAAGTTTAAATTAATTAATGACATAAAAAGTAAGAGTTTTGAGATAAATTAAGTTTTACATATTTATGATTATATCATGAACAATATATAATACTGTTACGCCCAGATTTCGAGCCTTAAGAATTGTGACCTCGAAAGCTGGATTCGTCAAGAATGGGCTCGTAATGTCTGGAGCACGTGTCCGCAACCTAGGCACCGAACCTACAAAGCAGGGGGCAACCTCGAAGATGGTAGCCTCGAAACCCTTACAAGCTTGAAAGACAGACATCGAAGTACGTCTATTCTCGGATGATCTCGGATCAGGGGTTCCGAGCCTGACATAAGTGTGAGCTCGAAGCCACATGATCTCGGGGAAAATGCTACAACTCGAAAGTCATTAAGAGACCTGGGTGAACACGGCACTGGCGATGTAGGTTGATAACTTTGAATATCTTAGTGAATCATTTTGGAGAGACGCAGTCTATATTCATTGTTGCAAATCCCCTATAATAAATGGGTATTTATTATTCGGTTACACATCCCCTGGTCTTCAGGGGATGTTTCCTTGTATATAGGAGTTACAGGCTTTTAATGCCATTAAATTTATTTACATATACAGAATAACTTCCCGAAATGTGTGGGATAGTATTCTGAAATCTCCTCTATAAATAGAGAAGATTTGCACCATTGAAAGGGAACCGAATTTTTGTAATCTTGAGAGAAACTCTGGAGAATTCATTCTTAAAGAATTTCCAGAAATCATCTTAAGTTCTAATAATAAAGACTCGTGGACTAGGCAGAGTTAACTGCTGAACCACGTAAAAAATCCCATTTGTTTTATTGTATTTTTCTGGCCATAGCTACTTATTGTTTTTGTGCTCTTATTTCACTGTTGACGAAAAACGGCATCAACAAATACTATTATCATTATAATTTGAATCTTAGCTACATCGACTAGTTATAATATATATACACAACAATATATATTATATAATATTTTTATTTATAATCACTTTATTAATCTTTAATCAAAATTATATTTAATTTAAACATATAAATTTATTTTAATAAAATAAAATAAATATAACATTCTTATACGAATGTTTCAACTTACAACACTTTAAAATATATAATTTACAAAATACTAACCCTCAAAGCACAACTATAGCTGTTTTCCCCCCACACTAAATTATACTAATAAATCGAACGAGTTCTCCATTTTGTTTGACTCTACTTGCATGATTTATTATTTTTTAAGTAATATAAAATAAGATATTATTCTGAATTTCAGATAGAGTACAGAGAAGAGAGTGCATTGAACTGAAAGAAGGAGAAGGTGGTCTAAATCTTCCCAACTACTTGATACTAAATGGGACAAACTTTGCTAACAAAATATCTCAAATCTGATGGGGCCCTAGATCGCCATGCCTGGCCTACTCCTCATTTACCCATGTGGGCTCATGCCCCTATTCATTTGGTCCAACGCACCCTCTTCATATTTATGACTTTTTATTTTTTATTTTTTATTTTTTATATTTTATATGTATACACATTAATGAGTAATAATGTGCAACACTATTAAGCCCTTTTCCCTTTTCTTTAATAGAGCAAAGAAATTTTATAGCTTAAATATTCAATCTTTATCAACAGAAAAAGTGTACACAGAAGGAGCTTGTTTAATATATTTTTTATATCCACAAGATCAATTAATTAAAACTCACAGCCCAAAATTTTTATACATCAAACTCAAGATGGAACATGAGGGGATCTACAGGGGAAGCCATGTACCAACCAGCATTAAAATTATACATTAATAAAAGCCCTAAGATTATTATGTATAAGAAAAGTAAACAAAAAATATATTTTCTTTTTCTTCTTCTTCTTCTTTTCCTTTAATCTACACAAAACTTAAATTACAAATCCCTTCTGCACAATGGGCAAGAACCATGCCTTAAGAGCCACTTATCTATACAGGGTAGGTGAAACATGTGATTGCATTGAGGCAAGCTTCTAACTGTCTCTCCAATCTGAAAGTCCTGTATAAGAAAAGAAAATATATTTATATAACATAATATGAGCTTCAAGAATTGTTAACACTTTTGAGTTGTGTTTGGTAAACAAGAAAATCAGATGAGAAAACAAAATATAAGATGATGTTGTTGGGATGATGAACCTGAAGGCAAACAGAACAACAAACTCTTTCCCCAGAGCCATCTACATTGTTGTTGCTAGTAATTGTGATCTTTGGGATCTTTTCAACTGAATCACAAGGCAATCCTTTGGCACCTCCAGTGTCAAAGATGTTGGTCACCTCATCGAACCCAGTTTCAACAGCACCCATCTGTTTTTTCACAAAACAAACTGTTAGTAAAAAAAAGAAGAAGACATATATGTATCGGTGTTGGTGTTTTAAACACAGCTATTATTATTCTCTTGGAGAATTACCTGGCTTTGAACTGCACTTAACATGGCTGGACCAATCCTCTCGCGAACTAATCTACCACTAAGAAGGCTTGCAATGACATCAATCTACACAATTACAGGAGAACCGACATTTAATTAAAGCTACCAAGTGATGAACTTGATGATAAAGTTCTTCAATTATCAACTTTGAGTTGGAGAAAACCATGTGTTACTGTATTAGCAGCTAAAACTTGGAAATTATACAAGGACAATGGGCGATCAGAGTTAGATTGCTTACCAAGTATAGGAGACACCCAATTCCAGATTCGTCTGATTGCCATAGAACAAGAGAAGATTCAAACACCTCAATTGAGAATACAGCCCCAGAGATTGCTCCAACAGCAGCCCCTCTAACAAATCCACTCTCTGTCTCTTGTCCTATCAAGGCCCCAGTCATGGCTCCTAATAAGGTCCCAACTGCACATATCATGCATACAAGTCATTTTCCATTAGTAACAATGTTAAGACCTTCTAATCTCAAACTCTTAAAGATTTAAAGATGGCAAGGAGTAAGGATGATAATTACAAAAACCCTTTAGTCTAAATTCAAACTCCTTTGTCAACTTGCCATACCCATTAATCATTCTCTTTCACACAACTCAATTCTGTGATGAAAAGTCTAACATTTTTTAACTTGGAAAATGGGGGTTTCAATCAAATTGCAAAATGGCTCAAGAGCAATGCAAAAATTTTATATAAAAAAATCCAATTGGGTACCAAACACAAGTCAGCAGAAGACACAATACAACACAACACAACACAACACAGATCAAGACTAGAGTCACATGTATGAAACAAGAAAACACAAATCATGTAAACCAAAAGACAGGCACATAAAACAAAAAGCTGAAGCAACCCACAAAACAAAATTATGAAGAAGAAGAAAGGAAAAAAAACAAAAAACGACCAAAAAGAGAAACAAAGGACAAACCTAAAGCAAAAAAGAAGGTGAAGATCGCAGAAAAGATGTTTCCAAGGATTGCAGAAACAGCAAAGGTGAAAAATTCCTTAACCCTTTCGATGAAATTCCCAAACGAAGGTGAAGAAGGTGAAGAAAAACGAAAAGGGTGCCCTATAAAATCCATGGTTTGAGTCAAGAACTAAACCAAAAATAAATATTTTGTAGCTGGGCGTCGTTGAGTTGATCCTTAACTCTTAAGTTAAAGAAAACAAGTTATATATAAACATTAATAAGGGATAGGTATCCTTTGAGTCCCTTTACTTTGTTTAATAAGGAGAGAAGAGAGAAGGAAACCAAATCAACCAACTCGCATTTAAAGCTTGCATTTTTTTTCGTCTCTTTTTTCTAATCTTTCTTTCTTGCCATGAAAAAGAATTATTTTATAATTAGCTAAAATAATAAATTATAAAAATTATAGCTTTCGTTTTCGAAGAGGCTAAAGAGAAAATAGAAGTTTCCTTTTTGACAATTCTAACGCGTTGTTAAAGATTGTAATTTGGCCACAAAAATCGTTATATCACTTATGTTTGAATATTTTCCCATCTCTCATTTTCCACGAAAGAAGAGAAAGAAAGGGTTAGAAAATGGCTTATTGCCTTTCTTTGAAGTTTAGCAAAGGCAAATTTGTTTTTGTTTTATAATTATTCATTTTAGATCAATATGATTTATTTAATCTTTTAAGATAAAAATCCATCTACCCTTTTATTTTAGTTTGGTGAGCACTGAGAATTATGGCTTCTTTTTATTTTATTTTGTTTTAATATCTCTTAAATAATTTTTATTAGATTCTGAATATTCGTCCTTCTATTTTCTTAAGCTAAAGAAGTTAAAATATCGAATGTGTTGGGCCGGGAAATATGTACTTTTGCTTAATTGCTGACATTTACTTGATTATTTTGGTATGGGCCACTTCATTTTATGTTGTTTTTTATTGGAAAATTTTGTGAAATTTTTTAATAGGGTAAGATAATTTACTATTCTAAATATATGATAATTTTAATTTTTTGGATAAAAATATTCATAACATTCAAACTTATTTTCTCTCATTCCAAACTCTCTATTTCTCTAACGTCTCTCATTGCATCACTTTCTCACTCTCTCGCTCTCATTTTAATCTTGTAGATCTCGAAAAAATATTAAAATTAAAAAAAATATCATCTCAAACGTATATTTGAGTGAAAAAATATGAACCTCAAAAGTTTTCATTAAATTTTACTGCAGGGCATCGAAAAAATATCGTTTTGGCCAAAATCAAATTTTCATGATTGCATCGCAAAAGCATCGAAACACTATCGATTTTGCATCGAAAAAACATTGTTTTGGCAAAAAAAAACATGTTTTCATGATCGCATCGAAAAAGCATCGAAACATCATTGATTTTGCATCGAAACACCATCGATTTTGCATTGAAATTACATCGAAAAAGTATATTTTTGGCCATAAATCAAGTTTCATGATTGTATCGCAAGAGCATCGAAATTGCATCGAAAAAACATCGTTTTGGCCAAAAAAACAAGTTTTCACAATTACATCGCAAAAGCATCGAAACACCATCGATTTTGTATCAAAACATCATCAATTTTGCATCGAAACACCATCAATTTTGCATCGAAAAAGTATCGTTTTGGCTAAAAAACAAGTTTTCATGATTGCATCGCAAGAGCATCGAAACGCCATCGATTTTGCATCGTTTTGGCCAAAAATCAAGTTTCATGATTGCATCGCAAGAGCATCAAAACACCATTGATTTTCATCAAAAAATCATTTTTTTGGCCAAAAATCAAGTTTCATAATTGCATCGCAAGAGCATCGAAACACCATCAATTTTGTATCGAAAAAACATGGTTTTGGCAAAAACAAAACCAAGTTTTCATGATTGCATCGCAAGAGCATCGAAACAATATCGATGCAATTTCGATGTTCTTGCGATGCAATCATGAAACTTAATTTTTGGCCAAAACGATACTTTTTTGATGCAAAATCGATGGTGTTTCGATACTCTTGCAATGCAATCATGAAAACTTATTTTTTTTTTGCCAAAACGATGCTTTTTCGATGCAAAGTTGATGTAATTTCGATGTAAAATCGATGATGTTTCGATGTTGTTGCGATGCAATCATGAAAGCTTGATTTTTGGCCAAAACGATGCAATTTCGATGTTTTACACTAAAATTTGACGAAAACTTTGGAAATTCATATTTTTTTACTCAAATGTCCATTTGAGATGATTTTTTTTCCTTTTAAATTTTGATATTTTTTCGAGATCTAGAATATTAGAATGAGAGAGACAATGAGAGAGTGAGAGAATGAGAGACGTTAGAAAGAGAGGGAGTTCAAACTGAGAGAGAAAATGATGTTTGAATGTTAGGGGTATTTTTGTTCAAAAAATTACAATTGTCATATATTTGGAATAGTAACTTATGTTGACATAAGTTATTATGCATATAACATGAAAATTCAGTTTTTTTTTTTTTAATTTCCTAGTGAAAAAGTGATAAATTCTCAACCACATTATAATTTATGTGCAGGTTGAATATTATTCTATTGATGGCCAATTTTTTGTTGGATGATACCACTCAACTTCAACAAATTAAGTCACTCAAACTATGAAACATAGTATTTATCTACTTTAAACGGTATTTACAAAAATTAAAGTGGAAGAAAAAAAATAGTGTTTCAATAAAATAAAAAGAATACATATCTCTCTTTTATATAAAAAACTAGAAAACATAACCGCGTTTTGCGCAGTCTTTTGTAATTATTAAAAAATATACATATTTTAAAATACTTTTAGGAGAATGCTACGACATGGATTCTTTTTCAACATACTCATACAACATGTTCCTTATATGGACACGTGAGGGCGTATTGAATACAATTTTTTTTTTCATAATGGTGTCCATTGTATATCAAATATCTTGCAAGTTTTTGAAAAATTCTGAATAATTAAAGTACCGAAAATAAAGTTAAAAAAATTTGTTGTGCGTGTGCATTTATTTATTTTTATTATTATCATTATTATACGCTTTGCGCGATTTTTTTTATAAAAAGTCTAAATTATGTATATGGAAATTTATGTTTTGTGTAAGACTTATTTTGAGCGATTACCCGTTTGAACTTTTTATTTTTAAAAATTAACTTTTAGAACTCGTGTTTTGTCAAAAGGTTAAATATAGGATTGGATAGATCGATTATTTGAACATTGTATTTTGGCCGATTACATGTTTTGACCATTTATTTTTATAAATTAACATTTGGACCATATATTTATTCAAAAGGTTAAAAATTCTTTATAAAAATTAAATTATATATAATTTGTGTTTTTTTTGTAAGGGTTCACATCATTTTGAACATTATATTTTAGCCGATTACTCGTTGGGGTCTTTATTTTTAAAAATTAACTTGTGGATCTCAAGTTTTGTCAAGATGTTAAAAATAGGAATAAATAGATTGGTTATCTGAACACTATACTTTGGCCGATTACTTATTTTGACTCTTTATTTTTAAAAATTAACCTTTGGACTATGTATTTATTCAAAGTGTTAAAAATTCTTTATAGAAAGTAAATTATATATACACACTATTTTGAACTTTGTATTTTAGCCGATTAACCGTTTGGACCCTTTATTTTTTAAAATTAACTCGTAGACCTTGTGTTTTATCAAAATGTTATTAAAGGAGAAAATAGAAAAAAAAATATCTTATTTAAATATCTAAAAAAATAACGTTTAATGTAGTTTTTGTTTTATTTTATTTTTTTGTTAGTTTATTAGGTATTTAATTAAAAAAAAACATCTTATTTAAATATCTAAAAAAATAAAGTTTAAATAATTATTAATAAAAATAAATAAATAAATTAGATTAAAGGAGAAAATAGAAAAAATAATTTGGAGTAATTTTAGAATGACACATCATCTCCTTATTAATAAAAATGAATAAAAAAATTAGATTAAATGAGAAAATAGAAAAAAATAGTTTGGAGTAATTTTAGAGTGCCACATCATCTCCTTGAAGCTCTCCTTTATATATATATATAGATTTTTTGTTAGTTTATTAGGTATTTAATTAAAAAAAAACATCTTATTTAAATATCTAAAAAAATAAAGTTTAAATAATTATTAATAAAAATAAATAAATAAATTAGATTAAAGGAGAAAATAGAAAAAATAATTTGGAGTAATTTTAGAATGACACATCATCTCCTTATTAATAAAAATGAATAAAAAAATTAGATTAAATGAGAAAATAGAAAAAATAGTTTTGAGTAATTTTAGAGTGCCACATCATCTCCTTGAAGCTCTCCTTTATATATATATATATATAGATTATTATTATATGTAGATATTTCAATTGTTAAGATATTTTAGAAAATAGAAAATGAATAAAAAAATTAGATTAAATGAGAAAATAGAAAGAGTGATTTGAAGAGATTTTAGAGTGCCACATAATTTCCTTGAAGCTCTCCTTTATATATATATATATATAGATGTGTACATAACGAAAGTTCTTAGTTTTACAGATTTTTTTTAAAAAAAATTTCATTAACTTTGACGTAGTATTTTTATATTTAACATAATATTTTTATATTTAACGGTTGATTGTAAATATGACTTAAACTTTAATAAAATTAAATAAATAAATAATGAAACAAATTAAAATAAGATATTTTACAATGATAATTATTGAAAAATAATAAAACCATACGTTTTATAATTTAAATAAAATTTAATTAAACTTAAACTTTAACTTCGCATATTAGAATAATATCATATTAAACATATAGCATAATATAATGTAATATTCTATTATCAACTAGCAACAAACTTAAATTTAAAATTCACGTATAATATTAATACTATATTTAACATATAATATATAATCTTTTGGTGTCACTACCAAATTCAAAAAATAGAACAAATATAAACTTAAACAAAAATAAATAAATAAATAAATTAATTAAAATATGATATTTTAAAGATATTTTAAATACTTTATTTATTTAAAAATAGTAAAGACATACATATCATTTTTTTATCTTATAAATTTGTGTGATAGTTTATTTTTTATCAAGTGGTTGAAACTTTTCTTCTTCATCAAATTCACAAAAGGACATTGCGAGATACATTAGAAACTAAAAATAGTTGATATATGTATACTATTGTCTTCATCATGACTTATTCTATTCTTGTTTTATTTCTATTATTAATTTCTTTTTAAATATTATTGTAATTTATATATATGTCATGTAGTCATGTAAATATATATATGTTATTGTTGTGTTTAAGTATCATATATATAGAAATTATTGATATAAATATTTATATATACTATAAAAATATAATTCATTCTATTATATATATTTTTTATAAAAAAAAATGGTAAACCAATTTTTATTAATATTATAAACAATGTTTACACTTTAAAACTAAGCAAACGTACATTGCATGTTGCTTCTTAGTAGTAGAGAAAAAAACTTTCAATTATTACATGATACATCTCATAGTGGGTACATGTATTGCCAAAATTGGGAAAGAAAATTTAATTAAAATATTTCTCTCACTTAATTATCCTTTGGCATATTATTTATTCAATTATGTCACGTTTTAAAAATAAGATTGGATTATATAATATTTATTATTTTGTTTTATTATATATTTAGAGAATATTGAAAGATTTAATTAGTCCATTTGTTATAGAATAATTTAATTTAGTTGAGAATTTTTATTTTATGAAGAATCGATATCTCTTCTGTATAATAAATGTGTAGATAATAGAAATTTTTAGTTTTAACAGTTTTTTATTTTTTTAATGTTAGCTTTAATGAAATATTCTTATATTTAACATAATATTATTATATTTAACGGTAGTTTGTAAACACTTAAACTTATATAAAATAAAATAAATAATTAAAAAAATTAAAATAGGATATTTTTTAGATATTTTACAATAATAATTATTTAAAAATAATAAATAATTAAACAAATTAAAATAAGATATTTTTGAGATATTTTACAATGATAATTATTTAAAAATAACAAATAATTAAAAAATGATATTTTTGAGATATTTTACAATGATAATTATTTAAAAATAATAAAATCATACGTTTTATAACTTAAATAAAATTTAATTAAACTTAAACTTACTTATTAGAATAATATCATATTAAACATATAATACAATCTACTGTCAATTAGCAACAAATTGTTTTTTTTTTTTTAAAAACTTAAATTTAAAATCTATGTAATATTTAATATTTCATTAAACATATAATATATAATCTCTTGTTGTCACTCTCAAATTCAAAAATTAGAACAAACAAAAACTTAAACAAAAATAAATAAATTATTTAATTAAAATAAGATATTTATTTGAAATTTATATGACATTATTATAAATTTAATAAAAATTATTAATAAATTCTATAAATAAAACTGAGTAAATATGCATTTTGTATCTAGTACATATATATAATTGATAATATAAGTTTATAACTTTAAATTTTACTTATTTTTTAAAATAATTTATTGGGGTAAAATATTAACTCTTGTTTATTAATTGAATTTAAAATTACGAAGTTATGTTTGATTGGAAGTAATGCAAATATATGAATAGGAATAAAAAGGAACAAAATTTAATATAAATAAAAAATTTGTAATAAATTATTAGTTTTTTTTTCATCTTATATTGGAATGACATTTTCTCAAATATTTAAATGGAATAATTTTTGCAGCAAAAGGTAGAAAAACTATTCCATTAAAATGATATTAAAAAAATCAAAATTTAATGAGGTGTGAAAATCAGGAAAAGGAAATAAATGAGAAATAGACAAATAATCTGAGTTACCTTCTCTAAATTTTGTCTTATAACTAGTCTCAATTTTTGACATTTGTATTTTATGTTTTAATTTATTTTCCTTTTTGCCATCTGCCGATTGAATTTGACAATTTGGATTGCCACCAGATTGACATTTTCAACCATTTTTTTTTTAAAATAGGAAAAATTGCATAAAGCACTGCATCTTTTAATTTTTTTCTTTCTAAAATAAATCTCTCAGTCCTACACTTTTGTCTACCTCTCCTTAGCCTTACAAATTTGTCAAGACCACCACAAATCTTGCCTCCACCATTTACAACAGCATATAGAAAATTATATTTATGTAATTGTAACAGTTAGTTCTATAATTCAACAGAAAAATAAATAAGTTAGTTGTACTATCATCATATTTTCATAAATATCTTCATTCATCATCGTATTTTTGTATGTATTTTCACTTATTGTATATATCAGTTTTATATCTCTTTTATATAAAAAATGTGTAGATAATAAAAAATTCTTAATTTTAACGGTTTATATTGTTAACTTTAACAGAATATTATAAATATTTAACGGAATATATTTTTAAAATACATATATAATAATTATATTAATATAAATTTAAATTTAAATGCTATAAATATAATACAAAACTAGATATTTAATAATTTTATTAATATAAATTTAAATATTATAAAATATTATTATGATAATATTATATAATCTTAATTTTTTTATTAACTATATTAATATGAATTTAAACATTATAAAATATAATCACAATAATAATATATAATAAATAATCTAAATTTTTATTAAAAAAATGATCATTTATGTTTAATAATGTTATTATATTATATATATTTTAAAAAAATTATAAATAATATTTTGATTTAATTTTTTATTTAATATATTTATGCCATTTTTTTATATATAATATTTTTATTTATTTGAAATTTATATGATAATAAAATAAATTTAATAAAAATAATTAATAAATTCTATAAATAAAACTAAGTTTATGCTCCTTGTATTTATTTATATATATATATATAAAAGTTACATTTATTTTTATTTTTAAAAATCCCTAAAAAAAAAAAAGTCATTAGTATGATGGGGTCCAATATTATTTTCATTTATTTTAAATAAAAGATTGTAATTAATAAATCAAGTCAAAATGTGATAAAAAGAGCTAAGAAACGAGGGCACGAATCTACCCAAACTCAATCACTTAATTATCTAGTAATCATAGTCGACTTTGTGCTAAGGAGACTAGCCCCCTTTAGTCTAATAAGGCCCCAATTTTTATATATTTTTTTAAATGAAATTATACATAATTTTTTATTAAATTTTTTAGAATAAATAATATTTTTTTCTCCAAGCCCGCGGATGATTCACGATTTTAATTCCCCCAGAATTATACACGTTATTAACATGTGTTACTTCAGTTAGATTTCATTATAGGTGGCTCACGAAATGATGGCGTGTCATTTTGTTGCTGATGTGACAATGTCACGTGTATAATAATTAGCAATTTTGCCCCCAAATTTTAACCACTACCAAATCGTGCTCTTTTATTAAAAAAAAAATTAAAAATCAAATTTTTATAAAAGATTAAGAAAATAAAAAAAATACTAAATTTGTTTAATTAAGTAGATAAATTTTCAAATATTAAAAAATTAAAAATCTAATTAATAAAAAAGAACTATTTTTTTCTTTTTATTTTACAACATAAAATAAATTTATTTTAAAATAAATCATAAAACTAAGTTTTTTCCCATTTGTCCTTATTCTTCACTATATTCACTCCATCCTTCCCAACCACCCGGTTTCTACAGCATGATGGACAATCAAAGGACATGATAGCGACAATCTAAGGATGCTATAAGACAGAGGACCATAATACATTTGTTCTACGCAAATTTGGAATTGAAGGGTCAAAGCCGAAGACAACCTATAGCAATGGTAATTGTCATATATGAGATACTACTCTTCGTAGTTATATATTTCATTCGTTCAATTTCACATATTAAATTACTAAAATAAGTTGTTTATAATATGAGTTTGTATTTGATGAACTGCATGAACATACTGAAGAAAGAAAACGAAAACATGAATTAAATGATTCAATGTTTTACTATTTTTTTTTGTATTTTCTTAATCTTTTAAAATACCTTTTTAGGGTTTTTATTTTATTTTTAAATAAAAGATGCTCGATTTGGTAGTTGTCAAAGTTCAGGAGAGTATGAGTAAATTTTGACTAGGACCCAAATGTACTCGTAGTCGATTCTGATAATAATACGAAACACGTGTATGTATCATTCTATTTGCATCAGGTAAGACAAAGCGACAAGAATCATCACTTACAATATCTAATGATAAAAAACGAACATGAACACCAAGAGATAAATTAGAATATTAAACCCAATTAACAACAATTGTATCAACACAATTGACGTTCAATAATACCAATATTCAAATATAAAGAGTAGCAGGCCATACAAAGACCAATTCACACTGCAAGAAGCTCAGCCACTGCCATAGAGAAAGAACCATCCATGGATTATCCCAATTAAGCAGCCTCTACTAAACCATCGCTATTGCCTACCACACCACCAGCTTCAATAAAATAATTATTATGTGGTCCAATTATTATTGAATATTAATAATAGGAAAATATTAATTTTCTTCCTATATTAATATTCAACGTTGACAATAAATTATTTTTGAATGTATGCTTCTTTTGAATTGAACATATTTTTTAAAAGTCTGATAAACACAATTCACATTTAAAATAAGTAATAAGTTAAAAATGTATTGATATTTTATATATAGATAAAATACTTTTGGAAGATAAAAAACGACAAATTAATTTTCTATTACGAAAAATATATATTTTCTTAAAGAAAAATAACACAACAATTAATACAATATATAGCATTTATCACCTGGTTTCTATAAAAGGTTGTGATTAAATTGAAGAAGTTTCTTTCTTGGATGATCCATTTCACATTACTTTGGCTTACTATTAATTTAAACAAAGGTTATAATGAAGTTATTTCGAATAAAAACAAATGTCAAAATAGCTCAATTAAGTATCATAGTACTCTTCGATATTTATTTTAAATATGTGTATATATATATCTACACGTATGATTTTTATAATATACACGTAATATATAATATAAATACAAATCCACCAGAAGAGGGGTACCTAAACCGAAGACATTTTTAAGTAGAAAAGTATATTATTTAGCAACTAGCTAGGCCAACACGTACAAAATAATATTGTATATATCAGTTTTATTTTTATTAGGGTTGTTCAAAAAAATTCTCCAATTGTCTAAACCGAATAACTCCCTTAAACCCAAACCAAATAAACCCAACGAAAATTAAAACTATCTAATCTAATAATTGGGTGGGTTGTTAGTCCATGTTAGATTGAAATATATGTATGTGTGCTTCCACGTTAGAATTGTATCAATTATAGTTTTTAAGCTATAATTGAATAAGTTAATTTAGATATATTTTTTTTATGAATATATTATATATGTGTGTACGTGATAGGAATTATTTCATTCGTCACGTCACGAAATTTCTTCTAATCAAGAAATTATTATAAAGAGTCATCATTTATTTTTAGAAGCTAAACAATCCATATATACACATAATTTCATTTAACTAATTTTAGAAGATGCTCAAAATATATAATAAAAGTACGTATGCATGGCTTAGACTTTAGTGAAAGGGTCATATGTAATTAAATTAATTAACGTTACTATAAAAAGATATTATTTATAAAAGGCAACTGTTTAAAATTCGATCAGTTGTTTAAATTTTTTGACTACTTGTATAAAATTTTCGACCGTTTGAATTTTTCGACCACCTGTCTAAATTTTTGACTGATTGTCTAAATTATGAGAGACTATATTGCAAAATTTTATTAAAGTTATGCTAGAGTGTAAAATGACTTTAAAAAATAAGTCATTTTGCCAAAAGACCCTATATAATATTACATAAATTATCTTTCTTAAAAAATAAAAAAAATTATTTTTAACAATGAATTTAGAATATAATATTTTTAAGCTTGAAATATATATGTTATACTTTAGTTTATTGAATTTGATTATTTGAAAACTAAAAAAAAAAAAAAATCATTGAAGATTAGTTTAAACGGATTACCCAACCAAACCACAACCAATCAAAATACAACCCTAATTTCAATTTTTAAAAGGTGAGAAGTTTCCATATATTATTTATTTATATAGTTGCCTCTTGCCAAAACAGGCAGCTGCATGATTTAATTAGGGGATTGAAGACTTTAAGATTATTTTGCTAATTAAAAAATGACTTCAATAATTAACCAAAATTATTTCATAAATAAATAAATTCCACTTTAATTATTGTATTTAATTCTAATGTATTTGTTCTTGTTCAGAAACCAAATACATAATTTATTATTATCTTATATAATTAGTGTAGATCGATTCTTAGTCCCCTTTCTCTCTCTATCATCAAATATACATACAAAAAAATCATGACTAAAAATATGTTATTAGTATTAATGTATTATATTGTAACTAAAAGTGCATGCGCAAAAATTTGTATATAAAAAATATGGTTAAGAATATATTAATAATATCTAAATTCTTGCTGCAAAAAGATAATATCTAAATTCTACATGCATGTGAGTTGCAATAAATTATTATTATGAATAGTTAATTTGAACAAATAAATAAACATTATATGTATAGTTGTCTTTTATAAATAATATCTTTTTATAGTAACGTTAATTAATTAAAATATTTTGTGCACCTTCTAAAAGTAGTTAAATGAAATTATGTGTATGAATTGTTTAGCTTCTAAAAATAAATGATGACTCTTTATAATAATTTCTTGATTAGAAGAAATTTCGTGCGTGAGGAATGAAATAATTCCTATCACGTACACACATATATAATATATTCAGAAAAAATATATCTAAATTAACTTATTCAATTATAGCACAAAAACTATAATTGATACAATTCTAACGTGAAGCACACATACATATATTTCGATCTAACATGGACTAAAGAACATTATTGCCTATTGACGAGAAATTGAATTGATAATAATATCTCAGTACCCCTTACAAATCTAACAAATTAAACTACAACTAATAATACTGAGCCCCACAAATAATAACATATTTATATTGGTTTCCAATTTTTCAGTATCCATAAAGACTAAGTCTTATTTATAAACATTAGATATTTGCACCAATATCATCGTTTTTTTTTTTTGACAAATATATCATGGTTTTTAGTTATGCCAAGTATTAATCAATATGAAATTACTGATATATATTAATATTATATTAATTAGGACAGAATTTCGATATTTAAATGAGGGGATAAATATATATTAATAGTAATGAATTAGCCCCTATATATTTAATTATAGTATTTGCACTTAGCAAATAAATGAAAAATAAAAAAGCATATATAATTTATATTTGTCTCATCATATAACAATTATACGCTTAGATAATTAATTTATAAGAGAAGACCCCTTTTAAAAAATATTTATTTTTATATAAGAAGACCTTTTCAACTTTTTTTTTTATAATTTTTTTACTTCTTTAATAGATGGCTTAGCTAAGATATATGATTCATTAAACTAATATTTTATTATCTTAGTAGCTATAGTAAAGATATTTTGTCACATGTGATGAATCAATTAATTCCTATCATGGATTATTATATAAATATTTATACATAGTACTCGAACACTCTAGAAAATAACATACAAGTAGTAGATATTAATTCTCAATAATTAGTGGTGGTGGACCTCTATGAAATCACCTCTCGGTTCCACATATCGGATCCATATTATTCATGAAGTTTATTATTGTTTAATACATAAATGACATAACAAATATTAATTACTAGTTGCAAACAACTTACAATGAACATTTCTTTAATTTTATTTAAAAAAATTATTAATTATTTTTATTAAGTTTTTAGGATTATCATATAAATTTTAAATAACATAATATTATATATAAAGAATGATATAAATATATTAAAAAAATTAAATAAAATATTATTTATGATTTTTTTATAAATAATAATATGATAAATATTTAGATCACAAACTACGGTACAAAACATTTATGATATTATTCAAATGATACATTAATAATTGGAGAAGAAGCTTTCTTATTCTTGAAAAAAAAGAAACTTTATTCTAATTTCTTATGTAGTTACACATTTATACTTGTTGTATACACACGACACTTATTTATAATGTTTGTTATTATTTAATATGAATATAAATTTATATATGTTAAATTAAGTAATAAAAAAATAACATGTTTTATTTTTAAATATAAATGATAATTTTTTTAATAAAAATTAAGATTATGTATTATATATTATTATAATAATAATATTTTATAACATTTGAATTTAAATTAATATAATTATTAAATATCTAATTTTACATTAAATATTATTATAATAATGATATTTTATAATATTTGAATTTATATTAATTTAATTAGTAAATATTTATTTTTAATTAGCTTTAAAAGTAAATTCCATTAAATATTTAGAATATTTCATTAAAGTTAATAAAAAAAATGGTTAAGACAAAGATAAGATTCTAATAATGATATTGTTATCCAAAGAATAGGCACGGGTGACGTGTCAAACTTTTTAGACACGTGGCTGACACCTAACAGGTTTCTCGGTCGACCATCGACCAGAGAAATGCCCATGGCGAAACCTTCAGACTTTATATACGACCAGATTGGTCGTACACTGGATATATTTGCATAAAATCTTAGGCAGTTATGATCGTATCCGAGATTATCTCCCATGATTTCCTGAATATCCGACTGATTAGGAAAGAATATCTGTAACTGATACATGTAATCTTCCTTGAGCCTATAAATAAAGAGAAATAGCTCAAGGAATGTGACTTTTGGGCTGACTTAAGTTCATACTTTACAAGAGAATTATGGCTATCATCTTAAGATTGTATTATTCATCTCTCTAAGGTCTGTGAAACTCAGAGAACCCTAGTTCTTTGATCACTCCTTTGAGATCCAATATCAATAATAGTTCAAGTGGACGTAGGTCATTACCAGTTCTTGGGGACGAACCACTATAAGTTCTTGTGTCATTTACTGTTTTTGTCTTTATATTTATTCCAACAAATCTATCCACATCAAGCTTTTTGACTCCGTGTCAGTTGACCAAAACAAGGGTCAAAATTCTGGTGCTTTCATTGAGAGCTTGATACAAAATTGTTGATATAGTAATGGCGAAAACAACAAAGAAAACTGGACGGGCGGTTAGCGCGGCACCATCTCAACCGCCTCCTCCTCCTCCAAACATGGCTGAAAATGAGCCACATTTGGAATTTGATGAGGAAGAATTGGATTCCGAGACGCTGAGAAATACCCTGGGGGTATTGCAGGATGAACTGGCCAATCTGAGGGCCAGCCAAGAAAGTGTTGCTGAAATTATGGCATGACAGCAACAAGAGATTGAGCGACATCGCCAGGAACTGAGTGAAAGGCAGGAGGAGATGGACCGTCGTTAGAGGGAGGCCATGGCAGCCCTCGAAGCAGCCCTGCAGTTGGCTAGGAATCAGGTTGTACCTGCCTCACAGCCTGATCAACCTGCAAATGGGCCACCCCAAAGGGGTCCCAATCCTAGCCCGCCGATCCAACCCTCGAGCCCGCAAAGGCCCGAGCAACCACCAATGCCTCAGGATGGTGTCCCACCAAGGGATCCTGAAGCGCAGCCTCCGTCCCAGGCTAGTCGGGATAATCCCCCGCAGCCAAGGCAGAATAGGGCCGGGCAATAGCCCTGTAGTCCTAGACGCCACAGAGGCGAAGAGCCGAACCCACCGAGCAGGGGGCAACGTCCTTCTGACAACAGAAGGAACTCAGAGATAAGCTCTGCGGTTCGAGGCCCCCCACGACATGATAATGCACGAGAACCTACCGACCTACGCAGGCCACCCCCTAACACTCGGGAAATTCCGGCCCGAGGAGGCAACCGAGGGGACAGTCGATCCCACCGTAGCCAGTCAAGGTTTAGAGATGGCCATGGTTACAATGAGGCCGACTCAGGCAGAGGAAATGCCGGTCGGAGAAATGGAGAGAGAGGTGGGGGCAGAAGCCCACCACCTAGGGAATACCAACCCGAGAGACGTGACGCTGGGGGGCAGCCCAGGAAAAATAACGTCTTTAATCGGCTCAGAGCAAGCGAGCAGTGGTGAAGAGACGAAGATTTAAGAGATGTACTCAACGATCGTAGGGAACGACATGATGAGTACATTCCCCCAGCAGCAGAGGCCCCGGCGATTCCTGACGCCGTGCAAGCCCAAATAGATGCCCTGAACCAGGAAGTACAACAGCTGGTCGGGGGAAGAACGTCTCATATCGAGTACGACAGGAGAAGGGGCACTCCTTTCGTTCAAAGGATAGCTGTGGCAGAAACTCCCATCAAGTTTAAGATGCCCACGCTTCCCAAATTTGACGGGTATGGTGACCCGGTATCTCATGTCAACAAGTTTGAGATACAGATGAACATTCAGAAAGTGTCCGAAGACGCTCGATGCAGGATCTTTCCTGCAACACTTTCTGATGCTGCACAGGAGTGGTTTTTCAAATTCCCTCCTGCAAGCATTGTTTCTTGGGAGATGTTCGTAAAAGAATTTTACGGGCAATTCTATGCGGGTCGTGTGCACCCAACTGAGGCGAATCAGCTGGTGGAGATACGCCAGCAAGAAGGAGAGCCACTGAAGGATTATGTCCAGCGCTTCATGCGAGTAGCGGCTGGAGCCAAAACAGTGGGAGATGAGGGCAAGATGATGGCCCTAACTGCAGGAGTTAGGCATTGTACACCTTTGTGGAGTAGCCTCAGGAAGCATGGAGTTGGACTACCCAAGAATTCTTGGATCGAGCTAATCGGTACATCAAGCTTGAGGATGCCATCGCCAGCGAAGGAAAGCCCCTAGGCAAGGATAAGGGGACTGCCGAGCCCGCCAAAGTCGCCAATGGGTCAAAACCCAACGGCAACGGCAAAGGCAATGGGAACGGCAATGGCAATGGCAAGAATGGGGGGAAGCGGCCGAATAATGAGCCTTCTACCTCTGAAAATAAACGCGCTAAGGGCAATCGTTATGAACCGCGGTTCACTAACTACACTGCCCTTGTCGAGTCTCAGGGAGAGGTGTATCAGGCCACAAGTTCTAGTGTGCCTTACAAAAGACCCGCTCCCATTCGAAATGATATTTCGAAGAGAGATACTACCAAGTTCTGTCGTTATCATAACGACTACGGACATGATACAAACGAATGCAACCAGCTAAATGATGAGATCGAGTTCCTTATCAGACAAGGACACTTAAGGAGATACATACGGGCCTCGGGAACTTCCCAACCAGAGGCTCCAGGTGGCAACGAACAGGCGCCCGCACGCCAACGCTCGCCACCTTTGCAGCCTGATCCCGTAGCTGGCACTTTACTCATCATCTGTGGAGGCCCGCACCTCGCGGGAAGCAGCGAAAAGGCGAGGGAACGATATGCTCAGACCCTACGCCACGACCAGGACATCGAGATGATGACTGTGGAGGACCGGGCATCAAAGAAGGCTCGATCAGAGGATTGTGAAATAACCTTCTCTGATAGCGACGCCCAGCATGTCCGGTTCCCACATTCCGATCCGCTGGTCGTGGACGTTCAAATCGCCAACATGATGGTGAAGAGAGTACTGGTTGATACAGGAAGTTCAGTGAACATCCTGTACAAATCTTCACTGGAACGCATGAAGTTGTCTGTCAAGGATTTGGAGCCCTGCAACCAGACAATTTACGGCTTCTCTGGTGAGGGACTCGCCCCTACGGGGTCAATCAGACTTCCGATAACAGTAGGTACAACACCTGCTACCAGGACATTACTCTTTACTTTCATAGTAGTTGATTGTCCTTCGTCGTACAATGCTGTAATCGGAAGGCCCATTACTGGTTGACCTTTGGGTCGTCACCTCAGTATGGCATCTGGCCATGAAATTCCCAATAGATGCAGGGGTAGGACGCGTGTTGGGAAATCAGAGAGAAGCAATGGAGTGCTACAATGCCTTGATCACAAAGGCAAAGAAAGGAACGGTGAAGAGCACTCCCCTAGAAAGGTTGCATATGACCACTGATACACAAGCCCAATCCGGTGATGGAGTCACCAAATAGGGTGTTGCCCAAAGTGAGGATAGAGATTTAGATCCTTTCTTTGGGGATTTTGAGGAAGATGTCGAACCCATCGAGGACCTTGAAGAGGTCCAACTTGACGAAAAAGACCCGACCAAAGCTGTAAAGGTTGGGAAAAATTTAGAAGCAACAACGAAGCACGCACTGGTGGAATTTTTGACAGAGAACCAGGAAGTTTTTGCCTGGTCACATAAAGACATTGCTGGGATAGATCCTGCAGTTATCAGCCATGTCCTGAACGTTGACAAGAATTTTCCACCCGTGCAACAAAAAAGAAGGCTGCTCGATAAGGACAGATCGAAAGCCTTAAGAAGAAGTTGAAAGACTGAAGGAGAATGGGTTCATCAGGGTGGCGTTTTATCCATTGTGGGTCTCTAATCCAGTACTGGTTCCCAAGCCTAATGGCAAATGGAGAACTTGTGTGGATTTCACAGACCTTAATAAAGCCTGCCCAAAAGATTGCTTCCCACTCCCAAGGATCGACCAACTGGTCGATGCAACTGCAGGACATGAGATCCTCTCTTTCATGGACGCATACTCAGGATACAATTAGATTAGTATGCATCCCCATACAAGGTTCACACTAGCTTTCGGACCGATACAGGGTTATATTGTTATAAAGTAATGCCCTTCGGACTGAAAAACGCTGGTGCGACTTACTAGTGATTGGTTAACCACATGTTTAAGGAATTGATCAGAGTAAACATGGAGGTGTACATGGATGATATGCTGGTAAAGTAAAAAAAGGCGGAAGGACACGTGAAGGATTTACAAGAGTGTTTCAATGTTTTGAACAAATATTAGATGAAGTTAAATCCTCTCAAATGTTCCTTCGGAGTAGGATCAGGGACATTTTTGGGGTTCATTGTTAATTCAAGAGGAATCGAGGCCAACCCCGAAAAGATCAAAGCCCTGATCGACATGAAATCGCGGGTGAAAATCAAGGATGTGCAAAGTTTAACTGGAAGAATTGCCGCACTCAGTAGATTCATTTCCAAGTCGACGGATAAATGCGTCCCTTTCTTTAATCTACTTAGAGGAAACAAGAAGTTCGAATGGACTGGAGACTGCGAACAGGCTTTCCAAGCCTTAAAAGCCCACATGGCATAGCCTCCTATTTTATCAAAACCTATAGATGGAGAAACTTTGTTCATTTACCAGGCGATCATCGAAGTTGCTGCTAGTGCGGTGCTAGTGCAAGAAGAAGAAGGCGTACAAAAGGCAGTCTATTATGTTAACAAGAGGTTAATCGGTGCCGAATTGAGGTATCCTCCCATAGAGTGATTAGCCTATTGCTTAATCTTGGCCTCAAGGAAGTTACGCCCTTACTTCCAAGCCCATCCCATCACAGTCTAAACTAACCAGCCCCTTCGGCAAGTTTTGCAAAAACCAGAAGCGGCTGGGCGCTTCTTAAAATGGGCAGTCGAACTCGGGTAGTTCGATATCACATATTCACCGCAAGCAGCAGTGAAAGGACAAGTCTTGGCTGATCTTATCGCTGAATTCACTGAGCTCTCAGATAACGAGCAGTGCGAAAAACCTAATGCGCCTGAGCCCCAAGTCGAAGCTCCCTCGTGGAAGTTATTCACGGACGGATCGTCCAACGAATCTCACGTAGGAGTAGGAGTGATATTGATAACGCCAGAAGGGCATCAATTTCACTGCGCTATTAGGTTCGATTTCACCGCATCAAACAATGAAGCTGAATATGAAGCACTCCTTGCTGGGCTGAGGTTGGCCAAAGACATGTGTATAAAAGTGCTTGATATTTACAGTGATTCACAGCTGGTAGTGAATCAAGTCTTAGGGGAGTATCAAGCACGGGGCCTGAAAATGGCGGCCTACCTGAACAAAACCAAAGATCTGTTGGCACAATTCGAGAAGTATACCCTCCAACAAATACCTCGGGATCAGAATTCAAACGCAGATGCCTTAGCCAAACTCGCAAGTGCAAAAGACGCTGACACGTTAAACATAGTGCCAGTGGAGAGATTATGCGAGCCGAGCATACGAGCAGATGAAACCAATATGGAAATTCATATAGAAGATACATGGATGGTACCGTACTTGGAGTATCTCACGAATGGTGTATCACCAGCAGATAGAAACAAAGCCAGGACTCTTCAGAGACAGGCTGCTAGGTATATACTGGTCGATGGTGTTCTTTACCGATGAGGATACTCCATGCCACTGCTCAGATGTATTACACCAGAAAAGTCTAAAGAGTTGATGAAGGAGGAACATGAAGGCTTCTGTGGGGATCACGCTGGGGGGTAGAGCTTGTCGAAAAAGATTATGAGGCAGGGTTATTTCTGGCCAACCATGAACGAAGACTCAATGGAGTTTGTGCGAAAATGCGATAAGTGTCAGAGATTTTCCAAGATCCCACGTGCAGCTCCCAACGAGCTAAAGCAAATGCAAAGTCCATGGCCCTTTGCAGTTTAGGGCATCGATTTAATTGGATCCTTGCCAACGGGAAAGGGTGGAGTAAAATACGCAATTGTAGCAGTCGACTACTTCACCAAATGGGTTGAAGCTGAGCCACTCGCTACCATAACAATAAAGAAAGTTCTTGACTTTGTCATCAAGAACATTGTTTGCCGATATGGGTTGCCTCAAAAAATTGTCTCAGACAACGGCACCCAGTTTGACAGTGACCTATTCACAAACTTCTGCGAAAGGCATGGAATCGTCAAAAGCTTTTCTTCGGTCGCGCATCCACAGCAAATGGGCAAGTCGAAGCAGTGAATAAAACACTTAAGGATACCCTGAAGAAAAGGCTCGAAGAAGCTAAAGGAGCATGGCCGGAACAGCTGCCTGAGGTACTCTGGTCGTATAGAACTTCTCATCGAACAGCAACAGGTCATACCCCGTTTTCCTTAGCATACGGGTACGATGCCATGTTGCCAGTCGAGTTAGATCCGCCCTTACATCGAAGAATCACATACGACCAAGACCAGAATAACCAACTGTTGATGGAGACCCTAGACTCGCTTGAAGAGAAACGAGAAAAAGCCCAACTCCGAGTAGCGGCGTACTAGCAAAAAGTCGCCCGGTACTTTAATTCAAAAGTAAAAGAAAGAAAATTCAACGTTGGAGACCTAGTAATTCGACGAGTTTTCTTAAACACCCGCGACCCGACTGCTGGAGTACTCGGACCAAACTGGGAAGGACCTTACCAGATTGAAGAAGTCCTTCACCCAGGCACATACAAACTTGCACGCTTGAATGGAGATCTTGTTCTGCGCTATTGGAATGGAGAACACCTGCACAAGTATTATCAATAAACAGTCCTTCTTAAAGGACTGGCTTGTATTAATTTTTACTTTTTACAAGTTTTGAAAAAGGGTCAGTCACGTTGTATGACTAATCTCTTATAAGTGTAAGATCTTTTTACAAGATCACTCGTAAATACATGTTTAGTCCATTTTAATACGAGAATTATAAGAGACTGTGCGCAGCCAGTCATTCTTGCCAACCTTTGTAAATTTTATTTACAAGTATTTGTTCATTACGTGTGTTGTTTTGCTGTATTATAAGTGTTACATTTTATACCGAGCAGTAATGTTCGCACAGGTCGTGGTCAAGGCAAGTGACCAAGGACCTAAAGCTCCTCAGTCACTTGGGGGACATATAAGGTACATCGATAGCAAAGCATACCAAGAGGTATGTAAACACATGAACGAAATAAGTGAAAGCATGCTACGGTACTTAGAGTATTTTTCAAATTTTATATTTTGTTAAATCAAGCCAAAGTACTATGCTGAGTTTGGTCATGCGAATAGATGTTATAATAAGCAGAAATATTATAATATCAAAAGGAATTCTTTTACATCGCAAGCAGTACTGCTTGGATGTAATTGTTCAAAGTAAAAGTAAAATGGCTGCCCTTGCAGCAATAAAAATTAATTGTCTTTACAATACGACCTGTGGGTCGTATAGTTGAGATACAAGAATTTTTTTTAAGGAACTGGAGGGTCCTGAGGGTCTTGAGGAGTGCCTTGGTCGGCGGAAGGGCCAACGTCAGCACTGTCTATCCCCCCTGCCAGGGAGATCTCTAGAGAAGCAGGCATTTTGGCCTTTTCCTCTTCTTCCAGGCGGATGGCACACTGCGTCATCAGAGTCCTCCTCAAGCGTTCGGACAGGTAGTTGAAGTTAGCCTCCCGATTATGCTTCCAGAATTCGTAGAAGCAGAGATGGGTGGCCTCCTTGTATTTCTTCAAATCCCTGGCTCCGACCTCCTCGAGCTCCTACACCCGTTTTCCAAGCTCCTCCGCCTCCTGCCGGCTGGCAATCAGATCAAGCTCAAGCTGAACACATTCTTGATGGTTGAGCTTGACGCTATCCTTGAACTTTTCCTTGGATTCGTTGGCCTTCCTCAAGGTTTCCCGGGTTTCCAGTAGATCCTGGGTCAGATTGGCTTTGTCCTCAAGCAGTTTCTCTTTCTGCTTGGACAACTCCTTTTTCTCCTTGAGTAGCTCGCCATTCTGTTTAGCAAGCTCGTTGTTTGCAGCTTCGAGTACTTGTTTACTCTCGGCCAGCCTGGAGTCAAAGTTCCTTCCCCGAGAGACCAAGGCCCCAGTACGGCGCCAGCCAGCAGTTAAGGTCAACAGCCCCTGAAGCCAGAGAGAGTAAAATAAAGTAAGGACAAAGAATAAAAAATAAGTGTTAAAACAGCAGGAATTGACTTACGCTGACTATCTCGTTCAGCCCTCTGTTGATGACTTAATCAGCCTCCATGGAGATGGTTTCAGTAATGGCTGCCTGGCTACGTTTGTGCTTGGAGAGCTTGTATATCCTCTCCCTAGCATAGCTGACCACGAGGCTCAGCAGGGAGCCTTTGGGCTGAGTGTTCAATGCCTCCCTATTAGGAGCCTTAGTAGAAGGCTGTTGGTTAGCAGGAGTGGAAGTCGGCTGCTCGGAAGGTGGCAGAGGTGTTGAGTTCTCATTTGAGGGGGCAATGGCTAGAGCGTCGTCTGTCCGAGCTTTCTTAGAGGGAGTTTTGTTGCTCTCCCCTCGAGCCCTCTTACTATCTTTTTTTTTTGGCCAGAAGAGGCAGCAACAGCCTTGTAGTGCTCAAAGACGTCCTCAGAGTCCATATCTGCACAAAAGGAAACAACGCGAATAGTGAGGTTAAATGATGACGTAGGGTAAAAGAATGAAATTAAAGAGATTACAAGTAAAGTACCTGCACTACAACTATTGGTCGCTACATTATTTACTGAACTACCTACTGCGTGGAAGAAATCTGAATTTAAGGAGGGAGCATTCTTAAAGTTGTCGTCCCCATTGTTATATTATTTTATAATATAATGTAATATTATATTATTTAATAATATAATGTTTTAGATTAAATAAATGTGACATGGAGTGTCACATATTGTAACATATAATAGAGAGTTACATTATTTGGATATATGTGAAATATCCAAACATGTAACATATTTGGTGTTACAAATTCATCACAAATTTGTAACTCCTAAATATCACCCATTATTGTGTAGATTTGTTGTTACACAATATTGAGATGAATTTCTTAAAGCCATATGAGAAATGGCTGATAGAGATGTGATTTTAACTCCCATATTGTGTATGGAAGTTACAAAATCAAGTGGGAATAAATTGGAACGTTTTGGAAAAACTGAAAAAATGTGTTGCTGAAATTGGCTGAAGGCCGCGGCGCCTGGAACTAGCGCCGCGGCCCTAATGGCTGACAGCTTCTATAATTTCGGTTTTTTATCCAACTTTGAACGATTCCAACAGCTAAGTAACTCCCAAATCTCTATTTTAATTCCATAAAACACCCAATTAATCATTGGTAACAGCCATGGGGGTTGGTGGAATTTGAAATTCAAAGGGTGTCTCTAAACTCTATAAATAGGAGCCTAATGCTCACTTGTAAGACACACCATTTCTATCCACTAAAGCACTTGGCTAGAAACACCTTGAGGCTTGATAATTCCATAAAGCATTTCCAAAATCTGAGAGAGATCCCTTAGTGCTTGAGTTAGGGGGAAATAAGCTTTTGGACAAAGGTTTTAAACCTTGTTCAAGTTGGTGATCCCCAATCCTCTTCACTTAGGTTGTGTAAGTGAGAGTTTGTTTGTGGTTTATGTTCTTCCTTTTGTTCTATTGTTCTTCTTCTTATTCTCTTGTTTTATTTACTTGTATATTTTGTTTAAGAGTTGTAATCTCTTCATTTGGTCCAAACACTTTATTTTATTTGTAACTTTTGTTTTGAGTTGTATTTTACTATTCTCTTCTTCTTCATCATCTTCTTCATTTCCTTTGTTGTATTTGTATTTTCAGTTATAGAGTTGTAACACTTTATTTAATCAATCTTGTCCATTGTAATATTTTGCATAGAGTTGTAACATTATCTTACCATTTCCATTGAGGCAATATTATTTTTCCTAACACCCATCGAATAGATGATAGGGAATTGGTAGATGGTTTAAAAGCGAAATTAATATACTGTTGTCATCCGACGAGTCGTCAGAGAGTTCGGTAGGCTCGGTAGCCTTTTGTTTTCCTTTTCCCTTAGGAGCCAAGGGCCTCTCCGTTCGGTGAGTGTCGGTAGGTTCCCTGATTGTAACCCCAGTTGGTCTCCTCCGCGGAGGAGGCGCTTGGGGCTGTTGCTCGGGTTCCACTCCGACGTGGGCGTCTTCCGCCGAAGGCCCACTCGTCGTCGCTGGTTGAAGATTCTAGTGGCCAGCCAACCTAAGGTTAACCTCTGTAACTAAATTTTTGACACTCTTCTCAGCATCTGGCATGCTGGCCAAGAGTGCCACCCTTGACTCCATCCATGGAGTTGGGAATGGTCGCAACCATGGGCCTGAAACACATTGAAAATTCAAGACTTTGTGAAGGAAAAACACCAAGTGAAAAGGCTAGCGACATGAAAATTTTTACCTCCTCGTGTGAAAGCCAAGTTGTCCGCGACTAGGTCAGGTGTAAGAAAATACTCCTGGTGGTACCTCCCCACATTAGAGATATGGGTAGTGTCAGTCAGGAAAGTGCGCCCGGTTTCCTGATGGCAAAGATGGAAGAACCCCGTGCCTTCTTGGTTGGGGTTAGATTTAAGGTCAAATAGGAAGTTGACCTCATGTGGCGACGGGGCAGGCCAATTTTTCTGGCTATACAGAATATAGAGTGTAGCAAGCATTCTATATCCGTTCGGGGTGATTTGGAAGGGGGCAACTCCGAAGTAGTTGGCCACCCCCTGGAAGAAGGAGTGAAGAGGCAGAGTGGCACCTGCCTCAATGTGAAACCGCGACCAGGCGCTGTATACATCGCCAGGCAGATTAGCCCTTTGGTCGAGGGTAGGTTTGACTAGGGTCACCCCTGTCAATTTGTTTTTATTTAAGTAGTTGGCGATCATCCTGATCGTCACTCTACTCTCTGGGACAACATGCCACTCGACATTCGGCTGAGTAGCGTGTCGAGGACGGGCATGCCTTTGCAGATTTGTATCAGGAATATATTCGCCTCGACCACTGGTCGAGGGAGCATCAACAGTAGGCTGACAAGAGGTGTTGGAAGTTTTTCTTTTCCTAGCTTTAGTTTTGGTGCGAGCCATTTTTTGGGTCGGAACTAAAGAAGTATTTGGGTTGAGGCGAGAGAAAGGAATTTTTGGTATCAAAGTAGAAGGATGTTCTTCGCCTTCAAGCAGTTGAGCTAGGAGGTCGTCTTCAATGGGTCTTTCTCCTCTCCACGGGTCTTGCATATGAACTGCAAACAGACAAAGGAGGAGATAAGACGCATAACCTGGGAATTTATGTGGGAAGTTGGGATAACGTTGCTCACGTCTATCGACCAGCAACATTCTAACCGAACACTAAGTTTTATGCTAGCAGTTTGAAAAACGGATCAAAAAGGAAAGTAAAAGGTTTTTTGAAAAGAAGCTTTTTCAACTCCTAAGGGGCGGGAAAAACCTAGTTTTTCAACTAGCCTACAAATCGAATCTTTACGTCGATTTTACGCCCTAAGTCAATGATCCTGACTATCAAACTAACTCCTAACTTATATAAAGCAAAAATACACTACCCTATCAAGCATCAAACAGTTTATACAAGATCCTCACAAATTTATACTCAAGAACGCAAAAGATTTCAGAGTACAGTGGTAGCATGCGTGGCATCACAAAGAGTTTAAAAGACTATGAAATTACCTGAGCAAAGGTTGGAGATTCAGAAAAATGAAAGCTTTGAGTTTGAAAGATCCTCGGCAGGGCGTTTGAAATTTTCGAAATTCTGGGCTCTGGAATAAAGCTCTTGAAAGTTCTTGGCAGAGAATGGTGAGTAAAAGATTATAAGGGAGATGAGGAGGTTACTTATAGAAGCTGAAGTATAACAAAAAGTGGCAATCATGACTTTCCCTTTTTCGAAGCATGGAAGAGTGTATAAGTCGTCGAAGTGGTTTCTTGAAAACTGAAAAGGCTTGATTAGACATAATTAGGTCACGGTTTTCAATAACGCACGAACCACTCTGACAGATTGGGTGAGGTAACCAAAGAGTCGGTTGCCTTAAAGTTAATTTATTACTGGTCGAAATAAATAAACTTGGGGGGCAAATGTTATCCAAAGAACAGGCACGGGTGACGTGGCAAACTTTTTAGACACGTGGCTGATACCTGACAGGTTTCTCGGTCGACCATCGACCAGAGAAATGCCCATGGCGAAACCTTCAGACTTTATATACGACCAGACTGGTCGTACACTAGATATATTTGGATAAAATCTTAGGCAGTTATGATCGTATCCGAGATTATCTCCCATGATTTCCTGAATATCCGACTGATTAGGAAAGAATATCTGTAACTGATACATGTAATCTTCCTTGAGCCTATAAATAAAGAGAAATAACTCAAGGAAGGAGACTTTTGGGTTGACTTAAGTTCATACTTTACAAGAGAATTAGGGCTATCATCTTAAGATTGTATTATTCATCTCTCTAAGGTCTGTGAAACTCAGAGAACTCTAGTTCTTTGATCACTCCTTTGAGATCCAATATCAATAATAGTTCAAGTGGACGTAGGTCATTATCAGTTCTTGGGGGCGAACCACTATAAGTTCTTGTGTCCTTTACTGTTTTTGTCATTAAATTTATTCCAACAAATCTATCCACATCAAGCTTTTTGACTCCGTGTCAGTTGACCAAAACAAGGGTCAACAGATATTTTATAGCATTTGAATTTATATTAATATAATTAATAAATATCTAGTTATAATAATGATATTTTAAAATATTTGAATTTATATTAATATAATTAATAAATATTTATTTTTAATTTATTTTAAAAATATATTCCGTTAATATTCCACTAAATATATAAAAAAACCGTTAATATAAAAAATTTATGTTTTCAACATATTATTTATATATATATTACATTTTTATGTGGTTGAATAGATTATGAAAGTATAAATTTTTATTTTAATTTTTTTTGTCTTATAACTTTATTTACAAATATAAAAATTAAATTAATTATATATTAACTAGGGTTTAGAATCAATCTTATAATTTACCATTGACATTATATGTTCGTTAATATAATTAAAAAATGGAAAGAAAGAAAAAAAGAAGAAGACGTATCTGCTTACAACTTCATCTTTTGTCACACACGTCACCACCTTTTCTAGTTTCTACACATTACTTACGTACGTGTTAGAGTTCTTTCTATGTGTGTATTTGATGTTATTAATACTCTGTCATTAAGTAAGTCAATGAGAGTCTATTTAACGTAGTACCAAAAAAGTAGTGATATATTTTAGTACATTTTAAAATAGAATAATTAGTAGATTTGTCCTCAAATTTTTGTCAGTAGTATTATTTTAACCCCTAACTTTTGAAATGGTATTTTGTTTTTAATTTTCCCTGTAGATAAGTATTCTTTTACCTTTGACTTTTTGACATAATATTCTTTTGCTCCCTAATTAAATGGTAAAATAAGTAATGATACATACACACACAACAAATTATACACAAATGCCAAATTATTTCAATCAATTATATTTATTTAAGATGGACCCTTCTAGGTAAAAGTGATTTGCCACATAAGTGTGTGTAGTATTTGTATGTGCATGTATCATTACTCTTTGTTTACGAGTAATGCTACATACACACACAAATTACACACAAATAATGCACACACTTATGCGTCAAATCACTTTTACCTAGAGGAACCCATCTTAAATAAATATAATCGATTAAAATAATTTAACATATAAGTGTATAGTATTCAAATTACACACAAACACTACACACACTTATGTGGCAAATCATTTCCACCGCATTTATATTTATTTAAGATGGACCCTACTAGGTAAAAGTGATTTGCCCATAAGTGTGTATAATATTTGTGTGTAATTTGTGTGTGCATATATCTTTACTCTTTGGTATGTGTAGTGTTTGTGTGTGCATGAATCATCACTCTTTGTTAAGTCTAACAACATTTACAAATCATTAGTTATTAATGGATATAATGGTCTTTTACAAAACTTATTAAACAACTATTTTTTTTTCTACCAAAATTATTTATGTATACAAGATTTATAATATGACTTTCCATACAATTATCAGCCTATTACAAAATAGATAATACTTTGAATATATGTAATGTCCGAAACTCCTAATTAGGTTTAGTACCCTTAATGGCAAGCTTGAGGGCATGAGTGAAATTAATTGATGAATTATATTATTATATAATTGAAAATATTTGATTATGTGCATTAAATGTGTTCTGTCCATGGTGAGAACTGACATATTTGTAATTTGACCCGTTGATGATATATTTATGATTATATATGTTATGTGTATTGTGACCACATTATTATGTGGTAATATATTGAATGTCGGCAGTAGTGGACTTCTTCAAGCAATAATAGTGGAATGTCACAGTGGAAATATCCGACTTTGGTCGAGTTTAAGATTATTGTTGAGGTTAAGATAGTTGGTAGAAATTTTATACTTGATGATATTATTGAGGTAATTGGAGATTAATGGGATAAATAGTAATAATGGTAAGTAGAGGTTTATGTAAGATGTCCATTTTACCCTTGGGGTTAGTATGGAGAGGAAATTAGATGGGGGCATTTTAGTTTTTTGGGTGCATGGATAGTAATAAGATGACCATTCCCTTGTTCTTTCTTCATTTTTACATTTCTTTCAAGAACACTCCCTCACAAAACTCTCTCAACCAAGCTTTTGAATTTTCTCCAAATTGTCTAGAGAATTGCAAGCTTTAGAAGAGAATTGCAAGCTTCATGTTCTCCATTTTTGTTCTTGATGGAATTTGAGGATTTTAGTTGATTTTCGAAATTTGATTGTATGGGTAGGTTGAGATTACAAACATGTGTATGGATTGTTTTAATCTCTAAATTCGAATAGAAAGCCATGATTTTGTTTAGTTTTAAAAATTGGAGAAAATTGGGGATTTTAGCCCTAATTCTTGAATTGTGACTTAGAACTTAATTTTTGATGTTTGGTTGATGTTATATGATGTATATTAAGTTGTATACTTGTTTTGGAGTCATTATTGTACTTAGAAGTGGTTGGACACAAGTTTGGGGTCAGATTTGTTAGGTTTGAGAAAATTGAAAAACGCAAAAAACCAGGCTTTGTGTAGAATCGGTCAACCGACCTGTGCATATTGGTTGACTAGCCTGTTGTATGTTGGCAGTCTGCATATTTTTGGGCAGCCGATCGACCGACCTTGGGTAACCATGGTACATACACTAAAAACAAATGTGTACAGTGCAATTCAATTATATTTAATCAAACATTTCAAGCATGATTATAACCATGTTCCATAACTGGGGCTCACACCCTAACCTCAGTCCTGTTGTAGTTTTCTTACCTCAAGTCTTGAGAAAACTAGGTATGACGACCATGAGTGCGATCCTTTCCTCTTGAGCCTAGTGATACACCCTAGTCACAACCATAATAAGGAATATTCATCAAGAATCAAATTAATAAAGGCTTCCGAACCAAGTCCTAGCCTCCGGGACCTTGAATTCTATTAAATCGATTAGTAGAACCATTCTCGAGCCCTTAGAATTGGGTTCCCATGACCCAAAGCCTCATATTCCAAATTTCCCTTTTTGAGTTACAGCGCCCCCCAACTGCGCCGTGACCCCACACTAGGCCGAGGGGTCGTTGCGACGCCAGGTTAGGCAGAGAGCCCACCTTGAAATTTCCCTCAATTTGAGCCGTGACACTAAGGCGGTCTAAGGCTACCCCTACCTCGAAGATGTTCATGTGGGTCTCGACGCTCTAGCCAAGCGTCATGACGCTACCCTGCAAACCCAGAAAACCAGCGATTTTCTAAAATCGCAACTGCCCCAAATTCATCCCAAAACATAGTTTTACATAGAATTGACCATTATAATGGTCACAGGAACACAGACAAGAGATAAATAGCCACCCAAAGCCTCTGAAACACTCCCAAACACAAAATTCAGAAATTTCTTCAAGAACTCAAAAAGGAAACTCAAAGCTTAAAGAGCTTAATTTACCTCCTTGAATCTGAGCTCCCCAACTGGTTTTGCCTAGCTTAGAAACTCCTAATCCTTAGCAGCAAGCTTCCAAATCCACCAAGCTTTATTCCAAAGCTTGAATTCACAAGTTCACCTCAAAACTTCAATGAACACACACACACACACACCACACAAAATATAGAGAAAGGGAGAAACGAGAGAGAGAGAGAGAGAGAGAGAGAGAGAGAGAGAGAGAGAGAGAGAGAGAGAGAGAGAGAGAGAGAGAGAGAGAGAGAGAGAGAAGGGGGTAAGTGTTTTCCTTTTTTGAGTTAATCAACTCAGCTAGGCATATATCAATCTGATGGTCTAAAAGACCAAAATGCCCCCACTTCCCAACTGTCCTCTCAATGCCCATAAGGGCAAAATGGTCATTAGACACTCTAATCCCATTAAATCCCACATTACACTATAATTCCCAATTAATTCCAACAAATACAAAATATCATTATTTCTCCCCGAATAGGACTTATACTCCAATGAGTCTCGGTAACCCACCGAATTACTAAAAATACCTCTTGGTTCACCCCGAGCTGGATATTAATCCTCATTGTGACTTTACCACTACTTTGCTCAAAAGGACCGAGTCCTTCCGAATATCTCAATATATCCACATAATAATGTGGTCTCAGTCATATAACACAATATAATCACAATTATGTCCTCAGCGGACCAAAATTACAAATTTGCCCCTTTAAAGAAAAGTGGGCCTTTATGCACATTTAATACACTTAAACATGCATAACTAGTCATATTATAATATAACTCATGCAATTCACAGAGATATTCAATTTAATCATATAATATTCCAATAATGTACTCCCGACACCCTAACCAAGGCACTAAGCCTTATTAGGAACTTTGGGGCTTTACAACTATCCCCTCTTTATAGAAATTTTGTCCTCGAACCTGAACAGCTTGGGATACTGATTCCGCATGTCTGACTCTAATTCCCAGGCCGCCTCCTCGACCTTGTTGTTCCTCCATAATACCTTAACCAAATATATAGTTTTATTCCTCAAGACCTTGTCCTTTCTATCCATGATTTGAACTGATCACTCCTCATATGACAAATCTGTCTATAATTCCAGTTCCTTGGAACTCAACACACAAGTTGCATTTGACACATATTTCCAAAGCATAGAAATATGGAATACATTATGAACCCCTGACAGTGACAGAGGTAAAGCCAACCTATAGGCTACCTATCCAATCCTCTCCAGGATCTCAAAAGGTCCCACAAACCTAGGGCTCAACTTGCCCTTCTTCCCAAACCGTTTCACTCATCTCAAGGTGAAATAAGGAGGAAGACATAGTGCCCAAATTTGAACTCTATGTCTCTACGCTTGGGATCAGCGTAGCTCTTTTGTCTACTCTGTGAGGCGAGCATCCGAGCTCTAATCTTCTCGATAGTCTCATTGGTCATCTGAACTGCTTCAAGACCCAAGTATTTCCTCTCACCCATTTCATCCTAATGGATGGGTGATCTACATTTCCTACCATACAACCTCTCATATGGAGCCACTCCAATAATCGACTAGTAGTTGTTGTTGTAGGAAATCTCAATTAACAATAAATACTTACTCTAGGACCCTTCAAGTCCATAACACATGCTCGCAACATGTCTTCTAATACCGAAATCGTCCTCTCAGACTGTCCATCTGTCTGAGGATGATATGCAGTACTAAACTTCAGTTGTGTACCCATAGCCTTCTACAAACTTCCCCAAAACTTGGAAGTAAAGATGGATGTCTTGATCTGACACTATAGACTTCAGAGCCCCCATGGAGACATACAATCTCCCTGACATATAGTTCAACATATTGATCCACTGTGAAATTTTCCCTCACAGGCAAGAAATAGGTTGATTTGGTATACCAATCCACAATTACCCAAACTGAATCATGCTGACCCACGGTTCTGGGTAATCCCACTACGAAGTCCATAATAATGTCCTTCCATTTTAATTTAGGAATACCCAAAGGATGCAGTAGCCCTGCTGGTCTTTGGTACTCAGCTTTCACTTGCTGACATGTTAAGCACTTAGCCACATACTCGAGCACATCTTTCTTCATCCCAAGCCACCAATATAATGACTTTAGATCTTGATACATCTTCGTGGTGCCTGGATGCAATGAATACGGTGTAGTGTGAGATTCATCTAGAATCTCTCATTTGATAGTAGAGTCCATCGGAACACAAATATGCTCCTTGTACCTCAATAAACCCATCTCTAAAACAATATAGTCATTAGCCACTTCAGCTAGGACGTCCCCTATGTGTCTCATCAACTAAGGATCATTCAATTGACCTTCCTTAATTTTCTCCAGAAGAGTAAACTGCAACTTTATCCCTGCTCTAGTCATCTCATCTGCCAACTCCTTTAATATCTACTTCAAATTGAATAACTATCCCAGACATCTCTGACTCAAGGCATCTTCCACCATGTTGGCTTTCACTGGGTGGTAAAGAATCTCACAGCCCTAATCTTTCACCAAATCCATCCAATGCCTCTGTCTCATGGTTAGATCTTTCTAGGTAAAGAAATACTTTAGGCTCTTATGGTCAGTGTATATCTCACACTTCTCCCCACAAAGGTAGTGCTACCATAACTTCAGTGCAAAGACCACCGCTGTTAATTCCAGGTCATGTGTAGAGTATCGTTGTTCGTATTCCTTTAGTTATCGTGATGCATATGCAATTACCTTTCCAGCTTGCATAAGAACACAACCTAACCCCTGTTTTGACGCATCGCAATAAACAACAAACTTCTCCTGTTCTGAAGGAAGACTTAGAACCAGAGTAGTGATCAATCACCGCTTCAAATATTGGAATTTGTTATCACATCTATCTGACCATACAAACTTCAGGTTCTTGCGTGCCAACTCCGTCAGTGGTGTCGCAATCCTTGAGAACCCTTCCACAAAGCTTTGATAATACCCTGCCAATCCAAGAAACTTTTTATCTTAGAAGCACTACTTGGCCTTGGCCAGTCCCGGACTGCCTTAATCTTGGCCAGATCCACCTTAATCTCGTCTTTACTAACAATGTGATCGAGGAGTATCACCTGAGGTAACTAGAACTCACACTTAAACTTAGCATACAATTTGTGCTCCCTCAGCCTCTACAGTACCAACTAGAGGTGCTGGTCGTGCTCTGCCTCTGACTGAGAATAAACCAGGATGTCATCGATGAAGACAATCACGAATTTGTCTAGATAATCCTTGAACATTCTGTTCATTAGATCCATGAAAGATGTTGGGGCATTAGTCAATCCAAACAACATGACTAAGAACTCATAATGCTCATACCTGGTACGAAAAGCTGTCTTTGGAATATCCTCATTGTTATCCCTCAAAAATCTAGGGATGGTGTGGCTAATGAGAAAGCAGTGCGTGGCATCACAAATCTGGGAAAAACGAAGAAGTATTGAAAAAAGACCGATGAGCAAAAAATATAGGTCCAGGACCTATAGAGAAGTCGACCAGGCCAAAACCCCCTAGGTGGTCAGCCTAGCCCTAACCCCTAGGGGTGGTCGACCTGACCCCAACCCCTAGGGATGTTCAACCTGACCTGCTCAAGAGCCACATGGGTGGTCGGCCCACCTTATTATTCATAGGGTGGTCGGCCTAAACTCCCAAATACACTTCGCTGGATAAAGTTCACGCTTGTTGAAGCTAAAGTCAACAGGCCTAGCACCTAGAAGGTCATCAGGCCTAGCACCCAGAAGATCATCAGGATTAGCACCCAAGCTCTAATGGGTCATCGAGCCTAGCACCTAAGTCTCATAGACCAACCAAGACTTAGCATTTTCCCGAAGGTTTCAATCGTGCATCGTCATGGGGAGGTGGACACATATCTCCATTACCCAATAATCGTGTACCAAACCACAATCCCAATATTACTGATCATGTAACAATACCTGAGTACTATAAATAAAGGACCCATGGCTTCATAAAAAAGGCTTCCTCTTTTTTGATCTTTTTGGGAACGAGTTTGAGAAAGATATTTTCTGGAGAGAAATTCTGGGCAAATTAGTAACAAGTGAATACTTTGGTTCATCCGTGTAATTGTCTATCGAGAGATTCAATACCAAAGACTAAGTGGATTAGGTTATTGTTGTTCATCAGAACAGGGCTGAACCACTATAAATTTTGTGTGTGTTTATTTAAGATATTTGTACTCTGTCATATATTATTTTTATTTCGTTCAAAAGGTGTCGTATACTGTACATACGACCGTTGGCCAATTTCACAGGTCAACATTTTGGTGCTTTCATTGAGATTACGAAATCAAGAAACATACTTTCATCAGTTTACGATGCCTCCAAAACCCAGTCAGACAAAGAAGATGGATCCCAGGGATTCCACCACTCAGGATCCCATCGATCCTATTAATGAACCTTAGGTAGAGGTTGGAGATCAACTTGATGTGAAAGATCCACAAGATGTTCACTAGGAGGAGATGGCACAATTTTTGGTGAGGCAGGAGGCCTTTGCAGCAGAAATTGCCCTCCAGAGGGAGACTATGGAACGAAAATGGCGGGAGATAGATGAGCAGGTCTAGAGGATGATCTAGAGGGAGCAGGAAGTTGATCGGAGGCACCAAGAGGCTGCTGTGGCCCTGGAGGCGGCTACCCAGTTAGCCCGAGCTAGCGCTGAAGCTGTGGCTCAGGCAGTGAGGGAGGCTCAGGACAAAGCAGTAGAGATGCGAGACAACAGTAACAGGGAGTCCTAAGGGAGGAGTCGAACCCCAAGGACGCTCTCAGAGCCACTTTCCTCGAGACAGGATGAAGAGGCGCAGTCTAAGACTTCCTCCTTCATGAATAAGAAGAATAACACTTCATCTCGGAGTAAGAGTGTTACTAACCCGAAGGCCCCCTCCAGAGAGACAGATGAAACAACACAGGAGAGGAAGGTCAGTCGTCTGAGAGGCGTGACAGGAATGGAAACGGTCGGACAAAGTCTCAAAGTCTTGTAGGAGGAGAGGCTCGGGGGCAGGATCGCACCGGCAAGGACAAGGCAGACCTACCACTCTACACCCGCAGTTTCGCAAGGGAAAAAATTGATGAACAACACCAATACCATGTTCGATAGACTCGGGAAAGATGCACAACCTCAGGATCTGAGGGAGGTCATCAACAGAAGGACCAATGCTCTGGAGGGGGTATCGGGGACGTCTACCCCACCTGGAGCAGCGATCCCACCAGCAGTGCAGGCTCAAATAGATGCACTCGTCATGGATGTTCAGGGTCTAACAAAGAAACCTATCAATATTGAGCTGGCTCATAGAAGTGGGAGTCCCTTCAGTGCCAAGATCCAAGCTGCTCAACCACCACCGAAATACCAAACCCCGAAACTTCCAACATACACTAGGAAGGAGGACCTAGTATGACACATTGGAAAGTTTGAGGATCGGATGGAGTCACTCAGTGTGGAGCATGATTATAGGTGCAGGGTATTCCCTACCACTCTCTCTGACTCAGCTCAGGAATAGTATTAGAAATTCAAACTTGGATCCATAACTTCCTGGGAGCAGTTCAGGAAGGAATTTTGCAAGGTCTTCAGTGTTGAACAAATAAGCTAGCTGACATAAAGCAAGGGAAGGATGAATCCCTGAAGGACTACATCTAAAGATTCATGAGAGAGGAAACTTGAGCGTCCACAGTAGGAGATGAAGGGAAGTTCGTTGCCATCTCGACATGAATAATTTATCATAGTCCTTTGTGGGATAGCATACACAGGAACCCCATCAACACCTTGCAAGAGTTCCAGGACTGAGCAGACAAAGACATGAAGCTAGATGAAGCTACCATGAAGGAAGAAAAAGACATAAACCATCCGAACACTATCAAGGTAGACAAGAACAGTGGAAACCCTCACTGCAGCAATGGGGGCAACGGTAAAAAGAGGAGTACCCCAGGGGCTGAGCAGGGTGGAGAAAATAAGGCTAAGTCAACACCAATCAACAAACAGCCTAAGCATCAGCCCTACCAACCCAAGTTCCCAATTATACTATCCTTACTACATCAAGGGCCGAGATTTAATTGGAAACATACCAGGAGGTACCATACAGAAAACCACCACCCTTGCGTTTAGAAGGAAAGTGGGACAATAATACGTTTTTTCATTTCCATAATGATTATGGGCACGACACAAATGAGTGCAAACAGTTGCAGGATGAGATAGAGTTTCTCCTTCGGTCAGGAAAACTCTTGAGGCACTGAGTCAAGACCGAAACCCCGAGTAGGAATCCAGAGTTTCGAAGGCAGATGAGTCCACCATTGGAGCCAGCGGCCATAGACTTCACATTGGATAACATATGTGAGGGCCCCACATAGTAGGCAATAGTAATAATGCTCGTGAGATATATGCAAGGACCCTAAGGCATGAAGTAGGGGAGTTTTCCCAGTGCATGGTAGTCAAGGAGCGGTCTCCCAAAAATCTGAAGTATGAAAGTGAAACTCTCACTTTTACAGAGGATGACGCCAGACACGTGAGGTACACCCACAATGACCCTTTAGTCCTTACCATTCAAATCATCAATGCCCGAGTGAAGAGATGCTTGGTGGATATAGGAAGCTCAGTAGATATCATCTACAAATCATCCCACGAGAAGATGAAGCTCACGGTCAAGGACCTGACACCAAGTTCCCAAGTGATATATGGGTTCACAGGAGAATGCCTAGCACCAGTTGGAACTATCAAACTACCGGTCACGTTGGGGAATGCCCTTAGGCATGAGACTGTGATGATAGAGTTCCTGGTGGTAGATCTCATTGGCTTATAATGTAGTGCTCGGGAGACCCCTCTTGATGGCATTACACACAATAATGTCTATCTGGAATCTGTCTTTGAAGTTCCCCACAAGCGTAGGGTAAGGGTGCGTATAGGGTAACCAAAGGGAGGCACGAGAATGCTATATTGCATCAATGGTCAAGGCAAAGAAAGGACCATGTGTAAACAACATGGTAGTAACCTGCTGCAAAGGGAATGAAAGAATCGATGAGCTTGTCAACATGGAAGTTGACATTGAAAGAAACACTCTACTAGAGTTGGGGGCTCCTTTTAATGAAGATTTGTTATTTTAGCAAGTTTCCCAAAGCGAGGGAAATGAAATCGATCCTCGCTTTGGGGATGATGTCATGGGGGTAGGACTAGTCGAAGATCTTAACAAAGTCTTACTAGATGAGGGGGACCCAACTAGAATAATTAAAGTTGGGAATGAGCTAAAGGTGGAAATTAAGGCACAGTTGGTAGAATTTTTGAAAAAGAACTAGGATGTCTTTTCCTGGTCATATTAGGACATGGTTGGAATTTCTCTGTCCGTAATAATCCATGTCCTCAATGTGGATAAAAACTACCCACTAGTGCAACAAAAAATGAGATTGCTTGACAAAGAACGATCTCAACCCCTGAAGGAGGAGGTCGAGCGGCTCAAGGAAAACAGTTTTACAAGGGAGGCCTACTACCCAGATTGGGTGTGCTAGTCCCAAAACCAAACGGGAAGTGGAGGACATGCGTGGACTTCACAGATCTGAACAAGGCTTGTCCCAAAGACTGCTTCCCACTACCCAGAATAGACCAACTAGTTGATACAACTGCAGGACATGAAATACTCTTATTCATGGGCGTGTATTCTAGGTATAATCAAATAAGTATGCACCCTCCTGACGAGGAACATACTAGCTTCTGAACAGACACGGGATTGTACTGTTATAAGGTAATGCCATTCGGCTTGAAGAACGTAGGAGCCACCTACCATCGTTTAGTGAATGGCATGTTATGAGACTTGATCGACAAAAATATGGAGGTATATGTCGATGAAATGTTGGTCAAGTCCAAAGTAGCTGGAGGGCATGTTCAAGACTTGGAGGAATGCTTTGCGATACTTAGAAAGTATCGCATGAAGTTAAATCCTCTCAAGTGCTCATTTGGAGTTGGTTTTGGTAAGTTTCTTGTATACATAGTCAATTCACGTGGAATCGAGGTTAACCTAGAGATGTTCAAAACATTGGTTGACATGAAGTCACCTACCACAATCAAAGAAGTGCAAAGCTTAACAAGGAGAGTAGCTGCCCTTAGTAGGTTCATATCAAAGTCTACGGACAAGTGCGTCCCTTTCTTTAACTTACTGAGGGGCAGCAAAAAGATCCAATGGACCGAGGAATGTGAGAAAGCCTTCCAAGCCTTGAAGGAGCATCTCATTCAACCGCCCTTCCTAGCAAAGACAATAGATGGTGAAGAACTATTCTTCTATTTGGCAATCACCGAGCATGCAATCAATGCTATTTTGGTGAAAGAAGAGAACATGGTACAACACCCTGTGTACTATATCAGTAAAAGGCTAGTAGGTGCGGATTCTAGGTATCCCCTTCTTTTAAAGCTAGCCTACTGTTTAGTAATCACCTCTCGAAAGCTGCATCCATACTTCCAAGCTCACTTGATTCGAGTCCTGATCGATTAACCGCTGAGACAAGTTCTTCGGAAACTAGAGACTTCGGGACGATTACTCAAATGGACAGTGGAACTAGGATAGTTTGATATCACTTATCATTCAAGGACGATGATAAAATGACAAGCATTGGCAGACTTCATAATCGAAGGCACCAACCTTGAAGACCCTTCCTATCAATCGGAGAATGGAGATACCGAGTAGGAAGGAGATACTCCCGTATGGAAGCTATATGTTGATGGAGCATTTAATGAACACAATTCAGGCGCAGGAATCATACTGATTACTCTTGAGAATCTTCGAATCCAATGCACTCTCATATTTGGATTCAAAGCTTCAAACAACGAGGTTGAGTACGAGGCATTATTAGCAGGATTACGCTTGTCTCAGGATGTGCATGCACAGTCTCTGGAGATATTCAGCGATTCCCAGCTAGTGGTGTACCAGGTACTGAGGGAGTATCAAGCCAAGGGACTTAGGATGGTGCAGTACCTGAACAAGGTGAAAGACTTGTTGACACAATTCAAGAGATATTCGATTACACAAGTCCCGAGGGAGAAGAATGCAAATGCTGATGCCTTAGCCAAGCTTGCTAGTGCCAAAGACGCGGACATCCTGAATGTCGTTCCCGTCGAATACTTGGCAGAAAGAAGCATAGCCGAGTAGGAGGCAAATGTATTATTTTTGAATTATCTATGTAACAACCATTGTGCTTCAATTAATGAATGAATTTAATTTCTTAAGTTTCACTTAATTCTTTAAATTTCTTTCAACAAGAGGCAGGTCCTAGGACCTTGTCATAAAATCATCAGATCATGTTCGATCTTGGTTCTTGAGTAGCATATCGACCCATACGATCAAAACAAGAGATAGATTCCTTGGACCTTGTCATCAAATTATGGATTATGTTCAGTTTTGGTTCTTGAAGAACCTATCGACCCTTATGATTCAAATAAGAGACATGTCCTAGGACCTTGTCGTCAAATTATGGATCATGTTCGATCTTGGTTCTTGAGGAGCCTATCGACCCATACGATCCAAACGAGAGACTGGTTCGAGGACCTTGTCGCCAAACTATTTGATCATGTTCGATCCTAGTTCTTGAGGAACCTATCGACCCACATGATCAACAAGAGAGATAGGTCCCAGGACCTTGTTGTCAAATTATAGATCATGTTCAATCTTGGTTCTTGAGGAGCCTATCAACCCTTACGATCCAAACAAGAGACTGGTTTGAGAACCTTGTTGCCAATTTATTTGACCATGTTCGATCTCAGTTCTTAAGGAACCTATTTACCTATTTGATCAGCAAAAGAGACTGGTCCGAGGACCAGTCGCCATTATTTGATCACGTTCGACCTTGGTTTTGAGGAACCTATCGACCCATACGATCAAAAAAGAGACTGGTTTGAAGACTAGTAACCATCATCAGATCATAATTGAATCTGGTCATTGAAAGACCGATCGATAATTTGATCTAAGACTCGTTACAGGCTCGATTAGCCCATCTAGACCCAGTTGGTCCAACTTAGACACTTATGTCTACAATCATTATAATGAGTACACGAGAGATTACGTAGATCATGATCGATGCTTGCTACGAAATCTGCATCTGTGTACAGGTATCATTACTATTGAGTATGAAACCATCACCCGACTACCAATGAGGGACAAGCATTTGCTGCTTGCATCATTGGGTGAAAAGGATAGTACTATGTGTCTAAACACTCGAAGCAAGGCGTGGTCAAGTAGCAAGTGACCAAGGATTTTAAATCCACGATCACTTGAAGGGCATATAGTACATACCGATCGGGGTATACACAAGCAATGAGGACGTGACCTTAAGTACTAAGCAAGCTCAAGTTTTTCTAGGACATTTGTTCAACATATGTTCCGAAAGTGCAATAAACAAAAACAAAAAAGGCATTCGTGGGGAGACTCCTAGCCAAGTCCTTTATAGGGTGGTCGGCCAGATCATCAACCCTATAGGGTGGTCGGCCTATCACCCATGGGGTGATCGACCTAACTGTTTTGTTCATGGTACTTGGTGAAGTATCGTACTACCCACATTACCGTGGTTGTTAGCCTGAAAACGTAAAGGAGTAAGGTTAGTATGGCACGTGAAATACATGTGTTCAGAGTATATTGATACCTGAACCAATGAGGGTTGTGAGTTGATATACTTAGTAAGCATTGAAAATAAATAATTTCAATCAATACACTGAGTACTCATAACAAAAAAGCATAAAGGCATAAAATGTCATATGTAAAAATTTTCAAGTACAAGGTGCCCCACTAATGGAATGAAAGGAAAGACAGAGTAAAAGACCAAAAGAAGACTAACTAGGGCGAGGAGTATCATCTGAAAGGCCACCCTGAGCCTCAGCAGCCTCACGAGCCAGTCACTACCCAAGCTCATTCGTTCGCGTCTTCTCGGGAAGGAAATCCAAGTTAAGATCTTTGTTGGACTTCTAGATCAAGTAGAAACAAGAGAAAGTTGTCTTTGAATACTCCTATCGAGCCTTTTCTTAGGCAGCCTTGACCTCTTACTCCTTCTCGATAAGAGCATCCTTCCGTAATTGGTCCATGTCAGCAATCAACTTCTCTTTCTTATCTTCAGACTGTTAGATCTGATTGACAAGTTTCCCCTCCATCTAGATTATCCTAAGAGTCAACTCGGTCACTTCCTGTTGTTTGAGCTCCACGGTACTATGGAGAGTGCTGACCTCTTCATCTTTCAAAGCAATGTCCGCATCCCTAGAGCCAAGAACGCACCTAAGGTCCAGCACCTCTTGACGGTCAGATTCAAGCTCAGAACGAAGGTTGGAAAGCATAGAGGTATACTCTACAAACCTATCACAGACATGGGAGACCAACACCAGCACCTGCAAAAAACATACAAGTGTTAGATAACGCCAACACACAAGCTAACCAAACAAAAAGAAAACTCTAGAGGACTTACACTCTGGATGTCAAGGAATGACTTTGTGAGGATGGTGTTCATGTCCTCATTCTTAATCCCATTAAAAGTCACTGTCGTCTGCTCCAGATGGGACGCTTGGTCCATGATGGCACATAAATTCCATATGGCAGACTGGTGTGGCTTAGAATATGGAGCAGGCGCAGAATATGAGGCACCCGCATCAGTGAAACTAGGAGGAACTAACGTAGGCAAGAATGGCTCTACCTCCGCGATAGGACTAGATGCTAGAGGAGTCAGAGAAGACACCTTGGGAGGAACCTCCGTTATTGACTCAGGCTCAACCTTGGCTCTCTTGGCCGCTCGGACGGAAGGGCTAGTCTCGGTTGGAGTCGACCTCTGTTGGGTATGAACAAAGCCGAACATATATGAATCTGCAAAAGAAGATCAAATGTTAGTGGGATATCAAGTACATATGAAACATAAAGTAAAAATAATAAAAGTGTCGAACCTTCTGAATGAGATTCAGGTTTGAACGTGGCTTCATAAAAATCATCCGAAGCAAGTAGCGAGTGTACGGATGCACCCACATTATCACTGTCCTGTCCAGCTAGCATGAGTGAAGAGGGTACCTCCTCAACATGAATAGGTCCCGGGGAGTCTATGGCGTTCATAGGCTCGTGACCATCTTCATCCGGAACATCGACTATAGTAGAAGGAAACAACCCAACCTTCCTAAGGTTCTCTGAAGTAATGAGGGTCTTGACATTCTTCTCCTCAGGGGTCATGGCAATCAACGCCTTGGCCCTAACAGTCATCGCCTTGGTCAGGAGCAGTCTATAAAAGGTCCGACGTGCTTAAACTTGGAGTAGTTGGCCTCTGCATCCTTAGTGAAGAAATAGTTGTAGACATATCTAAACGCCTTGCTATTTCCAAAGATCTCTTCCAAGAAGGAGTCGGTACCCTTGCTCGTGTAATGGTGGAAGTAGAAGTACCCCGAGTTGCACTAAGAAGGGTTTGTCTTCAGATAAAACAAGTAGTGAATCTCATGAGGTAGTGGAGCAGCCCATTTTCTACGATTATAGATAATGTACAACGCAGATAACACCAAGATTGCATTGGGAGCCAACTAAGAAGGATTAATACCAAAATAATTTGCCACGCTTTGAAAGTATGCTTGAAAAGGAAGTAGAGCACCAGACTTGATGGCAGAGTGTGTCCAGGCACACATACCCAAAAGTGGGTCCTCAACTTTGTCGTTTGGTCCAGGGATAGTAATAGATACGCTAGAGAGATCAAAGGTCTTCCTTAAGTTCTAAACTTATCTTCAGTTATGTCAGAGGCATCCCCCTTGAACCAAACAACCTTGTAATCAGTAGGGAGAGGCTTCTCAACATGTTTCCATATGATCTCTCTGGCAAAGGTGGCCCCAGAATCTGATGAATGGAACTCTTTTTGTCGTCTCTTCTTTTGCTGCGCACCTGGCGAGACTGTCTTGCTCTTGGAAGATGGGTGAACCACCTTAGCTAGAACCTGTAAATAGAACGCTCCTGAGGGTAAGTAACCTGGTGATGAGAGCCCTTGGTATGTTCTCGCTCAGAAGAAGAGTGATGGGGAACCTGACTGGTATCCTGGTTCAAAGGGCGTGGCAAGGAGTCCCGCTGAACGGATAGACTCCATTGAGAAGAGTGACTTCAATAAGATGTGCCATGAGAGCCACGAGGAGTACTATGTTGAGAAGAAATCTGTGAAGAGCCAGGCGAAGAGCTCTGAGTAATGTGCCTGACAATCTAAGGATTATCTTTGGAGGGTTGCTGAGTTGTCTGTTTTACTCTCGCCATTAGGCTATACCTTTTCAAGAAGTCTTCCTCATTGAACAAATATAAAGCGGAGCGAGGGAAAATCCTTTTCACCTTTTCCAAGAAATCTTGTGGAGTACGCTCGTTGACAAACTTATCTGACGAAAAGGAGCTAGACATTTTGTAACGACCCAAATTTACTAACAAGGCTTAAGGGCCTTGATTAGTGTGCCGGGAGGGCATAACTGGATTATATGTGATTTAAATGATTAAAGTATGTTATATGATTATTTGGATATCTGTGATGCATGACTATGTGTATTAGTATGCATGTAGGCCCTGATTAGGTTAGAAGGGCATATTTGAAATTTTGGCCCGTTAAGGGCATAACTGTATATATCCATGATAAATTGTTGAGACCACATTATTGTGTGGATATATTTGTAATCTGTGACTCGAGGCGATCCTAGTGAGCGGGTTAGTGAAAAGTCACAACGGGGATTTATACCCGGCTCGGGGCGAGCCTAGGGGTATTTCTAGGAATTTAGGAAATATATTGCAGTCTATTTTGATATTGAGGAATATAATTGGTGATTAGTTAGGTGTCGAGAAGTAAGCGGTAAATATTAGAGACATTCGAGGAATTAGCGAGAACTGGGTGTAATGACTAAAATGCCCTTAGGAGGTTTAAAAGCTTAGTTTTAAGTGGGAAGGCAATATGGTCTTTTGGTGTTTAGAATCAAAGATAAGGGTCATATTGCTTTATGCCTTAGTGGATTGTGTAGAAAGTGTTGGAAGTCTGAAGTAAAGAAAAGAAAAGAAAGAAAAGAAGGAAAAGGAAAGAAGGGAAACAAAACCAGGAGTCTTTTCTCTTGCGCGGTTTGGGCATTTCTTCACCAAATTCTCTGGAAATTTGGAGCTAAAATTCAGAGAAGGCTTAGGCTAGGACTCAACACTAGGATCCTTGATTTGGCTTGGGGAATTGGCAAAGGTTACTCATCATTTGAGGTAAGGTTTTGAGGTTGATACTCAGTTGTTGGTTTTGGTATTGAATTGGTTTTCTAAGCTGAGTTTCTGTGGGAATTCTAGGGAATTAAACCTAAGGATTTGAGGAGGTGAAGGCTTAGAAAGTGTGGAAGATAACCTAGGTTGAGCTAATCCATCAAAGGTAAGAAACTCTAGTTTTAAGTCCTGTGATTTCAGTTGATTTTTGTTGAGTTTTTGAGCTCTAAGTTCAACCATGGTGAATTTTGTGTTTTGGGGTGCATGTGATTGAATTTCTTATGGTTGGACATTGGGGGTGAATAGGAGATGTTGGTAGGCTTGTTTTGATGTTTGGTTGAAGTTTGGAAGAGTTTTGGAAAGGTTTGGCTTGGGGAAAATTGAAGGAAGAAAATGCAGGGTTTGCTGTGCTGTGACTAGCGTTGTAGCGCTAGGTTTTGTGGTCTGGGGAATTTTTGGCTCTATTTTTAGCGCTGTAGTGCCCACTTTAGGGCGCTGTAGCACTACCCTATTCCCAGAAAGGGATTTTTGGGTTATTTCTTAGGGCTTTTGCCCGGGGGCTCGGGGTTTGATTCCACAACCCCGTTTGGTGGAATTAGGGCTTCCCGAGGGTTCGGGATTGTTCCCGAGGCTAGGTTTTGGAATTGAAGTTTCTAGTTGGTTCTAACTTGTGTCCGTGACTAGGTGAACGCTAGGGCTCAGGCAGGATCGTGCTTGAGAATCGAATTGAACAAAGCTATTGGAATCTAAAGGTAAGAAAACTGCACCCGGTTATGTGTTTGTGATGGGACTAAGTGCTCCCTATATCTGTATGATGTCATAGATGGTATTATGCCATGGGACATGTGTTAAACGGCCTAAGAGTGCCGTAAATAATACTTGTGCACAGAGCACGCTCGGCCACTGGTAGCTGAGGACAGCTTAATATTCATTGAGTTTGGTTTAAGCGGGCCGGAGTCAATGGGATAAATAGAGGGTGCGGCCTAAGGGCGTTAACCCTAGTTATCATGTGTAATTGATTATTAATATAAAATGATGTACTTGGTATTAGGGGTGTTCATAAAACTGCCCACACCGCACCGTAATTTGCGGTTTAGAACCCTTCGCGATGCGGTTGCGGTTTGTATTTTTGCCAAACCGCGCAGTGCGGTTGCGGTTTGCAGTTTTAAATTTTATAAATGCGGTTCAAACCACACCACACCACATCATTATATATATTAACTTTTTTATATATTTTTTTTCAATTTTACTACATTTAAAGTTAATGCATAAATATTTATACAGTATAATATAATATACACAATATCTAGAAAGAAATATAATGTTTCATAGGATGGTAATACATATTCTACTTCAATATAAAGATATTCCTCCTAATTAAAATAATATTTACTTTTATAGTACATTTTTTATTTGGTATTAGTTTGTTATATTTTTATTAGTTTGCTTAAAGTTTATTAGCTTGTTGTACATTTAATTATTTTGTTAAACACTCTATAATTATTAGATTTATTATGAATATTTCTTAATTATAATATTTAATTGTTAAATTATTTGGCGATAGGTATAAACCGCCAAAACCGCACCGCACCACACTGCATTTTTGCGGTGCAGTTTATGCGGTTTGAGGTCTATGCGGTGCGGGTTGCGGTTTGGAAAATTGTTCAAACTGCAAATGCGGTGCGGTAAAAAAATTAGAGAAAAACCGCACCAACCGCACCATGAACACCCCTACTTGGTATGCTAATACTTGAATAACGTAGATGTTTGGACTGTTGAGTATATGTTTATACTGCATGAGTTATCTGGTTGTTTGCTTAATGAATATGCTTTGTTATTTGGTTTCTTGCTGGGCCTTGGCTCACGGGTGCTACTTGGTGCAGGTAAAGGCAAGGGCAAAGTGACCAGTCCTGAGATGCAGAGCTTTGAGGCTGAATGTACATAGTCAGCTGATCGGCCGCCACGACCGAGGAGTGGTACAGGACGAGAGAAAGCCTAATTGTCTGTTTTGCCTTAGAGTGGCTAGTAACTGTACTTTTATTCATAAATTTTGTAAAGTGTCTTTTAACACTTCTACTTTTGGGATCCCATGTAAAAATGTTTGATTATAAGAAATGAAACTTTTGAGACCGAAATCTTTTAACCCTAGTTCCACTTTAGTTACTGTAACATGTTTCCAACTAAATGACTTGATTACTGAGTCTTGCATCTTTATAAACACACAGTGTAACGGTCTTGGCTATCCAGGGCGTTACAACTTGGTATCAAAGTGTCCTAGGTTTAAGGGTTCCTTAAGACTGGCTGGACATGTACATTCGCCGCGAAAGACAAGCTCGACTCAGGGTTTGGTAATTGTGTATACATGACTACATGCTTAGAAGATTTGAATGGAATATGATTGTTGTTATTTGCTTGATTAATAGGGAGCATGAGATACTGATAGGGCCTGACCCTCTACTATTGCATGATGATATTGAGGCATGTGAATAAAAATATTTGGATAAATTGTTATATCTCGATTGTTTGTGAACGTTTGATTTCCAATGTTGGATCATGGAAGGATTATTACCCTGTCATCATAGTTTGACGGCCGAGTCATTGATTACAGATTGACTTGGACAATTATGCGTCCAAGAAAATCTACGTGACTAGCCGGCACCAGGTTTAAGACTAGAGATGATGACCAGGGCTAGACCCCTCCGCCAGTCCTTGATAACTGGCAGCAGCTTATGGCAGACATGCAAGCGCGGCTACAGAGCCAGGATGAGCAGATCTGCATTCTGTGACAGCAAGCTCCATCAGGGAGTGCTGCCCATATTGTGCCACCGGCAGTGGTACCAGTGGTACAGCCAGTAGAGGTTGGGAACAGATGGGAACCGTTGTATGAGCGGTTCAGGAAACAGCAACCCCCGATCTTTGAGGGAGGACCTGATCCACTAAAGGCTGAATAGTGGATGAACATGATTACTACTATCTTGGATTTCATGAGGGTAGAGGGGCATGAAAGAGTGGCCTGTGCCACATATATGTTGAGAGAGGATGCCTGTATGTGGTGGGAGGTGGCATCACAGACTAGAGATGTTACTACATTGATTTGGGAAGGATTCAAGGACTTATTTAGTCATAAGTACTATAATGTTGCTATCAGGGCAGTGAAAGTAAATGAGTTCGTGGGGCTGGTTCAGGGCAGCATGACAGTTACTGAATATGCCCTAAAGTTTGACAGACTTGCGAAGTTCGCACCAGACCTTGTGCCTACTAATGCAGCTAGGCAGGACAAGTTTATTAGAGGGCTTAATGCTATGATAGCTCGAGATGTGAGGATTACAAGAGTTCCTGGAGGGACAACTTATGCCCAGGCTGTAGAGAAGGCTCTTACCGCTGAGGAAGCAGAAAATAAGATATGGAGGGAGAGTGCGGCGAGGCAGGAGGGCCGCAGGGCGGTGCCTCCATATTCTAGTTCTGGTAGGGGCGAAGGCCCCAGTGATTTGAAGAGAAAGACCCCTGATGCTTCGACCGCTCCTGGTCCTGATAGGAGAGGTCGGGGTACTCAGGGTGGCTGTCAGGGAGGCAGTGACTCATGGAGGACCTATCCTGAGTGCACGAGGTGCAGAAGATGCCATCCGGTCGAGTGTCGGGCTAAGGCCTGCTATGTGTGCGGGGTGGTAGGAAACCTCAAGAGAGATTGCCTGACAGTGAAGAAGGGAGATGCAGGGAAGGTGGACAGCTTAACTTCAGCTCAAGTGTTCACCCTGACCCAGGCGGAGGCCGAGGCTAGTCCCTCGGTAGTGACAGGTCAGCTTTCTAGCGCTGGCTCTCCTTTTACTGTATTGATTGACTTTGGTGCTACACATTCGTTTGTTTCTAGTAATGTGATTGATAGACTGTGTAGACCTAGTGAGTATTGTACTTCAGGGTTTGGGACTATAGGCCTAGCACCCAAAAGGTCATCAGGCCTAGCATCCATAAGGTCATCAGGCCTAGCACCCAGAAGATCATCAGGCCTAGCACCCAAGCTCTAAAAGGTCATCGAGCCTAGCACCTAAGTCTCATAGACCAACCAATACTTAGTGTTTTCCCAAAGGTTTCAATCATGCATCGCCAACCACGATCTAGAGAAACAATGAGAAGACCCACAATCTCTTAATCATGAGGAGATGGACACGTATCTCCACCACCCAATAATCATGTACCAAACCACGATCCCAGTATTACTGATCATGTAACAGTCCCTGGGTAGTTTGAATAAATGGCCCAGGGCTTCATAAAAAAGGCTTCTTCTTTTTTTATCTTTTTGGGAACGAGTTTGAGAGAGATATTTTCTGGAGAGAAATTATGTGCAAATTAGTAACGAGTGAATACTTCGGTTCATCTGTGTAATTGTCTATCAAGAGATTCAATGCCAAAGACTAAGTGGATTAGGCTATTACTGTTCATCGGAACAGGGCTGAACCACTATAAAATTTATGTGTGTTTTTTTAAGATATTTGTACTCTGTCGTATATTATTTTATTTCATTCAAAAGGTGTCGTATACTGTACATACGACTATTGGCCAATTTCACAGGTCAACACTCATCTTTGATCCTCAGCTGGTGATAACCCAATCGAAGATCATTCTTGGAGAACATTGTCTTATCCTGTAGCCGATCAAACAAGTCATCGATTCTTGACAATGGATGCTTGTTCTTGATAGTCAACTTATTCAATTCTCTGTAATCAATGCACATCCTCAGGGATCCATCCTTCTTCTTTACAAACAGAAAATGCTCACCTCATGGAAAAAAACTGGGCTTGATAAACCCCAAGTCAAGTAGTTCATGTAACTGAACCTTCAGTTCTTTCAATTTTACTGGAGTCATTCTGTACAGTTCTCTAGACACTGGTTCTATCCTTGGTGCAAATTCGATAACAAATTCTATCTCTCTGTGCGGCAACAACCCTGGTGACTCTTCTGGAATACATCCAAAAACTCACAGACTAGTTTGGTTTTCTCAGGTCCAACTGGCACAACCCTAGTGGTATCCATCACACTAGCTAGGAATCCTATGCAGCCACCTCGCAATAGGTCTCTAGCCCACAATGATGATATCATAGGAATGCAGGGTCCATGCACAGTTCTCACAAATACAAACGGGTCCTCTCCCTTAGGTTCAAAAGTTACCATCTTCTTTTTACAATCAATTGTTGCCCTATACTTGGCTAGCCAATCCATACCCATAATCACATCAAAGTTGTCCATAACCAGCTCAGTCAAATCCATTGATAACTCCTAGATCTGACCCATCTCCTAGAGACTACCAGATCCCTAGTAGACAATAAAGTCCCAACTCCCACAACATTAAAATCACTTGGTCTACACAGTTTATTAATCACTCTACTAGATATAAAGGAATGTGTAGCACCAGAATCAATCAACACAATATGAGATATACCGTCACTAGAAAGGTGGCTTGCCACTACCGAGGGACTAGCCTCAGCTTTTGACTGTGTCAGTGCGAACAATTGAGCTTGCGTCAAGTTGTCCACCTTCTTTGGCTCTTCCTTCTTTGCCCTCGGGAAATATTTCTTGAGGTTCCCAACTATACCGCTTAAAAAGCATGCCTTAACTCGACATTCTTCTAGATGGCATCTCCTGCACACTTTGGATAAGTTCTCCATATCTCATTGATGCCTTGGCGTCCAGTCTAAATACCCTGTGGCCTTTTGTCGGGGCTTGAAGCTATAGACGTATCTGGGGTCTTCATCTTCTAGTCACTAAGGCCTCCACCTCTACCAGACCCTATAAAAGGGAGGTCCCACCCTCCTTGTATCCCTTCTGGCCGCACTCTCGCACTGGATCTTGTTCTCTGCGCCCTCAGCAGTAAGGGCCTTCTCTACTACCTGAGTGTAAGTCGTCACTCCCGGTATGGAGGTGATTTTGACATCCTGAGCTATCATAGCATTTAGCCCTCGAACAAACCTTTCCTTTCTTATTACATCAATTAGCACCAAGTTAGAAGTGAACTCGACCAACCTATCAAACTTCAGGGCATACTCTGCCACCGTCATATTTTCTTGGACCAAATTACTCAATTCATCTATCTTTGCAGCTCTCACTGCATCATTATAGCATTTCTCGTTAAATAGGTCTCTAAACTCTGCCCAGCTCAGGGTATTCACATTCCTGGTTTGGGATACCACTTCACACCAAATTCGGGCATCCTCCTGAAACATAAATGTGGAAAAAGCCAATTTCTCATTACCTACCATTCCCATAAAGTCCAGGATGGAGGTGGTCATACCCATCCACTGCTCAGCTCGCAGTGGATCTGGCCCTCTCTCAAAAGTATGAGGGTGATTTTTTCTAAAGCACTCATATAAAGGCTCCCACATGTTCTCAGCCCGCGACTGCTACTGTAAAACTCGTACCACGACAGGTGGCACAACTGGCTTGACGTTCCCTGCTGGAACCTGCTGCTATCTCAACAAGTAAATATGATCCTCTTGTCTCTGTAATCTAGCTTGCATTTCAACAAGCATTTGTTGCCATTTCTCAGGGGATGGAAGAGGGTTTTGTAACGTCTTACTAATCGAGGACCGTTACACTGTGTGTTTAAAATAGTGCTTAACTCGTTTGGACTTAAAATGTGTAATCAAAACTAACTCAAGGATTAGGTGTTACAATTTTGGTCAAACAGTAACTATTTCATTAAAAAGGTTTAAGTTTGTACACGGGATCCCAAAAGAGTTTATAAACTGATACAAATACAACAGAATTACAAAAGGTCGGCCTAGGCAGCAAAATCAGGGTTCAACCCTAGTTCCAACAAGTAATCTCGGCCATGGCAGTCGAGCAGGATGCATATGTACACTTCACCTCCGAAGCTCTCCAACTCATGGATGGTCCAACTTCTCTTTGCCCTTACTTGCATCATGTAGAACCCGTGAGCCAAGGCTCTGCAAGAGAACATAAACATGCTCATAAACAGTTATTCAACAGACTACATATCATAAATATCATGCATAAAAGTTATAACCAGTACTCATGCATGCAATCAATCTATTTAAACAAAGATAGAGCCACACAGGAGCCCATCGCACTATTCCCTTTCGAAACGGCTATAGAATTGGTGAAGTGTGAACCACGCTCTATGTTCCAAGTGGCTATAGAGTCATGCACGCATATGTCACGCTTCCAGGTTGGCCCTGCCTTAACGGCCTACGTTCTGCATCTATTGTCGACCACAACTTATAAGCCGAGCTCCTATATTGACCCAGCCACAACGGCCTGTTTTCCACACGCTATTGCCGACCACGGCTTATAAGTAGAGCTTCTATATTGGATACAATAGATAAGCATTTATCACTTAATACAAATATGTATAGTGCAATTCAATTATGTTTAATCAAACATTTCAAGCATGGTTATAACCATGTTCCATAACCGGGGCTCACGCCTTAACCACAGTCCAGGTGCGGTTTTCTTACCTCAAGACCTGAGCAAACTAGGTATGATGACCCTGAGTGCTATTCTTTCCTCCTGAATCTATATATACACCATAGTCATAACCTTAATAAGGAATATTCATTAAGATTCGAACTAATAAAGGCTTCCTGACCAAGTCCTAGCCTCCAGGACCTTCAATTCTACTAAATCGGGTAGTACATCTTTCTTGAGCCCTTAGAGTTGGGTTCCCATGACCCAAAACCTCATATTCCAAATTTCCCTTTTTGAGTTGCGGTGCCTCCTAGCTACGCTGCGGCCCCACATTAGGCCGAGGGGCCTGTCTAATTTCAAATGAGCGTCGCAGAGACCACCACTAAGGGCCGCGATGCGAGGCTAGGCAGAGAGCCCACCTATAAATTTCCTTAAATTTGAACTGCAGTGCTAAGGCGGTCTGAGGCTACCCTTGCCTCGAAGATGTTCATGCAGGCCGTGGCGTTCTAGCCAAGCGCCATTGTGCTACCCTGCAAACCCAGAAAACCATCAATTTTTTACAATCATAACTGCCCCAAATCCATCCCAAAACACAGTTTTACATAGAATTGACAATTATAATGGTCCCAGAAACACAAATAAGCAATAATCAGCCACCCAAAGCCTCTAAAACACTCCCAAACACAAAATTCAGAAATTCCTTCAAGAACTCAAAAAGGAAACTCAAAGCTTAAAGATTAGAATTTACCTCCTTGAATTCGAGCTCCCCAACTGGTTTTCCCTAGCTTAGAAACTCCTAATCCTCAGCAGCAAGCTTCCAAATCCACCAAGCTTTATTTCAAAACTTCAATGAACACACACACACAAGAGAGAGAAAGGGAGAAACGAGAGAGAGAGAGAGAGAGAGAGAGAGAGCGAAAGTGAGAGATCGGGTAAGTGTTTTCATTTTATGAGTTAATCAACTCAGCTGGGCATATATCCATCTAATGGTCCAGAAGACCAAAATTCCCCCACTTCCCAACTTTCCTCTCAAAGCCCATAAGGGAAAAATGGTCATTACACACTCTAATCCCATTAATTCCCACATTACACTAAGATTCCTAATTAATTCAGCCAAATACACTATATCATTATTTCTCCCTGAATACGACTCATACTCCAATGAGTCCTGGTAACCCACTAAATTACTAAAAATACCCTTTTGGCTCACCCCGAGTCGGGTATTAATCCCCGTTATGACTTTACTGCTACTTTGCTCAAAAAGATCGAATCCTGCGGAATATCTCAAATATATCCACCTAGTAATGTGGTCTTAGTCATATAACACGATACAATCACAACTATGCTCTCAACGGGCCAAAATTACAAATATGCCCCTTTAAATAAAAGCGGTCCTTTATGCATATTTAATACACTTAAACATGCATAACTAGTCATATTATAATATAACTCATGCAATTCAAATAGATATTCAATTAAATCATATAATATTCCAATAATGCTCTCCCGACACCCTAACCAAGGCACTAAACCTTATTAGTAACTTTGGGGCGTTACATAAAAGACATGCTTATGAGCATTATTGTTGTATGTGAGTATGATAGAGTTGCTTATTAGCATTATTGTTGATGTGAAAATTTTATTTTGGATTCGGTTTTTGATCGTGTGATAGTTTTTAGGTTGTTATCATTTCCTGGTAAGTTGTTGAATATAGAGGTATTTGAAATAATGTTTCCGTGGAAATCTACTAGACTCTGTGGCAGGTATATAGAGGCAGAGAATGTTATTATTGAACCATAGTTTTATCCTCGAGATAGGGAGAAGATGTCGCTGTTGTGCAAGCTAGACTACAAAGACAGGAGAAAGAGATATGATTGTTGAGGCAATAAATTCTATTAGAGAATGTTGCTCAACATGTGATTCTTGCACCGTTACCTTTGGTAGTGCAACCTGAAGTAGGAAATCGATTGGAATCATTGTATGAGGAGGTTCTAGGAGCAATACCCTCTGGTTTTAATGAGGGAGGTTGTATCTACTTAGAGCTGAACGATGGATGGGCATGATTAATTCCATCTTGAATTTTATGAGGATGGAGGGTAATGATAGGATGGTTTATGCCAAGTATATGCTATTATATGCTATTAGAATATGGTGGGTGGTTATAACCCATACAAGTATATCACCACAATGAGTGGGGGAGAATTCCGGGATATATTTAATGAAAAGTATTATATTGACGCAGTAAGACTGCGAAGGTGGATGAGTTCACTAGTTTGGTTCAGGAAAATATGATCGTGACGAAATATGCCTTGAAGTTTGGTAGGTTGGATAAGTTGCTGCTAACTTAGTGCCAATAAACTTCGCAAGGAAATAAAGATTTATTCGGGCCTGAATTCTATGATAGCCCGAGATGTGTGAATTACATCTGTACCTGAAGTTACTACTTATGTTTAGGTGGTAAAGAAGGTCTTTACTGCTGACGGGGCATATAATAAGTTATGGAGTGAGAGGGTGTCGCAAGATGCGATGCTCAAAGAACGACTCCTCCTTTTATTGGATCTAGAAGGGGTGGTGGCTCCATGGATCCAAAGAGAAAGAATAGATACTCGTTTGTTGTATCTAGTTAAATGATAGAGAAGTTTAGTAAACCTTGTGTTATGTATGTTGTGGAGTTTGGAACCTTGTTACCTACTGGGGAGTTAGTAATCTCTAGGGATGGAGTGCATCCTTACCAGTGGGCGTGAATAGTAGTGAATTATCAGTGGATCTGATGGGGTAAGAAATGGAACATTTCGATATAATACTGGGTGTAGATTGGCTAGCCAAATATGGAACGACCATAGATTGTAAAAGAAAGATGGTAATATTTGAGCTTGAGGGCGAGGACACATTTGTGTTTGTGAGTGCTATTAACAGACCTCACATTTTGATGACCTCAGTGTTGAAAGCCAGAGATCTATTATGAAAACCATTGGACCAAAGGAGACCATATTTTGTTTGTGAGTTCTAGATGTGTTTCAAGAATATTTATCTAAGTACCACCGCATCGAGAAATTTAGTTGTTATAGAATTGGTGCCTAGAACAGAACCAATATATAGGGCGCCCCACTGCATGGCACTAGTAGATTTAAGGGAATTGAAAGTTCAGCCGTAAGAGTTTCTGGATTTAGAGTTTATTAGACCGAGTTTCTCACCACTGTGTGCATTATTATTAATTGTGAAATGGAAGGATTTGTTGTTGCAGATGTGTATCAACTACCGAGAATTTAATAAGGTGACTATCAAGAATAAGTATCCACTCCAAGGATTTGATGACTTGTTTGATCAGTTGCAAGGTAAGACAATGTTTCAAAGAATGATCTTCGATCTGGTTATCACCAGCTTAGGATCAAGGAAGAGAATATTTCAACGACTGCCTCCCGCATGAGTCAGAAGGAGAACGTGGAGAACATCTTTGGTTGGTATTACTGAGGTGGAAGGAACAAAATATTATATGTAAAGTTCAAGAAATATGAATTTTGGCTTCGTCAAGTAACATTTCTTGGTTACATTGTGAGTCAGAAAAGGATTATGGTTGATCTAGCTAGGATAGAAGCGGTAAAAGGTTGGCCAGGGCCAATGGACGCTTCAGAAGTTAGAAGTTTCCTTGGATTGACATGATATTACTGGCATTTCGTTGAGGGATTCTTAAGGATTGCAATACTCTTGACTGAATTAACGTGTCAAAATTTAAAGTTTGTGTGAATTGATAAATACGAGTAAAAATTACAAGAGTTGAAACAGAGATTGATCATTGCACCGATGATTTGTTGCCATTGAGAACGAGAAATTTGTGGTGTATTGTGATGCATCGCGACAAGGAATAGGATATGTCCTTATGCAAGATGGGAAAGTTATAGATTATGCTTTGGGGACAACTACAAAAATATGAATAGATATATCCTACACATGACCTTGAGTTGGCAACATTGGTGTTTGCACTTAAGGTGTGGTGACACTACTTATATGGGGAGAAGTGTGAGATATACACTGACCATAAAAGTTTAAAGTATTTTATTATCTAGAAAGAATTGAATATGAGACAGAGATGTTGGTTAGGGTTGGTGAATGATTATGACTGTGAAATCCTTCATTGTCTAGGGATAACTAACATGGTGGCTGATGCCTTAAGTCAGAAAAGTTTGGGCCAAGGGTTTAGTTCGAAACAGATTTCAGCAGAGTTAGCTGAGGAAATGACCAATGATTGTAACGTGCCAAAATTCCTAATAAGACTTATGGTCTTGATTAGGGTGCCAAGAAGGCATTAGTCGAATGATATGTGACATTATTGAATATTATGTGATTGTGTGAATTACATGCGTTATATTATAATATGACTGATTATGCATGTTTAAGTGTATTACATGTGCTTATAGGTCTATTTCTGTTAAAAAAGACATTTTCGTAATTTTAACCCGCTGAGGGTATGATTGTGATTATATTGTATTATGTGATTGAGACCAAATGGTTCTATGGGTATATTTGAGATATTCGGCAGGAGTCGGTCTTTTCGACCAAGGTAGCTGCAACATCCCAAATTTGCTAATTAGGCTTAGTGTCTTGATTAGTGTGGCCAGAGGGCATAAATGGATATTATGTGCATGTTTATGATTATATGCATGATTACATGAGTTATATTATGATATGTCTGTATATGCATGTTTAAGTGTATTAAACATGCACGTGGGCCTGTTTCTTATTAGAAGGGTATTTTCGTAATTTTGACCCATTGAGGGTATATATTTGTAAATATATGTGATTTGTGATTGAGACCACATTATTATGTGGATATATTTGGCTTACTCACGAGAAGATCCTAGTGAGCAAGTTAGCGGAAAGGTCACAACGAGATTAAATACTCGGCTCAGGGTGAGCATAGGGGTATTGTAGTAATTTAGTGCATTACCGGGATTTATCGGGTAATGGGAATTGTTTGGTGATCATTTAGGAATATTGGAATTACTTGGGAAATATGATATTAATTGAGGATTAGTGGAGATTTTGGGATAAATAGCAAAATTCCCTTGAGAGTGCGTTGGAAATGATTAAGAGGTGAGGGCAAAATGGTCTTTTTTGGCTAGTGGGCTGAGTCATTTGAGTTAAGTCCTGAGCACTTTGGGGGACTTACACGTTGCTTTCCATATCTCTCTCTCTCTCTTGGTGGTTTCCATCTCAAAGCTTAGTTGAGCACTTGAGGATCTGGTGTTCAATCTTGGAAGTTTGTTGGAGTTTCTTGAAGAGGAGTGGAATTGGCTGGAGTTGGGCATTGCTAGGTGATCATCCTAGGTCTAGAATCACGAAATTCTACCTCAAAGGTATGAATTTTATGGGTTTTCCTTGATGTTCTTGATGTTCATGGTGTTCTTGGTTTTGGTGGGTTTTGAATTCCAATTTTCGTATTTGATGCTTGTGGTAGAGTATAGAGGTTGGTTTGAGGTTGGGAATTAGTTTATAAATGGATTTTAAAGCTTATGGTAATCAGAAACATGATTTTGAGTCTTGAATTTTGGATTTAAAGGGGAAGTTGAGTTCTTGGAACTCAAATGACGATTATGGGATTTTGGTGTGTTTTGGTTAAGTTTTTTATGTTTCTATGTTTCTTGAGGTGTACTATTCTGGTTTTGGGACTCAGCTGTGGCCTTGGAACACATTTGGGATAAGTTTTGGTGAGTTGAGCTTGGAGAAAACGCATGTGGAAACCCAGAAATTCAGGGTTTTCGAGGTGGCGCCCCTGCCATGGGTTTGGGTACCCCTACGCTATGCAGAGGATGGCTTTGGGGGATCTCTGATTTGCTTAGGTGCCCATGCGCTATGCAAGGGTGTTCTTGGGAACTCTCTAACTATTTTGGGCGCCCCTGCCCTTGCTTTGGGTGCCCCTGCCTTATGTCAATTTCAGCAAGCCTCATTTTTAGAGCTTGGGAAGAACTTGGGGGCTCGAGGGACGATTCCACCACCTTGTTGGGTGGAACTGGAGTCCCTGAGGGCACGAGAATGGTCCCACAGTTTGTTTATGGGATTGAATCATAATGAGGATATTATTTATGGTTGTGACTAGGTTACCGCTAGGGCTCGAGACAGGATCGAGCTCAAGGGTCGTTTTTATCTTTCCAATGCTTGGACCAGAGGTAAGAAAACTGCACCCAATATGTGATTAGGGCTTGGCCCGGTTATTGAACATGGTTATGACCATGCTTGGACTATTTATTAGACATGTTAACTGTGTTGTGCATACTTGTAATATGTGATGTATGCTTATTTATTTTACTTGATTGAAAGGCTTGACTTATGATTCAAGGGCGGCAATAACGTGCTGAGCGTAGGCCGAAAGGCTTGACTTATAAGTCAAGAGTGGCAATAGCGCACTGAGCATAAGATGAAAGGCTTGAGTTATAAGTCAAGGGTGGAAATAGCACGCTGAGCGCATGCCAATATGGTTAGGCCTATCTAGGGGCGTGGTATACACTTGACTGACCTTATGGTCGCTTAAAAAATAAAGTGTCAGGTATGCTTGGCCAGCTCTAAGGATGGTTATATAGAGGATAGGGCAATGGGCCCCATGGTTACTCTAGAGTCACTTATCCTAGGGAAAATGGGGCCCGATGTGACTCTATAGCCACTTATCTAGATTGAATGCATGCATGAGTAGGGTTATTACTGCTAGGCATGCTAATTATGATTTTGTACTATGTTATAAACTGCTTATGAGCGTGTTTAAGTTTTCTTGCTGAGCCTTGGCTCATGGGTGCTATGTAGTGCAGGTAAGGGAAAAGGGAAGCTGGACCAGCCATGAGTTGGAGAGCTTCAGTGGTGGCATGTACATATGCAACTTGTTTGACCACCACGCCGAGGATTCACAGAGGCACTAGGGTTAAACCTTAATTTTTCCGCTTTGGCCGGCATATGTTGTGACCACCCTTTTGGATTGTAAATGACTTTTTAAATGTTTATTTTGGGATCCCATATGCGAACTTAAACTTTTCAATGAAATCATATATTCCGTTGACCAAATTTTTTAACCCTAATCTATTAATTACTTCCAGTTACATGTTTATGTCCAAATGACATGATTAGCAAATCCAACACTATTTAAAATACATAGTGTAATGGTCTTGGCTATCTAGGGCATTAGAACTTGGTATCAGAGCGGTCTAGGTTTAAGGGTTCTTGAAGATTGGCTTGACATGTACACTCGACACTAAAGATAAGCTAGACTCAGGGTTTGGTAATCATTGATATGGTTATGTGCTTAAGTGCTTAGTTGACATATATATTCCTTATCTACATGATAGGATAGATGGCATGCCATCTATATTGTTAAGTGCAAGGCCTATTAATTGATGCATGAGTAATATGCGCATATTATCTAACACTATTATTGCATGTGGATGTTGTGTTGTTTGGTTTTGTTCGGGGGATAGCTTCTAGATATGATTATCATGCTTGATAGTTCAAGTCATTGACTGCAGATGAACTCGAAAGTTATGTACCCAAGGCAGTCAGAAGGAACAGGTGGCATTTATATCGAGGTCGGAAATGATAATCAGGGCCAGAACCCTCCACTTGCCTCTTGGAATCGGCAGCAGGTGTTTGCAGATATGCAAGAAAGATTGTAGAGGCAAGATGAAGAGAAGAGCTGGTTGGGACATCAGGTTCTGCCAAGGAACACTGTTTCATTAGTACTGCCAGGGGTGGCACCAGTATTGGCAAAACTTGGGGTTGAGAACATATGGGAACTATTGTATGAGAGATTCCAGAAACATTACTATAGAGTCCCAAATTTGCTAATGAGGCTTAGGGCCTTGATTAGCATGCTTGGAGGGTAGTAACTGTTATATTATGTTAATACGTGTGAATTTGATGAGTATGTGATTAGAAATGCATGTTTAGGTGAATTAAATATGCATGTGGGCCCCATTTGGTTGCTAGGGGCATATTTGTAATTTTAGCCCGTTGAGGGCATAAATGTAATATTTGTGTATATTGTGACTGACACCACGTGTGAGTGGTGATATATTTGTGGTGCACGATCCGAGACGGTCCTAGAGAGCTGTTTAGCCAGAAAGTTACAACAGGGTCAAATACCAGGCTCGGGAGGAGCTTAGGGGTGTTTTGGGTATATTATAATGTGTTTAGGAATTATTGAGTAGCGGTTAGCAGCTTATCAATTATTTGGTATGTCGAGATTAACAGGGATTTTTAGTTATACTTGAGGATTTAGCAGGATATGTTAAAAGACTAAACTACCCTTGGTGTTATATGAGGACCTAGGTTAGCTTAAGGGGCAATTAAGTTATTTTGGCAGCTGGATATACTTAGTTGAGGGCTGGGAAATACTATAACACTTTAAAGCAGAGGAAAGAAAAGAACAGAATTTCTCAACTCTCTTTCCCTTTGATACTCGGCTCTCTCTTTCCCTCTCCTTGGTGGTTGAGAGCTTGAAGAACCTTGAGGATTTTAGACTAAGAAACTGAAGAATTTTACTTGCTGTGGCTAGGGGAATCAGTTCAAGGGTGTGTCTAACATAGAGGTAAGGTTTCATCCCTGATTTTCTTTAAGTCTCCAAGATTTTTCTTGAGAGTTTGAGAATGAATGTTGAAAGCTGGATTTGTTGCTTGTTATTTGTGAGAATTCAGCTTGGGAATCAAAGGGTTTAAGCTTGGAGTTGGATTTGGAGGAAGCTCAAGGTCAAATTCTTGTTTAAGGTAAGAATTTCATGCATTTATGAGGTTTATATTCTGAAACGGTTTATGTTTTTTGGTTTGTGGTTTAAGTTTGATAAAGATTTAAACCACTAGGTGATTCTTAGGTTTGATTGTGTGTTTGGATTTGTTACTGTTGTTTCTGAGTTGCTGTACTGCTCATTTGAGGTTTTAAGTTGAATTGGGACTTGGGTGTACTTGGGTGTTCATTTGGAATAGTTTTGGCTCGGGAAAAATGTGGGGAAAAACCCAGTTTTCTGGGTTCGCGTATGAGCGTCGCGACCCTGTTCTTCCGTGCCGCGACGCTAGGTTGAATCAAGGCATGGGGACTATTCTGGGCGCTGCGGCCCCTATAGGGTTGTGCCGCGGCGCTAGGCCAATTTCTAGAGAGATGGGAATTTGAGTTTTTAGGGTTTTGGCTCAGGGGGCTCGGGGGACGCTTCCGTTACCTTGTGTGGGGAAACGGGAGGTCCCGAGAGCATGGGATTGGTTTCGGGAGATGATTATGAATTGGTTAGTAACAAGAGTGCTATGTATGTGTTGTGACTAGGTTTTCAGCGAGGCTCGGGTTAGAGGACTGTGCTCAAGATTTCAGTGCTCAAGAAGCTCGGGAGACAGGTAAGAAAACTGCTGTACCCATAGAGTAGGGCGAGGCCCCATAGTTGTGTTGCACGGCGTAGCCCATTGATTATGTTAATACATGTCTAAGTGTTTGTTTAATTATGCTATGTATGTATATATGTGAATGATCGGCAAGAGCCGGGAACAGTGAAGGCCGAGATCGGCTAGGCCAGGAACGACAAAGGCCGAGAACGGCAAGGGGCCGAGAGTAGCGTTTAGCACAGGGCGAGACCCTATAGGATACCTGGGATATCCTCACGGTGTAGACCGCGAACCCAGGGTCTGGTAAAGTGCCTGGGACGGCATGACCGTATGTGTTTAGCCCATTGGCAGTTTATTTGAATGCTGAATGATAGAAATGCATATGTTATCTGCTTGTGTGAGTTTTCTTGCTGGGCTTCGGCTCACGGGTGCTCTATGGTGCATGTAAGGGCAAAGGGAAAGTCGACCAACCATGAGTACGGAGAGCGTGAAGTGGCGCGTACATGTTTGGCCTGCTTGGCTGCCACGACAAGGGGTATTTTTGGGAGATGTATTATACTAAATTATATTTTGTCGTTTAGTCGACTTTAATCATATTTTTGAGTAGTAAATATTTATAAACAGTATTTCAGGGATCCTGAATGTTAAACACTTTACAATTTTCAATGAAAGACTACATTTTCAAATTATGTGATTTTAATACAGTTTAGTTACACTTTTGATCTAAATTCTTGATTAGCAAGCTAAATGCACCTTTTAAACTCACTTAGTAACGACTCTAAGTTAGTAGGGCGTTACAATTACCCTCAAACTTTTAAGGGAGGCCTAGATCCATTCAGGGTTGAGCAGTGGATGGGCATGATTAGCTCCATCCTCATTTACATGGGGGTGATAGGCAATGGAAGAGTGATCCGTGCCATGTTTATGTTACGCGATGATGCCCTGACTTGGTGGGGAGTGGTATCCCAGACCCGGAATGTTGTTACGATAGGAGGGGAAGAATTCAGACAATTGTTGAATGAGAGTTATTACAGCGATGCAGTTCGAAATGCGAAGACAAATGAGTTCATGAATCTGTTTCAGGGCAACATGACAGTGACAGAGTATGTCCATATATTTGATGGGATGGCATAATTCGCTTTTAACTTGGTGCCCACGAACGTGGCTCAAAATGAATGATTTATCCGAGGATTGAGCCAGTGCATGAGATCTTTACCTATGCTCAGGTGGTAGGGAGGTCCTTAGCTATAGAGAGCACATAAAATGAGATATGGAGGGAGAGCGTTGATGGGGCACGAGACTCAGACAGTGGTACCTTTGTTTACTGGGTCGAACAGGGGTGGAGGCCCTAGTGATCAGAAAAGAAAAGTTACAGACACATTTAGCACCCTTGAACTAGAGATGGTGTTCCATGGTGCTCAGAGAAGGGGCAAGAACTAGAAAATTCATCCAGACTGCGCTCAATGCAAGAGGCACCATCTGGGGGAATACCGAGTGAGGACATGCTTCTTATATGGAGTGATTGGGCACCGCGGGAAGAATTTCCTAAGACTGAGGAAGGAAGAACCAAAGATGGCAGACAACCTGATTCTAGTTTGAGTGTTCACTCTGACGCAGTCAGAGGGTGAGGCTAGCCCCTAAGTAGTGATAGGTTAGCTTTATAGTTATGGCCCTTCTTGTACTATGGTGCTTGGTATCGGTATAATGTATTTCTTAGTATTCGGTAGAGGCATAGATAACTTGTGCAGATTGTGTGATTATCACGTTATGAGGTTTGGGACCCTACTGCCTACTGGGAATCGGTAGTCCCCAGGAGAGGGGTCAGATCATTACTAGTAGAGGGTTATCAATGAATTTGATTGAGCTGGTTATAAAATATTTTGATATGATGTTTGGCATGGACTGGCTAGCCAAGCAGGAGGCAAGCACAAACTTTAAGGAAATGTGGTGACTTTTGAGTTTGAAAGAAGAACTCGTTTGCGTTCACGAAATTCCTAGCTATTGTGGTGGATACCACCAGGGTTGCATTAGTTAGATCATAGGGAACTAGATTGGCTAGCGAGGCTTTAAATGGGTTTCCTAATGATTTGCTGGGATTGTTATCACGTCGGGAGATAGAGTCTGCTACGGGACTAACACAAGGATAGAACTAGTATCCAAGGAATCGTACAAAATAGCTTCAGCTGAATGGACAAAATTGAAAGTATAGTTACAAGAACTACAGGATTTGGGGTTTATCAGATTTAGCTTCTCACCATGAGATACACTAGTTTGGGTTTGTGAAGAAGAAGAAGGAAGAGACAATGAGGATGCATGCTGAATACAGATAGTGGAATAAGTTGCCATCCAGAGTAAGTATCTGCTACCAAGAATGGATGACTTATTTGATCAATTTCAAGATAAGACATGGTTCTCGAAGATTGATCTTCGATGTGGTTATCACCAGCTAAAGATCAAAGGGGAAGACATGTGGAAGATAGCTTTTCATACAAGTTTTCATGGATTTGATGGACAAAGTGTTCAAGGGTTATCCAGACTGATTAGTGGTGATCTCCATCGATGGTATCCTGATTAACTATCAGTCAAAGACCGAGCATGAGCAACATCTCTAGTTGGTATTATAGAGATTGAGGGAGCCCATATTGAATGTCAAGTTCAAGAAATGAAAGTTCTGGTTACTTCAGGTGACATTCTTTAGTCACATTGTTAGTAAGAATGGGGTTAAAGTGGATCCAGCCAAGGTCGAGGCAATGAAAGATTGGCTAAGGCCAAGGGATGCTTCTGAGGTTAGAAGTTTCCTTGGAATGTCAGGATATTGCCAGTGTTTGGTGGAATGGTTCTTAAGAATTGCTACACCATGGGTGGCCAACTTAGCCAGCGTTATCCTGTAGCCTACTCGTTTGGAGGGAATGAGGGAAGAATAGTTAAGTGATCCTCAGTTGATGAGGCATAGAGAGGACGTCCTAGCTGGAGTGACTAAGGACTATAAAATTTCATAAATGAGTTTATTGAGGTATAAGGGTCGAATATGTGTTCCGATATCGTGATTATTGGATTGGAAATATTGGATGAATCCCATAATATACCATTTTAGTGCATCCAGACACCGCGAAGGCGTAACAGGATTTAAAGATCTTGCATCGTTGGCCTAAAAGGAAGAAAGATGTGATTGACTATGTGGCTAAGTGCCTAGCATGTTAGCAGGTGAAAGTTGAACACCAGAGACTAGTGGGGCTATTACAGCCTTTGGGTATTCTTGAGTGGAAATGGGAGGACATTATTATGCACTTCATAGTTGGACTGCCCGAGATAGTTGGCTAGTATGATTATGTCTTAATGATTGTGGATCAGCATGCAGAGTGTAGAGTCCAAGAACTTTACTTAGCTAGTTAGATAGTAGTAATAATAGTAATAGTAGTAGTATTTTTATGACTGTGGATTTTGGTTCAGACCGGGATTTAATTGGACACTCGTAGTAACACTTGTAGATTTTCTAAGTTTAACCTATAGTTTAAGAATATTAATTTTAACCTAAGGTTTGATTAATATGACTGATATTGATGGTGATATTTATTATATTATAAGGTTTAGATAGACCCAATAAGAAAGTAACACTTGTCATGTGTATGTTTAATGATAATTAAGTATTTTTGAGGAATAAGTTTATTAAGAGTAATATTTGAATATCCTAGGGTCTGTCAGAAGCTTTGAAAACGTTAGAGGACTTAGTCAAGGCTGTTTACTCAATTCAAATTAAGCTGAAATTATGCAATTTTGTGTTTAAATATTCAGCGTATGCCGATATATCGCAGCTATTGGGGGCGATATATCGCAGCTATTGGGGGCGATATATCGCAGTACGGGGATACGAAAAACACGTAACTTCGCACGATCACCTCGTCAAGCCTCGGGCATGCTGGCCCAGGCGATATATCGCCTACAAGGGGCGATATATCGGCTCCTTTGGTATATTTTTGAATGTTTTTGAAAACATTCTCATCTTAATCCTTAACCTCTTGATAAGTCCAGCATCTTTCTGACCGAGTCTTCAGCCTCTGCTGAACGATAATTCAAATATTTTTCACTTAAAATGCCATTATTTTATTCAAGTTAAATGAAGATCTTTTCATTCTTGATCTCTATAAATAGGACCTAGTACCTAGCCATTTATTCATTCATCAAGCTAAGTTCAGAGGCTGCAAGCTGCTAGGTAATTTTTTAGAGTGTAAACACTTGGGTTGGGGATTATAAGCTTAATCATTATAAGCTTACCAAACACTTGGGAAGTAAGGTTTATAGCACATTTCGGTTCAAGGTTTAGATTGGTCATAGAAGCATTCAAGGTATTTCAAACTCTAGTTCATTTTGGTATTTTTTCCTTAAGTTCTTATAGTTTTCTACTCAACATCCTAACTTTATTCTTTATTCTTGGTTAGGAAATCTAAGATCTTGAACATAAGGTTTTTGGTAAGTATATTCTTGATGGTATAGTTCGTCCATTCTTTTCATTCCTTTTTCTTCAGTATACTCACCCTTTCATTGATGGTTTTTAGGAGTGTTCCAAAGTCCCAAACCTGTTCTCATATCCCGATACTTTTGGTAAGGAAAATAGGATAGGATATTATGTTATGCCATATGTTATCTTATGATTTTTGTGTTATGTTAACTTATGATTTGTGTGTTATGTATGTTTGTAGACTTAGGCATATGACCTGTACAACTAACAAGCCCCAATAAATTTATGGGCATATGACTTGCTTAGCTAGCAAGCCCCACAAATCTAATGGGCATATGACTTGTTTAGTTTATAGGACCCCAAGTAATAATGGCCATTATAGTATATGTGACATATGTTATGATATGTTTTAGTATATGTTGATATGAATATTATGTATATGATTTATGTGTTAGATTTTCCTTGCTGGGCATTAGGCTCATTCCTTTATGTGTATATGTGCAGGAAAATAGCTTTGGTGGCGGGAAAGGTTCTTGGAAGCTTGGGGAAGTGTATTGAGGCAGAATGGAATCGAAGGGCCGAGCGTTCGATTCGAGGATGAAGTCTCTTTAAATTTTATATGTATTTTTCCGCACTTTATTATGTAATCCATGTTATTTAAAATTATGTTATGTTTTTCTTTTAAAACAATGGGATCCCATATCCTACTTTAAATTTTATATTGTTTAACACTTGTTTTTTTTCAAGTTTTAATGAAGTTATGATTATTTCACTTGTAAGTTTTATTAAAAATTAGTGTCCATGTATAGTAGTCATTAATGGTCCAAAGTCTAGAGAAGCTAGGTCATTACACAGAGTTATGTGTGAAAGAAATTGTGTGATTTTGTGGGGCTCTGAAGTCTATTGTGTTAGACTGGGACTCCACCTGTGCTTCCAAGCTTTGGGGAAAAGTTTATAGAAGGTTGTAGGTGCGCAGTTGAAGTTTAGTACTGGTTATCATCCTCATACAGTTGGAAAAATCTGAGAGGACGATTCAGATAGAGATAAACTTGCTTTAGGCATGTATATTGGACATTGAAAGGTCCTGGGATAAATATTTATCTTTGACTAAGTTTTTCCTACAACAACATTTAACAGTTGATGATTGGAGTGGTTTCATATGTAATGTTGTATGGTAGGAAGTGTAGATCACCCTCTATTGGGATGAAATGGGTGAGAGAAAATATCTAGGTCCCGAAATGATTTAAAGGATCAATGGAGTTATTGAGAAGATTAGAGTTCAGATGCTTGCATCCAGAATAGATAGAGGAACTATGCTAGTCTTAAGCGTAGGGTTATAGAGTTCCAAGTTGGAGACTATGCCTTCCTTCGAGTTTTACTTCTGAGAGAAGTGAAGCGATTCAGAGGAAGGCAATGTGATCATTTGAGAGACCTTTTGAGATCTTGGAGAGGATATGGAGCCATAGGCAGAGTTATTCTATGAGGAATGATCGATTTAGGTCCTGCATAGGAAATATAAAGTCTTGAGGGACAAGACTAGTCCTCTGGTTTAGATATTATGGAGGAACAACAAGGTCGAGTAAGCGACCTAAAAATTTGAGACATATATACGGGATCAGTATCTCGAATTGTTTAGATAAATTTCGAGGATGAAATTTCTATAAGGAGGGGATAGCTGTAACGTCCCAAAATTCCTAATAAGGCTTAAGGCCTAGATTAGGGTGTCGGGACAACATAAGTAAAATGATATGTGACATTATTGAATATTATGTGATTATGTGAATTACATGTTTTATATTATAATATGACAGATTGTGCATTTTTAAGTGTATTAAATGTGCTTATAGGTTCGTTTCTGTTAAAAAGGGCATTTTCGTAATTTTAACTTGATGATGGTGTGATTGTGATTATATTGTATTACGTGATTGGGACCAAATGGTTATGTGGGTATATTTGAGATATTCGGCAGGAATTAGTCCTGTCGACAAAGGTAGCAGTAGAGTCAACTGGGATTAATATCCAGCTCGGGGTAAGCCAAGGGGTATTTTGGTAATTCGGTGTGAATAGTAATTTGGGAATATAGTGATATTTTGAGATTGGCGAAATTAATTGGGAATTATAAATGTAATGTGGGATTAAAATGTCTAATGACCTTTTTGCCCTTGAAGGGCTTTGAGAGGAAAGTTGTGGCCTAATTGGAATTATATGCGTGATGATGTGTTATAAATGAATTATGTGGTAATGTGATTAGACATGCATGCTTATGTGTATTAAATATGCATGTGGGCCCATTTCTGTGAATAATGGCGTGTTTGTAATTTTGGCCCATTGAGGGCATAAATGTAATTATGCATGTGTTATGAGTGAGACCCTAGTGTTATGCAGATATATTTGAGATGTGTGGTCCGAGATGATCCTAGGGAGCAGATAAGCAGAATAGTCACAACGGGGTTAGATACCAGGCTCGGGGTGAGCCTAGGGGTATTTTGCGAACTTGGCATGTGCCTGGGGTTTACCGAGTAACAGTTAATTATTGGTAATTATTTGGGTATGTCGGGATTAAATAGGGACTTGTAGGAACACTTGAGGAATTAGCGGGATGTGGCAAATGACGGGATTGCCCTTGGTGGCACTAAAGGATTTAGGATAAACTTAGGGGCATTCTTGTCTTTTGGTACTTTAGGATAGACTTAGCTCAGGCCTTGGGGACCCACTAGAATAAACCAGAAAATCAGAAGAAACAAACCTCAACTCAGCCATCTCTTGCTCTCTTTCTCTCGGCTTTCTCTCATTCTTTGGAGACTTGGGGAATTTTTGGAAAATCTTGTGGAGAGGCTCTGAATTGAGACTGAAGTTTAGGGAAATCTAAAGCTTGAGGAGATTACAGTTGGCCCAAGTCGAAATTATCAGTAAGGTAAGGGTTTTAAGTTGTTTTGTTGAATTCTACTGTAATCCATAAGCTTGCATGAGGGTTGAAATTCTAAGATTTGGTTTTGAGTTTTGATGAGCTTGTAGAGCAATTTCTGGAGTTGTTGTGGTACTTAGGTTGTGTGGATGGGGATTCTAGACTTGATTCTAGGTTTGGTGGTTGTTTGGGGTGTGATTTAATGGTTTGGGCTCGGGGAAAAACACAGAGAAATGGTGGAAGTTTCTGGGTTTCGGGGCTCACGTCGTTGCCCTAATCTTCAGGCACTGCGGCTTGTGTGTGCAAAGAGGCTAAGGAGCCTGTTATTTCTGCCCAGGCAATGCGATGCGCCTTAGCTTGCGCTGCAGCCCATGTACCTCAAATGACAGAGGTTGCCCTTTGACTTGCAGCGGATCGCGACCCTAGGGGGCGGGCCGTGGCTCAAATTAGGGAAAGTGACCAAATTGGACTTTTAAGCTCGGGAAATCATATGTTAAGGCTCGGGAAGGATTTTACTACCCTGCTTAGTATAATTCAGGGTCCTGGAGGCTAGTATGTTATTTCAAAGGCTTTTAATTGATTTAGATCATGATGGTTACTTATTATACGCTGTGACTAGGTCTTACCTCTCAGGCTCGGGATTAGGAGTCGTGCTCAAGATTGCTTTGGATTGTTAGCTCGGGACACAGGGTAAGAGAACTGCTTGTACCTGTAGAGCTATGTGATGTATAGCGTTGTATTCATTGTTTATAGTTGTTTTGTCATACACGTGATTATGACTGATCAGCAAGAGCTGGAAGCGCCAAGAACCGGAAGCGGCAGGAGCTGGAAGCGGAAAGGGACTGAGATCGATGTTAAGCATGTTGAATGCAGGCCGCCAATGCGAGAACCTCAAGGGTTCTATACAGACCCGTTCGGTTGGGTCCGCAAGCTTGGTGCTTAGTAACGCACCACGATCGTCGAAGGCTGCTGTTGTCATATTGAGCTGCCGTGATATTGTGTTGCCTTGTTAATGGGTTGCCGTGTTGTTATAATGCTGTGTTATTGTATTACTATACTATTACGCTGTCATTCCATTGTTCTATTGAGCTATTCTACTTCTGTTATGTTGTGCATTCCAATGGAAACGTGTAATTACTTGTTGTCTATGATTAAGTATGTATTTGTTGAAGTGTATTATTGTATATTGTGCTTGAAGTTCTCTTATTGGGACTCGACTCACGGGTGCTCTGTCTGTGGTGCAAGTAAGAGCAAGGAAAAAGGTCGAACAACCATGAGTTGGAGGATGTGGAGCAGTGTGTACATGTTTTGTCTACTAGGCCGCCATAACTGGGGTTGTTTTAAGGAACATGTGGTGAATGTTCACTTTTGTCGCCTAGGTCGACTGTACCAACTCTTTGGATTGGAAATTTATTTTAAAATAGTATTTTGGGATCCCACTGTAACATTTTTATGAATTTTAATGAATGACCAACTCTTTTTACTTAATATTCTTTAAATGAGTTTTTATTTCAATTTAATCACACCTTTTTAACCTAAAAACCTCGATTAGCGAGCTAATGGCACATTTATAAATCACATGGTAACGACTCTAAGGAAGTCGCGTGTTACAACTTGGAATCAGAGCGTGCCAAGGTTTATGGTTCCTGGAGATTGACCAAACATCTACGCTCGCTACCAGAGACAAGCTCGACTCAAGGTTGGTTGGTATTAATTGAAATATTTGTTTAACTGTTTATTTGAGTTGCCTTATCTGCTGGATAGGGAGCATGATAGATATGTTTGTGTTGAGTGTTGCATGAGCATTTTGGATTTGAGTCTTGATATGTGTATTATATGGCTATTGTGTTGTTTGGCCCTGCTATGGTTTAGTGCTTGATATGAGTATTAGGGTTGGAAGGCCAGGTTTTCGGCTACAAATAAATATGGAAGTTTTGTGTCCAAGGAAGTCAACTGGATCAAGGAATGTGAATGATGGCAGCTGAGGCCAAAATCATCCGCTGGCCCTGAGATTGGCGACAAGTGTTTGCTGGCATACAAGCAGGGTTATAAGGTAAGAGGAAGAGATTAGGCGATTAAGACAACGGGTTCTGTCAAGGAATGCTGTCTTGTGGGAGTTGGAAATAATGGCACCAATTACGACCTAACCTGAAGGTGGATGCATACGGGAATTATTATATGAAAGATTCCAGAGGTGTAATCCTGCAGTTTCTGAGGGAGGTCTGGACCCGTGCAGAATTAAGTTGTGGACAGGCATGGTTAGCTCCGTCCTCAGTTATATGGGAGTGAAATGCAATGATAAAGTGGCATGTGCCACGTACGTGTTGCAGGAGGATGCCCAAACCTAGTGAAGATGTATCCCAGACCCAGAATGTTTTCATGGTAGGTCAGAAGGAACCTCAGACAATGGTTAACGAGAGACCTTACTGTGATGCAGTTTGAATTGCGAAAACGATGAGTTTATGAATTTGGTTCAGGATAGTAAGACATTGATCGAGTTTGTTAGTGAGCTCTGTAGATCGGCCAAATTTGTGGTTGATTTGGTACCAACAGATGTGGCTTTGAAGGGAGCGATCCATTCGAGGATTGAACCCTGGGATGGCCCAGAGTATTAGGATCGCTCTTGTGCAGGAGGTTGTTACCTACGCTTGGGCTGTAGGGGAGGCCCTTTTTATAGAGAACGCAAGAGACGAGACATGTAGTAAGAGTGCCGATTGGCAGAAAGCTCAAGCAAGGGTGTCCCCATTTGCGGGAGCATGTAGGGGCGGAGGCCCAGTAACCAGGAGAGAAAGACCTTCGATGGTTCTATTACTCCTGGTCTTGATAGGAGAGTTCATAGTGTTCAGGGTAGCAGTTAGAACGGCGATGAGGTATGGATGGGTTACATAGAATGCGCTAGGCGCATGAGACTTCATGTGGGAGAATGCCAAGTGAAGGCATGTTATCGATGAAGAATGGTAGGGGACAACAAGAGGAATTTCCTGAAGACAAAAAAAAAAAAACAGAAGAACCAAAGAGTACAGATAACCCTACCCTAGTTCGAGTGACCGTCTCGATATGGTTAGAGTCCGAGGCTAGCCCCTCGGAGGTGACCAGTTGGCTTTCTAGTTCTTGTTCCTATTTATAAGTTGACCTGAGTGAGTTTGGTGCTACGTACCTCTTATGAGAGACATCGACATGTGGAACATGCTATATGGTTGTCACGCCATGGGGCTTAAGATTTTAGCATCTATCTGGGAAAATGGGTAGTAATTGATTGAACTGGTTCTATGAGGTATTCGAAGTGATCTTGAGTGTGGATTTGCCTTTCAAATAAGGAAAAATCATGGACTGTAAAAAGATAGTGACTTCTGAGGTTAGAAGGAAAGGACCCGGTTGCAGTTGTAGGGTGTCTAGCTGCTAGGGAAGATACCACTGAGGTTATATCAGTTAGACCATATGAACACTAGATTGGCTGGTAAGGTTTCAGATGGGTTTATAAAGAGTCGTTGGGATAATTGTCACATTTAGGAATTGAGCGTGTAACAAGATTAATGTAGAGATAGAATCGGTATCCGGGACATTATGAAGAATGACACTAGCTCAGCAGAAAGAATTAAAGGATTCAGTTGAAGAAATGTTTGGCTTGAGGGTTGATCGAACGGAATATCTTATCATGGGAGACGTCAACACCATTTGTCAAGAAGTGGGCCAAGCCTGCAAGGATACGTACCGCATATAGATATTCTAAGGAAGTATTTATTAAGGATGGGTACCCATTATCAAGAATAAAGGTTTCTTTACCCGATTGTGAGGATAGGACAATGTTTTCAAGAATCATCCAGTTGAGGATCAAGGCAAGAGACGTTTCAAGAATTGCCTCTTGCACTAAGTATGATGTGATAGATTATCTGATATACCCAAAACGGGTACGTTTTAAAAATTTATACTTGCAAGCGCACGAATTGTATATGGAATATAGTGTTTGTGTAAGCACGAGATCGAACCCAAATGAATTTTCTAAAATAAAAAAGAAAACTATTTTAAACCAAAATTAATAAATTCTAACCTAGCTCCAAAGATTGAAGAGATTTTTGAATAATGAAAATAAAATAAAAGACAATGATATAGAAATTAAAGACAATATATATTACTAAATTAATAATTGTAAACAAGATGGTAAAATAAGATTATTAAGGATTAGAATCCACAAAATATAAGTTCAATAATATTTATAAGTACATTGATTCCCAAGTTTTAGTGATAGTTAAAATAAATCAAACTATCATTTTCCAAATAGATTTATAATTTTATGCACAAATTACTTCTAAAAAGATAAGATTTTTTTTCACTTTTCAAAATTATAATTTCAAAGCGTTTAGTGTAAATCAATCTAATGAAATAAAAAATAAATCAATGAACATTATTTATAAGGCAAAACATAATATTTTTGTTCTAAGCATGGATGCGTACAATTTAATGACACATCTTACACAAAAAATATTATGTTTTTGCACTAATGAAGAACAAAGTGTAAATATGTGCTAACAATCCAAAATACATGATATTTAAGATGAAAGAAGATATTTGAAGAAGAAAATTCCATAAACTTTGTTGCACAAAATGGGAAATCAACATACAAAATAAATACTATCTAGTTACATATTGTTTCATCATCACCTTAATAATCTTAAAAAGATTAGAAACTCATAACTAGAATAGAAAATACAAACAAAAAAATTACAAACATAGATAGGAAAATTTGGAGGAAAACCCCCAAATTGTTCCTCTAAAAATACATAGAAAATTAACAAAAAAAAAAAAAAAAAGAAGAAGATGAAGAGAATAGAGAGGTTTGAAAGTGTAGAAACTTTGTGTAGTGTGGTAACCTCCTCCCAAATTAAGCCTAAACTCCCTTATTTATAACAAAAAAAAATGTATTAAAATAATCAATTTAAATTAATTAAATTGATTAAATTAATAATAATATGGCAAATAGAGGTAAATTATAGGGTGTAATGATAATGTTTTGGGGTAAAATGTGTAGAAAAGTTTGGGTAAAAATGTTGTATTTTTAAACAAAATGGACAAGGGGACAAGGTGCTTTTGAGAAGAAGTGTTGGTGGCTTGGTGGGTGTGGCAGGCGGCTGGGCAGGCTGAAGAGGAACCAGGCGGGCTTTGGGGTTGGGTGCATCAAGTGGCAGCTGGTGGAATTGGGCTTTGCTGGCAGCTTGGAGGAAGAGGCATTGGGGACTTCGGCTGGGGTGAGTTGAGTGGAACCGTGGGCCTGGTGGAGGCTTGAATGGCTGGAGTTTCAAGTGGCTTCGCGGGCCTTGGTGGTGGGCCTTTTCCAAGGCTAAAAAATGCCATTATTTTTTTTCTTTCCTTGAATGCCACCTTTTCTTCATTTTTCTTTATTTTCAAGAGCAAAAATGCCATAAATTCCCTACAAAATAAATATAAAATAAATCATAATAAAATATTTTTAATTATAAAATAAATCAATTTAATTATTTGAAAATATTAATTATAACTTAATTTAATTTAACATTTAGTTTCAACAAAACACACATTTTTTACTTCTAACTAAACACAATAATTCAAATAACATTTTACAACAAAATAATTATAAAAACACACAAAAGTATATAAAATCATGATAAGACTAATAAATTCAAAATTACTTTAAAACTTAATAAATTAATTAAAAATTCAAGAATTAAGCAACAATTAGCACATAAAAAGTGGTAAAATAACTCCATTTTGTAGAGTTATCATTATCAGTGAAGACTTTTAAATTGACCAATGTTTCAGTGGCCCAGTTAAGTTCAACAAACAGAGAGTGTATGGATGGTAAGGACAAGTCGTATTCGGATTGATCAAGGATGTGTCAGGTTACTCCCAATTAGAAGCAGAATGTGAATAGTAAATTCATTGATAGTACCAAGGAAGCAGGATTACAAGGTAAGATTCCAAGAGGAACAAGTTCTGATTTCTCCAGAGGACATTCAAGGTCATACTATGGGAGATAATGGAATCATGTATGAGGTAATCAAGACGAAAATCGTAAGGAAATTTCCAAAGGAATGCCTTAGGGGCAAGAAGCACAGTGAGACCAGTGGGACACATCGGCTACTACTTGAGGCATCTTCAAGGACAACCATACTTTGACTGAAGTAACATGAGAACATAAAGTTTGTCTGAATGGATGATTGTATACCGGAGCTTCATAAATTATAATGAAGATTGATTCACACGTCATGGTATTATAATTTGTATGGGACTGGTACAAGAGAATGATGCAAGAGACATCATCCTTGCTTAGAATGTGGAATTACGATGCCGTATGTTATAAATTAGGGTGCACCCGTGTGTAGATTAGAAACGGAAGCTATTCATGCTTCATGATGGAAAGATGAATAAGAACATAAGTGCTCGGCATGGGACTCATATGTTCTACATTGTATGTTGAGTTGATAGTAATGCCAGTTAGCCACGACTAGAATGAAGTAATGACCGGGATTGGTTTGGAACCTGTGATTGATAATTGGCGGATATATTCCTATGAATGAACAGTGAAACACAAGAAGAAGATCTTGTAGGAAAGGTTAAGAATCCTACCACTCTGGAATAGATGGTTTAAGATATGTAGATTGAATGGGTGATTCGAAGGTACTGGCATTGAGGGGAAGATGCAGGATGAACCTTAAATCACCCCTTACGGTTATTGCATCCAGGATGTTTGAATGGATGTTGAGACTACAATTTGTATATCGAGAGGCGCACGACCTAATCGTTTAGTAAACAAGAGATGATAATCAGAGGCCAGGAGGGCTATTATGACTCTAGTGTATCTTGGAGTTAGTATAAAGGAATATGATTATGAACCTTAGGGGTGGACCACCTTGGGTTACAGATGAGGTGAGTCAATGCAAAGTTGTGATTTGACCTATTGGGTTGGCACACCATGGTTGGTGTGAGTGAGGTATCAAAAGAGGGAGTGGGTACGAAAGTACGTCTCCATTGGACATCGATGTTGATAGTATCAGATTGGGACCCATGGACTCCCAGGTTCTGGAAAAAGGGGTCATAGATTGACTCTGAGTAGAATAATGTGAGACAAGGAATGAGAAGTACTTACTCCAGAAATTGAACCTAGGGACGGGAAGTACCCTTGTTCAGAAATGGCTCAGAGGATCGGTGAAACTATTAAAAATGTTGAGGGCAGGAGTGTCTGCGTTATTACAAGAACATGAGAATTTGCAAGTCTAGATATGGGAACGTGGAGTTCAAGGATTGCGGACCTTGTATTCTCCGAGTTTTATGAAATAACAAGGATACGATGGTTCAGAAAGGAAAGAGGAGTTTGACTCTACATTTGGCATATGTTTGTGAGATCCTAATAGGGATTAGGCCAGGGCCTACAATTTGGCCTTACCCCAGTATGGGTAGAGGCTCACGAGGAGTTATTGGTGCCAATGTTGAAGAAATGGGGTGACGAGTACAATCCCTGATTGGGTGAGGAGACCCTAGAAATTTAGTGAATTTACTGTGTAAGGAAAGGCAAGTGGAATTATGGATAAAAGAGATAAGGTCTTACAGATTAAGACTATTGTTCTTGTGAAGATGTTGCAAGTAGTGACAAAGTAAAGGACCTGCTCTGGGGTTATATTCAGGTTTGCGGGATTGGTATTCCGAGGTATGTGAATAAATTTTGAGGACGAAATTTTAATAAGGAGGGGATAGTTGTAACGTCTCGAATTCGATATTAAGGCTGAGTGCCTTGATTACTGTGCCTGGATGGCCTAATTGGAATTATATGCGTGATAATGTGTTATAAATGAATTATGTGGTAATGTGATTAGATATGCATGTTTGTGTGTATTAAATATGCATGTGGGCCCATTTTTGTGAATATGGGCGTGTTTGTAATTTTGGTCCGTTGATAGCATAAATGTAATTATGCATGTGTTATGAGTGGGACCCCAGTGTTATGGGGATATATTTGAGATGTGTTGTCCGAGACGATCCAGAGAGTGGATTAGCGGAATAGTCACAACAGGATCATATACTCGGCTCAGGGTGAGGCTAGGGGTATTTTGAGAACTTGGCATGTGCCTAGGGTTTACCGAGTAACAGGTAATTATTAGTAATTATTTGGGTATGTCAGGATTAAATGGGGATTCGTAGGAATACTTGAAGAATTAGCGGGATGTGGCAAATGATGGATTGCCCTTGGTGGCACTAAAGGATTTATGATAGACTTGGGAGTATTCTTGTCTTTTGGTACTTTAGGATAGACTTAGCTTAGGCCTTGGGGACCCTGTAGAATAAACCAGAAAATAAGAAGAAATAAACTTCAACTCAACCATCTCTTGCCCTTTCTCTCTCAGCTCTATCTCCTTCTTTGGAGACTTGGGAAATTTTTGGAAATTCTTGTGGAGAGGCTCTGAATTGAGGTCGAAGCTTAAGGAAATCTAAAGATTGAGGAGATTAGAGTTGGCCCAAGTCGAAATTATGAATAAGGTAAGGGTTTTCAGTTGTTGTTTTGTTGAATTCTACTGTAATCCATAAGCTTGCATGAGGGTTGAAATTCTGAGATTTGGTTTTGAGTTTTGATGAGCTTGTAGAGTAATTTCTGGAGTTGTTATGGTACTTAGGTTGTGTGGATGGGGATTCTAGACTTGATTCTAGGTTTGGTGGTTGTTTGGGGTGTGATTTAATGGTTTGGGCTCGGGGAAAAACGCAGAGAAATGGTGGAGTTTCTGGGTTTTGGGGCTCGTGCCGCGACCCTATTCTTCTGGCACCGCAACCCATGTGTGCAAAGAGGCCTGGGAGCCTCTGATTTCTGCCCAGGCACCGCGGTGCGCCTTAGCTTGTGCCACGACCCGTTTACCTTAAATGACAGAGGTTGCCTTCTAACTTGCAGCGGGTCGCGACCCTAGGGGGCGGGTCGCGACTCAAATTATGGAAAGTGACCAAATTGGAGTTTTAAGCTCGGGAACTCATATGTTAAGGCTTGGGAAGGATTCTACTACATTGCTTAGTATAATTCAGGGTCTTGGAAGCTAGTATGTTATTTCAAAGGATTTTAATTGATTTAGATCATGATGGTTATTTATTATACGCTGTGACTAGGTCTTACCTCTCAGGCTCGAGATTAGGAGTCATGCTCGGGATCGCTTTAGAATGTCAGCTCTGGACACCAGGCAAGAGAATTGTTTGTACTCGTAGAGCTATGTGATGTATAACATTGTATTCATTGTTTATAGTTGTTTTGTCATACAAGTGATTATGACTGATCGGCAAGAGCCGGAAGCGGAAAGGGGCCGAGATCGGCATTAAGCATGTTGAATGCAGGCCGCCAAGGTGAGACCCTCAAGGGTTCTATACACACCTGTTTGGCTGGGACCGCAGACTTGTGCCTAGCAACGCACCCCGATCGACGAAGGCCACTGTTGTGGTATTGAGCTGCGATGATATTGTGTTGTCATGTTAATGTGTTGCTGTGTTGTTATACTGATGTGTTATTGTATTATTGTACTATTAGGCTGTTCTGCCATTGTGCTATTGAGCAATTCTACTGCGGTTATGTTGTGCATGCCAATGGAAACGTGTAATTACTTTCTGTCTATGATTAAGTATGTATTTTTTGAAGTATATTATTATATGTTGTGCTTGAAGTTCTCTTGCTGGACCTCGGCTCTTGGGTGCTTCGTGGTGCAGGTAAGAGCAAGGAAAAAGGTCTAACAACCACAAGTTGGAGGGCGTGGAGCGGTGTGTACATGTTTGGCCTACCTGGCCGCCACACCCGGAGTTGTTTTAAGGAACACGTGGTGAATGTTCGCTTTTGTCGCCTACGTCGACTGTACCAACTCTTTGGATTGTAAATTTATTTTAAAACAGTATTTTGGGATCCCACTGTAACATTTTTATGAATTTTAATGAATGAGCAACTCATTTTACTTAATATTCTTTAAATGAGTTTTTATTTCGATTTAATCAAACCCTTTTAACCTAAAAACCTCGATTAGTGAGCTAATGGCACATTTATAAATCACATGGTAACGACTCTAAGGAAGTAGGACGTTACACATTCTCTCTCCTCTCTCTTGTTCCCTTTTTTTCTCTCCCTTATGTGAGTGCTCATTGGAGCTTTGAAAGAAAGCTCTTGAACTTCAAAGCTTGGAAGCAAGGTTTGTGGGAATTGAAGTTTTTTTGGGGGAGTCTGGAAACTATAACTTAAGGGAACTACAGTGGATTCGAATTCTCTGAGGTAAATCAATCCCTAAAGTTCTTAAGTTTTTTGGTTTTTGAGTGCCTTGAGGAATTTCTTGAATTTTGGGTTTTGGTTGCGTTTTGCTGTATTTTAAGGGATGTTTATAGTTTTCTTGAGCTGCTAAGACCATTTCCGTGGACAAATTGGGTCAAGACAGTGTTTTGGGATGGATTTAGGAGACTTGCAATTTATGAAAATCAATGGAATTCTTGGATCGCATGGTTTCTGTAACACCCTAAGTTGCTAATAAGGTTTAGGACCCTGATTAGCGTGCCTGGAGGGCAATAAGTGAATTAATATGATAATATGTGAATTTAAATGAATATGTGATTAGAATGCATGTTTAGGTAGTATAAATATGCATGTGAGCCCCGTTTGCATGATAGGGGTAAATTGGTAATTTTAGCCACTCAGGGCATAAATGTGATAATTATATTCTGTGATTTGTACCACGTGGATGTGGTGATATTAGTGTGATGCACGTGCCAAGACGGTCCTAGAGAGCTAGATAACTCAAAAGTCACAACAGGATTTTATGCCCGGCTCGGGAGGAGCCTAGGGGTATTTTGGGGATTTTGTAATTTAGTTCTTGAGAGATAATGGTAACTGGTAATTTGGAAACTTGTGTAATTGTTAGTAACCGCTGAGAGTAACAGGTTTAGATGGAGAAATGGTAGAATTGTAATGGGTAGGAAATGACAAAAGAGCCCTTGAGGTTTAGTTAGGAAGGGATATGTAAGGAAGGGTGAAATGGTCAATTGGCTAGGGATAGATAAGCTCGAGCTGAAGGGAAAGGGTGGTTCACGTATAACACTTGGTGATAGTGGTTTATGCTGAATTTTGAGACCTAGAGATAGAGCAAAAGGAAAGCAGAAGAGGGAAGCTGAATTTGAGCCTTGGAAGGAAAATCAAGGGGTTTGAAGTAATCAAGATCAAGCTTAGGCCAAGGTTATTCAGAGGTAAGGATTTGTCCCTGTTTTGTTTAAGTTTCAAGTCTGGTTTTTTTGAGAATAAGCAAGAAATTGAAAGAGGATGGTGGCTGGTTTTGTATGGAATTCAGAGTTGGGATAATCAAAAGGAAGATGACTTGAAGCTAGAGTTGAGGAGAATTCAAGCTAGGTTCTTGACTGAGGTAAGAATTTATCATGTTTAAGTTTTGTATCTGGTTTGGTTTGAGATGTTAGAGGCATGGTTTATACTTTTCAAGCTTTGGTTTAGGTTTTAGGAGTTATGGTTTGAATTTCTGAAAATCTGAAACTCAAGTATGAACTTTGGGAGTGATTGTGTAATTGAGCTAGGTTGTGATGTTTATAGGTTGTTGAATGGTCTATGTGGGGTTTTGAATTGGTTTCGGGGCTTAGGTATGAGTTTGGGATGATTTGGAGTGGCTTTGGCTCGGGGAAATGCAGGGGAAAAACCCAGATTTCTGGGTTTGCGAAGGAGCGCCGCGGCCCTGTTCTTGGGCGCCGCAACGCGAGGCTGTGTCTGGGCAGAGGAAGCTCTCTGAATTGCTGGGCGCCGCGGCCCTCTAGGGCAGCGCCGTGTCGCTAGGCCATTTTCAGAACACAAGATTTGGTAATTTTGAGCCTTTGCTCCGGGGGTTCGGGGGGTGTCTTCGATGTATTGTTTTAGGGATTTGGAGTTCTGAGAGTGTGGGATTGGCCCCGGAAAGTGGTTTTGGATTGGTTAGCATTAAAGGGTGTTTCATATGTGTTGTGACTAGGTTTTCGGAGGGGCTCGGGATAAAGGACCATGCTTGTGATCTTGGTGCATCGGACAACTCGGGATACAGGTAAGAAAACTGTAGCACCCGTAGAGCAGGGCTCGGGCCCTTAGTTTTGTTGCAGGGCGCGGCCCCAGATTGTATTATTGCTAGGATGTAGCATTACATGAATGATTATATGTTTGATTGTTATTTGAGAATGCTAAATGTGGAAATAGCTGAATGAACGGCGAAGGGCCGGGAATGGCGAAAGGCCGAGAACGGCAGTGGGGCCGGGAACACCACTTAGCACATGGAGTGCTCGGGTTAGGGTAAGACCCCAGTGGATACATGGGATATCCTTACAGTGTAGACCGAGATCCCAGGCTTTGGTAACGATTCTGGGACGGCATGGCCGTATATGTGTTAGATTTTATGAACTGTCTGACTAGATATGAGCTATCTGCTGGGATGACTGTATATTATGCATGTGTTATGTACTGTCTGAGTTTTCTTGCTGGGCTTCGGTTCACGGGTGCTCTGTGTTGCAGGTAAGGGCAAAGAGAAAGTCAACCAGCCATGAGTACGGAGAGCATGGAGGCGGCACGTACATGTTCTGCCTGCCCGACTTCTTTGGTTGGGAATATTTTTGAGAAATGGCTGTATAAACCCTAGTTTTGATGGTTAATTACTTATAAACTTGTTTTGAGTTGTAAATATTTTATAAACTGAATTATGGGATCCCGTATGTTAAACTCTTGAACTTTTAATGAAATAGAGTATTTTTTTAAAGATTACAGCCTAAATTTCACTTAATCACACTTTTATTTTTAAAAACCTCGTTTAGCGAGTTAATTGCACATTTTAACCTCACTTAGTAACGGCTCTAAGGTAGTAGGGCGTTACAGTTTCGCAGCGGTGCTGTTCTTGGGGCACCGCGACCCATGAACTCCCTTACCTCGAACCGCCTTAGCGTCGCGACACAAATGCAGATGAAATTTTGGGCAGGCTTTCTGTCTGTTAAGGCGTTGCGGCTATAATTGGGAAAGAAATTAGAAATTTGGTTTTGGGAACCCAAACCTAAGGGCTTGGGAATGGTTCTAATATCCGAGTTAGTAGAATTCATGGTCTCGGAGGCTAGGACTCGGTCCGGAAGCCTTTATTAGTTCGTTTCTTGATAGTTTTTCCTTGTTATGGTTGTGACTAGGGTGAACTGTTAGGTTTGGGAGGAAATGATTGTACTCGGGGTCATCATACGCTATTCACTCAGGACCTGGGGTAGAAAACTGCACCTACACTGTGGTTAGGGCTTGAGCCCCAGTTGTCGAACATGGATATAATCATTCTTAGAATATTTTATTAAATATTGTGTTGTGAAAACTTGTGTTAAGTGATGTCTATTCCTCTATTATACCTGATTAAAAAGATCAACTTATAAGTCGAGGGTAGCAACAGCGTGCTGAGCGCAGGTCGATGTCATGATCTATCATATCTTGCTTAAAAGCTCGACTTATAAGTCAAGGGTGACAGTAGTGTGCTGAATGCAGGTCGATGTGGCTAGCCAACCCAGATGTGATTGAAAATCTTGGCTTATAAGTCGAGGGCAACGCAGGTCGATGTGGCTAGGCCAACCCAGAAGCGTGGTATACGCTTATACGACCCCATAGCCGCTTGAAATATAAAGCGTGAGGTACACTTGGCTAGCCCTAAGGCTAGTTATAATGAGAGTAGGGCAAGATGGCCTTGGTGTGGCTCTATGGTCGCTTATTTATATTGAATTTGGTATGCTTATTAGCCTTTAACTATCAATGAATACATGATATAACTGATATTCGACCAACATGTTGAGCGTGGGGTCGAACGGTCATCGAATTAAGCATGGGGTTAATCGGCAAAGCGAGTGGAACACAGGCCTTCAAGGCGAGTTTAGTTTGGAGGGTGCAATCCCTACTCGCCTGGTAAGAATTGTGAGCTGAGTGCTTGAGTGCACATCTCGCTCGGTTGGGCCATTCGACAGGACTATTTCCTGGGTCGTGTAATTGAAGGCAAGTACAGGTAAGGGTGTGGTCCCCACTTTCTCGACGTGAATCACAAGCTTAATGCTTTGTATGCATCTAGCTCAGCTGGGCCGTTCAGCAGCACTGTTTTCTTGGGTCGTATAATTGATTATATGATTAAAATGAACATCTTCGTAAACTTCGGAACATGTTTACAAACATATATGTTTGGAATAAATGTATTGGATAATTGTGAAGCATGTGTTTATTGCTTTTGAATATTTGGATATTGTTATGCCTTGTGAGGTTTTCTTGCTGGGTCTCGGCTCATGAGTGTTTTATGGTGCAAGTAAGGGTAAAGAATTTCTAGACCAACTATGAGTTGGAGAGCTTTAGGGGCGGAGTGTACATATGCAGTCTACTCGACTACCATGGTCGAGATTACTTGCTGGAACTAGGGTTGAACCTTGATTTTTCTACCTAGGCCATCTCTTTTGGGATCCCGTTGTAAAGTCCTAATCCAGGACCGTTACACTATATAACTGAAATAGTGCTTAACTTGCTAAACGAGTCATTTGGACTTAAAACGTGTAATTGAAACTAACACCAGGTTTAGGCACTAAAAATTTCGGTCAAAACTCAACCCTTCCATTAAAATAGTTTGAGTTCGATACATGGCATCCAAACAGAGTTTAAAACTATTACAGACTCAAAATGAATACAAAAGCCGACCTAAGCAACAAAATGATGGTCGAGCAGGCCATAAATGTACACTGAAGCTCTCCAACTCATGGCTGGTCCCGTTTTCCCTTGCCCTAATCTGCACCACACAACACTCGTGAGCCAAGGCTCAGGAAGAAAACATAAACATGCCCACAAGCAGTTAATCAACAGATTACAGAATCATAACTAACATGCCTAGCAGTAATAACCATACTCGTGCATGCATTTAATCCATTTAAGCGGCCATGGAGCCACACGAATTCCTATCGCACTATTCCTTTTAGAAACGGCTATAGAGCCGGCCAAGTGTGCACCACGCTCCCTGTTCCGAGCGACTATAGAGCCGTGCAAGCGTATATCATGCTTCTATGTTGGTCTTGCCATTATGGCTTAAGTTTCACACGATAATGCTGTCCATGGCTTATAAGCCGAGTTTCAATGTTGGCCCTACCATTTAGGCCTGTGTTTTGCATGCTAATGTTGTCCACGACTTATAAGCCGGGCTTCTTAAATTGTCCATGCCATTTCGGCCTGCATTCTGCACGCTAAAGTGGCCCGAGACTTATAAGCCAAGATATTTAACCCACATAAATGAATTTAGAATCACACCGGGGGCCCATTGGCCTATTCCTATCTAACCAGCCTTAGAGCTGGCTCGACGCATCTTGCACTTTATTTTCCAGGCAGCCATAGGGGCGTTCAAGCATATATGACACTTCTGGGTTGACTTAACCACATCACCCGACGTTTAGCACGCTATTGCCGCCCTTGACTCATAAGCCGAGCCTTGAAACCCTTGACTTATAAACCGAGCCTTTTAACCAGATATACCCTGGACTAATATGACGAGCTTTTAATCAAATACAATAGATAGATCCTCGACTTATAAGCCGAGATTTTCAGTTGAATATAATCGATAAACTCTTGAATTTTGAGCCTTTCAATCAAATATGAAAGATAACGAAATCGGCCTGCATTCAACACGTTGTTGCCACCCTCGACTTATAAGTCGAGCCTTTTAACTAGATATACCCTCGACTAATAAGCCGAGCTTTGTAAACCCTTGACTTATAAACCGAGCCTTGCAAACCCTCGACTTATAAGTCTAGCCTTGTAAACCCTCGACTTATAAGTCGAGCCTTTTAATCAGATATATTAGATGGATGATCATCATTTAACACAGGTATGCACAACACAATCAACATGTTTAACAAAACATTCTAAGCACAATTACAACCATGTTCGATAACCGGGGATCAAGCCTAACCACAGTTTAGGTGCAATTTTCTTACCTCAGGTCCTGAGTGAATAGCGTATGACGACCTCGACCTAATGGTTCACCCTAATCACAACCATAACAAATAATAACTATCAAGAAACGAATTAATAAAGGCTTTCTACCCATGTACCAGCCTCTGGGACCTTGAATTTTACTAAACTGGGCAGTGGAACCATTCCCGAGCCCTTAGGTTTTGGTTCCCATGACCCAAAACAAAATTTCCTCACTTTTCTCTATTTGAGCCGCGACACCCCTACAAAAGAGTTGCGACACTCAACTAAGAAGAGAGCCCAAAAATTCCTACACCTGCACCGCGACACAGCCCACCAAGCGCCGTGGTGCTAAGGCAGTTCGAGGCAAGGATGTTCATCTGGGTCGCAGTGCGACCTTGCGAATTCAAAAACCAGCGATTCGAGAAATTGCAATTGATCCCAAATCCATCCCAAAACATAGTTTTGACCATAATAATGGTCTTTAGCAGCTCAAAAACACAATAAAAAATCTTAAAAACTAACTGAAACTCAACTTCCAAGTAATTCTTTCAAAACTTTTAAAAACTAAACCAAAAGCTTAAAGAAAAACAAAGTTATCTCTGTCAAGGATGATTCCCAGGCGTTTCCCCTATCTTGACAGCTTCTATACTCTCTCAAAACAAATCTCAATTCCCACCAAGCCTTGCTTTTCAAAAGTTTCTTCAAAAACTCCCTAACCTCAAACACAAGGGAGAGAAAAAGAGTAACGAGAGAGAGAGAGAGAGAGAGAGAGAGAGAGAGAGAGAGAGAGAGAGAGAGATATCAATGTTCTATTTCAAAATTTTGGTTATGAGTTAGTAAACTCAGCTATCTCAAGTTATACCCATGGTCCAAAAGATCAAAATGCCCCTAATACAACACTTCCTTCTTAAAGCCCACTAAGGGAAAAATTTTCATTTTACACTCCCGTCTCACATTACACTAATCCCAATTAATTCTGCCAAACCCAGAATATCACTATATTTCCCAAAATACGTCTCATACTTTAGTGAGTCCCGGTAACTCACTGAATTCTGAAATACCCTTTGGCTCACCCCGAGCCGGGTATAAGTCCCCGTTGTGACTAATGCGTAGGAACATGGAGTTCTAGGAAGGAGACTATGTGTTTCTTCAATATTCACAGATGACAGGAGTAAAAGAGTTTAGGAAGAAAGGGAATTTTAGCCCAAGGATTGTTGAAACTTTTGAGATCCTGGAAAGGATTGGGAAAGTAGCTTACAGATTAGCCCTGCCCCAGCTTTTTATGAGATTCACAAAGTATATCATTTATTGACGCTAAGGAAATGTGTGTCGGATACTATACAAGTATTGAGTTATGAGACTCGGGAATTACAACAAGGTTTATCTTATGAAGAGAAACCAGTAAAGAGGTTGGATAGAAAAGATAAAGTCTTATGGAATAGGACTATCACTTTAGTGAAAGTGTTATGGATGAACAACAAAGTAGAGAAAGGAACTTGGGAGACAAAGTCGGACAAGGTCAGAATCCTGAGTTGTTCGGATAAATTTGGAGGACGAAATTTCTATTAGGAGGGGATAGTTGTAATGTTCGAAACTCCTAATTAGGTTTAGTACCCTTAATGGCATATCTGGAGGGCATGAGTGTAATTAATTGATGAATTATATTATTATATAATTGAAAATATTTGATTATGTGTATTAAATGTGTTTAAGACCCATGCATGGTGAGAATGGACATATTTTTAATTTGACCCGTTGAGGGTATAATTGTGATTATATATGTTATGTGCATTGTGACCACATTATTATGTGGTAATTTGTTGAATGTCAGCAATAGTGGACTTCTTAAAGCGATAATAGCATAATGTCACAATGGAAAAATCCGACCATGTCGAGTTTAAGATTATTGTTGAGGTTAAGCTAGTTGGTAGAAATTTTATAATTGATGATATTATTGAGGTAATTGGAGATTAATGAGATAAATAGTAATAATGGAAATTAGAGGTTTAGGTAAGATGACCATTTTACCCTTGGGGTTAGTATGGAGAGGAAATTAGATGAGGGGCATTTTAGTCTTTTGGGTGCATGGATAGTAATAGGATGACCATTCCCTTGTTTTTTCTTCATTTTTATATTTCTCTAAAAAACACTCCCTCACAAAACTCTCTCAACCAAGCTCTTGAATTTCCTCCAAATTTTCTAGAGATTTGCAAGCTTTAGAAGGGGATTGACATCCATTAATTACATCCTTTCTATAGGACTCAATCACAAGAGAAAGGCAAAAATTATCTTCATGTTCTCCATTTTTGTTCTTGATGGAATTTGAGGATTTTAGTTGATTTTCAAAATTTTATGATGCTAGGTTTTTTCTATGGGTAGGATGAGATTAGAAACATGTCTATGAACTGTTTTAATCTCTAAATTCGAATTGAAAGTCATGATTTTGTTTAGTTTAAAAGATTGTGGAAAATTGAGAATTTTATGCCTAATTCATGAATTGTGACTTAGAATTTTTATTTTGATGTTTGGTTGATGTTATATGATGTAAATTAAGTTGTATACTTTCTTGGAGTCATTATTGTACTTAGAATTGGTTGTAGACAAGTTTGGGGTTGAATTTTGTTAGGTTTGAGAAAATTGAAAAATGCAGAAAACTGGGCTTTGTGTAGAGCCGGTCGATTTTCATGTACAAACCGGTTGACCGTCTTGCTGTATGTTTGCAGGCTACATATTTTTGGGCAACTGATCGACCTGGCCTTGGGTAACCAGTCCATGCTGTTGTCTTGGTTTCAGGTCCGATTTTGATGGGTAACCTTAGGGGAACTAAAGCTAAGGTTCCTATGGCATAATTGAACATGTTTAAAGTGTATTTAGAGCCTGTGAGGTTTATGGAAAGTGATGTTGGGTTTTGGTTGAATGAAAGAACTATACTTATGTTATATTGGTTGTGACTTAGGTTATTTAAGGATGCTTGAAGGAGATCCCATTTCATTCGGTGCTTATATCGTTGGTGGAATCCAGGTAAGAAAAGTTGGCATTTACACATAGAGCGGACATTGGTCCTATTGTATGTGATTACGATTATTACCGTAATATTGAAATGAGATTATGGTTATTACCGTAATATTGTAATGTGATTACAATAATTATCGTAATATTGAAATGAGTATGCGGTTATTACCATAAGCTTAGTGTCGGGAGACACACTTTACTATACTTGGTGCTTGTTGATGCACCTTATTAGGCATCGACCGTAAACATGGTGGTGGTGATGCATATTATTTGATATAGTGGTGATTGAATGTTTATATTATTAAAATATGTGATTACGATTTATGAATCATAAGTATTGTTATTGAACATATGTGATTATGATTTATGAATCATAAGTATTGTTGTTGAATATATGTGGTTATGGATCATGAATTATGTGGATTGCTATTTATATGACTCTTACTTGTGTGTCATGATTTATTAATCATGTGAATTGTTATATATACATGTTGTGATTATTATTTATTCCTTGTGGAACTTTTCTTACGGTGCCTTGGCTCAAGGATGCTTTATGATGCAGGTAATCAACCATAAGTTGGAGGGCTTGGCGAGTGTGTGTACATGTTCGGCCTGCTTAACCTATGGGGTTGAGTTATCAGATGGACTTGAGTCAAAAGTCTAATTTTGTTTCTTAGGTCGACTCATTTTGTGAACAACGGTTGTAACCATGTTTTGTTTAACATGAATTGGATCCCATGTAAATTTTATAAAATGATTTGAATCTTTTTGTCAAGCTTTGGTGTATTGATTTAACATTTTATTTCTAAATGACACTTTTGGGTCAAAATATCTTGCTAAACAAGATAAGCAATATTTTAACACAATATATATATTTTAAAATTAATAAATAAAAAATAACATAAGTTAATATATAGTATTACTCTAATGCCATAAAATATTTTGGTAAAATATATAGAAATTTGTCAAAATAATAATAATAACTCACGTTACCAAAATATAAAAATTTAATATTTTGGTAACATGATTTATTTATTTTTTAAAGCAAAATAATATGAGTTAAAATATAACAATTTTACATATATTTTAAAATACTTTGGTAACATGAGTTTTTTTTCTTAACAAAATAACATGAGTTCAAATATAGCAATTTTACATATATTTTACCAAAATCTTTCATGACATTAAAGTATTGTTATATTTTTGCTCATGTTATTTTTTCATATATTAATTTTTAAAAAATATATATGGATTCACACAAAATATTATAAGTCAAATTTGATACAAGGATGAGTTTTATCTTTTTTTGTTTATCATATTGCTATTAATAATTTGATTTATTAATTGACAATTAATGATTATCTTTATAACATATTTTATTTATTTATTTAAATTTGTACAAGATAGAAAATAGATTGGAGTCCAAATATTGGACAGTAAATTTTTTCTTAAAAAAAGTCTTTGTATCTTCTAGATAAATATTTAATGATCATTAATTATGATTGACATTTTTTTCTAATTAATTTACATCTGATATGTATTGGAGGATAATTGCAAATATTAGGATTGACTAATTTTTTGTGCTAAATTTATCATAAAATTTACAAGATGGTAAGAGATTATCTATATATATATATATATATGTCTATATACATTAAATCTCAACTCTAGTTTCTTTTTCTTTTTTATTACATAGGGGGTGGGGGAGAGGGTTTGAACTTTGACCTTCTCAATAAGAAGAGAGGTGTGCAACCACTTAGCTAAGCCTATGACCACATCCCAACTCTAATTTCAATAGTCACTCAACGCATTCTTACTATTATTAATATTGATGAGATAGCTTAATTACTCATTAATAATTTAATGTTTGATAGGATATATAATTCTTTTAAAATGAGATCTAATCTTAAATGAAATACTATATTTATATAAAAAAAATATATTAACACGTAAAATTAAGCTAATAATCATTATTATATATTGAAATTAATCACAATTATTGAATAATAATTTAATGGTTAAAATTAACGTAATCATAAATAGGTAAATACTGACAATATTATTGAGTACTGGCTCATATATATATAAAACAAATTTAATCGATCACTTTTGTTTTATTAATTATTAAAAGCAATACTTTAGTGGTAAATAATCATTTGAAACCTTGTGTTTTATTGAAAGACAAATTTGGTATCGTATGTTTTTGTTGTACCCTAAAAACACAAGGTCAACTATCTAGCTCGGGGTATAGCTGGCATGAAATAAATAAAGGAGGCAAGACTTCAGAGATGTTTCTTTAACCCCGGACCTAACAACTCGAGGTTGTATCATTGAGTCCGAAACAGCCTAGGATCTTCCAGATCGTCAAAGATGCGAATGACGGAGATCGAGGTACCCATCATCCAGATTGCCTGCATCAAGCCTGGGAATTATCTAAGTCAACCATCCTGTTCTAGTCATATCCAGCTCGAGAAGGACATCTAGCTTTGATGGGAGAATCCCTACAGACTTGGAAGCCCAATATGGACAATAAATGCATATTATTGTTATATACATTTATATATTGATGTAAAATGGCAATGGGATTTATTGGGATAGTTAAATGTCCATTAACTTGAGAATTTATCTAATATAGTACGTTACCATTTATATTACGGTTACCCAATACTGTCCACCATAATTCCCTATAAATACGAGGTGAGTGGATAATAAAAGGTATCGAGACTCTGTATCCAAACACTGCTAAAATTGTCATAAATAATTTTTCCTTGAGTTCCTAAACAGATCAATAATAGTGACTCGTAGACTAGGTAGATTTTAACCACTGAACCTCGTAAATTGTTGATATTTTTATATTTCGTTATATTCAGTTTACAATAAACTTAATCTCTCTATTTAAAATTCCTAAATCCCTTGTTGATGAAAAATTGCGTCAATAGATTGATGCTTTCATTGAGAGCAGATTAAGCTTGAAATCTCGCACGATATTCAACCCAACAATCATCATGATGGTCACTCGTTCCATGCGCGATAATGAAACGGAGCAACTTGATGATTAGGGAGGTCACCGTATGGCCATCCCCACTGGAGAAGGTACGTCCACACAACACCACCCTGGAAAGCAGCAAGTGGATCAGGACGACGTTGGAAGTTCGACCTCATGTCCACCAAACCCCAATCCTAGGTACCTGACCGCCATTGAAATGGAGAATGCTCAGCTGAGGAGCACCTTGCCCATGCTAATAGGAAAAGAGACGAGATCATGGCTTGACTGCGTTCTCCTACAACCCACGAGAATTTCAGAAGGAGGAAAAATGGGTCCCACAGATCTCAGTCCCACTAAAATAATTGAACTAATGTAATTCATTCCGTGAGAACATCAACACCAAGCTCCGTGCCTTCAGAATGAATTCCTAGGAACAACCATCCTACTAATAACCGTGGGAAGGGACAAGCAGCTGACACTCACAGGAATCAGTTTGGCCATCCAGGGTGAGCTAAGACCACATTGAGAAGGGTGTAGGTCCTTGTGAATCCATTAGCGCCTCAGCTAGTTGCTCATGTATCTCATAATACTTCAGTGTTGGCACCATCTCAGGAAATTGGAGTAGACAATAGGGGCGCCAATCTGGTCCACCCATATGGGACACGAATTGCTTCACCAATAAGGCATCCTCCCTCACCTATAAGTCATCCAACACCACCACACCCACAGAGGAATGCTCCAGGGCGTGGGAATGAAAGGAGGCATTCTATACCTACAGAGGACACAAATGCCCCACAGTCTCGCGCTAATGATCCAGTTCCCCGGCCTCATCCACGAGCAGTAGGATTTGTGGAGGATAGTTATTGGATGGAAAGCTATTGCAGGGCAGGACTGAGAATTCTCATAGGCATGAAAACGATCTAAGAAATCAGTTGAGTTCAGCTCAAAGCTTGCGCTCCAATCCACAAACCGACCTGCATGATCATCTAAACACACAAAGAGGATAGTCAAGTCGCTATGATGATCTGAGCTATACTCAGAACAGGGGAGATCCATATATCATGCGTGACAATGGGAAAGTCTCGTCTAACCGATCTCAAGCTTGGAGAGACAATAACCCACCTAACACGTACAATAGGGATGGGAGCTGGTAACCAGCTCCAAAATAACCTAGAGACGAGGGATCGAAACCTCAAATGGCTGGCCCTAATGGAAGAACAAATGAAGAGGCTCTTGTCTGGAAAAATATAGACAATTGTGATTTTGATGAGGAGTTGGAGCCTTTTGCTCCTCATATCACAGCAGCTTCATATCCCGTTGGCTTCGCGATGCCAACTGGGCCCACATACATCAGAACCATTGATCCATCCAACCGCATTGGGACCTACAACACTCTGATGATGACCCACAATGTGACCCTCGACCTGCGGTGTGTTCCATTCCCAACTATGTTGACCGGACCAGCCAAACTATGGTTCAATAAATATAAGAAACACTCACTCACTTATAGGAAAAAGTTGTCCTCTTAGTTCAAGAGACAATTCTGAGCTCCCAAAGAGGTTTGTGTGGAGGCAAACTCACTGGCATACATTAAGCAACGGCTCAGTGTGTCCTTGAAGGCCTACCTGAATCGATTTACTAATGTAGCTGGCCGAGCTAGAGACACTGATGACAGTGCCAAGTGTTGGGGGAGAGTAAGATAACACCAACACAAGAAATAGAATCTACACAAAATTTGGATTGACAAAGACTTAAAAAATATTAAGAAATAACATGCAAATCCAAGTAGAACAATGGTGCTCTTCAACTTTGATGAAGCTTCAAAACCCTAGGCAATATCACCACTTTAAGCAAAACTTTAAGCAATCTTTTGAGCAAACCACACACAAACCAAGGCTTATACACATTGCAAAACGCTATCCTAATACTCTATTTCCCAGCCACCATTGATGCTTGAGGCCTTCTCTTGAGGAAATGAGGATTAAGATTGAACAAGCCTTCAACTCTCTAAGTTAAGCAGTTTCTTGGAGAGTTCTTGGAGAAAACTAGAGATTCTTGGAACTAGAGAGAGAGAGATTGGAGAGAGTGATCAAGTCTTCCAAATCACTATTTTTGACCCTTATATATAGTAGGAATCGTCATTATGTCCAACCAATAGAATTAGACTTGAAAAGCACATCATTTAGAGCATTTACAATTTTTCACGTAATATAGTAGGCGACGCGTCGCCTTCTAGGGTTTCTAGAAACCCTAGGTGTTAGGTGATGTCTCACCTCTTGGGTGGCAACGTATCTCCACCCTCTCTGACTTTGGATACTTCCAACGGTTCAAAAAATGCTCCAAATGCCACCAAACTTTTTGGGAACCCTTAGATACTTTTATGTATCACTTTGGACCCAAATTTGCATTTTATAAGTGCGTACAATTGAAACTCAAATTCACATCTTCATTATGTGAATTATAATAAGTGTTTATACCTTGATTTTATTTTAACACTTATCATTTGTATTTAACCAATCATAACAATCCCCCACTTGGCTAAATACAAGCCACATTCTCTAGCTTAAACAATTTTGACGCATAAAATAAAGTGCCTTTCGGTTTGATCTTTATCTTAGTGAGAATAACAAAAAGTATTATCGAAATCATTAGTAGCTTAAAGCTTGAACCAAGTATTCTATATGATAACACCGGTGATACCTCACACACCTCGACCATGTCTTTTGTTTTCCCATTTTCTCCTTAGCACTATCATGGACATGTGCTCATCTCTTCATAGACTTTCCGGGGAGAAACTCCAACTCCCATGAGAGGCGGCACCACCTCCAAGTCCACATAGGTGAAGTTCTTACAACATCCTTTCTACCTTTATAGATGCTTTTTACACTCAACTGAACTTCATTTAAAGCCCCAGGCTTAACCCTAACTCGGTAGCAACCAACACTAATTGTCTCGGATGGAACTCATCATAAATTTTAGTGTTGAAACTATTCACTTATCAATGACTTGTTCTTACCCGTTGAACTCTTTCCCTTTATTTTTGCATGTTGAAAGTTGGGTTTCCATCATTGGTGAATCTATTCTTCTAGGAGTTTCAATCCTATCCCTTTTGAAGTAGAACTTACTAACCTTCTCACAAGAGGTTTTGTAAATGGATCTGCTAAGTTCTCACTGGTTTTAACATATGAGATCAATATGATTCCACCTTGAATCAATTGTCTCACATATTCTTTTCTTAGACTAATGTGTCTAGACTTTCCATTATACACACTGTTATATGCTCTAGAAAGTGCAGATTGGCTATCACAATGTATTGAAATTGTTGATACCATATCTGGTTGCCACTAAAGCTATAAACTCCACTTTTATGGTTGAGTGTGATATACACGTTTGCTTCTTGGAGTCCCATGAGATTGCACCACCAAGAATAAACACCCAACCGGTGGTGGAGAGATTATCTCAAATTCCTGATATCCAATTAGCATTAGAATATCCTTCAAGTATCTTTGGAAAGTTTGTATAGTGAAGACTATACTCTTTGGTAGCCTTAGGATAAACAAGTATTCTCTCAATAGCTTTCCAATGCTTGACACTCGGAATGCTAGTAAACCTACTAAGTTTACTAATCGCATATGCAATATCCACTCTTGTGCAATGAGCGACGTACATTAGGCTACCTATTGCACTTGCATATTCCAATTGAGCCACCACTCTTTCTTCATTCTTTTCAAACTTCATGTTTGAATCAAATGGTGTATGTTCCTCTTTAATTTTTAGATGACTGAATTTTTCAAGCACTTTCTCAACATAGTGGGTTTGACTCAACACAAAATTCCCACTATTCCTTCTAACTCTGATACCTAGAATGGTATCCACCTCTCCAAGGTCTTTCATTTTAAAGTTAGAAGATAGAAACCTCTTCATTTCCATTATTCATTTCATGTCATTACACAAAATCAACATATCATCTACATATAGGCATACCAGTATGACAAAGTCACCACAAGTGTTAGAGTATATCCACTTGTTCACATTGTTGTGTCTAAATCCATTAGAAACAATGACTTTATCAAACTTCTCATGCCATTGTTTTGGATCTTATTTCAAACCATATAATGATTTTACAAGTCTACACACTTTATGTTCATTTCCTTAAAGAACAAAACATTCTGGTTGTTCCATATAGACCTCCTCCTCGAGATCCCCATTCAGGAATGCCATTTTGACATCCATTTGGTGAACATAAAGGTTGTATATAGATGATAAGGCAAACACCAACCTTATAGAAGTAGTTTTTGCTACCGTTGCATGTGTGTCAAAGTAATATATTCCATTTCTTTGTTTGAAACCTTTGACTACTAGCATAGCCTTGAAGGTTTGTATGGTGTCATCGGTATGGTATTTCTTTCTAAATACCCATTTGCACCCAATTGTTTTGGATCCCTCTGGAAGGTCAACTGACTCTCAAGTGTGGTTTGACATAATTGAATCCATTTCATCATTAATTGCCTCCTTCCAAAAAGCGGAGTCGCTAGAGGACATTGCTTCCTTGAAGCTTTTGGGATCATCTTCTATTTGAAGTACTATTGGATGTTTCCAAGTAACTTCCTCATTATCAGCTTCAACAAGGTATAATGCCTCTAATGGAGAACACTTCTCATTTGATCCCAAATCTTTGAGCCTTTGGCTTCTTCTAGGAAATTAAGGTTGCTCACCATCTATTCTAGGAGTCTCCTCTTGAGGCTCTCTAATTTGAGTTGGTTCTAACTTGTTGTCATCGCATGACATGTTCTCAAATAACTCAACCTCTCTAGATTCAATTATTACATTAGACTCCAAGTCTAATAATCTATAAGCTTTGTTATTTTGGGCATAATCCACAAATGAACATCTTATAGCTCTTGAACCCAACTTGGTCCTTTTTGGATCAGTGCTCTTGAAATAAGCAAGACACCCCCACACTTTAAGATAACCAATGTTTGGTTTCTTTCCTTTCCATAACTCATATGGAGATATATTATTTTTCTTCATGGGAATACGATTCAAAACATGACAAGCAGATAACAAGGCTTCACCCCACAAACTAAAATTCCATTTAGAGTGTAATAGCATAGCATTAATCATCTCAATAAATGTTCTATTCTTTCTTTTCACTATACCATTTTTTTGTGGAGTATAAGGGGATGTACATTCATGAATTATTCCATGTTCTTCACAAAACAAGTTAAATTCATTTCAAAAATATTCACCACCCCTATCACTTCTAAGTATTTTAATTTTCCTTTCAAGTTGATTTTCAACTTCCGCTTTATAGACTTTAAACACATCAAATGCTTCATCTTTATTTTTAAGAAAATATACATATGTGAACCTAGAGAAATCATCTATGAAAGTAATAAAATATCTACTTCCTCCTTTAGTCAACATTCCATTATGTTCACATAAATCATTATGTATCAAATCTAAATACTTAGAGTTTCTTTCAACACTAGGAACATGTTTCTTTACCATTTTAGATTTAACACATAATTTACATTTTTCATGCTCAACATTATCACAATTAATTAATCCGCATTTGACAGCCCTTTTAATTGTGCTAAATCCTATATGTGCAAGTCTAACATGCCACAAATTAATAGAATTTGAGTCAAGCATATAACAACAAGAAGAAGAAACTTTACTTGTTCACAACGTCAATAGAAGTACAAAGCTTGAACATGCCATCACAAGAATATCCCTTTCCCACAAAAACATTGTCTTTAGATAAAATAAGCTTGTCGGAATCTATCTTAACCTTGATTCCCAATTTTCCAAGTAAATTGCCACTCACAAGGTTTCTACTCATTTCTCGTATATACAAAACATTGGTGAGTAGAACCTTCTTGCCGGATGTGAAGAACAAGCCAATAGTTCCTTTTCCTTCAACCTTGGAACTTTTCTCATTGCCCATTTGGATTTCATGCCCTTCCTTTGAATATTCAAAGGTCTTGAATAGAGATATATCATAGGTTACATGAATGGTGGCACAAGTATCATACCACCATCCACTCACCTTTCCATGAATGGTAGTAACCTCACTTAGTGTTGCCACTAGTTCCTCTTGGGCTGAGTTGACTTTTGCTTCATTGTTATGACTCCTCTTGAACCTACAATCTCTAGCAAAGTGGCCATTCTTGCCACACATAAAGCAAGGTCCCTTGGAACTTTTAAATTGTCTCATTCTTCTTGGGCCCCAAGGGTTTTTGACCCTTGCCCTTGTTCTTGCCATTTCATTTCCCCTTGTTAGGAGGATTTTCCACAACATTGGCCTTAGAAGTCTCTCCATTGGGCTTCTCTTCATTTATATCTCTAGAACGAGATTCCTCCTCAATTCTCAAGTGTTTGAGAATTTCCTCCAAAGAAATCTCTTCATTTCTATGGAGCATCTTTTTCCTATAGCCTCTCCATGAAGAAGGTAACTTGTCTATAATGGCACCCACAAGAAATTGTGATGGCAATAGAATTTTAAGAGTAGACAATTTATTCACAATAATTGGTAGCTCATGAATTTGAGGGAGAAGGGGTTTATAATAATAAAAAATTAATTCCATATATTGAGTAATAAGGAATTTCTTAGTACCTTCCTCTTCCACTTTGTACTTCTTTTCCAAGGCTTCCCAAATCTCCTTGGCGGTCTTGGTGTTGGTGTAGAGATTATAGAGCCTATCCGAGAGGGCATTGAGGATGTTACCCCTACAAATCAACTCATATTCTTCACATTTTTTCCTTTCTTTGACAACTTCTTGTGTATCATCTTCCTGGGGCCCTTCCAAGACCTTTAGGTATTTATCCAAGACACAGAAAACTTTCAAAGTAGTGAGCAAAAACCTAATCTTGTAAGTTAGTCCCATCAAATCTATCTAATCTAACAAAGTCTTGAGTTATGAATCTCAATGCCGAAAGAGAGTTAGATTCTTCCATGATATGCTATCTCAGATTATAGAGTATTAGAATGTTGGGGGAGAGTGAGACAACACTACCACAAGAAATAGAATCTACACAAAATTTGGATTGACAGAGACTTAAAAAAGATTAAGAAAGAACATGCAAACCCAAGTAGAACAATGGTGTTCTTCAACTTTGATGAAGCTTCAAAACCCTAGGCAATATCACCACTTTGAGAAAAACTTTAAGCAATCCTTTGAGAAAACCACACACAAACCAAGACTTATACACGTTGCAAAACGATGTCCTAATACTTTATTTTCTAAGCACCATTGATGTTGGAGGCCTTCTCTTGAGGAAATGAGGATTGAGATTGAACAAGCCTTCAACTCTCTAAGTCAAGCAGTTTCTTGGAGAGCTCTTGGAGAAAACTAGAGATTCTTGGAGCTAGAGAGAGAGAAAGATTGGAGAGAGTGATCAAGTCTTCCAAATCACTATTTTTGACCCTTATATACAGTAGGAACCGTCATTATGTCCAACAATAGAATTAGACTTGAAAAACACGTCATTTAGAGCATTTACGATTTTTCATGTAATATAGTAGGCGACGCGTCGCCTGCTAGGGTTTCTGGAAACCCTAGGTGTTAGGCGATGTCTCACCTCTTGGGTGGCGACGTATCTCCACCCTCTCTAACTTTGTACACTTCCAATGGTTCCAAAAATGCTCCAAATGCCACCAAACTTTTTGGGAACCCTTAGATACTCTCATATATCACTTTGGACCCAAATTAGCATTTTATAAGTGCGTACAGTTGATACTCAAATTCACATCTTCATTATGTGAATTCTACTAAGTGTTTATACCTTACTTATATTTTAATACTTATCATTTGTATTTAACCAATCATAACACCAAGCTCATGGCCATGAGAACCAGTATCACTGTAGGAGGAGATTTATGAAAGGAGCTCCAAAGGAAATGAGTGAAAAGTGTAGATAAATTCTTAGCTCCAGCTCAAGATTGGATAAACTTAGAAGAGGCAGAATTTGTTGTCATAGAAACCAGCAAGACCCTCGTTCAACCTGCTAAAGTGGTGGCGGATGCTGTAGCTACGACTCAGCCCGCTACCCAGAATAACCAGGTTGAGGGCAATAAACGAAAAGGGAATGGTGAGGGCGACCAGAACGGGCCCAAGAAAAATAAGTATGGGGATAAATATTCCTCCATCTACACTGCCTATACCAATTTGATAGATATGCGAGAGCGTATTTATTTAGCTAATTCTACTCGCCTTCCATGGAAGAAGACCGAGCCCATGAAGCAAGAAAGGGCGAAGAGAGACCAAGCTAAATTTTTTCAATACCACAATGACATCGACCACAAAATAGAAGATTTTCGTCAGTTACAAGATGAGATCGAGACTCTTATTACACCGGATCATTAGTTCAATACACTCAGAACAGGGTGGCTCCTAACAACCATGCGGGGAAGAGCCCTTAACCAGCTCAGGATAACCAAGTAAATCCAACACAAGCTCAACCAGCTCGTGGAAATCAGATCATCCCTCCCCCTGTTGAAGGGAGGGACATAATCACCATTGTAGGTGAACCTCTTCTAGTAGGAACAAGCAATGGAGCTCAGAAGAGATATATCCATGAGATGAAAACACATGATGGTACCGAGTTCGTTCCAGAGCAATGGTTATCTAAACAACAGCGATTGGATAAACAACCAATCATTTTTACGGAAGAGGACACTAGCCATGTATAATTCCTTCATAATGATAACTTTTTAAGTCACTAACCGAAGGGTGTGCAGAATATTGATTGACAATGGGAGCTTCGTGAATGTGCTATTCAGGTCAATCCTTGAAAAGATGAGGCTATTTGTAGCCAATATTAAGGCGGCCTCGATGAACCTTTATGTATTTTCAGGAGAGGGAATGGCATCCATAGGAAGCATCGAGCTCATATTACCATTGGGCGATGAGACGCGAGCTTTCGCCAAGATGCTCGAGTTCGTGATAATTGACTGTCAAGCAGCCTGCAATGCAATTTTTGGGAGACCTTCGCTGATGGCGTTTGAAGCCATCACTTTAGTTTGCCACTTGGCCATGAAGTTTCCATTGTCCTTGGGAATATGTATTGTGAGGGGAGATCAACTCGCTGCCAGGGAATTCTATAGCATTGCCATTAAGAGAAAATCACAACCCGAGTTGCAAGCCATTGTAATAAACGAAGAGACTGAGGAACCTTTGGCAATGGTAATTGCCGGAGAGGTGGAAGAACCTCAGAAAGTTGGAAATGAGGTCGCCAAACCCGAAGAAATTGATCCAAGATTAGACGAAGACAGATGTGAGCTCTAAGCTTTAAAGGAGCTAGAGGAAATTTTTCTCAACCTAGAAGTACCTTCAAGGGCAGTAAAGATTGGGAAAAATCTTGGAATTGAAAGAAAGAAGGAATTGGTCGAGTTTATAAGGAAAAACCTTGAATCCTTTGCCTGGTCGCATGAGGATATGGTGGGAATCAGTCCAAGCATGATGATGCATACCTTAAACCTGGACAAAAACAACCTGCGAAGGTACATAAATGTAGGTTATTGGGGAAAGAGCGAGGATAAGCTCTGGAGGAAGAGGTAGTTGACTTGTTGAAATGCAGGTTCATTAGGGAGGCTAAATATCCGACCTGGATTTCCAACCCCGATTTGGTCCCGAAGTCAAACGAATAGTGGAGGATCTACATTGATTTCTTTGACTTCAACAACGTCTGTCCTAAAGAATGTTTCCCACTACTGAGAATAGATCATCTAGTTGATGCCATAGCCAGCCACGAGCTCATGTCCTTCATGGATGCATATTCTGGATATAACCAAATTACGATGAACCCTGCAGACTAAGAGCATGCCAGCTTCATGACCGAACATAACGTGTACTGCTACAAGGTCATGCCATTCGAGCTAAAGAATGATGGTGCAACGTATCAAAGGCTGGTCAATAAGATGTACGTCAACCAGATCAGGAAGAACATGGAGGTGTATTTCGAGGACATGCTCGTCAAGTCAAAGACTGCCAATGACCATGTATCCAATCTAGAAGAATGTTTTGGCATGGTGAGAAAATACAACATGAAGATGAACCCCCGGAAATGTACCTTTGGGGTTTCATCAGGAAAGGTCTTAGGCTTCATAGTCAACGCAAAGGGGATCGAGGCAAACCCAAAAAAGATTAGGTTCCTATTAGAAATGTCTTCACTCAGGTTGCGAAAAGAAGTACAAAGCCTAATTGGAAATCTTGTGGCCTTAAACTTATTCATATCAAAGTCCACAGACAAATGTCTTCCCTTCTACAACTTGCTCAGCGTAAATAGACGGTTTGAATGGATAGAATAATACGAACATGAATTCCAGGATCTGAAGACTCATCTAGCTGAACCCCTGTTATCAAAACCAGTTGCTGGGGAGTGTATATACTTATATGTAGCCGTAACAGAAAATGCGCTCAGCACTGTGTTAGTTTGAGAAGAAAAACAAACACAGAAACCAATGTATTATGTGAGTAAGAAGCTTCTGGGAGCTGAATCCAAATATCCTCTAATTGAAAACTCGCGTTCTGTTTGATCCTAGCCTCGAGAATACTTAGGTCGTATTTCCAATCCCACACTGTACATGTCTTAACCGATCAACCTTTAAGGCAAGTCTTACAAAATCCTGAGACATCGAGACATTTGTTAAAGTAGGCCATTGAACTCAGTTAGATCGAGATACTATATAAACCACGAACAACAATCAAAGGTCAAGCGCTCGCTGACTTCGTGGATGAATGTACAGGGTTTCAGGATGAACCGATGAAGGAACCAATACAAGAATTGTTGAAACTCTTCGTTGATGGATCGTCAAACTAGAACAGATTTGGAGCTGGAGTAATTCTAATCTCATCTGAAGGACATTGCTTCCATAAGGCTCTCAGATTTGGTTTTGGCGCTTCCAACAACGAAGCGGAGTACGAGGCATTATTGGCTAGAGTTCGGGTAGTGAAGGAGCTAAAGCCAACAACAATCCAATGCTTTAGCGATCTCAGCTCATAGTTAACCAAGTATTATGAAAATACCAAGCTTGAGGAATCAAAATAGCAGCTTATCTAGCTAAGGTTAAAGGTGAACTATCAGAATTTGAGTTTTAATCCATCGAGCAGGTCCCTTGTGAGCAGAATAAGAATGCAGATGCTTTCCCTAACTCACCACAACCAAAGAAGTGGACACATCAAATGTGGTCCTCGTATAATTCTTGGACAAACCAAGCATCAATGAAGAACCAATAGAGGTCGGAGTGATTTGTGAAAAACTGACCTGGATGACTCCCATAGTTGAATACCTCACGACTGGAAAACTGCCAGAATATAGAAAGAATGCATCGAATGTTGTTGTATTAGGTACCGCAGTACATTATGGTCGACAAAATTCTCTACAGGCGAGGTCATTCTTTCCCCCTCTTAAGGTGCATTTCGCCCGAGGAAGCCCAGGCTATCCTCTTAGAAATTCACGAGGGATTTTGTGGAGACCACGCTGGGGGTAGGTACTAAGTCAAGGTTATTTCTGGCCCACACTGAAAAAAGACTCGGTCTCATATTTCCTCAAGTGTGACAAATGCCAACGTTTTTCCACCATTGCCCGAGCTGCACCCATAGAGCTAACTATGATTTCCTCACCATGGAAATTTGTTATATGGGGGATTAAGGTCGAGCCTCTGGCGACTATAACCTCAAAAATAGTGCTAGATTTCATCGTGAAAAACATCATGTGTCGTTTTGGACTCCCAAAGAAGATTGTGTCTGATAACACAACTCAATTTGATAGCGACCTATTCACAACCTTTTGCAAAAAATACGACATAATGAAGATTTTCTCTTCACTGGCATACCCTAAAGCTAATGAGCAGGATGAGGCAGTAAACAAAACCCTAAAGGCGAGCTTAAAGAAACGATTAGAAGATGCTAATGGGCTATGGCCTGAACAACTCTCGCAAGTGCTCTTGGCCTACAAGGCCTCACACCGCACTTCTACTGGGCATTCTCCTTTCTCTCTGAATTTTGGAAGCGAGGCTATGCTCCTAGTTGAGGCTCTGGTGATGTCACATAGGCAAAAAACCTACTACCAGGATTGAAATCATGACCTCCTTAATTCATCCCTGAATCTAACGGAAGAGCGACGAGAAAATCTATAATGCCCTGGATAGCCAAGACCGTTACACTGTGTGTTTATAAAGTGCCAGACTTGCTAACCAAGTCATTTAAATAAAATCGTGTTATTGAAACTATTAAGGAACTAGGGTTGAAAGCGTTTTGGTTTCAGAAGCCACATTTTCATTAAAAAAACATTGTTTATTTACACGGGATCCCAAAAATATCAGTTTAAAGGCCGTTTACAAAAGTTACAAGGTTCAAATACATTAAGCAGCCATACTAAGGCAAAACGAGCAGTTAGGTAGATCCCTGTCCTGACTCACTCCTCGATCATGGTGATCGAACAACTGGCTATGTACATTTCACCTCGGAGCTCTCCACCTCAGGTTTGGTCCAGCTTGCCCTTGCCTTTACCTGCACCACGTAGCACCCGTGAGCCAAGGCCCAGCAAGAAAACACAACAACAACAGAGCATGAACAATTAACAGACAAGTCAACATCTCACATTGCATCACATATACTCAGATATATCATCAGTCAGTATAATCAAGTATTCCACATACTAGGCATTTCAATTCATAATGTTCACAATTCACAAACGATAACCAGGGCTAGCGCCCTCAGGCCGCTCCCTCTGTTATCTCGTTGTTCTCGGCTCCCAGTGGCCAATTCGCGCCCTGTGCGCTAAAATCATGTACGACACTCTTAGACCACTTTTACATGTCCCATGGCGTAATACCAACGTTGACACGATATATCTTTCGGGAGCACTTAGTCCCATCACAATCATACAACAGGGTGCAGTTTTCTTACCTTTCAATTCACTAGTTTCCGATGCCACAAATCCGCGAGCACGGTCCTCTACCCCGAGCCTCTCCAAAGACCTAATCACATCACAAATGAAACATCCTTTGTCACTAATCAATCCAAAAATACTTCCCGGAACCAATCCCACACTCTCAGAATTCCCCAAATCCCTAAAACAATGCACCGAAGACATCCCCCGAACCCCCGGAGCAAAGGCTCAAAATTGCAAAATCCCATGTCCTGAAATTGGCCTAGCGCCGCGGCGCCCAGCAAGTCAGAGAGCACACACCGCCCAGAAACAGCCTTGCGTCGCGGCGCGCTAGAACAGAGCCGCGGCGCTCCTTCGCGAGCCCAGAATTCTGGGTTTTTCCCCTGCGTTTTCCCGAACCCAAATCACTCCAAATCACCCCAAACTTATACCTAAGCCCCAAAACCAACTCAAAACCCCAAATAAACCTCTCAGCAACCTACAAACATCATAATCTAGCTCAGTTATACTACCATTCACAGAATTCATACTTAGATTTCAGACTCAACACTTAAACCAAACCTTGAGAAAAGCCTAAACCAAACCTCTAGATTCTTAAATCATAACAACTACGAGATTGCAAACATGTTTAATACCCTTACCTCAATCAGAAATTCAACTTGAGCTTCCTCCAATCCAAGCTTTAAACTGAATTTCCCCTTAACAAACCAGCTGAATTTTCATGCAAAACAAGCCATGGCTATCTTTCAATTCCTTCCAAAATCAAATTCATAACTTAACAAAATAGGGACCAAATCCTTACCTCAGTATAAACCTTGATATGTGCTTCATTCAACACCCTTAAGCCCTTTACTAGCCTCAAAGAACACAGCTTAACTCCTCTTCCACTTAGCCTTCTAGGTTCTTGATTCTCCCTTTCCTTCTTGATCTTTCTAGCCTTCCAAGTCTTAACTTCAGTTGTACTTAGCATAAAAGAATCGTATACATCCTTTTCCCTCAGCCAAAACCATCTATACCACTGTCAAAAGACTACCTTAGCCCTCCACTAATATCCCTTCCTAACTAAACCTCAAGGGCATATTTGTCCTTTTACTAGCTTTAAAATTCTACCACTTCTCCAACAAAACCTGTTACTCTCTATGGTTACTAACAGTTACACAAGTTACCAAATCACCAGTTACCATTATCTAGCTTCCTAGGACTGTCTCGGCACGTGCATCGCATTGATATCACCACACCCACGTGGTACAATTCGCATAGCATAATTATCACATAACATAACACACATAGTCATATAACATGCTTAAAATCATAATCATGCATCTTAATCATTAAAACCACACATAATTCCCATTATGCCCTCCAGGCACACTAATCAAGGCCCTTAAGCCTTATTAGTGAATTTGGGTCGTTACAAAATCTCAATTGTAGCTTGCCCATTACCAGTAAAGAGTAGCTTGGTATTTTAATTCCAAAGTCAAAGGGCGTTGACTTCAGTGCTCTAGAGGGTGTTTCTAGCTGACAAAGACCCTAAAGACGGTGTACTGGGACCGAACTGGGAAGGACCCTATCAGATTGTGGAGATCTTACGGGAAGGAACCTTCAAACTAACTCAACTAAGCAGAGAATTGGTTCCACGAACTTGGAACGCTATACATCTCAAGAAGTCTTATGAGTAATCAACATATTTGTTAGATTTAATGAGTTTTGTTTTATGTAAGGATTATTTGTAAAGGCCATTTCATTTTGTTCGAAATTGAATAATAAAGGGTTGCTAAGTATTTGAAACGTGGTATCAGTTAATTTAATTTTATTCTTGTAATTTAGCATGAGTTGATTAAGTAAAAGCGATCTAGAATACTTATAAATTCTGATCGCTTGAGGGGCATGTAACCCTTGAACAATCTTTGAAACATTCAAAAAATTTAGGTTAAAATTTTTTTGCAACTTAGAATTTGAAAAATTGATTACTCTACGACTTCTGAAAGCTTGAGTTTTCAAAGAAATTCTGAATATGAACTAAGTTAAGAAAATTCAAAGCATAACAAACAATATTATAGAGTTTAACTAGCTACAAATGTAGTGTCCCATAATTTTTACTTAGCTAGATAGTAGTAGTAGTTAGTATTAGTTGGTAGTATGTTAGTTACCATAGATTTTGGTTCAAGGCGAGACTTAGTTGGAAACTCATAGCAACAATTATGGATTTTATAAGTTTAACCTATAGTTTAGAAATATTAATTATAACATAAGGTTTGATTAATATTGCTGGTTCTAGAAATATATATTATAACCTAAGGTTTAGATAGAGTTAATAAGAGTATGACACTTGTCATAATCATGATTATTAAGGAATTAAGTATTTTGATGAATAGTTTTAATAAAAGAAAGATCTAGAAGCTCTGGAACCTTCCAAAAACTGTTAGGATCACGTTTAGACTCAGTCAAAGCTGTTTATCCAATTCAAAATATGCTGAAAAAGTGAAAATACGTGTTTGATATATCAATGTATGCCGATATATTGCAACTATAGGGGCCGATATATCGCCTACGGAAGACACAGAAAACACGTTGACTTTGCACGAACGATCAAACGAGGCTCAAGAAAATAGTCCAGCTGATACACTGCCCAGGGTAGGCACCCCTAGGAGTCAATTTTTGAATCTTGAGGATTTTTAAATTTGAAAATAGCCTTAACCACTTAGACCTGCCTTTGAACGATTTTGACCGAGTTCTGGGCGTCTGTTGAATGAAAATTCAAATATTTTTCATTTTATAATCATTTATTTATTCAAATTAAAAAGGGTTAGTTTCACTCCTTGAACTCTATAAATAGGACCTAGTAGTCAGCCATTTTCTTCATTCTTCAAGCAGTCTTCAAAGCCTCCAAGTTGCTAGTGTTACTTTAGAGAGAAACACTTGGGTTTTGGGTTAAAAGCTTTATCATTCTAAGCTTTTCTAAACACTTGGGAAGTGAGATATAGTGAGATTTTGGTATTGAGGTTTAGATCAATTCATAAGATCATTCAAGGTATTCTTATCCCTAAGTTCAGTTCTTTATTGTTCTTTAAGTTTTCTTTTATTTTCTTTTATTTTCTTTCTAGATCCTAACTCTAGTTTATAATTCTTGATTAGGTGTTTAAGTTTCTTGAAAACTTAAGGTTCTTCTCGGTAAGTTTCTTCTTTGATGGTTTAGTTTTCTTTTCATCTCTTTTCTTTAGAAACTCACTATTCTTATTGTTGGTTTATAGGAGTGTTCTAATCCCATTCTTGTTCCCAAATATCCCAGTTTTTTTATAAGGAAAATGGGATAGATTATATGTGCTTATATGTTTATGTTATGATATGTTTTACGCTATAATATGTATATGTATTAATATGTTTTACAGTCCTTGGGCATATAACTTGTTTAGATAACAAGCCCCGAGAATATGTTTTATAGTTGCTTAGGCATATGACTTGCTTAGATAGCAAGCCCCAAGATTTTTTATCATTTTCATGGTTTAGAGTTATGATTTACCCTACCTCGATTAGTAGACAGAGGACCTAGATGGGTTATCATATACTACCATGTGATCAAACCTACCTCGATTAGTAGACATAGGACCTAGATGGTTTTATCACATGCCATATTAATGAGTTAATGGCCATTAATATTGTAGTCCTATATGATATATGTTTTTATAGTCATATGTTTTATAGTATACGTTTATGATATAGTCTTGTGTTTGATATATGAATGTTAGTAGATTTTCCTTGTTGGGCATTAGGCTCACTCCTTTTATTTTTAGCTTGATGCAAGAAAATGAATATGGAAGGCGGAAAGATTCATGGCCGCTTGACTTGTGTGTTAAGGATTGTTGACCCTCGATTTGGCATCCGACACGGAGTCAAATGTACGACAAAAAATAGAACGACAATTGAAAAAGATAATCTAATAGAAAGGAAGAAAACACCAAGGACTTATAGTGGTTCGGCCCCAAAGAATGGTAATGACCTACGTCCACTTAGTGATATTGTTATTATTGAATCTCAAAGTCGTGATCAAAGAACTAAGGTTCTTGAGTTTCACAAACCTTGAATGTATTACAATAAGACGATGGACAATTCACTATAGCTCTTTTTTCTCTCAATCTTTAGCAAAATGACTCTGGAATCAAAAGTCAAAAGTCCCTTCCTTGAGCTATTTCATGCATATTTATAGGCTCAAGGAGGGTTACATATGCCAACGTGCCCTATCTTTCCTTAATAATCGCGTATCAAGATAATAATGAAGAAATATTCAATACATTTATTATAAGATTACAACTTAAGAAGGAAATAAATCAGGTTATACGACCAGCCTGGTCGTTCCAAAAATTAACCCTGACGATGTGGTGTGCTTCTGGTCGATAGTCGAGCAGTACTTTGGCCATGTGTCAACCGCGTGTGAGAAATCATCGCCACGTCATCAGTGATCGCTTTTTGGGTAAACATTTGCCCCCCAAGTTTATTTATTGCGACCAGCAATAAGTAATCTTAGGAAACTGACTCTTCGAATACCCCACGAAATCGGTCAGAACTGCCCATGCTTTCTCGAAAAAGGTGACTAATCATGTCTAATAAAGTCTTTTCGGTTTCCCAAGAATGTGCCCGACAACCATTTCACTTCCCCATGCTTAGAAAAAGTAATTCATGATTACCTCTTTTAACGTGTCGCAATCACTATATATAATACCCCAAATCCATTTTTTTACTTTTTACTTTTCATTCGCCATTTTCTCGTCAAGAATTCCTAAGATCCTCGACTTTCAGAGCCCAAAAAATTCAAGGAGCTTCCATCGTTGTTCTAAGGATCCTCCGTTCAGAAGCTTGAAGCTTTCGTTTCAAACCCCTCTTTTCATCCAAGTAAGTTTTACGAACCCCTTGGATGTTTGAGATGCCATGTAAAACTGTTTTTTATGTATTCAAATCTGTGTTCTTAACTGAAACTGTTTTGGGGTAATGGGCATATTGATTGATGCTTGATAGGATAGCGAAATAACATTTCGTAGGAGTTAGGAGCCAGTTTGGTAGTCGAGATTGTAGATTTAGGGCGTAAAATCGAAGTAAAAATTCGATTTTTAAGCTAGTTGAAAAACTGGGTTTTTCCCACCCCTTCGGAGTCGAAAAAGCTTTTTCTCGAAAAACTTTTTACTTCCACTTTTCAATCTGTTTTTCAAACTGCTCGTATAGAACTTAGTGTTTTTGTTAGAATGCTGCTGGCCGTATAAAAACTTAATTTTTATACGCGAGCAACATTATTCCAACTCTCAACACGAGCTTTTAAGCTTTACGTCTTACCTCCCCCTTTCTCTGTTCGCAGCTTTTCATGCAAGATCCGTGGGGAGGTGAAAGACCCTTCGACGATGACTTGCTAGCTCAATTGCTTGAGTACGAGGAGCAACCATCGTTGCTTATACCCGAAATTCCCTTTCCTCGTGCCACTTCAAACACTCCATCGACCCTCATCCAAAATATGGGTCGAGCAAAAACTAAAGCCCAGAAAAAAAAAACTTTCAATCCTTCAAATCAGCCTACTCCTCAGGTTAAAATTCCTCTGACCAGTGGTCGAGAAGAAAATATTCCTAACCCAAACATCCAAACTCATGCTCAACCCCGAAATGCTATTCAACCAGATGTTGAATGGTATGTTGCATTTGTCAGCCGGGTAACGATCAGGATGATCGCCAACTATATAAAAAAATATGGACTCCCTGGGGTGACACTAGTCCGACCCACTCAAGATCAATGGGCGAACTTGTCTGGAGGCATTTTCAGCGCCTAGTCGAGGTACCACATTGAGGCAGGGGCTACCTTGCCTCTTCATCCTTTTTTCTAAGGAGTGGCCAACTACTTCGGGGTCGCCCCTTTCCAAATAACTCCCAATGGATATAGAATGATTTCTGCGCTCTATATCCTTTATAGCCACAAGAAATGGCTTATCCCCACACCACATGAGGTCAATTATCTGTTCGACCTCAAGTCTAACCCCAACCAAGAAAGCACGGGGTTTTTCCACTTTTGTCATCAGGAAATAGGGCACACTTTCCTGTCTGACACCACTCACATATCGAATGTGGGGAAGTACCATCAGGAGTATTTCCTTACAATGACATGGTTGCAAACAACCTGGCCTTCACTCAAGGAGGTAACGTCTTTGTACCACTGGTCGTTAATCTTTCTTTAATTTTTTCTCTGCACTTTCTTAGATTTTTAGTGCCTTTCAGGACCATGGTTGTGACCAGACCCCACTCCAGACATGGAGTTAAGATCAGCCCTCTTGGCCAGTATGACTAATGTGGAGAAGAGCGTCAAGCATCTGGTCACATAGGCTAACCTTAGGTTGGTCAGACTTTTGGCTCCTCACCAGGATGTGAGGGAGTCAACGGCGGGAAGCACTACTGGTGAGGAGATTCCCGAGCAGCACCCGGACGTGCCACAACCTCAAAGGAGGACAATCAGAGTGACAATTAGGGAACCCTCCAACATTCCACGAGCTGCTGCTCCCCCTGCCCCTCAGGGAAAGGGAAAAAAGAAGGCCATTGAACCTCCCGCTCCCATCAACGAATCTTCAGATGAGAACGGTACTGATCTTTTGCTCTTAGATAGTCTGCCAATTCCCTCTCACTTATTTGACGGGGACGACAACTTTAAGTATACTCCAAACTTAAGTTCATATTTCTTCCAGGCAGTAAGTAGTTCAGCAAGTAATGTAGCGACCAGTAGTTGTAGCACAAGTACTTTACTTATAATCTCTTTATCTTCATTTTTAGTTCCGTCTATACATCTTATCTCACTGCTCGTGTTGTTTCTTTTTGTGCAGATATGTCATCTGAAGACGTGTTCGAGCATTACAAGGCTTCCGTTGCATCTTCAGGCAAGAAGAAGGACATCAAGAGGACTTGGGGGGAGAGCAGTAAAACTGCCTCAAAGAAGGCCCGAACTGAGGACCCTCCAGCCACTTTCCCTTTGAAGGAGAACATGCCACCTCCATCGCCACTCGAGCAGCCGGCTTCAAATCCTCTAGTCGACCAGCATTCCACTCCTCCAACACCCATCGACCAGCAACCTACTCCTCAGGTCCCTACCATCCAAACACAGCGCACTCAGCTCGAAGGCTCCCTGTCCAGCATCGTGGTCAGCTCAGCCAGGGAGAGGATATACAAGCTCTCCAAACACAAACGCAATCAAGAGGCCATTAACGAAACCATTTCCATGGAGACTGACCAAATACTCAACCAAGGGCTGAATGAGATAGTTAGCGTAAGTTACTTCCTGATGCTAAATAATTTGCCTTTGATTTTCTACCATCGCCTTACCCTTTTCATCTGATTGCAGGGATTACTGACCATGACCGCTGGCTGGCGCTGTGCGGGTGCAATGGTGTCCAAGACTAAAATTTTTGACACCAGGCTTGCTGAGGCTAAGAAAGCGCTTGAAGGGAAAAAATGCTGACTTGCTCGAGAAGAACAATGAGCTAACCAAGCAGAACGATGAGTTACTTGAGAAGAGTACGGAGCTATCTAAGCAGAAAGAGGAACTGCTTAAGCAAAAAGTCACTCTGACTGAGGAGCTGCTAGAGGTTCGGGACGCCCTGAAGAAATCAAATGAAGACAAAGAAAAATTCAGGGAAAGTGCCAAACTCAACTACCAATGATCCCAAAAACTCGAGCTCAATTTGATTACGAGCAGGCAGGAGACGGAGGAGCTGGAATAGCGTGTGAAGGAGCTTGAGGAACTCGAAGCCAAGAACTTGGAGAAGTACAAGGGAGCCACTCATCTTTGCTTCTACGAGTTTTGGAAGCACAACCGGGAGGCCAACTTCAGCTACCGATCAGAAACCCTGAGGCGGACTCTAATGTCTCAGTGTGCCATTCGCCTGGAGGAAGAAGAGAGGGCTAATGCTCCTGCTTCCCCAGAGATCTCTCTGGCAACATGGATAGATGGTGCAGATAATGAAGTTGGCGCAGCTGTCGACCTGGACGCTCCTCAAGACCCTCCTGCCTCTTAGACTTTTCCCTTTCTATCTTTTAATCTTTTAATTACATGACCTACGGGTCGTGATGTAAAGACATTAATTGTTTATTGCTGCATGGGCAGCTACTTTCCTTTTAATCAAACAATTACATCCGAGCAATACTGTTCGCGGTGCAAAGTAATTCATTTTTGATATTATAATACATTTTCATTTTATTATAACATCTGTTCATATGACCGAACTTAGCATAGCACTTTGGTTTGATTTAACAAAATACAAAATTTTGAAAAATACTCTAAGTACCATAGCATGCTTTCACTTATTTTGCTCATGTGTTTACGTACCTTTCAATATGCTTTGCTTACTAGATAACTTATATGCCCCCCAAGTGATCGAGGAGCTTTAGGTCCTTGGTCACTTGCCTTGACCAAAACCTGTTTGAACAATACTGCTCGGAGCAAAATAATTAAAATTGTAATACAACAAAACAAAACACGTAATGAGAAAATACTTGTAATAAATACAATAATTGGCAAGAAATGACTAGTTGCGCACAGTCCCTTATATTTCTCATAATAAATGGACAAAACGTGTCTATACGAGTGATCAATAAGATCTTACACTTATAAGCGATCAGTCACATAAAATGACCAACCCTTTTTCAAAACTTGTAAAAAGTAAATTAATACAAGCCAATTCTTTAAGAAGAATTGTTTATTGATAGTACTTGCGCAGGTGTTCTCCATTCCAATAGCGAGGAACGAGATCTCCGTTTAAGCGGGAAAGTTTATGGGTGCCTGGGTGAAGGACTTCTTCAATCTGGTATGGCCCTTCTCAATTAGGTCCGAGTACTCCAACAGCTTGGTCGCGGGTGTTTACAAAAAATCTTCGGAGTACAAGATCTCTAACGCTGAAATTTCTTTCTCGTACTTTAGAGTTGAAATACTAGGCAGCCTTGTGCTGGTACGCAGCTACTCAGAGTTGGGCTTGCTCACATTTCTCATCGATCAAGTCGAGGGATTCCATCAATAGTTGGCTGTTTGAGCCTTGGTCGTACGTTATTCTGCGATGCGAAGGCAGATCTAACTCAACAGGCAACATAGCCTCATATCCATAAGCTAAAGAGAATGGAGTATGGCATGTTGCTGTTCGATGGGAAGTTCTCTACGACCAAAGGTCTTAAGGCAATTGTTCTGGCCACGCCCCCTTAGCTTGTTCTAGTCTTTTCTTCAGTGTATCCTTCAGCGTTTTGTTGAATGCTTCAACTTGTCCATTTGCTTGGGGATGAGCGACTGAAGAAAAGCTCTTGATAATGCCATGTTGCTCGCAGAAGTCCTTAAATAAATATCAAACTGGGTGTCGTTATCTGAGATGATCTTCCTTGGTAATCCATAACGACAAACGATGTTTTTTATCACAAAATCCAGAACCTTTTTGGTCGTTATGGTTGCGAGTGGCTCGGCTTCGGCCCATTTAGTGAAATAGTCGACGGCAACCACGACATACTTGACGCTGCCCTTCCCTGTGGGCAAAGATCCAATCAAATCTATGCCCCAAACGGCAAACGGCCACAAACTTTGCATCTGTTTAAGCTCATTAGGGGCTGCTCGTGGGATTTTGGAGAACCTCTGGCATTTTTCGCACCTCCGTACAAACTCCATTGAATCTTCATTCATCGTGGGCAAAAGTATCCTTGCCTCAGTATCTTTTTTGACAAGCTTTGCCCCCCAGCGTGGTCTCCACAAAAGCCTTCGTGTACCTCTTTCATAAACTCTTTGGCCTTCTCTTTCGAAATACACCTGAGGAGTGGCATTAAATATTCTCTTCGGTACAAGATTCCATCAACCAGGATATACCTAGCAGCCTGTCGCTGAAGGGTCCTGGCTTTGTTTCTGTCTTGCGTTAGATACTCTACATATGGTGTCATCCATGCATCCATCATCTGGATCACCATAGCGGTCTCCACTGCCCGGATGCTTGTAATTGTTAGCCGCTCAACCGACACTATATTCAGAGTATCAGCATCCTTCGCACTTGCTAATTTGGCTAAAGCATCAGCATTGGAATTCTGGTCGCGAGGTACTTGCTGGAGACTGTATTTGTCGAACTGAGCCAATAGATCTTTTGTTTTGTTCAGATAGGCAACCATATTTAAACCTCGTGCCTGGTATTTTCCCATGACTTGATTCACCACCAGCTGAGAATCACTGTAGATGTCAAGCACTTTTATATTCATGTCCCTGGCTAACCGCAATCCAGCGAGTAATGCTTCATACTCGGCCTCATTGTTAGAAGCATTGAAGTCAAACCTGATTGCACAGTGAAATCAATGCCCTTCTGGCGTTATCAATATCACTCTTGCCCCAGCGTGGCACTCGTTAGAAGAACCATCTGTAAATAATTTCCATGTGAGAGCTTGGTTTTGACATTCAGGCTCATTAGGTTCTTCAATCTACTCGCCATCTGTAAGTTCAGTGAATTCTGCAATGAAGTCAGCCAGGGCTTGTCCTTTTATCGCTGCTCGCGACAAGTAAGATATATCGAACTGCCCAAGTTCGACTACCCATTTTAACAATCTACCAGCAGCCTCTGGTTTTTGCAGGACTTGTCGTAGAGGCTGGTCGGTCAAAACTGTAATTGGGTGAGCATGAAAGTAAGGCCGCAACTTCCTGGAGGCTAAAACTATGCAATAGGCTAGCTTCTTGATGGGCGGGTACCACTGTTCTGCTCCAATTAGCCTTTTTCTTACATAGTAAACAACCTTCTGCACACCTTCTTCCTCCCTTATTAAAACGACACTAGCAGCGTATTCCGTGATCGCCAGGTAGATGAACAAAGTTTCTTTATCGACCGGCTTTGACAGGATGGGTGGTTGCGCCATATGCGTTTTTAGTGCTTGAAAAGCCTGTTCGCACTCCTCCGTCCATTCAAACTTTTTATTGCCTCTAAGTAGATTAAAGAATGGGACGCACTTATCTGTTGACTTTGAAATGAATCTACTAAGAGCGGCGATTCTTCCGGTTAAGCTTTGAACATCCTTAATCTTTGTTGGCGATTTCATGTCGATTAGGGCTTTAATTTTCTCGGGATTGGCTTCAATTCTTCTTGAGTTAACTATAAATCCCAAGAACTTCCTTGATCCTACTCCGAAAGAGCATTTAAGGGGATTTAGCTTCATCTGATATTTGTTCAAGACGTTGAAACACTACTGCAAATCCTTTACATGCCCTTCTGCTTTCTTTGACTTGACCAACAAGTCGTCAACGTAGACCTCCATGTTTGTCCCGATCAGTTCCTTAAACATGTGGTTGACGAGTCGCTAGTAAGTCGCACCAGTGTTTTTCAAACTGAAGGGCATCACTTTGTAACAGTAGAGCCCTGTATCAGTCCGAAAGCTAGTGTGATCCTCATCAGGGGGGTGCATACTAATCTGATTATACTCGGAGTACGCATCCATGAATGAGAGGATCGTATGTCCTGCAGTGGCATCGACCAGTTGGTCGATTCTTGGGAGTGGGAAACAATCTTTGGGGCAGGCTTTATTTAAGTCTGTAAAATCCACGCACATACGCCACTTGCCATTCGACTTGGGAACTAGCACGGGATTAAAGACCCACGATGGATAAAATGCCACCCTGATGAACCCATTCTCCTTCAGCTTCTCGACTTCTTCTTTTAAGGCCCTTGGTCTATCTTTGTCGAGCATCCTTCTTTTTGTTGCACTGGTGGAAAACTCTTGTCGATGTTTAGGACATGGCTGATGACTGCAGGATCTATCCCGACCATGTCTTTGTGTGACCAAGCAAAGACTTCCTGGTTCCTCTTTAAAAATTCCACCAGTGCTCGTTTTGTTGTTGTCTCTCAGTTTTTACCGACTTTCACAACCCTGGTCGGATTTTCTTCATCGAGTTGGACCTCTTCAAGGTCCTCGATGGGTCCAAATTCTTCCTCAAAATCCCCAAAGCGAGGATCTAAATCTCTATCCTCACTTTGGGCAACGCCCTATTTGGTGACATTATCACCCGAGTGAGCCTGAGCATCAGTTGCCATTTGCAACTCTTTCCTGTGAACATCTCTCGATACACCCTTCTTTGCCTTGGTGATCGAGGCATTGTAGCACTCCCTCATTTCTCGCTGATTTCCCAATATGCAACCCATCCCTGCATCTGTTGGGAATTTCATGGTGAGGTGCCATATCGAGGTGACGGCTCGTAGGTTGACCAGAATCGGTCTCACAATTATAGCATTGTATGCTGAAGGACAATCAACTACTATAAAAATAGTGAGTAATGTCCTATTAGCAGGTGCAGTACCTGCTATAACTGGAAGCTTAATCGACCCTGTCGGGGCGAGCCCTTCACCGAAAAAATCATAAATGGTTTGGTTGCATAGCTCCAGGTCTTTGTCGGACAGCTTCATTCTTTCCAGCGAAGACTTGTATAGGATGTTAATCAAACTTCCTGTGTCGACCAACACCCTTTTCACCATCATGTTGGCAATTTGCACGTCCACAACAAGCGGATCAGAGTGTGGGAATCGTACGTGCTAGGCATCATCATCAGAGAAGGTTATCAATTCCTCCTCTGTATGAGCCTTTTTTGGTGCTCGATCTTCCACACTCATCATCTCGATGTCTTGGTCGTGGCGTAGGGTTCGAGCGTATCGTTCCCTTGCCTTCCCACTGTCTTCTTCAAGATGTGGGCCTCCACAGATGGTGAGTAAAGTGCATGCCAGAGGAGCTGGCTGTAGAGGTGGTGAGCGTTGGCGTGCAGGCGCCTGCTCGTTGCCACCTTGAGCCTCTCGCTGAGACCCTCATGTGGCTCGCACATATCTTCTTAAATGTCCCTGCCTAATTAGGAACTCAATCTCGTCCTTCAACTGGTTACATTTATTGATGTTGCACCCGAAGTTGTTGTGAAAACGACAGAACTTCGTTGTATCTCTCTTGGAGATATCTTTTCTTATAGGTGCGGGTTGTTTGTAAGGCACGCTTGAGCTGGTCGCCTGGTAGACTTCAGCTCAACTTTCGACAAGGGCCGTGTACTTGGTGAATCTCAGCTCATATCAATTGCCTTTGGGGCGCTTACTCTCAGAAGCCGAGGGTTCATTGTTCGCCTGTTTTCCACCATTCCTACCATTGCCATTCCCGTTGCCTTTGTCGTTGCCATTGGGCTTTTCCGACCCGTTGGCGGCTTTGGTGGGTTCTTTTGGCCCCTTGTCTTTATTTGGCGATTTCCCTTCATTGGCAATCGCATCCTTGAGCTTGATATATCAATCAACCCGATCCAAGAACTCTTGGGTACTTCTAACCCCATGCTTTCTGAGGCAACTCCAGAGGGGTGAATGGCACCTAACTCCAGCAGTTAGAGCCATTATCTTACCTTCATCGCCCACTGTCTTGGCTCCAGCTGCAGCTCACATGAAGCGTTGGACATATTCTTTCAAGGGCTCTCCCTCTTTTTGGCGTATCTCGACCAGCTCATTGGCCTCCGTGGGGTGCACACGACTCGCGTAAAACTATCCGTAAAATTCCTTCACGAACATTTCCCAAGATACTATACTAGCAGGAGGGAACTTTAAGAACCACTCCTGGGAGGTGTCAGATAGTGTCGCAGGGAAGATTCGACAGCGAGCGTCTTCCGACACTTTTTATATGTCCATTTGTATCTCAAACTTATTAACGTGAGATACTGGGTCTCCATACCCGTCGAAGTTTGGCAATGTAAGCATCTTGAACTTACTAGGGGTTTCGGCCGCAGCAATCCTCTATACGAAGGGGGTGCTCCTCCTCCTATCGTACTCGATATGGGACGTTCGTCCCCTGACCAGTTGTTGTACTGCCTGGTTCAGGGCATCAATCTAAGCCTGAACAACTTTCGGGACTGTTGGGGCCGCTGGTGCCGGGGGAGCGTACTCATCGTGCCTCTCACGGCGGTCGTTAAGTACGTCCCAAAGATCATCGTCTCTACGTCTCTGCTCGCTAGCACCTAGCCAACTAAAGACGTTCGGCTGCCTGGGCTGCCCCCCAGCGTTGTGGCTAGCTAGCCTATTTTCTCTAGGTGGGGGGTTTCTGCCTCCACCTCTTTATTCATTTCTCTGGCCAGAGTTCCCTCTGCCAGAATCAGCTTCATTATAGCCATGGCCATCTTTGAATTGTGGCTGACTATGGCGTGACCGGCTGCTCACGCTATTTCCTCCTCGAGCCAACATTCCCCGAGCGTCAGGGGGAGGCCTGCGTTGGTCGTTGGGTCCCCGTGCATTGTTATGCCGTGGGGGGGCCCTGACCGCAAAACGTGACTCTGTGTTCCTCCTATTGGCAGAAGGACGCTGCCCCCTACTCGGTAGATTCGGCTCTTCATCTCCTAGGCGTCTAGGGCTATGGGGCGGCTGCCCTACCCTATTTTTCCTCGAGCGGTAGGGATTGCCGCGACCACCCTGGGATGGAGGCTGCTGCTCAGGATCCATAGGTGAGACATCATCCTGTGCCCCAGGTGGCTGTTTTGAGTGCTTGCTGGCTGGAGCGGAGGGCTTGGATTGGGACCTCTTTGAGGTGGTGCATTCGGTGGTTGATCTGGCTGGGAGGCTGGCACAGCCTGACCTCTAGCCAGTTGTATGGCTGCTTCAAGGGTGGCCATGACATCCCTCTGCCTACGATCCATCTCATCCTGCCGCTCACTCAGCTTTTGACGCTGGCGTTCTATTTCTCTTTGTTGTAACACCATTGTTTCCGCAACATTCTCTTGATTGGCCCTCAGATTGGCCAACTCATCTTGCAATACTCCCAGCGTTTCCCTCAGTGTTTTGGAATCTAATTCTTCCTCATAAAACTCCAAATGAGGTTCATTCTTAGCCACGTTTGGGGAGGAGATTGGGACGGTGCAGCGCCAGCAGCCTATCCAATCTTCTTAAATGTTTTCGCCATCAGATTTTTTCACAGTTTTTTCCCAAACTCTCAATGAAAGCACTAGAATATTGACCCTCGATTTTGCCAACGACACGGAGTCAAATGTACGACAAAAAATAGAACGACAACTGAAAAAGATAATCTAACATAAAGGAAGAAGACACCAAGGAATTATAGTGGTTCGACCCCAAAGAATGGTAATGACCTACGTCCACTTAGTGATATTGTTATTATTGAATCTCAAATTCGTGATCAAAGAACTAGGGTTCTTAAGTTTCACAAACCTTGAATGTATTACAATAAGATGATGGACAATTCACTATAGCTCTTTTTTCTCTTAATCTTTAGCAAAATGACTCAGGAATCAAAAGTCAAAAGTCCCTTCCTTGAGCTATTTCATGCATATTTATTGGCTCAAGGAGGGTTACATATGCCAACGTGCCCTATCTTTCCTTAATAATCATGTATCAAGATAGTAATGAAGAAATATTCAATACAGTCTTTATAAGATTACAGCTTAAGAAGGAAATAAATCAGGTTATACGACCAGCTTGGTCATACCAAAAATTAACCCTGACGATGCGGTGTGCTTATGGTCGATAGTCGAGCAGTACTTTTGCCACGTGTCAACCGCGTGTGAGAAATCCTCGCCACGTCATCAACGACCGCTTTTTGGGTAAACAAGGATGAATGGATTGAATGGACTGAGTGTCGATCGAGGATGACGTTAATTTAGTCTATTAAATTATGTTTTGATGTAATTCCGCAATTAGTATTTCAAATAATTAAAGTCTCTGTTTTTATGTTTTATAACAATGGGTACCCATACCGTATTTTTATATTTCATATTTTATCTTGTATTTGGCACAATATTTATTTTGGGGTTTTAAATAAAGTTATGTTATTTCTTATGTATGTTTCCCAAAATAGTAGCTATGTATAGTAGTTTTAATGGTCCAAGGTCTTAGAAATAAATGGGTCATTACAACAAAATCCTTGAACTAAACTAGGTCCAAGGCTTGATCCCTAATAGTTATATGTGAATATGCAATCAAACTCCTAGAAATAACCAAGTCATCGACCAAATTTAAAGTGGGCGAGCCATCAGGAAAAATATGTCGATCTAAAGTTACCCCTATAAGTATTTGAATGCATAAGGACCATGAAGGTTCATAAATATAAATATTTGATAGAAAAGGGGAGTGAACAAAAATGTTTAGATATATCAAAATCAACACATATAAAGAAAATATGTATAAACGAGGGCAATTAACCTCAAATAATTGTCTCGGCCTAAAAGGCCTCATTACAAGGGTTTGTAATACCCTTAAAACAAAACAAAAAATGTGTATAAAAAGAAGCATAGAAGAGGGCCCCCATCATCCTTGAGCTCCGAAAACTTGCTCTCGAGATGACACCTCTTCATCCTTGCCTTTTTCCGCAACTCCTAAAGTCTATGTTGTCTCCCCAGGGTGTTTTGATAATTGGTCTTGGAACTTGGCGAGGTAGCGCTCCCAAGTTCTGCGTCTAGAAACGAGAAATCTCCTTCCTAGTTGTACGCCCTGACCCGATATAACATTTCTTCCAAAGAGCTCTCTACTTCAGCACCGTCCTCCTTGGCCTTGGCCTCGACCTCTACAAGCTTCTGGTTGAGACTGTCCACCTCCGTAAGCTTTTGCTTAAGATCGTTAACTTCGAGCTAAAACTGATCCTGTTTTTGGATTATCTCAAAGGCTTGTGCTTTGGTATTTTGCTCATTCTCGTGGGAGGCCTTCAGGGCAATGTCGGCCTTGGCCACCTCATCTCAGATTTGAGCGATGCCACAAATTTGAGCCATGCACGAATGTAGACAATGAATGAAGAAGGGTCAGTCTGTGAAAGCATGGAACTAAAAAATGAGGATAAGGATAATAGTTACGTTTAGGATAATCCCCAATGTAGAGTCGAGGACGGTCGTCAGGGGTCTCGCCTCAATAGCCTGCAACTCCTTCATCAGATGGTTCACGATCTCTTGATGTGAACTGCGTAGAGGCTCTGGATATTTCCCTACCTCGAGGGGAGGAACTAGGACCGCGATAGTCTGGGCTTTGGCTTGGTCGACCTGCGGGACAGAAGCGGGGTCACGAAGAGCTAGTGGAGGAGCTAGTAGGGCCATGACTACAGTGGCCTGAGGTTGCTGGTGCTTTTCGGCGGAGCTGGCACCCTTGTCTTTTGCAGGAGACCCAGTAGTGACTCTAGCTACAGGAATGGTTTTCTTCAAAACCCTTTACCTCTTTTACGTTTGGTCCAATTTTGAAATCCTCCTTTAGATTCATGTCTTCATCTACAAAAGAATGAGTAGAAGGGTCAGGTCCAAGAAGTGTTAGTCAAGATAATCTAAAGTAAAAAGTAACAAAACAAGAACCCTATCCTCCGAACTAAATGAGCAACCTACTCTGATCAGTTCCAGATTATGGATTGGGCTGGGTATAACCTCTAACTCTTGGATTATCGAGGGAGAGGGAGATTCTAGCATTACTAAATCATGGAACTTAAGGGCTTCAGGCTCCTCATATGGACTAAGCTCATGCTTGGCCTGACTAATACCCGGAGTAATTGTACCCTGACGCAAGGAATTCCATGACAGAAGGTTTGTACCATACTGTTCAAAAATGGTGGACCTAAAATGTAAAGTATCATATACTACTACGATATATTTGGGGTAGGCAAAATCATGACATACGACCAGTTCGTCGACGCACTGATGTAAAGTATTATATTTTAATATAATGTTTGATTGATTAAATAAGTGTTACAAAAAGTGATTATTTAATCTAGTGGGGGAATGTTATATTATTTCATTTAATATAATGTTAGATTAAATAATGTGACAAAATGTGATTTGTCACACCTTGTAACATATTATTAAGAGTCAAAAAATTTGGACACATGTGTGTGGAAAATGTGACATATTTTGGAGCTACAAAAACAATTACAAACTTGTAACTCCCAAATATTACCCAATAATGTGTAGATTTGATATTACACATTTTGATTTGAATTTTTTAAAGCCATAAGAGATATGACTGTTAGAGATGTGGTTTTAACTCTCATAATGTGTATGGAAGTTACAAAATCAAGTGGGAATTAATTTGGAACATTTTGGCAAATTTGGAAAATTGGTTGCTTAAAAAATGTCTTGGGCCGCAGCCCAAGAGGCATAAAAACATCGTGCGTCGCAGCCAGTGTTTTTCAGGTCGCGGCCCAAGTGGCTGACAGCATTTTCCAAACTTCAATTTTATCCAATTTTGAATGTTTCCAACTGCCAAGTAACTCCCAAATCTCTATTTTAATTCCATAAACATCCAATTAATCATTGGTAACAGCCATGGGGGTTGGTGGAATTTGAAATTCAAAAGATGTGTCAAAAACTCTATAAATAGGAGCCTAATGCTCACTTGTAAGACAACATTTTCCATCCACAAAGCACTTGGCTGGAAAATACACCATAGAGGCTTGATAATTCCAGAGAGCTATTTCCTAGAGAGATCCCTTAGTGCTTAGAGAATAGGAGGAAATAAGCTTTTGGACAAAGGTTTTGAACCTTGTTCAAGTTGGTGATCCCCACTACTCTACACTTTGGTTGTGTGAGAGTTTGTTCTTTTTATTGGTTTTATTTTCATTCTTTTGATCTTGTTGATCTTATTTACTTGTATTATTATTGTTTTGAGTTTGTAATCTTCTTCTTCTTCTACATCTTTCTATTTACTTGTATTTTGAGCAATTGAGTTGTAATGTTTATTTAATCAATTACCTTGTCTATTGTACTTTTTGCATAGAGTTGTACTTTGGTTTTTCCATGTTTCCATTGAGTATAAATATATATTCTCCAACAATAAAGTAACATTTAGGTCCGGGCCTATCCGATGTCGGTTCACAAGCTACCTCAGATTGAATCGAACTAGCCTAAAACTGGCAGCAACCCGGTTTATTTCTCTATCTTGATTTCCTTGGCTGGAGGTGCCAGCTGCTGCCCCCGACTCAACGCAACCTTGACCAGAATAATGTTTGTCTTCATAAATTTTTCTTTTACATACCAACGGTGTGACCTACTCTTCTTATTTAACCTCCTCGACGATTGGAGGAAGCTCCTAGGGAGGACCTCGAGGCTTGATGGCCAGTGTTCAATCCTTTTGGATCAAGTTATAGGCCACCAGGGTGGCATGATCCACCATCGCCCGAAACTCCTTCTCCTTTGCAGGAGCGCTAGCCAGGGATCGGTATTGACCCCCAAAGGTCTCAGACTGCTCTGTTCTCTTGTAAATAGCTACACGAGATAACAACTCTATTAGAATAAGTTTTAACTTGGTTAAGATAAGGAATTCAAGTATAGAGTCCTAAAGGCTGAGAAACTTATGATGACGTTTGAAGTATTGATGGTACAGTTCTTGAACATATTTGACATAAAGAATTGGTCTTTAAAGTCATTCGGGTGGCTGGGGAGGTCGATGATGCTGGTAGACTTAGGAAACCGGGTGAGGTAGTAGAAACTGTCACCTCGGGACCTCCCACTCGTTCTTGAGGAATAAATACTTTAACCCCGCAAGGAGGCGATATGAATTTGGGGGGAGCTGGAGTGACGCGCATTTGACGTAGTTCAGGAAGTCTATGAAGTATTGGTCCAGCGGGAGGAAGGCACCTTCCTTCATATGCTCATCGCTCAAGGCCCTGAAGTCGTCCTACAACGGGGTGCACCTCCGCTCTCTGACAAAAGGAGGCCTTGCATAAAATTCAGGACTCATCTCTATCCTGTGACTCATCATTATTTTGTTGACTTTGTTCTGAGTCTTTATTCGAAACACGATCCTCTTGGCCTCAAATAAACTATCAGGTCCTACCTTGACCTCACTCTCCACCACTGGCCCAAAGTGGGGAATGGGGGTCTCGGGGGTGACCTGCTCATCTTTTCCTCGAGAAGAGGATCATGTCATAGTCTTTTTCTGAGGGGCCATGACCAAGATCTTAGTTCGCCTGATTACAAAATGGAGGCGATTTGGGAATATAACCTAACTCTAGTAACGAAAGAAATGGTGACCTAAAATCCTAAGGCTTTATCACTCGTCCTAAGGCATCTATGAGTCAAGAGAAGGCTTAATACCCTGACGCGTTGTCCCATGTACATCTCTAGTTCACGCATTTGAATCTTGGGAAGGTGCTAAAATTTTAGGATTCGTGTTAGGTGCAGTGGTTTCGAGAGGCGGTTTAATGAAAAATCGCTCCAATACCGTTGCCCTTAAGCTACCCAAAAATGAACCTAAAACCCTTGAATCTTGAAACCCATAAATTCAAACATTCATCCTTTAAACCCAGAAAACCCAAAAAATAACTCATTTTTTGTGCATTATTTCTAATCGCTTGTAATGCTATTGTTTTTTGCCTAGTAAAAACCTACACTAAACTCGTATAGAACCAAAATAAGGCAAAAGCATTGGAAAATTTCATAAAACTTATTGAAAAATGAGAAAATGAAATTTAAACCAGGGGTGAGCATAATTATAGATGGGTTTCTTGATCGATGAGTGAAGGAAGAGTAGAAAATGCTTGAAAAAATCTTAGCTCGAGGACTTGAGAATTTCTAGGAACCAAAGGATTTAAGAGAGTTTGAGCATTTTGAGAAGAAGATTGACAAAAGGAAAGTTTCGAATGTAAATGTGGCTAGGCATAAATTATGTTCTTCTATTTATACATAAACTTCGGGGACAAATCTGAGCCACACGATTAAAGCAAGATAAGGGTCATAATTAAATAAACCAAACATCGACAAAAAGTTGACAACACAACTGTCACAGTACTCGAAACCCAATCAAGCACCTATAATAAGCAGACATGTGTCCCATACTCGAGTGAGTGGGTGGGCATGTTTTCTCATGACAGAAGTCGAAAAGCCCCTACTGTGCATGTCAGAAGTGACATCATACATGAGCAGGAGCTTGGGGGGAAAATGTTGTACCCTAAAAACACGAGATCAACTATCTATCTTGGGGTACATTTTGCGCGCAATACATAAATGAGGCAAGACTTTTGTAACGCCCTGGATAGCCAAGACCATTACACTGTGTTTTTTAAATAGTGTTAGGCTCTCTTAACAATTCTCTTGGCCATAAACGTGTAACTAAACGTGATTAACGGTTTAGGGTTAACAAATTTTGGTGAAAAGGAATAATCGTTTCATTAAAATATTTACGTTCATACATGAGATCCCAAAATAACGTTTAAAAGGTTAATTACAATTCAAAAGTTACAACCAGCCGACCTAAGCAACGAAATGGGGTTTGTCCCTAGTTCTGAGAAACCTCGGCCGTGGTGGTCGAGCAGCTGCATATGTACATGTCGCCACCGAAGCTCTCCAACTCATGGCTGATCCAGCTTCCCTTTCCCCTTACCTACACCACATAGCACCCGTGAGCCAAGGCTCATGAAGAAAACTTAAACATGCTCATAAGCAGTTTATGACATATAACCGAATCATAATAAGCATGCCTAGTAGTAATAACCCTACTCGTGCATGCATTCTATTCAGATAAGTGATTGTAGCGTCACACCGGGGCCTATTGCCCTAAATAACTGAATAATAAGTTATATTGGGGCCCAGTGCCCTAGGATATGGGACTATGAAGTCATCCCGAGGCCCATTTCCCTATCCTCTGTATAACTAGCCTTGTAGCTGGCCCAGCATACCTGGCGCTTTAATTTTCCAACGACCATTGGGTCGGTCAAGCGTACGTGACGCTCCTGATTAGGCCTAACCATATCGACCGACACTCAGCGCGCTATTGTCGCCCTTGACTTATAAGTCAATGCTTTTCAATCAGATAATGCAAACTAGCATACATCACTTAACAATTATCCACATACAGAGTATTCATGCATGCTTAATCAAGCAATCACAGACATAATCATAATCATGCTCATTCACAGGGGCCCGAGCCCTAACCATATCTACATTTTACAATCAGCCCAAGTCCTAATTACATATATAATGTATTGGGTGCAATTTTGTTACATTTGGTCCAAGCGCAAGCAAGCAAGCACGACTCCCGGGAACGATCCTCTCCCGAGCCTTAGCGATAACCTAGTCACAACCCAATAATAATGTTCTCATTACCATTTAATTACATAAATGAACCCCAGGACTAATCCTGCGCTCTCGGGACCTCCCATTCCACCACACGGGGTTGGGAAATCATCCCCCGAGCCCCTGGGCCTATTCGTTAAAACTACAAAACCTAGGCCCCTGAAAAATGGCCTGGCGTCACGGTCCAACCTAGCAGGCGCTGCGGCACCCAACCAGAGCCTTCTTGCCCTGGACCACCCCAGCCCCGCGGCTCGAAAGAATAGCGCCGCGATGCTCCTGCACAAACCCAGAAAATCTGGGTTTTTTCCACCATTTTCTCCGAACCAAAACCCTGCAAACTCACTATAGCTCCAATCCAAAACCAGAACTATACCCCACAAACATTTCCAGACATCATAAACAACTTATACACCCCAAAAACCATGTTAAATCCTTAACCCAAATCAAAACCCAACCACAAGTTTAAAACTTAGCCAAAACTTATTCCATTGCAGAATTTCATCAAAAAAACAAGAGCAAAATCTTACCTCAACTGAGAATTACGACCCCTGAGTTGTTTCCAATTCAATCCTAGCTTCAACTCCTTTCAATTCAAACCAAATTCCTCAAAACTTCAAGGAAGCCCAATCACTTCAAGAGAGGGAAAGAGAGGTGAGAGTTGAGTTTATGTTTCTTTGGTATCCTGGCTGTGAAGGACTCTAGTGACTAAGTCACTACTAGGAATGAAAAGATTAAAGTGCCCCTAGATCATGCCTTACTCATTTAATGCCCCCAAGGGCAATATCGTCATTTGCCACATTTCCCGCTAATCTCAATTAACACTTCATAATTCCTGTTACTTCCAATACCCTCATATAATCACTAAATAATTTCCCATTATCCGATAAATCCCGATAATGCACTAAATTACCAAAATATCCCTAGGCTCACCCCGAGATGGGTATTTGACCTCGTTATGACTAAAGTACTAACTTGCTCCCTAGGATCGTCTCGTGCCGAATAACCCAAATATATCTACATTATAATGTGGTCTCAATCATATAACACACACACACACACATATATACATTCAAATATGCCCTAAATGGGCCAAAATAATGAAAATGTCCTTCTAATAAGAAACGGGCCCACATGCATACTTAATACACCTAAACATGCAAATGCAGTCATATTATAATGTAACTCACATAATTCATGTAATCATGCATATAATCACATAATAAATCAATTATTACCCTCCCGCCCCCTAATCAAGGCACTAAGCCTTATTAGGAAAATTGGGACGTTAAAACTTCAGAGATGTTTCCTTAACTTTGAACCTAACAGCTTGAGGTTGTGTCACTGAGTCTGGAACAACCTAGGATCTTCCAGATCACCAGAGATGCAAATAACGGAGATAGATGTACCCAGCATCCAAATCACATGCATCAAGCCCAGGCATTATCTAAGTCAAACCATCTTGTTCTAGTCATATCCAACTCAAGAAGGGCATCTAGCTGGGATGGGAGAATCCCTACAGACTCGGAAGCCCAATATGTGCAATAAATGAATATTATTGTTATATACATTTATAGATTGCTGTAAAACGACAATAGGCTTTATTAGGATATTTAAATGTCCATTGACTTAAGAAGTTACCCAATATAGTACGTTACCATTTATATTACAGTTACCCAATATTGTCCACCATAATTCTCTATAAATACAAGGGGAATGGACAATAAAAGAGACCGAGACTCTCTATGCAAAAACTCTGCCAAAATTATCATAAACAATTTTGCCTTGAGTTCCTAAACAGATCAATAATAATGACTCATGGACTAGGTGGGTTTTAGCCACTGAACCACGTAAATTGTGGGTGTTTTTATATTTTTTTGTACTCAGTTTACAATAAGCTTAATCTCTCTATTTTTTTATTCCTAAATCCCCTGTTGACGAAAAACCGTGTCAACAGTTTTCAATAATGCTCATATGGTACCTTGCATGTAATTTGAAATAGTACATATTTGGTACACAGGACTCAAATTTGATCAATATAACTAAATTGTCCTTAATTATATGTAATTAAGTAATTAAATTTGAATTTGAAACTAATATAATTGAAGAAAATTTGGTAATATTGATAAAGTTTTATTAATCAAATTTGAGTGTGGGAATACGTACGATTTCAAATTACATGGTATCAGATGAGTATTATTGAAAACATAGGGCACCAAATTTGTTCAATCACGAGTTTTCTTCACTCTTAGTAAGAATAATAAAATAGTTGCATTTAATGACAATAAAATAAAATAAGAGTAATGATATGTGCACCCAAAATATGCACCTAAATATTACACATAGTGACGTGATAATTTTTTCAACCAATCACATTATTTAAAAAGGGTAAATACCATTTTGGACCTGTGTTGTGCAAAAGTTACCGATCGAACTCTGTGCTTTATTAAATGACAATTTGGACCATGTGTTTTACAAAATGGAACAAATTAATACCTTGGACTCAATTTTGGTCAAACTATTTTCAAATATGACCAAAATACCCCTAAAATCAACTAATTAAAGATATCTAAAATAATGATAAAATACTTAATTAATATAAATTTAATTTAATATTTAAAAAAGAAAAAAAACATGTATTCAAATTTTGAATTTCCAAGAACATCCAATTGTAACCCAAACCATCCAAGATTCAAGCTCAAATTTTTTACTTATATCATATACAAATTTATAAACATGGAGATTCAAACTTATATTGTCATACAACCAGCTCACATTCAAACTTTGAAATATAGAATTAAAAATCAATAAAACAAATCCAAAAAACCAGATTGGAACATAAATGGTTAGTTTGCTTTACTGCTATGATTAAAGAACCTAGATTACTAACCATCACCATCTCTACATCTCACTGTCCTCTTCGCCTGCAACTTAGAAAACCCAACAATTCACTCATCCCTATAACCAGATCTCATCGTCCTGTGAACTCAAATCTCGTCGTCCCCGTGAAGATCTCATCGTCCTTGCAAACCCAAACCCTTGGCATCATCCCTGCGAACCTGAACCCATGACGTCATCCCCGTCAAGACAGATCCTTTAGTGTCATCCTCGTAAACCCAAAAGGCCATAACTTATGACGCTGTTGTTCCTTGTCGTCCTCGTGAAGATCTCATTGTCCCCATGAACCCAAACCCACGTCACCGTCCCTGCGAACCCAAACCCACGATGTCATCCATGTTAATCCATATCCCTTAGTGTCATCCCCGTGAACCCAAAAGGCCATAACTCATGCCATTGTCGTTCCTCCCTTCCCATCGTTGGCCTAGCTACAAGAAGAAAAAGAAGAAATGGCGGCAGTATAAACTATGAAGAGGAAGAGGAAGATATGGTTGATTAGGCTTTTAGGGTAAATTTATTTTATGTTTTAAAGTTTTAAAGTTTAGGTTTTGAATTTGATTTTTTATTGTGAATTTGTGTTTGAATTTTGGCTTAGTTTCAATTTGATTTTTTTTTTTAAAATTAGTTTAATGTTTTAATTAGTATATAATTTTAAATATTTAATTAATTATTAACTTAATAAAACTAGGGGTATTTTGGTCATATTTAAAAATTATTTGACCAAAATTGGGCTCAGGGTATTATTTTGTTCCATTTTGCAAAACTCATGGTCTAAATTGTCATTTAACCATATAGAGGGTTCGATCGGTAACTTTTGCCCAATACATGGGCCAAAATGATATTTACCCATTTAAAAAAGGAATATTTTGGACCCACTTTTTAAAAAAGCAATATCATGTAAGTGTGTGTAATGTTTGAGTGCATATTTTAGGCCAAGTATCATTACTTGTAAAATAATATGTACTACTATATACTAAGCGTGGATAAGCTGTTGTCGTCCATCTGTACTTTTCCAATTTTTATCCTTTAGTTTTTCGTTTTTTTATTTTTATATTTGATTAAATCAAGTCATTAATTCAATTGATAAATGACTAAATTGTCATTTTACAATATAATAAAGTAATATACATTTTTACTAGGGAAATTTGAGTTTTTATGCTTAATGAGGGGTTCTAAGTCAAAAAATGATAGGCATTTAAATCATTTTTAAAAAATGTCAATTCTTTTGACAATACCCAAAATATTCCTCTCATAATTTTTCTCATCCACTTCCTCTTCTCTCTTCCCTCTCTCTCTCTCCCTCAACTCATTCTTCTCAACTCTCAATCTAGAAAAAAAAATCCATGGGTAAGGTAAAATATAAGAAAACTCAATGTAACGGCAAATATTCCTCACTTACAACACTAAAATACTACATTTCGAACAGATCTGGGTATTTTTGCGATTTTTTTTTCAAATCTAAAACTCCTTCAAAATAAGGTGGCTAAGACGGGTGGCCTATTCCAATAGCTGGTAGACGGGCTATTACGCCTATTCCAACATATTCTGATTGTGATACTAAGACAGACCAACTGTTTCCTTTGCGAGAGTCTTAGCTCGACATTTTCAAGCCATATTATCTACCCAAATGGATTTGAAACTGACATTCTATCCTATAGTTCGGAGATCTAAGGCTGCAGAAAATTGGCGTGGTTCGATGGTGCTCGATGCTAGCTCGATGGGGCCTTCAAAATAAAGATTTTCATGAAAAAATTGAAGTTGCTCGATGGTGGTCCAATGGTGTTCGATGCGATTCTTGCAAGATACGCAATTTTTCACTCGGGTATCCGTTTGGGGGTGAATATTGTTATTTTGGGTATTTTTTCAAGATCTACACGCTTGAGATATGTATATACACACATTTGGAAAATGTAAATCTTGAAAAAAATGCAAAATGCAAAACATACCTCACGTTCAAGATATGTTCTAGTATGTTTTAAAGTTCTAAACTTTGAAAATGTGTATATGAATATCTAAAACGTGTATATCTCAAAAAATACCCAAAATTAAAAAGAATCACCCAAAACAGACACTCGATTGAAAAATTATATCTCTTACAAGAATTGCATCGAACCACCATCGAGAAACGTCGGTTTTTTCATGAAAATCTTGATTTTTAAGGCCTCATCGAGTTGGCATCGAACACCATCAAGCAACCATCGAGTTGGGCATGATTTTTGAGTTATTTTTCAGATCTGAAACTCTAAAATCTGTAGAAAATTGACTTTGCTCGATTGTTGCTCGATGGTTCTCGATACTAGCCCGATGGGGCCTTCAAAATCAAGATTTTCATGAAAAAATTGATGTTGCTCGATGGTGGTTCGATGGTTTCTCGATGGTGGTTCGATGAAATTCTTGTAAGAGATATAATTTTTCACTCGGGTGTTCGTTTAGGATGATTTTTTTTTATTTTGGGTATTTATTTTAGATCTACACTTTTTAGATTTTCACATACACATTTTCAAAGTTTAGAACTTGAAAACATACCAAAACATATCTTGAGCATGATGTATGTTTTTCATTTTGCATTTTTTTTAATATTTATATTCCTCAAATGTGTATATACACATCTAAAACGTGTAGATCTTGAAAAAATACTCAAAAAAGAATCACCCCAAACGGACACACGAGTGAAAAATTACGTATCTTGCAAGAACGCCATCGAACCACCATCAAGCAACATCGATTTTTTCATGAAAATTTGAAGGCTCCATCGAGCTGGCATTGAGCACCATCGAACCACGTCGATTTTCTGCAGATTTCAAAGTTTCATATCTGAAAAAAATCGCAAAAAAAAACTAAAAAATCATGCTCAGATCTGTTCGAAATGCAGTATATTAGTGTCCTAAGTGATGAATACTTGTCATTACATTAAGTTCTCTTATATTTTACCTTAACCATAAATTTTTTTTTCTAGAGAGAGAGTTGAAAGGAATAGGTTGAGGGAGAGAGAGGGAAGAGAAAAGAGGAAATGGATAGTAAAAATTATAAGAGAAGTATTTTAAGTATTATCAAAAGATTTGACATTTTTTAAAAATAATTAGAAGGTCTTGCATTTTTTTATTTAGGACATCTCATTAAGCATAAAAACTAAAAAATTCCTTTGACTATGGGCATAAATGTATTTTCATGTCCTTTTAATTAAATGAGGCGGTGGATTCAAATAATTTCTTCTCGTTATTATATTTTAACTTTATCCGTTATGCATTTTTTTTCTCAAATATCTCTCTATAACCGACTTTAATATATACATGCCAAATTTTTTGTTTCTGTTAAGCGTGTATAGCCATTTGTTTATATGAATTATCCAAATATTAGAGAAATTCACTTGACATCATTTGACTAATTAATAGTAAAAAAATAGCGTAGTTTTGTCATTTTATTTTACTTAGTTAACTCAAAATATTGTCCAAGTAATCATTATATTAAAAAATGTGCTTTTTTATTACATCCATATTACTTCATTAGTTCATTTTTCACTTCATGAAAATATATATTTTTGCAAATAATTTATAGTTTATTTTTTTTATTTTATTTCTCTTCATTTTTTCTTATTTTATTCTTGCTATCTTTTACTTATTTATATAATTTTTTACTCAAAATTTTTAAAAAACATTAACTTTAATGTCTACTTTATATTTATCTATATCTATATCTATTTTTATATAATACTTGTGGATAAGTTATTGTCGTTTATCTTTTACTTTTCAATATTTATTGTTGTGTTTAATTTTTTCTTTGGAACTGTTTAGTAACATTTAAAAAAAAATAGTTTTTTATTTAATTAATTAAAAATTTAAAAATTAAATATAAAATAGTGTCTGATAATTCTATTTTTATTTATTAATTTAAAAAAATTTAATTAAAATTCATTAAATTTTGTAAATAAAAATTTTTCACTTTCAAATTTTTTTTAAAGAGTGTTTGACTTTTCATTTTTTTTTCTCATTCAAATCAACATCTCATTTTATATTATTAAACAAAAAATAAAAATAAAAGTTATCGTACACATTTATTATTTTTTGTTTTTAAAAACAAAAAACAAAAATAGTTACCAAACATATTTTTATTTTTTAAAAATAAAGAAACAAAAATAAAAATAATATTTCTATTTTTGTGTTTAAAAAATTCAAAAACAAAAATTTTACCAAACACAACATTTTAATAACATTAAGTCATTTTTATTTATTTAGTACCAGATAATATATTACTTTTACTATGGTGTAAAGTAATTTTAATTTATATATTATACATGTACGAAATTGTATTTTTACATATCTTTTGTCTTTTATCACTTTTATTTTATTATTGTAATAATTTTATATGTATGTATGCTCTCTAATAGAGTGCTATAAAAAGTGATGTATAGCCATTTTTTCATAAAATTGAACTTTAATGGTAGTCTAAAATATGTGTCAAATTTGGTGCTAAAAGTTGTGCCAAATTTGGTATAAAATATAACATGGGCCAAATTTGGCCCACAATAAATATAACATTTTTAATTACTTCTTTGTCATTAATACAAATTATTAATTTTTAAAAAAATTTAATTTTTCTTTTTATAACAATTAATTATTTTTGTATATTTTCAATAAACATTAATAGTTATATTGATATTTTTTAGCTAGTTTGAACCTTGTGCATTTGAGTACAAATGCAAAAAGTGTGTCAAATATATCATTGACAATATTTTAAGCCAAATTTGGCACAAATTATACACCATCAATTGGAGATGGTCTTATGTCTACTTTTATGAAATGAAATTAGTAAGTTGTAAGTTTATGGTTAGTTATTTCAGTTTTATGTTATTTTATTTTTATTCTAAATTTTTAACCAGAGTAATTTTTATTTAAAATTCTAATTATAATGAATTTTGTTGTGATCAATCTATCACAAAACACAAGAACATTAACTAAACAGAAACTTCACAACTGAGATATTAAAAATGACATAATCTTCTAAACAACAAAGTAATAAAACTTAGCTTTACGCAGGGATATACGTGGTTCAACTCATCTCTGAGTCTACATCCATGGGAACAACCTTATAGGATTTTTACTATCTTTATTGATTAAAATGAGATTACAAAATGATACCAGCTACAAGAACTTTACAAAAAAAAAAAAAAACCAAAGTTCTTGAGCATCAGAATTGCTGTGAATTTCAACTCTTTTTCTCTCCATCTCTCTCTACTTCTTAGAACAAATTTCTGAATTTTTTAACTCTTTTTTACAAGAAAAAAATGGAATGCGTATCTATAAATATATATATATATTATGTGCCATTGAGAGGGAGTGAACGATTTCAACTACTGCCAATCATCTTTACAAATCAGCTTTAAGTGTGAGGTTGACTTGTCAAGTGTTTGAACCACATCACTACAAATCCATCTTGGTTCAAAGCACTTGAATATCTCCTTCAGGATAGTACAAGTTGTTCCAAAGCCTCACAAGAGGCCTAACCATATTCTCTTATGTTTAACAAGTTCAGGCAGTGTCTAAACTTGTCTTGAGTGACCCCTTTTGTGAACATATCAACTGGATTATTAGCTGTGTTTATCTTCTCAAATTGAACTTCTTTGTTAGCAATCAAATCTCTAATAAAATGCAGTTTAATGTCAATATGTTTGGATCTCTCATGGAACATGGGATTCCTCATCAAGTGTTGAGCACTTTGATTGTCACAGCGAACTGTGATATTTTCTTAATTGAATCTCAGCTCTTTAGTAAGTCTTTTTATCCATATTGCTTCTTTAAATACTTTTATGCCTGCCATATATTCAGCTTCAGTTGATGATAATGCAATTGCTTTCTGAAAGTTAGCCTTCCAACTAACACACCCTCCTTGAACTGTAAACACATACCCAGTTAGAGATCTTCTTGTGTCTATACATCCAACATAATCTGAGTCTACATATCCGACTACTTCACTTCCAGTCAATGGTTATGAGTTAAAAATTAGTCCAACATCTAGGGATCCTTTTATATACCTTAGAATCCATTTAAGAGCACTCCAATATTGTTCACCGGGGTCTGCAATAAAACGACTTACTATGCTCATTGCATAGGCCAAATCTGGCATGGTGCACACCATGGCATACATCAAGCTGCCAACTCCACTAGCATATGAGACAGTGTCCATGTAACTCATTTCTTCTTCTGTCATGGGAGATTGATCTTTGGTGAGTTTAAAATGTACAACGAGTGGAGTGTTCACTAGTTTGGCCTTGTCCATACTAAACTTTTCAAGTACCTTCTGCAAGTATCTTCCTTGAGACAAGAAAATAGAGTTTGGCCTTTTTCTTCTAATATCAATGTCCATAATTCTTTTAGCATCACCTAAATCTTTCATATCAAACTCGGATCTCAGCTGACACTTGAGTTTGTTTATGTCTTCTTTATTCTTTCCAAAAATTAAAATGTCATCAACATATAGTAACAAATAAATTTGATTATCGAAGTATACAAATGGATCATAGCAGCTTTTAACAAAATCTATTCTTGTCATGAACTCATCAAACCTTAAGTTCCATTGTCTAGGTGCTTGTCTTAGTCCATATAGAGATTTTTGTAAGAGACATACCTTGTTTTGGTCACTACACTCAAATCCTTCGGGTTGCTTCATATAGATTGCCTCATGAAGTTTTCCATGAAGGAAAGCAGTCCTAACATCCATTTGGTCAACCTCAAGATCGCGCTTGGCTGCCTTTGACATTATAGCTCTAATAGAAGCTTGTTTTACAACTGGGGAGAAAATTTCATTGAAGTCAACTCCTTCCTTTTGAGTGAATCCTTTAGCTACAAGTCTGGCTTTATAGCAAGTATTCTCTGCTCCAGGAATACCACCCTTTCTAAAAATCCACTTGCAATCAACCAATCTCTGATCTGCTGGTTTGTCAACAAGAATCCATGTTTTGTTCTTCTGTAATGATTGCATTTCTCCATGAATGGCCTGAATCCATGATGCACTTTCGATGTTGCTTATTGCCTCTTGGTAGGTTTTCGGTTATGAATTATCAATTTCACTTGCTATTGTCAATGCAAAGGCAGTAAAGTCTACAAAACCAAACCATTCAGGGGATTTAATGTCTCTTTTAGTTTTGTCCCTTGCTAGTTGATATTCTTCTAAACTCCTCTCATCATCATCTTTATTGGTTTCAGCTGTAGTTTTCTGATTTTGAGTTAAGTTGCTTCTGTTTTGGTCAATTTCAACCTCAATTTGATTACCACTTTTACCTTTACTGATTCTTGTAACTAAATTTGTCTTCATTTCCATTTCATCCTCCTTAAACATCACATCTTTACTGATTATGCACTTCTTAAAGCCTGGTTCCAAACACCATAACTTGTATCCTTTAACACCTCCAGGATACCCAAGAAACATGCACTTAACTGCCCGAGGTCCAAGTTTGTCTTTTCTTATGTGTGCATAGTCTAAACAACCAAACACCTTTAGATGATCAAAACATGGAGCTTGGCCTGTCCATTTCTCTTGAGGTGTCATGAAGCCAATAGCAGCTGAAGGACATCTATTAATCAAGTAACAAGCAGTGGTTGCTGCCTCACCCCAAAACTTTATTCCTAAACCAGCACCTTTTAACAAGTATCTCACTATTTCAAGGATCGTTCTGTTCATTCTTTCAGCAAGCCCGTTCTGTTGGGGTGTACCACGAATTGTAAGATGTCTTGCTATACCTTCTCTACTACAGAATTCATTGAACTCAGTTGAACAAAATTCTAAGCCATTGTCAGTTCGAAGCTTCTTAATTTTCTTTCCTGTTTGATTTTCAATCAGTTTCTTCCATTTGACAAAGGTACCAAAAGCTTCATCTTTCGTCTTCAACAACAAAATCTAGAACTTCCTTAAGTAGTCATCAATGATGCTCATTAAATAATTTGCACCACCCATAGTTGATTCTTTAGCAGCCCCCCACAAGTCAGAATGTATGTACCCACGTGGATCTCTTGTTGTGTGAATTCCTGAGCTGAACTTCTCTCTACAGCTCTTGCCATATACACATTCTTCGCAAAATCCCAAATTTCCTGAGAGTTTTCCCTTCAAAATGCCTTGCTTTTCCAGTTCACACAATCCTCTTTCACTCACATGGCTGAGTCGAAGACGCCATAGTTTGGTTGTGTTTGCATCGACATTACATGAAACATTTGAAATAACACCAGTTACTGTTTTTCCAACTAGAAAATAAAGACCATTTCTAAAAGTTCCTTTCACATCACAACTAGAGAAGCTTTAATAACTTTTAATGAATTTTCATCAATTTTAATAGATCAGCCATTAGCAACAATAGTTCCAATGGATAACAAGTTTCTTTTCAGTTCAGGAACATACCTTACATTCTGTATAGTCCTTTGAACTCCATCATGTTGTTTCAACACCACAGAACCTGAACCTTGTACTGAACAAGATTTGTTATCTCCAAGCAACACAGTTCCTCCATCTTTTTCTTAAAATTATTGAATAATTATCTGTTTGGACACATGTGGAACGAGCATCCGAAGTCCAAGATCCATTCTTGGCCTGATTCAGTGCTTGAGACTACCAAAACATCTGTTGAATCATATCCCTCGGGTGCAACACTTGCCTCTCCTTTATCATGATTCTTGTCTTGGTTTAGTTTGGCCTTTAATGCATAACATTCATCTCTGAAATGTCCTTCCTTCTTGCAATAATAACACTTCTTTCCAGCAGCATTTATAGACTTGGATCTTGATCTATGACCTCCTCTACCATGATGATTCTTGTGAGTCTTAGAGTCTCTCTTCTCGTTTCTGCCTCTTGCAAATAGCCCTTCACCACTAGAGTCGACTTTATCATCAGATTTCTTCTGAATCTCTTTTGAATTCAATGCTGCCTTTACTTCGGACATGGTCAATGTATCTTTTCTATGTAGGATTGTATCAACAAAGTGTTCATACATTTTAGGCCAGGAACTCAGTAAGAGAATTGCTTGATCTTCTTCATCTATCTTTACTCCAATATTGTTCAACTCAAGAACTATTTTATTGAATTCATCCAAATGCTTTCTTAACTCTTTTGCATCATCCATTCTCAATGTGTAGAGCTTCTTCTTCAATTACAATTTGTTTTCCAATGATTTCTTCAAGTAGAGTGATGCCAACTTATTCCACAACTCAATGGTTGTCTCTTCATTTGACACTTTTTTGTTTGAATCTCTTGTTGCTTCTTCTTATCATCACCCAGCTCAACCAGAGCTTTGCTGTTAATGGCCTCGACAACCCCTTGATGAACTAGTAAGGCCTTCATTTTAATCCTCCACAGACTAAAGTCATTTGTCCTTGTAAACTTATCCACCTCAAACTTTGCTGAAACCATTTTATTGAAGTTTCTTGATGTAACACTAGTGTTCTTGAACCACAATCAGACCTGAGCTCTTGATACAAATTGTTGTGATCAATCTATCGCAAAAATAAGAACATTAACTAAACAAAAACTTCACAACTGAGATATTAAAATTGGCATAATCTACTAAACAACAAAGTAATAAAACTTAGCTTTGCACAGGGATATACGTGGTTCAACTCATCTTTGAGTCTACATCCACGGGAACAACCTTATAGGCTTTGTAGTATCTTTATTGATCAAAATGAGATTACAAAATGATAGCAGCTACAAGAACTTTACAACAGAAAAAACCAGAGTTCTTGAGCATTAAAATTACAGAGAATTTTGAACTCCTTTTTTTAAAATGGAATGTGCATCTATATATATATGTATATATATTATGTGCCATTGAGAGGGAGTGAACGGTTTTAATTGTTGCCAATCATCTTTACAAATCAACATTAAGTGTGAGGCTGACTTGTCAAGTGTTTGAACCACATCACTATAATTTTTTATTTGTTATAAGACAAATATATAAACATTTCATATTGTGCATTTTTTTTCTACATTACAAAATGATAAAAAAATGTGTCTAAAATAAAAAATTTGATATAATTTTCATGTAAGTATTTATTTATTTTTTCTAAGTAAAACTAGAATTTATTCAAAGTTCAAAGAGTAATATAGTAACCATGTATTAAATGATGATAGAATAGTATTTTCTTAATATTTATTTTTTCTTATTTTATTTGGACAACTAAAGTTCAAGTTTATCTATTATGAACTTTATTAGTTGCTAAGTATATTGTCGAACTTTCTTAGTCTTTAAGTGCAAAACTCTTGGGTTTTTTAACCACTAAGTAAAAATTCTGAGCTTTCATAGCTAAAGTAAATATCAAACTTATCCTCCCAAGTTTTCTTACTCACTAAGAAAGGCATTATCCTACCTAAGTAAGATTACTTAGTCACTAAGAAAGGTCCAAATAACTTCATAAAAAAATACCCCATCTTGGACGGATCCTTCAATGGCCATTTAAGTCGTTTTGAAGCTTCCCCTCAAATAACTTCTCATTTATCTCATCGCCTCATTTCCTCATTCTACATCTTCTTCATAAATAACAAAATTCTATAATTAAAAATGGTGTAGATAACTCATTCCACTAAGTGTAGCAACAATTCCAAATACACTCCAAATGCCAAACAACAAAAAGAACGAAGAAATTGTGGCTTTCTCAAATAAATATCAATTTGTTTATTCTTGTGTTAGAAAATAAATAGTTGTTGAATTTTACCCTAATTGTATAATTTTAAACTACTCTATATACGAGAATTATGAAGACAAAAAACTAATTAAAGCAATACGATAATAAGAAAATTAAAACTTATATACTAATGAAATTGTATTTTAATTTTTTGATTTCACAAGTAATCATTATATTGAAAATGAGCTACTTTATTACATCATCTACTTCCTTATTTGTTTCTTTACTTAAAAAGTATATCAACATTCTATATTATTTAGATAAAAAAAATAGTTCTAAAAAAACTTCAAGAGAACAAGCTCAAAGAACCCACACCTAGAAGGATGAGAAATAAAGATGTGGTCACGAAAGTTTGTGAGACTCAATCCCAAAATAAGTTTCTTCATTTTTTGTTGATTGAACCTCTCAGTTTGTTCCTAAACCCACCCCATGGTAGCCACCTTTGCAATGGGATCTCAAATCGATTTGTTCAAGCACATATTCGTGATGGGTTATGATGCACATATTTAAGCACACATGCTTGATGGAGACGACGCACAAATGCACAGATCTGTTCAAGAAAGGAGGGAGAGTGGGAGTTAGGGAAGAAATAGGGGAAATGGAGTTGAGAAAGGACAATGAGAGAAAATAAAATTTTTCTTGTTTTTTATTACTTTATTTTGATTTTATTAATTGAATGAGTAATTTTTTCAAAAAATTTATTAGCTACACCAATTAATACATGACACATGCCAGGACACTTTTAAAAATAAATTAAATTACATATAATTGAAGGTGTTGACGTGGTTTTTCGCCAACAGTGAAATAAGAAAATAACAAGGTTGAATTAGTGCTTGATGGTAAGCTAAAGTAAGAAAATAACTCTCAAGAACACTGGTCTTTTTACGTAGTTCAGTGGTTAAAATCCACCTATTCTACGAGTCTATATTATTACTACTTTTCTCTCTCTATTTTGACAGAGTTTCGGTATTACAGAATAATCGTCCCTTTTCCTGTCCAATATTCTCAGTATTTATAAAGAAATTCCTTGGACAGGTTTGGGTAATTGCGTGAGTCAATCACGGATTTGCGTATTTATTACATTTAATATGAAATATTCCCATTTATTCTAGGATACAATCTGATCATGAAATAAATAGTCTCCTAATATCTGGGACATTAAATATCACATGCTGGCCATAAACGATCGTATAAAGTATCTGGGTCTTCGGGGATCCGCGGACACGCCATAACTCCAAGTTGCCACGAGCTGGACATATCGTCGAGCTCGTATTATGGAGGTCGTGCCTTATAAACATTATAAGCTCGCGCTTATCAATTTACGCATCCCTAGCTCGTACAACCATCATGAAAACTGTGTTGTCTATGTGGAGAATACATGGACCCATTGGCTATTTCTTCCATGCATTTATTTGCCAGCTATACACAATCTGAATGAATACTCGTGCTGAAATTAGGATACACATTTGCCCCCCAAGTCCTTGCTCGTGGTTTATGACGTCACCTTCTGATGTACACAGTAGGGACTTTTAGACTTCTATTGTAATAAACCATGTCTGTCCACTACTCGAGTACTAGACACATGGAACACTACAATTGGCGTCTGTTCGAGTTTCAAGGACTGCAATAATTGTCTTGTCAACATTTTTCTGCCATTTTGTCCTTTGAAACATAGTCCTCAGATCTCGTACTCACCAAATTGGATGGCTCAAATTGATTTATGTTGTTTACGAATAAATAGGGTAGACAATTTCCACAGTTCATCACCTTTTATTCGAAATCTTTCTTTATTTTCTGTGTTTTCAAACCCTTCTTCCTTCCCAGAGAAAAGAAACCCAAAAAACCTTTTGTTGCACAATCTCTCCGAAACCCAGTTGCTCAATTACTCAGGAGTTTTCCAGGAACTCTCCCTCGCGAAATCTACTCATTCTATTGACAAACTCACTGTAAGTCTTATCATTTCGAAGAAACTTTTTCTTTACTCATTTCTGTGTTTCATTTACCATGCTCACCCATGTTTCACCGTAGATAATATTAGGTTGTTTTCTCAATGTTTTTGGCACATAGGTTTCAACTTAGGTTTACTGAGAAGATCTTATAACATCTCTTAAAACTATGATATTCGTAGGATTGGGTAATTTCTGGGCAAATTTGGGTAGTTTATGGTGATTTTTAGGAAATACCCATTCGAGAAATAGAAGATGAAAGGTTAGGGTTCGAAATCAGATTACTTAGGGAATACGCTTCTTGGGTGGTTTTTCTCTAAACCGTCCCCAAGGACAGTAGTGGCCGGATTTTCTGACACACGGATCCCTAAACATCAGGGGTTTGTTGGGGAAACTGAGGCGCGTAGCATAGGGTAGCGTGTGGCATCACGCAACGGGTTGAGGCTAACTCAGCTCGTATATCAGAGACACCACTTTCCTCCATACTTCCGTATCATTACCTTTACAAAATCTTAGGTTGCCTACTAAGTGACTCATCATTCTTGTTCGTTAGGCGACCTAATGGCACCCAAGAAGAGCATACCGAAGAAGAATGCATCTAGCTCGTCTACTCAGCAAACGAACAAGGGAAAAGAGATCGCCTCCGAATCTCCCCTTCCTCACTTCGGCCCAGTAGGGGAGAGGGAGATAGTGGTTGACCCCAACGTGTTCTTTGAGGTAGAGACGATCGTCTCCAAGATTATTGCCCAAGGAAGGGTCAATAAAATTATGTTGATCCATAATATAGAGGTCGGGTCCGGAGTCCTTATTGCCCGACCTCCGTTCGAAGGGGAACGAAGCTGTGCGCCTCTCCAGGACGAGTTCGCGGCCTGGAGCGACGAGCATTTAAAGGCAGGGGCCTTCCTTCCCCTAGATCAGTATTTTGCCGACTTCCTGAACTACATGAAGTTGGCACCTTTTCAGCTCCCCCCAAATCCATACAGACTTCTGGCGAGGCTGAAATATCTCTTTTTGAGGCACGAATGGGAGGTCCCCACTCCAGCAGACATTCTCTACTTCTTCTGCCTTAAGGCCAGCCCAGAGCAAAAAGGGCGAGGTGGCGGATTCTACTACCTCACCAGATTCTCGAACTTCACTTCGGTCATCGAGCTCCCAAGCCACCCCAACAACTACAAGGATCAGTTCTTTATGTTGAATGGGTTCTGAAACTGCGAGCATCGATACTTCAACCTTCCTCATAAGTCTTCTTTCTTTTCTTAGCTCGAAAGGTTATTCTCTCTATTTCTTTTAAGACATACTCTTTGTGCATATGTTAAAGGAGCTTTTTTTTGTGCAGCCATATTCTTGAGGACAGAGAAGTCAATGACCCTCGGGGGTCAATATGAAACACTGTCTAGGCTTCCACCCAGCGAGAAGGACTACCGCCAGCTCGTGAATGATGCCACGATGCTGGCGTGTAAGTTGATCGGAAAAGGCCAGACGTTGGCCTTAAGAGGGACTCGGGCTACCCTTCCGATAGCCCACGAGCTCCCGATTTCCCTAGAAGAAGACCTAGCAGCTGCTGAAGGAGAAGAGCAAGAGGAAGAGGAGATCCCTCTTGTGCGGAAGAGGCGAGTTCCTGAGGCTGCTCGGGAACCTGATTTAGAACGAGCTGCGTCAGGGGCAGTAGCCGACCCCTCCGGCCAAGGTAACCCATACCCTTATAGGGAACTAGATAGGGTTATTGCCGATTTTAGGCTAGTTAGATTTAACCCAAATCAGCTCGTCCACCGCCACCCTAACAATCCAGACCATAACATTACCCTGCTCTAGTGTGTGGATCACTTAGTGTTGCGCCATGACATGAGTTACCCTAAGGGCACTATTGTTGTAGATAACACCTCAACCTTTACGTCAACCATTTTTTAGGAGTATGGGACCAATCGTAGGACGTGGCCTTCTTTGCTCAAGGGCGCCTTTGCTCCTGGATTTAGGCAATATGTAGACAAGTCTAACCCCGAGGTAGAGCCTGAACCCAAACCTCCTATAATCCAGGAAATTTTAGACTTAGATTCCCCTTCTCCTCCAGTAGTCCCCAGGCCAGAGGTCGTGATAATAGACTCATCCCCCAGCCCGAAGGGTAGGACCTTTATTTATTTCTTTTGTGTAAGTTTCCAACTTTACTTGTGAATTAACTCCCTTCTTATTATTTTTAGGTGAAGATATGGAATGATCCGGAGTTCCTGACCTCCGCACAACTTTCCAGGGGGGAAAATCCAGCTCGGGTCCTGTCGTAAAGAGGCCCCGATTTACATAGAAAACCCCTCCTATGGCAGGAAACACCTCCAAATCCCCTGCTAAGGGGAAAAGCACGAGCTCAACAGCTCCGCCGTCTACCGTGATGGAGAAAAGAATTCCTCCTCCTCCCTCCCCCTCGGTTTTCGTCAGCTCGAGATCAGGTAATACAAGTTGATCCCCTAGCTCCTCCTGTCCCTGCCACAACTGTGTGCATCCCAGTCGATCCCCAGGATTTGGAGAAAATCCCTGATGCCTTTCGGGGGATCCTCTACGAGACAACGAGCCACTTGGTGGGGCATGCTTATAAATCCAACTCGAGGGATATGTGGACGATAGAAGAGTGGAGCCCGGAGAACATCTTGGAGTCAACCTTGGGGATGAACCTCACGGTAAGATATCATTCCTTAGTGAAATTTTTTTCTTTTCATCTTGCCAAAGTATACATCTAACTTATCCCTTAATTTTGCAGTTTTCCCTGGCTCAACACCGTAGTATAGCCTGAGCTAGGGCTAGAAATGACAAACTCCAAGCTGAGCTCCAAACCGCTAAGACCACCCTGACTGCAGCTCAAGAAGGCGAGCAAGCTGCCTTTGCGGCTGCTCAAAAGAATGAGTGTGATGCCAAGGCTGCCCTGGCATCATCTCAAGTAAGCGAGCAGGCCACAAAATTTTCCTTGGCTGCTCTTCATGTCGAGCTTGCTGAGGCCAAGACAAAACAACTAGAGGTCGAGGTTACGGTTAAGGAAGAAAAGGCAGCCTCATTGTCCTCCATGGAAGACATGTTGTATCATTTCTAGGCTTTTAACCAGGATGGAAACTTTTCTTTCATGGCTCCTGAGCTGTGAGACCCATATCTCGAAAAATTCAAGGCTCGGATCTTGCAAAAGTCGTCGGAGACAGGGGACACGTCTACAGCGGGCGAGCAGGAGATCAAGGAGGTCACGTACTTAGAACGTCTTGGAGGGGCTTAATGAAGCCTTGTCTTACTCTTTCCTTCTTTTTTTTTTTTTGATATGTTTGTAAACAATTGCCCTTGGGCTTAGTTCGAGGTTTTTCTCCTCAAGACAACTTGAATTTCAGTTTATATCTATCTTTTAATCTATTTGTCTTTTCCTTGATTATCTCTTATGTTTATACTTTCTTAGACTAGCACATTCGAGATTTTAGGAATCGATTTTTAGATCGAGATAGATATCTTGAGTTTTGGTTATATCCAAATTTAATGTGTTGATTTGTATCATACATGTTAAGTGTCAGGCCTTGGACCCATTTATATCCAAGATTTTAAACATTTTAAACTTAGTTCTTGTTAGGTTTATTGACAGCTCGAGCTTCTATAAAAGCCATTGAATATTCAATTTTGCTAACTTCTAAGTTTTGGACGTGGTTGTATCCAGGTTTTTAAGTGGTTTAAACTTAGTTCGTGCTAGGTTTATTGACTCCTCGAGCTCTTAAAAAGCCATCGGATATTCAATTTTCCAAGCTTCTAAGTTTCTGACCTGGTTGTATCTAGGGTAGTTTTATACCTGGTTGTATCCAAGACTTTAAGTAATTAAAAATTTAAACTCAATTGGCAACCCTGCTCTGATCCACCTCGGGTTATATGCCCCCCAAGTAACCAGAATGTCAAAACTTTCTTGGTTGCTTTTACAAACATTGAATACACGAGCTTATTATATAGAAAAATTATTTAAAACCACACCAACAAGAAAAATTACATAATAATCCTTGATTATTTAATTAAATGGATTTCATAACTAAGCCTTACATAGGTGGTTGATAATACTACTGGTAATACTTCTTTAAGTGCATTGTGTTCCACGTCCGTGGGACTATTTCTCCACTAAGTCGAGCTAACTTGAAAGTTCCTTCACGCAAAACTTCCACGATCTGATATGGTCTTTCCCAATTCGCACCTAAAGCCACATCCTTAGGATCCTTGTTTTCCAGAAAGACCCTTCGGAGAACTAGGTCACCCATCCCAAAACTACGTCTTTTGACCTTGGAATTAAAATAACGAGTGATTTTCTGTTGATAGTGCACGAGGTGTAACTATGAATCCTCTCATTTTTCATCGATCAGCTCGAGAGATGCATTAAGTAATTCATCATTCCACTCTTGGCTGAATGTCCTTAGTCTGTGTGTGGCTACAATTTCTTTGATGGGAAGGATGACCTCAATTCCGAAGGTCAAGGAGAAAGGAGTGTGTCCGGTGGAAGTCCTGTGGGAAGTTCGATAGGCCCAAAGTACTTGCGGGAGCTGCTCGGACCAAAATCCTTTGGCCTCATCTAACCTTTTCTTAAGGCTCGCCTTTAGGGGTCTTATTAACAGCCTTGACCTATCCATTTGCCTGTGGATATGCTACCGAAGAAAAACTTTTAATAACGTCGTGCTTTTCACAGAAGTCGGTGAAGAGATCACTGTCAAACTAGGTTCCATTATCTGAAACGATCTTTTTAGGAAGTCCAAATCGACATACAATGTTTTTCACTGTGAATTCCAGGACTCTCTATGAAGTGATGGTTGCCAAACGCTCGGCCTCTACCCACTTCGTGAAATAATCAATTTCCACCACTGCGTAACGAACCCCTCCCTTTCCCATAGGTAAGGATCCTATCAAGTCAATTCCCCAGATTGCGAATGGACATGGGGATGAGATCATCGTTAGCTCGACTGGAGTTGCTCAGGCTACTGTGGTGAAGCGCTAGCATTTGTCACATTTCTGAACATGGGAGATGGAATCTTTTGTTAAAGTGGGCCAAAAATAACCCTGCCTTAATATTTTTAAGGCTAGGTTTTGTCCCCCAACATGATCTCCACAAAAGCCTTCATGCACCTCTTGCAGAATGGTTTTAGCCTCCTTAGGCAAAACACACCGTAGGAGAGGTAGTGAATGACCATGTCGATATAATGTTCCATCCACTATAACATATCTCGAAGCATGATAGAGTATCTTTCTCGCATCAGTTCTTTCCTCAGGTAGCCTTCCTATTGTAAGGTATTCCACTATGGGGGTCATCCAAGTTGGCCTTATGTCAATCATCTCGACCTCTATCCCTTTTTCCACCACGCTTGGACTCTCTGAGAATTCCACTAGTATTACGTTCAAAGTCTCAGCTTCCTTGTTGGTGGCAAGCCTTGCCAATGCGTCAGCATTAGTGTTCTACTCGTGAGGGATCTGTTCGACAGTACCGTACTTAAATTCCGATAGTTCTCCCTTCACCTTAGCTAGATAAGTCGCCATCTTAGTACCACGCGCTTGATATTCTCCCAACACCTGATTGACCACGGGCTGGGAATCGCTTTAACACTAGACGACCCTTGCTTTCAATTCCTTTGCCACTCTTAGCCCGGCTAACAAAGCTTCAAATTTGGCTTCGTTGTTTGATGCTTCGAATCCAAATCTCAGCATTGTATGGAATCGATGCCCCTCTGGAAAGATCAATATGATCCCAGCTCTGGACCCATTCTTGTTAGATGAGCCATCCACGGATATCTTCCATAACTCCTACACTGGCTCCTTCGAAAGCTCCTCTTGAAATCCAGTGCATTCAGCCAAAAAATCAGCAAAGGCCTGGCTATTGATCGAGGTCCATGGTGTGTACAGTATCTCGAACTGGCTGAGTTCTACTACCCATTTTAAAAGACGTCCCGACACTTCAGGTTTTTGCAATACCTGCCTTAGAGGTTGGTCGGTCATGACGTGGATTGAATGGGACTGGAAGTATGGTCTAAGCTTCCTGAAAGCCAATACCAGGAAAAATGTTATCTTTTCTATCAGTGGATACTGTGATTCAGCCCCAAGAAGTCTTTTGCTTATATAGTACATCAGTTTTTGAGCACGGTCCTCTTCCCGAACTAACACGGCGCTGGCTGCATTTTCTGTCACGGCCAAATAAAGGAACAGAGGCATTCCCGATACAGGCTTAGACAATACTGGGGGTTCGGTCGAATGCACTTTTAGGCTGAGGAATGCCTGCTCGCACTCCTTATTCCATTCAAATTTCTTATTTCCTCTGAGCAAGTTGTAAAAGGGCAAACACTTGTCAGTGGACTTTGAAATAAATTGGTTTAGCGATGCTACCTTTCCAGTCAGGCTCTGAACTTCTTTACGCGAGCTGGGCGAAGGCATCTCCTATAATGAACTGATTTTATCTGGGTTCACCTCTATCCCCCTTGTATTGACTATGAATCCCAAATACTTTCCTGACGCTACTCCAAAGGTACATTTCTGGGGATTCAGCCTCATATTGTATTTCCTCAAGATTTCAAAACATTCCTTTAGATCAGAAACATGGTTATCGGCAGTCTTGGATTTGACTAGCATATCGTCGACATACACTTCCATATTTTTCCTGATCTGACCAATGAACATTCTGTTGACTAATCGTTGGTAGGTAGCCCCAGCGTTCTTCAGCCCGAATGGCATAACTTAGCAGTATACATTCGTTGGAGTCATAAAGCTAGTATGCTCCTGGTCCGCAGGATTCATCGTGATCTGGTTATATCCAGAGTACGCACCCATAAAGGGCATGAGCTCGTGCCCTGCGGTGGCATCTACCAACTGATCAATTCTTGGCAATGGGAAGCAATCCTTAGGACAAGCTTTATTCAGGTCGGAGAAATCGATGCAGGTCCCCACTTTCAATTCGGCTTCGGGACCAAGACAGGATTCGCAACCCAGATCGAATATTTTGCTTCACGAATGAACACGCACTTTAACAACTGAGCTACTTCTTCTTCCAATGCTTCAGCTCGAACTGCTCGCAAACGTCTCTACTTTTGAGATTTCGCAGGCACACTTTTATCCAAGTTTAGGGTGTGCATGATCACACGCGGGCTTTTCCCACCATGTCTTCATGAGACCAATTAACCAGCTCCTTTTTCCTATCATCGCCAAGATTTTTTCCAATCTTAACGACTCTTGAAGCGTCTATGGGATCTATTTTTACCTCCTCGAGCTCCTCAATAGCTTGGAGCTCTGACCTGTCCTCGCCTATTCATGGATCGATGTCATTATTTGAGGCGACATCTCTATCCTTTGGTCCTTGAGGTTCTTCCGTCCCGGAGGCAACTTCCACTTCCTAGGACTCCTGACCTCCGTCATTTATGGCCATTGCTTGCTGCCCGAGTTGTGATTTTCCCTTCATGGAAATGCTATAGCATTCCCTAGCAGCGAGCTGATTGCCTCTGACAGTGCATATTCCCACAGATGAGGGGAATTTGATTGCCAGGTGGCGGATAGAGGTTATGGCTTTGAACACCATCAACGCAGGTCAACCCAAAATTGCATTGTATGCGGTTGGACAATCGATGGCCATGAACTCAAGAAGCTTGGAGATAGTTCGGGGACCTTCACCCAATGTTACCACTAACTCAATTGTTTCGATAGCTGCTAAACCTTCACAAACCCATATAGAATCATAGAGGTTGTCTTTAGCTCAGCTACAGACAATCCCATTTTTTCTAAGGTAAACCTAAAGAGTAGATTCACGGAACTTCCATTATCTACTAGTGTCCTCCTAACTCTTCAGTTGGCGAGCTGAACGGTTATGACCAGAGGATCTTTATGTGGGAACTGGACATGGCTGGCATCTTCCTCTGTAAAACTGATTGGTTGTTTTTCCAATCGCTGCTGCTTTGACAACCATTGCTCCGGGACAAACTCTACTCCGTTATGGGAATTCAGCTCGTTGATATACCTCTTCTGGGCACCTCTGCTCTTGCCTGCCAAATGAGGTCCTCCCAAAATGGTGGCTATATCTCATCCTGTTATCGAAGGAGGATGGTCCTGATCACCTTAGCTCTAGTTTGATTCATTGGAGCCTCCTGAGCTGACGAAATGTTTTGTCCAATGGGCTGACTGGGAGTTGTTCGATTGCGAGCATACTGAGCCAAAGGTCCTGCCCTGATGAGAGTCTCGATCTCATCCTTCAGGTGTCTGCAATAATCAGTATTATAACCGATATCATTGTGGAATCTGCAGAATTTCAAAGAATCTTTCTTCGCCCTTTGATTATTTAACGGTTCTGGTTTTTTCCATGGAAGGCGAGCAGAATTGGCCTAGAAGATGCGTTCTTTAGTATCTGTGAGATCGGTATATGTTATGTAGACCGGTTTAAATTTCTCCACGAACTTGTTTTTCTTTGTTCCATTTTGGTCTCCTCCACCATTTCCCTTTGTCTTATTATTTCCCCCTTGGTTATTCTGGGCAACGGTTTGAGCCATAGCTGCTACATTCGTTATGCTCCAACGGGCTAGACAAGGACTTGGCTGGTTTTTGCGATGAAAGCTCGAGCCTCTTCTATGTTGACCCACCTTTGAGCTCAGTTTAAGAACTCATCCACACTACTAACTACTTTCCTCTGCAGCTCTTGCCATAGGTCGCCTCCAACAAGTATTCCCGTCCTCATTGCCATAAGCTTAGAACTCTCGTCGGCATCTCTAGCTCGCGTTGCAACATTGACAAACCTACTTAGGTATGCTTTCAATGGTTCACCGGGCTGTTGCTTTACGTTTTCTAGAGAGTCAGCTTTAATTCTAGCTGCTTGAGAATCCCTGAATGCTCTCTTGAAATCAGCGAAAAAGCTCTTCCACGAGCTGATTGAATGCCTCTTGTACTGTTTGAACCACTGCCTAGCTGGCCTAATCAGAGTCGAAGGGAATATTAAGCATCTTAGCTGGGGCCCGATATTGTGGGCTACCATCATGGTGTTGAACATCCCCAAGTGGTCAGACAAATCTCCATCTCCGTCAAACTTTGACAAATGTGGCATCCTGAAACCCTGTGGATATGTAGTTGCCGCAATATTCGGGACGAAAAGATCGAGCTCATCCTCTGAATCACATTCATCTTTCTCTTTTTTCGATAGGAGCCTTTTCATTAGCTCCTCCATTTGGGCTAACCTTTCGAGGGTTTGGTCCCTAGTTCCTTGGTTATTCTGGGGTTGTTCAACAGCTCTCGTCCTATCGTACGCATTCGGCAGGTTGTTTTCCCTCCAAGTTCGAGCTTGGTTTTGTGGGACATTCCCATTATCACGTACTTCAGAAGGACCTCCCCCATGACGAGTGTAACTAACTGTTATATTATTTTATAATATAATGTAATATTATATTATATTATAATATAATGTTTTAGATTAAATAAATGTGACAAAGTGTGTCACATATTGTAACATATAATAGAGAGTTACAATATTTAGATATATAAGATATATCCAAATAATGTAACATATTTGGTGTTACAAATTTGTAACTTCCAAATATTACCCTTTATTGTGTAAAATTGTTGTTACACAATATTGAGATGAATTTCATAAAGCCATATGTGATATGGCTGTTAGAGATATGATTTTAACCCCAATAATGTGTTTTGGGAGTTACAAAATCATTTGGGAGGGTTTGGAACCGTTTGGAAAAACAGCACATTTTTAAATGCTGAAATTGGTTAGTGGCCGCGGCCTGTGGGACAGAGACCAGTGGCCGTGGCCACTAATATCTCTGGTCACGGCCACAGGCCAAAAACTGACCAATTTTCAGTTTTTTCAATCTTTGTTGAACGGCTCAAAAAACCCAAATAACTCCCAAATCTCTTTTTTAATTCCATATTATCCAATTAAACATTGGTAACAGCCATGGGGGTTGGTGGAATTTGAAATTCAAAGGGTGTCTCTAAACTCTATAAATAGGAGCCTATAGCTCACTTGTAAGACACAACATTTCTATCCATTAGAGCACTTGGCTAGAAACACCTTCAGGCTTGATAATTCCAGAAAGCTTTTCCAATATCCGAGAGAGATCCCTTAGTGCTTGAGTTAGGGGGAAATAAGCTTTTGGACAAAGGTTTTAAACCTTGTTCAAGTTGGTGATCCCCAACCTTCTTCACTTAGGTTGTGTAAGTGAGAGTTTCTTGTTTTTATGTTCTTCTTTCTATTGTATTGTTTTCTTCTTATTCTCTTGTTCCTATTACTTGTATTTCTTGTTCAAGAGTTGTAATCTTTTCTTTTCTTTTATTTCAAACACTTTACTTTATTTGTAACCTTTTTCTTAGAGTTGTATTTTACTATTCTCTTCTTCTTCTTCATCTTCATTTCCTTTGTTTATTTGTAATTTTCAGTTATAGAGTTGTAACTCCTTTTTTAATCAATCGGTATTTATTTGTAATATATTGCATAGAGTTGTAATATTATTATCAATTTCCATTGAGGCAAGAAAAAATTTCCTAACACTAACTCCCTCATTTCGGGCGGAATTTCTTCTTTGTGAATTTAGGCGATCTCGTAGATTAGGCTATGGATCGAATCGAGGACTCTGAGCTAAACTGAGGTGATTTCTCAAATCGCCTTCGGACCTGCCACTTCGATGGCTTTCAGTCCAATAACTCCCATTAGAGAAGCTCACTGCTCGCGGTTGAGGCTGAGGATCTGGATCATTGACGCGTGTCCGCAGGACATAAGTAGGGGCAGATAGAGGAGGATTTCTCCTGCTGTCCCCATAAGCAAGAATGTCCCGTGCAGATGGAGGAGGATTTCCCTTGCTGTCCCCATAAGCAGGAATGTCCCGTGCAGAACGAGGCAGTGTTGGATGTCTTATGGGTGATGGGGGATGCCTGACTGGCGAGGAAATTCTTGTCCCATCAGGGCGAGCTAAATCAGCCCGCGGTCGCTCCGCCCCCCCCCCCCCCCTTCCCCGATTTCTAGCTCTTTGCATCTCGCGATCCGATCGTGACGCGAGAGGATTGGCCGGAACATTTTGTCTCAGTGATCTTCTCCGGCCCCTCCTCGTGGGTTTCCATGGGTATTCCCAGGCGCTTCTGGCGGCGGTACAAAACTTGGGGTTGCGGTTCTAACCAATCGACTAACTTGTCGATGACCCTTGGGAGAGCCACCAGGTTGAGCATTTTGGCGGTCTCGCGCTATGGGCACCGAACTTGGGGTGGCAGTTCTGACTGACAGACTTGGCTTGGATTGGTTATTCCTGTGGGCGTTATGAGACCCACTTTGCCTCTTTTTGACATTAACGTCGGTTGCAAGAAGGGGTAACCAAGCCAAAACCTCATCGATTTGCCTGTTTTCCCTAGGAAGATGGCTTCTTAACTGCGTGTTTTCCATTTCCATCGCAGTTAAGTAGTTTGGGTTTGGATTCAGCGGCAATGACGCTGAACTCCCAGTATCACTGTGGCCCACCGGTTGTTTTCTCGGTCATTGCTAAACTTCAGGGCCATGCTCATTTGGAACAACGGTATGGTGGGCCCCCTGCCCACCAGGCTGCTCCATCTCATTTTCGTGCATCGAGCGAGTGACCACCATGATGAGGTTTGATTGGAATTTTGATGAAAGCACTAATCTCAACTCTCAATGAAAGCATCAAACTGTTGACGCAATTTTTCGCCAACAGTGAAATAAGAAAATAACAAGGTTGAATTAGTGCTTGATGGTAAATCGAAGTAAGAAAATAACTCTCAAGAACACTGGTCTTTTTACGTGGTTCAGTGGTTAAAATCTACCTAGTCCACAAGTATATATTATTACTGCTTTTCTCTCTCTATTTTGACAAAGTTTCAGTATTACAGAATAATCATCCATTTTCCTGTCCAATATTCTCAGTATTTATAGAGAAATTCCTTGGACAGGTTTGGGTAACTACGTGAGTCAATCACGGATTTGCGTATTTATTACATTTAATATGAAATATTCCCATTTTTTCTAGGATATGATCTGATCATGAAATAAATAGTCTCATAATATCTGGGACATTAACTATCACAGGCTAGCCATAAACGATCGTATAAAGTATCTGGGTCTTCGGGGATCCGCTTACACGCCATATGTCCAAGTTGCCACGAGCTGGACATATCGTCGAGCTCGTACTATGGAAGTCGTGCCTTATAAACATTATAAGCTCGCACTTATCAATTTATGCATCCCTAGCTCGTACAACCATCATGAAAACTGTGTTGTCTATGTGGAGAATACATGGACCCATTGGCTATTTCTTCCATGCATTTATTTGCCAACTGTACACGATCTGAATGAAATACTCGTGCTGAAATTAGGATACACAGAAGGTAATGTGGTTGAAAAATTTGTTATCTAAAATTGAGTTTATGGTACTATAATTTTATACAAATTTTGTAATTTAAGGGTACCACATACGAATTCTTCATAATATAGAGTCTAAATTTTTGTTTCGTTTAAATACAAAGTACCAAATTAGTAAAATCTTCTTTTTCTTTTAATTAGATAACTTAATTAGCTAAATAAATTTTATTACTCCATAAAATTTATTTTTCACATAAGAATAAAAAATTACAATATAAGTAATAAATTATATGGAGTGAAGATTTTATTTTTTAATTATATAAATATAAGTATATATATTATTATATTAGTAGTTTAGGTATATTATTTAATTAGTTGTGTGTATTTATATCTAAGTTATATTTAATTTAAAATTAATAAATTTTATAATGAACATCACTTGCAATGCTAATTTTTCTAGTATATCTCTTCTACATAATAAGTGTGTAGATAACAATTTTTTTTTGTTTTAACAGTTTTTTATTTTTTTTAATGTTAACTTTAACGGAATATTTTTATATTTAACAGTAGTTTGTAAACACTTAAACTTAAATAAGATAAATAATTAAACAAATTAAAATATGATATTTTTCATATATTTTACAATGATGATTATTTTTAAATAATGAATAATTAAACAATTAAAATGTGATATTTTACAATGATAATTATTTAAAAATAATAAAATCATACATTTTATAACTTAAATCAAATTTAATTAAAAATAAACTCACTTATTAGAATAATATCATATTAAACATATACTATAATCTACTATGAATTAGCAATAAATTGTTTTTTTTAAATCTAGCAAGAAACTTAAATTTAAAATCCACGTATAATATTTAATATTACATTAAACATACAATATATAATCTCTTGGTGTCACTCCCAAATTAAAAAACTAGAACAAACATAAACTAAAACAAAAATAAATAAATTATTTAATTAAAATAGGATATTTATTTCAAAATTTATACGACATTAATATAAATATAATAAAAATATTTAATAAATTCTATAAATAAAACTAAGGAAACGTGCATATTGCTTAGTATCTAGTTGTACGCCCTGATTTTCCCACGGGCTGATTAGCGAGCTGATATACGGCCTAATCATGGTTACCACGTGAACATCCCCAAGACCGGAGCTGCCGTCGTAAGGTCCTACCTCCTTAGCTCGAGGTAACCTAAGGGTTCGCCAAGATTGCTTAAGGATTGAGTCTAGACTCTGAAGGCCGCAGGTCGAGTGAAGCATCCAGCTCGTGGTACGAGCTAGAGTTGGAGGCTATGACCTTTTATAAAGTCAACCACGCAAGGTAAACATGCATATATCAGACATCACGTGTCTGATATACCCCTGACTTCTCGGACACGCAGCAGGAACGTGCGTATTCAGACACCCACGACTGGGTTGGGCCGTGCGGCCCAATATCCCTTTACCTATTGATTTGACCACACTTATGTGTCAGGTTTAGGAATTAATCATGAATGTCACAGAGTTGATACAATAGGTAAGAAGGTCACGGGATGACCTTCTTACCAACTCCCAGTTGCCTTCCCCTATATATATGGAGACCTTGGGAGTTAATAGGGGTTGGATTCTCCATTGTAAGAAATACCCTGTAATCAAATATCCAGTATATAGCAATAATACTGACTAGTGGAGTAGAAGGATTTTTACCTTTGAACCACTCAAAAACGTATTTGGTGTCACCATCTCATTTCTAAGATCATTCATCTATTTCGATTCAACATAAGCACTAATCCATTTCTCTTCTTTTCTTAATTACCTGTTGGCGAAGAACCGCGTCAACAGTTTGGTGCTCTCGTTGAGAGCAAGTTAGATTAGTGTTGTCGCAAACATCCAACTATGGTGACTACTCGATCCAGGCACGGTAACGAGACAGAACGACATGATGGGCATGAGGCTCATCATACTGCCATCCCTGGTGAATAAATTCCTGAAGTCTAGCAGCGGCCAGGAAAGCAGCTGGCGGGCCAAGATGACATCGGAAGTTCGGCGCCCCGGCCACCTAATCCAAACCCATGTTATTACACTGCGGTGGAGAAGGAGAAAGCTCAGCTGAGGAGCCAGCTAGCAATAGCTAACCAGCAGATCAAGGATGTGCTGGCCCGACTACCCCCTCTCACAACCGACGCTAACGTCAGAGAGAGGCAAGGCGAGGCTCCTAAGTCTCGCCGGGGTAATCGGTCTAGGCATAGCCGCTCGGACAGACTTTCGACATCCAACTCTACTCCTTCATCATATCGTCGAGAGGCAAACTTCGGAGAAATGCCTAGAGCCGAACAACAGCAGTATAGTCGTTCGGTCAGAACTTCGACTCCTAGCTCCCAACCATCCTCGAGCACGTCCAGGAGAGCTCAAGGAAATTCCCGAAGGAGATCCAGGGATGGCCCGCAGCATCAGCCCGTCCCCAACAACCGTCCTGTGCCTCGTCCAGATCGTCAGGCGCGGGACCAGCAGGTTGGCAGGGCCGAAAGGCCCCCACCTAATTTGATCCATCCTGACGGAACTAGGATCGCCTCTCCAGTCAAGCATCCTCCGTCTCCAATCAGATATCCATCTCCTCCTCGGCCCGTCCGAGATATTCCAGCCTATGGGAGTAACAGGAGAAACCCGCCATCAGCCGGACCTTCCCGACGTAGCAGGCTGCTGAGGGAAAGCCCAGATCCTCACCACCAAAGGCGAACTCCGAGCCTATCTAACAGGAGCTACTGGATCGGCAGTCGCCGGAGCGACCTCTCTGGCGGTGACCTGCGTCAGCGTCTAAGTTCGGCACAAAGTCCACCAGCCACCCAAGGGGGCGACCTGTGAGATCGCCTTAACTCTCATAGAGGGGAGCCAGCAGGAGGCGACAGCCATGCTCGCTCAGGGGGGGCCCTGTCCGAAGTACGTAACAGCGGGAATGCCCCAAATAACCTATCTCAAGATAGGAGGGGCAATAACCCACCAAATATGTACAATGGATCCGGAGCTGTTGATCAGCCCCGGAATAACCAAGGAAATCAGGATCAAACCCTCGAGCGCCTGGCTCAGATGGAGGAGCTGTTGAGGAGGCTCTTATCGGAGAAGGAGAAAGACGAGTACAATTTGGGGGATGAGATGGAGCTCTTCGCCCCCAACATAGTAGCAACGGCGTACCCACCTGGTTTCCGTATGCCGCACCTGTCCAAGTTCAATGGGGACGGAGATCCGTTGGATCATCTGGGGATGTTCAACACCCTGATGATGGCCCACAACATTGGCCCCGAGCTGAGGTGTTTAATCTTTCCTTCCACACTGACTGGACCTGCCAGGCAGTGGTTCAAGCAAGGTAAAAGGCAGTCAATCAGCTCCTGGAAAACTTTCTCAGTGGATTTCAAAAGGGCATTCCGAGCCTCCTAGGCCGCCCGCGTCAAGGCCGACTCTCTGGCTAACGTGAGGTAGCAGCCCGGCGAAACTCTGAAGGCTTACCTGAGCAGGTTCGCGAACTTCGCTGCTCGGGCCAGAGATGCGGATGACAGCTCCAAACTCATGGCCATGAGAACGGGAATCCTTGTCGGAGGGGGGCTCTGGAAAGATATACAAATGAAGGGAGTTAGCTCGGTTAACGAATTCCTTAATAGGGCCCAGGAATGGATCAACCTGGAAGAGGCGGAAGCTTCAGCTGCAGGAACCAGCCAGGTCCCTGATCAGCCCGCTGGAGTGGGGACGGAGGTCGTGGCAGCAACCCAAAACGTCACACAGAACAACCAGCCCGACGGAGGCAAAAGAAAGGGGAATGGCGAAGGCAGCCAGCACGGCCAAAAGAAGAATAAGTCCGTAGAAAAGTTCAAGCCCGTCTACACGACTTATACAGAGCTCACCCAGTCTAGGGAGAGTATCTTCCTAGCTAATTCTACTCGCCTCCCCTGGAAGAGGCCCAAGCCGTTGAAGCACCAAAAGGGGAAGAGAGACACCTCCAAGTTTTTTCGTTTCCAAAACGATGTTGGCCACAATACCGACGATTGTAGGCATCTAAAAGATGAGATCGAGACTCTCATTCGAGTCGGCCCCTTGGATCAATACCCGCGGAACAAGGTCCCAGCAAGTCGACCTGCTCCAGAAGCCCCGACCAGTCAGCCCGGGTCTCGGGTAGATCAGGACGTCCCTCCTCCCGTGATAGGAGGGGAGATATCCACCATCTCTGGAGGTCCGCATATGGCTGGCACGAGTAGGGGTGCCCAGAAGAGGTACGTGAACGAACTCAAGGTGCATAATGGAGCAGAGTTCGTCCCAGAGCAGCGCCTGCCAAAGCAGTAGTGATTGGAGAGGCAATCGATCATTTTTACGGAGGAAGATGCGGGCCATGTTCAGTTCCCTCATAATGACCCTCTGGTCATAGCAGTTCAGCTCGCTAATCGGAGGGTTAGGAGGGTGTTGATCGACAACAGGAGCTCTGTAAACCTCCTATTCTGATCCACATTGGAGAAGATGGGTTTGACCGTCGCTGAGCTGAAGGCGACCTCCATGATGCTATATGGTTTTTCGGGAGAAGGATCAGCAGCAATAGGGACGATCGAGCTGGTGATAACCCTAGGAGAAGGACCTCGGACAGACTCCAAACTCCTCGAGTTCGTGGCCATTAACTGCTCCGCTGCATACAACGCAATTTTGGGACGACCTACGCTCATAGCGTTTGAGGCCGTCACTTCCATTCGTCACCTCGCGATGAAATTCCGTACTTCCACGGGAATATGCACTGTCCATGGCAACCAGCTCGCTGCCAGGGAATGCTACAGCATTTTCATGAAGGGGAAATCTAAACCCGGGCAGCTGGCAATGGCCATCCAAGGTGAAGAGGAATCTCACGAACCCTTAGCTGATCCTGAGATTGAAAAACCTCAAAGCGCCGAAGGGGAAAATATCGTCTTAAGTGAGGATATTGACCCCCAAATAGGTGAGGTCAGATCCAAGCTCCAGGCTATTGAGGAGCTCGAGGAAGTGAACATCGATCCGCAGAACCCTTCATGGAAGGTCATGGAAAAACCTCTGTAGCAAGAGGAGGGCGGAGTTGACTAGGTTTCTACGAGATAACCTGGACGTGTTTGCATGGTCACACGAGGATATGGTGGGAATTAGCCCGAGTGTCATCATGCACACACTTCATCTAGATAAAAGCGTTCCTGCAAAGTCCTAGAGACAAAGACGTTTAGGAATAACCCGGGCTGAAGCCCTAAAAGAAGAAGTAGCCCGGCTCAAGAAATGCGGCTTTATCCGTGAAGCCAAGTTTCCAATCTGGGTCGCCAACCTCGTTCTAGTCCCAAAGCCCAACGGGAAGTGGCGGACCTGCATCGACTTCTCCGACCTGAATAAAGCCTGCCCCAAGGATTGTTTTCCATTGCCAAGGATTGACCAGTTGGAGGATGCCACAGCGGGGCACGAGCTCATGTCCTTTATGGACGCGTACTCAAGCTACAATCAGATCGCCATGAATCCGGCGGACCAGGAACACACCAGCTTCATGACCCCGACTAACGTTTATGTTAGGAGTGTGTCCTAAAAGCATGTAAAGACATTTGTTTTTTCTGTGAATAAATAAATACGATGGGTTTATTATTATTGTTATATTTAGATTGTTAAATTATTGTTTGAATAATTTTGTAAATATCAGAAAAATTCCATATTCATTATTGAGGATGTGATCTTGTATTAGTACGAGAGAATTAAGATCACATGAATGAATAAAAGTAGTCAACAACAACAAATTAAAGTTATGGAATTCTTTAATTGGAGTTGTAAGTACCGTTTACTGAGTATCATTATGATACAAATAATCTAGATTCGGATTATTGATGTGGTAAGACATCTCGGTAAAGGTGCTTTATATAATATGATTATATATGACAAGGACCGATGTGAATTAAAGTCTTTATCCAAAAACCATTTAACAATAAAGACTTGTAATTCATATCATAACTGATGATCATTTATAGATCAACTTGAATCCTGAGTGTGCATGAACTCCTGTTCATGTTTATTAAATCTTTTGATTCATTCGTTAAGGTCTCTTCAAAGAATGAGGCTAATGACTTTTGTTTTGGAGATTTAATATCATGGATGGCTGGGAACATGTATCAACAATACGGAATCTAATCTTTCCTAACAGATCGTATATTAGTTCCCTTAAGGGTTAATTCTGGAACTGAGTGATTTTGAGCTCAAATCTATAATTAGATTATAGATTAATTATTCACTAGTGAATTAATGGTACTTAAGGAATAAGAAGTAATTTAGAAAGGTAAAATGGTAATTCTTCCATTCTAATTTATGAACTAATTAATTAGAGGGTTGAACTATTGTAAGATGGTTATATCAATGGACGACTTAAGAAAAAGATTTCTGTAAAAGTATATCTATAACATAAAGAGTGCAATTCTGAATTTATAGTGGAGTAATATCAGAATTAATAAATTAACTATTATAATTAAAGATTTTAATTATTTAGTTTCAATTTATTGGAGCTTAATGTTATAGGTCCATGGTCCCCGAAATGGCTCAAATAATCACTGTCAAAGGAAAATACAAAAATGGGCAAAAATGGGCAAAAAGGACTTATGTGATAAGTAAAATATTTTTCTATGTATCAAACTTAATTATTGATTATTTATGTGTAATTAATTAATTGAGAATTAATTAATTATTTGATTTATCATAAATATAATTAATTTTGAATTAATTTATTTTTGGGATTTTTGGTATTTAAATAATAATAAAATTGGGAAAAATCACATGCCTGCACATGCATGTGGTACACGTGTGGCACAGTGCACAGGAACTGTGCTACACGCATAAGAGAGAGACTTGGTCTCTTGATTCCACAATTTTAGTTATTTAAATATTAAATAAATAATGAGATATTTTAATATGATTAAAATATTATTATTTAAACAAAAATCTGATAATTGATCAGTTATTTTGAATTTGTTTAAAATAACAAATATTTTAATATATTGGATATTATTAAATATGGGATATCAGTTTTTATAGAACGTAAGTTTTCAGGGATAGAAAAATATCTAGGATTCTCTCATAGAAAAGAGAACAGTGACAAAAACAAAGGTCATTGTTCTTCACAAAACCTAGGTCCAAAATTTATCAGATCTCATGTGTTGAGAATATCTGATAAATAGTTATTGCCTATTATTTGTATAGCGAGCCCACACTCGTTCTTTGGGTGACTGAGATCATTTTGGAAGATCTTGGTGTGAGATCTCAAGGATTCAGCCATACGAAAAGATAGCAGCAAGGAAGGACCTGAGGTAATGTTTCTATTCTTGTCCTTGATTCAATATATGTATGAGTGTGAAGAAGTAGATCTAGAAATCTTATGGGATTAATCTGACAATTTGATTTTTGTTCCGCTGCGCATAATCTCTGATTTGATCAATAAAAACCAACAGTTTATTGTACAAGGTCATGCCGTTCGGTCTGAAGAACGCCGGAGCTACTTATCAAAGGTTAGTAAACAGAATGTTCGCCGTCCAAATCGGAAAAAACATGGAAGTGTACGTTGATGACATGCTAGTCAAGTCAAAGAGTGCCGATAACCATGTTTCCAACCTGGAAGAATGTTTTAGGATACTACGGGAGTATGGCATGAGGCTTAATCCACAGAAATGCACTTTTGGAGTTGCGTCGGGGAAATTCCTGGGGTTCATAGTCAATACCCGAGGAATCGAGGCAAACCCCGATAAGATCAGATCGTTGCTCGAACTTCCCTCACTCAGGTCACGCAAAGATTTCCAAGGCCTGAAAGGAAGGGTGGCAGCCCTCAACCGATTTATTTCAAAGTCCACTGATAAGTGCTTGCCATTCTACAACCTACTCCGAGGAAACAAGAAGTTCGAATGGACAGAAGAGTGCGAAAGCGCTTTCCTCGACCTGAAGACACATCTAGCTGAGCCGCTTGTATTATCCAAACCAAAAGCAGGAGAGCCTCTTTTTCTCTACCTAGCTGTCACGGAAGATGCAGCTAGTGCCGTGTTGGTACAGGAGGAAGACCGGGTTTAGAAACCAGTTTACTACATCAGCAAGAGACTTCTTGGAGCTGAATCCCGGTACCCGTTGATGGAGAAATTGGCATTCTGCCTTATCACGGCCTCGCGGAATCTCAGGCTGTACTTCCAGTCCCACTCGATACACGTCATGACCGATCAGCCTTTAAGGTAGGTTTTACAAAAACCTGAAGCATTGGGGCGTCTGTTAAAGTGGGCAATCAAGCTTTGTCAGATCGAGATTTTGTACACTCCACGAACTGCTATAAAGGGTCAGGCCCTGGCCGATTTTGTAGCCGAGTGCACAGGATTCCGGGAGGATCCTGAAGAAGACTCACCCCAGGTTGCCCCGGCCCAGGCATCGTGGAGGATATTCGTGGATGGATCATCCAACGAGAACGGCTCCGGAGCTGGAATCATTTTGATATCCCCCGAGGGACATAGATTCCACTCGGCGCTGAGATTCGGATTCAAGGCCTTCAACAACGAGGCCGAATACGAAGCTTTGCTGGCCGAGCTGAGGATAGCCCAGGAGCTGAAGGCGAGCTCCGTCCAGTGCTTCAGTGACTCCCAGCTTGTGGTAAACCAGGTTCTGGGAAAATATCAAGCACGGGGACCCAAAATGGCTGCCTACCTGGGAAAGGTCAAAGTTGAGCTGTCCGCGTTTAGGCGAGGCTCGATCGAGCAGATACCTCGGGAGCAGAACACTAACGCAGACGCTCTTGCCAAGCTCGCCACCTCCAGAGAGACGGAGACCTTGGGGTTAGTGCCAATAGAATTCTTGGAGAAACCAAGTATAGAAGAGGTCAGGAGGGAGGTCGAGATGATCGACGCTAGGAAGACCTGGATGACTCCTATCCTTGAGTATCTCGTCGAGGGAAAGCTACCTAAAGGACATAATGATGCACGGCGAGTACTCTATCAAGCTCCTAGGTATACGACAGTAGATGGGGCATTATACCGACATGGGCACTCCCTACCTCTCCTGCGATGTGTTCTTCCAGACGAGGCAAAGGCCATTCTGCGAGAAGTGCATGAGGGTTTTTGCGGAGACCACACTGGGGGGCAAAGCTTGGACTTAAAGGTCCTGAGGCAAGGTTATTACTGGCCAACTCTATCCAAAGACTCGATCTCATACGTGAAGAAGTGCGACAAGTGCCAGCGATTCGCCACAGTTTCCCGAGCTCCTCCAGTCGAACTAAAGATGATCTCGTCCCCATGGCCATTTGCGGTTTGGGGAATCGACTTGGTTGGTGCCCTCCCTACTGGAAAAGGCGGGGTCCGTTACGCCGTGGTGGCCATAGAATACTTTACGAAGTGGGCTGAGGCAGAACCTGTGGCAACGATAACTTCCAAAAAAGTCCTTGACTTCGTGGTCAAGAACATTATCAGCCGATTCGGGCTGCCCAAGAAGATTGTCTCCGACAATGGCACTCAGTTCGACAGCGACCTGTTTACCGAATTTTGCGAAAGGTACGGAATTATGAAAAGTTTCTCCTCCATGGCCTATCCTCAGGCGAACGGCCAAGTCAAGGCCATCAACAAGACTCTCAAGGCGAGCCTCAAGAAGAGACTAGATGAAGCGAAGGGGGTCTGGCCAGAACAGCTCCCCCAGGTCCTGTGGGCATACCGGACCTCGCATCGGACTCCTACGAGTCATACTCCTTTTTCCCTAACCTTTGGTAGTGAGGTAGTCCTCCCCGTGGAGACTAAGGAGCTTTCGCATAGGATCCAATCTTATGACCAGGACCGCAACCACGAGCTACTTTGCGCTTCCCTTGACCTAGTTGATGAGAGGCGAGAAGATTCGCAACTCCAGCTCGCCCATTATCAGCAGAAAATCACTCGCTATTTCAACTCCAAGGTCAAAAAGCGCGCATTTAGCGTTGGAGACCTGGTCCTAAGGAGAGTCTTCTTAGCCGGTAAGGATCCTAAAGATGGAGTCTTGGGACCGAACTGAGAGGGGCCGTATCAGGTCATCGAAATCATTAAAGAGGGAATTTACAAGTTAGCTCGACTCGATGGAGGGGCAGTCCCATGAACTTGGAACGCCATCCATTTAAAGAAATATTACCAATGATTCTCTTGTAAGGCCTGAAAGGCCATTTTTTTTTCATGTATTAAGCAATGAGAATTAACTCTTCGTTTATATTCATACATGTTTTCAAGTGCAATCTAAAGTAACCACGAAAGACCCTTTCCCAGTTACTTGGGGGGGGGGGGGGGGGGGGGGGGGGGCATATGGTACCTGGATATGACCAGGTTGCCTTAATGACTTAGAAGTTGATTTAAATCTGTTGATCGTTGTTCTTCCTAAAGAGCTCGAGATATAGATAAAAATTGACACGAACTAAGTTTTCAAAATAAGTTCATGGATATAACCAGGGCATAAAACTTAGAAGTTGATTTAAATCTGTTGATCGTTGTTCTTCCTAAAGAGCTCGAGATATAGATAAAAATTGACACGAACTAAGTTTTCAAAATAAGTTCCTGGATATAACCATGGCATAAAACTTAGAAGTTGATTTAAATCTGTTGATCGTTGTTCTTCCTAAAGAGCTCGAGATATAGATAAAAATTGACACAAACTAAGTTTTCAAAATAAGTTCCTGGATATAACCAGGTCATAAAACTTAGATGTTAATTTAAATCTTTTGATCGTTGTTCTTCCTAAAGAGCTCGAGATATAGATAAAAATTGACACGAACTAAGTTTTCAAAATAAGTTCCTGGATATAATCAGGTCATAAAACTTAGAAGTTAATTTAAATCTTTTGATCGTTGTTCTTCCTAGAGAGCTCGAGATATAGATAAAAATCAACACGGACTAAGTTTTTCAAAAATTGTAACTAAAATGCGTAGAGGCAAAGGGGAGTAAATCAATTAAAAATAAAATTGAGTTAAATTGTCTCGAGGTGGAAGCACCTCATGCAAAGGTTACACAAAAAAAAATTATTATTAAAAAATTTTGAAGGACAGGGCACAAGAGAGGAAGGCCCTAAGCTCCGCCAGGTGGCCCCTTGGAGGTCGCCGTCTCGCCCTGCTCAGTTGCGCCGGAGCCTTCCCCGGCCTCGGAGGGCGCCTCTTCATCGAGGCAAGCTTTGAACTTCACCAGCAAGCGCTCCCAGATGTTCGCTGCCATGAAGGAGAAGTCGACGTCCGGGTTGTAGGCCCAGCAATGGTAGAACATGTCTTCCATGGCCTTGTCTGAAGTTGCCCGCTCGGCATCCAGGGCGGCCTTGGCCTCAGCCTTCGCAGTATCTAGGTCTGTCCGTGCGGTGGCAAGGGAGGTCTCGAGCTCTTTAAGCTTGGGGCGGGTCTCTTCCAGCTCGACCTGAGGCATCCTTGACCGTCTGCAGAGAGGTCTGATGAGTGGCCACCACCGCCTGGTGCTCGCTCCTCATTTCCTCGAGCTGAGCCTTGGCCCTAGCTATGCTCCGATGAAGGGCAACGGTGCCCTGCGAGATTGGAGAGGCAATTGCTTTAGAAAAAAAAAAAAAGAAACACAGGGCAAAGCATGATAATAAAAAGCCATAAAAGGGTGAAGTCATCTTACCGTGAGGGTCATGCCCAATGAAAACTCCATCACGCCCACCGGGCTCATCGTCTCGATGGTTCTGAGCTCCTTCTCATTGAACTTGTATATGTGGCTGACGGCGTAGTTCGCCGACTCATACAGCGTTACCTGGAAGGCCTCTGGAATCTTCTCCAGGTCCTGGGGATTGACTGGGATGCGTACCTCGAAGGGTACAATCGCCGAAGCCTCAAGCTCCGCCTTGCGTCCCGAGCCGGGGCCAGAGCTCGCGGAGGGGGTGGGGGTATGCTGCTCCCCCCTGCAGTAGGAGGAACCATTCCCACGACCTGGGCGACTGGGGGTTGCTCTTTCTCCTTTGCAGGAGAGTTGGCGGGGGTCCTGGCGGCGTGCTTGGACGTCCGAAGCCTCTTCATTCTTGGCCCAGAGGCCCCAGCTGAGGGGTTCCCCCCAGCAAACGCACCTCGCAGACTCTCTTCAAGCTGAGACATCTCTTCTGTCAAAACAAAGGCATGGTTAGTACAAAAGTCATGCAGAAACAAAAAAAAAGGGGGAAAAAGAGAAATTCAAGTATATGTATACTAAAGGGAATCCTACCCCCCGAGCTAGAAGAAGAATCTAGGTCAATTACTTCCCGAGCTGGCGCAACATCTGGGTCCGAGGCTGATTTAGGGCTAGATTCTTCTACATATTGCCTAAGTCCCGGAGCTACGGCACCCCTCCGGAGTGATGGCCATGACTGAAGGTTGGTCCCATACTCCTCGAATAGGATCGACCTAAAGGCTAGGGTGTTATCTACTACTACGGTACCCCTAGGCCGGCTATCTTGGTAGTCCAGCACAAGCCGGTCGACATAGTGAAGCAGGGTTGTATCCAGGTCCGAATCACTTCAGTGATGATGGACGAGCTATCTAGGATTGAACCTAGCTAGCCTGGGGTCTGCGGTGGCCCTATCTAAGTCCCTAAACAAATAAGGGTTACCTTGGCCAAAAGGACCCGCGGCTGCTCCGGACAAGATCCGCTCCTCGCCCGCTGTCTGGGCGACCTCCAACGCCCGCTTCTTGTTCCTCACGAGGGGAACCTCGTCCTCCTCATATTCGTCCCCCGCGACCTCCTCCACGATGATTGGCCTGGTATCACGAGCTGGGGGAAGAGCCCGAGGCCTCCTCAGGTTTAGAGTCTGGTTCGGGAATATCAGCTTGCAGGCCACCATCGTCTCGTCTGTCACGAGCACGCGGTAGTCCTTTTCACTGGGGGGCAAGCTCGCCAGTGTTTCGTACTGGGCCCCAAGGGTCACAGATTTCTCTGTCCTCGCAAAGATAGCTGCAGGATAAATCTAAGTCAGAAAGGGATATAGGAGGAGCTAAACGAAGCTTAACTTACGAGCTAAGGTTGAAAAGCACTTACGAGGACGATTGAAGTAATGGAGCTCACAGTTCCGGAACCCCGTCGACATAAAGAATTGATCTTTGAAGTCGTTGGGGTGGCTGGGCAGCTCGATGACCGCATCTGTGTTGGGGAATCGGGTTAAGTAATAAAACCCGTCACCTCGCCCCCGCTGCTCCGGGCTGGCCTTGAGGCAGAAAAAGTACAAAATATCTGCAGGAGTAGGGACCTCCCACTCCTGTTTCAAGAATAAATATCTTAACCCCGCCAACAACCGATAAGAGTTGGGGGGAGCTGGAATGGGGCCAACTTCATGTAATTGAGGAAGTCAGCGAAATACTGATCCAGCGGGAGGAAGACCCCCGCCTTGAAGTGCTCATCGCTCTAGGCCGCGAATGCCTCATCGAGCGGCACGCAACTCCGCTCGCCCTCTGTGGGAGGTCGGACAATCACTGATGCTCTCCCCAGCCTAATGTTGTGGGAGAGAAATATTTTGTTGACCTTTGTCTGGTCAGTAATCTTTGAGACGATCCTCTCCGCCTCAAAGAACGCGTCGGGAGCCACCTCGAGCTCCCGTTCCACCGCAGGCCCGAAGTTGGGGATCGAGGATTCTGCCATCACCGCCTTTCCTTTGTCTTGATGGGAGGTCGAGCTGCCAGCGGTATTCTTTGGGGCATTCTTCTTCAGTGCCATCTGGTCGCCTAGCGAACAAAAGAAAAGATTTCAGAAAAGGTGACCTAAGCATAAGGAAGAATCAAAAAGAGTGTTCTTTGCACGGGCTGAGGTAAGCCCAGCTCGTGGAGAGTGAGACCACGCGGTTCTATGAACACGCGCCTGTGCTCCCAACAGATCCTAGATTGCTCAGAATTCATGTGTCAGGAGGGTCAGGATAGAGTTTGCCTTGGAAGGAAAGTTTCAGTAAGCAAGGAAGGCAAAACCGCCTGTGAAGCATGTCCCCTAAGCTACCCGGTTTTGCACCCAAAATACCAAAAATTATGCCCAGAAATTTTCCCCAGAAAGTGCATCCTGTAAACCATACTCCTTAGCGATTTCGTACTGCAAAAATACCCTAACCTAAAAGGCTTTCACCCTTCATACCCACAAAAACCAGTAAACCCTTGCATGCGGCTACAGTAAATATTTACCTAAGCTACAGTAAATGATATTTTCAAAACATGCACAATCAGGAGACTTACAGAATGTTTGGCTGGGATGTGGATGAAGGTATCGCCTAGGTTGGAGCCTCGTCGGAGTAGTTGTTTCCAAAGCTTCGAGGGAGTCCTTGCGCCTGAGTTTCTGGAACGCCGAAGGTGGTAACCGGAAAGAGGGAAAGGGGGGATTTTTGAGAACAAGAAGAAGAAGAGAATTTCTGAGAAATATCAAATGAAAGGGTGGCCCATGCGTAGGGTGGCCACCCCTTTTATATGCGTAAATGGTCACATGAAGAGGACCGTTGGATTTCCCTGATGTGGGATCCAAGGCCCTCCACTCGAAAGATGCAACGACGGCTGAGTATAGGCTAGGCCATTAAATGCGGTTCTCGGAAGACGTACCGTCACCAACCACGATGTTCCACGTATTAGGCGCCTGCGTGAAATGTGGAATGTAAAGAGTTCATGGGGAAGCCTAAAAGCCCCTAATGTGGACTTATACAACATCATGTACCACGAGCAGGGGTTTGGGGGGCAGATGTACGCCCTGATTTTCCCACGGGCTGATTAGCGAGCTGATATACGGCCTAATCATGGTTACCACGTGGACATCCCCAAGACCGGAGCTGCTGTCATAAGGTCCTACCTCCTTAGCTCGAGGTAACCTAAGGGTTCGCCAAGATTGCATAAGGATTAAGTCTGGACTCTGAAGGCCGCAGGTTAAGTGAAGCATCCAGCTCGTGGTACGAGCTAGAGTTGGAGGCTATGACCTTTTATAAAGTCAACCACGCAAGGTAAACGTGCATATATCAGACATCACGTGTCTGATATACCCATGACTTCTCGGACACGCAGCAGGAACGTGCGTATTCAGACACCAACGACTGGGTTGGGCCATGCGGCCCAATATCCCCTTACCTATTGATTTGACCACACTTATGTGTCAGGTTTAGGAATTAATCATGAATGTCACATAGTTGATACGATAGGTAAGAAGGTCACGGGATGACCTTCTTACCAACTCCCAGGTGCCTTCCCCTATATATATGGAGACCTTGGGAGTTAATAGGGGTTGGATTCTCCATTGTAAGAAATACCCTGTAATTAAATATCCAGTATATAGCAATAATACTGACTAGTGGAGTAAAAGGTGTAATGCCCCAAATTTCCTAATAAGGTTTAGGGCCTTGATTAGGAGGTTGAGAGGGCCATAATTGATTTATTATAGTATTTAATGATTATATGCATGCTTACGTGAATTATATTATTATATGATGGTGGATGCATGCATATGGGAGAATTTATTATTGTGAGGGTATTTTGGTAATTTGGCCACTATGGGCGTAATTGTATATTTTGGGTGCATGATTGTGATTAATTATTATAGCCACACTATAAGGTGGATTGGTTCGAGCTATCGACATGAGACGATCATGAGATGTAAGTGTTCGGTCTAGTCATAATGGGTTTAAGTTCGGGGCTCGGGGGAGTCTCAGGGTGAATTTAATGATTAGAGCATTACCGGGAATTAAAGGGTAATGGGATATGATTTATTGGTATTTGGGAATGTTGAGATTAGCGGGAATTGGAGAGCGTTAATTATAATTAACGGTATAGGTTGGAAATGACGAATTTACCCTTGGGAGTGTTTAGAAGCTTTTAAATTGGTCTAGGGGCATTATGGTCTTTTGACCTTAAGGATTTATATCAGTTTTTGGGGGTTTGGAAGGCTGTAGAAACAGAGCAAAACAGAGCCTAACCTCATCCTTTCTTCCTTTCTCTCCCGTACAAACTTTCCTTCATCCTTTTCTTTGAGTTTTGAGAGCCACCTTGAGGAGTTAAGCTTGGAGATCAAAGGGGGAAGCTAGGGAACTTGTCACAGCCATTAAAGGGGATTCAAAACCGTGTTTGAGGTGAGTTCCAGTTATGAATTTAAGGTGTGCTCTGTTTTTTTGAGTTAAGTTTTGAGTTTCTTAAGTTTTTAAGCTTAGATTGGACTTTGTGAATTGTTGAGTTTTTGGTTGGTTTGAGCTTCTGGTTTTGGTGGTTTCGGACCATTGAGAAGTTTGGTAATATTGATTTGATGATTTGGAGATGTTTAGATGGGTTTTTGGAAGGTTTTATAAGTGGAAAAACGAAGAAAAATGGCTGGTGCGAAGTTGGGCCGCGGCCCTGTTCTTGGGCGCCGCGGCCCTAGCTTGAAGAAGGTGGTGAAGGCTCTGTCAGGGGGGCGGGCCGCGGCCCTTAAGGAAAAAATTGCCCAAAAGTGTGTTTTTGTGATGGAAACTTAACTCTAAGGGCCTAGGATCGATCCTATTACCTAGTTGAGTGGGATTTGATATTCCGGAGGCTTGGGTTGGGTTTGGAAGTATTTAATTACTCATTTTGATGAGGTTTTATATTTGGTTATGACTAGGTGACCGCTAATGGACTAGAAGTTGATCGTTCTCAAGGGTCGTTCTTTAAATCGTTCTAGCTCGACTTTTAGGTAAGAAAACTGCACCCTGTGTTTATGTGACATGCATGGTTATTATTGATGCATGCCGGTTGACTATTATGTATGGCATGCATGGATATTCTTGATGCATGTAGGTTGACTATTAAACGTGACATGCATGGCTGTTATTGGTGCATGTTGGATGGCTGGATATTGCATATGATGCATGAGAAACATGTGATTAGGACATGCTTTGTATACTGAGTATGATATCGTCCAGAGCTTGAACCTCTGTGTTTATGCATGGTCCTAATTGTACTAGTACCTGTTTAGTAAGCATGTTGAATACCTTGCTTATGGATACGGAACATGTGATATATGATTGGCAGCATGACTTATTTGTGAATGACACTGACTAGTCAGGGACCGACTCTAAAGTCGAGAATCACGCATTGAATGGCTCCATGGCATTAATGCTAGACCGACCCTAAGGTCGATGAATCATGCATTGAATGGCTCTATGGCATTAATGCTAGACCGACCCTAAGGTCGATGAATCATGAATTGAATGGCTCCATGGCATTAATGTTGGACCGACTCTAAAGTCGAGAATCGTGCATTGAGTGGCTCTAAGGCACTAATGCCAGACCGACCCTAAGGTCGATGATCACGCATTGAATAGCTCCATGGCATTAGTGCGGGACCGACCCTAAGGTCGAAGAACTTATAAGCACTTGCCTGGTCTACGACCAGATGACTATAGCCAAGGTATATGACCCCGGTGACCGTTTGTCACATGGCTAAGGGACATTGTCCATAGTTTCGACTCGAGGGTCGTGAGGAAGGTTATGTTGGTGACAAATCACCTTGCACCTGTCCTAATCAAACTTAAGAAAGAATCACTTATCGGTTAAGCCCTGGTGGCCCTATTGTCACATGGCTAGAGGGAGCGATACTCATTATTGTGACCTTCGGCTATTGTCACCTATTTGCTTGGATTGATAGTCCTGAATGGTTATTATGATCATTGTTGATATTATATCATGCTTTATTGTGTTTTCTTGCTGGGCTTTGGCTCACGGGTGCTACGTGGTGCAGGTAAAGGCAAGAGGAAGCTGGACCATCCTTGAGTTGGAGAACTTAGGTGATGAAGTGTACATATGCGACTGCTCATCCGCCACGGCCGAGGTTTAAAGTGGAACTAGGGTTGAACCCTATTTTGCCGCTTAGAACGGCCTGTTGTAAATATTTTCTGTAATAAACTCTGAAATTATATTTTCGGGATCCCAAAGTATATATTAAACGTTCTAGTGAGACGTTACATCTTAACCAAAGTTTTTAATCCCTAAACCGCTAATCATACTTAGATCACGATTTTGGCCAAATGACTCGATTAGCGGGTTTAGCACTGCTTACAAGGCACACCGTAACGGTCCCTGGACTTTGGGGCGTTACAAAAGGATTTTAACCTTTGAACCACTCAAAAACGTATTTGGTGTCACCATCTCATTTCTAAGATCATTCATCTATTTCCGTTCAACATAAGCACTAATCATTTTCTCTTCTTTTCTTAATTACCTGTTGGCGAAGAACCGCATCAACACTAGTATATATATATATCTTCTATATAAAAAATGTGTAAATAACGTAAATTCTTGGTTTCAACAGTTTGTTTTGTTAACTTTAACGGAATGTTGTAAATATTTAATGAAATATACATTTAAAACTAACTAAAAACATATATTTATTAATTACATTAATATAAATTCAAATATTATAAAATATCATTATAATAATACTAAATATAAGACTACATATATCATTATTATATTAATATAAATTTAAATTCAAATGTTATAAAATAACATTATTATAATAATAAATAATACAAGAATAAATCTTTATTAATTATATTAACATAAATTCAAATATTATAAAATATTATTATGATAATATTATATAATCCTAATCTTTTACTAATTATATTAATATGAATTTAAATATTATAAAATATTATTATTATAATAATATTTAATACAAGACTAAATATTTAATACTTATATTAATATAAATTTAAATATTATATAATCTCATGATAATAATATATTATACATAATCTTAGTTTTTATTAATAAGCTTATCATTTATGTTTAAAAAGTCTATCATATTATATATATGTATATATATTTTTTTTAAATCATAAACAATGTTTTGGTTTAATTTTTCATTTAATATGTTTATGTCTAGGAGTGCTCGTATCCAAATCAATCCAATTACAAAAAATTGGATATTCAATTACAATTGGACTGAATTGTATTTAAAAAGTTTGATGTTAATTGGATTGGATCGGTTGTTGGTTGACACTCTGAAAATCCAATTAATTAGAAACCGATCAAATCCACAATTTATTAGAATATATATTATATTAAATATAAATATATTTAATTATGTTAGTTTATATTAGTTGTCATTTCAGATATGTTATTATTGTTGTTGTTTTGATGTAAGTTAGCAATGTGGAGATATTTATATTGTTGTTTTCATGAAATATTAGTACTTTAGTTATTGATTTGAGACTAATTAGTTTTAAATTTTAATGGTTGTGTTGTAAACTTAATATTTCAGTTGTAAATGCATCATGATAATTTTAAGGTCTTAATGTAGTATTATTACTAATATCGTTAGATTTTTGTATTATTGTTTTTATAATTTTTTATTTATTAATCTTTTTAATATTAAAATTCAAGTTAAGAGATAAAAAAATATTGATTAAAGAAACTGATCCTATCAAATTATAATTGGATTGGATTGGATTGAATTTTCAAGCTAAATTGGATTGAATTGGATGTTCATTTCCAACATCTAACCTTAATTGAATTGAATTGAATTGGTTAGAGACGAAAATTGTTAGATCAGATGGGATGAGCACCTCTATTTATGTCATTCTTTTATATAATATTATTTATTTAAAATTTATATCACAATGATACAAATTTATTAATATAAATAATTGATAAATTCTATAAATAAAATTGAGCAAACGTGATTGCACCATGTTTGTCTCTAATATATATATATATATATATATAGAACGACTACAACACATCTCCCTTTTCTGCGACACACTAGTGCATCCCTTTTCTATTTTTCGGTACCTGGATAGATATAATCCAAAATTATTTTATATGATTGTGTACATTTGTAGATTGTAGGTATTTAGAATATCCTGCAAATTTTCAAAAAATTCTAAGCAGTTTACGAAGTCGAAAACATGGTTCAAACTATCAAATTTTATACGCATACACACAAAAAATAGGCACAAAACTATAATATAAATATATATTATACAGTTAACATAAAAAAACACAAAACTGGTTGATATATCTTTAGAATATGATAGTGAGATCCAGAGTTTTCTTTAAAATATGGATAATATATATATATATATATATATATATATATATATTATTGCATTTCAAATCTAAATCTTCGTGATAAGTCATTATTGATCGATCATAATTAACTCAGCTTGTTTATAATTAAATATATACTTGAAGCTTCTTGCTACAAAAAAGAAAATGCTTGAAGCTTCTCACAAAGTCAGTACGATTAAATCATATGTGATGTATATATAATATAATAGATACAAACAATTTTAATTTTATTTATAAAATTTATTAATTATTTTTATTAAATTTATATTAATATCAAATAAATTTTAAAAAAATAACACATTTTAATTAAATAATTTATTTATTTGTGTTTAACTTTATGTTTGTTCTAGATTTTTAATTTTGGAGTAACAAAAAAAATTATATATTATATATTTCATGTAATATTAAATATTATATGTTAATTTAAAATTTAAGTTTCTTGCTACTTTTTTAAACAAAATAATTTGTTACTAATTGATAGTAAATTATATTATATGTTTAATATGATATTATTTTAAGTTATAAAATAATTTAATTTAATTAAATTAATATCCTAAATTGAAATAAATTTAGTGAGTTTAAGTTTAATTAAATTTTATTTGAGTTATAAAATGATTTTATTATTTTAAATAATTATAATGGTAAAATATATTATTTTGTTTAATTATTTATTATTTTTAAATAATTATTATTGTAAAATATCTCAAAAAAATCTTATTTTAGTTTTTTTAATTATTTATTTTATTTTATTTAAGTTTAAGTGTTTACAAACTACCGTTAAATATAAAAATATTCCGTTAAAGTTAACATTAAAAAATAAAATACCGTTAAAACAAAAAATTTCTGTTATCTACACACTTAGTACATAGATAGAAGAGATATTAAATATATATCTTTATGGGTAGTACCACTGAGAAGTCTTTCATATATATATATAAGACAATTCTTCTTTAGGGCTTCACTTTAAGTCCTACCAGTGGGGCTCTCAGTGTTTCTCGACTCGTGAACAATTTTTGGCGCGATTTATTTTATGATCGTGTATATTGTAGCTATTTAGAGCATCTTGTAAATTTTCAGAAAATTTCAAATAGTTTACAGTACCGAAAACTAAGTTCAAACATATCTTTCCACGCTCATAAAAAAAATTAGTCATGCGTGCAACATGTTTGAACTTAGTTTTCGGTACTGTAAACTATTTAGAATTTTTTAAAAATTTGCAGGATACTCTAAATAGCTACAATATACACGGTCATAAAAAAATCGCGCCGAAAACTGTTCATGAGTCAAAAACACTAAGAGCTCCACTAATAAAGCTTAAAGTGAAGCCACTACAAGAAAATTCTCTCATATATATATATATATATATATATATCGCCTCAATTTTAAGTTGGTTGCAGTTGCATGGAGACCAATTATATTCATTTATAGAAATATATAAATTTATATAAGAATCGTATGCATTCGCAGTTCTCAGTAGCTTCTAGCTTCTGGCTTCTAGCTTAATCAATTATTGAAAAACAAATGCTCATTAAGTAATTTTATAGTTCTTCATATCATGCAAGTTTTCTCTTTATTAAATACTAGAAGAAAGAAAACCACATAATAAAACAATCCAACCACCGACCAATTAAAGATCACGTACATCTACTATACTCTTCCATATTCTAGGCTCTCACAATGACAATTATAAAGCAGTATCGAAGACCATATGTATATATAAAATTATATACATTTATCTAAGAAGAATTTATATCTTTTTGAATTGTGTTTTTTTATTAACTGTTTGTATCTTATGTTTTGACAAATTATTTTTTTGATCCTATATTTTGTAAAATGGTTAAAATAGATTCCTAAACCCGGTTTTGGTCAATATTTTCTCAACTAAAATCACAAATAATTTATCAAACTAATAATTCAGAACAAAAATAAAATCATTCTGCTTAAAAACTGTATTGTTATATTTAATTTTTTCTTCATCAAAATTGAGTTTAGAGTTCTATTTTAACTATTTTACAAAAAACACAAAATCCAAAAAAATATAAACTCATCTAAGAAAAGACTTTTTTTTTTTTTTTTTTTTCATTCCTGCTCTATTAAACCCCGATTGGTGGTTAAGCTAAACAAGGACCCATATAATATTAATATTGATATAGAATGTCTTCATTCAAGATTTCGTGATGGGGTTTAAGTCAATTAATTCGAGCTCCCTCTGGAAAGTTTTTACTACACAGCAAGTACAAGAAAAGACTACTGCATATGGTCCACAACATTATTATTATTATTATTATTATTATTATTATTATATAATAAAATAATTAGTATTTTTGTGCTCCAAACTTATGACACTATCCGACCGTGCATCCTAAAATATATGTTATGCTAAAAGCTTTCCTTGAATTATATCATTTATATAAACCTAGTCCTTCTGTTAGGTTCTGTTTTATTTTGTCGTTTAAACGGTGATGTGGCATTGTAAATTCTGATATAATATTTCCACGTATAGAATAATTAATATTTTCGCTCTCCGAACTTTGACCATTATCAAATCGTGTCCCTTCTTATTAGAAAAATTAATTAAAAAAATATTTCTTTTGTATTAATTCTTTAAAAATTAATTCAAACCTAATAATTTTTTTTCTCCAAAATAATTAAAAAATTAAAATCAAAATAAAATTAAAATTAAAACAACAACATTAAAAAAAGGTTAAATCTTTAAAAAAATATCTTAGTATTAGTTCAAATTTATAATAATTTAATATATAAAAATTCAAAGTTAAATGAAACTAAAACCTAAATACCAAACTACATATACATTCTTTGTCAAAAAAAAAAAAAAAAAACTAAATATGCATTCACTACAAGAAAAAGGGGCTACTACTTTGGTATTTAAGGTGGAACTACTTTATTTTTTCAAATAAATTCGCAACCAATATAGTTCAAAGCAAAGTAAAAAAGTGATGAAAAACCGAAGTAGAAAAGAGACTTTCCACTTCGATTTTTATGTATAAACCGAAGTAGAAAGTAGGCTTTCTACTTCGGTTTATACATACAAATCGAAGTGGAAGGTCTTCATATTGAGGTGTCACTTCCATTTTGAGGTGTTTCTACTTCGGTTTATACATAAAAACCGAAGTGGAATGTCTATTTTTTTTTTAAAAAAAAAATCACCAAACTTTGATAAAATAAAAATTAAATATGAATTATATATATATTTCTTTTTGTAAATTTCTATTTTTAATTGCTTTCAATTTTATTTATTTGTTTTCATTTAATTTATAGCAGAAATAAAAAAAAATTACACTTAGAATTAAAATTCTTATTGGTGACGGTGAGAACTCGTCAACGATGTTAAGTTAGAAAAATCAAAGTATAGTGCTTATAAATGAAGAACTTCAAAAATATAATAAGAAACTTAGAAAGTAGTTGTAGAAGGAAAAAAAATGGAGAAAAGATCTTGTATTTCTCTTGGTATAAAGCTACAGTGTTTTTTCCAACCCTTTCAACATTGAAGTGGAGTTCCCTTTATAGTGGGCTCTAATGGCCCCAGATACATTGTGGTATAGGAGACCAGATTGTACACAAGTACATTTTCAGGAGAGTGGTATCAGGTATAGTGGTGTTGACTCCAGTACATGGTCAGAGTCTGTGGGAGCACCTCCACTTTCAGGAGAGTGGTACCAGACGTAGTGGTGCAGGTGGTTGTGGTGTCGACTCTGATATAGGGACAGAGACATGCAGACCATGTCACAACTCCTCGTACTCCCACTAATTGTCTGGCATGGGTATTTGGATCAAACATACGGGCTCTTAAAGGTCGTACCCCATACAAGCTTCGTACTTGTACAATCTCTTTGAACTATACTTAGGATTTTACCTCTAAATGTTGAAATCTCCGTAGGTCTTCATAGGAGACACGATCTTGAGGCGCATTTTGTGAGACACTTGGCGCATGCAAGGGTCGCGGCGAGAGAGGGGAACCTTGGGTCGTTGGCGTGTGGCGCTTGTAGGCAAGGCCCCGCCTCGTGAGATTGGCAAGGCGCGAAACAGGGCACTTAGGGTGGCCATGCGAGACGCCTTGCATGAGGCGGGGCTCCGTAGGAGACATGGGAGCATGCAAGGTGCATACCTCGTAGGAAGGCAACGTGCCCAGGCCTCACGAGATGGCTGAGCTCTGCGAGAGGGGTGGTGTGCCTAGGCCTCGCGAGATGGCTGGGCTCCTCGAGGTGCCTAGGCCTCGCGAGATGACTGGGCTCCGTGAGAGGGGCGGCGCACCTAGGCCTCGCGAGATGACTGAGCTTTGCGAGAGGGGTGGTGCGCCTAGGCCTCACGACATGGCTGGGCTCCGCGAGATGGGCGGTGCGCCTAGGCCTCACGAGATGGCTGGGATCCGCGAGAGGGGTGGTGCGCCTAGGCCTTGTGAGATGGCTGGGCTCCGCGAAAGGGGCGGCGCGCCTAGGCCTCGTGAGATGACTGGGCTCCGCGAGAGGAGCGGTGCGCCTAGGCCTCGTGACATGGATGGGCTCCGCAAGATGGGCGGTGAACCTAGACCTCGCGAGATGGCTGGGCTCCGCGAAAGGGGAGGTGCGCCTAGGCCTCGCGAGATCGTTGGGCTCTGCGAGATGACTAGGCTCTGCGAGAGGGGTGGTGCGCCTAGGCCTCGCGACATGGCTGGGCTCCGCGAGATGGGTGGTGTGCCTAGGTGTCGCGAGATGGCTGGGCTCCGCGAGAGGGGCGGTGCGCCTAGGCCTCACGAGATGGTTGGGCTCCGCAAGAGGGGAGGTGCGCCTAGGCCTCGCGAGATGGCTGGGCTCCATGAGAGGGGCGGCGCACCTAGGCCTTGCGAGATGACTGTGCTCCGCAAGATGGGTGATGCGCTTAGGCCTCGCGAGATGGCTGGGCTCCACGAGAGGAGCGATGCGCCTAGGCACCTAAACGCGTATTTGCGGTGTTCACACTTGCCCCCCAGTTTACGAGAGAGTCTTTAGGCCCTCTTGTAGACTTCACGGTGCGATGCATTTATGATGTCAGCGAGATTTTGAGAGTGAATGTAAGCCTATCATTCTGCTCCGCGGGTCCCAAGGTAAGTGCCAAGCTCCCTTCTTGACCATTGATCAAGCCTTTGGTTTGATGGTTAAGATGAGTCTGTGGCTCCTATGAATAGGCCTTCATATCTAGCCTATTATTTACACCTTACCTCTTCAGCTTAGTGGTTTTTGGATCCTTGCTCCTTTCAAGAGGTAAGGGGTTCAATCCCCCACAACCTCACTTTTGCTATCTCCCATTTTTTTTAATTTGAGTTCATTTCTTGTATGCATGTATCCATGCAGGTACTTGAGGACTAAAACACCATTTTCCTTTGTTTTTGCAAACACATACTTTCGACCCTTTGCTTCTCTTCGACCGTGACGGTGCTTTTGACCCTCGACCTCCTTTTGACCATGACATCGCTCGATTTTACTTACTTGAGGTATACTTTCTTTCTCCCTTATGTTTACTGGGTCTAAATTAGTACCACTTGGGATGGGTTGCTTCGGGCAGAGCTTGTCGTGAGTTAACCCAGTTACATGCCCTCGTTCATACCCCGTAGTTGGTCATTTAGAGCGCTTGTGCCTAGAGGTTTTGAGCTCATTCCTTCGTGTTTTGTAGCAATCCTCTCATTTACATGTGAACCCTAATTACTTACGAGACAAGGTCCCATGGCATGTGAAGGATCATTTGGTGCTCATTCGGGGGTCGATTTTGTAGACTTATCTTCAGACTCGGAGTCCCCCGAAGACAACCCTCACCAAGACTATGACACTTTGAGGCAAGCTCGTATACATCATCTTGAGCATATGGCTGAACTTAGACATAAAATATGGGTGGTGGAAAGCGAAATAGACTCAGTTCTGAGGGGCGATGGAGTATCTTTCCCTCTTGACCTTAACGCCATACAGCGAACCTTAGGGTGACCCTTTTAGATCTGCAGGTGGAGTTGGAGTTTATGGAGGGAAATCTCTTGCCTGAACCTCCTTCCCCGTTTTCCCCCTATGATTTTCATGGGGTCATCCCAGTTTCTCCTCAACCCTTGTTCTCAGTCTACCCTTGCTTAGCGCTTTCACACTCAGTGCCTCGATGGAAGACCCTTGCTAGGAAGAAAAAATGGAGGGTAAAGTGCCATGTTTCTACCTCACCTTTTTCTTTTGGTTTTACAGATATGTCAAAGAGAGTACGGCGACAAGTGCCCCCTGAGAAGCCAGACCCTAGTCCCCTGTTGGAATCTACCCTAGTGTCCCACGTGTCTGAAAATAAATTGCTAGAATTAGCAGAGAAATACCGTGTTGGCAAGGAGTACAAGTTATGCGTTCCTTCGAACAAGTGCTGGGCTGATGACCCTGCTCAGGGCTATGTGGCCATGAGTGAGCACATCTTGAAGGCGGGTGGTACAATTCCATTACACCCATTTTTCATCATGGTTCTCAACCATTTCGACCTTGCTCCGCTCCAGTTGGCTCCCAACAGCTAGCTGACTTTGAGCTGCCTCTACATGGCGTTTATGGAGCTTAACGGGCGTGCTCCCATGGCTCAGGAGGTGCATTTCATGTACAACCTCATGCCCACTCCTAAATCCAAAGGCTTTTATTTCCTACAAAAAGCCAATTCTCAAGTCTCCTTGATAGAGGGTTCTGTGTCCAACCTAGGGACCTAGAAGCAGAACTTCTTCTTCATGAAAGGTCCCATTTCTGTTCGTGAGCACTTTCGCTCATCTCCTAGTATGTACTTCAAGTTTTTTTTTTTGAACTTACTGTTTTGGAACTTATGTTCATATTGGCAACTATGTTGATTGTGCAGAGAACTTCATCATGCTCGACGTTTCCGAGTCGGAGGCAGATGCGGTGGACAGATTTCTCGATGCCGACCCTGTCAAGAAAATGGATGCTCGTCTCTTCACCGTGACCAACCTCAACCATTACAAGCTATCCACGGTTTTCAGAGCCTGAGTTGCTGTGGCATATTTCTGAGCGGAGGAAAAAGGTGATTTTAGCTAAGCCTCACTTGGATGGGGGTGATGCAGAGTGTGTGCCCGAGGAGGTTTCCCCAGAACACAGGCGACCTCGCCGATCATTTCTGTCTCCTAGGGGGTGCCCTCCTTTAGCCCCTACGGACCATGACATGGCCTCTCACTCCCACGATCAACAGGCCATGTCAAGGGGCTTTTTCTATCCCTTTTCTGAGGACTACGATGCTTTCCCTCATTCTTCCCTCAATCCTGGTTTGTCGGGGGATCATTTTCCCGATATTCCTGCGCCCCTTCCTCCTTCGGTGAGCAGGTCATCTGTCCCTACCCAGCTAGGCGCCCCTGACTCGGAAGGGGCGCCTTGGGTGGGCTGCATGGCGACCTCTTATGGGCAACGGTATATCCGAGTCACCGGGGATCTTCCTAAGGCTGATTAGAGAGGTCTCAGGAGTTCTGCCATGTCAGAGTTTAGCTAGACTCTTGTGCGCTCTGCCACTTGGGTGAGTTCATGCATCTTACATCGGCCTTACCCCTTTTTTTTTGCTCATCATCATTATTGTTATTTTTCTTGTGCGTACTTAAACAGTGGCCCAACGATTTGCCGACTCGACGCAGGACCTCTCCTCGTCGAATGCTGAAAGGGACCGTCTAACAGTCAAGGTTCAGGGGCTCGAGATGGAACTTATTGAAACTAACCTTAAGCTTGAGAAGGCCATGGCGAAGGCCTCTTCATCATCAAAAAAGAAGAAGAGGGTGACTGCCAAGGCCGTGATGCTGCAGGAGAAGGTTACTCACATAGAGGTCGATCTTAAGGGAGCAAAGGCCAAAATCGCAATGTTGCAAGAGAGGGTCACTTCCTTAGAGGCGAATTTGGCCAATATCGAGTATAAATCCATAGAGCGCGCCCTCTACAGAGTATGGAGGCAAAATCCTAACTTCGATTTCTCCTCCTTTGGTGAGCACGCTGTTGCCAGGGTGGCTGAGTGGAAGGCCTACGGCAGGAGGCCTTAAGATCTCACTTCTGCAATTTTTACCGTTCAATTCAATATGGTTGTATGCTCAGTTGAGCCTTATTTTGTTTCTAATTTCTCTGATTCCTATCACATTATCGAAACTCTTTTTTTTTTTTTTTTTATATATACATATGTGATCATTCGCTTTTGTTCCTCTATGTTTGAGGTCCTTTTGAGCCCGCACAATGGGGTTCGATAGGTTCTTTTTTTTTCATATACTTTTTTATTTATCAGGCTTGAGGTCCTTTGGAGCCCATGTGAAGGGGTTCGATGGGTCTCTCTTTGGTGCCTCTTGATTGTATCTATAAGGATATATTGACCCTTTGGGTTCTAGTTATCCTTTTATAAATTTTGTGTGTGCTTATTAATCTTTGCGAGAAGCATCCTTCTCGTCATTATTTATAGTACTATTTTTGCAAGGGTCTCTTTTAGGACCCTTTTTGGCTAGACGACTTGGTGGCCACTCTAGGTTTATTGGTGGGTGCTTCTCCCGAGGCACTTTCTCTTGTGGAAGCATTTACCCTTATTAGGAGGCTTTTCTTGTAGGACCTTTTGACCTCCTTGATGTTCATAAGGGTAGCTAATCCTTGTGAACTCCAGTGATGCCTTGAAAGGTCTTCTTCTTTATTTATAAGGGATTTTATATATATATAAGGGTCTCATTTAGGACCCTTTTTTGGCCATATACTCTGCCCCCCAAGTGGTTGGCGAGATTTATCTCGGCGGACACTTTGATCATTTCATTCACGCATTTTGATAATCATTGTAAATGAGGTTTAGATAGTGCGATCATTTTGCTCAAACAAGAGTTCTTAGTACATATTCATTGAATGCCACAACATATTCATTGGAAATGAGTGAAGTACATGGTAACTTAATGTGGCTTCGTTCTTACTACCTATTAAGGAGTCCAAGTTGAACTTATAGCTATTACATTTAACTTGCACGTTAGACAGAACAATAACATTCTTGCCTCAACATGGAGGTCTTACTAATAATATTTCTTTAGATGTTCTGCGTTCCATGCTCTAGGTACCATGGGCATCAAAGCATGCAAGCTTGTAGGTGTTAGGGGGCACCACCTGGGAAACTTGGTAGGGCCCTTCCCAGTTTGCCCCTAATACACTCGCGCTCGGGTCTCGAGTGTTGAATATGTTGTCAGCCTCAATTGTGCCATTTCTCTCCTAGCTTCCAACAGGTCCAAATTCCCGGCCAATGTTGCGATATTAGGCTGGTCATCATATGCTTGTGTGCGGATGGAGTTAATCTTCATTTCTATTGGAAGGACAGCCTCGCAGCCATAGGTTAAGGCGAAAGGCGTCTCTCCAGTGATGGAACGAGGCATGGTCCTGTAGGCCCAAAGCACATTGGGAAGTTCTTCGACCCAGGCTCCTTTCAACTTTTCCAACTTTGTTTTCAAGTTCCTTTTTAGGTTCTTGTTGATGGCCTCCTCTTGTCCATTGGCTTGTGGGTGTACTACAGCGGAGAAACTCCTCTTGATTCCCTTTTTCCTGCAATATTCCTCAAACATTCCCCCTTCAAATTGCATCCCATTATCGGAGATTATCTTGTAGGGTACTCCAAACCTGCAAGCGATAAATTTGTTGATAAAGGTGGGGATTTGCTTAGCCGTTATGTTGACTAGAGGCTCCGCTTCCACCCATTTAGTAAAATAATCGACTGCTACTACTGCGTAATTTGCTCCTCCTCTTCCTGTTGGCAACGCTCCAATCAAGTCAATCCCCCACACAGCGAAGGGCCACGGACTGGTCATGCTCACCAGCTCATTTGGTGACTGTCTGGGGTAATTTGCATGCCTCTGGCACTTGTCACACCTTTTTGCAAAATCGCTCACGTCCTTCTCCATGGTAGGCCAATAATACCCCTGGCGGACAACCTTTTTTGCCGTGGACTGCCCCCAGCATGATTTCCACATTCCCCTTCATGTATCTCTTGCATAATTTTTAAAGCCTCTCCCTTATCTACGCACTGTAGGAGCGGGGTAGAGAAGCCTCTCTTATATAAGATTGTGTCAACTAGGGTGTATTGGGCAGCTTTGTAAGTCAGCTTACGGGCATCTTTTTTGTCCAAAGGCAAAGTCCCGTCATTTAAGTACCTCACGATGGGTGCAAACCATGACTCCCCAAGGCTATTGACCATGTGGATCTTTTCTTCTGCTATGCTCGGCTTGGAGAGGTATTCGACCGGGATGGACTCAAGCGTGTCTTCATCTCGAGTAGAAGCAAGTTTTGCAAGAGCATCGACGTTTGTGTTTTGCTCCCTTGGGATCTGTTCTATGGAGTATTTTTTGAACTTATCCAAATACCCTTTCACCTTGGCTAGATATGCAGCAATTTTTGGGCCTCTAGCTTGATATTCACCCTTCACCTGAAACACTACTAGCTGTGAGTCACTAAAGACATGCAAATGGGTTACCTTTAACTCCTTAGCTAGTCGCAAGCCAGCCAACAGTGCCTCGTACTCTGCTTCATTGTTGGAAGCTTCGAATCTGAATCTTAAGGCGTAATACATCTTGTGCCCCTCAGGTCTCGTCATCACTATGCCAGCACCGACTCCTCCTTCGTTAGATGCCCCGTCTACATGGAGGCTCCATTCTTCCGGGTGCTTTTCCCCTTCATGCGGCGGTTCATTCTCTTCTAGTTCTCCCTCCTCATTGGGTCAGTGTGCAAACTCGACTATAAACTCTACAAGTACCTGCCCGTTGATTGAGGTCCTTGGGGTGTAAGTGATGTCAAGTTGACTTAATTCAATCGACCACTTTAACAACCTTCCCGAAGTTTCCGGTTTGTGCAAGACTTGACGCAAAGGGGTGTTGGTGAGCACCTCGATAGCATGAGCATGAAAATAGGGCCTCGGCTTTCGAGAAGCCACTATCAAGGCATATGCCAACTTCTCTACTTCTGGGTACCGGGTTTCTGCGTCTACCAACCGCTTGCTCACATAGTACACGGGCTGTTGATGCTTATTTTCTCCTTTGACCAAGGCAGCACTTATAGCATGTTCTGATACGGCTAGATACAAGTACAACTTTTCCCCTTTTTCTGGCTTGGCCAAAAGGGGTGGTTTTCCAAGGTGTTCATTTAGCTTAGTGAAGGCTTCCTAAAAATCATCATCCCGAGCGAACTTTTTGCTCCCTTTTAGGATGTTGAAGAAAGGGAGACATTTGTCAGTGGACCTGGAGATGAACCTATTGAGGGCTGCTACTCTCCTTGATAAGCACTGCACCTCCTTCTTGCTTCGTGCTGGGCTCATTTCCGGCAATGCCTTGATTTTGTCAGGGTTGGCCTCGATACCTCGGGAATCCACCATAAAACCCAAGAGCTTCCATGATGAAACTCTGAAGGTGCACTTGAGCGGGTTTAGCTTCATTGTGAACTTTCGGAGGGTGCCGAACATCTCACCGAGATCGTTTATGAGCTCTTCTGCCTTCTTTATCTTTACCAGCATATCGTCCATGTATACTTACATATTCATTCCTATTTGATTCGCAAAGATTTTGTTCACCAGCCTTTGATAAGTAGCACCTGCGTTCTTTAAACCAAAAGGCATCACTTTGTAGCAATAAAGCCCCTTGTCTGTTATGAACGTAGTGTGCTCTTCATCGGTCGGGTTCATGGGTATTTGGTTGTACCCGTAATATGCATCCACGAAGCTAAGTAGATCGTGCCCTGCCGTGGTATCTACTAATTGGTCTATCCTGGGAAGCGGGAAGTTGTGCTTTGGGCAGGCTTTATTGAGGTTAGTAAAAGCCACACAAGTCCTCCACTTTCTGTTGGGATTTGGGACTAACACTGGGTTTGATACCCATATTGGGTAGAATGCCTCTCAGATAAACCCATTTTCCTTCAACTTGTTAACCTCTTCTTTTAGGGCCGCGTATTTTTCTAGGTCTAGCACTCTCCTTTTCTGCCTCACAGGCCTTGCTTTTGGGTCGATGTTTAAGTGATGACACATGACTGATGGGTCTATTCCTACCATGTCCTCGTGACTCCAGGCGAATACGTCGAGGTTGGCTTTCAAAAATTCTACCAACTTCTCATTTAAGATACCCGTAAGGTTTCTTCCTATCTTCAACTTTCTCAATGGCTCATTCATAACCGTGACTTCTTCCAACTCCTCTACCAGTTCGGCTCTAGGTTCTTCCGTGACTTGTGGGTCCAACTTGTGCGGGTTCACGCCTTCATGCACAACCATTGCCATAGGCACCGATGGCTTTGTGGCCGTGCGAAAGGATGTGTTATAGCATTCCCTCGCTTTCTTCTGCTTTCCTTTCATGCTTGTTATTCCCCCAGGAGTTGGGAATTTCATGGCTAAGTGGTATATAGAGTTATCGCCTTCAATTCTCTTAGGGAGGGTCTCCCTAATACCGCATTGAAGGCTGAGGCGCAATCTACCACGACAAAGTTTGCCATTATAGTGGTTTGTCTGGGTTGTTCTCCCATGGTGAGGGCTAATTCAATTGCCCTTAGGGGCTGTATTGAATCTCCTGTAAATCCATATAGGGAGGTATTGCAAGGCTTTAGGTGCCTGATGTTTAGTCCCATTTTCTCTAAAGTTGGGCGATATAAGATGTCCACAGAGCTTCCATTATCCACCAAGACCTGATGCACCCTCATGTTTGCAAGCTGGACAGTCAACACCAAGGGGTCATTATGAGGGAAAGTACACCCCGTGTGTCTTCTTCGGTGATGGTTATCGAGTCATTCTCACCCTTGCAACTCTTCGGGGGGTGTTGCTCCAAACTTAAGACGCATGGTGGTGGACTTCGTCTAGCCTACCTGGCATATTTGTCTCGCCCCTTCCTTGATTCGCCTCCGAATCCAGGATCCAAAAATGGTCCTGACTTCTCCTTGTACCTCCGGGGCCACCTCTCGTGCCCGTGGTGAGGATACCCCTTCTTCCGGCCTGCGTATAAGCTTTTCGATTTCTATTTTCAAATGGTTGCATTCTGCGGTGGTGAGGCTGATATCTTTATGATACTGGCAATATTTACTGGGGTCTCTTTTTGACCGGTCTTTTTTCATTGGCGAGGTCCTTCTGAAAGGGACCTGGTTTTCATTCGTGACGAAAATATGTTCCTTAGCGTGGGTGAGATCAGTATAAAAGGTGTAGGGGCCTTGCCTATGCTCGTCAGTGCGCTGGGGCTTCCGAGGTCAATCATCTCTTATTCCTTCATAGACTTTCTTCTTCTTTGCACCGCATTGCTTTCCCGAATTGAGGGTTTTGGTGGGGACTGGCCTTTTCCGGCCTTAAGGCTTTTGTGACCATCCTCTACGCGAATATATTTATGTGCCCGCTCGTAGAAATCGTCCAAATATGTGACCTCTCTCTTGAGCATGTTATCCCATAACTTACTTCCCGGGCGTACTTCGGACGTGATGGCCATTTTTAGCTTTCTACGGGTCAAGCTCCTTACCTTGGCTGCCTCCATATTGAAAATGTGAATGTAGCTCTTCAGACTCTCATTTTCTCCTAGTTTCACGCTAGCGAGGCTGGTTCTCGGCATTGTATAATCACGCATGGCATGATGTTGCTGGAGAAATTCATCAGAAAATTATCGCCAAGACCTGATGGACCCTGGTCGAAGTCTTTTGAACCATTTGTACGCAGGTCCTTTCAATGTGACAAAAAAGCAATGGCACTTGGCTCCGCTACTAATCCCCCTTAACTTCATCAGATCGTTAAATGCGTCCAGATAGTACTTGGGATCTATGTTTCCTTCATATGGGGTCATATGAGGCTCCTTGAAGTTGGTTGGGAGTCGGATGGCTTGGATTTACTTAATTAAGGTAGATTCATGGTCGAACTCATCCTCAATGGCTTGTCCTCCATATGCGGTGATGATCTTGCTCCGTAGGCTCCTCATTTCTGTGTCTAGGTCTTGTCTCCTCTTGTTCAAGGAATCTCTCAACGTGGACGGGTTAGCATCTCCCTTTCCTTTGCCTTCCCGGGACACCATAGGAGGTGTAGTCCTTTTTGTCCGCCCTTTTCTTGTTGAGTTCCCCTCGTAAATTTAAGGGTGTTTTCCTCGAGGTGACTTCGACTTCTTTACGAGGGCCAGCATTGTTCTTCTGCTCTGGCCTCTAGGGATGCTTCGGTGGTCTAGGACGTTCATGCTGCTTTGTCCGGGGGGTATTACTGGTGGGGAGTCGAGTCCTCCCATCATCCACTGGGACTATCGTCTATGCCCCCTCTTGACCTCTCTCTTTTCGCCTAGGGAGAGATATGTTTGATTTCCCTTGTAGCAGGCCATTCAACACCTCTTGCATGTTCTCTAAGGTGGTTTCTATCCTTTGGTTCTTACGGTACAGTTCACGTATCTCCTCTTTGTATAATCGAGATCTAGAACTCAAGCTCACGAAATAGACCCGGGGATGCTTGTCAGGTCTGCGCGTCGATGGGCCCAGATCTTGCCGGCCAGAGTTCGGCCCCTGCGGCGGCCTTGGGGGTGGGAACTCACCCGCATTTCTTGCAGGGGCAGCTATTGACCTTGGACGATTCTCATCAGGTGGGACGGCCGGGGATGAGGCCTCTCTTTCATCTTCGTGAACCTCGGAATCCTTTGGGGACTCCACATTTTTGGGTGGAGGAGGATTTTTCATGGAGGCTTTCAGCTGATCTCCATCAAGGTGGTCCTCTACCTCTCGTGACTCTCTCAGTCGTTTAGAACGTATTGGCATTTTTTCCTGCCAGAATCAATGGAAGAACAGTGGCTTGACACTTATTCTTCCCACAGACGACGCCAAACTGTTGATGGTGAGAACTCGTCAACGATGTTAAGTTAGAAAAATCAAATTATAGTGCTTATAAATGAAAAACTTCAAAAATATAATAAGAAACTTAAAAAATAGTTGTAGAAGGAAAAAAATGGAGAAAAGATCTTGTATTTCTCTTGGTTTAAAGCTACAATGTTTTTTCCAACCCCCTTCAACGTTGAAGTGGGGTTCCCTTTATAGTGGGCTCTAATGGCCCCTAATACATTGTGGTCCAGGGGACCAGATTGTACACAAGTACATTGTCAGGAGAGTGGTATCGGGTGTAGTGGTGTCGGCTCCAGTACATGGTTAGAGTCTGTGGGAGCACCTCCACTTTAGTACTCGATTGTGCCTCCACTACTCGCCTAGTACGAGTGTCAGAATAAATGGTACCAGACGTAGTGGTGCAAGTGGTTGTGGTGTCGACTCTGATATAGGGTCAGAGACATGCAGGCCATGTCACCACTCCCCATACTCCCACTACTTGTCTGGCATGGGTATTTGGATCAAACATACGGGCTCTTAAAGGCCGTACCCCGTACAAGCTTCGTACTTGTACGATCTCTTTGAATTATACTTAGGTTTTTACCTCTAAATGTTGAAATCTCCGTCGATTTTCATAGGAGACACGATCTTGAGGCGCATTTTGTGAGACACCTGGTGCATGCAAAGGTCGCGACGCGAGAAGGGGCCCTTAGGTCATTGGCGTGTGGCGCTTGTAGGCAAGCCCCGCCTCATGAGATTGGCAAGGTGCAAAATAGGGCACTTAGGGTGGCCACGTGAGACGCCTTGCATGAGGCGGGGCTCCGTAGGAGACATGGGAGTGTGCAAGGTGCATACCTCGTAGGAAGGCAACATGCGTAGGCCTCATGAGATGGCTGAGCTCCGCGAGAGGGGCGGTGCGCCTAGGCTTCAGGAGATGGCTGGGCTCCTCGAGGTGCCTAGGCCTCGCGAGATGACTGGGCTCCACAAGAGGGGTGACACACCTAGGCCTTGCAAGATGACTGGGCTCCACAAGAGGGGCGGTGTGCCTAGGCCCCGCGACACGGCTGGGCTCCGCGAAATGGGCGGAGCGCCTAGGCGTCGCGAGATGGCTGGGCTCCACGAGAGGGGCAGTGCGCCTAGGCCTGACGAGATGGCTGGGCTCCGCGAGAGGGGCGGTGCGCCTAGGCCTCGTGACATGGATAGGCTTCGCGAGATGGGCGGTGCACCTAGGCCTCGCGAGATGGCTGGGCTCCGTGAGAGAGCCAATGCGCCTAGGCCTAGCGAGATGGCTGGGCTCCGTGAGAGGGGAGGAGCGCCTAGGCCTCGCGAGATGGCTGGGCTCCGCGAGAGGGGCGGCGTGCTTAGGCCTCGCGAGATGACTAGGCTCCACAAGATGGGTGATGCGCCTAGGCCTCGTGAGATGGCTGGGCTCCGCGAGAAGGGCGGCGCACCTAGGCCTCGCGAGATGGTCGGGCTCCACGAGAGGATCAGTGCGCCTAGGCACCTAAGCGCATATTTGTAGTGTTCACACTTATAAAATTAAATATTTATACATTCACATGATAGTTATGTAAAATAACCTAACCATTCATATATACATTCACATAATTGTAATTAAGTAAAATAGCCTAAACATTCATATATACATTCACATAAAACTAAAGGTATGTATAAACAGATTAAGCTTACTAATAAATGTGAGTCATCAATCGGCTTAACTATTATTGTTGGATTGGCAAGATGTCATCCTGCGCTTGGAGACGATTTGACTACTAGTAACCTTGTCTTTTAGTTCATTCTGCGAACACAAACCAATGATCGATTAAATTAGTAACTTATAACAACACTTAAAATTCTTTCATACTTCACTTTAAAACACTTACAATTATTTCTTCAATTTGTTTGTCCAAATCTGCAACAAGAGTCTTCTTCGTTTCTCGCGCTCTTATCCAAATTTCATATTCCTCTGCATATTCCGCTCCTAGTTCTTTTTTCTAGGACTTCCAACATAATAGAAGTTTAATTATTAAATTTTCCTAAGTCTAACAAAATTTTGATAGCGTAACAACTACATTTTAACATATCCCAAAATTTTAATACTTATAAATAACACACAGAATACCCTGACATGGTGTGCAAATCTAAAAAGGAAAACAAGTAATAAAATCTATAAAAAATTGGCAGAGTTTCACTACAAGAAAATTAGTTATTAGAGGCGTAACAATTAGAGGCGGACTTAGTCCGCCTGTATTGTACAAGTTATTAGCGGCAGACTAGGGGGTTCGCGTGATAATAATGTGTAAATATATATAAAAAAAATATATTACTTTTTATTAGCGGCGAACTTACCATTATTAGTGGCGGATAGTCTGCCGCTAATACACCAAAGGAAATGCCGGGGAAAACATCTGGGCTTTATTTTTATAATTATTAGCGACGAGTAATAACTTTTATTAGAGGTTGACTACCTGCCGCTAATAATATTATTAGCGGTACGATAATAATAATTGCGGTAGGTCCCGCCGCTAATACTTATACATAATTTAAAAAATTTGTACAAACCATTGTCCGCATCTCTTTTCTTCTCCGAATTTCCTCAATCCCTCTCTCGTTCTCACAACTCTCATTCTCTTCACTTCTCGTCTCCTTCTCTTCACAACTCTACTCTCACTCTCTAACCCCACGACAATGGCTCACCCAGACATCCACGACAACGACTCTCCTGCATAGGTTTGTTTTGTGATTTTTCTTCCATTCCAACCACTTTGTTATATATATATATATGTGTGTGTGTGTCTGTCTTCTCCATGGCAGTGACAACATGGCAGGAGCTGCAAGATAAAGGTATGTACTTGAATCTATATTAAATATGTTCTATATTATATGTATTTGTGTGTTATATATATTTGTTTTTTTCTATAATATATATCTTACCTATTATATAAATGACTATCAAACGATATTTTGAATGGTTTAACATATTTTGTTATGTTTTGACATAAATTGTTATTAAACATTTAACATAATCGGTAATTCAGTCAAACATTAGTCATCAAGGGTTGTATAATGATTGAAAAGTTGCTTCTTTTCCAAAAAAGACAGTTGTTCCTTTACATAAGTTTTGATTTGGGCCAACTGCTAGATAAGGCTTTTTTCCTAGGCCTTATTCAGATAATAAAATATATATGCATGTATTTGGTTTTAGGCTCCCATACTAAATTGGAATACATTGATTCCATTTCTTGATTCATAGCTGCTTGCCACTTATCAACATCAGGGTCTTCCAGTGCTTCTTTAAAAGTCAATGGATCGTCCTTTTCAGTATCTAATAAAAGAACGTGTGCCTCATGTTCGTAGCGAATATGTTGTCTCACAATCCTCCCACTATGACATTGCACTGGTTTTTCCTTTTCAGGAATTGTGGTTTCTTTGGTTGTTTTATCATTAACTGATGAAGAAGATGGAGATGAAATTTTATCTGTCATTAGTTCCTCTAAAAGTACTTTGCTCTGAGGTTTAAAATCATTCATATAGTCGTGTTCTAAAAATGTTGCATTCATCGAAACAAATACCTTTTGATCACTTGGGCTATAGAAATATCCACCTCTTGTTTCTGGAGCATAGCCCACAAATATACACACCTCAAACCTTGAATCTAGTTTACCAGATTTAGGTCTTAGCACATGAGCAGGACAACCCCAAATACGAAAATGTTGTAACATAAACTAGGTTTATTTCCATTCCATAATTCTAGTGGTGTCTTTGTCACAACTTTGGATGGAACTACATTCAAAATGTAATTAGCTGTTTGAAGTGCATATCCCCAAAATGATAAGGGAAGTGAAGAGTAGCTTAACATAGACCTGACCATGTCCAACAGGGTCCGATTTCTTCTCTTTGAAACTCCGTTTTGTTGTGGTGTTCCAGGTGCTGTGAGTTGGGATAGAATACCATGCTCCAGCAAGAAATCTTTGAATTCAGAATCCAAATATTCACCACCACGATCAGATCAGAGTTTTTTTAAAGATTTACCTAATTGCTTCTCAGCTAAGGCTTTGAAGTCTTTAAACCTATCAAAAGTTTATGACTTCTTAAGCATTAGGTAAACATGACCGTATCTAGAATAGTCGTCAGTAAATGTGACAAAATATTCATAACCACCTCGAGCTTGAATGTTAATTGGACCACATACATCACTATGTATAAGCTCTAGTGGTTCTTTGGCTCTATTTCCTTTCGAAGTGAAAGGTCGTTTAGTTAATTTTCCTTCTAAACATGATTCACAAACCGGTAGGGTTCCAACTGTTAGTTCCCTCAAAGGTCCATCTTTAGTTAACCGGTTTATCCTATCTAGACTAATATGACCTAATCTTAAGTGCCAAAGATACGTGTCATTTTCTTTAGAAACCTTTTGTTTTTTGTTACTTTGTGGAATAGCTACTTTAAATAATTCAGAATTATTGAGCGATTTTTCAATTGGATTAAGCATGGACAGTCTGTCCTTTTGTTTTGCATGACAAATATTGTTCCCATTCCTTGAAATAAAAATCATATTATTATTAAAAGAAATGCCAAATTTTTGTTCATGTAACAAAGATAAAGAAATAATGTTTCTATTAATTTCAGGAATAAATAGAACATTATTCAAAACTAGAAAATTGTTCTTAAAATTTAAACGGACTGTTCCACATGCTTTAGCTGAAACAAGCGCTCCACTTTCCACTCTCATAGTCATCTCTCCTTGCTCCAACTGCTTTGCGGACTCAAGCATCTACAAACAAGAACAAACATGTTAGTGGAACCAGAATCAACTATCCATGATAATTTATCTTATTCCACCATACAAGCTTTGAGTGCAAGTAAATCTAATTTACCTTTCTTTTTCTCTTTTAGCTCGGCGAGATAATTTGGATAGTTTCTCTTCCAATGACCATCGACATTACAATGGAAACACTTTCCTTTAGGTGCCTTTTGTTTGGGGTCATTGTTCTTTTTGTTATCAGGTGCCTTGGATGACTTCTTAGAAGAAGAAGGTTTTGCTTCAGCCTGACTTGAGATCGTCTTGTTCAAAGACTCTAAAGTTTGTAATTCATTCAGCAATTGTGTCAAGTTAAATTCTAATTTGTTCATGACATAATTTGTTGTGAATGTAGAAAAAGTGGGAATTAAAGACTCAAGTATAATGCTTACTTGTGTCTTTTCATCCATGACTGCTCCATGCGTCTCATCTTCATGAATTACACTGATCATGTTCAAAACATGTTCACACACAGATTGACCTTTCTTCATCTTAGCATTGATGTAGGTTCTAGTACCCTCATGACGACTTTGATGAGATGGGCGCCCAAACATTTCCTTAAGAGATTCTAGTATCTCAAAAGCAGTTTCCATGGATTCATGCTTTGTTTGTAAGACATCACTCATGCTTACAAGCATATAGCACTTAGCTTTGTTATTGGATTGAATCCATGCATCAAATTTGTCCCGAACATGTTTCAGGGCATTGGCGCCAAGTTCTTCAGGACATTCCTCATTTAGGAGAAACTTGTGGTTTTCGCTAACCAACAACAGATTCATATTTGATTTCCATTTTATGAAGTTATCACCAGTTAATTTTTCTTGTGCGATTAAAGCAGTGATGGGATTTCCAGAGATAGACATATTCTAAATAAAAAAAATACAAATATTATTATATTTAGATAAATAAATATCAATGTTTTGGAAATTAAACGTGATGCATGAGCACAATTAAAACACATAAAATAAAGTTCAATTTCCACGATAAAACTTTCTGACAATTAAAGTGCCGCCTTAGGGTCGGTCAAATTAATCTTAGAGAATTTATAAAACATTCTTATCTTTATTGTTTAAAACTTAAAATAACTCTATATTTTCTCTTTTAAACATTAAAGTACCGCTTAGTTTGGTCAAGTTATGATTATCCACTTCAAAAGCTTAATCATAACTTTGTGAGTGTAACCCATTATTTCAGAGTTCATGACTTAACTTAGGACATGCCGCCTTAAGGTCGGTCAAACCTAAAATACATCATTAGTTCCTATCTTTGTAAGAAATATAACATTGCTATTGATATGTCTAAACACCTTCCTTAAGGGGACGAAAACAAAGTCGTCGCAAGGCGCTATTCATATCTCACGGTATTATATTAATAATGGAGACCATGGGTTATGTTGAGTTATCAACCCTCTTCCATTCACTATTTTGAAATAACTATTTTTAACCTAATTAATTCCAAATTAATTATAGATTCTTTAAACTTTATGAACATAATTAAAATTGGAAATAAAGTGAGTTTCTAGGTCCATATCTAATTTTAAATTACTAATTATGTTCATCTAAACTTTACTAAAAAACAATTTTAAAATAAAGTTGGTTTAAAGAAATTAAGTCATAAAGACTTAAAACCGGTGTAAAATTTTACCAAGTTTTCAAAAATAAAATTAAGTAATTTATATGCAATTGGTTTCGCAAAAGAAATCATATAAACATATAGGATAATCCTAATAATCATGTTTGTACTAATGAGATGCATGATTATGACTGTGTGGGTTTTTATGTATGGCACAAAATGCATGAACATGTTATCAATCACATGAAAACAATTATTTAAATAAATAAATAAACAATAAATGTTGAACCGGGTGCTTTTTGGTATTTCTAATTTTACAACCTCTTTATAAAATTAAAAAAATAAAATAAAACCGCCTTGATCTCCATTAGGCTTCTTTACTTTACTTTCAATAAGATATGTGTCGTTGTTAGTCGAGAATAATAATAAGAAAACAATTTTCTAATTATCTTGATTAATTAAAACAAAACTTTTAAATAATCATTATTTTATTTTAATTAAAACAAGAAACTGAAATATTTAATTAAAATCTGTTATTTTTAAAATTAAATTTTGAAATAAGATATTCAAAAAATTTTGTTAGGATAACAAAATTATCTCATTATTGAAATATCAAATTTCTAATAAATAGGATATTTAACATTTTAAAATTAAAAAAAATAACAGAAAAATTTCAAAAAAATAAAAAAAATTCTGGACCAGTAAGACGGGGACACGTGGCATCAAATGCTGTTGCCGGGCCCACTTGTACGGAACCATACATATCCGTACGGGCATCCGTACGACATCCCCAGCAGCGGCTCGGAGGGTGGCCTCGGAGGAACGGTGGCTGAATTCTGAATCTCGGGCTCCGTTTTGACTTTTGTGTAATCGGAATTACAATTTTATGGTGTAAAAAACCTAATAAAATTACATAAATCCTATGCCCCATAATGGCTTACAGAATGATCTAATCATAAACAAATCCTAACCCAAAACACCATACAATTAACGATTCAACATTCATATGCATTCGATCATATTAAGTCATCCATTCATTCATCAAAAATAAATAAATGCATAAAATTAAACCCACACAGATTCAATATATATATATATATGTGAAGATGGCTCTGGTACCATTTGTTGGTTTTTATAAATCAAATCAGAGATTATACGCAGCAGAACAACAATCAAAATTGTTAATTTAATCCCACAAGATTTCTAGATCTACTTCTTCACATGCATATATATATATATTGAACCAAAGATATGAATAGAAAATTACCTCAAGTTCTTCCTTGCTGCTATCTTTTTGTAAGGCAAAAATCCTTGAGATCTCACACCAAGATCTTCCAAAATGTTCTCAGCACACAAAGAACGAGTATGGACTCGCTATACAAAATAATAAGCAAAATCCATTTATCAGATGTTCAACACATGAGATCTGATAAAGTTTGGACCTAAGTTTGTAAAGAACAGTGACCTATGCTTGTATCACTGTTCTCTTTCTCTCAGAGAGATTTCACGGTATCTTTTCTATCCCTGAAAAGTATCGTTTTGAAAAAATGATATCCTATATTTAATATATCCAATATATTAAAAATAAAATATTAGTAATTTTAAAAAATTTGAAAATAACTAATTAGTTATCAGATTATGTTTAAATAATAATATTTTAATCATATTACAATATCTCATTATTTATTTAATATTTAAATAACTAAAATTGTAGAATCAAGAAACTACCAAGAGCTTCTTATGCGTGTAGCACAGTGACTGTGCACTGTGCTACACGTGTACCACATGCCAGGGAAAGCATGTAATTTTTTCCAATTTTTATTATTATTTAAATACTAAAATTCCCAAAAATAAATTAATTTAAAATTAATTATATTTTTGTTAAATCAAATACTTAATTAATTCTCAATTAATTAATTACACATAATTATAGAATAATTATGTTTAGTGCATAGAAAAAATATTTTACTTATCAAATAAGTCATTTTTGTCCATATTTGTATTTACATTTGTCAGTATTTGTTTGAGCCATTTCGGGGACCATGGACCTATAACATTAAGCTCCAATAAATTGAAACTAAATAATAAAACTCTTTAATTATAATAGTTAATTTATTAATTCTGATATTTCTCCACTATAAATTCATAATTGCACTCTTTATGTTATAGATATACTTTTACATAAATCTTATCTTAAGTCGTCCATTGATATAACCATCTTACAATAGTTCAACCTTCTAATTAATTAGTTCATAAATTAGAATGGAAGAATTACCATTTTACCTTTCTACTGCACCAGCTCCTACTGTTGCTGCTACTGCTACTGCTGCTGCAACTACTGCAACTCCTGCAACTGCTACTGCTACTGCCAGTGCTACTGCTACTGCCGCTGCTGCTGCTACTACTACTGCCACGACGACTGCAACGACTGCAACAACTGCAACGATTGCAACTACTGCAACTACTAAAACTACTGCTATTATTGTTACTACTGCTGCTACTGCTACTGCTACTGCTATTGCTACGACTACTGCTACTACTACTGCTACTGCTACTACCACTACTGCTACTACTGCTACTACTACTGCCACGACTACTGCCACGACTAGAACGACTGAAACTACTGCAACTACTGCTACTACTGCTACTATTACTGCTACTGCTACTTCTACTGCTACTGCTACTACTGCTACTGCTACTGCTACTACTACTACTTCTACTACTACTACTACTACTACTACTACTGCTGCTGCTGCTACTACTGCTGCTGCTGCTACTATTGCCACTACTTCAACTACTGCCACTACTGCAACTACTCATGTTACTGCAACTACTACTACTACTACTACTACTACTACTACTACTACTACTTCATCGACTGAACCTACTGCTACAACTACTACTACAGCAGCTACTGCCACGACTATGACTACTGCCACGACTACAACGACTGAAACTACTGCAACTACTACTACTCCTGCTACTTCTACTGCTACTGCTACTGCTACTGCTACTGCTACTACTACTACTATAGCTACTGCTACTGCGACTATTGCTACTACAGCTACTGCTACTACGACTACTACTACTGCAATTGCTACTACTGCTACTGCTACTACTGCAACTACTGCCACTACTTCAACTACTGCAACTACTCATGCTGCTACTACTACTACTACTACTACTACTACTACTACTACTACTACTACTACTACTACTACTACTACTACTACTACTACTACTACTACTATTACCACGACTGCAACTACTGCTACTATTGCTACTACTACTACTGCTACTGCTGCTGCTAGTCCTACTATTGCTACTACTACTGCCACGACGACTGCAACGACTACAATAACTACAACGACTGCAACTACTATAACTACTGCTACTACTGCTGCTACTGCTACTGCTACTTCTACTTCTACTTCTACTACTACTACTACTACTACTAATGCTACTGCCACTGCTACTGCTACTGCTACTGCTGCTGCTACTACTACTACTACTACTACTACTGCCGATGTTGCTGCTACTAGATCTACTACTACTGCCACGACGACTGCAACGACTGCACCTACTACAACTATTGCTGCTACTGCAACTACTGCAACTGCAACTGCTACTGCTACTGCTACTGCTACTTCTACTACTACTACTACTACTACTACTACTACTACTACTACTACTACTACTACTACTACTACTACTACTACTACTACTGCTACTACTACTTCTACTGCTACTTCTACAACTACTGCAACTACTGCCATTACTGCAACTACTGCCACTACTGCAACTATTGTAACTACTACAACTACTCCTGCCACTACTGCTACTACTGCTACAACTGCATCTACTGCTGCTGCTACTACTGCTACTGCTGGAACTACTGCAATCCTGCAACTGCTACTGCTACTGTCGCTGTTGCTGCTACTACTGCTACTACTACTGCCACGACGACTGCAATGACAGCAATTACTACAACTACTGGTACTACTGCTGCTACTTCTACTGATACTGCTACTGCTACTTCTACTTCTACTCCTACTGCTGCGGCTACTACTACTGCTACTGATACTCCCACTTCTACTACTACTACTGATGCTGCTGCTGCTGCTACTGCAGCTACTAATATTGCGTCTCCTACTACTTCTACTGCTGCAACTGCTACGGCAGCTACTGCCACAACTGCCATTACTGCAACTACTACTACTACTACTGGTGCAGCTACGGCAACTGCTACTGCAACTGTGAGATTTGATTTGATTAAAATGTGCAAGTGTACACAGTCACAAAACAAGTAATAAAGTAGTAAGTATTCAAGAATCGTCTCCACAGGGATTGCAAATTAAAAAGTAAGCAAAACAATTACTAAACAATTGGAGAAAATTAAAAGTCAAGTGGTTGTTTATAGACTAAGAAAAATATTAAAATAAAATGGAAATACTGAAATTAAATACTGAACTGAACAAGAAAATTGAGAGATATTTATGAATTGCAAAATGGACTTGAATTGTTGAATTCCCCTATATTATTCGTCCTGAACAAATTGCGAACGTGTTGCTGCAGCAATATTCTAGCAAAACTCCCAGGATAACAAAAAGTTCATTTAACACGCATAAAACTTTCCCAAATCTTATGACCTTAATTCTTCTACCTAATTAAACATATTCATATGCAAAATCAGATTTAAGAATGCAATCACAGTTCACTCATCATATGTTACACAAGGTAATTAACATATCCCTATATTAATTACTAACATAACCTAACCTAGATTATGACTTGTGTCATTCAAGCTTTTCTTATTACATTCAACCTTTCCAGCATTAAATATAATTAAAATAACTTGTCATTGCTGGCCAAACAACAACAAGAAATCAATTTAAGCACACTTGAATGATCAAGGGAGATTTTACTAAAATAAAGTGCAAGAAATGGATAGATTATAACATAGGGTTCATCAACAATTCAAGCCACCAAGAAATTAGTTCGTGGCTGATTTCATATACATTAATTCATAATCAAAGCAGCCCATAATATTCAATTAAAATCCAACTCAGAAATTAATACAATAGAGTTTAGAAAGAGGAGAAAAACAAATCCAAATGATGCTTGAGTTTCTTGGGTTGGCCTCCTTCTTCCTTGAACCTCTCTTCTATTTCTTCCTGGTGTTTTCTCTGATATTCTCCCTGGTTTTCTTTGCCAAAAATGGCTGCTGCTTCTATATTACGGCTGGAGCATTATTTTGGTATATTAGGTTATCTTCTTCTCCTCCAAAAGTACCATAATGCCCCTCTTTTCCTCCCAAAACATCAAGTCTTCCTTCTCTTTTGTCCTTTTCTCCATTATGCTGATATTTCCTTCTGCCACTGCCACATCAGCTGAAATGTAAGCTTGACTCTTGACTGCCACGTGTTCCATGCTCCAAAATGTAGCTGATCACAATGCTTCAGTTTTGCTGCAGCAATCCTGAATATTCAGCCATCAACACAATAATTTCATCACAATAGACTCTTAAGCTCACTCATTCCCTTGTGCAAATATTTAGCCATGAAATCATTATCTTTAACCCAATAGCTATTAAAAACTAAAAAATATAATTACACTTAATTAAGATAATGAAAGCATCCAAGTTAGCTACAAAAACTAAAAATAAACTAACATCACTCATGATTTTTTTCACAAATATAAGTTCAAAAGCACATGAAATAACTCTTTATTCAAGAGTTATCACACCCCCAAACTTACAACATTACTCGTCCTCGAGTGATGGCCCTAACAACACAATACAACTAACAAGAGACACAAAAGATACAAACTAAACACAAAAGACAAGAAAATACAAAGACAAAACACTACAACAATGAACAAACTTTGCTATGTCAATGGTAACAAGGGGAAGGCTCTCGGGAAATTTTATTTTGAAAAAGAGAAGCTGAATTTTAATCTTTCACAAGTTTTAAACCAAATTCTTCAAGTATGAATGTTGCTGCCAAAAATATGAACCAAGTGTTTCACCCTTTAATGCATGCATAGCTTTTCCTAAACAATTTCAATCACTAAAAATCAAGCTAGCCCTTGGTCCTCAAGCTTAAATAATGTCTCCATACGTTACTTAGTAATTCCCTCTCCACTAATGTAGACAAACACCACACCAAAGATCAATAGGACTTTATCAAGCTTGTAATGATAGGCTAGGGTAAAGGTAGGATAAGAGAGATACATTTTTGGCTCAAATCACCCTAAACACCTCATTCTTTCTAGGACCTAAATGCATAAATGCACACATTAATTTCCCCAAAGAAAACCCCACAACACAATATAAATCTTGCCACTAGTCTTTATTACTAACATACAAAGACAATAACTCAAACAACTTTTCCTTTATTAGAAAAGTACACCCTCAAACTTATTTACAAACATACATACACTTTTTTTTTTCTTTTCTTTTCCTTTGATTTCTGATTTTTTTTTTTAGTAGCTTTGATGCAAGGGAGTGTACTTCTTAATTTCTCTTTTTTTTTTCTATATATATATTTTATAAAAATAAACAACTAAATGGCAAGATTACAAGAAGATTGAGAACACACTCTCCCCCCCCCCCCCCCCCCCAAACTTAAAATCAACATTGTCCCTAATGGTGAAAACAAGCAAAATAAGAAAAGGAAAACGCTCACCCAAGTTTCTTGCTCACACTCAACTCATCACAACCCCCAAAATGCACAACAAATAAATCCTATAAAGATCAAGGTGCTAAAAGGGTGTGGTGAAAAGATGTGAATATATATATGTAAAGCTAGGCTAATGAGTGGCTAAGAAAGAAAAATGACACTTAAGCTCAATGGGGTGACTAGGGATAAAAATGCATACAAGGTAGGCTGCAAAGGCTCAAACAGTCCAAAGATGGCCTAAATCATGTCATCGGTGTGGTATTGTCTAGGATTTCGCCTCAAGGAAAATCGCTAAGTAATTCTAGAAACTTAAGCTCTCACAAGAAACTAGCTCGTTCTAGGGTCTCAAAATTGTTTAATCCAACTATGCACCAACTAAAAGGAGAAACAATTGCATCAATCAATGGCTAGCAACATTTACATCCAAAGAATTTAGTTGAAAACTCAAGAAAGAAAAACATTAAGCGGCAACTTAGATTGAGTAAAGAAATTGTCATGGAGCCCCCTAGTTACATATGAACAAAAGCAAAGAGTATCGCTACAAGATTAACTAAATAACAAGACAGGAACAGAACAAGCAACAAAACACACACATAGAAGCAACATAGTAGATAATAAGAGTAGACCACCAGAGAGTTCAAGAACAGAATTAATTACAAAACAATAATAATAATAATTACAAATCAAAAGTGGGTTAAAGAATCTCCCTCCTCCTAGTCCTCGGAATCAGCAGCCGAAGGACTAGGGCCATCAGGCACAGCTGGCGCGGTCCACGCCTCCAGGATGGAGTTGGGAAAGACTGGGAATGGAGCTGTTGGTTTGTTGAAGTTGCGCTAGAGGGATTTGATGAGGGCTGCATCCCGCTGCTTAGCATACTTCCAGTAAGCATGCTGTTGAGCTTCCATAGACACCAACCGACCAAGAATCTCCTGCTGCCGGGCAATGATGTCAGTGAGCGGAACTGGGGGAGGCACGGCGGAAGGCCCAGAGGCTGAGGCAGGTGCACGAGTCTGGCCAATCAGAGAGAAATCAATATCCCGGCGCTCGAAAAGGATATCCTCGGTGGAAGCAACAGATACCCCAGCTCTAATGCATAGCTATGTGATGAGTGAGGGAAAGAACAACTTCCCTTTCTTCTTTCTAGCACAGCTAGCAAGCTGCCTAGAGATGATCTGGCCAACATTGACACCCAGCCCAGCCAGTATACAATACAACAAGAACACCCTCTCTGTGGACACCGTAGTGTCATGTGTGGTGGGCAGTAATCGACACTTCAGAAAGCTAAGCCACACTGCAGCTTTAGGCAAAATGGAGGTGTGCAAGAGAGTACGCACACCGCCAGAAGAGATGCACCATTGAGTTCCAGGGGCTGCGACGCACTGCAGCGCCTTGTCAAAATCAGCTGGGGTAGGTGCCAAGATCATTTCATTATAAGTTGAGCTGTCAACGTTGGCTAACCCAAAGAGGGCATTAATAGCCTCACCCGCAAAAGAGACCACCTTGCCGCGAACCAACACTTCAGAATTTTCAGCGAAGGCAAGGTTGGCATAAAATTCCTTGACCACTGGAATAATGGCATACTCTGGTTTCTGGCAGAAAAGTTCCCACTGGTGTTGCTCAATGACAGTAGTGAGAAAGGCAGGCACCTCCCTAGTAGTTGGCAAAAATCCTCTCTCTGGAAATAATTTCTTGGTCTTTATAGACTCAAATCTGGCCTTGGCTTGAGCTGAAGTAACTTTTCGGGCAGGGTGTGAAGGGGTAGCTGGTTGCTTGGTTTTATGAGGTGGGGCAGCTGTGGTGGCAGCAGTGGCAATCTTTTGCTGCTTTGGTGGGGGCACAGTTGATGCTTGTGGGGCTGCTCTTTTGGATTTGTGTCGGGGTCGTTTTGATGTGGTGGTAGGAGCATTTCTGGCTGTTGGGGGAGGCAGTAGGAGTGGGGCAGTGGAGATTTGTGGGGTCTTTGGTGGGACAGTGGTGTTTTTGGATGCTTTCTTGGGTGTTTTGGTTGTTTGTGGGCTAGAGGTTGGTGGTGGGATAGTGTTGGTCTTTTTTCTCTGTGCTCGTGTTTTGATGGTCATGATGGGCACAAAAAGACAGCACCTAATTCACAAGCTTATCATACACAAATGGAGCACCTGAACAGAAATTACCACAGAAATTACAGCAGAGTTTCCAACAGATTTGCTCACCAGATCAAAGATTATCAGTGCTCAAATGCCCAGTAGCATATATATATATGTATATATATATTTTGCTTTATACGGGGACAAGGAAATTAATACCCCATATGTTTAGAGTCTCAGATGACCGTGGGAATGCTCGGACTGTGATGCACCGAAGTGGACTGGGCCGAGAGTGCCGTGGCTGAGCAGAGCCGCGCCTGGTAGTCCGAGTGTGTTGGTGGGGCTTGGGCTCGGATGCGGCGCACGAAGAGGCAAAGGCAGGGGCTCACGGGGACTGGTTCGGGGCCTTGCGCCTGGACTGGGTGAATGGCCTAGGGTCTTCGTGAGGTGGAGAGGCGGAGAGGCTGGGTGCTGCTTGGCTGAGGCGTGCAAAGGGCAAGGGCTCGCCTGGCCGGGGTCGTGGTGGTGCGTGAGTTTGGGTACGACGAGAGTGTGTTGTGGTGGGGCGAGATGGAGAAGGCGATGGGGTTTCGGAGTGGTTGGGTGAGATGGAGAAGGCGAGGGGGTTTCGGAGTGGTGAGGCGGTGTGGGGCGGAGCTAGGTGGAATGCCGCCTGGGTCGGTGGCTGGCTCGGAGGCGAGGATGGCTAGGGAGGTTCGGGAGGGGCTGGGCGGTTTCTGGCTGAGGGAAGGGCGGCTGAATGTGGGGAGGATGATACAGAGTATAAGGGTATATGCACATATATATTTATATATATATAAATAGTATAAATTAAATAATTGAAATATATACATATATATAGTTTATAAGATATATGTTATACTGATACAAATATATAGTTTATAAATATAATAAAAAAAAAGTTTACTAAAGCTATATACATATATGTAGATTTTGTATAGTTATTTGTTTATACATATATATATATATAATTTTTTTTTTATATATATAATATGATATATGTGTATGTGCCCCTAAATGAAACCACGACCTAAGAATTTTCTCTGCCCAGATTGCTAACAGTTTGCCCAGGATTTGCTTCAGCAACCCAAATTTGACGTAACTCCCCTTTTTTTTTCGGAAATCTTTGCGGCCATTTTGCTGAAGCAAAACTCTCGCAAAACCATCAGACTCCAGAATTACTTCCAAAACACCCTGTTTCTTGCTGTCTTAATACCTGAAACATCAAAATAAACATAAAACTGCTCCAAAACACCACAATAAAATGGGATTAAAATTAAAAAAAATGTGAAATTAATATAAAAATAAAAATAACTATAATTAAAAACACTCATATATATAAATATATATTTTTTTTCTTTTTCTTTCTCTCTTTTCTTTCTGTTTTCCTCTTCTTTTTGTCTCTTTTTTTTTTTTTTTTATATATATACAATATCAGTTTACACTTGCTTCTTGTTGGGTTGTCTTTAAATTAGTGCCTGAATCACTTGACAACCCAAATCAACCTCAGCTTTAAGGATCCTCCAAAGTGATGGAGGTCTTCTCGCGGTTGACCTCACCTCCCAAATAATGTTTCAGCCGCTGCCCATTCACTTTAAACTCTCTTCTGGATTGATCTTCGCGAACCTCAACTGCTCCAAAGGAGTAAACTCGCACCACTGTGAATGGGCCAGACCAGCGGGACTTTAACTTGCCAGGAAATAACTTCAAGCGCGAGTTGAAAAGCAATACTTTCTGCCCCTTCTCAAACACCCGAGCTTGAATTTTCTGATCATGCCACCTCTTAGTTTTCTCCTTGTACAACTTGGCATTTTCATAGGAGAACAACCTCAGCTCTTCCAGCTCATTTAACTGTAACTTTCGAGCTTCTCCAGCAGCTTGGAGGTCCATATTCAGTCTCTTAGTGGCCCAATATGCCTTATGCTCCAACTCAACGGGCAAATGGCAAGTTTTTCCAAAAACCAAACGATACGGTGACATTCCCAAAGGGGTTTTGAAAGCCGTTCTATAGGCCCAAAGAGCATCATCCAATCGCTGAGACCAATCCTTTCTACTAGGATTCACCACTTTCTCTAGGATTCCCTTGATCTCCCTATTGGATATTTCCGCTTGGCCATTGGTTTGGGGGTGGTAGGCTGTGGCAATCTTGTGCTTCACACTGTATTTGGCTAACAAAGCTGCCAAAATCTTGTTAACAAAATGGGTGCCTTCATCGCTTATAAGAGCCCTTGGAGTGCCAAAGCGCGTGAACACATGCATATGTTGGAACTTCATGACCACCTTGGAATCATTGGTAGGACTTGCCACTGCCTCAACCCACTTAGAGACGTAATCTACCGCTACCAAGATATACAAATTTCCAAATGACTGTGGAAATGGGCCCATGAAGTCGATTCCCCAAACATCAAACAATTCCACTTCAAGGATGCTATTCAAGGGCATTTCATTCCTTGCTGAAATATTTCCAACACGCTGGCAGCGATCACATCTCTTAGCAAATTCATGAGCATCCTTGAAGATAGAAGGCCAATAGTACCCCGATTGAAAAACCTTAGCGGCTGTCCGCTGCCCCCCAAAATGTCCACCATAAGGAGCTGAATGACAATGCTCTAGGATGCTAGAAACTTCCTCCTCAGGCACACAACGCCTCATGATTCGATCTGAACATTGTTTGTACAAATAGGGCTCATCCCAATAATAGAATCTCACATCATGAAAGAACTTCTTGAGTTGCTGCCTATTCAAATCAGGAGGCTGCAAACCACTCACCAAATAGTTGACAAAATCAGCGTACCATGGAATAGTGGTTTGGTTCACAACCAACAATTGCTCATCGGGGAATGTCTCTTTAATAGGCCCTTCATTTTGCTTTTCACTTCCAGCTTCAAGTCTAGATAAGTGGTCAGCCACTTGGTTCTCCGTTCCTTTTCTATCCCGAATTTCCAAGTCAAATTCTTGAAGAAGCAACACCCATCGAAGCATCCTTTTTGGCAATTAGATACTTGATTGCTGAATGGTCTATATAAACGACCACTTTAGTCCCCACAAGATAAGCTCTAAACTTGTCAAAAGCAAACACCACCGCCAAAAGCTCTTTCTCGGTGGTAGTATAGTTCAATTGGGCATCGGCTAATGTCTTGCTTGCATAATAAATGGAATGAAAAGCCTTCTCTTTTCGCTGCCCAAGTTCAGCCCCCACAGCAAAGTCACTAGCATCACACATCAATTCAAAGGGGAGAGACCAATCCGGAGCTACAATGATGGGTGCGGTGATAAGAGCCTTTTTTAAAGTCACAAATGCTTCTTGACACTCCTTGGTGAACTCAAATGCTCGATTTTGCTCAAGTAAAGAACAAAGGGGCTTAGAAATCTTTGAAAAATCTTTTATAAACCTCCTATAGAAGCCCGCATGCCCCAAAAAGCTTCTAATCCCCTTGACGGTAGTAGGTGGTGGCAATTTTTCTATAACTTCCAGCTTTGCTCTATCCACTTCTATGCCCTTGTTAGAAATTCTATGGCCCAACACAATGCCTTCTTGAACCATGAAATGACATTTTTCCCAATTGAGTACCAAGTGTGTTTCTTCACATCTAGCCAAGACTTGCTCCAAGTTAGCCAAACAAGTGTCAAAAGACTCCCCAAATACTGAAAAATCATCCATGAAGACTTCAAGAGACTTTTCCACCATATCTGAGAATATTGCCATCATACAACGTTGGAAAGTGGCGGGGGCGTTGCACAACCCAAAAGGCATCCTCCTAAAGGCAAAGGTGCCATAAGGACAAGTAAAGGTAGTCTTCTCTTGGTCTTCCGGCGCGATGGAAATTTGATTATAGCCTGAATAACCATCAAGGAAACAATAAAACTCCTTTCCTGCCAACCGATCAAGCATTTGGTCAATAAATGGCAGCGGGAAGTGGTCTTTGCGAGTAGCCTTATTCAACTTCCGATAGTCCATACAAACACGCCAGCCCGTTACTTGTCTTGTGGGAATCAACTCATTGTTTTCATTAGCCACCACCGTGACTCCACCTTTTTTAGGAACACACTGAATTGGGCTGACCCAAGAACTGTCTGAAATTGGGTAAACAATGCCATAATCCAGCCACTTAATTATCTCTTTTCTAACCACTTCCTTCATGATAGGATTAAGCCTTCGCTGCTGCTCAACGGAATTATTACAGCAATCTTCCAATAGAATTTTATGCATACAAAATGAAGGACTTATCCCCTTGATATCCGCCATAGTCCAACCAATGGCCCTTGTGTATTTCTTCAAAACAACCAGCAACAAACTCTCTTTTTCAGCCCCTAACATGGCTGAAATGATCACAGGCAAGGTCTCATCATCTCTCAAATAGGCATACTTCAAGTGATTAGGCAAAGGCTTCAAATCTAATTTTGGTGGCTCTTGAATAGAAGGTTTAGGAGGCTTAAAATTCCCTTCCGACAAGTTCAATGACTCAAAAGGCCTCCTAATTTTTGCAAAGGGCTGCTTTGACTCCACCCATGTAACTTGGCTTTCTTCCTCTTCACTTAAGCTTTCAAGCTCTTCAAGTGACCTCACCCCCACTCCATCTTTACAAGCTTCCTTGTGGAATTTTTCAGCAACAATAGACTCAATTACACTTAGCCTATTACATTCCTCAACCTCATCCGGAAACTTCATAGCATTGAACACGTTGAAAGTCACTTGTTGGTCATTCACCCTCATGGTAAGCTCCCCTTTTTGTACATCAATCAAGGTCCTCCCGGTAGCTAGAAATGGCCTACCCAAGTTAATTGGAACATCTATATCCGCTTCATAATCAAGGATGATGAAATCAGCTGGAAAGATGAATTTGTCAACTTGCACAAGTACACCTTCAATTTTTCCTTCTGGGTGCGCCATAGAACGATCCGCTAATTGCAAAGTCACTGTGGTTGGTCTTGCTTCTCCAATCCCCAACTTCTTGAAAATCGACATGGGCATCAAATTGATACTAGCCCCCAAGTCACAAAGTGCTCTACCAACGTCTCTACCACCAATAGAACAAGGAATTGTGAAGCTGCCCGGATCCTTCAATTTAGGAGGAATTTTACTCTTCAATATAGCACTACAGCCTTCAGTCAACGCCACTGTTTCAAATTCACCAAGCCTCCTCTTTTTAGTTAAAATATCTTTCAAAAACTTCACATAGTTGGGCATTTGCTCCAAAGCTTCCACTAATGGTATATTGATGTGAAGTTGTTTCAAAACATCTAAAAATCTCCGGAATTGACTATCTTGTTGCTGCCTTTGAAAGCGTTGAGGAAATGGTGGAGGTGGCTTGCTTGTAGGCTCTCCTGTAGCATTTTGCGGAGGAATTGCTGCAGCAATTGCTTCAGGATCAGCATTTAATTCTTTTAATTTCACAGCTTTGTCTCCTTTGTCCCCACTATTTTGGATTGAAGTGGGCTCGCTGTTTCTGGCACAATTATCCTTAGTAAGTTCCACATTTTTGCCACTTCTCAAGGTAACCGCCTTGCAATGCTCCTTGCCATCTTTTCTTGGATTTTCTGTATCACTAGGCAAAGTGCCTTGTGGTCTATTCCTTAGCTCATTAGCAAGCTGCCCCAGCTGAGTTTCTAGATTCCTCAAGGATGCCGCTTGACTCTGAATTACAGCATTGTTCTTGGCCATATATTCCTTCATTAAACTCTCCAAAGAGCTTGATTGAGACACTTGAGGAGGAGGTGGTTGAGCTCTTTGTTGTTGTTGAGAAAACCCCGGTGGGTATGTAGGCTTGTTTTGCATTGGTGCTCCGCTTGAACTAGCTCCTTGACCCCCCCATGAGAAGTTCGGATGGTTCCTCCAACCCGGATTGTAAGAGTTCGAATATGGGTTGTTACGGCTCACATTTTGATTCCCCAAGTAACAAACTGATGCAGGATTTGATGGACAGCTGTCAAATGTGTGCCCATCTCCACAATAAACACAAGAAACATCTGCCACTTGGCCCATAGCAGCTGGCTGTACCATTCCCCCCAAACTCATGTTCTTGAGAAGGTTAGTCATTGAAGAAACTTGAGCTGTCAAAGCTGTCAATGCATCAACTTCAAGTAAACCAGCCATTTTTCGACTTGTTGAGGCTCTAACATTGGACCATTGATAATTGTTGCTAGCTATCCTCTCCAAAATCTCATAGGCTTCGTTATAGGACTTAGAGAGAATAGCCCCATTGGCTGAAGCGTCTAACACCATACGAGTGGAAGAATTGAGCCCATTGTAGAAAGTCTCCACTTGTATACAATGTGGGATCCCGTGGTGTGGGCACTTTCTCAATAATTCCTTGAATCTCTCCCAAGCTTCACAGAATGATTCATCTTCGAGTTGCTGAAATGACATGATTTCATTGCGAAACTTGGCATTTTTGGTAGGGGGAAAGTACTTCATCAAGAATTTTTCAGCCAACTCATTCCATGTAGTCACCGAGTCGGGAGGAAGAGTGTTGAGCCATGCTCTAGCTCGATCCCTCAAAGAGAAAGGGAACAATTTCAACCTTAGGGCCTCATCAGTCACTCCTTGTAGCTTGAAGGAGTCACTCACCTCCAAAAATGAACGAAGATGAAGGTGAGGATCCTCAGTAGGCAGCCCACTAAATTGACCCACTGTTTGCAACATTTGGAACATCACGAGCTTTAACTCAAATTGGGGTGCTTGAATTTCAGGCCTAACAATGCCCGGATTGAGCTCATTAAACATGGGGGCAGCGTACTCCCTTATCGCTCTCTCTCTATCATCAGCCATAGCAATTGTATTAGTGACATTATTAGCACCCTCAACTCCTTCAACCTCTTCAGCCATATTAAGGCGATTTTGAGCCCGTTGTTCCCTTAGTCTTCTTCTAATTGTTCTTTCAATCTCGGGGTCAATAGGAGCTAGTTCAATGTCTTCTTGCTCGTTCATATAGTAAATCACTTGAGAAAACACAAGAGCAAGCAAACAAAGTCAGCTCAACAAAGAAAAAATAAATAAATTGCAAGTAATTAATTTTACAAGAATTTCTAATTTAAATCCCCGACAACGGCGCCAAAAATTTGTTGTGAGATTTGATTTGATTAAAATGTGCAAGTGTACATAGTCACAAAACAAGTAATAAAGTAGTAAGTATTCAAGAATCGTCTCCACAGGGATTGCAAATTAAAAAGTAAGCAAAACAATTACTAAACAATTGGAGAAAATTAAAAGTCAAGTGGTTGTTTATAGACTAAGAAAAATATTAAAATAAAATGGAAATACTGAAATTAAATACTGAACTGAACAAGAAAATTGAGAGATATTTATGAATTGCAAAATGGACTTGAATTGTTGAATTCCCCTATATTATTCGTCCTGAACAAATTGCGAACGTGTTGCTGCAGCAATATTCTAGCAAAACTCCCAGGATAACAAAAAGTTCATTTAACACGCATAAAACTTTCCCAAATCTTATGACCTTAATTCTTCTACCTAATTAAACATATTCATATGCAAAATCAGATTTAAGAATGCAATCACAGTTCACTCATCATATGTTACACAAGGTAATTAACATATCCCTATATTAATTACTAACATAACCTAACCTAGATTATGACTTGTGTCATTCAAGCTTTTCTTATTACATTCAACCTTTCCAGCATTAAATATAATTAAAATAACTTGTCATTGCTGGCCAAACAACAACAAGAAATCAATTTAAGCACACTTGAATGATCAAGGGAGATTTTACTAAAATAAAGTGCAAGAAATGGATAGATTATAACATAGGGTTCATCAACAATTCAAGCCACCAAGAAATTAGTTCATGGCTGATTTCATATACATTAATTCATAATCAAAGCAGCCCATAATATTCAGTTAAAATCCAACTCAGAAATTAATACAATAGAGTTTAGAAAGAGGAGAAAAACAAATCCAAATGATGCTTGAGTTTCTTGGGTTGGCCTCCTTCTTCCTTGAACCTCTCTTCTATTTCTTCTTGGCGTTTTCTCTGATATTCTCCCTGGTTTTCTTTGCCAAAAATGGCTGCTGCTTCTATATTACGGCTGGAGCATTATTTTGGTATATTAGGTTATCTTCTTCTCCTCCAAAAGTACCATAATGCCCCTCTTTTCCTCCCAAAACATCAAGTCTTCCTTCTCTTTTGTCATTTTCTCCATTATGCTGATATTTCCTTCTGCCACTGCCACATCAGCTGAAATGTAAGCTTGACTCTTGACTGCCACGTGTTCCATGCTCCAAAATGTAGCTGATCACAATGCTTCAGTTTTGCTGCAGCAATCCTGAATATTCAGCCATCAACACAATAATTTCATCACAATAGACTCTTAAGCTCACTCATTCCCTTGTGCAAGTATTTAACCATGAAATCATTATCTTTAACCCAATAGCTATTAAAAACTAAAAAATATAATTACACTTAATTAAGATAATGAAAACATACAAGTTAGCTACAAAAACTAAAAATAAACTAACATCACATGATTTTTTTCACAAATATAAGTTCGAAAGCACATGAAATAACTCTTTATTCAAGAGTTATCACTACTACTACTTCTGCAACTATTGCTACTAATGCTACTTCTACTGCGACTACTACTACTGCTATTTCTGCAACTACAGCTACTGCTACTACTGCCACTACTGCAACTATTGATGCTGCTACTAGTACTACTATTACTACTACTACTACTACTACTACTACTACTACTACTACTACTACTACTACTACTACTACTACTACTACTACTACTACTACTACTACTACTACTACTACTACTACTACTTCTACTACTGCCACGACTACGACTACTGCTACGACTACTACTACTTCTACTACTGCAACTACTACTACTGCTGCTACTATTGCTACTGCAACTACTACTACTACTACTACTACTACTACTACTACTACTACAACAACTACCACTACCACTACAACTTCTAATACTACTACCACTTCTACTACTACTACTACTACCACTACTACTACTACTACTACTACTACTACTACTACTACTACTACTACTACTATTACTACTGCTACTACTACTACTACTACTACTACGATCAATACTACTACTACTACTACTACTACTACTACTACTACTACTACTACTACTGCCACGACTACGACTACTGCTACGACTACTACTACTTCTACTACTGCAACTACTACTACTGCTGCTAGTATTGCTACTGCAACTACTACTACTACTACTACTACTACTACTACTACTACTGCAACTACTGCAACTACTGCAACTGCTGCTGCTACTGCTGCTGCTACTGCTGCTGCCGTTGTTGCTGCTACTACATCTACTACTGCCACGACGACTATAACGACTGCAAATACTACTACTACTACTGTAACTGCAACTGCTACTGCTACTTATAATACTATTACTAGTGCTACTACTACTTCTGCAACTACTGCCACAACGGCCACTACTGCAACTACTGCCACTACTGCAACTACTGTAACTACTACAACTACTCCTGCTACTACTGCTACTACTGCAACGACTGCACCAGCTGCTGCTGCTGCTACTGCTACTGTTGCTGCTACTGCTACTGCTACTGCTGCAACTACTGCAACTCCTGCAACTGCTGCTACTGCTGCAGCTACTGCAACTGCTACTGCTACTGTCGTTGTTGTTGCTACTAGCGCTACTACTACTTCCACGACGACTACAACGACGACTGCAACGACCGCAATTACTACAACTACTGGTACTACTACTGCTACTTCTACTGATACTGCTACTGCTACTTCTATTGCTACTGCTACTGCTGCTGCTACTACTACTGCTACTACTACTGCTACTACTACTACTACTGATACTCCTACTACTACTACTTCTACTGCTGCTGCTGCTGCTACTGCAACTACTGCTACTAATAATGCGTCTCCTACTACTTCTACTGCTGCTACTGCTATGGCAGCTACTGCTGCTACTTCCACAACTGCCATTGCAGCAACTACTACTACTACTGGTATTGCTACAGCTACTGCTATTGCTACTGCTACTGCTACTACTGCTACTTCTCCCACGACTACTTCCACGACTGCTGCAACGACTGCAAATACTACTACTACTGCTGCTGTTGTTGCGACCACTGCTATGACTGCAGCTACTGCACCTACTACAACTGCTACTGCTGCAACTACTGCAACTGCAGCAACTACGGCAACTCCTGCTGCTACTGATACTGCTGTTGTTGCTGCTATTACTTCCACTACAATTGCCACGACTACAACTACTACAACTATTGCTACTATTGATGCTACTGCTACGGCAACTGCTACTGCTACTACTACTTCTACTACTACTACTACTGCTACTACTACTGCTACTGCTACTGCTACTACTACTACTGCTACTGCTACCACGACTACTGCAACGATTGCAACTACTTTAAAACTACAACTACTGCTACTACTGCTACTACTGCTACTGCTACTGCTAATGCTAGTACTACTACTACTTCTACTACTGCCACGACTACAACTACTGCCACGACTACAACGACTGCTACTACTGCATCTACTGCTACTCCTGCTACTACTACTGCTATTGCTACTGCTACTACTACTTCTAATGTAACTACTACAAATTCTACTACTACTTCTACTATTATTGCTACTACTGCTACTGCTACTGCTACTGCAACTACTACTGCCACTACTGCTACTGTTACTACTGCTACTACTGCCACTACTGCAACTACTGCCACTACTGCTACTACTTCTACTACTACCACGACTACGACTACTACTACGACTACGACTACTGCCACGATTGCAACTGCTGCTACTACTGTTACTCTTGCTACTGTTGCTGCTCCTGCTCTGGCCACGACTGCAACTGCTGCTACTACTACTACTACTACTACTACTATTACTGCTGCTGCTGCTGCTAGTACTACAACTACAGCACCAGCTGCTGCTGCAGGTACTGCAACTACTGCAACTCCAGCTACTTCTGCTACTGCTGCTACTGTTGCTGCTAAACTACTACTTCTACTGCAACTTCTACTGTCGCTGCTGCTGCTATTACCGCTACTTCTACTGCCACAACGACTGCAATGACTGCAACAACTGCAACGACTGCAACTACTACAACTACTGCTACTGCTGCTACTACTGTTGCTACTTCTACTACTACTGCTATTGCTACTTCTACTACTTCTACTACTACTATTGCTACTGCTACTACCACTGCTACTGCTATTACTACTACTACTACTTCTACTACTACTACTACTACTACTACTACTACTACTACTACTACTACTACTACTATTCCAACTACTACTACTGCTACTACTGCCACTACTCATACTGTTGCTTCTATTACTACTACTACTACTACTACTACTACTACTACTACTACTACTACTACTACTAATGACTGCAACGACTGCAACTACTCCTACTACTGTTTCTGCTACTGCTGCTGCTGATGCTACTACTGCTACTACTGATATTGCTGCTGCTACTGCTACTTGTACTACTGCTACTGCTACTGCTACTACTACTGGCTCTGCTACTGCTACTGCTAGAGCTGTAAATACGGGCCGGGCTTTTGAGCACGGCACGAAACCGGCACGAGCCCGGGAGGCACGAGCACGAAACGGCACGAAAAAATATGGGCTTGGGCCAGGCGCGGCACGAAAAAATATGGGCTAGGCACGGCACGACACGGGCTTAGCATGGCACGGCACGACAAGCCCGAAGGCACGCCACGAAAGAATGAACAAACTAGCCCGAAAGCACGACACGATAAAAAAATCTGATATTTTGACATTAATAATCATAATAAATTTTTATTTGTCAATAATTAATAAATTAAAATAATAATATATGTCTTATTTTTTTCAATGTTTATATTTTTATAATTGTTGACGCGGTTTTTCGCCAACAGGTAATTAAGAGAAGAAAAGAAAGGGATTAGTGCTGAAAGTAGAACCGTCACAGATATGAAATCTTAGAGGATGAACTTGGTGACTCAAGTCACGATTTTAAGTGGTTCAAAGGTTAAAATCATTCTACTCCACTAGTCAATATTATTGATCTATTCTGGGTATTTGGTTACAGAGTATATATCTCTCCAGAGATATATTTTTTCCAACCCTTGTCAACTCCCAAGGTCTCCATATTTATAGGAGAAGACACCTGGAAGTTGGTAAGGAGGTCATCCCGTGACCTTCTTATTTGTCATATCAACTCTGTGACATTCATGATTAATTTCTAAACTTGTCACATAAGTATGGTCAAATCGATAGGTAAGGAGATAATGGGCCGCACGGCCCAACCCAGTCGTGGGTGTCTGAATACGCACGTTCCTGCTGCGTGTCCGAAAAGTCAGGGAGATATCGAACACGTGATGTTAGATATAGGCACGTTTATCTTGCGTATGTTGACTTTACAAAGGGTCAGAGATCCATGAGAAGCTCGTACCACGAGCTTCTCCCCTGACCCGACCTTCGGCCTTCAGACTCCTTACCCCAGTCTTGGGCAACCTTGGCGAGTCCTTGAGGATACCTCGAGCTAATAGAGTACGACCTCGAAAACAGGAGCTCCGGCCTGGGGAAATATACGGACTAACCATGATTAGTCCGAGGCTCGACCTGCTAATCAGCCCGTGGGAAAACTAGGGCGTACAATAATTATATTAATTTATTTTAAGATTTGTTAGTTAAATTTTTTTCATTTATTAGTAGGTATTAAAATTCTAATAATTATATTTGATATAATTTTGTGTAAAATATTGTTAAAAAGTATATAAAAATATCTAAAATTATAATTTAAACAAAGAAATGTATTTGGTTTGGTGGTAAGTCCATTGATAGTTAAAGAGAAGGTGGAGGGTTCAATTCTCCATCCTCAGATTTTTTAGCAAAAAAAAAGTGGGCCTAAAAGTGGGCCCAAATTTGGGCCCGAATACAGAAAGTGGGCCTAAAAGTGGGCCCGAATAAGGAAAGTGGGCCGGCCCGACTTGGGCCCGACACGGCACGAGCATGGCACGACATGGGTTGGGCCCATGGGCCGTGCTGGGCCTACTATTTCAAAAATGGGCCGGCACGAGCACAGCATGAATTGAATAAGGGCTAGGCCGGGCCGGGCCCGAATTTACCGGAGGCACGAAAAATGTGGGCCGGGCCGGGCCGGGGGGCCCACATTTACAGCTCTAGCTACTGCTACCACTACTGCTACTACTACTACTAATATTACTACTACTACTGCTGCTACTACTGCAAATACTGCAACTACTGCCACTACGACTACTACTACTTCTACTACTGCTACTGCTACTACTGCCACTACTGCCACAACTGCCACTATTGCCACAACTGCCTCAACTGCAACTGCTACTACTGTTACTGCTACTGCTACTACTACTACTACTACTACTACTACTACTACTACTACTGTTGCTGCAGCTGCTCCTACTGCTACTGAGACTACTACTGCTACTACTACTACTACTCCTGCTACTACTACTACTTCTACTACTACTGTTGCTACTACAACTACTACTACTACGACTACTACGACTGCAATTACTGCTACTACTGCTTCTGCTAGTATTACTACTACTACTTCTATTACTACCACGACTACGACTACTGCCATGACTGCAACTGTTGCTACTACTGTTACTCCTGCTACTGTTACTACTCCTGCAATGGCCACGACTGCTACTGCAACTACTACTACTACTACTATTACTACTACTACAACTACTACTACTACTACTACTACTACTACTACTATTACTGCTGCTGCTGCTCCTGCTAGTACTGCAACTACAGCACCAGCTGTTGCTGCAGGTGCTGCAACTACTGCACCTCCAGCTACTGCTGCTATGTTGCTGCTACACTACTACTTCTACTGCAACTTCTATTGTCGCTG